>NW_026947522.1:5955153-8552806 GCF_034190915.1 Cavia porcellus | reverse complement strand
GTCAGCATGGGGACTTCAGGGAACATGCAGTGGCAATGTAGGATAGGTTTCTAAAAAACATCGCGGGGTGGTGCACATTGTATGGGTGTGTGTTACATTACATTCACTATTAGGTGTGAGAAAAACATCACGGGGTGGTGCGCATTGTATGGGTGTGTGTTACATTACATTCACTACTAGGATTGAGAAAAATATCACGCTGTGGTTCGCATTGTATGGGTGTGTGTTACATTACATTCACTAGTGGGAGTGAGAAAAACATCATGGGGTGGTGTTAATCCGAGGGTCTGAAGTAGTATAGGCAGTGAGTGGTAATGTAGGATGGAGAAAAGCACAGCGGTGTGGTCAGCATGGGGAGGTCAGGGAACATGCAGTGGCAATGAACGATAGTTTTCTGAAAAACATCACGGGGTGGTGCGCATTGTATGGGTGTGTGTTACATTACATTCACTAGTAGGAGTGAGAAAAACATCACGGGGTGGTGTGAATCGGATGTCTGAATTAGGACAGGCAGTGAGTGGCAATGTAGGATGGAGAAAAGCACCGCAGTGTGGTCAGCATGGGGAGGTCAGGGAACATGCAGTTGCAATGTAGGATAGGTTTCTGAAAAACATCGCGGGGTGGTGCGCATTGTATGGGTGTGTGTTACATTACATTCACTAGTAGGAATGAGAAAAACATCACGGGGTGGTGTGAATCGGAGGGTCTGAATTAGGATAGGCGGTGAGTGGCAATGAAGGATGGAGAAAAGCACCGCGGGGTGGTCAGCATGGGGACGTCAGGGAATTTGAAGTGGCAATGTAGGATAGGTTTCTGAAAAACATCGCGGGGTGGTGCGCATTTTATGGGTGTGTTTTACATTACATTCACTAGTAGGAGTGAGAAAAATATCACGGGGTGGTGCGCATTGTATGGGTGTGTGTTACATTACATTCACTAGGAGGAGTGAGAAAAACATCACGGGGTGGTGTGAATCGCAGGGTCTGAATTAGGATAGGCAGTGAGTGGCAATGTAGGATGGAGAAAAGCACCGCGGGGTGGTCAGCATGGGGAGGTCCGGGAACATGCAGTGGCAATGTAGGATAGGTTTCTGAAAAACATCTCGGGGTGGTGCGCATTGTATGGGTGTGTGTTACATTACATTCACTAGTAGGAGTGAGAAAAACATCACTGGGTAGTGCGCATTTTATGGGTGTGTGTTACATTACATTCACTAGTAGGAGTGAGAAAAACATCACGGGGTGGTGTGAATCGCAGGGCCTGAATTAGTATAGGCAGTGAGTGGCAATGTAGGATGGAAAAAAGCACAGCGGTGTCGTCAGCATGGGGAGGTCAGGGAATATGCAATGGCAATGTAGGATAGTTTTCTGAAAAACATCGCGGGGTGGTGCGCATTGTATGGTTGTATGTTACATTACATTCACTAGTAGGAGTGAGAAAAACATCACGGGGTGGTGTGAATTGGAGGGTTTGAATTAGGATAGGCAGGGAGTGGCAATGAAGGATGGAGAAAAGCACCGCGGGTCCGTCAGCATGGAGAGGTCAGGGAACATGCAGTGGCAAAGTAGGATAGGTATCTGAAAAACATCGCGGGGTGGTGCGCATTGTATGGGTGTGTGTTACATTACATTCACTAGTAGGAGTGAGAAAAACATCACGGGGTGGTGTGAATTGGAGGGTTTGAATTAGGATAGGCAGTGAGTGGCAATGTAGGATGCAGAAAAGCACCACGGGGTTTTCAGCATGGGGACGTCAGGGAACATGCAGTGGCAATGTAGGATAGGTTTCTGAAAAACATCGCGGGGTAGTGCACATTGCATGGGTGTGTGTTACATAACATTCACTAGTAGGAGTGAGAAAAATATCACGGGGTGGTGTCAATTGGAGGGTCTGATTTAGGATAGGCAGTGAGTGGCAATGTAGGATGGAGAAAAGCACCGCGGGGTGGTCAGCATGGGGAGGTCAGGGAACATGCAGTAGCAATGTAGGATAGGTTTCTGAAAAACAGCGCGGGGTGGTGCGCATTGTATGGGTGTGTGTTACATTACATTCACTAGTAGGAGTGAGAAAAATATCACGGGGTGGTGTGAATCGGAGGGTCTGAATTAGGATAGGCAGTGAGTGGCAATGTAGGATGGAGAAAAGCACCGCTGTGTGGTCAGCATGGGGAGGTCAGGGAACATGCAGTGGCAATGTAGGATAGTTTTCTGAAAAATATCGCGGGGTGGTGCGCATTGTATGGGTGTGTGTTACATTACATTCACTAGTAGGAGTGAGAAAAACATCACGGGGTGGTGTGATTCGGAGGGTCTGAATTAGGATAGGCAGTGAGTGGCAATGTAGGATGCAGAAAAGCACCGCGGTGTGGTCAGCATGGGGACTTCAGGGAACATGCAGTGGCAATGTAGGATAGGTTTCTAAAAAACATCGCGGGGTGGTGCACATTGTATGGGTGTGTGTTACATTACATTCACTAGTGGGAGTGAGAAAAACATCACGGGGTGGTGCGCATTGTATGGGTGTGTGTTACATTACATTCACTAGTAGGAGTGAGAAAAACATCACGGGGTGGTGTGAATCGGAGGGTCTGAATTAGGATAGGCAGTGAGTGGCAATGTAGGATGGAGAAAAGCACCGCGGGGTGGTCCGCATGGGGACGTCAGGGAATATGCAGTGGCAATGTAGGATAGGTTTCTGAAAAACATCGCGGGGTGGTGCACATTGTATGGGTGTGTGTTACATAACATTCACTAGTAGGAGTGAGAAAACCATCACGGGGTGGTGTGAATCAGAGGGTCTGATTTAGGATAGGCAGTGAGTGGCAATGTCGGATGGAGAAAAGCACCGCGTGGTGGTCAGCATGGGGAGGTCAGGGAACATGCATTGGCAATGTAGGATAGGTTTCTGAAAAACATCGCGGGGTGGTGCGTATTGTATGGGTGTGTGTTACATTACATTCACTAGTAGGAGTGAGAAAAACATCACGGAGTGGTGCGCATTGTATGGGTGTGTGTTACAATTCATGCACTAGTAGGAGTGAGAAAAACATCACAGGGTGGTGTGAATCGCAGGTTCTGAATTAGGATAGGCAGTGAGTGGCAATGTAGGATGGAGAAAAGCACCGTGGGTGGTCAGCATGGGGAGGTCAGGGAACATGCAATGGCCATGTAGGATAGGTTTCTGAAAAACATCGCGGGGTGGTGCGCATTGTATGGTTGTGTGTTACATTACATTCACTAGTAGGAGTGAGAAAAACATCACGGGGTGGTGCGCATTGTATGTGTGTGTGTTACATTACATTCACTAGTAGGAGTGAGAAAAACATCACGGGGTGGTGTGAATCGCAGGGTCTGAATTAGGATAGGCAGTGAGTGGCAATGTACGATGGAGAAAAGGACCGCGGGCTGGTCAGAATGGGGAGGTCATGGAACATGCAGTGGCAATGTAGGATAGGTTTCTGAAAAACATCGCGGGGTGGTGCGCATTGTATGGGTGTGTGTTACATTACATTCACTAATAGGAGTGAGAAAAACATCACGGGGTGGTGCGCATTGTATGGGTGTGTGTTACATTACATTCACTAGTAGGATTGAGAAAAACATCATGCGGTGGTGCGCATTGTATGGGTGTGTGATACATTACATTCACTAGTGGGAGTGAGAAAAACATCATGGGGTGGTGTTAATCGGAGGGTCTGAATTAGTATAGGCAGTGAGTGGTAATGTAGGATGGAAAAAAGCACAGCGGTGTAGTCAGCATGGGAAGGTCAGGGAACATGCAGTGGCAATGTAGGATAGGTTTCTGAAAAACATCGCGGGGTGGTGCACATTGTATGGGTGTGTGTTACATTACATTCACTAGTAGGAGTGAGAAAAACATCACGGGGTGGTGTGAATCGGAGTGGCTGAATTATGACAGGCAGTGAGTGACAATGTAGGATGGAGAAATGCACCGCGGGTTGGTCAGCATGGGGAGGTCAGGGAACATGCAGTTGCAATGTAGGATAGGTTTCTGAAAAACATCGCGGGGTGGTGCGCATTGTATGGGTGTGTGTTACATTACATTCACTAGTAGGAGTGAGAAAAACATCACGGGGTTGTGTGAATCGGAGGGTCTGAATTAGGATAGGCAGTGAGTGGCAATGAAGGATGGAGAAAAGCACCGCGGGGTGGTCAGCAAGGGGACGTCAGGGAATATGCAGTGGCAATGTAGGATAGGTTTCTGAAAAACATCGCGGGGTGGTGCACATTGTATGGGTGTGCGTTACATAACATTCACTAGTAGGAGTGAGAAAAACATCACGGGGTGGTGTGAATCGGAGGGTCTGATTTAGGATAGGCAGTGAGTGGCAATGTCGGATGGAGAAAAGCACCGCGGGGTCGTCAGCATAGGGAGGTCAGGGAACATGCAGTGGCAATGTAGGAAAGGTTTCTGAAAAACATCGCGGGGTGGTGCGCATTTTATGGGTGTGTTTTACATTACATTCACTAGTAGGAGTGAGAAAAATATCATGGGGTGGTGCGCATTGTATGGGTGTGTGTTACATTACATTCACTAGTAGGAGTGAGAAAAACATCACGCGGTGGTGTGAATCGCAGGGTCTGAATTAGGATAGGCAGTGAGAGGCAATGTAGGATGGAGAAAAGCACCGCGGGGTGGTCAGCATGGGGAGGTCCGGGAACATGCAGTGGCAATGTAGGATAGGTTTCTGAAAAACATCGCGGGGTGGTGCGCATTGTATGGGTGTGTGTTACATTACATTCACTAGTAGGAGTGAGAAAAACATCACTGGGTAGTGCGCATTTTATGGGTGTGTGTTACATTACATTCACTAGTAGGAGTGAGAAAAACATCACGGGGTGGTATGAATCGCAGGGCCTGAATTAGTATAGGCAGTGAGTGGCAATGTAGGATGGAAAAAAGCACCGCGGTGTGGTCAGCATGGGGAGGTCAGGGAATATGCAATGGCAATGTAGGATAGTTTTCTGAAAAATATCGCGGGGTGGTGCACATTGTATGGTGGTGTGTTACATTACATTCACTAGTAGGAGTGAGAAAAACATCACGGGGTGGTGTGAATTGGAGGGTTTGAATTAGGATAGGCAGGGAGTGGCAATGAAGGATGGAGAAAAGCACCGCGGGTCCCTCAGCATGGGGAGGTCAGGGAACATGCAGTGGCAAAGTAGGATAGGTTTCTGAAAAACATCGCGGGGTGGTGCGCATTGTATGGGTGTGTGTTACATAACATTCACTAGTAGGAGTGAGAAAAACATCACGTGGTGGTGTCAATTAGAGGGTCTGATTTAGGATAGGCAGTGAGTGGCAATGTCGGATGGTGAAAAGCACCGCGGGGTGGTCATCAAGGGGAGGTCCGGGAACATGCAGTGGCAATGTAGGATAGGTTTCTGAAAAACAGCGCGGGGTGGTGGACATTGTATGGGTGTGTGTTACAATACATTCACTAGTAGGAGTGAGAAAAACATCTCGCGGTGGTGCGCATTGTATGGGTGTGTGTTACATTACATTCACTAGTAGGAGTGAGAAAAACATCACGGGGTGGTGTGATTCGGAGGGTCTGAATTAGGATAGGCAGTGAGTGGCAATGTAGGATGCAGAAAAGCACAGCGGGGTGGTCAGCATGGGGACTTCAGGGAACATGCAGTGGCAATGTAGGATAGGTATCTGAAAAACATCGCGGGGTGGTGCACATTGTATGGGTGTGTGTTACATAACATTCACTAGTAGGAGTGAGAAAAACATCACGGGGTGGTGTCAATCGGAGGGTCTGATTTAGGATAGGCAGTGAGTGGCAATGTATGGAGAAAAGCACCGCGGGGTGGTCAGCATAGGGAGGTCAGGGAACATGCAGTGGCAATGTAGGATAGGTTTCTGAAAAATATCGCGGGGTGGTGCGCATTGTATGGGTGTGTGTTACATTACATTCAATAGTAGGAGTGAGAAAAACATCACGGGGTGGTGCGCATTGCATGGGTGTGTGTTACATTACATTCACTAGTAGGAGTGAGAAAAACATCACGGGGTCGTGTGAATCGGAGGGTCTGAATTAGGATAGACAGTGAGTGGCAATGTAGGATGGAGAAAAGCACCGCGGGGTGGTCAGCATGGGGACGTCAGGGAATATGCAGTGGCAATGTAGGATAGGTTTCTGAAAAACATCGCGGGGTGGTGCACATTGTATGGGTGTGTGTTACATAACATTCACTAGTAGGAGTGAGAAAAACATCACGGGGTGGTGTGAATCGGAGGGTCTGAATTAGGATAGGCAGTGAGTGGCAATGTCGGATGGAGAAAAGCACCGCGTGGTGGTCAGCATGGGGAGGTCAGGGAACATGCATTGGCAATGTAGGATAGGTTTCTGAAAAACATCGCGGGGTGGTGCGTATTGTATGGGTGTGTGTTACATTACGTTCACTAGTAGGAGTGAGAAAAACATCACGGGGTGGTGTGAATTGTATGGGTGTGTGTTACATTACATTCACTAGTAGGAGTGAGAAAAACATCACGGGGTGGTGTGAATCGCAGGGTCTGAACTAGGATAGGCAGTGAGTGGCAATGTAGGATGGAGAAAAGCACCGTGGGGTGGTCAGCATGGGGAGGTCAGGGAACATGCAATGGCCATGTAGGATAGGTTTCTGAAAAACATCGCGGGTTGGTGCGCATTGTATGGTTGTGTGTTACATTACATTCACTAGTAGGAGTGAGAAAAACATCACGGGGTGGTGCGCATTGTATGTGTGTGTGTTACATTACATTCACTAGTAGGAGTGAGAAAAACATCACGGGGTGGTGCGCATTGCATGGGTGTGTGTTACATTACATTCACTAGTAGGAGTGAGAAAAACATCACGGGGTGGTGTGAATCGGAGGGTCTGAATTAGGATAGGCAGTGAGTGGCAAGGTAGGATGGAGAAAAGCACCGCGGGGTGGTCAGCATGGGGACGTCAGGGAATATGCAGTGGCAATGTAGGATAGGTTTCTGAAAAACATCGCGGGGTGGTGCGTATTGTATGGGTGTGTTTTACATTACATTCACTAGTAGGATTGAGAAAAACATCATGCGGTGGTGCGCATTGTATGGGTGTGTGTTACATTACATTCACTAGTAAGAGTGAGAAAAACATCATGGGGTGGTGTTGATCGGAGGGTCTGAATTAGTATAGGCAGTGAGTGGTAATGTAGGATGGAGAAAAGCACAGCGGTGTGGTCAGCATGGGAAGGTCAGGGAACATGCAGGGGCAATGTAGGATAGGTTTCTGAAAAACATCGCGGGGTGGTGCACATTGTATGGGTGTGTGTTACATTACATTCACTAGTAGGAGTGAGAAAAACATCACGGGGTGGTGTGAATCGGAGGGTCTGAATTATGACAGGCAGTGAGTGGCAATGAAGGATGGAGAAAAGCACCGCAGAGTCGTCAGCATGGGGAGGTCAGGGAATATGCAGTGGTAATGTAGGATAGGTTTCTGAAAACATCGCGGGGTGGTGCACATTGTATGGGTGTGCGTTACATAACATTCACTAGTAGGAGTGAGAAAAACATCACGGGGTGGTGTGAATCGGAGGGTCTGATTTAGGATAGGCAGTGAGTGGCAATGTCGGATGGAGAAAAGCACCGCGGGGTCGTCAGCATAGGGAGGTCAGGGAACATGCAGTGGCAATGTAGGATAGGTTTCTGAAAAACATCCCGGGGTGGTGCGCATTTTATGGGTGTGTTTTACATTACATTCACTAGTAGGAGTGAGAAAAATATAACGGGGTGGTGCGCATTGTATGGGTGTGTGTTACATTACATTCACTAGTAGGAGTGAGAAAAACATCACGGGGTGGTGTGAATCGCAGGGTCTGAATTAGGATAGGCAGTGAGTGGCAATGTAGGATGGAGAAAAGCAACGCGGGGTGGTCAGCATGGGGAGGTCCGGGAACATGCAGTGGCAATGTAGGATAGGTTTCTGAAAAACATCGCGGGGTGGTGCGCATTGTATGGGTGTGTGTTACATTACATTCACTAGTAAGAGTGAGAAAAACATCACGGGGTGGTGTGAATCGCAGGGCCTGAATTAGTATAGGCATTGAGTAGCAATGTAGGATGGAAAAAAGCACCGCGGTGTGGTCAGCATGGGGAGGTCAGGGAATATGCAATGGCAATGTAGGATAATTTTCTGAAAAACATCGCGGGGTGGTGCGCATTGTATGGTGGTGTGTTACATTACATTCACTAGTAGGAGTGAGAAAAACATCACGGGGTGGTGTGAATTGGAGGGTTTGAATTAGGATAGGCAGGGAGTGGCAATGAAGGATGGAGAAAAGCACCGCGTGTCCCTCAGCATGGGGAGGTCAGGGAACATGCAGTGGCAAAGTAAGATAGGTTTCTGAAAAACATCGCGGGGTGGTGCACATTGTATGGGTGTGTGTTACATTAGATTCACTAGTAGGAGGGAGAAAAACATCACGGGGTGGGGCGCATTGTATGGGTGTGTGTTACATTAGATTCACTAGTAGCAGTGAGAAAAACATCACGGGGTGGTGTCAATTGGAGTGTCTGATTTAGGATAGGCAGTGAGTGGCAATGTCGGATGGAGAAAAGCACCGCGGGGTGGTCAGCATGGGGAGGTCAGGGAACATGCAGTGGCAATGTAGGATAGGTTTCTGAAAAACAGCGCGGGGTGGTGCGCATTGTATGGGTGTGTGTTACAATACATTCACTAGTAGGAGTGAGAAAAACATCTCGCAGTGGTGCGCATTGTATGCTTGTGTGTTACATTACATTCACTAGTAGGAGTGGGAAAAACATCACGGGGTGTTGTGAACCGGAGGGTCTGAATTAGTATAGCCAGTGAGTGGCAATGTAGAATGGAGAAAAGCACCGCTGTGTGGTCAGCATGGGGAGGTCAGGGAACATGCAGTGGCAATGTAGGATAGTTTTCTGAAAAATATCGCGGGGTGGTGCGCATTGTATGGGTGTGTGTTACATTACATTCACTAGTAGGAGTGAGAAAAACATCACGGGGTGGTGTGATTCGGAGGGTCTGAATTAGGATAGGCAGTGAGTGTCAATGTAGGATGCAGAAAAGCACCGCGGGGTGGTCAGCATGGGGACTTCAGGGAACATGCAGTGGCAATGTAGGATAGGTTTCTGAAAAACATTGCGGGGTGGTGCACATTGTATGGGTGTGTGTTACATAACATTCACTAGGAGGAGTGAGAAAAACATCACGGGGTGGTGTCAATCGGAGGGTCTGATTTAGGATAGGCAGTGAGTGGCAATGTATGGAGAAAAGCACCGCGGGGTGGTCAGCATGGGGAGGTCAGGGAACATGCAGTGGCAATGTAGGATAGGTTTCTGAAAAATATCGCGGGGTGGTGCGCATTGTATGGGTGTGTGTTACATTACATTCAATAGTAGGAGTGAGAAAAACATCACGGGGTGGTGCGCATTGTATGGGTGTGTGTTACATTACATTCACTAGTAGGAGTGAGAAAAACATCACGGGGTGGTGTGAATCGGAGGGTCTGAATTAGGATAGGCAGTGAGTGGCAATGTAGGATGGAGAAAAGCACCGCGGGGTGGTCAGCATGGGGACGTCAGGGAATATGCAGTGGCAATGTAGGATAGGTTTCTGAAAAACATCGCGGGGTGGTGCACATTGTATGGGTGTGTGTTACATAACATTCACTAGTAGGAGTGAGAAAACCATCACGGGGTGGTGTGAATCGGAGGGTCTGATTTAGGATAGGCAGTGAGTGGCAATGTCGGATGGAGAAAAGCACCGCGTGGTGGTCAGCATGGGGAGGTCTGGGAACATGCATTGGCAATGTAGGATAGGTTTCTGAAAAACATCGCGGGGTGGTGCGTATTGTATGGGTGTGTGTTACATTACATTCACTAGTAGGAGTGAGAAAAACATCACGGGGTGGTGTTAATCGGAGGGTCTGAATTAGTATAGGCAGTGAGTGGCAATGTAGGATGGAGAAAAGCACAGCGGTGTGGTTAGCATGGGAAGGTCAGGCAACATGCAGGGGCAATGTAGGATAGGTTTCTGAAAAATATCGTGGGGCGGTGCGCATTGTATGGGTGTGTGTTACATTACATTCACTAGTAGGAGTGAGAAAAACATCACGGGATGGTGTGAATCGGATGGTCTGAATTAGGATAGGCAGTAAGTGGCAATGTAGGATGGAGAAAAGCACCGCGGGGTGGTCAGCATGGGGAGGTCAGGGAACATGCAGTGGCAATGAACGATAGTTTTCTGAAAAACATCGCGGGGTGGTGCACATTGTATGGGTGTGTGTTACATTACATTCACTAGTAGGAGTGAGAAAAACATCACGGGGTGGTGTGAATCGGAGGGTCTGAATTAGGACAGGCAGTGAGTGGCAATGTAGGATGGAGAAAAGCACCGCGGGGTGGTCAGCATGGGGAGGTCAGGGAACATGCAGTTGCAATGTAGGATAGGTTTCTGAAAAACATCGCGGGGTGGTGCGCATTGTATGGGTGTGTGTTACATTACATTCACTAGTAGGAGTGAGAAAAACATCACGGGGTGGTGTGAATCGCAGGGCCTGAATTAGTATAGGCAGTGAGTGGCAATGTAGGATGGAAAAAAGCACCGCGGTGTGGTCAGCATGGGGAGGTCAGGGAATATGCAATGGCAATGTAGGATAATTTTCTGAAAAACATCGCGGGGTGGTGCGCATTGTATGGTGGTGTGTTACATTACATTCACTAGTAGGAGTGAGAAAAACATCACGGGGTGGTGTGAATTGGAGGGTTTGAATTAGGATAGGCAGGGAGTGGCAATGAAGGATGGAGAAAAGCACCGCGGGTCCGTCAGCATGGGGAGGTCAGGGAACATGCAGTGGCAAAGTAGGATAAGTTTCTGAAAAACATCGCGGGGTGGTGCGCATTGTATGGGTGTGTGTTACATTACATTCACTAGTAGGAGTGAGAAAAACATCACGGGGTGGTGTGAATTGGAGGGATTGAATTAGGATAGGCAGTGAGTGGCAATGTAGGATGCAGAAAAGCACCGCGGGGTTTTCAGCATGGGGACGTCAGGGAACATGCAGTGGCAATGTAGGATAGGTTTCTGAAAAACATCGCGGGGTGGTGCACATTGTATGGGTGTGTGTTACATAACATTCACTAGTAGGAGTGAGAAAAACATCACGGGGTGGTGTCAATTGGAGTGTCTGATTTAGGATAGGCAGTGAGTGGCAATGTCGGATGGAGAAAAGCACCGCGGGGTGGTCAGCATGGGGAGGTCAGGGAACATGCAGTGGCAATGTAGGATAGGTTTCTGAAAAACAGCGCGGGGTGGTGCGCATTGTATGGGTGTGTGTTACAATACATTCACTGGTAGGAGTGAGAAAAACATCTCGCAGTGGTGCGCATTGTATGGGTGTGTGTTACATTACATTCACTAGTAGGAGTGGGAAAAACATCACGGGGTGTTGTGAATCGCAGGGCCTGAATTAGTATAGGCAGTGAGTAGCAATGTAGGATGGAAAAAAGCACCGCGGTGTGGTCAGCATGGGGAGGTCAGGGAATATGCAATGGCAATGTAGGATAGTTTTCTGAAAAACATCGCGGGGTGGTGCGCATTGTATGGTGGTGTGTTACATTACATTCACTAGTAGGAGTGAGAAAACATCACGGGGTGGTGTGAATTGGAGGGTTTGAATTAGGATAGGCAGGGAGTGGCAATGAAGGATGGAGAAAAGCACCGCGTGTCCCTCAGCATGGGGAGGTCAGGGAACATGCAGTGGCAAAGTAGGATAGGTTTCTGAAAAACATCGCGGGGTGGTGCGCATTGTATGGGTGTGTGTTACATTACATTCACTAGTAGGAGTGAGAAAAACATCACGGGGTGGTGTGAATTGGAGGGTTTGAATTAGGATAGGCAGTGAGTGGCAATGTAGGATGCAGAAAAGCACCGCGGGGTTTTCAGCATGGGGACGTCAGGGAACATGCAGTGGCAATGTAGGATAGGTTTCTGAAAAACATCGCGGGGTGGTGCACATTGTATGGGTGTGTGTTACATAACATTCACTAGTAGGAGTGAGAAAAACATCACGGGGTGGTGTCAATCGGAGGGTCTGATTTAGGATAGGCAGTGAGTGGCAATGTATGGAGAAAAGCACCGCGGGGTGGTCAGCATGGGGAGGTCAGGGAACATGCAGTGGCAATGTAGGATAGGTTTCTGAAAAATATCGCGGGTGGTGCGCATTGTATGGGTGTGTGTTACATTACATTCAATAGTAGGAGTGAGAAAAACATCACGGGGTGGTGCGCATTGTATGGGTGTGTGTTACATTACATTCACTAGTAGGAGTGAGAAAAACATCACGGGGTGGTGTGAATCGGAGGGTCTGAATTAGGATAGGCAGTGAGTGGCAATTTAGGATGGAGAAAAGCACCGCGGGGTGGTCAGCATGGGGACGTCAGGGAATATGCAGTGGCAATGTAGGATAGGTTTCTGAAAAACATCGCGGGGTGGTGCACATTGTATGGGTGTGTGTTACATAACATTCACTAGTAGGAGTGAGAAAACCATCACGGGGTGGTGTGAATCGGAGGGTCTGATTTACGATAGGCAGTGAGTGGCAATGTCGGATGGAGAAAAGCACCGCGTGGTGGTCAGCATGGGGAGGTCTGGGAACATGCATTGGCAAAGTAGGATAGGTTTCTGAAAAACATCGCGGGGTGGTGCGTATTGTATGGGTGTGTGTTACATTACGTTCACTAGTAGGAGTGAGAAAAACATCACGGGGTGGTGTGCATTGTATGGGTGTGTGTTACATTACATTCACTAGTAGGAGTGAGAAAAACATCACGTGGTGGTGTGAATCGCAGGGTCTGAACTAGGATAGGCAGTGAGTGGCAATGTAGGATGGAGAAAAGCACCGTGGGGTGGTCAGCATGGGGAGGTCAGGGAACATGCAATGGCCATGTAGGATAGGTTTCTGAAAAACATCGCGGGGTGGTGCGCATTGTATGGTTGTGTGTTACATTACATTCACTAGTAGGAGTGAGAAAAACATCACGGGGTGGTGCGCATTGTATGTGTGTGTGTTACATTACATTCACTAGTTGGAGTGAGAAAAACATCACGGGGTGGTGTGAATCGCAGGGTCTGAATTAGGATAGGCAGTGAGTGGCAATGTAGGATGGAGAAAAGCACCGCGGGCTGGTCAGAATGGGGAGGTCATGGAACATGCAGTGGCAATGTAGGATAGGTTTCTGAAACACATCGCGGGGTGGTGCGCCTTGTATGGGTGTGTGTTACATTACATTCACTAGTAGGAGTGAGAAAAACATCACGGGGTGGTGTTAATCGGAGGGTCTGAATTAGTATAGGCAGTGAGTGGCAATGTAGGATGGAGAAAAGCACAGCGGTGTGGTCTGCATGGGAAGGTCAGGCAACATGCAGGGGCAATGTAGGATAGGTTTCTGAAAAATATCGTGGGGCGGTGCGCATTGTATGGGTGTGTGTTACATTACATTCACTAGTAGGAGTGAGAAAAACATCACGGGGTGGTGTGAATCGGATGGTCTGAATTAGGATAGGCAGTAAGTGGCAATGTAGGATGGAGAAAAGCACCGCGGGGTGGTCAGCATGGGGAAGTCAGGGAACATGCAGTGGCAATGAACGATAGTTTTCTGAAAAACATCACGGGGTGGTGCGCATTGTATGGGTGCGTGTTACATTACATTCACTAGTAGGAGTGAGAAAAACATCACGGTGTGGTGTGAATCAGAGGGTCTGAATTAGGACAGGCAGTGAGTGGCAATGTAGGATGGAGAAAAGCACCGCGGGGTGGTCAGCATGGGGAGGTCAGGGAACATGCAGTTGCAATGTAGGATAGGTTTCTGAAAAACATCGCGGGGTGGTGCGCATTGTATGGGTGTGTGTTACATTACATTCACTAGTAGGAGTGAGAAAAACATCACGGGGTGGTGTGAATCGCAGGGCCTGAATTAGTATAGGCAGTGAGTGGCAATGTAGGATGGAAAAAAGCACCGCGGTGTGGTCAGCATGGGGAGGTCAGGGAATATGCAATGGCAATGTAGGATAGTTTTCTGAAAAACATCGCGGGTTGGTGCGCATTGTATGGTGGTGTGTTACATTACATTCACTAGTAGGAGTGAGAAAAACATCACGGGGTGGTGTGAATTGGAGGGTTTGAATTAGGATAGGCAGGGAGTGGCAATGAAGGATGGAGAAAAGCACCGCGGGTCCGTCAGCATGGGGAGGTCAGGGAACATGCAGTGGCAAAGTAGGATAGGTTTCTGAAAAACATCGCGGGGTGGTGCGCATTGTATGGGTGTGTGTTACATTACATTCACTAGTAGGAGTGAGAAAAACATCACGGGGTGGTGTGAATTGGAGGGTTTGAATTAGGATAGGCAGTGAGTGGCAATGTAGGATGCAGAAAAGCACCGCGGGGTTTTCAGCATGGGGACGTCAGGGAACATGCAGTGGCAATGTAGGATAGGTTTCTGAAAAACATCGCGGGGTGGTGCACATTGTATGGGTGTGTGTTACATAACATTCACTAGTAGGAGTGAGAAAAACATCACGGGGTGGTGTCAATTGGAGGGTCTGATTTAGGATAGGCAGTGAGTGGCAATGTCGGATGGAGAAAAGCACCGCGGGGCGGTCAGCATGGTGAGGTCAGGGAACATGCAGTGGCAATGTAGGATAGGTTTCTGAAAAACAGCGCGGGGTGGTGCGCATTGTATGGGTTTGTGTTACAATACATTCACTAGAAGGAGTGAGAAATACATCTCGCGGTGGTGCGCATTGTATGGGTGTGTTTACATTACATTCACTAGTAGGAGTGAGAAAAACATCACGGGGTGGTGTGAATCGGAGGGTCTGAATTAGTATAGGCAGTGAGTGGCAATGTAGGATGGAGAAAAGCACCGCTGTGTGGTCAGCATGGGGAGGTCAGGGAACATGCAGTGGCAATGTAGGATAGTTTTCTGAAAAATATTGCGGGGTGGTGCGCATTGTATGGGTGTGTGTTACATTACATTCACTAGTAGGAGTGAGAAAAACATCACGGGGTGGTGTGAATCGGAGGGTCTGAATTAGGATAGGCAGTGAGTGGCAATGTAGAATGCAGAAAAGCACCGCGGGGTGGTCAGCATGGGGACTTCAGGGAACATGCAGTGGCAATGTAGGATAGGTTTCTGAAAAACATCGCGGGGTGGTGCACATTGAATGGGTGTGTGTTACATAACATTCACTAGTAGGAGTGAGAAAAACATCACGGGGTGGTGTCAATCGGAGGGTCTGATTTAGGATAGGCAGTGAGTGGCAATGTCGGATGGAGAAAAGCACCGCGGGGTGGTCAGCATGGGGAGGTCAGGGAACATGCAGTGGCAATGTAGGATAGGTTTCTGAAAAATATCGCGGGGTGGTGCGCGTTGTATGGGTGTGTGTTACATTCCATTCACTAGTAGGAGTGAGAAAAACATCACGGGGTGGTGCGCATTGTATGGGTGTGTGTTACATTACATTCACTAGTAGGAGTGAGAAAAACATCACGGGGTGGTGTGAATCGGAGGGTCTGAATTAGGATAGGCAGTGAGTGGCAATGTAGGATGGAGAAAAGCACCGCGGGGTGGTCAGCATGGGGACGTCAGGGAATATGCATTGGCAATGTAGGATAGGTTTCTGAAAAACATCGCGGGGTTTTGCGTATTGTATGGGTGTGTGTTACATTACATTCACTAGTAGGAGTGAGAAAAATATCACGGAGTGGTGTGCATTGTGTGGGTGTGTGTTACATTACATTCACTAGTAGGAGTGAGAAAAACATCACGGGGTGGTGTGAATCGCAGGGTCTGAATTAGGATAGGCAGTGAGTGGCAATGTAGGATGGAGAAAAGCACCGTGGGGTGGTCAGCATGGGGAGGTCAGGGAACAAGCAATGGCCATGTAGGACAGGTTTCTGAAAAACATCGCGGGGTGGTGCGCATTGTATGGTTGTGTGTTATATTACATTCACTAGTAGGAGTGAGAAAAACATCACGGGGTGGTGCACATTGTATGTGTGTGTGTTACATTACATTCACTAGTAGGAGTGAGAAAAACATCACGGGGTGGTGTGAATCGCAGGGTCTGAATTAGGATAGGCAGTGAGTGGCAATGTAGGATGGAGAAAAGCACCGCGGGCTGGTCAGAATGGGGAAGGTCATGGAACATGCAGTGGCAATGTAGGATAGGTTTCTGAAAAACATCGCGGGGTGGTGCGCATTGTATGGGTGTGTGTTACATTACATTCACTAGTAGGAGTGAGAAAAACATCACGGGGTGGTGCGCATTGTATGGGTGTGTGTTACAGTACATTCACTAGTAGGAGTGAGAAAAACATCACGGGGTGGTGTGAATCGGAGGGTCTGAATTAGGCTAGGCAGTGAGTGGCAATATAGGATGGAGAAAAGCACCGCGGGCTGGTCAGAATGGGGAGGTCATGGAACATGCAGTGGCAATGTAGGATAGGTTTCTGAAAAACATCGCGGGGTGGTGCGCATTGTATGGGTGTGTGTTACATTACATTCACTAGTGGGAGTGAGAAAAACATCACGGGGTGGTGTTAATCGGAGGGTCTGAATTAGTATAGGCAGTGAGTGGCAATGTAGGATGGAGAAAAGCACAGCGGTGTGGTCAGCATGGGAAGGCCAGGGAACATGCAGGGGCAATGTAGGATAGGTTTCTGAAAAATATCGCGGGGCGGTGCGCATTGTATTGGTGTGTGTTACATTACATTCACTAGTAGGAGTGAGAAAAACATCACAGGGTGGTGTGAATCGGAGGGTGTGAATTAGGATAGGCAGTAAGTGGCAATGTAGGATGGAGAAAAGCACCGCGGGGTGGTCAGCATGGGGAGGTCAGGGAACATGCAGTGGCAATGAACGATAGTTTTCTGAAAAACATCACGGGGTGGTGCGCATTGTATGGGTGTGTGTTACATTACATTCACTAGTAGGAGTGAGAAAAACATCACGGGGTGGTGTGAATCTCAGGGTCTGAATTAGGATAGGCAGTGAGTGGCAATGTAGGATGGAGAAAAGCACCGTGGTGTGGTCAGCATGGGGAGGTCAGGGAACATGCAATGGCCATGTAGGATAGGTTTCTGAAAAACATCGCGGGGTGGTGCGCATTGTATGGTTGTGTGTTACATTACATTCACTAGTAGGAGTGAGAAAAACATCACGGGGTGGTGCGCATTGTATGTGTGTGTGTTAAATTACATTCACTAGTAGGAGTGAGAAAAACATCACGGGGTGGTGTGAATTGCAGGGTCTGAATTAGGATAGGCAGTGAGTGGCAATGTAGGATGGAGAAAAGCACCGCGGGCTGGTCAGAATGGAGAGGTCATGGAACATGCAGTGGCAATGTAGGATAGGTTTCTGAAAAACATCGCGGGGTGGTGCGCATTGTATGGTTGTGTGTTACATTACATTCACTAGTAGGAGTGAGAAAAACATCACGGGGTGGTGCGCATTGTATGGGTGTGTGTTACAGTACATTCACTAGTAGGAGTGAGAAAAACATCACGGGGTGGTGTAAATCGGAGGGTCTGAATTAGGCTAGGCAGTGAGTGGCAATGTAGGATGGAGAAAAGCACCGCGGGCTGGTCAGAATGGGGAGGTCATGGAACATGCAGTGGCAATGTAGGATAGGTTTCTGAAAAACATCGCGGGGTGGTGCGCATTGTATGGGTGTGTGTTACATTACATTCACTAGTGGGAGTGAGAAAAACATCACGGGGTGGTGTTAATCGGAGGGTCTGAATTAGTATAGGCAGTGAGTGGCAATGTAGGATGGAAAAAAGCACAGCGGTGTGGTCAGCATGGGAAGGTCAGGGAACATGCAGGGGCAATGTAGGATAGGTTTCTGAAAAATATCGTGGGGCGGTGCCCGTTGTATGGGTGTGTGTTACATTACATTCACTAGTAGGAGTGACAAAAACATCACGGGGTGGTGTGAATCGGATGGTCTGAATTAGGATAGGCAGTAAGTGGGAATGTAGGATGGAGAAAAGCACCGCGGGGTGGTCAGCATGGGGAGGTCAGGGAACATGCAGTGGCAATGAACGATAGTTTTCTGAAAAACATCACGGGTTGGTGCACATTGTATGGGTGTGTGTTACATTACATTCAATAGTAGGAGTGAGAAAAACATCACGGGGTGGTGTGAATCGGAGGGTCTGAATTAGGACAGGCAGTGAGTGGCAATGTAGGATGGAGAAAAGCACCGCGGGGTGGTCAGCATGGGGAGGTCAGGGAACATGCTGTTGCAATGTAGGATAGGTTTCTGAAAAACATCGCGGGGTGGTGCGCATTGTATGGGTGTGTGTTACATTACATTCACTAGTAGGAGTGAGAAAAACATCACGGGCTGGTGTGAATCGCAGGGCCTGAATTAGTATAGGCAGAGAGTGGCAATGTAGGAAGGAAAAAAGCACCGCGGTGTGGTCAGCATGGGGAGGTCAGGGAATATGCAATGGCAATGTAGGATAGTTTTCTGAAAAACACCGCGGGGTGGTGCGCATTGTATGGTGGTGTGTTACATTACATTCACTAGTAGGAGTGACAAAAACATCACGGGGTGGTGTGAATTGGAGGGTTTGAATTAGGATAGGCAGGGAGTGGCAATGAAGGATGGAGAAAAGCACCGCAGGTCCGTCAGCATGGGGAGGTCAGGGAACATGCAGTGGCAAAGTAGGATAGGTTTCTGAAAAACATTGCGGGGTGGTGCGCATTGTATGGGTGTGTGTTACATTACATTCACTAGTAGGAGTGAGAAAAACATCACGGGGTGGTGTGAATTGGAGGGTTTGAATTAGGATAGGCAGTGAGTGGCAATGTAGGATGCAGAAAAGCACCGCGGGGTTTTCAGCATGGGGACGTCAGGGAACATGCAGTGGCAATGTAGGATAGGTTTCTGAAAAACATTGCGGGGTGGTGCACATTGTATGGGTGTGTGTTACATAACATTCACTAGTAGGAGTGAGAAAAACATCACGGGGTGGTGTCAATTGGAGGGTCTGATTTAGGATAGGCAGTGAGTGGCAATGTCGGATGGAGAAAAGCACCACGGGGCGGTCAGCATGGGGAGGTCAGGGAACATGCAGTGGCAATGTAGGATAGGTTTCTGAAAAACAGCGCGGGGTGGTGCGCATTGTATGGGTGTGTGTTACAATACATTCACTAGTAGGAGTGCGAAAAACATCTCGCGGTGGTGCGCATTGTATGGGTGTGTGTTACATAACATTCACTAGTAGGAGTGAGAAAAACATCACGGGGTGGTGTCAATCGGAGGGTCTGATTTAGGATAGGCAGTGAGTGGCAATGTCGGGTGGAGAAAAGCACCGCGGGGTGGTCAGCATGGGGAGGTCAGGGAACATGCAGTGGCAATGTAGGATAGGTTTCTGAAAAATATCGCGGGGTGGTGCGCGTTGTATGGTTGTGTGTTACATTCCATTCACTAGTAGGAGTGAGAAAAACATCACGGGGTGGTGCGCATTGTATGTGTGTGTGTTACATTACATTCACTAGTAGGAGTGAGAAAAACATCACGGGGTGGTGTGAATCGCAGGGTCTGAATTAGGATAGGCAGTGAGTGGCAATGTAGGATGGAGAAAAGCACCGCGGGCTGGTCAGAATGGGGAAGGTCATGGAACATGCAGTGGCAATGTAGGATAGGTTTCTGAAAAACATCGCGGGGTGGTGCGCATTGTATGGGTGTGTGTTACATTACATTCACTAGTAGGAGTGAGAAAAACATCACGGGGTGGTGTTAATCGGAGGGTCTGAATTAGTATAGGCAGTGAGTGGCAATGTAGGATGGAGAAAAGCACAGCGGTGTGGTCAGCATGGGAAGGTCAGGCAACATGCAGGGGCAATGTAGGATAGGTTTCTGAAAAATATCGTGGGGCGGTGCGCATTGTATGGGTGTGTGTTACATTACATTCACTAGTAGGAGTGAGAAAAACATCACGGGGTGGTGTGAATCGGATGGTCTGAATTAGGATAGGCAGTAAGTGGCAATGTAGGATGGAGAAAAGCACCGCGGGGTGGTCAGCATGGGGAGGTCAGGGAACATGCAGTGGCAATGAACGATAGTTTTCTGAAAAACATCACGGGGTGGTGCGCATTGTATGGGTGCGTGTTACATTACATTCACTAGTAGGAGTGAGAAAAACATCACGGTGTGGTGTGAATCAGAGGGTCTGAATTAGGACAGGCAGTGAGTGGCAATGTAGGATGGAGAAAAGCACCGCGGGGTGGTCAGCATGGGGAGGTCAGGGAACATGCAGTTGCAATGTAGGATAGGTTTCTGAAAAACATCGCGGGGTGGTGCGCATTGTATGGGTGTGTGTTACATTACATTCACTAGTAGGAGTGAGAAAAACATCACGGGGTGGTGTGAATCGCAGGGCCTGAATTAGTATAGGCAGTGAGTGGCAATGTAGGATGGAAAAAAGCACCGCGGTGTGGTCAGCATGGGGAGGTCAGGGAATATGCAATGGCAATGTAGGATAGTTTTCTGAAAAACGTCGTGGGTTGGTGCGCATTGTATGGTGGTGTGTTACATTACATTCACTAGTAGGAGTGAGAAAAACATCACGGGGTGGTGTGAATTGGAGGGCTTGAATTAGGATAGGCAGGGAGTGGCAATGAAGGATGGAGAAAAGCACCGCGGGTCCGTCAGCATGGGGAGGTCAGGGAACATGCAGTGGCAAAGTAGGATAGGTTTCTGAAAAACATCGCGGGGTGGTGCGCATTGTATGGGTGTGTGTTACATTACATTCACTAGTAGGAGTGAGAAAAACATCACGGGGTGGTGTGAATTGGAGGGTTTGAATTAGGATAGGCAGTGAGTGGCAATGTAGGATGCAGAAAAGCACCGCGGGGTTTTCAGCATGGGGACGTCAGGGAACATGCAGTGGCAAGGTAGGATAGGTTTCTGAAAAACATCGCGGGGTGGTGCACATTGTATGGGTGTGTGTTACATAACATTCACTAGTAGGAGTGAGAAAAACATCACGGGGTGGTGTCAATTGGAGGGTCTGATTTAGGATAGGCAGTGAGTGGCAATGTCGGATGGAGAAAAGCACCGCGGGGCGGTCAGCATGGTGAGGTCAGGGAACATGCAGTGGCAATATAGGATAGGTTTCTGAAAAACAGCGCGGGGTGGTGCGCATTGTATGGGTTTGTGTTACAATACATTCACTAGAAGGAGTGAGAAATACATCTCGCGGTGGTGCGCATTGTATGGGTGTGTTTACATTACATTCACTAGTAGGAGTGAGAAAAACATCACGGGGTGGTGTGAATCGGAGGGTCTGAATTAGTATAGGCAGTGAGTGGCAATGTAGGATGGAGAAAAGCACCGCTGTGTGGTCAGCATGGGGAGGTCAGGGAACATGCAGTGGCAATGTAGGATAGTTTTCTGAAAAATATCGCGGGGTGGTGCGCATTGTATGGGTGTGTGTTACATTACATTCACTAGTAGGAGTGAGAAAAATATCACGGGGTGGTGTGATTTGGAGGGTCTGAATTAGGATAGGCAGTGAGTGGCAATGTAGAATGCAGAAAAGCACCGCGGGGTGGTCAGCATGGGGACTTCAGGGAACATGCAGTGGCAATGTAGGATAGGTTTCTGAAAAACATCGCGGGGTGGTGCACATTGAATGGGTGTGTGTTACATAACATTCACTAGTAGGAGTGAGAAAAACATCACGGGGTGGTGTCAATCGGAGGGTCTGATTTAGGATAGGCAGTGAGTGGCAATGTCGGATGGAGAAAAGCACCGCGGGGTGGTCAGCATGGGGAGGTCAGGGAACATGCAGTGGCAATGTAGGATAGGTTTCTGAAAAATATCGCGGGGTGGTGCGCGTTGTATGGGTGTGTGTTACATTCCATTCACTAGTAGGAGTGAGAAAAACATCACGGGGTGGTGCGCATTGTATGGGTGTGTGTTACATTACATTCACTAGTAGGAGTGAGAAAAACATCACGGGGTGGTGTGAATCGGAGGGTCTGAATTAGGATAGGCAGTGAGTGGCAATGTAGGATGGAGAAAAGCACCGCGGGGTGGTCAGCATGGGGACGTCAGGGAATATGCATTGGCAATGTAGGATAGGTTTCTGAAAAACATCGCGGGGTTTTGCGTATTGTATGGGTGTGTGTTACATTACATTCACTAGTAGGAGTGAGAAAAATATCACGGAGTGGTGTGCATTGTGTGGGTGTGTGTTACATTACATTCAGTAGTAGGAGTGAGAAAAACATCACGGGGTGGTGTGAATCGCAGGGTCTGAATTAGTATAGGCAGTGAGTGGCAATGTAGGATGGAGAAAAGCACCGTGGGGTGGTCAGCATGGGGAGGTCAGGGAACAAGCAATGGCCATGTAGGACAGGTTTCTGAAAAACATCGCGGGGTTGTGCGCATTGTATGGTTGTGTGTTACATTACATTCACTAGTAGGAGTGAGAAAAACATCACGGGGTGGTGCACATTGCATGTGTGTGTGTTACATTACATTCACTAGTAGGAGTGAGAAAAACATCACGGGGTGGTGTGAATCGCAGGGTCTGAATTAGGATAGGCAGTGAGTGGCAATGTAGGATGGAGAAAAGCACCGCGGGCTGGTCAGAATGGGGAAGGTCATGGAACATGCAGTGGCAATGTAGGATAGGTTTCTGAAAAACATCGCGGGGTGGTGCACATTGTATGGGTGTGTGTTACATAACATTCACTAGTAGGAGTGAGAAAAATATCACGGGGTGTTGTCAATTGGAGGGTCTGATTTAGGATAGGCAGTGAGTGGCAATGTCGGATGGAGAAAAGCACCGCGGGGCGGTCAGCATGGGGAGGTCAGGGAACATGCAGTGGCAATGTAGGATAGGTTTCTGAAAAACAGCGCGGGGTGGTGCGCATTGTATGGGTGTGTGTTACAATACATTCACTAGTAGGAGTGCGAAAAACATCTCGCGGTGGTGCGCATTGTATGGGTGTGTGTTACATAACATTCACTAGTAGGAGTGAGAAAAACATCACGGGGTGGTGTCCATCGGAGGGTCTGATTTAGGATAGGCAGTGAGTGGCAATGTCGGGTGGAGAAAAGCACCGCGGGGTGGTCAGCATGGGGAGGTCAGGGAACATGCAGTGGCAATGTAGGATAGGTTTCTGAAAAATATCGCGGGGTGGTGCGCGTTGTATGGGTGTGTGTTACATTCCATTCACTAGTAGGAGTGAGAAAAACATCACGGGGTGGTGCGCATTGTATGGGTGTGTGTTACATTACATTCACTAGTAGGAGTGAGAAAAACATCACGGGGTGGTGTGAATCGGAGGGTCTGAATTAGGATAGGCAGTGAGTGGCAATGTAGGATGGAGAAAAGCACCGCGGGGTGGTCAGCATGGGGACGTCAGGGAATATGCATTGGCAATGTAGGATAGGTTTCTGAAAAACATCGCGGGGTGGTGCGTATTGTATGGGTGTGTGTTACATTACATTCACTAGTAGGAGTGAGAAAAATATCACGGAGTGGTGTGCATTGTATGGGTGTGTGTTACATTACATTCACTAGTAGGAGTGAGAAAAACATCACGGGGTGGTGTGAATCGGAGGGTCTGAATTAGGACAGGCAGTGAGTGGCAATGTAGGATGGAGAAAAGCACCGCGGGGTGCTCAGCATGTGGAGGTCAGGTAACATGCAGTTGCAATGTAGGATAGGTGTCTGAAAAACATCGCGGGGTGGTGCGCATTGTATGGGTGTGTGTTACATAACATTCACTAGTAGGAGTGAGAAAAACATCACGGGGTGGTGTCAATTGGAGGGTCTGATTTAGGATAGGCAGTGAGGGGAATGTCGGATGGAGAAAAGCACCGCGGGGCGGTCAGCATGGGGAGGTCAGGGAACATGCAGTGGCAATGTAGGATAGGTTTCTGAAAAACAGCGCGGGGTGGTGCGCATTGTATGGGTGTGTGTTACAATACATTCACTAGTAGGAGTGCGAAAAACATCTCGCGGTGGTGCGCATTGTATGGGTGTGTGTTACATTACATTCACTAGTAGGAGTGAGAAAAACATCACGGGGTGGTGTGAATCGCAGGGTCTGAATTAGGATAGGCAGTGAGTGGCAATGTAGGATGGAGAAAAGCACCGTGGGGTGGTCAGCATGGGGAGGTCAGGGAACATGCAATGGCCATGTAGGATAGGTTTCTGAAAAACATCGCGGGGTGGTGCGCATTGTATGGTTGTGTGTTACATTACATTCACTAATAGGAGTGAGAAAAACATCACGGGGTGGTGCGCATTGTATGGGTGTGTGTTACAGTACATTCACTAGTAAGAGTGAGAAAAACATCACGGGGTGGTGTGAATCGGAGGGTCTGAATTAGGCTAGGCAGTGAGTGGCAATGTAGGATGGAGAAAAGCACCGCGGGCTGGTCAGAATGGGGAGGTCATGGAACATGCAGTGGCAATGTAGGATAGGTTTCTGAAAAACATCGCGGGGTGGTGCGCATTGTATGGGTGTGTGTTACATTACATTCACTAGTGGGAGTGAGAAAAACATCACGGGGTGGTGTTAATCGGAGGGTCTGAATTAGTATAGGCAGTGAGTGGCAATGTAGGATGGAGAAAAGCACAGTGGTGTGGTCAGCATGGGAAGGTCAGGGAACATGCAGGGGCAATGTAGGATAGGTTTCTGAAAAATATCGTGGGGCGGTGCGCGTTGTATGGGTGTGTGTTACATTACATTCACTAGTAGGAGTGACAAAAACATCACGGGGTGGTGTGAATCGGATGGTCTGAATTAGGATAGGCAGTAAGTGGCAATGTAGGATGGAGAAAAGCACCGCGGGGTGGTCAGCATGGGGAGGTCAGGGAACATGCAGTGGCAATGAACGATAGTTTTCTGAAAAACATCACGGGGTGGTGCGCATTGTATGGGTGTGTGTTACATTACATTCACTAGTAGGAGTGAGAAAAACATCACGGGGTGGTGTGAATCGGAGGGTCTGAATTAGGACAGGCAGTGAGTGGCAATGTAGGATGGAGAAAAGCACCGCGGGGTGGTCAGCATGGGGAGGTCAGGGAACATGCAGTTGCAATGTAGGATAGGTTTCTGAAAAACATTGAGGGGTGGTGCGCATTGTATGGGTGTGTGTTACATTACATTCACTAGTAGGAGTGAGAAAAACATCACGGGGTGGTGTGAATCGCAGGGCCTGAATTAGTATAGGCAGTGAGTGGCAATGTAGGATGGAAAAAAGCACCGCGGTGTGGTCAGCATGGGGAGGTCAGGGAATATGCAATGGCAATGTAGGATAGTTTTCTGAAAAACATCGCGGGGTGGTGCGCATTGTATGGTGGTGTGTTACATTACATTCACTAGTAGGAGTGAGAAAAACATCACGGGGTGGTGTGAATTGGAGGGTTTAAATTAGGATAGGCAGGGAGTGGCAATGAAGGATGGAGAAAAGCACCGCGGGTCCGTCAGCATGGGGAGGTCAGGGAACATGCAGTGGCAAAGTAGGATAGGTTTCTGAAAAACATCGCGGGGTGGTGCGCATTGTATGGGTGTGTGTTACATTACATTCACTAGTAGGAGTGAGAAAAACATCACGGGGTGGTGTCAATCGGAGGGTCTGATTTAGGATAGGCAGTGAGTGGCAATGTCGGGTGGAGAAAAGCACCGCGGGGTGGTCAGCATGGGGAGGTCAGGGAACATGCAGTGGCAATGTAGGATAGGTTTCTGAAAAATATCGCGGGGTGGTGCGCGTTGTATGGGTGTGTGTTACATTCCATTCACTAGTAGGAGTGAGAAAAACATCACGGGGTGGTGCGCATTGTATGGGTGTGTGTTACATTACATTCACTAGTAGGAGTGAGAAAAACATCACGGGGTGGTGTGAATCGGAGGGTCTGAATTAGGATAGGCAGTGAGTGGCAATGTAGGATGGAGAAAAGCACCGCGGGGTGGTCAGCATGTGGACGTCAGGGAATATGCATTGGCAATGTAGGATAGGTTTCTGAAAAACATCGCGGGGTGGTGCGTATTGTATGGGTGTGTGTTACATTACATTCACTAGTAGGAGTGAGAAAAATATCACGGAGTGGTGTGCATTGTATGGGTGTGTGTTACATTACATTCACTAGTAGGAGTGAGAAAAACATCACGGGGTGGTGTCAATCGGAGGGTCTGATTTAGGATAGGCAGTGAGTGGCAATGTCGGGTGGAGAAAATCACCGCGGGGTGGTCAGCATGGGGAGGTCAGGGAACATGCAGTGGCAATGTAGGATAGGTTTCTGAAAAATATCGCGGGGTGGTGCGCGTTGTATGGGTGTGTGTTACATTCCATTCACTAGTAGGAGTGAGAAAAACATCACGGGGTGGTGCGCATTGTATGGGTGTGTGTTACATTACATTCACTACTAGGAGTGAGAAAAACATGACGGGGTGGTGTGAATCGGAGGGTCTGAATTAGGATAGGCAGTGAGTGGCAATGTAGGATGGAGAAAAGCACCGCGGGGTGGTCAACATGGGGACGTCAGGGAATATGCATTGGCAATGTAGGATAGGTTTCTGAAAAACATCGCGGGGTGGTGCGTATTGTATGGGTGTGTGTTACATTACATTCACTAGTAGGAGTGAGAAAAATATCACGGAGTGGTGTGCATTGTATGGGTGTGTGTTACATTACATTCACTAGTAGGAGTGAGAAAAACATCACGGGGTGGTGTGAATCGGAGGGTCTGAATTAGGACAGGCAGTGAGTGGCAAGGTAGGATGGAGAAAAGCACCGCGGGGTGGTCAGCATGGGGAGGTCAGGGAACATGCAGTTGCAATGTAGGATAGGTGTCTGAAAAACATCGCAGGGTGGTGCGCATTGTATGGGTGTGTGTTACATTACATTCACTAGTAGGAGTGAGAAAAACATCACGGGGTGGTGTGAATAGCAGGGCCTGAATTAGTTTAGGCAGTGAGTGGCAATGTAGGATGGAAAAAAGCACCGCGGTGTGGTCAGCATGGGGAGGTCAGGGAACATGCAGTGGCAAAGTAGGATAGGTTTCCGAAAAACATCGCGGGGTGGTGCGCATTGTATGGTGGTGTGTTACATTACATTCACTAGTAGGAGTGAGAAAAACATCACGGGGTGGTGTGAATTGGAGGGTTTGAATTAGGATAGGCAGGGAGTGGCAATGAAGGATGGAGAAAAGCACCGCGGGTCCGTCAGCATGGGGAGGTCAGGGAACATGCAGTGGCAAAGTAGGATAGGTTTCCGAAAAACATCGCGGGGTAGTGCGCATTGTATGGGTGTGTGTTACATTACATTCACTAGTAGGAGTGAGAAAAACATCACGGGGTGGTGTCAATTGGAGGGTCTGATTTAGGATAGGCAGTGAGTGGCAATGTCGGATGGAGAAAAGCACCGCGGGGTGGTCAGCATGGGGAGGTCAGGGAACATGCAGTGGCAATGTAGGATAGGTTTCTGAAAAACAGCGCGGGGTGGTGCGCATTGTATGGGTGTGTGTTACAATACATTCACTAGTAGGAGTGAGAAAAACATCGGGGGTGGTGCGCATTGTATGGGTGTGTGTTACATTAAAATCACTAGTGGGAGTGAGAAAAACATCACGGGGTGGTGTTAATCGGAGGGTCTGAATTAGTATAGGCAGTGAGTGGCAATGTAGGATGGAGAAAAGCACCGCGGGCTGGTCAGAATGGGGAGGTCATGGAACATGCAGTGGCAATGTAGGATAGGTTTCTGAAAAACATCGCGGGGTGGTGCGCATTGTATGGGTGTGTGTTACATTACATTCACTAGTGGGAGTGAGAAAAACATCACGGGGTGGTGTTAATCGGAGGGTCTGAATTAGTATAGGCAGTGAGTGGCAATGTAGGATGGAGAAAAGCACAGCGGTGTGGTCAGCATGGGAAGGTCAGGGAACATGCAGGGGCAATGTAGGATAGGTTTCTGAAAAATATCGCGTGGCGGTGCGCATTGTATGGGTGTGTGTTACATTACATTCACTAGTAGGAGTGAGAAAAACATCACGGGGTGGTGTGAATCGGAGGGTCTGAATTAGGATAGGCAGTAAGTGGCAATGTAGGATGGAGAAAAGCACCGCGGGGTGGTCAGCATGGGGAGGTAAGGAACATGCAGTGGCAATGAACGATAGTTTTCTGAAAAACATCACGGGGTGGTGGGCATTGTATGGGTGTGTGTTACATTACATTCACTAGTAGGAGTGAGAAAAACATCACGGGGTGGTGTGAATCGCAGGGTCTGAATTAGGATAGGCAGTGAGTGGCAATGTAGGATGGAGAAAAGCACCGTGGGGTGGTCAGCATGGGGAGGTCAGGGAACATGCAATGGCCATGTAGGATAGGTTTCTGAAAAACATCGCGGGGTGGTGCGCATTGTATGGTTGTGTGTTACATTACATTTACTAATAGGAGTGAGAAAAACATCACGGGGTGGTGCGCATTGTATGTGTGTGTGTTACATTACATTCACTAGTAGGAGTGAGAAAAACATCACGGGGTGGTGTGAATTGCAGGGTCTGAATTAGGATAGGCAGTGAGTGGCAATGTAGGATGGAGAAAAGCACCGCGGGCTGGTCAGAATGGAGAGGTCATGGAACATGAAGTGGCAATGTAGGATAGGTTTCTGAAAAACATCGCGGGGTGGTGCGCATTGTATGGGTGTGTGTTACATTACATTCACTAGTAGGAGTGAGAAAAACATCACGGGGTGGTGCGCATTGTATGGGTGTGTGTTACATTACATTCACTAGGAGGAGTGAGAAAAACATCACGGGGTGGTGTGAATCGGAGGGTCTGAATTAGGACAGGCAGTGAGTGGCAATGTAGGATGGAGAAAAGCACCGCGGGGTGGTCAGCATGGGGAGGTCAGGGAACATGCAGTTGCAATGTAGGATAGGTTTCTGAAAAACATCGCGGGGTGGTGCGCATTGTATGGGTGTGTGTTACATTACATTCACTAGTAGGAGTGAGAAAAACATCACGGGGTGGTGTGAATCGCAGGGCCTGAATTAGTATAGGCAGTGAGTGGCAATGTAGGATGGAAAAAAGCACCGCGGTGTGGTCAGCATGGGGAGGTCAGGGAATATGCAATGGCAATGTAGGATAGTTTTCTGAAAAACATCGCAGGGTGGTGCGCATTGTATGGTGGTGTGTTACATTACATTCACTAGTAGGAGTGAGAAAAACATCACGGGTGGTGTGAATTGGAGGGTTTGAATTAGGATAGGCAGGGAGTGGCAATGAAGGATGGAGAAAAGCACCGCGGGTCCGTCAGCATGGGGAGGTCAGGGAACATGCAGTGGCAAAGTAGGATAGGTTTCTGAAAAACATCGCGGGGTGGTGCGCATTGTACGGGTGTGTGTTACATTACATTCACTAGTAGGAGTGAGAAAAACATCACGGGGTGGTGTGAATTGGAGGGTTTGAATTAGGATAGGCAGTGAGTGGCAATGTAGGATGCAGAAAAGCACCGCGGGGTTTTCAGCATGGGGACGTCAGGGAACATGCAGTGGCAATGTAGGATAGGTTTCTGAAAAACATCGCGGGGTGGTGCACATTGTATGGGTGTGTGTTACATAACATTCACTAGTAGGAGTGAGAAAAATATCACGGGGTGTTGTCAATTGGAGGGTCTGATTTAGGATAGGCAGTGAGTGGCAATGTCGGATGGAGAAAAGCACCGCGGGGCGGTCAGCATGGGGAGGTCAGGGAACATGCAGTGGCAATGTAGGATAGGTTTCTGAAAAACAGCGCGGGGTGGTGCGCATTGTATGGGTGTGTGTTACAATACATTCACTAGTAGGAGTGCGAAAAACATCTCGCGGTGGTGCGCATTGTATGGGTGTGTGTTACATAACATTCACTAGTAGGAGTGAGAAAAACATCACGGGGTGGTGTCCATCGGAGGGTCTGATTTAGGATAGGCAGTGAGTGGCAATGTCGGGTGGAGAAAAGCACCGCGGGGTGGTCAGCATGGGGAGGTCAGGGAACATGCAGTGGCAATGTAGGATAGGTTTCTGAAAAATATCGCGGGGTGGTGCGCGTTGTATGGGTGTGTGTTACATTCCATTCACTAGTAGGAGTGAGAAAAACATCACGGGGTGGTGCGCATTGTATGGGTGTGTGTTACATTACATTCACTAGTAGGAGTGAGAAAAACATCACGGGGTGGTGTGAATCGGAGGGTCTGAATTAGGATAGGCAGTGAGTGGCAATGTAGGATGGAGAAAAGCACCGCGGGGTGGTCAGCATGGGGACGTCAGGGAATATGCATTGGCAATGTAGGATAGGTTTCTGAAAAACATCGCGGGGTGGTGCGTATTGTATGGGTGTGTGTTACATTACATTCACTAGTAGGAGTGAGAAAAATATCACGGAGTGGTGTGCATTGTATGGGTGTGTGTTACATTACATTCACTAGTAGGAGTGAGAAAAACATCACGGGGTGGTGTGAATCGGAGGGTCTGAATTAGGACAGGCAGTGAGTGGCAATGTAGGATGGAGAAAAGCACCGCGGGGTGCTCAGCATGGGGAGGTCAGGTAACATGCAGTTGCAATGTAGGATAGGTGTCTGAAAAACATCGCGGGGTGGTGCGCATTGTATGGGTGTGTGTTACATAACATTCACTAGTAGGAGTGAGAAAAACATCACGGGGTGGTGTCAATTGGAGGGTCTGATTTAGGATAGGCAGTGAGGGGAATGTCGGATGGAGAAAAGCACCGCGGGGCGGTCAGCATGGGGAGGTCAGGGAACATGCAGTGGCAATGTAGGATAGGTTTCTGAAAAACAGCGCGGGGTGGTGCGCATTGTATGGGTGTGTGTTACAATACATTCACTAGTAGGAGTGCGAAAAACATCTCGCGGTGGTGCGCATTGTATGGGTGTGTGTTACATTACATTCACTAGTAGGAGTGAGAAAAACATCACGGGGTGGTGTGAATCGCAGGGTCTGAATTAGGATAGGCAGTGAGTGGCAATGTAGGATGGAGAAAAGCACCGTGGGGTGGTCAGCATGGGGAGGTCAGGGAACATGCAATGGCCATGTAGGATAGGTTTCTGAAAAACATCGCGGGGTGGTGCGCATTGTATGGTTGTGTGTTACATTACATTCACTAATAGGAGTGAGAAAAACATCACGGGGTGGTGCGCATTGTATGTGTGTGTGTTACATTACATTCACTAGTAGGAGTGAGAAAAACATCACGGGGTGGTGTGAATTGCAGGGTCTGAATTAGGATAGGCAGTGAGTGGCAATGTAGGATGGAGAAAAGCACCGCGGGCTGGTCAGAATGGAGAGGTCATGGAACATGCAGTGGCAATGTAGGATAGGTTTCTGAAAAACATCGCGGGGTGGTGCGCATTGTATGGGTGTGTGTTACATTACATTCACAATAGGAGTGAGAAAAACATCACGGGGTGGTGCGCATTGTATGGGTGTGTGTTACAGTACATTCACTAGTAAGAGTGAGAAAAACATCACGGGGTGGTGTGAATCGGAGGGTCTGAATTAGGCTAGGCAGTGAGTGGCAATGTAGGATGGAGAAAAGCACCGCGGGCTGGTCAGAATGGGGAGGTCATGGAACATGCAGTGGCAATGTAGGATAGGTTTCTGAAAAACATCGCGGGGTGGTGCGCATTGTATGGGTGTGTGTTACATTACATTCACTAGTGGGAGTGAGAAAAACATCACGGGGTGGTGTTAATCGGAGGGTCTGAATTAGTATAGGCAGTGAGTGGCAATGTAGGATGGAGAAAAGCACAGTGGTGTGGTCAGCATGGGAAGGTCAGGGAACATGCAGGGGCAATGTAGGATAGGTTTCTGAAAAATATCGTGGGGCGGTGCGCGTTGTATGGGTGTGTGTTACATTACATTCACTAGTAGGAGTGACAAAAACATCACGGGGTGGTGTGAATCGGATGGTCTGAATTAGGATAGGCAGTAAGTGGCAATGTAGGATGGAGAAAAGCACCGCGGGGTGGTCAGCATGGGGAGGTCAGGGAACATGCAGTGGCAATGAACGATAGTTTTCTGAAAAACATCACGGGGTGGTGCGCATTGTATGGGTGTGTGTTACATTACATTCACTAGTAGGAGTGAGAAAAACATCACGGGGTGGTGTGAATCGGAGGGTCTGAATTAGGACAGGCAGTGAGTGGCAATGTAGGATGGAGAAAAGCACCGCGGGGTGGTCAGCATGGGGAGGTCAGGGAACATGCAGTTGCAATGTAGGATAGGTTTCTGAAAAACATCGAGGTGTGGTGCGCATTGTATGGGTGTGTGTTACATTACATTCACTAGTAGGAGTGAGAAAAACATCACGGGGTGGTGTGAATCGCAGGGCCTGAATTAGTATAGGCAGTGAGTGGCAATGTAGGATGGAAAAAAGCACCGCGGTGTGGTCAGCATGGGGAGGTCAGGGAATATGCAATGGCAATGTAGGATAGTTTTCTGAAAAACATCGCGGGGTGGTGCGCATTGTATGGTGGTGTGTTACATTACATTCACTAGTAGGAGTGAGAAAAACATCACGGGGTGGTGTGAATTGGAGGGTTTAAATTAGGATAGGCAGGGAGTGGCAATGAAGGATGCAGAAAAGCACCGCGGGTCCGTCAGCATGGGGAGGTCAGGGAACATGCAGTGGCAAAGTAGGATAGGTTTCTGAAAAACATCGCGGGGTGGTGCGCATTGTATGGGTGTGTGTTACATTACATTCACTAGTAGGAGTGAGAAAAACATCACGGGGTGGTGTGAATTCGAGGGTTTGAATTAGGATAGGCAGTGAGTGGCAATGTAGGATGCAGAAAAGCACCGCGGGGTTTTCAGCATGGGGACGTCAGGGAACATGCAGTGGCAATGTAGGATAGGTTTCTGAAAAACATCGCGGGGTGGTGCACATTGTATGGGTGTGTGTTACATAACATTCACTAGTAGGAGTGAGAAAAACATCACGGGGTGGTGTCAATTGGAGGGTCTGATTTAGGATAGGCAGTGAATGGCAATGTCGGATGGAGAAAAGCACCGCGGGGCGGTCAGCATGGTGAGGTCAGGGAACATGCAGTGGCAATGTAGGATAGGTTTCTGAAAAACAGCGCGGGGTGGTGCGCATTGTATGGGTGTGTGTTACAATACATTCACTAGTAGGAGTGCGAAAAACATCTCGCGGTGGTGCGCATTGTATGGGTGTGTGTTACATAACATTCACTAGTAGGAGTGAGAAAAACATCACGGGGTGGTGTCAATCGGAGGGTCTGATTTAGGATAGGCAGTGAGTGGCAATGTCGGGTGGAGAAAAGCACCGCGGGGTGGTCAGCATGGGGAGGTCAGGGAACATGCAGTGGCAATGTAGGATAGGTTTCTGAAAAATATCGCGGGGTGGTGCGCGTTGTATGGGTGTGTGTTACATTCCATTCACTAGTAGGAGTGAGAAAAACATCACGGGGTGGTGCGCATTGTATGGGTGTGTGTTACATTACATTCACTAGTAGGAGTGAGAAAAACATCACGGGGTGGTGTGAATCGGAGGGTCTGAATTAGGATAGGCAGTGAGTGGCAATGTAGGATGGAGAAAAGCACCGCGGGGTGGTCAGCATGGGGACGTCAGGGAATATGCATTGGCAATGTAGGATAGGTTTCTGAAAAACATCGCGGGGTGGTGCGTATTGTATGGGTGTGTGTTACATTACATTCACTAGTAGGAGTGAGAAAAATATCACGGAGTGGTGTGCATTGTATGGGTGTGTGTTACATTACATTCACTAGTAGGAGTGAGAAAAACATCACGGGGTGGTGTCAATCGGAGGGTCTGATTTAGGATAGGCAGTGAGTGGCAATGTCGGGTGGAGAAAATCACCGCGGGGTGGTCAGCATGGGGAGGTCAGGGAACATGCAGTGGCAATGTAGGATAGGTTTCTGAAAAATATCGCGGGGTGGTGCGCGTTGTATGGGTGTGTGTTACATTCCATTCACTAGTAGGAGTGAGAAAAACATCACGGGGTGGTGCGCATTGTATGGGTGTGTGTTACATTACATTCACTACTAGGAGTGAGAAAAACATGACGGGGTGGTGTGAATCGGAGGGTCTGAATTAGGATAGGCAGTGAGTGGCAATGTAGGATGGAGAAAAGCACCGCGGGGTGGTCAGCATGGGGACGTCAGGGAATATGCATTGGCAATGTAGGATAGGTTTCTGAAAAACATCGCGGGGTGGTGCGTATTGTATGGGTGTGTGTTACATTACATTCACTAGTAGGAGTGAGAAAAATATCACGGAGTGGTGTGCATTGTATGGGTGTGTGTTACATTACATTCACTAGTAGGAGTGAGAAAAACATCACGGGGTGGTGTGAATCGGAGGGTCTGAATTAGGACAGGCAGTGAGTGGCAAGGTAGGATGGAGAAAAGCACCGCGGGGTGGTCAGCATGGGGAGGTCAGGGAACATGCAGTTGCAATGTAGGATAGGTGTCTGAAAAACATCGCGGGGTGGTGCGCATTGTATGGGTGTGTGTTACATTACATTCACTAGTAGGAGTGAGAAAAACATCACGGGGTGGTGTGAATAGCAGGGCCTGAATTAGTTTAGGCAGTGAGTGGCAATGTAGGATGGAAAAAAGCACCGCGGTGTGGTCAGCATGGGGAGGTCAGGGAATATGCAATGGCAATGTAGGATAGTTTTCTGAAAAACATCGTGGGGTGGTGCGCATTGTATGGTGGTGTGTTACATTACATTCACTAGTAGGAGTGAGAAAAACATCACGGGGTGGTGTGAATTGGAGGGTTTGAATTAGGATAGGCAGGGAGTGGCAATGAAGGATGGAGAAAAGCACCGCGGGTCCGTCAGCATGGGGAGGTCAGGGAACATGCAGTGGCAAAGTAGGATAGGTTTCCGAAAAACATCGCGGGGTGGTGCGCATTGTATGGGTGTGTGTTACATTACATTCACTAGTAGGAGTGAGAAAAACATCACGGGGTGGTGTCAATTGGAGGGTCTGATTTAGGATAGGCAGTGAGTGGCAATGTCGGATGGAGAAAAGCACCGCGGGGTGGTCAGCATGGGGAGGTCAGGGAACATGCTGTGGCAATGTAGGATAGGTTTCTGAAAAACAGCGCGGGGTGGTGCGCATTGTATGGGTGTGTGTTACAATACATTCACTAGTAGGAGTGAGAAAAACATCGCGGGGTGGTGCGCATTGTATGGGTGTGTGTTACATTAAATTCACTAGTGGGAGTGAGAAAAACATCACGGGGTGGTGTTAATCGGAGGGTCTGAATTAGTATAGGCAGTGAGTGGCAATGTAGGATGGAGAAAAGCACAGCGGTGTGGTCAGCATGGGAAGGTCAGGGAACATGCAGGGGCAATGTAGGATAGGTTTCTGAAAAATATCGTGGGGCGGTGCGCATTGTATGGGTGTGTGTTACATTACATTCACTAGTAGGAGTGAGAAAAACATCACGGGGTGGTGTGAATCGGATGGTCTGAATTAGGATAGGCAGTAAGTGGCAATGTAGGATGGAGAAAAGCACAGCGGGGTGGTCAGCATGGGGAAGTCAGGGAACATGCAGTGGCAATGAACGATAGTTTTCTGAAAAACATCACGGGGTGGTGCGCATTGTATGGGTGTGTGTTACATTACATTCACTAGTAGGAGTGAGAAAAACATCACGGGGTGGTGTGAATCGGAGGGTCTGAATTAGGACAGGCAGTGAGTGGCAATGTAGGATGGAGAAAAGCACCACGGGGTGGTCAGCATGGGGAGGTCAGGGAACATGCAGTTGCAATTTAGGATAGGTTTCTGAAAAACATCGCGGGGTGGTGCGCATTGTATGGGTGTGTGTTACATTACATTCACTAGTAGGAGTGAGAAAAACATCACGGGGTGGTGTGAATCGCAGGGCCTGAATTAGTATAGGCAGTGAGTGGCAATGTAGGATGGAAAAAAGCACCGCGGTGTGGTCAGCATGGGGAGGTCAGGGAATATGCAATGGCAATGTAGGATAGTTTTCTGAAAAACATCGCGGGGTGGTGCGCATTGTATGGTGGTGTGTTACATTACATTCACTAGTAGGAGTGAGAAAAACATCACGGGGTGGTGTGAATTGGAGGGTTTAAATTAGGATAGGCAGGGAGTGGCAATGAAGGATGGAGAAAAGCACCGCGGGTCCGTCAGCATGGGGAGGTCAGGGAACATGCAGTGGCAATGTAGGATAGGTTTCTGAAAAACATCGCGGGGTGGTGCGCATTGTATGGGTGTGTGTTACATTACATTCACTAGTAGGAGTGAGAAAAACATCACGGGGTGGTGTGAATTGGAGGGTTTGAATTAGGATAGGCAGTGAGTGGCAATGTAGGATGCAGAAAAGCACCGCGGGGTTTTCAGCATGGGGACGTCAGGGAAAATGCAGTGGCAATGTAGGATAGGTTTCTGAAAAACATCGCGGGGTGGTGCACATTGTATGGGTGTGTGTTACATAACATTCACTAGTAGGAGTGAGAAAAACATCACGGGGTGGTGTCAATTGGAGGGTCTGATTTAGGATAGGCAGTGAGTGGCAATGTCGGATGGAGAAAAGCACCGCGGGGCGGTCAGCATGGGGAGGTCAGGGAACATGCAGTGGCAATGTAGGATAGGTTTCTGAAAAACAGCGCGGGGTGGTGCGCATTGTATGGGTGTGTGTTACAATACATTCACTAGTAGGAGTGAGAAAAACATCTCGCGGTGGTGCGCATTGTATGGGTGTGTGTTACATTACATTCACTAGTAGGAGTGAGAAAAACATCACGGGGTGGTGTGAATCGCAGGGTCTGAATTAGGATAGGCAGTGAGTGGCAATGTAGGATGGAGAAAAGCACCGCGGGCTGGTCAGAATGGGGAAGGTCATGAACATGCAGTGGCAATGTAGGATAGGTTTCTGAAAAACATCGCGGGGTGGTGCGCATTGTATGGGTGTGTGTTACATTACATTCACTAGTAGGAGTGAGAAAAACATCACGGGGTGGTGCGCATTGTATGGGTGTGTGTTACAGTACATTCACTAGTAGGAGTGAGAAAAACATCACGGGGTGGTGTGAATTGGAGGGTCTGAATTAGGCTAGGCAGTGAGTGGCAATGTAGGATGGAGAAAAGCACCGCGGGCTGGTCAGAATGGGGAGGTCATGGAACATGCAGTGGCAATGTAGGATAGGTTTCTGAAAAACATCGCGGGGTGGTGCGCATTGTATGGGTGTGTGTTACATTACATTCACTAGTGGGAGTGAGAAAAACATCACGGGGTGGTGTTAATCGGAGGGTCTGAATTAGTATAGGCAGTGAGTGGCAATGTAGGATGGAGAAAAGCACAGCGGTGTGGTCAGCATGGGAAGGTCAGGGAACATGCAGGGGCACTGTAGGATAGGTTTCTGAAAAATATCGCGGGGCGGTGCGCATTGTATGGGTGTGTGTTACATTACATTCAATAGTAGGAGTGAGAAAAACATCACGGGGTGGTGTGAATCGGAGGGTCTGAATTAGGATAGGCAGTAAGTGGCAATGTAGGATGGAGAAAAGCACCGTGGGGTGGTCAGCATGGGGAAGTCAGGGAACATGCAGTGGCAATGAACGATAGTTTTCTGAAAAACATCACGGGGTGGTGCGCATTGTATGGGTGTGTGTTACATTACATTCACTAGTAGGAGTGAGAAAAACATCACGGGGTGGTGTGAATCGGAGGGTCTGAATTAGGACAGGCAGTGAGTGGCAATGTAGGATGGAGAAAAGCACCGCTGGGTGGTCAGCATGGGGAGGTAAGGGAACATGCAGTTGCAATGTAGGATAGGTGTCTGAAAAACATCGCGGGGTGGTGCGCATTGTATGGGTGTGTGTTACATTACATTCACTAGTAGGAGTGAGAAAAACATCACGGGGTGGTGTGAATCGTAGGGCCTGAATTAGTTTAGGCAGTGAGTGGCAATGTAGGATGGAAAAAAGCACCGCGCTGTGGTCAGCATGGGGAGGTCAGGGAATATGCAATGGCAATGTAGGATAGTTTTCTGAAAAACATCGTGGGGTGGTGCGCATTGTATGGTGGTGTGTTACATTACATTCACTAGTAGGAGTGAGAAAAACATCACGGGGTGGTGTGAATTGGAGGGTTTGAATTAGGATAGGCAGGGAGTGGCAATGAAGGATGGAGAAAAGCACCGCGGGTCCGTCAGCATGGGGAGGTCAGGGAACATGCAGTGGCAAAGTAGGATAGGTTTCTGAAAAACATCGCGGTGTGGTGCGCATTGTATGGGTGTGTGTTACATTACATTCACTAGTAGGAGTGAGAAAAACATCACGGGGTGGTGTGAATTGGAGGGTTTGAATTAGGATAGGCAGTGAGTGGCAATGTAAGATGCAGAAAAGCACCGCGGGGTTTTCAGCATGGGGACGTCAGGGAACATGCAGTGGCAATGTAGGATAGGTTTCTGAAAAACATCGCGGGGTGGTGCACATTGTATGGGTGTGTGTTACATAACATTCACTAGTAGGAGTGAGAAAAACATCACGGGGTGGTGTCAATTGGAGGGTCTGATTTAGGATAGGCAGTGAGTGGCAATGTCGGATGGAGAAAAGCACCGCGGGTTGGTCAGCATGGGGAGGTCAGGGAACATGCAGTGGCAATGTAGGATAGGTTTCTGAAAAACAGCGCGGGGTGGTGCGCATTGTATGGGTGTGTGTTACAATACATTCACTAGTAGGAGGGAGAAAAACATCTCGCGGTGGTGCGCATTGTATGGGTGTGTGTTACATTACATTCCCTAGTAGGAGTGAGAAAAACATCACGGGGTGGTGTGATTCGGAGGGTCTGAATTACGATAGGCAGTGAGTGGCAATGTAGGATGCAGAAAAGCACCGCGGGGTTGTCAGCATGGGGACTTCAGGGAACATGCAGTGGCAATGTAGGATAGGTTTCTGAAAAACATCGCGGGGTGGTGCACATTGTATGGGTGTGTGTTACATAACATTCACTAGTAGGAGTGAGAAAAACATCACGGGGTGGTGTCAATCGGAGGGTCTGATTTAGGATAGGCAGTGAGTGGCAATGTCGGATGGAGAAAAGCACCGCGGGGTGGTCAGCATGGGGAGGTCAGGGGCAATGTAGGATAGGTTTCTGAAAAATATCGCGGGGTGGTGCGCATTGTATGGGTGTGTGTTACATTACATTCACTAGTAGGAATGAGAAAAACATCACGGGGTGGTGCGCATTGTATGGGTGTGTGTTACATTACATTCACTAGTAGGAGTGAGAAAAACATCACGGGGTGGTGTGAATCGGAGGGTCTGAATTAGGATAGGCAGTGAGTGGCAATGTAGGATGGAGAAAAGCACCGCGGGGTGGTCAGCATGGGGAGGTCAGGGAACATGCAGTGGCAATGTAGGATAGGTTTCTGAAAAACATCGCGGGGTGGTGCGCATTGTATGGTTGTGTGTTACATTACATTCACTAGTAGGAGTGAGAAAAACATCACGGAGTGGTGCGCATTGTATGTGTGTGTGTTACATTACATTCACTAGTAGGAGTGAGAAAAACATCACGGGGTGGTGTGAATCGCAGGGTCTGAATTAGGATAGGCAGTGAGTGGCAATGTAGGATGGAGAAAAGCACCGCGGGCTGGTCAGAATGGGGAGGTCATGGAACATGCAGTGGCAATGTAGGATAGGTTTCTGAAAAACATCGCGGGGTGGTGCGCATTGTATGGGTGTGTGTTACATTACATTCACAAGTAGGAGTGAGAAAAACATCACGGGGTGGTGCGCATTTTATGGGTGTGTGTTACAGTACATTCACTAGTAGGAGTGAGAAAAACATCACGGGGTGGTTTGAATCGGAGGGTCTGAATTAGTATAGGCAGTGAGTGGCAATGTAGCATGGAGAAATGCACCGCGGGCTGGTCAGAATGGGGAGGTCATGGAACATGCAGTGGCAATGTAGGATAGGTTTCTGAAAAACATCGCGGGCTGGTGCGCATTGTATGGGTGTGTGTTACATTACATTCACTAGTGGGAGTGAGAAAAACATCACAGGGTGGTGTTAATCGGAGGGTCTGAATTAGTATAGGCAGTGCGTGGCAATGTAGGATGGAGAAAAGCACAGCGGTGTGGTCAGCATGGGAAGGTCAGGGAACATGCAGGGGCAATGTAGGATAGGTTTCTGAAAAATATCGCGGGGCGGTGCGCATTGTATGGGTGTGTGTTACATTACATTCACTAGTAGGAGTGAAAAAAACATCACGGGGTGGTGTGAATCGGAGGGTCTGAATTAGTATAGGCAGTAAGTGGCAATGTAGGATGGAGAAAAGCACCGCGGGGTGGTCAGCATGGGGAGGTCAGGGAACATGCAGTGGCAATGAACGATAGTTTTCTGAAAAACATCACGGGGTGGTGCGCATTGTATGGGTGTGTGTTACATTACATTCACTAGTAGGAGTGAGAAAAACATCACGGGGTGGTGTGAATCGGAGGGTCTGAATTAGGACAGGCAGTGAGTTGCAATGTAGGATGGAGAAAAGCACCGCGGGGTGGTCAGCATGGGGAGGTCAGGTAACATGCAGTTGCAATGTAGGATAGGTTTCTGAAAAACATCGCGGGGTGCTGCGCATTGTATGGGTGTGTGTTACATTACATTCACTAGTAGGAGTGAGAAAAACATCACGGGGTTGTGTGAATCGGAATGTCTGAATTAGGATAGGCAGTGAGTGGCAATGAAGGATGGAGAAAAGCACCGCGGGGTGGTCAGCATGGGGACTTCAGGGAACATGCAGTGGCAATGTAGGATAGGTTTCTGAAAAACATCGCGGGGTGGTGCACATTTTATGGGTGTGCGTTACATAACATTCACTAGTAGGAGTGAGAAAAACATCACGGGGTGGTGTGAATGGGAGGGTCTGATTTAGGATAGGCAGTGAGTGGCAATGTTGGATGGAGAAAAGCACCGCGGTGTCGTCAGCATAGGGAGGTCAGGGAACATGCAGTGGCATTGTAGGATAGGTTTCTGAAAAACATCGCGGGGTGGTGCGCATTGTATGGGTGTGTTTTACATTACATTCACTAGTAGGAGTGAGAAAAATATCACGGGGTGGTGCGCATTGTATGGGTGTGTGTTACATTACATTCACTAGTAGGAGTGAGAAAAACATCACGGGGTGGTGTGAATCGCAGGGTCTGAATTAGGATAGGCAGTGAGTGGCAATGTAGGATGGAGAAAGCACCGCGGGGTGGTCAGCATGGGGAGGTCCGGGGACATGCAGTGGCAATGTAGGATAGGTTTCTGAAAAACATCGCGGGGTGGTGCGCATTGTATGGGTGTGTGTTACATTACATTCACTAGTAGGAGTGAGAAAAACATCACGGGGTGGTGTGAATTGGAGGGTTTGAATTAGGATAGGCAGTGAGTGGCAAAGTAGGATGCAGAAAAGCACCGCGGGGTTTTCAGCATGGGGACGTCAGGGAACATGCAGTCGCAATGTAGGATAGGTTTCTGAAAAACATCGCGGGGTGGTGCACATTGTATGGGTGTGTGTTACATAACATTCACTAGTAGGAGTGAGAAAAACATCACGGGGTGGTGTCAATTGGAGTGTCTGATTTAGGATAGGCAGTGAGTCGCAATTTCGGATGGAGAAAATCACCGCGGGGTGGTCAGCAAGGGGAGGTCAGGGAACATGCAGTGGCAATGTAGGATGGGTTGCTGAAAAACAGTGCGGGGTGGTGCGCATTGTATGGGTGTGTGTTACAATACATTCACTAGTAAGAGTGAGAAAAACATCTCGCGGTGGTGCGCATTGTATGGGTGTGTGTTACATTACATTCACTAGTAGGAGTGAGAAAAACATCACGGGGTGGTGTGAATCGGAGGGTCTGAATTAGTATAGGCAGTGAGTGGCAATGTAGGATGGAGAAAAGCACCGCTGTGTGGTCAGCATGGGGAGGTCAGGGAACATGCAGTGGCAGTGTAGGATAGTTTTCTGAAAAATATCGCGGGGTGGTGCGCATTGAATTGGTGTGTGTTACATTACATTCACTAGTAGGAGTGAGAAAAACATCACGGGGTGGTGTGATTCGGAGGGTCTGAATTAGGATTGGCAGTGAGTGGCAATGTAGGATGCAGAAAAGCACCGCCGGGTGGTCAGCATGGGGACTTCAGGGAACATGCAGTGGCAATGTAGGATAGGTTTCTGAAAAACATCGCGGGGTGGTGCACATTGTATGGGTGTGTGTTACATAACATTCACTAGTAGGAGTGAGAAAACCATTTCGGGGTGGTGTGAATCGGAGGGTCTGATTTAGGATAGGCATTGAGTGGCAATGTCGGATGAAGAAAAGCACCGCGTGGTGGTCAGCATGTGGAGGTCAGGGAACATGCATTGGCAATGTAGGATACGTTTCTGAAAATCATCGCGGGGTGGTGCGCATTGTATGGGTGTGTGTTACATTACATTCACTAGTAGGAGTGAGAAAAACATCACGGGGTGGTGTGAATCGGAGGGTCTGATTTAGGATAGGCAGTGAGTGGCAATGTCGGATGGAGAAAAGCACCGCGGGGTCGTCAGTATAGGGAGGTCAGGGAACATGCAGTGGCAATGTAGGATAGGTTTCTGAAAAACATCGTGGGGTGGTGCGCATTGTATGGGTGTGTTTTACATTACATTCACTAGTAGGAGTGAGAAAAATATCACGGAGTGGTGCGCATTGTATGGGTGTGTGTTACATTACATTCACTAGTAGGAGTGAGAAAAACATCACGGGGTGGTGTGAATCGCAGGGTCTGAATTAGGATAGGCCGTGAGTGGCAATGTAGGATGGAGAAAAGCACTGCGGGGTGGTCAGCATGGGGAGGTCCGGGAACATGCAGTGGCAATGTAGGATAGGTTTCTGAAAAACATCGCCGGGTGGTGCGCATTGTATGGGTGTGTGTTACATTACATTCACTAGTAGGAGTGAGAAAAACATCACTGGGTAGTGCGCATTTTATGGGTGTGTGTTACATTACATTCACTAGTAGGAGTGAGAAAAACTTCACGGGGTGGTCTGAATCGCAGGGTCTGAATTAGGATAGGCAGTGAGTGGCAATGTAGGATGGAGAAAAGCACCGTGGGGTGGTCAGCATGGGGAGGTCAGGGAACATGCAATGGCCATGTAGGATAGGTTTCTGAAAAACATCGCGGGGTGGTGCGCATTGTATGGTTGTGTGTTACATTACATTCACTAGTAGGAGTGAGAAAAACATCACGGGGTGGTGCACATTGTATGTGTGTGTGTTACATTACATTCACTAGTAGGAGTGAGAAAAACATCACGGGGTGGTGTGAATCGCAGGGTCTGAATTAGGATAGGCAGTGAGTGGCAATGTAGGATGGAGAAAAGCACCGCGGGCTGGTCAGAATGGGGAAGGTCATGGAACATGCAGTGGCAATGTAGGATAGGTTTCTGAAAAACATCGCGGGGTGGTGCGCATTGTATGGGTGTGTGTTACATTACATTCACTAGTAGGAGTGAGAAAAACATCACGGGGTGGTGCGCATTGTATGGGTGTGTGTTACAGTACATTCACTAGTAGGAGTGAGAAAAACATCACGGGGTGGTGTGAATTGGAGGGTCTGAATTAGGCTAGGCAGTGAGTGGCAATGTAGGATGGAGAAAAGCACCGCGGGCTGGTCAGCATGGGAAGGTCAGGGAACATGCAGGGGCAATGTAGGATAGGTTTCTGAAAAATATCGCGGGGCGGTGCGCATTGTATGGGTGTGTGTTACATTACATTCAATAGTAGGAGTGAGAAAAACATCACGGGGTGGTGTGAATCGGAGGGTCTGAATTAGGATAGGCAGTAAGTGGCAATGTAGGATGGAGAAAAGCACCGTGGGGTGGTCAGCATGGGGAAGTCAGGGAACATGCAGTGGCAATGAACGATAGTTTTCTGTAAAACATCACGGGGTGGTGCGCATTGTATGGGTGTGTGTTACATTACATTCACTAGTAGGAGTGAGAAAAACATCACGGGGTGGTGTGAATCGGAGGGTCTGAATTAGGACAGGCAGTGAGTGGCAATGTAGGATGGAGAAAAGCACCGCTGGGTGGTCAGCATGGGGAGGTCAGGGAACATGCAGTTGCAATGTAGGATAGGTGTCTGAAAAACATCGCGGGGTTGTGCGCATTGTATGGGTGTGTGTTACATTACATTCACTAGTAGGAGTGAGAAAAACATCACGGGGTGGTGTGAATCGTAGGGCCTGAATTAGTTTAGGCAGTGAGTGGCAATGTAGGATGGAAAAAAGCACCGCGCTGTGGTCAGCATGGGTAGGTCAGGGAATATGCAATGGCAATGTAGGATAGTTTTCTGAAAAACATCGTGGGGTGGTGCGCATTGTATGGTGGTGTGTTACATTACATTAACTAGTAGGAGTGAGAAAAACATCACGGGGTGGTGTGAATTGGAGGGTTTGAATTAGGATAGGCAGGGAGTGGCAATGAAGGATGGAGAAAAGCACCGCGGGTCCGTCAGCATGGGGAGGTCAGGGAACATGCAGTGGCAAAGTAGGATAGGTTTCTGAAAAACATCGCGGGGTGGTGCGCATTGTATGGGTGTGTGTTACATTACATTCTCTAGTAGGAGTGAGAAAAGCATCACGGGGTGGTGTGAATTGGAGGGTTTGAATTAGGATAGGCAGTGAGTGGCAATGTAAGATGCAGAAAAGCACCGCGGGGTTTTCAGCATGGGGACGTCAGGGAACATGCAGTGGCAATGTAGGATAGGTTTCTGAAAAACATCGCGGGGTGGTGCACATTGTATGGGTGTGTGTTACATAACATTCACTAGTAGGAGTGAGAAAAACATCACGGGGTGGTGTCAATTGGAGGGTCTGATTTAGGATAGGCAGTGAGTGGCAATGTCGGATGGAGAAAAGCACCGCGGGTTGGTCAGCATGGGGAGGTCAGGGAACATGCAGTGGCAATGTAGGATAGGTTTCTGAAAAACAGCGCGGGGTGGTGCGCATTGTATGGGTGTGTGTTACAATACATTCACTAGTAGGAGTGAGAAAAACATCTCGCGGTGGTGCGCATTGTATGGGTGTGTGTTACATTACATTCACTAGTAGGAGTGAGAAAAACCTCACGGGGTGGTGTGATTCGGAGGGTCTGAATTACGATAGGCAGTGAGTGGCAATGTAGGATGCAGAAAAGCACCGTGGGGTGGTCAGCATGGGGACTTCAGGGAACATGCAGTGGCAATGTAGGATAGGTTTCTGAAAAACATCGCGGGGTGGTGCACATTGTATGGGTGTGTGTTACATAACATTCACTAGTAGGAGTGAGAAAAACATCACGGGGTGGTGTCAATCGGAGGGTCTGATTTAGGATAGGCAGTGAGTGGCAATGTCGGATGGAGAAAAGCACCGCGGGGTGGTCAGCATGGGGAGGTCAGGGGCAATGTAGGATAGGTTTCTGAAAAATATCGCGGGGTGGTGCGCATTGTATGGGTGTGTGTTACATTACATTCACTAGTAGGAATGAGAAAAACATCACGGGGTGGTGCGCATTGTATGGGTGTGTGTTACATTACATTCACTAGTAGGAGTGAGAAAAACATCACGGGGTGGTGTGAATCGGAGGGTCTGAATTAGGATAGGCAGTGAGTGGCAATGTAGGATGGAGAAAAGCACCGCGGGGTGGTCAGCATGGGGACGTCAGGGAATATGTAGTGGCAATGTAGGATAGGTTTCTGAAAAACATCGCCGGGTGGTGCACATTGTATGGGTGTGTGTTACATAACATTCACTAGTAGGAGTGAGAAACCATCACGGGGTGGTGTGAATCGGAGGGTCTGATTTAGGATAGGCAGTGAGTGGCAATGTTGGATGGAGAAAAGCACCGCGTGGTGGTCAGCATGGGGAGGTCAGGGAACATGCAGTGGCAATGTAGGATAGGTTTCTGAAAAACATCGCGGGGTGGTGCGCATTGTATGGGTGTGTGTTACATTACATTCCCTAGTAGGAGTGAGAAAAACATCACGGGGTAGTGCGCACTGTATGGGTGTGTGTTACATTACATTCACTAGTAGGAGTGAGAAAAACATCACGGGGTGGTGCGCATTGTATGTGTGTGTGTTACATTACATTCACTAGTAGGAGTGAGAAAAACATCACGGGGTGGTGTGAATCGCAGGGTCTGAATTAGGATAGGCAGTGAGTGGCAATGTAGGATGGAGAAAAGCACCGCGGGCTGGTCAGAATGGGGAGGTCATGGAACATGCAGTGGCAATGTAGGATAGGTTTCTGAAAAACATCGCGGAGTGGTGCGCATTGTATGGGTGTGTGTTACATTACATTCACAAGTAGGAGTGAGAAAAACATCACGGGGTGGTGCGCATTTTATGGGTGTGTGTTACAGTACATTCACTAGTAGGAGTGAGAAAAACATCACGGGGTGGTGTGAATCGGAGGGTCTGAATTAGTATAGGCAGTGAGTGGCAATGTAGCATGGAGAAATGCACCGCGGGCTGGTCAGAATGGGGAGGTCATGGAACATGCAGTGGCAATGTAGGATAGGTTTCTGAAAAACATCGCGGGGTGGTGCGCATTGTATGGGTGTGTGTTACATTACATTCACTAGTGGGAGTGAGAAAAACATCACAGGGTGGTGCTAATCGGAGGGTCTGAATTAGTATAGGCAGTGCGTGGCAATGTAGGATGGAGAAAAGCACAGCGGTGTGGTCAGCATGGGAAGGTCAGGGAACATGCAGGGGCAATGTAGGATAGGTTTCTGAAAAATATCGCGGGGTGGTGCGCATTGTATGGTTGTGTGTTACATTACATTCACTAGTAGGAGTGAGAAAAACATCACGGGGTGGTGCGCATTGTATGTGTGTGTGTTACATTACATTCACTAGTAGGAGTGAGAAAAACATCACGGGGTGGTGTGAATCGCAGGGTCTGAATTAGGATAGGCAGTGAGTGGCAATGTAGGATGGAGAAAAGCACCGCGGGCTGGTCAGAATGGGGAGGTCATGGAACATGCAGTGGCAATGTAGGATAGGTTTCTGAAAAACATCGCGGGGTGGTGCGCATTGTATGGGTGTGTGTTACATTACATTCACAAGTAGGAGTGAGAAAAACATCACGGGGTGGTGCGCATTTTAAGGGTGTGTGTTACAGTACATTCACTAGTAGGAGTGAGAAAAACATCACAGGGTGGTGTGAATCGGAGGGTCTGAATTAGTATAGGCAGTGAGTGGCAATGTAGCATGGAGAAATGCACCGCGGGCTGGTCAGAATGGGGAGGTCATGAACATGCAGTGGCAATGTTGGATAGGTTTCTGAAAAACATCGCGGGGTGGTGCGCATTGTATGGGTGTGTGTTACATTACATTCACTAGTGGGAGTGAGAAAAACATCACAGGGTGGTGCTAATCGGAGGGTCTGAATTAGTATAGGCAGTGCGTGGCAATGTAGGATGGAGAAAAGCACAGCGGTGTGGTCAGCATGGGAAGGTCAGGGAACATGCAGGGGCAATGTAGGATAGGTTTCTGAAAAATATCGCGGGGCGGTGCGCATTGTATGGGTGTGTGTTACATTACATTCACTAGTAGGAGTGAAAAAAACATCACGGGGTGGTGTGAATCGGAGGGTCTGAATTAGTATAGGCAGTAAGTGGCAATGTAGGATGGAGAAAAGCACCGCGGGGTGGTCAGCATGGGGAGGTCAGGGAACATGCAGTGGCAATGAACGATAGTTTTCTGAAAAACATCACGGGGTGGTGCGCATTGTATGGGTGTGTGTTACATTACATTCACTAGTAGGAGTGAGAAAAACATCACGGGGTGGTGTGAATCGGAGGGTCTGAATTAGGACAGGCAGTGAGTTGCAATGTAGGATGGAGAAAAGCACCGCGGGGTGGTCAGCATGGGGAGGTCAGGTAACATGCAGTTGCAATGTAGGATAGGTTTCTGAAAAACATCGCGGGGTGCTGCGCATTGTATGGGTGTGTGTTACATTACATTCACTAGTAGGAGTGAGAAAAACATCACGGGGTTGTGTGAATCGGAGGGTCTGAATTAGGATAGGCAGTGAGTGGCAATGAAGGATGGAGAAAAGCACCGCGGGGTGGTCAGCATGGGGACTTCAGGGAACATGCAGTGGCAATGTAGGATAGGTTTCTGAAAAACATCGCGGGGTGGTGCACATTTTATGGGTGTGCATTACATAACATTCACTAGTAGGAGTGAGAAAAACATCACGGGGTGGTGTGAATCGGAGGGTCTGATTTAGGATAGGCAGTGAGTGGCAATGTTGGATGGAGAAAAGCACCGCGGGGTGGTCAGCATGGGGAGGTCCGGGGACATGCAGTGGCAATGTAGGATAGGTTTCTGAAAAACATCGCGGGCTGGTGCGCATTGTATGGGTGTGTTTTACATTACATTCACTAGTAGGAGTGAGAAAAATATCACGGGGTGGTGCGCATTGTATGGGTGTGTGTTACATTACATTCACTAGTAGGAGTGAGAAAAACATCACGGGGTGGTGTGAATCGCAGGGTCTGAATTAGGATAGGCAGTGAGTGGCAATGTAGGATGGAGAAAAGCACCGCGGGGTGGTCAGCATGGGGAGGTCCGGGGACATGCAGTGGCAATGTAGGATAGGTTTCTGAAAAACATCGCGGGGTGGTGCGCATTGTATGGGTGTGTGTTACATTACATTCACTAGTAGGAGTGAGAAAAACATCACGGGGTGGTGTGAATTGGAGGGTTTGAATTAGGATAGGCAGTGAGTGGCAATGTAGGATGCAGAAAAGCACCGCGGGGTTTTCAGCATGGGGACGTCAGGGAACATGCAGTCGCAATGTAGGATAGGTTTCTGAAAAACATCGCGGGGTGGTGCACATTGTATGGGTGTGTGTTACATAACATTCACTAGTAGGAGTGAGAAAAACATCACGGGGTGGTGTCAATTGGAGTGTCTGATTTAGGATAGGCAGTGAGTCGCAATTTCGGATGGAGAAAATCACCGCGGGGTGGTCAGCAAGGGGAGGTCAGGGAACATGCAGTGGCAATGTAGGATGGGTTGCTGAAAAACAGTGCGGGGTGGTGCGCATTGTATGGGTGTGTGTTACAATACATTCACTAGTAAGAGTGAGAAAAACATCTCGCGGTGGTGCGCATTGTATGGGTGTGTGTTACATTACATTCACTAGTAGGAGTGAGAAAAACATCATGGGGTGGTGTGAATCGGAGGGTCTGAATTAGTATAGGCAGTGAGTGGCAATGTAGGATGGAGAAAAGCACCGCTGTGTGGTCAGCATGGGGAGGTCAGGGATCATGCAGTGGCAATGTAGGATAGTTTTCTGAAAAATATCGCGGGGTGGTGCGCATTGAATGGGTGTGTGTTACATTACATTCACTAGTAGGAGTGAGAAAAACATCACGGGTTGGTGTGATTCGGAGGGTCTGAATTAGGATTGGCAGTGAGTGGCAATGTAGGATGCAGAAAAGCACCGCGGGATGGTCAGCATGGGGACTTCAGGGAACATGCAGTGGTAATGTAGGATAGGTTTCTGAAAAACATCGCGGGGTGGTGCACATTGTATGGGTGTGTGTTACATAACATTCACTAGTAGGAGTGAGAAAACCATTTCGGGGTGGTGTGAATCGGAGGGTCTGATTTAGGATAGGCATTGAGTGGCAATGTCGGATGGAGAAAAGCACCGCGTGGTGGTCAGCATGTGGAGGTCAGGGAACATGCATTGGCAATGTAGGATAGGTTTCTGAAAATCATCGCGGGGTGGTGCGCATTGTATGGGTGTGTGTTACATTACATTCACTAGTAGGAGTGAGAAAAACATCACGGGGTGGTGTGAATCGGAGGGTCTGATTTAGGATAGGCAGTGAGTGGCAATGTCGGATGGAGAAAAGCACCGCGGGGTCGTCAGTATAGGGAGGTCAGGGAACATGCAGTGGCAATGCAGGATAGGTTTCTGAAAAACATCGTGGGGTGGTGCGCATTGTATGGGTGTGTTTTACATTACATTCACTAGTAGGAGTGAGAAAAATATCACAGAGTGGTGCGCATTGTATGGGTGTGTGTTACATTACATTCACTAGTAGGAGTGAGAAAAACATCACGGGGTGGTGTGAATCGCAGGGTCTGAATTAGGATAGGCCGTGAGTGGCAATGTAGGATGGAGAAAAGCACTGCGGGGTGGTCAGCATGGGGAGGTCCGGGAACATGCAGTGGCAATGTAGGATAGGTTTCTGAAAAACATCGCCGGGTGGTGCGCATTGTATGGGTGTGTGTTACATTACATTCACTAGTAGGAGTGAGAAAAACATCACTGGGTAGTGCGCATTTTATGGGTGTGTGTTACATTACATTCACTAGTAGGAGTGACAAAAACATCACGGGGTGGTGTGAATCGCAGGGCCTGAATTAGTATAGGCAGTGAGTGGCAATGTAGGATGGAGAAAAGCACCGCGGTGTGGTCAGCATCGGGAGGTCAGGGAATATGCAATGGCAATATAGGATAGGTTTCTGAAAAACATCGCGGGGTGGTGCGTATTGTATGGGTGTGTGTTACATTACATTCACTAGTAGGAGTGAGAAAAATATCACGGGGTGGTGTGCATTGTATGGGTGTGTGTTACATTACATTCACTAGTAGGAGTGAGAAAAACATCACGGGGTGGTGTGAATCGCAGGGTCTGAATTAGGATAGGCAGTGAGTGGCAATGTAGGATGGAGAAAAGCACCGTGGGGTGGTCAGCATGGGGAGGTCAGGGAACATGCAGTGGCAATGTAGGATAGGTTTCTGAAAAACAGCGCTGGGTGGTGCGCATTGTATGGGTGTGTGTTACAATACATTCACTAGTAGGAGGGAGAAAAACATCTCGCGGTGGTGCGCATTGTATGGGTGTGTGTTACATTACATTCACTAGTAGGAGTGAGAAAAACATCACGGGGTGGTGTGATTCGGAGGGTCTGAATTACGATAGGCAGTGAGTGGCAATGTAGGATGCAGAAAAGCACCGCGGGGTTGTCAGCATGGGGACTTCAGGGAACATGCAGTGGCAATGTAGGATAGGTTTCTGAAAAACATCGCGGGGTGGTGCACATTGTATGTTTGTGTGTTACATAACATTCACTAGTAGGAGTGAGAAAAACATCACGGGGTGGTGTCAATCGGAGGGTCTGATTTAGGATAGGCAGTGAGTGGCAATGTCGGATGGAGAAAAGCACCGCGGGGTGGTCAGCATGGGGAGGTCAGGGGCAATGTAGGATAGGTTTCTGAAAAATATCGCGGGGTGGTGCGCATTGTATGGGTGTGTGTTACATTACATTCACTAGTAGGAATGAGAAAAACATCACGGGGTGGTGCGCATTGTATGGGTGTGTGTTACATTACATTCACTAGTAGGAGTGAGAAAAACATCACGGGGTGGTGTGAATCGGAGGGTCTGAATTAGGATAGGCAGTGAGTGGCAATGTAGGATGGAGAAAAGCACCGCGGGGTGGTCAGCATGGGGAGGTCAGGGAACATGCAGTGGCAATGTAGGATAGGTTTCTGAAAAACATCGCGGGGTGGTGCGCATTGTATGGTTGTGTGTTACATTACATTCACTAGTAGGAGTGAGAAAAACATCACGGAGTGGTGCGCATTGTATGTGTGTGTGTTACATTACATTCACTAGTAGGAGTGAGAAAAACATCACGGGGTGGTGTGAATCGCAGGGTCTGAATTAGGATAGGCAGTGAGTGGCAATGTAGGATGGAGAAAAGCACCGCGGGCTGGTCAGAATGGGGAGGTCATGGAACATGCAGTGGCAATGTAGGATAGGTTTCTGAAAAACATCGCGGGGTGGTGCGCATTGTATGGGTGTGTGTTACATTACATTCACAAGTAGGAGTGAGAAAAACATCACGGGGTGGTGCGCATTTTATGGGTGTGTGTTACAGTACATTCACTAGTAGGAGTGAGAAAAACATCACGGGGTGGTGTGAATCGGAGGGTCTGAATTAGTATAGGCAGTGAGTGGCAATGTAGCATGGAGAAATGCACCGCGGGCTGGTCAGAATGGGGAGGTCATGGAACATGCAGTGGCAATGTAGGATAGGATTCTGAAAAACATCGCGGGCTGGTGCGCATTGTATGGGTGTGTGTTACATTACATTCACTAGTGGGAGTGAGAAAAACATCACAGGGTGGTGTTAATCGGAGGGTCTGAATTAGTATAGGCAGTGCGTGGCAATGTAGGATGGAGAAAAGCACAGCGGTGTGGTCAGCATGGGAAGGTCACGGAACATGCAGGGGCAATGTAGGATAGGTTTCTGAAAAATATCGCGGGGCGGTGCGCATTGTATGGGTGTGTGTTACATTACATTCACTAGTAGGAGTGAAAAAAACATCACGGGGTGGTGTGAATCGGAGGGTCTGAATTAGTATAGGCAGTAAGTGGCAATGTAGGATGGAGAAAAGCACCGCGGGGTGGTCAGCATGGGGAGGTCAGGGAACATGCAGTGGCAATGAACGATAGTTTTCTGAAAAACATCACGGAGTGGTGCGCATTGTATGGGTGTGTGTTACATTACATTCACTAGTAGGAGTGAGAAAAACATCACGGGGTGGTGTGAATCGGAGGGTCTGAATTAGGACAGGCAGTGAGTTGCAATGTAGGATGGAGAAAAGCACCGCGGGGTGGTCAGCATGGGGAGGTCAGGTAACATGCAGTTGCAATGTAGGATAGGTTTCTGAAAAACATCGCGGGGTGCTGCGCATTGTATGGGTGTGTGTTACATTACATTCACTAGTAGGAGTGAGAAAAACATCACGGGGTTGTGTGAATCGGAATGTCTGAATTAGGATAGGCAGTGAGTGGCAATGAAGGATGGAGAAAAGCACCGCGGGGTGGTCAGCATGGGGACTTCAGGGAACATGCAGTGGCAATGTAGGATAGGTTTCTGAAAAACATCGCGGGGTGGTGCACATTTTATGGGTGTGCGTTACATAACATTCACTAGTAGGAGTGAGAAAAACATCACGGGGTGGTGTGAATGGGAGGGTCTGATTTAGGATAGGCAGTGAGTGGCAATGTTGGATGGAGAAAAGCACCGCGGTGTCGTCAGCATAGGGAGGTCAGGGAACATGCAGTGGCATTGTAGGATAGGTTTCTGAAAAACATCGCGGGGTGGTGCGCATTGTATGGGTGTGTTTTACATTACATTCACTAGTAGGAGTGAGAAAAATATCACGGGGTGGTGCGCATTGTATGGGTGTGTGTTACATTACATTCACTAGTAGGAGTGAGAAAAACATCACGGGGTGGTGTGAATCGCAGGGTCTGAATTAGGATAGGCAGTGAGTGGCAATGTAGGATGGAGAAAAGCACCGCGGGGTGGTCAGCATGGGGAGGTCCGGGGACATGCAGTGGCAATGTAGGATAGGTTTCTGAAAAACATCGCGGGGTGGTGCGCATTGTATGGGTGTGTGTTACATTACATTCACTAGTAGGAGTGAGAAAAACATCACGGGGTGGTGTGAATTGGAGGGTTTGAATTAGGATAGGCAGTGAGTGGCAAAGTAGGATGCAGAAAAGCACCGCGGGGTTTTCAGCATGGGGACGTCAGGGAACATGCAGTCGCAATGTAGGATAGGTTTCTGAAAAACATCGCGGGGTGGTGCACATTGTATGGGTGTGTGTTACATAACATTCACTAGTAGGAGTGAGAAAAACATCACGGGGTGGTGTCAATTGGAGTGTCTGATTTAGGATAGGCAGTGAGTCGCAATTTCGGATGGAGAAAATCACCGCGGGGTGGTCAGCAAGGGGAGGTCAGGGAACATGCAGTGGCAATGTAGGATGGGTTGCTGAAAAACAGTGCGGGGTGGTGCGCATTGTATGGGTGTGTGTTACAATACATTCACTAGTAAGAGTGAGAAAAACATCTCGCGGTGGTGCGCATTGTATGGGTGTGTGTTACATTACATTCACTAGTAGGAGTGAGAAAAACATCACGGGGTGGTGTGAATCGGAGGGTCTGAATTAGTATAGGCAGTGAGTGGCAATGTAGGATGGAGAAAAGCACCGCTGTGTGGTCAGCATGGGGAGGTCAGGGAACATGCAGTGGCAATGTAGGATAGTTTTCTGAAAAATATCGCGGGGTGGTGCGCATTGAATGGGTGTGTGTTACATTACATTCACTAGTAGGAGTGAGAAAAACATCACGGGGTGGTGTGATTCGGAGGGTCTGAATTAGGATTGGCAGTGAGTGGCAATGTAGGATGCAGAAAAGCACCGCCGGGTGGTCAGCATGGGGACTTCAGGGAACATGCAGTGGCAATGTAGGATAGGTTTCTGAAAAACATCGCGGGGTGGTGCACATTGTATGGGTGTGTGTTACATAACATTCACTAGTAGGAGTGAGAAAACCATTTCGGGGTGGTGTGAATCGGAGGGTCTGATTTAGGATAGGCATTGAGTGGCAATGTCGGATGGAGAAAAGCACCGCGTGGTGGTCAGCATGTGGAGGTCAGGGAACATGCATTGGCAATGTAGGATACGTTTCTGAAAATCATCGCGGGGTGGTGCGCATTGTATGGGTGTGTGTTACATTACATTCACTAGTAGGAGTGAGAAAAACATCACGGGGTGGTGTGAATCGGAGGGTCTGATTTAGGATAGGCAGTGAGTGGCAATGTCGGATGGAGAAAAGCACCGCGGGGTCGTCAGTATAGGGAGGTCAGGGAACATGCAGTGGCAATGTAGGATAGGTTTCTGAAAAACATCGTGGGGTGGTGCGCATTGTATGGGTGTGTTTTACATTACATTCACTAGTAGGAGTGAGAAAAATATCACGGAGTGGTGCGCATTGTATGGGTGTGTGTTACATTACATTCACTAGTAGGAGTGAGAAAAACATCACGGGGTGGTGTGAATCGCAGGGTCTGAATTAGGATAGGCCGTGAGTGGCAATGTAGGATGGAGAAAAGCACTGCGGGGTGGTCAGCATGGGGAGGTCCGGGAACATGCAGTGGCAATGTAGGATAGGTTTCTGAAAAACATCGCCGGGTGGTGCGCATTGTATGGGTGTGTGTTACATTACATTCACTAGTAGGAGTGAGAAAAACATCACTGGGTAGTGCGCATTTTATGGGTGTGTGTTACATTACATTCACTAGTAGGAGTGAGAAAAACTTCACGGGGTGGTCTGAATCGCAGGGTCTGAATTAGGATAGGCAGTGAGTGGCAATGTAGGATGGAGAAAAGCACCGTGGGGTGGTCAGCATGGGGAGGTCAGGGAACATGCAATGGCCATGTAGGATAGGTTTCTGAAAAACATCGCGGGGTGGTGCGCATTGTATGGTTGTGTGTTACATTACATTCACTAGTAGGAGTGAGAAAAACATCACGGGGTGGTGCACATTGTATGTGTGTGTGTTACATTACATTCACTAGTAGGAGTGAGAAAAACATCACGGGGTGGTGTGAATCGCAGGGTCTGAATTAGGATAGGCAGTGAGTGGCAATGTAGGATGGAGAAAAGCACCGCGGGCTGGTCAGAATGGGGAAGGTCATGGAACATGCAGTGGCAATGTAGGATAGGTTTCTGATAAACATCGCGGGGTGGTGCGCATTGTATGGGTGTGTGTTACATTACATTCACTAGTAGGAGTGAGAAAAACATCACGGGGTGGTGCGCATTGTATGGGTGTGTGTTACAGTACATTCACTAGTAGGAGTGAGAAAAACATCACGGGGTGGTGTGAATTGGAGGGTCTGAATTAGGCTAGGCAGTGAGTGGCAATGTAGGATGGAGAAAAGCACCGCGGGCTGGTCAGAATGGGGAGGTCATGGAACATGCAGTGGCAATGTAGGATAGGTTTCTGAAAAACATCGCGGGGTGGTGCGCATTGTATGGGTGTGTGTTACATTACATTCACTAGTGGGAGTGAGAAAAACATCACGGGGTGGTGTTAATCGGAGGGTCTGAATTAGTATAGGCAGTGAGTGGCAATGTAGGATGGAGAAAAGCACAGCGGTGTGGTCAGCATGGGAAGGTCAGGGAACATGCAGGGGCAATGTAGGATAGGTTTCTGAAAAATATCGCGGGGCGGTGCGCATTGTATGGGTGTGTGTTACATTACATTCAATAGTAGGAGTGAGAAAAACATCACGGGGTGGTGTGAATCGGAGGGTCTGAATTAGGATAGGCAGTAAGTGGCAATGTAGGATGGAGAAAAGCACCGTGGGGTGGTCAGCATGGGGAAGTCAGGGAACATGCAGTGGCAATGAACGATAGTTTTCTGTAAAACATCACGGGGTGGTGCGCATTGTATGGGTGTGTGTTACATTACATTCACTAGTAGGAGTGAGAAAAACATCACGGGGTGGTGTGAATCGGAGGGTCTGAATTAGGACAGGCAGTGAGTGGCAATGTAGGATGGAGAAATGCACCGCTGGGTGGTCAGCATGGGGAGGTCAGGGAACATGCAGTTGCAATGTAGGATAGGTGTCTGAAAAACATCGCGGGGTGGTGCGCATTGTATGGGTGTGTGTTACATTACATTCACTAGTAGGAGTGACAAAAACATCACGGGGTGGTGTGAATCGTAGGGCCTGAATTAGTTTAGGCAGTGAGTGGCAATGTAGGATGGAAAAAAGCACCGCGCTGTGGTCAGCATGGGGAGGTCAGGGAATATGCAATGGCAATGTAGGATAGTTTTCTGAAAAACATCGTGGGGTGGTGCGCATTGTATGGTGGTGTGTTACATTACATTCACTAGTAGGAGTGAGAAAAACATCACGGGGTGGTGTGAATTGGAGGGTTTGAATTAGGATAGGCAGGGAGTGGCAATGAAGGATGGAGAAAAGCACCGCGGGTCCGTCAGCATGGGGAGGTCAGGGAACATGCAGTGGCAAAGTAGGATAGGTTTCTGAAAAACATCGCGGGGTGGTGCGCATTGTATGGGTGTGTGTTACATTACATTCACTAGTAGGAGTGAGAAAAGCATCACGGGGTGGTGTGAATTGGAGGGTTTGAATTAGGATAGGCAGTGAGTGGCAATGTAAGATGCAGAAAAGCACCGCGGGGTTTTCAGCATGGGGACGTCAGGGAACATGCAGTGGCAATGTAGGATAGGTTTCTGAAAAACATCGCGGGGTGGTGCACATTGTATGGGTGTGTGTTACATAACATTCACTAGTAGGAGTGAGAAAAACATCACGGGGTGGTGTCAATTGGAGGGTCTGATTTAGGATAGGCAGTGAGTGGCAATGTCGGATGGAGAAAAGCACCGCGGGTTGGTCAGCATGGGGAGGTCAGGGAACATGCAGTGGCAATGTAGGATAGGTTTCTGAAAAACAGCGCGGGGTGGTGCGCATTGTATGGGTGTGTGTTACAATACATTCACTAGTAGGAGTGAGAAAAACATCTCGCGGTGGTGCGCATTGTATGGGTGTGTGTTACATTACATTCACTAGTAGGAGTGAGAAAAACCTCACGGGGTGGTGTGATTCGGAGGGTCTGAATTACGATAGGCAGTGAGTGGCAATGTAGGATGCAGAAAAGCACCGTGGGGTGGTCAGCATGGGGACTTCAGGGAACATGCAGTGGCAATGTAGGATAGGTTTCTGAAAAACATCGCGGGGTGGTGCACATTGTATGGGTGTGTGTTACATAACATTCACTAGTAGGAGTGAGAAAAACATCACGGGGTGGTGTCAATCGGAGGGTCTGATTTAGGATAGGCAGTGAGTGGCAATGTCGGATGGAGAAAAGCACCGCGGGGTGGTCAGCATGGGGAGGTCAGGGGCAATGTAGGATAGGTTTCTGAAAAATATCGCGGGGTGGTGCGCATTGTATGGGTGTGTGTTACATTACATTCACTAGTAGGAATGAGAAAAACATCACGGGGTGGTGCGCATTGTATGGGTGTGTGTTACATTACATTCACTAGTAGGAGTGAGAAAAACATCACGGGGTGGTGTGAATCGGAGGGTCTGAATTAGGATAGGCAGTGAGTGGCAATGTAGGATGGAGAAAAGCACCGCGGGGTGGTCAGCATGGGGACGTCAGGGAATATGTAGTGGCAATGTAGGATAGGTTTCTGAAAAACATCGCAGGGTGGTGCACATTGTATGGGTGTGTGTTACATAACATTCACTAGTAGGAGTGAGAAACCATCACGGGGTGGTGTGAATCGGAGGGTCTGATTTAGGATAGGCAGTGAGTGGCAATGTTGGATGGAGAAAAGCACCGCGTGGTGGTCAGCATGGGGAGGTCAGGGAACATGCAGTGGCAATGTAGGATAGGTTTCTGAAAAACATCGCGGGGTGGTGCGCATTGTATGGGTGTGTGTTACATTACATTCCCTAGTAGGAGTGAGAAAAACATCACGGGGTAGTGCGCACTGTATGGGTGTGTGTTACATTACATTCACTAGTAGGAGTGAGAAAAACATCACGGGGTGGTGCGCATTGTTTGTGTGTGTGTTACATTACATTCACTAGTAGGAGTGAGAAAAACATCACGGGGTGGTGTGAATCGCAGGGTCTGAATTAGGATAGGCAGTGAGTGGCAATGTAGGATGGAGAAAAGCACCGCGGGCTGGTCAGAATGGGGAGGTCATGGAACATGCAGTGGCAATGTAGGATAGGTTTCTGAAAAACATCGCGGGGTGGTGCGCATTGTATGGGTGTGTGTTACATTACATTCACAAGTAGGAGTGAGAAAAACATCACGGGGTGGTGCGCATTTTATGGGTGTGTGTTACAGTACATTCACTAGTAGGAGTGAGAAAAACATCACGGGGTGGTGTGAATCGGAGGGTCTGAATTAGTATAGGCAGTGAGTGGCAATGTAGCATGGAGAAATGCACCGCGGGCTGGTCAGAATGGGGAGGTCATGGAACATGCAGTGGCAATGTAGGATAGGTTTCTGAAAAACATCGCGGGGTGGTGCGCATTGTATGGGTGTGTGATACATTACATTCACTAGTGGGAGTGAGAAAAACATCACAGGGTGGTGCTAATCGGAGGGTCTGAATTAGTATAGGCAGTGCGTGGCAATGTAGGATGGAGAAAAGCACAGCGGTGTGGTCAGCATGGGAAGGTCAGGGAACATGCAGGGGCAATGTAGGATAGGTTTCTGAAAAATATCGCGGGGTGGTGCGCATTGTATGGTTGTGTGTTACATTACATTCACTAGTAGGAGTGAGAAAAACATCACGGGGTGGTGCGCATTGTATGTGTGTTTTACATTACATTCACTAGTAGGAGTGAGAAAAACATCACGGGGTGGTGTGAATCGCAGGGTCTGAATTAGGATAGGCAGTGAGTGGCAATGTAGGATGGAGAAAAGCACCACGGGCTGGTCAGAATGGGGAGGTCATGGAACATGCAGTGGCAATGTAGGATAGGTTTCTGAAAAACATCGCGGGGTGGTGCACATTGTATGGGTGTGTGTTACATTACATTCACAAGTAGGAGTGAGAAAAACATCACGGGGTGGTGCGCATTTTATGGGTGTGTGTTACAGTACATTCACTAGTAGGAGTGAGAAAAACATCACAGGGTGGTGTGAATCGGAGGGTCTGAATTAGTATAGGCAGTGAGTGGCAATGTAGCATGGAGAAATGCACCGCGGGCTGGTCAGAATGGGGAGGTCATGAACATGCAGTGGCAATGTTGGATAGGTTTCTGAAAAACATCGCGGGGTGGTGCGCATTGTATGGGTGTGTGTTACATTACATTCACTAGTGGGAGTGAGAAAAACATCACAGGGTGGTGCTAATCGGAGGGTCTGAATTAGTATAGGCAGTGCGTGGCAATGTAGGATGGAGAAAAGCACAGCGGTGTGGTCAGCATGGGAAGGTCAGGGAACATGCAGGGGCAATGTAGGATAGGTTTCTGAAAAATATCGCGGGGCGGTGCGCATTGTATGGGTGTGTGTTACATTACATTCACTAGTAGGAGTGAAAAAAACATCACGGGGTGGTGTGAATCGGAGGGTCTGAATTAGTATAGGCAGTAAGTGGCAATGTAGGATGGAGAAAAGCACCGCGGGGTGGTCAGCATGGGGAGGTCAGGGAACATGCAGTGGCAATGAACGATAGTTTTCTGAAAAACATCACGGGGTGGTGCGCATTGTATGGTTGTGTGTTACATTACATTCACTAGTAGGAGTGAGAAAAACATCACGGGGTGGTGTGAATCGGAGGGTCTGAATTAGGACAGGCAGTGAGTTGCAATGTAGGATGGAGAAAAGCACCGCGGGGTGGTCAGCATGGGGAGGTCAGGTAACATGCAGTTGCAATGTAGGATAGGTTTCTGAAAAACATCGCGGGGTGCTGCGCATTGTATGGGTGTGTGTTACATTACATTCACTAGTAGGAGTGAGAAAAACATCACGGGGTTGTGTGAATCGGAGGGTCTGAATTAGGATAGGCAGTGAGTGGCAATGAAGGATGGAGAAAAGCACCGCGGGGTGGTCAGCATGGGGACTACAGGGAACATGCAGTGGCAATGTAGGATAGGTTTCTGAAAAACATCGCGGGGTGGTGCACATTTTATGGGTGTGCATTACATAACATTCACTAGTAGGAGTGAGAAAAACATCACGGGGTGGTGTGAATCGGAGGGTCTGATTTAGAATAGGCAGTGAGTGGCAATGTTGGATGGAGAAAAGCACCGCGGGGTGGTCAGCATGGGGAGGTCCGGGGACATGCAGTGGCAATGTAGGATAGGTTTCTGAAAAACATCGCGGGGTGGTGCGCATTGTATGGGTGTGTGTTACATTACATTCACTAGTAGGAGTGAGAAAAACATCACGGGGTGGTGTGAATCGCAGGGTCTGAATTAGGATAGGCAGTGAGTGGCAATGTAGGATGGAGAAAAGCACCGCGGGGTGGTCAGCATGGGGAGGTCCGGGGACATGCAGTGGCAATGTAGGATAGGTTTCTGAAAAACATCGCGGGGTGGTGCGCATTGTATGGGTGTGTGTTACATTACATTCACTAGTAGGAGTGAGAAAAACATCACGGGGTGGTGTGAATTGGAGGGTTTGAATTAGGATAGGCAGTGAGTGGCAATGTAGGATGCAGAAAAGCACCGCGGGGTTTTCAGCATGGGGACGTCAGGGAACATGCAGTCGCAATGTAGGATAGGTTTCTGAAAAACATCGCGGGGTGGTGCACATTGTATGGGTGTGTGTTACATAACATTCACTAGTAGGAGTGAGAAAAACATCACGGGGTGGTGTCAATTGGAGTGTCTGATTTAGGATAGGCAGTGAGTCGCAATTTCGGATGGAGAAAATCACCGCGGGGTGGTCAGCAAGGGGAGGTCAGGGAACATGCAGTGGCAATGTAGGATGGGTTGCTGAAAAACAGTGCGGGGTGGTGCGCATTGTATGGGTGTGTGTTACAATACATTCACTAGTAAGAGTGAGAAAAACATCTCGCGGTGGTGCGCATTGTATGGGTGTGTGTTACATTACATTCACTAGTAGGAGTGAGAAAAACATCACGGGGTGGTGTGAATCGGAGGGTCTGAATTAGTATAGGCAGTGAGTGGCAATGTAGGATGGAGAAAAGCACCGCTGTGTGGTCAGCATGGGGAGGTCAGGGAACATGCAGTGGCAATGTAGGATAGTTTTCTGAAAAATATCGCGGGGTGGTGCGCATTGAATGGGTGTGTGTTACATTACATTCACTAGTAGGAGTGAGAAAAACATCACGGGTTGGTGTGATTCGGAGGGTCTGAATTAGGATTGGCAGTGAGTGGCAATGTAGGATGCTGAAAAGCACCGCGGGATGGTCAGCATGGGGACTTCAGGGAACATGCAGTGGTAATGTAGGATAGGTTTCTGAAAAACATCGCGGGGTGGTGCACATTGTATGGGTGTGTGTTACATAACATTCACTAGTAGGAGTGAGAAAACCATTTCGGGGTGGTGTGAATCGGAGGGTCTGATTTAGGATAGGCATTGAGTGGCAATGTCGGATGGAGAAAAGCACCGCGTGGTGGTCAGCATGTGGAGGTCAGGGAACATGCATTGGCAATGTAGGATAGGTTTCTGAAAATCATCGCGGGGTGGTGCGCATTGTATGGGTGTGTGTTACATTACATTCACTAGTAGGAGTGAGAAAAACATCACGGGGTGGTGTGAATCGGAGGGTCTGATTTAGGATAGGCAGTGAGTGGCAATGTCGGATGGAGAAAAGCACCGCGGGGTCGTCAGTATAGGGAGGTCAGGGAACATGCAGTGGCAATGCAGGATAGGTTTCTGAAAAACATCGTGGGGTGGTGCGCATTGTATGGGTGTGTTTTACATTACATTCACTAGTAGGAGTGAGAAAAATATCACAGAGTGGTGCGCATTGTATGGGTGTGTGTTACATTACATTCACTAGTAGGAGTGAGAAAAACATCACGGGGTGGTGTGAATCGCAGGGTCTGAATTAGGATAGGCCGTGAGTGGCAATGTAGGATGGAGAAAAGCACTGCGGGGTGGTCAGCATGGGGAGGTCCGGGAACATGCAGTGGCAATGTAGGATAGGTTTCTGAAAAACATCGCCGGGTGGTGCGCATTGTATGGGTGTGTGTTACATTACATTCACTAGTAGGAGTGAGAAAAACATCACTGGGTAGTGCGCATTTTATGGGTGTGTGTTACATTACATTCATTAGTAGGAGTGACAAAAACATCACGGGGTGGTGTGAATCGCAGGGCCTGAATTAGTATAGGCAGTGAGTGGCAATGTAGGATGGAGAAAAGCACCGCGGTGTGGTCAGCATCGGGAGGTCAGGGAATATGCAATGGCAATATAGGATAGGTTTCTGAAAAACATCGCGGGGTGGTGCGTATTGTATAGGTGTGTGTTACATTACATTCACTAGTAGGAGTGAGAAAAATATCACGGGGTGGTGTGCATTGTATGGGTGTGTGTTACATTACATTCACTAGTAGGAGTGAGAAAAACATCACGGGGTGGTGTGAATCGCAGGGTCTGAATTAGGATAGGCAGTGAGTGGCAATGTAGGATGGAGAAAAGCACCGTGGGGTGGTCAGCATGGGGAGGTCAGGGAACATGCAATGGCCATGTAGGATAGGTTTCTGAAAAACATCGCGGGGTGGTGCGCATTGTATGGTTGTGTGTTACATTACATTCACTAGTAGGAGTGAGAAAAACATCACGGGGTGGTGCGCATTGTATGTGTGTGTGTTACATTACATTCACTAGTAGGAGTGAGAAAAACATCACGGGGTGGTGTGAATCGCAGGGTCTGAATTAGGATAGGCAGTGAGTGGCAATGTAGGATGGAGAAAAGCACCGCGGGCTGGTCAGAATGGGGAAGGTCATGGAACATGCAGTGGCAATGTAGGATAGGTTTCTGAAAAACATCGCGGGGTGGTGCGCATTGTATGGGTGTGTGTTACATTACATTCACTAGTAGGAGTGAGAAAAACATCACGGGGTTGTGCGCATTGTATGGGTGTGTGTTACAGTACATTCACTAGTAGGAGTGAGAAAAACATCACGGGGTGGTGTGAATCGGAGGGTCTGAATTAGGCTAGGCAGTGAGTGGCAATGTAGAATGGAGAAAAGCACCGCGGGCTGGTCAGAATGGGGAGGTCATGGAACATGCAGTGGCAATGTAGGATAGGTTTCTGAAAAACATCGCGGGGTGGTGCGCATTGTATGGGTGTGTGTTACATTACATTCACTAGTGGGAGTGAGAAAAACATCACGGGGTGGTGTTAATCGGAGGGTCTGAATTAGTATAGGCAGTGAGTGGCAATGTAGGATGGAGAAAAGCACAGCGGTGTGGTCAGCATGGGAAGGTCAGGGAACATGCAGGGGCAATGTAGGATAGGTTTCTGAAAAATATCGCGGGGCGGTGCGCATTGTATGGGTGTGTGTTACATTACATTCACTAGTAGGAGTGAGAAAAACATCACGGGGTGGTGTGAATCGGAGGGTCTGAATTAGGATAGGCAGTAAGTGGCAATGTAGGATGGAGAAAAGCACCGCGGGGTGGTCAGAATGGGGAGGTCAGGGAACATGCAGTGGCAATGAACGATAGTTTTCTGAAAAACATCACGGGGTGGTGCGCATTGTATGGTTGTGTGTTACATTACATTCACTAGTAGGAGTGAGAAAAACATCACGGGGTGGTGTGAATTGGAGGGTCTGAATTAGGACAGGCAGTGAGTGGCAATGAAGGATGGAGAAAAGCACCGCAGGGTGGTCAGCATGGGGAGGTCAGGGAACATGCAGTTGCAATGTAGGATAGGTTTCTGAAAAACATCGCGGGGTGGTGCACATTGTATGGGTTTGTGTTACATTACATTCACTAGTAGGAGTGAGAAAAACATCACGGGGTGGTGCGCATTGTATGTGTGGGTGTTACATTACATTCACTAGTAGGAGTGAGCAAAACATCACGGGTTGGTGCGCATTGTATGGGTTTGTGTTACATTACATTCACTAGTAGGAGTGAGAAAAACATCACGGGGTGGTGTGAATCAGAGCGTCTGAATTAGGATAGGCAGTGAGTGGCAATGTAGGATGGAGAAAAGCACCGCGGGGTGGTCAGAATGGGGAGGTCATGGAACATGCAGTGGCAATGTAGGATAGGTTTCAGAAAAACATCGCGGGGTGGTGCGCATTGTATGGGTGTGTGTTACATTACATTCACTAGTAGGAGTGAGAAAAACATCACGGGGTGGTGCGCATTGTATGGGTGTGTGTTACATTACATTCACTAGTAGGAGTGAGAAAAACATCACGCGGTGGTGCGCATTGTATGGGTATGTGTTACATTACATTCACTAGTAGGAGTGAGAAAAACATCACGTGGTGGTGTGAATCGGAGGGTCTGAGTTAGGATAGGCAGTGAGTGGCAAAGTAAGATGGAGAAAAGCACCGCGGGGTGGTCAGCATGGGGAGGTCAGGGAACATGCAGAGGCAATGTAGGATATTTTTCTGAAAAATATCGCGGGGTGGTGCGCATTGTATGGGTGTGTGTTACATTACATTCACTAGTAGGAGTGAGAAAAACATCACGGGGTGGTGCGCATTGTATGGGTGTGTGTTACATTACATTCAATAGTAGGAGTGAGAAAAACATCACGGGGTGGTGCGCATTGTATGGGTGTGTGTTACATTACATTCACTAGTAGGAGTGAGAAAAACATCACGGGGTGGTGTGAATCGCAGGTTCTGAATTAGGATAGGCAGTGAGTGGCAATGTAGGATGGAGAAAAGCACCGCGGGGAGGTCAGCATGGGGAGGGCAGGGAACATGCAATGGCAATGTAGGATAGGTTTCTGAAAAATATCGCGGGGTGGTGCGCATTGTATGGTTGTGTGTTACATTACATTCACTAGTAGGAGTGAGAAAAACATCACGGGGTGGTGCGCATTGTATGGGTGTGTGTTACATTACATTCACTAGTAGGAGTGAGAAAAGCATCACGGGGTGTTGAGAATCGCAGGGTCTGAATTAGGATAGGCAGTGAGTGGCAATGTAGGATGGAGAAAAGCACCGCGGGCTGGTCAGAATGGGGAGGTCATGGAACATGCAGTGGCAATGTAGGATAGGTTTCTGAAAAACATCGCGGGGTCGTGCGCATTGTATGGGTGTGTGTTACATTACATTCACTAGTAAGAGTGAGAAAAACATCACGCGGTGGTGCGCATTGTATGGGTGTGTGTTACATTACATTCACTAGTAGCAGTGAGAAAAACATCACGGGGTGGTGTGAATCGGGGGGTCTGAATTAGTATAGGCAGTGAGTGGCAATGTAGGATGGAGAAAAGTACCGCGGTGTGGTCAGCATGGGGAGGTCAGGGAACATGCAGTGGCAATGTAGGATAGGTTTCTGAAAAACATCGCGGGGTGGTGCGCATTGTATGGGTGTGTGTTACATTACATTCACTAGTAGGAGTGAGAAATACATCACGGGGTAGTGCGCACTGTATGGGTGTGTGTTACATTGCATTCACTAGTGGGAGTGAGAAAAACATCACGGGGTGGTGTTAATCGGAGAGTCTGAATTAGTATAGGCAGTGAGTGGCAATGTAGGATGGAGAAAAGCACAGCGGTGTGGTCAGCATGGGAAGGTCAGGGAACATGCAGGGGCAATGTAGGATAGGTTTCTGAAAAATATCGCGGGGCGGTGCGCATTGTATGGGTGTGTGTTACATTACATTCACTAGTAGGAGTGAGAAAAACATCACGGGGTGGTGTGAATCGGAGGGTCTGAATTAGGATAGGCAGTAAGTGGCAATGTAGAATGGAGAAAAGCACCGCGGGGTGGTCAGCATGGGGAGGTCAGGGAACATGCAGTGGCAATGAACGATAGTTTTCTGAAAAACATCACGGGGTGGTGCGCATTGTATGGGTGTGTGTTACATTACATTCACTTGTAGGAGTGAGAAAAACATCACGGGGTGGTGTGAATTGGAGGGTCTGAATTAGGACAGGCAGTGAGTGGCAATGAAGGATGGAGAAAAGCACCGCGGGGTGGTCAGCATGGGGAGGTCAGGGAACATGCAGTTGCAATGTAGGATAGGTTTCTGAAAAACATCGCGGGGTGGTGCACATTGTATGGGTTTGTGTTACATTACATTCACTAGTAGGAGTGAGAAAAACATCACGGGGTGGTGCGCATTGTATGTGTGGGTGTTACATTACATTCACTAGTAGGAGTGAGCAAAACATCACGGGTTGGTGCGCATTGTATGGGTTTGTGTTACATTACATTCACTAGTAGGAGTGAGAAAAACATCACGGGGTGGTGTGAATCAGAGCGTCTGAATTAGGATAGGCAGTGAGTGGCAATGTAGGATGGAGAAAAGCACCGCGGGGTGGTCAGAATGGGGAGGTCATGAAACATGCAGTGGCAATGTAGGATAGGTTTCAGAAAAACATCGCGGGGTGGTGCGCATTGTATGGGTGTGTGTTACATTACATTCACTAGTAGGAGTGAGAAAAACATCACGGGGTGGTGCGCATTGTATGGGTGTGTGTTACATTACATTCACTAGTAGGAGTGAGAAAAACATCACGCGGTGGTGCGCATTGTATGGGTATGTGTTACATTACATTCACTAGTAGGAGTGAGAAAAACATCACGGGGTGTTTGAATCGGAGGGTCTGAATTAGGATAGGCAGTGAGTGGCAAAGTAGGATGGAGAAAAGCACCGCGGGGTGGTCAGCATGGGGAGGTCAGGGAACATGCAGAGGCAATGTAGGATATTTTTCTGAAAAATATCGCGGGGTGGTGCGCATTGTATGGGTGTGTGTTACATTACATTCACTAGTAGGAGTGAGAAAAACATCACGGGGTGGTGCGCATTGTATGGGTGTGTGTTACATTACATTCAATAGTAGGAGTGAGAAAAACATCACGGGGTGGTGCGCATTGTATGGGTGTGTGTTACATTACATTCACTAGTAGGAGTGAGAAAAACATCACGGGGTGGTGTGAATCGCAGGGTCTGAATTAGGATAGGCAGTGAGTGGCAATGTAGGATGGAGAAAAGCACCGCGGGGTGGTCAGCATGGGGAGGGCAGGGAACATGCAATGGCAATGTAGGATAGGTTTCTGAAAAATATCGCGGGGTGGTGCGCATTGTATGGTTGTGTGTTACATTACATTCACTAGTAGGAGTGAGAAAAACATCACGGGGTGGTGTGCATTGTATGGGTGTGTGTTACATTACATTCACTAGTAGGAGTGAGAAAAACATCACGGGGTGGTGTGAATCGCAGGGTCTGAATTAGGATAGGCAGTGAGTGGCAATGTAGGATGGAGAAAAGCACCACGGGCTGGTCAGAATGGGGAGGTCATGGAACATGCAGTGGCAATGTAGGATAGGTTTCTGAAAAACATCGCGGGGTGGTGCGCATTGTATGGGTGTGTGTTACATTACATTCACAAGTAGGAGTGAGAAAAACATCACGGGGTGGTGCGCATTTTATGGGTGTGTGTTACAGTACATTCACTAGTAGGAGTGAGAAAAACATCACAGGGTGGTGTGAATCGGAGGGTCTGAATTAGTATAGGCAGTGAGTGGCAATGTAGCATGGAGAAATGCACCGCGGGCTGGTCAGAATGGGGAGGTCATGAACATGCAGTGGCAATGTTGGATAGGTTTCTGAAAAACATCGCGGGGTGGTGCGCATTGTATGGGTGTGTGTTACATTACATTCACTAGTGGGAGTGAGAAAAACATCACAGGGTGGTGCTAATCGGAGGGTCTGAATTAGTATAGGCAGTGCGTGGCAATGTAGGATGGAGAAAAGCACAGCGGTGTGGTCAGCATGGGAAGGTCAGGGAACATGCAGGGGCAATGTAGGATAGGTTTCTGAAAAATATCGCGGGGCGGTGCGCATTGTATGGGTGTGTGTTACATTACATTCACTAGTAGGAGTGAAAAAAACATCACGGGGTGGTGTGAATCGGAGGGTCTGAATTAGTATAGGCAGTAAGTGGCAATGTAGGATGGAGAAAAGCACCGCGGGGTGGTCAGCATGGGGAGGTCAGGGAACATGCAGTGGCAATGAACGATAGTTTTCTGAAAAACATCACGGGGTGGTGCGCATTGTATGGTTGTGTGTTACATTACATTCACTAGTAGGAGTGAGAAAAACATCACGGGGTGGTGTGAATCGGAGGGTCTGAATTAGGACAGGCAGTGAGTTGCAATGTAGGATGGAGAAAAGCACCGCGGGGTGGTCAGCATGGGGAGGTCAGGTAACATGCAGTTGCAATGTAGGATAGGTTTCTGAAAAACATCGCGGGGTGCTGCGCATTGTATGGGTGTGTGTTACATTACATTCACTAGTAGGAGTGAGAAAAACATCACGGGGTTGTGTGAATCGGAGGGTCTGAATTAGGATAGGCAGTGAGTGGCAATGAAGGATGGAGAAAAGCACCGCGGGGTGGTCAGCATGGGGACTACAGGGAACATGCAGTGGCAATGTAGGATAGGTTTCTGAAAAACATCGCGGGGTGGTGCACATTTTATGGGTGTGCATTACATAACATTCACTAGTAGGAGTGAGAAAAACATCACGGGGTGGTGTGAATCGGAGGGTCTGATTTAGGATAGGCAGTGAGTGGCAATGTTGGATGGAGAAAAGCACCGCGGGGTGGTCAGCATGGGGAGGTCCGGGGACATGCAGTGGCAATGTAGGATAGGTTTCTGAAAAACATCGCGGGGTGGTGCGCATTGTATGGGTGTGTGTTACATTACATTCACTAGTAGGAGTGAGAAAAACATCACGGGGTGGTGTGAATCGCAGGGTCTGAATTAGGATAGGCAGTGAGTGGCAATGTAGGATGGAGAAAAGCACCGCGGGGTGGTCAGCATGGGGAGGTCCGGGGACATGCAGTGGCAATGTAGGATAGGTTTCTGAAAAACATCGCGGGGTGGTGCGCATTGTATGGGTGTGTGTTACATTACATTCACTAGTAGGAGTGAGAAAAACATCACGGGGTGGTGTGAATTGGAGGGTTTGAATTAGGATAGGCAGTGAGTGGCAATGTAGGATGCAGAAAAGCACCGCGGGGTTTTCAGCATGGGGACGTCAGGGAACATGCAGTCGCAATGTAGGATAGGTTTCTGAAAAACATCGCGGGGTGGTGCACATTGTATGGGTGTGTGTTACATAACATTCACTAGTAGGAGTGAGAAAAACATCACGGGGTGGTGTCAATTGGAGTGTCTGATTTAGGATAGGCAGTGAGTCGCAATTTCGGATGGAGAAAATCACCGCGGGGTGGTCAGCAAGGGGAGGTCAGGGAACATGCAGTGGCAATGTAGGATGGGTTGCTGAAAAACAGTGCGGGGTGGTGCGCATTGTATGGGTGTGTGTTACAATACATTCACTAGTAAGAGTGAGAAAAACATCTCGCGGTGGTGCGCATTGTATGGGTGTGTGTTACATTACATTCACTAGTAGGAGTGAGAAAAACATCACGGGGTGGTGTGAATCGGAGGGTCTGAATTAGTATAGGCAGTGAGTGGCAAGGTAGGATGGAGAAAAGCACCGCTGTGTGGTCAGCATGGGGAGGTCAGGGAACATGCAGTGGCAATGTAGGATAGTTTTCTGAAAAATATCGCGGGGTGGTGCGCATTGAATGGGTGTGTGTTACATTACATTCACTAGTAGGAGTGAGAAAAACATCACGGGTTGGTGTGATTCGGAGGGTCTGAATTAGGATTGGCAGTGAGTGGCAATGTAGGATGCTGAAAAGCACCGCGGGATGGTCAGCATGGGGACTTCAGGGAACATGCAGTGGTAATGTAGGATAGGTTTCTGAAAAACATCGCGGGGTGGTGCACATTGTATGGGTGTGTGTTACATAACATTCACTAGTAGGAGTGAGAAAACCATTTCGGGGTGGTGTGAATCGGAGGGTCTGATTTAGGATAGGCATTGAGTGGCAATGTCGGATGGAGAAAAGCACCGCGTGGTGGTCAGCATGTGGAGGTCAGGGAACATGCATTGGCAATGTAGGATAGGTTTCTGAAAATCATCGCGGGGTGGTGCGCATTGTATGGGTGTGTGTTACATTACATTCACTAGTAGGAGTGAGAAAAACATCACGGGGTGGTGTGAATCGGAGGGTCTGATTTAGGATAGGCAGTGAGTGGCAATGTCGGATGGAGAAAAGCACCGCGGGGTCGTCAGTATAGGGAGGTCAGGGAACATGCAGTGGCAATGCAGGATAGGTTTCTGAAAAACATCGTGGGGTGGTGCGCATTGTATGGGTGTGTTTTACATTACATTCACTAGTAGGAGTGAGAAAAATATCACAGAGTGGTGCGCATTGTATGGGTGTGTGTTACATTACATTCACTAGTAGGAGTGAGAAAAACATCACGGGGTGGTGTGAATCGCAGGGTCTGAATTAGGATAGGCCGTGAGTGGCAATGTAGGATGGAGAAAAGCACTGCGGGGTGGTCAGCATGGGGAGGTCCGGGAACATGCAGTGGCAATGTAGGATAGGTTTCTGAAAAACATCGCCGGGTGGTGCGCATTGTATGGGTGTGTGTTACATTACATTCACTAGTAGGAGTGAGAAAAACATCACTGGGTAGTGCGCATTTTATGGGTGTGTGTTACATTACATTCATTAGTAGGAGTGACAAAAACATCACGGGGTGGTGTGAATCGCAGGGCCTGAATTAGTATAGGCAGTGAGTGGCAATGTAGGATGGAGAAAAGCACCGCGGTGTGGTCAGCATCGGGAGGTCAGGGAATATGCAATGGCAATATAGGATAGGTTTCTGAAAAACATCGCGGGGTGGTGCGTATTGTATGGGTGTGTGTTACATTACATTCACTAGTAGGAGTGAGAAAAATATCACGGGGTGGTGTGCATTGTATGGGTGTGTGTTACATTACATTCACTAGTAGGAGTGAGAAAAACATCACGGGGTGGTGTGAATCGCAGGGTCTGAATTAGGATAGGCAGTGAGTGGCAATGTAGGATGGAGAAAAGCACCGTGGGGTGGTCAGCATGGGGAGGTCAGGGAACATGCAATGGCCATGTAGGATAGGTTTCTGAAAAACATCGCGGGGTGGTGCGCATTGTATGGTTGTGTGTTACATTACATTCACTAGTAGGAGTGAGAAAAACATCACGGGGTGGTGCGCATTGTATGTGTGTGTGTTACATTACATTCACTAGTAGGAGTGAAAAAAACATCACGGGGTGGTGTGAATCGCAGGGTCTGAATTAGGATAGGCAGTGAGTGGCAATGTAGGATGGAGAAAAGCACCGCGGGCTGGTCAGAATGGGGAAGGTCATGGAACATGCAGTGGCAATGTAGGATAGGTTTCTGAAAAACATCGCGGGGTGGTGCGCATTGTATGGGTGTGTGTTACATTACATTCACTAGTAGGAGTGAGAAAAACATCACGGGGTTGGGCGCATTGTATGGGTGTGTGTTACAGTACATTCACTAGTAGGAGTGAGAAAAACATCACGGGGTGGTGTGAATCGGAGGGTCTGAATTAGGCTAGGCAGTGAGTGGCAATGTAGGATGGAGAAAAGCACCGCGGGCTGGTCAGAATGGGGAGGTCATGGAACATGCAGTGGCAATGTAGGATAGGTTTCTGAAAAACATCGCGGGGTGGTGCGCATTGTATGGGTGTGTGTTACATTACATTCACTAGTGGGAGTGAGAAAAACATCACGGGGTGGTGTTAATCGGAGGGTCTGAATTAGTATAGGCAGTGAGTGGCAATGTAGGATGGAGAAAAGCACAGCGGTGTGGTCAGCATGGGAAGGTCAGGGAACATGCAGGGGCAATGTAGGATAGGTTTCTGAAAAATATCGCGGGGCGGTGCGCATTGTATGGGTGTGTGTTACATTACATTCACTAGTAGGAGTGAGAAAAACATCACGGGGTGGTGTGAATCGGAGGGTCTGAATTAGGATAGGCAGTAAGTGGCAATGTAGGATGGAGAAAAGCACCGCGGGGTGGTCAGAATGGGGAGGTCAGGGAACATGCAGTGGCAATGAACGATAGTTTTCTGAAAAACATCACGGGGTGGTGCGCATTGTATGGTTGTGTGTTACATTACATTCACTAGTAGGAGTGAGAAAAACATCACGGGGTGGTGTGAATTGGAGGGTCTGAATTAGGACAGGCAGTGAGTGGCAATAAAGGATGGAGAAAAGCACCGCAGGGTGGTCAGCATGGGGAGGTCAGGGAACATGCAGTTGCAATGTAGGATAGGTTTCTGAAAAACATCGCGGGGTGGTGCACATTGTATGGGTTTGTGTTACATTACATTCACTAGTAGGAGTGAGAAAAACATCACGGGGTGGTGCGCATTGTATGTGTGGGTGTTACATTACATTCACTAGTAGGAGTGAGCAAAACATCACGGGTTGGTGCGCATTGTATGGGTTTGTGTTACATTACATTCACTAGTAGGAGTGAGAAAAACATCACGGGGTGGTGTGAATCAGAGCGTCTGAATTAGGATAGGCAGTGAGTGGCAATGTAGGATGGAGAAAAGCACCGCGGGGTGGTCAGAATGGGGAGGTCATGGAACATGCAGTGGCAATGTAGGATAGGTTTCAGAAAAACATCGCGGGGTGGTGCGCATTGTATGGGTGTGTGTTACATTACATTCACTAGTAGGAGTGAGAAAAACATCACGGGGTGGTGCGCATTGTATGGGTGTGTGTTACATTACATTCACTAGTAGGAGTGAGAAAAACATCACGCGGTGGTGCGCATTGTATGGGTATGTGTTACATTACATTCACTAGTAGGAGTGAGAAAAACATCACGGGGTGGTGTGAATCGGAGGGTCTGAGTTAGGATAGGCAGTGAGTGGCAAAGTAAGATGGAGAAAAGCACCGCGGGGTGGTCAGCATGGGGAGGTCAGGGAACATGCAGAGGCAATGTAGGATATTTTTCTGAAAAATATCGCGGGGTGGTGCGCATTGTATGGGTGTGTGTTACATTACATTCACTAGTAGGAGTGAGAAAAACATCACGGGGTGGTGCGCATTGTATGGGTGTGTGTTACATTACATTCAATAGTAGGAGTGAGAAAAACATCACGGGGTGGTGCGCATTGTATGGGTGTGTGTTACATTACATTCACTAGTAGGAGTGAGAAAAACATCACGGGGTGGTGTGAATCGCAGGTTCTGAATTAGGATAGGCAGTGAGTGGCAATGTAGGATGGAGAAAAGCACCGCGGGGAGGTCAGCATGGGGAGGGCAGGGAACATGCAATGGCAATGTAGGATAGGTTTCTGAAAAATATCGCGGGGTGGTGCGCATTGTATGGTTGTGTGTTACATTACATTCACTAGTAGGAGTGAGAAAAACATCACGGGGTGGTGCGCATTGTATGGGTGTGTGTTACATTACATTCACTAGTAGGAGTGAGAAAAGCATCACGGGGTGTTGAGAATCGCAGGGTCTGAATTAGGATAGGCAGTGAGTGGCAATGTAGGATGGAGAAAAGCACCGCGGGCTGGTCAGAATGGGGAGGTCATGGAACATGCAGTGGCAATGTAGGATAGGTTTCTGAAAAACATCGCGGGGTGGTGCGCATTGTATGGGTGTGTGTTACATTACATTCACTAGTAAGAGTGAGAAAAACATCACGCGGTGGTGCGCATTGTATGGGTGTGTGTTACATTACATTCACTAGTAGCAGTGAGAAAAACATCACGGGGTGGTGTGAATCGGGGGGTCTGAATTAGTATAGGCAGTGAGTGGCAATGTAGGATGGAGAAAAGTACCGCGGTGTGGTCAGCATGGGGAGGTCAGGGAACATGCAGTGGCAATGTAGGATAGGTTTCTGAAAAACATCGCGGGGTGGTGCGCATTGTATGGGTGTGTGTTACATTACATTCACTAGTAGGAGTGAGAAATACATCACGGGGTAGTGCGCACTGTATGGGTGTGTGTTACATTGCATTCACTAGTGGGAGTGAGAAAAACATCACGGGGTGGTGTTAATCGGAGAGTCTGAATTAGTATAGGCAGTGAGTGGCAATGTAGGATGGAGAAAAGCACAGCGGTGTGGTCAGCATGGGAAGGTCAGGGAACATGCAGGGGCAATGTAGGATAGGTTTCTGAAAAATATCGCGGGGCGGTGCGCATTGTATGGGTGTGTGTTACATTACATTCACTAGTAGGAGTGAGAAAAACATCACGGGGTGGTGTGAATCGGAGGGTCTGAATTTGGATAGGCAGTAAGTGGCAATGTAGAATGGAGAAAAGCACCGCGGGGTGGTCAGCATGGGGAGGTCAGGGAACATGCAGTGGCAATGAACGATAGTTTTCTGAAAAACATCACGGGGTGGTGCGCATTGTATGGGTGTGTGTTACATTACATTCTCTTGTAGGAGTGAGAAAAACATCACGGGGTGGTGTGAATTGGAGGGTCTGAATTAGGACAGGCAGTGAGTGGCAATGAAGGATGGAGAAAAGCACCGCGGGGTGGTCAGCATGGGGAGGTCAGGGAACATGCAGTTGCAATGTAGGATAGGTTTCTGAAAAACATCGCGGGGTGGTGCACATTGTATGGGTTTGTGTTACATTACATTCACTAGTAGGAGTGAGAAAAACATCACGGGGTGGTGCGCATTGTATGTGTGGGTGTTACATTACATTCACTAGTAGGAGTGAGCAAAACATCACGGGTTGGTGCGCATTGTATGGGTTTGTGTTACATTACATTCACTAGTAGGAGTGAGAAAAACATCACGGGGTGGTGTGAATCAGAGCGTCTGAATTAGGATAGGCAGTGAGTGGCAATGTAGGATGGAGAAAAGCACCGCGGGGTGGTCAGAATGGGGAGGTCATGAAACATGCAGTGGCAATGTAGGATAGGTTTCAGAAAAACATCGCGGGGTGGTGCGCATTGTATGGGTGTGTGTTACATTACATTCACTAGTAGGAGTGAGAAAAACATCACGGGGTGGTGCGCATTGTATGGGTGTGTGTTACATTACATTCACTAGTAGGAGTGAGAAAAACATCACGCGGTGGTGCGCATTGTATGGGTATGTGTTACATTACATTCACTAGTAGGAGTGAGAAAAACATCACGGGGTGTTTGAATCGGAGGGTCTGAATTAGGATAGGCAGTGAGTGGCAAAGTAGGATGGAGAAAAGCACCGCGGGGTGGTCAGCATGGGGAGGTCAGGGAACATGCAGAGGCAATGTAGGATATTTTTCTGAAAAATATCGCGGGGTGGTGCGCATTGTATGGGTGTGTGTTACATTACATTCACTAGTAGGAGTGAGAAATACATCACGGGGTAGTGCGCACTGTATGGGTGTGTGTTACATTGCATTCACTAGTGGGAGTGAGAAAAACATCACGGGGTGGTGTTAATCGGAGAGTCTGAATTAGTATAGGCAGTGAGTGGCAATGTAGGATGGAGAAAAGCACAGCGGTGTGGTCAGCATGGGAAGGTCAGGGAACATGCAGGGGCAATGTAGGATAGGTTTCTGAAAAATATCGCGGGGCGGTGCGCATTGTATGGGTGTGTGTTACATTACATTCACTAGTAGGAGTGAGAAAAACATCACGGGGTGGTGTGAATCGCAGGGTCTGAATTAGGATAGGCAGTGAGTGGCAATGTAGGATGGAGAAAAGCACCGCGGGGTGGTCAGCATGGGGAGGTCCGGGGACATGCAGTGGCAATGTAGGATAGGTTTCTGAAAAACATCGCGGGGTGGTGCGCATTGTATGGGTGTGTGTTACATTACATTCACTAGTAGGAGTGAGAAAAACATCACGGGGTGGTGTGAATTGGAGGGTTTGAATTAGGATAGGCAGTGAGTGGCAATGTAGGATGCAGAAAAGCACCGCGGGGTTTTCAGCATGGGGACGTCAGGGAACATGCAGTCGCAATGTAGGATAGGTTTCTGAAAAACATCGCGGGGTGGTGCACATTGTATGGGTGTGTGTTACATAACATTCACTAGTAGGAGTGAGAAAAACATCACGGGGTGGTGTCAATTGGAGTGTCTGATTTAGGATAGGCAGTGAGTCGCAATTTCGGATGGAGAAAATCACCGCGGGGTGGTCAGCAAGGGGAGGTCAGGGAACATGCATTGGCAATGTAGGATGGGTTGCTGAAAAACAGTGCGGGGTGGTGCGCATTGTATGGGTGTGTGTTACAATACATTCACTAGTAAGAGTGAGAAAAACATCTCGCGGTGGTGCGCATTGTATGGGTGTGTGTTACATTACATTCACTAGTAGGAGTGAGAAAAACATCACGGGGTGGTGTGAATCGGAGGGTCTGAATTAGTATAGGCAGTGAGTGGCAATGTAGGATGGAGAAAAGCACCGCTGTGTGGTCAGCATGGGGAGGTCAGGGAACATGCAGTGGCAATGTAGGATAGTTTTCTGAAAAATATCGCGGGGTGGTGCGCATTGAATGGGTGTGTGTTACATTACATTCACTAGTAGGAGTGAGAAAAACATCACGGGTTGGTGTGATTCGGAGGGTCTGAATTAGGATTGGCAGTGAGTGGCAATGTAGGATGCAGAAAAGCACCGCGGGATGGTCAGCATGGGGACTTCAGGGAACATGCAGTGGTAATGTAGGATAGGTTTCTGAAAAACATCGCGGGGTGGTGCACATTGTATGGGTGTGTGTTACATAACATTCACTAGTAGGAGTGAGAAAACCATTTCGGGGTGGTGTGAATCGGAGGGTCTGATTTAGGATAGGCATTGAGTGGCAATGTCGGATGGAGAAAAGCACCGCGTGGTGGTCAGCATGTGGAGGTCAGGGAACATGCATTGGCAATGTAGGATAGGTTTCTGAAAATCATCGCGGGGTGGTGCGCATTGTATGGGTGTGTGTTACATTGCATTCACTAGTAGGAGTGAGAAAAACATCACGGGGTTGTGTGAATCGGAGGGTCTGATTTAGGATAGGCAGTGAGTGGCAATGTCGGATGGAGAAAAGCACCGCGGGGTCGTCAGTATAGGGAGGTCAGGGAACATGCAGTGGCAATGCAGGATAGGTTTCTGAAAAACATCGTGGGGTGGTGCGCATTGTATGGGTGTGTTTTACATTACATTCACTAGTAGGAGTGAGAAAAATATCACAGAGTGGTGCGCATTGTATGGGTGTGTGTTACATTACATTCACTAGTAGGAGTGAGAAAAACATCACGGGGTGGTGTGAATCGCAGGGTCTGAATTAGGATAGGCCGTGAGTGGCAATGTAGGATGGAGAAAAGCACTGCGGGGTGGTCAGCATGGGGAGGTCCGGGAACATGCAGTGGCAATGTAGGATAGGTTTCTGAAAAACATCGCCGGGTGGTGCGCATTGTATGGGTGTGTGTTACATTACATTCACTAGTAGGAGTGAGAAAAACATCACTGGGTAGTGCGCATTTTATGGGTGTGTGTTACATTACATTCACTAGTAGGAGTGACAAAAACATCACGGGGTGGTGTGAATCGCAGGGCCTGAATTAGTATAGGCAGTGAGTGGCAATGTAGGATGGAGAAAAGCACCGCGGTGTGGTCAGCATCGGGAGGTCAGGGAATATGCAATGGCAATATAGGATAGGTTTCTGAAAAACATCGCGGGGTGGTGCGTATTGTATGGGTGTGTGTTACATTACATTCACTAGTAGGAGTGAGAAAAATATCACGGGGTGGTGTGCATTGTATGGGTGTGTGTTACATTACATTCACTAGTAGGAGTGAGAAAAACATCACGGGGTGGTGTGAATCGCAGGGTCTGAATTAGGATAGGCAGTGAGTGGCAATGTAGGATGGAGAAAAGCACCGTGGGGTGGTCAGCATGGGGAGGTCAGGGAACATGCAATGGCCATGTAGGATAGGTTTCTGAAAAACATCGCGGGGTGGTGCGCATTGTATGGTTGTGTGTTACATTACATTCACTAGTAGGAGTGAGAAAAACATCACGGGGTGGTGCGCATTGTATGTGTGTGTGTTACATTACATTCACTAGTAGGAGTGAGAAAAACATCACGGGGTGGTGTGAATCGCAGGGTCTGAATTAGGATAGGCAGTGAGTGGCAATGTAGGATGGAGAAAAGCACCGCGGGCTGGTCAGAATGGGGAAGGTCATGGAACATGCAGTGGCAATGTAGGATAGGTTTCTGAAAAACATCGCGGGGTGGTGCGCATTGTATGGGTGTGTGTTACATTACATTCACTAGTAGGAGTGAGAAAAACATCACGGGGTTGTGCGCATTGTATGGGTGTGTGTTACAGTACATTCACTAGTAGGAGTGAGAAAAACATCACGGGGTGGTGTGAATCGGAGGGTCTGAATTAGGCTAGGCAGTGAGTGGCAATGTAGGATGGAGAAAAGCACCGCGGGCTGGTCAGAATGGGGAGGTCATGGAACATGCAGTGGCAATGTAGGATAGGTTTCTGAAAAACATCGCGGGGTGGTGCGCATTGTATGGGTGTGTGTTACATTACATTCACTAGTGGGAGTGAGAAAAACATCACGGGGTGGTGTTAATCGGAGGGTCTGAATTAGTATAGGCAGTGAGTGGCAATGTAGGATGGAGAAAAGCACAGCGGTGTGGTCAGCATGGGAAGGTCAGGGAACATGCAGGGGCAATGTAGGATAGGTTTCTGAAAAATATCGCGGGGCGGTGCGCATTGTATGGGTGTGTGTTACATTACATTCACTAGTAGGAGTGAGAAAAACATCACGGGGTGGTGTGAATCGGAGGGTCTGAATTAGGATAGGCAGTAAGTGGCAATGTAGGATGGAGAAAAGCACCGCGGGGTGGTCAGCATGGGGAGGTCAGGGAACATGCAGTGGCAATGAATGATAGTTTTCTGAAAAACATCACGGGGTGGTGCGCATTGTATGGTTGTGTGTTACATTACATTCACTAGTAGGAGTGAGAAAAACATCACGGGGTGGTGTGAATTGGAGGGTCTGAATTAGGACAGGCAGTGAGTGGCAATGAAGGATGGAGAAAAGCACCGCAGGGTGGTCAGCATGGGGAGGTCAGGGAACATGCAGTTGCAATGTAGGATAGGTTTCTGAAAAACATCGCGGGGTGGTGCACATTGTATGGGTTTGTGTTACATTACATTCACTAGTAGGAGTGAGAAAAACATCACGGGGTGGTGCGCATTGTATGTGTGGGTGTTACATTACATTCACTAGTAGGAGTGAGCAAAACATCACTGGTTGGTGCGCATTGTATGGGTTTGTGTTACATTACATTCACTAGTAGGAGTGAGAAAAACATCACGGGGTGGTGTGAATCAGAGCGTCTGAATTAGGATAGGCAGTGAGTGGCAATGTAGGATGGAGAAAAGCACCGCGGGGTGGTCAGAATGGGGAGGTCATGGAACATGCAGTGGCAATGTAGGATAGGTTTCAGAAAAATATCGCGGGGTGGTGCGCATTGTATGGGTGTGTGTTACATTACATTCACTAGTAGGAGTGAGAAAAACATCACGGGGTGGTGCGCATTGTATGGGTGTGTGTTACATTACATTCACTAGTAGGAGTGAGAAAAACATCACGCGGTGGTGCGCATTGTATGGGTATGTGTTACATTACATTCACTAGTAGGAGTGAGAAAAACATCACGGGGTGGTGTGAATCGGAGGGTCTGAGTTAGGATAGGCAGTGAGTGGCAAAGTAAGATGGAGAAAAGCACCGCGGGGTGGTCAGCATGGGGAGGTCAGGGAACATGCAGAGGCAATGTAGGATATTTTTCTGAAAAATATCGCGGGGTGGTGCGCATTGTATGGGTGTGTGTTACATTACATTCACTAGTAGGAGTGAGAAAAACATCACGGGGTGGTGCGCATTGTATGGGTGTGTGTTACATTACATTCAATAGTAGGAGTGAGAAAAACATCACGGGGTGGTGCGCATTGTATGGGTGTGTGTTACATTACATTCACTAGTAGGAGTGAGAAAAACATCACGGGGTGGTGTGAATCGCAGGTTCTGAATTAGGATAGGCAGTGAGTGGCAATGTAGGATGGAGAAAAGCACCGCGGGGAGGTCAGCATGGGGAGGGCAGGGAACATGCAATGGCAATGTAGGATAGGTTTCTGAAAAATATCGCGGGGTGGTGCGCATTGTATGGTTGTGTGTTACATTACATTCACTAGTAGGAGTGAGAAAAACATCACGGGGTGGTGCGCATTGTATGGGTGTGTGTTACATTACATTCACTAGTAGGAGTGAGAAAAGCATCACGGGGTGTTGAGAATCGCAGGGTCTGAATTAGGATAGGCAGTGAGTGGCAATGTAGGATGGAGAAAAGCACCGCGGGCTGGTCAGAATGGGGAGGTCATGGAACATGCAGTGGCAATGTAGGATAGGTTTCTGAAAAACATCGCGGGGTGGTGCGCATTGTATGGGTGTGTGTTACATTACATTCACTAGTAAGAGTGAGAAAAACATCACGCGGTGGTGCGCATTGTATGGGTGTGTGTTACATTACATTCACTAGTAGCAGTGAGAAAAACATCACGGGGTGGTGTGAATCGGGGGGTCTGAATTAGTATAGGCAGTGAGTGGCAATGTAGGATGGAGAAAAGTACCGCGGTGTGGTCAGCATGGGGAGGTCAGGGAACATGCAGTGGCAATGTAGGATAGGTTTCTGAAAAACATCGCGGGGTGGTGCGCATTGTATGGGTGTGTGTTACATTACATTCACTAGTAGGAGTGAGAAATACATCACGGGGTAGTGAGCACTGTATGGGTGTGTGTTACATTGCATTCACTAGTGGGAGTGAGAAAAACATCACGGGGTGGTGTTAATCGGAGAGTCTGAATTAGTATAGGCAGTGAGTGGCAATGTAGGATGGAGAAAAGCACAGCGGTGTGGTCAGCATGGGAAGGTCAGGGAACATGCAGGGGCAATGTAGGATAGGTTTCTGAAAAATATCGCGGGGCGGTGCGCATTGTATGGGTGTGTGTTACATTACATTCACTAGTAGGAGTGAGAAAAACATCACGGGGTGGTGTGAATCGGAGGGTCTGAATTAGGATAGGCAGTAAGTGGCAATGTAGAATGGAGAAAAGCACCGCGGGGTGGTCAGCATGGGGAGGTCAGGGAACATGCAGTGGCAATGAACGATAGTTTTCTGAAAAACATCACGGGGTGGTGCGCATTGTATGGGTGTGTGTTACATTACATTCACTTGTAGGAGTGAGAAAAACATCACGGGGTGGTGTGAATTGGAGGGTCTGAATTAGGACAGGCAGTGAGTGGCAATGAAGGATGGAGAAAAGCACCGCGGGGTGGTCAGCATGGGGAGGTCAGGGAACATGCAGTTGCAATGTAGGATAGGTTTCTGAAAAACATCGCGGGGTGGTGCACATTGTATGGGTTTGTGTTACATTACATTCACTAGTAGGAGTGAGAAAAACATCACGGGGTGGTGCGCATTGTATGTGTGGGTGTTACATTACATTCACTAGTAGGAGTGAGCAAAACATCACGGGTTGGTGCGCATTGTATGGGTTTGTGTTACATTACATTCACTAGTAGGAGTGAGAAAAACATCACGGGGTGGTGTGAATCAGAGCGTCTGAATTAGGATAGGCAGTGAGTGGCAATGTAGGATGGAGAAAAGCACCGCGGGGTGGTCAGAATGGGGAGGTCATGGAACATGCAGTGGCAATGTAGGATAGGTTTCAGAAAAACATCGCGGGGTGGTGCGCATTGTATGGGTGTGTGTTACATTACATTCACTAGTAGGAGTGAGAAAAACATCACGGGGTGGTGCGCATTGTATGGGTGTGTGTTACATTACATTCACTAGTAGGAGTGAGAAAAACATCACGCGGTGGTGCGCATTGTATGGGTATGTGTTACATTACATTCACTAGTAGGAGTGAGAAAAACATCACGGGGTGTTTGAATCGGAGGGTCTGAATTAGGATAGGCAGTGAGTGGCAAAGTAGGATGGAGAAAAGCACCGCGGGGTGGTCAGCATGGGGAGGTCAGGGAACATGCAGAGGCAATGTAGGATATTTTTCTGAAAAATATCGCGGGGTGGTGCGCATTGTATGGGTGTGTGTTACATTACATTCACTAGTAGGAGTGAGAAAAACATCACGGGGTGGTGCGCATTGTATGGGTGTGTGTTACATTACATTCAATAGTAGGAGTGAGAAAAACATCACGGGGTGGTGCGCATTGTATGGGTGTGTGTTACATTACATTCACTAGTAGGAGTGAGAAAAACATCACGGGGTGGTGTGAATCGCAGGGTCTGAATTAGGATAGGCAGTGAGTGGCAATGTAGGATGGAGAAAAGCACAGCGGTGTGGTCAGCATGGGAAGGTCAGGGAACATGCAGGGGCAATGTAGGATAGGTTTCTGAAAAATATCGCGGGGCGGTGCGCATTGTATGGGTGTGTGTTACATTACATTCACTAGTAGGAGTGAGAAAAACATCACGGGGTGGTGTGAATCCGAGGGTCTGAATTAGGATAGGCAGTAAGTGGCAATGTAGAATGGAGAAAAGCACCGCGGGGTGGTCAGCATGGGGAGGTCAGGGAACATGCAGTGGCAATGAACGATAGTTTTCTGAAAAACATCACGGGGTGGTGCGCATTGTATGGGTGTGTGTTACATTACATTCACTTGTAGGAGTGAGAAAAACATCACGGGGTGGTGTGAATTGGAGGGTCTGAATTAGGACAGGCAGTGAGTGGCAATGAAGGATGGAGAAAAGCACCGCGGGTTGGTCAGCATGGGGAGGTCAGGGAACATGCAGTTGCAATGTAGGATAGGTTTCTGAAAAACATCGCGGGGTGGTGCACATTATATGGGTTTGTGTTACATTACATTCACTAGTAGGAGTGAGAAAAACATCACGGGGTGGTGCGCATTGTATGTGTGGGTGTTACATTACATTCACTAGTAGGAGTGAGAAAACATCACGGGTTGGTGCGCATTGTATGGGTTTGTGTTACATTACATTCACTAGTAGGAGTGAGAAAAACATCACGGGGTGGTGCGCATTGTATGGGTGTGTGTTACATTACATTCACTAGTAGGAGTGAGAAAAACATCACGGGGTGGTGTGAATCGCAGGGTCTGAATTAGGATAGGCAGTGAGTGGCAATGTAGGATGGAGAAAAGCACCGCGGGGTGGTCAGCATGGGGAGGGCAGGGAACATGCAATGGCAATGTAGGATAGGTTTCTGAAAAATATCGCGGGGTGGTGCGCATTGTATGGTTGTGTGTTACATTACATTCACTAGTAGGAGTGAGAAAAACATCACGGGGTGGTGCGCATTGTATGGGTGTGTGTTACATTACATTCACTAGTAGGAGTGAGAAAAGCATCACGGGGTGTTGAGAATCGCAGGGTCTGAATTAGGATAGGCAGTGAGTGGCAATGTAGGATGGAGAAAAGCACCGCGGGCAGGTCAGAATGGGGAGGTCATGGAACATGCAGTGGCAATGTAGGATAGGTTTCTGAAAAACATCGCGGGGTGGTGCGCATTGTATGGGTGTGTGTTACATTACATTCACTAGTAAGAGTGAGAAAAACATCACGCGGTGGTGCGCATTGTATGGGTGTGTGTTACATTACATTCACTAGTAGCAGTGAGAAAAACATCACGGGGTGGTGTGAATCGGGGGGTCTGAATTAGTATAGGCAGTGAGTGGCAATGTAGGATGGAGAAAAGTACCGCGGTGTGGTCAGCATGGGGAGGTCAGGGAACATGCAGTGGCAATGTAGGATAGGTTTCTGAAAAACATCGCGGGGTGGTGCGCATTGTATGGGTGTGTTTTACATTACATTCACTAGTAGGAGTGAGAAATACATCACGGGGTAGTGCGCACTGTATGGGTGTGTGTTACATTGCATTAACTAGTAGGAGTGAGAAAAACATCACGGGGTGGTGTGAATCGCAGGGACTGAATTAGGATAGGCAGTGAGTGGCAATGTAGAATGGAGAAAAGCCCCGCGGGGTGGTCAGCATGGGGACGTCAGGGAACATGCAATGGCAATGTAGGATAGGTTTCTGAAAAATATCGCGGGGTGGTGCGCATTGTATGGGTGTGTGTTACATTACATTCACTAGTAGGAGTGAGAAAAACATCACGGGGTTGTGTGAATCGGAGGGTCTGAATTGGGATAGGCAGTGAGTGGCAATGTAGGATGGAGCAAAGCACCGCGGGGTGGTCAGCATGGGGAGGTCAGGGAACATGCAATGGCAATGTAGGATAGGTTTCTGAAAAACATCGCGGGGTGGTGCGCATTGTATGGTTGTGTGTTACATTACATTCACTAGTAGGAGTGAGAAAAACATCACGGGTTGGTGTGAATTGGATGGTCTGAATTAGGATAGGCAGTGAGTGGCAATGAAGGATGGAGAAAAGCACCGCAGGTCCGTCAGCATGGGGAGGTCAGGGAACATGCAGTGGCAAAGTAGGATAGGTTTCTGAAAAACGTCGCGGGGTGGTGCGCATTGTATGGGTGTGTGTTACATTATTCAATAGTAGGAGTGAGAAAAACATCACGGGGTAGTGCCATTTTATGTGTGTGTGTTACATTACATTCACTAGTAGGAGTGAGAAAAACATCACGGGGTGGTGTGAATCGCAGGGCCTGAATTAGGATAGGCAGTGAGTGGCAATGTAGGATGGAGAAAAGCACCGCGGGGTGGTCAGCATGGGGACGTCAGGGAACATGCAGTGGCAATGTAGGATAGGTTTCTGAAAAATATTGCGGGGTGGTGCGCATTGTATGGGTGTGTGTTACATTACATTCACTAGTAGGAGTGAGAAAAACATCACGTGGTGGTGTGAATCGGAGGGTCTGAATTAGGATAGGCAGTGAGTGGCAATGTAGGATGGAGAAAAGCACCGCGGGGTGGTCAGCATGGGGAGGTCAGGGAACATGCAATGGCAATGTAGGATAGGTTTCTGAAAAACATCGCGGGGTGGTGCGCATTGTATGGTTGTGTGTTACATTACATTCACTAGTAGGAGTGAGAAAAACATCACGAGGTGGTGTGAATTGGAGGGTCTGAATTAGGATAGGCAGTGAGTGGCAATGAAGGATGGAGAAAAGCACCGCGGGTCCGTCAGCATGGGGAGGTCAGGGAACATGCAGTGGCAAAGTAGGATAGGATTCTGAAAAACATCGCGGGGTGGTGCGCATTGTTTGGGTTGTGTTTCATTACATTCACTAGTAGGAGTGAGAAAAACATCATGGGGTGGTGCGCATTGTATGTGTGTGTGTTACATTACATTCACTAGTAGGAGTGAGAAAAACATCACGGGGTGGTGCGCATTGTATGGGTGTGTGTTACAGTACATTCACTAGTAGGAGTGAGAAAAACATCACGGGGTGGTGTGAATCGGAGGGTCTGAATTAGGATAGGCAGTGAGTGGCAATGTAGGATGGAGAAAAGCACAGCGGTGTGGTCAGCATGGGAAGGTCAGGGAACATGCAGGGGCAATGTAGGATAGGTTTCTGAAAAATATCGCGGGGCGGTGCGCATTGTATGGGTGTGTGTTACATTACATTCACTAGTAGGAGTGAGAAAAACATCACGGGGTGGTGTGAATCGGAGGGTCTGAATTAGGATAGGCAGTAAGTGGCAATGTAGAATGGAGAAAAGCACCGCGGGGTGGTCAGCATGGGGAGGTCAGGGAACATGCAGTGGCAATGAACGATAGTTTTCTGAAAACATCACGGGGTGGTGCGCATTGTATGGGTGTGTGTTACATTACATTCACTTGTAGGAGTGAGAAAAACATCACGGGGTGGTGTGAATTGGAGGGTCTGAATTAGGACAGGCAGTGAGTGGCAATGAAGGATGGAGAAAAGCACCGCGGGGTGGTCAGCATGGGGAGGTCAGGGAACATGCAGTTGCAATGTAGGATAGGTTTCTGAAAAACATCGCGGGGTGGTGCGCATTGTATGGGTTTGTGTTACATTACATTCAGTAGTAGGAGTGAGAAAAACATCACGGGGTGGTGCCCATTGTATGTGTGGGTGTTACATTACATTCACTAGTAGGAGTGAGCAAAACATCACGGGTTGGTGCGCATTGTATGAGTTTGTGTTACATGACATTCACTAGTAGGAGTGAGAAAAACATCACGGGGTGGTGTGAATCAGAGCGTCTGAATTAGGATAGGCAGTGAGTGGCAATGTAGGATGCAGAAAAGCACCGCGGGGTGGTCAGAATGGGGAGGTCATGGAACATGCAGTGGCAATGTAGGATAGGTTTCAGAAAAACATCGCGGGGTGGTGCGCATTGTATGGGTGTGTGTTACATTACATTCACTAGTAGGAGTGAGAAAAACATCACGGGGTGGTGCGCATTGTATGGGTGTGTGTTACATTACATTCACTAGTAGGAGTGAGAAAAACATCACGCGGTGGTGCGCATTGTATGGGTATGTGTTACATTACATTCACTAGTAGGAGTGAGAAAAACATCACGGGGTGGTGTGAATCGGAGGGTCTGAATTAGGATAGGCAGTGAGTGGCAATGTAGGATGGAGAAAAGCACCGCGGGGTGGTCAGCATGGGGAGGTCAGGGAACATGCAGAGGCAATGTAGGATATTTTTCTGAAAAATATCGCGGGGTGGTGCGCATTGTATGGGTGTGTGTTACATTACATTAAATAGTAGGAGTGAGAAAAACATCACGGGGTGGTGTGAATCGGAGGGTCTGAATTAGGATAGGCAGTGAGTGGCAATGTAGGATGGAGAAAAGCACCGCGGGGTGGTCAGCATGGGGACGTCAGGGAACATGCAGTGGCAATGTAGGATAAGATTCTGAAAAATATCGCGGGGTGGTGCACATTGTATGGGTGTGTGTTACATAACATTCACTAGTAGGAGTGAGAAAAACATCACGGGGTTGTGTGAATCGCAGGGTCTGAATTAGGATAGGCAGTGAGTGGCAATGTAGGATGGAGAAAAGCACCGCGGGGTGGTCAGCATGGGGAGGTCAGGGAACATGCATTGGCAATGTAGGATAGGTTTCTGAAAAACATCGCGGGGTGGTGCGCATTGTATGTTTGTGTGTTACATTACATTCACTAGTAGGAGTGAGAAAAACATCACGGGGTGGTGCGCATTTTATGGGTGTGTGTTACATTACATTCACTAGTAGGAGTGAGAAAAACATCACGGGGTGGTGCGCATTGTATGGGTGTGTGTTACATTACATTCAATAGTAGGAGTGAGAAAAATATCACGGGGTGGTGCGCATTGTATGGGTGTGTGTTACATTACATTCACTAGTAGGAGTGAGAAAAACATCACGGGGTGGTGTGAATCGCAGGGTCTGAATTAGGATAGGCAGTGAGTGGCAATGTAGGATGGAGAAAAGCACCACGGGTTGGTCAGCATGGGGAGGGCAGAGAACATGCAATGGCAATGTAGGATAGGTTTCTGAAAAATATCGCGGGGTGGTGCTCATTGTATGGTTGTGTGTTACATTACATTCACTAGTAGGAGTGAGAAAAACATCACGGGGTGGTGCGCATTGTATGGGTGTGTGTTACATTACATTCACTAGTAGGAGTGAGAAAAACATCACGGGGTGTTGAGAATCGCAGGGTCTGAAATAGGATAGGCAGTGAGTGGCAATGTAGGATGGAGAAAAGCACCGCGGGCTGGTCAGAATGGGGAGGTCATAGAACATGCAGTGGCAATGTAGGATAGGTTTCTGAAAAACATCGCGGGGTGGTGCGCATTGTATGGGTGTGTGTTATATTACATTCACTAGTAAGAGTGAGAAAAACATCACGCGGTGGTGCGCATTGTATGGGTGTGTGTTACATTACATTCACTAGTAGCAGTGAGAAAAACATCACGGGGTGGTGTGAATCGGGGGGTCTGAATTAGTATAGGCAGTGAGTGGCAATGTAGGATGGAGAAAAGTACCGCGGTGTGGTCAGCATGGGGAGGTCAGGGAACATGCAGTGGCAATGTAGGATAGGTTTCTGAAAAACATCGCGGGGTGGTGCGCATTGTATGGGTGTGTGTTACATTACATTCCCTAGTAGGAGTGAGAAAAACATCACGGGGTAGTGCGCACTGTATGGGTGTGTGTTACATTACATTCACTAGTAGGAGTGAGAAAAACATCACGGGGTGGTGTGAATCGCAGGGACTGAATTAGGATAGGCAGTGAGTGGCAATGTAGAATGGAGAAAAGCCCCGCGGGGTGGTCAGCATGGGGAGGTCAGGGAACATGCAGTGGCAATTTAGGATAGTATTCTGAAAAATATCGCGGGGTGGTGCGCATTGTATGGGTGTGTGTTACATTACATTCACTAGTAGGAGTGAGAAAAACATCACGGGGTGGTGTGAATCTGAGGGTCTGAATTAGGATAGGCAGTGAGTGGCAATGTAGGATGGAGCAAAGCACCGCGGGGTGGTCAGCATGGGGAGGTCAGGGAACATGCAATGGCAATGTAGGATAGGTTTCGGAAAAACATCGCGGGGTGGTGCGCATTGTATGGTTGTGTGTTACATTACATTCACTAGTAGGAGTGAGAAAAACATCACGGGTTGGTGTGAATTGGAGGGTCTGAATTAGGATAGGCAGTGAGTGGCAATGAAGGATGGAGAAAAGCACCGCAGGTCCGTCAGCATGGGGAGGTCAGGGAACATGCAGTGGCAAAGTAGCATAGGTTTCTGAAAAACGTCGCGGGGTGGTGCGCATTGTATGGGTATGTGTTACATTACATTCACTAGTAGGAGTGAGAAAAACATCACGGAGTAGTGCGCATTTTATGGGTGTGTGTTACATTACATTCACTAGTAGGAGTGAGAAAAACATCACGGGGTGGTGTGAATCGCAGGGCCTGAATTAGGATAGGCAGTGAGTGGCAATGTAGGATGGAGAAAAGCACCGCGGGGTGGTCAGCATGGGGACGTCAGGGAACATGCAGTGGCAATGTAGGATAGGTTTCTGAAAATATTGCGGGGTGGTGCGCATTGTATGGGTGTGTGTTACATTACATTCACTAGTAGGAGTGAGAAAAACATCACGTGGTGGTGTGAATCGGAGGGTCTGAATTAGGATAGGCAGTGAGTGGCAATGTAGGATGGAGAAAAGCACCGCGGGGTGGTCAGCATGGGGAGGTCAGGGAACATGCAATGGCAATGTAGGATAGGTTTCTGAAAAACATCGCGGGGTGGTGCGCATTGTATGGTTGTGTGTTACATTACATTCACTAGTAGGAGTGAGAAAAACATCACGGGGTGGTGTGAATTGGAGGGTCTGAATTAGGATAGGCAGTGAGTGGCAATGAAGGATGGAGAAAAGCACCGCGGGTCCGTCAGCATGGGGAGGTAAGGGAACATGCAGTGGCAAAGTAGGATAGGTTTCTGAAAAACATCGCGGAGTGGTGCACATTGTATGGGTGTGTGTTACATTACATTCACTAGTAGGAGTGAGAAAAACATCATGGGGTGGTGCGCATTGTATGTGTGTGTGTTACATTACATTCACTAGTAGGAGTGAGAAAAACATCACGGGGTCGTGTGAATCGGAGGGTCTGAATTAGGAACGGCAGTGAGTGGCAATGTAGGATGGAAAAAGCACCGCGGGGTGGTCAGCATGGGGAGGTCAGGGAACATGCAGTGGCAATGTAGGACAGGTTTCTGAAAAACATCGCGGCGTGGTGCTCATTGTATGGTTGTGTGTTACATTACATTCACTAGTAGGAGTGAGAAAAACATCACGGGGTGGTGCGCATTGTATGGGTGTGTGTTACATTACATTCACTAGTAGGAGTGAGAAAAACATCACGGGGTGGTGGGAATCGCAGGGTCTGAATTAGGATAGGCAGTGAGTGGCAATGTAGGATGGAGAAAAGCACCGCGGACTGGTCAGAATGCGGAGGTCAGGGAACATGCAGGGGCAATATAGGATAGGTACCTGAAAAACATCGCGGGGTGGTGCGCATTGTATGGGTGTGTGTTACATTACATTCACTAGTAGGAGTGAGAAAAACATCACGGGGTGGTGCGCATTGTATGGGTTTGTGTTACATTACATTCACTAGGAGGAGTGAGAAAAACATCACGCGGTGGTGTGCATTGTATGGGTGTGTGTTACATTACATTCACTAGTAGGAGTGAGAAAAACATCACGGGGTGGTGTGAATCGGAGTGTCTGAATTAGTATAGGGAGTGAGTGGCAATGTAGCATGGAGAAAAGCACCGAGTGTGGTCAGCATGAGGAGGTCAGGGAACATGCAGTGGCAAAGTAGGATAGTTTTCTGAAAAATATCGCGGGGTGGTGCGCATTGTATGGGTGTGTGTTACATTACATTCACTAGTAGGAGTGAGAAAAACATCACGGGGTGGTGTGAATCGGAGGGTCTGAATTAGGATAGGCAGTGAGTGGCAATGTAGGATGGAGAAAAGCACCGCGGGGTGGTCAGCATGGGGAGGTCAGGGAACATGCAGTGGAAATGAATGATAGTTTTCTGAAAAATATCACGTGGTGGTGCGCAATGTATGGGTGTGTGTTACATTACATTCACTAGTAGGAGTGAGAAAAACATCACGGGGTGGTGTGAATCGGAGGGTCTGAATTAGGATAGGCAGTGAGTGGCAATGTAGGATGGAGAAAAGCACCGCGTGGTGGTCAGCATGTGGAGGTCAGGGAACATGCAGTGGCAAAGTAGGATAGGTTTCTGAAAAACATCGCGGGGTGGTGCGCATTGTATGGGTGTGTGTTACATTACATTCACTAGTAGGAGTGAGAAAAACATCACGGGGTGGTGTGCATTGTATGTGTGTGTGTTACATTACATTTACTAGTAGGAGTGAGCAAAACATCACGGGGTGGTGCGCATTGTATGGGTTTGTGTTACATTACATTCACTAGGAGGAGTGAGAAAAACAACACGGGGTGGTGTGAATCAGAGCGTCTGAATTAGGATAGGCAGTGAGTGGCAATGTAGGATGGAGAAACGCACCGCGGGGTGGTCAGAATGGGGAGGTCATCGAACATGCAGTGGCAATATATTATAGGTTTCTGAAAAACATCGCGGGGTGGTGCGCATTGTATGGGTCTGTGTTACATTACATTCACTAGTAGGAGTGAGAAAAACATCACGGGGTGGTGCGCATTGTATGGGTGTGTGTTACATTACATTCAATAGTAGGAGTGAGAAAAACATCACGCGGTGGTGCGCATTGTATGGGTGTGTGTTACATTACATTCACTAGTAGGAGTGAGAAATACATCACGGGGTGGTGTGAATCGGAGGGTCTGAATTAGTATAGGCAGTGAGTGGCAATGTAGCATGGAGTAAAGCACCGAGTGTGGTCAGCATGGGGAGGTCAGGGAACATGCAGTGGCAATGTAGGATAAGTTTCTGAAAAATATCGCGGGGTGGTGCGCATTGTATGGGTTTGTGTTACATTACATTCACTAGTAGGAGTGAGAAAAACATCACGGGGTGGTGTGAATCGGAGGGTCTGAATTAGGATAGGCAGTGAGTGGCAATGTAGGATGGAGAAAAGCACCGCGGGCTGGTCAGCATGGGGAGGTCAGGGAACATGCAGTGGCAATGAACGATAGTTTTCTGAAAAATATCACGGGGTGGTGCGCATTGTATGGGTGTGTGTTACATTACATTCACTACTAGGAGTGAGAAAAACATCACGGGATGGTGTGAATCGGAGGGTCTGAATTATAATAGGCAGTGAGTGGCAACGCAGGATGGAGAAAAGCACCGCGGGGTGGTCAGCATGGGGAGGTCAGGGAACATGCAGTGGCAATATAGGATAGGTTTCTGAAAAACATCGCGGGGTGGTGCGCATTGTATGGGTGTGTGTTACATTACATTCACTAGTAGGAGTGAGAAAAACATCACGGGGTAGTGCACATTGTATGGGTGTGTGTTACATTACATTCACTAGTAGGAGTGAGAAAAACATCACGGGGTGGTGTGAATCGGAGGGTCTGAATTAGGATAGGCAGTGAGTTGCAATGTAGGATGGAGAAAAGCACCGCGGGGTGGTCAGCATGGGGAGGTCAGGGAACATGCAATGGCAATGTAGGATAGGTTTCTGAAAAACATCGCGGGGTGGTGCGCATTGTATGGTTGTGTGTTACATTACATTCACTAGTAGGAGTGAGAAAAACATCACGGGGTGGTGTGAATTGGAGGGTCTGAATTAGGATAGGCCGTGAGTGGCAATGAAGGATGGAGAAAAGCACCGCGGATCCGTCAGCATGGGGAGGTCAGGGAACATGCAGTGGCAAAGTAGGATAGGTTTCTGAAAAACATCGCGGGTGGTGCGCATTGTATGTGTGTGTGTTACATTAAATTCACTAGTAGGAGTGAGAAAAACATCACGGGGTGGTGCGCATTGTATGTGTGTGTGTTACATTACATTCACTAATAGGAGTGAGCAAAACATCACGGGGTGGTGCACATTGTATTGGTTTGTGTTACATTACATTCACTAGGAGGAGTGAGCAAAACATCACGGGGTGGTGCGCATTGTATGGGTTTGTGTTACATTACATTCACTCGGAGGAGTGATAAAAACATCACGGGGTGGTGTTAATCAGAGCGTCTGAATTAGGATAGGCAGTGAGTGGCAATGTAGGATCGAGAAAAGCACCGCAGGTCCGTCAGCGTGGGGAGGTCAGGGAACATGCAGTGGCAAAGTAGGATAGGTTTCTGAAAAACGTCGCGGGGTGGTGCGCATTGTATGGGTGTGTGTTACATTACATTCACTAGTAGGAGTGAGAAAAACATCACGGAGTAGTGCGCATTTTATGGGTGTGTGTTACATTACATTCACTAGTAGGAGTGAGAAAAACATCACGGGGTGGTGTGAATCGCATTGCCTGAATTAGGATAGGCAGTGAGTGGCAATGTAGGATGGAGAAAAGCACCGCGGGGTGGTCAGCATGGGGACGTCAGGGAACATGCAGTGGCAATGTAGGATAGGTTTCTGAAAAATATTGCGGGGTGGTGCGCATTGTATGGGTGTGTGTTACATTACATTCACTAGTAGGAGTGAGAAAAACATCACGTGGTGGTGTGAATCGGAGGGTCTGAATTAGGATAGGCAGTGAGTGGCAATGTAGGATGGAGAAAAGCACCGCGGGGTGGTCAGCATGGGGAGGTCAGGGAACATGCAATGGCAATGTAGGATAGGTTTCTGAAAAACATCGCGGGGTGGTGCGCATTGTATGGTTGTGTGTTACATTACATTCACTAGTAGGAGTGAGAAAAACATCACGGGGTGGTGTGAATTGGAAGGTCTGAATTAGGATAGGCCGTGAGTGGCAATGAAGGATGGAGAAAAGCACCGCGGATCCGTCAGCATGGGGAGGTCAGGGAACATGCAGTGGCAAAGTAGGATAGGTTTCTGAAAAACATCGCGGGTGGTGCGCATTGTATGGGTGTGTGTTACATTAAATTCACTAGTAGGAGTGAGAAAAACATCACGGGGTGGTGCGCATTGTATGTGTGTGTGTTACATTACATTCACTAATAGGAGTGAGCAAAACATCACGGGGTGGTGTACATTGTATTGGTTTGTGTTACATTACATTCACTAGGAGGAGTGAGCAAAACATCACGGGGTGGTGCGCATTGTATGGGTTTGTGTTACATTACATTCACTCGGAGGAGTGATAAAAACATCACGGGGTGGTGTTAATCAGAGCGTCTGAATTAGGATAGGCAGTGAGTGGCAATGTAGGATCGAGAAAAGCACCGCAGGTCCGTCAGCGTGGGGAGGTCAGGGAACATGCAGTGGCAAAGTAGGATAGGTTTCTGAAAAACGTCGCGGGGTGGTGCGCATTGTATGGGTGTGTGTTACATTACATTCACTAGTAGGAGTGAGAAAAACATCACGGAGTAGTGCGCATTTTATGGGTGTGTGTTACATTACATTCACTAGTAGGAGTGAGAAAAACATCACGGGGTGGTGTGAATCGCAGGGCCTGAATTAGGATAGGCAGTGAGTGGCAATGTAGGATGGAGAAAAGCACCGCGGGGTGGTCAGCATGGGGACGTCAGGGAACATGCAGTGGCAATGTAGGATAGGTTTCTGAAAAATATTGCGGGGTGGTGCGCATTGTATGGGTGTGTGTTACATTACATTCACTAGTAGGAGTGAGAAAAACATCACGTGGTGGTGTGAATCGGAGGGTCTGAATTAGGATAGGCAGTGAGTGGCAATGTAGGATGGAGAAAAGCACCGCGGGGTGGTCAGCATGGGGAGGTCAGGGAACATGCAATGGCAATGTAGGATAGGTTTCTGAAAAACATCGCGGGGTGGTGCGCATTGTATGGTTGTGTGTTACATTACATTCACTAGTAGGAGTGAGAAAAACATCACGGGGTGGTGTGAATTGGAGGGTCTGAATTAGGATAGGCAGTGAGTGGCAATGAAGGATGGAGAAAAGCACCGCGGGTCCGTCAGCATGGGGAGGTCAGGGAACATGCAGTGGCAAAGTAGGATAGGTTTCTGAAAAACATCGCGGGGTGGTGCGCATTGTATGGGTGTGTGTTACCTTCCATTCACTAGTAGGAGTGAGAAAAACATCGCGGGGTGGTGTGCATTGTTTGGGTTGTGTTTCATTACATTCACTAGTAGGAGTGAGAAAAACATCATGGGGTGGTGCGCATTGTATGTGTGTGTGTTACATTACATTCACTAGTAGGAGTGAGCAAAACATCACGGGGTGGTGCGCATTGTATGGGTTTGTGTTACATTACATTCACTCGGAGGAGTGATAAAAACATCACGGGGTGGTGTTAATCAGAGCGTCTGAATTAGAATAGGCAGTGAGTGGCAATGTATGATTGAGAAAAGCACCGTGGGGTGGTCAGAATGGGGTGGTCACGGAACATGCAGTGGCAATGTAGGATAGGTTTCTGAAAAATATCGCGGGGTGGTGCGCATTGTATGGGTGTGTGTTACATTACATTCACTAGTAGGAGTGAGAAAAACATCACGGGGTGGTGCGCATTGTATGGGTGTGTGTTACATTACATTCACTAGTAGGAGTGAGAAAAACATCACGCGGTGTTGTGCATTTTATGGGTGTGTGTTACATTACATTCACTAGTAGGAGTGAGAAAAACATCACAGGGCGGTGTGAATCGGATGGTCGGAATTAGGATAGGCAGTGAGTGGCAATGTAGGATGGAGAAAAGCACCGCGGGGTGGTCAGCATGGCCAGGTCAGGGAACATGCAGTGGAAATGTAGGATATTTTTCTGAAAAATATCGCGGGGTGGTGCGCATTGTATGGGTGTGTGTTACATTACATTCACTAGTAGGAGTGAGAAAAACATCACGGGGTCGTGTGAATCGGAGGTTCTGAATTAGGAACGGCAGTGAGTGGCAATGTAGGATGGAGAAAAGCTCCGCGGGGTGGTCAGCATGGGGAGGTCAGGGAACATGCAGTGGCAATGTAGGACAGGTTTCTGATAAACATCGCGGGGTGGTGCTCATTGTATGGTTGTGTGTTACATTACATTCACTAGTAGGAGTGAGAAAAACATCACGGGGTGGTGCGCATTGTATGGGTGTGTGTTACATTACATTCACTAGTAGGAGTGAGAAAAACATCACGGGGTGGTGGGAATCGCAGGGTCTGAATTAGGATAGGCAGTGAGTGGCAATGTAGGATGGAGAAAAGCACCGCGGACTGGTCAGAATGCGGAGGTCAGGGAACATGCAGGGGCAATATAGGATAGGTACCTGAAAAATTCGCGGGGTGGTGCGCATTGTATGGGTGTGTGTTACATTACATTCACTAGTAGGAGTGAGAAAAACATCACGGGGTGGTGCGCATTGTATGGGTGTGTGTTACATTACATTCACTAGTAGGAGTGAGAAAAACATCACGCGGTGGTGTGCATTGTATGGGTGTGTGTTACATTACATTCACTAGTAGGAGTGAGAAAAACATCACGGGGTGGTGTGAAACGGAGGGTCTGAATTAGGACAGGCAGTGAGTGGCAATGTAGGATGGAGAAAAGCACCGCGGTGTGGTCAGCATGGGGAGGTCAGGGAATATGCAATGCAATTTACGATAGTTTTCTGAAAAACATCGCGGGGTGGTGCGCATTGTATGGTGGTGTGTTACATTACATTCACTAGTAGGAGTGAGAAAAACATCACGGGGTGGTGTGAATTGGAGGGTTTGAATTAGGTTAGGCAGGGAGTGGCAATGAAGGATGGAGAAAAGCACCGCGGGTCCGTCAGCATGGGGAGGTCAGGGAACATGCAGTGGCAAAGTACGATAGGTTTCTGAAAAACATCGCGGGGTGGTGCGCATTGTATGGGTGTGTGTTACATTACATTCACTAGTAGGAGTGAGAAAAACATCACGGGGTGGTGTGAATTGGAGGGTTTGAATTAGGATAGGCAGTGAGTGGCAATGTAGGATGCAGAAAAGCACCGCGGGGTTTTCAGCATGGGGACGTCAGGGAACATGCAGTGGCAATGTAGGATAGGTTTCTGAAAAACATCGCGGGGTGGTGCACATTGTATGGGTGTGTGTTACATAACATTCACTAGTAGGAGTGAGAAAAACATCACGGGGTGGTGTCAATTGGAGGGTCTGATTTAGGATAGGCAGTGAGTGGCAATGTCGGATGGAGAAAAGCACCGCGGGGCGGTCAGCATGGGGAGGTCAGGGAACATGCAGTGGCAATGTAGGATAGGTTTCTGAAAAACAGCGCTGGGTGGTGCGCAATGTATGGGTGTGTGTTACAATACATTCACTAGTAGGAGTGAGAAAAACATCTCGCGGTGGTGCGCATTGTATGGGTGTGTGTTACATAATATTCACTAGTAGGAGTGAGAAAAACATCACGGGGTGGTGTCAATCGGAGGGTCTGATTTAGGATAGGCAGTGAGTGGCAATGTCGGATGGAGAAAAGCACCGCGGGGTGGTCAGCATGGGGAGGTCAGGGAACATGCAGTGGCAATGTAGGATAGGTTTCTGAAAAATATCGCGGGGTGGTGCGCGTTGTATGGGTGTGTGTTACATTCCATTCACTAGTAGGAGTGAGAAAAACATCACGGGGTGGTGCGCATTGTATGGGTGTGTGTTACATTACATTCACTAGTAGGAGTGAGAAAAACATCACGGGGTGGTGTGAATCGGAGGGTCTGAATTAGGATAGGCAGTGAGTGGCAATGTAGGATGGAGAAAAGCACCGCGGGGTGGTCAGCATGGGGACGTCAGGGAATATGCATTGGCAATGTAGGATAGGTTTCTGAAAAACATCGCAGGGTGGTGCGTATTGTATGGGTGTGTGTTACATTACATTCACTAGTAGGAGTTAGAAAAATATCACGGAGTGGTGTGCATTGTATGGGTGTGTGTTACATTACATTCACTAGTAGGAGTGAGAAAAACATCACGGGGTGGTGTGAATCGGAGGGTCTGAATTAGGACAGGCAGTGAGTGGCAATGTAGGATGGAGAAAAGCACCGCGGGGTGGTCAGCATGGGGAGGTCAGGGAACATGCAGTTGCAATGTAGGATAGGTGTCTGAAAAACATCGCGGGGTGGTGCGCATTGTATGGGTGTGTGTTACATTACATTCACTAGTAGGAGTGAGAAAAACATCACGGGGTGGTGTGAATCGCAGGGCCTGAATTAGTTTAGGCAGTGAGTGGCAATGTAGGATGGAAAAAAGCACCGCGGTGTGGTCAGCATGGGGAGGTCAGGGAATATGCAATGGCAATGTAGGATAGTTTTCTGAAAAACATCGTGGGGTGGTGCGCATTGTATGGTGGTGTGTTACATTACATTCACTAGTAGGAGTGAGAAAAACATCACGGGGTGGTGTGAATTGGAGGGTTTGAATTAGGATAGGCAGGGAGTGGCAATGAAGGATGGAGAAAAGCACCGCGGGTACGTCAGCATGGGGAGGTCAGGGAACATGCAGTGGCAAAGTAGGATAGGTTTCCGAAAAACATCGCGGGGTGGTGCGCATTGTATGGGTGTGTGTTACATTACATTCACTAGTAGGAGTGAGAAAAACATCACGGGGTGGTGTGAATTGGAGGGTTTGAATTAGGATAGGCAGTGAGTGGCAATGTAAGATGCAGAAAAGCACCGCGGGGTTTTCAGCATGGGGACGTCAGGGAACATGCAGTGGCAATGTAGGATAGGTTTCTGAAAAACATCGCGGGGTGGTGCACATTGTATGGGTGTGTGTTACATAACATTCACTAGTAGGAGTGAGAAAAACATCACGGGGTGGTGACAATTGGAGGGTCTGATATAGGATAGGCAGTGAGTGGCAATGTCGGATGGAGAAAAGCACCGCGGGGTGGTCAGCATGGGGAGGTCAGGGAACATGCAGTGGCAATATAGGATAGGTTTCTGAAAAACATCGCGGGGTGGTGCGCATTGTATGGGTGTGTGTTACATTACATTCACTAGTAGGAGTGAGAAAAACATCACGGGGTAGTGCACATTGTATGGGTGTGTGTTACATTACATTCACTAGTAGGAGTGAGAAAAACATCACGGGGTGGTGTGAATCGGAGGGTCTGAATTAGGATAGGCAGTGAGTTGCAATGTAGGATGGAGAAAAGCACCGCGGGGTGGTCAGCATGGGGAGGTCAGGGAACATGCAATGGCAATGTAGGATAGGTTTCTGAAAAAAACCCCGGGTTTTGCGCATTGTATGGTTGTGTGTTACATTACATTCACTAGTAGGAGTGAGAAAAACATCACGGGGTGGTGTGAATTGGAGGGTCTGAATTAGGATAGGCCGTGAGTGGCAATAAAGGATGGAGAAAAGCACCGCGGATCCGTCAGCATGGGGAGGTCAGGGAACATGCAGTGGCAAAGTAGGATAGGTTTCTGAAAAACATCGCGGGTGGTGCGCATTGTATGGGTGTGTGTTACATTAAATTCACTAGTAGGAGTGAGAAAAACATCACGGGGTGGTGCGCATTGTATGTGTGTGTGTTACATTACATTCACTAATAGGAGTGAGCAAAACATCACGGGGTGGTGCACATTGTATTGGTTTGTGTTACATTACATTCACTAGGAGGAGTGAGCAAAACATCACGGGGTGGTGCGCATTGTATGGGTTTGTGTTACATTACATTCACTCGGAGGATTGATAAAAACATCACGGGGTGGTGTTAATCAGAGCGTCTGAATTAGGATAGGCAGTGAGTGGCAATGTAGGATCGAGAAAAGCACCGCAGGTCCGTCAGCGTGGGGAGGTCAGGGAACATGCAGTGGCAAAGTAGGATAGGTTTCTGAAAAACGTCGCGGGGTGGTGCGCATTGTATGGGTGTGTGTTACATTACATTCACTAGTAGGAGTGAGAAAAACATCACGGAGTAGTGCGCATTTTATGGGTGTGTGTTACATTACATTCACTAGTAGGAGTGAGAAAAACATCACGGGGTGGTGTGAATCGCATTGCTTGAATTAGGATAGGCAGTGAGTGGCAATGTAGGATGGAGAAAAGCACCGCGGGGTGGTCAGCATGGGGACGTCAGGGAACATGCAGTGGCAATGTAGGATAGGTTTCTGAAAAATATTGCGGGGTGGTGCGCATTGTATGGGTGTGTGTTACATTATATTCACTAGTAGGAGTGAGAAAAACATCACGTGGTGGTGTGAATCGGAGGGTCTGAATTAGGATAGGCAGTGAGTGGCAATGTAGGATGGAGAAAAGCACCGCGGGGTGGTCAGCATGGGGAGGTCAGGGAACATGCAATGGCAATGTAGGATAGGTTTCTGAAAAACATCGCGGGGTGGTGCGCATTGTATGGTTGTGTGTTACATTACATTCACTAGTAGGAGTGAGAAAAACATCACGGGGTGGTGTGAATTGGAGGGTCTGAATTAGGATAGGCAGTGAGTGGCAATGTAGGATGGAGAAAAGCACCGCGGACTGGTCAGAATGCGGAGGTCAGGGAACATGCAGGGGCAATATAGGATAGGTACCTGAAATATTCGCGGGGTGGTGCGCATTGTATGGGTGTGTGTTACATTACATTCACTAGTAGCAGTGAGAAAAACATCACGGGGTGGTGCGCATTGTATGGGTGTGTGTTACATTACATTCACTAGTAGGAGTGAGAAAAACATCACGCGGTGGTGTGCATTGTATGGGTGTGTGTTACATTACATTCACTAGTAGGAGTGAGAAAAACATCACGGGGTGGTGTGAATCGGAGGGTCTGAATTAGGACAGGCAGTGAGTGGCAATGTAGGATGGAGAAAAGCACCGCGGGGTGGTCAGCATGGGGAGGTCAGGGAATATGCAATGGCAATTTACGATAGTTTTCTGAAAAACATCGCGGGGTGGTGCGCATTGTATGGTGGTGTGTTACATTACATTCACTAGTAGGAGTGAGAAAAACATCACGGGGTGGTGTGAATTGGAGGGTTTGAATTAGGTTAGGCAGGGAGTGGCAATGAAGGATGGAGAAAAGCACCGCGGGTCCGTCAGCATGGGGAGGTCAGGGAACATGCAGTGGCAAAGTACGATAGGTTTCTGAAAAACATCGCGGGGTGGTGCGCATTGTATGGGTGTGTGTTACATTACATTCACTAGTAGGAGTGAGAAAAACATCACGGGGTGGTGTGAATTGGAGGGTTTGAATTAGGATAGGCAGTGAGTGGCAATGTAGGATGCAGAAAAGCACCGCGGGGTTTTCAGCATGGGGACGTCAGGGAACATGCAGTGGCAATGTAGGATAGGTTTCTGAAAAACATCGCGGGGTGGTGCACATTGTATGGGTGTGTGTTACATAACATTCACTAGTAGGAGTGAGAAAAACATCACGGGGTGGTGTCAATTGGAGGGTCTGATTTAGGATAGGCAGTGAGTGGCAATGTCGGATGGAGAAAAGCACCGCGGGGCGGTCAGCATGGGGAGGTCAGGGAACATGCAGTGGCAATGTAGGATAGGTTTCTGAAAAACAGCGCTGGGTGGTGCGCAATGTATGGGTGTGTGTTACAATACATTCACTAGTAGGAGTGAGAAAAACATCTCGCGGTGGTGCGCATTGTATGGGTGTGTGTTACATAACATTCACTAGTAGGAGTGAGAAAAACATCACGGGGTGGTGTCAATCGGAGGGTCTGATTTAGGATAGGCAGTGAGTGGCAATGTCGGATGGAGAAAAGCACCGCGGGGTGGTCAGCATGGGGAGGTCAGGGAACATGCAGTGGCAATGTAGGATAGGTTTCTGAAAAATATCGCGGGGTGGTGCGCGTTGTATGGGTGTGTGTTACATTCCATTCACTAGTAGGAGTGAGAAAAACATCACGGGGTGGTGCGCATTGTATGGGTGTGTGTTACATTACATTCACTAGTAGGAGTGAGAAAAACATCACGGGGTGGTGTGAATCGGAGGGTCTGAATTAGGATAGGCAGTGAGTGGCAATGTAGGATGGAGAAAAGCACCGCGGGGTGGTCAGCATGGGGACGTCAGGGAATATGCATTGGCAATGTAGGATAGGTTTCTGAAAAACATCGCAGGGTGGTGCGTATTGTATGGGTGTGTGTTACATTACATTCACTAGTAGGAGTGAGAAAAATATCACGGAGTGGTGTGCATTGTATGGGTGTGTGTTACATTACATTCACTAGTAGGAGTGAGAAAAACATCACGGGGTGGTGTGAATCGGAGGGTCTGAATTAGGACAGGCAGTGAGTGGCAATGTAGGATGGAGAAAAGCACCGCGGGGTGGTCAGCATGGGGAGGTCAGGGAACATGCAGTTGCAATGTAGGATAGGTGTCTGAAAAACATCGCGGGGTGGTGCGCATTGTATGGGTGTGTGTTACATTACATTCACTAGTAGGAGTGAGAAAAACATCACGGGGTGGTGTGAATCGCAGGGCCTGAATTAGTTTAGGCAGTGAGTGGCAATGTAGGATGGAAAAAAGCACCGCGGTGTGGTCAGCATGGGGAGGTCAGGGAATATGCAATGGCAATGTAGGATAGTTTTCTGAAAAACATCGTGGGGTGGTGCGCATTGTATGGTGGTGTGTTACATTACATTCACTAGTAGGAGTGAGAAAAACATCACGGGGTGGTGTGAATTGGAGGGTTTGAATTAGGATAGGCAGGGAGTGGCAATGAAGGATGGAGAAAAGCACCGCGGGTACGTCAGCATGGGGAGGTCAGGGAACATGCAGTGGCAAAGTAGGATAGGTTTCCGAAAAACATCGCGGGGTGGTGCGCATTGTATGGGTGTGTGTTACATTACATTCACTAGTAGGAGTGAGAAAAACATCACGGGGTGGTGTGAATTGGAGGGTTTGAATTAGGATAGGCAGTGAGTGGCAATATAAGATGCAGAAAAGCACCGCGGGGTTTTCAGCATGGGGACGTCAGGGAACATGCAGTGGCAATGTAGGATAGGTTTCTGAAAAACATCGCGGGGTGGTGCACATTGTATGGGTGTGTGTTACATAACATTCACTAGTAGGAGTGAGAAAAACATCACGGGGTGGTGTCAATTGGAGGGTCTGATATAGGATAGGCAGTGAGTGGCAATGTCGGATGGAGAAAAGCACCGCGGGGTGGTCAGCATGGGGAGGTCAGGGAACATGCAGTGGCAATGTAGGATAGGTTTCTGAAAAACAGCGCGGGGTGGTGCGCATTGTATGGGTGTGTGTTACAATACATTCACTAGTAGGAGTGAGAAAAACATCGCGGGGTGGTGCGCATTGTATGGGTGTGTGTTACATTAAATTCACTAGTGGGAGTGAGAAAAACATCACGGGGTGGTGTTAATCGGAGGGTCTGAATTAGTATAGGCAGTGAGTGGCAATGTAGGATGGAGAAAAGCACAGCGGTGTGGTCAGCATGGGAAGGTCAGGGAACATGCAGGGGCAATGTAGGATAGGTTTCTGAAAAATATCGTGGGGCGGTGCGCATTGTATGGGTGTGTGTTACATTACATTCACTAGTAGGAGTGAGAAAAACATCACGGGGTGGTGTGAATCGCAGGGTCTGAATTAGGATAGGCAGTGAGTGGCAATGTAGGATGGAGAAAAGCACCGTGGGGTGGTCAGCATGGGGAGGTCAGGGAACATGCAATGGCCATGTAGGATAGGTTTCTGAAAAACATCGCGGGGTGGTGCGCATTGTATGGGTGTGTGTTACATTACATTCACTAGTAGGAGTGAGAAAAACATCACGGGGTGGTGTGAATCGCAGGGTCTGAATTAGGATAGGCAGTGAGTGGCAATGTAGGATGGAGAAAAGCACCGCGGGGTGGTCAGCATGGGGACGTCAGGGAATATGCATTGGCAATGTAGGATAGGTTTCTGAAAAACATCGCGGGGTGGTGCGTATTGTATGGGTGTGTGTTACATTACATTCACTAGTAGGAGTGAGAAAAATATCACGGAGTGGTGTGCATTGTATGGGTGTGTGTTACATTACATTCACTAGTAGGAGTGAGAAAAACATCACGGGGTGGTGTGAATCGGAGGGTCTGAATTAAGACAGGCAGTGAGTGGCAATGTAGGATGGAGAAAAGCACCGCGGGGTGGTCAGCATGGGGAGGTCAGGGAACATGCAGTTGCAATGTAGGATAGGTGTCTGAAAAACATCGCGGGGTGGTGCGCATTGTATGGGTGTGTGTTACATTACATTCACTAGTAGGAGTGAGAAAAACATCACGGGGTGGTGTGAATCGCAGGGCCTGAATTAGTTTAGGCAGTGAGTGGCAATGTAGGATGGAAAAAAGCACCGCGGTGTGGTCAGCATGGGGAGGTCAGGGAATATGCAATGGCAATGTAGGATAGTTTTCTGAAAAACATCGTGGGGCGGTGCGCATTGTATGGTGGTGTGTTACATTACATTCACTAGTAGGAGTGAGAAAAACATCACGGGGTGGTGTGAATTGGAGGGTTTGAATTAGGATAGGCAGGGAGTGGCAATGAAGGATGGAGAAAAGCACCGCGGGTCCGTCAGCATGGGGAGATCAGGGAACATGCAGTGGCAAAGTAGGATAGGTTTCCGAAAAACATCGCGGGGTGGTGCGCATTGTATGGGTGTGTGTTACATTACATTCACTAGTAGGAGTGAGAAAAACATCACGGGGTGGTGTGAATTGGAGGGTTTGAATTAGGATACGCAGTGAGTGGCAATGTAAGATGCAGAAAAGCACCGCGGGGTTTTCAGCATGGGGACGTCAGGGAACATGCAGTGGCAATGTAGGATAGGGTTCTGAAAAACATCGCGGGGTGGTGCACATTGTATGGGTGTGTGTTACATAACATTCACTAGTAGGAGTGAGAAAAACATCACGGGGTGGTGTCAATTGGAGGGTCTGATTTAGGATAGGCAGTGAGTGGCAATGTCGGATGGAGAAAATCACCGCGGGGTGGTCAGCATGGGGAGGTCAGGGAACATGCAGTGGCAATGTAGGATAGGTTTCTGAAAAACAGCGCGGGGTGGTGCGCATTGTATGGGTGTGTGTTACAATACATTCACTAGTAGGAGTGAGAAAAACATCGCGGGGTGGTGCGCATTGTATGGGTGTGTGTTACATTAAATTCACTAGTGGGAGTGAGAAAAACATCACGGGGTGGTGTTAATCGGAGGGTCTGAATTAGTATAGGCAGTGAGTGGCAATGTAGGATGGAGAAAAGCACAGCGGTGTGGTCAGCATGCGAAGGTCAGGGAACATGCAGGGGCAATGTAGGATAGGTTTCTGAAAAATATCGTGGGGCGGTGCGCATTGTATGGGTGTGTGTTACATTACATTCACTAGTAGGAGTGAGAAAACCATCACGGGGTGGTGTGAATCGGATGGTCTGAATTAGGATAGGCAGTAAGTGGCAATGTAGGATGGAGAAAAGCACCGCGGGGTGGTCAGCATGGGGAAGTCAGGGAACATGCAGTGGCAATGAACGATAGTTTTCTGAAAAACATCACGGGGTGGTGCGCATTGTATGGGTGTGTGTTACATTACATTCACTAGTAGGAGTGAGAAAAACATCACGGGGTGGAGTGAATCGGAGGGTCTGAATTAGGACAGGCAGTGAGTGGCAATGTAGGATGGAGAAAAGCACCGCGGGGTGGTCAGCACGGGGAGGTCAGGGAACATGCAGTTGCAATGTAGGATAGGTTTCTGAAAAACATCGCGGGGTGGTGCGCATTGTATGGGTGTGTGTTACATTACATTCACTAGTAGGAGTGAGAAAAACATCACGGGGTGGTGTGAATTGGAGGGTTTGAATTAGGATAGGCAGGGAGTGGCAATGAAGGATGGAGAAAAGCACCGCGGGTCCGTCAGCATGGGGAGGTCAGGGAACATGCAGTGGCAAAGTAGGATAGGTTTCTGAAAAACATCGCGGGGTGGTGCGCATTGTATGGGTGTGTGTTACATTACATTCACTAGTAGGAGTGAGAAAAACATCACGGGGTGGTGTCAATTGGAGGGTCTGATTTAGGATAGGCGGTGAGTGGCAATGTCGGATGGAGAAAAGCACCGCGGGGCGATCAGCATGGGGAGGTCAGGGAACATGCAGTGGCAATATAGGATAGGTTTCTGAAAAACATCGCGGGGTGGTGCGTATTGTATGGGTGTGTGTTACATTACATTCACTAGTAGGAGTGAGAAAAATATCACGGAGTGGTGTGCATTGTATGGGTGTGTGTTACATTACATTCACTAGTAGGAGTGAGAAAAACATCACGAGGTGGTGTGAATCGCAGGGTCTGAATTAGGATAGGCAGTGAGTGGCAATGTAGGATGGAGAAAAGCACCGCGGGCTGGTCAGAATGGGGAAGGTCATGGAACATGCAGTGGCAATGTAGGATAGGTTTCTGAAAAACATCGCGGGGTGGTGCGCATTGTATGGGTGTGTGTTACATTACATTCACTAGTAGGAGTGAGAAAAACATCACGGGGTGGTGCGCATTGTATGGGTGTGTGTTACAGTACATTCACTAGTAGGAGTGAGAAAAACATCACGGGGTGGTGTGAATCGGAGGGTCTGAATTAGGCTAGGCAGTGAGTGGCAATGTAGGATGGAGAAAAGCACCGCGGGCTGGTCAGAATGGGGAGGTCATGGAACATGCAGTGGCAATGTAGGATAGGTTTCTGAAAAACATCGTGGGGTGGTGCGCATTGTATGGTGGTGTGTTACATTACATTCACTAGTAGGAGTGAGAAAAACATCACGGGGTAGTGTGAATTGGAGGGTTTGAATTAGGATAGGCAGGGAGTGGCAATGAAGGATGGAGAAAAGCACCGCGGGTCCGTCAGCATGGGGAGGTCAGGGAACATGCAGTGGCAAAGTAGGATAGGTTTCTGAAAAACATCGCGGGGTGGTGCGCATTGTATGGGTGTGTGTTACATTACATTCACTAGTAGGAGTGAGAAAAACATCACGGGGTGGTGTGAATTGGAGGGTTTGAATTAGGATAGGCAGTGAGTGGCAATGTAAGATGCAGAAAAGCACCGCGGGGTTTTCAGCATGGGGACGTCAGAGAACATGCAGTGGCAATGTAGGATAGGTTTCTGAAAAACATCGCGGGGTGGTGCACATTGTATGGGTGTGTGTTACATAACATTCACTAGTAGGAGTGAGAAAAACATCACGGGGTGGTGTCAATTGGAGGGTCTGATTTAGGATAGGCAGTGAGTGGCAATGTCGGATGGAGAAAAGCACCGCGGGGTGGTCAGCATGGGGAGGTCAGGGAACATGCAGTGGCAATGTAGGATAGGTTTCTGTAAAACAGCGCGGGGTGGTGCGCATTGTATGGGTGTGTGTTACAATACATTCACTAGTAGGAGTGAGAAAAACATCTCGCGGTGGTGCGCATTGTATGGGTGTGTGTTACATTACATTCACTAGTAGGAGAGAGAAAAACATCACGGGGTGGTGTGATTCGGAGGGTCTGAATTAGGATAGGCAGTGAGTGGCAATGTAGGATGCAGAAAAGCACCGCGGGGTGGTCAGCATGGGGACTTCAGGGAACATGCAGTGGCAATGTAGGATAGGTTTCTGAAAAACATCGCGGGGTGGTGCACATTGTATGGGTGTGTTTTACATAACATTCACTAGTAGGAGTGAGAAAAACATCACGGGGTGGTGTCAATCGGAGGGTCTGATTTAGGATAGGCAGTGAGTGGCAATGTCGGATGGAGAAAAGCACCGCGGGGTGGTCAGCATGGGTAGGTCAGGGAACATGCAGTGGCAATGTAGGATAGGTTTCTGAAAAATATCGCGGGGTGGTGCGCATTGTATGGGTGTGTGTTACATTACATTCACTAGTAGGAATGAGAAAAACATCACGGGGTGGTGCGCATTGTATGGGTGTGTGTTACATTACATTCACTAGTAGGAGTGAGAAAAACATCACGGGGTGGTGTGAATCGGAGGGTCAGAATTAGGATAGGCTGTGAGTGGCAATGTAGGATGGAGAAAAGCACCGCGGGGTGGTCAGCATGGGGACGTCAGGGAATATGCAGTGGCAATGTAGGATAGGTTTCTGAAAAACATCGCGGGGTGGTGCACATTGTATGGGTGTGTGTTACATAACATTCACTAGTAGGAGTGAGAAACCATCACGGGGTGGTGTGAATCGGAGGGTCTGATTTAGGATAGGCAGTGAGTGGCAATGTTGGATGGAGAAAAGCACCGCGTGGTGGTCAGCATGGGGAGGTCAGGGAACATGCAGTGGCAATGTAGGATAGGTTTCTGAAAAACATCGCGGGGTGGTGCGCATTGTATGGTTGTGTGTTACATTACATTCACTAGTAGGAGTGAGAAAAACATCACGGGGTGGTGCGCATTGTATGTGTGTGTGTTACATTACATTCACTAGTAGGAGTGAGAAAAACATCACGGGGTGGTGTGAATCGCAGGGTCTGAATTAGGATAGGCAGTGAGTGGCAATGTAGGATGGAGAAAAGCACCGCGGGCTGGTCAGAATGGGGAGGTCATGGAACATGCAGTGGCAATGTAGGATAGGTTTCTGAAAAACATCGCGGGGTGGTTCGCATTGTATGGGTGTGTGTTACATTACATTCACAAGTAGGAGTGAGAAAAACATCACGGGGTGGTGCGCATTTTATGGGTGTGTGTTACAGTACATTCACTAGTAGGAGTGAGAAAAACATCACGGGGTGGTGTGAATCGCAGGGTCTGAATTAGTATAGGCAGTGAGTTCCAATGTAGCATGGAGAAATGCACCGCGGGCTGGTCAGAATGGGGAGGTCATGGAACATGCAGTGGCAATGTAGGATAGGTTTCTGAAAAACATCGCGGGGTGGTGCGCATTGTATGGGTGTGTGTTACATTACATTCACTAGTGGGAGTGAGAAAAACATCACAGGGTGGTGTTAATCGGAGGGTTTGAATTAGTATAGGCAGTAAGTGGCAATGTAGGATGGAGAAAAGCACCGCGGGGTGGTCAGCATGGGGAGGTCAGGGAAAATGCAGTGGCAATGAACGATAGTTTTCTGAAAAACATCACGGGGTGGTGCGCATTGTATGGGTGTGTGTTACATTATATTCACTAGTAGGAGTGAGAAAAACATCACGGGGTGGTGTGAATCGGAGGGTCTGAATTAGGACAGGCAGTGAGTGGCAATGTAGGATGGAGAAAAGCACCGCGGGGTGGTCAGCATGGGGAGGTCAGGTAACATGCAGTTGCAATGTAGGATAGGTTTCTGAAAAACATCGCGGGGTGCTGCGCATTGTATGGGTGTGTGTTACATTACATTCACTAGTAGGAGTGAGAAAAACATCAAGGGGTTGTGTGAATCGGAGGGTCTGAATTAGGATAGGCAGTGAGTGGCAATGAAGGATGGAGAAAAGCACCGCGGGGTGGTCAGCATGGGGACTTCAGGGAACATGCAGTGGCAATGTAGGATAGGTTTCTGAAAAACATCGCGGGGTGGTGCACATTTTATGGGTGTGCGTTACATAACATTCACTAGTAGGAGTGAGAAAAACATCACGGGGTGGTGTGAATCGGAGGGTCTGATTTAGGATAGGCAGTGAGTGGCAATGTCGGATGGAGAAAAGCACCGCGGTGTCGTCAGCATAGGGAGGTCAGGGAACATGCAGTGGCATTGTAGGATAGGTTTCTGAAAAACATCGCGGGGTGGTGCGCATTGTATGGGTGTGTTTTACATTACATTCACTAGTAGGAGTGAGAAAAATATCACGGGGTGGTGCGCATTGTATGGGTGTGTGTTACATTACATTCACTAGTAGGAGTGAGAAAGACATCACGGGGTGATGTGAATCGCAGGGTCTGAATTAGGATAGGCAGTGAGTGGCAATGTAGGATGGAGAAAAGCACCGCGGGGTGGTCAGCATGGGGAGGTCCGGGAACATGCAGTGGCAATGTAGGATAGGTTTCTGAAAAACATCGCGGGGTGGTGCGCATTGTATGGGTGTGTGTTACATTACATTCACTAGTAGGAGTGAGAAAAACATCACGGGGTGGTGTGAATTGGAGGGTTTGAATTAGGATAGGCAGTGAGTGGCAATGTAGGATGCAGAAAAGCACCGCGGTTTTTTCAGCATGGGGACGTCAGGGAACATGCAGTCGCAATGTAGGATAGGTTTCTGAAAGACATCGCGGGGTGGTGCACATTGTATGGGTGTGTGTTACATAACATTCACTAGTAGGAGTGAGAAAAACATCACGGGGTGGTGTCAATTGGAGGGTCTGATTTAGGATAGGCAGTGAGTCGCAATTTCGGATGGAGAAAAGCACCGCGGGGTGGTCAGCAAGGGGAGGTCAGGGAACATGCAGTGGCAATGTAGGATGGGTTTCTGAAAAACAGTGCGGGGTGGTGCGCATTGTATGGGTGTGTGTTACAATACATTCACTAGTAAGAGTGAGAAAAACATCTCGCGGTTGTGCGCATTGTATGGGTGTGTGTTACATTACATTCACTAGTAGGAGTGAGAAAAACATCACGGGGTGGTGTGAATCGGAGGGTCTGAATTAGTATAGGCAGTGAGTGGCAATGTAGGATGGAGAAAAGCACCGCGGGCTGGTCAGAATGGGGAGGTCATGGAACATGCAGTGGCAATGTAGGATAGGTTTCTGAAAAACATCGCTGGGTGGTGCGCATTGTATGGGTGTGTGTTACATTACATTCACAAGTAGGAGTGAGAAAAACATCACGGGGTGGTGTGATTCAGAGGGTCTGAATTAGGATAGGCAGTGAGTGGCAATGTAGGATGGAGAAAAGCACCGCGGGCTGGTCAGAATGGGGAGGTCATGGAACATGCAGTGGCAATGTAGGATAGGTTTCTGAAAAACATCGCGGGGTGGTGCGCATTGTATGGGTGTGTGTTACATTACATTCACAAGTAGGAGTGAGAAAAACATCACGGGGTGGTGCGCATTTTATGGGTGTGTGTTACAGTACATTCACTAGTAGGAGTGAGAAAAACATCACGGGGTGGTGTGAATCGCAGGGTCTGAATTAGTATAGGCAGTGAGTGGCAATGTAGCATGGAGAAATGCATCGCGGGCTGGTCAGAATGGGGAGGTCATGGAACATGCAGTGGCAATGTAGGATAGGTTTCTGAAAAACATCGCGGGGTGGTGCGCATTGTATGGGTGTGTGTTACATTACATTCACTAGTGGGAGTGAGAAAAACATCACAGGGTGGTGTTAATCGGAGGGTCTGAATTAGTATAGGCAGTGAGTGGCAATGTAGGATGGAGAAAAGCACAGCGGTGTGGTCAGCATGGGAAGGTCAGGGAACATGCAGGGGCAATGTAGGATAGGTTTCTGAAAAATATCGCGGGGCGGTGCGCATTGTATGGGTGTGTGTTACATTACATTCACTAGTAGGAGTGAGAAAAACATCACGGGGTGGTGTGAATCGGAGGGTCTGAATTAGTATAGGCAGTAAGTGGCAATGTAGGATGGAGAAAAGCACCGCGGGGTGGTCAGCATGGGGAGGTCAGGGAACATGCAGTGGCAATGAACGATAGTTTTCTGAAAAACATCACGGGGTGGTGCGCATTGTATGGGTGTGTGTTACATTACATTCACTAGTAGGAGTGAGAAAAACATCACGGGGTGGTGTGAATCGGAGGGTCTGAATTAGGACAGGCAGTGAGTGGCAATGTAGGATGGAGAAAAGCACCGCGGGGTGGTCAGCATGGGGACTTCAGGGAACATGCAGTGGCAATGTAGGATAGGTTTCTGAAAAACATCGCGGGGTGGTGCACATTTTATGGGTGTGCGTTACATAACATTCACTAGTAGGTGTGAGAAAAACATCACGGGGTGGTGTGAATCGGAGGGTCTGATTTAGGATAGGCAGTGAGTGGCAATGTCGGATGGAGAAAAGCACCGCGGTGTCGTCAGCATAGGGAGGTCAGGGAACATGCAGTGGCATTGTAGAATAGGTTTCTGAAAAACATCGCGGGGTGGTGCGCATTGTATGGGTGTGTTTTACATTACATTCACTAGTAGGAGTGAGAAAAATATCACGGGGTGGTGCGCATTGTATGGGTGTGTGTTACATTACATTCACTAGTAGGAGTGAGAAAAACATCACGGGGTGGTGTGAATCGCAGGGTCTGAATTAGGATAGGCAGTGAGTGGCAATGTAGGATGGAGAAAAGCACCGCGGGGTGGTCAGCATGGGGAGGTCCGGGAACATGCAGTGGCAATGTAGGATAGGTTTCTGAAAAACATCGCGGGGTGGTGCGCATTGTATGGGTATGTGTTACATTACATTCACTAGTAGGAGTGAGAAAAACATCACGGGGTGGTGTGAATTGGAGGGTTTGAATTAGGATAGGCAGTGAGTGGCAATGTAGGATGCAGAAAAGCACCGCGGAGTTTTCAGCATGGGGACATCAGGGAACATGCAGTCGCAATGTAGGATAGGTTTCTGAAAGACATCGCGGGGTGGTGCACATTGTATGGGTGTGTGTTACATAACATTCACTAGTAGGAGTGAGAAAAACATCACGGGGTGGTGTCAATTGGAGGGTCTGATTTAGGATAGGCAGTGAGTCGCAATTTCGGATGGAGAAAAGCACCGCGGGGTGGTCAGCAAGGGGAGGTCAGGGAACATGCAGTGGCAATGTAGGATGGGTTTCTGAAAAACAGTGCGGGGTGGTGCGCATTGTATGGGTGTGTGTTACAATACATTCACTAGTAAGAGTGAGAAAAACATCTCGCGGTGGTGCGCATTGTATGGGTGTGTGTTACATTACATTCACTAGTAGGAGTGAGAAAAACATCACGGGGTGGTGTGAATCGGAGGGTCTGAATTAGTATAGGCAGTGAGTGGCAATGTAGGATGGAGAAAAGCACCGCTGTGTGGTCAGCATGGGGAGGTCAGGGAACATGCAGTGGCAATGAAGGATAGTTTTCTGAAAAATATCGCGGGGTGGTGCGCATTGTATGGGTGTGTGTTACATTACATTCACTAGTAGGAGTGAGAAAAACAACACGGGGTGGTGTGATTCAGAGGGTCTGAATTAGGATAGGCAGTGAGTGGCAATGTAGGATGCAGAAAAGCACCGCGTGGTGGTCAGCATGGGGAGGTCAGGGAACATGCAGTGGCAATGTAGGATAGGTTTCTGAAAATCATCGCGGGGTGGTGCGCATTGTATGGGTGTGTGTTACATTACATTCACTAGTAGGAGTGAGAAAAACATCACGGGGTGGTGTGAATCGGAGGGTCTGATTTAGGATAGGCAGTGAGTGGCAATGTCGGATGGAGAAAAGCACCGCGGGGTCGTCAGTATAGGGAGGTCAGGGAACATGCAGTGGCAATGTAGGATAGGTTTCTGAAAAACATCGCGGGGTGGTGCGCATTGTATGGGTGTGTTTTACATTACATTCACTAGTAGGAGTGAGAAAAATATCACGGAGTGGTGCGCATTGTATGGGTGTGTGTTACATTACATTCACTAGTAGGAGTGAGAAAAACATCACGGGGTGGTGTGAATCGCAGGGTCTGAATTAGGATAGGCCGTGAGTGGCAATGTAGGATGGAGAAAAGCATCGCGGGGTGGTCAGCATGGGGAGGTCCGGGAACATGCAGTGGCAATGTAGGATAGGTTTCTGAAAAACATCGCCGGGTGGTGCGCATTGTATGGGTGTGTGTTACATTACATTCACTAGTAGGAGTGAGAAAAACATCACTGGGTAGTGCGCATTTTATGGGTGTGTGTTACATTACATTCACTAGTAGGAGTGAGAAAAACATCACGGGGTGGTGTGAATCGCAGGGCCTGAATTAGTATAGGCAGTGAGTGGCAATGTAGGATGGAGAAAAGCACCGCGGTGTGGTCAGCATCGGGTGGTCAGGGAATATGCAATGGCAATGTAGGATAGGTTTCTGAAAAACATCGCGGGGTGGTGCGTATTGTATGGGTGTGTGTTACATTACATTCACTAGTAGGAGTGAGAAAAATATCACGGGGTGGTGTGCATTGTATGGGTGTGTGTTACATTACATTCACTAGTAGGAGTGAGAAAAACATCACGGGGTGGTGTGAATCGCAGGGTCTGAATTAGGATAGGCAGTGAGTGGCAATGTAGGATGGAGAAAAGCACCGTGGGGTGGTCTGCATGGGGAGGTCAGGGAACATGCAATGGCCATGTAGGATAGGTTTCTGAAAAACATCGCGGGGTGGTGCGCATTGTATGGTTGTGTGTTACATTACATTCACTAGTAGGAGTGAGAAAAACATCACGGGGTGGTGCGCATTGTATGTGTGTGTGTTACATTACATTCACTAGTAGGAGTGAGAAAAACATCACGGGGTGGTGTGAATCACAGGGTCTGAATTAGGCTAGGCAGTGAGTGGCAATGTAGGATGGAGAAAAGCACCGCGGGCTGGTCAGAATGGGGAGGTCATGGAACATGCAGTGGCAATGTAGGATAGGTTTCTGAAAAACATCGCGGGGTGGTGCGCATTGTATGGGTGTGTGTTACATTACATTCACTAGTGGGAGTGAGAAAAACATCACGGGGTGGTGTTAATCGGAGGGTCTGAATTAGTATAGGCAGTGAGTGGCAATGTAGGATGGAGAAAAGCACAGCGGTGTGGTCAGCATGGGAAGGTCAGGGAACATGCAGGGGCAATGTAGGATAGGTTTCTGAAAAATATCGCGGGGCGGCGCGCATTGTATGGGTGTGTGTTACATTACATTCACTAGTAGGAGTGAGAAAAACATCACGGGGTGGTGTGAATCGGAGGGTCTGAATTAGGATAGGCAGTGAGTGGCAATGTAGGATGGAGAAAAGCACCGCGGGGTGGTCAGCATGGGGAGGTCAGGGAACATGCAGTGGCAATGAACGATAGTTTTCTGAAAAACATCACGGGGTGGTGCGCATTGTATGGGTGTGTGTTACATTACATTCACTAGTAGGAGTGAGAAAAACATCACGGGGTGGTGTGATTTGGAGGGTCTGAATTAGGACAGGCAGTGAGTGGCAATGAAGGATGGAGAAAAGCACCGCGGGGTGGTCAGCATGGGGAGGTCAGGGAACATGCAGTTGCAATGTAGGATAGGTTTCTGAAAAACATCGCGGGGTGGTGCACATTGTATGGGTTTGTGTTACATTACATTCACTAGTAGGAGTGAGAAAAACATCACGGGGTGGTGCGCATTGTATGTGTGGGTGTTACATTACATTCACTAGTAGGAGTGAGCAAAACATCACGGGTTGGTGCGCATTGTATGGGTTTGTGTTATATTACATTCACTAGTAGGAGTGAGAAAAACATCACGGGGTGGTGTGAATCAGAGCGTCTGAATTAGGATAGGCAGTGAGTGGCAATGTAGGATGGAGAAAAGCACCGCGGGGTGGTCAGAATGGGGAGGTCATGGAACATGCAGTGTCAATGTAGGATAGGTTTCAGAAAAACATCGCGGGGTGGTGCGCATTGTATGGGTGTGTGTTACACTACATTCACTAGTAGGAGTGAGAAAAACATCACGGGGTGGTGCGCATTGTATGGGTGTGTGTTACATTACATTCACTAGTAGGAGTGAGAAAAACATCACGGGGTGTTGAGAATCGCAGGGTCTGAATTAGGATAGGCAGTGAGTGGCAATGTAGGATGGAGAAAAGCACCGCAGGCTGGTCAGAATGGGGAGGTCATGGAACATGCAGTGGCAATGTAGGATAGGTTTCTGAAAAACATCGCGGGGTGGTGCGCATTGTATGGGTGTGTGTTACATTACATTCACTAGTACGAGTGAGAAAAACATCACGCGGCGGTGCGCATTGTATGGGTGTGTGTTACATTACATTCACTAGTAGCAGTGAGAAAAACATCACGGGGTGGTGTGAATCGGGGGGTCTGAATTAGTATAGGCAGTGAGTGGCAATGTAGGATGGAGAAAAGTACCGCGGTGTGGTCAGCATGGGGAGGTCAGGGAACATGCAGTGGCAATGTAGGATAGGTTTCTGAAAATCATCGCGGGGTGGTGCGCATTGTATGGGTGTGTGTTACATTACATTCACTAGTAGGAGTGAGAAAAATTTCACGGGGTAGTGCGCACTGTATGGGTGTGTGTTACATTACATTGACTAGTAGGAGTGAGAAAAACATCACGGGGTGGTGTGAATCGCATGGACTGAATTAGGATAGGCAGTGAGTGGCAATGTAGAATGGAGAAAAGCCCCGCGGGGTGGTCAGCATGGGGACGTCAGGGAACATGCAGTGGCAATGTAGGATAGGTTTCTGAAAAATATCGCGTGGTGGTGCGCATTGTATGGGTGTGTGTTACATTACATTCACTAGTAGGAGTGAGAAAAACATCACGGGTTGGTGTGAATTGGAGGGTCTGAATTAGGATAGGCAGTGAGTGGCAATGTAGGATGGAGCAACACACCGCGGGGTGGTCAGCATGGGGAGGTCAGGGAACATGCAGTGGCAAAGTAGCATAGGTTTCTGAAAAACGTCGCGGGGTGGTGCGCATTGTATGGGTGTGTGTTACATTACATTCACTAGTAGGAGTGAGAAATACATCACGGGGTAGTGCGCATTTTATGGGTGTGTGTTACATTACATTCACTAGTAGGAGTGAGAAAAACATCACGGGGTGGTGTGAATCGCAGGGCCTGAATTAGGATAGGCAGTGAGTGGCAATGTAGGATGGAGAAAAGCACCGCGGGGTGGTCAGCATGGGGACGTCAGGGAACATGCAGTGGCAATGTAGGATAGGTTTCTGAAAAATATTGCGGGGTGGTGCGCATTGTATGGGTGTGTGTTACATTACATTCACTAGTAGGAGTGAGAAAAACATCACGTGGTGGTGTGAATCGGAGGGTCTGAATTAGGATATGCAGTGAGTGGCAATGTAGGATGGAGAAAAGCACCGCGGGGTGGTCAGCATGGGGAGGTCAGGGAACATGCAATGGCAATGTAGGATAGGTTTCTGAAAAACATCGCGGGGTGGTGCGCATTGTATGGTTGTGTGTTACATTACATTCACTAGTAGGAGTGAGAAAAACATCACGGGGTGGTGTGAATTGGAGGGTCTGAATTAGGATAGGCAGTGAGTGGCAATGAAGGATGGAGAAAAGCACCGCGGGTCCGTCAGCATGGGGAGGTCAGGGAACATGCAGTGGCAAAGTAGGATAGGTTTCTGAAAAACATCGCGGGGTGGTGCGCATTGTATGGGTGTGTGTTACATTACATTCACTAGTAGGAGTGAGAAAAACATCGCGGGGTGGTGTGCATTGTTTGGGTTGTGTTTCATTACATTCACTAGTAGGAATGAGAAAAACATCATGGGGTGGTGCGCATTGTATGTGTGTGTGTTACATTACATTCATTAGTAGGAGTGAGAAAAACATCACGGGGTGGTGCGCATTGTATGGGTGTGTGTTACAGTACATTCACTAGTAGGAGTGAGAAAAACATCACGGGGTGGTGTGAATCGGAGGGTCTGAATTAGGCTAGGCAGTGAGTGGCAATGTAGGATGGAGAAAAGCACCGCGGGCTGGTCAGAATGGGGAGGTCATGGAACATGCAGTGGCAATGTAGGATAGGTTTCTGAAAAACATCGCGGGGTGGTGCGCATTGTATGGGTGTGTGTTACATTACATTCACTAGTGGGAGTGAGAAAAACATCACGGGGTGGTGTTAATCGGAGGGTCTGAATTAGTATAGGCAGTGAGTGGCAATGTAGGATGGAGAAAAGCACAGCGGTGTGGTCAGCATGGGAAGGTCAGGGAACATGCAGGGGCAATGTAGGATAGGTTTCTGAAAAATATCGCGGGGCGGTGCGCATTGTATGGGTGTGTGTTACATTACATTCACTAGTAGGAGTGAGAAAAACATCACGGGGTGGTGTGAATCGGAGGGTCTGAATTAGGATAGGCAGTAAGTGGCAATGTAGGATGGAGAAAAGCACCGCGGGGTGGTCAGCATGGGGAGGTCAGGGAACATGCAGTGGCAATGAACGATAGTTTTCTGAAAAACATCACGGGGTGGTGCGCATTGTATGGGTTTGTGTTACATTACATTCAGTAGTAGGAGTGAGAAAAACATCACGGGGTGGTGCCCATTGTATGTGTGGGTGTTACATTACATTCACTAGTAGGAGTGAGCAAAACATCACGGGTTGGTGCGCATTGTATGAGTTTGTGTTACATTACATTCACTAGTAGGAGTGAGAAAAACATCACGGGGTGGTGTGAATCGCAGGGCCTGAATTAGGATAGGCAGTGAGTGGCAATGTAGAATGGAGAAAAGCACCGCGGGGTGGTCAGAATGGGGAGGTCATGGAACATGCAGTGGCAATGTAGGATAGGTTTCAGAAAAACATCGCGGGGTGGTGCGCATTGTATGGGTGTGTGTTACATTACATTCACTAGTAGGAGTGAGAAAAACATCACGGGGTGGTGCGCATTGTATGGGTGTGTGTTACATTACATTCATTAGTAGGAGTGAGAAAAACATCACGCGGTGGTGCGCATTGTATGGGTATGTGTTACATTACATTCACTAGTAGGAGTGAGAAAAACATCACGGGGTGGTGTGAATCGGAGGGTCTGAATTAGGATAGGCAGTGAGTGGCAATGTAGGATGGAGAAAAGCACCGCGGGGTGGTCAGCATGTGGAGGTCAGGGAACATGCAGAGGCAATGTAGGATATTTTTCTGAAAAATATCGCGGGGTGGTGCGCATTGTATGGGTGTGTGTTACATTACATTAACTAGTAGGAGTGAGAAAAACATCACGGGGTGGTGTGAATCGGAGGGTCTGAATTAGGATAGGCAGTGAGTGGCAATGTAGGATGGAGAAAAGCACCGCGGGGTGGTCAGCACGGGGACGTCAGGGAACATGCAGTGGCAATGTAGGATAAGATTCTGAAAAATATCGCGGGGTGGTGCACATTGTATGGGTGTGTGTTACATAACATTCACTAGTAGGAGTGAGAAAAACATCACGGGGTGGTGTGAATCAGAGGGTCTGATTTAGGATAGGCAGTGAGTTGCAATGTCGGATGGAGAAAAGCACCGCGGGGTGGTCAGCATGGGGAGGTCAGGGAACATGCATTGGCAATGTAGGATAGGTTTCTGAAAAACATCGCGGGGTGGTGCGCATTGTATGGTTGTGTCTTACATTACATTCACTAGTAGGAGTGAGAAAAACATCACGGGGTGGTGCACATTGTATGGGTTTGTGTTACATTACATTCACTAGTAGGAGTGAGAAAAACATCTCGGGGTGGTGCGCATTGTATGGGTGTGTGTTACATTACATTCAATAGTAGGAGTGAGAAAAACATCACGGGGTGGTGCGCATTGTATGGGTGTGTGTTACATTACGTTCACTAGTAGGAGTGAGAAAAACATCACGGGGTGGTGTGAATCGCAGGGTCTGAATTAGGATAGGCAGTGAGTGGCAATGTAGGATGGAGAAAAGCACCACGGGGTGGTCAGCATGGGGAGGGCAGAGAACATGCAATGGCAATGTAGGATAGGTTTCTGAAAAATATCGCGGGGTGGTGCTCATTGTATGGTTGTGTGTTACATTATATTCACTAGTAGGAGTGAGAAAAACATCACGGGGTGGTGCGCATTGTATGGGTGTGTGTTACATTACATTCACTAGTAGGAGTGAGAAAAACATCACGGGGTGTTGAGAATCGCAGGGTCTGAATTAGGATAGGCAGTGAGTGGCAATGTAGGATGGAGAAAAGCACCGCGGGCTGGTCAGAATGGGGAGGTCATGGAACATGCAGTGGCAATGTAGGATAGGTTTCTGAAAAACATCGCGGGGTGGTGCGCATTGTATGGGTGTGTGTTACATTACATTCACTAGTAAGAGTGAGAAAAACATCACGCGGTGGTGCGCATTGTATGGGTGTGTGTTACATTACATTCACTAGTAGCAGTGAGAAACACATCACGGGGTGGTGTGAATCGGGTTGTCTGAATTAGTATAAGCAGTGAGTGGCAATGTAGGATGGAGAAAAGTACCGCGGTGTGGTCAGCATGGGGAGGTCAGGGAACATGCAGTGGCAATGTAGGATAGGTTTCTGAAAAACATCGCGGGGTGGTGCGCATTGTATGGGTGTGTGTTACATTACATTCACTAGTAGGAGTGAGAAAAACATCACGGGGTAGTGCGCACTGTATGGCTGTGTGTTACATTACATTCACTAGTAGGAGTGAGAAAAACATCACGGGGTGGTGTGAATCGCAGGGACTGAATTAGGATAGGCAGTGAGTGGAAATGTAGAATGGAGAAAAGCCCCGCGGGGTGGTCAGCATGGGGACGTCAGGGAACATGCAGTGGCAATGTATGATAGGTTTCTGAAAAATATCGCCGGGTGGTGCGCATTGTATGGGTGTGTGTTACATTACATTCACTAGTACGAGTGAGAAAAACATCACGGGGTGGTGTGAATCGGAGGGTCTGAATTAGGATAGGCAGTGAGTGGCAATGTAGGATGGAGCAAAGCACCGCGGGGTGGTCAGCATGGGGAGGTCAGGGAACATGCAATGGCAATGTAGGATAGGTTTCTGAAAAACATCGCGGGGTGGTGCGCATTGTATGGTTGTGTGTTACATTACATTCACTAGTAGGAGTGAGAAAAACATCACGGGTTGGTGTGAATTGGAGGGTCTGAATTAGGATAGGCAGTGAGTGGCAATGAAGGATGGAGAAAAGCACCGCAGGTCCGTCAGCATGGGGAGGTCAGGGAACATGCAGTGGCAAAGTAGCATAGGTTTCTGAAAAAGGTCGCAGGGTGGTGCGCATTGAATGGGTGTGTGTTACATTACATTCACTAGTAGGAGTGAGAAAAACATCACGGGGTGGTGCACATTGTATTGGTTTGTGTTACATTACATTCACTAGGAGGAGTGAGCAAAACATCACGGGGTGGTGCGCATTGTATGGGTTTGTGTTACATTACATTCACTCGGAGGAGTGATAAAAACATCACGGGGTGGTGTTAATCAGAGCGTCTGAATTAGGATAGGCAGTGAGTGGCAATGTAGGATCGAGAAAAGCACCGCAGGTCCGTCAGCGTGGGGAGGTCAGGGAACATGCAGTGGCAAAGTAGGATAGGTTTCTGAAAAACGTCGCGGGGTGGTGCGCATTGTATGGGTGTGTGTTACATTACATTCACTAGTAGGAGTGAGAAAAACATCACGGAGTAGTGCGCATTTTATGGGTGTGTGTTACATTACATTCACTAGTAGGAGTGAGAAAAACATCACGGGGTGGTGTGAATCGCATTGCCTGAATTAGGATAGGCAGTGAGTGGCAATGTAGGATGGAGAAAAGCACCGCGGGGTGGTCAGCATGGGGACGTCAGGGAACATGCAGTGGCAATGTAGGATAGGTTTCTGAAAAATATTGCGGGGTGGTGCGCATTGTATGGGTGTGTGTTACATTACATTCACTAGTAGGAGTGAGAAAAACATCACGTGGTGGTGTGAATCGGAGGGTCTGAATTAGGATAGGCAGTGAGTGGCAATGTAGGATGGAGAAAAGCACCGCGGGGTGGTCAGCATGGGGAGGTCAGGGAACATGCAATGGCAATGTAGGATAGGTTTCTGAAAAACATCGCGGGGTGGTGCGCATTGTATGGTTGTGTGTTACATTACATTCACTAGTAGGAGTGAGAAAAACATCACGGGGTGGTGTGAATTGGAGGGTCTGAATTAGGATAGGCCGTGAGTGGCAATGAAGGATGGAGAAAAGCACCGCGGATCCGTCAGCATGGGGAGGTCAGGGAACATGCAGTGGCAAAGTAGGATAGGTTTCTGAAAAACATCGCGGGTGGTGCGCATTGTATGGGTGTGTGTTACATTAAATTCACTAGTAGGAGTGAGAAAAACATCACGGGGTGGTGCGCATTGTATGTGTGTGTGTTACATTACATTCACTAATAGGAGTGAGGAAAACATCACGGGGTGGTGTACATTGTATTGGTTTGTGTTACATTACATTCACTAGGAGGAGTGAGCAAAACATCACGGGGTGGTGCGCATTGTATGGGTTTGTGTTACATTACATTCACTCGGAGGAGTGATAAAAACATCACGGGGTGGTGTTAATCAGAGCGTCTGAATTAGGATAGGCAGTGAGTGGCAATGTAGGATCGAGAAAAGCACCGCAGGTCCGTCAGCGTGGGGAGGTCAGGGAACATGCAGTGGCAAAGTAGGATAGGTTTCTGAAAAACGTCGCGGGGTGGTGCGCATTGTATGGGTGTGTGTTACATTACATTCACTAGTAGGAGTGAGAAAAACATCACGGAGTAGTGCGCATTTTATGGGTGTGTGTTACATTACATTCACTAGTAGGAGTGAGAAAAACATCACGGGGTGGTGTGAATCGCAGGGCCTGAATTAGGATAGGCAGTGAGTGGCAATGTAGGATGGAGAAAAGCACCGCGGGGTGGTCAGCATGGGGACGTCAGGGAACATGCAGTGGCAATGTAGGATAGGTTTCTGAAAAATATTGCGGGGTGGTGCGCATTGTATGGGTGTGTGTTACATTACATTCACTAGTAGGAGTGAGAAAAACATCACGTGGTGGTGTGAATCGGAGGGTCTGAATTAGGATAGGCAGTGAGTGGCAATGTAGGATGGAGAAAAGCACCGCGGGGTGGTCAGCATGGGGAGGTCAGGGAACATGCAATGGCAATGTAGGATAGGTTTCTGAAAAACATCGCGGGGTGGTGCGCATTGTATGGTTGTGTGTTACATTACATTCACTAGTAGGAGTGAGAAAAACATCACGGGGTGGTGTGAATTGGAGGGTCTGAATTAGGATAGGCAGTGAGTGGCAATGAAGGATGGAGAAAAGCACCGCGGGTCCGTCAGCATGGGGAGGTCAGGGAACATGCAGTGGCAAAGTAGGATAGGTTTCTGAAAAACATCGCGGGGTGGTGCGCATTGTATGGGTGTGTGTTACCTTACATTCACTAGTAGGAGTGAGAAAAACATCGCGGGGTGGTGTGCATTGTTTGGGTTGTGTTTCATTACATTCACTAGTAGGAGTGAGAAAAACATCATGGGGTGGTGCGCATTGTATGTGTGTGTGTTACATTACATTCACTAGTAGGAGTGAGCAAAACATCACGGGGTGGTGCGCATTGTATGGGTTTGTGTTACATTACATTCACTCGGAGGAGTGATAAAAACATCACGGGGTGGTGTTAATCAGAGCGTCTGAATTAGAATAGGCAGTGAGTGGCAATGTATGATTGAGAAAAGCACCGTGGGGTGGTCAGAATGGGGTGGTCACGGAACATGCAGTGGCAATGTAGGATAGGTTTCTGAAAAATATCGCGGGGTGGTGCGCATTGTATGGGTGTGTGTTACATTACATTCACTAGTAGGAGTGAGAAAAACATCACGGGGTGGTGCGCATTGTATGGGTGTGTGTTACATTACATTCACTAGTAGGAGTGAGAAAAACATCACGCGGTGTTGTGCATTTTATGGGTGTGTGTTACATTACATTCACTAGTAGGAGTGAGAAAAACATCACAGGGCGGTGTGAATCGGATGGTCGGAATTAGGATAGGCAGTGAGTGGCAATGTAGGATGGAGAAAAGCACCGCGGGGTGGTCAGCATGGCCAGGTCAGGGAACATGCAGTGGAAATGTAGGATATTTTTCTGAAAAATATCGCGGGGTGGTGCGCATTGTATGGGTGTGTGTTACATTACATTCACTAGTAGGAGTGAGAAAAACATCACGGGGTCGGGTGAATCGGAGGGTCTGAATTAGGAACGGCAGTGAGTGGCAATGTAGGATGGAGAAAAGCTCCGCGGGGTGGTCAGCATGGGGAGGTCAGGGAACATGCAGTGGCAATGTAGGACAGGTTTCTGATAAACATCGCGGGGTGGTGCTCATTGTATGGTTGTGTGTTACATTACATTCACTAGTAGGAGTGAGAAAAACATCACGGGGTGGTGCGCATTGTATGGGTGTGTGTTACATTACATTCACTAGTAGGAGTGAGAAAAACATCACGGGGTGGTGGGAATCGCAGGGTCTGAATTAGGATAGGCAGTGAGTGGCAATGTAGGATGGAGAAAAGCACCGCGGACTGGTCAGAATGCGGAGGTCAGGGAACATGCAGGGGCAATATAGGATAGGTACCTGAAATATTCGCGGGGTGGTGCGCATTGTATGGGTGTGTGTTACATTACATTCACTAGTAGCAGTGAGAAAAACATCACGGGGTGGTGCGCATTGTATGGGTGTGTGTTACATTACATTCACTAGTAGGAGTGAGAAAAACATCACGCGGTGGTGTGCATTGTATGGGTGTGTGTTACATTACATTCACTAGTAGGAGTGAGAAAAACATCACGGGGTGGTGTGAATCGGAGGGTCTGAATTAGGACAGGCAGTGAGTGGCAATGTAGGATGGAGAAAAGCACCGCGGGGTGGTCAGCATGGGGAGGTCAGGGAATATGCAATGGCAATTTACGATAGTTTTCTGAAAAACATCGCGGGGTGGTGCGCATTGTATGGTGGTGTGTTACATTACATTCACTAGTAGGAGTGAGAAAAACATCACGGGGTGGTGTGAATTGGAGGGTTTGAATTAGGTTAGGCAGGGATTGGCAATGAAGGATGGAGAAAAGCACCGCGGGTCCGTCAGCATGGGGAGGTCAGGGAACATGCAGTGGCAAAGTACGATAGGTTTCTGAAAAACATCGCGGGGTGGTGCGCATTGTATGGGTGTGTGTTACATTACATTCACTAGTAGGAGTGAGAAAAACATCACGGGGTGGTGTGAATTGGAGGGTTTGAATTAGGATAGGCAGTGAGTGGCAATGTAGGATGCAGAAAAGCACCGCGGGGTTTTCAGCATGGGGACGTCAGGGAACATGCAGTGGCAATGTAGGATAGGTTTCTGAAAAACATCGCGGGGTGGTGCACATTGTATGGGTGTGTGTTACATAACATTCACTAGTAGGAGTGAGAAAAACATCACGGGGTGGTGTCAATTGGAGGGTCTGATTTAGGATAGGCAGTGAGTGGCAATGTCGGATGGAGAAAAGCACCGCGGGGCGGTCAGCATGGGGAGGTCAGGGAACATGCAGTGGCAATGTAGGATAGGTTTATGAAAAACAGCGCTGGGTGGTGCGCAATGTATGGGTGTGTGTTACAATACATTCACTAGTAGGAGTGAGACAAACATCTCGCGGTGGTGCGCATTGTATGGGTGTGTGTTACATAACATTCACTAGTAGGAGTGAGAAAAACATCACGGGGTGGTGTCAATCGGAGGGTCTGATTTAGGATAGGCAGTGAGTGGCAATGTCGGATGGAGAAAAGCACCGCGGGGTGGTCAGCATGGGGAGGTCAGGGAACATGCTGTGGCAATGTAGGATAGGTTTCTGAAAAATATCGCGGGGTGGTGCGCGTTGTATGGGTGTGTGTTACATTCCATTCACTAGTAGGAGTGAGAAAAACATCACGGGGTGGTGCGCATTGTATGGGTGTGTGTTACATTACATTCACTAGTAGGAGTGAGAAAAACATCACGGGGTGGTGTGAATCGGAGGGTCTGAATTAGGATAGGCAGTGAGTGGCAATGTAGGATGGAGAAAAGCACCGCGGGGTGGTCAGCATGGGGACGTCAGGGAATATGCATTGGCAATGTAGGATAGGTTTCTGAAAAACATCGCAGGGTGGTGCGTATTGTATGGGTGTGTGTTACATTACATTCACTAGTAGGAGTGAGAAAAATATCACGGAGTGGTGTGCATTGTATGGGTGTGTGTTACATTACATTCACTAGTAGGAGTGAGAAAAACATCACGGGGTGGTGTGAATCGGAGGGTCTGAATTAGGACAGGCAGTGAGTGGCAATGTAGGATGGAGAAAAGCACCGCGGGGTGGTCAGCATGGGGAGGTCAGGGAACATGCAGTTGCAATGTAGGATAGGTGTCTGAAAAACATCGCGGGGTGGTGCGCATTGTATGGGTGTGTGTTACATTACATTCACTAGTAGGAGTGAGAAAAACATCACGGGGTGGTGTGAATCGCAGGGCCTGAATTAGTTTAGGCAGTGAGTGGCAATGTAGGATGGAAAAAAGCACCGCGGTGTGGTCAGCATGGGGAGGTCAGGGAATATGCAATGGCAATGTAGGATAGTTTTCTGAAAAACATCGTGGGGTGGTGCGCATTGTATGGTGGTGTGTTACATTACATTCACTAGTAGGAGTGAGAAAAACATCACGGGGTGGTGTGAATTGGAGGGTTTGAATTAGGATAGGCAGGGAGTGGCAATGAAGGATGGAGAAAAGCACCGCGGGTACGTCAGCATGGGGAGGTCAGGGAACATGCAGTGGCAAAGTAGGATAGGTTTCCGAAAAACATCGCGGGGTGGTGCGCATTGTATGGGTGTGTGTTACATTACATTCACTAGTAGGAGTGAGAAAAACATCACGGGGTGGTGTGAATTGGAGGGTTTGAATTAGGATAGGCAGTGAGTGGCAATGTAAGATGCAGAAAAGCACCGCGGGGTTTTCAGCATGGGGACGTCAGGGAACATGCAGTGGCAATGTAGGATAGGTTTCTGAAAAACATCGCGGGGTGGTGCACATTGTATGGGTGTGTGTTACATAACATTCACTAGTAGGAGTGAGAAAAACATCACGGGGTGGTGTCAATTGGAGGGTCTGATATAGGATAGGCAGTGAGTGGCAATGTCGGATGGAGAAAAGCACCGCGGGGTGGTCAGCATGGGGAGGTCAGGGAACATGCAGTGGCAATGTAGGATAGGTTTCTGAAAAACAGCGCGGGGTGGTGCGCATTGTATGGGTGTGTGTTACAATACATTCACTAGTAGGAGTGAGAAAAACATCGCGGGGTGGTGCGCATTGTATGGGTGTGTGTTACATTAAATTCACTAGTGGGAGTGAGAAAAACATCACGGGGTGGTGTTAATCGGAGGGTCTGAATTAGTATAGGCAGTGAGTGGCAATGTAGGATGGAGAAAAGCACAGCGGTGTGGTCAGCATGGGAAGGTCAGGGAACATGCAGGGGCAATGTAGGATAGGTTTCTGAAAAATATCGTGGGGCGGTGCGCATTGTATGGGTGTGTGTTACATTACATTCACTAGTAGGAGTGAGAAAAACATCACGGGGTGGTGTGAATCGCAGGGTCTGAATTAGGATAGGCAGTGAGTGGCAATGTAGGATGGAGAAAAGCACCGTGGGGTGGTCAGCATGGGGAGGTCAGGGAACATGCAATGGCCATGTAGGATAGGTTTCTGAAAAACATCGCGGGGTGGTGCGCATTGTATGGGTGTGTGTTACATTACATTCACTAGTAGGAGTGAGAAAAACATCACGGGGTGGTGTGAATCGCAGGGTCTGAATTAGGATAGGCAGTGAGTGGCAATGTAGGATGGAGAAAAGCACCGCGGGGTGGTCAGCATGGGGACGTCAGGGAATATGCATTGGCAATGTAGGATAGGTTTCTGAAAAACATCGCGGGGTGGTGCGTATTGTATGGGTGTGTGTTACATTACATTCACTAGTAGGAGTGAGAAAAATATCACGGAGTGGTGTGCATTGTATGGGTGTGTGTTACATTACATTCACTAGTAGGAGTGAGAAAAACATCACGGGGTGGTGTGAATCGGAGGGTCTGAATTAAGACAGGCAGTGAGTGGCAATGTAGGATGGAGAAAAGCACCGCGGGGTGGTCAGTATGGGGAGGTCAGGGAACATGCAGTTGCAATGTAGGATAGGTGTCTGAAAAACATCGCGGGGTGGTGCGCATTGTATGGGTGTGTGTTACATTACATTCACTAGTAGGAGTGAGAAAAACATCACGGGGTGGTGTGAATCGCAGGGCCTGAATTAGTTTAGGCAGTGAGTGGCAATGTAGGATGGAAAAAAGCACCGCGGTGTGGTCAGCATGGGGAGGTCAGGGAATATGCAATGGCAATGTAGGATAGTTTTCTGAAAAACATCGTGGGGCGGTGCGCATTGTATGGTGGTGTGTTACATTACATTCACTAGTAGGAGTGAGAAAAACATCACGGGGTGGTGTGAATTGGAGGGTTTGAATTAGGATAGGCAGGGAGTGGCAATGAAGGATGGAGAAAAGCACCGCGGGTCCGTCAGCATGGGGAGGTCAGGGAACATGCAGTGGCAAAGTAGGATAGGTTTCCGAAAAACATCGCGGGGTGGTGCGCATTGTATGGGTGTGTGTTACATTACATTCACTAGTAGGAGTGAGAAAAACATCACGGGGTGGTGTGAATTGGAGGGTTTGAATTAGGATAGGCAGTGAGTGGCAATGTAAGATGCAGAAAAGCACCGCGGGGTTTTCAGCATGGGGACGTCAGGGAACATGCAGTGGCAATGTAGGATAGGGTTCTGAAAAACATCGCGGGGTGGTGCACATTGTATGGGTGTGTGTTACATAACATTCACTAGTAGGAGTGAGAAAAACATCACGGGGTGGTGTCAATTGGAGGGTCTGATTTAGGATAGGCAGTGAGTGGCAATGTCGGATGGAGAAAATCACCGCGGGGTGGTCAGCATGGGGAGGTCAGGGAACATGCAGTGGCAATGTAGGATAGGTTTCTGAAAAACAGCGCGGGGTGGTGCGCATTGTATGGGTGTGTGTTACAATACATTCACTAGTAGGAGTGAGAAAAACATCGCGGGGTGGTGCGCATTGTATGGGTGTGTGTTACATTAAATTCACTAGTGGGAGTGAGAAAAACATCACGGGGTGGTGTTAATCGGAGGGTCTGAATTAGTATAGGCAGTGAGTGGCAATGTAGGATGGAGAAAAGCACAGCGGTGTGGTCAGCATGGGAAGGTCAGGGAACATGCAGGGGCAATGTAGGATAGGTTTCTGAAAAATATCGTGGGGCGGTGCGCATTGTATGGGTGTGTGTTACATTACATTCACTAGTAGGAGTGAGAAAACCATCACGGGGTGGTGTGAATCGGATGGTCTGAATTAGGATAGGCAGTAAGTGGCAATGTAGGATGGAGAAAAGCACCGCGGGGTGGTCAGCATGGGGAAGTCAGGGAACATGCAGTGGCAATGAACGATAGTTTTCTGAAAAACATCACGGGGTGGTGCGCATTGTATGGGTGTGTGTTACATTACATTCACTAGTAGGAGTGAGAAAAACATCACGGGGTGGAGTGAATCGGAGGGTCTGAATTAGGACAGGCAGTGAGTGGCAATGTAGGATGGAGAAAAGCACCGCGGGGTGGTCAGCACGGGGAGGTCAGGGAACATGCAGTTGCAATGTAGGATAGGTTTCTGAAAAACATCGCGGGGTGGTGCGCATTGTATGGGTGTGTGTTACATTACATTCACTAGTAGGAGTGAGAAAAACATCATGGGGTGGTGTGAATTGGAGGGTTTGAATTAGGATAGGCAGGGAGTGGCAATGAAGGATGGAGAAAAGCACCGCGGGTCCGTCAGCATGGGGAGGTCAGGGAACATGCAGTGGCAAAGTAGGATAGGTTTCTGAAAAACATCGCGGGGTGGTGCGCATTGTATGGTTGTGTGTTACATTACATTCACTAGTAGGAGTGAGAAAAACATCACGGGGTGGTGTCAATTGGAGGGTCTGATTTAGGATAGGCGGTGAGTGGCAATGTCGGATGGAGAAAAGCACCGCGGGGCGATCAGCATGGGGAGGTCAGGGAACATGCAGTGGCAATATAGGATAGGTTTCTGAAAAACATCGCGGGGTGGTGCGTATTGTATGGGTGTGTGTTACATTACATTCACTAGTAGGAGTGAGAAAAATATCACGGAGTGGTGTGCATTGTATGGGTGTGTGTTACATTACATTCACTAGTAGGAGTGAGAAAAACATCACGAGGTGGTGTGAATCGCAGGGTCTGAATTAGGATAGGCAGTGAGTGGCAATGTAGGATGGAGAAAAGCACCGCGGGCTGGTCAGAATGGGGAAGGTCATGGAACATGCAGTGGCAATGTAGGATAGGTTTCTGAAAAACATCGCGGGGTGGTGCGCATTGTATGGGTGTGTGTTACATTACATTCACTAGTAGGAGTGAGAAAAACATCACGGGGTGGTGCGCATTGTATGGGTGTGTGTTACAGTACATTCACTAGTAGGAGTGAGAAAAACATCACGGGGTGGTGTGAATCGGAGGGTCTGAATTAGGCTAGGCAGTGAGTGGCAATGTAGGATGGAGAAAAGCACCGCGGGCTGGTCAGAATGGGGAGGTCATGGAACATGCAGTGGCAATGTAGGATAGGTTTCTGAAAAACATCGTGGGGTGGTGCGCATTGTATGGTGGTGTGTTACATTACATTCACTAGTAGGAGTGAGAAAAACATCACGGGGTAGTGTGAATTGGAGGGTTTGAATTAGGATAGGCAGGGAGTGGCAATGAAGGATGGAGAAAAGCACCGCGGGTCCGTCAGCATGGGGAGGTCAGGGAACATGCAGTGGCAAAGTAGGATAGGTTTCTGAAAAACATCGCGGGGTGGTGCGCATTGTATGGGTGTGTGTTACATTACATTCACTAGTAGGAGTGAGAAAAACATCACGGGGTGGTGTGAATTGGAGGGTTTGAATTAGGATAGGCAGTGAGTGGCAATGTAAGATGCAGAAAAGCACCGCGGGGTTTTCAGCATGGGGACGTCAGAGAACATGCAGTGGCAATGTAGGATAGGTTTCTGAAAAACATCGCGGGGTGGTGCACATTGTATGGGTGTGTGTTACATAACATTCACTAGTAGGAGTGAGAAAAACATCACGGGGTGGTGTCAATTGGAGGGTCTGATTTAGGATAGGCAGTGAGTGGCAATGTCGGATGGAGAAAAGCACCGCGGGGTGGTCAGCATGGGGAGGTCAGGGAACATGCAGTGGCAATGTAGGATAGGTTTCTGTAAAACAGCGCGGGGTGGTGCGCATTGTATGGGTGTGTGTTACAATACATTCACTAGTAGGAGTGAGAAAAACATCTCGCGGTGGTGCGCATTGTATGGGTGTGTGTTACATTACATTCACTAGTAGGAGTGAGAAAAACATCACGAGGTGGTGTGAATCGCAGGGTCTGAATTAGGATAGGCAGTGAGTGGCAATGTAGGATGGAGAAAAGCACCGCGGGCTGGTCAGAATGGGGAAGGTCATGGAACATGCAGTGGCAATGTAGGATAGGTTTCTGAAAAACATCGCGGGGTGGTGCGCATTGTATGGGTGTGTGTTACATTAAATTCACTAGTGGGAGTGAGAAAAACATCACGGGGTGGTGTTAATCGGAGGGTCTGAATTAGTATAGGCAGTGAGTGGCAATGTAGGATGGAGAAAAGCACAGCGGTGTGGTCAGCATGGGAAGGTCAGGGAACATGCAGGGGCAATGTAGGATAGGTTTCTGAAAAATATCGTGGGGCGGTGCGCATTGTATGGGTGTGTGTTACATTACATTCACTAGTAGGAGTGAGAAAAACATCACGGGGTGGTGTGAATCGCAGGGTCTGAATTAGGATAGGCAGTGAGTGGCAATGTAGGATGGAGAAAAGCACCGTGGGGTGGTCAGCATGGGGAGGTCAGGGAACATGCAATGGCCATGTAGGATAGGTTTCTGAAAAACATCGCGGGGTGGTGCGCATTGTATGGGTGTGTGTTACATTACATTCACTAGTAGGAGTGAGAAAAACATCACGGGGTGGTGTGAATCGCAGGGTCTGAATTAGGATAGGCAGTGAGTGGCAATGTAGGATGGAGAAAAGCACCGCGGGGTGGTCAGCATGGGGACGTCAGGGAATATGCATTGGCAATGTAGGATAGGTTTCTGAAAAACATCGCGGGGTGGTGCGTATTGTATGGGTGTGTGTTACATTACATTCACTAGTAGGAGTGAGAAAAATATCACGGAGTGGTGTGCATTGTATGGGTGTGTGTTACATTACATTCACTAGTAGGAGTGAGAAAAACATCACGGGGTGGTGTGAATCGGAGGGTCTGAATTAAGACAGGCAGTGAGTGGCAATGTAGGATGGAGAAAAGCACCGCGGGGTGGTCAGTATGGGGAGGTCAGGGAACATGCAGTTGCAATGTAGGATAGGTGTCTGAAAAACATCGCGGGGTGGTGCGCATTGTATGGGTGTGTGTTACATTACATTCACTAGTAGGAGTGAGAAAAACATCACGGGGTGGTGTGAATCGCAGGGCCTGAATTAGTTTAGGCAGTGAGTGGCAATGTAGGATGGAAAAAAGCACCGCGGTGTGGTCAGCATGGGGAGGTCAGGGAATATGCAATGGCAATGTAGGATAGTTTTCTGAAAAACATCGTGGGGCGGTGCGCATTGTATGGTGGTGTGTTACATTACATTCACTAGTAGGAGTGAGAAAAACATCACGGGGTGGTGTGAATTGGAGGGTTTGAATTAGGATAGGCAGGGAGTGGCAATGAAGGATGGAGAAAAGCACCGCGGGTCCGTCAGCATGGGGAGGTCAGGGAACATGCAGTGGCAAAGTAGGATAGGTTTCCGAAAAACATCGCGGGGTGGTGCGCATTGTATGGGTGTGTGTTACATTACATTCACTAGTAGGAGTGAGAAAAACATCACGGGGTGGTGTGAATTGGAGGGTTTGAATTAGGATAGGCAGTGAGTGGCAATGTAAGATGCAGAAAAGCACCGCGGGGTTTTCAGCATGGGGACGTCAGGGAACATGCAGTGGCAATGTAGGATAGGGTTCTGAAAAACATCGCGGGGTGGTGCACATTGTATGGGTGTGTGTTACATAACATTCACTAGTAGGAGTGAGAAAAACATCACGGGGTGGTGTCAATTGGAGGGTCTGATTTAGGATAGGCAGTGAGTGGCAATGTCGGATGGAGAAAATCACCGCGGGGTGGTCAGCATGGGGAGGTCAGGGAACATGCAGTGGCAATGTAGGATAGGTTTCTGAAAAACATCGCGGGGTGGTGCGCATTGTATGGGTGTGTGTTACAATACATTCACTAGTAGGAGTGAGAAAAACATCGCGGGGTGGTGCGCATTGTATGGGTGTGTGTTACATTAAATTCACTAGTGGGAGTGAGAAAAACATCACGGGGTGGTGTTAATCGGAGGGTCTGAATTAGTATAGGCAGTGAGTGGCAATGTAGGATGGAGAAAAGCACAGCGGTGTGGTCAGCATGGGAAGGTCAGGGAACATGCAGGGGCAATGTAGGATAGGTTTCTGAAAAATATCGTGGGGCGGTGCGCATTGTATGGGTGTGTGTTACATTACATTCACTAGTAGGAGTGAGAAAACCATCACGGGGTGGTGTGAATCGGATGGTCTGAATTAGGATAGGCAGTAAGTGGCAATGTAGGATGGAGAAAAGCACCGCGGGGTGGTCAGCATGGGGAAGTCAGGGAACATGCAGTGGCAATGAACGATAGTTTTCTGAAAAACATCACGGGGTGGTGCGCATTGTATGGGTGTGTGTTACATTACATTCACTAGTAGGAGTGAGAAAAACATCACGGGGTGGAGTGAATCGGAGGGTCTGAATTAGGACAGGCAGTGAGTGGCAATGTAGGATGGAGAAAAGCACCGCGGGGTGGTCAGCACGGGGAGGTCAGGGAACATGCAGTTGCAATGTAGGATAGGTTTCTGAAAAACATCGCGGGGTGGTGCGCATTGTATGGGTGTGTGTTACATTACATTCACTAGTAGGAGTGAGAAAAACATCACGGGGTGGTGTGAATTGGAGGGTTTGAATTAGGATAGGCAGGGAGTGGCAATGAAGGATGGAGAAAAGCACCGCGGGTCCGTCAGCATGGGGAGGTCAGGGAACATGCAGTGGCAAAGTAGGATAGGTTTCTGAAAAACATCGCGGGGTGGTGCGCATTGTATGGGTGTGTGTTACATTACATTCACTAGTAGGAGTGAGAAAAACATCACGGGGTGGTGTCAATTGGAGGGTCTGATTTAGGATAGGCGGTGAGTGGCAATGTCGGATGGAGAAAAGCACCGCGGGGCGATCAGCATGGAGAGGTCAGGGAACATGCAGTGGCAATATAGGATAGGTTTCTGAAAAACATCGCGGGGTGGTGCGTATTGTATGGGTGTGTGTTACATTACATTCACTAGTAGGAGTGAGAAAAATATCACGGAGTGGTGTGCATTGTATGGGTGTGTGTTACATTACATTCACTAGTAGGAGTGAGAAAAACATCACGAGGTGGTGTGAATCGCAGGGTCTGAATTAGGATAGGCAGTGAGTGGCAATGTAGGATGGAGAAAAGCACCGCGGGCTGGTCAGAATGGGGAAGGTCATGGAACATGCAGTGGCAATGTAGGATAGGTTTCTGAAAAACATCGCGGGGTGGTGCGCATTGTATGGGTGTGTGTTACATTACATTCACTAGTAGGAGTGAGAAAAACATCACGGGGTGGTGCGCATTGTATGGGTGTGTGTTACAGTACATTCACTAGTAGGAGTGAGAAAAACATCACGGGGTGGTGTGAATCGGAGGGTCTGAATTAGGCTAGGCAGTGAGTGGCAATGTAGGATGGAGAAAAGCACCGCGGGCTGGTCAGAATGGGGAGGTCATGGAACATGCAGTGGCAATGTAGGATAGGTTTCTGAAAAACATCGTGGGGTGGTGCGCATTGTATGGTGGTGTGTTACATTACATTCACTAGTAGGAGTGAGAAAAACATCACGGGGTAGTGTGAATTGGAGGGTTTGAATTAGGATAGGCAGGGAGTGGCAATGAAGGATGGAGAAAAGCACCGCGGGTCCGTCAGCATGGGGAGGTCAGGGAACATGCAGTGGCAAAGTAGGATAGGTTTCTGAAAAACATCGCGGGGTGGTGCGCATTGTATGGGTGTGTGTTACATTACATTCACTAGTAGGAGTGAGAAAAACATCACGGGGTGGTGTGAATTGGAGGGTTTGAATTAGGATAGGCAGTGAGTGGCAATGTAAGATGCAGAAAAGCACCGCGGGGTTTTCAGCATGGGGACGTCAGAGAACATGCAGTGGCAATGTAGGATAGGTTTCTGAAAGACATCGCGGGGTGGTGCACATTGTATGGGTGTGTGTTACATAACATTCACTAGTAGGAGTGAGAAAAACATCACGGGGTGGTGTCAATTGGAGGGTCTGATTTAGGATAGGCAGTGAGTGGCAATGTCGGATGGAGAAAAGCACCGCGGGGTGGTCAGCATGGGGAGGTCAGGGAACATGCAGTGGCAATGTAGGATAGGTTTCTGTAAAACAGCGCGGGGTGGTGCGCATTGTATGGGTGTGTGTTACAATACATTCACTAGTAGGAGTGAGAAAAACATCTCGCGGTGGTGCGCATTGTATGGGTGTGTGTTACATTACATTCACTAGTAGGAGTGAGAAAAACATCACGGGGTGGTGTGATTCGGAGGGTCTGAATTAGGATAGGCAGTGAGTGGCAATGTAGGATGCAGAAAAGCACCGCGGGGTGGTCAGCATGGGGACTTCAGGGAACATGCAGTGGCAATGTAGGATAGGTTTCTGAAAAACATCGCGGGGTGGTGCACATTGTATGGGTGTGTTTTACATAACATTCACTAGTAGGAGTGAGAAAAACATCACGGGGTGGTGTCAATCGGAGGGTCTGATTTAGGATAGGCAGTGAGTGGCAATGTCGGATGGAGAAAAGCACCGCGGGGTGGTCAGCATGGGTAGGTCAGGGAACATGCAGTGGCAATGTAGGATAGGTTTCTGAAAAATATCGCGGGGTGGTGCGCATTGTATGGGTGTGTGTTACATTACATTCACTAGTAGGAATGAGAAAAACATCACGGGGTGGTGCGCATTGTATGGGTGTGTGTTACATTACATTCACTAGTAGGAGTGAGAAAAACATCACGGGGTGGTGTGAATCGGAGGGTCTGAATTAGGATAGGCAGTGAGTGGCAATGTAGGATGGAGAAAAGCACCGCGGGGTGGTCAGCATGGGGACGTCAGGGAATATGCAGTGGCAATGTAGGATAGGTTTCTGAAAAACATCGCGGGGTGGTGCACATTGTATGGGTGTGTGTTACATAACATTCACTAGTAGGAGTGAGAAACCATCACGGGGTGGTGTGAATCGGAGGGTCTGATTTAGGATAGGCAGTGAGTGGCAATGTTGGATGGAGAAAAGCACCGCGTGGTGGTCAGCATGGGGAGGTCAGGGAACATGCAGTGGCAATGTAGGATAGGTTTCTGAAAAACATCGCGGGGTGGTGCGCATTGTATGGTTGTGTGTTACATTACATTCACTAGTAGGAGTGAGAAAAACATCACGGGGTGGTGCGCATTGTATGTGTGTGTGTTACATTACATTCACTAGTAGGAGTGAGAAAAACATCACGGGGTGGTGTGAATCGCAGGGTCTGAATTAGGATAGGCAGTGAGTGGCAATGTAGGATGGAGAAAGGCACCGCGGGCTGGTCAGAATGGGGAGGTCATGGAACATGCAGTGGCAATGTAGGATAGGTTTCTGAAAAACATCGCGGGGTGGTTCGCATTGTATGGGTGTGTGTTACATTACATTCACAAGTAGGAGTGAGAAAAACATCACGGGGTGGTGCGCATTTTATGGGTGTGTGTTACAGTACATTCACTAGTAGGAGTGAGAAAAACATCACGGGGTGGTGTGAATCGCAGGGTCTGAATTAGTATAGGCAGTGAGTTCCAATGTAGCATGGAGAAATGCACCGCGGGCTGGTCAGAATGGGGAGGTCATGGAACATGCAGTGGCAATGTAGGATAGGTTTCTGAAAAACATCGCGGGGTGGTGCGCATTGTATGGGTGTGTGTTACATTACATTCACTAGTGGGAGTGAGAAAAACATCACAGGGTGGTGTTAATCGGAGGGTTTGAATTAGTATAGGCAGTAAGTGGCAATGTAGGATGGAGAAAAGCACCGCGGGGTGGTCAGCATGGGGAGGTCAGGGAACATGCAGTGGCAATGAACGATAGTTTTCTGAAAAACATCACGGGGTGGTGCGCATTGTATGGGTGTGTGTTACATTATATTCACTAGTAGGAGTGAGAAAAACATCACGGGGTGGTGTGAATCGGAGGGTCTGAATTAGGACAGGCAGTGAGTGGCAATGTAGGATGGAGAAAAGCACCGCGGAGTGGTCAGCATGGGGAGGTCAGGTAACATGCAGTTGCAATGTAGGATAGGTTTCTGAAAAACATCGCGGGGTGCTGCGCATTGTATGGGTGTGTGTTACATTACATTCACTAGTAGGAGTGAGAAAAACATCAAGGGGTTGTGTGAATCGGAGGGTCTGAATTAGGATAGGCAGTGAGTGGCAATGAAGGATGGAGAAAAGCACCGCGGGGTGGTCAGCATGGGGACTTCAGGGAACATGCAGTGGCAATGTAGGATAGGTTTCTGAAAAACATCGCGGGGTGGTGCACATTTTATGGGTGTGCGTTACATAACATTCACTAGTAGGAGTGAGAAAAACATCACGGGGTGGTGTGAATCGGAGGGTCTGATTTAGGATAGGCAGTGAGTGGCAATGTCGGATGGAGAAAAGCACCGCGGTGTCGTCAGCATAGGGAGGTCAGGGAACATGCAGTGGCATTGTAGGATAGGTTTCTGAAAAACATCGCGGGGTGGTGCGCATTGTATGGGTGTGTTTTACATTACATTCACTAGTAGGAGTGAGAAAAATATCACGGGGTGGTGCGCATTGTATGGGTGTGTGTTACATTACATTCACTAGTAGGAGTGAGAAAAACATCACGGGGTGATGTGAATCGCAGGGTCTGAATTAGGATAGGCAGTGAGTGGCAATGTAGGATGGAGAAAAGCACCGCGGGGTGGTCAGCATGGGGAGGTCCGGGAACATGCAGTGGCAATGTAGGATAGGTTTCTGAAAAACATCGCGGGGTGGTGCGCATTGTATGGGTGTGTGTTACATTACATTCACTAGTAGGAGTGAGAAAAACATCACGGGGTGGTGTGAATTGGAGGGTTTGAATTAGGATAGGCAGTGAGTGGCAATGTAGGATGCAGAAAAGCACCGCGGTTTTTTCAGCATGGGGACGTCAGGGAACATGCAGTCGCAATGTAGGATAGGTTTCTGAAAGACATCGCGGGGTGGTGCACATTGTATGGGTGTGTGTTACATAACATTCACTAGTAGGAGTGAGAAAAACATCACGGGGTGGTGTCAATTGGAGGGTCTGATTTAGGATAGGCAGTGAGTCGCAATTTCGGATGGAGAAAAGCACCGCGGGGTGGTCAGCAAGGGGAGGTCAGGGAACATGCAGTGGCAATGTAGGATGGGTTTCTGAAAAACAGTGCGGGGTGGTGCGCATTGTATGGGTGTGTGTTACAATGCATTCACTAGTAAGAGTGAGAAAAACATCTCGCGGTTGTGCGCATTGTATGGGTGTGTGTTACATTACATTCACTAGTAGGAGTGAGAAAAACATCACGGGGTGGTGTGAATCGGAGGGTCTGAATTAGTATAGGCAGTGAGTGGCAATGTAGGATGGAGAAAAGCACCGCGGGCTGGTCCGAATGGGGAGGTCATGGAACATGCAGTGGCAATGTAGGATAGGTTTCTGAAAAACATCGCTGGGTGGTGCGCATTGTATGGGTGTGTGTTACATTACATTCACAAGTAGGAGTGAGAAAAACATCACGGGGTGGTGTGATTCAGAGGGTCTGAATTAGGATAGGCAGTGAGTGGCAATGTAGGATGGAGAAAAGCACCGCGGGCTGGTCAGAATGGGGAGGTCATGGAACATGCAGTGGCAATGTAGGATAGGTTTCTGAAAAACATCGCGGGGTGGTGCGCATTGTATGGGTGTGTGTTACATTACATTCACAAGTAGGAGTGAGAAAAACATCACGGGGTGGTGCGCATTTTATGGGTGTGTGTTACAGTACATTCACTAGTAGGAGTGAGAAAAACATCACGGGGTGGTGTGAATTGCAGGGTCTGAATTAGTATAGGCAGTGAGTGGCAATGTAGCATGGAGAAATGCACCGCGGGCTGGTCAGAATGGGGAGGTCATGGAACATGCAGTGGCAATGTAGGATAGGTTTCTGAAAAACATCGCGGGGTGGTGCGCATTGTATGGGTGTGTGTTACATTACATTCACTAGTGGGAGTGAGAAAAACATCACAGGGTGGTGTTAATCGGAGGGTCTGAATTAGTATAGGCAGTGAGTGGCAATGTAGGATGGAGAAAAGCACAGCGGTGTGGTCAGCATGGGAAGGTCAGGGAACATGCAGGGGCAATGTAGGATAGGTTTCTGAAAAATATCGCGGGGCGGTGCGCATTGTATGGGTGTGTGTTACATTACATTCACTAGTAGGAGTGAGAAAAACATCACGGGGTGGTGTGAATCGGAGGGTCTGAATTAGTATAGGCAGTAAGTGGCAATGTAGGATGGAGAAAAGCACCGCGGGGTGGTCAGCATGGGGAGGTCAGGGAACATGCAGTGGCAATGAACGATAGTTTTCTGAAAAACATCACGGGGTGGTGCGCATTGTATGGGTGTGTGTTACATTACATTCACTAGTAGGAGTGAGAAAAACATCACGGGGTGGTGTGAATCGGAGGGTCTGAATTAGGACAGGCAGTGAGTGGCAATGTAGGATGGAGAAAAGCACCGCGGGGTGGTCAGCATGGGGACTTCAGGGAACATGCAGTGGCAATGTAGGATAGGTTTCTGAAAAACATCGCGGGGTGGTGCACATTTTATGGGTGTGCGTTACATAACATTCACTAGTAGGTGTGAGAAAAACATCACGGGGTGGTGTGAATCGGAGGGTCTGATTTAGGATAGGCAGTGAGTGGCAATGTCGGATGGAGAAAAGCACCGCGGTGTCGTCAGCATAGGGAGGTCAGGGAACATGCAGTGGCATTGTAGGATAGGTTTCTGAAAAACATCGCGGGGTGGTGCGCATTGTATGGGTGTGTTTTACATTACATTCACTAGTAGGAGTGAGAAAAATATCACGGGGTGGTGCGCATTGTATGGGTGTGTGTTACATTACATTCACTAGTAGGAGTGAGAAAAACATCACGGGGTGGTGTGAATCGCAGGGTCTGAATTAGGATAGGCAGTGAGTGGCAATGTAGGATGGAGAAAAGCACCGCGGTGTGGTCAGCATGGGGAGGTCCGGGAACATGCAGTGGCAATGTAGGATAGGTTTCTGAAAAACATCGCGGGGTGGTGCGCATTGTATGGGTATGTGTTACATTACATTCACTAGTAGGAGTGAGAAAAACATCACGGGGTGGTGTGAATTGGAGGGTTTGAATTAGGATAGGCAGTGAGTGGCAATGTAGGATGCAGAAAAGCACCGCGGAGTTTTCAGCATGGGGACATCAGGGAACATGCAGTCGCAATGTAGGATAGGTTTCTGAAAGACATCGCGGGGTGGTGCACATTGTATGGGTGTGTGTTACATAACATTCACTAGTAGGAGTGAGAAAAACATCACGGGGTGGTGTCAATTGGAGGGTCTGATTTAGGATAGGCAGTGAGTCGCAATTTCGGATGGAGAAAAGCACCGCGGGGTGGTCAGCAAGGGGAGGTCAGGGAACATGCAGTGGCAATGTAGGATGGGTTTCTGAAAAACAGTGCGGGGTGGTGCGCATTGTATGGGTGTGTGTTACAATACATTCACTAGTAAGAGTGAGAAAAACATCTCGCGGTGGTGCGCATTGTATGGGTGTGTGTTACATTACATTCACTAGTAGGAGTGAGAAAAACATCACGGGGTGGTGTGAATCGGAGGGTCTGAATTAGTATAGGCAGTGAGTGGCAATGTAGGATGGAGAAAAGCACCGCTGTGTGGTCAGCATGGGGAGGTCAGGGAACATGCAGTGGCAATGAAGGATAGTTTTCTGAAAAATATCGCGGGGTGGTGCGCATTGTATGGGTGTGTGTTACATTACATTCACTAGTAGGAGTGAGAAAAACAACACGGGGTGGTGTGATTCAGAGGGTCTGAATTAGGATAGGCAGTGAGTGGCAATGTAGGATGCAGAAAAGCACCGCGTGGTGGTCAGCATGGGGAGGTCAGGGAACATGCAGTGGCAATGTAGGATAGGTTTCTGAAAATCATCGCGGGGTGGTGCGCATTGTATGGGTGTGTGTTACATTACATTCACTAGTAGGAGTGAGAAAAACATCACGGGGTGGTGTGAATCGGAGGGTCTGATTTAGGATAGGCAGTGAGTGGCAATGTCGGATGGAGAAAAGCACCGCGGAGTCGTCAGTATAGGGAGGTCAGGGAACATGCAGTGGCAATGTAGGATAGGTTTCTGAAAAACATCGCGGGGTGGTGCGCATTGTATGGGTGTGTTTTACATTACATTCACTAGTAGGAGTGAGAAAAATATCACGGAGTGGTGCGCATTGTATGGGTGTGTGTTACATTACATTCACTAGTAGGAGTGAGAAAAACATCACGGGGTGGTGTGAATCGCAGGGTCTGAATTAGGATAGGCCGTGAGTGGCAATGTAGGATGGAGAAAAGCATCGCGGGGTGGTCAGCATGGGGAGGTCCGGGAACATGCAGTGGCAATGTAGGATAGGTTTCTGAAAAACATCGCCGGGTGGTGCGCATTGTATGGGTGTGTGTTACATTACATTCACTAGTAGGAGTGAGAAAAACATCACTGGGTAGTGCGCATTTTATGGGTGTGTGTTACATTACATTCACTAGTAGGAGTGAGAAAAACATCACGGGGTGGTGTGAATCGCAGGGCCTGAATTAGTATAGGCAGTGAGTGGCAATGTAGGATGGAGAAAAGCACCGCGGTGTGGTCAGCATCGGGTGGTCAGGGAATATGCAATGGCAATGTAGGATAGGTTTCTGAAAAACATCGCGGGGTGGTGCGTATTGTATGGGTGTGTGTTACATTACATTCACTAGTAGGAGTGAGAAAAATATCACGGGGTGGTGTGCATTGTATGGGTGTGTGTTACATTACATTCACTAGTAGGAGTGAGAAAAACATCACGGGGTGGTGTGAATCGCAGGGTCTGAATTAGGATAGGCAGTGAGTGGCAATGTAGGATGGAGAAAAGCACCGTGGGGTGGTCTGCATGGGGAGGTCAGGGAACATGCAATGGCCATGTAGGATAGGTTTCTGAAAAACATCGCGGGGTGGTGCGCATTGTATGGTTGTGTGTTACATTACATTCACTAGTAGGAGTGAGAAAAACATCACGGGGTGGTGCGCATTGTATGTGTGTGTGTTACATTACATTCACTAGTAGGAGTGAGAAAAACATCACGGGGTGGTGTGAATCACAGGGTCTGAATTAGGCTAGGCAGTGAGTGGCAATGTAGGATGGAGAAAAGCACCGCGGGCTGGTCAGAATGGGGAGGTCATGGAACATGCAGTGGCAATGTAGGATAGGTTTCTGAAAAACATCGCGGGGTGGTGCGCATTGTATGGGTGTGTGTTACATTACATTCACTAGTGGGAGTGAGAAAAACATCACGGGGTGGTGTTAATCGGAGGGTCTGAATTAGTATAGGCAGTGAGTGGCAATGTAGGATGGAGAAAAGCACAGCGGTGTGGTCAGCATGGGAAGGTCAGGGAACATGCAGGGGCAATGTAGGATAGGTTTCTGAAAAATATCGCGGGGCGGCGCGCATTGTATGGGTGTGTGTTACATTACATTCACTAGTAGGAGTGAGAAAAACATCAAGGGGTTGTGTGAATCGGAGGGTCTGAATTAGGATAGGCAGTGAGTGGCAATGAAGGATGGAGAAAAGCACCGCGGGGTGGTCAGCATGGGGACTTCAGGGAACATGCAGTGGCAATGTAGGATAGGTTTCTGAAAAACATCGCGGGGTGGTGCACATTTTATGGGTGTGCGTTACATAACATTCACTAGTAGGAGTGAGAAAAACATCACGGGGTGGTGTGAATCGGAGGGTCTGATTTAGGATAGGCAGTGAGTGGCAATGTCGGATGGAGAAAAGCACCGCGGTGTCGTCAGCATAGGGAGGTCAGGGAACATGCAGTGGCATTGTAGGATAGGTTTCTGAAAAACATCGCGGGGTGGTGCGCATTGTATGGGTGTGTTTTACATTACATTCACTAGTAGGAGTGAGAAAAATATCACGGGGTGGTGCGCATTGTATGGGTGTGTGTTACATTACATTCACTAGTAGGAGTGAGAAAAACATCACGGGGTGATGTGAATCGCAGGGTCTGAATTAGGATAGGCAGTGAGTGGCAATGTAGGATGGAGAAAAGCACCGCGGGGTGGTCAGCATGGGGAGGTCCGGGAACATGCAGTGGCAATGTAGGATAGGTTTCTGAAAAACATCGCGGGGTGGTGCGCATTGTATGGGTGTGTGTTACATTACATTCACTAGTAGGAGTGAGAAAAACATCACGGGGTGGTGTGAATTGGAGGGTTTGAATTAGGATAGGCAGTGAGTGGCAATGTAGGATGCAGAAAAGCACCGCGGTTTTTTCAGCATGGGGACGTCAGGGAACATGCAGTCGCAATGTAGGATAGGTTTCTGAAAGACATCGCGGGGTGGTGCACATTGTATGGGTGTGTGTTACATAACATTCACTAGTAGGAGTGAGAAAAACATCACGGGGTGGTGTCAATTGGAGGGTCTGATTTAGGATAGGCAGTGAGTCGCAATTTCGGATGGAGAAAAGCACCGCGGGGTGGTCAGCAAGGGGAGGTCAGGGAACATGCAGTGGCAATGTAGGATGGGTTTCTGAAAAACAGTGCGGGGTGGTGCGCATTGTATGGGTGTGTGTTACAATGCATTCACTAGTAAGAGTGAGAAAAACATCTCGCGGTTGTGCGCATTGTATGGGTGTGTGTTACATTACATTCACTAGTAGGAGTGAGAAAAACATCACGGGGTGGTGTGAATCGGAGGGTCTGAATTAGTATAGGCAGTGAGTGGCAATGTAGGATGGAGAAAAGCACCGCGGGCTGGTCAGAATGGGGAGGTCATGGAACATGCAGTGGCAATGTAGGATAGGTTTCTGAAAAACATCGCTGGGTGGTGCGCATTGTATGGGTGTGTGTTACATTACATTCACAAGTAGGAGTGAGAAAAACATCACGGGGTGGTGTGATTCAGAGGGTCTGAATTAGGATAGGCAGTGAGTGGCAATGTAGGATGGAGAAAAGCACCGCGGGCTGGTCAGAATGGGGAGGTCATGGAACATGCAGTGGCAATGTAGGATAGGTTTCTGAAAAACATCGCGGGGTGGTGCGCATTGTATGGGTGTGTGTTACATTACATTCACAAGTAGGAGTGAGAAAAACATCACGGGGTGGTGCGCATTTTATGGGTGTGTGTTACAGTACATTCACTAGTAGGAGTGAGAAAAACATCACGGGGTGGTGTGAATTGCAGGGTCTGAATTAGTATAGGCAGTGAGTGGCAATGTAGCATGGAGAAATGCACCGCGGGCTGGTCAGAATGGGGAGGTCATGGAACATGCAGTGGCAATGTAGGATAGGTTTCTGAAAAACATCGCGGGGTGGTGCGCATTGTATGGGTGTGTGTTACATTACATTCACTAGTGGGAGTGAGAAAAACATCACAGGGTGGTGTTAATCGGAGGGTCTGAATTAGTATAGGCAGTGAGTGGCAATGTAGGATGGAGAAAAGCACAGCGGTGTGGTCAGCATGGGAATGTCAGGGAACATGCAGGGGCAATGTAGGATAGGTTTCTGAAAAATATCGCGGGGCGGTGCGCATTGTATGGGTGTGTGTTACATTACATTCACTAGTAGGAGTGAGAAAAACATCACGGGGTGGTGTGAATCGGAGGGTCTGAATTAGTATAGGCAGTAAGTGGCAATGTAGGATGGAGAAAAGCACCGCGGGGTGGTCAGCATGGGGAGGTCAGGGAACATGCAGTGGCAATGAACGATAGTTTTCTGAAAAACATCACGGGGTGGTGCGCATTGTATGGGTGTGTGTTACATTACATTCACTAGTAGGAGTGAGAAAAACATCACTGGGTGGTGTGAATCGGAGGGTCTGAATTAGGACAGGCAGTGAGTGGCAATGTAGGATGGAGAAAAGCACCGCGGGGTGGTCAGCATGGGGACTTCAGGGAACATGCAGTGGCAATGTAGGATAGGTTTCTGAAAAACATCGCGGGGTGGTGCACATTTTATGGGTGTGCGTTACATAACATTCACTAGTAGGTGTGAGAAAAACATCACGGGGTGGTGTGAATCGGAGGGTCTGATTTAGGATAGGCAGTGAGTGGCAATGTCGGATGGAGAAAAGCACCGCGGTGTCGTCAGCATAGGGAGGTCAGGGAACATGCAGTGGCATTGTAGGATAGGTTTCTGAAAAACATCGCGGGGTGGTGCGCATTGTATGGGTGTGTTTTACATTACATTCACTAGTAGGAGTGAGAAAAATATCACGGGGTGGTGCGCATTGTATGGGTGTGTGTTACATTACATTCACTAGTAGGAGTGAGAAAAACATCACGGGGTGGTGTGAATCGCAGGGTCTGAATTAGGATAGGCAGTGAGTGGCAATGTAGGATGGAGAAAAGCACCGCGGGGTGGTCAGCATGGGGAGGTCCGGGAACATGCAGTGGCAATGTAGGATAGGTTTCTGAAAAACATCGCGGGGTGGTGCGCATTGTATGGGTATGTGTTACATTACATTCACTAGTAGGAGTGAGAAAAACATCACGGGGTGGTGTGAATTGGAGGGTTTGAATTAGGATAGGCAGTGAGTGGCAATGTAGGATGCAGAAAAGCACCGCGGAGTTTTCAGCATGGGGACATCAGGGAACATGCAGTCGCAATGTAGGATAGGTTTCTGAAAGACATCGCGGGGTGGTGCACATTGTATGGGTGTGTGTTACATAACATTCACTAGTAGGAGTGAGAAAAACATCACGGGGTGGTGTCAATTGGAGGGTCTGATTTAGGATAGGCAGTGAGTCGCAATTTCGGATGGAGAAAAGCACCGCGGGGTGGTCAGCAAGGGGAGGTCAGGGAACATGCAGTGGCAATGTAGGATGGGTTTCTGAAAAACAGTGCGGGGTGGTGCGCATTGTATGGGTGTGTGTTACAATACATTCACTAGTAAGAGTGAGAAAAACATCTCGCGGTGGTGCGCATTGTATGGGTGTGTGTTACATTACATTCACTAGTAGGAGTGAGAAAAACATCACGGGGTGGTGTGAATCGGAGGGTCTGAATTAGTATAGGCAGTGAGTGGCAATGTAGGATGGAGAAAAGCACCGCTGTGTGGTCAGCATGGGGAGGTCAGGGAACATGCAGTGGCAATGAAGGATAGTTTTCTGAAAAATATCGCGGGGTGGTGCGCATTGTATGGGTGTGTGTTACATTACATTCACTAGTAGGAGTGAGAAAAACAACACGGGGTGGTGTGATTCAGAGGGTCTGAATTAGGATAGGCAGTGAGTGGCAATGTAGGATGCAGAAAAGCACCGCGTGGTGGTCAGCATGGGGAGGTCAGGGAACATGCAGTGGCAATGTAGGATAGGTTTCTGAAAATCATCGCGGGGTGGTGCGCATTGTATGGGTGTGTGTTACATTACATTCACTAGTAGGAGTGAGAAAAACATCACGGGGTGGTGTGAATCGGAGGGTCTGATTTAGGATAGGCAGTGAGTGGCAATGTCGGATGGAGAAAAGCACCGCGGAGTCGTCAGTATAGGGAGGTCAGGGAACATGCAGTGGCAATGTAGGATAGGTTTCTGAAAAACATCGCGGGGTGGTGCGCATTGTATGGGTGTGTTTTACATTACATTCACTAGTAGGAGTGAGAAAAATATCACGGAGTGGTGCGCATTGTATGGGTGTGTGTTACATTACATTCACTAGTAGGAGTGAGAAAAACATCACGGGGTGGTGTGAATCGCAGGGTCTGAATTAGGATAGGCCGTGAGTGGCAATGTAGGATGGAGAAAAGCATCGCGGGGTGGTCAGCATGGGGAGGTCCGGGAACATGCAGTGGCAATGTAGGATAGGTTTCTGAAAAACATCGCCGGGTGGTGCGCATTGTATGGGTGTGTGTTACATTACATTCACTAGTAGGAGTGAGAAAAACATCACTGGGTAGTGCGCATTTTATGGGTGTGTGTTACATTACATTCACTAGTAGGAGTGAGAAAAACATCACGGGGTGGTGTGAATCGCAGGGCCTGAATTAGTATAGGCAGTGAGTGGCAATGTAGGATGGAGAAAAGCACCGCGGTGTGGTCAGCATCGGGTGGTCAGGGAATATGCAATGGCAATGTAGGATAGGTTTCTGAAAAACATCGCGGGGTGGTGCGTATTGTATGGGTGTGTGTTACATTACATTCACTAGTAGGAGTGAGAAAAATATCACGGGGTGGTGTGCATTGTATGGGTGTGTGTTACATTACATTCACTAGTAGGAGTGAGAAAAATATCACGGGGTGGTGTGAATCGCAGGGTCTGAATTAGGATAGGCAGTGAGTGGCAATGTAGGATGGAGAAAAGCACCGTGGGGTGGTCTGCATGGGGAGGTCAGGGAACATGCAATGGCCATGTAGGATAGGTTTCTGAAAAACATCGCGGGGTGGTGCGCATTGTATGGTTGTGTGTTACATTACATTCACTAGTAGGAGTGAGAAAAACATCACGGGGTGGTGCGCATTGTATGTGTGTGTGTTACATTACATTCACTAGTAGGAGTGAGAAAAACATCACGGGGTGGTGTGAATCACAGGGTCTGAATTAGGCTAGGCAGTGAGTGGCAATGTAGGATGGAGAAAAGCACCGCGGGCTGGTCAGAATGGGGAGGTCATGGAACATGCAGTGGCAATGTAGGATAGGTTTCTGAAAAACATCGCGGGGTGGTGCGCATTGTATGGGTGTGTGTTACATTACATTCACTAGTGGGAGTGAGAAAAACATCACGGGGTGGTGTTAATCGGAGGGTCTGAATTAGTATAGGCAGTGAGTGGCAATGTAGGATGGAGAAAAGCACAGCGGTGTGGTCAGCATGGGAAGGTCAGGGAACATGCAGGGGCAATGTAGGATAGGTTTCTGAAAAATATCGCGGGGCGGCGCGCATTGTATGGGTGTGTGTTACATTACATTCACTAGTAGGAGTGAGAAAAACATCACGGGGTGGTGTGAATCGGAGGGTCTGAATTAGGATAGGCAGTGAGTGGCAATGTAGGATGGAGAAAAGCACCGCGGGGTGGTCAGCATGGGGAGGTCAGGGAACATGCAGTGGCAATGAACGATAGTTTTCTGAAAAACATCACGGGGTGGTGCGCATTGTATGGGTGTGTGTTACATTACATTCACTAGTAGGAGTGAGAAAAACATCACGGGGTGGTGTGATTTGGAGGGTCTGAATTAGGACAGGCAGTGAGTGGCAATGAAGGATGGAGAAAAGCACCGCGGGGTGGTCAGCATGGGGAGGTCAGGGAACATGCAGTTGCAATGTAGGATAGGTTTCTGAAAAACATCGCGGGGTGGTGCACATTGTATGGGTTTGTGTTACATTACATTCACTAGTAGGAGTGAGAAAAACATCACGGGGTGGTGCGCATTGTATGTGTGGGTGTTACATTACATTCACTAGTAGGAGTGAGCAAAACATCACGGGTTGGTGCGCATTGTATGGGTTTGTGTTATATTACATTCACTAGTAGGAGTGAGAAAAACATCACGGGGTGGTGTGAATCAGAGCGTCTGAATTAGGATAGGCAGTGAGTGGCAATGTAGGATGGAGAAAAGCACCGCGGGGTGGTCAGAATGGGGAGGTCATGGAACATGCAGTGTCAATGTAGGATAGGTTTCAGAAAAACATCGCGGGGTGGTGCGCATTGTATGGGTGTGTGTTACACTACATTCACTAGTAGGAGTGAGAAAAACATCACGGGGTGGTGCGCATTGTATGGGTGTGTGTTACATTACATTCACTAGTAGGAGTGAGAAAAACATCACGGGGTGTTGAGAATCGCAGGGTCTGAATTAGGATAGGCAGTGAGTGGCAATGTAGGATGGAGAAAAGCACCGCAGGCTGGTCAGAATGGGGAGGTCATGGAACATGCAGTGGCAATGTAGGATAGGTTTCTGAAAAACATCGCGGGGTGGTGCGCATTGTATGGGTGTGTGTTACATTACATTCACTAGTAAGAGTGAGAAAAACATCACGCGGCGGTGCGCATTGTATGGGTTTGTGTTACATTACATTCACTAGTAGCAGTGAGAAAAACATCACGGGGTGGTGTGAATCGGGGGGTCTGAATTAGTATAGGCAGTGAGTGGCAATGTAGGATGGAGAAAAGTACCGCGGTGTGGTCAGCATGGGGAGGTCAGGGAACATGCAGTGGCAATGTAGGATAGGTTTCTGAAAAACATCGCGGGGTGGTGCGCATTGTATGGGTGTGTGTTACATTACATTCACTAGTAGGAGTGAGAAAAATTTCACGGGGTAGTGCGCACTGTATGGGTGTGTGTTACATTACATTGACTAGTAGGAGTGAGAAAAACATCACGGGGTGGTGTGAATCGCAGGGACTGAATTAGGATAGGCAGTGAGTGGCAATGTAGAATGGAGAAAAGCCCCGCGGGGTGGTCAGCATGGGGACGTCAGGGAACATGCAGTGGCAATGTAGGATAGGTTTCTGAAAAATATCGCGTGGTGGTGCGCATTGTATGGGTGTGTGTTACATTACATTCACTAGTAGGAGTGAGAAAAACATCACGGGTTGGTGTGAATTGGAGGGTCTGAATTAGGATAGGCAGTGAGTGGCAATGTAGGATGGAGCAACACACCGCGGGGTGGTCAGCATGGGGAGGTCAGGGAACATGCAGTGGCAAAGTAGGATAGGTTTCTGAAAAACGTCGCGGGGTGGTGCGCATTGTATGGGTGTGTGTTACATTACATTCACTAGTAGGAGTGAGAAATACATCACGGGGTAGTGCGCATTTTATGGGTGTGTGTTACATTACATTCACTAGTAGGAGTGAGAAAAACATCACGTGGTGGTGTGAATCGGAGGGTCTGAATTAGGATATGCAGTGAGTGGCAATGTAGGATGGAGAAAAGCACCGCGGGGTGGTCAGCATGGGGACGTCAGGGAACATGCAATGGCAATGTAGGATAGGTTTCTGAAAAACATCGCGGGGTGGTGCGCATTGTATGGTTGTGTGTTACATTACATTCACTAGTAGGAGTGAGAAAAACATCACGGGGTGGTGTGAATTGGAGGGTCTGAATTAGGATAGGCAGTGAGTGGCAATGAAGGATGGAGAAAAGCACCGCGGGTCCGTCAGCATGGGGAGGTCAGGGAACATGCAGTGGCAAAGTAGGATAGGTTTCTGAAAAACATCGCGGGGTGGTGCGCATTGTATGGGTGTGTGTTACATTACATTCACTAGTAGGAGTGAGAAAAACATCGCGGGGTGGTGTGCATTGTTTGGGTTGTGTTTCATTACATTCACTAGTAGGAATGAGAAAAACATCATGGGGTGGTGCGCATTGTATGTGTGTGTGTTACATTACATTCATTAGTAGGAGTGAGAAAAACATCACGGGGTGGTGCGCATTGTATGGGTGTGTGTTACAGTACATTCACTAGTAGGAGTGAGAAAAACATCACGGGGTGGTGTGAATCGGAGGGTCTGAATTAGGCTAGGCAGTGAGTGGCAATGTAGGATGGAGAAAAGCACCGCGGGCTGGTCAGAATGGGGAGGTCATGGAACATGCAGTGGCAATGTAGGATAGGTTTCTGAAAAACATCGCGGGGTGGTGCGCATTGTATGGGTGTGTGTTACATTACATTCACTAGTGGGAGTGAGAAAAACATCACGGGGTGGTGTTAATCGGAGGGTCTGAATTAGTATAGGCAGTGAGTGGCAATGTAGGATGGAGAAAAGCACAGCGGTGTGGTCAGCATGGGAAGGTCAGGGAACATGCAGGGGCAATGTAGGATAGGTTTCTGAAAAATATCGCGGGGCGGTGCGCATTGTATGGGTGTGTGTTACATTACATTCACTAGTAGGAGTGAGAAAAACATCACGGGGTGGTGTGAATCGGAGGGTCTGAATTAGGATAGGCAGTAAGTGGCAATGTAGGATGGAGAAAAGCACCGCGGGGTGGTCAGCATGGGGAGGTCAGGGAACATGCAGTGGCAATGAACGATAGTTTTCTGAAAAACATCACGGGGTGGTGCGCATTGTATGGGTTTGTGTTACATTACATTCAGTAGTAGGAGTGAGAAAAACATCACGGGGTGGTGCCCATTGTATGTGTGGGTGTTACATTACATTCACTAGTAGGAGTGAGCAAAACATCACGGGTTGGTGCGCATTGTATGAGTTTGTGTTACATTACATTCACTAGTAGGAGTGAGAAAAACATCACGGGGTGGTGTGAATCGCAGGGCCTGAATTAGGATAGGCAGTGAGTGGCAATGTAGAATGGAGAAAAGCACCGCGGGGTGGTCAGAATGGGGAGGTCATGGAACATGCAGTGGCAATGTAGGATAGGTTTCAGAAAAACATCGCGGGGTGGTGCGCATTGTATGGGTGTGTGTTACATTACATTCACTAGTAGGAGTGAGAAAAACATCACGGGGTGGTGCGCATTGTATGGGTGTGTGTTACATTACATTCATTAGTAGGAGTGAGAAAAACATCACGCGGTGGTGCGCATTGTATGGGTATGTGTTACATTACATTCACTAGTAGGAGTGAGAAAAACATCACGGGGTGGTGTGAATCGGAGGGTCTGAATTAGGATAGGCAGTGAGTGGCAATGTAGGATGGAGAAAAGCACCGCGGGGTGGTCAGCATGTGGAGGTCAGGGAACATGCAGAGGCAATGTAGGATATTTTTCTGAAAAATATCGCGGGGTGGTGCGCATTGTATGGGTGTGTGTTACATTACATTAACTAGTAGGAGTGAGAAAAACATCACGGGGTGGTGTGAATCGGAGGGTCTGAATTAGGATAGGCAGTGAGTGGCAATGTAGGATGGAGAAAAGCACCGCGGGGTGGTCAGCACGGGGACGTCAGGGAACATGCAGTGGCAATGTAGGATAAGATTCTGAAAAATATCGCGGGGTGGTGCACATTGTATGGGTGTGTGTTACATAACATTCACTAGTAGGAGTGAGAAAAACATCACGGGGTGGTGTGAATCAGAGGGTCTGATTTAGGATAGGCAGTGAGTTGCAATGTCGGATGGAGAAAAGCACCGCGGGGTGGTCAGCATGGGGAGGTCAGGGAACATGCATTGGCAATGTAGGATAGGTTTCTGAAAAACATCGCGGGGTGGTGCGCATTGTATGGTTGTGTCTTACATTACATTCACTAGTAGGAGTGAGAAAAACATCACGGGGTGGTGCACATTGTATGGGTTTGTGTTACATTACATTCACTAGTAGGAGTGAGAAAAACATCTCGGGGTGGTGCGCATTGTATGGGTGTGTGTTACATTACATTCAATAGTAGGAGTGAGAAAAACATCACGGGGTGGTGCGCATTGTATGGGTGTGTGTTACATTACGTTCACTAGTAGGAGTGAGAAAAACATCACGGGGTGGTGTGAATCGCAGGGTCTGAATTAGGATAGGCAGTGAGTGGCAATGTAGGATGGAGAAAAGCACCACGGGGTGGTCAGCATGGGGAGGGCAGAGAACATGCAATGGCAATGTAGGATAGGTTTCTGAAAAATATCGCGGGGTGGTGCTCATTGCATGGTTGTGTGTTACATTATATTCACTAGTAGGAGTGAGAAAAACATCACGGGGTGGTGCGCATTGTATGGGTGTGTGTTACATTACATTCACTAGTAGGAGTGAGAAAAACATCACGGGGTGTTGAGAATCGCAGGGTCTGAATTAGGATAGGCAGTGAGTGGCAATGTAGGATGGAGAAAAGCACCGCGGGCTGGTCAGAATGGGGAGGTCATGGAACATGCAGTGGCAATGTAGGATAGGTTTCTGAAAAACATCGCGGGGTGGTGCGCATTGTATGGGTGTGTGTTACATTACATTCACTAGTAAGAGTGAGAAAAACATCACGCGGTGGTGCGCATTGTATGGGTGTGTGTTACATTACATTCACTAGTAGCAGTGAGAAACACATCACGGGGTGGTGTGAATCGGGTTGTCTGAATTAGTATAAGCAGTGAGTGGCAATGTAGGATGGAGAAAAGTACCGCGGTGTGGTCAGCATGGGGAGGTCAGGGAACATGCAGTGGCAATGTAGGATAGGTTTCTGAAAAACATCGCGGGGTGGTGCGCATTGTATGGGTGTGTGTTACATTACATTCACTAGTAGGAGTGAGAAAAACATCACGGGGTAGTGCGCACTGTATGGCTGTGTGTTACATTACATTCACTAGTAGGAGTGAGAAAAACATCACGGGGTGGTGTGAATCGCAGGGACTGAATTAGGATAGGCAGTGAGTGGCAATGTAGAATGGAGAAAAGCCCCGCGGGGTGGTCAGCATGGGGACGTCAGGGAACATGCAGTGGCAATGTAGGATAGGTTTCTGAAAAATATCGCCGGGTGGTGCGCATTGTATGGGTGTGTGTTACATTACATTCACTAGTACGAGTGAGAAAAACATCACGGGGTGGTGTGAATCGGAGGGTCTGAATTAGGATAGGCAGTGAGTGGCAATGTAGGATGGAGCAAAGCACCGCGGGGTGGTCAGCATGGGGAGGTCAGGGAACATGCAATGGCAATGTAGGATAGGTTTCTGAAAAACATCGCGGGGTGGTGCGCATTGTATGGTTGTGTGTTACATTACATTCACTAGTAGGAGTGAGAAAAACATCACGGGTTGGTGTGAATTGGAGGGTCTGAATTAGGATAGGCAGTGAGTGGCAATGAAGGATGGAGAAAAGCACCGCAGGTCCGTCAGCATGGGGAGGTCAGGGAACATGCAGTGGCAAAGTAGCATAGGTTTCTGAAAAAGGTCGCAGGGTGGTGCGCATTGAATGGGTGTGTGTTACATTACATTCACTAGTAGGAGTGAGAAAAACATCACGGAGAAGTGCGCATTTTATGGGTGTGTGTTACATTACATTCACTAGTAGGAGTGAGAAAAACATCACGGGGTGGTGTGAATCGCAGGGCCTGAATTAGGATAGGCAGTGAGTGGCAATGTAGGATGGAGAAAAGCACCGCGGGGTGGTCAGCATGGGGACGTCAGGGAACATGCAGTGGCAATGTAGGATAGGTTTCTGAAAAATATTGTGGGGTGGTGCGCATTGTATGGGTGTGTGTTACATTACATTCACTAGTAGGAGTGAGAAAAACATCAAGTGGTGGTGTGAATCGGAGGGTCTGAATTAGGATAGGCAGTGAGTGGCAATGTAGGATGGAGAAAAGCACCGCGGGGTGGTCAGCATGGGGAGGTCAGGGAACATGCAATGGCAATGTAGGATAGGTTTCTGAAAAACATCGCGGGGTGGTGCGCATTGTATGGTTGTGTGTTACATTACATTCACTAGTAGGAGTGAGAAAAACATCACGGGGTGGTGTGAATTGGAGGGTCTGAATTAGGATAGGCAGTGAGTGGCAATGAAGGATGGAGAAAAGCACCGCGGGTCCGTCAGCATGGGGAGGTCAGGGAACATGCAGTGGCAAAGTAGGATAGGTTTCTGAAAAACATCGCGGGGTGGTGCGCATTGTATGGATGTGTGTTACATTACATTCACTAGTAGGAGTGAGAAAAACATCATGGGGTGGTGCGCATTGTATGTGTGTGTGTTACATTACATTCAATAGTAGGAGTGAGAAAAACATCATGGGGTGGTGCGCATTGTATGTGTGTGTGTTACATTACATTCACTAGTAGGAGTGAGCAAAACATCACGCGGTGGTGCGCATTGTATGGGTTTGTGTTACATTACATTCACTCGGAGGAGTGATAAAAACATCACGGGGTGGTGTGAATCAGAGCGTCTGAATTAGGATAGGCAGTGAGTGGCAATGTATGATTGAGAAAAGCACCGTGGGGTGGTCAGAATGGGGAGGTCATGGAACATGCAGTGGCAATGTAGGATAGGTTTCTGAAAAGCATCGCGGGGTGGTGCGCATTTTATGGGTGTGTGTTACATTACATTCACTAGTAGAAGTGAGAAAAACATCACGGGGTGGTGCACATTGTATGGGTGTGTGTTACATTACATTCACTAGTAGGAGTGAGAAAAACATCACGCGGTGGTGTGCATTGTATGGGTGTGTGTTACATTACATTCACTAGTAGGAGTGAGAAAAACATCACAGGGTGGTGTGAATCGGAGGGTCGGAATTAGGATAGGCAGTGAGTGGCAATGTAGGATGGAGAAAAGCACCGCGGGGTGGTCAGCATGGCCAGGTCAGGGAACATGCAGTGGCAATGTAGGATATTTTTCTGAAAAATATCGCGGGGTGGTGCGCATTGTATGGGTGTGTGTTACATTACATTCACTAGTAGGAGTGAGAAAAACATCACGGGGTCGTGTGAATCGGAGGGTCTGAATTAGGAACGGCAGTGAGTGGCAATGTAGGATGGAGAAAAGCACCGTGGGGTGGTCAGCATGGGGAGGTCAGGGAACATGCAGTGGCAATGTAGGACAGGTTTCTGAAAAACATCGCGGGGTGGTGCTCATTGTATGGTTGTGTGTTACATTACATTCACTAGTAGGAGTGAGAAAAACATCACGGGGTGGTGCGCATTGTATGGGTGTGTGTTACATTACATTCACTAGGAGGAGTGAGAAAAACATCACGCGGTGGTGTGCATTGTATGGCTGTGTGTTACATTACATTCACTAGTAGGAGTGAGAAAAACATCACGGGGTGGTGTGAATCGGAGGGTCTGAATTAGGATAGGCAGTGAGTGGCAATGTAGGATGGAGAAAAGAACCGCGGGGTGGTCAGCATGGGGAGGTCAGGGAACATGCAGTGGAAATGAACGATAGTTTTCTGAAAAATATCACGTGGTGGTGCGCAATGTATGGGTGTGTGTTACATTACATTCACTAGTAGGAGTGAGAAAAACATCACGGGGTGGTGTGAATCGGAGGGTCTGAATTAGGATAGGCAGTGAGTGGCAATGTAGGATGGAGAAAAGCACCGCGGGGTGGTCAGCATGGGGAGGTCAGGGAACATGCAGTGGCAATATAGGATAGGTTTCTGAAAAACATCGCGGGGTGGTGCGCATTGTATGGGTGTGTGTTACATTACATTCACTAGTAGGAGTGAGAAAAATATCACGGGGTAGTGCGCATTGTATGTGTGTGTGTTACATTACATTCACTAGTAGGAGTGAGAAAAACATCACGGGGTGGTGTGAATCGGAGGGTCTGAATTAGGATAGGCAGTGAGTGGCAATGTAGGATGGAGAAAAGCACCGTGGGGTGGTCAGCATGGGGAGGTCAGGGAACATGCAGTGGCAATATAGGATAGGTTTCTGAAAAACATCGCGGGGTGGTGCGCATTGTATGGTTGTGTCTTACATTACATTCACTAGTAGGAGTGAGAAAAACATCACGGGGTGGTGCACATTGTATGGGTTTGTGTTACATTACATTCACTAGTAGGAGTGAGAAAAACATCTCGGGGTGGTGCGCATTGTATGGGTGTGTGTTACATTACATTCAATAGTAGGAGTGAGAAAAACATCACGGGGTGGTGCGCATTGTATGGGTGTGTGTTACATTACGTTCACTAGTAGGAGTGAGAAAAACATCACGGGGTGGTGTGAATCGCAGGGTCTGAATTAGGATAGGCAGTGAGTGGCAATGTAGGATGGAGAAAAGCACCACGGGGTGGTCAGCATGGGGAGGGCAGAGAACATGCAATGGCAATGTAGGATAGGTTTCTGAAAAATATCGCGGGGTGGTGCTCATTGTATGGTTGTGTGTTACATTATATTCACTAGTAGGAGTGAGAAAAACATCACGGGGTGGTGCGCATTGTATGGGTGTGTGTTACATTACATTCACTAGTAGGAGTGAGAAAAACATCACGGGGTGTTGAGAATCGCAGGGTCTGAATTAGGATAGGCAGTGAGTGGCAATGTAGGATGGAGAAAAGCACCGCGGGCTGGTCAGAATGGGGAGGTCATGGAACATGCAGTGGCAATGTAGGATAGGTTTCTGAAAAACATCGCGGGGTGGTGCGCATTGTATGGGTGTGTGTTACATTACATTCACTAGTAAGAGTGAGAAAAACATCACGCGGTGGTGCGCATTGTATGGGTGTGTGTTACATTACATTCACTAGTAGCAGTGAGAAACACATCACGGGGTGGTGTGAATCGGGTTGTCTGAATTAGTATAAGCAGTGAGTGGCAATGTAGGATGGAGAAAAGTACCGCGGTGTGGTCAGCATGGGGAGGTCAGGGAACATGCAGTGGCAATGTAGGATAGGTTTCTGAAAAACATCGCGGGGTGGTGCGCATTGTATGGGTGTGTGTTACATTACATTCACTAGTAGGAGTGAGAAAAACATCACGGGGTAGTGCGCACTGTATGGCTGTGTGTTACATTACATTCACTAGTAGGAGTGAGAAAAACATCACGGGGTGGTGTGAATCGCAGGGACTGAATTAGGATAGGCAGTGAGTGGCAATGTAGAATGGAGAAAAGCCCCGCGGGGTGGTCAGCATGGGGACGTCAGGGAACATGCAGTGGCAATGTAGGATAGGTTTCTGAAAAATATCGCCGGGTGGTGCGCATTGTATGGGTGTGTGTTACATTACATTCACTAGTACGAGTGAGAAAAACATCACGGGGTGGTGTGAATCGGAGGGTCTGAATTAGGATAGGCAGTGAGTGGCAATGTAGGATGGAGCAAAGCACCGCGGGGTGGTCAGCATGGGGAGGTCAGGGAACATGCAATGGCAATGTAGGATAGGTTTCTGAAAAACATCGCGGGGTGGTGCGCATTGTATGGTTGTGTGTTACATTACATTCACTAGTAGGAGTGAGAAAAACATCACGGGTTGGTGTGAATTGGAGGGTCTGAATTAGGATAGGCAGTGAGTGGCAATGAAGGATGGAGAAAAGCACCGCAGGTCCGTCAGCATGGGGAGGTCAGGGAACATGCAGTGGCAAAGTAGCATAGGTTTCTGAAAAAGGTCGCAGGGTGGTGCGCATTGAATGGGTGTGTGTTACATTACATTCACTAGTAGGAGTGAGAAAAACATCACGGAGTAGTGCGCATTTTATGGGTGTGTGTTACATTACATTCACTAGTAGGAGTGAGAAAAACATCACGGGGTGGTGTGAATCGCAGGGCCTGAATTAGGATAGGCAGTGAGTGGCAATGTAGGATAGAGAAAAGCACCGCGGGGTGGTCAGCATGGGGACGTCAGGGAACATGCAGTGGCAATGTAGGATAGGTTTCTGAAAAATATTGTGGGGTGGTGCGCATTGTATGGGTGTGTGTTACATTACATTCACTAGTAGGAGTGAGAAAAACATCACGTGGTGGTGTGAATCGGAGGGTCTGAATTAGGATAGGCAGTGAGTGGCAATGTAGGATGGAGAAAAGCACCGCGGGGTGGTCAGCATGGGGAGGTCAGGGAACATGCAATGGCAATGTAGGATAGGTTTCTGAAAAACATCGCGGGGTGGTGCGCATTGTATGGTTGTGTGTTACATTACATTCACTAGTAGGAGTGAGAAAAACATCACGGGGTGGTGTGAATTGGAGGGTCTGAATTAGGATAGGCAGTGAGTGGCAATGAAGGATGGAGAAAAGCACCGCGGGTCCGTCAGCATGGGGAGGTCAGGGAACATGCAGTGGCAAAGTAGGATAGGTTTCTGAAAAACATCGCGGGGTGGTGCGCATTGTATGGATGTGTGTTACATTACATTCACTAGTAGGAGTGAGAAAAACATCATGGGGTGGTGCGCATTGTATGTGTGTGTGTTACATTACATTCAATAGTAGGAGTGAGAAAAACATCATGGGGTGGTGCGCATTGTATGTGTGTGTGTTACATTACATTCACTAGTAGGAGTGAGCAAAACATCACGCGGTGGTGCGCATTGTATGGGTTTGTGTTACATTACATTCACTCGGAGGAGTGATAAAAACATCACGGGGTGGTGTGAATCAGAGCGTCTGAATTAGGATAGGCAGTGAGTGGCAATGTATGATTGAGAAAAGCACCGTGGGGTGGTCAGAATGGGGAGGTCATGGAACATGCAGTGGCAATGTAGGATAGGTTTCTGAAAAGCATCGCGGGGTGGTGCGCATTTTATGGGTGTGTGTTACATTACATTCACTAGTAGAAGTGAGAAAAACATCACGGGGTGGTGCGCATTGTATGGGTGTGTGTTAGATTACATTCACTAGTAGGAGTGAGAAAAACATCACGCGGTGGTGTGCATTGTATGGGTGTGTGTTACATTACATTCACTAGTAGGAGTGAGAAAAACATCACAGGGTGGTGTGAATCGGAGGGTCGGAATTAGGATAGGCAGTGAGTGGCAATGTAGGATGGAGAAAAGCACCGCGGGGTGGTCAGCATGGCCAGGTCAGGGAACATGCAGTGGCAATGTAGGATATTTTTCTGAAAAATATCGCGGGGTGGTGCGCATTGTATGGGTGTGTGTTACATTACATTCACTAGTAGGAGTGAGAAAAACATCACGGGGTCGTGTGAATCGGAGGGTCTGAATTAGGAACGGCAGTGAGTGGCAATGTAGGATGGAGAAAAGCACCGTGGGGTGGTCAGCATGGGGAGGTCAGGGAACATGCAGTGGCAATGTAGGACAGGTTTCTGAAAAACATCGCGGGGTGGTGCTCATTGTATGGTTGTGTGTTACATTACATTCACTAGTAGGAGTGAGAAAAACATCACGGGGTGGTGCGCATTGTATGGGTGTGTGTTACATTACATTCACTATGAGGAGTGAGAAAAACATCACGCGGTGGTGTGCATTGTATGGCTGTGTGTTACATTACATTCACTAGTAGGAGTGAGAAAAACATCACGGGGTGGTGTGAATCGGAGGGTCTGAATTAGGATAGGCAGTGAGTGGCAATGTAGGATGGAGAAAAGAACCGCGGGGTGGTCAGCATGGGGAGGTCAGGGAACATGCAGTGGAAATGAACGATAGTTTTCTGAAAAATATCACGTGGTGGTGCGCAATGTATGGGTGTGTGTTACATTACATTCACTAGTAGGAGTGAGAAAAACATCACGGGGTGGTGTGAATCGGAGGGTCTGAATTAGGATAGGCAGTGAGTGGCAATGTAGGATGGAGAAAAGCACCGCGGGGTGGTCAGCATGGGGAGGTCAGGGAACATGCAGTGGCAATATAGGATAGGTTTCTGAAAAACATCGCGGGGTGGTGCGCATTGTATGGGTGTGTGTTACATTACATTCACTAGTAGGAGTGAGAAAAATATCACGGGGTAGTGCGCATTGTATGTGTGTGTGTTACATTACATTCACTAGTAGGAGTGAGAAAAACATCACGGGGTGGTGTGAATCGGAGGGTCTGAATTAGGATAGGCAGTGAGTGGCAATGTAGGATGGAGAAAAGCACCGCGGGGTGGTCAGCATGGGGAGGTCAGGGAACATGCAGTGGCAATATAGGATAGGTTTCTGAAAAATATCGCGGGGTGGTGAGCATTGTATGGGTGTGTGTTACATTACATTCACTAGTAGGAGTGAGAAAAACATCACGGGGTGGTGTGAATCGGAGGGTCTGAATTAGGATAGGCAGTGAGTGGCAATGTAGGATGGAGAAAAGCACCGCGGGGTGGTCAGCATGGGGAGGTCAGGGAACATGCAATGGCAATGTAGGATAGGTTTCTGAAAAACATCGCGGCGTGGTGCGCATTTTATGGTTGTGTGTAGCATTACATTCACTAGTAGGAGTGAGAAAAACATCACGGGGTGGTGTGAATTGGAGGGTCTGAATTAGGATAGGCAGTGAGTGGCAATGAAGGATGGAGAAAAGCACCGCGGGGTGGTCAGAATGGGGAGGTCATGGATCATGCAGTGGCAATATAGGATAGGTTTCTGAAAAACATCGCGGGGTGGTGCGCATTGTATGGGTCTGTGTTACATTACATTCACTAGTAGGAGTGAGAAAAACATCACGGGGTGGTGCGCATTGTATGGGTGTGTGTTACACTACATTCAATAGTAGGAGTGAGAAAAACATCACGCGGTGGTGCGCATTGTATGGGTGTGTGTTACATTACATTCACTAGTAGGAGTGAGAAATACATCACGGGGTGGTGTGAATCGGAGGGTCTGAATTAGTATAGGCAGTGAGTGGCAATGTAGCATGGAGTAAAGCACCGAGTGTGGTCAGCATGGGGAGGTCAGGGAACATGCAGTGGCAATGTAGGATAGGTTTCTGAAAAATATCGCGGGGTGGTGCGCATTGTATGGGTTTGTGTTACATTACATTCACTAGTAGGACTGAGAAAAACATCACGGGGTGGTGTGAATCGGAGGGTCTGAATCAGGATAGGCAGTGAGTGGCAATGTAGGATGGAGAAAAGCACCGCGGGCTGCTCAGCATGGGGAGGTCAGGGAACATGCAGTGGCAATGAACGATAGTTTTCTGAAAAATATCACGGGGTGGTGCGCATTGTATGGGTGTGTGTTACATTACATTCACTACTAGGAGTGAGAAAAACATCACGGGATGGTGTGAATCGGAGGGTCTGAATTATAATAGGCAGTGAGTGGCAACGCAGGATGGAGAAAAGCACTGCGGGGTGGTCAGCATTGGGAGGTCAGGGAACATGCAGTGGCAATATAGGATAGGGTTCTGAAAAACATCGCGGGGTGGTGCGCATTGTATGGGTGTGTGTTACATTACATTCACTAGTAGGAGTGAGAAAAACATCACGGGGTAGTGCACATTGTATGGGTGTGTGTTACATTACATTCACTAGTAGGAGTGAGAAAAACATCATGGGGTGGTGTGAATCGGAGGGTCTGAATTAGGATAGGCAGTGAGTTGCAATGTAGGTTGGAGAAAAGCACCGCGGGGTGGTCAGCATGGGGAGGTCAGGGAACATGCAATGGCAATGTAGGATAGGTTTCTGAAAAACATCGCGGGGTGGTGCGCATTGTATGGTTGTGTGTTACATTACATTCACTAGTAGGAGTGAGAAAAACATCACGGGGTGGTGTGAATTGGAGGGTCTGAATTAGGATAGGCCGTGAGTAGCAATGAAGGATGGAGAAAAGCACCGCGGATCCGTCAGCATGGGGAGGTCAGGGAACATGCAGTGGCAAAGTAGGATAGGTTTCTGAAAAACATCGCGGGTGGTGCGCATTGTATGGGTGTGTGTTACATTAAAATCACTAGTAGGAGTGAGAAAAACATCACGGGGTGGTGCGCATTGTATGTGTGTGTGTTACATTACATTCACTAATAGGAGTGAGCAAAACATCACGGGGTGGTGCGCATTGTATTGGTTTGTGTTACATTACATTCACTAGGAGGAGTTAGAAAAACATCACGGGGTGGTGTGAATCAGAGCGTTTGAATTAGGATAGGCAGTGAGTGGCAATGTAGGATGGAGAAAAGCACCACGGGGTGGTCAGAATGGGGAGGTCATGGAACATGCAGTGGCAATATAGGATAGGTTTCTGAAAAACATCGCGGGGTGGTGCGCATTGTATGGGTGTGTTTTACATTACATTCACTAGTAGGAGTGAGAAAAACATCACGGGGTTGTGCGCATTGTATTGGTGTGTGTTACATTACATTCACAAGTAGGAGTGAGAAAAAAATCATGCGGTGGTGCGCATTGTATGGGTGTGTGTTACATTACATTCACTAGTAGGAGTGAGAAAAACATCACGGGGTGGTGTGAATCGGAGGGTCTGAATTAGGATAGGCAGTGAGTGGCAATGTAGGAAGGAGAAAAGCACCGCGGGGTGGTCAGCATGGCCAGGTCAGGGAACATGCAGTGGCAATGTAGGATATTTTTCTGAAAAATATCGCGGGGCGTTGCGCATCGTATGGGTGTGTTGTACATTACATTCACTAGTAGGAGTGAGAAAAACATCACGGGGTGGTGTGAATCAGAGGGTCTGAATTAGGATAGGCAGTGAGTGGCAATGTAGGATCGAGAAAAGCACCGCAGGTCCGTCAGCATGGGGAGGTCAGGGAACATGCAGTGGCAAAGTAGGATAGGTTTCTGAAAAACGTCGCGGGGTGGTGCGCATTGTATGGGTGTGTGTTACATTACATTCACTAGTAGGAGTGAGAAAAACATCACGGAGTAGTGCGCATTTTATGGGTGTGTGTTACATTACATTCACTAGTAGGAGTGAGAAAAACATCACGGGGTGGTGTGAATCGCAGGGCCTGAATTAGGATAGGCAGTGAGTGGCAATGTAGGATGGAGAAAAGCACCGCGGGGTGGTCAGCATGGGGACGTCAGGGAACATGCAGTGGCAATGTAGGATAGGTTTCTGAAAAATATTGCGGGGTGGTGCGCATTGTATGGGTGTGTGTTACATTACATTCACTAGTAGGAGTGAGAAAAACATCACGTGGTGGTGTGAATCGGAGGGTCTGAATTAGGATAGGCAGTGAGTGGCAATGTAGGATGGAGAAAAGCACCGCGGGGTGGTCAGCATGGGGAGGTCAGGGAACATGCAATGGCAATGTAGGATAGGTTTCTGAAAAACATCGCGGGGTGGTGCGCATTGTATGGTTGTGTGTTACATTACATTCACTAGTAGGAGTGAGAAAAACATCACGGGGTGGTGTGAATTGGAGGGTCTGAATTAGGATAGGCAGTGAGTGGCAATGAAGGATGGAGAAAAGCACCGCGGGTCCGTCAGCATGGGGAGGTCAGGGAACATGCAGTGGCAAAGTAGGATAGGTTTCTGAAAAACATCGCGGGGTGGTGCGCATTGTATGGGTGTGTGTTACATTACATTCACTAGTAGGAGTGAGAAAAACATCGCGGGGTGGTGTGCATTGTTTGGGTTGTGTTTCATTACATTCACTAGAAGGAGTGAGAAAAACATCATGGGGTGGTGCGCATTGTATGTGTGTGTGTTACATTACATTCACTAGTAGGAGTGAGCAAAACATCACGGGGTGGTGCGCATTGTATGGGTTTGTGTTACATTACATTCACTCGGAGGAGTGATAAAAACATCACGGGGTGGTGTGAATCAGAGCGTCTGAATTAGGATAGGCAGTGTGTGGCAATATATGATTGAGAAAAGCACCGTGGGGTGGTCAGAATGGGGAGGTCATGGAACATGCAGTGGCAATGTAGGATAGGTTTCTGAAAAATATCGCGGGGTGGTGCGCATTGTATGGGTGTGTGTTACATTACATTCACTAGTAGGAGTGAGAAAAACATCACGGGGTGGTGCGCATTGTATGGGTGTGTGTTACATTACATTCACTAGTAGGAGTGAGAAAAACATCACGCGGTGTTGTGCATTTTATGGGTGTGTGTTACATTACATTCACTAGTAGGAGTGAGAAAAACATCACAGGGTGGTGTGAATCGGAGGGTCTGAATTAGGATAGGCAGTGAGTGGCAATGTAGGATGGAGAAAAGCACCGCGGGGTGGTCAGCATGGCCAGGTCAGGGAACATGCAGTGGCAATGTAGGATATTTTTCTGAAAAATATCGCGGGGTGGTGCGCATTGTATGGGTGTGTGTTACATTACATTCACTAGTAGGAGTGAGAAAAACATCACGGGGTCGTGTGAATCGGAGGGTCTGAATTAGGAACGGCAGTGAGTGGCAATGTAGCATGGAGAAAAGCACCGAGTGTGGTCAGCATGAGGAGTTCAGGGAACATGCAGTGGCAATGTAGGATAGGTTTCTGAAAAATATCGCGGGGTGGTGCAAATTGTATGGGTGTGTGTTACATTACATTCACTAGTAGGAGTGAGAAAAACATCACGGGGTGGTGTGAATCGGAGGGTCTGAATTAGGATAGGCAGTGAGTGGCAATGTAGGATGGAGAAAAGAACCGCGGGGTGGTCAGCATGGGGAGGTCAGGGAACATGCAGTGGAAATGAACGATAGTTTTCTGAAAAATATCACGTGGTGGTGCGCAATGTATGGGTGTGTGTTACATTACATTCACTAGTAGGAGTGAGAAAAAAATCATGCGGTGGTGCGCATTGTATGGGTGTGTGTTACATTACATTCACTAGTAGGAGTGAGAAAAACATCACGGGGTGGTGTGAATCGGAGGGTCTGAATTAGGATAGGCAGTGAGTGGCAATGTAGGAAGGAGAAAAGCACCGCGGGGTGGTCAGCATGGCCAGGTCAGGGCACATGCAGTGGCAATGTAGGATATTTTTCTGAAAAATATCGCGGGGCGTTGCGCATCGTATGGGTGTGTTGTACATTACATTCACTAGTAGGAGTGAGAAAAACATCACGGGGTGGTGTGAATCAGAGGGTCTGAATTAGGATAGGCAGTGAGTGGCAATGTAGGATCGAGAAAAGCACCGCAGGTCCGTCAGCATGGGGAGGTCAGGGAACATGCAGTGGCAAAGTAGGATAGGTTTCTGAAAAACGTCGCGGGGTGGTGCGCATTGTATGGGTGTGTGTTACATTACATTCACTAGTAGGAGTGAGAAAAACATCACGGAGTAGTGCGCATTTTATGGGTGTGTGTTACATTACATTCACTAGTAGGAGTGAGAAAAACATCACGGGGTGGTGTGAATCGCAGGGCCTGAATTAGGATAGGCAGTGAGTGGCAATGTAGGATGGAGAAAAGCACCGCGGGGTGGTCAGCATGGGGACGTCAGGGAACATGCAGTGGCAATGTAGGATAGGTTTCTGAAAAATATTGCGGGGTGGTGCGCATTGTATGGGTGTGTGTTACATTACATTCACTAGTAGGAGTGAGAAAAACATCACGTGGTGGTGTGAATCGGAGGGTCTGAATTTGGATAGGCAGTGAGTGGCAATGTAGGATGGAGAAAAGCACCGCGGGGTGGTCAGCATGGGGAGGTCAGTGAACATGCAATGGCAATGTAGGATAGGTTTCTGAAAAACATCGCGGGGTGGTGCGCATTGTATGGTTGTGTGTTACATTACATTCACTAGTAGGAGTGAGAAAAACATCACGGGGTGGTGTGAATTGGAGGGTCTGAATTAGGATAGGCAGTGAGTGGCAATGAAGGATGGAGAAAAGCACCGCGGGTCCGTCAGCATGGGGAGGTCAGGGAACATGCAGTGGCAAAGTAGGATAGGTTTCTCAAAAACATCGTGGGGTGGTGCGCATTGTATGGGTGTGTGTTACATTACATTCACTAGTAGGAGTGAGAAAAACATCGCGGGGTCGCGTGCATTGTTTGGGTTGTGTTTCATTACATTCACTAGAAGGAGTGAGAAAAACATCATGGGGTGGTGCGCATTGTATGTGTGTGTGTTACATTACATTCACTAGTAGGAGTGAGCAAAACATCACGGGGTGGTGCGCATTGTATGGGTTTGTGTTACATTACATTCACTCGGAGGAGTGATAAAAACATCACGGGGTGGTGTGAATCAGAGCGTCTGAATTAGGATAGGCAGTGTGTGGCAATATATGATTGAGAAAAGCACCGTGGGGTGGTCAGAATGGGGAGGTCATGGAACATGCAGTGGCAATGTAGGATAGGTTTCTGAAAAATATCGCGGGGTGGTGCGCATTGTATGGGTGTGTGTTACATTACATTCACTAGTAGGAGTGAGAAAAACATCACGGGGTGGTGCGCATTGTATGGGTGTGTGTTACATTACATTCACTAGTAGGAGTGAGAAAAACATCACGCGGTGTTGTGCATTTTATGGGTGTGTGTTACATTACATTCACTAGTAGGAGTGAGAAAAACATCACAGGGTGGTGTGAATCGGAAGGTCGGAATTAGGATAGGCAGTGAGTGGCAATATAGGATGGAGGAAAGCACCGCGGGGTGGTCAGCATGGGGACGTCAGGGAACATGAAGTGGCAATGTAGGTTAGGTTTCTGAAAAACATCACGGGGTGGTGCGCATTGTATGGGTGTGTGTTACATTACATTCACTAGTAGGAGTGAGAAAAACATCACGGGGTGGTGTGAATCGGAGGGTCTGAATTAGGATAGGCAGTGAGTGGCAATGTAGGATGGAGAAAAGAACCGCGGGGTGGTCAGCATGGGGAGGTCAGGGAACATGCAGTGGAAATGAACGATAGTTTTCTGAAAAATATCACGTGGTGGTGCGCAATGTATGGGTGTGTGTTACATTACATTCACTAGTAGGAGTGAGAAAAACATCACGGGGTGGTGTGAATCGGAGGGTCTGAATTAGGATAGGCAGTGAGTGGCAATGTAGGATGGAGAAAAGCACCGCGGGGTGGTCAGCATGGGGAGGTCAGGGAACATGCAGTGGCAATATAGGATAGGTTTCTGAAACACATCGCGGGGTGGTGCGCATTGTATGGGTGTGTGTTACATTACATTCACTAGTAGGAGTGAGAAAAACATCACGGGGTAGTGCGCATTGTATGTGTGTGTGTTACATTACATTCACTAGTAGGAGTGAGAAAAACATCACGGGGTGGTGTGAATCGCAGGGCCTGAATTAGGATAGGCAGTGAGTGGCAATGTAGGATGGAGAAAAGCACCGCGGGGTGGTCAGCATGGGGACGTCAGGGAACATGCAGTGGCAATGTAGGATAGGTTTCTGAAAAATATCGCGGGGTGGTGAGCATTGTATGGGTGTGTGTTACATTACATTCACTAGTAGGAGTGAGAAAAACATCATGGGGTGGTGTGAATCAGAGGGTCTGAATTAGGATAGGCAGTGAGTGGCAATGTAGGATGGAGAAAAGCACCGCGGGGTGGTCAGCATGGGGAGGTCAGGGAACATGCAATGGCAATGTAGGATAGGTTTCTGAAAAACATCGCGGCGTGGTGCGCATTTTATGGTTGTGTGTTACATTACATTCACTAGTAGGAGTGAGAAAAACATCACGGGGTGGTGTGAATTGGAGGGTCTGAATTAGGATAGGCAGTGAGTGGCAATGAAGGATGGAGAAAAGCACCGCGGGGTGGTCAGAATGGGGAGGTCATGGAACATGCAATGGCAATATAGGATAGGTTTCTGAAAAACATCGCGGGGTGGTGCGCATTGTATGGGTCTGTGTTACATTACATTCACTAGTAGGAGTGAGAAAAACATCACGGGGTGGTGCGCATTGTATGGGTGTGTGTTACACTACATTCAATAGTAGTAGTGAGAAAAACATCACGCGGTGGTGCGCATTGTATGGGTGTGTGTTACATTACATTCACTAGTAGGAGTGAGAAATACATCACGGGGTGGTGTGAATCGGAGGTTCTGAATTAGTATAGGCAGTGAGTGGCAATGTAGCATGGAGTAAAGCACCGAGTGTGGTCAGCATGGGGAGGTCAGGGAACATGCAGTGGCAATGTAGGATAGGTTTCTGAAAAATATCGCGGGGTGGTGCGCATTGTATGGGTTTGTGTTACATTACATTCACTAGTAGGAGTGAGAAAAACATCACGGGGTGGTGTGAATCGGAGGGTCTGAATTAGGATAGGCAGTGAGTGGCAATGTAGGATGGAGAAAAGCACCGCGGGCTGCTCAGCATGGGGAGGTCAGGGAACATGCAGTGGCAATGAACGATAGTTTTCTGAAAAATATCACGGGGTGGTGCGCATTGTATGGGTGTGTGTTACATTACATTCACTACTAGGAGTGAGAAAAACATCACGGGATGGTGTGAATCGGAGGGTCTGAATTATAATAGGCAGTGAGTGGCAACGCAGGATGGAGAAAAGCACCGCGGGGTGGTCAGCATGGGGAGGTCAGGGAACATGCAGTGGCAATATAGGATAGGTTTCTGAAAAACATCGCGGGGTGGTGCGCATTGTATGGGTGTGTGTTACATTACATTCACTAGTAGGAGTGAGAAAAACATCGCGGGGTGGTGTGCATTGTTTGGGTTGTGTTTCATTACATTCACTAGAAGGAGTGAGAAAAACATCATGGGGTGGTGCGCATTGTATGTGTGTGTGTTACATTACATTCACTAGTAGGAGTGAGAAAAACATCACGGGGTGGTGCGCATTGTATGGTTGTGTGTTACATTATATTCACTAGTAGGAGTGAGAAAAACATCACGGGGTGGTGCGCATTGTATGGGTGTGTGTTACATTACATTCACTAGTAGGAGTGAGAAAAACATCACGGGGTGTTGAGAATCGCAGGGTCTGAATTAGGATAGGCAGTGAGTGGCAATGTAGGATGGAGAAAAGCACCGCGGGCTGGTCAGAATGGGGAGGTCATGGAACATGCAGTGGCAATGTAGGATAGGTTTCTGAAAAACATCGCGGGGTGGTGCGCATTGTATGGGTGTGTGTTACATTACATTCACTAGTAAGAGTGAGAAAAACATCACGCGGTGGTGCGCATTGTATGGGTGTGTGTTACATTACATTCACTAGTAGCAGTGAGAAACACATCACGGGGTGGTGTGAATCGGGTTGTCTGAATTAGTATAAGCAGTGAGTGGCAATGTAGGATTGAGAAAAGTACCGCGGTGTGGTCAGCATGGGGAGGTCAGGGAACATGCAGTGGCAATGTAGGATAGGTTTCTGAAAAACATCGCGGGGTGGTGCGCATTGTATGGGTGTGTGTTACATTACATTCACTAGTAGGAGTGAGAAAAACATCACGGGGTAGTGCGCACTGTATGGCTGTGTGTTACATTACATTCACTAGTAGGAGTGAGAAAAACATCACGGGGTGGTGTGAATCGCAGGGACTGAATTAGGATAGGCAGTGAGTGGCAATGTAGAATGGAGAAAAGCCCCGCGGGGTGGTCAGCATGGGGACGTCAGGGAACATGCAGTGGCAATGTAGGATAGGTTTCTGAAAAATATCGCCGGGTGGTGCGCATTGTATGGGTGTGTGTTACATTACATTCACTAGTACGAGTGAGAAAAACATCACGGGGTGGTGTGAATCGGAGGGTCTGAATTAGGATAGGCAGTGAGTGGCAATGTAGGATGGAGCAAAGCACCGCGGGGTGGTCAGCATGGGGAGGTCAGGGAACATGCAATGGCAATGTAGGATAGGTTTCTGAAAAACATCGCGGGGTGGTGCGCATTGTATGGTTGTGTGTTACATTACATTCACTAGTAGGAGTGAGAAAAACATCACGGGTTGGTGTGAATTGGAGGGTCTGAATTAGGATAGGCAGTGAGTGGCAATGAAGGATGGAGAAAAGCACCGCAGGTCCGTCAGCATGGGGAGGTCAGGGAACATGCAGTGGCAAAGTAGCATAGGTTTCTGAAAAAGGTCGCAGGGTGGTGCGCATTGAATGGGTGTGTGTTACATTACATTCACTAGTAGGAGTGAGAAAAACATCACGGAGTAGTGCGCATTTTATGGGTGTGTGTTACATTACATTCACTAGTAGGAGTGAGAAAAACATCACGGGGTGGTGTGAATCGCAGGGCCTGAATTAGGATAGGCAGTGAGTGGCAATGTAGGATAGAGATAAGCACCGCGGGGTGGTCAGCATGGGGACGTCAGGGAACATGCAGTGGCAATGTAGGATAGGTTTCTGAAAAATATTGTGGGTTGGTGCGCATTGTATGGGTGTGTGTTACATTGCATTCACTAGTAGGAGTGAGAAAAACATCACGTGGTGGTGTGAATCGGAGGGTCTGAATTAGGATAGGCAGTGAGTGGCAATGTAGGATGGAGAAAAGCACCGCGGGGTGGTCAGCATGGGGAGGTCAGGGAACATGCAATGGCAATGTAGGATAGGTTTCTGAAAAACATCGCGGGGTGGTGCGCATTGTATGGTTGTGTGTTACATTACATTCACTAGTAGGAGTGAGAAAAACATCACGGGGTGGTGTGAATTGGAGGGTCTGAATTAGGATAGGCAATGAGTGGCAATGAAGGATGGAGAAAAGCACCGCGGGTCCGTCAGCATGGGGAGGTCAGGGAACATGCAGTGGCAAAGTAGGATAGGTTTCTGAAAAACATCGCGGGGTGGTGCGCATTGTATGGATGTGTGTTACATTACATTCACTAGTAGGAGTGAGAAAAACATCATGGGGTGGTGCGCATTGTATGTGTGTGTGTTACATTACATTCAATAGTAGGAGTGAGAAAAACATCATGGGGTGGTGCGCATTGTATGTGTGTGTGTTACATTACATTCACTAGTAGGAGTGAGCAAAACATCACGCGGTGGTGCGCATTGTATGGGTTTGTGTTACATTACATTCACTCGGAGGAGTGATAAAAACATCACGGGGTGGTGTGAATCAGAGCGTCTGAATTAGGATAGGCAGTGAGTGGCAATGTATGATTGAGAAAAGCACCGTGGGGTGGTCAGAATGGGGAGGTCATGGAACATGCAGTGGCAATGTAGGATAGGTTTCTGAAAAGCATCGCGGGGTGGTGCGCATTTTATGGGTGTGTGTTACATTACATTCACTAGTAGAAGTGAGAAAAACATCACGGGGTGGTGCACATTGTATGGGTGTGTGTTACATTACATTCACTAGTAGGAGTGAGAAAAACATCACGCGGTGGTGTGCATTGTATGGGTGTGTGTTACATTACATTCACTAGTAGGAGTGAGAAAAACATCACAGGGTGGTGTGAATCGGAGGGTCGGAATTAGGATAGGCAGTGAGTGGCAATGTAGGATGGAGAAAAGCACCGCGGGGTGGTCAGCATGGCCAGGTCAGGGAACATGCAGTGGCAATGTAGGATATTTTTCTGAAAAATATCGCGGGGTGGTGCGCATTGTATGGGTGTGTGTTACATTACATTCACTAGTAGGAGTGAGAAAAACATCACGGGGTCGTGTGAATCGGAGGGTCTGAATTAGGAACGGCAGTGAGTGGCAATGTAGGATGGAGAAAAGCACCGTGGGGTGGTCAGCATGGGGAGGTCAGGGAACATGCAGTGGCAATGTAGGACAGGTTTCTGAAAAACATCGCGGGGTGGTGCTCATTGTATGGTTGTGTGTTACATTACATTCACTAGTAGGAGTGAGAAAAACATCACGGGGTGGTGCGCATTGTATGGGTGTGTGTTACATTACATTCACTAGGAGGAGTGAGAAAAACATCACGCGGTGGTGTGCATTGTATGGCTGTGTGTTACATTACATTCACTAGTAGGAGTGAGAAAAACATCACGGGGTGGTGTGAATCGGAGGGTCTGAATTAGGATAGGCAGTGAGTGGCAATGTAGGATGGAGAAAAGAACCGCGGGGTGGTCAGCATGGGGAGGTCAGGGAACATGCAGTGGAAATGAACGATAGTTTTCTGAAAAATATCACGTGGTGGTGCGCAATGTATGGGTGTGTGTTACATTACATTCACTAGTAGGAGTGAGAAAAACATCACGGGGTGGTGTGAATCGGAGGGTCTGAATTAGGATAGGCAGTGAGTGGCAATGTAGGATGGAGAAAAGCACCGCGGGGTGGTCAGCATGGGGAGGTCAGGGAACATGCAGTGGCAATATAGGATAGGTTTCTGAAAAACATCGCGGGGTGGTGCGCATTGTATGGGTGTGTGTTACATTACATTCACTAGTAGGAGTGAGAAAAATATCACGGGGTAGTGCGCATTGTATGTGTGTGTGTTACATTACATTCACTAGTAGGAGTGAGAAAAACATCACGGGGTGGTGTGAATCGGAGGGTCTGAATTAGGATAGGCAGTGAGTGGCAATGTAGGATGGAGAAAAGCACCGCGGGGTGGTCAGCATGGGGAGGTCAGGGAACATGCAGTGGCAATATAGGATAGGTTTCTGAAAAATATCGCGGGGTGGTGAGCATTGAATGGGTGTGTGTTACATTACATTCACTAGTAGGAGTGAGAAAAACATCACGGGGTGGTGTGAATCGGAGGGTCTGAATTAGGATAGGCAGTGAGTGGCAATGTAGGATGGAGAAAAGCACCGCGGGGTGGTCAGCATGGGGAGGTCAGGGAACATGCAATGGCAATGTAGGATAGGTTTCTGAAAAACATCGCGGCGTGGTGCGCATTTTATGGTTGTGTGTTACATTACATTCACTAGTAGGAGTGAGAAAAACATCACGGGGTGGTGTGAATTGGAGGGTCTGAATTAGGATAGGCAGTGAGTGGCAATGAAGGATGGAGAAAAGCACCGCGGGGTGGTCAGAATGGGGAGGTCATGGATCATGCAGTGGCAATATAGGATAGGTTTCTGAAAAACATCGCGGGGTGGTGCGCATTGTATGGGTCTGTGTTACATTACATTCACTAGTAGGAGTGAGAAAAACATCACGGGGTGGTGCGCATTGTATGGGTGTGTGTTACACTACATTCAATAGTAGGAGTGAGAAAAACATCACGCGGTGGTGCGCATTGTATGGGTGTGTGTTACATTACATTCACTAGTAGGAGTGAGAAATACATCACGGGGTGGTGTGAATCGGAAGGTCTGAATTAGTATAGGCAGTGAGTGGCAATGTAGCATGGAGTAAAGCACCGAGTGTGGTCAGCATGGGGAGGTCAGGGAACATGCAGTGGCAATGTAGGATAGGTTTCTGAAAAATATCGCGGGGTGGTGCGCATTGTATGGGTTTGTGTTACATTACATTCACTAGTAGGACTGAGAAAAACATCACGGGGTGGTGTGAATCGGAGGGTCTGAATCAGGATAGGCAGTGAGTGGCAATGTAGGATGGAGAAAAGCACCGCGGGCTGCTCAGCATGGGGAGGTCAGGGAACATGCAGTGGCAATGAACGATAGTTTTCTGAAAAATATCACGGGGTGGTGCGCATTGTATGGGTGTGTGTTACATTACATTCACTACTATGAGTGAGAAAATCATCACGGGATGGTGTGAATCGGAGGGTCTGAATTATAATAGGCAGTGAGTGGCAACGCAGGATGGAGAAAAGCACCGCGGGGTGGTCAGCATTGGGAGGTCAGGGAACATGCAGTGGCAATATAGGATAGGGTTCTGAAAAACATCGCGGGGTGGTGCGCATTGTATGGGTGTGTGTTACATTACATTCACTAGTAGGAGTGAGAAAAACATCACGGGGTAGTGCACATTGTATGGGTGTGTGTTACATTACATTCACTAGTAGGAGTGAGAAAAACATCATGGGGTGGTGTGAATCGGAGGGTCTGAATTAGGATAGGCAGTGAGTTGCAATGTAGGTTGGAGAAAAGCACCGCGGGGTGGTCAGCATGGGGAGGTCAGGGAACATGCAATGGCAATGTAGGATAGGTTTCTGAAAAACATCGCGGGGTGGTGCGCATTGTATGGTTGTGTGTTACATTACATTCACTAGTAGGAGTGAGAAAAACATCACGGGGTGGTGTGAATTGGAGGGTCTGAATTAGGATAGGCCGTGAGTAGCAATGAAGGATGGAGAAAAGCACCGCGGATCCGTCAGCATGGGGAGGTCAGGGAACATGCAGTGGCAAAGTAGGATAGGTTTCTGAAAAACATCGCGGGTGGTGCGCATTGTATGGGTGTGTGTTACATTAAAATCACTAGTAGGAGTGAGAAAAACATCACGGGGTGGTGCGCATTGTATGTGTGTGTGTTACATTACATTCACTAATAGGAGTGAGCAAAACATCACGGGGTGGTGCGCATTGTATTGGTTTGTGTTACATTACATTCACTAGGAGGAGTTAGAAAAACATCACGGGGTGGTGTGAATCAGAGCGTTTGAATTAGGATAGGCAGTGAGTGGCAATGTAGGATGGAGAAAAGCACCACGGGGTGGTCAGAATGGGGAGGTCATGGAACATGCAGTGGCAATATAGGATAGGTTTCTGAAAAACATCGCGGGGTGGTGCGCATTGTATGGGTGTGTTTTACATTACATTCACTAGTAGGAGTGAGAAAAACATCACGGGGTTGTGCGCATTGTATTGGTGTGTGTTACATTACATTCACAAGTAGGAGTGAGAAAAAAATCATGCGGTGGTGCGCATTGTATGGGTGTGTGTTACATTACATTCACTAGTAGGAGTGAGAAAAACATCACGGGGTGGTGTGAATCGGAGGGTCTGAATTAGCATAGGCAGTGAGTGGCAATGTAGGAAGGAGAAAAGCACCGCGGGGTGGTCAGCATGGCCAGGTCAGGGCACATGCAGTGGCAATGTAGGATATTTTTCTGAAAAATATCGCGGGGCGTTGCGCATCGTATGGGTGTGTTGTACATTACATTCACTAGTAGGAGTGAGAAAAACATCACGGGGTGGTGTGAATCAGAGGGTCTGAATTAGGATAGGCAGTGAGTGGCAATGTAGGATCGAGAAAAGCACCGCAGGTCCGTCAGCATGGGGAGGTCAGGGAACATGCAGTGGCAAAGTAGGATAGGTTTCTGAAAAACGTCGCGGGGTGGTGCGCATTGTATGGGTGTGTGTTACATTACATTCACTAGTAGGAGTGAGAAAAACATCACGGAGTAGTGCGCATTTTATGGGTGTGTGTTACATTACATTCACTAGTAGGAGTGAGAAAAACATCACGGGGTGGTGTGAATCGCAGGGCCTGAATTAGGATAGGCAGTGAGTGGCAATGTAGGATGGAGAAAAGCACCGCGGGGTGGTCAGCATGGGGACGTCAGGGAACATGCAGTGGCAATGTAGGATAGGTTTCTGAAAAATATTGCGGGGTGGTGCGCATTGTATGGGTGTGTGTTACATTACATTCACTAGTAGGAGTGAGAAAAACATCACGTGGTGGTGTGAATCGGAGGGTCTGAATTTGGATAGGCAGTGAGTGGCAATGTAGGATGGAGAAAAGCACCGCGGGGTGGTCAGCATGGGGAGGTCAGTGAACATGCAATGGCAATGTAGGATAGGTTTCTGAAAAACATCGCGGGGTGGTGCGCATTGTATGGTTGTGTGTTACATTACATTCACTAGTAGGAGTGAGAAAAACATCACGGGGTGGTGTGAATTGGAGGGTCTGAATTAGGATAGGCAGTGAGTGGCAATGAAGGATGGAGAAAAGCACCGCGGGTCCGTCAGCATGGGGAGGTCAGGGAACATGCAGTGGCAAAGTAGGATAGGTTTCTCAAAAACATCGTGGGGTGGTGCGCATTGTATGGGTGTGTGTTACATTACATTCACTAGTAGGAGTGAGAAAAACATCGCGGGGTCGCGTGCATTGTTTGGGTTGTGTTTCATTACATTCACTAGAAGGAGTGAGAAAAACATCATGGGGTGGTGCGCATTGTATGTGTGTGTGTTACATTACATTCACTAGTAGGAGTGAGCAAAACATCACGGGGTGGTGCGCATTGTATGGGTTTGTGTTACATTACATTCACTCGGAGGAGTGATAAAAACATCACGGGGTGGTGTGAATCAGAGCGTCTGAATTAGGATAGGCAGTGTGTGGCAATATATGATTGAGAAAAGCACCGTGGGGTGGTCAGAATGGGGAGGTCATGGAACATGCAGTGGCAATGTAGGATAGGTTTCTGAAAAATATCGCGGGGTGGTGCGCATTGTATGGGTGTGTGTTACATTACATTCACTAGTAGGAGTGAGAAAAACATCACGGGGTGGTGCGCATTGTATGGGTGTGTGTTACATTACATTCACTAGTAGGAGTGAGAAAAACATCACGCGGTGTTGTGCATTTTATGGGTGTGTGTTACATTACATTCACTAGTAGGAGTGAGAAAAACATCACAGGGTGGTGTGAATCGGAAGGTCGGAATTAGGATAGGCAGTGAGTGGCAATATAGGATGGAGGAAAGCACCGCGGGGTGGTCAGCATGGGGACGTCAGGGAACATGAAGTGGCAATGTAGGTTAGGTTTCTGAAAAACATCACGGGGTGGTGCGCATTGTATGGGTGTGTGTTACATTACATTCACTAGTAGGAGTGAGAAAAACATCACGGGGTGGTGTGAATCGGAGGGTCTGAATTAGGATAGGCAGTGAGTGGCAATGTAGGATGGAGAAAAGAACCGCGGGGTGGTCAGCATGGGGAGGTCAGGGAACATGCAGTGGAAATGAACGATAGTTTTCTGAAAAATATCACGTGGTGGTGCGCAATGTATGGGTGTGTGTTACATTACATTCACTAGTAGGAGTGAGAAAAACATCACGGGGTGGTGTGAATCGGAGGGTCTGAATTAGGATAGGCAGTGAGTGGCAATGTAGGATGGAGAAAAGCACCGCGGGGTGGTCAGCATGGGGAGGTCAGGGAACATGCAGTGGCAATATAGGATAGGTTTCTGAAACACATCGCGGGGTGGTGCGCATTGTATGGGTGTGTGTTACATTACATTCACTAGTAGGAGTGAGAAAAACATCACGGGGTAGTGCGCATTGTATGTGTGTGTGTTACATTACATTCACTAGTAGGAGTGAGAAAAACATCACGGGGTGGTGTGAATCGCAGGGCCTGAATTAGGATAGGCAGTGAGTGGCAATGTAGGATGGAGAAAAGCACCGCGGGGTGGTCAGCATGGGGACGTCAGGGAACATGCAGTGGCAATGTAGGATAGGTTTCTGAAAAATATCGCGGGGTGGTGAGCATTGTATGGGTGTGTGTTACATTACATTCACTAGTAGGAGTGAGAAAAACATCATGGGGTGGTGTGAATCGGAGGGTCTGAATTAGGATAGGCAGTGAGTGGCAATGTAGGATGGAGAAAAGCACCGCGGGGTGGTCAGCATGGGGAGGTCAGGGAACATGCAATGGCAATGTAGGATAGGTTTCTGAAAAACATCGCGGCGTGGTGCGCATTTTATGGTTGTGTGTTACATTACATTCACTAGTAGGAGTGAGAAAAACATCACGGGGTGGTGTGAATTGGAGGGTCTGAATTAGGATAGGCAGTGAGTGGCAATGAAGGATGGAGAAAAGCACCGCGGGGTGGTCAGAATGGGGAGGTCATGGAACATGCAATGGCAATATAGGATAGGTTTCTGAAAAACATCGCGGGGTGGTGCGCATTGTATGGGTCTGTGTTACATTACATTCACTAGTAGGAGTGAGAAAAACATCACGGGGTGGTGCGCATTGTATGGGTGTGTGTTACACTACATTCAATAGTAGTAGTGAGAAAAACATCACGCGGTGGTGCGCATTGTATGGGTGTGTGTTACATTACATTCACTAGTAGGAGTGAGAAATACATCACGGGGTGGTGTGAATCGGAGGTTCTGAATTAGTATAGGCAGTGAGTGGCAATGTAGCATGGAGTAAAGCACCGAGTGTGGTCAGCATGGGGAGGTCAGGGAACATGCAGTGGCAATGTAGGATAGGTTTCTGAAAAATATCGCGGGGTGGTGCGCATTGTATGGGTTTGTGTTACATTACATTCACTAGTAGGAGTGAGAAAAACATCACGGGGTGGTGTGAATCGGAGGGTCTGAATTAGGATAGGCAGTGAGTGGCAATGTAGGATGGAGAAAAGCACCGCGGGCTGCTCAGCATGGGGAGGTCAGGGAACATGCAGTGGCAATGAACGATAGTTTTCTGAAAAATATCACGGGGTGGTGCGCATTGTATGGGTGTGTGTTACATTACATTCACTACTAGGAGTGAGAAAAACATCACGGGATGGTGTGAATCGGAGGGTCTGAATTATAATAGGCAGTGAGTGGCAACGCAGGATGGAGAAAAGCACCGCGGGGTGGTCAGCATGGGGAGGTCAGGGAACATGCAGTGGCAATATAGGATAGGTTTCTGAAAAACATCGCGGGGTGGTGCGCATTGTATGGGTGTGTGTTACATTACATTCACTAGTAGGAGTGAGAAAAACATCGCGGGGTGGTGTGCATTGTTTGGGTTGTGTTTCATTACATTCACTAGAAGGAGTGAGAAAAACATCATGGGGTGGTGCGCATTGTATGTGTGTGTGTTACATTACATTCACTAGTAGGAGTGAGCAAAACATCACGGGGTGGTGCGCATTGTATTGGTTTGTGTTACATTACATTCACTCGGAGGAGTGATAAAAACATCACGGGGTGGTGTGAATCAGAGCGTCTGAATTAGGATAGGCAGTGTGTGGCAATATATGATTGAGAAAAGCACCGTGGGGTGGTCAGAATGGGGAGGTCATGGAACATGCAGTGGCAATGTAGGATAGGTTTCTGAAAAATATCGCGGGGTGGTGCGCATTGTATGGGTGTGTGTTACATTACATTCACTAGTAGGAGTGAGAAAAACATCACGGGGTGGTGCGCATTGTATGGGTGTGTGTTACATTACATTCACTAGTAGGAGTGAGAAAAACATCACGCGGTGTTGTGCATTTTATGGGTGTGTGTTACATTACATTCACTAGTAGGAGTGAGAAAAACATCACAGGGTGGTGTGAATCGGAGGGTCGGAATTAGGATAGGCAGTGAGTGGCAATGTAGGATGGAGAAAAGCACCGCGGGGTGGTCAGCATGGCCAGGTCAGGGAACATGCAGTGGCAATGTAGGATATTTTTCTGAAAAATATCGCGGGGTGGTGCGCATTGTATGGGTGTGTGTTACATTACATTCACTAGTAGGAGTGAGAAAAACATCACGGGGTCGTGTGAATCGGAGGGTCTGAATTATTATAGACAGTGAGTGGCAATGTAGCATGGAGAAAAGCACCGAGTGTGGTCAGCATGAGGAGGTCAGGGAACATGCAGTGGCAATGTAGGATAGGTTTCTGAAAAATATCGCGGGGTGGTGCGCATTGTATGGGTGTGTGTTACATTACATTCACTAGTAGGAGTGAGAAAAACATCACGGGGTGGTGTGAATCGGAGGGTCTGAATTAGGATAGGCAGTGAGTGGCAATGTAGGATGGAGAAAAGAACCGCGGGGTGGTCAGCATGGGGAGGTCAGGGAACATGCAGTGGAAATGAACGATAGTTTTCTGAAAAATATCACGTGGTGGTGCGCAATGTATGGGTGTGTGTTACATTACATTCACTAGTAGGAGTGAGAAAAACATCACGGGGTGGTGTGAATCGGAGGGTCTGAATTAGGATAGGTAGTGAGTGGCAATGTAGGATGGAGAAAAGAACCGCGGGGTGGTCAGCATGGGGAGGTCAGGGAACATGCAGTGGAAATGAACGATAGTTTTCTGAAAAATATCACGTGGTGGTGCGCAATGTATGGGTGTGTGTTACATTACATTCACTAGTAGGAGTGAGAAAAACATCACGGGGTGGTGTGAATCGGAGGGTCTGAATTAGGATAGGCAGTGAGTGGCAATGTAGGATGGAGAAAAGCACCGCGGGGTGGTCAGCATGGGGAGGTCAGGGAACATGCAGTGGCAATATAGGATAGGTTTCTGAAAAACATCGCGGGGTGGTGCGCATTGTATGGGTGTGTGTTACATTACATTCACTAGTAGGAGTGAGAAAAACATCACGGGGTAGTGCGAATTGTATGTGTGTGTGTTACATTACATTCACTAGTAGGAGTGAGAAAAACATCACGGCGTGGTGTGAAACGCAGGGCCTGAATTAGGATAGGCAGTGAGTGGCAATGTAGGATGGAGAAAAGCACCGCGGGGTGGTCAGCATGGGGACGTCAGGGAACATGCAGTGGCAATGTAGGATAGGTTTCTGAAAAATATCGCGGGGTGGTGAGCATTGTATGGGTGTGTGTTACATTACATTCACTAGTAGGAGTGAGAAAAACATCACGGGGTGGTGTGAATCGGAGGGTCTGAATTAGGATAGGCAGTGAGTGGCAATGTAGGATGGAGAAAAGCACCGCGGGGTGGTCAGCATGGGGAGGGCAGGGAACATGCAATGGCAATGTAGGATAGGTTTCTGAAAAACATCGCGGCGTGGTGCGCATTTTATGGTTGTGTGTTACATTACATTCACTAGTAGGAGTGAGAAAAACATCACGGGGTGGTGTGAATTGGAGGGTCTGAATTAGGATAGGCAGTGAGTGGCAATGAAGGATGGAGAAAAGCATCGCGGGGTGGTCAGAATGGGGAGGTCATGGAACATGCAGTGGCAATATAGGATAGGTTTCTGAAAAACATCGCGGGGTGGTGCGCATTGTATGGGTCTGTGTTACATTACATTCACTAGTAGGAGTGAGAAAAACATCACGGGGTGGTGCGCATTGTATGGGTGTGTGTTACACTACATTCAATAGTAGGATTGAGAAAAACATCACGCGGTGGTGCGCATTGTATGGGTGTGTGTTACATTACATTCACTAGTAGGAGTGAGAAATACATCACGGGGTGGTGTGAATCGGAGGGTCTGAATTAGTATAGGCAGTGAGTGGCAATGTAGCATGGAGTAAAGCACCGAGTGTGGTCAGCATGGGGAGGTCAGGGAACATGCAGTGGCAATGTAGGATAGGTTTCTGAAAAATATTGCGGGGTGGTGCGCATTGTATGGGTGTGTGTTACATTACATTCACTAGTAGGAGTGAGAAAAACATCACGTGGTGGTGTGAATCGGAGGGTCTGAATTAGGATAGGCAGTGAGTGGCAATGTAGGATGGAGAAAAGCACCGCGGGGTGGTCAGCATGGGGAGGTCAGGGAACATGCAATGGCAATGTAGGATAGGTTTCTGAAAAACATCGCGGGGTGGTGCGCATTGTATGGTTGTGTGTTACATTACATTCACTAGTAGGAGTGAGAAAAACATCACGGGGTGGTGTGAATTGGAGGGTCTGAATTAGGATAGGCAGTGAGTGGCAATGAAGGATGGAGAAAAGCACCGCGGGTCCGTCAGCATGGGGAGGTCAGGGAACATGCAGTGGCAAAGTAGGATAGGTTTCTGAAAAACATAGCGGGGTGGTGCGCATTGTATGGGTGTGTGTTACATTACAATCACTAGTAGGAGTGAGAAAAACATCGCGGGGTGGTGTGCATTGTTTGGGTTGTGTTTCATTACATTCACTAGAAGGAGTGAGAAAAACATCATGGGGTGGTGCGCATTGTATGTGTGTGTGTTACATTACATTCACTAGTAGGAGTGAGCAAAACATCACGGGGTGGTGCGCATTGTATGGGTTTGTGTTACATTACATTCACTCGGAGGAGTGATAAAAACATCACGGGGTGGTGTGAATCAGAGCGTCTGAATTAGGATAGGCAGTGTGTGGCAATATATGATTGAGAAAAGCACCGTGGGGTGGTCAGAATGGGGAGGTCATGGAACATGCAGTGGCAATGTAGGATAGGTTTCTGAAAAATATCGCGGGGTGGTGCGCATTGTATGGGTGTGTGTTACATTACATTCACTAGTAGGAGTGAGAAAAACATCACGGGGTGGTGTGAATCGGAGGGTCTGAATTAGGATAGGCAGTGAGTGGCAATGTAGGATGGAGAAAAGCACCGCGGGGTGGTCAGCATGGGGAGGTCAGGGAACATGCAGTGGAAATGAACGATAGTTTTCTGAAAAATATCACATGGTGGTGTGCAATGTATGGGTGTGTGTTACATTCACTAGCAGGAGTGAGAAAAACGTCACGGGGTGGTGTGAATCGGAGGGTCTGAATTAGGATAGGCAGTGAGTGGCAATGTAGGATGGATAAAAGCACCGCGGGGTGGTCAGCATGGGGAGGTCAGGGAACATGCAGTGGCAATATAGGATAGGTTTCTGAAAAACATCGCGTGGTGGTGCGCATTATATGGGTGTGTGTTACATTACATTCACTAGTAGGAGTGAGAAAAACATCACGGGGTAGTGCGCATTGTATGTGTGTGTGTTACATTACATTCACTAGTAGGAGTGAGAAAAACATCACGGGGTGGTGTGAATCGCAGGGCCTGAATTAGGATAGGCAGTGAGTGGCAATGTAGGATGGAGAAAAGCACCGCGGGGTGGTCAGCATGGGGACGTCAGGGAACATGCAGTGGCAATGTAGGATAGGTTTCTGAAAAATATCGCGGGGTGGTGAGCATTGTATGGGTGTGTGTTACATTACATTCACTAGTAGGAGTGAGAAAAACATCACGGGGTGGTGCGCATTGTATGGGTGTGTGTTACATTACATTCACTAGTAGGAGTGAGAAAAACATCTCGCGGTGGTGCGCATTGTATGCGTGTGTGTTACATTACATTCACTAGTAGGAGTGAGAAATACATCACGGGGTGGTGTGAATCGGAGGGTCTGAATTAGTATAGGCAGTGAGTGGCAATGTAGCATGGAGTAAAGCACCGAGTGTGGTCAGCATGGGGAGGTCAGGGAACATGCAGTGGCAATGTAGGATAGGTTTCTGAAAAATATCGCGGGGTGGTGAGCATTGTATGGGTGTGTGTTACATTACATTCACTAGTAGGAGTGAGAAAAACATCACGGGGTGGTGCGCATTGTATGGGTGTGTGTTACATTACATTCACTAGTAGGAGTGAGAAAAACATCACGGGGTGGTGTGAATCGGAGGGTCTGAATTAGGATAGGCAGTGAGTTGCAATGTAGGATGGAGAAAAGCACCGCGGGGTGGTCAGCATGGGGAGGTCAGGGAACATGCAATGGCAATGTAGGATAGGTTTCTGAAAAACATCGCGGGTGGTGCGCATTGTATGGTTGTGTGTTACATTAAATTCACTAGTAGGAGTGAGAAAAACATCACGGGGTGGTGCGCATTGTATGTGTGTGTGTTACATTACATTCACTATTAGGAGTGAGAAAAACATCACGGGGTGGTGTGAATCGCAGGGTCTGAATTAGGATAGGCAGTGAGGGGCAATGTAGGATGGAGAAAAGCACCGCGGGGTGGTCAGAATGGGGAGGTCATGGAACATGCAGTGGCAAAGTAGGATAGGTTTCTGAAATACATCGCGGTGTGGTGCGCATTGTATGGGTGTGTGTTACATTACATTCACTAGTAGGAGTGAGAAAAACATCACGGGGTGGTGCACATTGTATGGGTGTGTGTTACATTACATTCACTATTAGGAGTGAGAAAAACATCACGCGGTGGTGCGCATTGTATGGGTGTGTGTTACATTACATTCACTAGAAGTAGTGAGAAAATCATCACGGGGTGGTGTGAATCGGAGGGTCTGAATTAGGATAGGCAGTGAGTTGCAATGTAGGATGGAGAAAAGCACCGCGGTGTGGTCAGCATGGGGAGGTCAGGGAACATGCAGTGGCAATGTAGGATAGGTTTCTGAAAAATATCGCGGGGTTGTGCGCATTGTATGGGTGTGTGTTACATTACATTCACTAGTAGGAGTGAGAAAAACATCACGGGATGGTGTGAATCGGAGGGTCTGATTTAGGATGGGCAGAGAGTGGCAATGTAGGATGGAGAAAAGCACCGTGGGGTGGTCAGCATGGGGAGGTCCGGGAACATGCAGTGGCAATGAACGATAGTTTTCTGAAAAACATCACGGGGTGGTGCACATTGTATGGGTGTGTGTTACATTACATTCACCAGTAGGAGTGAGAAAAATATCACGGGGTGGTGTGAATCGGAGGGTCTGAATTAGGATAGGCAGTGAGTGGCAATGTAGGATGGAGAAAAGCACCGCGGGGTGGTCAGCATGGGGAGGTCAGGGAACATGCAGTGGAAATGAACGATAGTTTTCTGAAAAATATCACGTGGTGGTTCGCAATGTATGGGTGTGTGTTACATTATATTCACTAGCAGGAGTGAGAAAAACATCACGGGGTGGTGTGAATCGGAGGGTCTGAATTAGGATAGGCAGTGAGTGGCAATGTAGGATGGATAAAAGCACCGCGGGGTGGTCAGCATGGGGAGGTCAGGGAACATGCAGTGGCAATATAGGATAGGTTTCTGAAAAACATCGCGGGGTGGTGCGCATTATATGGGTGTGTGTTTCATTACATTCACTAGTAGGAGTGAGAAAAACATCACGGGGTAGTGCGCATTGTATGTGTGTGTGTTACATTACATTCACTAGTAGGAGTGAGAAAAACATCACGGGGTGGTGTGAATCGCAGGGCCTGAATTAGGATAGGCAGTGAGTGGCAATGTAGGATGGAGAAAAGCACCGCGGGGTGGTCAGCATGGGGACGTCAGGGAACATGCAGTGGCAATGTAGGATAGGTTTCTGAAAAATATCGCGGGGTGGTGAGCATTGTATGGGTGTGTGTTACATTACATTCACTAGTAGGAGTGAGAAAAACATCACGGGGTGGTGCGCATTGTATGGGTGTGTGTTACATTACATTCACTAGTAGGAGTGAGAAAAACATCTCGCGGTGGTGCGCATTGTATGCGTGTGTGTTACATTACATTCACTAGTAGGAGTGAGAAATACATCACGGGGTGGTGTGAATCGGAGGGTCTGAATTAGTATAGGCAGTGAGTGGCAATGTAGCATGGAGTAAAGCACCGAGTGTGGTCAGAATGGGGAGGTCAGGGAACATGCAGTGGCAATGTAGGATAGGTTTCTGAAAAATATCGCCGGGTGGTGCGCATTGTATGGGTGTGTGTTACATTAAATTCACTAGTAGGAGTGAGAAAAACATCACGGGGTGGTGTGAATTGGAGGGTCTGAATTAGGATAGGCCGTGAGTGGCAATGAAGGATGGAGAAAGGCACTGCGGATCCGTCAGCATGGGGAGGTCAGGGAACATGCAGTGGCAAAGTAGGATAGGTTTCTGAAAAACATCGCGGGTGGTGCGCATTGTATGGGTGTGTGTTACATTAAATTCACTAGTAGGAGTGAGAAAAACATCACGGGGTGGTGCGCATTGTATGTGTGTGTGTTACATTACATTCACTAATAGGAGTGAGCAAAACATCACGGGGTGGTGCGCATTGTATTGGTTTGTGTTACATTACATTCACTAGGAGGAGTTAGAAAAACATCACGGGGTGGTGTGAATCAGAGCGTTTGAATTAGGATAGGCAGTGAGTGGCAATGTAGGATGGAGAAAAGCACCGCGGGGTGGTCAGAATGGGGAGGTCATGGAACATGCAGTGGCAATATAGGATAGGTTTCTGAAAAACATCGCGGGGTGGTGCGCATTGTATGGGTGTGTGTTACATTACATTCACTAGTAGGAGTGAGAAAAACATCACGGGGTTGTGCGCATTGTATTGGTGTGTGTTACATTACATTCACAAGTAGGAGTGAGAAAAAAATCATGCGGTGGTGCGCATTGTATGGGTGTGTGTTACATTACATTCACTAGTAGGAGTGAGAAAAACATCACGGGGTGGTGTGAATCGGAGGGTCTGAATTAGGATAGGCAGTGAGTGGCAATGTAGGAAGGAGAAAAGCACCGCGGGGTGGTCAGCATGGCCAGGTCAGGGAACATGCAGTGGCAATGTAGGATATTTTTCTGAAAAATATCGCGGGGCGTTGCGCATCGTATGGGTGTGTTGTACATTACATTCACTAGTAGGAGTGAGAAAAACATCACGGGGTGGTGTGAATCAGAGGGTCTGAATTAGGATAGGCAGTGAGTGCCAATGTAGAATGGAGAAAAGCACCGCGGGGTGGGCAGCATGGGGACGTCAGGGAACATGCAGTGGCAATGTAGGATAGGTTTCTGAAAAATATCGCGGGGTGGTGCACATTGTATGGGTGTGTGTTACATAACATTCACTAGTAGGAGTGAGAAAAACATCACGGGGTGGTGTGAATCGGAGCGTCTGATTTAGGATAGGCAGTGAGTGGCAATCTCGGATGGAGAAAAGCACCCCGGGGTGGTCAGGATGGGGAGGTCAGGGAACATGCATTGGCAATGTAGGATAGGTTTCTGAAAAACATCGCGGGGTGGTGCGCATTGTATGGGTGTGTGTTACATTACATTCACTAGTAGGAGTGAGAAAAACATCACGGGGTGGTGCGCATTGTATGGGTGTGTGTTACATTACATTCACTAGTAGGAGTGAGAAAAACATCACGGGGTGGTGTGAATCGCAGGGTCTGAATTACGATAGGCAGTGAGTGGCAATTTAGGATGGAGAAAAGCACCGCGGGCTCGTCAGAATGGGGAGCTCAGGGAACATGCAGTGGCAATGTAGGATAGGTTTCTGAAAAACATCGCGGGGTGGTGCGCATTGTATGGTTGTGTGTAACATTACATTCACTAGTAGGAGTGAGAAAAACATCACGGGGTGGTGCGCATTGTATGGGTGTGTGTTACATTACATTCACTAGTAGGAGTGAGAAAAACATCACGGGGTGGTGTGAATCGCAGGGTCTGAATTAGGATAGGCAGTGAGTGGCAATTTAGGATGGAGAAAAGCACCGCGGGCTCGTCAGAATGGGGAGCTCAGGGAACATGCAGTGGCAATGTAGGATAGGTTTCTGAAAAACATCGCGGGGTGGTGCGCATTGTATGGGTGTGTGTTACATTACATTCACTAGTAGGAGTGAGAAAAACATCACGGGGTGGTGCGCATTGTATGGGTGTGTGTTACATTACATTCACTAGTAGGAGTGAGAAAAACATCTCGCGGTGGTGCGCATTGTATGGGTGTGTGTTACATTACATTCACTAGTAGGAGTGAGAACAACATCACGGGGTGCTGTGAATCGGAGGGTCTGAATTAGGATAGGCAGTGAGTGGCAATATAGGATGGAGAAAAGCACCGCGGGGTGGTCAGCATGGGGAGGTCAGGGAACATGCAGTGGCAATGTAGGATATTTTTCTGAATAATATCGCGGGGTGGTGCGCATTGTATGGGTGTGTGTTACATTACATTCACTAGTAGGAGTGAGAAAAACATCACGGGGTGGTGTGAATCGGAGGGTCTGAATTAGGATAGGCAGTGAGTGGAATTGTAGGATGGAGAAAAGCCCTGCTGGGTGGTCAGCATGGGTACGTCAGGGAACATGCAGTGGCAATGTAGGATAGGTTTCTGAAAAATATCGCGAGATGGTTCACATTGTATGGGTGTGTTTTACATAACATTCACTAGTAGGAGTGAGAAAAACATCTCGCGGTGGTGCGCATTGTATGGGTGTGTGTTACATTACATTCACTAGTAGGAGTGAGAAAAACATCACGGGGTGGTGTGAATCGCAGGGTCTTAATTAGGATAGGCAGTGAGTGGCAATGTATGATGGAGAAAAGCACCGCGGGGTGGTCAGCATGGGGAGGGCAGGGAACATGCAATGGCAATGTAGGACAGGTTTCTGAAAATTATCGCGGGGTGGTGCGCATTGTATGGTTGTGTGTTACATTACATTCAAGGGTAGGAGTGAGAAAAACATCACGGGGTGGTGCGCATTGTATGGGTGTGTGTTACATTACATTCACTTGTAGGAGTGAGAAAAACATCACGGCGTGGTGTGAATCGCAGGGTCTGAATTAGGATAGGCAGTGAGTGGCAAAGTAGGATGGAGAAAAGCACCGCGGGGTGGTCAGCACGGGGAGGTCAGGGAACATGCAATGGCAATGCAGGATAGGTTTCTGAAAAACATCGCGGTGTGGTGCGCATTGTATGGGTGTGTGTTACATTACATTCACTAGTAGGAGTGAGAAAAACATCACGGGGTGGTGCACATTGTATGGGTGTGTGTTACATTACATTCACTATTAGGAGTGAGAAAAACATCACGCGGTGGTGCGCATTGTATGGGTGTGTGTTACATTACATTCACTAGAAGGAGTGAGAAAATCATCACGGGGTGGTGTGAATCGGAGGGTCTGATTTAGTATAGGCAGTGAGTTGCAATGTAGGATGGAGAAAAGCACCGCGGTGTGGTCAGCATGGGGAGGTCAGGGAACATGCAGTGGCAATGTAGGATAGGTTTCTGAAAAATATCGCGGGGTTGTGCGCATTGTATGGGTGTGTGTTACATTACATTCACTAGTAGGAGTGAGAAAAACATCACGGGATTGTGTGAATCGGAGGGTCTGATTTAGGATGGGCAGAGAGTGGCAATGTAGGATGGAGAAAAGCACCGTGGGGTGGTCAGCATGGGGAGGTCAGGGAACATGCAGTGGCAATGAACGATAGCTTTCTGAAAAACATCACGGGGTGGTGCACATTGTATGGGTGTGTGTTAAATTACATTCACCAGTAGGAGTGAGAAAAATATCACGGGGTGGTGTGAATCGGAGGGTCTGAATTAGGATAGGCAGTGAGTGGCAATGTAGGATGGAGAAAAGCACCGCGGGGTGGTCAGCATGGGGAGGTCAGGGAACACGCAGTGGCAATGTAGGATAGGTTTCTGAAAAATATCGCGGGGTGGTGCGCATTGTATGGGTGTGTGTTACATTACATTCACTAGTAGGAGTGAGAAAAACATCACGGTGTGGTGTGAATCGGAGGGTCTGAATTCGAATAGGCAGTGAGTAGCAATGTAGGATGGAGAAAAGCACCGCGGGGTGGTCAGCATGGGGAGGTCAGGGAACATGCAGTGGCAATGTAGGATAGGTTTCTGAAAAACATCGCGGGGTGGTGCGCATTGTATGGGTATGTGTTACATTACATTCACAAGTAGGAGTGAGAAAAACATCACGGGGTGGTGCGCATTGTATGGGTGTGTGTTACATTACATTCACTAGTAGGATTGAGAAAAACATCACGGGGTGGTTTGAATCGGAGGGTCTGAATTAGGATAGGCAGTGAGTGGCAATGTAGGATGGAGAAAAGCACCGCGGGGTGGTCAGCATGGGGAGTTCAGGGAACATGCAGTGGCAATGTAGGATAGGTTTCTGAAAAACATCGCGGGGTAGTGCACATTGTATGGGTGTGTGTTACATAACATTCACTAGTAGGATAGAGAAAAACATCACGGGGTGGTGCGCATTGTATGGGTGTATGTTACATTACATTCACTAGTAGGAGTGAGAAAAACATCACGGGGTGTTGTGATTCGGAGGGTCTGAATTAGGATAGGCAGTGAGTAACAATGTAGGATGGAGAAAAGCACCGCGGGGTGGTCAGAATGGGGAGATCATGGAACATGCAGTGGCAATGTACGATAGGTTTCTGAAAAACATCGCGGGGTGGTGCGCATTGTATGGGTGTGTGTTACATTACATTCACTAGTAGGAGTGAGAAAAACATCAAGGGGTGGTGTGAATCGGAGGGTCTGAATTAGGATAGGCAGTGAGTGGCAATGTAGGATGGAGAAAAGCACCGCGGGGTGGTCAGCATGGGGAGGTCAGGGAACATGCAGTGGCAATGTAGGGTAGGTTTATGAAAAATATCGCGGGATGGTGCGCATTGTATGGGTGTGTGTTACATTACATTCACTAGTAGGAGTGAGAAAAACATCACGGGTTTGTGTGAATCGGAGGGTCTGAATTAGGATAGGCAGTGAGTGGCAATGAAGGATGGAGAAAAGCACCGCGGGGTGGTCAGCATGGGGACGTCAGGGAACATGCAGTGGCAATGTAGGATAGGTTTCTGAAAAACATCGCGTGATGGTGCACATTGTATGGGTGTGTGTTACATAACGTTCACTAGTAGGAGTGAGAAAAACATCACGGGGTGGTGTGAATCGGAGGGTCTGATTTAGGATAGGCAGTGAGTGGCAATGTCGGATGGAGAAAAGCACCGCGGGGTGGTCAGCATGGGGAGGTCAGGGAACATGCAGTGGCAATATAGGATAGGTTTCTGAAAAACATCGCAGGGTGGTGCGCATTGTATGGGTGTGTGTTACATTACATTCACTAGTAGGAGTGAGAAAAATATCACGGGGTGGTGCGCATTGTATGGGTGTGTGTTACATTACATTCACTAGTAGGAGTGAGAAAAATATCACGGGAGGTGTGAATCGCAGGGTCTGAATTAGGATAGGCAGTGAGTGGCAATGTAGGATGGAGAAAAGCACCGCGGGGTGGTCAGCATGGGGAGGTCAGGGAACATGCAGTGGCAATGTAGGATAGTTTTCTGAAAATCATCGCGGGGTGGTGCGCATTTTATGGGTTTGTGTTACATTACATTCACTCGTAGGAGTGAGAAAAACATCACGGGGTAGTGCGCATTGTATGGGTGTGTGTTACATTACATTCACTAGTAGGAGTGAGAAAAACATCACGGGGTGGTGTGAATCGGAGGGTCTGAATTAGGATAGGCAGTGAGTGGCAATGTAGGATGGAGAAAAGCACCGCGGGGTGGTCAGCATGGGGAGGTCAGGGAACATGCAGTGGCAATGTAGGATAGGTTTTTGAAAAACATCGCGGGGTGCTGCGCATTGTATGGGTGTGTGTTACATTACATTCACTAGTAGGAGTGAGAAAAACATCACGGGGTTGTGTGAATCGGAGGGTCTGAATTAAGATAGGCAGTGAGTGGCAATGAAGGATGGAGAAAAGCACCGCGGGGTGGTCAGCATGGGGACGTCAGGGAACATGCATTGGCAATGTAGGATAAGTTTCTGAAAAACATCGCGGGATGGTGCGCATTGTATGGGTGTCTGTTACATTACATTCACTAGTAGGAGTGAGAAAAATATCACGGGGTGGTGCGCATTGTATGGGTGTGTGTTACATTACATTCAGTAGTAGGAGTGAGAAAAACATCACGGGGTGGTGTGAATCGCAGGGTCTGAATTAGGATAGGCAGTGAGGGGCAATGTAGGATGGAGAAAAGCACCGCGGGGTGGTCAGAATGGGGAGGTCATGGAACATGCAGTGGCAATATAGGATAGGTCTCTGAAATACATCGCGGTGTGGTGCGCATTGTATGGGTGTGTGTTACATTACATTCACTAGTAGGAGTGAGAAAAACATCACGGGGTGGTGCACATTGTATGGGTGTGTGTTACATTACATTCACTATTAGGAGTGAGAAAAACATCACGCGGTGGTGCGCATTGTATGGGTGTGTGTTACATTACATTCACTAGAAGGAGTGAGAAAATCATCACGGGGTGGTGTGAATCGGAGGGTCTGAATTAGTATAGGCAGTGAGTTGCAATGTAGGATGGAGAAAAGCACCGCGGTGTGGTCAGCATGGGGAGGTCAGGGAACATGCAGTGGCAATGTAGGATAGGTTTCTGAAAAATATCGCGGGGTTGTGCGCATTGTATGGGTGTGTGTTACATTACATTCACTAGTAGGAGTGAGAAAAACATCACGGGATGGTGTGGATCGGAGGGTCTAAATTAGGATGGGCAGAGAGTGGCAATATAGGATGGAGAAAAGCAACGTGGGGTGGTCAGCATGTGGAGGTCAGGGAACATGCAGTGGCAATGAACGATAGTTTTCTGAAAAACATCACGTTGTGGTGCACATTGTATGGGTGTGTGTTACTTTACATTCACCAGTAGCAGTGAGAAAAATATCACGGGGTGGTGTGAATCGGAGGGTCTGAATTAGGATAGGCAGTGAGTGGCAATGTAGGATGGAGAAAAGCACCGCGGGGTGGTCAGCATGGGGAGGTCAGGGAACATGCAGTGGCAATGTAGGATAGGTTTCTGAAAAATATCGCGGGGTGGTGCGCATTGTATGGGTGTGTGTTACATTACATTCACTAGTAGGAGTGAGAAAAACATCACGGTGTGGTGTGAATCGGAGGGTCTGAATTCGAATAGGCTGTGAGTAGCAATGTAGGATAGAGAAAAGCACCGCGGGGTGGTCAGCATGGGGAGGTCAGGGAACATGCAGTGGCAATATAGGATAGGTTTCTGAAAAACATCGCAGGGTGGTGCGCATTGTATGGGTATGTGTTACATTACATTCACAAGTAGGAGTGAGAAAAATATCACGGGGTGGTGCGCATTGTATGGGTGTGTGTTACATTACATTCACTAGTAGGAGTGAGAAAAATATCACGGGAGGTGTGAATCGCAGGGTCTGAATTAGGATAGGCAGTGAGTGGCAATGTAGGATGGAGAAAAGCACCGCGGGGTGGTCAGCATGGGGAGGTCAGGGAACATGCAGTGGCAATGTAGGATAGTTTTCTGAAAATCATCGCGGGATGGTGCGCATTGTATGGGTTTGTGTTACATTACATTCACTCGTAGGAGTGAGAAAAACATCACGGGGTAGTGCGCATTGTATGGGTGTGTGTTACATTACATTCACTAGTAGGAGTGAGAAATACATCACGGGGTGGTGTGAATCGGAGGGTCTGAATTAGGATAGGCAGTGAGTGGCAATGTAGGATGGAGAAAAGCACCGCGGGGTGGTCAGCATGGGGAGGTCAGGGAACATGCAGTGGCAATGTAGGATAGGTTTTTGAAAAACATTGCGGGGTGCTGCGCATTGTATGGGTGTGTGTTACATTACATTCACTAGTAGGAGTGAGAAAAACATCACGGGGTTGTGTGAATCGGAGGGTCTGAATTAGGATAGGCAGTGAGTGGCAATGAAGGATGGAGAAAAGCACCGCGGGGTGGTCAGCATGGGGACGTCAGGGAACATGCATTGGCAAAGTAGGATAAGTTTCTGAAAAACATCGCGGGATGGTGCGCATTGTATGGGTGTCTGTTACATTACATTCACTAGTAGGAGTGAGAAAAATATCACGGGGTGGTGCGCATTGTATGGGTGTGTGTTACATTACATTCACTAGTAGGAGTGAGAAAAACATCACGGGGTGGTGTGAATCGGAGGTTCTGAATTAGTATAGGCAGTGAGTGGCAATGTAGCATGGAGAAAAGCACCGAGTGTGGTCAGCATGGGGAGGTCAGGGAACATGCAGTGGCAATGTAGGATAGGTTTCTGAAAAATATCGCGGGTTGGTGCGCATTGTATGTGTGTGTGTTACATTACATTCACTAGTAGGAGTGAGAAAAATATCACGGCGTGGTGTGAATCGCAGGGTCTGAATTAGGATAGGCAGTGAGTGGCAAAGTAGGATGGAGAAAAGCACCGCGGGGTGGTCAGCACGGGGAGGTCAGGGAACATGCAATGGCAATGTAGGATAGGTTTCTGAAAAACATCGCGGGGTGGTGCGCATTGTATGGTTGTGTGTTACATTACATTCACTAGTAGGAGTGAGAAAAACATCACGAGATGGTGCGCATTGTATGGGTGTGTGTTACATTACATTCAGTAGTAGGAGTGAGAAAAACATCACGGGGTGGTGTGAATCGCAGGGTCTGAATTAGGATAGGCAGTGAGGGGCAATGTAGGATGGAGAAAAGCACCGCGGGGTGGTCAGAATGGGGAGGTCATGGAACATGCAGTGGCAATATAGGATAGGTCTCTGAAATACATCGCGGTGTGGTGCGCATTGTATGGGTGTGTGTTACATTACATTCACTAGTAGGAGTGAGAAAAACATCACGGGGTGGTGCACATTGTATGGGTGTGTGTTACATTACATTCACTATTAGGAGTGAGAAAAACATCACGCGGTGGTGCGCATTGTATGGGTGTGTGTTACATTACATTCACTAGAAGGAGTGAGAAAATCATCACGGGGTGGTGTGAATCGGAGGGTCTGAATTAGTATAGGCAGTGAGTTGCAATGTAGGATGGAGAAAAGCACCGCGGTGTGGTCAGCATGGGGAGGTCAGGGAACATGCAGTGGCAATGTAGGATAGGTTTCTGAAAAATATCGCGGGGTTGTGCGCATTGTATGGGTGTGTGTTACATTACATTCACTAGTAGGAGTGAGAAAAACATCACGGGATGGTGTGAATCGGAGGGTCTAAATTAGGATGGGCAGAGAGTGGCAATATAGGATGGAGAAAAGCAACGTGGGGTGGTCAGCATGTGGAGGTCAGGGAACATGCAGTGGCAATGAACGATAGTTTTCTGAAAAACATCACGTTGTGGTGCACATTGTATGGGTGTGTGTTACATTACATTCACCAGTAGCAGTGAGAAAAATATCACGGGGTGGTGTGAATCGGAGGGTCTGAATTAGGATAGGCAGTGAGTGGCAATGTAGGATGGAGAAAAGCACCGCGGGGTGGTCAGCATGGGGAGGTCAGGGAACATGCAGTGGCAATGTAGGATAGGTTTCTGAAAAATATCGCGGGGTGGTGCGCATTGTATGGGTGTGTGTTACATTACATTCACTAGTAGGAGTGAGAAAAACATCACGGTGTGGTGTGAATCGGAGGGTCTGAATTCGAATAGGCTGTGAGTAGCAATGTAGGATAGAGAAAAGCACCGCGGGGTGGTCAGCATGGGGAGGTCAGGGAACATGCAGTGGCAATGTAGGATAGGTTTCTGAAAAACATCGCGGGGTGGTGCGCATTGTATGGGTATGTGTTACATTACATTCACAAGTAGGAGTGAGAAAAACATCACGGGGTGGTGCGCATTGTATGGGTGTGTGTTACATTACATTCACTAGTAGGAGTTAGAAAAACATCACGGGGTGGTTTGAATCGGAGGGTCTGAATTAGGATAGGCAGTGAGTGGCAATGTAGGATGGAGAAAAGCACCGCGGGGTGGTCAGAATGGGGAGATCATGGAACATGCAGTGGCAATGTACGATAGGTTTCTGAAAAACATCGCGGCGTGGTGCGAATTGTATGGGTGTGTGTTACATTACATTCACTAGTAGGAGTGAGAAAAACATCACGGGGTGGTGTGAATCGGAGGGTCTGAATTAGGATAGGCAGTGAGTGGCAATGTAGGATGGAGAAAAGCACCGCGGGGTGGTCAGCATGGGGAGGTCAGGGAACATGCAGTGGCAATATAGGATAGGTTTCTGAAAAACATCGCGGGGTGGTGCGCATTGTATGGGTGTGTGTTACATTACATTCACTAGTAGGAGTGAGAAAAATATCACGGGGTGGTGCGCATTGTATGGGTGTGTGTTACATTACATTCACTAGTAGGAGTGAGAAAAACATCACGGGAGGTGTGAATCGCAGGGTCTGAATTAGGATAGGCAGTGAGTGGCAATGTAGGATGGAGAAAAGCACCGCGGGGTGGTCAGCATGGGGAGGTCAGGGAACATGCAGTGGCAATGTAGGATAGTTTTCTGAAAATCATCGCGGGGTGGTGCGCATTGTATGGGTTTGTGTTACATTACATTCACTAGTAGGAGTGAGAAAAACATCACGGGGTAGTGCGCATTGTATGGGTGTGTGTTACATTACATTCACTAGTAGGAGTGAGAAAAACATCACGGGGTGGTGTGAATCGGAGGGTCTGAATTAGGATAGGCAGTGAGTGGCAATGTAGGATGGAGAAAAGCACCGCGGGGTGGTCAGCATGGGGAGGTCAGGGAACATGCAGTGGCAATGTAGGATAGGTTTTTGAAAAACATTGCGGGGTGCTGCGCATTGTATGGGTGTGTGTTACATTACATTCACTAGTAGGAGTGAGAAAAACATCACGGGGTTGTGTGAATCGGAGGGTCTGAATTAGGATAGGCAGTGAGTGGCAATGAAGGATGGAGAAAAGCACCGCGGGGTGGTCAGCATGGGGACGTCAGGGAACATGCATTGGCAATGTAGGATAAGTTTCTGAAAAACATCGCGGGATGGTGCGCATTGTATGGGTGTCTGTTACATTACATTCACTAGTAGGAGTGAGAAAAATATCACGGGGTGGTGCGCATTGTATGGGTGTGTGTTACATTACATTCACCAGTAGGAGTGAGAAAAATATCACGGGGTGGTGTGAATCGGAGGGTCTGAATTAGGATAGGCAGTGAGTGGCAATGTAGGATGGAGAAAAGCACCGCGGGGTGGTCAGCATGGGGAGGTCAGGGAACACGCAGTGGCAATGTAGGATAGGTTTCTGAAAAATATCGCGGGGTGGTGCGCATTGTATGGGTGTGTGTTACATTACATTCACTAGTAGGAGTGAGAAAAACATCACGGTGTGGTGTGAATCGGAGGGTCTGAATTCGAATAGGCAGTGAGTAGCAATGTAGGATGGAGAAAAGCACCGCGGGGTGGTCAGCATGGGGAGGTCAGGGAACATGCAGTGGCAATGTAGGATAGGTTTCTGAAAAACATCGCGGGGTGGTGCGCATTGTATGGGTATGTGTTACATTACATTCACAAGTAGGAGTGAGAAAAACATCACGGGGTGGTGCGCATTGTATGGGTGTGTGTTACATTACATTCACTAGTAGGATTGAGAAAAACATCACGGGGTGGTTTGAATCGGAGGGTCTGAATTAGGATAGGCAGTGAGTGGCAATGTAGGATGGAGAAAAGCACCGCGGGGTGGTCAGCATGGGGAGTTCAGGGAACATGCAGTGGCAATGTAGGATAGGTTTCTGAAAAACATCGCGGGGTAGTGCACATTGTATGGGTGTGTGTTACATAACATTCACTAGTAGGATAGAGAAAAACATCACGGGGTGGTGCGCATTGTATGGGTGTATGTTACATTACATTCACTAGTAGGAGTGAGAAAAACATCACGGGGTGTTGTGATTCGGAGGGTCTGAATTAGGATAGGCAGTGAGTAACAATGTAGGATGGAGAAAAGCACCGCGGGGTGGTCAGAATGGGGAGATCATGGAACATGCAGTGGCAATGTACGATAGGTTTCTGAAAAACATCGCGGGGTGTTGCGCATTGTATGGGTGTGTGTTACATTACATTCACTAGTAGGAGTGAGAAAAACATCACGGTGTGGTGTGAATCGGAGGGTCTGAATTAGGATAGGCAGTGAGTGGCAATGTAGGATGGAGAAAAGCACCGCGGGGTGGTCAGCATGGGGAGGTCAGGGAACATGCAGTGGCAATGTAGGGTAGGTTTATGAAAAATATCGCGGGATGGTGCGCATTGTATGGGTGTGTGTTACATTACATTCACTAGTAGGAGTGAGAAAAACATCACGGGTTTGTGTGAATCGGAGGGTCTGAATTAGGATAGGCAGTGAGTGGCAATGAAGGATGGAGAAAAGCACCGCGGGGTGGTCAGCATGGGGACGTCAGGGAACATGCAGTGGCAATGTAGGATAGGTTTCTGAAAAACATCGCGTGATGGTGCACATTGTATGGGTGTGTGTTACATAACGTTCACTAGTAGGAGTGAGAAAAACATCACGGGGTGGTGTGAATCGGAGGGTCTGATTTAGGATAGGCAGTGAGTGGCAATGTCGGATGGAGAAAAGCACCGCGGGGTGGTCAGCATGGGGAGGTCAGGGAACATGCAGTGGCAATATAGGATAGGTTTCTGAAAAACATCGCAGGGTGGTGCGCATTGTATGGGTGTGTGTTACATTACATTCACTAGTAGGAGTGAGAAAAATATCACGGGGTGGTGCGCATTGTATGGGTGTGTGTTACATTACATTCACTAGTAGGAGTGAGAAAAATATCACGGGAGGTGTGAATCGCAGGGTCTGAATTAGGATAGGCAGTGAGTGGCAATGTAGGATGGAGAAAAGCACCGCGGGGTGGTCAGCATGGGGAGGTCAGGGAACATGCAGTGGCAATGTAGGATAGTTTTCTGAAAATCATCGCGGGGTGGTGCGCATTTTATGGGTTTGTGTTACATTACATTCACTCGTAGGAGTGAGAAAAACATCACGGGGTAGTGCGCATTGTATGGGTGTGTGTTACATTACATTCACTAGTAGGAGTGAGAAAAACATCACGGGGTGGTGTGAATCGGAGGGTCTGAATTAGGATAGGCAGTGAGTGGCAATGTAGGATGGAGAAAAGCACCGCGGGGTGGTCAGCATGGGGAGGTCAGGGAACATGCAGTGGCAATGTAGGATAGGTTTTTGAAAAACATCGCGGGGTGCTGCGCATTGTATGGGTGTGTGTTACATTACATTCACTAGTAGGAGTGAGAAAAACATCACGGGGTTGTGTGAATCGGAGGGTCTGAATTAAGATAGGCAGTGAGTGGCAATGAAGGATGGAGAAAAGCACCGCGGGGTGGTCAGCATGGGGACGTCAGGGAACATGCATTGGCAATGTAGGATAAGTTTCTGAAAAACATCGCGGGATGGTGCGCATTGTATGGGTGTCTGTTACATTACATTCACTAGTAGGAGTGAGAAAAATATCACGGGGTGGTGCGCATTGTATGGGTGTGTGTTACATTACATTCAGTAGTAGGAGTGAGAAAAACATCACGGGGTGGTGTGAATCGCAGGGTCTGAATTAGGATAGGCAGTGAGGGGCAATGTAGGATGGAGAAAAGCACCGCGGGGTGGTCAGAATGGGGAGGTCATGGAACATGCAGTGGCAATATAGGATAGTTCTCTGAAATACATCGCGGTGTGGTGCGCATTGTATGGGTGTGTGTTACATTACATTCACTAGTAGGAGTGAGAAAAACATCACGGGGTGGTGCACATTGTATGGGTGTGTGTTACATTACATTCACTATTAGGAGTGAGAAAAACATCACGCGGTGGTGCGCATTGTATGGGTGTGTGTTACATTACATTCACTAGAAGGAGTGAGAAAATCATCACGGGGTGGTGTGAATCGGAGGGTCTGAATTAGTATAGGCAGTGAGTTGCAATGTAGGATGGAGAAAAGCACCGCGGTGTGGTCAGCATGGGGAGGTCAGGGAACATGCAGTGGCAATGTAGGATAGGTTTCTGAAAAATATCGCGGGGTTGTGCGCATTGTATGGGTGTGTGTTACATTACATTCACTAGTAGGAGTGAGAAAAACATCACGGGATGGTGTGGATCGGAGGGTCTAAATTAGGATGGGCAGAGAGTGGCAATATAGGATGGAGAAAAGCAACGTGGGGTGGTCAGCATGTGGAGGTCAGGGAACATGCAGTGGCAATGAACGATAGTTTTCTGAAAAACATCACGTTGTGGTGCACATTGTATGGGTGTGTGTTACTTTACATTCACCAGTAGCAGTGAGAAAAATATCACGGGGTGGTGTGAATCGGAGGGTCTGAATTAGGATAGGCAGTGAGTGGCAATGTAGGATGGAGAAAAGCACCGCGGGGTGGTCAGCATGGGGAGGTCAGGGAACATGCAGTGGCAATGTAGGATAGGTTTCTGAAAAATATCGCGGGGTGGTGCGCATTGTATGGGTGTGTGTTACATTACATTCACTAGTAGGAGTGAGAAAAACATCACGGTGTGGTGTGAATCGGAGGGTCTGAATTCGAATAGGCTGTGAGTAGCAATGTAGGATAGAGAAAAGCACCGCGGGGTGGTCAGCATGTGGAGGTCAGGGAACATGCAGTGGCAATATAGGATAGGTTTCTGAAAAACATCGCAGGGTGGTGCGCATTGTATGGGTATGTGTTACATTACATTCACAAGTAGGAGTGAGAAAAATATCACGGGGTGGTGCGCATTGTATGGGTGTGTGTTACATTACATTCACTAGTAGGAGTGAGAAAAATATCACGGGAGGTGTGAATCGCAGGGTCTGAATTAGGATAGGCAGTGAGTGGCAATGTAGGATGGAGAAAAGCACCGCGGGGTGGTCAGCATGGGGAGGTCAGGGAACATGCAGTGGCAATGTAGGATAGTTTTCTGAAAATCATCGCGGGATGGTGCGCATTGTATGGGTTTGTGTTACATTACATTCACTCGTAGGAGTGAGAAAAACATCACGGGGTAGTGCGCATTGTATGGGTGTGTGTTACATTACATTCACTAGTAGGAGTGAGAAATACATCACGGGGTGGTGTGAATCGGAGGGTCTGAATTAGGATAGGCAGTGAGTGGCAATGTAGGATAGAGAAAAGCACCGCGGGGTGGTCAGCATGGGGAGGTCAGGGAACATGCAGTGGCAATGTAGGATAGGTTTCTGAAAAACATCGCGGGGTGGTGCGCATTGTATGGGTATGTGTTACATTACATTCACAAGTAGGAGTGAGAAAAACATCACGGGGTGGTGCGCATTGTATGGGTGTGTGTTACATTACATTCACTAGTAGGAGTGAGAAAAACATCACGGGGTGGTTTGAATCGGAGGGTCTGAATTAGGATAGGCAGTGAGTGGCAATGTAGGATGGAGAAAAGCACCGCGGGGTGGTCAGAATGGGGAGATCATGGAACATGCAGTGGCAATATAGGATAGGTTTCTGAAAAACATCGCAGGGTGGTGCGCATTGTATGGGTATGTGTTACATTACATTCACTAGTAGGAGTGAGAAAAACATCACGGTGTGGTGTGAATCGGAGGGTCTGAATTCGAATAGGCTGTGAGTAGCAATGTAGGATAGAGAAAAGCACCGCGGGGTGGTCAGCATGGGGAGGTCAGGGAACATGCAGTGGCAATGTAGGATAGGTTTCTGAAAAACATCGCGGGGTGGTGCGCATTGTATGGGTATGTGTTACATTACATTCACAAGTAGGAGTGAGAAAAACATCACGGGGTGGTGCGCATTGTATGGGTGTGTGTTACATTACATTCAATAGTAGTAGTGAGAAAAACATCACGCAGTGGGGCGCATTGTATGGGTGTGTGTTACATTACATTCACTAGTAGGAGTGAGAAAAACATCACGGGGTGGTGTGAATCGGAGGGTCTGAATTAGGATAGGCAGTGAGTGGCAATGTAGGATGGAGAAAAGCACCGCGGGGTGGTCAGCATGGGGAGGTCAGGGAACATGCAGTGGCAATATAGGATAGGTTTCTGAAAAACATCGCGGGGTGGTGCGCATTGTATGGGTGTGTGTTACATTACATTCACTAGTAGGAGTGAGAAAAACATCACGGGAGGTGTGAATCGCAGGGTCTGAATTAGGATAGGCAGTGAGTGGCAATGTAGGATGGAGAAAAGCACCGCGGGGTGGTCAGCATGGGGAGGTCAGGGAACATGCAGTGGCAATGTAGGATAGTTTTCTGAAAATCATCGCGGGGTGGTGCGCATTGTATGGGTTTGTGTTACATTACATTCACTAGTAGGAGTGAGAAAAACATCACGGGGTAGTGCGCATTGTATGGGTGTGTGTTACATTACATTCACTAGTAGGAGTGAGAAAAACATCACGGGGTGGTGTGAATCGGAGGGTCTGAATTAGGTAGGCAGTGAGTGGCAATGTAGGATGGAGAAAAGCACCGCGGGGTGGTCAGCATGGGGAGGTCAGGGAACATGCAGTGGCAATGTAGGATAGGTTTTTGAAAAACATTGCGGGGTGCTGCGCATTGTATGGGTGTGTGTTACATTACATTCACTAGTAGGAGTGAGAAAAACATCACGGGGTTGTGTGAATCGGAGGGTCTGAATTAGGATAGGCAGTGAGTGGCAATGAAGGATGGAGAAAAGCACCGCGGGGTGGTCAGCATGGGGACGTCAGGGAACATGCATTGGCAATGTAGGATAAGTTTCTGAAAAACATCGCGGGATGGTGCGCATTGTATGGGTGTCTGTTACATTACATTCACTAGTAGGAGTGAGAAAAATATCACGGGGTGGTGCGCATTGTATGGGTGTGTGTTACATTACATTCACTAGTAGGAGTGAGAAAAACATCACGGGGTGGTGTGAATCGGAGGTTCTGAATTAGTATAGGCAGTGAGTGGCAATGTAGCATGGAGAAAAGCACCGAGTGTGGTCAGCATGGGGAGGTCAGGGAACATGCAGTGGCAATGTAGGATAGGTTTCTGAAAAATATCGCGGGTTGGTGCGCATTGTATGTGTGTGTGTTACATTACATTCACTAGTAGGAGTGAGAAAAATATCACGGCCTGGTGTGAATCGCAGGGTCTGAATTAGGATAGGCAGTGAGTGGCAAAGTAGGATGGAGAAAAGCACCGCGGGGTGGTCAGCACGGGGAGGTCAGGGAACATGCAATGGCAATGTAGGATAGGTTTCTGAAAAACATCGCGGGGTGGTGCGCATTGTATGGTTGTGTGTTACATTACATTCACTAGTAGGAGTGAGAAAAACATCACGAGATGGTGCGCATTGTATGGGTGTGTGTTACATTACATTCAGTAGTAGGAGTGAGAAAAACATCACGGGGTGGTGTGAATCGCAGGGTCTGAATTAGGATAGGCAGTGAGGGGCAATGTAGGATGGAGAAAAGCACCGCGGGGTGGTCAGAATGGGGAGGTCATGGAACATGCAGTGGCAATATAGGATAGGTCTCTGAAATACATCGCGGTGTGGTGCGCATTGTATGGGTGTGTGTTACATTACATTCACTCGTAGGAGTGAGAAAAACATCACGGGGTGGTGCACATTGTATGGGTGTGTGTTACATTACATTCACTATTAGGAGTGAGAAAAACATCACGCGGTGGTGCGCATTGTATGGGTGTGTGTTACATTACATTCACTAGAAGGAGTGAGAAAATCATCACGGGGTGGTGTGAATCGGAGGGTCTGAATTAGTATAGGCAGTGAGTTGCAATGTAGGATGGAGAAAAGCACCGCGGTGTGGTCAGCATGGGGAGGTCAGGGAACATGCAGTGGCAATGTAGGATAGGTTTCTGAAAAATATCGCGGGGTTGTGCGCATTGTATGGGTGTGTGTTACATTACATTCACTAGTAGGAGTGAGAAAAACATCACGGGATGGTGTGAATCGGAGGGTCTAAATTAGGATGGGCAGAGAGTGGCAATATAGGATGGAGAAAAGCAACGTGGGGTGGTCAGCATGTGGAGGTCAGGGAACATGCAGTGGCAATGAACGATAGTTTTCTGAAAAACATCACGTTGTGGTGCACATTGTATGGGTGTGTGTTACATTACATTCACCAGTAGCAGTGAGAAAAATATCACGGGGTGGTGTGAATCGGAGGGTCTGAATTAGGATAGGCAGTGAGTGGCAATGTAGGATGGAGAAAAGCACCGCGGGGTGGTCAGCATGGGGAGGTCAGGGAACATGCAGTGGCAATGTAGGATAGGTTTCTGAAAAATATCGCGGGGTGGTGCGCATTGTATGGGTGTGTGTTACATTACATTCACTAGTAGGAGTGAGAAAAACATCACGGTGTGGTGTGAATCGGAGGGTCTGAATTCGAATAGGCTGTGAGTAGCAATGTAGGATAGAGAAAAGCACCGCGGGGTGGTCAGCATGGGGAGGTCAGGGAACATGCAGTGGCAATGTAGGATAGGTTTCTGAAAAACATCGCGGGGTGGTGCGCATTGTATGGGTATGTGTTACATTACATTCACAAGTAGGAGTGAGAAAAACATCACGGGGTGGTGCGCATTGTATGGGTGTGTGTTACATTACATTCACTAGTAGGAGTGAGAAAAACATCACGGGGTGGTTTGAATCGGAGGGTCTGAATTAGGATAGGCAGTGAGTGGCAATGTAGGATGGAGAAAAGCACCGCGGGGTGGTCAGAATGGGGAGATCATGGAACATGCAGTGGCAATGTACGATAGGTTTCTGAAAAACATCGCGGCGTGGTGCGAATTGTATGGGTGTGTGTTACATTACATTCACTAGTAGGAGTGAGAAAAACATCACGGGGTGGTGTGAATCGGAGGGTCTGAATTAGGATAGGCAGTGAGTGGCAATGTAGGATGGAGAAAAGCACCGCGGGGTGGTCAGCATGGGGAGGTCAGGGAACATGCAGTGGCAATATAGGATAGGTTTCTGAAAAACATCGCGGGGTGGTGCGCATTGTATGGGTGTGTGTTACATTACATTCACTAGTAGGAGTGAGAAAAATATCACGGGGTGGTGCGCATTGTATGGGTGTGTGTTACATTACATTCACTAGTAGGAGTGAGAAAAACATCACGGGAGGTGTGAATCGCAGGGTCTGAATTAGGATAGGCAGTGAGTGGCAATGTAGGATGGAGAAAAGCACCGCGGGGTGGTCAGCATGGGGAGGTCAGGGAACATGCAGTGGCAATGTAGGATAGTTTTCTGAAAATCATCGCGGGGTGGTGCGCATTGTATGGGTTTGTGTTACATTACATTCACTAGTAGGAGTGAGAAAAACATCACGGGGTAGTGCGCATTGTATGGGTGTGTGTTACATTACATTCACTAGTAGGAGTGAGAAAAACATCACGGGGTGGTGTGAATCGGAGGGTCTGAATTAGGATAGGCAGTGAGTGGCAATGTAGGATGGAGAAAAGCACCGCGGTGTGGTCAGCATGGGGAGGTCAGGGAACATGCAGTGGCAATGTAGGATAGGTTTTTGAAAAATATCGCGGGGTACTGCGCATTGTATGGGTGTGTGTTACATTACATTCACTAGTAGGAGTGAGAAAAACATCACGGGGTTGTGTGAATCGGAGGGTCTGAATTAGGATAGGCAGTGAGTGGCAATGAAGGATGGAGAAAAGCACCGCGGGGTGGTCAGCATGGGGACGTCAGGGAACATGCAGTGGCAATGTAGGATAAGTTTCTGAAAAACATCGCGGGATGGTGCGCATTGTATGGGTGTCTGTTACATTACATTCACCAGTAGGAGTGAGAAAAATATCACGGTGTGGTGCGCATTGTATGGGTGTGTGTTACATTACATTCACTAGTAGGAGTGAGAAAAACATCACGGGGTGGTGTGAATCAGAGGGTCTGAATTAGTATAGGCAGTGAGTGGCAATGTAGCATGGAGAAAAGCACCGAGTGTGGTCAGCATGGGGAGGTCAGGGAACATGCATTGGCAATGTAGGATAGGTTTCTGAAAAATATCGCGGGTTGGTGCGCATTGTATGGGTGTGTGTTACATTACATTCACTAGTAGGAGTGAGAAAAACATCACGGGGTGGTGTGAATCGGAGGGTCTGAATTAGGATAGGCCGTGAGTGGCAATGTAGGATGGAGAAAAGCACCGTGGGGTGGTCAGCATGGGGAGGTCAGGGAACATGCAGTGGCAATATAGGATAGGTTTATGAAAAACATCGCGGGGTGGTGCGCATTGTATGGGTGTGTGTTACATTACATTCACTAGTCGGAGTGAGAAAAACATCACGGGGTAGTGCGCATTGTATGGGTGTGTGTTACATTACATTCACTAGTAGGAGTGAGAAAAACATCACGGGGTGGTGTGAATCGCAGGGCCTGAATTAGGATAGGCAGTGAGTGGCAATGTAGGATGGAGAAAAGCACCGCGGGGTGGTCAGCATGGGGACGTAAGGGAACATGCAGTGGCAATGTAGGATAGGATTCTGAAAAATATCGCGGGGTGGTGCGCATTGTATGGGTGTGTGTTACATTACATTCAGTAGTAGGAGTGAGAAAAACATCACGGGGTGGTGTGAATCGGAGGGTCTGAATTAGGATAGGCAGTGAGTGGCAATGTAGGATGGAGAAAAGCACCGCGGGGTGGTCAGCATGGGGAGGTCAGGGAACATGCAATGGCAATGTAGGATAGGTTTCTGAAAAACATCGCGGGGTGGTGCGCATTGTATGGTTGTGTGTTACATTACATTCACTAGTAGGAGTGAGAAAAACATCACGTGGTGGTGTGAATTGGAGGGTCTGAATTAGGATAGGCAGTGAGTGGCAATGAAGGATGGAGAAAAGCACCGCGGGTCCGTCAATATGGGGAGGTCAGGGAACATGCAATGGCAAAGTAGGATAAGTTTCTGAAAAACATCGCGGGGTGGTGCGCATAGTATGGGTGTGTGTTACATTCACATTCACTAGTAGGAGTCAGAAAAACATCACGGGGTGGTGCGCATTGTACGTGTGTGTGTTACATTACATTCACTAGTAGGAGTGAGCAAAACATCACGGGGTGGTGCGCATTGTATGGGTTTGTGTTACATTACATTCACTAGGAGGAGTGAGAAAAACATCACGGGGTGGTGTGAATCAGAGCGTCTGAATTAGGATAGGCAGTGAGTGGAAATGTAGGATGGAGAAAAGCACCGCGCGGTGGTCAGAATGGGGAGGTCATGGAACATGCAGTGGCAATATAGGATAGGTTTCTGAAAAACATCGCGGGGTGGTGCGCATTGTATGGGTGTGTGTTACATTACATTCACTAGTAGGAGTGAGAAAAACATCACGGGGTGGTGTGCATTGTATGGGTGTGTGTTACATTAAATTCACTAGTAGGAGTGAGAAAAAAATCACGCGGTGGTGCTCATTGTATGGGTGTGTGTTACATTACATTCACTAGTAGGAGTGAGAAAAACATCACGGGGTGGTGTGAATCGGAGGGTCTGAATTAGGATAGGCAGTGAGTGACACTGTAGGAAGGAGAAAAGCCCCGCGGGGTGGTCAGCATGGCCAGGTCAGGGAACATGCAGTGGCAATGTAGGATATGTTTCTGAAAAATATCGCTGGGTGGTGCACATTGTATGGGTGTGTGTTACATAACATTCACTAGTAGGAGTGAGAAAAACATCACGGTGTGGTGTGAATCGGAGGGTCTGATTTAGGATAGGCAGTGAGTGGCAATGTCGGATGGAGAAAAGCACCCCGGGGTGGTCAGCATGGGGAGGTCAGGGAACATGCATTGACAATGTAGGACAGGTTTCTGAAAAACATCGCGGGGTGGTGCGCATTGTATGGGTGTGTGTTACATTACATTCACTAGTAGGAGTGAGGAAAACATCACGGGGTGGTGCGCATTGCATGGGTGTGTGTTACATTACATTCACTAGTAGGAGTGAGAAAAACATCACGGGGTGGTGTGAATCGCAGGGTCTGAATTATGATAGGCAGTGAGTGGCAATGTAGGATGGAGAAAAGCACCACGGGGTGGTCAGCATGGGGAGGTCAGGGAACATGCAATGGCAATGTAGGATAGGTTTCTGAAAAACATCGCGGGGTGGTGCGCATTGTATGGTTGTGTGTTACATTAGATTCACTAGTAGGAGTGAGAAAAACATCACGGGGTGGAGCGCATTGTATGGGTGTGTGTTACATTACATTCACTAGTAGGAGTGAGAAAAACATCACGGGGTGGTGTGAATCGCAGGGTCTGAATTAGGATAGGCAGTGAGTGGCAATGTAGGATGGAGAAAAGCACCGCGGGCTGGTCACAATGGGGAGCTCAGGGAACATGCAGTGGCAATGTAGGATAGGTTTCTGAAAAACATCGCGGGGTGGTGCGCATTGTATGGGTGTGTGTTACATTACATTCACTAGTAGGAGTGAGAAAAACATCACGGGGTGGTGCACATTGCATGGGTGTGTGTTACATTACATTCACTAGTAGGAGTGAGAAAAACATCACGCGGTGGTGCGCATTGTATGGGTGTGTGTTACATTACATTCACTAGAAGGAGTGAGAAAATCATCACGGGGTGGTGTGAATCGGAGGGTCTGAATTAGTATAGGCAGTGAGTTGCAATGTTGGATGGAGAAAAGCACCGCGGTGTGGTCAGCATGGGGAGGTCAGGGAACATGCAGTGGCAATGTAGGATAGGTTTCTGAAAAATATCGCGGGGTTGTGCGCATTGTATGGGTGTGTGTTACATTACATTCACTAGTAGGAGTGAGAAAAACATCACGGGATGGTGTGAATCGGAGTGTCTGAATTAGGATGGGCAGAGAGTGGCAATGTAGGATGGAGAAAAGCACCGTGGGGTGGTCAGCATGGGGAGGTCAGGGAACATGCAGTGGCAATGAACGATAGTTTTCTGAAAAACTTCACGGGGTGGTGCACATTGTATGGGTGTGTGTTACATTACATTCACTAGTAGGAGTGAGAAAAATATCACGGGGTGCTGTGAATCGGAGGGTCTGAATTAGGATAGGCAGTGAGTGGCAATGCAGGATGGAGAAAAGCACCGCGGGGTGGTCAGCATGGGGAGGTCAGGGAACATGCAGTGGCAATGTAGGATAGGTTTCTGAAAAATATCGCGGGGTGGTGCGCATTGTATGGGTGTGTGTTACATTACATTCACTAGTAGGAGTGAGAAAAACATCAAGGGGTGGTGTGAATCGGAGGGTCTGAATTAGAATAGGCAGTGAGTAGCAATGTAGGATGGAGAAAAGCACCGCGGGGTGGTCAGCATGGGGAGGTCAGGGAACATGCAGTAGCAATGTAGGATAGGTTTCTGAAAAACATCGCGGGGTGGTGCGCCTTGTATGGGTATGTGTTACATTACATTCACAAGTAGGAGTGAGAAAAACATCACGAGGTGGTGCGCATTTTATGGGTGTGTGTTACATTACATTCACTAGTAGGAGTGAGAAAAACATCACGGGGTGTTGTGATTCGGAGGGTCTGAATTAGGATAGGCAGTGAGTGGCAATGTAGGATGGAGAAAAGCACCGCGGGGTGGTCAGAATGGGGAGATCATGGAACATGCAGTGGCAATGTAGGATAGGTTTCTGAAAAACATCGCGGGGTGGTGCGCATTGTATGGGTGTGTGTTACATTACATTCACTAGTAGGAGTGAGAAAAACATCACGCGGTGGTGCGCATTGTATGGGTGTGTGTTACATTACATTCACTAGTAGGAGTGAGAAAAACATCACGGGGAGGTGTGAATCGGAGGGTCTGAATTAGGATAGGCAGTGAGTGGCAATGTAGGATGGAGAAAAGCACCGCGGGGTGGTCAGCATGGGGACGTCAGGGAACATGCAGTGGCAATGTTGGATAGGTTTCAGAAAAATATCGCGGGGTGGTGCACATTGTATGGGTGTGTGTTACATTACATTCACTAGTAGGAGTGAGAAAAACATCACGGGGTGGTGCGCATTGTATGGGTGTGTGTTACATTACATTCATTAGTAGGAGTGAGAAAAACATCACGGGGTGGTGTGAATCGCAGGGTCTGAATTAGGATAGGCAGTGAGTGGCAAAGTAGGATGGAGAAAAGCACCGCGGGGTGGTCAGCATGGGGAGGTCAGGGAACATGCAATGGCAATGTAGGATAGGTTTCTGAAAAACATCGCGGGGTTGTGCGCATTGTATGGTTGTGTGTTACATTACATTCACTAGTAGGAGTGAGAAAAACATCACGAGTTGGTGCGCATTGTATGGGTGTGTGTTACATTACATTCACTAGTAGGAGTGAGAAAAACATCACGGGGTGGTGTGAATCGCAGGGTCTGAATTAGGATAGGCAGTGAGTGGCAATGTAGGATGGAGAAAAGCACCGCGGGCTGGTCAGAATGGGGAGGTCATGGAACATGCAGTGGCAAAGTAGGATAGGTTTCTGAAATAAATCGCGGGGTGGTGCGCATTGTATGGGTGTGTGTTACATTACATTCACTAGTAGGAGTGAGAAAAACATCACGGGGTGGTGCGCATTGTATGGGTGTGTGTTACATTACATTCACTAGTAGGAGTGAGAAAAACATCACGGGGTGATGCGCTTTGTATGGGTGTGTGTTACATTACATTCACTACTAGGATTGAGAAAATCATCACGGCGTGGTGCGCATTGTATGGGTGTGTGTTACATTGCATTCACTAGTAGGAGTGAGAAAAACATCACGGGGTGGTGTGAATCACAGGGTCTGAATTAGGATAGGCAGTGAGTGCAATGTATGATGGAGAAAAGCACCGTGGGGTGGTCAGCATGGGAAGGGCAGGGAACATGCAATGGCAATGTAGGATAGGTTTCTGAAAATCATCGCGGGGTGGTGCGCATTGTATGGTTGTGTGTTACATTGCATTCACTAGTAGGAGTGAGAAAAACATCACGGGGTGGTGCGCGTTGTATGGGTGTGTGTTACATTATATTCACTAGTAGGAGTGAGAAAAACATCACGGCGTGGTGAGAATCGCAGGGTCTGAATTAGGATAGGCAGTGAGTGGCAATGTAGGATGGAGAAAAGCACCGCGGGGTGGTCAGAATGGGGAGGTCATGGAACATGCAGTGGCAATGTAGGATAGCTTTCTGAAAAACATCGCGGGGTGGTGCGCATTTTATGGGTGTGTGTTACATTACATTCACTAGTAGGAGTGAGAAAAACATCAAGCGGTGTTGCGCATTGTATGGGTGTGTGTTACATTACATTCACTAGTAGGAGTGAGAAAAACATCACGCGGTGTTGCGCATTGTATGGGTGTGTGTTACATTACATTCACTAGTAGGAGTGAGAAAAACATCACGGGTGGTGTGAATCGGAGTGTCTGAATTAGGATAGGCAGTGAGTGGCAATGTAGGATGGAGAAAAGCACCGCGGGGTGGTCAGCATGGCCAGGTCAGGGATCATGCAGTGGCAATTTAGGATATTTTTCTGAAAAATATCGCGGGTGGTGCGCATTGTATGGGTGTGTGTTACATAACATTCACTAGTAGGAGTGAGAAAAACATCACGGCGTGGTGTGAATCGGAGGGTCTGATTTAGGATAGGCAGTGAGTGGCAATGTCGGATGGAGAAAAGCACCGCGGGGTGGTCAGCATGGGGAGGTCAGGGAACATGCATTGGCAATGTAGGATAGGTTTCTGAAAAACATCGCGGGGTGGTGCGCATTGTATGGGTGTGTGTTACATTACATTCACTAGTAGGAGTGAGAAAAACATCACGGGGTGGTGTGAATCGGAGGGTCTGAATTAGGATAGGCAGTGAGTGTCAATGTAGGATGGAGAAAAGCACCGCAGGGTGGTCAGCATGGGGACGTCAGGGAACATGCAGTGGCAATGTAGGATAGGTTTCTGAAAAACATCGCGTGATGGTTCACATTGTATGGGTGTGTGTTACATAACATTCACTAGTAGGAGTGAGAAAAACATCACGGGGTGGTGTGAATCGGAGGGTCTGATTTAGGATAGGCAGTGAGTGGCAATGTCGGATGGAGAAAAGCACCGCGGGCTGGTCAGCATGGGGAGGTCAGGGAACTTGCAGTGGCAATGTAGGATAGTTTTCAGAAAATCATCGCAGGGTGGTGCGCATTGTATGGGTTTGTGTTACATTACATTCACTAGTAGGAGTGAGAAAAACATCACGGGGTAGTGCGCATGGTATGGGTGTGTGTTACATTACATTCACTAATAGGAGTGAGAAAAACATCACGGGGTGGTGTGAATCGGAGGGTCTGAATTAGGATAGGCAGTGAGTGGCAATGTAGGATGCAGAAAAGCACCGCGGGGTGGTCAGCATGGGGAGGTCAGGGAACATGCAGTGGCAATGTAGGATAGGTTTTTGAAAAATATCGCGGGGTGCTGCGCATTGTATGGGTGTGTGTTACGTTATATTCACCAGTAGGAGTGAGAAAAACATCACGGGGTTGTGTGAATCGGAGGGTCTGAATTAGGATAGGCAGTGAGTGGCAATGAAGGATGGAGAAAAGCACCGCGGGGTGGTCAGCATGGGGACGTCAGGGAACATGCAGTGGCAATGTAGGATAAGTTTCTGAAAAACATCGCGGGATGGTGCGCATTGTATGGGTGTCTGTTACATTACATTCACTAGTAGGAGTGAGAAAAATATCACGGGGTGGTGCGCATTGTATGGGTGTGCGTTACATTACATTCACTAGTAGGAGTGAGAAAAACATCACGGGGTGGTGTGAATCGCAGGGCCTGAATTAGGATAGGCAGTGAGTGGCAATGTAGGATGGAGAAAAGCACTGCGGGGAGGTCAGCATGGGGACGTCAGGGAACATGCAGTGGCAATGTAGGATAGGTTTCTGAAAAATATCGCGTGGTGGTGCGCATTGTATGGGTGTGTGTTGCATTACATTCACTAGTAGGAGTGAGAAAAACATCACGGGGTGGTGTGAATCGGAGGGTCTGAATTAGGATAGGCAGTGAGTGGCAATGAAGGATGGAGAAAAGCACCGCGGGGTCGTCAGCATGGGGAGGTCAGGGAACATGCAATGGCAATGTAGGATAGGTTTCTGAAAAACATCGCGGGGTGGTGCGCATTGTATGGTTGTGTGTTACATTACATTCACTAGTAGGAGTGAGAAAAACATCACGTGGAGGTGTGAATTGGAGGGTCTGAATTAGGATAGGCAGTGAGTGGCAATGAAGGATGGAGAAAAGCACCGTGGGTCCGTCAGCATGGGGAGGTCAGGGAACATGCAATGGCAAAGTAGGATAGGTTTCTGAAAAACATCGCGGGGTGGTGCGCATAGTATGGGTGTGTGTTACATTCACATTCACTAGTAGGAGTGAGAAAAACATCACGGGGTGGTGTGAATCAGAGCGTCTGAATTAGGATAGGCAGTGAGTGGCAATGTAGGATGGAGAAAAGCAGCGCGCGGTGGTCAGAATGGGGAGGTCATGGAACATGCAGTGGCAATATAGGATAGGTTTCTGAGAAACATCGCGGGGTGGTGCGCATTGTATGGGTGTGTGTTACATTACATTCACTAGTAGGAGTGAGAAAAACATCACGGGGTGGTGCGCATTGTATGGGTGTGTGTTACATTACATTCACTAGTAGGAGTGAGAAAAAAATCACGCGGTGGTGCGCATTGTATGGGTGTGTGTTACATTACATTCACTAGTAGGAGTGAGAAAAACATCACGGGGTGGTGTGAATCGGAGGGTCTGAATTAGGATAGGCAGTGAGTGGCACTGAAGGAAGGAGAAAAGCCCCGCGGGGTGGTCAGCATGGCCAGGTCAGGGAACATGCAGTGGCAATGTAGGATATTTTTCTGAAAACTATCGCGGGGCGTTGCGCATTGTATGGGTGTGTGTTACATTACATTCACTTGTAGGAGTGAGAAAAACATCACGGGGTGGTGTGAATCGGAGGGTCTGAATTAGGATAGGCAGTGAGTGGCAATGTAGGATGGAGAAAAGCACCGCGGGGTGGTCAGCATGGGGACATCAGGGAACATGCAGTGGCAATGTAGGATAGGTTTCTGAAAAATATCGCTGGGTGGTGCACATTGTATGGGTGTGTGTTACATAACATTCACTAGTAGGAGTGAGAAAAACATCACGGGGTGGTGTGAATCGGAGGGTCTGATTTAGGATAGGCAGTGAGTGGCAATGTCGGATGGAGAAAAGCACCCCGGGGTGGTCAGCATGGGGAGGTCAGGGAACATGCATTGGCAATGTAGGATAGGTTTCTGAAAAACATCGCGGGGTGGTGCGCATTGTATGGGTGTGTGTTACATTACATTCACTAGTAGGAGTGAGGAAAACATCACGGGGTGGTGCGCATTGTATGGGTGTGTGTTACATTACATTCACTAGTAGGAGTGAGAAAAACATCATGGGGTGGTGTGAATTGCAGGGTCTGAATTATGATAGGCAGTGAGTGGCAATGTAGGATGGAGAAAAGCACCGCGGGGTGGTCAGCAAGGGGAGGTCAGGGAACATGCAATGGCAATGTAGGATAGGTTTCTGAAAAACATCGCGGGTGGTGCGCATTGTATGGTTGTGTGTTCCATTAGATTCACTAGTAGGAGTGAGAAAATCATCACGGGGTGGTGCGCATTGTATGGGTGTGTGTTACATTACATTCACTAGTAGGAGTGAGAAAAACATCACGGGGTGGTGTGAATCGCAGGGTCTGAATTAGGATAGGCAGTGAGTGGCAATGTAGGATGGAGAAAAGCACCGCGGGCTGGTCAGAATGGGGAGCTCAGGGAACATGCAGTGGCAATGTAGGATAGGTTTCTGAAAAACATCGCGGGGTGGTGCGCATTGTATGGGTGTGTGTTACATTACATTCACTAGTAGGAGTGAGAAAAACATCACGGGGTGGTGCGCATTGCATGGGTGTGTGTTACATTACATTCACTAGTAGGAGTGAGAAAAACATCACGCGGTGGTGCGCATTGTATGGGTGTGTGTTACATTACATTCACTAGTAGGAGTGAGAAAAACATCACGGGGTGGTGTGAATCGGAGGGTCTGAATTAGTATAGGCAGTGAGTGGCAATGTAGGATGGAGAAAAGCACCGCGGTGTGGTCAGCATGGGGATGTCAGGTAACATGCAGTGGCAATGTAGGATAGGTTTCTGAAAAATATCGCGGGGTGGTGCGCATTGTATGGGTGTGTGTTACATTACATTCACTAGTAGGAGTGAGAAAAACATCACGGGGTGGTGTGAATCGGAGGGTCTGAATTAGGATAGGCAGTGAGTGGCAATGTAGGATGGAGAAAAGCACCACGGGGTGGTCAGCATGGGGAGGTCAGGGAACATGCAGTGGCAAGGAACGATAGTTTTCTGAAAAATATCACGGGGTGATGCACATTGTATGGGTGTGTGTTACATTACATTCACTAGTAGGAGTGAGAAAAACATCACGGGGTGGTGTGAATTGGAGGGTCTGAATTAGGATAGGCAGTGAGTGGCAATGTAGGATGGAGAAAAGCACCGCAGGGTGGTCAGCATGGGGAGGTCAGGGAACATGCTGTGGCAATATAGGATAGGTTTCTGAAAAACATCGCGGGGTGGTGCACATTGTATGGGTGTGTGTTACATTACATTCACTAGTAGGAGTGAGAAAAACATCACGGGGTAGTGCGCATTGTATGGGTGTGTGTTACATTACATTCACTAGTAGGAGTGAGAAAAACATCACGGGGTGGTGTGAATCGCAGGGCCTCAATTAGGATAGGCAGTGAGTGGCAATGTAGGATGGAGAAAAGCACCGCGGGGTGGTTAGCATGGGGAGGTCAGGGAATATGCAATAGCAATGTAAGATAGGTTTCTGAAAAACATCACGGGGTGGTGCGCATTGTATGGTTGTGTGTTACATTACATTCACTAGTAGGAGTGAGAAAAACATCACGAGGTGGTGTGAATTGGAGGGTTTGAATTAGGATAGGCAGTGAGTGGCAATGTAGGATGGAGAAAAGCACCGCGGGGTGGTCAGAATGGGGAGGTCATGGAACATGCAGTGGCAATGTAGGATAGCTTTCTGAAAAACATCGCGGGGTGGTGCACATTGTATGGGTGTGTGTTACATTACATTCACTAGTAGGAGTGAGAAAAACATCACGGGGTGGTGCGCATTGTATGGGTGTGTGTTACATTACATTCACTAGTCGGAGTGAGAAAATCATCACGCGGTGGTGCGCATTGTATGGGTGTGTGTTACATTACATTCACTAGTAGGAGTGAGAATAACATCACAGGGTGGTGCGCATTGTATGGGTGTGTGTTACATTACATTCACTAGTAGGAGTGAGAAAAACATCAGGGGTGGTGCGCATTGTATGTGTGTGTGTTACATTACATTCACTAGTAGGAGTGAGCAAAACATCACGGGGTGGTGCGCATTGTATGGGTTTGTGTTACATTACATTCACTAGTAGGAGTTAGAAAAACATCACGGGGTGGTGTGAATCAGAGCGTCTGAATTAGAATAGGCAGTGAGTTGCAATGTAGGATGGGGAAAAGCCCCGCGGGGTGGTCAGAATGGGGAGGTCATGGAACATGCAGTGGCAATGTAGGATAGGTTTCTGAAAAACATCACGGGGTGGTGCGCATTGTATGGGTGTGTGTTACATTACATTCACTAGTAGGAGTGAGAAAAACATCACGCGGTGGTGCGCATTGTATGGGTGTGTGTTACATTACATTCACTAGTAGGAGTGAGAAAAACATCACGGGGTGGTGTGAATCGGAGGGTCTGAATTAGGATAGGCAGTGAGTGGCAATGTAGGATGGAGAAAAGCACCGCGGGGTGGTCAGCATGGGGACATCAGGGAACATGCAGTGGCAATGTAGGATAGGTTTCTGAAAAATATCGCGGGGTGGTGCACATTGTATGGGTGTGTGTTACATTACATTCACTAGTAGGAGTGAGAAAAACATCACGGGGTGGTGCGCATTGTATGGGTGTGTGTTACATTACATTCATTAGTAGGAGTGAGAAAAACATCACGGGGTGGTGTGAATCGCAGGGTCTGAATTAGGATAGGCAGTGAGTGGCAAAGTAGGATGGAGAAAAGCACCGCGGGGTGGTCAGCATGGGGAGGTCAGGGAACATGCAATGGCAATGTAGGATAGGTTTCTGAAAAACATCGCGGGGTTGTGCGCATTGTATGGTTGTGTGTTACATTACATTCACTAGTAGGAGTGAGAAAAACATCACGAGGTGGTGCGCATTGTATGGGTGTGTGTTACATTACATTCACTAGTAGGAGTGAGAAAAACATCACGGGGTGGTGTGAATCGCAGGGTCTGAATTAGGATAGGCAGTGAGTGGCAATGTAGGATGGTGAAAAGCACCGCGGGCTGGTCAGAATGGGGAGGTCATGGAACATGCAGTGGCAAAGTAGGATAGGTTTCTGAAATAAATCGCGGGGTGGTGCGCATTGTATGGGTGTGTGTTACATTACATTCACTAGTAGGAGTGAGAAAAACATCACGGGATGGTGCGCATTGTATGGGTGTGTGTTACATTACATTCAATAGTAGTAGTGAGAAAAACATCACGCAGTGGGGCGCATTGTATGGGTGTGTGTTACATTACATTCACTAGTAGGAGTGAGAAAAACATCACGGGGTGGTGTGAATCGGAGGGTCTGAATTAGGATAGGCAGTGAGTGGCAATGTAGGATGGAGAAAAGCACCGCGGGGTGGTCAGCATGGGGAGGTCAGGGAACATGCATTGGCAATGTAGGATAGGTTTCTGAAAAACATCGCGGGGTGGTTCGCATTGTATGGGTGTGTGTTACCTTACATTCACTAGTAGGAGTGAGAAAAACATCTCGGGGTGGTGCGCATTGTATGGGTGTGTGTTACATTGCATTCATTAGTAGGAGTGAGAAAAACATCACGGGGTGGTGTGAATCACAGGGTCTGAATTAGGATAGGCAGTGAGTGCAATGTATGATGGAGAAAAGCACCGCGGGGTGGTCAGCATGGGGAGGGCAGGGAACATGCAATGGCAATGTAGGATAGGTTTCTGAAAATCATCGCGGGGTGGTGCGCATTGTATGGTTGTGTGTTACATTGCATTCACTAGTAGGAGTGAGAAAAACATCACGGGGTGGTGCGCATTGTATGGGTGTGTGTTACATTACATTCACTAGTAGGAGTGAGAAAAACATCACGGCGTGGTGAGAATCACAGGGTCTGAATTAGGATAGGCAGTGAGTCGCAATGTAGGATGGAGAAAAGCACCGCGGGGTGGTCAGAATGGGGAGGTCATGGAACATGCAGTGGCAATGTAGGATAGCTTTCTGAAAAACATCGCGGGGTGGTGCGCATTTTATGGGTGTGTGTTACATTACATTCACTAGTAGGAGTGAGAAAAACATCAAGTGGTGTTGCGCATTGTATGGGTGTGTGTTACATTACATTCACTAGTAGGAGTGAGAAAAACATCACGGCGTGGTGTGAATCGGAGGGTCTGATTTAGGATAGGCAGTGAGTGGCAATGTCGGATGGAGAAAAGCACCGCGGGGTGGTCAGCATGGGGAGGTCAGGGAACATGCATTGGCAATGTAGGATAGGTTTCTGAAAAACATCGCGGGGTGGTGCGCATTGTATGGGTGTGTGTTACATTACATTCACTAGTAGGAGTGAGAAAAACATCACGGGGTGGTGTGAATCGGAGGGTCTGAATTAGGATAGGCAGTGAGTGTCAATGTAGGATGGAGAAAAGCACCGCAGGGTGGTCAGCATGGGGACGTCAGGGAACATGCAGTGGCAATGTAGGATAGGTTTCTGAAAAACATCGCGTGATGGTTCACATTGTATGGGTGTGTGTTACATAACATTCACTAGTAGGAGTGAGAAAAACATCACGGGGTGGTGTGAATCGGAGGGTCTGATTTAGGATAGGCAGTGAGTGGCAATGTCGGATGGAGAAAAGCACCGCGGGCTGGTCAGCATGGGGAGGTCAGGGAACTTGCAGTGGCAATGTAGGATAGTTTTCAGAAAATCATCGCAGGGTGGTGCGCATTGTATGGGTTTGTGTTACATTACATTCACTAGTAGGAGTGAGAAAAACATCACGGGGTAGTGCGCATGGTATGGGTGTGTGTTACATTACATTCACTAATAGGAGTGAGAAAAACATCACGGGGTGGTGTGAATCGGAGGGTCTGAATTAGGATAGGCAGTGAGTGGCAATGTAGGATGCAGAAAAGCACCGCGGGGTGGTCAGCATGGGGAGGTCAGGGAACATGCAGTGGCAATGTAGGATAGGTTTTTGAAAAATATCGCGGGGTGCTGCGCATTGTATGGGTGTGTGTTACGTTATATTCACCAGTAGGAGTGAGAAAAACATCACGGGGTTGTGTGAATCGGAGGGTCTGAATTAGGATAGGCAGTGAGTGGCAATGAAGGATGGAGAAAAGCACCGCGGGGTGGTCAGCATGGGGACGTCAGGGAACATGCAGTGGCAATGTAGGATAAGTTTCTGAAAAACATCGCGGGATGGTGCGCATTGTATGGGTGTCTGTTACATTACATTCACTAGTAGGAGTGAGAAAAATATCACGGGGTGGTGCGCATTGTATGGGTGTGCGTTACATTACATTCACTAGTAGGAGTGAGAAAAACATCACGGGGTGGTGTGAATCGCAGGGCCTGAATTAGGATAGGCAGTGAGTGGCAATGTAGGATGGAGAAAAGCACCGCGGGGTGGTCAGCATGGGGACGTCAGGGAACATGCAGTGGCAATGTAGGATAGGTTTCTGAAAAATATCGCGTGGTGGTGCGCATTGTATGGGTGTGTGTTGCATTACATTCACTAGTAGGAGTGAGAAAAACATCACGGGGTGGTGTGAATCGGAGGGTCTGAATTAGGATAGGCAGTGAGTGGCAATGAAGGATGGAGAAAAGCACCGCGGGGTGGTCAGCATGGGGAGGTCAGGGAACATGCAATGGCAATGTAGGATAGGTTTCTGAAAAACATCGCGGGGTGGTGCGCATTGTATGGTTGTGTGTTACATTACATTCACTAGTAGGAGTGAGAAAAACATCACGTGGAGGTGTGAATTGGAGGGTCTGAATTAGGATAGGCAGTGAGTGGCAATGAAGGATGGAGAAAAGCACCGTGGGTCCGTCAGCATGGGGAGGTCAGGGAACATGCAATGGCAAAGTAGGATAGGTTTCTGAAAAACATCGCGGGGTGGTGCGCATAGTATGGGTGTGTGTTACATTCACATTCACTAGTAGGAGTGAGAAAAACATCACGGGGTGGTGTGAATCAGAGCGTCTGAATTAGGATAGGCAGTGAGTGGCAATGTAGGATGGAGAAAAGCAGCGCGCGGTGGTCAGAATGGGGAGGTCATGGAACATGCAGTGGCAATATAGGATAGGTTTCTGAGAAACATCGCGGGGTGGTGCGCATTGTATGGGTGTGTGTTACATTACATTCACTAGTAGGAGTGAGAAAAACATCACGGGGTGGTGCGCATTGTATGGGTGTGTGTTACATTACATTCACTAGTAGGAGTGAGAAAAAAATCACGCGGTGGTGCGCATTGTATGGGTGTGTGTTACATTACATTCACTAGTAGGAGTGAGAAAAACATCACGGGGTGGTGTGAATCGGAGGGTCTGAATTAGGATAGGCAGTGAGTGGCACTGAAGGAAGGAGAAAAGCCCCGCGGGGTGGTCAGCATGGCCAGGTCAGGGAACATGCAGTGGCAATGTAGGATATTTTTCTGAAAACTATCGCGGGGCGTTGCGCATTGTATGGGTGTGTGTTACATTACATTCACTTGTAGGAGTGAGAAAAACATCACGGGGTGGTGTGAATCGGAGGGTCTGAATTAGGATAGGCAGTGAGTGGCAATGTAGGATGGAGAAAAGCACCGCGGGGTGGTCAGCATGGGGACATCAGGGAACATGCAGTGGCAATGTAGGATAGGTTTCTGAAAAATATCGCTGGGTGGTGCACATTGTATGGGTGTGTGTTACATAACATTCACTAGTAGGAGTGAGAAAAACATCACGGGGTGGTGTGAATCGGAGGGTCTGATTTAGGATAGGCAGTGAGTGGCAATGTCGGATGGAGAAAAGCACCCCGGGGTGGTCAGCATGGGGAGGTCAGGGAACATGCATTGGCAATGTAGGATAGGTTTCTGAAAAACATCGCGGGGTGGTGCGCATTGTATGGGTGTGTGTTACATTACATTCACTAGTAGGAGTGAGGAAAACATCACGGGGTGGTGCGCATTGTATGGGTGTGTGTTACATTACATTCACTAGTAGGAGTGAGAAAAACATCATGGGGTGGTGTGAATTGCAGGGTCTGAATTATGATAGGCAGTGAGTGGCAATGTAGGATGGAGAAAAGCACCGCGGGGTGGTCAGCAAGGGGAGGTCAGGGAACATGCAATGGCAATGTAGGATAGGTTTCTGAAAAACATCGCGGGTGGTGCGCATTGTATGGTTGTGTGTTCCATTAGATTCACTAGTAGGAGTGAGAAAATCATCACGGGGTGGTGCGCATTGTATGGGTGTGTGTTACATTACATTCACTAGTAGGAGTGAGAAAAACATCACGGGGTGGTGTGAATCGCAGGGTCTGAATTAGGATAGGCAGTGAGTGGCAATGTAGGATGGAGAAAAGCACCGCGGGCTGGTCAGAATGGGGAGCTCAGGGAACATGCAGTGGCAATGTAGGATAGGTTTCTGAAAAACATCGCGGGGTGGTGCGCATTGTATGGGTGTGTGTTACATTACATTCACTAGTAGGAGTGAGAAAAACATCACGGGGTGGTGCGCATTGCATGGGTGTGTGTTACATTACATTCACTAGTAGGAGTGAGAAAAACATCACGCGGTGGTGCGCATTGTATGGGTGTGTGTTACATTACATTCACTAGTAGGAGTGAGAAAAACATCACGGGGTTGTGTGAATCGGAGGGTCTGAATTAGTATAGGCAGTGAGTGGCAATGTAGGATGGAGAAAAGCACCGCGGTGTGGTCAGCATGGGGATGTCAGGTAACATGCAGTGGCAATGTAGGATAGGTTTCTGAAAAATATCGCGGGGTGGTGCGCATTGTATGGGTGTGTGTTACATTACATTCACTAGTAGGAGTGAGAAAAACATCACGGGGTGGTGTGAATCGGAGGGTCTGAATTAGGATAGGCAGTGAGTGGCAATGTAGGATGGAGAAAAGCACCACGGGGTGGTCAGCATGGGGAGGTCAGGGAACATGCAGTGGCAAGGAACGATAGTTTTCTGAAAAATATCACGGGGTGATGCACATTGTATGGGTGTGTGTTACATTACATTCACTAGTAGGAGTGAGAAAAACATCACGGGGTGGTGTGAATTGGAGGGTCTGAATTAGGATAGGCAGTGAGTGGCAATGTAGGATGGAGAAAAGCACCGCAGGGTGGTCAGCATGGGGAGGTCAGGGAACATGCTGTGGCAATATAGGATAGGTTTCTGAAAAACATCGCGGGGTGGTGCACATTGTATGGGTGTGTGTTACATTACATTCACTAGTAGGAGTGAGAAAAACATCACGGGGTAGTGCGCATTGTATGGGTGTGTGTTACATTACATTCACTAGTAGGAGTGAGAAAAACATCACGGGGTGGTGTGAATCGCAGGGCCTCAATTAGGATAGGCAGTGAGTGGCAATGTAGGATGGAGAAAAGCACCGCGGGGTGGTTAGCATGGGGAGGTCAGGGAATATGCAATAGCAATGTAAGATAGGTTTCTGAAAAACATCACGGGGTGGTGCGCATTGTATGGTTGTGTGTTACATTACATTCACTAGTAGGAGTGAGAAAAACATCACGAGGTGGTGTGAATTGGAGGGTTTGAATTAGGATAGGCAGTGAGTGGCAATGAAGGATGGAGAAAAGCACTGCGGGTCCGTCAGCATGGGGAGGTCAGGGAACATGCAGTGGCAAATTAGGATAGGTTTCTGAAAAACATCGCGGGGTGGTGCGCATTGTATGGGTGTGTGTTACATTACATTCACTAGTAGGAGTGAGATAAACATCAGGGGTGGTGCGCATTGTATGTGTGTGTGTTACATTACATTCACAAGTAGGAGTGAGCAAAACATCACGGGGTGGTGCGCATTGTATGGGTTTGTGTTACATTACATTCACTAGTAGGAGTTAGAAAAACATCACGGGGTGGTGTGAATCAGAGCGTCTGAATTAGGATAGGCAGTGAGTGGCAATGTAGGATGGGGAAAAGCCCCTCGGATTGGTCAGAATGGGGAGGTCATGGAACATGCAGTGGCAATGTAGGATAGGTTTCTGAAAAACATCGCGGGGTGGTGCGCATTGTATGGGTGTGTGTTACATTACATTCACTAGTAGGAGTGAGAAAAACATCACGCGGTGGTGTACATTGTATGGGTGTGTGTTACATTACATTCACTAGTAGGAGTGAGAAAAACATCACGGGGTGGTGTGAATCGGAGGTACTGAATTAGGAAAGGCAGTGAGTGGCAATGTAGGATGGAGAAAAGCACCGCGGGGTGGTCAGCATGGGGAGGTCAGGGAACATGCAGTGGCAATGTAGGATATTTTTCTGAAAAATATCGCGGGGTGGTGCGCATTGTATGGGTGTGTGTTACATTACATTCACTAGTAGGAGTGAGAAAAACATCACGGGGTGGTGTGAATCGGTGGGTCTGAATTAGAATAGGCAGTGAGTGGCAATGTAGGATGGAGAAAAGCACCGCGGGGTGGTCAGCATGTGGACGTCAGGGAACATGCTGTGGCAATGTAGGATAGGTTTCTGAAAAATATAGCGGGGTGGTTCACATTGTATGGGTGTGTGTTACATAACATTCACTAGTAGGAGTGAGAAAAACATCACGGGGTGGTGTGAATCGGAGGGTCTGATTTCGGATAGGCAGTGAGTGGCAATGTCGGATGGAGAAAAGCACCGCGGGGTGGTCAGCATGGGGAGGTCAGGGAACATGCATTGGCAATGTAGGATAGGTTTCTGAAAAACATCGCGGGGTGGTTCGCATTGTATGGGTGTGTGTTACATTACATTCACTAGTAGGAGTGAGAAAAACATCTCGGGGTGGTGCGCATTGTATGGGTGTGTGTTACATTGCATTCACTAGTAGGAGTGAGAAAAACATCACGGGGTGGTGTGAATCACAGGGTCTGAATTAGGATAGGCAGTGAGTGCAATGTATGATGGAGAAAAGCACCGCGGGGTGGTCAGCATGGGGAGGGCAGGGAACATGCAATGGCAATGTAGGATAGGTTTCTGAAAATCATCGCGGGGTGGTGCGCATTGTATGGTTGTGTGTTACATTGCATTCACTAGTAGGAGTGAGAAAAACATCACGGGGTGGTGCGCATTGTATGGGTGTGTGTTACATTACATTCACTAGTAGGAGTGAGAAAAACATCACGGCGTGGTGAGAATCGCAGGGTCTGAATTAGGATAGGCAGTGAGTGGCAATGTAGGATGGAGAAAAGCACCGCGGGGTGGTCAGAATGGGGAGGTCATGGAACATGCAGTGGCAATGTAGGATAGCTTTCTGAAAAACATCGCGGGGTGGTGCGCATTGTATGGGTGTGTGTTACATTACATTCACTAGTAGGAGTGAGAATAACATCACAGGGTGGTGCGCATTGTATGGGTGTGTGTTACATTACATTCACTAGTAGGAGTGAGAAAAACATCAGGGGTGGTGCGCATTGTATGTGTGTGTGTTACATTACATTCACTAGTAGGAGTGAGCAAAACATCACGGGGTGGTGCGCATTGTATGGGTTTGTGTTACATTACATTCACTAGTAGGAGTTAGAAAAACATCACGGGGTGGTGTGAATCAGAGCGTCTGAATTAGAATAGGCAGTGAGTTGCAATGTAGGATGGGGAAAAGCCCCGCGGGGTGGTCAGAATGGGGAGGTCATGGAACATGCAGTGGCAATGTAGGATAGGTTTCTGAAAAACATCACGGGGTGGTGCGCATTGTATGGGTGTGTGTTACATTACATTCACTAGTAGGAGTGAGAAAAACATCACGCGGTGGTGCGCATTGTATGGGTGTGTGTTACATTACATTCACTAGTAGGAGTGAGAAAAACATCACGGGGTGGTGTGAATCGGAGGGTCTGAATTAGGATAGGCAGTGAGTGGCAATGTAGGATGGAGAAAAGCACCGCGGGGTGGTCAGCATGGGGACGTCAGGGAACATGCAGTGGCAATGTAGGATAGGTTTCTGAAAAATATCGCGGGGTGGTGCACATTGTATGGGTGTGTGTTACATTACATTCACTAGTAGGAGTGAGAAAAACATCACGGGGTGGTGCGCATTGTATGGGTGTGTGTTACATTACATTCATTAGTAGGAGTGAGAAAAACATCACGGGGTGGTGTGAATCGCAGGGTCTGAATTAGGATAGGCAGTGAGTGGCAAAGTAGGATGGAGAAAAGCACCGCGGGGTGGTCAGCATGGGGAGTTCAGGGAACATGCAATGGCAATGTAGGATAGGTTTCTGAAAAACATCGCGGGGTTGTGCGCATTGTATGGTTGTGTGTTACATTACATTCACTAGTAGGAGTGAGAAAAACATCACGAGGTGGTGCGCATTGTATGGGTGTGTGTTACATTACATTCACTAGTAGGAGTGAGAAAAACATCACGGCGTGGTGTGAATCGCAGGGTCTGAATTAGGATAGGCAGTGAGTGGCAATGTAGGATGGTGAAAAGCACCGCGGGCTGGTCAGAATGGGGAGGTCATGGAACATGCAGTGGCAAAGTAGGATAGGTTTCTGAAATAAATCGCGGGGTGGTGCGCATTGTATGGGTGTGTGTTACATTACATTCACTAGTAGGAGTGAGAAAAACATCACGGGATGGTGCGCATTGTATGGGTGTGTGTTACATTACATTCAATAGTAGTAGTGAGAAAAACATCACGCAGTGGGGCGCATTGTATGGGTGTGTGTTACATTACATTCACTAGTAGGAGTGAGAAAAACATCACGGGGTGGTGTGAATCGGAGGGTCTGAATTAGGATAGGCAGTGAGTGGCAATGTAGGATGGAGAAAAGCACCGCGGGGTGGTCAGCATGGGGAGGTCAGGGAACATGCATTGGCAATGTAGGATAGGTTTCTGAAAAACATCGCGGGGTGGTTCGCATTGTATGGGTGTGTGTTACATTACATTCACTAGTAGGAGTGAGAAAAACATCTCGGGGTGGTGCGCATTGTATGGGTGTGTGTTACATTGCATTCACTAGTAGGAGTGAGAAAAACATCACGGGGTGGTGTGAATCACAGGGTCTGAATTAGGATAGGCAGTGAGTGCAATGTATGATGGAGAAAAGCACCGTGGGGTGGTCAGCATGGGGAGGGCAGGGAACATGCAATGGCAATGTAGGATAGGTTTCTGAAAATCATCGCGGGGTGGTGCGCATTGTATGGTTGTGTGTTACATTGCATTCACTAGTAGGAGTGAGAAAAACATCACGGGGTGGTGCGCATTGTATGGGTGTGTGTTACATTACATTCACTAGTAGGAGTGAGAAAAACATCACGGCGTGGTGAGAATCACAGGGTCTGAATTAGGATAGGCAGTGAGTCGCAATGTAGGATGGAGAAAAGCACCGCGGGGTGGTCAGAATGGGGAGGTCATGGAACATGCAGTGGCAATGTAGGATAGCTTTCTGAAAAACATCGCGGGGTGGTGCGCATTTTATGGGTGTGTGTTACATTACATTCACTAGTAGGAGTGAGAAAAACATCAAGTGGTGTTGCGCATTGTATGGGTGTGTGTTACATTACATTCACTAGTAGGAGTGAGAAAAACATCACGCGGTGTTGCGCATTGTATGGGTGTGTGTTACATTACATTCACTAGTAGGAGTGAGAAAAACATCACGGGTGGTGTGAATCGGAGGGTCTGAATTAGGATAGGCATTGAGTGGCAATGTAGGATGGAGAAAAGCACCGCGGGGTGGCCAGCATGGCCAGGTCAGGGATCATGCAGTGGCAATTTAGGATATTTTTCTGAAAAATATCGCGGGTGGTGCGCATTGTATGGGTGTGTGTTACATTACATTCACTAGTAGGAGTGAGAAAAACATCACGGGGTGGTGTGAATCGCAGGGTCTGAATTAGGATAGGCAGTGAGTGGCAATGTAGGATGGTGAAAAGCACCGCGGGCTGGTCAGAATGGGGAGGTCATGGAACATGCAGTGGCAAAGTAGGATAGGTTTCTGAAATAAATCGCGGGGTGGTGCGCATTGTATGGGTGTGTGTTACATTACATTCACTAGTAGGAGTGAGAAAAACATCACGGGGTGGTGCGCATTGTATGGGTGTGTGTTACATTACATTCAATAGTAGTAGTGACAAAAACATCACGCAGTGGGGCGCATTGTATGGGTGTGTGTTACATTACATTCACTAGTAGGAGTGAGAAAAACATCACGGGGTGGTGTGAATCGGAGGGTCTGAATTAGGATAGGCAGTGAGTGGCAATGTAGGATGGAGAAAAGCACCGCGGGGTGGTCAGCATGGGGAGGTCAGGGAACATGCATTGGCAATGTACGATAGGTTTCTGAAAAACATCGCGGGGTGGTTCGCATTGTATGGGTGTGTGTTACATTACATTCACTAGTAGGAGTGAGAAAAACATCTCGGGGTGGTGCGCATTGTATGGGTGTGTGTTACATTGCATTCACTAGTAGGAGTGAGAAAAACATCACGGGGTGGTGCGCATTGTATGTGTGTGTGTTACATTACATTCACTAGTAGGAGTGAGCAAAACATCACGGGGTGGTGCGCATTGTATGGGTTTGTGTTACATTACATTCACTAGTTGGAGTTAGAAAAACATCACGGGGTGGTGTGAATCAGAGCGTCTGAATTAGAATAGGCAGTGAGTTGCAATGTAGGATGGGGAAAAGCCCCGCGGGGTGGTCAGAATGGGGAGGTCATGGAACATGCAGTGGCAATGTAGGATAGGTTTCTGAAAAACATCACGGGGTGGTGCGCATTGTATGGGTGTGTGTTACATTACATTCACTAGTAGGAGTGAGAAAAACATCACGCGGTGGTGCGCATTGTATGGGTGTGTGTTACATTACATTCACTAGTAGGAGTGAGAAAAACATCACGGGGTGGTGTGAATCGCAGGGTCTGAATTAGGATAGGCAGTGAGTGGCAATGTAGGATGGAGAAAAGCACCGCGGGGTGGTCAGCATGGGGACGTCAGGGAACATGCAGTGGCAATGTAGGATAGGTTTCTGAAAAATATCGCGGGGTGGTGCACATTGTATGGGTGTGTGTTACATTACATTCACTAGTAGGAGTGAGAAAAACATCACGGGGTGGTGCGCATTGTATGGGTGTGTGTTACATTACATTCATTAGTAGGAGTGAGAAAAACATCACGGGGTGGTGTGAATCGCAGGGTCTGAATTAGGATAGGCAGTGAGTGGCAAAGTAGGATGGAGAAAAGCACCGCGGGCTGGTCAGAATGGGGAGGTCATGGAACATGCAGTGGCAAAGTAGGATAGGTTTCTGAAATAAATCGCGGGGTGGTGCGCATTGTATGGGTGTGTGTTACATTACATTCACTAGTAGGAGTGAGAAAAACATCACGGGATGGTGCGCATTGTATGGCTGTGTGTTACATTACATTCAATAGTAGTAGTGAGAAAAACATCACGCAGTGGGGCGCATTGTATGGGTGTGTGTTACATTACATTCACTAGTAGGAGTGAGAAAAACATCACGGGGTGGTGTGAATCGGAGGGTCTGAATTAGGATAGGCAGTGAGTGGCAATGTAGGATGGAGAAAAGCACCGCGGGGTGGTCAGCATGGGGAGGTCAGGGAACATGCATTGGCAATGTAGGATAGGTTTCTGAAAAACATCGCGGGGTGGTTCGCATTGTATGGGTGTGTGTTACATTACATTCACTAGTAGGAGTGAGAAAAACATCTCGGGGTGGTGCGCATTGTATGGGTGTGTGTTACATTGCATTCACTAGTAGGAGTGAGAAAAACATCACGGGGTGGTGTGAATCACAGGGTCTGAATTAGGATAGGCAGTGAGTGCAATGTATGATGGAGAAAAGCACCGCGGGGTGGTCAGCATGGGGAGGGCAGGGAACATGCAATGGCAATGTAGGATAGGTTTCTGAAAATCATCGCGGGGTGGTGCGCATTGTATGGTTGTGTGTTACATTGCTTTCACTAGTAGGAGTGAGAAAAACATCACGGGGTGGTGCGCATTGTATGGGTGTGTGTTACATTACATTCACTAGTAGGAGTGAGAAAAACATCACGGCGTGGTGAGAATCACAGGGTCTGAATTAGGATAGGCAGTGAGTCGCAATGTAGGATGGAGAAAAGCACCGCGGGGTGGTCAGAATGGGGAGGTCATGGAACATGCAGTGGCAATGTAGGATAGCTTTCTGAAAAACATCGCGGGGTGGTGCGCATTTTATGGGTGTGTGTTACATTACATTCACTAGTAGGAGTGAGAAAAACATCAAGTGGTGTTGCGCATTGTATGGGTGTGTGTTACATTACATTCACTAGTAGGAGTGAGAAAAACATCACGCGGTGTTGCGCATTGTATGGGTGTGTGTTACATTACATTCACTAGTAGGAGTGAGAAAAACATCACGGGTGGTGTGAATCGGAGGGTCTGAATTAGGATAGGCATTGAGTGGCAATGTAGGATGGAGAAAAGCACCGCGGGGTGGTCAGCATGGCCAGGTCAGGGATCATGCAGTGGCAATTTAGGATATTTTTCTGAAAAATATCGCGGGTGGTGCGCATTGTATGGGTGTGTGTTACATTACATTCACTAGTAGGAGTGAGAAAAACATCACGGGGTGGTGTGAATCGCAGGGTCTGAATTAGGATAGGCAGTGAGTGGCAATGTAGGATGGTGAAAAGCACCGCGGGCTGGTCAGAATGGGGAGGTCATGGAACATGCAGTGGCAAAGTAGGATAGGTTTCTGAAATAAATCGCGGGGTGGTGCGCATTGTATGGGTGTGTGTTACATTACATTCACTAGTAGGAGTGAGAAAAACATCACGGGGTGGTGCGCATTGTATGGGTGTGTGTTACATTACATTCAATAGTAGTAGTGAGAAAAACATCACGCAGTGGGGCGCATTGTATGGGTGTGTGTTACATTACATTCACTAGTAGGAGTGAGAAAAACATCACGGGGTGGTGTGAATCGGAGGGTCTGAATTAGGATAGGCAGTGAGTGGCAATGTAGGATGGAGAAAAGCACCGCGGGGTGGTCAGCATGGGGAGGTCAGGGAACATGCATTGGCAATGTACGATAGGTTTCTGAAAAACATCGCGGGGTGGTTCGCATTGTATGGGTGTGTGTTACATTACATTCACTAGTAGGAGTGAGAAAAACATCTCGGGGTGGTGCGCATTGTATGGGTGTGTGTTACATTGCATTCACTAGTAGGAGTGAGAAAAACATCACGGGGTGGTGCGCATTGTATGTGTGTGTGTTACATTACATTCACTAGTAGGAGTGAGCAAAACATCACGGGGTGGTGCGCATTGTATGGGTTTGTGTTACATTACATTCACTAGTAGGAGTTAGAAAAACATCACGGGGTGGTGTGAATCAGAGCGTCTGAATTAGAATAGGCAGTGAGTTGCAATGTAGGATGGGGAAAAGCCCCGCGGGGTGGTCAGAATGGGGAGGTCATGGAACATGCAGTGGCAATGTAGGATAGGTTTCTGAAAAACATCACGGGGTGGTGCGCATTGTATGGGTGTGTGTTACATTACATTCACTAGTAGGAGTGAGAAAAACATCACGCGGTGGTGCGCATTGTATGGGTGTGTGTTACATTACATTCACTAGTAGGAGTGAGAAAAACATCACGGGGTGGTGTGAATCGGAGGGTCTGAATTAGGATAGGCAGTGAGTGGCAATGTAGGATGGAGAAAAGCACCGCGGGGTGGTCAGCATGGGGACGTCAGGGAACATGCAGTGGCAATGTAGGATAGGTTTCTGAAAAATATCGCGGGGTGGTGCACATTGTATGGGTGTGTGTTACATTACATTCACTAGTAGGAGTGAGAAAAACATCACGGGGTGGTGCGCATTGTATGGGTGTGTGTTACATTACATTCATTAGTAGGAGTGAGAAAAACATCACGGGGTGGTGTGAATCGCAGGGTCTGAATTAGGATAGGCAGTGAGTGGCAAAGTAGGATGGAGAAAAGCACCGCGGGCTGGTCAGAATGGGGAGGTCATGGAACATGCAGTGGCAAAGTAGGATAGGTTTCTGAAATAAATCGCGGGGTGGTGCGCATTGTATGGGTGTGTGTTACATTACATTCACTAGTAGGAGTGAGAAAAACATCACGGGATGGTGCGCATTGTATGGGTGTGTGTTACATTACATTCAATAGTAGTAGTGAGAAAAACATCACGCAGTGGGGCGCATTGTATGGGTGTGTGTTACATTACATTCACTAGTAGGAGTGAGAAAAACATCACGGGGTGGTGTGAATCGGAGGGTCTGAATTAGGATAGGCAGTGAGTGGCAATGTAGGATGGAGAAAAGCACCGCGGGGTGGTCAGCATGGGGAGGTCAGGGAACATGCATTGGCAATGTAGGATAGGTTTCTGAAAAACATCGCGGGGTGGTTCGCATTGTATGGGTGTGTGTTACATTACATTCACTAGTAGGAGTGAGAAAAACATCTCGGGGTGGTGCGCATTGTATGGGTGTGTGTTACATTGCATTCACTAGTAGGAGTGAGAAAAACATCACGGGGTGGTGTGAATCACAGGGTCTGAATTAGGATAGGCAGTGAGTGCAATGTATGATGGAGAAAAGCACCGCGGGGTGGTCAGCATGGGGAGGGCAGGGAACATGCAATGGCAATGTAGGATAGGTTTCTGAAAATCATCGCGGGGTGGTGCGCATTGTATGGTTGTGTGTTACATTGCATTCACTAGTAGGAGTGAGAAAAACATCACGGGGTGGTGCGCATTGTATGGGTGTGTGTTACATTACATTCACTAGTAGGAGTGAGAAAAACATCACGGCGTGGTGAGAATCACAGGGTCTGAATTAGGATAGGCAGTGAGTCGCAATGTAGGATGGAGAAAAGCACCGCGGGGTGGTCAGAATGGGGAGGTCATGGAACATGCAGTGGCAATGTAGGATAGCTTTCTGAAAAACATCGCGGGGTGGTGCGCATTTTATGGGTGTGTGTTACATTACATTCACTAGTAGGAGTGAGAAAAACATCAAGTGGTGTTGCGCATTGTATGGGTGTGTGTTACATTACATTCAGTAGTAGGAGTGAGAAAAACATCACGCGGTGTTGCGCATTGTATGGGTGTGTGTTACATTACATTCACTAGTAGGAGTGAGAAAAACATCACGGGTGGTGTGAATCGGAGGGTCTGAATTAGGATAGGCATTGAGTGGCAATGTAGGATGGAGAAAAGCACCGCGGGGTGGTCAGCATGGCCAGGTCAGGGATCATGCAGTGGCAATTTAGGATATTTTTCTGAAAAATATCGCGGGTGGTGCGCATTGTATGGGTGTGTGTTACATTACATTCACTAGTAGGAGTGAGAAAAACATCACGGGGTGGTGTGAATCGCAGGGTCTCAATTAGGATAGGCAGTGAGTGGCAATGTAGGATGGTGAAAAGCACCCGGGCTGGTCAGAATGGGGAGGTCATGGAACATGCAGTGGCAAAGTAGGATAGGTTTCTGAAATAAATCGCGGGGTGGTGCGCATTGTATGGGTGTGTGTTACATTACATTCACTAGTAGGAGTGAGAAAAACATCACGGGGTGGTGCGCATTGTATGGGTGTGTGTTACATTACATTCAATAGTAGTAGTGAGAAAAACATCACGCAGTGGGGCGCATTGTATGGGTGTGTGTTACATTACATTCACTAGTAGGAGTGAGAAAAACATCACGGGGTGGTGTGAATCGGAGGGTCTGAATTAGGATAGGCAGTGAGTGGCAATGTAGGATGGAGAAAAGCACCGCGGGGTGGTCAGCATGGGGAGGTCAGGGAACATGCATTGGCAATGTACGATAGGTTTCTGAAAAACATCGCGGGGTGGTTCGCATTGTATGGGTGTGTGTTACATTACATTCACTAGTAGGAGTGAGAAAAACATCTCGGGGTGGTGCGCATTGTATGGGTGTGTGTTACATTGCATTCACTAGTAGGAGTGAGAAAAACATCACGGGGTGGTGTGAATCACAGGGTCTGAATTAGGATAGGCAGTGAGTGCAATGTATGATGGAGAAAAGCACCGCGGGGTGGTCAGCATGGGGAGGGCAGGGAACATGCAATGGCAATGTAGGATAGGTTTCTGAAAATCATCGCGGGGTGGTGCGCATTGTATGGTTGTGTGTTACATTGCATTCACTAGTAGGAGTGAGAAAAACATCACGGGGTGGTGCGCATTGTATGGGTGTGTGTTACATTACATTCACTAGTAGGAGTGAGAAAAACATCACGGCGTGGTGAGAATCGCAGGGTCTGAATTAGGATAGGCAGTGAGTCGCAATGTAGGATGGAGAAAAGCACCGCGGGGTGGTCAGAATGGGGAGGTCATGGAACATGCAGTGGCAATGTAGGATAGCTTTCTGAAAAACATCGCGGGGTGGTGCGCATTTTATGGGTGTGTGTTACATTACATTCACTAGTAGGAGTGAGAAAAACATCAAGCGGTGTTGCGCATTGTATGGGTGTGTGTTACATTACATTCACTAGTAGGAGTGAGAAAAACATCACGCGGTGTTGCGCATTGTATGGGTGTGTGTTACATTACATTCACTAGTAGGAGTGAGAAAAACATCACGGGTGGTGTGAATCGGAGGGTCTGAATTAGGATAGGCAGTGAGTGGCAATGTAGGATGGAGAAAAGCACCGCGGGGTGGTCAGCATGGCCAGGTCAGGGATCATGCAGTGGCAATTTAGGATATTTTTCTGAAAAATATCGCGGGTGGTGCGCATTGTATGGGTGTGTGTTACATTACATTCACTAGTAGGAGTGAGAAAAACATCACGGGGTGGTGTGAATCGGAGGGTCTGAATTAGGATAGGCAGTGAGTGGCAATGTAGGATGGAGAAAAGCATCGCGGGGTGGTCAGCATGGGGACGTCAGGGAACATGCAGTGGAAATGTAGGATAGGTTTCTGAAAATTATCGCGGGGTGGTGCACATTGTATGGGTGTGTGTTACATAACATTCACTAGTAGGAGTGAGAAAAACATCACGGGGTGGTGTGAATCGGAGGGTCTGATTTAGGATAGGCAGTGAGTGGCAATGTCGGATGGAGAAAAGCACCGCGGGGTGGTCAGCATGGGGAGGTCAGGGAACATGCATTGGCAATGTAGGATAGGTTTCTGAAAAACATCGCGGGGTGGTGCGCATTGTATGGGTGTGTGTTACATTACATTCACTAGTAGGAGTGAGAAAAACATCACGGGGTGGTGCGCATTGTATGGGTGTGTGTTACATTACATTCACTAGTAGGAGTGAGAAAAACATCACGGGGTGGTGTGAATCGCAGGGTCTGAATTAGGATAGGCAGTGAGTGGCAAAGTAGGATGGAGAAAAGCCCCGTGGGGTGGTCAGCATGGGGAGGTCAGGGAACATGCAATGGCAATGTAGGATAGGTTTCTGAAAAACATCGCGGGGTGGTGCGCATTGTATGGTTGTGTGTTACATTACATTCTCTAGTAGGAGTGAGAAAAACATCACGAGGTGGTGCGCCTTGTATGGGTGTGTGTTACATTACATTCACTAGTAGGAGTTAGAAAAACATCACGGGGTGGTGTGAATCGCAGGGTCTGAATTAGGATAGGCAGTGAGTGGCAATGTAGGATGGAGAAAAGCACGGCGGGCTTGTCAGAATGGGGAGGTCATGGAACATGCAGTGGCAATGTAGGATAGGTTTCTGAAATAAATCGCGGGTTGGTGCGCATTGTATGGGTGTGTGTTACATTACATTCACTAGTAGGAGTGAGAAAAACATCACGGGGTGGTGTGAATCGGAGTTTCTGAATTAGGATGGGCAGTGAGTGGCAATGTAGGATGGAGAAAAGCACCGCGGGGTGGTCAGCATGGGGAGGTCAGGGAACATGCAGTGGCAATATAGGATAGGTTTCTGAAAAACATCGCAGGGTGGTGCGCATTGTATGGGTGTGTGTAACATTACATTCACTATTAGGAGTGAGAAAAAAATCACGGGGTTGTGCGCATTGTATGGGTGTGTGTTACATTACATTCCCTAGTAGGAGTGAGAAAAACATCACGGGGTGGTGTGAATCGCAGGGCCTCAAATAGGATAGGCACTGAGTGGCAATGTAGGATGGAGAAAAGCACCGCGGGGTGGTCAGCATGGGGAGGTCAGGGAACATGCAATAGCAATGTAGGATAGGTTTCTGAAAAACATCGCGGGGTGGTGCGCATTGTATGGTTGTGTGTTACATTACATTCACTAGTTGGAGTGAGAAAAACATCACGAGGTGGTGTGAATTTGAGGGTTTGAATTAGGATAGGCAGTGAGTGGCAATGAAGGATGGAGAAAAGCACCGCGGGTCCGTCAGCATGGGGAGGTCAGGGAACATGCAGTGGCAAAGTAGGATAGGTTTCTGAAAAACATCGCGGGGTGGTGCGCATTGTATGGGTGTGTGTTACATTACATTCACTAGTAGGAGTGAGAAAAACATCAGGGGTGGTGCGCATTGTATGTGTGTGTGTTACATTACATTCACTAGTAGGAGTGAGCAAAACATCACGGGGTGGTGCGCATTGTATGGGTTTGTGTTACATTACATTCACTAGTAGGAGTTAGAAAAACATCACGGGGTGGTGTGAATCAGAGCGTCTGAATTAGAATAGGCAGTGAGTTGCAATGTAGGATGGGGAAAAGCCCCGCGGGGTGGTCAGAATGGGGAGGTCATGGAACATGCAGTGGCAATGTAGGATAGGTTTCTGAAAAACATCGCGGGGTGGTGCGCATTGTATGGGTGTGTGTTACATTACATTCACTAGTAGGAGTGAGAAAAACATCACGCGGTGGTGCGCATTGTATGGGTGTGTGTTACATTACATTCACTAGTAGGAGTGAGAAAAACATCACGGGGTGGTGTGAATCGGAGGGTCTGAATTAGGATAGGCAGTGAGTGGCAATGTAGGATGGAGAAAAGCACCGCGGGGTGGTCAGCATTGGGACGTCAGGGAACATGCAGTGGCAATGTAGGATAGGTTTCTGAAAAATATCGCGGGGTGGTGCACATTGTATGGGTGTGTGTTACATTACATTCACTAGTAGGAGTGAGAAAAACATCACGGGGTGGTGCGCATTGTATGGGTGTGTGTTACATTACATTCATTAGTAGGAGTGAGAAAAACATCACGGGGTGGTGTGAATCGCAGGGTCTGAATTAGGATAGGCAGTGAGTGGCAAAGTAGGGTGGAGAAAAGCACCGCGGGTGGTCAGCATGGGGAGGTCAGGGAACATGCAATGGCAATGTAGGATAGGTTTCTGAAAAACATCGCGGGGTTGTGCGCATTGTATGGTTGTGTGTTACATTACATTCACTAGTAGGAGTGAGAAAAACATCACGAGGTGGTGCGCATTGTATGGGTGTGTGTTACATTACATTCACTAGTAGGAGTGAGAAAAACATCACGGGGTGGTGTGAATCGCAGGGTCTGAATTAGGATAGGCAGTGAGTGGCAATGTAGGATGGAGAAAAGCACCGCGGGCTGGTCAGAATGGGGAGGTCATGGAACATGCAGTGGCAAAGTAGGATAGGTTTCTGAAATAAATCGCGGGGTGGTGCGCATTGTATGGGTGTGTGTTACATTACATTCACTAGTAGGAGTGAGAAAAACATCACGGGGTGGTGCGCATTGTATGGGTGTGTGTTACATTACATTCAATAGTAGTAGTGAGAAAAACATCACGCAGTGGGGCGCATTGTATGGGTGTGTGTTACATTACATTCACTAGTAGGAGTGAGAAAAACATCACGGTGTGGTGTGAATCGGAGGGTCTGAATTAGGATAGGCAGTGAGTGGCAATGTAGGATGGAGAAAAGCACCGCGGGGTGGTCAGCATGGGGAGGTCAGGGAACATGCAGTGGCAATGTAGGATAGGTTTCTGAAAAATATCGCGGGGTGGTGCTCATTGTATGGGTGTGTGTTACATTACATTCACTAGTAGGAGTGAGAAAACATCACGGGGTGGTGTGAATCGGAGCGTCTGAATTAGAATAGGCAGTGAGTAGCAATGTAGGATGGAGAAAAGCACCGCGGGGTGGTCAGCATGGGGAGGTCAGGGAAAATGCAGTGGCAATGTAGATTAGGTTTCTGAAAAATATCGCGGGGTGGTGCGCATTGTATGGGTGTGTGTAACATTACATTCACTAGTAGGAGTGAGAAAAACATCACGGGGTAGTGCGCATTGTATGGGTGTGTGTTACATTACATTCCCTAGTAGGAGTGAGAAAAACATCACGGGGTGGTGTGAATCGTAGGGCTTCAATTAGGATAGGCAGTGAGTGGCAATGTAGGATGGAGAAAAGCACCGCGGGGTGGTCAGCATGGGGAGGTCAGGGAACATGCAATAGCAATGTAGGATAGGTTTCCTGAAAAACATCGCGGGGTGGTGCGCATTGTATGGTTGTGTGTTACATTACATTCACTAGTTGGAGTGAGAAAAACATCACGAGGTGATGTGAATTGGAGGGTTTGAATTAGGATAGGCAGTGAGTGGCAATGAAGGATGGAGAAAAGCTCCGCGGGTCCGTCAGCATGGGGAGGTCAGGGAACATGCAGTGGCAAAGTAGGATAGGTTTCTGAAAAACATCGCGGGGTGGTGCGCATTGTATGGGTGTGTGTTACATTACATTCATTAGTAGGAGTGAGAAAAACATCACGGGGTGGTGTGAATCGCAGTGTCTGAATTAGGATAGGCAGTGAGTGGCAAAGTAGGATGGAGAAAAGCACCGCGGGTGGTCAGCATGGGGAGGTCAGGGAACATGCAATGGCAATGTAGGATAGGTTTCTGAAAAACATCGCGGGGTTGTGCGCATTGTATGGTTGTGTGTTACATTACATTCACTAGTAGGAGTGAGAAAAACATCACGGGGTGGTGTGAATCGCAGGGTCTGAATTAGCATAGGCAGTGAGTGGCAATGTAGGATGGAGAAAAGCACCGCGGGCTGGTCAGAATGGGGAGGTCATGGAACATGCAGTGGCAAAGTAGGATAGGTTTCTGAAATAAATCGCGGGGTGGTGCGCATTGTATGGGTGTGTGTTACATTACATTCACTAGTAGGAGTGAGAAAAACATCACGGGGTGGTGCGCATTGTATGGGTGTGTGTTACATTACATTCAATAGTAGTAGTGAGAAAAACATCACGCAGTGGGGCGCATTGTATGGGTGTGTGTTACATTACATTCACTAGTAGGAGTGAGAAAAACATCACGGGGTGGTGTGAATCGGAGGGTCTGAATTAGGATAGGCAGTGAGTGGCAATGTAGGATGGAGAAAAGCACCGCGGGGTGGTCAGCATGGGGAGGTCAGGGAACATGCAGTGGCAATGTAGGATAGGTTTCTGAAAAATATCGCGGGGTGGTGCTCATTGTATGGGTGTGTGTTACATTACATTCACTAGTAGGAGTGAGAAAACATCACGGGGTGGTGTGAATCGGAGCGTCTGAATTAGAATAGGCAGTGAGTAGCAATGTAGGATGGAGAAAAGCACCGCGGGGTGGTCAGCATGGGGAGGTCAGGGAAAATTGCAGTGGCAATGTAGATTAGGTTTCTGAAAAATATCGCGGGGTGGTGCGCATTGTATGGGTGTGTGTAACATTACATTCACTAGTAGGAGTGAGAAAAACATCACGGGGTAGTGCGCATTGTATGGGTGTGTGTTACATTACATTCCCTAGTAGGAGTGAGAAAAACATCACGGGGTGGTGTGAATCGCAGGGCTTCAATTAGGATAGGCAGTGAGTGGCAATGTAGGATGGAGAAAAGCACCGCGGGGTGGTCAGCATGGGGAGGGCAGGGAACATGCAATAGCAATGTAGGATAGGTTTCCTGAAAAACAACGCGGGGTGGTGCGCATTGTATGGTTGTGTGTTACATTACATTCACTAGTTGGAGTGAGAAAAACATCACGAGGTGGTGTGAATTGGAGGGTTTGAATTAGGATAGGCAGTGAGTGGCAATGAAGGATGGAGAAAAGCTCCGCGGGTCCGTCAGCATGGGGAGGTCAGGGAACATGCAGTGGCAAAGTAGGATAGGTTTCTGAAAAACATCGCGGGGTGGTGCGCATTGTATGGGTGTGTGTTACATTACATTCACTAGTAGGAGTGAGAAAAACATCAGGGGTGGTGCGCATTGTATGTGTGTGTGTTACATTACATTCACTAGTAGGAGTGAGCAAAACATCACGGGGTGGTGCGCATTGTATGGGTTTGTGTTACATTACATTCACTAGTAGGAGTTAGAAAAACATCACGGGGTGGTGTGAATCAGAGCGTCTGAATTAGGATAGGCAGTGAGTTGCAATGTAGGATGGGGAAAAGCCCCGCGGGGTGGTCAGAATGGGGAGGTCATGGAACATGCAGTGGCAATGTAGGATAGGTTTCTGAAAAACATCGCGGGGTGGTGCACATTGTAATGGTGTGTGTTACATTACATTCACTAGTAGGAGTGAGAAAAACATCACGCGGTGGTGCGCATTGTATGGGTGTGTGTTACATTACATTCACTAGTAGGAGTGAGAAAAACATTACGGGGTGGTGTGAATCGGAGGGTCTGAATTAGGATAGGCAGTGAGTGGCAATGTAGGATGGAGAAAAGCACCGCGGGGTGGTCAGCATGGGGAAGTCAGGGAACATGCAGTGGCAATGTAGGATATTTTTCTGAAAAATATCGCGTGGTGGTGCGCATTGTATGGGTGTGTGTTACATTACATTCACTAGTAGGAGTGAGAAAAACATCACGGGGTGGTGTGAATCGGAGGGTCTGAATTAGGATAGGCAGTGAGTGGCAATATAGGATGGAGGAAAGCACCGCGGGGTGGTCAGCATGGGGACGTCAGGGAACATGAAGTGGCAATGTAGGTTAGGTTTCTGAAAAATATCGCGGGGTGGTTCACATTGTATGGGTGTGTGTTACATAACATTCACTAGTAGGAGTGAGAAAAACATCACGGGGTGGTGTGAATCGGAGGGTCTGATTTAGGATAGGCAGTGAGTGGCAATGTCGGATGGAGAAAAGCCCCGCGGGGTGGTCAGCATGGGGAGGTCAGGGAACATGCATTGGCAATGTAGGATAGGTTTCTGAAAAACATCGCGGGGTGGTTCGCATTGTATGGGTTTGTGTTACATTACATTCACTAGTAGGAGTGAGAAAAACATCACGGGGTGGTGCGCATAGTATGGGTGTGTGTTACATTACATTCACTAGTAGGAGTGAGAAAAACATCACGGGGTGGTGTGAATCGCAAGGTCTGAATTAGGATAGGCATTGAGTGGCAATGTATGATGGAGAAAAGCACCGCGGGGTGGTCAGCATGGGGAGGGCAGGGAACATGCAATGGCAATGTAGGATAGGATTCTGAAAATCATCGCGTGGTGGTGCGCATTATATGGTTGTGTGTTACATTACATTCACTACTAGGAGTGAGAAAACATCACGGGGTGGTGCGCATTGTATGGGTGTGTGTTACATTACATTCACTAGTAGGAGTGAGAAAAACATCACGGCGTGGTGAGAATCGCAGGGTCTGAATTAGGATAGGCAGTGAGTGGCAATGTAGGATGGAGAAAAGCACCGCGGGCTGGTCAGAATGGGGAGGTCATGGAACATGCAGTGGCAAAGTAGGATAGCTTTCTGAAAAACATCGCGGGGTGGTGTGCATTGTATGGGTGTATGTTACATTACATTCACTAGTAGGAGTGAGAAAAACATCACGGGGTGGTGCGCATTGTATGGGTTTGTGTTACATTACATTCACTAGTAAGAGTGAGAAAAACATCACGCGGTGGTGCGCATTTTATGGGTGTGTGTTACATTACATTCACTAGTAGGAGTGAGAAAAACATCACGGGGTGGTGTGAATCGGAGGGTCTGAATTAGGATAGGCAGTGAGTGGCAATGTAGGATGGAGAAAAGCACCGCGGTGTGGTCAGCATGGGGAGGTCAGGGAACATGCAGTGGCAATGTAGGATAGGTTTCTGAAAAATATCGCGGGGTGGTGCGCATTGTATGGGTGTGTATTACATTACATTCACTAGTAGGAGTGAGAAAAACATCACGGGGTGGTGTGAATCGGAGGGTCTGAATTAGGATAGGCAGTGAGTGGCAATGTAGGATGGAGAAAAGCACCGCGGGGTGGTCAGCATGGGGAGGTCAGGGAACATGCAATGGCAATGTAGGATAGGTTTCTGAAAAACATCGCGGGGTGGTGCGCATTGTATGGTTGTGTGTTACATTACATTCACTAGTAGGAGTGAGAAAAACATCACGGGGTGGTGCGCATTGTATGGGTGTGTGTTATATTACATTCACTAGTAGGAGTGAGCAAAACATCACGGGGTGGTGCGCATTGTATGGGTTTGTGTTACATTACATTCACTATTAGGAGTTAGAAAAACATCACGGGGTGGTGTGAATCAGAGCGTCTGAATTATGATAGGCAGTGAGTTGCAATGTAGGATGGGGAAAAGCCCCGCGGGGTGGTCAGAATGGGGAGGTCATGGAACATGCAGTGGCAATGTAGGATAGGTTTCTGAAAAACATCGCGGGGTGGTGCACATTGTATGGGTGTGTGTTACATTACACTCACTAGTAGGAGTGAGAAAAACATCACGCGGTGGTGCGCATTGTATGGCTGTGTGTTACATTACATTCACTAGTAGGAGTGAGAAAAACATCACGGGGTGGTGTGAATCGGAGCGTCTGAATTAGGATAGGCAGTGAGTGGCAATGTAGGATGGAGAAAAGCACCGCGGGCTGGTCAGAATGGGGAGGTCATGGAACATGCAGTGGCAAAGTAGGATAGGTTTCTGAAATAAATCGCGGGGTGGTGCGCATTGTATGGGTGTGTGTTACATTACATTCACTAGTAGGAGTGAGAAAAACATCACGCGGTGGTGCGCATTGTATGGGTGTGTGTTACATTACATTCACTAGTAGGAGTGAGAAAAACATCACGGGGTGGTGTGAATCGGAGGGTCTGAATTAGGATAGGCAGTGAGTGGCAATGTAGGATGGAGAAAAGCACCGCGGGGTGGTCAGCATTGGGACGTCAGGGAACATGCAGTGGCAATGTAGGATAGGTTTCTGAAAAATATCGCGGGGTGGTGCACATTGTATGGGTGTGTGTTACATTACATTCACTAGTAGGAGTGAGAAAAACATCACGGGGTGGTGCGCATTGTATGGGTGTGTGTTACATTACATTCATTAGTAGGAGTGAGAAAAACATCACGGGGTGGTGTGAATCGCAGGGTCTGAATTAGGATAGGCAGTGAGTGGCAAAGTAGGATGGAGAAAAGCACCGTGGGTGGTCAGCATGGGGAGGTCAGGGAACATGCAATGGCAATGTAGGATAGGTTTCTGAAAAACATCGCGGGGTTGTGCGCATTGTATGGTTGTGTGTTACATTACATTCACTAGTAGGAGTGAGAAAAACATCACGAGGTGGTGCGCATTGTATGGGTGTGTGTTACATTACATTCACTAGTAGGAGTGAGAAAAACATCACGGGGTGGTGTGAATCGCAGGGTCTGAATTAGGATAGGCAGTGAGTGGCAATGTAGGATGGAGAAAAGCACCGCGGGCTGGTCAGAATGGGGAGGTCATGGAACATGCAGTGGCAAAGTAGGATAGGTTTCTGAAATAAATCGCGGGGTGGTGCGCATTGTATGGGTGTGTGTTACATTACATTCACTTGTAGGAGTGAGAAAAACATCACGGGGTGGTGCGCATTGTATGGGTGTGTGTTACATTACATTCAATAGTAGTAGTGAGAAAAACATCACGCAGTGGGGCACATTGTATGGGTGTGTGTTACATTACATTCACTAGTAGGAGTGAGAAAAACATCACGGGGTGGTGTGAATCGGAGGGTCTGAATTAGGATAGGCAGTGAGTGGCAATGTAGGATGGAGAAAAGCACCGCGGGGTGGTCAGCATGGGGAGGTCAGGGAACATGCAGTGGCAATGTAGGATAGGTTTCTGAAAAATATCGCGGGGTGGTGCTCATTGTATGGGTGTGTGTTACATTACATTCACTAGTAGGAGTGAGAAAACATCACGGGGTGGTGTGAATCGGAGCGTCTGAATTAGAATAGGCATTGAGTAGCAATGTAGGATGGAGAAAAGCACCGCGGGGTGGTCAGCATGGGGAGGTCAGGGAAAATGCAGTGGCAATGTAGATTAGGTTTCTGAAAAATATCGCGGGGTGGTGCGCATTGTATGGGTGTGTGTAACATTACATTCACTAGTAGGAGTGAGAAAAACATCACGGGGTAGTGCGCATTGTATGGGTGTGTGTTACATTACATTCCCTAGTAGGAGTGAGAAAAACATCACGGGGTGGTGTGAATCGTAGGGCTTCAATTAGGATAGGCAGTGAGTGGCAATGTAGGATGGAGAAAAGCACCGCGGGGTGGTCAGCATGGGGAGGTCAGGGAACATGCAATAGCAATGTAGGATAGGTTTCCTGAAAAACATCGCGGGGTGGTGCGCATTGTATGGTTGTGTGTTACATTACATTCACTAGTTGGAGTGAGAAAAACATCACGAGGTGATGTGAATTGGAGGGTTTGAATTAGGATAGGCAGTGAGTGGCAATGAAGGATGGAGAAAAGCTCCGCGGGTCCGTCAGCATGGGGAGGTCAGGGAACATGCAGTGGCAAAGTAGGATAGGTTTCTGAAAAACATCGCGGGGTGGTGCGCATTGTATGGGTGTGTGTTACATTACATTCATTAGTAGGAGTGAGAAAAACATCACGGGGTGGTGTGAATCGCAGTGTCTGAATTAGGATAGGCAGTGAGTGGCAAAGTAGGATGGAGAAAAGCACCGCGGGTGGTCAGCATGGGGAGGTCAGGGAACATGCAATGGCAATGTAGGATAGGTTTCTGAAAAACATCGCGGGGTTGTGCGCATTGTATGGTTGTGTGTTACATTACATTCACTAGTAGGATTGAGAAAAACATCACGAGGTGGTGCGCATTGTATGGGTGTGTGTTACATTACATTCACTAGTAGGAGTGAGAAAAACATCACGGGGTGGTGTGAATCGCAGGGTCTGAATTAGGATAGGCAGTGAGTGGCAATGTAGGATGGAGAAAAGCACCGCGGGCTGGTCAGAATGGGGAGGTCATGGAACATGCAGTGGCAAAGTAGGATAGGTTTCTGAAATAAATCGCGGGGTGGTGCGCATTGTATGGGTGTGTGTTACATTACATTCACTAGTAGGAGTGAGAAAAACATCACGGGGTGGTGCGCATTGTATGGGTGTGTGTTACATTACATTCAATAGTAGTAGTGAGAAAAACATCACGCAGTGGGGCGCATTGTATGGGTGTGTGTTACATTACATTCACTAGTAGGAGTGAGAAAAACATCACGGGGTGGTGTGAATCGGAGGGTCTGAATTAGGATAGGCAGTGAGTGGCAATGTAGGATGGAGAAAAGCACCGCGGGGTGGTCAGCATGGGGAGGTCAGGGAACATGCAGTGGCAATGTAGGATAGGTTTCTGAAAAATATCGCGGGGTGGTGCTCATTGTATGGGTGTGTGTTACATTACATTCACTAGTAGGAGTGAGAAAACATCACGGGGTGGTGTGAATCGGAGCGTCTGAATTAGAATAGGCAGTGAGTAGCAATGTAGGATGGAGAAAAGCACCGCGGGGTGGTCAGCATGGGGAGGTCAGGGAAAATTGCAGTGGCAATGTAGATTAGGTTTCTGAAAAATATCGCGGGGTGGTGCGCATTGTATGGGTGTGTGTAACATTACATTCACTAGTAGGAGTGAGAAAAACATCACGGGGTAGTGCGCATTGTATGGGTGTGTGTTACATTACATTCCCTAGTAGGAGTGAGAAAAACATCACGGGGTGGTGTGAATCGCAGGGCTTCAATTAGGATAGGCAGTGAGTGGCAATGTAGGATGGAGAAAAGCACCGCGGGGTGGTCAGCATGGGGAGGGCAGGGAACATGCAATAGCAATGTAGGATAGGTTTCCTGAAAAACAACGCGGGGTGGTGCGCATTGTATGGTTGTGTGTTACATTACATTCACTAGTTGGAGTGAGAAAAACATCACGAGGTGGTGTGAATTGGAGGGTTTGAATTAGGATAGGCAGTGAGTGGCAATGAAGGATGGAGAAAAGCTCCGCGGGTCCGTCAGCATGGGGAGGTCAGGGAACATGCAGTGGCAAAGTAGGATAGGTTTCTGAAAAACATCGCGGGGTGGTGCGCATTGTATGGGTGTGTGTTACATTACATTCACTAGTAGGAGTGAGAAAAACATCAGGGGTGGTGCGCATTGTATGTGTGTGTGTTACATTACATTCACTAGTAGGAGTGAGCAAAACATCACGGGGTGGTGCGCATTGTATGGGTTTGTGTTACATTACATTCACTAGTAGGAGTTAGAAAAACATCACGGGGTGGTGTGAATCAGAGCGTCTGAATTAGGATAGGCAGTGAGTTGCAATGTAGGATGGGGAAAAGCCCCGCGGGGTGGTCAGAATGGGGAGGTCATGGAACATGCAGTGGCAATGTAGGATAGGTTTCTGAAAAACATCGCGGGGTGGTGCACATTGTAATGGTGTGTGTTACATTACATTCACTAGTAGGAGTGAGAAAAACATCACGCGGTGGTGCGCATTGTATGGGTGTGTGTTACATTACATTCACTAGTAGGAGTGAGAAAAACATTACGGGGTGGTGTGAATCGGAGGGTCTGAATTAGGATAGGCAGTGAGTGGCAATGTAGGATGGAGAAAAGCACCGCGGGGTGGTCAGCATGGGGAAGTCAGGGAACATGCAGTGGCAATGTAGGATATTTTTCTGAAAAATATCGCGGGGTGGTGCGCATTGTATGGGTGTGTGTTACATTACATTCACTAGTAGGAGTGAGAAAAACATCACGGGGTGGTGTGAATCGGAGGGTCTGAATTAGGATAGGCAGTGAGTGGCAATATAGGATGGAGGAAAGCACCGCGGGGTGGTCAGCATGGGGACGTCAGGGAACATGAAGTGGCAATGTAGGTTAGGTTTCTGAAAAATATCGCGGGGTGGTTCACATTGTATGGGTGTGTGTTACATAACATTCACTAGTAGGAGTGAGAAAAACATCACGGGGTGGTGTGAATCGGAGGGTCTGATTTAGGATAGGCAGTGAGTGGCAATGTCGGATGGAGAAAAGCCCCGCGGGGTGGTCAGCATGGGGAGGTCAGGGAACATGCATTGGCAATGTAGGATAGGTTTCTGAAAAACATCGCGGGGTGGTTCGCATTGTATGGGTTTGTGTTACATTACATTCACTAGTAGGAGTGAGAAAAACATCACGGGGTGGTGCGCATAGTATGGGTGTGTGTTACATTACATTCACTAGTAGGAGTGAGAAAAACATCACGGGGTGGTGTGAATCGCAAGGTCTGAATTAGGATAGGCATTGAGTGGCAATGTATGATGGAGAAAAGCACCGCGGGGTGGTCAGCATGGGGAGGGCAGGGAACATGAAATGGCAATGTAGGATAGGATTCTGAAAATCATCGCGTGGTGGTGCGCATTATATGGTTGTGTGTTACATTACATTCACTACTAGGAGTGAGAAAACATCACGGGGTGGTGCGCATTGTATGGGTGTGTGTTACATTACATTCACTAGTAGGAGTGAGAAAAACATCACGGCGTGGTGAGAATCGCAGGGTCTGAATTAGGATAGGCAGTGAGTGGCAATGTAGGATGGAGAAAAGCACCGCGGGCTGGTCAGAATGGGGAGGTCATGGAACATGCAGTGGCAAAGTAGGATAGCTTTCTGAAAAACATCGCGGGGTGGTGTGCATTGTATGGGTGTATGTTACATTACATTCACTAGTAGGAGTGAGAAAAACATCACGGCATGGTGCGCATTGTATGGGTGTGTGTTACATTACATTCACTAGTAAGAGTGAGAAAAACATCACGCGGTGGTGCGCATTTTATGGGTGTGTGTTACATTACATTCACTAGTAGGAGTGAGAAAAACATCACGGGGTGGTGTGAATCGGAGGGTCTGAATTAGGATAGGCAGTGAGTGGCAATGTAGGATGGAGAAAAGCACCGCGGTGTGGTCAGCATGGGGAGGTCAGGGAACATGCAGTGGCAATGTAGGATAGGTTTCTGAAAAATATCGCGGGGTGGTGCGCATTGTATGGGTGTGTATTACATTACATTCACTAGTAGGAGTGAGAAAAACATCACGGGGTGGTGTGAATCGGAGGGTCTGAATTAGGATAGGCAGTGAGTGGCAATGTAGGATGGAGAAAAGCACCGCGGGGTGGTCAGCATGGGGAGGTCAGGGAACATGCAATGGCAATGTAGGATAGGTTTCTGAAAAACATCGCGGGGTGGTGCGCATTGTATGGTTGTGTGTTACATTACATTCACTAGTAGGAGTGAGAAAAACATCACGGGGTGGTGCGCATTGTATGGGTGTGTGTTATATTACATTCACTAGTAGGAGTGAGCAAAACATCACGGGGTGGTGCGCATTGTATGGGTTTGTGTTACATTACATTCACTATTAGGAGTTAGAAAAACATCACGGGGTGGTGTGAATCAGAGCGTCTGAATTATGATAGGCAGTGAGTTGCAATGTAGGATGGGGAAAAGCCCCGCGGGGTGGTCAGAATGGGGAGGTCATGGAACATGCAGTGGCAATGTAGGATAGGTTTCTGAAAAACATCGCGGGGTGGTGCACATTGTATGGGTGTGTGTTACATTACACTCACTAGTAGGAGTGAGAAAAACATCACGCGGTGGTGCGCATTGTATGGCTGTGTGTTACATTACATTCACTAGTAGGAGTGAGAAAAACATCACGGGGTGGTGTGAATCGGAGCGTCTGAATTAGGATAGGCAGTGAGTGGCAATGTAGGATGGAGAAAAGCACCGCGGGCTGGTCAGAATGGGGAGGTCATGGAACATGCAGTGGCAAAGTAGGATAGGTTTCTGAAATAAATCGCGGGGTGGTGCGCATTGTATGGGTGTGTGTTACATTACATTCACTAGTAGGAGTGAGAAAAACATCACGCGGTGGTGCGCATTGTATGGGTGTGTGTTACATTACATTCACTAGTAGGAGTGAGAAAAACATCACGGGGTGGTGTGAATCGGAGGGTCTGAATTAGGATAGGCAGTGAGTGGCAATGTAGGATGGAGAAAAGCACCGCGGGGTGGTCAGCATTGGGACGTCAGGGAACATGCAGTGGCAATGTAGGATAGGTTTCTGAAAAATATCGCGGGGTGGTGCACATTGTATGGGTGTGTGTTACATTACATTCACTAGTAGGAGTGAGAAAAACATCACGGGGTGGTGCGCATTGTATGGGTGTGTGTTACATTACATTCATTAGTAGGAGTGAGAAAAACATCACGGGGTGGTGTGAATCGCAGGGTCTGAATTAGGATAGGCAGTGAGTGGCAAAGTAGGATGGAGAAAAGCACCGTGGGTGGTCAGCATGGGGAGGTCAGGGAACATGCAATGGCAATGTAGGATAGGTTTCTGAAAAACATCGCGGGGTTGTGCGCATTGTATGGTTGTGTGTTACATTACATTCACTAGTAGGAGTGAGAAAAACATCACGAGGTGGTGCGCATTGTATGGGTGTGTGTTACATTACATTCACTAGTAGGAGTGAGAAAAACATCACGGGGTGGTGTGAATCGCAGGGTCTGAATTAGGATAGGCAGTGAGTGGCAATGTAGGATGGAGAAAAGCACCGCGGGCTGGTCAGAATGGGGAGGTCATGGAACATGCAGTGGCAAAGTAGGATAGGTTTCTGAAATAAATCGCGGGGTGGTGCGCATTGTATGGGTGTGTGTTACATTACATTCACTTGTAGGAGTGAGAAAAACATCACGGGGTGGTGCGCATTGTATGGGTGTGTGTTACATTACATTCAATAGTAGTAGTGAGAAAAACATCACGCAGTGGGGCACATTGTATGGGTGTGTGTTACATTACATTCACTAGTAGGAGTGAGAAAAACATCACGGGGTGGTGTGAATCGGAGGGTCTGAATTAGGATAGGCAGTGAGTGGCAATGTAGGATGGAGAAAAGCACCGCGGGGTGGTCAGCATGGGGAGGTCAGGGAACATGCAGTGGCAATGTAGGATAGGTTTCTGAAAAATATCGCGGGGTGGTGCTCATTGTATGGGTGTGTGTTACATTACATTCACTAGTAGGAGTGAGAAAACATCACGGGGTGGTGTGAATCGGAGCGTCTGAATTAGAATAGGCATTGAGTAGCAATGTAGGATGGAGAAAAGCACCGCGGGGTGGTCAGCATGGGGAGGTCAGGGAAAATGCAGTGGCAATGTAGATTAGGTTTCTGAAAAATATCGCGGGGTGGTGCGCATTGTATGGGTGTGTGTAACATTACATTCACTAGTAGGAGTGAGAAAAACATCACGGGGTAGTGCGCATTGTATGGGTGTGTGTTACATTACATTCCCTAGTAGGAGTGAGAAAAACATCACGGGGTGGTGTGAATCGCAGGGCTTCAATTAGGATAGGCAGTGAGTGGCAATGTAGGATGGAGAAAAGCACCGCGGGGTGGTCAGCATGGGGAGGTCAGGGAACATGCAATAGCAATGTAGGATAGGTTTCCTGAAAAACATCGCGGGGTGGTGCGCATTGTATGGTTGTGTGTTACATTACATTCACTAGTTGGAGTGAGAAAAACATCACGAGGTGGTGTGAATTGGAGGGTTTGAATTAGGATAGGCAGTGAGTGGCAATGAAGGATGGAGAAAAGCTCCGCGGGTCCGTCAGCATGGGGAGGTCAGGGAACATGCAGTGGCAAAGTAGGATAGGTTTCTGAAAAACATCGCGGGGTGGTGCGCATTGTATGGGTGTGTGTTACATTACATTCACTAGTAGGAGTGAGAAAAACATCAGGGGTGGTGCGCATTGTATGTGTGTGTGTTACATTACATTCACTAGTAGGAGTGAGCAAAACATCACGGGGTGGTGCGCATTGTATGGGTTTGTGTTACATTACATTCACTAGTAGGAGTTAGAAAAACATCACGTGGTGGTGTGAATCAGAGCGTCTGAATTAGGATAGGCAGTGAGTTGCAATGTAGGATGGGGAAAAGCCCCGCGGGGTGGTCAGAATGGGGAGGTCATGGAACATGCAGTGGCAATGTAGGATAGGTTTCTGAAAAACATCGCGGGGTGGTACACATTGTAATGGTGTGTGTTACATTACATTCACTAGTAGGAGTGAGAAAAACATCACGCGGTGGTGCGCATTGTATGGGTGTGTGTTACATTACATTCACTAGTAGGAGTGAGAAAAACATCACGGGGTGGTGTGAATCGGAGGGTCTGAATTAGGATAGGCAGTGAGTGGCAATGTAGGATGGAGAAAAGCACCGCGGGGTGGTCAGCATGGGGAAGTCAGGGAACATGCAGTGGCAATGTAGGATATTTTTCTGAAAAATATCGCGGGGTGGTGCGCATTGTATGGGTGTGTGTTACATTACATTCACTAGTAGGAGTGAGAAAAACATCACGGGGTGGTGTGAATCGGAGGGTCTGAATTAGGATAGGCAGTGAGTGGCAATATAGGATGGAGGAAAGCACCGCGGAGTGGTCAGCATGGGGACGTCAGGGAACATGAAGTGGCAATGTAGGTTAGGTTTCTGAAAAATATCGCGGGGTGGTTCACATTGTATGGGTGTGTGTTACATAACATTCACTAGTAGGAGTGAGAAAAACATCACGGGGTGGTGTGAATCGGAGGGTCTGATTTAGGATAGGCAGTGAGTGGCAATGTCGGATGGAGAAAAGCCCCGCGGGGTGGTCAGCATGGGGAGGTCAGGGAACATGCATTGGCAATGTAGGATAGGTTTCTGAAAAACATCGCGGGGTGGTTCGCATTGTATGGGTTTGTGTTACATTACATTCACTAGTAGGAGTGAGAAAAACATCACGGGGTGGTGCGCATAGTATGGGTGTTTGTTACATTACATTCACTAGTAGGAGTGAGAAAAACATCACGGGGTGGTGTGAATCGCAAGGTCTGAATTAGGATAGGCATTGAGTGGCAATGTATGATGGAGAAAAGCACCGCGGGGTGGTCAGCATGGGGAGGGCAGGGAACATGCAATGGCAATGTAGGATAGGATTCTGAAAATCATCGCGTGGTGGTGCGCATTATATGGTTGTGTGTTACATTACATTCACTACTAGGAGTGAGAAAACATCACGGGGTGGTGCGCATTGTATGGGTGTGTGTTACATTACATTCACTAGTAGGAGTGAGAAAAACATCACGGCGTGGTGAGAATCGCAGGGTCTGAATTAGGATAGGCAGTGAGTGGCAATGTAGGATGGAGAAAAGCACCGCGGGCTGGTCAGAATGGGGAGGTCATGGAACATGCAGTGGCAAAGTAGGATAGCTTTCTGAAAAACATCGCGGGGTGGTGCGCATTGTATGGGTGTATGTTACATTACATTCACTAGTAGGAGTGAGAAAAACATCACGGGGTGGTGCGCATTGTATGGGTGTGTGTTACATTACATTCACTAGTAAGAGTGAGAAAAACATCACGCGGTGGTGCGCATTTTATGGGTGTGTGTTACATTACATTCACTAGTAGGAGTGAGAAAAACATCACGGGGTGGTGTGAATCGGAGGGTCTGAATTAGTATAGGCAGTGAGTGGCAATGTAGGATGGAGAAAAGCACCGCGGTGTGGTCAGCATGGGGAAGTCAGGGAACATGCAGTGGCAATGTAGGATAGGTTTCTGAAAAATATCGCGGGGTGGTGCGCATTGTATGGGTGTGTATTACATTACATTCACTAGTAGGAGTGAGAAAAACATCACGGGGTGGTGTGAATCGGAGGGTCTGAATTAGGATAGGCAGTGAGTGGCAATGTAGGATGGAGAAAAGCACCGCGGGGTGGTCAGCATGGGGAGGTCAGGGAACATGCAATGGCAATGTAGGATAGGTTTCTGAAAAACATCGCGGGGTGGTGCGCATTGTATGGTTGTGTGTTACATTACATTCACTAGTAGGAGTGAGAAAAACATCACGGGGTGGTGCGCATTGTATGGGTGTGTGTTATATTACATTCACTAGTAGGAGTGAGCAAAACATCACGGGGTGGTGCGCATTGTATGGGCTTGTGTTACATTACATTCACTATTAGGAGTTAGAAAAACATCACGGGGTGGTGTGAATCAGAGCGTCTGAATTATGATAGGCAGTGAGTTGCAATGTAGGATGGGGAAAAGCCCCGCGGGGTGGTCAGAATGGGGAGGTCATGGAACATGCAGTGGCAATGTAGGATAGGTTTCTGAAAAACATCGCGGGGTGGTGCACATTGTATGGGTGTGTGTTACATTACACTCACTAGTAGGAGTGAGAAAAACATCACGCGGTGGTGCGCATTGTATGGGTGTGTGTTACATTACATTCACTAGTAGGAGTGAGAAAAACATCACGGGGTGGTGTGAATCGGAGGGTCTGAATTAGGATAGGCAGTGAGTGGCAATGTAGGATGGAGAAAAGCACCGCGGGGTGGTCAGCATGGGGAAGTCAGGGAACATGCAGTGGCAATGTAGGATATTTTTCTGAAAAATATCGCGGGGTGGTGCGCATTGTATGGGTGTGTGTTACATTACATTCACTAGTAGGAGTGAGAAAAACATCACGGGGTGGTGTGAATCGGAGGGTCTGAATTAGGATAGGCAGTGAGTGGCAATATAGGATGGAGGAAAGCACCGCGGGGTGGTCAGCATGGGGACGTCAGGGAACATGAAGTGGCAATGTAGGTTAGGTTTCTGAAAAATATCGCGGGGTGGTTCACATTGTATGGGTGTGTGTTACATAACATTCACTAGTAGGAGTGAGAAAAACATCACGGGGTAGTGTGAATCGGAGGGTCTGATTTAGGATAGGCAGTGAGTGGCAATGTCGGATGGAGAAAAGCACCGCGGGGTGGTCAGCATGGGGAGGTCAGGGAACATGCATTGGCAATGTAGGATAGGTTTCTGAAAAACATCGCGGGGTGGTTCGCATTGTATGGGTGTGTGTTACATTACATTCACTAGTAGGAGAGAGAAAAACATCACGGGGTGGTGCGCATTGTATGGGTGTGTGTTACATTACATTCACTAGTAAGAGTGAGAAAAACATCACGCGGTGGTGCGCATTTTATGGGTGTGTGTTACATTACATTCACTAGTAGGAGTGAGAAAAAAATCACGGGGTGGTGTGAATCGGAGGGTCTGAATTAGTATAGGCAGTGAGTGGCAATGTAGGATGGAGAAAAGCACCGCGGTGTGGTCAGCATGAGGAGGTCAGGGAACATGCAGTGGCAATGTAGGATAGGTTTCTGAAAAATATCGCGGGGTGGTGCGCATTGTATGGGTGTGTGTTACATTACATTCACTAGTAGGAGTGAGAAAAACATCACGGGTTGGTGTGAATCGGAGGGTCTGAATTAGGATAGGCAGTGAGTGGCAATGTAGGATGGAGAAAAGCACCGCGGGGTGGTCAGCATGGGGAGGTCAGGGAACATGCAATGGCAATGTAGGATAGGTTTCTGAAAAACATCGCGGGGTGGTGCGCATTGTATGGTTGTGTGTTACATTACATTCACTAGTAGGAGTGAGAAAAACATCACGGGGTGGTGTGAATTGGAGGGTCTGAATTAGGATAGGCAGTGAGTGGCAATGAAGGATGGAGAAAAGCACCGCGGGTCCGTCAGCATGTGGAGGTCAGGGAACATGCAGTGGCAAAGTAGGATAGGTTTCTGAAAAACATCGCGGGGTGGTGCGCATTGTATGGGTGTGTGTTACATTACATTCACTAGTAGGAGTGAGAAAAACATCACGGGGTGGTGTGAATCGGAGGGTCTGAATTAGGATAGGCAGTGAGTGGCAATGTAGGATGGAGAAAAGCACCGCGGGCTGGTCAGAATGGGGAGGTCATGGAACATGCAGTGGCAAAGTAGGATAGGTTTCTGAAATAAATCGCGGGGTGGTGCGCATTGTATGGGTGTGTGTTACATTACATTCACTAGTAGGAGTGAGAAAAACATCACGGGGTGTTGCGCATTGTATGGGTGTGTGTTACATTACATTCACTAGTAGGAGTGAGAAAAACATCACGCAGTGGGGCGCATTGTATGGGTGTGTGTTATATTACATTCACTAGTAGGAGTGAGCAAAACATCACGGGGTGGTGCGCATTGTATGGGTTTGTGTTACATTACATTCACTAGTAGGAGTTAGAAAAACATCACGGGGTGGTGTGAATCAGAGCTTCTGAATTAGGATAGGCAGTGAGTTGCAATGTAGGATGGGGAAAAGCCCCGCGGGGTGGTCAGAATGGGGAGGTCATGGAACATGCAGTGGCAATGTAGGATAGGTTTCTGAAAAACATCGCGGGGTGGTGCACATTGTATGGGTGTGTGTTACATTACATTCACTAGTAGGAGTGAGAAAAACATCACGCGGTGGTGCGCATTGTATGGGTGTGTGTTACATTACATTCACTAGTAGGAGTGAGAAAAACATCACGGGGTGGTGCGCATTGTATGGGTGTGTGTTACATTACATTCACTAGTAGGAGTGAGAAAAACATCACGCAGTGGGGCGCATTGTATGGGTGTGTGTTATATTACATTCACTAGTAGGAGTGAGCAAAACATCACGGGGTGGTGCGCATTGTATGGGTTTGTGTTACATTACATTCACTAGTAGGAGTGAGAAAAACATCACGGGGTGGTGTGAATCGGAGGGTCTGAATTAGGATAGGCAGTGAGTTGCAATGTAGGATGGGGAAAAGCCCCGCGGGGTGGTCAGAATGGGGAGGTCATGGAACATGCAGTGGCAATGTAGGATAGGTTTCTGAAAAACATCGCGGGGTGGTGCACATTGTATGGGTGTGTGTTACATTACATTCACTAGTAGGAGTGAGAAAAACATCACGCGGTGGTGCGCATTGTATGGGTGTGTGTTACATTACATTCACTAGTAGGAGTGAGAAAAACATCACGGGGTGGTGTGAATCGGAGGGTCTGAATTAGGATAGGCAGTGAGTGGCAATGTAGGATGGAGAAAAGCACCGCGGGGTGGTCAGCATGGGGAAGTCAGGGAACATGCAGTGGCAATGTAGGATATTTTTCTGAAAAATATCGCGGGGTGGTGCGCATTGTATGGGTGTGTGTTACATTACATTCACTAGTAGGAGTGAGAAAAACATCACGGGGTGGTGTGAATCGGAGGGTCTGAATTAGGATAGGCAGTGAGTGGCAATATAGGATGGAGGAAAGCACCGCGGGGTGGTCAGCATGGGGACGTCAGGGAACATGAAGTGGCAATGTAGGTTAGGTTTCTGAAAAATATCGCGGGGTGGTTCACATTGTATGGGTGTGTGTTACATAACATTCACTAGTAGGAGTGAGAAAAACATCACGGGGTGGTGTGAATCGGAGGGTCTGATTTAGGATAGGCAGTGAGTGGCAATGTCGGATGGAGAAAAGCACCGCGGGGTGGTCAGCATGGGGAGGTCAGGGAACATGCATTGGCAATGTAGGATAGGTTTCTGAAAAACATCGCGGGGTGGTTCGCATTGTATGGGTGTGTGTTACATTACATTCACTAGTAGGAGAGAGAAAAACATCACGGGGTGGTGCGCATTGTATGGGTGTGTGTTACATTACATTCACTAGTAAGAATGAGAAAAACATCACGCGGTGGTGCGCATTTTATGGGTGTGTGTTACATTACATTCACTAGTAGGAGTGAGAAAAAAATCACGGGGTGGTGTGAATCGGAGGGTCTGAATTAGTATAGGCAGTGAGTGGCAATGTAGGATGGAGAAAAGCACCGCGGTGTGGTCAGCATGAGGAGGTCAGGGAACATGCAGTGGCAATGTAGGATAGGTTTCTGAAAAATATCGCGGGGTGGTGCGCATTGTATGGGTGTGTGTTACATTACATTCACTAGTAGGAGTGAGAAAAACATCACGGGGTGGTGTGAATCGGAGGGTCTGAATTAGGATAGGCAGTGAGTGGCAATGTAGGATGGAGAAAAGCACCGCGGGGTGGTCAGCATGGGGAGGTCAGGGAACATGCAATGGCAATGTAGGATAGGTTTCTGAAAAACATCGCGGGGTGGTGCGCATTGTATGGTTGTGTGTTACATTACATTCACTAGTAGGAGTGAGAAAAACATCACGGGGTGGTGTGAATTGGAGGGTCTGAATTAGGATAGGCAGTGAGTGGCAATGAAGGATGGAGAAAAGCACCGCGGGTCCGTCAGCATGTGGAGGTCAGGGAACATGCAGTGGCAAAGTAGGATAGGTTTCTGAAAAACATCGCGGGGTGGTGCGCATTGTATGGGTGTGTGTTACATTACATTCACTAGTATGAGTGAGAAAAACATCACGGGGTGGTGCGCATTGTATGGGTTTGTGCTACATTAAATTCACTAGGAGGAGTGAGAAAAACATCACGGGGTGGTGTGAATCAGAGCGTGTGAATTAGGATAGGCAGTGAGTGGCAATGTAGGATGGAGAAAAGCACCGCGGGCTTGTCAGAATGGGGAGGTCATGGAACATGCAGTGGCAAAGTAGGATAGGTTTCTGAAATAAATCGCGGGGTGGTGCGCATTCTATGGTTGTGTGTTACATTACATTCACTAGTAGGAGTGAGAAAAACATCACGGGGTGGTGCACATTGTATGGGTGTGTGTTACATTACATTCACTAGTAGGAGTGAGAAAAACATCACGGGGTGGTGTGAATCGGAGGGTCTGAATTAGGATAGGCAGTGAGTGGCAATGTAGGATGGAGAAAAGCACCGCGGGGTGGTCAGCATGGGGACGTCAGGGAACATGCAGTGGCAATGTAGGATAGGTTTCTGAAACACATCGCGGGGTAGTGCACAATGTATGGGTGTGTGTTACATAACATTCACTAGTAGGAGTGAGAAAACATCACGGTGTGGTGCGCATTGTATGGGTGTGTGTTACATTACATTCACTAGTAGGAGTGAGAAAAACATCACGGGGTCGTGTGATTCGGAGGGTCAGAATTAGGATAGGCAGTGAGTGGCAATGTAGGATGGAGAAACGCACCGCGGGGTGGTCAGAATGGGGAGATCATGGAACATGCAGTGGCAATGTAGGATAGGTTTCTGAAAAACATCGCGGGGTGGTGCGCATTGTATGGGTGTGTGTTACATTACATTCACTAGTAGGAGTGAGAAAAACATCACGGGGTGGTGCGCATTGTATGGGTGTGTGTTACATTACATTCAATAGTAGGAGTGAGAAAAACATCACGGGGTGGTGTGAATCGGAGGGTCTGAATTAGTATAGGCAGTGAGTGGCAATGTAGGATGGAGAAAAGCACCGCGGTGTGGTCGGCATGGGGAGGTCAGGGAACATGCAGTGGCAATGTAGGATAGGTTTCTGAAAAATATCGTGGGGTGGTGCGCATTGTATGGGTGTGTATTACATTACATTCACTAGTAGGAGTGAGAAAAACATCACGGGGTGGTGTGAATCGGAGGGTCTGAATTAGGATAGGCAGTGAGTTGCAATGTAGGATGGAGAAAAGCACCGCGGGGTGGTCAGCATGGGGAGGTCAGGGAACATGCAATGGCAATGTAGGATAGGTTTCTGAAAAACATCGCGGGGTGGTGCGCATTGTATGGTTGTGTGTTACATTACATTCACTAGTAGGAGTGAGAAAAACATCATGGGGTGGGGCGCATTGTATGGGTTTGTGTTACATTACATTCACTATTAGGAGTTAGAAAAACATCACGGGGTGGTGTGAATCAGAGCGTGTGAATTATGATAGGCAGTGAGTTGCAATGTAGGATGGGGAAAAGCCCCGCGGGGTGGTCAGAATGGGGAGGTCATGGAACATGCAGTGGCAATGTAGGATAGGTTTCTGAAAAACATCGCGGGTGGTGCACATTGTATGGGTGTGTGTTACATTCCACTCACTAGTAGGATTGAGAAAAACATCACGCGGTGGTGCGCATTGTATGGGTGTGTGTTACATTACATTCACTAGTAGGAGTGAGAAAAACATCACGGGGTGGTGTGAATCGGAGGGTCTGAATTAGGATAGGCAGTGAGTGGCAATGTAGGATGGAGAAAAGCACCGCGGGCTGGTCAGAATGGGGAGGTCATGGAACATGCAGTGGCAAAGTAGGATAGGTTTCTGAAATAAATCGCGGGGTGGTGCGCATTGTATGGGTGTGTGTTACATTACATTCACTAGTAGGAGTGAGAAAAACAGCACTGGGTGGTGCGCATTGTATGGGTGTGTGTTACATTACATTCACTAGTAGGAGTGAGAAAAACATCACGCAGTGGGGCGCATTGTATGGGTGTGTGTTATATAACATTCACTAGTAGGAGTGAGCAAAACATCACGGGGTGGTGCGCATTGTATGGGTTTGTGTTACATTACATTCACTAGTAGGAGTTAGAAAAACATCACGGGGTGGTGTGAATCAGAGCTTCTGAATTAGGATAGGCAGTGAGTTGCAATGTAGGATGGGGAAAAGCCCCGCGGGGTGGTCAGAATGGGGAGGTCATGGAACATGCAGTGGCAATGTAGGATAGGTTTCTGAAAAACATCGCGGGGTGGTGCACATTGTATGGGTGTGTGTTACATTACATTCACTAGTAGGAGTGAGAAAAACATCACGCGGTGGTGCGCATTGTATGGGTGTGTGTTACATTACATTCACTAGTAGGAGTGAGAAAAACATCACGGGGTGGTGTGAATCGCAGGGTCTGAATTAGGATAGGCAGTGAGTGGCAATGTAGGATGGAGAAAAGCACCGCGGGGTGGTCAGCATGGGGAAGTCAGGGAACATGCAGTGGCAATGTAGGATATTTTTCTGAAAAATATCGCGGGGTGGTGCGCATTGTATGGGTGTGTGTTACATTACATTCACTAGTAGGAGTGAGAAAAACATCACGGGGTGGTGTGAATCGCAGGGTCTGAATTAGGATAGGCAGTGAGTGGCAATATAGGATGGAGGAAAGCACCGCGGGGTGGTCAGCATGGGGACGTCAGGGAACATGAAGTGGCAATGTAGGTTAGGATTCTGAAAAATATCGCGGGGTGGTTCACATTGTATGGGTGTGTGTTACATAACATTCACTAGTAGGAGTGAGAAAAACATCACAGGGTGGTGTGAATCGGAGGGTCTGATTTAGGATAGGCAGTGAGTGGCAATGTCGGATGGAGAAAAGCACCGCGGGGTGGTCAGCATGGGGAGGTCAGGGAGCATGCATTGGCAATGTAGGATAGGTTTCTGAAAAACATCGCGGGGTGGTTCGCATTGTATGGGTGTGTGTTACATTACATTCACTAGTAGGAGAGAGAAAAACATCACGGGGTGGTGCGCATTGTATGGGTGTGTGTTACATTACATTCACTAGTAAGAGTGAGAAAAACATCACGCGGTGGTGCGCATTTTATGGGTGTGTGTTACATTACATTCACTAGTAGGAGTGAGAAAAAAATCACGGGGTGGTGTGAATCGGAGGGTCTGAATTAGTATAAGCAGTGAGTGGCAATGTAGGATGGAGAAAAGCACCGCGGTGTGGTCAGCATGGGGAGGTCAGGGAACATGCAGTGGCAATGTAGGATAGGTTTCTGAAAAATATCGCGGGGTGGTGCGCATTGTATGGGTTTGTGCTACATTAAATTCACTAGGAGGAGTGAGAAAAACATCACGGGGTGGTGTGAATCAGAGCGTCTGAATTAGGATAGGCAGTGAGTGGCAATGTAGGATGGAGAAAAGCACCGCGGGCTGGTCAGAATGGAGAGGTCATGAACATGCACTGGCAAAGTAGGATAGGTTTCTGAAATAAATCGCGGGGTGGTGCGCATTGTATGGGTGTGTGTTACATTACATTCACTAGTAGGAGTTAGAAAAACATCACGGGGTGGTGTGAATCGGAGGGTCTGAATTAGAATAGGCAGTGAGTAGCAATGTAGGATGGAGAAAAGCACCGCGGGGTGGTCAGCATGGGGAGGTCAGGGAACATGCAGTGGCAATGTAGGATAGGTTTCTGAGAAACATCGCGGGGTGGTGCGCATTCTATGGTTGTGTGTTACATTACATTCACTAGTAGGAGTGAGAAAAACATCACGGGGTGGTGCACATTGTATGGGTGTGTGTTACATTACATTCACTAGTAGGAGTGAGAAAAACATCACGGGGTGGTGTGAATCGGAGGGTCTGAATTAGGATAGGCAGTGAGTGGCAATGTAGGATGGAGAAAAGCACCGCGGGGTGGTCAGCATGGGGACGTCAGGGAACATGCAGTGGCAATGTAGGATAGGTTTCTGAAACACATCGCGGGGTAGTGCACAATGTATGGGTGTGTGTTACATAACATTCACTAGTAGGAGTGAGAAAAACATCACGGTGTGGTGCGCATTGTATGGGTGTGTGTTACATTACATTCACTAGTAGGAGTGAGAAAAACATCATGGGGTGTTGTGATTCGGAGGGTCTGAATTAGGATAGGCAGTGAGTGGCAATGTAGGATGGAGAAAAGCACCGCGGGGTGGTCAGAATGGGGAGATCATGGAACATGCAGTAGCAATGTAGGATAGGTTTCTGAAAAACATCGCGGGGTGGTGCGCATTGTATGGGTGTGTGTTACATTACATTCACTAGTAGGAGTGAGAAAAACATCACGGGGTGGTGCGCATTGTATGGGTGTGTGTTACATTACATTCAATAGTAGGAGTGAGAAAAACATCACGGGGTGGTGTGAATCGGAGGGTCTGAATTAGGATAGGCAGTGAGTGGCAATGTAGGATGGAGAAAAGCACCGCGGGGTGGTCAGCATGGGGAGGTCAGGGAACATGTAGTGGCAATGTAGGGTAGGTTTATGAAAAATATCGCGGGATGGTGCGCATTGTATGGGTGTGTGTTACATTACATTCACTAGTAGGAGTGAGAAAAACATCATGGGTTTCTGTGAATCGGAGGGTCTGAATTAGGATAGGCAGTGAGTGGCAATGAAGGATGGAGAAAAGCACCGCGGGGTGGTCAGCACGGGGACGTCAGGGAACATGCAGTGGCAATATAGGATAGGTTTCTGAAAAACATCGTGGGGTGGTGCGCATTGTATGGGTGTGTGTTACATTACATTCACTAGTAGGAGTGAGAAAAATATCACGGGGTGGTGTGCATTGTATGGGTGTGTGTTACTTTACATTCACTAGTAGGAGTGAGAAAAACATCACGGGGTGGTGTGAATCGCAGGGTCTGAATTAGGATAGGCAGTGAGTGGCAATGTAGGATGGAGAAAAGCACCGTGGGGTGGTCAGCATGGGGAGGTCAGGGAACATGCAGTGGCAATGTAGGACAGGTTTCTGAAAAACATCGTGGGGTGGTGCGCATTGTATGGGTGTGTGTTACATTACATTCACTAGTAGGAGTGAGAAAAACATCAGGGTGTAGTGCGCATTGTATGGGTGTGTGTTACATTACATTCACTAGTAGGAGTGAGAAAAACATCACGCGGTGGTGCGCATTGTATGGGTGTGTGTTACATTACATTCACTAGTAAGAGTGAGAAAAACATCACGCGGTGGTGCGCATTTTATGGGTGTGTGTTACATTACATTCACTAGTAGGAGTGAGAAAAAAATCACGGGGTGGTGTGAATCGGAGGGTCTGAATTAGTATAAGCAGTGAGTGGCAATGTAGGATGGAGAAAAGCACCGCGGTGTGGTCAGCATGGGGAGGTCAGGGAACATGCAGTGGCAATGTAGGATAGGTTTCTGAAAAATATCGCGGGGTGGTGCGCATTGTATGGGTGTGTGTTACATTACATTCACTAGTAGGAGTGAGAAAAACATCACGGGGTGGTGTGAATCGGAGGGTCTGAATTAGGATAGGCAGTGAGTGGCAATGTAGGATGGAGAAAAGCACCGCGGGGTGGTCAGCATGGGGAGGTCAGGGAACATGCAATGGCAATGTAGGATAGGTTTCTGAAAAACATCGCGGGGTGGTGCGCATTGTATGGTTGTGTGTTACATTACATTCACTAGTAGGAGTGAGAAAAACATCACGGGGTGGTGTGAATTGGAGGGTCTGAATTAGGATAGGCAGTGAGTGGCAATGAAGGATGGAGAAAAGCACCGCGGGTCCGTCAGCATGTGGAGGTCAGGGAACATGCAGTGGCAAAGTAGGATAGGTTTCTGAAAAACATCGCGGTGTGGTGCGCATTGTATGGGTGTGTGTTACATTACATTCACTAGTAGGAGTGAGAAAAACATCACGGGGTGGTGCACATTGTATGGGTGTGTGTTACATTACATTCACTAGTAGGAGTGAGAAAAACATCACGGGGTGGTGTGAATCGGAGGGTCTGAATTAGGATAGGCAGTGAGTGGCCATGTAGGATGGAGAAAAGCACCGCGGGGTGGTCAGCATGGGGACGTCAGGGAACATGCAGTGGCAATGTAGGATAGGTTTCTGAAACACATCGCGGGGTAGTGCACAATGTATGGGTGTGTGTTACATAACATTCACTAGTAGGAGTGAGAAAAACATCACGGTGTGGTGCGCATTGTATGGGTGTGTGTTACATTACATTCACTAGTAGGAGTGAGAAAAACTTCATGGGGTGTTGTGATTCGGAGGGTCTGAATTAGGATAGGCAGTGAGTGGCAATGTAGGATGGAGAAAAGCACCGCGGGGTGGTCAGAATGGGGAGATCATGGAACATGCAGTGGCAATGTAGGATAGGTTTCTGAAAAACATCGCGGGGTGGTGCGCATTGTATGGGTGTGTGTTACATTACATTCACTAGTAGGAGTGAGAAAAACATCACGGGGTGGTGCGCATTGTATGGGTGTGTGTTCCATTACATTCAATAGTAGGAGTGAGAAAAACATCACGTGGTGGTGTGAATCGGAGGGTCTGAATTAGGATAGGCAGTGAGTGGCAATGTAGGATGGAGAAAAGCACCGCGGGGTGGTCAGCATGGGGAGGTCAGGGAACATGTAGTGGCAATGTAGGGTAGGTTTATGAAAAATATCGCGGGATGGTGCGCATTGTATGGGTGTGTGTTACATTACATTCACTAGTAGGGGTGAGAAAAACATCATGGGTTTCTGTGAATCGGAGGGTCTGAATTAGGATAGGCAGTGAGTGGCAATGAAGGATGGAGAAAAGCACCGCGGAGTGGTCAGCATGGGGACGTCAGGGAACATGCAGTGGCAATATAGGATAGGTTTCTGAAAAACATCGTGGGGTGGTGCGCATTGTATGGGTGTGTGTTACATTACATTCACTAGTAGGAGTGAGAAAAATATCACGGGGTGGTGCGCATTGTATGGGTGTGTGTTACTTTACATTCACTAGTAGGAGTGAGAAAAACATCACGGGGTGGTGTGAATCGCAGGGTCTGAATTAGGATAGGCAGTGAGTGGCAATGTAGGATGGAGAAAAGCACCGTGGGGTGGTCAGCATGGGGAGGTCAGGGAACATGCAGTGGCAATGTAGGACAGGTTTCTGAAAAACATCGTGGGGTGGTGCGCATTGTATGGGTGTGTGTTACATTACATTCACTAGTAGGAGTGAGAAAAACATCAGGGTGTAGTGCGCATTGTATGGGTGTGTGTTACATTACATTCACTAGTAGGAGTGAGAAAAACATCACGGGGTGGTGTGAATCGCAGGGCCTGAATTAGGATAGGCAGTGAGTGGCAATGTAGGATGGAGAAAAGCACCGCGGGGTGGTCAGCATGTGGAGGTCAGGGAACATGCAGTGGCAATGAAGGATAGGTTTATGAAAAATATCGCGGGGTGCTGCGCATTGTATGGGTGTGTGTTACATTACATTCACTAGTAGGAGTGAGGAAAACATCACGGGGTGGTGCGCATTGTATGGGTGTGTGTTACATTACATTCACTAGTAGGAGTGAGAAAAACATCACGAGGTGGTGTGAATCGGAGGGTCTGAATTAGTATAGGCAGTGAGTGGCAATGTAGCATGGAGAAAAGCACCGAGTGTGGTCAGCATGGGGAGGTCAGGGAACATGCAGTGGCAATGTAGGATAGGTTTCTGAAAAATATCGCGGGTTGGTGCGCATTGTATGGGTGTGTGTTACATTACATTCACTAGTAGGAGTGAGAAAAACATCACGGGGTGGTGTGAATCGGAGGGTCTGAATTATGATAGGCAGTGAGTGGCAATGTAGGATGGAGAAAAGCACAGCGGGGTGGTCAGCATGGGGAGGGCAGGGAACATGTAATGGCAATGTAGGATAGGTTTCTGAAAAACATCGCGGGGTGGTGCGCATTGTATGGTTGTGTGTTACATTAGATTCACTAGTAGGAGTGAGAAAAACATCACGGGGTGGTGCGCATTGTATGTGTGTGTGTTACATTACATTCACTAGTAGGAGTGAGAAAAACATCACGGGATGGTGTGAATCGCAGGGTCTGAATTAGGATAGGCAGTGAGTGGCAATGTAGGATGGAGAAAAGCACCGCGGGCTGGTCAGAATGGGGAGCTCAGGGAACATGCAGTGGCAATGTAGGATAGGTTTCTGAAAAACATCGCGGGGTGGTGCGCATTGTATGGGTGTGTGTTACATTACATTCACTAGTAGGAGTGAGAAAAACATCACGGGGTGGTGCGCATTGCATGGGTGTGTGTTACATTACATTCACTAGTAGGAGTGAGAAAAACATCACGCGGTGGTGCGCATTGTATGGGTGTGTTTTACATTACATTCACCAGTAGGAGTGAGAAAAACATCACGGGGTGGTGTGAATCGGAGGGTCTGAATTAGTATAGGCAGTGAGTGGCAATGTAGGATGGAGAAAAGCACCGCGGTGTGGTCAGCATGGGGATGTCAGGTAACATGCAGTGGCAATGTAGGATAGGTTTCTGAAAAATATCGCGGGCTGGTGCGCATTGTATGGGTGTGTGTTACATTACATTCACTAGTAGGAGTGAGAGAAACATCACGGGGTGGTGTGAATCGGAGGGTCTGAATTAGGATAGGCAGTGAGTGGCAATGTAGGATGGAGAAAAGCACCACGGGGTGGTCAGCATGGGGAGGTCAGGGAACATGCAGTGGCAATGAACGATAGTTTTCTGAAAAATATCACGGGGTGGTGCACATTGTATGGGTGTGTGTTACATTACATTCAATAGTAGGAGTGAGAAAAACATCACGGTGTAGTGCGCATTGTATGGGTGTGTGTTACATTACATTCACTAGTAGGAGTGAGAAAAACATCACGGGGTGGTGTGAATCGCAGGGACTCAATTAGGATAGGCAGTGAGTGGCAATGTAGGATGGAGAAAAGCACCGCGGGGAGGTTAGCATGGGGAGGTCAGGGAACATGCAATAGCAATGTAAGATAGGTTTCTGAAAAACATCGCGGGGTGGTGCGCATTGTATGGTTGTGTGTTACATTACATTCACTAGTAGGAGTGAGAAAAACATCACGAGGTGGTGTGAATTGGAGAGTTTGAATTAGGATAGGCAGTGAGTGGCAATGAAGGATGGAGAAAAGCACCGCGGGTCCGTCAGCATGGGGTGGTCAGGGAACATGCAGTGGCAAATTAGGATAGGTTTCTGAAAAACATCGCGGGGTGGTGCGCATTGTATGGCTGTGTGTTACATTACATTCACTAGTAGGAGTGAGATAAATATCAGGGGTGGTGCGCATTGTATGTGTGTGTGTTACATTACATTCACTAGTAGGAGTGAGCAAAACATCACGGGGTGGTGCGCATTGTATGGGTTTGTGTTACATTACATTCACAATAGGAGTTAGAAAAACATCACGGGGTGGTGTGAATCAGAGCGTCTGAATTAGGATAGGCAGTGAGTGGCAATGTAGGATGGGGAAAAGCCCCGCGGGGTGGTCAGAATGGGGAGGTCATGGAACATGCAGTGGCAATGTAGGATAGGTTTCTGAAACACATCGCGGGGTGGTGCGCATTGTATGGGTGTGTGTTACATTACATTCACTAGTAGGAGTGAGAAAAACATCACGTGGTGGTGCGCATTGTATGGGTGTGTGTTACATTACATTCACTAGTAGGAGTGAGAAAAACATCACGGGGTGGTGTGAATCGGAGGTTCTGAATTAGGAAAGGCAGTGAGTGGCAATGTAGGATGGAGAAAAGCACCGCGGGGTGGTCAGCATGGGGAGGTCAGGGAACATGCAGTGGCAATGTAGGATATTTTTCTGAAAAATATCGCGGGGTGGTGCGCATTGTATGGGTGTGTGTTACATTACATTCACTAGTAGGAGTGAGAAAAACATCACGGGGCGGTGTGAATCGGAGGGTCTGAATTAGGATAGGCAGTGAGTGGCAATGTAGGATGGAGAAAAGCACCGCGGGGTGGTCAGCATGTGGACGTCAGGGAACATGCATTGGCAATGTAGGATAGGTTTCTGAAAAATATAGCGGGGTGGTTCACATTGTATGGGTGTGTGTTACATAACATTCACTAGTAGGAGTGAGAAAAACATCACGGGGTGGTGTGAATCGGAGGGTCTGATTTAGGATAGGCAGTGAGTGGCAATGTCGGATGGAGAAAAGCACCGCGGGGTGGTCAGCATGGGGAGGTCAGGGAACATGCATTGGCAATGTAGGATAGGTTTCTGAAAAACATCGCGGGGTGGTGCGCATTGTACGGGTGTGTGTTACATTACATTCACTAGTAGGAGTGAGAAAAACATCTCGGGGTGGTGCGCATTGTATGGGTGTGTGTTACATTGCATTCACTAGTAGGAGTGAGAAAAACATCACGGGGTGGTGTGAATCACAGTGTCTGAATTAGGATAGGCAGTGAGTGCAATGTATGATGGAGAGAAGCACCGCGGGGTGGTCAGCATGGGGAGGGCAGGGAACATGCAATGGCAATGTAGGATAGGTTTCTGAAAATCATCGCGGGGTGGTGCGCATTGTATGGTTGTGTGTTACATTACATTCACTAGTAGGAGTGAGAAAAACATCACGGGGTGGTGCGCATTGTATGGGTGTGTGTTACATTACATTCACTAGTAGGAGTGAGAAAAACATCACGGCGTGGTGAGAATCGCAGGGTCTGAATTAGGATAGGCAGTGAGTGGCAATGTAGGATGGAGAAAAGCACCGCGGGCTGGTCAGAATGGGGAGGTCATGGAACATGCAGTGGCAATGTAGGATAGCTTTCTGAAAAACATCGCGGGGTGGTGCGCATTGTATGGGTGTGTGTTACATTACATTCACTAGTAGGAGTGAGAAAAACATCACGGGGTGGTGCGCATTGTATGGATGTGTGTTACATTACATTGACTAGTAAGAGTGAGAAAAACATCACGCGGTGGTGCGCATTGTATGGGTGTGTGTTACATTACATTCACTAGTAGGAGTGAGAAAAACATCACGGGGTGGTGTGAATCGGAGGGTCTGAATTAGTATAGGCAGTGAGTGGCAATGTAGGATGGAGAAAAGCACCGCGGTGTGGTCAGCATGGGGAGGTCAGGGAACATGCAGTGGCAATGTAGGATAGGTTTCTGAAAAACATCGCGGGGTGGTGCGCATTGTATGGTTGTGTGTTACATTACATTCATAGTAGGAGTGAGAAAAACATCACGGGGTGGTGTGAATTGGAGGGTCTGAATTAGGATAGGCAGTGAGTGGCAATGAAGGATGGAGAAAAGCACCGCGGGTCCGTCAGCATGGGGAGGTCAAGGAACATGCAGTGGCAAAGTAGGATAGGTTTCTGAAAAACATCGCGGGGTGGTGCGCATTGTATGGGTGTGTGTTACATTACATTCACTAGTATGAGTGAGAAAAACATCACGGGGAGGTGCGCATTGTATGGGTTTGTGCTACATTACATTCACTAGGAGGAGTGAGAAAAACATCACAGGGTGGTGTGAATCAGAGCGTCTGAATTACGATAGGCAGTGAGTGGCAATGTAGGATGGAGAAAAGCACCGCGGGGTGGTCAGAATGGGGAGGTCATGGAACATGCAGTGGCAATGTAGGATAGTTTCCTGAAAATCATCGCGGGGTGGTGCGCATTGTATGGGTGTGTGTTACATTACATTCACTAGTAGGAGTGAGAAAAATATCACGGGGTGGTGCGCATTGTATGGGTGTGTGTTACATTACATTCACTAGTAGGAGTGAGAAAAACATCACGCGGTGTTGCGCATTGTATGGGTGTGTGTTACATTACATTCACTAGTAGGAGTGAGAAAAACATCACGGGTGGTGTGAATCAGAGGGTCTGAATTAGGATAGGCAGTGAGTGGCAATGTAGGATGGAGAAAAGCACCGCGGGGTGGTCAGCATGGCTAGGTCAGGGAACATGCAGTGGCAATTTAGGATATTTTTCTGAAAAATATCGCGGGTGGTGCACATTGTATGGGTGTGTGTTACATTACATTCACTAGTAGGAGTGAGAAAAACATCACGGGGTGGTGTGAATCGGAGGGTCTGAATTAGGATAGGCAGTGAGTGGCAATGTAGGATGGAGAAAAGCAACGCGGGGTGGTCAGCATGGGGACGTCAGGGAACATGCAGTGGGAATGTAGGATAGGTTTCTGAAAAATATCGCGGGGTGGTGCACATTGTATGGGTGTGTGTTACATAACATTCACTAGTAGGAGTGAGAAAAACATCACGGGGTGGTGTGAATCGGAGGGTCTGATTTAGCATAGGCAGTGAGTGGCAATGTCAGATGTAGAAAAGCACCGAGGGGTGGTCAGCATGGGGAGGTCAGGGAACATGCATTGGCAATGTAGGATAGGTTTCTGAAAAACATCGCGGGGTGGTGCGCATTGTATGGGTGTGTGTTACATTACATTCACTAGTAGGAGTGAGAAAAACATCACGGGGTGGTGCGCATTGTATGGGTGTGTGTTACATTACATTCACTAGTAGGAGTGAGAAAAACATCACGGGGTGGTGTGAATCGCAGGGTCTGAATTAGGATAGGCAGTGAGTGGCAAAGTAGGATGGAGAAAAGCACCGCGGTGTGGTCAGCATGGGGAGGTCAGGGAACATGCAATGGCAATGTAGGATAGGTTTCTGAAAAACATCGCGGGGTGGTGCGCATTGTATGGTTGTGTGTTACATTACATTCACTAGTAGGAGTGAGAAAAACATCACGAGGTGGTGCGCCTTATATGGGTGTGTGTTACATTACATTCACTAGTAGGAGTTAGAAAAACATCACGGGGTGGTGTGAATCGCAGGGTCTGAATTAGGATAGGCAGTGAGTGGCAATGTAGGATGGAGCAAAGCACCGCGGGCTGGTCAGAATGGGGAGGTCATGGAACATGCAGTGGCAATGTAGGATAGGTTTCTGAAATAAATCGCGGGGTGGTGCGCATTGTATGGGTGTGTGTTACATTACCTTCACTAGTAGGAGTGAGAAAAACATCACGGGGTGGTGCGCATTGTATGGGTGTGTGTTACATTATATTCACTAGTAGGAGTGAGAAAAACATCACGCAGTGGTTCGCATTTTATGGGTGTGTGTTACATTACATTCTCTAGTAGGAGTGAGAAAAACATCACGGGGTGGTGTGAATCGGAGGGTCTGAATTAGGATGGGCAGTGAGTGGCAATGTAGGATGGAGAAAAGCACCGCGGGGTGGTCAGCATGGGGAGGTCAGGGAACATGCAGTGGCAATATAGGATAGGTTTCTGAAAAACATCGCAGGGTGGTGCGCATTGTATGGGTGTGTGTAACATTACATTCACTAGTAGGAGTGAGAAAAAAATCACGGGGTAGTGCGCATTGTATGGGTGTGTGTTACATTACATTCCCTAGTAGGAGTGAGAAAAACATCACGGGGTGGTGTGAATCGCAGGGCCTCAAATAGGATAGGCACTGAGTGGCAATGTAGGAGGGAGAAAAGCACCGCGGGGTGGTCAGCATGGGGAGGTCAGGGAACATGCAATAGCAATGTAGGATAGGTTTCTGAAAAACATCGCGGGGTGGTGTGCATTGTATGGTTGTGTGTTACATTACATTCACTAGTTGGAGTGAGAAAAACATCACGAGGTGGTGTGAATTTGAGGGTTTGAATTAGGATAGGCAGTGAGTGGCAATGAAGGATGGAGAAAAGCACCGCGGGTAAGTCAGCATGTGGAGGTCAGGGAACATGCAGTGGCAAAGTAGGATAGGTTTCTGAAAAACATCGCGGGGTGGTGCGCATTGTATGGGTGTGTGTTACATTACATTCACTAGTATGAGTGAGAAAAACATCACGGGGTGGTGCGCATTGTATGGGTTTGTGCTACATTAAATTCACTAAGAGGAGTGAGAAAAACATCACGGGGTGGTGTGAATCAGAGCATCTGAATTAGTATAGGCAGTGAGTGGCAATGTAGGATGGAGAAAAGCACCGCGGGCTGGTCAGAATGGGGAGGTAATGGAACATGCAGTGGCAAAGTAGGATATGTTTCTGAAATAAATCGCGGGGTGGTGCGCATTGTATGGGTGTGTGTTACATTACATTCACTAGTAGGAGTGAGAAAAACATCACGGGGTGGTGCGCATTGTATGGGTGTGTGTTACATTACATTCACTAGTAGGAGTGAGAAAAACATCACGCAGTGGGGCGCATTGTATGGGTGTGTGTTACATTACATTCACTAGTAGGAGTGAGAAAAACATCACGGGGTGGTGTGAATCGGAGGGTCTGAATTAGGATAGGCAGTGAGTGGCAATGTAGGATGGAGAAAAGCACCGCGGGGTGGTCAGCATGGGGAGGTCAGGGAACATGCAGTGGCAATGTAGGATAGGTTTCGGAAAAATATCGCGGGGTGGTGCGCATTGTATGGGTGTGTGTTACATTACATTCACTAGTAGGAGTGAGAAAAACATCACGGGGTGGTGTGAATCGGAGGGTCTGAATTAGAATAGGCAGTGAGTAGCAATATAGGATGGAGAAAATGACCGCGGGGTGGTCAGCATTGGGAGGTCAGGGAACATGCAGTGGCAATGTGGGATAGGTTCCTGAGAAACATCGCGGGGTGGTGCGCATTCTATGGTTGTGTGTTACATTACATTCACTAGTAGGAGTGAGAAAAAGATCACGGGGTGGTGCACATTGTATGGGTGTGTGTTACATTACATTCACTAGTAGGAGTGAGAAAAACATCACGCGGTGGTGTGAATCGGAGGGTCTGAATTAGGATAGGCAGTGAGTGACAATGTAGGATGGAGAAAAGCACCGCGGGGTGGTCATAATGGGGAGATCATGGAACATGCAGTGGCAATGTAGGATAGGTTTCTGAAAAACATCGCGGGGTGGTGTGCATTGTATGGGTGTGTGTTACATTACATTCACTAGTAGGAGTGAGAAAAACATCACGGGGTGGTGCGCATTGTATGGGTGTGTGTTACATTACATTCAATAATAGGAGTGAGAAAAACATCACATGGTGGTGCGCATTGTATGGGTGTGTGTTACATTACATTCACTAGTAGGAGTGAGTAAAACATCACGGGGTGGTGTGAATCGGAGGGTCTGAATTAGGATAGGCAGTGAGTGGCAATGAAGGATGGAGAAAAGCACCGCGTGTCCGTCAGCATGGGGAGGTCAAGGAACATGCAGTGGCAAAGTAGGATAGGTTTCTGAAAAACATCGCGGGGTGGTGCGCATTGTATGGGTGTGTGTTACATTACATTCACTAGTATGAGTGAGAAAAACATCACGGGGAGGTGCGCATTGTATGGGTTTGTGCTACATTACATTCACTAGGAGGAGTGAGAAAAACATCACAGGGTGGTGTGAATCAGAGCGTCTGAATTACGATAGGCAGTGAGTGGCAATGTAGGATGGAGAAAAGCACCGCGGGGTGGTCAGAATGGGGAGGTCATGGAACATGCAGTGGCAATGTAGGATAGTTTCCTGAAAAACATCGCGGGGTGGTGCGCATTGTATGGGTGTGTGTTACATTACATTCACTAGTAGGAGTGAGAAAAATATCACGGGGTGGTGCGCATTGTATGGGTGTGTGTTACATTACATTCACTAGTAGGAGTGAGAAAAACATCACGCGGTGTTGCGCATTGTATGGGTGTGTGTTACATTACATTCACTAGTAGGAGTGAGAAAAACATCACGGGTGGTGTGAATCGGAGGGTCTGAATTAGGATAGGCAGTGAGTGGCAATGTAGGATGGAGAAAAGCACCGCGGGGTGGTCAGCATGGCTAGGTCAGGGAACATGCAGTGGCAATTTAGGATATTTTTCTGAAAAATATCGCGGGTGGTGCACATTGTATGGGTGTGTGTTACATTACATTCACTAGTAGGAGTGAGAAAAACATCACGGGGTGGTGTGAATCGGAGGGTCTGAATTAGGATAGGCAGTGAGTGGCAATGTAGGATGGAGAAAAGCAACGCGGGGTGGTCAGCATGGGGACGTCAGGGAACATGCAGTGGGAATGTAGGATAGGTTTCTGAAAAATATCGCGGGGTGGTGCACATTGTATGGGTGTGTGTTACATAACATTCACTAGTAGGAGTGAGAAAAACATCACGGGGTGGTGTGAATCGGAGGGTCTGATTTAGGATAGGCAGTGAGTGGCAATGTCAGATGTAGAAAAGCACCGAGGGGTGGTCAGCATGGGGAGGTCAGGGAACATGCATTGGCAATGTAGGATAGGTTTCTGAAAAACATCGCGGGGTGGTGCGCATTGTATGGGTGTGTGTTACATTACATTCACTAGTAGGAGTGAGAAAAACATCACGGGGTGGTGCGCATTGTATGGGTGTGTGTTACATTACATTCACTAGTAGGAGTGAGAAAAACATCACGGGGTGGTGTGAATCGCAGGGTCTGAATTAGGATAGGCAGTGAGTGGCAAAGTAGGATGGAGAAAAGCACCGCGGTGTGGTCAGCATGGGGAGGTCAGGGAACATGCAATGGCAATGTAGGATAGGTTTCTGAAAAACATCGCGGGGTGGTGCGCATTGTATGGTTGTGTGTTACATTACATTCACTAGTAGGAGTGAGAAAAACATCACGAGGTGGTGCGCCTTGTATGGGTGTGTGTTACATTACATTCACTAGTAGGAGTTAGAAAAACATCACGGGGTGGTGTGAATCGCAGGGTCTGAATTAGGATAGGCAGTGAGTGGCAATGTAGGATGGAGCAAAGCACCGCGGGCTGGTCAGAATGGGGAGGTCATGGAACATGCAGTGGCAATGTAGGATAGGTTTCTGAAATAAATCGCGGGGTGGTGCGCATTGTATGGGTGTGTGTTACATTACCTTCACTAGTAGGAGTGAGAAAAACATCATGGGGTGGTGCGCATTGTATGGGTGTGTGTTACATTATATTCACTAGTAGGAGTGAGAAAAACATCACGCAGTGGTTCGCATTTTATGGGTGTGTGTTACATTACATTCTCTAGTAGGAGTGAGAAAAACATCACGGGGTGGTGTGAATCGGAAGGTCTGAATTAGTATAGGCAGTGAGTGGCAATGTAGGATGGAGAAAAGAACCGCGGTGTGGTCAGCATGGTGAGGTCAGGGAACATGCAGCGGCGATGTAGGATAGGTTTCTGAAAAATATCGCGGGGTGGTTCGCATTGTATGGGTGTGTGTTACATTACATTCACTAGTAGGAGTGAGAAAAACATCACGGGGTGGTGTGAATCGGAGGGTCTGAATTAGGATGGGCAGTGAGTGGCAATGTAGGAAGGAGAAAAGCACCGCGGGGTGGTCAGCATGGGGAGGTCAGGGAACATGCAGTGGCAATATAGGATAGGTTTCTGAAAAACATCGCAGGGTGGTGCGCATTGTATGGGTGTGTGTAACATTACATTCACTAGTAGGAGTGAGAAAAAAATCACGGGGTAGTGCGCATTGTATGGGTGTGTGTTACATTACATTCCCTAGTAGGAGTGAGAAAAACATCACGGGGTGGTGTGAATCGCAGGGCCTCAAATAGGATAGGCACTGAGTGGCAATGTAGGATGGAGAAAAGCACCGCGGGGTGGTCAGCATGGGGAGGTCAGGGAACATGCAATAGCAATGTAGGATAGGTTTCTGAAAAACATCGCGGGGTGGTGTGCATTGTATGGTTGTGTGTTACATTACATTCACTAGTTGGAGTGAGAAAAACATCACGAGGTGGTGTGAATTTGAGGGTTTGAATTAGGATAGGCAGTGAGTGGCAATGAAGGATGGAGAAAAGCACCGCGGGTAAGTCAGCATGTGGAGGTCAGGGAACATGCAGTGGCAAAGTAGGATAGGTTTCGGAAAAATATCGCTGGGTGGTGCGCATTGTATGGGTGTGTGTTACATTACATTCACTAGTAGGAGTGAGAAAAACATCACGGGGTGGTGCGCATTGTATGGGTGTGTGTTACATTACATTCACTAGTAGGAGTGAGAAAAACATCACGCAGTGGGGCGCATTGTATGGGTGTGTGTTACATTACATTCACTAGTAGGAGTGAGAAAAACATCACGGGGTGGTGTGAATCGGAGGGTCTGAATTAGGATAGGCAGTGAGTGGCAATGTAGGATGGAGAAAAGCACCGCGGGGTGGTCAGCATGGGGAGGTCAGGGAACATGCAGTGGCAATGTAGGATAGGTTTCGGAAAAATATCGCTGGGTGGTGCGCATTGTATGGGTGTGTGTTACATTACATTCACTAGTAGGAGTGATAAAAACATCACGGGGTGGTGTGAATCGGAGGGTCTGAATTAGAATAGGCAGTGAGTAGCAATATAGGATGGAGAAAATGACCGCGGGGTGGTCAGCATTGGGAGGTCAGGGAACATGCAGTGGCAATGTGGGATAGGTTCCTGAGAAACATCGCGGGGTGGTGCGCATTCTATGGTTGTGTGTTACATTACATTCACTAGTAGGAGTGAGAAAAACATCACGGGGTGGTGCACATTGTATGGGTGTGTGTTACATTACATTCACTAGTAGGAGTGAGAAAAACATCACGCGGTGGTGTGAATCGGAGGGTCTGAATTAGGATAGGCAGTGAGTGGCAATGTAGGATGGAGAAAAGCACCGCGGGGTGGTCAGAATGGGGAGATCATGGAACATGCAGTGGCAATGTAGGATAGGTTTCTGAAAAACATCGCGGGGTGGTGTGCATTGTATGGGTGTGTGTTACATTACATTCACTAGTAGGAGTGAGAAAAACATCACGGGGTGGTGCGCATTGTATGGGTGTGTGTTACATTACATTCAATAGTAGGAGTGAGAAAAACATCACATGGTGGTGCGCATTGTACGGGTGTGTGTTACATTACATTCACTAGTAGGAGTGAGTAAAACATCACGGGGTGGTGTGAATCGGAGGGTCTGAATTAGGATAGGCAGTGAGTGGCAATGTAGGATGGAGAAAAGCACCGCGGGGTGGTCAGCATGGGGAGGTCAGGGAACATGCAGTGGCAATGAACGATAGTTTTCTGAAAAACATCACGGGGTGGTGCGCATTGTATAGGTGTGTGTTACATTACATTCACTAGTAGGAGTGAGAAAAACATCACGGGGTGGTGCGCATTGTATGGGTGTGTGTTACATTACATTCACTAGTAGGAGTGAGATAAACATCACGGGGTGGTGTGAATCGGAGGGTTTGAATTAGGATAGGCAGTGAGTGGCAATGTAAGATGGAGAAACGCACCGCGGGGTTGTCAGCATGGGGACTTCAGGAAACATGCAGTGGCAAAGTAGGATAGGTTTCTGAAAAACATCGCGGGGTGGTGCACATTGTATGGGTGTGTGTTACATTACATTCACTAGTAGGGATGAGAAAAACATCACGGGGTGGTGCGCATTGTATGGGTGTGTGTTACATTACATTCACTAGTAGGAGTGAGAAAAACATCACGGGGTGGTGTGAATCGGAGGGTCTGAATGAGGATAGGCAGTGAGTGGCAATGTAGGATGGAGGAAAGCACCACGGGGTGGTCAGCATGGGGACGTCAGGGAACATGAAATGGCAATGTAGGATAGGTTTCTGAAAAATATCGCGGGGTGTTTCACATTGTATGGGTGTGTGTTACATAACATTCACTACTAGGAGTGAGAAAAACATCACGGGGTGGTGTGAATCGGAGGGTCTGATTTAGGATAGGCAGTGAGTGGCAATGTCGGATGGAGAAAAGCACCGCGGGGTGGTCAGCATGGGGAGGTCAGGGAACATGCATTGGCAATGTAGGATAGGTTTCTGAAAAACATCGCGGGGTGGTGCGCATTGTATGGGTGTGTGTTACATTACATTCACTAGTAGGAGTGAGAAAAACATCACGGGGTGGTGCGCATAGTATGGGTGTGTGTTATATTACATTCACTAGTAGGAGTGAGAAAAACATCACGGGGTGGTGTGAATCGCAGGGTCTGAATTAGGATAGGCAGTGAGTGGCAATGTATGATGGAGAAAAGCACCGCGGGGTGGTCAGCATGGGGAGGGCAGGGAACATGCAATGGCAATGTAGGATAGGATTCTGAAAATCATCGCGTGGTGGTGCGCATTGTATGGTTGTGTGTTACATTACATTCACTAGTAGGAGTGAGAAAAACATCACGGGGTGGTGCGCATTGTATGGGTGTGTGTTACATTACATTCACTAGTAGGAGTGAGAAAAACATCACGGCGTGGTGAGAATCGCAGGGTCTGAATTAGGATAGGCAGTGAGTGGCAATGTAGGATGGAGAAAAGCACCGCGGGCTGGTCAGAATGGGGAGGTCATGGAACATGCAGTGGCAATGTAGGATAGCTTTCTGAAAAACATCGCGGGGTGGTGCGCATTGTATGGGTGTGTGTTACATTACATTCACTAGTAGGAGTGAGAAAAACATCACGGGGTGGTGCGCATTGTATGGGTGTGTGTTACATTACATTCACTAGTAAGAGTGAGAAAAACATCACGCGGTGGTGCGCATTGTATGGGTGTGTGTTACATTATATTCACTAGTAGGAGTGAGAAAAACATCACGGGGATGTGTGAATCGGAGGGTCTGAATTAGTATAGGCAGTGAGTGGCAATGTAGGATGGAGAAAAGCACCGCGGTGTGGTCAGCATGGGGAGGTCAGGGAACGTGCAGTGGCAATGTAGGATAGGTTTCTGAAAAATATCGCGGGGTGGTGCGCATTGTATGGGTGTGTGTTACATTACATTCCCTAGTAGGAGTGAGAAAAACATCACGGGGTGGTGTGAATCGGAGGGTCTGAATTAGGATAGGAAGTGAGTGGCAATGTAGAATGGAGAAAAGCACCGCGGGGTGGTCAGCATGGGGAGGTCAGGGAACATGCAATGGCAATGTAGGATAGGTTTCTGATAAACATCGCGCGGTGGTGCGCATTGTATGGTTGTGTGTAACATTACATTCACTAGTAGGAGTGAGAAAAACATCACGGGGTGGTGTGAATTGGAGGGTCTGAATTAGGATAGGCAGTGAGTGGCAATGAAGGATGGAGAAAAGCACCGCGGTTCCGTCAGCATGTGGAGGTCAGGGAACATGCAGTGGCAAAGTAGGATAGGTTTCTGAAAAACATCGCGGGGTGGTGCGCATTGTATGGGTGTGTGTTACATTACATTCACTAGTATGAGTGAGAAAAACATCACGGGGTGGTGCGCATTGTATGGGTTTGTGCTACATTAAATTCACTAGGAGGAGTGAGAAAAACATCACGCGGTGGTGTGAATCAGAGCGTCTGAATTAGGATAGGCAGTGAGTGGCAATGTAGGATGGAGAAAAGCACCGCGGGGTGGTCAGAATGGGGAGGTCATGGAACATGCAGTGGCAATGTAGGATAGGTTTCTGAAAAACATCGCGGGGTGGTGCACATTGTATGGGTGTGTGTTACATTACATTCACTAGTAGGAGTGAGAAAAACATCACGGGGTGGTGCGCATTGTATGGGTGTGTGTTACATTACATTCACTAGTCGGAGTGAGAAAATCATCACGCGGTGGTGCGCATTGTATGGGTGTGTGTTACATTACATTCACTAGTAGGAGTGAGAAAAACATCACGGGGTGGTGTGAATAGGAGGGTCTGAATTAGGATAGGCAGTGAGTGGCAATGTAGGATGGAGAAAAGCACCGCGCGGTGGTCAGCATGGCCAGGTCAGGGAACATGCAGTGGCAATGTAGGATATTTTTCTGAAAAATATCGCGGGTGGTGCGCATTGTATGGGTGTGTGTTACATTACATTCACAAGTAGGAATGAGAAAAACTTCACGGGGTGGTGTGAATCGGAGGGTCTGAATTAGGATAGGCAGTGAGTGGCAATGTAGGATGGAGAAAAGCACCGCGGGGTGGTCAGCATGGGGACGTCAGGGAACATGCAGTGGCAATGTAGGATAGGTTTCTGAAAAATATCGCGGGGTGGTGCACATTGTATGAGTGTGTGTTACATTACATTCACTAGTAGGAGTGAGAAAAGCATCACGGGGTGGTGCGCATTGTATGGGTGTGTGTTATATTACATTCATTAGTAGGAGTGAGAAAAACATCATGGGGTGGTGTGAATCGCAGGGTCTGAATTAGGATAGGCAGTGAGTGGCAAAGTAGGATGGAGAAAAGCACCGCGGGGTGGTCAGCATGGGGAGGTCAGGGAACATGCAATGGCAATGTAGGATAGGTTTCTGAAAAACATCGCGGGGTTGTGCGCATTGTATGGTTGTGTGTTACATTACATTCACTAGTAGGAGTGAGAAAAACATCACGAGGTGGTGCGCATTGTATGGGTGTGTGTTACATTACATTCACTAGTAGGAGTGAGAAAAACATCACGGGGTGGTGTGAATCGCAGGTTCTGAATTAGGATAGGCAGTGAGTGGCAATGTAGGATGGAGAAAAGCACCGCGGGCTGGTCAGAATGGGGAGGTCATGGAACATGCAGTGGCAAAGTAGGATAGGTTTCTGAAATAAATCGCGGGGTGGTGCGCATTGTATGGGTGTGTGTTACATTACATTCACTAGTAGGAGTGAGAAAAACATCACGGTGTGGTGCGCATTGTATGGGTGTGTGTTACATTACATTCACTAGTAGGAGTGAGAAAAACATCACGGGGTGGTGTGAATCGGAGGGTCTGAATTAGGATAGGCAGTGAGTGGCAATGTAGGGTGGAGAAAAGCACCGCGGGGTGGTCAGCATGGGGAAGTTCAGGGAACATGCAGTGGCAATGTAGGATAGGTTTCTGAAAAATATCGCGGGGTGGTGCGCATTGTATGGGTGTGTGTTACATTACATTCACTAGTAGGAGTGAGAAAAACATCACGGGGTGGTGTGAATCGGAGGGTCTGAATTAGAATAGGCAGTGAGCAGCAATGTAGGATGGAGAAAAGCACCGCGGGGTGGTCAGCATGGGGAGGTCAGGGAACATGCAGTGGCAATATAGGATAGGTTTCTGAAAAACATCGTGGGGTGGTGCGCATTGTATAGGTGTGTGTTACATAACATTCACTAGTAGGATTGAGAAAAACATCACGGGGTGGTGTGAATCGGAGGGTCTGATTTAGGATAGGCAGTGAGTGGCAATGTCGGATGGAGAAAAGCACCGCGGGGTGGTCAGCATGGGGAGGTCAGGGAACACGCAGTGGCAATATAGGATAGGTTTCTGAAAAACCTCGTGGGGTGGTGCGCATTGTATGGGTGTGTGTTACATTACATTCACTAGTAGGAGTGAGAAAAATATCACGGGGTGGTGCGCATTGTATGGGTGTGTGTTACATTACATTCACTAGTAGGAGTGAGAAAAACATCACGGGGTGGTGTCAATCGCAGGGTCTGAATTAGGATAGGCAGTGAGTGGCAATGTAGGATGGAGAAAAGCACCGTGGGGTGGTCAGCATGGGGAGGTCAGGGAACATGCAGTGGCAATGTAGGATAGGTTTCTGAAAAACATCGCGGGGTGGTGCGCATTGTATGGGTGTGTGTTACATTACATTCACGAGTAGGAGTGAGAAAAACATCAGGGAGTAGTGCGCATTGTATGGGTGTGTGTTACATTACATTCACTAGTAGTAGTGAGAAAAGCATCACGGGGTGGTGTGAATCGCAGGGACTGAATTAGGATAGGCAGTGAGTGGCAATGCAGGATGGAGAAAAGCACCGAGGGGTGGTCAGCATGGGGAGGTCAGGGAACATGCAGTGGCAATGTAGGAAAGGTTTCTGAAAAACATCGCGGGGTGGTGCGCATTGTATGGGTGTGTGTTACATTACATTCACTAGTAGGAGTGAGAAAAACATCACGGGGTGGTGTGAATCGCAGGGCCTGAATTAGGATAGGCAGTGAGTGGCAATGCAGGATGGAGAAAAGCACCGCGGGTTGGTCAGCTTGGGGAGGTCAGGGAACATGCAATGGCAATGTAGGATAGGTTTCTGAAAAACATCGCGGGGTGGTGCGCATTGTATGGTTGTGTGTTACATTACATTCACTAGTAGGATTGAGAAAAACATCACGGGGTGGTGTGAATCGGAGGGTCTGAATTAGTATAGGCAGTGAGTGGCAATGTAGGATGGAGAAAAGCACCGCGGTGTGGTCAGCATGGGGAGGTCAGGGAACATGCAGTGTCAATGTAGGATAGGTTTATGAAAAATATCGCGGGGTGGTGCGCATTGTATGGGTGTGTGTTACATTACATTCACTAGTAGGAGTGAGAAAAACATCACGGGGTGGTGTGAATCGGACGGTCTGAATTAGGATGGGCAGTGAGTGGCAATGAAGGATGGAGAAAAGCACCGCGGGGTGGTCAGCATGGGGACGTCAGGGAACATGCAGTGGCAATGTAGGATAGGTTTCTGAAAAACATCGCGGGATGGTGCACATTGTATGGGTGTGTGTTACATAACATTCACTAGTAGGAGTGAGAAAAACATCACGGGGTGGTGTGAATCGGAGGGTCTGAATTAGGATAGGCAGTGAGTGGCAATGTAGGATGGAGAAAAGCACCGCGGGGTGGTCAGCATGGGGAGGTCAGGGAACATGCAGTGGCAATGTAGGTAAGGTTTCTGAAAATCATCGCGGGGTGGTGCGCATTGTATGGGTGTGTGTTATATTACATTCACTAGTAGGAGTGAGAAAAATATCACGGGGTGGTGCGCATTGTATGGGTGTGTGTTACATTACATTCACTAGTAGCAGTGTGAAAAACTTCACGGGGTGGTGCGAATCGCAGGGTCTGAATTAGAATAGGCAGTGAGTGGCAATGTAGGATGGAGAAGAGCACCGAGGGGTGGTCAGCATGGGGAGGTCAGGGAACATGCAGTGGCAATGTAGGAAAGGTTTCTGAAAATCATCGCGGGGTGGTGCGCATTGTATGGGTGTGTGTTATATTACATTCACTAGTAGGAGTGAGAAAAACATCACGGGGTAGTGTGCATTGTATGGGTGTGTGTTACATTACATTCACTAGTAGGAGTGAGAAAAACATCACGGGGTGGTGTGAATCGCAGGGCCTGAATTAGGCTAGGCAGTGGGTGGCAATGTAGGATGGAGAAAAGCACCGCGGTGTGCTCAGCATGGGGAGGTCAGGGAACATGCAGTGGCAATGTAGGATAGGTTTCTGAAAAACATCGCGGGGGAGTGCACATTGTATGGGTGTGTGTTACATAACATTCACTAGTAGGAGTGAGAAAAACATCACTGGGTGGTGTGAATCAGAGGGTCTGATTTAGGATAGGCAGTGAGTGCCAATGTCGGATGGAGAAAAGCACCGCGGGGTGGTCAGCATGGGGAGGTCAGGGAACATGCATTGGCAATGTAGGATAGGTTTCTGAAAAACTTCGCGGGGTGGTGCGCATTGTATGCCTGTGTGTTACATTACATTCACTAGTAGGAGTGAGAAAAACATCACGGAGTGGTGCGCATTGTATGGTTGTGTGTTACATTACATTCACTAGTAGGAGTGAGAAAAACATCATGCAGTGGGGCGCATTGTATGGGTGTGTGTTACATTACATTCACTAGTAGGAGTGAGAAAAACATCACGGGGTGGTGTGAATCGGAGGGTCTGAATTAGGATAGGCAGTGAGTGGCAATGTAGGATGGAGAAAAGCACCGCGGGGTGGTCAGCATGGGGAGGTCAGGGAACATGCAGTGGCAATGTAGGATAGGTTTCTGAAAAATATCGCGTGGTGGTGCGCATTGTATGGGTGTGTGTTACATTACATTCACTAGTAGGAGTGAGAAAAACATCACGGGGTGGTGTGAATCGGAGGGTCTGAATTAGAATAGGCAGTGAGTAGCAATGTAGGATGGAGAAAAGCACCGCGGGGTGGTCAGCATGGGGAGGTCAGGGAACATGCAGTGGCAATATAGGATAGGTTTCTGAAAAACATCGTGGGGTGGTGCGCATTGTATGGGTATGTGTTACATAACATTCACTAGTAGGAGTGAGAAAAACATCACGGGGTGGTGTGAATCGGAGGGTCTGATTTAGGATAAGCAGTGAGTGGCAATGTCGGATGGAGAAAAGCACCGCGGGGTGGTCCGCATGGGGAGGTTAGGGAACACGCAGTGGCAATATAGGATAGGTTTATGAAAAACATCGTGGGGTGGTGCGCATTGTATGGGTGTGTGTTACATTACATTCACTAGTAGGAGTGAGAAAAATATCACGGGGTGGTGCGCATTGTATGGGTGTGTGTTACATTACATTCACTAGTAGGAGTGAGAAAAACATCACGGGGTAGTGTGAATCGCAGGGTCTGAATTAGGATAGGCAGTGAGTGGCAATGTAGGATGGAGAAAAGCACCGCGGTGTGGTCAGCATGGGGAGGTCAGGGAACATGCAGTGGCAATGTAGGATAGGTTTCTGAAAAACATCGCCGGGTGGTGCGCATTGTATGGGTGTGTGTTACATTACATTCACTAGTAGGAGTGAGAAAAACATCAAGGAGTAGTGCGCATTGTATTTGTGTGTGTTACATTACATTCACTAGTAGGAGTGAGAAAAACATCACGGGGTGGTGTGAATCGCAGGGCCTGAATTAGGATAGGCAGTGAGTGGCAATGTAGGATGGAGAAAAGCACCGCGGCATGGTCAGCATGGGGAGGTCAGGGAACATGCAATGGCAATGTAGGATAGGTTTCTGAAAAACATCGCGGGGTGGTGCGCATTGTATGGTTGTGTGTTACATTACATTCACTAGTAGGATTGAGAAAAACATCACGGGGTGGTGTGAATCAGAGGGTCTGAATTAGTATAGGCAGTGAGTGGCAGTGTAGGATGGAGAAAAGCACCGCGGTGTGGTCAGCATGGGGAGGTCAGGGAACATGCAGTGGCAATGTAGGATAGGTTTATGAAAAATATCCCGGGGTGGTTGGCATTGTATGGGTGTGTGTTACATTACATTCACTAGGAGGAGTGAGAAAAACATCACGGGGTGGTGTGAATCGGAGGGTCTGAATTAGGATAGGCAGTGAGTGGCAATGAAGGATGGAGAAAAGCACCGCGGGGTGGTCAGCATGGGGACGTCAGGGAACATGCAGTGGCAATGTAGGAAAGGTTTCTGAAAAACATCGCGGGATGGTGAACATTGTATGGGTGTGTGTTACATAACATTCACTAGTAGGAGTGAGAAAAACATCACGGGGTGGTGTGAATCGGAAGGTCTGATTTAGGATAGGCAGTGAGTGGCAATGTCGGATGCAGAAAAGCCCTGCGGGTTGGTCAGCATGGGGAGGTCAGGGAACATGCAGTGGCAATGTAGGATAGGTTTCTGAAAAACATCGCGGGGTGGTGCGCATTCTATGGGTGTGTGTTACATTACATTCACTAGTAGGAGTGAGAAAAATATCACGGGGTGGTGTGAATCGGAGGGTCTGAATTAGGATAGGCAGTGAGTGGCAATGAAGGATGGAGAAAAGCACCGCGGTGTGCTCAGCATGGGGAGGTCAGGGAACATGCAGTGGCAATGTAGGATAGGTTTCTGAAAAACATCGCGGGGTGGTGCGCATTGTATGGGTGTGTGTTATATTACATTCACTAGTAGGAGTGAGAAAAACATCACGGGGTAGTGTGCATTGTATGGGTGTGTGTTACATTACATTCACTAGTAGGAGTGAGAAAAACATCACGGGGTGGTGTGAATCGCAGGGCCTCAATTAGGCTAGGCAGTGAGTGGCAATGTAGGATGGAGAAAAGCACCGCGGTGTGCTCAGCATGGGGAGGTCAGGGAACATGCAGTGGCAATGTAGGATAGGTTTCTGAAAAACATCGCGGGGTAGTGCACATTGTATGGGTGTGTGTTACATAACATTCACTAGTAGGAGTGAGAAAAACATCACGGGGTGGTGTGAATCAGAGGGTCTGATTTAGGATACGCAGTGAGTGGCAATGTCGGATGGAGAAAAGCACTGCGGGGTGGTCAGCATGGGGAGGTCAGGGAACATGCATTGGCAATGTAGGATAGGTTTCTGAAAAACTTCGCGGGGTGGTGCGCATTGTATGCCTGTGTGTTACATTACATTCACTAGTAGGAGTGAGAAAAACATCACGGAGTGGTGCGCATTGTATGGGTGTGTGTTACATTACATTCACTAGTAGGAGTGAGAAAAACATCATGCAGTGGGGCGCATTGTATGGGTGTGTGTTACATTACATTCACTAGTAGGAGTGAGAAAAACATCACGGGGTGGTGTGAATCGCAGGGCCTGAATTAGGATAGGCAGTGAGTGGCAATGTAGGATGGAGAAAAGCACCGCGGGGTGGTCAGCATGGGGAGGTCAGGGAACATGCAGTGGCAATGTAGGATAGGTTTCTGAAAAATATCGCGGGGTGGTGCGCATTGTATGGGTGTGTGTTACATTACATTCACTAGTAGGAGTGAGAAAAACATCACGGGGTGGTGTGAATCGGAGGGTCTGAATTAGAATAGGCAGTGAGTAGCAATGTAGGATGGAGAAAAGCACCGCGGGGTGGTCAGCATGGGGAGGTCAGGGAACATGCAGTGGCAATATAGGATAGGTTTCTGAAAAACATCGTGGGGTGGTGCGCATTGTATGGGTGTGTGTTACATAACATTCACTAGTAGGAGTGAGAAAAACATCACGGGGTGGTGTGAATCGGAGGGTCTGATTTAGGATAAGCAGTGAGTGGCAATGTCGGATGGAGAAAAGCACCACGGGGTGGTCAGCATGGGGAGGTCAGGGAACACGCAGTGGCAATATAGGATAGGTTTCTGAAAAACATCGTGGGGTGGTGCGCATTGTATGGGTGTGTGTTACATTACATTCACTAGTAGGAGTGAGAAAAATATCACGGGGTGGTGCGCACTGTATGGGTGTGTGTTACATTACATTCACTAGTAGGAGTGAGAAAAACATCACGGGGTAGTGTGAATCGCAGGGTCTGAATTAGGATAGGCAGTGAGTGGCAATGTAGGATGGAGAAAAGCACCGCGGTGTGGTCAGCATGGGGAGGTCAGGGAACATGCAGTGGCAATGTAGGATAGGTTTCTGAAAAACATCGCGGGGTGGTGCGCATTGTATGGGTGTGTGTTACATTACATTCACTAGTAGGAGTGAGAAAAACATCAGGGAGTAGTGCGCATTGTATTTGTGTGTGTTACATTACATTCACTAGTAGGAGTGAGAAAAACATCACGGGGTGGTGTGAATCGCAGGGCCTGAATTAGGATAGGCAGTGAGTGGCAATGTAGGATGGAGAAAAGCACCGCGTGGTTGTCAGCATGGGGAGGTCAGGGAACATGCAATGGCAATGTAGGATAGGTTTCTGAAAAACATCGCGGGGTGGTGCGCATTGTATGGTTGTGTGTTACATTACATTCACTAGTAGGATTGAGAAAAACATCACGGGGTGGTGTGAATCGGAGGGTCTGAATTAGTATAGGCAGTGAGTGGCAGTGTAGGATGGAGAAAAGCACCGCGGTGTGGTCAGCATGGGGAGGTCAGGGAACATGCAGTGGCAATGTAGGATAGGTTTATGAAAAATATCCCGGGGTGGTTCGCATTGTATGGGTGTGTGTTACATTACATTCACTAGTAGGAGTGAGAAAAACATCACGGGGTGGTGTGAATCGGAGGGTCTGAATTAGGATAGGCAGTGAGTGGCAATGAAGGATGGAGAAAAGCACCGCGGGGTGGTCAGCATGGGGACGTCAGGGAACATGCAGTGGCAATGTAGGATAGGTTTCTGAAAAACATCGCGGGATGGTGAACATTGTATGGGTGTGTGTTATATTACATTCACTAGTAGGAGTGAGAAAAACATCACGGGGTAGTGTGCATTGTATGGGTGTGTGTTACATTACATTCACTAGGAGGAGTGAGAAAAACATCACGGGGTGGTGTGAATCACAGGGCCTCAATTAGGCTAGGCAGTGAGTGGCAATGTAGGATGGAGAAAAGCACCGCGGTGTGCTCAGCATCGGGAGGTCAGGGAACATGCAGTGGCAATGTAGGATAGGTTTCTGAAAAACATCGCGGGGTAGTGCACATTGTATGGGTGTGTGTTACATAACATTCACTAGTAGGAGTGAGAAAAACATCACGGGGTGGTGTGAATCAGAGGGTCTGATTTAGGATAGGCAGTGAGTGGCAATGTCGGATGCAGAAAAGCACTGCGGGGTGGTCAGCATGGGGAGGTCAGGGAACATGCATTGGCAATGTAGGATAGGTTTCTGAAAAACTTCGCGGGGTGGTGCGCATTGTATGCCTGTGTGTTACATTACATTCACTAGTAGGAGTGAGAAAAACATCACGGAGTGGTGCGCATTGTATGGGTGTGTGTTACATTACATTCACTAGTAGGAGTGAGAAAAACATCATGCAGTGGGGCGCATTGTATGGGTGTGTGTTACATTACATTCACTAGTAGGAGTGAGAAAAACATCACGGGGTGGTGTGAATCGGAGGGTCTGAATTAGGATAGGCAGTGAGTGGCAATGTAGGATGGAGAAAAGCACCGCGGGGTGGTCAGCATGGGGAGGTCAGGGAACATGCAGTGGCAATGTAGGATAGGTTTCTGAAAAATATCGCGGGGTGGTGCGCATTGTATGGGTGTGTGTTTCATTACATTCACTAGTAGGAGTGAGAAAAACATCACGGGGTGGTGTGAATCGGAGGGTCTGAATTAGAATAGGCAGTGAGTAGCAATGTAGGATGGAGAAAAGCACCGCGGGGTGGTCAGCATGGGGAGGTCAGGGAACATGCAGTGGCAATATAGGATAGGTTTCTGAAAAACATCGTGGTGTGGTGCGCATTGTATGGGTGTGTGTTACATAACATTCACTAGTAGGAGTGAGAAAAACTTCACGGGGTGGTGTGAATCGGAGGGTCTGATTAAGGATAAGCAGTGAGTGGCAATGTCGGATGGAGAAAAGCACCGCGGGGTGGTCAGCATGGGGAGGTCAGGGAACACGCAGTGGCAATATAGGATACGTTTCTGAAAAACATCGTGGGGTGGTGCGCATTGTATGGGTGTGTGTTACATTACATTCACTAGTAGGAGTGAGAAAAATATCATGGGGTGGTGCGCATTGTATGGGTGTGTGTTACATTACATTACATTACCCATACATTACATTCACTAGTAGGAGTGAGAAAAACATCACGGGGTAGTGTGAATCGCAGGGTCTGAATTAGGATAGGCAGTGAGTGGCAATGTAGGATGGAGAAAAGCACCGCGGTGTGGTCAGCATGGGGAGGTCAGGGAACATGCAGTGGCAATGTAGGATAGGTTTCTGAAAAACATCGCGGGGTGGTGCGCATTGTATGGGTGTGTGTTACATTACATTCACTAGTAGGAGTGAGAAAAACATCAGGGAGTAGTGCGCATTGTATTTGTGTGTGTTACATTACATTCACTAGTAGGAGTGAGAAAAACATCACGGGGTGGTGTGAATCGCAGGGCCTGAATTAGGATAGGCAGTGAGTGGCAATGTAGGATGGAGAAAAGCACCGCGGGGTGGTCAGCATGGGGAGGTCAGGGAACATGCAATGGCAATGTAGGATAGGTTTCTGAAAAACATCGCGGGGTGGTGCGCATTGTATGGTTGTGTGTTACATTACATTCACTAGTAGGATTGAGAAAAACATCACGGGGTGGTGTGAATCGGAGGGTCTGAATTAGTATAGGCAGTGAGTGGCAGTGTAGGATGGAGAAAAGCACCGCAGTGTGGTCAGCATGGGGAGGTCAGGGAACATGCAGTGGCAATGTAGGATAGGTTTATGAAAAATATCCCGGGGTGGTTCGCATTGTATGGGTGTGTGTTACATTACATTCACTAGTAGGAGTGAGAAAAACATCACGGGGTGGTGTGAATCGGAGGGTCTGAATTAGGATAGGCAGTGAGTGGCAATGAAGGATGGAGAAAAGCACCGCGGGGTGGTCAGCATGGGGACGTCAGGGAACATGCAGTGGCAATGTAGGATAGGTTTCTGAAAAACATCGCGGGATGGTGAACATTGTATGGGTGTGTGTTACATAACATTCACTAGTAGGAGTGAGAAAAACATCACGGGGTGGTGTGAATCGGAAGGTCTGATTTAGGATAGGCAGTGAGTGGCAATGTCGGATGCAGAAAAGCCCTGCGGGGTGGTCAGCATGGGGAGGTCAGGGAACATGCAGAGGCAATGTAGGATAGGTTTCTGAAAAACATCGCGGGGTGGTGCGCATTCTATGGGTGTGTGTTACATTACATTCACTAGTAGGAGTGAGAAAAATATCACGGGGTGGTGCGCATTGTATGGGTGTGTGTTACATTACATTCACTAGTAGCAGTGAGAAAAACATCACGGGGTGGTGTGAATCGCAGGGTCTGAATTAGGATAGGCAGTGAGTGGCAATGTCGGATGCAGAAAAGCACTGCGGGGTGGTCAGCATGGGGAGGTCAGGGAACATGCAGTGGCAATGTAGGATAGGTTTCTGAAAAACATCGCGGGGTGGTGCGCATTCTATGGGTGTGTGTTACATTACATTCACTAGTAGGAGTGAGAAAAATATCACGGGTTGGTGCGCATTGTATGGGTGTGTGTTACATTACATTCACTTGTAGCAGTGAGAAAAACATCACGGGGTGGTGTGAATCGCAGGGTGTGAATTAGAATAGGCAGTGAGTGGCAATGTAGGATGGAGAAAAGCACCGAGGGGTGGTCAGCATGGGGAGGTCAGGGAACATGCAGTGGCAATGTAGGAAAGGTTTCTGAAAAACATCGCGGGGTGGTGCGCATTGTATGGGTGTGTGTTATATTACATTCACTAGTAGGAGTGAGAAAAACATCACGGGGTAGTGTGCATTGTATGGGTGTGTGTTACATTACATTCACTAGTAGGAGTGAGAAAAACATCACGGGGTGGTGTGAATCTCAGGGCCTGAATTAGGATAGGCAGTGAGTGGCAATGTAGGATGGAGAAAAGCACCGCGGTGTGCTCAGCATGGGGAGGTCAGGGAACATGCAGTGGCAATGTAGGATAGGTTTCTGAAAAATATCGCGGGGTGGTGCGCATTGTATGTGTGTGTGTTACATTACATTCACTAGTAGGAGTGAGTAAAACATCACGGGGTGGTGTGAATCGGAGGGTCTGAATTAGGATAGGCAGTGAGTGGCAATGTAGGATGGAGAAAAGCACCGCGGGGTTGTCAGCATGGGGAGTTCAGGGAACATGCAGTGGCAATGAACGATAGTTTTCTGAAAAACATCACGGGGTGGTGCGCATTGTATGGGTGTGTGTTACATTACATTCACTAGTAGGAGTGAGAAAAACATCACGGGGTGGTGCGCATTGTATGGGTGTGTGTTACATTACATTCACTAGTAGGAGTGAGATAAACATCACGGGGTGGTGTGAATCGGAGGGTTTGAATTAGGATAGGCAGTGAGTGGCAATGTAGGATGGAGAAACGCACCGCGGGGTGGTCAGCATGGGGACGTCAGGGAACATGCAGTGGCAATGTAGGATAGGTTTCTGAAAAACATCGCGGGTTAGTGCACATTGTATGGGTGTGTGTTACATAACATTCACTAGTAGGAGTGAGAAAAACATCACGGGGTGGTGTGAATCAGAGGGTCTGATTTAGGATAGGCAGTGAGTGGCAATGTCGGATGGAGAAAAGCACCGCGGGGTGGTCAGCATGGGGAGGTCAGGGAACATGCAGTGGCAATGTAGGAAAGGTTTCTGAAAAACATCGCGGGGTGGTGTGCATTGTATGGGTGTGTGTTATATTACATTCACTAGTAGGAGTGAGAAAAACATCACGGGGTAGTGTGCATTGTATGGGTGTGTGTTACATTACATTCACTAGTAGGAGTGAGAAAAACATCACGGGGTGGTGTGAATCACATGGCCTGAATTAGGATAGGCAGTGAGTGGCAATGTAGGATGGAGAAAAGCACCGCGGTGTGCTCAGCATGGGGAGGTCAGGGAACATGCAGTGGCAATGTAGGATAGGTTTCTGAAAAATATCGCGGGGTAGTGCACATTGTATGGGTGTGTGTTACATAACATTCACTAGTAGGAGTGAGAAAAACATCACGGGGTGGTGTGAATCAGAGGGTCTGATTTAGGATAGGCAGTGAGTGGCAATGTCGGATGGAGAAAAGCACTGCGGGGTGGTCAGCATGGGGAGGTCAGGGAACATGCATTGGCAATGTAGGATAGGTTTCTGAAAAACTTCGCGGGGTGGTGCGCATTGTATGCCTGTGTGTTACATTACATTCACTAGTAGGAGTGAGAAAAACATCACGGAGTGGTGCGCATTGTATGGGTGTGTGTTACATTACATTCACTAGTAGGAGTGAGAAAAACATCATGCAGTGGGGCGCATTGTATGGGTGTGTGTTACATTATATTCACTAGTAGGAGTGAGAAAAACATCACGGGGTGGTGTGAATCGGAGGGTCTGAATTAGGATAGGCAGTGAGTGGCAATGTAGGATGGAGAAAAGCACCGCGGGGTGGTCAGCATGGGGAGGTCAGGGAACATGCAGTGGCAATGTAGGATAGGTTTCTGAAAAATATCGCGGGGTGGTGCGCATTGTATGGGTGTGTGTTACATTACATTCACTAGTAGGAGTGAGAAAAACATCACGGGGTGGTGTGAATCGGAGGGTCTGAATTAGAATAGGCAGTGAGTAGCAATGTAGGATGGAGAAAAGCACCGCGGGGTGGTCAGCATGGGGAGGTCAGGGAACATGCAGTGGCAATATAGGATAGGTTTCTGAAAAACATCGTGGTGTGGTGCGCATTGTATGGGTGTGTGTTACATAACATTCACTAGTAGGAGTGAGAAAAACATCACGGGGTGGTGTGAATCGGAGGGTCTGATTAAGGATAAGCAGTGAGTGGCAATGTCGGATGGAGAAAAGCACCGCGGGGTGGTCAGCATGGGGAGGTCAGGGAACACGCAGTGGCAATATAGGATACGTTTCTGAAAAACATCGTGGGGTGGTGCGCATTGTATGGGTGTGTGTTACATTAGATTCACTAGTAGGAGTGAGAAAAATATCACGGGGTGGTGCGCATTGTATGGGTGTGTGTTACATTACATTACATTACCCATACATTACATTCACTAGTAGGAGTGAGAAAAACATCACGGGGTAGTGTGAATCGCAGGGTCTGAATTAGGATAGGCAGTGAGTGGCAATGTAGGATGGAGAAAAGCACCGCGGTGTGGTCAGCATGGGGAGGTCAGGGAACATGCAGTGGCAATGTAGGATAGGTTTCTGAAAAACATCGCGGGGTGGTGCGCATTGTATGGGTGTGTGTTACATTACATTCACTAGTAGGAGTGAGAAAAACATCAGGGAGTAGTGCGCATTGTATTTGTGTGTGTTACATTGCATTCACTAGTAGGAGTGAGAAAAACATCACGGGGTGGTGTGAATCGCAGGGCCTGAATTAGGATAGGCAGTGAGTGGCAGTGTAGGATGGAGAAAAGCACCGCGGGGTGGTCAGCATGGGGAGGTCAGGGAACATGCAATGGCAATGTAGGATAGGTTTCTGAAAAACATCGCGGGGTGGTGCGCATTGTATGGTTGTGTGTTACATTACATTCACTAGTAGGATTGAGAAAAACATCACGGGGTGGTGTGAATCGGAGGGTCTGAATTAGTATAGGCAGTGAGTGGCAGTGTAGGATGGAGAAAAGCACCGCGGTGTGGTCAGCATGGGGAGGTCAGGGAACATGCAGTGGCAATGTAGGATAGGTTTATGAAAAATATCCCGGGGTGGTTCGCATTGTATGGGTGTGTGTTACATTACATTCACTAGTAGGAGTGAGAAAAACATCACGGGGTGGTGTGAATCGGAGGGTCTGAATTAGGATAGGCAGTGAGTGGCAATGAAGGATGGAGAAAAGCACCGCGGGGTGGTCAGCATGGGGACGTCAGGGAACATGCAGTGGCAATGTAGGATAGGTTTCTGAAAAACATCGCGGGATGGTGAACATTGTATGGGTGTGTGTTACATAACATTCACTAGTAGGAGTGAGAAAAACATCACGGGGTGGTGTGAATCGGAAGGTCTGATTTAGGATAGGCAGTGAGTGGCAATGTCGGATGCAGAAAAGCCCTGCGGGGTGGTCAGCATGGGGAGGTCAGGGAACATGCAGAGGCAATGTAGGATAGGTTTCTGAAAAACATCGCGGGGTGGTGCGCATTCTATGGGTGTGTGTTACATTACATTCACTAGTAGGAGTGAGAAAAATATCACGGGGTGGTGCGCATTGTATGGGTGTGTGTTACATTACATTCACTAGTAGCAGTGAGAAAAACATCACGGGGTGGTGTGAATCGCAGGGTCTGAATTAGGATAGGCAGTGAGTGGCAATGTCGGATGCAGAAAAGCACTGCGGGGTGGTCAGCATGGGGAGGTCAGGGAACATGCAGTGGCAATGTAGGATAGGTTTCTGAAAAACATCGCGGGGTGGTGCGCATTCTATGGGTGTGTGTTACATTACATTCACTAGTAGGAGTGAGAAAAATATCACGGGTTGGTGCGCATTGTATGGGTGTGTGTTACATTACATTCACTTGTAGCAGTGAGAAAAACATCACGGGGTGGTGTGAATCGCAGGGTCTGAATTAGAATAGGCAGTGAGTGGCAATGTAGGATGGAGAAAAGCACCGAGGGGTGGTCAGCATGGGGAGGTCAGGGAACATGCAGTGGCAATGTAGGAAAGGTTTCTGAAAAACATCGCGGGGTGGTGCGCATTGTATGGGTGTGTGTTATATTACATTCACTAGTAGGAGTGAGAAAAACATCACGGGGTAGTGTGCATTGTATGGGTGTGTGTTACATTACATTCACTAGTAGGAGTGAGAAAAACATCACGGGGTGGTGTGAATCGCAGGGCCTGAATTAGGATAGGCAGTGAGTGGCAATGTAGGATGGAGAAAAGCACCGCGGTGTGCTCAGCATGGGGAGGTCAGGGAACATGCAGTGGCAATGTAGGATAGGTTTCTGAAAAATATCGCGGGGTGGTGCGCATTGTATGTGTGTGTGTTACATTACATTCACTAGTAGGAGTGAGTAAAACATCACGGGGTGGTGTGAATCGGAGGGTCTGAATTAGGATAGGCAGTGAGTGGCAATGTAGGATGGAGAAAAGCACCGCGGGGTGGTCAGCATGGGGAGTTCAGGGAACATGCAGTGGCAATGAACGATAGTTTTCTGAAAAACATCACGGGGTGGTGCGCATTGTATGGGTGTGTGTTACATTACATTCACTAGTAGGAGTGAGAAAAACATCACGGGGTGGTGCGCATTGTATGGGTGTGTGTTACATTACATTCACTAGTAGGAGTGAGATAAACATCACGGGGTGGTGTGAATCGGAGGGTTTGAATTAGGATAGGCAGTGAGTGGCAATGTAGGATGGAGAAACGCACCGCGGGGTGGTCAGCATGGGGACGTCAGGGAACATGCAGTGGCAATGTAGGATAGGTTTCTGAAAAACATCGCGGGTTAGTGCACATTGTATGGGTGTGTGTTACATAACATTCACTAGTAGGAGTGAGAAAAACATCACGGGGTGGTGTGAATCAGAGGGTCTGATTTAGGATAGGCAGTGAGTGGCAATGTCGGATGGAGAAAAGCACCGCGGGGTGGTCAGCATGGGGAGGTCAGGGAACATGCAGTGGCAATGTAGGAAAGGTTCCTGAAAAACATCGCGGGGTGGTGCGCATTGTATGGGTGTGTGTTATATTACATTCACTAGTAGGAGTGAGAAAAACATCACGGGGTAGTGTGCATTGTATGGGTGTGTGTTACATTACATTCACTAGTAGGAGTGAGAAAAACATCACGGGGTGGTGTGAATCGCAGGGCCTGAATTAGGATAGGCAGTGAGTGGCAATGTAGGATGGAGAAAAGCACCGCGGTGTGCTCAGCATGGGGAGGTCAGGGAACATGCAGTGGCAATGTAGGATAGGTTTCTGAAAAATATCGCGGGGTGGTGCGCATTGTATGTGTGTGTGTTACATTACATTCACTAGTAGGAGTGAGTAAAACATCACGGGGTGGTGTGAATCGGAGGGTCTGAATTAGGATAGGCAGTGAGTGGCAATGTAGGATGGAGAAAAGCACCGCGGGGTGGTCAGCATGGGGAGGTCAGGGAACATGCAGTGGCAATGAACGATAGTTTTCTGAAAAACATCACGGGGTGGTGCGCATTGTATGGGTGTGTGTTACATTACATTCACTAGTAGGAGTGAGAAAAACATCACGGGGTGGTGCGCATTGTATGGGTGTGTGTTACATTACATTCACTAGTAGGAGTGAGATAAACATCACGGGGTGGTGTGAATCGGAGGGTTTGAATTAGGATAGGCAGTGAGTGGCAATGTAGGATGGAGAAACGCACCGCGGGGTGGTCAGCATGGGGACATCAGGGAACATGCAGTGGCAATGTAGGATAGGTTTCTGAAAAACATCGCGGGTTAGTGCACATTGTATGGGTGTGTGTTACATAACATTCACTAGTAGGAGTGAGAAAAACATCACGGGGTGGTGTGAATCAGAGGGTCTGATTTAGGATAGGCAGTGAGTGGCAATGTCGGATGGAGAAAAGCACCGCGGGGTGGTCAGCATGGGGAGGTCAGGGAACATGCAGTGGAAATGTAGGAAAGGTTTCTGAAAAACATCGCGGGGTGGTGCGCATTGTATGGGTGTGTGTTATATTACATTCACTAGTAGGAGTGAGAAAAACATCACGGGGTACTGTGCATTGTATGGGTGTGTGTTACATTACATTCACTAGTAGGAGTGAGAAAAACATCACGGGGTGGTGTGAATCGCAGGGCCTGAATTAGGATAGGCAGTGAGTGGCAATGTAGGATGGAGAAAAGCACCGCGGTGTGCTCAGCATGGGGAGGTAAGGGAACATGCAGTGGCAATGTAGGATAGGTTTCTGAAAAATATCGCGGGGTGGTGCGCATTGTATGGGTGTGTGTTACATTACATTCACTAGTAGGAGTGAGTAAAACATCACGGGGTGGTGTGAATCGGAGGGTCTGAATTAGGATAGGCAGTGAGTGGCAATGTAGGATGGAGAAAAGCACCGCGGGGTGGTCAGCATGGGGAGGTCAGGGAACATGCAGTGGCAATGAATGATAGTTTTCTGAAAAACATCACGGGGTGGTGCGCATTGTATGGGTGTGTGTTACATTACATTCACTAGTAGGAGTGAGAAAAACATCACGGGGTGGTGCGCATTGTATGGGTGTGTGTTACATTACATTCACTAGTAGGAGTGAGATAAACATCACGGGGTGGTGTGAATCGGAGGGTTTGAATTAGGATAGGCAGTGAGTGGCAATGTAGGATGGAAAAACGCACCGCGGGGTGGTCAGCATGGCGACGTCAGGGTACATGCAGTGGCAATGTAGGATAGGTTTCTGAAAAACATCGCGGGGTGGTGCGCATTTTATGGGTGTGTGTTACATTACATTCACTAGTAGGAGTGAGAAAAACATCACGGGGTGGTGCGCATTGTAAGGGTGTGTGTTACATTACATTCACTAGTAGGAATGAGAAAAACATCACGCAGTGGGGCGCATTGTATGGGTGTGTGTTACATTACATTCACTAGTAGGAGTGAGAAAAATATCACGGGGTGGTGCGCATTGTATGGGTGTGTGTTACATTACATTCACTAGTAGGAGTGAGAAAAACATCACGGGGTAGTGTGAATCGCAGGTCTGAATTAGGATAGGCAGTGAGTGGCAATGTAGGATGGAGAAAAGCACCGCGGTGTGGTCAGCATGGGGAGGTCAGGGAACATGCAGTGGCAATGTAGGATAGGTTTCTGAAAAACATCGCGGGGTGGTGCGCATTCTATGGGTGTGTGTTACATTACATTCACTAGTAGGAGTGAGAAAAACATCAGGGAGTAGTGCGCATTGTATTTGTGTGTGTTACATTACATTCACTAGTAGGAGTGAGAAAAACATCACGGGGTGGTGTGAATCGCAGGGCCTGAATTAGGATAGGCAGTGAGTGGCAATGTAGGATGGAGAAAAGCACCGCGGGGTGGTCAGCATGGGGAGGTCAGGGAACATGCAATGGCAATGTAGGATAGGTTTCTGAAAAACATCGCGGGGTGGTGCGCATTGTATGGTTGTGTGTTACATTACATTCACTAGTAGGATTGAGAAAAACATCACCGGGTGGTGTGATTCGGAGGGTCTGAATTAGTATAGGCAGTGAGTGGCAGTGTAGGATGGAGAAAAGCACCGCGGTGTGGTCAGCATGGGGAGGTCAGGGAACATGCAGTGGCAATGTAGGATAGGTTTATGAAAAATATCCCGGGGTGGTTGGCATTGTATGGGTGTGTGTTACATTACATTCACTAGGAGGAGTGAGAAAAACATCACGGGGTGGTGTGAATCGGAGGGTCTGAATTAGGATAGGCAGTGAGTGGCAATGAAGGATGGAGAAAAGCACCGCGGGGTGGTCAGCATCGGGACGTCAGGGAACATGCAGTGGCAATGTAGGATAGGTTTCTGAAAAACATTGCGGGATGGTGAACATTGTATGGGTGTGTGTTACATAACATTCACTAGTAGGAGTGAGAAAAACATCACGGGGTGGTGTGAATCGGAAGGTCTGATTTAGGATAGGCAGTGAGTGGCAATGTCGGATGCAGAAAAGCCCTGCGGGGTGGTCAGCATGGGGAGGTCAGGGAACATGCAGTGGCAATGTAGGATAGGTTTCTGAAAAACATCGCGGGGTGGTGCGCATTCTATGGGTGTGTGTTATATTACATTCACTAGTAGGAGTGAGAAAAACATCACGGGGTAGTGTGCATTGTATGGGTGTGTGTTACATTACATTCACTAGTAGGAGTGAGAAAAACATCACGGGGTGGTGTGAATCGCAGGGCCTCAATTAGGCTAGGCAGTGAGTGGCAATGTAGGATGGAGAAAAGCACCGCGGTGTGCTCAGCATGGGGAGGTCAGGGAACATGCAGTGGCAATGTAGGATAGGTTTCTGAAAAACATGGCGGGGTAGTGCACATTGTATGGGTGTGTGTTACATAACATTCACTAGTAGGAGTGAGAAAAACATCACGGGGTGGTGTGAATCAGAGGGTCTGATTTAGGATAGGCAGTGAGTGGCAATGTCGGATGGAGAAAAGCACTGCGGGGTGGTCAGCATGGGGAGGTCAGGGAACATGCATTGGCAATGTAGGATAGGTTTCTGAAAAACTTCGCGGGGTGGTGCGCATTGTATGGGTGTGTGTTACATTACATTCACTAGTAGGAGTGAGAAAAACATCATGCAGTGGGGCGCATTGTATGGGTGTGTGTTACATTACATTCACTAGTAGGAGTGAGAAAAACATCACGGGGTGGTGTGAATCGGAGGGTCTGAATTAGGATAGGCAGTGAGTGGCAATGTAGGATGGAGAAAAGCACCGCGGGGTGGTCAGCATGGGGAGGTCAGGGAACATGCAGTGGCAATGTAGGATAGGTTTCTGAAAAATATCGCGGGGTGGTGCGCATTGTATGGGTGTGTGTTACATTACATTCACTAGTAGGAGTGAGAAAAACATCACGGGGTGGTGTGAATAAGAGGGTCTGAATTAGAATAGGCAGTGAGTAGCAATGTAGGATGGAGAAAAGCACCGCGGGGTGGTCAGCATGGGGAGGTCAGGGAACATGCAGTGGCAATATAGGATAGGTTTCTGAAAAACATCGTGGGGTGGTGCGCATTGTATGGGTGTGTGTTACATAACATTCACTAGTAGGAGTGAGAAAAACATCACGGGGTGGTGTGAATCGGAGGGTCTGATTTAGGATAAGCAGTGAGTGGCAATGTCGGATGGAGAAAAGCACCGCGGGGTGGTCAGCATGGGGAGGTCAGGGAACACGCAGTGGCAATATAGGATAGGTTTCTGAAAAACATCGTGGGGTGGTGCGCATTGTATGGGTGTGTGTTACATTAGATTCACTAGTAGGAGTGAGAAAAATATCACGGGGTGGTGCGCATTGTATGGGTGTGTGTTACATTACATTCTCTAGTAGGAGTGAGAAAAACATCACGGGGTAGTGTGAATCGCAGGGTCTGAATTAGGATAGGCAGTGAGTGGCAATGTAGGATGGAGAAAAGCACCGCGGTGTGGTCAGCATGGGGAGGTCAGGGAACATGCAGTGGCAATGTAGGATAGGTTTCTGAAAAACATCGCGGGGTGGTGCGCATTGTATGGGTGTGTGTTACATTACATTCACTAGTAGGAGTGAGAAAAACATCAGGGAGTAGTGCGCATTGTATGGGTGTGTGTTACATTACATTCACTAGTAGGAGTGAGAAAAACATCACGGGGTGGTGTGAATCGCAGGGCCTGAATTAGGATAGGCAGTGAGTGGCAATGTAGGATGGAGAAAAGCACCGCGGTGTGCTCAGCATGGGGAGGTCAGGGAACATGCAGTGGCAATGTAGGATAGGTTTCTGAAAAATATCGCGGGGTGGTGCGCATTGTATGTGTGTGTGTTACATTACATTCACTAGTAGGAGTGAGTAAAACATCACGGGGTGGTGTGAATCGGAGGGTCTGAATTAGGATAGGCAGTGAGTGGCAATGTAGGATGGAGAAAAGCACCGCGGGGTGGTCAGCATGGGGAGGTCAGGGAACATGCAGTGGCAATGAACGATAGTTTTCTGAAAAACATCACGGGGTGGTGCGCATTGTATGGGTGTGTGTTACATTACATTCACTAGTAGGAGTGAGAAAAACATCACGGGGTGGTGCGCATTGTATGGGTGTGTGTTACATTACATTCACTAGTAGGAGTGAGTAAAACATCACGGGGTGGTGTGAATCGGAGGGTCTGAATTAGGATAGGCAGTGAGTGGCAATGTAGGATGGAGAAAAGCACCGCGGGGTGGTCAGCATGGGGAGGTCAGGGAACATGCAGTGGCAATGAACGATAGTTTTCTGAAAAACATCACGGGGTGGTGCGCATTGTATGGGTGTGTGTTACATTACATTCACTAGTAGGAGTGAGAAAAACATCACGGGGTGGTGCGCATTGTATGGGTGTGTGTACATTACATTCACTAGTAGGAGTGAGATAAACATCACGGGGTGGTGTGAATCGGAGGGTTTGAATTAGGATAGGCAGTGAGTGGCAATGTAGGATGGAGAAACGCACCGCGGGGTGGTCAGCATGGGGACGTCAGGGTACATGCAGTGGCAATGTAGGATAGGTTTCTGAAAAACATCGCGGGGTGGTGCGCATTGTATGGGTGTGTGTTACATTACATTCACTAGTAGGAGTGAGAAAAACATCACGGGGTGGTGCGCATTGTAAGGGTGTGTGTTACATTACATTCACTAGTAGGAATGAGAAAAACATCACGCAGTGGGGTGCATTGTATGGGTGTGTGTTACATTACAATCACTAGTAGGAGTGAGAAAAACATCACGGGGTGGTGTGAATCGGAGGGTCTGAATTAGGATAGGCAGTGAGTGGCAATGTAGGATGGAGAAAAGCACCGCGGGGTGGTCAGCATGGGGAGGTCAGGGAACATGCAGTGGCAATGTAGGATAGGTTTCTGAAAAATATCGCGGGGTGGTGCGCATTGTATGGGTGTGTGTTACATTACATTCACTAGTAGGAGTGAGAAAAACATCACGGGGTGGTGTGAATCGGAGGGTCTGAATTAGAATAGGCAGTGAGTAGCAATGTAGGATGGAGAAAAGCACCGCGGGGTGGTCAGCATGGGGAGGTCAGGGAACATGCAGTGGCAATATAGGATAGGTTTCTGAAAAACATCGTGGGGTGGTGCGCATTTTATGGGTGTGTGTTACATAACATTCACTAGTAGGAGTGAGAAAAACATCACGGGGTGGTGTGAATCGGAGGGTCTGATTTAGGATAGGCAGTGAGTGGCAATGTCGGATGGAGAAAAGCACCGCGGGGTGGTCAGCATGGGGAGGTCAGGGAACACGCAGTGGCAATATAGGATAGGTTTCTGAAAAACATCGTGGGGTGGTGCGCATTGTATGGGTGTGTGTTACATTACATTCACTAGTAGGAGTGAGAAAAATATCACGGGGTGATGCGCATTTTATGGGTGTGTGTTACATTACATTCACTAGTAGGAGTGAGAAAAACATCACGGGGTGGTGTCAATCGCAGGGTCTGAATTAGGATAGGCAGTGAGTGGCAATGTAGGATGGAGAAAAGCACCGCGGGGTGCTCAGCATGGGGAGGTCATGGAACATGCAGTGGCAATGTAGGATAGGTTTCTGAAAAACATCGCAGGGTGGTGCCCATTGTATGGGTGTGTGTTACATTACATTCACTAGTAGGAGTGAGAAAAACATCAGGGAGTAGTGCGCATTGTATGGGTGTGTGTTACATTACATTCACTAGTAGGAGTGAGAAAAACATCACGGGGTGGTGTGAATCGCAGGGCCTGAATTAGGATAGGCAGTGAGAGGGAATGTAGGATGGAGAAAAGCACCGCGGGGTGGTCAGCATGGGGAGGTCAGGGAACATGCAATGGCAATGTAGGATAGGTTTCTGAAAAACATCTCGGGGTGGTGCGCATTGTATGGTTGTGTGTTACATTACATTCACTAGTAGGATTGAGAAAAACATCACGGGGTGTTGTGAATCGGAGGGTCTGAATTAGTATAGGCAGTGAGTGGCAGTGTAGGATGGAGAAAAGCACCGCGGTGTGGTCAGCATGGGGAGGTCAGGGAACATGCAGTGGCAATGTAGGATAGGTTTATGAAAATTATAGCGGGGTGGTGCGCATTGTATGGGTGTGTGTTACATTACATTCACTAGTAGGAGTGAGAAAAACATCATGGGGTGGTGTGAATCGGAGGGTCTGAATTAGGATAGGCAGTGAGTGGCAATGAAGGATGGAGAAAAGCACCGCGGGGTGGTCAGCATGGGGACGTCAGGGAACATGCAGTGGCAATGTAGGATAGGTTTCTGAAAAACATCGCGGGATGGTGCACATTGTATTGTTGTGTGTTACATAACATTCACTAGTAGGAGTGAGAAAAACATCCCGGGGTGGTGTGAATCGGAGGGTCTGATTTAGGATAGGCAGTGAGTGGCAATGTCGGATGCAGAAAAGCACTGCGGGGTGGTCAGCATGGGGAGGTCAGGGAACATGCAGTGGCAATGTAGGATAGGTTTCTGAAAAACATCGCGGGGTGGTGCGCATTCTATGGGTGTGTGTTACATTACATTCACTAGTAGGAGTGAGAAAAATATCACGGGGTGGTGCGCATTGTATGGGTGTGTGTTACATTACATTCACTAGTAGCAGTGAGAAAAACATCACGGGGTGGTGTGAATCGCAGGGTCTGAATTAGAATAGGCAGTGAGTGGCAATGTAGGATGGAGAAAAGCACCGAGGGGTGGTCAGCATGGGGAGGTCAGGGAACATGCAGTGGCAATGTAGGAAAGGTTTCTGAAAAACATCGCGGGGTGGTGCGCATTGTATGGGTGTGTGTTATATTACATTCACTAGTAGGAGTGAGAAAAACATCACGGGGTAGTGTGCACCGTATGGGTGTGTGTTACATTACATTCACTAGTAGGAGTGAGAAAAACATCACGGGGTGGTGTGAATCGCAGGGCCTGAATTAGGATAGGCAGTGAGTGGCAATGTAGGATGGAGAAAAGCACCGCGGTGTGCTCAGCATGGGGAAGTCAGGGAACATGCAGTGGCAATGTAGGATAGGTTTCTGAAAAATATCGCGGGGTGGTGCGCATTGTATGGGTGTGTGTTACATTACATTCACTAGTAGGAGTGAGTAAAACATCACGGGGTGGTGTGAATCGGAGGGTCTGAATTAGGATAGGCAGTGAGTGGCAATGTAGGATGGAGAAAAGCACCGCGGGGTGGCCAGCATGGGGAGGTCTGGGAACATGCAGTGGCAATGAACGATAGTTTTCTGAAAAACATCACGGGGTGGTGCGCATTGTATCGGTGTGTGTTACATTACATTCACTAGTAGGAGTGAGAAAAACATCACGGGGTGGTGCGCATTGTATGGGTGTGTGTTACATTACATTCACTAGTAGGAGTGAGATAAACATCACAGGGTGGTGTGAATCGGAGGGTATGAATTAGGATAGGCAGTGAGTGGCAATGTAGGATGGAGAAACGCACCGCGGGGTGGTCAGCATGGGGACATCAGGGAACATGCAGTGGCAATGTAGGATAGGTTTCTGAAAAACATCGCGGGGTAGTGCACATTGTATGGGTGTGTGTTACATAACATTCACTAGTAGGAGTGAGAAAAACATCACGGGGTGGTGTGAATCAGAGGGTCTGATTTAGGATAGGCAGTGAGTGGCAATGTCGGATGGAGAAAAGCACTGCGGGGTGGTCAGCATGGGGAGGTCAGGGAACAGGCATTGGCAATGTAGGATAGGTTTCTGAAAAAAATCGCGGGGTGGTGCGCATTGTATGGGTGTGTGTTACATTACATTCACTAGTAGCAGTGAGAAAAACATCACGGGGTGGTGTGAATCGCAGGGTCTGAATTAGGATAGGCAGTGAGTGGCAATGTCGGATGCAGAAAAGCACTGCGGGGTGGTCAGCATGGGGAGGTCAGGGAACATGCAGTGGCAATGTAGGATAGGTTTCTGAAAAACATCGCGGGGTGGTGCGCATTCTATGGGTGTGTGTTACATTACATTCACTAGTAGGAGTGAGAAAAATATCACGGGGTGGTGCGCATTGTATGGGTGTGTGTTACATTACATTCACTTGTAGCAGTGAGAAAAACATCACGGGGTGGTGTGAATCGCAGGGTCTGAATTAGAATAGGCAGTGAGTGGCAATGTAGGATGGAGAAAAGCACCGAGGGGTGGTCAGCATGGGGAGGTCAGGGAACATGCAGTGGCAATGTAGGAAAGGTTTCTGAAAAACATTGCGGGGTGGTGGGCATTGTATGGGTGTGTGTTACATTACATTCACTAGTAGGAGTGAGTAAAACATCACGGGGTGGTGTGAATCGGAGGGTCTGAATTAGGATAGACAGTGAGTGGCAATGTAGGATGGAGAAAAGCACCGCGGGGTGGTCAGCATGGGGAGGTCAGGGAACATGCAGTGGCAATGAATGATAGTTTTCTGAAAAACATCACGGGGTGGTGCGCATTGTATGGGTGTGTGTTACATTACATTCACTAGTAGGAGTGATAAAAACATCACGGGGTGGTGCTCATTGTATGGGTGTGTGTTACATTACATTCACTAGTAGGAGTGAGATAAACATCACGGGGTGGTTTGAATCGGAGGGTTTGAATTAGGATAGGCAGTGAGTGGCAATGTAGGATGGAGAAACGCACCGCGGGGTGGTCAGCATGGGGAGGTCATTTAACATGCAGTGGCAATGTAGGATAGGTTTCTGAAAAACATCGCGGGGTGGTGCGCATTGTATGGGTGTGTGTTACATTACATTCACTAGTAGGAGTGAGAAAAACATCACGGGGTGGTGCGCATTGCATGGGTGTGTGTTCCATTACATTCACTAGTAGGAGTGAGAAAAACATCACGCGGTGGTGCGCATTTTATGGGTGTGTGTTACATTACATTCACTAGTAGGAGTGAGAAAAAAATCACGGGGTGGTGTGAATCGGAGGGTCTGAATTAGGATAGGCAGTGAGTGGCAATGTAGGATGGAGAAAAGCACCGCGGGGTGGTCAGCATGGGGACGTCAGGGAACATGCAGTGGGAATGTAGGATAGGTTTCTGAAAAATATCGCGGGGTGGTGCACATTGTATGGGTGTGTGTTACATAACATTCACTAGTAGGAGTGAGAAAAACATCACGGGGTGGTGTGAATCGGAGGGTCTGATTTAGGATAGGCAGTGAGTGGCAATGTCAGATGTAGAAAAGCACCGCGGGGTGGTCAGCATGGGGAGGTCAGGGAACATGCATTGGCAATGTAGGATAGGTTTCTGAAAAACATCGCGGGGTGGTGCGCATTGTATGGGTGTGTGTTACATTACATTCACTAGTAGGGGTGAGAAAAACATCACGGGGTGGTGCCCATTGTATGGGTGTGTTTTACATTACATTCACTAGTAGGAGTGAGAAAAACATCACGGGGTGGTGTGAATCGCAGTGTCTGAATTAGGATAGGCAGTGAGTGGCAAAGTAGGATGGAGAAAAGCACCGCGGTGTGGTCAGCATGGGGAGGTCAGGGAACATGCAATGGCAATGTAGGATAGGTTTCTGAAAAACATCGCGGGGTGGTGCGCATTGTATGGTTGTGTGTTACATTACATTCACTAGTAGGAGTGAGAAAAACATCACGAGGTGGTGCGCCTTGTATGGGTGTGTGTTACATTACATTCACTAGTAGGAGTTAGAAAAACATCACGGGGTGGTGTGAATCGCAGGGTCTGAATTAGGATAGGCAGTGAGTGGCAATGTAGGATGGAGAAAAGCACCGCGGGCTGGTCAGAATGGGGAGGTCATGGAACATGCAGTGGCAATGTAGGATATGTTTCTGAAATAAATCGCGGGGTGGTGCGCATTGTATGGGTGTGTGTTACATTACATTCACTAGTAGGAGTGAGAAAAACATCACGGGGTGGTTCGCATTGTATGGGTGTGTGTTACATTATATTCACTAGTAGGAGTGAGAAAAACATCACGGGGTGGTGCGCATTGTATGGGTGTGTGTTACATTACATTCACTAGTAGGAGTGAGATAAACATCACAGGGTGGTGTGAATCGGAGGGTATGAATTAGGATAGGCAGTGAGTGGCAATGTAGGATGGAGAAACGCACCGCGGGGTGGTCAGCATGGGGACATCAGGGAACATGCAGTGGCAATGTAGGATAGGTTTCTGAAAAACATCGCGGGGTAGTGCACATTGTATGGGTGTGTGTTACATAACATTCACTAGTAGGAGTGAGAAAAACATCACGGGGTGGTGTGAATCAGAGGGTCTGATTTAGGATAGGCAGTGAGTGGCAATGTCGGATGGAGAAAAGCACTGCGGGGTGGTCAGCATGGGGAGGTCAGGGAACAGGCATTGGCAATGTAGGATAGGTTTCTGAAAAAAATCGCGGTGTGGTGCGCATTGTATGGGTGTGTGTTACATTACATTCACTAGTAGCAGTGAGAAAAACATCACGGGGTGGTGTGAATCGCAGGGTCTGAATTAGGATAGGCAGTGAGTGGCAATGTCGGATGCAGAAAAGCACTGCGGGGTGGTCAGCATGGGGAGGTCAGGGAACATGCAGTGGCAATGTAGGATAGGTTTCTGAAAAACATCGCGGGGTGGTGCGCATTCTATGGGTGTGTGTTACATTACATTCACTAGTAGGAGTGAGAAAAATATCACGGGGTGGTGCGCATTGTATGGGTGTGTTTTACATTACATTCACTTGTAGCAGTGAGAAAAACATCACGGGGTGGTGTGAATCGCAGGGTCTGAATTAGAATAGGCAGTGAGTGGCAATGTAGGATGGAGAAAAGCACCGAGGGGTGGTCAGCATGGGGAGGTCAGGGAACATGCAGTGGCAATGTAGGAAAGGTTTCTGAAAAACATTGCGGGGTGGTGGGCATTGTATGGGTGTGTGTTACATTACATTCACTAGTAGGAGTGAGTAAAACATCACGGGGTGGTGTGAATCGGAGGGTCTGAATTAGGATAGACAGTGAGTGGCAATGTAGGATGGAGAAAAGCACCGCGGGGTGGTCAGCATGGGGAGGTCAGGGAACATGCAGTGGCAATGAATGATAGTTTTCTGAAAAACATCACGGGGTGGTGCGCATTGTATGGGTGTGTGTTACATTACATTCACTAGTAGGAGTGATAAAAACATCACGGGGTGGTGCTCATTGTATGGGTGTGTGTTACATTACATTCACTAGTAGGAGTGAGATAAACATCACGGGGTGGTTTGAATCGGAGGGTTTGAATTAGGATAGGCAGTGAGTGGCAATGTAGGATGGAGAAACGCACCGCGGGGTGGTCAGCATGGGGAGGTCATTTAACATGCAGTGGCAATGTAGGATAGGTTTCTGAAAAACATCGCGGGGTGGTGCGCATTGTATGGGTGTGTGTTACATTACATTCACTAGTAGGAGTGAGAAAAACATCACGGGGTGGTGCGCATTGCATGGGTGTGTGTTCCATTACATTCACTAGTAGGAGTGAGAAAAACATCACGCGGTGGTGCGCATTTTATGGGTGTGTGTTACATTACATTCACTAGTAGGAGTGAGAAAAAAATCACGGGGTGGTGTGAATCGGAGGGTCTGAATTAGGATAGGCAGTGAGTGGCAATGTAGGATGGAGAAAAGCACCGCGGGGTGGTCAGCATGGGGACGTCAGGGAACATGCAGTGGGAATGTAGGATAGGTTTCTGAAAAATATCGCGGGGTGGTGCACATTGTATGGGTGTGTTTTACATAACATTCACTAGTAGGAGTGAGAAAAACATCACGGGGTGGTGTGAATCGGAGGGTCTGATTTAGGATAGGCAGTGAGTGGCAATGTCAGATGTAGAAAAGCACCGCGGGGTGGTCAGCATGGGGAGGTCAGGGAACATGCATTGGCAATGTAGGATAGGTTTCTGAAAAACATCGCGGGGTGGTGCGCATTGTATGGGTGTGTGTTACATTACATTCACTAGTAGGGGTGAGAAAAACATCACGGGGTGGTGCCCATTGTATGGGTGTGTTTTACATTACATTCACTAGTAGGAGTGAGAAAAACATCACGGGGTGGTGTGAATCGCAGTGTCTGAATTAGGATAGGCAGTGAGTGGCAAAGTAGGATGGAGAAAAGCACCGCGGTGTGGTCAGCATGGGGAGGTCAGGGAACATGCAATGGCAATGTAGGATAGGTTTCTGAAAAACATCGCGGGGTGGTGCGCATTGTATGGTTGTGTGTTACATTACATTCACTAGTAGGAGTGAGAAAAACATCACGAGGTGGTGCGCCTTGTATGGGTGTGTGTTACATTACATTCACTAGTAGGAGTTAGAAAAACATCACGGGGTGGTGTGAATCGCAGGGTCTGAATTAGGATAGGCAGTGAGTGGCAATGTAGGATGGAGAAAAGCACCGCGGGCTGGTCAGAATGGGGAGGTCATGGAACATGCAGTGGCAATGTAGGATATGTTTCTGAAATAAATCGCGGGGTGGTGCGCATTGTATGGGTGTGTGTTACATTACATTCACTAGTAGGAGTGAGAAAAACATCACGGGGTGGTTCGCATTGTATGGGTGTGTGTTACATTATATTCACTAGTAGGAGTGAGAAAAACATCACGCAGTGGTTCGCATTTTATGGGTGTGTGTTACATTACATTCTCTAGTAGGAGTGAGAAAAACATCACGGGGTGGTGTGAATCGGAAGGTCTGAATTAGTATAGGCAGTGAGTGGCAATGTAGGATGGAGAAAAGAACCGCGGTGTGGTCAGCATGGTGAGGTCAGGGAACATGCAGCGGCGATGTAGGATAGGTTTCTGAAAAATATCGCGGGGTGGTGCGCATTGTATGGGTGTGTGTTACATTACATTCACTAGTAGGAGTGAGAAAAACATCACGAGGTGGTGTGAATTTGAGGGTTTGAATTAGGATAGGCAGTGAGTGGCAATGAAGGATGGAGAAAAGCACCGCGGATCCGTCAGCATGGGGAGGTCAGGGAACATGCAGTGGCAAAGTAGGATAGGTTTCTGAAAAACATCGCGGGGTGGTGCGCATTGTATGGGTGTGTGTTACATTACACTCACTAGTAGGAGTGAGAAAAACATCAGGGGTGGTGCGCATTGTATGTGTCTGTGTTACATTACATTCACTTGTAAGAGTGAGAAAAACATCACGGGCTGGTGTGAATCGCAAGGTCTGAATTAGGATAGGCATTGAGTGGCAATGTATGATGGAGAAAAGCACCGCGGGGTGGTCAGCATGGGGAGGGCAGGGAACATGCAATGGCAATGTAGGATATGATTCTGAAAATCATCGCGTGCTGGTGCGCATTGTATGGTTGTGTGTTACATTACTTTCACTAGTAGGAGTGAGAAAATATCACGGGGTGGTGCGCATTGTATGGGTGTGTGTTACATTACATTCACTAGTAGGAGTGAGAAAAACATCACGGCGTGGTGAGAATCGCAGGGTCTGAATTAGGATAGGCAGTGAGTGGCAATGTAGGATGGAGAAAAGCACCGCGGGCTGGTCAGAATGGGGAGGTCATGGAACATGCAGTGGCAAAGTAGGATACCTTTCTGAAAAACATCGCGGGGTGGTGCGCATTGTATGGGTGTGTGTTACATTTCATTCACTAGTAGGAGTGAGAAAAACATCACGGGGTGGTGCGCATTGTATGGGTGTGTGTTACATTACATTCACTAGTAAGAGTGAGAAAAACATCACGCGGTGGTGCGCATTTTATGGGTGTGTGTTACATTACATACACTAGTAGGAGTGAGAAAAACATCACGGGGTGGTGTGAATCGGAGGGTCTGAATTAGTATAGGCAGTGAGTGGCAATGTAGGATGGAGAAAAGCACCGCGGTGTGGTCAGCATGGGGAGGTCAGGGAACATGCAGTGGCAATGTAGGATAGGTTTCTGAAAAATATCGCGGGGTGGTGCGCATTGTATGGGTGTGTGTTACATTACATTCACTAGTAGAAGTGAGAAAAACATCACGGGGTGGTGTGAATCGGAGGGTCTGAATTAGGATAGGCAGTGAGTGGCAATGTAGGATGGAGAAAAGCACCGCGGGGTGGTCAGCATGGGGAGGTCAGGGAACATGCAATGGCAATGTAGGATAGGTTTCTGAAAAACATCGCGGGGTGGTGCGCATTGTATGGGTGTGTGTTACATTACATTCACTAGTATGAGTGAGAAAAACATCACGGGGTGGTGCGCATTGTATGGGTTTGTGCTACATTAAATTCACTAAGAGGAGTGAGAAAAACATCACGGGGTGGTGTGAATCAGAGCATCTGAATTAGTATAGGCAGTGAGTGGCAATGTAGGATGGAGAAAAGCACCGCGGGCTGGTCAGAATGGGGAGGTAATGGAACATGCAGTGGCAAAGTAGGATAGCTTTCTGAAATAAATCGCGGGGTGGTGCGCATTGTATGGGTGTGTGTTACATTACATTCACTAGTAGGAGTGAGAAAAACATCACGGGGTGGTGCGCATTGTATGGGTGTGTGTTACATTACATTCACTAGTAGGAGTGAGAAAAACATCACGCAGTGGGGCGCATTGTATGGGTGTGTGTTACATTACATTCACTAGTAGGAGTGAGAAAAACATCACGGGGGGGTGTGAATCGGAGGGTCTGAATTAGGATAGGCAGTGAGTGGCAATGTAGGATGGAGAAAAGCACTGCGGGATGGTCAGCATGGGGAGGTCAGGGAACATGCAGTGGCAATGTAGGATAGGTTTCGGAAAAATATCGCGGGGTGGTGCGCATTGTATGGGTGTGTGTTACATTACATTCACTAGTAGGAGTGAGAAAAACATCACGCGGTGGTGTGAATCGGAGGGTCTGAATTAGGATAGGCAGTGAGTGGCAATGTAGGATGGAGAAAAGCACCGCGGGGTGGTCAGAATGGGGAGATCATGGAACATGCAGTGGCAATGTAGGATAGGTTTCTGAAAAACATCGCGGGGTGGTGTGCATTGTATGGGTGTGTGTTACATTACATTCACTAGTAGGAGTGAGAAAAACATCACGGGGTGGTGCGCATTGTATGGGTGTGTGTTACATTACATTCAATAGTAGGAGTGAGAAAAACATCACATGGTGGTGCGCATTGTATGGGTGTGTGTTACATTACATTCACTAGTAGGAGTGAGTAAAACATCACGGGGTGGTGTGAATCGGAGGGTCTGAATTAGGATAGGCAGTGAGTGGCAATGTAGGATGGAGAAAAGCACCGCGGGGTGGTCAGCATGGGGAGGTCAGGGAACATGCAGTGGCAATGAACGATAGTTTTCTGAAAAACATCACGGGGTGGTGCGCATTGTATAGGTGTGTGTTACATTACATTCACTAGTAGGAGTGAGAAAAACATCACGGGGTGGTGCGCATTGTATGGGTGTGTGTTACATTACATTCACTAGTAGGAGTGAGATAAACATCACGGGGTGGTGTGAATCGGAGGGTTTGAATTAGGATAGGCAGTGAGTGGCAATGTAGGATGGAGAAACGCACCGCGGGGTTGTCAGCATGGGGACTTCAGGAAACATGCAGTGGCAAAGTAGGATAGGTTTCTGAAAAACATCGCGGGGTGGTGCACATTGTATGGGTGTGTGTTACATTACATTCACTAGTAGGGATGAGAAAAACATCACGGGGTGGTGCGCATTGTATGGGTGTGTGTTACATTACATTCACCAGAAGGAGTGAGAAAAACATCACGGGGTGGTGTGAATCGGAGGGTCTGAATTAGGATAGGCAGTGAGTGGCAATGTAGGATGGAGAAAAGCACCGCGGGGTGGTCAGCATGGGGAAGTCAGGGAACATGCAGTGGCAATGTAAGATATTTTTCTGAAAAATATCGCGGGGTGGTGCGCATTGTATGGGTGTGTGTTACATTACATTCACTAGTAGGAGTGAGAAAAACATCACGGGGTGGTGTGAATCGGAGGGTCTGAATTAGGATAGGCAGCGAGTGGCAATGTAGGATGGAAGAAAGCACCACGGGGTGGTCAGCATGGGGACGTCAGGGAACATGAAATGGCAATGTAGGATAGGTTTCTGAAAAATATCGCGGGGTGGTTCACATTGTATGGGTGTGTGTTACATAACATTCACTACTAGGAGTGAGAAAAACATCACGGGGTGGTGTGAATCGGAGGGTCTGATTTAGGATAGGCAGTGAGTGGCAATGTCGGATGGAGAAAAGCACCGCGGGGTGGTCAGCATGGGGAGGTCAGGGAACATGCATTGGCAATGTAGGATAGGTTTCTGAAAAACATCGCGGGGTGGTGCGCATTGTATGGGTGTGTGTTACATTACATTCACTAGTAGGAGTGAGAAAAACATCACGGGGTGGTGTGCATAGTATGGGTGTGTGTTACATTACATTCACTAGTAGGAGTGAGAAAAACATCACGGGGTGGTGTGAATCGCAGGGTCTGAATTAGGATAGGCAGTGAGTGGCAATGTATGATGGAGAAAAGCACCGCGGGGTGGTCAGCATGGGGAGGGCAGGGAACATGCAATGGCAATGTAGGATAGGATTCTGAAAATCATCGCGTGGTGGTGCGCATTGTATGGTTGTGTGTTACATTACATTCACTAGTAGGAGTGAGAAAAACATCACGGGGTGGTGCGCATTGTATGGGTGTGTGTTACATTACATTCACTAGTAGGAGTGAGAAAAACATCACGGCGTGGTGAGAATCGCAGGGTCTGAATTAGGATAGGCAGTGAGTGGCAATGTAGGATGGAGAAAAGCACCGCGGGCTGGTCAGAATGGGGAGGTCATGGAACATGCAGTGGCAATGTAGGATAGCTTTCTGAAAAACATCGCGGGGTGGTGCGCATTGTATGGGTGTGTGTTACATTACATTCACTAGTAGGAGTGAGAAAAACATCACGGGGTGGTGCGCATTGTATGGGTGTGTGTTACATTACATTCACTAGTAAGAGTGAGAAAAACATCACGCGGTGGTGCGCATTGTATGGGTGTGTGTTACATTACATTCACTAGTAGGAGTGAGAAAAACATCACGGGGTTGTGTGAATCGGAGGGTCTGAATTAGTATAGGCAGTGAGTGGCAATGTAGGATGGAGAAAAGCACCGCGGTGTGGTCAGCATGGGGAGGTCAGGGAACGTGCAGTGGCAATGTAGGATAGGTTTCTGAAAAATATCGCGGGGTGGTGCGCATTGTATGGGTGTGTGTTACATTACATTCCCTAGTAGGAGTGAGAAAAACATCACGGGGTGGTGTGAATCGGAGGGTCTGAATTAGGATAGGAAGTGAGTGGCAATGTAGAATGGAGAAAAGCACCGCGGGGTGGTCAGCATGGGGAGGTCAGGGAACATGCAATGGCAATGTAGGATAGGTTTCTGATAAACATCGCGCGGTGGTGCGCATTGTATGGTTGTGTGTAACATTACATTCACTAGTAGGAGTGAGAAAAACATCACGGGGTGGTGTGAATTGGAGGGTCTGAATTAGGATAGGCAGTGAGTGGCAATGAAGGATGGAGAAAAGCACCGCGGTTCCGTCAGCATGTGGAGGTCAGGGAACATGCAGTGGCAAAGTAGGATAGGTTTCTGAAAAACATCGCGGGGTGGTGGGCATTGTATGGGTGTGTGTTACATTACATTCACTAGTACGAGTGAGAAAAACATCATGGGGTGGTGCGCATTGTATGGGTTTGTGCTACATTAAATTCACTAGGAGGAGTGAGAAAAACATCACGCGGTTGTGTGAATCAGAGCGTCTGAATTAGGATAGGCAGTGAGTGGCAATGTAGGATGGAGAAAAGCACCGCGGGGTGGTCAGAATGGGGAGGTCATGGAACATGCAGTGGCAATGTAGGATAGGTTTCTGAAAAACATCGCGGGGTGGTGCACATTGTATGGGTGTGTGTTACATTACATTCACTAGTAGGAGTGAGAAAAACATCACGGGGTGGTGCGCATTGTATGGGTGTGTGTTACATTACATTCACTAGTCGGAGTGAGAAAATCATCACGCGGTGGTGCGCATTGTATGGGTGTGTGTTACATTACATTCACTAGTAGGAGTGAGAAAAACATCACGGGGTGGTGTGAATAGGAGGGTCTGAATTAGGATAGGCAGTGAGTGGCAATGTAGGATGGAGAAAAGCACCGCGCGGTGGTCAGCATGGCCAGGTCAGGGAACATGCAGTGGCAATGTAGGATATTTTCTGAAAAATATCGCCGGTGGTGCGCATTGTATGGGTGTGTGTTACATTACATTCACTAGTAGGAGTGAGAAAAACATCACGGGGTGGTGTGAATCGGAGGGTCTGAATTAGGATAGGCAGTGAGTGGCAATGTAGGATGGAGAAAAGCACCGCGGGGTGGTCAGCATGGGGACGTCAGGGAACATGCAGTGGCAATGTAGGATAGGTTTCTGAAAAATATCGCGGGGTGGTGCACATTGTATGGGTGTGTGTTACATTACATTCACTAGTAGGAGTGAGAAAAGCATCACGGGGTGGTGCGCATTGTATGGGTGTGTGTTACATTACATTCATTAGTAGGAGTGAGAAAAACATCACAGGGTGGTGTGAATCGCAGGGTCTGAATTAGGATAGGCAGTGAGTGGCAAAGTAGGATGGAGAAAAGCACCGCGGGGTGGTCAACATGGGGAGGTCAGGGAACATGCAATGGCAATGTAGGATAGGTTTCTGAAAAACATCGCGGGGTTGTGCGCATTGTATGGTTGTGTGTTACATTACATTCACTAGTAAGAGTGAGAAAAACATCACGAGGTGGTGCGCATTGTATGGGTGTGTGTTACATTACATTCACTAGTAGGAGTGAGAAAAACATCACGGGGTGGTGTGAATCGCAGGGTCTGAATTAGGATAGGCAGTGAGTGGCAATGTAGGATGGAGAAAAGCACCGCGGGCTGGTCAGAATGGGGAGGTCATGGAACATGCAGTGGCAAAGTAGGATAGGTTTCTGAAATAAATCGCGGGGTGGTGCGCATTGTATGGGTGTGTGTTACATTACATTCACTAGTAGGAGTGAGAAAAACATCACGGGGTGGTGCGCATTGCATGGGTGTGTGTTACATTACATTCACTAGTAGGAGTGAGAAAAACATCACGGGGTGGTGTGAATCGGAGGGTCTGAATTAGGATAGGCAGTGAGTGGCAATGTAGGATGGAGAAAAGCACCGCGGGGTGGTCAGCATGGGGAAGTTCAGGGAACATGCAGTGGCAATGTAGGATAGGTTTCTGAAAAATATCGCGGGGTGGTGCGCATTGTATGGGTGTGTGTTACATTACATTCACTAGTAGGAGTGAGAAAAACATCACGGGGTGGTGTGAATCGGAGGGTCTGATTTAGGATAGGCAGTGAGTGGCAATGTCGGATGGAGAAAAGCACCGCGGGGTGGTCAGCATGGGGAGGTCAGGGAACACGCAGTGGCAATATAGGATAGGTTTCTGAAAAACATCGTGGGGTGGTGCGCATTGTATGGGTGTGTGTTACATTACATTCACTAGTAGGAGTGAGAAAAATATCACGGGGTGGTGCGCATTGTATGGGTGTGTGTTACATTACATTCACTAGTAGGAGTGAGAAAAACATCACGGGGTGGTGTCAATCGCAGGGTCTGAATTAGGATAGGCAGTGAGTGGCAATGTAGGATGGAGAAAAGCACCGTGGGGTGGTCAGCATGGGGAGGTCAGGGAACATGCAGTGGCAATGTAGGATAGGTTTCTGAAAAACATTGCGGGGTGGTGCGCATTGTATGGGTGTGTGTTACATTACATTCACTAGTAGGAGTGAGAAAAACATCAGGGAGTGGTGCGCATTGTATGGGTGTGTGTTACATTACATTCACTAGTAGGAGTGAGAAAAACATCACGGGGTGGTGTGAATAGGAGGGTCTGAATTAGGATAGGCAGTGAGTGGCAATGTAGGATGGAGAAAAGCACCGCGCGGTGGTCAGCATGGCCAGGTCAGGGAACATGCAGTGGCAATGTAGGATATTTTCTGAAAAATATCGCCGGTGGTGCGCATTGTATGGGTGTGTGTTACATTACATTCACTAGTAGGAGTGAGAAAAACATCACGGGGTGGTGTGAATCGGAGGGTCTGAATTAGGATAGGCAGTGAGTGGCAATGTAGGATGGAGAAAAGCACCGCGGGGTGGTCAGCATGGGGACGTCAGGGAACATGCAGTGGCAATGTAGGATAGGTTTCTGAAAAATATCGCGGGGTGGTGCACATTGTATGGGTGTGTGTTACATTACATTCACTAGTAGGAGTGAGAAAAGCATCACGGGGTGGTGCGCATTGTATGGGTGTGTGTTACATTACATTCATTAGTAGGAGTGAGAAAAACATCACGGGGTGGTGTGAATCGCAGGGTCTGAATTAGGATAGGCAGTGAGTGGCAAAGTAGGATGGAGAAAAGCACCGCGGGGTGGTCAACATGGGGAGGTCAGGGAACATGCAATGGCAATGTAGGATAGGTTTCTGAAAAACATCGCGGGGTTGTGCGCATTGTATGGTTGTGTGTTACATTACATTCACTAGTAGGAGTGAGAAAAACATCACGAGGTGGTGCGCATTGTATGGGTGTGTGTTACATTACATTCACTAGTAGGAGTGAGAAAAACATCACGGGGTGGTGTGAATCGCAGGGTCTGAATTAGGATAGGCAGTGAGTGGCAATGTAGGATAGAGAAAAGCACCGTGGGGTGGTCAGCATGGGGAGGTCAGGGAACATGCAGTGGCAATGTAGGATAGGTTTCTGAAAAACATTGCGGGGTGGTGCGCATTGTATGGGTGTGTGTTACATTACATTCACTAGTAGGAGTGAGAAAAACATCAGGGAGTGGTGCGCATTGTATGGGTGTGTGTTACATTACATTCACTAGTAGGAGTGAGAAAAGCATCACGGGGTGGTGTGAATCGCAGGGCCTGAATTAGGATAGGCAGTGAGTGGCAATGCAGGATGGAGAAAAGCACCGAGGGGTGGTCAGCATGGGGAGGTCAGGGAACATGCAGTGGCAATGTAGGAAAGGTTTCTGAAAAACATCGCGGGGTGGTGCGCATTGTATGGGTGTGTGTTACATTACATTCACTAGTAGGAGTGAGAAAAACATCACGGGGTGGTGTGAATCGCAGGGCCTGAATTAGGATAGGCAGTGAGTGGCAATGCAGGATGGAAAAAAGCACCGCGTGTTGGTCAGCATGGGGAGGTCATGGAACATGCAATGGCAATGTAGGATAGGTTTCTGAAAAACATCGCGGGGTGGTGCGCATTGTATGGTTGTGTGTTACATTACATTCACTAGTAGGATTGAGAAAAACATCACGGGGTGGTGTGAATCGTAGGGTCTGAATTAGGATGGGCAGTGAGTGGCAATGAAGGATGGAGAAAAGCACCGCGGGGTGGTCAGCATGGGGACGTCAGGGAACATGCAGTGGCAATGTAGGATAGGTTTCTGAAAAACATCGCGGGATGGTGCACATTGTATGGGTGTGTGTTACATAACATTCACTAGTAGGAGTGAGAAAAACATCACGGGGTGGTGTGAATCGGAGGGTCTGATTTAGGATAGGCAGTGAGTGGCAATGTCGGATGCAGAAAAGCACTGCGGGGTGGTCAGCATGGGGAGGTCAGGGAACATGCAGTGGCAATGTAGGATAGGTTTCTGAAAAACATCGCGGGGTGGTGCGCATTCTATGGGTGTGTGTTACATTACATTCACTAGTAGGAGTGAGAAAAATATCACGGGGTGGTGCGCATTGTATGGGTGTGTGTTACATTACATTCACTAGTAGCAGTGAGAAAAACATCATGGGGTGGTGTGAATCGCAGGGTCTGAATTAGGATAGGCAGTGAGTGGCAATGTCGGATGCAGAAAAGCACTGCGGGGTGGTCAGCATGGGGAGGTCAGGGAACATGCAGTGGCAATGTAGGATAGGTTTCTGAAAAACATCGCGGGGTGGTGCGCATTCTATGGGTGTGTGTTACATTACATTCACTAATAGGAGTGAGAAAAATATCACGGGGTGGTGCGCATTGTATGGGTGTGTGTTACATTACATTCACTAGTAGCAGTGTGAAAAACATCACGGGGTGGTGCGAATCGCAGTGTCTGAATTAGAATAGGCAGTGAGTGGCAATGTAGGATGGAGAAAAGCACCGAGGGGTGGTCAGCATGGGGAGGTCAGGGAACATGCAGTGGCAATGTAGGAAAGGTTTCTGAAAAACATCGCGGGGTGGTGCGCATTGTATGGGTGTGTGTTATATTACATTCACTAGTAGGAGTGAGAAAAACATCACGGGGTAGTGTGCATTGTATGGGTGTGTGTTACATTACATTCCCTAGTAGGAGTGAGAAAAACATCACGGGGTGGTGTGAATCGCAGGGCCTGAATTAGGCTAGGCAGTGAGTGGCAATGTAGGATGGAGAAAAGCACCGCGGTGTGCTCAGCATGGGGAGGTCAGGGAACATGCAGTGGCAATGTAGGATAGGTTTCTGAAAAACATCGCGGGGGAGTGCACATTGTATGGGTGTGTGTTACATAACATTCACTAGTAGGAGTGAGAAAAACATCACGGGGTGGTGTGAATCAGAGGGTCTGATTTAGGATAGGCAGTGAGTGCCAATGTCGGATGGAGAAAAGCACCGCGGGGTGGTCAGCATGGGGAGGTCAGGGAACATGCATTGGCAATGTAGGATAGGTTTCTGAAAAACTTCGCGGGGTGGTGCGCATTGTATGCCTGTGTGTTACATTACATTCACTAGTAGGAGTGAGAAAAACATCACGGAGTGGTGCGCATTGTATGGGTGTGTGTTACATTACATTCACTAGTAGGAGTGAGAAAAACATCATGCAGTGGGGCGCATTGTATGGGTGTGTGTTACATTACATTCACTAGTAGGAGTGAGAAAAACATCACGGGGTGGTGTGAATCGGAGGGTCTGAATTAGGAAAGGCAGTGAGTGGCAATGTAGGATGGAGAAAAGCACCGCGGGGTGGTCAGCATGGGGAGGTCAGGGAACATGCAGTGGCAATGTAGGATAGGTTTCTGAAAAATATCGCGGGGTGGTGCGCATTGTATGGGTGTGTGTTACATTACATTCACTAGTAGGAGTGAGAAAAACATCACGGGGTGGTGTGAATCGGAGGGTATGAATTAGAATAGGCAGTGAGTAGCAATGTAGGATGGAGAAAAGCACCGCGGGGTGGTCAGCATGGGGAGGTCAGGGAACATGCAGTGGCAATATAGGATAGGTTTCTGAAAAACATCGTGGGGTGGTGCGCATTGTATGGGTGTGTGTTACATAACATTCACTAGTAGGAGTGAGAAAAACATCACGGGGTGGTGTGAATCGGAGGGTCTGATTTAGGATAAGCAGTGAGTGGCAATGTCGGATGGAGAAAAGCACCGCGGGGTGGTCAGCATGGGGAGGTCAGGGAACACGCAGTGGCAATATAGGATAGGTTTCTGAAAAACATCGTGGGGTGGTGCGCATTGTATGGGTGTGTGTTACATTACATTCACTAGTAGGAGTGAGAAAAATATCACGGGGTGGTGCGCATTGTATGGGTGTGTGTTACATTACATTCACTAGTAGGAGTGAGAAAAACATCACGGGGTAGTGTGAATTGCAGGGTCTGAATTAGGATAGGCAGTGAGTGGCAATGTAGGATGGAGAAAAGCACCGCGGTGTGGTCAGCATGGGGAGGTCAGGGAACATGCAGTGGCAATGTAGGATAGGTTTCTGAAAAACATCGCGGGGTGGTGCGCATTGTATGGGTGTGTGTTACATTACATTCACTAGTAGGAGCGAGAAAAACATCAGGGATTAGTGCGCATTGTATTTGTGTGTGTTACATTACATTCACTAGTAGGAGTGAGAAAAACATCACGGGGTGGTGTGAATCGCAGGGCCTGAATTAGGATAGGCAGTGAGTGGCAATGTAGGATGGAGAAAAGCACCGCGGGGTGGTCAGCATGGGGAGGTCAGGGAACATGCAATGGCAATGTAGGATAGGTTTCTGAAAAACATCGCGGGGTGGTGCGCATTGTATGGTTGTGTGTTACATTACATTCACTAGTAGGATTGAGAAAAACATCACGGGGTGGTGTGAATCGGAGGGTCTGAATTAGTATAGGCAGTGAGTGGCAGTGTAGGATGGAGAAAAGCACCGCGGTGTGGTCAGCATGGGGAGGTCAGGGAACATGCAGTGGCAATGTAGGATAGGTTTATGAAAAATATCCCGGGGTGGTTGGCATTGTATGGGTGTGTGTTACATTACATTCACTAGTAGGAGTGAGAAAAACATCACGGGGTGGTGTGAATCAGAGGGTCTGAATTAGCATAGGCAGTGAGTGGCAATGAAGGATGGAGAAAAGCACCGCGGGGTGGTCAGCATGGGGACGTCAGGGAACATGCAGTGGCAATGTAGGATAGGTTTCTGAAAAACATCGCGGGATGGTGAACATTGTATGGGTGTGTGTTACATAACATTCACTAGTAGGAGTGAGAAAAACATCACGGGGTGGTGTGAATCGGAAGGTCTGATTTAGGATAGGCAGTGAGTGGCAATGTCGGATGCAGAAAAGCCCTGCGGGGTGGTCAGCATGGGGAGGTCAGGGAACATGCAGTGGCAATGTAGGATAGGTTTCTGAAAAACATCGCGGGGTGGTGCGCATTCTATGGGTGTGTGTTACATTACATTCACTAGTAGGAGTGAGAAAAATATCACGGGGTGGTGTGAATCGGAGGGTCTGAATTAGGATAGGCAGTGAGTGGCAATGAAGGATGGAGAAAAGCACCGCGGTGTGCTCAGCATGGGGAGGTCAGGGAACATGCAGTGGCAATGTAGGATAGGTTTCTGAAAAACATCGCGGGGTGGTGCGCATTGTATCGGTGTGTGTTATATTACATTCACTAGTAGGAGTGAGAAAAACATCACGGGGTAGTGTGCATTGTATGGGTGTGTGTTACATTACATTCACTAGTAGGAGTGAGAAAAACATCACGGGGTGGTGTGAATCGCAGGGCCTGAATTAGGCTAGGCAGTGAGTGGCAATGTAGGATGGAGAAAAGCACCGCGGTGTGCTCAGCATGGGGAGGTCAGGGAACATGCAGTGGCAATGTAGGATAGGTTTCTGAAAAACATCGCGGGGTAGTGCACATTGTATGGGTGTGTGTTACATAACATTCACTAGTAGGAGTGAGAAAAACATCACGGGGTGGTGTGAATCAGAGGGTCTGATTTAGGATAGGCAGTGAATGGCAATGTCGGATGGAGAAAAGCACTGCGGGGTGGTCAGCATGGGGAGGTCAGGGAACATGCATTGGCAATGTAGGATAGGTTTCTGAAAAACTTCGCGGGGTGGTGCGCATTGTATGCCTGTGTGTTACATTACATTCACTAGTAGGAGTGAGAAAAACATCACGGAGTGGTGCGCATTGTATGGGTGTGTGTTACATTACATTCACTAGTAGGAGTGAGAAAAACATCATGCAGTGGGGCGCATTGTATGGGTGTGTGTTACATAACATTCACTAGTAGGAGTGAGAAAAACATCACGGGGTGGTGTGAATCGGAGGGTCTGATTTAGGATAAGCAGTGAGTGGCAATGTCGGATGGAGAAAAGCACCGCGGGGTGGTCAGCATGGGGAGGTCAGGGAACACGCAGTGGCAATATAGGATAGGTTTCTGAAAAACATCGTGGGGTGGTGCGCATTGTATGGGTGTGTGTTACATTACATTCACTAGTAGGAGTGAGAAAAATATCACGGGGTGGTGCGCATTGTATGGGTGTGTGTTACATTACATTCACTAGTAGGAGTGAGAAAAACATCACGGGGTAGTGTGAATCGCAGGGTCTGAATTAGGATAGGCAGTGAGTGGCAATGTAGGATGGAGAAAAGCACCGCGGTGTGGTCAGCATGGGGAGGTCAGGGAACATGCAGTGGCAATGTAGGATAGGTTTCTGAAAAACATCGCGGGGTGGTGCACATTGTATGGGTGTGTGTTACATTACATTCACTAGTAGGAGTGAGAAAAACATCAGGGAGTAGTGCGCATTGTATTTGTGTGTGTTACATTACATTCACTAGTAGGAGTGAGAAAAACATCACGGGGTGGTGTGAATCGCAGGGCCTGAATTAGGATAGGCAGTGAGTGGCAATGTAGGATGGAGAAAAGCACCGCGGGGTGGTCAGCATGGGGAGGTCAGGGAACATGCAATGGCAATGTAGGATAGGTTTCTGAAAAACATCGCGGGGTGGTGCGCATTGTATGGTTGAGTGTTACATTACATTCACTAGTAGGATTGAGAAAAACATCACGGGGTGGTGTGAATCGGAGGGTCTGAATTAGTATAGGCAGTGAGTGGCAGTGTAGGATGGAGAAAAGCACCGCGGTGTGGTCAGCATGGGGAGGTCAGGGAACATGCAGTGGCAATGTAGGATAGGTTTATGAAAAATATCCCGGGGTGGTTCGCATTGTATGGGTGTGTGTTACATTACATTCACTAGTAGGAGTGAGAAAAACATCACGGGGTGGTGTGAATCGGAGGGTCTGAATTAGGATAGGCAGTGAGTGGCAATGAAGGATGGAGAAAAGCACCGCGGGGTGGTCAGCATCGGGACGTCAGGGAACATGCAGTGGCAATGTTGGATAGGTTTCTGAAAAACATCGCGGGATGGTGAACATTGTATGGGTGTGTGTTACATAACATTCACTAGTAGGAGTGAGAAAAACATCACGGGGTGGTGTGAATCGGAAGGTCTGATTTAGGATAGGCAGTGAGTGTCAATGTCGGATGCAGAAAAGCCCTGCGGGGTTGTCAGCATGGGGAGGTCAGGGAACATGCAGTGGCAATGTAGGATAGGTTTCTGAAAATCATCGCGTGGTGGTGCGCATTCTATGGGTGTGTGTTACATTACATTCACTAGTAGGAGTGAGAAAAATATCACGGGGTGGTGCGCATTGTATGGGTGTGTGTTACATTACATTCACTAGTAGCAGTGAGAAAAACATCACGGGGTGGTGTGAATCGCAGGGTCTGAATTAGGATAGGCAGTGAGTGGCAATGTCGGATGCAGAAAAGCACTGCGGGGTGGTCAGCATGGGGAGGTCAGGGAACATGCAGTGGCAATGTAGGATAGGTTTCTGAAAAACATCGCGGGGTGGTGCGCATTCTATGGGTGTGTGTTACATTACATTCACTAGTAGGAGTGAGAAAAATATCAGGGGTTGGTGCGCATTGTATGGGTGTGTGTTACATTACATTCACTTGTAGCAGTGAGAAAAACATCACGGGGTGGTGTGAATCGCAGGGTCTAAATTAGAATAGGCAGTGAGTGGCAATGTAGGAAGGAGAAAAGCACCGAGGGGTGGTCAGCATGGGGAGGTCAGGGAACATGCAGTGGCAATGTAGGAAAGGTTTCTGAAAAACATAGCGGGGTGGTGCGCATTGTATGGGTGTGTGTTATATTACATTCACTAGTAGGAGTGAAAAAAACATCACGGGGTAGTGTGCATTGTATGGGTGTGTGTTACATTACATTCACTAGTAGGAGTGAGAAAAACATCACAGGGTGGTGTGAATCGCAGGGCCTGAATTAGGATAGGCAGTGAGTGGCAATGTAGGATGGAGAAAAGCACCGCGGTGTGCTCAGCATGGGGAGGTCAGGGAACATGCAGTGGCAATGTAGGATAGGTTTCTGAAAAATATCGCGGGGTGGTGCGCATTGTATGTGTGTGTGTTACATTACATTCACTAGTAGGAGTGAGTAAAACATCACGGGGTGGTGTGAATCGGAGGGTCTGAATTAGGATAGGCAGTGAGTGGCAATGTAGGATGGAGAAAAGCACCGCGGGGTGGTCAGCATGGGGAGGTCAGGGAACATGCAGTGGCAATGAACGATAGTTTTCTGAAAAACATCACGGGGTGGTGCGCATTGTATGGGTGTGTGTTACATTACATTCACTAGTAGGAGTGAGAAAAACATCACGGGGTGGTGCGCATTGTATGGGTGTGTGTTACATTACATTCACTAGTAGGAGTGAGATAAACATCACGGGGTGGTGTGAATCGGAGGGTTTGAATTAGGATAGGCAGTGAGTGGCAATGTAGGATGGAGAAACGCACCGCGGGGTGGTCAGCATGGGGACGTCAGGGAACATGCAGTGGCAATGTAGGATAGGTTTCTGAAAAACATCGCGGGTTAGTGCACATTGTATGGGTGTGTGTTACATAACATTCACTAGTAGGAGTGAGAAAAACATCACGGGGTGGTGTGAATCAGAGGGTCTGATTTAGGATAGGCAGTGAGTGGCAATGTCGGATGGAGAAAAGCACCGCGGGGTGGTCAGCATGGGGAGGTCAGGGAACATGCAGTGGCAATGTAGGAAAGGTTTCTGAAAAACATCGCGGGGTGGTGCGCATTGTATGGGTGTGTGTTATATTACATTCACTAGTAGGAGTGAGAAAAACATCACGGGGTAGTGTGCATTGTATGGGTGTGTGTTACATTACATTCACTAGTAGGAGTGAGAAAAACATCACGGGGTGGTGTGAATCGCAGGGCCTGAATTAGGATAGGCAGTGAGTGGCAATGGAGGATGGAGAAAAGCACCGCGGTGTGCTCAGCATGGGGAGGTCAGGGAACATGCAGTGGCAATGTAGGATAGGTTTCTGAAAAATATCGCGGGGTGGTGCGCATTGTATGGGTGTGTGTTACATTACATTCACTAGTAGGAGTGAGTAAAACATCACGGGGTGGTGTGAATCGGAGGGTCTGAATTAGGATAGGCAGTGAGTGGCAATGTAGGATGGAGAAAAGCACCGCGGGGTGGTCAGCATGGGGAGGTCAGGGAACATGCAGTGGCAATGTAGGATAGGTTTCTGAAAAACATCACGGGGTGGTGCGCTTTGTATGGGTGTGTGTTACATTACATTCACTAGTAGGAGTGAGAAAAACATCACGGGGTGGTGCGCATTGTATGGGTGTGTGTTACATTACATTCACTAGTAGGAGTGAGATAAACATCACGGGGTGGTGTGAATCGGAGGGTTTGAATTAGGATAGGCAGTGAGTGGCAATGTAGGATGGAGAAACGCACCGCGGGGTGGTCAGCATGGGGACGTCAGGGTACATGCAGTGGCAATGTAGGATAGGTTTCTGAAAAACATCGCGGGGTGGTGCGCATTGTATGGGTGTGTGTTACATTACATTCACTAGTAGGAGTGAGAAAAACATCACGGGGTGGTGCGCATTGTAAGGGTGTGTGTTACATTACATTCACTAGTAGGAATGAGAAAAACATCACGCAGTGGGGCGCATTGTATGGGTGTGTGTTACATTACATTCACTAGTAGGAGTGAGAAAAACATCACGGGGTGGTGTGAATCGGAGGGTCTGAATTAGGATAGGCAGTGAGTGGCAATGTAGGATGGAGAAAAGCACCGCGGGGTGGTCAGCATGGGGAGGTCAGGGAACATGCAGTGGCAATGTAGGATAGGTTTATGAAAAATATCGCGGGATGGTGCGCATTGTATGGGTGTGTGTTACATTACATTCACTAGTAGGAGTGAGAAAAACATCACGGGGTGGTGTGAATCGGAGGGTCTGAATTAGAATAGGCAGTGAGTAGCAATGTAGGATGGAGAAAAGCACCGCGGGGTGGTCAGCATGGGGAGGTCAGGGAACATGCAGTGGCAATATAGGATAGGTTTCTGAAAAACATCGTGGGGTGGTGCGCATTTTATGGGTGTGTGTTACATAACATTCACTAGTAGGAGTGAGAAAAACATCACGGGGTGGTGTGAATCGGAGGGTCTGATTTAGGATAGGCAGTGAGTGGCAATGTCGGATGGAGAAAAGCACCGCGGGGTGGTCAGCATGGGGAGGTCAGGGAACACGCAGTGGCAATATAGGATAGGTTTCTGAAAAACATCGTAGGGTGGTGCGCATTGTATGGGTGTGTGTTACATTTCATTCACTAGTAGGAGTGAGAAAAATATCACGGGGTGATGCGCATTTTATGGGTGTGTGTTACATTACATTCACTAGTAGGAGTGAGAAAAACATCACGGGGTGGTGTCAATCGCAGGGTCTGAATTAGGATAGGCAGTGAGTGGCAATGTAGGATGGAGAAAAGCACCGCGGGGTGGTCAGCATGGGGAGGTCATGGAACATGCAGTGGCAATGTAGGATAGGTTTCTGAAAAACATCGCAGGGTGGTGCGCATTGTATGGGTGTGTGTTACATTACATTCACTAGTAGGAGTGAGAAAAACATCAGGGAGTAGTGCGCATTGTATGGGTGTGTGTTACATTACATTCACTAGTAGGAGTGAGAAAAACATCACGGGGTGGTGTGAATCGCAGGGCCTGAATTAGGATAGGCAGTGAGAGGGAATGTAGGACGGAGAAAAGCACCGCGGGGTGGTCAGCATGGGGAGGTCAGGGAACATGCAATGGCAATGTAGGATAGGTTTCTGAAAAACATCTCGGGGTGGTGCGCATTGTATGGTTGTGTGTTACATTACATTCACTAGTAGGATTGAGAAAAACATCACGGGGTGGTGTGAATCGGAGGGTCTGAATTAGTATAGGCAGTGAGTGGCAGTGTAGGATGGAGAAAAGCACCGCGGTGTGGTCAGCATGGGGAGGTCAGGGAACATGCAGTGGCAATGTAGGATAGGTTTATGAAAATTATAGCGGGGTGGTGCGCATTGTATGGGTGTGTATTACATTACATTCACTAGTAGGAGTGAGAAAAACATCATGGGGTGGTGTGAATCGGAGGGTCTGAATTAGGATAGGCAGTGAGTGGCAATGAAGGATGGAGAAAAGCACCGCGGGGTGGTCAGCATGGGGACGTCAGGGAACATGCAGTGGCAATGTAGGATAGGTTTCTGAAAAACATCGCGGGATGGTGCACATTGTATGGGTGTGTGTTACATAACATTCACTAGTAGGAGTGAGAAAAACATCACGGGGTGGTGTGAATCGGAGGGTCTGATTTAGGATAGGCAGTGAGTGGCAATGTAGGATGCAGAAAAGCACTGCGGGGTGGTCAGCATGGGGAGGTCAGGGAACATGCAGTGGCAATGTAGGATAGGTTTCTGAAAAACATCGCGGGGTGGTGCGCATTCTATGGGTGTGTGTTACATTACATTCACTAGTAGGAGTGAGAAAAATATCACGGGGTGGTGCGCATTGTATGGGTGTGTGTTACATTACATTCACTAGTAGCAGTGAGAAAAACATCACGGGGTGGTGTGAATCGCAGGGTCTGAATTAGGATAGGCAGTGAGTGGCAATGTCGGATGCAGAAAAGCACTGCGGGGTTGTCAGCATGGGGAGGTCAGGGAACATGCAGTGGCAATGTAGGATAGGTTTCTGAAAAACATCGCGGGGTGGTGCGCATTCTATGGGTGTGTGTTACATTACATTCACTAGTAGGAGTGAGAAAAATATCACGGGGTGGTGCGCATTGTATGGGTGTGTGTTACATTACATTCACTAGTAGCAGTGAGAAAAACATCACGGGGTGGTGTGAATCGCAGGGTCTGAATTAGAATAGGCAGTGAGTGGCAATGTAGGATGGAGAAAAGCACCGAGGGGTGGTCAGCATGGGGAGGTCAGGGAACATGCAGTGGCAATGTAGGAAAGGTTTCTGAAAAACATCGCGGGGTGGTGCGCATTGTATGGGTGTGTGTTATGTTACATTCACTAGTAGGAGTGAGAAAAACATCACGGGGTGGTGCGCATTGTATGGGTGTGTGTTACATTACATTCACTAGTAGGATTGAGAAAAACATCACGGGGTGGTGTGAATCGTAGGGTCTGAATTAGGATGGGCAGTGAGTGGCAATGAAGGATGGAGAAAAGCACCGCGGGGTGGTCAGCATGGGGACGTCAGGGAACATGCAGTGGCAATGTAGGATAGGTTTCTGAAAAACATCGCGGGATGGTGCACATTGTATGGGTGTGTGTTACATAACATTCACTAGTAGGAGTGAGAAAAACATCACGGGGTGGTGTGAATCGGAGGGTCTGATTTAGGATAGGCAGTGAGTGGCAATGTCGGATGCAGAAAAGCACTGCGGGGTGGTCAGCATGGGGAGGTCAGGGAACATGCAGTGGCAATGTAGGATAGGTTTCTGAAAAACATCGCGGGGTGGTGCGCATTCTATGGGTGTGTGTTACATTACATTCACTAGTAGGAGTGAGAAAAATATCACGGGGTGGTGCGCATTGTATGGGTGTGTGTTACATTACATTCACTAGTAGCAGTGAGAAAAACATCACGGGGTGGTGTGAATCGCAGGGTCTGAATTAGGATAGGCAGTGAGTGGCAATGTCGGATGCAGAAAAGCACTGCGGGGTGGTCAGCATGGGGAGGTCAGGGAACATGCAGTGGCAATGTAGGATAGGTTTCTGAAAAACATCGCGGGGTGGTGCGCATTCTATGGGTGTGTGTTACATTACATTCACTAATAGGAGTGAGAAAAATATCACGGGGTGGTGCGCATTGTATGGGTGTGTGTTACATTACATTCACTAGTAGCAGTGTGAAAAACATCACGGGGTGGTGCGAATCGCAGGGTCTGAATTAGAATAGGCAGTGAGTGGCAATGTAGGATGGAGAAAAGCACCGAGGGGTGGTCAGCATGGGGAGGTCAGGGAACATGCAGTGGCAATGTAGGAAAGGTTTCTGAAAAACATCGCGGGGTGGTGCGCATTGTATGGGTGTGTGTTATATTACATTCACTAGTAGGAGTGAGAAAAACATCACGGGGTAGTGTGCATTGTATGGGTGTGTGTTACATTACATTCCCTAGTAGGAGTGAGAAAAACATCACGGGGTGGTGTGAATCGCAGGGCCTGAATTAGGCTAGGCAGTGAGTGGCAATGTAGGATGGAGAAAAGCACCGCGGTGTGCTCAGCATGGGGAGGTCAGGGAACATGCAGTGGCAATGTAGGATAGGTTTCTGAAAAACATCGCGGGGGAGTGCACATTGTATGGGTGTGTGTTACATAACATTCACTAGTAGGAGTGAGAAAAACATCACGGGGTGGTGTGAATCAGAGGGTCTGATTTAGGATAGGCAGTGAGTGCCAATGTCGGATGGAGAAAAGCACCGCGGGGTGGTCAGCATGGGGAGGTCAGGGAACATGCATTGGCAATGTAGGATAGGTTTCTGAAAAACTTCGCGGGGTGGTGCGCATTGTATGCCTGTGTGTTACATTACATTCACTAGTAGGAGTGAGAAAAACATCACGGAGTGGTGCGCATTGTATGGGTGTGTGTTACATTACATTCACTAGTAGGAGTGAGAAAAACATCATGCAGTGGGGCGCATTGTATGGGTGTGTGTTACATTACATTCACTAGTAGGAGTGAGAAAAACATCACGGGGTGGTGTGAATCGGAGGGTCTGAATTAGGAAAGGCAGTGAGTGGCAATGTAGGATGGAGAAAAGCACCGCGGGGTGGTCAGCATGGGGAGGTCAGGGAACATGCAGTGGCAATGTAGGATAGGTTTCTGAAAAATATCGCGGGGTGGTGCGCATTGTATGGGTGTGTGTTACATTACATTCACTAGTAGGAGTGAGAAAAACATCACGGGGTGGTGTGAATCGGAGGGTCTGAATTAGAATAGGCAGTGAGTAGCAATGTAGGATGGAGAAAAGCACCGCGGGGTGGTCAGCATGGGGAGGTCAGGGAACATGCAGTGGCAATATAGGATAGGTTTCTGAAAAACATCGTGGGGTGGTGCGCATTGTATGGGTGTGTGTTACATAACATTCACTAGTAGGAGTGAGAAAAACATCACGGGGTGGTGTGAATCGGAGGGTCTGATTTAGGATAAGCAGTGAGTGGCAATGTCGGATGGAGAAAAGCACCGCGGGGTGGTCAGCATGGGGAGGTCAGGGAACACGCAGTGGCAATATAGGATAGGTTTCTGAAAAACATCGTGGGGTGGTGCGCATTGTATGGGTGTGTGTTACATTACATTCACTAGTAGGAGTGAGAAAAATATCACGGGGTGGTGCGCATTGTATGGGTGTGTGTTACATTACATTCACTAGTAGGAGTGAGAAAAACATCACGGGGTAGTGTGAATTGCAGGGTCTGAATTAGGATAGGCAGTGAGTGGCAATGTAGGATGGAGAAAAGCACCGCGGTGTGGTCAGCATGGGGAGGTCAGGGAACATGCAGTGGCAATGTAGGATAGGTTTCTGAAAAACATCGCGGGGTGGTGCGCATTGTATGGGTGTGTGTTACATTACATTCACTAGTAGGAGCGAGAAAAACATCAGGGATTAGTGCGCATTGTATTTGTGTGTGTTACATTACATTCACTAGTAGGAGTGAGAAAAACATCACGGGGTGGTGTGAATCGCAGGGCCTGAATTAGGATAGGCAGTGAGTGGCAATGTAGGATGGAGAAAAGCACCGCGGGGTGGTCAGCATGGGGAGGTCAGGGAACATGCAATGGCAATGTAGGATAGGTTTCTGAAAAACATCGCGGGGTGGTGCGCATTGTATGGTTGTGTGTTACATTACATTCACTAGTAGGATTGAGAAAAACATCACGGGGTGGTGTGAATCGGAGGGTCTGAATTAGTATAGGCAGTGAGTGGCAGTGTAGGATGGAGAAAAGCACCGCGGTGTGGTCAGCATGGGGAGGTCAGGGAACATGCAGTGGCAATGTAGGATAGGTTTATGAAAAATATCCCGGGGTGGTTGGCATTGTATGGGTGTGTGTTACATTACATTCACTAGTAGGAGTGAGAAAAACATCACGGGGTGGTGTGAATCAGAGGGTCTGAATTAGCATAGGCAGTGAGTGGCAATGAAGGATGGAGAAAAGCACCGCGGGGTGGTCAGCATGGGGACGTCAGGGAACATGCAGTGGCAATGTAGGATAGGTTTCTGAAAAACATCGCGGGATGGTGAACATTGTATGGGTGTGTGTTACATAACATTCACTAGTAGGAGTGAGAAAAACATCACGGGGTGGTGTGAATCGGAAGGTCTGATTTAGGATAGGCAGTGAGTGGCAATGTCGGATGCAGAAAAGCCCTGCGGGGTGGTCAGCATGGGGAGGTCAGGGAACATGCAGTGGCAATGTAGGATAGGTTTCTGAAAAACATCGCGGGGTGGTGCGCATTCTATGGGTGTGTGTTACATTACATTCACTAGTAGGAGTGAGAAAAATATCACGGGGTGGTGTGAATCGGAGGGTCTGAATTAGGATAGGCAGTGAGTGGCAATGAAGGATGGAGAAAAGCACCGCGGTGTGCTCAGCATGGGGAGGTCAGGGAACATGCATTGGCAATGTAGGATAGGTTTCTGAAAAACTTCGCGGGGTGGTGCGCATTGTATGCCTGTGTGTTACATTACATTCACTAGTAGGAGTGAGAAAAACATCACGGAGTGGTGCGCATTGTATGGGTGTGTGTTACATTACATTCACTAGTAGGAGTGAGAAAAACATCATGCAGTGGGGCGCATTGTATGGGTGTGTGTTACATTACATTCACTAGTACGAGTGAGAAAAACATCACGGGGTGGTGTGAATCGGAGGGTCTGAATTAGGATAGGCAGTGAGTGGCAATGTAGGATGGAGAAAAGCACCGCGGGGTGGTCAGCATGGGGAGGTCAGGGAACATGCAGTGGCAATGTAGGATAGGTTTCTGAAAAATATCGCGGGGTGGTGCGCATTGTATGGGTGTGTGTTACATTACATTCACTAGTAGGAGTGAGAAAAACATCACGGGGTGGTGTGATTCGGAGGGTCTGAATTAGAATAGGCAGTGAGTAGCAATGTAGGATGGAGAAAAGCACCGCGGGGTGGTCAGCATGGGGAGGTCAGGGAACATGCAGTGGCAATATAGGATAGGTTTCTGAAAAACATCGTGGGGTGGTGCGCATTGTATGGGTGTGTGTTACATAACATTCACTAGTAGGAGTGAGAAAAACATCACGGGGTGGTGTGAATCGGAGGGTCTGATTTAGGATAAGCAGTGAGTGGCAATGTCGGATGGAGAAAAGCACCGCGGGGTGGTCAGCATGGGGAGGTCAGGGAACACGCAGTGGCAATATAGGATAGGTTTCTGAAAAACATCGTGGGGTGGTGCGCATTGTATGGGTGTGTGTTACATTACATTCACTAGTAGGAGTGAGAAAAATATCACGGGGTGGTGCGCATTGTATGGGTGTGTGTTACATTACATTCACTAGTAGGAGTGAGAAAAACATCACGGGGTAGTGTGAATCGCAGGGTCTGAATTAGGATAGGCAGTGAGTGGCAATGTAGGATGGAGAAAAGCACCGCGGTGTGGTCAGCATGGGGAGGTCAGGGAACATGCAGTGGCAATGTAGGATAGGTTTCTGAAAAACATCGCGGGGTGGTGCGCATTGTATGGGTGTGTGTTACATTACATTCACTAGTAGGAGTGAGAAAAACATCAGGGAGTAGTGCGCATTGTATTTGTGTGTGTTACATTACATTCACTAGTAGGAGTGAGAAAAACATCACGGGGTGGTGTGAATCGCAGGGCCTGAATTAGGATAGGCAGTGAGTGGCAATGTAGGATGGAGAAAAGCACCGCGGGGTGGTCAGCATGGGGAGGTCAGGGAACATGCAATGGCAATGTAGGATAGGTTTCTGAAAAACATCGCGGGGTGGTGCGCATTGTATGGTTGAGTGTTACATTACATTCACTAGTAGGATTGAGAAAAACATCACGGGGTGGTGTGAATCGGAGGGTCTGAATTAGTATAGGCAGTGAGTGGCAGTGTAGGATGGAGAAAAGCACCGCGGTGTGGTCAGCATGGGGAGGTCAGGGAACATGCAGTGGCAATGTAGGATAGGTTTATGAAAAATATCCCGGGGTGGTTCGCATTGTATGGGTGTGTGTTACATTACATTCACTAGTAGGAGTGAGAAAAACATCACGGGGTGGTGTGAATCGGAGGGTCTGAATTAGGATAGGCAGTGAGTGGCAATGAAGGATGGAGAAAAGCACCGCGGGGTGGTCAGCATCGGGACGTCAGGGAACATGCAGTGGCAATGTTGGATAGGTTTCTGAAAAACATCGCGGGATGGTGAACATTGTATGGGTGTGTGTTACATAACATTCACTAGTAGGAGTGAGAAAAACATCACGGGGTGGTGTGAATCGGAAGGTCTGATTTAGGATAGGCAGTGAGTGTCAATGTCGGATGCAGAAAAGCCCTGCGGGGTTGTCAGCATGGGGAGGTCAGGGAACATGCAGTGGCAATGTAGGATAGGTTTCTGAAAATCATCGCGTGGTGGTGCGCATTCTATGGGTGTGTGTTACATTACATTCACTAGTAGGAGTGAGAAAAATATCACGGGGTGGTGCGCATTGTATGGGTGTGTGTTACATTACATTCACTAGTAGCAGTGAGAAAAACATCACGGGGTGGTGTGAATCGCAGGGTCTGAATTAGGATAGGCAGTGAGTGGCAATGTCGGATGCAGAAAAGCACTGCGGGGTGGTCAGCATGGGGAGGTCAGGGAACATGCAGTGGCAATGTAGGATAGGTTTCTGAAAAACATCGCGGGGTGGTGCGCATTCTATGGGTGTGTGTTACATTACATTCACTAGTAGGAGTGAGAAAAATATCAGGGGTTGGTGCGCATTGTATGGGTGTGTGTTACATTACATTCACTTGTAGCAGTGAGAAAAACATCACGGGGTGGTGTGAATCGCAGGGTCTAAATTAGAATAGGCAGTGAGTGGCAATGTAGGAAGGAGAAAAGCACCGAGGGGTGGTCAGCATGGGGAGGTCAGGGAACATGCAGTGGCAATGTAGGAAAGGTTTCTGAAAAACATAGCGGGGTGGTGCGCATTGTATGGGTGTGTGTTATATTACATTCACTAGTAGGAGTGAAAAAAACATCACGGGGTAGTGTGCATTGTATGGGTGTGTGTTACATTACATTCACTAGTAGGAGTGAGAAAAACATCACAGGGTGGTGTGAATCGCAGGGCCTGAATTAGGATAGGCAGTGAGTGGCAATGTAGGATGGAGAAAAGCACCGCGGTGTGCTCAGCATGGGGAGGTCAGGGAACATGCAGTGGCAATGTAGGATAGGTTTCTGAAAAATATCGCGGGGTGGTGCGCATTGTATGTGTGTGTGTTACATTACATTCACTAGTAGGAGTGAGTAAAACATCACGGGGTGGTGTGAATCGGAGGGTCTGAATTAGGATAGGCAGTGAGTGGCAATGTAGGATGGAGAAAAGCACCGCGGGGTGGTCAGCATGGGGAGGTCAGGGAACATGCAGTGGCAATGAACGATAGTTTTCTGAAAAACATCACGGGGTGGTGCGCATTGTATGGGTGTGTGTTACATTACATTCACTAGTAGGAGTGAGAAAAACATCACGGGGTGGTGCGCATTGTATGGGTGTGTGTTACATTACATTCACTAGTAGGAGTGAGATAAACATCACGGGGTGGTGTGAATCGGAGGGTTTGAATTAGGATAGGCAGTGAGTGGCAATGTAGGATGGAGAAACGCACCGCGGGGTGGTCAGCATGGGGACGTCAGGGAACATGCAGTGGCAATGTAGGATAGGTTTCTGAAAAACATCGCGGGTTAGTGCACATTGTATGGGTGTGTGTTACATAACATTCACTAGTAGGAGTGAGAAAAACATCACGGGGTGGTGTGAATCAGAGGGTCTGATTTAGGATAGGCAGTGAGTGGCAATGTCGGATGGAGAAAAGCACCGCGGGGTGGTCAGCATGGGGAGGTCAGGGAACATGCAGTGGCAATGTAGGAAAGGTTTCTGAAAAACATCGCGGGGTGGTGCGCATTGTATGGGTGTGTGTTATATTACATTCACTAGTAGGAGTGAGAAAAACATCACGGGGTAGTGTGCATTGTATGGGTGTGTGTTACATTTCATTCACTAGTAGGAGTGAGAAAAACATCACGGGGTGGTGTGAATCGCAGGGCCTGAATTAGGATAGGCAGTGAGTGGCAATGGAGGATGGAGAAAAGCACCGCGGTGTGCTCAGCATGGGGAGGTCAGGGAACATGCAGTGGCAATGTAGGATAGGTTTCTGAAAAATATCGCGGGGTGGTGCGCATTGTATGGGTGTGTGTTACATTACATTCACTAGTAGGAGTGAGTAAAACATCACGGGGTGGTGTGAATCGGAGGGTCTGAATTAGGATAGGCAGTGAGTGGCAATGTAGGATGGAGAAAAGCACCGCGGGGTGGTCAGCATGGGGAGGTCAGGGAACATGCAGTGGCAATGAACGATAGTTTTCTGAAAAACATCACGGGGTGGTGCGCTTTGTATGGGTGTGTGTTACATTACATTCACTAGTAGGAGTGAGAAAAACATCACGGGGTGGTGCGCATTGTATGGGTGTGTGTTACATTACATTCACTAGTAGGAGTGAGATAAACATCACGGGGTGGTGTGAATCGGAGGGTTTGAATTAGGATAGGCAGTGAGTGGCAATGTAGGATGGAGAAACGCACCGCGGGGTGGTCAGCATGGGGACGTCAGGGTACATGCAGTGGCAATGTAGGATAGGTTTCTGAAAAACATCGCGGGGTGGTGCGCATTGTATGGGTGTGTGTTACATTACATTCACTAGTAGGAGTGAGAAAAACATCACGGGGTGGTGCGCATTGTAAGGGTGTGTGTTACATTACATTCACTAGTAGGAATGAGAAAAACATCACGCAGTGGGGCGCATTGTATGGGTGTGTGTTACATTACATTCACTAGTAGGAGTGAGAAAAACATCACGGGGTGGTGTGAATCGGAGGGTCTGAATTAGGATAGGCAGTGAGTGGCAATGTAGGATGGAGAAAAGCACCGCGGGGTGGTCAGCATGGGGAGGTCAGGGAACATGCAGTGGCAATGTAGGATAGGTTTATGAAAAATATCGCGGGATGGTGCGCATTGTATGGGTGTGTGTTACATTACATTCACTAGTAGGAGTGAGAAAAACATCACGGGGTGGTGTGAATCGGAGGGTCTGAATTAGAATAGGCAGTGAGTAGCAATGTAGGATGGAGAAAAGCACCGCGGGGTGGTCAGCATGGGGAGGTCAGGGAACATGCAGTGGCAATATAGGATAGGTTTCTGAAAAACATCGTGGGGTGGTGCGCATTTTATGGGTGTGTGTTACATAACATTCACTAGTAGGAGTGAGAAAAACATCACGGGGTGGTGTGAATCGGAGGGTCTGATTTAGGATAGGCAGTGAGTGGCAATGTCGGATGGAGAAAAGCACCGCGGGGTGGTCAGCATGGGGAGGTCAGGGAACACGCAGTGGCAATATAGGATAGGTTTCTGAAAAACATCGTAGGGTGGTGCGCATTGTATGGGTGTGTGTTACATTTCATTCACTAGTAGGAGTGAGAAAAATATCACGGGGTGATGCGCATTTTATGGGTGTGTGTTACATTACATTCACTAGTAGGAGTGAGAAAAACATCACGGGGTGGTGTCAATCGCAGGGTCTGAATTAGGATAGGCAGTGAGTGGCAATGTAGGATGGAGAAAAGCACCGCGGGGTGGTCAGCATGGGGAGGTCATGGAACATGCAGTGGCAATGTAGGATAGGTTTCTGAAAAACATCGCAGGGTGGTGCGCATTGTATGGGTGTGTGTTACATTACATTCACTAGTAGGAGTGAGAAAAACATCAGGGAGTAGTGCGCATTGTATGGGTGTGTGTTACATTACATTCACTAGTAGGAGTGAGAAAAACATCACGGGGTGGTGTGAATCGCAGGGCCTGAATTAGGATAGGCAGTGAGAGGGAATGTAGGACGGAGAAAAGCACCGCGGGGTGGTCAGCATGGGGAGGTCAGGGAACATGCAATGGCAATGTAGGATAGGTTTCTGAAAAACATCTCGGGGTGGTGCGCATTGTATGGTTGTGTGTTACATTACATTCACTAGTAGGATTGAGAAAAACATCACGGGGTGGTGTGAATCGGAGGGTCTGAATTAGTATAGGCAGTGAGTGGCAGTGTAGGATGGAGAAAAGCACCGCGGTGTGGTCAGCATGGGGAGGTCAGGGAACATGCAGTGGCAATGTAGGATAGGTTTATGAAAATTATAGCGGGGTGGTGCGCATTGTATGGGTGTGTATTACATTACATTCACTAGTAGGAGTGAGAAAAACATCATGGGGTGGTGTGAATCGGAGGGTCTGAATTAGGATAGGCAGTGAGTGGCAATGAAGGATGGAGAAAAGCACCGCGGGGTGGTCAGCATGGGGACGTCAGGGAACATGCAGTGGCAATGTAGGATAGGTTTCTGAAAAACATCGCGGGATGGTGCACATTGTATGGGTGTGTGTTACATAACATTCACTAGTAGGAGTGAGAAAAACATCACGGGGTGGTGTGAATCGGAGGGTCTGATTTAGGATAGGCAGTGAGTGGCAATGTAGGATGCAGAAAAGCACTGCGGGGTGGTCAGCATGGGGAGGTCAGGGAACATGCAGTGGCAATGTAGGATAGGTTTCTGAAAAACATCGCGGGGTGTTGCGCATTCTATGGGTGTGTGTTACATTACATTCACTAGTAGGAGTCAGAAAAATATCACGGGGTGGTGCGCATTGTATGGGTGTGTGTTACATTACATTCACTAGTAGCAGTGAGAAAAACATCACGGGGTGGTGTGAATCGCAGGGTCTGAATTAGGATAGGCAGTGAGTGGCAATGTCGGATGCAGAAAAGCACTGCGGGGTTGTCAGCATGGGGAGGTCAGGGAACATGCAGTGGCAATGTAGGATAGGTTTCTGAAAAACATCGCGGGGTGGTGCGCATTCTATGGGTGTGTGTTACATTACATTCACTAGTAGGAGTGAGAAAAATATCACGGGGTGGTGCGCATTGTATGGGTGTGTGTTACATTACATTCACTAGTAGCAGTGAGAAAAACATCACGGGGTGGTGTGAATCGCAGGGTCTGAATTAGAATAGGCAGTGAGTGGCAATGTAGGATGGAGAAAAGCACCGAGGGGTGGTCAGCATGGGGAGGTCAGGGAACATGCAGTGGCAATGTAGGAAAGGTTTCTGAAAAACATCGCGGGGTGGTGCGCATTGTATGGGTGTGTGTTATGTTACATTCACTAGTAGGAGTGAGAAAAACATCACGGGGTGGTGCGCATTGTATGGGTGTGTGTTACATTACATTCACTACTAGGAGTGAGATAAACATCACGGGGTCGTGTGAATCGGAGGGTATGAATTAGGATAGGCAGTGAGTGGCAATGTAGGATGGAGAAACGCACCGCGGGGTGGTCAGCATGGGGACATCAGGGAACATGCAGTGGCAATGTAGGATAGGTTTCTGAAAAACATTGCGGGGTAGTGCACATTGTATGGGTGTGTGTTACATAACATTCACTAGTAGGAGTGAGAAAAACATCACGGGGTGGTGTGAATCAGAGGGTCTGATTTAGGATAGGCAGTGAGTGGCAATGTCGGATAGAGAAAAGCACCGCGGTGTGGTCAGCATGGGGAGGTCAGGGAATATGCATTGGCAATGTAGGATAGGTTTCTGAAAAACATCGCGGGGTGGTGCGCATTGTATGGGTGTGTGTTACATTACATTCACTAGTAGGAGTGAGAAAAACATCACGGGGTGGTGCGCATTGTAAGGGTGTGTGTTACATTACATTCACTAGTAGGAGTGAGAAAAACATCACGCAGTGGTGCGCATTGTATGGGTGTGTGTTACATTACATTCACTAGTAGGAGTGAGAAAAACATCACGGGGTGGTGTGAATCGGAGGGCCTGAATTAGGATAGGCAGTGAGTGGCAATGTAGGATGGAGAAAAGCACCGCGGGGTGGTCAGCATGGGGAGGTCAGGGAACATGCAGTGGCAATGTAGGATAGGTTTGTGAAAAATATCGCGGGGTGGTGCGCATTCTATGGGTGTGTGTTACATTACATTCACTAGTAGGAGTGAGAAAAACATCACGCAGTGGGGCGCATTGTATGGGTGTGTGTTACATTACATTCACTAGTAGGAGTGAGAAAAACATCACGGGGTGGTGTGAATCGGAGGGTCTGAATTAGGATAGGCAGTGAGTGGCAATGTAGGATGGAGAAAAGCACCGCGGGGTGGTCAGCATGGGGAGGTCAGGGAACATGCAGTGGCAATGAAGGATAGGTTTCTGAAAAATATCGCGGGGTGGTGCGCATTGTATGGGTGTGTGTTACATTACATTCACTAGTAGGAGTGAGAAAAACATCACGGGGTGGTGTGAATCGGAGGGTCTGAATTAGAATAGGCAGTGAGTAGCAATGTAGGATGGAGAAAAGCACCGCGGGGTGGTCAGCATTGGGAGGTCAGGGAACATGCAGTGGCAATATAGGATAGGTTTCTGAAAAACATCGTGGGGTGGTGCGCATTGTATGGGTGTGTGTTACATAACATTCACTAGTAGGAGTGAGAAAAACATCACGGGGTGGTGTGAATCGAAGGGTCTGATTTAGGATAAGCAGTGAGTGGCAATGTCGGATGGAGAAAAGCACCGCGGGGTGGTCAGCATGGGGAGGTCAGGGAACACACAGTGGCAATATAGGATAGGTTTCTGAAAAACATCGTGGGGTGGTGCGCATTGTATGGGTGTGTGTTACATTACATTCACGAGTAGGAGTGAGAAAAATATCACGGGGTGGTGCGCATTGTATGGGTGTGTGTTACATTACATTCACTAGTAGGAGTGAGAAAAATATCACGGGGTGATGCGCATTTTATGGGTGTGTGTTACATTACATTCACTAGTAGGAGTGAGAAAAACATCACGGGGTGGTGTCAATCGCAGGGTCTGAATTAGGATAGGCAGTGAGTGGCAATGTAGGATGGAGAAAAGCACCGCGGGGTGGTCATTATGGGGAGGTCAGGGAACATGCAGTGGCAAGGTAGGATAGGTTTCTGAAAAACATCGCAAGGTGGTGCGCATTGTATGGGTGTGTGTTACATTACATTCACTAGTAGGAGTAAGAAAAACCTCAGGGAGTAGTGCGCATTGTATGGGTGTGTGTTACATTACATTCACTAGTAGGAGTGAGAAAAACATCACGGGGTGGTGTGAATCGCAGGGCCTGAATTAGGATAGGCAGTGAGTGGGAATGTAGGATGGAGAAAAGCACCGCGGGGTGGTCAGCATGGGGAGGTCAGGGAACATGCAATGGCAATGTAGGATAGGTTTCTGAAAAACATCGCGGGGTGGTGCGCATTGTATGGTTGTGTGTTACATTACATTCACTAGTAGGATTGAGAAAAACATCACGGGGTGGTGTGAATCGGAGGGTCTGAATTAGTATAGGCAGTGAGTGGCAGTGTAGGATGGAGAAAAGCACCGCGGTGTGGTCAGCATGGGGAGGTCAGGGAACATGCAGTGGCAATGTAGGATAGGTTTATGAAAATTATCGCGGGGTGGTGCGCATTGTATGGGTGTGTGTTACATTACATTCACTAGTAGGAGTGAGAAAAACATCTTGGGGTGGTGTGAATCGGAGGGTCTGAATTAGGATAGGCAGTGAGTGGCAATGAAGGATGGAGAAAAGCACCGCGGGGTGGTCAGCATGGGGACGTCAGGGAACATGCAGTGGCAATGTAGGATAGGTTTCTGAAAAACATCGCGGGATGGTGCACATTGTATGGGTGTGTGTTACATAACATTCACTAGTAGGAGTGAGAAAAACATCACGGGGTGGTGTGAATCGGAGGGTCTGATTTAGGATAGGCAGTGAGTGGCAATGTCGGTTGCAGAAAAGCACTGCGGGGTGGTCAGCATGGGGAGGTCAGGGAACATGCAGTGGCAATGTAGGATAGGTTTCTGAAAAACATCGCGGGGTGGTGCGCATTCTATGGGTGTGTGTTACATTACATTCACTAGTAGGAGTGAGAAAAATATCACGGGGTGGTGCGCATTGTATGGGTGTGTGTTATATTACATTCACTAGTAGGAGTGAGAAAAACATCACGGGGTAGTGTGCATTGTATGGGTGTGTGTTACATTACATTCACTAGTAGGAGTGAGAAAAACATCACGGGGTGGTGTGAATCGCAGGGCCTGAATTAGGATAGGCAGTGAGTGGCAATGTAGGATGGAGAAAAGCACCGCGGTGTACTCAGCATGGGGAGGTCAGGGAACATGCAGTGGCAATGTAGGATAGGTTTCTGAAAAATATCGCGGGGTGGTGCGCATTGTATGGGTGTGTGTTACATTACATTCACTAGTAGGAGTGAGTAAAACATCACGGGGTGGTGTGAATCGGAGGGTCTGAATTAGGATAGGCAGTGAGTGGCAATTTAGGATGGAGAAAAGCACCGCGGGGTGGTCAGCATGGGGAGGTCAGGGAACATGCAGTGGCAATGAACGATAGTTTTCTGAAAAACATCACGGGGTGGTGCGCATTGTATGGGTGTGTGTTACATTACATTCACTAGTAGGAGTGAGAAAAACATCACGGGGTGGTGCGCATTGTATGGGTGTGTGTTACATTACATTCACTAGTAGGAGTGAGATAAACATCACGGGGTGGTGTGAATCGGAGGGTTTGAATTAGGATAGGCAGTGAGTGGCAATGTAGGATGGAGAAACGCACCGCGGGGTGGTCAGCATGGGGACATCAGGGAACATGCAGTGGCAATGTAGGATAGGTTTCTGAAAAAAATCGCGGGGTGGTGCGCATTGTATGGGTGTGTGTTACATTACATTCACTAGTAGCAGTGAGAAAAAACATCACGGGGTGGTGTGAATCGCAGGGTCTGAATTAGGATAGGCAGTGAGTGGCAATGTCGGATGCAGAAAAGCACTGCGGGGTGGTCAGCATGGGGAGGTCAGGGAACATGCAGTGGCAATGTAGGATAGGTTTCTGAAAAACATCGCGGGGTGGTGCGCATTCTATGGGTGTGTGTTACATTACATTCACTAGTAGGAGTGAGAAAAATATCACGGGGTGGTGCGCATTGTATGGGTGTGTGTTACATTACATTCACTTGTAGCAGTGAGAAAAACATCACGGGGTGGTGTGAATCGCAGGGTCTGAATTAGAATAGGCAGTGAGTGGCAATGTAGGATGGAGAAAAGCACCGAGGGGTGGTCAGCATGGGGAGGTCAGGGAACATGCAGTGGCAATGTAGGAAAGGTTTCTGAAAAACATCGCGGGGTGGTGCGCATTGTATGGGTGTGTGTTATATTACATTCACTAGTAGGAGTGAGAAAAACATCACGGGGGAGTGTGCATTGTATGGGTGTGTGTTACATTACATTCACTAGTAGGAGTGAGAAAAACATCACGGGGTGGTGTGAATCGCAGGGCCTGAATTAGGATAGGCAGTGAGTGGCAATGTAGGATGGAGAAAAGCACCATGGTGTGCTCAGCATGGGGAGATCAGGGAACATGCAGTGGCAATGTATGATAGGTTTCTGAAAAATATCGCGGGGTGGTGCGCATTGTATGGGTGTGTGTTACATTACATTCACTAGTAGGAGTGAGTAAAACATCACGGGGTGGTGTGAATTGGAGGGTCTGAATTAGGATAGGCAGTGAGTGGCAATGTAGGATGGAGAAAAGCACCGCGGGGTGGTCAGCATGGGGAGGTCAGGGAACATGCAATGGCAATGTAGGATAGCTTTCTGAAAAACATCGCGGGGTGGTGCGCATTGTATGGGTGTGTGTTACATTACATTCACTAGTAGGAGTGAGAAAAACATCACGGGGTGGTGCGCATTGTATGGGTGTGTGTTACATTACATTCACTAGTAAGAGTGAGAAAAACATCACGCGGTGGTGCGCATTGTATGGGTGTGTGTTACATTACATTCACTAGTAGGAGTGAGAAAAACATCACGGGGTGGTGTGAATCGGAGGGTCTGAATTAGTATAGGCAGTGAGTGGCAATGTAGGATGGAGAAAAGCACCGCGGTGTGGTCAGCATGGGGAGGTCAGGGAACGTGCAGTGGCAATGTAGGATAGGTTTCTGAAAAATATCGCGGGGTGGTGCGCATTGTATGGTTGTGTGTTACATTACATTCCCTAGTAGGAGTGAGAAAAACATCACGGGGTGGTGTGAATCGGAGGGTCTGAATTAGGATAGGAAGTGAGTGGCAATGTAAAATGGAGAAAAGCACCGCGGGGTGGTCAGCATGGGGAGGTCAGGGAACATGCAATGGCAATGTAGGATAGGTTTCTGATAAACATCGCGCGGTGGTGCGCATTGTATGGTTGTGTGTAACATTACATTCACTAGTAGGAGTGAGAAAAACATCACGGGGTGGTGTGAATTGGAGGGTCTGAATTAGGATAGGAAGTGAGTGGCAATGAAGGATGGAGAAAAGCACCGCGGTTCCGTCAGCATGTGGAGGTCAGGGAACATGAAGTGGCAAAGTAGGATAGGTTTCTGAAAAACATCGCGGGGTGGTGCGCATTGTATGGGTGTGTGTTACATTACATTCACTAGTACGAGTGAGAAAAACATCACGGGGTGGTGCGCATTGTATGGGTTTGTGCTACATTAAATTCACTAGGAGGAGTGAGAAAAACATCACGCGGTGGTGTGAATCAGAGCGTCTGAATTAGGATAGGCAGTGAGTGGCAATGTAGGATGGAGAAAAGCACCGCGGGGTGGTCAGAATGGGGAGGTCATGGAACATGCAGTGGCAATGTAGGATAGGTTTCTGAAAAACATCGCGGGGTGGTGCACATTGTATGGGTGTGTGTTACATTACATTCACTAGTAGGAGTGAGAAAAACATCACGGGGTGGTGCGCATTGTATGGGTGTGTGTTACATTACATTCACTAGTCGGAGTGAGAAAATCATCACGCGGTGGTGCGCATTGTATGGGTGTGTGTTACATTACATTCACTAGTAGGAGTGAGAAAAACATCACGGGGTGGTGTGAATAGGAGGGTCTGAATTAGGATAGGCAGTGAGTGGCAATGTAGGATGGAGAAATGCACCGCGCGGTGGTCAGCATGGCCAGGTCAGGGAACATGCAGTGGCAATGTAGGATATTTTCTGAAAAATATCGCGGGTGGTGCGCATTGTATGGGTGTGTGTTACATTACATTCACTAGTAGGAGTGAGAAAAACATCACGGGGTGGTGTGAATCGGAGGGTCTGAATTATGATAGGCAGTGAGTGGCAATGTAGGATGGAGAAAAGCACCGCGGGGTGGTCAGCATGGGGACGTCAGGGAACATGCAGTGGCAATGTAGGATAGGTTTCTGAAAAATATCGCGGGGTGGTGCACATTGTATGGGTGTGTGTTACATTACATTCACTAGTAGGAGTCAGAAAAGAATCACGGGGTGGTGCGCATTGTATGGGTGTGTGTTACATTACATTCATTAGTAGGAGTGAGAAAAACATCACGAAGTGGTGTGAATCGCCGGGTCTGAATTAGGATAGGAAGTGAGTGGCAAAGTAGGATGGAGAAAAGCACCGCGGGGTGGTCAGCATGGGGAGGTCAGGGAACATGCAATGGCAATGTAGGATAGGTTTCTGAAAAACATCGCGGGGTTGTGCGCATTGTATGGTTGTGTGTTACATTACATTCACTAGTAGGAGTGAGAAAAACATCACGAGGTGGTGCGCATTGTATGGGTGTGTGTTACATTATATTCACTAGTAGGAGTGAGAAAAACATCACGGGGTGGTGTGAATCGCAGGGTCTGAATTAGGATAGGCAGTGAGTGGCAATGTAGGATGGAGAAAAGCACCGCGGGCTGGTCAGAATGGGGAGGTCATGGAACATGCAGTGGCAAAGTAGGATAGGTTTCTGAAATAAATCGCGGGGTGGTGCGCATTGTATGGGTGTGTTTTACATTACATTCACTAGTAGGAGTGAGAAAAACATCACGGGGTGGTGCGCATTGCATGGGTGTGTGTTACATTACATTCACTAGTAGGAGTGAGAAAAACATCACGGGGTGGTGTGAATCGGAGGGTCTGAATTAGGATAGGCAGTGAGTGGCAATGTAGGATGGAGAAAAGCACCGCGGGGTGGTCAGCATGGGGAAGTTCAGGGAACATGCAGTGGCAATGTAGGATAGGTTTCTGAAAAATATCGCGGGGTGGTGCGCATTGTATGGGTGTGTGTTACATTACATTCACTAGTAGGAGTGAGAAAAACATCACGGGGTGGTGTGAATCGGAGGGTCTGAATTAGAATAGGCAGTGAGTAGCAATGTAGGATGGAGAAAAGCACCGCGGGGTGGTCAGCATGGGGAGGTCAGGGAACATGCAGTGGCAATATAGGATAGGTTTCTGAAAAACATCGTGGGGTGGTGCGCATTGTATGGGTGTGTGTTACATAACATTCACTAGTAGGAGTGAGAAAAACATCACGGGGTGGTGTGAATCGGAGGGTCTGATTTAGGATAGGCAGTGAGTGGCAATGTCGGATGGAGAAAAGCACCGCGGGGTGGTGAGCATGGGGAGGTCAGGGAACACGCAGTGGCAATATAGGATAGGTTTCTGAAAAACATCGTGGGGTGGTGCGCATTGTATGGGTGTGTGTTACATTACATTCACTAGTAGGAGTGAGAAAAATATCACGGGGTGGTGCGCATTGTATGGGTGTGTGTTACATTACATTCACTAGTAGGAGTGAGAAAAACATCACGGGGTGGTGTCAATCGCAGGGTCTGAATTAGGATAGGCAGTGAGTGGCAATGTAGGATGGAGAAAAGCACCGTGGGGTGGTCAGCATGGGGAGGTCAGGGAACATGCAGTGGCAATGTAGGATAGGTTTCTGAAAAACATCGCGGGGTGGTGCGCATTGTATGGGTGTGTGTTACATTACATTCACTAGTAGGAGTGAGAAAAACATCAGGGAGTTGTGCGCATTGTATGGGTGTGTGTTACATTACATTCACTAGTAGGAGTGAGAAAAACATCACGGGGTGGTGTGAATCGCAGGGCCTGAATTAGGATAGGCAGTGAGTGGCAATGTAGGATGGAGAAAAGCACCATGGTGTGCTCAGCATGGGGAGATCAGGGAACATGCAGTGGCAATGTATGATAGGTTTCTGAAAAATATCGCGGGGTGGTGCGCATTGTATGGGTGTGTGTTACATTACATTCACTAGTAGGAGTGAGTAAAACATCACGGGGTGGTGTGAATTGGAGGGTCTGAATTAGGATAGGCAGTGAGTGGCAATGTAGGATGGAGAAAAGCACCGCGGGGTGGTCAGCATGGGTAGGTCAGGGAACATGCAATGGCAATGTAGGATAGCTTTCTGAAAAACATCGCGGGGTGGTGCGCATTGTATGGGTGTGTGTTACATTACATTCACTAGTAGGAGTGAGAAAAACATCACGGGGTGGTGCGCATTGTATGGGTGTGTGTTACATTACATTCACTAGTAAGAGTGAGAAAAACATCACGCGGTGGTGCGCATTGTATGGGTGTGTGTTACATTACATTCACTAGTAGGAGTGAGAAAAACATCACGGGGTGGTGTGAATCGGAGGGTCTGAATTAGTATAGGCAGTGAGTGGCAATGTAGGATGGAGAAAAGCACCGCGGTGTGGTCAGCATGGGGAGGTCAGGGAACGTGCAGTGGCAATGTAGGATAGGTTTCTGAAAAATATCGCGGGGTGGTGCGCATTGTATGGTTGTGTGTTACATTACATTCCCTAGTAGGAGTGAGAAAAACATCACGGGGTGGTGTGAATCGGAGGGTCTGAATTAGGATAGGAAGTGAGTGGCAATGTAGAATGGAGAAAAGCACCGCGGGGTGGTCAGCATGGGGAGGTCAGGGAACATGCAATGGCAATGTAGGATAGGTTTCTGATAAACATCGCGCGGTGGTGCGCATTGTATGGTTGTGTGTAACATTACATTCACTAGTAGGAGTGAGAAAAACATCACGGGGTGGTGTGAATTGGAGGGTCTGAATTAGGATAGGAAGTGAGTGGCAATGAAGGATGGAGAAAAGCACCGCGGTTCCGTCAGCATGTGGAGGTCAGGGAACATGAAGTGGCAAAGTAGGATAGGTTTCTGAAAAACATCGCGGGGTGGTGCGCATTGTATGGGTGTGTGTTACATTACATTCACTAGTACGAGTGAGAAAAACATCACGGGGTGGTGCGCATTGTATGGGTTTGTGCTACATTAAATTCACTAGGAGGAGTGAGAAAAACATCACGCGGTGGTGTGAATCAGAGCGTCTGAATTAGGATAGGCAGTGAGTGGCAATGTAGGATGGAGAAAAGCACCGCGGGGTGGTCAGAATGGGGAGGTCATGGAACATGCAGTGGCAATGTAGGATAGGTTTCTGAAAAACATCGCGGGGTGGTGCACATTGTATGGGTGTGTGTTACATTACATTCACTAGTAGGAGTGAGAAAAACATCACGGGGTGGTGCGCATTGTATGGGTGTGTGTTACATTACATTCACTAGTCGGAGTGAGAAAATCATCACGCGGTGGTGCGCATTGTATGGGTGTGTGTTACATTACATTCACTAGTAGGAGTGAGAAAAACATCACGGGGTGGTGTGAATAGGAGGGTCTGAATTAGGATAGGCAGTGAGTGGCAATGTAGGATGGAGAAATGCACCGCGCGGTGGTCAGCATGGCCAGGTCAGGGAACATGCAGTGGCAATGTAGGATATTTTCTGAAAAATATCGCGGGTGGTGCGCATTGTATGGGTGTGTGTTACATTACATTCACTAGTAGGAGTGAGAAAAACATCACGGGGTGGTGTGAATCGGAGGGTCTGAATTATGATAGGCAGTGAGTGGCAATGTAGGATGGAGAAAAGCACCGCGGGGTGGTCAGCATGGGGACGTCAGGGAACATGCAGTGGCAATGTAGGATAGGTTTCTGAAAAATATCGCGGGGTGGTGCACATTGTATGGGTGTGTGTTACATTACATTCACTAGTAGGAGTCAGAAAAGAATCATGGGGTGGTGCGCATTGTATGGGTGTGTGTTACATTACATTCATTAGTAGGAGTGAGAAAAACATCACGAAGTGGTGTGAATCGCCGGGTCTGAATTAGGATAGGAAGTGAGTGGCAAAGTAGGATGGAGAAAAGCACCGCGGGGTGGTCAGCATGGGGAGGTCAGGGAACATGCAATGGCAATGTAGGATAGGTTTCTGAAAAACATCGCGGGGTTGTGCGCATTGTATGGTTGTGTGTTACATTACATTCACTAGTAGGAGTGAGAAAAACATCACGAGGTGGTGCGCATTGTATGGGTGTGTGTTACATTATATTCACTAGTAGGAGTGAGAAAAACATCACGGGGTGGTGTGAATCGCAGGGTCTGAATTAGGATAGGCAGTGAGTGGCAATGTAGGATGGAGAAAAGCACCGCGGGCTGGTCAGAATGGGGAGGTCATGGAACATGCAGTGGCAAAGTAGGATAGGTTTCTGAAATAAATCGCGGGGTGGTGCGCATTGTATGGGTGTGTTTTACATTACATTCACTAGTAGGAGTGAGAAAAACATCACGGGGTGGTGCGCATTGCATGGGTGTGTGTTACATTACATTCACTAGTAGGAGTGAGAAAAACATCACGGGGTGGTGTGAATCGGAGGGTCTGAATTAGGATAGGCAGTGAGTGGCAATGTAGGATGGAGAAAAGCACCGCGGGGTGGTCAGCATGGGGAAGTTCAGGGAACATGCAGTGGCAATGTAGGATAGGTTTCTGAAAAATATCGCGGGGTGGTGCGCATTGTATGGGTGTGTGTTACATTACATTCACTAGTAGGAGTGAGAAAAACATCACGGGGTGGTGTGAATCGGAGGGTCTGAATTAGAATAGGCAGTGAGTAGCAATGTAGGATGGAGAAAAGCACCGCGGGGTGGTCAGCATGGGGAGGTCAGGGAACATGCAGTGGCAATATAGGATAGGTTTCTGAAAAACATCGTGGGGTGGTGCGCATTGTATGGGTGTGTGTTACATAACATTCACTAGTAGGAGTGAGAAAAACATCACGGGGTGGTGTGAATCGGAGGGTCTGATTTAGGATAGGCAGTGAGTGGCAATGTCGGATGGAGAAAAGCACCGCGGGGTGGTGAGCATGGGGAGGTCAGGGAACACGCAGTGGCAATATAGGATAGGTTTCTGAAAAACATCGTGGAGTGGTGCGCATTGTATGGGTGTGTGTTACATTACATTCACTAGTAGGAGTGAGAAAAATATCACGGGGTGGTGCGCATTGTATGGGTGTGTGTTACATTACATTCACTAGTAGGAGTGAGAAAAACATCACGGGGTGGTGTCAATCGCAGGGTCTGAATTAGGATAGGCAGTGAGTGGCAATGTAGGATGGAGAAAAGCACCGTGGGGTGGTCAGCATGGGGAGGTCAGGGAACATGCAGTGGCAATGTAGGATAGGTTTCTGAAAAACATCGCGGGGTGGTGCGCATTGTATGGGTGTGTGTTACATTACATTCACTAGTAGGAGTGAGAAAAACATCAGGGAGTTGTGCGCATTGTATGGGTGTGTGTTACATTACATTCACTAGTAGGAGTGAGAAAAACATCACGGGGTGGTGTGAATCGCAGGGCCTGAATTAGGATAGGCAGTGAGTGGCAATGTAGGATGGAGAAAAGCACCATGGTGTGCTCAGCATGGGGAGATCAGGGAACATGCAGTGGCAATGTATGATAGGTTTCTGAAAAATATCGCGGGGTGGTGCGCATTGTATGGGTGTGTGTTACATTACATTCACTAGTAGGAGTGAGTAAAACATCACGGGGTGGTGTGAATTGGAGGGTCTGAATTAGGATAGGCAGTGAGTGGCAATGTAGGATGGAGAAAAGCACCGCGGGGTGGTCAGCATGGGTAGGTCAGGGAACATGCAATGGCAATGTAGGATAGCTTTCTGAAAAACATCGCGGGGTGGTGCGCATTGTATGGGTGTGTGTTACATTACATTCACTAGTAGGAGTGAGAAAAACATCACGGGGTGGTGCGCATTGTATGGGTGTGTGTTACATTACATTCACTAGTAAGAGTGAGAAAAACATCACGCGGTGGTGCGCATTGTATGGGTGTGTGTTACATTACATTCACTAGTAGGAGTGAGAAAAACATCACGGGGTGGTGTGAATCGGAGGGTCTGAATTAGTATAGGCAGTGAGTGGCAATGTAGGATGGAGAAAAGCACCGCGGTGTGGTCAGCATGGGGAGGTCAGGGAACGTGCAGTGGCAATGTAGGATAGGTTTCTGAAAAATATCGCGGGGTGGTGCGCATTGTATGGTTGTGTGTTACATTACATTCCCTAGTAGGAGTGAGAAAAACATCACGGGGTGGTGTGAATCGGAGGGTCTGAATTAGGATAGGAAGTGAGTGGCAATGTAGAATGGAGAAAAGCACCGCGGGGTGGTCAGCATGGGGAGGTCAGGGAACATGCAATGGCAATGTAGGATAGGTTTCTGATAAACATCGCGCGGTGGTGCGCATTGTATGGTTGTGTGTAACATTACATTCACTAGTAGGAGTGAGAAAAACATCACGGGGTGGTGTGAATTGGAGGGTCTGAATTAGGATAGGAAGTGAGTGGCAATGAAGGATGGAGAAAAGCACCGCGGTTCCGTCAGCATGTGGAGGTCAGGGAACATGAAGTGGCAAAGTAGGATAGGTTTCTGAAAAACATCGCGGGGTGGTGCGCATTGTATGGGTGTGTGTTACATTACATTCACTAGTACGAGTGAGAAAAACATCACGGGGTGGTGCGCATTGTATGGGTTTGTGCTACATTAAATTCACTAGGAGGAGTGAGAAAAACATCACGCGGTGGTGTGAATCAGAGCGTCTGAATTAGGATAGGCAGTGAGTGGCAATGTAGGATGGAGAAAAGCACCGCGGGGTGGTCAGAATGGGGAGGTCATGGAACATGCAGTGGCAATGTAGGATAGGTTTCTGAAAAACATCGCGGGGTGGTGCACATTGTATGGGTGTGTGTTACATTACATTCACTAGTAGGAGTGAGAAAAACATCACGGGGTGGTGCGCATTGTATGGGTGTGTGTTACATTACATTCACTAGTCGGAGTGAGAAAATCATCACGTGGTGGTGCGCATTGTATGGGTGTGTGTTACATTACATTCACTGGTAGGAGTGAGAAAAACATCACGGGGTGGTGTGAATAGGAGGGTCTGAATTAGGATAGGCAGTGAGTGGCAATGTAGGATGGAGAAAAGCACCGCGCGGTGGTCAGCATGGCCAGGTCAGGGAACATGCAGTGGCAATGTAGGATATTTTCTGAAAAATATCGCGGGTGGTGCGCATTGTATGGGTGTGTGTTACATTACATTCACTAGTAGGAGTGAGAAAAACATCACGGGGTGGTGTGAATCGGAGGGTCTGAATTATGATAGGCAGTGAGTGGCAATGTAGGATGGAGAAAAGCACCGCGGGGTGGTCAGCATGGGGACGTCAGGGAACATGCAGTGGCAATGTAGGATAGGTTTCTGAAAAATATCGCGGGGTGGTGCACATTGTATGGGTGTGTGTTACATTACATTCACTAGTAGGAGTCAGAAAAGAATCACGGGGTGGTGCGCATTGTATGGGTGTGTGTTACATTACATTCATTAGTAGGAGTGAGAAAAACATCACGAAATGGTGTGAATCGCCGGGTCTGAATTAGGATAGGAAGTGAGTGGCAAAGTAGGATGGAGAAAAGCACCGCGGGGTGGTCAGCATGGGGAGGTCAGGGAACATGCAATGGCAATGTAGGATAGGTTTCTGAAAAACATCGCGGGGTTGTGCGCATTGTATGGTTGTGTGTTACATTACATTCACTAGTAGGAGTGAGAAAAACATCACGAGGTGGTGCGCATTGTATGGGTGTGTGTTACATTATATTCACTAGTAGGAGTGAGAAAAACATCACGGGGTGGTGTGAATCGCAGGGTCTGAATTAGGATAGGCAGTGAGTGGCAATGTAGGATGGAGAAAAGCACCGCGGGCTGGTCAGAATGGGGAGGTCATGGAACATGCAGTGGCAAAGTAGGATAGGTTTCTGAAATAAATCGCGGGGTGGTGCGCATTGTATGGGTGTGTTTTACATTACATTCACTAGTAGGAGTGAGAAAAACATCACGGGGTGGTGCGCATTGCATGGGTGTGTGTTACATTACATTCACTAGTAGGAGTGAGAAAAACATCACGGGGTGGTGTGAATCGGAGGGTCTGAATTAGGATAGGCAGTGAGTGGCAATGTAGGATGGAGAAAAGCACCGCGGGGTGGTCAGCATGGGGAAGTTCAGGGAACATGCAGTGGCAATGTAGGATAGGTTTCTGAAAAATATCGCGGGGTGGTGCGCATTGTATGGGTGTGTGTTACATTACATTCACTAGTAGGAGTGAGAAAAACATCACGGGGTGGTGTGAATCGGAGGGTCTGAATTAGAATAGGCAGTGAGTAGCAATGTAGGATGGAGAAAAGCACCGCGGGGTGGTCAGCATGGGGAGGTCAGGGAACACGCAGTGGCAATATAGGATAGGTTTCTGAAAAACATCGTGGGGTGGTGCGCATTGTATGGGTGTGTGTTACATTACATTCACTAGTAGGAGTGAGAAAAATATCACGGGGTGGTGTGCATTGTATGGGTGTGTGTTACATTACATTCACTAGTAGGAGTGAGAAAAACATCACGGGGTGGTGTCAATCGCAGGGTCTGAATTAGGATAGGCAGTGAGTGGCAATGTAGGATGGAGAAAAGCACCGTGGGGTGGTCAGCATGGGGAGGTCAGGGAACATGCAGTGGCAATGTAGGATAGGTTTCTGAAAATCATCGCGGGGTGGTGCGCATTGTATGGGTGTGTGTTACATTACATTCACTAGTAGGAGTGAGAAAAACATCAGGGAGTTGTGCGCATTGTATGGGTGTGTGTTACATTACATTCACTAGTAGGAGTGAGAAAAGCATCACGGGGTGGTGTGATTCGCCCGGCCTGAATTAGGATAGGCAGTGAGTGGCAATGCAGGATGGAGAAAAGCACCGAGGGGTGGTCAGCATGGGGAGGTCAGGGAACATGCAGTGGCAATGTAGGAAAGGTTTCTGAAAAACATCGCGGGGTGGTGCGCATTGTATGGGTGTGTGTTACATTACATTCACTAGTAGGAGTGAGAAAAACATCACGGGGTGGTGTGAATCGCAGGGCCTGAATTAGGATATGCAGTGAGTGGCAATGCAGGATGGAGAAAAGCACCGCGGGTTGGTCAGCATGGGGAGGTCAGGGAACATGCAATGGCAATGTAGGATAGGTTTCTGAAAAACATCGCGGGGTGGTGCGCATTGTATGGTTGTGTGTTACATTACATTCACTAGTAGGATTGAGAAAAACATCACGGGGTGGTGTGAATCGGAGGGTCTGAATTAGAATAGGCAGTGAGTGGCAGTGTAGGATGGAGAAAAGCACCGCGGTGTGGTCAGCATGGGGAGGTCAGGGAACATGCAGTGGCAATGTAGTATAGGTTTATGAAAAATATCGCGGGGTGGTGCGCATTGTATGGGTGTGTGTTACATTACATTCACTAGTAGGAGTGAGAAAAACATCACGGGGTGGTGTGAATCGGAGGGTCTGAATTAGGATGGGCAGTGAGTGGCAATGAAGGATGGAGAAGAGCACCGCGGGGTGGTCAGCATGGGGACGTCAGGGAACATGCAGTGGCAATGTAGGATAGGTTTCTGAAAAACATCGCGGGATGGTGCACATTGTATGGGTGTGTGTTACATAACATTCACTAGTAGGAGTGAGAAAAACATCACGGGGTGGTGTGAATCGGAGGGTCTGATTTAGGACAGGCAGTGAGTGGCAATGTCGGATGCAGAAAAGCACTGCGGGGTGGTCAGCATGGGGAGGTCAGGGAACATGCAGTGGCAATGTAGGATAGGTTTCTGAAAAACATCGCGGGGTGGTGCGCATTCTATGGGTGTGTGTTACATTACATTCACTAGTAGGAGTGAGAAAAATATCACGGGGTGGTGCGCATTGTATGGGTGTGTGTTACATTACATTCACTAGTAGCAGTGAGAAAAACATCACGGGGTGGTGTGAATCGCAGGGTCTGAATTAGGATAGGCAGTGAGTGGCAATGTCGGATGAAGAAAAGCACTGCGGGGTGGTCAGCATGGGGAGGTCAGGGAACATGCAGTGGCAATGTAGGATAGGTTTCTGAAAAACATCGCGGGGTTGTGCGCATTCTATGGGTGTGTGTTACATTACATTCACTAATAGGAGTGAGAAAAATATCACGGGGTGGTGCGCATTGTATGGGTGTGTGTTACATTACATTCACTAGTAGCAGTGTGAAAAACATCACGGGGTGGTGCGAATCGCAGGGTCTGAATTAGAATAGGCAGTGAGTGGCAATGTAGGATGGAGAAAAGCACCGAGGGGTGGTCAGCATGGGGAGGTCAGGGAACATGCAGTGGCAATGTAGGATAGGTTTCTGAAAAACATCGCGGGGTGGTGCGCATTGTATGGGTGTGTGTTATATTACATTCACTAGTAGGAGTGAGAAAAACATCACGGGGTAGTGTGCATTGTATGGGTGTGTGTTACATTACATTCACTAGTAGGAGTGAGAAAAACATCACGGGGTGGTGTGAATCGCAGGGCCTGAATTAGGCTAGGCAGTGAGTGGCAATGTAGGATGGAGAAAAGCACCGCGGTGTGCTCAGCATGGGGAGGTCAGGGAACATGCCGTGGCAATGTAGGATAGGTTTCTGAAAAACATCGCGGGGTAGTGCACATTGTATGGGTGTGTGTTACATAACATTCACTAGTAGGAATGAGAAAAACATCACGGGGTGGTGTGAATCAGAGGGTCTGATTTAGGATAGGCAGTGAGTGGCAATGTCGGATGGAGAAAAGCACTGCAGGGTGGTCAGCATGGGGAGGTCAGGGAACATGCATTGGCAATGTAGGATAGGTTTCTGAAAAACTTCGCGGGGTGGTGCGCATTGTATGCCTGTGTGTTACATTACATTCACTAGTAGGAGTGAGAAAAACATCACGGAGTGGTGCGCATTGTATGGGTGTGTGTTACATTACATTCACTAGTAGGAGTGAGAAAAACATCATGCAGTGGGGCGCATTGTATGGGTGTGTGTTACATTACATTCACTAGTACGAGTGAGAAAAACATCACGGGGTGGTGTGAATCGGAGGGTCTGAATTAGGATAGGCAGTGAGTGGCAATGTAGGATGGAGAAAAGCACCGCGGGGTGGTCAGCATGGGGAGGTCAGGGAACATGCAGTGGCAATGTAGGATAGGTTTCTGAAAAATATCGCGGGGTGGTGCGCATTGTATGGGTGTGTGTTACATTACATTCACTAGTAGGAGTGAGAAAAACATCACGGGGTGGTGTGATTCAGAGGGTCTGAATTAGAATAGGCAGTGAGTAGCAATGTAGGATGGAGAAAAGCACCGCGGGGTGGTCAGCATGGGGAGGTCAGGGAACATGCAGTGGCAATATAGGATAGGTTTCTGAAAAACATCGTGGGGTGGTGCGCATTGTATGGGTGTGTGTTACATAACATTCACTAGTAGGAGTGAGAAAAACATCACGGGGTGGTGTGAATCGGAGGGTCTGCTTTAGGATAAGCAGTGAGTGGCAATGTCGGATGGAGAAAAGCACCGCGGGGTGGTCAGCATGGGGTGGTCAGGGAACACGCAGTGGCAATATAGGATAGGTTTCTGAAAAACATCGTGGGGTGGTGCGCATTGTATGGGTGTGTGTTACATTAAATTCACTAGTAGGAGTGAGAAAAATATCACGGGGTGGTGCGCATTGTATGGGTGTGTGTTACATTACATTCACTAGTAGGAGTGAGAAAAACATCACGGGGTAGTGTGAATCGCAGGGTCTGAATTAGGATAGGCAGTGAGTGGCAATGTAGGATGGAGAAAAGCACCGCGGTGTGGTCAGCATGGGGAGGTCAGGGAACATGCAGTGGCAATGTAGGATAGGTTTCTGAAAAACATCGCGGGGTGGTGCGCATTGTATGGGTGTGTGTTACATTACATTCACTAGTAGGAGTGAGAAAAACATCAGGGAGTAGTGCGCATTGTATTTGTGTGTGTTACATTACATTCACTAGTAGGAGTGAGAAAAACATCACGGGGTGGTGTGAATCGCAGGGCCTGAATTAGGATAGGCAGTGAGTGGCAATGTAGGATGGAGAAAAGCACCGCGGGGTGGTCAGCATGGGGAGGTCAGGGAACATGCAATGGCAATGTAGGATAGGTTTCTGAAAAACATCGCGGGGTGGTGCGCATTGTATGGTTGTGTGTTACATTACATTCACTAGTAGGATTGAGAAAAACATCACGGGGTGGTGTGAATCGGAGGGTCTGAATTAGTATAGGCAGTGAGTGGCAGTGTAGGATGGAGAAAAGCACCGCGGTGTGGTCAGCATGGGGAGGTCAGGGAACATGCAGTGGCAATGTAGGATAGGTTTATGAAAAATATCCCGGGGTGGTTCGCATTGTATGGGTGTGTGTTACATTACATTCACTAGTAGGAGTGAGAAAAACATCACGGGGTGGTGTGAATCGGAGGGTCTGAATTAGGATAGGCAGTGAGTGGCAATGAAGGATGGAGAAAAGCACCGCGGGGTGGTCAGCATGGGGACGTCAGGGAACATGCAGTGGCAATGTAGGATAGGTTTCTGAAAAACATCGCGGGATGGTGAACATTGTATGGGTGTGTGTTACATAACATTCACTAGTAGGAGTGAGAAAAACATCACGGGGTGGTGTGAATCGGAAGGTCTGATTTAGGATAGGCAGTGAGTGGCAATGTCGGATGCAGAAAAGCCCTGCGGGGTGGTCAGCATGGGGAGGTCAGGGAACATGCAGTGGCAATGTAGGATAGGTTTCTGAAAAACATCGCGTGGTGGTGCGCATTCTATGGGTGTGTGTTACATTACATTCACTAGTAGGAGTGAGAAAAATATCACGGGGTGGTGCGCATTGTATGGGTGTGTGTTACATTACATTCACTAGTAGCAGTGAGAAAAACATCACGGGGTGGTGTGAATCGCAGGGTCTGAATTAGGATAGGCAGGGAGTGGCAATGTCGGATGCAGAAAAGCACTGCGGGGTGGTCAGCATGGGGAGGTCAGGGAACATGCAGTGGCAATGTAGGATAGGTTTCTGAAAAACATCGCGGGGTGGTGCGCATTCTATGGGTGTGTGTTACATTACATTCACTAGTAGGAGTGAGAAAAATATCACGGGTTGGTGCGCATTGTATGGGTGTGTGTTACATTACATTCACTTGTAGCAGTGAGAAAAACATCACGGGGTGGTGTGAATCGCAGGGTCTGAATTAGAATAGGCAGTGAGTGGCAATGTAGGAAGGAGAAAAGCACCGAGGGGTGGTCAGCATGGGGAGGTCAGGGAACATGCAGTGGCAATGTAAGAAAGGTTTCTGAAAAACATCGCGGGGTGGTGCGCATTGTATGGGTGTGTGTTATATTACATTCACTAGTAGGAGTGAGAAAAGCATCACGGGGTAGTGTGCATTGTATGGGTGTGTGTTACATTACATTCACTAGTAGGAGTGAGAAAAACATCACGGGGTGGTGTGAATCGCAGGGCCTGAATTAGGATAGGCAGTGAGTGGCAATGTAGGATGGAGAAAAGCACCGCGGTGTGCTCAGCATGGGGAGGTCAGGGAACATGCAGTGGCAATGTAGGATAGGTATCTGAAAAATATCGCGGGGTGGTGCGCATTGTATGTGTGTGTGTTACATTACATTCACTAGTAGGAGTGAGTAAAACATCACGGGGTGGTGTGAATCGGAGGGTCTGAATTAGGATAGGCTGTGAGTGGCAATGTAGGATGGAGAAAAGCACCGCGGGGTGGTCAGCATGGGGAGGTCAGGGAACATGCAGTGGCAATGAACGATAGTTTTCTGAAAAACATCACGGGGTGGTGCGCATTGTATGGGTGTGTGTTACATTACATTCACTAGTAGGAGTGAGAAAAACATCACGGGGTGGTGCGCATTGTATGGGTGTGTGTTACATTACATTCACTAGTAGGAGTGAGATAAACATCACGGGGTGGTGTGAATCGGAGGGTTTGAATTAGGATAGGCAGTGAGTGGCAATGTAGGATGGAGAAACGCACCGCGGGGTGGTCAGCATGGGGACGTCAGGGAACATGCAGTGGCAATGTAGGATAGGTTTCTGAAAAACATCGCGGGTTAGTGCACATTGTATGGGTGTGTGTTACATAACATTCACTAGTAGGAGTGAGAAAAACATCACGGGGTGGTGTGAATCAGAGGGTCTGATTTAGGATAGGCAGTGAGTGGCAATGTCGGATGGAGAAAAGCACCGCGGGGTGGTCAGCATGGGGAGGTCAGGGAACATGCAGTGGCAATGTAGGAAAGGTTTCTGAAAAACATCGCGGGGTGGTGTGCATTGTATGGGTGTGTGTTATATTACATTCACTAGTAGGAGTGAGAAAAACATCACGGGGTAGTGTGCATTGTATGGGTGTGTGTTACATTACATTCACTAGTAGGAGTGAGAAAAACATCACGGGGTGGTGTGAATCGCAGGGCCTGAATTAGGATAGGCAGTGAGTGGCAATGGAGGATGGAGAAAAGCACCGCGGTGTGCTCAGCATGGGGAGGTCAGGGAACATGCAGTGGCAATGTAGGATAGGTTTCTGAAAAATATCGCGGGGTGGTGCGCATTGTATGGGTGTGTGTTACATTACATTCACTAGTAGGAGTGAGTAAAACATCACGGGGTGGTGTGAATCGGAGGGTCTGAATTAGGATAGGCAGTGAGTGGCAATGTAGGATGGAGAAAAGCACCACGGGGTGGTCAGCATGGGGAGGTCAGGGGACATGCAGTGGCAATGAACGATAGTTTTCTGAAAAACACCACGGGGTGGTGCGCATTGTATGGGTGTGTGTTACATTACATTCACTAGTAGGAGTGAGAAAAACATCACGGGGTGGTGCGCATTGTATGGGTGTGTGTTACATTACATTCACTAGTAGGAGTGAGATAAACATCACGGGGTGGTGTGAATCGGAGGGTTTGAATTAGGATAGGCAGTGAGTGGCAATGTAGGATGGAGAAACGCACCGCGGGGTGGTCAGCATGGGGACGTCAGGGTACATGCAGTGGCAATGTAGGATAGGTTTCTGAAAAACATCGCGGGGTGGTGCGCATTGTATGGGTGTGTGTTACATTACATTCACTAGTAGGAGTGAGAAAAACATCACGGGGTGGGGCGCATTGTATGGGTGTGTGTTACATTACATTCACTAGTAGGAGTGAGAAAAACATCACGGGGTGGTGTGAATCGGAGGGTCTGAATTAGGATAGGCAGTGAGTGGCAATGTAGGATGGAGAAAAGCACCGCGGGGTGGTCAGCATGGGGAGGTCAGGGAACATGCAGTGGCAATGTAGGATAGGTTTCTGAAAAATATCGCGGGATGGTGCGCATTGAATGGGTGTGTGTTACATTACATTCACTAGTAGGAGTGAGAAAAACATCACGGGGTGGTGTGAATCGGAGGGTCTGAATTAGAATAGGCAGTGAGTAGCAATGTAGGATGGAGAAAAGCACCGCGGGGTGGTCAGCATGGGGAGGTCAGGGAACATGCAGTGGCAATATAGGATAGGTTTCTGAAAAACATCGTGGGGTGGTGCGCATTTTATGGGTGTGTGTTACATAACATTCACTAGTAGGAGTGAGAAAAACATCACGGGGTGGTGTGAATCGGAGGGTCTGATTTAGGATAGGCAGTGAGTGGCAATGTCGGATGGAGAAAAGCACCGCGGGGTGGTCAGCATGGGGAGGTCAGGGAACACGCAGTGGCAATATAGGATAGGTTTCTGAAAAACATCGTGGGGTGGTGCGCATTGTATGGGTGTGTGTTACATTACATTCACTAGTAGGAGTGAGAAAAATATCACGGGGTGATGCGCATTTTATGGGTGTGTGTTACATTACATTCACTAGTAGGAGTGAGAAAAACATCACGGGGTGGTGTGAATCGCAGGGCCTGAATTAGGATAGGCAGTGAGAGGGAATGTAGGATGGAGAAAAGCACCGCGGGGTGGTCAGCATGGGGAGGTCAGGGAACATGCAATGGCAATGTAGGATAGGTTTCTGAAAAACATCTCGGGGTGGTGCGCATTGTATGGTTGTGTGTTACATTACATTCACTAGTAGGATTGAGAAAAACATCACGGGGTGGTGTGAATCGGAGGGTCTGAATTAGTATAGGCAGTGAGTGGCAGTGTAGGATGGAGAAAAGCACCGCGGTGTGGTCAGCATGGGGAGGTCAGGGAACATGCAGTGGCAATGTAGGATAGGTTTATGAAAATTATAGCGGGGTGGTGCACATTGTATGGGTGTGTGTTACATTACATTCACTAGTAGGAGTGAGAAAAACATCATGGAGTGGTGTGAATCGGAGGGTCTGAATTAGGATAGGCAGTGAGTGGCAATGAAGGATGGAGAAAAGCACCGCGGGGTGGTCAGCATGGGGACGTCAGGGAACATGCAGTGGCAATGTAGGATAGGTTTCTGAAAAACATCGCGGGATGGTGCACATTGTATGGGTGTGTGTTACATAACATTCACTAGTAGGAGTGAGAAAAACATCACGGGGTGGTGTGAATCGGAGGGTCTGATTTAGGATAGGCAGTGAGTGGCAATGTCGGTTGCAGAAAAGCACTGCGGGGTGGTCAGCATGGGGAGGTCAGGGAACATGCAGTGGCAATGTAGGATAGGTTTCTGAAAAACATCGCGGGGTGGTGCGCATTCTATGGGTGTGTGTTACATTACATTCACTAGTAGGAGTGAGAAAAATATCACGGGGTGGTGCGCATTGTATGGGTGTGTGTTACATTACATTCACTAGTAGCAGTGAGAAAAGCATCACGGGGTGGTGAGAATCGCAGGGTCTGAATTACGATAGGCAGTGAGTGGCAATGTCGGATGCAGAAAAGCACTGCGGGGTGGTCAGCATGGGGAGGTCAGGGAACATGCAGTGGCAATGTAGGATAGGTTTCTGAAAAACATCGCGGGGTGGTGCGCATTCTATGGGTGTGTGTTACATTACATTCACTAGTAGGAGTGAGAAAAATATCACGGGGTGGTGCGCATTGTATGGGTGTGTGTTACATTACATTCACTAGTAGCAGTGAGAAAAACATCACGGGGTGGTGTGAATCGCAGGGTCTGAATTAGAATAGGCAGTGAGTGGCAATGTAGGATGGAGAAAAGCACCGAGGTGTGGTCAGCATGGGGAGGTCAGGGAACATGCAGTGGCAATGTAGGAAAGGTTTCTGAAAAACATCGCGGGGTGGTGCGCATTGTATGGGTGTGTGTTATATTACATTCACTAGTAGGAGTGAGAAAAACATCACGGGGTAGTGTGCATTGTATGGGTGTGTGTTACATTACATTCACTAGTAGGAGTGAGAAAAACATCACGGGGTGGTGTGAATCGCAGGGCCTGAATTAGGATAGGCAGTGAGTGGCAATGTAGGATGGAGAAAAGCACCGCGGGGTGGTCAGCATGGGGAGGTCAGGGAACATGCAGTGGCAATGAACGATAGTTTTCTGAAAAACATCACGGGATGGTGCGCATTGTATGGGTGTGTGTTACATTACATTCACTAGTAGGAGTGAGAAAAACATCACGGGGTGGTGCGCATTGTATGGGTGTGTGTTACATTACATTCACTAGTAGGAGTGAGATAAACATCACGGTGTGGTGTGAATCGGAGGGTTTGAATTAGGATAGGCAGTGAGTGGCAATGTAGGATGGAGAAACGCACCGCGGGGTGGTCAGCATGGGGACATCAGGGAACATGCAGTGGCAATGTAGGATAGGTTTCTGAAAAACATCGCGGGGTAGTGCACATTGTATGGGTGTGTGTTACATAACATTCACTAGTAGGAGTGAGAAAAACATCACGGGCTGGTGTGAATCAGAGGGTATGATTTAGGATAGGCAGTGAGTGGCAATGTCGGATGGAGAAAAGCACTGTGGGGTGGTCAGCATGGGGAGGTCAGGGAACATGCATTGGCAATGTAGGATAGGTTTCTGAAAAAAATCGCGGGGTGGTGCGCATCGTATGGGTGTGTGTTACATTACATTCACTAGTAGCAGTGAGAAAAACATCACGAGGTGGTGTGAATCGCAGTGTCTGAATAAGGATAGGCAGTGAGTGGCAATGTCGGATGCAGAAAAGCACTGCGGGATGGTCAGCATGGGGAGGTCAGGGAACATGCAGTGGCAATGTAGGATAGGTTTCTGAAAAACATCGCGGGGTGGTGCGCATTCTATGGGTGTGTGTTACATTACATTCACTAGTAGGAGTGAGAAAAATATCACGGGGTGGTGCGCTTTGTATGGGTGTGTGTTACATTACATTCACTTGTAGCAGTGAGAAAAACATCACGGGGTGGTGTGAATCGCAGGGTCTGAATTAGAATAGGCAGTGAATGGCAATGTAGGATGGAGAAAAGCACCGAGGGGTGGTCAGCATGGGGAGGTCAGGGAACATGCAGTGGCAATGTAGGAAAGGTTTCTGAAAAACATCGCGGGGTGGTGCGCATTGTATGGGTGTGTGTTATATTACATTCACTAGTAGGAGTGAGAAAAACATCACGGGGGAGTGTGCATTGTATGGGTGTGTGTTACATTACATTCACTAGTAGGAGTGAGAAAAACATCACGGGGTGGTGTGAATCGCAGGGCCTGAATTAGGATAGGCAGTGAGTGGCAATGTAGGATGGAGAAAAGCACCACGGTGTGCTCAGCATGGGGAGGTCAGGGAACATGCAGTGGCAATGTATGATAGGTTTCTGAAAAATATCGCGGGGTGGTGCGCATTGTATGGGTGTGTGTTACATTACATTCACTAGTAGGAGTGAGTAAAACATCACGGGGTGGTGTGAATCGGAGGGTCTGAATTAGGATAGGCAGTGAGTGGCAATGTAGGATGGAGAAAAGCACCGCGGGGTGGTCAGCATGGGGAGGTCAGGGAACATGCAGTGGCAATGAACGATAGTTTTCTGAAAAACATCACGGGGTGGTGCGCATTGTATGGGTGTGTGTTACATTACATTCACTAGTAGGAGTGAGAAAAACATCACGGGGTGGTGCACATTGTATGGGTGTGTGTTACATTACATTCACTAGTAGGAGTGAGATAAACATCAAGGGGTGGTTTGAATCGGAGGGTTTGAATTAGGATAGGCAGTGAGTGGCAATGTAGGATGGAGAAACGCACCGCGGGGTGGTCAGCATGGGGACGTCAGGGAACATGCAGTGGCAATGTAGGATAGGTTTCTGAAAAACATCGCGGGGTAGTGCACATTGTATGGGTGTGTGTTACATAACATTCACTAGTAGGAGTGAGAAAAACATCACGGGGTGGTGTGAATCAGAGGGTCTGATTTAGGATAGGCAGTGAGTGGCAATGTTGGATGGAGAAAAGCACCACGGTGTGGTCAGCATGGGGAGGTCAGGGAACATGCATTGGCAATGTAGGATAGGTTTCTGAAAAACATCGCGGGGTGGTGCGCATTTTATGGGTGTGTGTTACATTACATTCACTAGTAGGAGTGAGAAAAACGTCACGGGGTGGTGCGAATTGTAAGGGTGTGTGTTACATTACATTCACTAGTAGGAGTGAGAAAAACATCACGCCGTGGTGCGCATTGTATGGGTGTGTGTTACATTACATTCACTAGTAGGAGTGAGAAAAACATCACGGGGTGGTGTGAATCGGAGGGCCTGAATTAGGATAGGCAGTGAGTGGCAATGTAGGATGGAGAAAAGCACCGCGGGGTGGTCAGCATGGGGAGGTCAGGGAACATGCAGTGGCAATGTAGGATAGGTTTGTGAAAAATATCGCGGGGTGGTGCGCATTCTATGGGTGTGTGTTACATTACATTCACTAGTAGGAGTGAGAAAAACATCACGGGGTGGTGTGAATCGGAGGGTCTGAATTAGAATAGGCAGTGAGTAGCAATGTAGGATGGAGAAAAGCACCGCGGGGTGCTCAGCATGGGGAGGTCAGGGAACATGCAGTGGCAATATAGGATAGGTTTCTGAAAAACATCGTGGGGTGGTGCGCATTGTATGGGTGTGTATTACATAACATTCACTAGTAGCAGTGAGAAAAACATCACGGGGTGGTGTGAATCGGAGGGTCTGATTTAGGATAGGCAGTGAGTGGCAATGTCGGATGGAGAAAAGCACCGCGGGGTGGTCAGGATGGGGAGGTCAGGGAACACGCAGTGGCAATATAGGATAGGTTTCTGAAAAACATCGTGGGGTGGTGCGCATTGTATGGGTGTGTGTTACATTACATTCACTAGAAGGAGTGAGAAAAATATCACGGGGTGGTGCGCATTGTATGGGTGTGTGTTACATTACATTCACTAGTAGGAGTGAGAAAAACATCACGGGGTGGTGTCAATCGCAGGGTCTGAATTAGGATAGGCAGTGAGTGGCAATGTAGGATGGAGAAAAGCACCGCGGGGTGGTCAGCATGGGGAGGTCAGGGAACATGCAGTGGCAATGTAGGATAGGTTTCTGAAAAACATCGCAGGGTGGTGCGCATTGTATGGGTGTGTGTTACATTACATTCACTAGTAGGAGTGAGAAAAACATCAGGAAGTAGTGCGCATTGTATGGGTGTGTGTTACATTACGTTCACTAGTAGGAGTGAGGAAAACATCACGGGGTGGTGTGAATCGCAGGGCCTGAATTAGGATAGGCAGTGAGTGGCAATGTAGGATGGAGAAAAGCACCGCGGGGTGGTCAGCATGGGGAGGTCAGGGAATATGCAATGGCAATGTAGGATAGGTTTCTGAAAAACATCGCGGGGTGGTGCGCATTGTATGGTTGTGTGTTACATTACATTCACTAGTAGGATTGAGAAAAACATCACGGGGTGGTGTGAATCGGAGGGTCTGAATTAGTATAGGCAGTGAGTGGCAGTGTAGGATGGAGAAAAGCACCGCGGTGTGGTCAGCATGGGGAGGTCAGGGAACATGCAGTGGCAATGTAGGATAGGTTTATGAAAAATATCGCGGGGTGGTGCGCATTGTATGGGTGTGTGTTACATTACATTCACTAGTAGAAGTGAGAAAAACATCACGGGGTGGTGTGAATCGGAGGGTCTGAATTAGGATAGGCAGTGAGTGGCAATGAAGGATGGAGAAAAGCACCACGGGGTGGTCAGCATGGGAACGTCAGGGAATATGCAGTGGCAATGTAGGATAGGTTTCTGAAAAACATCGCGTGATGGTGCACATTGTATGGGTGTGTGTTACATATCATTCACTAGTAGGAGTGAGAAAAACATCACGGGGTGGTGTGAATCGGAGGGTCTGATTTAGGATAGGCAGTGAGTGGCAATGTCGGATGCAGAAAAGCACTGCGGGGTGGTCAGCATGGGGAGGTCAGGGAATATGCAGTGGCAATGTAGGATAGGTTTCTGAAAAACATCGCGGGGTGGTGCGCATTCTATGGGTGTGTGTTACATTACATTCACTAGTAGGAGTGAGAAAAATATCACGGGGTGGTGCGCATTGTATGGGTGTGTGTTACATTACATTCACTAGTAGCAGTGAGAAAAACATCACGGGGTAGTGTGAATCGGAGGGTCTGAATTAGAATAGGCAGTGAGTGGCAATGTAGGATGGAGAAAAGCACCGAGGGGTGGTCAGCATGGGGAGGTCAGGGAACATGCAGTGGCAATGTAGGAAAGGTTTCTGAAAAACATCGCGGGGTGGTGCGCATTGTATGGGTGTGTGTTATATTAAAATCACTAGTAGGAGTGAGAAAAACATCACGGGGTAGTGTGCATTGTATGGGTGTGTGTTACATTACATTCACTAGTAGGAGTGAGAAAAACATCACGGGGTGGTGTGAATCGCAGGGCCTGAATTAGGATAGGCAGTGAGTGGCAATGTAGGATGGAGAAAAGCACCGCGGTGTGCTCAGCATGGGGAGGTCAGGGAACATGCAGTGGCAATGTATGATAGGTTTCTGAATAATATCGCGGGGTGGTGCGCATTGTATGGGTGTGTGTTACATTACATTCACTAGTAGGAGTGAGTAAAACATCACGGGGTGGTGTGAATCGGAGTGTCTGAATTAGGATAGGCAGTGAGTGGCAATGTAAGATGGAGAAAAGCACCGCGGGGTGGTCAGCATGGGGAGGTCAGGGAACATGCAGTGGCAATGAACGATAGTTTTCTGAAAAACATCACGGGGTGGTGCGCATTGTATGGGTGTGTGTTACATTACATTCACTAGTAGGAGTGAGAAAAACATCACGGGGTGGTGCACATTGTATGGGTGTGTGTTACATTACATTCACTAGTAGGAGTGAGATAAACATCACGGGGTGGTTTGAATCGGAGGGTTTGAATTAGGATAGGCAGTGAGTGGCAATGTAGGATGGAGAAACGCACCGCGGGGTGGTCAGCATGGGGACGTCAGGGAACATAAAGTGGCAATGTAGGATAGGTTTCTGAAAAACATCGCGGGGTAGTGCACATTGTATGGGTGTGTGTTACATAACATTCACTAGTAGGAGTGAGAAAAACATCACGGGGTGGAGTGAATCAGAGGGTCTGATTTAGGATAGGCAGTGAGTGGCAATGTCGGATGGAGAAAAGCACCGCGGGGTGGTCAGCATGGGGAGGTCAGGGAACATGCTTTGGCAATGTAGGATAGGTTTCTGAAAAACATCGCGGGGCGGTGCGCATTATATGGGTGTGTGTTACATTACATTCACTAGTAGGAGTGAGAAAAATATCACGGGGTGGTGCGCATTGTATGGGTGTGTGTTACATTACATTCACTAGTAGGAGAGAGAAAAACATCACGGGGTGTTGTGATTCGGAGGGTCTCAATTAGGATAGGCAGTGAGTGGGAATGTAGGATGGAGAAAAGCTCCGCGGGTTGGTCAGAATGGGGAGGTCATGGAACATGCAGTGGCAATGTAGGATAGGTTTCTGAAAAACATCGCGGGGTGGTGCGCATTGTATGGGTGTGTGTTACATTCATTCACTAGTAGGAGTGAGAAAAACATCACGGGGTGGTGCGCATTGTATGGGTGTGTGTTACATTACATTCACTAGTAGGAGAGAGAAAAACATCACGCGGTGGTGCGCATTGTATGGGTGTGTGTTACATTACATTCACTAGTAGGAGTGAGAAAAAAATCACGGGGTGGTGTAAATCGCAGGATCTGAATTAGGATAGGCAGTGAGTGGAAATGTAGGATGGAGAAAAGCACCGCGGGGTGGTCAGCATGGGGAGGTCAGGGAACATGCAGTGGCAATGTAGGATAGGTTTATGAAAAATATCGCGGGGTGGTGCGCATTGTATGGGTGTGTGTTACTTTACATTCACTAGTAGGAGTGAGAAAAACATCACGGGGTTGTGTGAATCGGAGGGTCTGAATTAGGATAGGCAGTGAGTGGCAATGTCGGATGGAGAAAAGCACCGCGGGGTGGTCAGCATGGGGAGGTCAGGGAACATGCAGTGGCAATGTAGGATAGGTTTCTGAAAAACATCACGGGGTGGTGCGCATTGTATGGGTGTGTGTTACATAACATTCACTAGTAGGAGTGAGAAAAACATCACGGGGTGGTGTGAATCGGAGGGTCTGATTTAGGATAGGCAGTGAGTGGCAATGTCGGATGCAGAAAAGCACTGCGGGGTGGTCAGCATGGGGAGGTCAGGGAATATGCAGTGGCAATGTAGGATAGGTTTCTGAAAAACATCGCGGGGTGGTGCGCATTCTATGGGTGTGTGTTACATTACATTCACTAGTAGGAGTGAGAAAAATATCACGGGGTGGTGCGCATTGTATGGGTGTGTGTTACATTACATTCACTAGTAGCAGTGAGAAAAACATCACGGGGTAGTGTGAATCGGAGGGTCTGAATTAGAATAGGCAGTGAGTGGCAATGTAGGATGGAGAAAAGCACCGAGGGGTGGTCAGCATGGGGAGGTCAGGGAACATGCAGTGGCAATGTAGGAAAGGTTTCTGAAAAACATAGCGGGGTGGTGCGCATTGTATGGGTGTGTGTTATATTAAAATCACTAGTAGGAGTGAGAAAAACATCACGGGGTAGTGTGCATTGTATGGGTGTGTGTTACATTACATTCACTAGTAGGAGTGAGAAAAACATCACGGGGTGGTGTGAATCGCAGGGCCTGAATTAGGATAGGCAGTGAGTGGCAATGTAGGATGGAGAAAAGCACCGCGGTGTGCTCAGCATGGGGAGGTCAGGGAACATGCAGTGGCAATGTATGATAGGTTTCTGAATAATATCGCGGGGTGGTGCGCATTGTATGGGTGTGTGTTACATTACATTCACTAGTAGGAGTGAGTAAAACATCACGGGGTGGTGTGAATCGGAGTGTCTGAATTAGGATAGGCAGTGAGTGGCAATGTAAGATGGAGAAAAGCACCGCGGGGTGGTCAGCATGGGGAGGTCAGGGAACATGCAGTGGCAATGAACGATAGTTTTCTGAAAAACATCACGGGGTGGTGCGCATTGTATGGGTGTGTGTTACATTACATTCACTAGTAGGAGTGAGAAAAACATCACGGGGTGGTGCGCATTGTATGGGTGTGTGTTACATTACATTCACTAGTAGGAGTGAGATAAACATCACGGGGTGGTTTGAATCGGAGGGTTTGAATTAGGATAGGCAGTGAGTGGCAATGTAGGATGGAGAAACGCACCGCGGGGTGGTCAGCATGGGGACGTCAGGGAACATAAAGTGGCAATGTAGGATAGGTTTCTGAAAAACATCGCGGGGTAGTGCACATTGTATGGGTGTGTGTTACATAACATTCACTAGTAGGAGTGAGAAAAACATCACGGGGTGGAGTGAATCAGAGGGTCTGATTTAGGATAGGCAGTGAGTGGCAATGTCGGATGGAGAAAAGCACCGCGGGGTGGTCAGCATGGGGAGGTCAGGGAACATGCTTTGGCAATGTAGGATAGGTTTCTGAAAAACATCGCGGGGCGGTGCGCATTATATGGGTGTGTGTTACATTACATTCACTAGTAGGAGTGAGAAAAACATCACGGGGTGGTGCGCATTGTATGGGTGTGTGTTACATTACATTCACTAGTAGGAGTGAGAAAAACATCACGGGGTGTTGTGATTCGGAGGGTCTCAATTAGGATAGGCAGTGAGTGGGAATGTAGGATGGAGAAAAGCTCCGCGGGTTGGTCAGAATGGGGAGGTCATGGAACATGCAGTGGCAATGTAGGATAGGTTTCTGAAAAACATCGCGGGGTGGTGCGCATTGTATGGGTGTGTGTTACATTCATTCACTAGTAGGAGTGAGAAAAACATCACGGGGTGGTGCGCATTGTATGGGTGTGTGTTACATTACATTCACTAGTAGGAGAGAGAAAAACATCACGCGGTGGTGCGCATTGTATGGGTGTGTGTTACATTACATTCACTAGTAGGAGTGAGAAAAAAATCACGGGGTGGTGTAAATCGCAGGATCTGAATTAGGATAGGCAGTGAGTGGAAATGTAGGATGGAGAAAAGCACCGCGGGGTGGTCAGCATGGGGAGGTCAGGGAACATGCAGTGGCAATGTAGGATAGGTTTATGAAAAATATCGCGGGGTGGTGCGCATTGTATGGGTGTGTGTTACTTTACATTCACTAGTAGGAGTGAGAAAAACATCACGGGGTTGTGTGAATCGGAGGGTCTGAATTAGGATAGGCAGTGAGTGGCAATGTCGGATGGAGAAAAGCACCGCGGGGTGGTCAGCATGGGGAGGTCAGGGAACATGCAGTGGCAATGTAGGATAGGTTTCTGAAAAACATCACGGGGTGGTGCGCATTGTATGGGTGTGTGTTACATTCATTCACTAGTAGGAGTGAGAAAAACATCACGGGGTGGTGCGCATTGTATGGGTGTGTGTTACGTTACATTCACTAGTAGGAGTGAGAAAAACATCACGGGGTTGTGTGAAGCAGAGGGTCTGAATTAGGATAGGCAGTGAGTGCCAATGAAGGATGGAAAAGCACCGGGGGTGGTCAGCATGGGGACGTCAGGGAACATGCAGTGGCAATGTAGGATAGGTTTCTGAAAAACATCGCGGGATGGTGCACATTGTATGGGTGTGTGTTACATAACATTCACTAGTAGGAGTGAGAAAAACATTACGGGGTGGTGTGAATCAGAGGGTCTGATTTAGGATAGGCAGTGAGTGGCAATGTCGGATGGAGAAAAGCACTGCGGGGTGGTCAGCATGGTGAGGTCAGGGAACATGCAGTGGCAATGTAGGATAGGTTTCTGAAAAACATCGCGGGGTGGTGCGCATTGTATGGTTGTGTGTTACATTACCTTCACTAGTAGGAGTGAGAAAAACATCACGGGGTAGTGAGCATTGTATCGGTGTGTTTTACATTACATTCACTAGTAGGAGTGAGAAAAACATCACGGGGTAGTGAGCATTGTATGGGTGCGTGTTACATTACATTCACTAGTAGGAGTGAGAAAAACATCACGGGGTGGTGTGAATCGCAGGGCCTGAATTAGGATAGGCAGTGAGTGGCAATGTAGGATGGAGAAAAGCACCGCGGGGTGGTCAGCATGGGGAGGTCAGGGAACATGCAATGGCAATGTAGGATAGGTTTCTGAAAAACATCGCAGGGTGGTGCGCATTGTATGGTTGTGTGTTACATTACATTCACTAGTAGGAGTGAGAAAAACATCACGGGGTGGTGTGAATTGGAGGGTCTGAATTAGGATAGGCAGTGTGTGGCAATGTAGGATGGAGAAAAGCACCGCGGGGTGGTCAGAATGGGGAGGTCATGGAACATGCAGTGGCAATGTAGGATAGGTTTCTGAAAAACATCGCGGGGTGGTGCGCATTGTATGGGTGTGTGTTACATTACATTCACTAGTACGAGTGAGAAAAACATCACAGGGTGGTGCGCATTGTATGGGTGTGTGTTACATTACATTCACTAGTAGGAGTGAGAAAAACATCACGCGGTGGTGCGCATTGTATGGGTGTGTGTTACATTACATTCACTAGTAGGAGTGAGAAAAACATCACGGGGCGGTGTGAATCGGAGGGTCTGAATTAGGATAGGCAGTGAGTGGCAATGTAGGATGGAGAAAAGCACCGCGGGCTGGTCAGCATGGGGAGGTCAGGGAACAGGCAGTGGCAATGTAGGATATTTTTCTGAAAAATATCGCGGGGTGGTGCGCATTGTATCGGTGTGTGTTACATTACATTCACTAGTAGGAGTGAGAAAAACATCACGGGGTGGTGTGAATCGAAGGGTCTGAATTAGGATAGGCAGTGAGTGGCAATGTAGGATGGAGGAAAGCACCGCGGGGTGGTCAGCATGGGGAGGTCAGGGAACATGCAGTGGCTATGTAGGATAGGTTTCTGAAAAACATCGCGGTGTGGTGCGCATTTTATGGGTGTGTGTTACATGACATTCACTAGTAGGAGTGAGAAAAACATCACGGGGTGGTGCGCATTGTATGGGTGTGTGTTACATTACATTCACTAGTAGGAGTGATAAAAACATCACGGCGTGATGTGAATCGGAGAGTCTGAATTACGATAGGCAGTGAGTGGCAATGTAGGATGGAGAGAAGCACCGCGGGGTGGTCAGAATGGGGACTTCAGGAAACATGCAGTGGCAAAGTAGGATAGGTTTCTGAAAAACATCGCGGGGTGGTGCACATTATATGGGTTTGTGTTGCATAACATTCACTAGTAGGATTGAGAAAAACATCACGGGGTGGTGAGAATCGGAGGGTCTGAATTAGTATCGGAAGTGAGTTGCAATGTAGGATGGAGAAAAGCACCGCGGGGTGGTCAGCATGGGGAGGTCAGGGAACATGCAGTGGCTATGTAGGATAGGTTTCTGAAAAACATCAAGTGGTGGTGCGGATTTTATGGGTGTGTGTTACATTACATTCACTCGTAGGATTGAGAAAAACATCACGGGGTGGTGCGCATTGTATGGGTGTGTGTTACATTACATTTCCTAGTAGCAGTGAGAAAAACATCACGGGGTGGTGTGCATTGTATGGGTGTGTGTTACATTACATTCACTAGTAGGAGTGAGAAAAACATCACGGAGTGGTGTGAATCAGAGGGTCTGAATTAGGATAGGCAGTGAGTGGCAATGTAGGATGGAGAAAAGGACCGAGGGGTGGTCAGAATGGGGAGGTCATGGAACATGCAGTGGCAATGTAGGATAGTTTTCTGAAATACATCGCGGGGTGGTGCGCATTGTATGGGTGTGTGTTACATTACATTCACTAGTAGGAGTGAGAAAAACTTCACGGGGTGGTGCGCATTGTATGGGTGTGTGTTACATTACATTCACTAGTAGGAGTGAGAAAAACATCACGGGGTGGTGTGAATCGCAGGGCCTGAATTAGGATAGGCAGTGAGTGGCAATGAAGGATGGAGAAAAGCACCGCGGGGTGGTCAGCATGGGGAGGTCAGGGAACATGCAATGGCAATGTAGGATAGGTTTCTGAAAAACATCGCAGGGTGGTGCGCATTGTATGGTTGTGTGTTACATTACATTCACTAGTAGGAGTGAGAAAAACATCACGGGGTGGTGTGAATTGGAGCGTCTGAATTAGGATTGGCAGTGAGTGGCAATGTAGGATGGAGAAAAGCACCGCGGGGTGGTCAGAATGGGGAGGTCATGGAACATGCATTGGCAATGTAGGATAGGTTTCTGAAAAACATCGCGGGGTGGTGCGCATTGTATGTGTGTGTGTTACATTACATTCACTAGTAGGAGTGAGAAAAACATCACAGGGTGGTGCGCATTGTATGGGTGTGTGTTACATTACATTCACTAGTAGGAGTGAGAAAAACATCACGGGGTGTTGTGATTCGGAGGGTCTCAATTAGGATAGGCAGTGAGTGGGAATGTAGGATGGAGAAAAGCTCCGCGGGGTGGTCAGAATGGGGAGGTCATGGAACATGCAGTGGCAATGTAGGATAGGTTTCTGAAAAACATCGCGGGGTGGTGCGCATTGTATGGGTGTGTGTTACATTACATTCACTAGTAGGAGTGAGAAAAACATCAAGGGGTAGTGAGCATTGTATGGGTGCGTGTTACGTTACATTCACTAGTAGGAGTGAGAAAAACATCACGGGGTGGTGTGAATCGCAGGGCCTGAATTAGGATAGGCAGTGAGTGGCAATGAAGGATGGAGAAAAGCACCGCGGGGTGGTCAGCATGTGGAGGTCAGGGAACATGCAATGGCAATGTAGGATAGGTTTCTGAAAAACATCGCAGGGTGGTGCGCATTGTATGGTTGTGTGTTACATTACATTCACTAGTAGGAGTGAGAAAAACATCACGGGGTGGTGTGAATTGGAGCGTCTGAATTAGGACTGGCAGTGAGTGGCAATGTAGGATGGAGAAAAGCACCGCGGGGTGGTCAGAATTGGGAGGTCATGGAACATGCATTGGCAATGTAGGATAGGTTTCTGAAAAACATCGCGGGGTGGTGCGCATTGTATGTGTGTGTGTTACATTACATTCACTAGTAGGAGTGAGAAAAACATCACAGGGTGGTGCGCATTGTATGGGTGTGTGTTACATTACATTCACTAGTAGGAGTGAGAAAAACATCACGCGGTGGTGCGCATTATATGGGTGTGTGTTACATTACATTCACTAGTAGGAGTGAGAAAAACATCACGGGGTGGTGTGAATCGGAGGGTCTGAATTAGGATAGGCAGTGAGTGGCAATGTAGGATGGAGAAAAGCACCGCGGGGTGGTCAGCATGGGGAGGTCAGGGAACATGCAGTGGCAATGTAGGATAGCTTTATGAAAAATATCACGGGGTGCTGCGCATTGTATGGGTGTGTGTTACATTACATTCACTAGTAGGAGTGAGAAAAACATCACGGGGTTGTGTGAATCGGAGTGTCTGAATTAGGATAGGCAGTGAGTGGCAATGTCGGATGGAGAAAAGCACTGCGGGGTGGTCAGCATGGGGAGGTCTGGGAACATGCAGTGGCAATGTAGGATAGGTTTCTGAAAAACATCGCGGGGTGGTGCGCATTGTATGGGGGTGTGTTACATTACATTCACTAGTAGGAGTGAGAAAAACATCACGGTGTGGTGTGAATCGCAGGGTCTGAATTAGGATAGGCAGTGAGTGGCAATGTAGGATGGAGAAAAGCACCGCGGGGTGGTCAGCATGGGGAGGTCAGGGAACATGCAGTGGCAATGTAGGATAGGTTTCTGAAAAACATCGCGGGGTGGTGCGCATTGTATGGTTGTGTGTTACATTACATTCACTAGTAGGAGTGAGAAAAACATCACGGGGTAGTGAGCATTTTATGGGTGTGTGTTACATTACATTCACTAGTAGGAGTGAGAAAAACATCACGGGGTGGTGTGAATCGCAGGGCCTGAATTAGGATAGGCAGTGAGTGGCAATGTAGGATGGAGAAAAGCACCGCGGGGTGGTCAGCATGGGGAGGTTAGGGAACATGCAAAGGCAATGTAGGATAGGTTTCTGAAAAACATCGCGGGTTGGTGCGCATTGTATGGGTGTGTGTTACATTACATTCACTAGTAGGAGTGAGAAAAACATCACGGGGTGGTGTGAATTGGAGGGTCTGAATTAGGATAGGCAGTGAGTGGCAATGTAGGATGGAGAAAAGCACCGCGGGGTGTTCAGAATGGGGAGGTCATGGAACATGTAGTGGCAATGTTGGATAGGTTTCTGAAAAACATCGTGGGGTGGTGCGCATTGTATGTGTGTGTGTTACATTACATTCACTAGTAGGAGTGAGAAAAACATCACAGGGTGGTGCGCATTGTATGGGTGTGTGTTACATTACATTCACTAGTAGGAGTGAGAAAAACATCACGGGGTGGTGTGAATCGGAGGGTCTGAATTAGGATAGTCAGTGAGTGGCAATATAGGATGGAGAAAAGCACCGCGGGGTGGTCAGCATGGGGAGGTCAGGGAACATGCCGTGGCAATGTAGGATATTTTTCTGAAAAATATCGCGGGGTGGTGCGCATTGTATGGGTGTATGTTACATTACATTCACTAGTAGGAGTGAGAAAAACATCACGGGGTGGTGTGAATCAGAGGGTCTGAATTAGGATAGGCAGTGAGTGGAAATGTAGGATGGAGAAAAGCACCGCGGGGTGGTCAGCATGGGGAGGTCAGGGAACATGCAGTGGCAATGAACGATAGTTTTCTGAAAAACATCATGGGGTGCTGCGCATTGTATGGGTGTGTGTTACATTACATTCACTAGAAGGAGTGAGAAAAACATCACGGGGTGGTGTGAATCAGAGGGTCTGAATTAGGATAGGCAGTGAGTGGCAATGTAGGATGGAAAAAAGCACCGCGTGGTGGTCAGCATGGGGAGGTCAGGGAACATGCAATGGCAATGTAGGATAGGTTTCTGAAAAACATCGCGGGGTGGTGCGCATTTTATGGTTGTCTTTTACATTACATTCACTAGTAGGAGTGAGAAAAACATCGCGGGGTGGTGTGCATTGTATGGGTGTGTGTTACATTACATTCACTACTAGGAGTGAGAAAAACATCGCGGGGTGGTGTGCATTGTATGGGTGTGTGTTACATTACATTCACTACTAGGAGTGAGAAAAACATCACGGAGTGGTGTGAATCAGAGTGTCTGAATTAGGATAGGCAGTGAGTGGCAATGTAGGATGGAGAAAAGGACCGAGGGGTGGTCAGAATGGGGAGGTCATGGAACATGCAGTGCCAATGTAGGATAGTTTTCTGAAAAACATCGCGGGGTGGTGCGCATTGTATGGGTGTGTGTTACATTACATTCACTAGTAGGAGTGAGAAAAACTTCACGGGGTGGTGCGCATTGTATGGGTGTGTGTTACATTATATTCACTAGTAGGAGTGCGAAAAACATCACGGGGTGGTGTGAATCGGAGGGTCTGAATTAGGACAGGCTGTGAGTGGCAATGTAGGATGGAGAAAAGCACCGCGGGTTGGTCAGCATGGGGAGGTCAGGGAACATGCAGTGGCAATGTAGGATAGGTTTCAGAAAAACATCGCGGGGTTGTGCGCATTGTATGGGTGTGTGTTACATTACATTCACTAGTAGGAGTGACAAAAACATCACGGCGTGGTGTGAATCGGAGGGTCTGAATTAGGATAGGCAGTGATTGGCAATGTAGGATGGAGAAAAGCACCGCGGGGTGGTCAGCATGTGTAGGTCAGGGAACATGCAGTGGCAATGTTGGATAGGTTTCTGAAAAACATCGTGGGGTGGTGCGCATTGTATGGGTGTGTGTTACATTACATTCACTAGTAGGAGTGATAAAAACATCACAGGGTGGTGCGCATTGTATGGGTGTGTGTTACATTACATTCACTAGTAGGAGTGAGAAAAACATCACGGGGTGGTGTGAATCGGAGATTCTGAATTAGGATAGTCAGTGAGTGGCAATATAGGATGGAGAAAAGCACTGCGGGGTGGTCAGCATGGGGAGGTCAGGGAACATGCAATGGCAATGTAGGATAGGTTTCTGAAAAACATCGCGGGGTGGTGCGCATTGTATGGTTGTCTTTTACATTACATTCACTAGTAGGAGTGAGAAAAACATCACGGGGTTGTGTGAATCGGAGGGTCTGAATTAGGATAGGCAGTGAGTGGCAATGTAGGATGGAGAAAAGCACCGCGGGGTGGTCAGCATGGGGAGGTCCGGGAACATGCAGTGGCTATGTAGGATAGGTTTCTGAAAAACATCGCGGTGTGGTGCGCATTTTATGGGTGTGTGTTACATTACATTCACTAGTAGGAGTGAGAAAAACATCACGGGGTGCTGCGCATTGTATGGGTGTGTGTTACATTACATTCACTAGTAGGAGTGAGAAAAACATCACGCGGTGCTGCGCATTGTATGGGTGTGTGTTACATTACATTCTCTAGTAGGAGTGAGAAAAACATCATGGGGTGGTGTGCATTGTATGGGTTTGTGTTACATTACATTCACTAGTAGGAGTGACAAAAACATCACGAGGTGGTGAGAATCAGAGTGTCTAAAATAGTATCGGCAGTGAGTGGCAATGTAGGATGGAGAAAAGCACCGCGGGGTGGTCAGCATGGGGAGGTCAGGGAACATGCAATGGCAATGTAGGATAGGTTTCTGAAAAACATCGCAGGGTGGTGCGCATTGTATGGTTGTGTGTTACATTACATTCACTAGTAGGAGTGAGAAAAACATCACGGGGTGGTGTGAATTGGAGCGTCTGAATTAGGATTGGCAGTGAGTGGCAATGTAGGATGGAGAAAAGCACCGCGGGGTGGTCAGAATGGGGAGGTCATGGAACATGCATTGGCAATGTAGGATAGGTTTCTGAAAAACATCGCGGGGTGGTGCGCATTGTATGTGTGTGTGTTACATTACATTCACTAGTAGGAGTGAGAAAAACATCACAGGGTGGTGCGCATTGTATGGGTGTGTGTTACATTACATTCACTAGTAGGAGTGAGAAAAACATCACGGGGTGTTGTGATTCGGAGGGTCTCAATTAGGATAGGCAGTGAGTGGGAATGTAGGATGGAGAAAAGCTCCGCGGGGTGGTCAGAATGGGGAGGTCATGGAACATGCAGTGGCAATGTAGGATAGGTTTCTGAAAAACATCGCGGGGTGGTGCGCATTGTATGGGTGTGTGTTACATTACATTCACTAGTAGGAGTGAGAAAAACATCAAGGGGTAGTGAGCATTGTATGGGTGCGTGTTACGTTACATTCACTAGTAGGAGTGAGAAAAACATCACGGGGTGGTGTGAATCGCAGGGCCTGAATTAGGATAGGCAGTGAGTGGCAATGAAGGATGGAGAAAAGCACCGCGGGGTGGTCAGCATGGGGAGGTCAGGGAACATGCAATGGCAATGTAGGATAGGTTTCTGAAAAACATCGCGGGGTGGTGCGCATTGTATGTGTGTGTGTTACATTACATTCACTAGTAGGAGTGAGAAAAACATCACAGGGTGGTGTGCATTGTATGGGTGTGTGTTACATTACATTCACTAGTAGGAGTGAGAAAAACATCACGCGGTGGTGCGCATTATATGGGTGTGTGTTACATTACATTCACTAGTAGGAGTGAGAAAAACATCACGGGGTGGTGTGAATCGGAGGGTCTGAATTAGGATAGGCAGTGAGTGGCAATGTAGGATGGAGAAAAGCACCGCGGGGTGGTCAGCATGGGGAGGTCAGGGAACATGCAGTGGCAATGTAGGATAGCTTTATGAAAAATATCACGGGGTGCTGCGCATTGTATGGGTGTGTGTTACATTACATTCACTAGTAGGAGTGAGAAAAACATCACGGGGTGGTGTGAATCGGAGGGTCTGAATTAGGATAGGCAGTGAGTGGCAATGTAGGATGGAGAAAAGCACCGCGGGGTGGTCAGCATGGGGAGGTCAGGGAACATGCAGTGGCAATGTAGGATAGCTTTATGAAAAATATCACGGGGTGCTGCGCATTGTATGGGTGTGTGTTACATTACATTCACTAGTAGGAGTGAGAAAAACATCACGGTGTGGTGTGAATCGCAGGGTCTGAATTAGGATAGGCAGTGAGTGGCAATGTAGGATGGAGAAAAGCACCGCGGGGTGGTCAGCATGGGGAGGTCAGGGAACATGCAGTGGCAATGTAGGATAGGTTTCTGAAAAACATCGCGGGGTGGTGCTCATTGTATGGTTGTGTGTTACATTACATTCACTAGTAGGAGTGAGAAAAACATCACGGGGTAGTGAGCATTTTATGGGTGTGTGTTACATTACATTCACTAGTAGGAGTGAGAAAACCATCACGGGGTGGTGTGAATCGCAGGGCCTGAATTAGGATAGGCAGTGAGTGGCAATGTAGGATGGAGAAAAGCACCGCGGGGTGGTCAGCATGGGGAGGTTAGGGAACATGCAAAGGCAATGTACGATAGGTTTCTGAAAAACATCGCGGGGTGGTGCGCATTGTATGGGTGTGTGTTACATTACATTCACTAGTAGGAGTGAGAAAAACATCACGGGGTGGTGTGAATTGGAGGGTCTGAATTAGGATAGGCAGTGAGTGGCAATGTAGGATGGAGAAAAGCACCGCGGGGTGTTCAGAATGGGGAGGTCATGGAACATGTAGTGGCAATGTTGGATAGGTTTCTGAAAAACATCGTGGGGTGGTGCGCATTGTATGTGTGTGTGTTACATTACATTCACTAGTAGGAGTGAGAAAAACATCACAGGGTGGTGCGCATTGTATGGGTGTGTGTTACATTACATTCACTAGTAGGAGTGAGAAAAACATCACGGGGTGGTGTGAATCGGAGGGTCTGAATTAGGATAGTCAGTGAGTGGCAATATAGGATGGAGAAAAGCACCGCGGGGTGGTCAGCATGGGGAGGTCAGGGAACATGCCGTGGCAATGTAGGATATTTTTCTGAAAAATATCGCGGGGTGGTGCGCATTGTATGGGTGTATGTTACATTACATTCACTACTAGGAGTGAGAAAAACATCACGGGGTGGTGTGAATCAGAGGGTCTGAATTAGGATAGGCAGTGAGTGGAAATGTAGGATGGAGAAAAGCACCGCGTGGTGGTCAGCATGGGGAGGTCAGGGAACATGCAGTGGCAATGAACGATAGTTTTCTGAAAAACATCATGGGGTGGTGCGCATTGTATGGGTGTGTGTTACATTACATTCACTAGAAGGAGTGAGAAAAACATCACGGGGTGGTGTGAATCAGAGGGTCTGAATTAGGATAGGCAGTGAGTGGCAATGTAGGATGGAAAAAAGCACCGCGTGGTGGTCAGCATGGGGAGGTCAGGGAACATGCAATGGCAATGTAGGATAGGTTTCTGAAAAACATCGCGGGGTGGTGCGCATTGTATGGTTGTCTTTTACATTACATTCACTAGTAGGAGTGAGAAAAACATCGCGGGGTGGTGTGCATTGTATGTGTGTGTGTTACATTACATTCACTACTAGGAGTGAGAAAAACATCGCGGGGTGGTGTGCATTGTATGGGTGTGTGTTACATTACATTCACTACTAGGAGTGAGAAAAACATCACGGAGTGGTGTGAATCAGAGTGTCTGAATTAGGATAGGCAGTGAGTGGCAATGTAGGATGGAGAAAAGGACCGAGGGGTGGTCAGAATGGGGAGGTCATGGAACATGCAGTGGCAATGTAGGATAGTTTTCTGAAAAACATCGCGGGGTGGTGCGCATTGTATGGGTGTGTGTTACATTACATTCACTAGTAGGAGTGAGAAAAACTTCACGGGGTGGTGCGCATTGTATGGGTGTGTGTTACATTATATTCACTAGTAGGAGTGCGAAAAACATCACGGGGTGGTGTGAATCGGAGGGTCTGAATTAGGACAGGCTGTGAGTGGCAATGTAGGATGGAGAAAAGCACCGCGGGTTGGTCAGCATGGGGAGGTCAGGGAACATGCAGTGGCAATGTAGGATAGGTTTCAGAAAAACATCGCGGGGTTGTGCGCATTGTATGGGTGTGTGTTACATTACATTCACTAGTAGGAGTGACAAAAACATCACGGCGTGGTGTGAATCGGAGGGTCTGAATTAGGATAGGCAGTGATTGGCAATGTAGGATGGAGAAAAGCACCGCGGGGTGGTCAGCATGTGTAGGTCAGGGAACATGCAGTGGCAATGTTGGATAGGTTTCTGAAAAACATCGTGGGGTGGTGCGCATTGTATGGGTGTGTGTTACATTACATTCACTAGTAGGAGTGATAAAAACATCACAGGGTGGTGCGCATTGTATGGGTGTGTGTTACATTACATTCACTAGTAGGAGTGAGAAAAACATCACGGGGTGGTGTGAATCGGAGATTCTGAATTAGGATAGTCAGTGAGTGGCAATATAGGATGGAGAAAAGCACCGCGGGGTGGTCAGCATGGGGAGGTCAGGGAACATGCAATGGCAATGTAGGATAGGTTTCTGAAAAACATCGCGGGGTGGTGCGCATTGTATGGTTGTCTTTTACATTACATTCACTAGTAGGAGTGAGAAAAACATCACGGGGTTGTGTGAATCGGAGGGTCTGAATTAGGATAGGCAGTGAGTGGCAATGTAGGATGGAGAAAAGCACCGCGGGGTGGTCAGCATGGGGAGGTCCGGGAACATGCAGTGGCTATGTAGGATAGGTTTCTGAAAAACATCGCGGTGTGGTGCGCATTTTATGGGTGTGTGTTACATTACATTCACTAGTAGGAGTGAGAAAAACATCACGGGGTGGTGCGCATTGTATGGGTGTGTGTTACATTACATTCACTAGTAGGAGTGAGAAAAACATCACGCGGTGCTGCGCATTGTATGGGTGTGTGTTACATTACATTCTCTAGTAGGAGTGAGAAAAACATCATGGGGTGGTGTGCATTGTATGGGTGTGTGTTACATTACATTCACTAGTAGGAGTGACAAAAACATCACGAGGTGGTGAGAATCAGAGTGTCTAAAATAGTATCGGCAGTGAGTGGCAATGTAGGATGGAGAAAAGCACCGCGGGGTGGTCAGCATGGGGAGGTCCGGGAACATGCAGTGGCTATGAAGGATAGGTTTCTGAAAACATCGCGGTGTGGTGCGCATTTTATGGGTGTGTGTTACATTACATTCACTATTAGGAGTGAGAAAAACATCACGGGGTGGTGCGCATTGTATGGGTGTGTGTTACATTACATTCACTAGTAGGAGTGACAAAAACATCACGAGGTGGTGAGAATCGGAGGGTCTAAAATAGTATCGGCAGTGAGTGGCAATGTAGGATGGAGAAAAGCACCGCGGGGTGGTCAGCATGGGGAGGTCCGGGAACATGCAGTGGCTATGTGGGATAGGTTTCTGAAAAACATCGCGGTGTGGTGCGCATTTTATGGGTGTGTGTTACATTACATTCACTAGTAGGAGTGAGAAAAACATCACGGGGTCGTGCGCATTGTATGGGTGTGTGTTACATTACATTCACTAGTAGGCGTGATAAAAACATCACGGCGTGATGTGAATCGGAGGGTCTGAATAACGATAGGCAGTGAGTGGCAATGTAGGATGGAGAAAAGCACCGCGGGGTGGTCAGAATGGGGACTTCAGGAAACATGCAGTGGCAAAGTAGGATAGGTTTCTGAAAAACATCGCGGGGTGGTGCACATTATATGGGTGTGTGTTGCATAACATTCCTTAGTAGGAGTGAGAAAAACATCACGGGGTCGTGTCAATCGCAGGGTCTGATTTAGGATAGGCAGTGAGTGGCAATGTCGGAGAGAGAAAAGCACCGCGCGGTGGTCAGCATGGGGAGCTCAGGGAACATGCAGTGGCAATGTAGGATAGGTTTCTGAAAAGCATCCCGGGATGGTGCGCATTGTATTGGTGTGTGTTACATTACATTCACTAGTAGGGATGAGAAAAACATCACGGGGTGGTGCGCATTGTATGGGTGTGTGTTACATTACATTCACTAGAAGGAGTGAGAAAAACATCACGGGGTGGTGTGAATCAGAGGGTCTGAATTAGGATAGGCAGTGAGTGGCAATGTAGGATGGAAAAAAGCACCGCGTGGTGGTCAGCATGGGGAGGTCAGGGAACATGCAATGGCAATGTAGGATAGGTTTCTGAAAAACATCGCGGGGTGGTGCGCATTGTATGGTTGTCTTTTACATTACATTCACTAGTAGGAGTGAGAAAAACATCACGGGGTGGTGTGAATTGGAGGGTCTGAATTAGTATAGGCAGTGAGTGGCAATGTAGGATGGAGAAAAGCACCGCGGGGTGGTCAGAATGGGGAGGTCATGGAACATGAAGTGGCAATGTAGGATAGGTTTCTGAAAAACATCGCGGGGTGGTGCGCATTGTATGGGTGTGTGTTACATTACATTCACTAGTAGGAGTGAGAAAACATCACAGGGTGGTGCGCACTGTATGGGTGTGTGTTACATTACATTCACTAGTAGGAGTGAGAAAAACATCACGTGGTAGTGCGCATTGTATGGGTGTGTGTTACATTACATTCACTAGTAGGAGTGAGAAAAACATCACGGGGTGGTGTGAATCGGAGGGTCTGAATTAGGATAGGCAGTGAGTGGCAATGTAGGATGGAGAAAAGCACCGCGGGCTGGTCAGCATGGGGAGGTCAGGGAACATGCAGTGGCAATGTAGGATATTTTTCTGAAAAATATCGCGGGGTGGTGCTCATTGTATGGGTGTGTGTTACATTACATTCACTAGTAGGAGTGAGAAAAACATCACGGGGTGGTGTGAATCGAAGGGTCTGAATTAAGATAGGCAGTGAGTGGCAATGTAGGATGGAGGAAAGCACCGCGGGTTGGTCAGCATGGGGAGGTCAGGGAACATGCAGTGGCTATGTAGGATAGGTTTCTGAAAAACATCGCGGTGTGGTGCGCATTTTATGGATGTGTGTTACATAACATTCACTAGTAGGAGTGAGAAAAACATCACGGGGTGGTGCGCATTGTATGGGTGTGTGTTACATTACATTCACTAGTAGGAGTGATAAAAACATCACGGCGTGATGTGAATCGGAGGGTCTGAATTACGATAGGCAGTGAGTGGCAATGTAGGATGGAGAAAAGCACCGCGGGGTGGACAGAATGGGGACTTCAGGAAACATGCAGTGGCAAAGTAGGATAGGTTTCTGAAAAGCATCCCGGGTTGGTGCGCATTGTATGGGTGTGTGTTACATTACATTCACTGGTAGGGATGAGAAAAACATCACGGGGTGGTGCGCATTGTATGGGTGTGTGTTACATTACATTCACTAGAAGGAGTGAGAAAAACATCACGGGGTGTTGTGATTCGGAGGGTCTCAATTAGGATAGGCAGTGAGTGGGAATGTAGGATGGAGAAAAGGACCGAGGGGTGGTCAGAATGGGGAGGTCATGGAACATGCAGTGGCAATGTAGGATAGTTTTCTGAAAAACATCGTGGGGTGGTGCGCATTGTATGGGTGTGTGTTACATTACATTCACTAGTAGGAGTGAGAAAAACTTCACGGGGTGGTGCGCATTGTATGGGTGTGTGTTACATTATATTCACTAGTAGGAGTGCGAAAAACATCACGGGGTGGTGTGAATCGGAGGGTCTGAATTAGGACAGGCTGTGAGTGGCAATGTAGGATGGAGAAAAGCACCGCGGGTTGGTCAGCATGGGGAGGTCAGGGAACATGCAGTGGCAATGTAGGATAGGTTTCAGAAAAACATCGCGGGGTTGTGCGCATTGTATGGGTGTGTGTTACATTACATTCACTAGTAGGAGTGAGAAAAACATCACGGGGTGGTGTGAATCGGAGGGTCTGAATTAGGATAGGCAGTGAGTGGCAATATAGGATGGAGAAAAGCACCACGGGGTGGTCAGCGTGGGGAAGTCAGGGAACATGCCGTGGGAATGTAGGATAGTATTCTGAAAAACATCACGGGGTGGTGCGCATTGTATGGGTGTGTGTTACATTACATTCACTAGTAGGAGTGAGAAAAACATCACGGGGTGGTGCGCATTGTATGGGTGTGTGTTACATTACATTCACTAGTAGGAGTGAGAAAAACATCACGGGGTGGTGCGCATTGTATGGGTGAGTGTTACATTACATTCATTAGTAGGAGTGAGAAAAATATCACGGGGTGGTGCGCATTGTATGGGTGTTTGTTACATTACATTCCCTAGTAGGAGTGAGAAAAACATCACGGTGTGGTGTGAATCACAGGGTCTGAATTAGGATAGGCAGTTAGTGGCAATGTAGGATGGAGAAAAGCACCGCGGGGTGGTCAGCATGTGGAGGTCAGGGAACATGCAGTGGCAATGTAGGATAGGTTTCTGAAAAATATCGCGGGGTAGTGCGCATTGTATGGTTGTGTGTTACATTACATTCACTAGTAGGAGTGAGAAAAACATCACGGGGTAGTGAGCATTGTATGGGTGCGTGTTACATTACATTCACTAGTAGGAGTGAGAAAAACATCACGGGGTGGTGTGAATCGCAGGGCCTGAATTAGGATAGGCAGTGAGTGGCAATGTAGGATGGAGAAAAGCACCGCGGGGTGGTCAGCATGGGGAGGTCAGGGAACATGCAATGGCAATGTAGGATAGGTTTCTGAAAAACATCGCAGGGTGGTGCGCATTGTATGGGTGTGTGTTACATTACATTCACTAGTAGGAGTGAGAAAAACATCACGGGGTGGTGCGCATTGTATGGGTGTGTGTTACATTACATTCACTAGAAGGAGTGAGAAAAACATCACGGGGTGGTGTGAATCAGAGTGTCTGAATTAGGATAGGCAGTGAGTGGCAATGTAGGCTGGAAAAAAGCACCGCGTGGTGGTCAGCATGGAGAGGTCAGGGAACATGCAGTGGCAAATTAGGATAGGTTTCTGAAAAAATCGCGGGGTGGGGCGCATTGTATGATTGTCTGTTACATTACATTCACTAGTAGGAGTGAGAAAAACATCACGGGGTTGTGCGCATTGTATGGGTGTGTGTTACATTACATTCACTAGTAGGAGTGAGAAAAACATCACGGGGTGGTGTGCATTGTATGGGTGTGTGTTACATTACATTCACTAGTAGGAGTGAGAAAAACATCACAGGGTGGTGTGAATCAGAGGGTCTGAATTAGGATAAGAAGTGAGTGGCAATATAGGATGGAGAAAAGCACCGCGGGGTGGTCAGAATGGGGAGGTCATAGAACATGCATTGGCAATGTAGGATAGGTTTCTGAAAAACATCGCGGGGTGGTGCACATTGTATGGGTGTGTGTTACATTACATTCACTAGTAGGAGTGAGAAAAACATCACGGGGTGGTGCGCATTGTATGGGTGTGTGTTACATTACATTCACTAGTAGGAGTGACAAAAACATCACGAGGTGGTGAGAATCGGAGGGTCTGAATTAGTATCGGCAGTGAGTTGCAATGTAGGATGGAGAAAAGCACCGCGTGGTGGTCAGCATGGGGAGGTCAGGGAACATGCAGTGGCTATGTAGGATAGGTTTCTGAAAAACATCAAGTGGTGGTGCGCATTTTATGGGTGTGTGTTACATTACATTCACTAGTAGGAGTGAGAAAAACATCACGGGGTGGTGCGCATTGTATGGGTGTGTGTTACATTACATTCCCTAGTAGGAGTGAGAAAAACATCACGGGGTGGTGTGCATTGTATGGGTGTGTGTTACATTACATTCACTAGTAGGAGTGAGAAAAACATCACGGAGTGGTGTGAATCAGAGGGTCTGAATTAGGATAGGCAGTGAGTGGCAATGTAGGATGGAGAAAAGGACCGAGGGGTGGTCAGAATGGGGAGGTCATGGAACATGCAGTGGCAATGTAGGATAGTTTTCTGAAAAACATCGCGGGGTGGTGCGCATTGTATGGGTGTGTGTTACATTACATTCACTAGTAGGAGTGAGAAAAACTTCACGGGGTGGTGCGCATTGTATGGGTGTGTGTTACATTATATTCACTAGTAGGAGTGCGAAAAACATCACGGGGTGGTTTGAATCGGAGGGTCTGAATTAGGACAGGCTGTGAGTGGCAATGTAGGATGGAGAAAAGCACCGCGTGGTGGTCAGCATGGGAAGGTCAGGGAACATGCAGTGGCAAATTAGGATAGGTTTCAGAAAAACATCGCGGGGTGGTGCGCATTGTATGATTGTCTGTTACATTACATTCACTAGTAGGAGTGAGAAAAACATCACGGTGTGGTGTGAATCGGAGGGTCTGAATTAGGATAGGCAGTGCGTGGCACTGTAGGAAGGAGAAAAGCAATGCGGGTCCGTCAGCATGGGGAGGTCAGGGAACATGCAGTGGCAAATTAGGATAGGTTTCTGAAAAACATCGCGGGGTGGTGCGCATTGTATGGGTGTGTGTTACATTACATTCACTAGTAGGAGTGAGAAAAACATCACGGGGTGGTGCGCATTGTATGGGTGTGTGTTACATTACATTCACTAGTAGGAGTGAGAAAAACATCACGGGGTGGTGTGCATTGTATGGGTGTGTGTTACATTACATTCACTAGTAGGAGTGAGAAAAACATCACAGGGTGGTGTGAATCGGAGGGTCTGAATTAGCATAGGCAGTGAGTGGCAATGTAGGATGGAGAAAAGCACCGCGGGGTGGTCAGAATGGGGAGGTCATGGAACATGCATTGGCAATGTAGGATAGGTTTCTGAAAAACATCGCGGGGTGGTGCACATTGTATGGGTGTGTGTTACATTACATTCACTAGTAGGAGTGAGAAAAACATCACGGGGTGGTGCGCATTGTATGGGTGTGTGTTACATTACATTCACTAGTAGGAGTGACAAAAACATCACGTGGTGGTGAGAATTGGAGGGTCTGAATTAGTATCGGCAGTGAGTTGCAACGTAGGATGGAGAAAAGCACCGCGTGGTGGTCAGCATGGGGAGGTCAGGGAACATGCAGTGGCTATGTAGGATAGGTTTCTGAAAAACATCAAGTGGTGGTGCGCATTTTATGGGTGTGTGTTACATTACATTCACTAGTAGGAGTGAGAAAAATATCACGGGGTGGTGTGCATTGTATGGGTTTGTGTTACATTACATTCCCTAGTAGGAGTGAGAAAAACATCACGGGGTGGTGTGCATTGTATGGGTGTGTGTTACATTACATTCACTAGTAGGAGTGAGAAAAACATCACGGAGTGGTGTGAATCAGAGGGTCTGAATTAGGATAGGCAGTGAGTGGCAATGTAGGATGGAGAAAAGGACCGAGGGGTGGTCAGAATGGGGAGGTCATGGAACATGCAGTGGCAATGTAGGATAGTTTTCTGAAAAACATCGCGGGGTGGTGCGCATTGTATGGGTGTGTGTTACATTACATTCACTAGTAGGAGTGAGAAAAACTTCACGGGGTGGTGCGCATTCTATGGGTGTGTGTTACATTATATTCACTAGTAGGAGTGCGAAAAACATCACGGGGTGGTTTCAATCGGAGGGTCTGAATTAGGACAGGCTGTGAGTGGCAATGTAGGATGGAGAAAAGCACCGCGGGTTGGTCAGCATGGGGAGGTCAGGGAACATGCAGTGGCAATGTAGGATAGGTTTCAGAAAAACATCGCGGGGTTGTGCGCATTGTATGGGTGTGTGTTACATTACATTCACTAGTAGGAGTGACAAAAACATCACGGCGTGGTGTGAATCGGAGGGTCTGAATTAGGATAGGCAGTGATTGGCAATGTAGGATGGAGAAAAGCACCGCGGGGTGGTCAGCATGTGTAGGTCAGGGAACATGCAGTGGCAATGTTGGATACGTTTCTGAGAAACATCGTGGGGTGGTGCGCATTGTATGGGTGTGTGTTACATTACATTCACTAGTAGGAGTGAGAAAAACATCACAGGGTGGTGCGCATTGTATGGGTGTGTGTTACATTACATTCACTAGTAGGAGTGAGAAAAACATCACGGGGTGGTGTGAATCGGAGGGTCTGAATTAGGATAGTCAGTGAGTGGCAATATAGGATGGAGAAAAGCACCGCGGGGTGGTCAGCATGGGGAGGTCAGGGAACATGCCGTGGCAATGTAGGATATTTTTCTAAAAAATATCGCGGGGTGGTGCGCATTGTATGCGTGTATGTTACATTACATTCACTAGTAGGAGTGACAAAAACATCACGAGGTGGTGAGAATCGGAGGGTCTAAAATAGTATCGGCAGTGAGTGGCAATGTAGGATGGAGAAAAGCACCGCGGGGTGGTCAGCATGGGGAGGTCCGGGAACATGCAGTGGCTATGTAGGATAGGTTTCTGAAAAACATCGCGGTGTGGTGCGCATTTTATGGGTGTGTGTTACATTACATTCACTAGTAGGAGAGAGAAAAACATCACGGGGTCGTGCGCATTGTATGGGTGTGTGTTACATTACATTCACTAGTAGGAGTGATAAAAGCATCACGGCGTGATGTGAATCGGAGGGTCTGAATAACGATAGGCAGTGAGTGGCAATGTAGGATGGAGAAAAGCACCGCGGGGTGGTCAGAATGGGGACTTCAGGAAACATGCAGTGGCAAAGTAGGATAGGTTTCTGAAAAACATCGCGGGGTGGTGCACATTATATGGGTGTGTGTTGCATAACATTCCTTAGTAGGAGTGAGAAAAACATCACGGGGTCGTGTCAATCGCAGGGTCTGATTTAGGATAGGCAGTGAGTGGCAATGTAAAGAGAGAAAAGCACCGCGCGGTGGTCAGCATGGGGAGCTCAGGGAACATGCAGTGGCAATGTAGGATAGGTTTCTGAAAAGCATCCCGGGTTGGTGCGCATTGTATGGGTGTGTGTTACATTATATTCACTAGTAGGGATGAGAAAAACATCACGGGGTGGTGCGCATTGTATGGGGGTGTGTTACATTACATTCACTAGAAGGAGTGAGAAAAACATCACGGGGTGGTGTGAATCAGAGGGTCTGAATTAGGATAGGCAGTGAGTGGCAATGTAGGATGGAAAAAAGCACCGCGTGGTGGTCAGCATGGGGAGGTCAGGGAACATGCAATGGCAATGTAGGATAGGTTTCTGAAAAACATCGCGGGGTGGTGCGCATTGTATGGTTGTCTTTTAAATTACATTCACTAGTAGGAGTGAGAAAAACATCACGGGGTGGTGTGAATTGGAGGGTCTGATTTAGGATAGGCAGTGAGTGGCAATGTAGGATGGAGAAAAGCACCGCGGGGTGGTCAGAATGGGGAGGTCATGGAACATGCAGTGGCAATGTAGGATAGGTTTCTGAAAAACATCGCGGGGTGGTGCGCATTGTATGGGTGTGTGTTACATTACATTCACTAGTAGGAGTGAGAAAACATCACAGGGTGGTGCGCACTGTATGGGTGTGTGTTACAGTACATTCACTAGTAGGAGTGAGAAAAACATCACGTGGTGGTGCGCATTGTATGGTGTGTGTTACATTACATTCACTAGTAGGAGTGCGAAAAACATCACGGGGTGGTGTGAATCGGAGGGTCTGAATTAGGATAGGCAGTGAGTGGCAATGTAGGATGGAGAAAAGCACCGCGGGCTGGTCAGCATGGGGAGGTCAGGGAACATGCAGTGGCAATGTAGGATATTTTTCTGAAAAATATCGCGGGGTGGTGCTCATTGTATGGGTGTGTGTTACATTACATTCACTAGTAGGAGTGAGAAAAACATCACGGGGTGGTGTGAATCGAAGGGTCTGAATTAGGATAGGCAGTGAGTGGCAATGTAGGATGGAGGAAAGCACCGTGTTTTGGTCAGCATGGGGAGGTCAGGGAACATGCAGTGGCTATGTAGGATAGGTTTCTGAAAAACATCGCGGTGTGGTGCGCATTTTATGGGTGTGTGTTACATAACATTCACTAGTAGGAGTGAGAAAAACATCACGGGGTGGTGCGCATTGTATGGGTGTGTGTTACATTACATTCACTAGTAGGAGTGATAAAAACATCACGGCGTGATGTGAATCGGAGGGTCTGAATTACGATAGGCAGTGAGTGGCAATGTAGGATGGAGAAAAGCACCGCGGGGTGGACAGAATGGGGACTTCAGGAAACATGCAGTGGCAAAGTAGGATAGGTTTCTGAAAAACATCGCGGGGTGGTGCACATTATATGGGTGTGTGTTGCATAACATTCACTAGTAGGAGTGAGAAAAACATCACGGGGTGGTGTGAATCGGAGGGTCTGATTTAGGATAGGCAGTGAGTGGCAATGTCGGAGAGAGAAAAGCACCGCGCGGTGGTCAGCATGGGGAGGTCAGGGAACATGCAGTGGCAATGTAGGATAGGTTTCTGAAAAGCATCCCGGGTTGGTGCGCATTGTATGGGTGTGTGTTACATTACATTCACTGGTAGGGATGAGAAAAACATCACGGGGTGGTGCGCATTGTATGGGTTTGTGTTACATTACATTCACTAGAAGGAGTGAGAAAAACATCACGGGGTGTTGTGATTCGGAGGGTCTCAATTAGGATAGGCAGTGAGTGGGAATGTAGGATGGAGAAAAGGACCGAGGGGTGGTCAGAATGGGGAGGTCATGGAAAATGCAGTTTCAATGTAGGATAGTTTTCTGAAAAACATCGTGGTGTGGTGCGCATTGTATGGGTGTGTGTTACATTACATTCACTAGTAGGAGTGAGAAAAACTTCACGGGGTGGTGCGCATTGTATGGGTGTGTGTTACATTATATTCACTAGTAGGAGTGCGAAAAACATCACGGGGTGGTGTGAATCGGAGGGTCTGAATTAGGACAGGCTGTGAGTGGCAATGTAGGATGGAGAAAAGCACCGCGGGTTGGTCAGCATGGGGAGGTCAGGGAACATGCAGTGGCAATGTAGGATAGGTTTCAGAAAAACATCGCGGGGTTGTGCGCATTGTATGGGTGTGTGTTACATTACATTCACTAGTAGGATTGACAAAAACATCACGGCGTGGTGTGAATCGGAGGATCTGAATTAGGATAGGCAATGAGTGGCAATGTAGGATGGAGAAAAGCACCGCGGGGTGGTCAGCATGTGTAGGTCAAGGAACATGCAGTGGCAATGCAGGATAGGTTTCTGAAAAACATCGGGGGGTGCTGCGCATTGTATGGGTGTGTGTTACATTACATTCACTAGTAGGAGTGAGAAAAACATCACGGTGTGGTGTGAATCGGAGGGTCTGAATTAGGATAGGCAGTGAGTGGCAATATAGGATGGAGAAAAGCACCACGGGGTGGTCAGCGTGGGGAAGTCAGGGAACATGCCGTGGGAATGTAGGATAGTTTTCTGAAAAACATCACGGGGTGGTGCGCATTGTATGGGTGTGTGTTACATTACATTCACTAGTAGGAGTGAGAAAAACATCACGGGGTGGTGCGCATTGTATGGGTGTGTGTTACATTACATTCACTAGTAGGAGTGAGAAAAACATCACGGGGTGTTGTGATTCGGAGGGTCTCAATTAGGATAGGCAGTGAGTGGGAATGTAGGATGGAGAAAAGCTCCGCGGGGTGGTCAGAATGAGGAGGTCATTTAACATGCAGTGGCAATGTAGGATAGGTTTCTGAAAAACATCGCGGGGTGGTGCGCATTGTATGGGTGTGTGTTACATTACATTCACTAGTAGGAGTGAGAAAAACATCACGCGGTGGTGCGCATTGTATGGGTGTGTGTTACAGTACATTCACTAGTAGGAGTGAGAAAAAAATCACGGGGTGGTGTGAATCGGAGGGTCTGAATTAGGATAGGCAGTGAGTGGCAATGTCGGATGGAGAAAAGCACCGCGGGGTGTTCAGCATGGGGAGGTCAGGGAACATGCAGTGGCAATGTAGGATAGGTTTCTGAAAAACATCGCGGGGTGGTGCGCATTGTATGGGTGAGTGTTACATTACATTCACTAGTAGGAGTGAGAAAAATATCACGGGGTGGCGCGCATTGTATGGGTGTTTGTTACATTACATTCACTAGTAGGAGTGAGAAAAACATCACGGTGTGGTGTGAATCACAGGGTCTGAATTAGGATAGGCAGTTAGTGGCAATGTAGGATGGAGAAAAGCACCGCGGGGTGGTCAGCATGGGGAGGTCAGGGAACATGCAGTGGCAATGTAGGATAGGTTTCTGAAAAACATCGCGGGGTGGTGCGCATTGTATGGTTGTGTGTTACATTACATTCACTAGTAGGAGTGAGAAAAACATCACGGGGTAGTGAGCATTGTATGGGTGCGTGTTACATTACATTCACTAGTAGGAGTGAGAAAAACATCACGGGGTAGTGAGCATTGTATGGGTGCGTGTTACATTACATTCACTAGTAGGAGTGAGAAAAACATCACGGGGTGGTGTGATTCGGAGGGTCTCAATTAGGATAGGCAGTGAGTGGCAATGTAGGCTGGAAAAAAGCACCGCGTGGTGGTCAGCATGGGGAGGTCAGGGAACATGCCGTGGCAAATTAGGATAGGTTTCTGAAAAAATCGCGGGGTGGGGCGCATTGTATGATTGTCTGTTACATTACATTCACTAGTAGGAGTGAGAAAAACATCACGGGGTGGTGCGCATTGTATGGGTGTGTGTTACATTACATTCACTAGTAGGAGTGAGAAAAACATCACGGGGTGGTGTGCATTGTATGGGTGTGTTTTACATTACATTCACTAGTAGGAGTGAGAAAAACATCACAGGGTGGTGTGAATCAGAGGGTCTGAATTAGGATAGGCAGTGAGTGGCAATGTAGGATGGAGAAAAGCACCGCGGGGTGGTCAGAATGGGGAGGTCATAGAACATGCATTGGCAATGTAGGATAGGTTTCTGAAAAACATCGCGGGGTGGTGAACATTTTATGGGTGTGTGTTACATTACATTCACTAGTAGGAGTGAGAAAAACATCACGGGGTGGTGCGCATTGTATGGGTGTGTGTTACATTACATTCACTAGTAGGAGTGACAAAAACATCACGAGGTGATGAGAATCGGAGGGTCTGAATTAGTATCGGCAGTGAGTTGCAATGTAGGATGGAGAAAAGCAGCGCGTGGTGGTCAGCATGGGGAGGTCAGGGAACATGCAGTGGCTATGTAGGATAGGTTTCTGAAAAACCTCAAGTGGTGGTGCGCATTTTATGGGTGTGTGTTACATTACATTCACTAGTAGGAGTGAGAAAAACATCACGGGGTGGTGCGCATTGTATGGGTGTGTGTTACATTACATTCCCTAGTAGGAGTGAGAAAAACATCACGAGGTGGTGTGCATTGTATGGGTGTGTGTTACATTACATTCACTAGTAGGAGTGAGAAAAACATCACGGGGTGGTGCGCATTGTATGGGTGTGTGTTACATTACATTCACTAGAAGGAGTGAGAAAAACATCACGGGGTGTTGTGAATCAGAGGGTCTGAATTAGGATAGGCAGTGAGTGGCAATGTAGGCTGGAAAAAAGGACCGAGGGGTGGTCAGAATGGGGAGGTCATGGAACATGCAGTGGCAATGTAGGATAGTTTTCTGAAAAACATCGCGGGGTGGTGCGCATTGTATGGGTGTGTGTTACATTACATTCACTAGTAGGAGTGAGAAAAACTTCACGGGGTGGTGCGCATTGTATGGGTGTGTGTTACATTATATTCACTAGTAGGAGTGCGAAAAACATCACGGGGTGGTGTGAATCGGAGGGTCTGAATTAGGACAGGCTGTGAGTGACAATGTAGGATGGAGAAAAGCACCGCGGGTTGATCAGCATGGGGAGGTCAGGGAACATGCAGTGGCAATGTAGGATAGGTTTCAGAAAAACATCGCGGGGTTGTGCGCATTGTATGGGTGTGTGTTACATTACATTCACTAGTAGGAATGACAAAAACATCACGGCGTGGTGTGAATCGGAGGGTCTGAATTAGGATAGGCAATGAGTGGCAATGTAGGATGGAGAAAAGCACCGCGGGGTGGTCAGCATGTGTAGGTCAGGGAACATGCAGTGGCAATGCAGGATAGGTTTCTGAAATACATCGGGGGGTGCTGCGCATTGTATGGGTGTGTGTTACATTACATTCACTAGTAGGAGTGAGAAAAACATCACGGTGTGGTGTGAATCGGAGGGTCTGAATTAGGATAGGCAGTGAGTGGCAATATAGGATGGAGAAAAGCACCACGGTGTGGTCAGCGTGGGGAAGTCAGGGAACATGCCATGGGAATGTAGGATAGTTTTCTGAAAAACATCACGGGGTGGTGCGCATTGTATGGGTGTGTGTTACATTACATTCACTAGTAGGAGTGAGAAAAACATCACGGGGTGGTGCGCATTGTATGGGTGTGTGTTACATTACATTCACTAGTAGGAGTGAGAAAAACATCACGGCGTGTTGTGATTCGGAGGGTCTCAATTAGGATAGGCAGTGAGTGGGAATGTAGGATGGAGAAAAGCTCCGCGGGGTGGTCAGAATGGGGAGGTCATTTAACATGCAGTGGCAATGTAGGATAGGTTTCTGAAAAACATCGCGGGGTGGTGCGCATTGTATGGGTGTGTGTTACATTACATTCACTAGTAGGAGTGAGAAAAACATCACGGGGTGGTGCGCATTGCATGGGTGTGTGTTCCATTACATTCACTAGTAGGAGTGAGAAAAACATCACGCGGTGGTGCGCATTGTATGGGTGTGTGTTACATTACATTCACTAGTAGGAGTGAGAAAAAAATCACGGGGTGGTGTGAATGGGACGGTCTGAATTAGGATAGGCAGTGAGTGGCAATGTCGGATGGAGAAAAGCACCGCGGGGTGTTCAGCATGGGGAGGTCAGGGAACATGCAGTGGCAATGTAGGATAGGTTTCTGAAAAACATCGCGGGGTGGTGCGCATTGTATGGGTGAGTGTTACATTACATTCACTAGTAGGAGTGAGAAAAATATCACGGGGTGGTGCGCATTGTATGGGTGTTTGTTACATTACATTCCCTAGTAGGAGTGAGAAAAACATCACGGTGTTGTGTGAATCACAGGGTCTGAATTAGGATAGGCTGTTAGTGGCAATGTAGGATGGAGAAAAGCACCGCGGGGTGGTCAGCATGTGGAGGTCAGGGAACATGCAGTGGCAATGTAGGATAGGTTTCTGAAAAACATCGCGGGGTGGTGCGCATTGTATGGTTGTGTGTTACATTACATTCACTAGTAGGAGTGAGAAAAACATCACGGGGTAGTGAGCATTGTATGGGTGCGTGTTACATTACATTCACTAGTAGGAGTGAGAAAAACATCACGGGGTGGTGTGAATCGCAGGGCCTGAATTAGGATAGGCAGTGAGTGGCAATGTACGATGGAGAAAAGCACCGCGGGGTGGTCAGCATGGGGAGGTCAGGGAACATGCAATGGCAATGTAGGATAGGTTTCTGAAAAACATCGCAGGGTGGTGCGCATTGTATGGGTGTGTGTTACATTACAGTCACTAGAAGGAGTGAGAAAAACATCACGGGGTGGTGTGAATCAGAGGGTCTGAATTAGGATAGGCAGTGAGTGGCAATGTAGGCTGGAAAAAAGCACCGCGTGGTGGTCAGCATGGGGAGGTCAGGGAACATGCAGTGGCAAATTAGGATAGGTTTCTGAAAAAATCGCGGGGTGGGGCGCATTGTATGATTGTCTGTTACATTACATTCACTAGTAGGAGTGAGAAAAACATCACGGGGTGGTGCGCATTGTATGGGTGTGTGTTACATTACATTCACTAGTAGGAGTGAGAAAAACATCACGGGGTGGTGTGCATTGTATGGGTGTGTGTTACATTACATTCACTAGTAGGAGTGAGAAAAACATCACAGGGTGGTGTGAATCAGAGGGTCTGAATTAGGATAGGCAGTGAGTGGCAATGTAGGATGGAGAAAAGCACCGCGGGGTGGTCAGAATGGGGAGGTCATAGAACATGCATTGGCAATGTAGGATAGGTTTCTGAAAAACATCGCGGGGTGGTGCACATTGTATGGGTGTGTGTTACATTACATTCACTAGTAGGAGTGAGAAAAACATCACGGGGTGGTGCGCATTGTATGGGTGTGTGTTACATTACATTCACTAGTAGGAGTGACAAAAACATCACGAGGTGGTGAGAATCGGAGGGTCTGAATTAGTATCGGCAGTGAGTTGCAATGTAGGATGGAGAAAAGCACCGCGTGGTGGTCAGCATGGGGAGGTCAGGGTACATGCAGTGGCTATGTAGGATGGGTTTCTGAAAAACCTCAAGTGGTGGTGCGCATTTTATGGGTGTGTGTTACATTACATTCACTAGTAGGAGTGAGAAAAACATCACGGGGTGGTGCGCATTGTATGGGTGTGTGTTACATTACATTCCCTAGTAGGAGTGAGAAAAACATCACGGGGTGGTGTGCATTGTATGGGTGTGTGTTACATTACATTCACTAGTAGGAGTGAGAAAAACATCACGGAGTGGTGTGAATCAGAGGGTCTGAATTAGGATAGGCAGTGAGTGGCAATGTAGGATGGAGAAAAGGACCGAGGGGTGGTCAGAATGGGGAGGTCATGGAACATGCAGTGGCAATGTAGGATAGTTTTCTGAAAAACATCGCGGGGTGGTGCGCATTGTATGGGTGTGTGTTACATTACATTCACTAGTAGGAGTGAGAAAAACTTCACGGGGTGGTGCGCATTGTATGGGTGTGTGTTACATTATATTCACTAGTAGGAGTGCGAAAAACATCACGGGGTGGTTTGAATCGGAGGGTCTGAATTAGGACAGGCTGTGAGTGGCAATGTAGGATGGAGAAAAGCACCGCGTGGTGGTCAGCATGGGAAGGTCAGGGAACATGCAGTGGCAAATTAGGATAGGTTTCAGAAAAACATCGCGGGGTGGTGCGCATTGTATGATTGTTACATTACATTCACTAGTAGGAGTGAGAAAAACATCACGGGGTGGTGTGAATCGGAGGGTCTGAATTAGGATAGGCAGTGAGTGGCACTATAGGAAGGAGAAAAGCAACGCGGGTCCGTCAGCATGGGGAGGTCAGGGAACATGCAGTGGCAAATTAGGATAGGTTTCTGAAAAACATCGCGGGGTGGTGCGCATTGTATGGGTGTGTGTTACATTACATTCACTAGTAGGAGTGAGAAAAACATCACGGGGTGGTGCGCATTGTATGGGTGTGTGTTACATTACATTCACTAGTAGGAGTGAGAAAAACATCACGGGGTGGTGTGCATTGTATGGGTGTGTGTTACATTACATTCACTAGTAGGAGTGAGAAAAACATCACAGGGTGGTGTGAATCGGAGGGTCTGAATTAGCATAGGCAGTGAGTGGCAATGTAGGATGGAGAAAAGCACCGCGGGGTGGTCAGAATGGGGAGGTCATGGAACATGCATTGGCAATGTAGGATAGGTTTCTGAAAAACATCGCGGGGTGGTGCACATTGTATGGGTGTGTGTTACATTACATTCACTAGTAGGAGTGAGAAAAACATCACGGGGTGGTGCGCATTGTATGGGTGTGTGTTACATTACATTCACTAGTAGGAGTGACAAAAACATCACGTGGTGGTGAGAATCGGAGGGTCTGAATTAGTATCGGCAGTGAGTTGCAACGTAGGATGGAGAAAAGCACCGCGTGGTGGTCAGCATGGGGAGATCAGGGAACATGCAGTGGCTATGTAGGATAGGTTTCTGAAAAACATCAAGTGGTGGTGCGCATTTTATGGGTGTGTGTTACATTACATTCACTAGTAGGAGTGAGAAAAACATCACAGGGTGGTGCGCATTGTATGGGTTTGTGTTACATTACATTCCCTAGTAGGAGTGAGAAAAACATCACGGGGTGGTGTGCATTGTATGGGTGTGTGTTACATTACATTCACTAGTAGGAGTGAGAAAAACATCACGGAGTGGTGTGAATCAGAGGGTCTGAATTAGGATAGGCAGTGAGTGGCAATGTAGGATGGAGAAAAGGACCGAGCGGTGGTCAGAATGGGGAGGTCATGGAACATGCAGTGGCAAGGTAGGATAGTTTTCTGAAAAACATCGCGGGGTGGTGCGCATTGTATGGGTGTGTGTTACATTACATTCACTAGTAGGAGTGAGAAAAACTTCACGGGGTGGTGCGCATTGTATGGGTGTGTGTTACATTATATTCACTAGTAGGAGTACGAAAAACATCACGGGGTGGTGTGAATCGGAGGGTCTGAATTAGGACAGGCTGTGAGTGGCAATGTAGGATGGAGAAAAGCACCGCGGGTTGGTCAGCATGGGGAGGTCAGGGAACATGCAGTGGCAATGTAGGATAGGTTTCAGAAAAACATCGCGGGGTTGTGCGCATTGTATGGGTGTGTGTTACATTACATTCACTAGTAGGAGTGACAAAAACATCACGGCGTGGTGTGAATCGGAGGGTCTGAATTAGGATAGGCAGTGATTGGCAATGTAGGATGGAGAAAAGCACCGCGGGGTGGTCAGCATGTGTAGGTCAGGGAACATGCAGTGGCAATGCAGGATAGGTTTCTGAAAAACATCAGGGGGTGCTGCGCATTGTATGGGTGTGTGTTACATTACATTCACTAGTAGGAGTGAGAAAAACATCACGGTGTGGTGTGAATCGGAGGGTCTCAATTAGGATAGGCAGTGAGTGGCAATGTAGGATGGAGAAAAGCACCACGGGGTGGTCAGCGTGGGGAAGTCAGGGAACATGCAGTGGGAATGTACGATAGATTTCTGAAAAACATCACGGGGTGGTGCGCATTGTATGGGTGTGTGTTACATTACATTCACTAGTAAGAGTGAGAAAAACATCACGGGGTGGTGCGCATTGTATGGGTGTGTGTTACATTACATTCCCTAGTAGGAGTGAGAAAAACATCACGGGGTGTTGTGATTCGAAGGGTCTCAATTAGGATAGGCAGTGAGTGGGAATGTAGGATGGAGAAAAGCTCCGCGGGGTGGTCAGAATGGGGAGGTCATGGAACATGCAGTGGCAATGTAGGATAGGTTTCTGAAAAACATCGCGGGGTGGTGCGCATTGTATGGGTGTGTGTTACATTCCATTCACTAGTAGGAGTGAGAAAAACATCACGGGGTGGTGCGCATTGTATGGGTGTGTGTTACATTCCATTCACTAGTAGGAGTGAGAAAAACATCACGCGGTGGTGCGCATTGTATGGGTGTGTGTTACATTACATTCACTAGTAGGAGTGAGAAAAAAATCACGGGGTGGTGTGAATCGGAGGGTCTGAATTAGGATAGGCAGTGAGTGGAAATGTAGGATGGAGAAAAGCACCGCGGGGTGGTCAGCATGGGGAGGTCAGGGAACATGCAGTGGCAATGTAGGATAGGTTTATGAAAAATATCGTGGGGTGGTGCGCATTGTATGGGTGTGTGTTACATTACATTCACTAGTAGGAGTGACAAAAACATCACGAGGTGCTGAGAATCGGAGGGTCTAAAATAGTATCGGCAGTGAGTGGCAATGTAGGATGGAGAAAAGCACCGCGGGGTGGTCAGCATGGGGAGGTCCGGGAACATGCAGTGGCTATGTAGGATAGGTTTCTGAAAAACATCGCGGTGTGGTGCGCATTTTATGGGTGTGTGTTACATTCCATTCACTAGTAGGAGTGAGAAAAACATCACGGGGTCGTGCGCATTGTATGGGTGTGTGTTACATTACATTCACTTGTAGGAGTGATAAAAACATCACGGCGTGATGTGAATCGGAGGGTCTGAATAACGATAGGCAGTGAGTGGCAATGTAGGATGGAGAAAAGCACCGCGGGGTGGTCAGAATGGGGACTTCAGGAAACATGCAGTGGCAAAGTAGGATAGGTTTCTGGAAAACATCGCGGGGTGGTGCACATTATATGGGTGTGTGTTGCATAACATTCCTTAGTAGGAGTGAGAAAAACATCACGGGGTGGTGTGAATCGGAGGGTCTGATTTAGGATAGGCAGTGAGTGGCAATGTCGGAGAGAGAATAGCACCGCGCGGTGGTCAGCATGGGGAGGTCAGGGAACATGCAGTGGCAATGTAGGATAGGTTTCTGAAAAGCATCCCGGGTTGGTGCGCATTGTATGGGTGTGTGTTACATTACATTCACTAGTAGGGATGAGAAAAACATCACGGGGTGGTGCGCATTGTATGGGTGTTTGTTACATTACATTCACTAGAAGGAGTGAGAAAAACATCACGGGGTGGTGTGAATCAGAGGGTCTGAATTAGGATAGGCAGTGAGTGGCAATGTAGGATGGAAAAAAGCACCGCGTGGTGGTCAGCATGGGGAGGTCAGGGAACATGCAATGGCAATGTAGGATAGGTTTCTGAAAAACATCGCGGGGTGGTGCGCATTGTATGGTTGTCTTTTACATTACATTCACTAGTAGGAGTGAGAAAAACATCACGGGGTGGTGTGAATTGGAGGGTCTGAATTAGGATAGGCAGTGAGTGGCAATGTAGGATGGAGAAAAGCACCTCGGGGTGGTCAGAATGGGGAGGTCATGGAACATGCAGTGGCAATGTAGGATAGGTTTCTGAAAAACATCGCGGGTTGGTGCGCATTGTATGGGTGTGTGTTACATTACATTCACTAGTAGGAGTGAGAAAACATCACAGGGTGGTGCGCACTGTATGGGTGTGTGTTACATTACATTCACTAGTAGGAGTGAGAAAAACATCATGTGGTGGTGCGCATTGTATGGGTGTGTGTTACATTACATTCACTAGTAGGAGTGAGAAAAACATCACGGGGTGGTGTGAATCGGAGGGTCTGAATTAGGATAGGCAGTGAGTGGCAATGTAGGATGGAGAAAAGCACCGCGGGCTGGTCAGCATGGGGAGGTCAGGGAACATGCAGTGGCAATGTAGGATATTTTTCTGAAAAATATCGCGGGGTGGTGCTCATTGTATGGGTGTGAGTTACATTACATTCACTACTAGGAGTGAGAAAAACATCACGGGGTGGTGTGAATCGAAGGGTCTGAATTAGGATAGGCAGTGAGTGGCAATGTAGGATGGAGGAAAGCACCGCGGGGTGGTCAGCATGGGGAGGTCGGGGAACATGCAGTGGCTATGTAGGATAGGTTTCTGAAAAACATCGCGGTGTGGTGCGCATTTTATGGGTGTGTGTTACATAACATTCACTAGTAGGAGTGAGAAAAACATCACGGGGTGGTGCGCATTGTATGGGTGTGTGTTACATTACATTCACTAGTAGGAGTGATAAAAACATCACGGCGTGATGTGAATCGGAGAGTCTGAATTACGATAGGCAGTGAGTGGCAATGTAGGATGGAGAAAAGCACCGCGGGGTGGACAGAATGGGGACTTCAGGAAACATGCAGTGGCAAAGTAGGATAGGTTTCTGAAAAACATCGCGGGGTGGTGCACATTATATGGGTGTGTGTTGCATAACATTCACTAGTAGGAGTGAGAAAAACATCACGGGGTGGTGCGCATTGTATGGGTGTGTGTTACATTACATTCACTGGTAGGGATGAGAAAAACATCACGGGGTGGTGCGCATTGTATGGGTGTGTGTTGCATTACATTCACTAGAAGGAGTGAGAAAAACATCACGGGGTGTTGTGATTCGGAAGGTCTCAATTAGGATAGGCAGTGAGTGGGAATGTAGGATGGAGAAAAGGACCGAGGGGTGGTCAGAATGGGGAGGTCATGGAACATGCAGTGGCAATGTAGGATAGTTTTCTGAAAAACATCGCGGGGTGGTGCGCATTGTATGGGTGTGTGTTACATTACATTCACTAGTAGGAGTGAGAAAAACTTCACGGGGTGGTGCGCATTGTATGGGTGTGTGTTACATTATATTCACTAGTAGGAGTGCGAAAAACATCACGGGGTGGTGTGAATCGGAGGGTCTGAATTAGGGCAGGCTGTGAGTGGCAATGTAGGATGGAGAAAAGCACCGCGGGTTGGTCAGCATGGGGAGGTCAGGGAACATGCAGTGGCAATGTAGGATAGGTTTCAGAAAAACATCGCGGGGTTGTGCGCATTGTATGGGTGTGTGTTACATTACATTCACTAGTAGGAGTGACAAAAACATCACGGCGTGGTGTGAATCGGAGGGTCTGAATTAGGATAGGCAATGAGTGGCAATGTAGGATGGAGAAAAGCACCGCGGGGTGGTCAGCATGTGTAGGTCAGGGAACATGCAGTGGCAATGCAGGATAGGTTTCTGAAATACATCGGGGGGTGCTGCGCATTGTATGGGTGTGTGTTACATTACATTCACTAGTAGGAGTGAGAAAAACATCACGGTGTGGTGTGAATCGGAGGGTCTGAATTAGGATAGGCAGTGAGTGGCAATATAGGATGGAGAAAAGCACCACGGTGTGGTCAGCGTGGGGAAGTCAGGGAACATGCCGTGGGAATGTAGGATAGTTTTCTGAAAAACATCACGGGGTGGTGCGCATTGTATGGGTGTGTGTTACATTACATTCACTAGTAGGAGTGAGAAAAACATCACGGGGTGATGCGCATTCTATGGGTGTGTGTTACATTACATTCACTAGTAGGAGTGAGAAAAACATCACGGGGTGTTGTGATTCGGAGGGTCTCAATTAGGATAGGCAGTGAGTGGGAATGTAGGATGGAGAAAAGCTCCGCGGGGTGGTCAGAATGGGGAGGTCATTTAACATGCAGTGGCAATGTAGGATAGGTTTCTGAAAAACATCGCGGGGTGGTGCGCATTGTATGGGTGTGTGTTACATTACATTCACTAGTAGGAGTGAGAAAAACATCACGGGGTGGTGCGCATTGCATGGGTGTGTGTTCCATTACATTCACTAGTAGGAGTGAGAAAAACATCACGCGGTGGTGCGCATTGTATGGGTGTGTGTTACAGTACATTCACTAGTAGGAGTGAGAAAAAAATCACGGCGTGGTGTGAATCGGACGGTCTGAATTAGGATAGGCAGTGAGTGGCAATGTCGGATGGAGAAAAGCACCTCGGGGTGTTCAGCATGGGGAGGTCAGGGAACATGCAGTGGCAATGTAGGATAGGTTTCTGAAAAACATCGCGGGGTGGTGCGCATTGTATGGGTGAGTGTTACATTACATTCACTAGTAGGAGTGAGAAAAATATCACGGGGTGGTGCGCATTGTATGGGTGTTTGTTACATTACATTCCCTAGTAGGAGTGAGAAAAACATCACGGTGTGGTGTGAATCACAGGGTCTGAATTAGGATAGGCAGTTAGTGGCAATGTAAGATGGAGAAAAGCACCGCGGGGTGGTCAGCATGTGGAGGTCACGGAACATGCAGTGGCAATGTAGGATAGGTTTCTGAAAAACATCGCGGGGTGGTGCGCATTGTATGGTTGTGTGTTACATTACATTCACTAGTAGGAGTGAGAAAAACATCACGGGGTAGTGAGCATTGTATGGGTGCGTGTTACATTACATTCACTAGTAGGAGTGAGAAAAACATCACGGGGTGGTGTGAATCGCAGGGCCTGAATTAGGATAGGCAGTGAGTGGCAATGTAGGATGGAGAAAAGCACCGCGGGGTGGTCAGCATGGGGAGGTCAGGGAACATGCAATGGCAATGTAGGATAGGTTTCTGAAAAACATCGCAGGGTGGTGCGCATTGTATGGGTGTGTGTTACATTACATTCACTAGTAGGAGTGAGAAAAACATCACGGGGTGGTGCGCATTGTATGGGTGTGTGTTACATTACATTCACTAGAAGGAGTGAGAAAAACATCACGGGGTGTTGTGAATCAGAGGGTCTGAATTAGGATACGCAGTGAGTGGCAATGTAGGCTGGAAAAAAGCACCGGGTGGTGGTCAGCATGGGGAGGTCAGGGAACATGCAGTGGCAAATTAGGATAGGTTTCTGAAAAAATCGCGGGGTGGGGCGCATTGTATGATTGTCTGTTACATTACATTCACTAGTAGGAGTGAGAAAAACATCACGGGGTGGTGCGCATTGTATGGGTGTGTGTTACATTACATTCACTAGTAGGAGTGAGAAAAACATCACGGGGTGGTGTGCAGTGTATGGGTGTGTGTTACATTACATTCACTAGTAGGAGTGAGAAAAACATCACAGGGTGGTGTGAATCAGAAGGTCTGAATTAGGATAGGCAGTGAGTGGCAATGTAGGATGGGGAAAAGCACCGCGGGGTGGTCAGAATGGGGAGGTCATAGAACATGCATTGGCAATGTAGGATAGGTTTCTGAAAAACATCGCGGGGTGGTGCACATTGTATGGGTGTGTGTTACATTACATTCACTAGTAGGAGTGAGAAAAACATCACGGGGTGGTGCGCATTGTATGGGTGTGTGTTACATTACATTCACTAGTAGGAGTGAGAAAAACATCACGGGGTGGTGTGCAGTGTATGGGTGTGTGTTACATTACATTCACTAGTAGGAGTGAGAAAAACATCACAGGGTGGTGTGAATCAGAGGGTCTGAATTAGGATAGGCAGTGAGTGGCAATGTAGGATGGAGAAAAGCACCGCGGGGTGGTCAGAATGGGGAGGTCATAGAACATGCATTGGCAATGTAGGATAGGTTTCTGAAAAACATCGCGGGGTGGTGCACATTGTATGGGTGTGTGTTACATTACATTCACTAGTAGGAGTGAGAAAAACATCACGGGGTGGTGCGCATTGTATGGGTGTGTGTTACATTACATTCACTAGTAGGAGTGACAAAAACATCACGAGGTGGTGAGAATCGGAGGGTCTGAATTAGTATCGGCAGTGAGTGGCAATGTAGGATGGAGAAAAGCACCGCGTGGTGGTCAGCAAGGGGAGGTCAGGGAACATGCAGTGGCTATGTAGGATGGGTTTTTGAAAAACATCAAGTGGTGGTGCGCATTTTATGGGTGTGTGTTACATTACATTCACTAGTAGGAGTGAGAAAAACATCACGGGGTGGTGCGCATTGTATGGGTGTGTGTTACATTACATTCCCTAGTAGGAGTGAGAAAAACATCACGGGGTGGTGTGCATTGTATGGGTGTGTGTTACATTACATTCACTAGTAGGAGTGAGAAAAACATCACGGAGTGGTGTGAATCAGAGGGTCTGAATTAGGATAGGCAGTGAGTGGCAATGTAGGATGGAGAAAAGGACCGAGGGGTGGTCAGAATGGGGAGGTCATGGAACATGCAGTGGCAATGTAGGATAGTTTTCTGAAAAACATCGCGGGGTGGTGCGCATTGTATGGGTGTGTGTTACATTACATTCACTAGTAGGAGTGAGAAAAACTTCACGGGGTGGTGCGCATTGTATGGGTGTGTGTTACATTATATTCACTAGTAGGAGTGCGAAAAACATCACGGGGTGGTTTGAATCGGAGGGTCTGAATTAGGACAGGCTGTGAGTGGCAATGTAGGATGGAGAAAAGCACCGCGTGGTGGTCAGCATGGGAAGGTCAGGGAACATGCAGTGGCAAATTAGGATAGGTTTCAGAAAAACATCGCGGGGTGGTGCGCATTGTATGATTGTCTGTTACATTACATTCACTAGTAGGAGTGAGAAAAACATCACGGGGTGGTGTGAATCGGAGGGTCTGAATTAGGATAGGCAGTGAGTGGCACTATAGGAAGGAGAAAAGCAACGCGGGTCCGTCAGCATGGGGAGGTCAGGGAACATGCAGTGGCAAATTAGGATAGGTTTCTGAAAAACATCGCGGGGTGGTGCGCATTGTATGGGTGTGTGTTACATTACATTCACTAGTAGGAGTGAGAAAAACATCACGGGGTGGTGCGCATTGTATGGGTGTGTGTTACATTACATTCACTAGTAGGAGTGAGAAAAACATCACGGGGTGGTGTGCATTGTATGGGTGTGTGTTACATTACATTCACTAGTAGGAGTGAGAAAAACATCACAGGGTGGTGTGAATCGGAGGGTCTGAATTAGCATAGGCAGTGAGTGGCAATGTAGGATGGAGAAAAGCACCGCGGGGTGGTCAGAAAGGGGAGGTCATGGAACATGCATTGGCAATGTAGGATAGGTTTCTGAAAAACATCGCGGGGTGGTGCACATTGTATGGGTGTGTGTTACATTACATTCACTAGTAGGAGTGAGAAAAACATCACAGGGTGTTGCGCATTGTATGGGTGTGTGTTACATTACATTCACTAGTAGGAGTGACAAAAACATCACGTGGTGGTGAGAATCGGAGGGTCTGAATTAGTATCGGCAGTGAGTTGCAACGTAGGATGGAGAAAAGCACCGCGTGGTGGTCAGCATGGGGAGGTCAGGGAACATGCAGTGGCTATGTAGGATAGGTTTCTGAAAAACATCAAGTGGTGGTGCGCATTTTATGGGTGTGTGTTACATTACATTCACTAGTAGGAGTGAGAAAAACATCACGGGGTGGTGCGCATTGTATGGGTTTGTGTTACATTACATTCCCTAGTAGGAGTGAGAAAAACATCACGGGGTGGTGTGCATTGTATGGGTGTGTGTTACATTACATTCACTAGTAGGAGTGAGAAAAACATCACGGAGTGGTGTGAATCAGAGGGTCTGAATTAGGATAGGCAGTGAGTGGCAATGTAGGATGGAGAAAAGGACCGAGCGGTGGTCAGAATGGGGAGGTCATGGAACATGCATTGGCAAGGTAGGATAGTTTTCTGAAAAACATCGCGGGGTGGTGCGCATTGTATGGGTGTGTGTTACATTACATTCACTAGTAGGAGTGAGAAAAACTTCACGGGGTGGTGCGCATTGTATGGGTGTGTGTTACATTATATTCACAATAGGAGTACGAAAAACATCACGGGGTGGTGTGAATCGGAGGGTCTGAATTAGGACAGGCTGTGAGTGGCAATGTAGGATGGAGAAAAGCACCGCGGGTTGGTCAGCATGGGGAGGTCAGGGAACATGCAGTGGCAATGTAGGATAGGTTTCAGAAAAACATCGCGGGGTTGTGCGCATTGTATGGGTGTGTGTTACATTACATTCACTAGTAGGAGTGACAAAAACATCACGGCGTGGTGTGAATCGGAGGGTCTGAATTAGGATAGGCAGTGATTGGCAATGTAGGATGGAGAAAAGCACCGCGGGGTGGTCAGCATGTGTAGGTCAGGGAACATGCAGTGGCAATGCAGGATAGGTTTCTGAAAAACATCGGGGGGTGCTGCGCATTGTATGGGTGTGTGTTACATTACATTCACTAGTAGGAGTGAGAAAACATCACAGGGTGGTGCGCACTGTATGGGTGTGTGTTACATTACATTCACTAGTAGGAGTGAGAAAAACATCACGTGGTGGTGCGCATTGTATGGGTGTGTGTTACATTACATTCACTAGTAGGAGTGAGAAAAACATCACGGGGTGGTGTGAATCAGAGGGTCTGAATTAGGATAGGCAGTGAGTGGCAATGTAGGATGGAGAAAAGCACCGCGGGCTGGTCAGCATGGGGAGGTCAGGGAACATGCAGTGGCAATGTAGGATATTTTTCTGAAAAATATCGCGGGGTGGTGCTCATTGTATGGGTGTGTGTTACATTACATTCACTAGTAGGAGTGAGAAAAACATCACGGGGTGGTGTGAATCGAAGGGTCTGAATTAGGATAGGCAGTGAGTGGCAATGTAGGATGGAGGAAAGCACCGCGGGGTGGTCAGCATGGGGAGGTCGGGGAACATGCAGTGGCTATGTAGGATAGGTTTCTGAAAAACATCGCGGGGTGGTGCGCATTGTATGGTTGTGTGTTACATTACATTCACTAGTAGGAGTGAGAAAAATATCACGGGGTGGTGCGCATTGTATGGGTGTTTGTTACATTACATTCCCTAGTAGGAGTGAGAAAAACATCACGGTGTGGTGTGAATCACAGGGTCTGAATTAGGATAGGCAGTTAGTGGCAATGTAAGATGGAGAAAAGCACCGCGGGGTGGTCAGCATGTGGAGGTCACGGAACATGCAGTGGCAATGTAGGATAGGTTTCTGAAAAACATCGCGGGGTGGTGCGCATTGTATGGTTGTGTGTTACATTACATTCACTAGTAGGAGTGAGAAAAACATCACGGGGTAGTGAGCATTGTATGGGTGCGTGTTACATTACATTCACTAGTAGGAGTGAGAAAAACATCACGGGGTGTATGAATCGCAGGGCCTGAATTAGGATAGGCAGTGAGTGGCAATGTAGGATGGAGAAAAGCACCGCGGGGTGGTCAGCATGGGGAGGTCAGGGAACATGCAATGGCAATGTAGGATAGGTTTCTGAAAAACATCGCAGGGTGGTGCGCATTGTATGGGTGTGTGTTACATTACATTCACTAGTAGGAGTGAGAAAAACATCACGGGGTGGTGCGCATTGTATGGGTGTGTGTTACATTACATTCACTAGAAGGAGTGAGAAAAACATCACGGGGTGTTGTGAATCAGAGGGTCTGAATTAGGATAGGCAGTGAGTGGCAATGTAGGCTGGAAAAAAGCACCGGGTGGTGGTCAGCATGGGGAGGTCAGGGAACATGCAGTGGCAAATTAGGATAGGTTTCTGAAAAAATCGCGGGGTGGGGCGCATTGTATGATTGTCTGTTACATTACATTCACTAGTAGGAGTGAGAAAAACATCACGGGGTGGTGCGCATTGTATGGGTGTGTGTTACATTACATTCACTAGTAGGAGTGAGAAAAACATCACGGGGTGGTGTGCAGTGTATGGGTGTGTGTTACATTACATTCACTAGTAGGAGTGAGAAAAACATCACAGGGTGGTGTGAATCAGAGGGTCTGAATTAGGATAGGCAGTGAGTGGCAATGTAGGATGGAGAAAAGCACCGCGGGGTGGTCAGAATGGGGAGGTCATAGAACATGCATTGGCAATGTAGGATAGGTTTCTGAAAAACATCGCGGGGTGGTGCACATTGTATGGGTGTGTGTTACATTACATTCACTAGTAGGAGTGAGAAAAACATCACGGGGTGGTGCGCATTGTATGGGTGTGTGTTACATTACATTCACTAGTAGGAGTGACAAAAACATCACGAGGTGGTGAGAATCGGAGGGTCTGAATTAGTATCGGCAGTGAGTGGCAATGTAGGATGGAGAAAAGCACCGCGTGGTGGTCAGCAAGGGGAGGTCAGGGAACATGCAGTGGCTATGTAGGATGGGTTTTTGAAAAACATCAAGTGGTGGTGCGCATTTTATGGGTGTGTGTTACATTACATTCACTAGTAGGAGTGAGAAAAACATCACGGGGTGGTGCGCATTGTATGGGTGTGTGTTACATTACATTCCCTAGTAGGAGTGAGAAAAACATCACGGGGTGGTGTGCATTGTATGGGTGTGTGTTACATTACATTCACTAGTAGGAGTGAGAAAAACATCACGGAGTGGTGTGAATCAGAGGGTCTGAATTAGGATAGGCAGTGAGTGGCAATGTAGGATGGAGAAAAGGACCGAGGGGTGGTCAGAATGGGGAGGTCATGGAACATGCAGTGGCAATGTAGGATAGTTTTCTGAAAAACATCGCGGGGTGGTGCGCATTGTATGGGTGTGTGTTACATTACATTCACTAGTAGGAGTGAGAAAAACTTCACGGGGTGGTGCGCATTGTATGGGTGTGTGTTACATTATATTCACTAGTAGGAGTGCGAAAAACATCACGGGGTGGTTTGAATCGGAGGGTCTGAATTAGGACAGGCTGTGAGTGGCAATGTAGGATGGAGAAAAGCACCGCGTGGTGGTCAGCATGGGAAGGTCAGGGAACATGCAGTGGCAAATTAGGATAGGTTTCAGAAAAACATCGCGGGGTGGTGCGCATTGTATGATTGTCTGTTACATTACATTCACTAGTAGGAGTGAGAAAAACATCACGGGGTGGTGTGAATCGGAGGGTCTGAATTAGGATAGGCAGTGAGTGGCACTATAGGAAGGAGAAAAGCAACGCGGGTCCGTCAGCATGGGGAGGTCAGGGAACATGCAGTGGCAAATTAGGATAGGTTTCTGAAAAACATCGCGGGGTGGTGCGCATTGTATGGGTGTGTGTTACATTACATTCACTAGTAGGAGTGAGAAAAACATCACGGGGTGGTGCGCATTGTATGGGTGTGTGTTACATTACATTCACTAGTAGGAGTGAGAAAAACATCACGGGGTGGTGTGCATTGTATGGGTGTGTGTTACATTACATTCACTAGTAGGAGTGAGAAAAACATCACAGGGTGGTGTGAATCGGAGGGTCTGAATTAGCATAGGCAGTGAGTGGCAATGTAGGATGGAGAAAAGCACCGCGGGGTGGTCAGAATGGGGAGGTCATGGAACATGCATTGGCAATGTAGGATAGGTTTCTGAAAAACATCGCGGGGTGGTGCACATTGTATGGGTGTGTGTTACATTACATTCACTAGTAGGAGTGAGAAAAACATCACAGGGTGTTGCGCATTGTATGGGTGTGTGTTACATTACATTCACTAGTAGGAGTGACAAAAACATCACGTGGTGGTGAGAATCGGAGGGTCTGAATTAGTATCGGCAGTGAGTTGCAACGTAGGATGGAGAAAAGCACCGCGTGGTGGTCAGCATGGGGAGGTCAGGGAACATGCAGTGGCTATGTAGGATAGGTTTCTGAAAAACATCAAGTGGTGGTGCGCATTTTATGGGTGTGTGTTACATTACATTCACTAGTAGGAGTGAGAAAAACATCACGGGGTGGTGCGCATTGTATGGGTTTGTGTTACATTACATTCCCTAGTAGGAGTGAGAAAAACATCACGGGGTGGTGTGCATTGTATGGGTGTGTGTTACATTACATTCACTAGTAGGAGTGAGAAAAACATCACGGAGTGGTGTGAATCAGAGGGTCTGAATTAGGATAGGCAGTGAGTGGCAATGTAGGATGGAGAAAAGGACCGAGCGGTGGTCAGAATGGGGAGGTCATGAAACATGCATTGGCAAGGTAGGATAGTTTTCTGAAAAACATCGCGGGGTGGTGCGCATTGTATGGGTGTGTGTTACATTACATTCACTAGAAGGAGTGAGAAAAACATCACGGGGTGTTGTGATTCGGAGGGTCTCAATTAGGATAGGCAGTGAGTGGGAATGTAGGATGGAGAAAAGGACCGAGGGGTGGTCAGAATGGGGAGGTCATGGAACATGCAGTGGCAATGTAGGATAGGTTTCTGAAAAACATCGTGGGGTGGTGCGCATTGTATGGGTGTGTGTTACATTACATTCACTAGTAGGAGTGAGAAAAACTTCACGGGGTGGTGTGCATTGTATGGGTGTGTGTTACATTATATTCACTAGTAGGAGTGCGAAAAACATCACGGGGTGGTATGAATCGGAGGGTCTGAATTAGGGCAGGCTGTGAGTGGCAATGTAGGATGGAGAAAAGCACCGCGGGGTGGTCAGCATGGGGAGGTCAGGGAACATGCAGTGGCAATGTAGGATAGGTTTCTGAAAAACATCGCGGGGTTGTGCGCATTGTATGGGTGTGTGTTACATTACATTCACTAGTAGGATTGACAAAAACATCACGGCGTGGTGTGAATCGGAGGATCTGAATTAGGATAGGCAATGAGTGGCAATGTAGGATGGAGAAAAGCCCCGCGGGGTGGTCAGCATGTGTAGGTCAGGGAACATGCAGTGGCAATGCAGGATAGGTTTCTGAAAAACATCGGGGGGTGCTGCGCATTGTATGGGTGTGTGTTACATTACATTCACTAGTAGGAGTGAGAAAAACATCACGGTGTGGTGTGAATCGGAGGGTCTGAATTAGGATAGGCAGTGAGTGGCAATATAGGATGGAGAAAAGCACCACGGGGTGGTCAGCGTGGGGAAGTCAGGGAACATGCCGTGGGAATGTAGGATAGTTTTCTGAAAAACATCACGGGGTGGTGCGCATTGTATGGGTGTGTGTTACATTACATTCACTAGTAGGAGTGAGAAAAACATCACGGGCTGGTGTGCATTGTATGGGTGTGTGTTACATTACATTCACTAGTAGGAGTGAGAAAAACATCACGGGGTGGTGCGCATTGTATGGGTGTGTGTTACATTACATTCACTAGTAGGAGTGAGAAAAACATCACGGGGTGGTGCGCATTGTATGGGTGTGTGTTACATTACATTCACTAGAAGGAGTGAGAAAAACATCACGGGGTGGTGTGAATCAGAGGGTCTGAATTAGGATAGGCAGTGAGTAGCAATGTAGGCTGGAAAAAAGCACCGCGTGGTGGTCAGCATGGGGAGGTCAGGGAACATGCAGTGGCAAATTAGGATAGGTTTCTGAAAAAATCGCGGGGTGGGGCGCATTGTATGATTGTCTGTTACATTACATTCACTAGTAGGAGTGAGAAAATCATCACGGGGTGGTGCGCATCGTATGGGTGTGTGTTACATTACATTCACTAGTAGGAGTGAGAAAAACATCACGGGGTGGTGTGCATTGTATGGGTGTGTGTTACATTACATTCACTAGTAGGAGTGAGAAAAACATCACAGGGTGGTGTGAATCAGAGGGTCTGAATTAGGATAGGCAGTGAGTGGCAATGTAGGATGGAGAAAAGCACCGCGGGGTGGTCAGAATGGGGAGGTCATAGAACATGCATTGGCAATGTAGGATAGGTTTCTGAAAAACATCGCGGGGTGGTGCACATTGTATGGGTGTGTGTTACATTACATTCACTAGTAGGAGTGAGAAAAACATCACGGGGTGGTGTGCATTGTATGGGTGTGTGTTACATTACATTCACTAGTAGGAGTGAGAAAAACATCACAGGGTGGTGTGAATCAGAGGGTCTGAATTAGGATAGGCAGTGAGTTGCAATGTAGGATGGAGAAAAGCACCGCGTGGTGGTCAGCATGGGGAGGTCAGGGAACATGCAGTGGCTATGTAGGATAGGTTTCTGAAAAACATCAAGTGGTGGTGCGCATTTTATGGGTGTGTGTTACATTACATTCACTAGTAGGAGTGAGAAAAACATCACGGGGTGGTGCGCATTGTAAGGGTGTGTGTTACATTATATTCCCTAGTAGGAGTGAGAAAAACATGACGGGGTGGTGTGCATTGTATGGGTGTGTGTTACATTACATTCACTAGTAGGAGTGAGAAAAACATCACGGAGTGGTGTGAATCAGAGGGTCTGAATTAGGATAGGCAGTGAGTGGCAATGTAGGATGGAGAAAAGGACCGAGGGGTGGTCAGAATGGGGAGGTCATGGAACATGCAGTGGCAATGTAGGATAGTTTTGTGAAAAACATCGCGGGGTGGTGCGCATTGTATGGGTGTGTGTTACATTACATTCACTAGTAGGAGTGAGAAAATCTTCACGGGGTGGTGCGCATTGTATGGTTGTGTGTTACATTACATTCCCTAGTAGGAGTGAGAAAAACATCACGGGGTGGTGTGCATTGTATGGGTGTGTGTTACATTACATTCACTAGTAGGAGTGAGAAAAACATCACGGAGTGGTGTGAATCAGAGGGTCTGAATTAGGATAGGCAGTGAGTGGCAATGTAGGATGGAGAAAAGGACCGAGGGGTGGTCAGAATGGGGAGGTCATGGAACATGCAGTGGCAATGTAGGATAGTTTTCTGAAAAACATCGCGGGGTGGTGCGCATTGTATGGGTGTGTGTTACATTACATTCACTAGTAGGAGTGACAAAAACATCACGGCGTGGTGTGAATCGGAGGGTCTGAATTAGGATAGGCAATGAGTGGCAATGTAGGATGGAGAAAAGCACCGCGGGGTGGTCAGCATGTGTAGGTCAGGGAACATGCAGTGGCAATGCAGGATAGGTTTCTGAAAAACATCGGGGGGTGCTGCGCATTGTATGGGTGTGTGTTACATTACATTCACTAGTAGGAGTGAGAAAAACATCACGGTGTGGTGTGAATCGGAGGGTCTGAATTAGGATAGGCAGTGAGTGGCAATATAGGATGGAGAAAAGCACCACGGGGTGGTCAGCGTGGGGAAGTCAGGGAACATGCCGTGGGAATGTAGGATAGTTTTCTGAAAAACATCACGGGGTGGTGCGCATTGTATGGGTGTGTGTTACATTACATTCACTAGTAGGAGTGAGAAAAACATCACGGGGTGGTGCGCATTGTATGGGTGTGTGTTACATTACATTCACTAGTAGGAGTGAGAAAAACATCACGGGGTGTTGTGCATTCGGAGGGTCTCAATTAGGATAGGCAGTGAGTGGGAATGTAGGATGGAGAAAAGCTCCGCGGGGTGGTCAGAATGGGGAGGTCATTTAACATGCAGTGGCAATGTAGGATAGGTTTCTGAAAAATATCGCGGGGTGGTGCGCATTGTATGGGTGTGTGTTACATTACATTCACTAGTAGGAGTGAGAAAAACATCACGGGGTGGTGCGCATTGCATGGGTGTGTGTTCCATTACATTCACTAGTAGGAGTGAGAAAAACATCACGCGGTGGTGCGCATTGTATGGGTGTGTGTTACATTACATTCACTAGTAGGAGTGAGAAAAAAATCACGGGGTGGTGTGAATCGGACGGTCTGAATTAGGATAGGCAGTGAGTGGCAATGTCGGATGGAGAAAAGCACCGCGGGGTGTTCAGCATGGGGAGGTCAGGGAACATGCAGTGGCAATGTAGGATAGGTTTCTGAAAAACATCGCGGGGTGGTGCGCTTTGTATGGGTGAGTGTTACATTACATTCACTAGTAGGAGTGAGAAAAATATCACGGGGTGGTGCGCATTTTATGGGTGTTTGTTACATTACATTCACTAGTAGGAGTGAGAAAAACATCACGGTGTGGTGTGAATCACAGGGTCTGAATTAGGATAGGCAGTTAGTGGCAATGTAGGATGGAGAAAAGCACCGCGGGGTGGTCATCATGGGGAGGTCAGGGAACATGCAGTGGCAATGTAGGATAGGTTTCTGAAAAACATCGCGGGGTGGTGCGCATTGTATGGGTGTGTGTTACATTACATTCACTAGTAGGAGTGAGAAAAACATCACGGGGTGGTGCGCATTGTATGGGTGTGTGTTACATTACATTCACTAGAAGGAGTGAGAAAAACATCACGGGGTGGTGTGAATCAGAGGGTCTGAATTAGGATAGGCAGTGAGTGGCAATGTAGGCTGGAAAAAAGCACCGCGTGGTGGTCAGCATGGGGAGGTCAGGAAACATGCAGTGGCAAATTAGGATAGGTTTCTGAAAAAATCGCGGGGTGGGGCGCATTGTATGATTGTCTGTTACATTACATTCACTAGTAGGAGTGAGAAAAACATCACGGGGTTGTGCGCATTGTATGGGTGTGTGTTACATTACATTCACTAGTAGGAGTGAGAAAAACATCACGGGGTGGTGTGCATTGTATGGGTGTGTGTTACATTACATTCACTAGTAGGAGTGAGAAAAACTTCACAGGGTGGTGTGAATCAGAGGGTCTGAATTAGGATAGGCAGTGAGTGGCAATGTAGGATGGAGAAAAGCACCGCGGGGTGGTCAGAATGGGGAGGTCATAGAACATGCATTGGCAATGTAGGATAGGTTTCTGAAAAACATCGCGGGGTGGTGCACATTGTATGGGTGTGTGTTACATTACATTCACTAGTAGGAGTGAGAAAAACATCACGGGGTGGTGCGCATTGTATGGGTGTGTGTTACATTACATTCACTAGTAGGAGTGACAAAAACATCACGAGGTGGTGAGATTCGGAGGGTCTGAATTAGTATCGGCAGTGAGTTGCAATGTAGGATGGAGAAAAGCACCGCGTGGTGGTCAGCATGGGGAGGTCAGGGAACATGCAGTGGCTATGTAGGATAGGTTTCTGAAAAACATCAAGTGGTGGTGCGCATTTTATGGGTGTGTGTTACATTACATTCACTAGTAGGAGTGAGAAAAACATCACGGGGTGGTGTGAATCGAAGGGTCTGAATTAGGATAGGCAGTGAGTGGCAATGTAGGATGGAGGAAAGCACCGCGGGGTGGTCAGCATGGGGAGGTCGGGGAACATGCAGTGGCTATGTAGGATAGGTTTCTGAAAAACATCGCGGTGTGGTGCGCATTTTATGGGTGTGTGTTACATAACATTCACTAGTAGGAGTGAGAAAAACATCACGGGGTGGTGCGCATTGTATGGGTGTGTGTTACATTACATTCACTAGTAGGAGTGATAAAAACATCACGGCGTGATGTGAATCGGAGGGTCTGAATTACGATAGGCAGTGAGTGGCAATGTAGGATGGAGAAAAGCACCGCGGGGTGGACAGAATGGGGACTTCAGGAAACATGCAGTGGCAAAGTAGGATAGGTTTCTGAAAAACATCGCGGGGTGGTGCACATTGTATGGGTGTGTGTTACATTACATTCACTAGTAGGAGTGAGAAAAACATCACGGGGTGGTGCGCATTGTATGGGTGTGTGTTACATTACATTCACTAGTAGGAGTGACAAAAACATCACGAGGTGGTTAGAATCGGAGGGTCTGAATTAGTATCGGCAGTGAGTTGCAATGTAGGATGGAGAAAAGCACCGCGTGGTGGTCAGCATGGGGAGGTCAGGGAACATGCAGTGGCTATGTAGGATGGGTTTTTGAAAAACATCAAGTGGTGGTGCGCATTTTATGGGTGTGTGTTACATTACATTCACTAGTAGGAGTGAGAAAAACATCACGGGGTGGTCCGCATTGTATGGGTGTGTGTTACATTACATTCCCTAGTAGGAGTGAGAAAAACATCACGGGGTGGTGTGCATTGTATGGGTGTGTGTTACATTACATTCACTAGTAGGAGTGAGAAAAACATCACGGAGTGGTGTGAATCAGAGGGTCTGAATTAGGATAGGCAGTGAGTGGCAATGTAGGATGGAGAAAAGGACGGAGGGGTGGTCAGAATGGGGAGGTCATGGAACATGCAGTGGCAATGTAGGATAGTTTTCTGAAAAACATCGCGGGGTGGTGCGCATTGTATGGGTGTGTGTTACATTACATTCACTAGTAGGAGTGAGAAAAACTTCACGGGGTGGTGCGCATTGTATGGGTGTGTGTTACATTATATTCACTAGTAGGAGTGCGAAAAACATCACGGGGTGGTTTGAATCGGAGGGTCTGAATTAGGACAGGCTGTGAGTGGCAATGTAGGATGGAGAAAAGCACCGCGTGGTGGTCAGCATGGGAAGGTCAGGGAACATGCAGTGGCAAATTAGGATAGGTTTCAGAAAAACATCGCGGGGTGGTGCGCATTGTATGATTGTCTGTTACATTACATTCACTAGTAGGAGTGAGAAAAACATCACGGGGTGGTGTGAATCGGAGGGTCTGAATTAGGATAGGCAGTGAGTGGCACTATAGGAAGGAGAAAAGCAATGCGGGTCCGTCAGCATGGGGAGGTCAGGGAACATGCAGTGGCAAATTAGGATAGGTTTCTGAAAAACATCGCGGGGTTGTGCGCATTGTATGGGTGTGTGTTACATTACATTCACTAGTAGGATTGACAAAAACATCACGGCGTGGTGTGAATCGGAGGATCTGAATTAGGATAGGCAATGAGTGGCAATGTAGGATGGAGAAAAGCCCCGCGGGGTGGTCAGCATGTGTAGGTCAGGGAACATGCAGTGGCAATGCAGGATAGGTTTCTGAAAAACATCGGGGGGTGCTGCGCATTGTATGGGTGTGTGTTACATTACATTCACTAGTAGGAGTGAGAAAAACATCACGGTGTGGTGTGAATCGGAGGGTCTGAATTAGGATAGGCAGTGAGTGGCAATATAGGATGGAGAAAAGCACCACGGGGTGGTCAGCGTGGGGAAGTCAGGGAACATGCCGTGGGAATGTAGGATAGTTTTCTGAAAAACATCACGGGGTGGTGCGCATTGTATGGGTGTGTGTTACATTACATTCACTAGTAGGAGTGAGAAAAACATCACGGGCTGGTGCGCATTGTATGGGTGTGTGTTACATTACATTCACTAGTAGGAGTGAGAAAAACATCACGGGGTGGTGCGCATTGCATGGGTGTGTGTTCCATTACATTCACTAGTAGGAGTGAGAAAAACATCACGCGGTGGTGCGCATTGTATGGGTGTGTGTTACATTACATTCACTAGTAGGAGTGAGAAAAAAATCACGGGGTGGTGTGAATCGGACGGTCTGAATTAGGATAGGCAGTGAGTGGCAATGTCGGATGGAGAAAAGCACCGCGGGGTGTTCAGCATGGGGAGGTCAGGGAACATGCAGTGGCAATGTAGGATAGGTTTCTGAAAAACACCGCGGGGTGGTGCGCATTGTATGGGTGAGTGTTACATTACATTCACTAGTAGGAGTGAGAAAAATATCACGGGGTGGTGCGCATTGTATGGGTGTTTGTTACATTACATTCACTAGTAGGAGTGAGAAAAACATCACGGTGTGGTGTGAATCACAGGGTCTGAATTAGGATAGGCAGTTAGTGGCAATGTAGGATGGAGAAAAGCACCGCGGGGTGGTCAGCATGGGGAGGTCAGGGAACATTCAGTGGCAATGTAGGATAGGTTTCTGAAAAACATCGCGGGGTGGTGCGCATTGTATGGGTGTGTGTTACATTACATTCACTAGTAGGAGTGAGAAAAACATCACGGGGTGGTGCGCATTGTATGGGTGTGTGTTACATTACATTCACTAGAAGGAGTGAGAAAAACATCACGGGGTGGTGTGAATCAGAGGGTCTGAATTAGGATAGGCAGTGAGTAGCAATGTAGGCTGGAAAAAAGCACCGCGTGGTGGTCAGCATGGGGAGGTCAGGGAACATGCAGTGGCAAATTAGGATAGGTTTCTGAAAAAATCGCGGGGTGGGGCGCATTGTATGATTGTCTGTTACATTACATTCACTAGTAGGAGTGAGAAAAACATCACGGGGTGGTGCGCATCGTATGGGTGTGTGTTACATTACATTCACTAGTAGGAGTGAGAAAAACATCACGGGGTGGTGTGCATTGTATGGGTGTGTGTTACATTACATTCACTAGTAGGAGTGAGAAAAACATCACAGGGTGGTGTGAATCAGAGGGTCTGAATTAGGATAGGCAGTGAGTGGCAATGTAGGATGGAGAAAAGCACCGCGGGGTGGTCAGAATGGGGAGGTCATAGAACATGCATTGGCAATGTAGGATAGGTTTCTGAAAAACATCGCGGGGTGGTGCACATTGTATGGGTGTGTGTTACATTACATTCACTAGTAGGAGTGAGAAAAACATCACGGGGTGGTGTGCATTGTATAGGTGTGTGTTACATTACATTCACTAGTAGGAGTGAGAAAAACATCACAGGGTGGTGTGAATCAGAGGGTCTGAATTAGGATAGGCAGTCAGTTGCAATGTAGGATGGAGAAAAGCACCGCGTGGTGGTCAGCATGGGGAGGTCAGGGAACATGCAGTGGCTATGTAGGATAGGTTTCTGAAAAACATCAAGTGGTGGTGCGCATTTTATGGGTGTGTGTTACATTACATTCACTAGTAGGAGTGAGAAAAACATCACGGGGTGGTGCGCATTGTAAGGGTGTGTGTTACATTACATTCCTAGTAGGAGTGAGAAAAACATGACGGCGTGGTGTGCATTGTATGGGTGTGTGTTACATTACATTCACTAGTAGGAGTGAGAAAAACATCACGGAGTGGTGTGAATCAGAGGGTCTGAATTAGGATAGGCAGTGAGTGGCAATGTAGGATGGAGAAAAGGACCGAGGGGTGGTCAGAATGGGGAGGTCATGGAACATGCAGTGGCAATGTAGGATAGTTTTGTGAAAAACATCGCGGGGTGGTGCGCATTGTATGGGTGTGTGTTACATTACATTCACTAGTAGGAGTGAGAAAAACTTCACGGGGTGGTGCGCATTGTATGGTTGTGTGTTACATTACATTCCCTAGTAGTAGTGAGAAAAACATCACGGGGTGGTGTGCATTGTATGGGTGTGTGTTACATTACATTCACTAGTAGGAGTGAGAAAAACATCACGGAGTGGTGTGAATCAGAGGGTCTGAATTAGGATAGGCAGTGAGTGGCAATGTAGGATGGAGAAAAGGACCGAGGGGTGGTCAGAATGGGGAGGTCATGGAACATGCAGTGGCAATGTAGGATAGTTTTCTGAAAAACATCACGGGGTGGTGCGCATTGTATGGGTGTGTGTTACATTACATTCACTAGTAGGAGTGACAAAAACATCACGGCGTGGTGTGAATCGGAGGGTCTGAATTAGGATAGGCAATGAGTGGCAATGTAGGATGGAGAAAAGCACCGCGGGGTGGTCAGCATGTGTAGGTCAGGGAACATGCAGTGGCAATGCAGGATAGGTTTCTGAAAAACATCGGGGGGTGCTGCGCATTGTATGGGTGTGTGTTACATTACATTCACTAGTAGGAGTGAGAAAAACATCACGGTGTGGTGTGAATCGGAGGCTCTGAATTAGGATAGGCAGTGAGTGGCAATATAGGATGGAGAAAAGCACCACGGGGTGGTCAGCGTGGGGAAGTCAGGGAACATGCCGTGGGAATGTAGGATAGTTTTCTGAAAAACATCACGGGGTGGTGCGCATTGTATGGGTGTGTCTTACATTACATTCACTAGTAGGAGTGAGAAAAACATCACGGGGTGGTGCGCATTGTATGGGTGTGTGTTACATTACATTCACTAGTAGGAGTGAGAAAAACATCACGGGGTGTTGTGCATTCGGAGGGTCTCAATTAGGATAGGCAGTGAGTGGGAATGTAGGATGGAGAAAAGCTCCGCGGGGTGGTCAGAATGGGGAGGTCATTTAACATGCAGTGGCAATGTAGGATAGGTTTCTGAAAAATATCGCGGGGTGGTGCGCATTGTATGGGTGTGTGTTACATTACATTCACTAGTAGGAGTGAGAAAAACATCACGGGGTGGTGCGCATTGCATGGGTGTGTGTTCCATTACATTCACTAGTAGGAGTGAGAAAAACATCACGCGGTGGTGCGCATTGTATGGGTGTGTGTTACATTACATTCACTAGTAGGAGTGAGAAAAAAATCACGGGGTGGTGTGAATCGGACGGTCTGAATTAGGATAGGCAGTGAGTGGCAATGTCGGATGGAGAAAAGCACCGCGGGGTGTTCAGCATGGGGAGGTCAGGGAACATGCAGTGGCAATGTAGGATAGGTTTCTGAAAAACATCGCGGGGTGGTGCGCATTGTATGGGTGAGTGTTACATTACATTCACTAGTAGGAGTGAGAAAAATATCACGGGGTGGTGCGCATTGTATGGGTGTTTGTTACATTACATTCACTAGTAGGAGTGAGAAAAACATCACGGTGTGGTGTGAATCACAGGGTCTGAATTAGGATAGGCAGTTAGTGGCAATGTAGGATGGAGAAAAGCACCGCGGGGTGGTCAGCATGGGGAGGTCAGGGAACATGCAGTGGCAATGTAGGATAGGTTTCTGAAAAACATCGCGGGGTGGTGCGCATTGTATGGGTGTGTGTTACATTACATTCACTAGTAGGAGTGAGAAAAACATCACGGGGTGGTGCGCATTGTATGGGTGTGTGTTACATTACATTCACTAGAAGGAGTGAGAAAAACATCACGGGGTGGTGTGAATCAGAGGGTCTGAATTAGGATAGGCAGTGAGTGGCAATGTAGGCTGGAAAAAAGCACCGCGTGGTGGTCAGCATGGGGAGGTCAGGAAACATGCAGTGGCAAATTAGGATAGGTTTCTGAAAAAATCGCGGGGTGGGGCGCATTGTATGATTGTCTGTTACATTACATTCACTAGTAGGAGTGAGAAAAACATCACGGGGTTGTGCGCATTGTATGGGTGTGTGTTACATTACATTCACTAGTAGGAGTGAGAAAAACATCACGGGGTGGTGTGCATTGTATGGGTGTGTGTTACATTACATTCACTAGTAGGAGTGAGAAAAACTTCACAGGGTGGTGTGAATCAGAGGGTCTGAATTAGGATAGGCAGTGAGTGGCAATGTAGGATGGAGAAAAGCACCGCGGGGTGGTCAGAATGGGGAGGTCATAGAACATGCATTGGCAATGTAGGATAGGTTTCTGAAAAACATCGCGGGGTGGTGCACATTGTATGGGTGTGTGTTACATTACATTCACTAGTAGGAGTGAGAAAAACATCACGGGGTGGTGCGCATTGTATGGGTGTGTGTTACATTACATTCACTAGTAGGAGTGACAAAAACATCACGAGGTGGTGAGAATCGGAGGGTCTGAATTAGTATCGGCAGTGAGTTGCAATGTAGGATGGAGAAAAGCACCGCGTGGTGGTCAGCATGGGGAGGTCAGGGAACATGCAGTGGCTATGTAGGATAGGTTTCTGAAAAACATCAAGTGGTGGTGCGCATTTTATGGGTGTGTGTTACATTACATTCACTAGTAGGAGTGAGAAAAACATCACGGGGTGGTGCGCATTGTATGGGTGTGTGTTACATTACATTCCCTAGTAGGAGTGAGAAAAACATCACGGGGTGGTGTGCATTGTATGGGTGTGTGTTACATTACATTCACTAGTAGGAGTGAGAAAAACATCACGGAGTGGTGTGAATCAGAGGGTCTGAATTAGGATAGGCAGTGAGTGGCAATGTAGGATGGAGAAAAGGACCGAGGGGTGGTCAGAATGGGGAGGTCATGGAACATGCAGTGGCAATGTAGGATAGTTTTCTGAAAAACATCGCGGGGTGGTGCGCATTGTATGGGTGTGTGTTACATTACATTCACTAGTAGGAGTGAGAAAAACTTCACGGGGTGGTGCGCATTGTATGGTTGTGTGTTACATTACATTCCCTAGTAGTAGTGAGAAAAACATCACGGGGTGGTGTGCATTGTATGGGTGTGTGTTACATTACATTCACTAGTAAGAGTGAGAAAAACATCACGGAGTGGTGTGAATCAGAGGGTCTGAATTAGGATAGGCAGTGAGTGGCAATGTAGGATGGAGAAAAGGACCGAGGGGTGGTCAGAATGGGGAGGTCATGGAACATGCAGTGGCAATGTAGGATAGTTTTCTGAAAAACATCGCGGGGTGGTGCGCATTGTATGGGTGTGTGTTACATTACATTCACTAGTAGGAGTGACAAAAACATCACGGCGTGGTGTGAATCGGAGGGTCTGAATTAGGATAGGCAATGAGTGGCAATGTAGGATGGAGAAAAGCACCGCGGCGTGGTCAGCATGTGTAGGTCAGGGAACATGCAGTGGCAATGCAGGATAGGTTTCTGAAAAACATCGGGGGGTGCTGCGCATTGTATGGGTGTTTGTTACATTACATTCACTAGTAGGAGTGAGAAAAACATCACGGTGTGGTGTGAATCGGAGGGTCTGAATTAGGATAGGCAGTGAGTGGCAATATAGGATGGAGAAAAGCACCACGGGGTGGTCAGCGTGGGGAAGTCAGGGAACATGCCGTGGGAATGTAGGATAGTTTTCTGAAAAACATCACGGGGTGGTGCGCATTGTATGGGTGTGTGTTACATTACATTCACTAGTAGGAGTGAGAAAAACATCACGGGGTGGTGCGCATTGTATGGGTGTGTGTTACATTACATTCACTAGTAGGAGTGAGAAAAACATCACGGGGTGTTGTGCATTCGGAGGGTCTCAATTAGGATAGGCAGTGAGTGGGAATGTAGGATGGAGAAAAGCTCCGCGGGCTGGTCAGAATGGGGAGGTCATTTAACATGCAGTGGCAATGTAGGATAGGTTTCTGAAAAATATCGCGGGGTGGTGCGCATTGTATGGGTGTGTGTTACATTACATTCACTAGTAGGAGTGAGAAAAACATCACGGGGTGGTGCGCATTGCATGGGTGTGTGTTCCATTACATTCACTAGTAGGAGTGAGAAAAACATCACGCGGTGGTGCGCATTGTATGGGTGTGTGTTACATTACATTCACTAGTAGGAGTGAGAAAAAAATCACGGGGTGGTGTGAATCGGACGGTCTGAATTAGGATAGGCAGTGAGTGGCAATGTCGGATGGAGAAAAGCACCGCGGGGTGTTCAGCATGGGGAGGTCAGGGAACATGCAGTGGCAATATAGGATAGGTTTCTGAAAAACATCGCGGGGTGGTGCGCATTGTATGGGTGAGTGTTACATTACATTCACTAGTAGGAGTGAGAAAAATATCACGGGGTGGTGCGCATTGTATGGGTGTTTGTTACATTACATTCACTAGTAGGAGTGAGAAAAACATCACGGTGTGGTGTGAATCACAGGGTCTGAATTAGGATAGGCAGTTAGTGGCAATGTAGGATGGAGAAAAGCACCGCGGGGTGGTCAGCATGGGGAGGTCAGGGAACATGCAGTGGCAATGTAGGATAGGTTTCTGAAAAACATCGCGGGGTGGTTCGCATTGTATGGGTGTGTGTTACATTACATTCACTAGTAGGAGTGAGAAAAACATCACGGGGTGGTGCGCATTGTATGGGTGTGTGTTACATTACATTCACTAGAAGGAGTGAGAAAAACCTCACGGGGTGGTGTGAATCAGAGGGTCTGGATTAGGATAGGCAGTGAGTGGCAATGTAGGCTGGAAAAAAGCACCGCGTGGTGGTCAGCATGGGGAGGTCAGGAAACATGCAGTGGCAAATTAGGATAGTTTTCTGAAAAAATCGCGGGGTGGGGCGCATTGTATGATTGTCTGTTACATTACATTCACTAGTAGGAGTGAGAAAAACATCACGGGGTTGTGCGCATTGTATGGGTGTGTGTTACATTACATTCACTAGTAGGAGTGAGAAAAACATCACGGGGTGGTGTGCATTGTATGGGTGTGTGTTACATTACATTCACTAGTAGGAGTGAGAAAAACTTCACAGGGTGGTGTGAATCAGAGGGTCTGAATTAGGATAGGCAGTGAGTGGCAATGTAGGATGGAGAAAAGCACCGCGGGGTGGTCAGAATGGGGAGGTCATAGAACATGCATTGGCAATGTAGGATAGGTTTCTGAAAAACATCGCGGGGTGGTGCACATTGTATGGGTGTGTGTTACATTACATTCACTAGTAGGAGTGAGAAAAACATCACGGGGTGGTGCGCATTGTATGGGTGTGTGTTACATTACATTCACTAGTAGGAGTGACAAAAACATCACGAGGTGGTGAGAATCGGAGGGTCTGAATTAGTATCGGCAGTGAGTTGCAATGTAGGATGGAGAAAAGCACCGCGTGGTGGTCAGCATGGGGAGGTCAGGGAACATGCAGTGGCTATGTAGGATAGGTTTCTGAAAAACATCAAGTGGTGGTGCGCATTTTATGGGTGTGTGTTACATTACATTCACTAGTAGGAGTGAGAAAAACATCACGGGGTGGTGCGCATTGTATGGGTGTGTGTTACATTACATTCCCTAGTAGGAGTGAGAAAAACATCACGGGGTGGTGTGCATTGTATGGGTGTGTGTTACATTACATTCACTAGTAGGAGTGAGAAAAACATCACGGAGTGGTGTGAATCAGAGGGTCTGAATTAGGATAGGCAGTGAGTGGCAATGTAGGATGGAGAAAAGGACCGAGGGGTGGTCAGAATGGGGAGGTCATGGAACATGCGGTGGCAATGTAGGATAGTTTTCTGAAAAACATCGCGGGGTGGTGCGCATTGTATGGGTGTGTGTTACATTACATTCACTAGTAGGAGTGAGAAAAACTTCACGGGGTGGTGCGCATTGTATGGGTGTGTGTTACATTACATTCACTAGTAGGAGTGACAAAAACATCACGGCGTGGTGTGAATCGGAGGGTCTGAATTAGGATAGGCAATGAGTGGCAATGTAGGATGGAGAAAAGCACCGCGGGGTGGTCAGCATGTGTAGGTCAGGGAACATGCAGTGGCAATGCAGGATAGGTTTCTGAAAAACATCGGGGGGTGCTGCGCATTGTATGGGTGTTTGTTACATTACATTCACTAGTAGGAGTGAGAAAAACATCACGGTGTGGTGTGAATCGGAGGGTCTGAATTAGGATAGGCAGTGAGTGGCAATATAGGATGGAGAAAAGCACCACGGGGTGGTCAGCGTGGGGAAGTCAGGGAACATGCCGTGGGAATGTAGGATAGTTTTCTGAAAAACATCACGGGGTGGTGCGCATTGTATGGGTGTGTGTTACATTACATTCACTAGTAGGAGTGAGAAAAACATCACGGGGTGGTGCGCATTGTATGGGTGTGTGTTACATTACATTCACTAGTAGGAGTGAGAAAAACATCACGGGGTGTTGTGCATTCGGAGGGTCTCAATTAGGATAGGCAGTGAGTGGGAATGTAGGATGGAGAAAAGCTCCGCGGGCTGGTCAGAATGGGGAGGTCATTTAACATGCAGTGGCAATGTAGGATAGGTTTCTGAAAAATATCGCGGGGTGGTGCGCATTGTATGGGTGTGTGTTACATTACATTCACTAGTAGGAGTGAGAAAAACATCACGGGGTGGTGCGCATTGCATGGGTGTGTGTTCCATTACATTCACTAGTAGGAGTGAGAAAAACATCACGCGGTGGTGCGCATTGTATGGGTGTGTGTTACATTACATTCACTAGTAGGAGTGAGAAAAAAATCACGGGGTGGTGTGAATCGGACGGTCTGAATTAGGATAGGCAGTGAGTGGCAATGTCGGATGGAGAAAAGCACCGCGGGGTGTTCAGCATGGGGAGGTCAGGGAACATGCAGTGGCAATATAGGATAGGTTTCTGAAAAACATCGCGGGGTGGTGCGCATTGTATGGGTGAGTGTTACATTACATTCACTAGTAGGAGTGAGAAAAATATCACGGGGTGGTGCGCATTGTATGGGTGTTTGTTACATTACATTCACTAGTAGGAGTGAGAAAAACATCACGGTGTGGTGTGAATCACAGGGTCTGAATTAGGATAGGCAGTTAGTGGCAATGTAGGATGGAGAAAAGCACCGCGGGGTGGTCAGCATGGGGAGGTCAGGGAACATGCAGTGGCAATGTAGGATAGGTTTCTGAAAAACATCGCGGGGTGGTGCGCATTGTATGGGTGTGTGTTACATTACATTCACTAGTAGGAGTGAGAAAAACATCACGGGGTGGTGCGCATTGTATGGGTGTGTGTTACATTACATTCACTAGAAGGAGTGAGAAAAACATCACGGGGTGGTGTGAATCAGAGGGTCTGGATTAGGATAGGCAGTGAGTGGCAATGTAGGCTGGAAAAAAGCACCGCGTGGTGGTCAGCATGGGGAGGTCAGGAAACATGCAGTGGCAAATTAGGATAGTTTTCTGAAAAAATCGCGGGGTGGGGCGCATTGTATGATTGTCTGTTACATTACATTCACTAGTAGGAGTGAGAAAAACATCACGGGGTTGTGCGCATTGTATGGGTGTGTGTTACATTACATTCACTAGTAGGAGTGAGAAAAACATCACGGGGTGGTGTGCATTGTATGGGTGTGTGTTACATTACATTCACTAGTAGGAGTGAGAAAAACTTCACAGGGTGGTGTGAATCAGAGGGTCTGAATTAGGATAGGCAGTGAGTGGCAATGTAGGATGGAGAAAAGCACCGCGGGGTGGTCAGAATGGGGAGGTCATAGAACATGCATTGGCAATGTAGGATAGGTTTCTGAAAAACATCGCGGGGTGGTGCACATTGTATGGGTGTGTGTTACATTACATTCACTAGTAGGAGTGAGAAAAACATCACGGGGTGGTGCGCATTGTATGGGTGTGTGTTACATTACATTCACTAGTAGGAGTGACAAAAACATCACGAGGTGGTGAGAATCGGAGGGTCTGAATTAGTATCGGCAGTGAGTTGCAATGTAGGATGGAGAAAAGCACCGCGTGGTGGTCAGCATGGGGAGGTCAGGGAACATGCAGTGGCTATGTAGGATAGGTTTCTGAAAAACATCAAGTGGTGGTGCGCATTTTATGGGTGTGTGTTACATTACATTCACTAGTAGGAGTGAGAAAAACATCACGGGGTGGTGCGCATTGTATGGGTGTGTGTTACATTACATTCCCTAGTAGGAGTGAGAAAAACATCACGGGGTGGTGTGCATTGTATGGGTGTGTGTTACATTACATTCACTAGTAGGAGTGAGAAAAACATCACGGAGTGGTGTGAATCAGAGGGTCTGAATTAGGATAGGCAGTGAGTGGCAATGTAGGATGGAGAAAAGGACCGAGGGGTGGTCAGAATGGGGAGGTCATGGAACATGCAGTGGCAATGTAGGATAGTTTTCTGAAAAACATCGCGGGGTGGTGCGCATTGTATGGGTGTGTGTTACATTACATTCACTAGTAGGAGTGAGAAAAACTTCACGGGGTGGTGCGCATTGTATGGGTGTGTGTTACATTATATTCACTAGTAGGAGTGCGAAAAACATCACGGGGTGGTTTGAATCGGAGGGTCTGAATTAGGACAGGCTGTGAGTGGCAATGTAGGATGGAGAAAAGCACCGCGTGGTGGTCAGCATGGGAAGGTCAGGGAACATGCAGTGGCAAATTAGGATAGGTTTCAGAAAAACATCGCGGGGTGGTGCGCATTGTATGGGTGTGTGTTACATTACATTCACTAGTAGGAGTGACAAAAACATCACGGCGTGGTGTGAATTGGAGGGTCTGAATTAGGATAGGCAGTGAGTGGCAATGTAGGATGGAGAAAAGCACCGCGGGGTGGTCAGCATGTGTAGGTCAAGGAACATGCAGTGGCAATGCAGGATAGGTTTCTGAAAAACATCGGGGGGTGCTGCGCATTGTATGGGTGTGTGTTACATTACATTCACTAGTAGGAGTGAGAAAAACATCACGGTGTGGTGTGAATCGGAGGGTCTCAATTAGGATAGGCAGTGAGTGGCAATGTAGGATGGAGAAAAGCACCACGGGGTCGTCAGCGTGGGGAAGTCAGGGAACATGCAGTGGGAATGTAGGATAGTTTTCTGAAAAACATCACGGGGTGGTGCGCATTGTATGGGTGTGTGTTACATTACATTCACTAGTAGGAGTGAGAAAAACATCACGGGGTGGTGCGCATTGTATGGGTGTGTGTTACATTACATTCCCTAGTAGGAGTGAGAAAAACATCACGGGGTGTTGTGATTCGGAGGGTCTCAATTAGGATAGGCAGTGAGTGGGAATGTAGGATGGAGAAAAGCTCCGCGGGGTGGTCAGAATGGGGAGGTCATGGAACATGCAGTGGCAATGTAGGATAGGTTTCTGAAAAACATCGCGGGGTGGTGCGCATTGTATGGGTGTGTGTTACATTACATTCACTAGTAGGAGTGAGAAAAACATCACGGGGTGGTGCGCATTGTATGGGTGTGTGTTACATTACATTCACTAGTAGGAGTGAGAAAAACATCACGCGGTGGTGCGCATTGTATGGGTGTGTGTTACATTACATTCACTAGTAGGAGTGAGAAAAAAATCACGGGGTGGTGTGAATCGGAGGGTCTGAATTAGGATAGGCAGTGAGTGGAAATGTAGGATGGAGAAAAGCACCGCGGGGTGGTCAGCATGGGGAGGTCAGGGAACATGCAGTGGCAATGTAGGATAGGTTTATGAAAAATATCGCGGGGTGGTGCGCATTGTATGGGTGTGTGTTACATTACATTCACTAGTAGGAGTGAGAAAAACATCACGGGATAGTGAATCGGAGGGTCTGAATTAGGATAGGCAGTGAGTGGCAATGTCGGATGGAGAAAAGCACCGCGGGGTGTTCAGCATGGGGAGGTCAGGGAACATGCAGTGGCAATGTAGGATAGGTTTCTGAAAAACATCGCGGGGTGGTGCGCATTGTATGGGTGCGTGTTACATTACATTCACTAGTAGGAGTGAGAAAAATATCACGGGGTGGTGCGCATTGTATGGGTGTTTGTTACATTACATTCACTAGTAGGAGTGAGAAAAACATCACGGTGTGGTGTGAATCACAGGGTCTGAATTAGGATAGGCAGTTAGTGGCAATGTAGGATGGAGAAAAGCACCGCGGGGTGGTCAGCATGGGGAAGTCAGGGAACATGCAATGGCAATGTAGGATAGGTTTCGGAAATACATCGCAGGGTGGTGCGCATTGTATGGTTGTGTGTTACATTACATTCACTAGTAGGAGTGAGAAAAACATCACGGGGTGGTGTGAATTGGAGGGTCTGAATTACTATAGGCAGTGAGTGGCAATGTAGGATCGAGAAAAGCACCGCGGGGTGGTCAGAATGGGGAGGTCATGGAACATGCAGTGGCAATGTAGGATAGGTTTCTGAAAAACATCGCGGGGTGGTGCGCATTGTATGGGTGTGTGTTACATTACATTCACTAGTAGGAGTGAGAAAAACATCACAGGGTGGTGCGCATTGTATGGGTGTGTGTTACATTACATTCACTAGTAGGAGTGAGAAAAACATCACGCGGTGGTGCGCATTGTATGGGTGTGTGTTACATTACATTCACTAGTAGGAGTGAGAAAAACATCACGGGTTGGTGTGAATCGGAGGGTCTGAATTAGGAAAGGCAGTGAGTGGGAATGTAGGATGGAGAAAAGCTCCACGGGGTGGTCAGAATGGGGAGGTCAGGGAACATGCAGTGGCAATGTAGTATATTTTTCTGAAAAATATCGCGGGGTGGTGCGCATTGTATGGGTGTGTGTTACAATACATTCACTAGAAGGAGTGAGAAAAACATCACGGGGTGGTGTGAATCGAAGGGTCTGAGTTAGGATAGGCAGTGAGTGGCAATGTAGGATGGAGGAAAGCACCGCGGGGTGGTCAGCATGGGGAGGTCAGGGAACATGCAGTGGCAATGAACGCTAGTTTTCTGAAAAACATCATGGGTTGGTGCCCATTGTATGGGTGTGTGTTACATTACATTCACTAGTAGGAGTGAGAAAAACATCACGGGGTTGTGTGAATCGGAGGGTCTGAATTAGGATAGGCAGTGAGTGGCAATGAAGGATGGAGAAAAGCTCCGCGGGGTGGTCAGCATGCGGACCTCAGGGAACATGCAGTGGCAATGTAGGATAGGTTTCTGAAAAACATCGCGGGATGGTGCACATTGTATGGGTGTGTGTTACCTAACATTCACTAGTAGGAGTGAGAAAAACATCACGGGGTGGTGTGAATCGGAGGGTCTGATTTAGGACAGGCAGTGAGTGGCAATGTCGGATGGAGAAAAGCACTGCGGGTTGGTCAGCATGGGGAGGTCAGGGAACATGCAGTGGCAATGTAGGATAGGTTTCTGAAAAACATCGCGGGGTGGTGCGCATTGTATGGGTGTGTGTTACATTACATTCACTAGTAGGAGTGAGAAAAACATCTCGGTGTGGTGTGAATCGCAGGGTCTGAATTAGGATAGGCAGTGAGTGGCAATGTAGGATGGAGAAAAGCACCGCGGGGTGGTCAGAATGGGGAGGTCATGGAACATGCAGTGGCAATGTAGGATAGGTTTCTGAAAAACATCGCGGGGTGGTGCGCATTGTATGGGTGTGTGTTACATTACATTCACTAGTAGGAGTGAGAAAAACATCACAGGGTGGTGCGCATTGTATGGGTGTGTGTTACATTACATTCACTAGTAGGAGTGAGAAAAACATCACGCGGTGGTGCGCATTGTATGGGTGTGTGTTGCATAACATTCACTAGTAGGAGTGAGAAAAACATCACGGGGTGGTGTGAATCGGAGGGTCTGATTTAGGATTTGCAGTGAGTGGCAATGTCGGAGAGAGAAAAGCACCGCGCGGTGGTCAGCATGGGGAGGTCAGGGAACATGCAGTGGCAATGTAGGATAGGTTTCTGAAAAGCATCCCGGGTTGGTGCGCATTGTATGGGTGTGTGTTACATTACATTCACTAGTAGGAGTGAGAAAAACATCACGGGGTGGTGCGCATTGTATAGTTGTCTGTTACATTACATTCACTAGTAGGACTGAGAAAAACATCACGGGGTGGTGTGAATCGGAGGGTCTGAATTAGGATAGGCAGTGAGTGGCACTGTAGGAAGGAGAAAAGCACCGCGGGTCCGTCAGCATGGGGAGGTCAGGGAACATGCTGTGGCAAATTAGGATAGGTTTCTGAAAAACATCGCGGGGTGATGCGCATTGTATGGGTGTGTGTTACATTACATTCTCGAGTAGGAGTGAGAAAAACATCACGGGGTGGGGCACATTGTATGGGTGTGTTACATTACATTCACTAGTAGGAGTGAGAAAAACATCACTGGGTGGTGTGCATTGTATGGTGTGTGTTACATTACATTCACTAGTAGGAGTGAGAAAAACATCACGGGGTGGTGTGAGTCCGAGGGTCTGAATTAGGATAGGCAGTGAGTGGCAATGTAGGATGGAGAAAAGCACCGCGGGGTGGTCAGCATGGGGAGGTCAGGGAACATGCACTGGCTATGTAGGATAGGTTTCTGAAAAACATCAAGTGGTGGTGCGCATTTTATGGGTGTGTGTTACATTACATTCACTAGTAGGAGTGAGAAAAACATCACGGGGTGGTGCGCATTGTATGGGTGTGTGTTACATTACATTCCCTAGTAGGAGTGAGAAAAACATCACGGGGTGGTGTGCATTGTATGGGTGTGTGTTACATTACATTTACTAGTAGGAGTGAGAAAAACATCACGGAGTGGTGTGAATCAGAGGGTCTGAATTAGGATAGGCAGTGAGTGGCAATGTAGGATGGAGAAAAGGACCGAGGGGTGGTCAGAATGGGGAGGTCATGGAACATGCATTGGCAACGTAGGATAGTTTTCTGAAAAACATCGCGGGGTGGTGCGCATTGTATGGGTGTGTGTTACATTAAATTCACTAGTAGGAGTGAGAAAAACTTCACGGGGTGGTGCGCATTGTATGGGTGTGTGTTACATTATATTCACTAGTAGGAGTGCGAAAAACATCACGGGGTGGTGTGAATCGGAGGGTCTGAATTAGGACAGGCTGTGAGTGGCAATGTAGGATGGAGAAAAGCACCGCGGGTTGGTCAGCATGGAGAGGTCAGGGAACATGCAGGATATGTTTCATGTAGGATAGGTTTCAGAAAAACATCGCGGGGTTGTGCGCATTGTATGGGTGTGTGTTACATTACATTCACTAGTAGGAGTGAGAAAAACATCACGGTGTGGTGTGAATCGGAGGGTCTGAATTAGGATAGGCAGTGAGTGGCAATGTAGGATGGAGAAAAGCACCGCGGGGTGGTCAGAATGGGTAGGTCATGGAACATGCATTGGCAATGTAGGATAGGTTTCTGAAAAACATCGCGGGGTGGTGCACATTGTATGGGTGTGTGTTACATTACATTCACTAGTAGGAGTGAGAAAAACATCACGGGGTTGTGCGCATTGTATGGGTGTGTGTTACATTACATTCACTAGTAGGAGTGACAAAAACATCACGAGGTGGTGAGAATCGGAGGGTCTGAATTAGTATCGGCAGTGAGTTGCAATGTAGGATGGAGAAAAGCACCACGGGGTGGTCAGCATGGGGAGGTCAGGGAACATGCAGTGGCTATGTAGGATAGGTTTCTGAAAAACATCAAGTGGCGGTGCGCATTTTATGGGTGTGTGTTACATTACATTCACTATTAGGAGTGAGAAAAACATCACGGGGTGGTGCGCATTGTATGGGTGTGTGTTACATTACATTCCCTAGTAGGAGTGAGAAAAACATCACGGGGTGGTGTGCATTGTATGGGTGTGTGTTACATTACATTCACTAGTAGGAGTGAGAAAAACATCACGGAGTGGTGTGAATCAGATGGTCTGAATTAGGATAGGCAGTGAGTGGCAATGTAGGATGGAGAAAAGGACCGAGGGTTGGTCAGAATGGGGAGGTCATGGAACATGCAGTGGCAATGTAGGATAGTTTTCTGAAAAACATCGCGGGGTGGTGCGCATTGTATGGGTGTGTGTTACATTACATTCACTAGTAGGAGTGAGAAAAACTTCACGGGGTGGTTCGCATTGTATGGGTGTGTGTTACATTATATTCACTAGTAGGAGTGCGAAAAACATCACGGGGTGGTGTGAATCGGAGGGTCTGAATTAGGACAGGGTGGGAGTGGCAATGTAGGATGGAGAAAAGCACCGCGGGTTGGTCAGCATGGAGAGGTCAAGGAACATGCAGGATATGTTTCATGTAGGATAGGTTTCAGAAAAACATCGCGGGGTTGTGCGCATTGTATGGGTGTGTGTTACATTACATTCACTAGAAGGAGTGAGAAAAACATCACGGCGTGGTGTGAATCGGAGGGTCTGAATTAGGATAGGCAGTGAGTGGCAATGTAGGGTGGAGAAAAGCACTGCGGGGTGCTCAGCATGTGTAGGTCAGGGAACATGCAGTGGCAATGCAGGATAGGTTTCTGAAAAACATCGGGGAGTGGTGCGCATTGTATGGGTGTGTGTTACATTACATTCACTAGTAGGAGTGAGAAAAACATCACGGTGTGGTGTGAATCAGAGGGTCTGAATTAGGATAGGCAGTGAGTGGCAATGTAGGATGGAGAAAAGCACCACAGGGTTGTCAGCGTGGGGAAGTCAGGGAACATGCAGTGGGAATGTATGATAGTTTTCTGAAAAACATCACGGGGTGGTGCGCATTGTATGGGTGTGTGTTACATTACATTCACTAGTAGGAGTGAGAAAAACATCACGGGGTGGTGCGCATTGTATGGGTGTGTGTTACATTACATTCACTAGTAGGAGTGAGAAAAACATCACGGGGTGTTGTGATTCGGAAGGTCTCAATTAGGATAGGCAGTGAGTGGGAATGTAGGATGGAGAAAAGCTCTGCGGGGTGGTCAGAATGGGGAGGACATGGAACATGCAGTGGCAATGTAGGATAGGTTTCTGAAAAACATCGGCGGTGGTGCGCATTGTATGGGTGTGTGTTACATTACATTCACTAGTAGGAGTGAGAAAAACATCACGGGGTGGTGCGCATTGTATGGGTGTGTGTTACATTACATTCACTAGTAGGAGTGAGAAAAATATCACGGGGTGGTGCACATTGTGTGGGTGTGTGTTACATTACATTCACTAGTAGGAGTGAGAAAAACATCACGGTTTGGTGTGAATCACAGGGTCTGAATTAGGATAGGCAGTTAGTGGCAATGTAGGATGGAGAAAAGCACCGCGGGGTGTTCAGCATTGGGAGGTCAGGGAACATGCAGTGGCAATGTAGGATAGGTTTCTGAAAAACATCGCGGGGTGGTGCGCATTGTATGGTTGTGTGTTACATTACATTCCCTAGTAGGAGTGAGAAAACCATCACGGGGTAGTGAGCATTGTATGGGTGCGTGTTACATTACATTCACTAGTAGGAGTGAGAAAAACATCACGGGGTGGTGTGAATCGCAGGGCCTGAATTAGGATAGGCAGTGAGTGGCAATGTAGGATGGAGAAAAGCACCGCGGGGTGGTCAGCATGGGGAGGTCAGGGAACATGCTATGGCAATGTAGGATAGGTTTCTGAAAAACATCGCAGGGTGGTGCGCATTGTATGGTTGTGTGTTACATTACATTTACTAGTAGGAGTGAGAAAAACATCACGGGGTGGTGTGAATTGGAGGGTCTGAATTACTATAGGCAGTGAGTGGCAATGTAGGATGGAGAAAAGCACCGCGGGGTGGTCAGAATGTGGAGGTCATGGAGCATGCAGTGGCAATGTAGGATAGGTTTCTGAAAAACATCGCGGGGTGGTGCGCATTGTATGGGTGTGTGTTACATTACATTCACTAGTAGGAGTGAGAAAAACATCACAGGGTGGTGCGCATTGTATGGGTGTGTGTTACATTACATTCACTAGTAGGAGTGAGAAAAACATCACGCGGTGGTGCGCATTGTATGGGTGTGTGTTACATTACATTCACTAGTAGGAGTGAGAAAAACATCACGGGGTGGTGTGAATCGGAGGGTCTGAATTAGGATAGGCAGTGAGTGGCAATGTAGGATGGAGAAAAGCACCGCGCGCTGGTCAGCATGGGGAGGTCAGGGAACATGAAGTGGCAATGTAGGATATTTTTCTGAAAAATATCGCGGGGTGGTGCGCATTGTATGGGTGTGTGTTACATTACATTCACTAGAAGGAGTGAGAAAAACATCACGGGGTGGTGTGAATCGAAGGGTCTGAATTAGGATAGGCAGTGAGTGGCAATGTAGGATGGAGGAAAGCACCGCGGGGTGGTCAGCATGGGGAGGTCAGGGAACATGCAGTGGCAATGAACGCTAGTTTTCTGAAAAACATCATGGGTTGGTGCCCATTGTATGGGTGTGTGTTACATTACATTCACTAGTAGGAGTGAGAAAAACATCACGGGGTTGTGTGAATCGGAGGGTCTGAATTAGGATAGGCAGTGAGTTGCAATGAAGGTTGGAGAAAAGCTCCGCGGGGTGGTCAGCATGCGGACGTCAGGGAACATGCAGTGGCAATGTAGGATAGGTTTCTGAAAAACATCGCGGGATGGTGCACATTGTATGGGTGTGTGTTACATAACATTCACTAGTAGGAGTGAGAAAAACATCACGGGGTGGTGTGAATCGGAGGGTCTGATTTAGGACAGGCAGTGAGTGGCAATGTCGGATGGAGAAAAGCACTGCGGGTTGCTCAGCATGGGGAGGTCAGGGAACATGCAGTGGCAATGTAGGATAGGTTTCTGAAAAACATCGCGGGGTGGTGCGCATTGTATGGGTGTGTGTTACATTACATTCACTAGTAGGAGTGAGAAAAACATCACGGTGTGGTATGAATCGCAGGGTCTGAATTAGGATAGGCAGTGAGTGGCAATGTAGGATGGAGAAAAGCACCGCGGGGTGGTCAGAATGGGGAGGTCATGGAACATGCAGTGGCAATGTAGGATAGGTTTCTGAAAAACATCGCGGGGTGGTGCGCATTGTATGGGTGTGTGTTACATTACATTCACTAGTAGGAGTGAGAAAAACATCACAGGGTGGTGCGCATTGTATGGGTGCGTGTTACATTACATTCCCTAGTAGGAGTGAGAAAACCATCACGGGGTAGTGAGAATTGTATGGGTGCGTGTTACATTACATTCACTAGTAGGAATGAGAAAAACATCACGGGGTGGTGTGAATTGGAGGGTCTGAATTAGGATAGGCAGTGAGTGGAAATGTAGGATGGAGAAAAGCAAAGCGGGGTGGTCAGCATGGGGAGGTCAGGGAACATGCAGTGGCAATGTAGGATAGGTTTATGAAAAATATCGCGGGGTGGTGCGCATTGTATGGGTGTGTGTTACATTACATTCACTAGTAGGAGTGAGAAAAACATCACGGGATGGTGTGAATCGGAGGGTCTGAATTAGGATAGGCAGTGAGTGGCAATGTCGGATGGAGAAAAGCACCGCGGGGTGTTCAGCATGGGGAGGTCAGGGAACATGCAGTGGCAATGTAGGATAGGTTTCTGAAAAACATCGCGGGGTGGTGCGCATTGTATGGGTGCGTGTTACATTACATTCACTAGTAGGAGTGAGAAAAATATCACGGGGTGGTGCGCATTGTATGGGTGTTTGTTACATTACATTCACTAGTAGGAGTGAGAAAAACATCACGGTGTGGTGTGAATCACAGGGTCTGAATTAGGATAGGCAGTTAGTGGCAATGTAGGATGGAGAAAAGCACCGCGGGGTGGTCAGCATGGGGATGTCAGGGAACATGCAGTGGCAATGTAGGATAGGTTTCTGAAAAACATCGCGGTGTGGTGCGCATTGTATGGTTGTGTATTACATTACATTCACTAGTAGGAGTGAGAAAAACCTCACGGGGCAGTGAGCATTGTTTGGGTGCGTGTTACATTACATTCACTAGTAGGAGTGAGAAAAACATCACGGGTTGGTGTGAATCGCAGGGCCTGAATTAGGATAGGCAGTGAGTGGCAATGTAGGATGGAGAAAAGCACCGCGGGGTGGTCAGCATGGGGAAGTCAGGGAACATGCAATGGCAATGTAGGATAGGTTTCTGAAAAACATCGCAGGGTGGTGCGCATTGTATGGTTGTGTGTTACATTACATTCACTAGTAGGAGTGAGAAAAACATCACGGGGTGGTGTGAATTGGAGGGTCTGAATTACTATAGGCAGTGAGTGGCAATGTAGGATGGAGAAAAGCACCGCGGGGTGGTCAGAATGGGGAGGTTATGGAACATGCAGTGGCAATGTAGGATAGGTTTCTGAAAAACATCGCGGGGTGGTGCGCATTGTATGGGTGTGTGTTACATTACATTCACTAGTAGGAGTGAGAAAAACATCACAGGGTGGTGCGCATTGTATGGGTGTGTGTTACATTACATTCACTAGTAGGAGTGAGAAAAACATGACGCGGTGGTGCGCATTGTATGGGTGTGTGTTACATTACATTCACTAGTAGGAGTGAGAAAAACATCACGGGTTGGTGTGAATCGGAAGGTCTGAATTAGGATAGGCAGTGAGTGGCAATTTAGGATGGAGAAAAGCACCGCGCGCTGGTCAGCATGGGGAGGTCAGGGAACATGCAGTGGCAATGTAGTATATTTTTCTGAAAAATATCGCGGGGTGGTGCGCATTGTATGGGTGTGTGTTACAATACATTCACTAGAAGGAGTGAGAAAAACATCACGGGGTGGTGTGAATCGAAGGGTCTGAGTTAGGATAGGCAGTGAGTGGCAATGTAGGATGGAGGAAAGCACCGCGGGGTGGTCAGCATGGGGAGGTCAGGGAACATGCAGTGGCAATGAACGCTAGTTTTCTGAAAAACATCATGGGTTGGTGCCCATTGTATGGGTGTGTGTTACATTACATTCACTAGTAGGAGTGAGAAAAACATCACGGGGTTGTGTGAATCGGAGGGTCTGAATTAGGATAGGCAGTGAGTGGCAATGAAGGATGGAGAAAAGCTCCGCGGGGTGGTCAGCATGCGGACTTCAGGGAACATGCAGTGGCAATGTAGGATAGGTTTCTGAAAAACATCGCGGGATGGTGCACATTGTATGGGTGTGTGTTACGTAACATTCACTAGTAGGAGTGAGAAAAACATCACGGGGTGGTGTGAATCGGAGGGTCCGATTTAGGACAGGCAGTGAGTGGCAATGTCGGATGGAGAAAAGCACTGCGGGTTGGTCAGCATGGGGAGGTCAGGGAACATGCAGTGGCAATGTAGGATAGGTTTCTGAAAAACATCGCGGGGTGGTGCGCATTGTATGGGTGTGTGTTACATTACATTCACTAGTAGGAGTGAGGAAAACATCACGGTGTGGTGTGAATCGCAGGGTCTGAATTAGGATAGGCAGTGAGTGGCAATGTAGGATGGAGAAAAGCACCGCGGGGTGGTCAGAATGGGGAGGTCATGGAACATGCAGTGGCAATGTAGGATAGGTTTCTGAAAAACATCGCGGGGTGGTGCGCATTGTATGGGTGTGTGTTACATTACATTCACTAGTAGGAGTGAGAAAAACATCACAGGGTGGTGCGCATTGTATGGGTGTGTGTTACATTACATTCACTAGTAGGAGTGAGAAAAACATCACGCGGTGGTGCGCATTGTATGGGTGTGTGTTGCATAACATTCACTAGTAGGAGTGAGAAAAACATCACGGGGTGGTGTGAATCGGAGGGTCTGATTTAGGATTTGCAGTGAGTGGCAATGTCGGAGAGAGAAAAGCACCGCGCGGTGGTCAGCATGGGGAGGTCAGGGAACATGCAGTGGCAATGTAGGATAGGTTTCTGAAAAGCATCCCAGGTTGGTGCGCATCGTATGGGTGTGTGTTACATTACATTCACTAGTAGGACTGAGAAAAACATCACGGGGTGGTGCGCATTGTATAGTTGTCTGTTACATTACATTCACTAGTAGGACTGAGAAAAACATCACGGGGTGGTGTGAATCGGAGGGTCTGAATTAGGATAGGCAGTGAGTGGCACTGTAGGAAGGAGAAAAGCACCGCGGGTCCGTCAGCATGGGGAGGTCAGGGAACATGCTGTGGCAAATTAGGATAGGTTTCTGAAAAACATCGCGGGGTGGTGCGCATTGTATGGGTGTGTGTTACATTACATTCTCTAGTAGGAGTGAGAAAAACATCACGGGGTGGGGCGCATTGTATGGGTGTGTGTTACATTACATTCACTAGTAGGAGTGAGAAAAACATCACTGGGTGGTGTGCATTGTATGGTGTGTGTTACATTACATTCACTAGTAGGAGTGAGAAAAACATCACGGGGTGGTGTGAGTCAGAGGGTCTGAATTAGGATAGGCAGTGAGTGGCAATGTAGGATGGAGAAAAGCACCGCGGGGTGGTCAGAATGGGGAGGTCATGGAACATGCATTGGCAATGTAGTATAGGTTTCTGAAAAACATCGCGTGTTGGTGCACATTGTATGGGTGTGTGTTACATTACATTCACTAGTAGGAGTGAGAAAAACATCACGGGGTGGTGCGCATTGTATGGGTGTGTGTTACATTACATTCACTAGTAGGAGTGACAAAAACATCACGAGGTGGTGAGAATCGGAGGGTCTGAATTAGTATCGGCAGTGAGTTGCAAAGTAGGATGGAGAAAAGCACCGCGGGGTGGTCAGCATGGGGAGGTCAGGGAACATGCAGTGGCTATGTAGGATAGGTTTCTGAAAAACATCAAGTGGTGGTGCGCATTTTATGGGTGTGTGTTACATTACATTCACTAGTAGGAGTGAGAAAAACATCACGGGGTGGTGCGCATTGTATGGGTGTGTGTTACATTACATTCCCTAGTAGGAGTGAGAAAAACATCAAGGGGTGGTGTGCATTGTATGGGTGTGTGTTACATTACATTCACTAGTAGGAGTGAGAAAAACATCACGGAGTGGTGTGAATCAGAGGGTCTGAATTAGGATAGGCAGTGAGTGGCAATGTAGGATGGAGAAAAGGACCGAGGGGTGGTCAGAATGGGGAGGTCATGGAACATGCATTGGCAATGTAGGATAGTTTTCTGAAAAACATCGCGGGGTGGTGCGCATTGTATGGGTGTGTGTTACATTACATTCACTAGTAGGAGTGAGAAAAACTTCACTGGGTGGTGCGCATTGTATGGGTGTGTGTTACATTATATTCACTAGTAGGAGTGCGAAAAACATCACGGGGTGGTGTGAATCGGAGGGTCTGAATTAGGACAGGCTGTGAGTGGCAATGTAGGATGGAGAAAAGCACCGCGGGTTGGTCAGCATGGAGAGGTCAGGGAACATGCAGGATATGTTTCATGTAGGATAGGTTTCAGAAAAACATCGCGGGGTTGTGCGCATTGTATGGGTGTGTGTTACATTACATTCACTAGTAGGAGTGAGAAAAACATCACGGAGTGGTGTGAATCAGATGGTCTGAATTAGGATAGGCAGTGAGTGGCAATGTAGGATGGAGAAAAGGACCGAGGGGTGGTCAGAATGGGGAGGTCATGGAACATGCAGTGGCAATGTAGGATAGGTTTCTGAAAAACATCGCGGGGTGGTGCGCATTGTATGGGTGTGTGTTACATTACATTCACTAGTAGGAGTGAGAAAAACATCACGGGGTGGTGCGCATTGTATGGGTGTGTGTTACATTACATTCACTAGTAGGAGTGAGAAAAACATCACGCGGTGGTGCGCATTGTATGGGTGTGTGTTACATTACATTCACTAGTAGGAGTGAGAAAAACATCACAGGGTGGTGCGCATTGTATGGGTGTGTGTTACATTACATTCACTAGTAGGAGTGAGAAAAACATCACGCGGTGGTGCGCATTGTATGGGTGTGTGTTGCATAACATTCACTAGTAGGAGTGAGAAAAACATCACGGGGTGGTGTGAATCGGAGGGTCTGATTTAGGATTTGCAGTGAGTGGCAATGTCGGAGAGAGAAAAGCACCGCGCGGTGGTCAGCATGGGGAGGTCAGGGAACATGCAGTGGCAATGTAGGATAGGTTTCTGAAAAGCATCCCAGGTTGGTGCGCATTGTATGGGTGTGTGTTACATTACATTCACTAGTAGGACTGAGAAAAACATCACGGGGTGGTGCGCATTGTATAGTTGTCTGTTACATTACATTCACTAGTAGGACTGAGAAAAACATCACGGGGTGGTGTGAATCGGAGGGTCTGAATTAGGATAGGCAGTGAGTGGCACTGTAGGAAGGAGAAAAGCACCGCGGGTCCGTCAGCATGGGGAGGTCAGGGAACATGCTGTGGCAAATTAGGATAGGTTTCTGAAAAACATCGCGGGGTGGTGCGCATTGTATGGGTGTGTGTTACATTACATTCTCTAGTAGGAGTGAGAAAAACATCACGGGGTGGGGCGCATTGTATGGGTGTGTGTTACATTACATTCACTAGTAGGAGTGAGAAATACATCACTGGGTGGTGTGCATTGTATGGTGTGTGTTACATTACATTCACTAGTAGGAGTGAGAAAAACATCACGGGGTGGTGTGAGTCAGAGGGTCTGAATTAGGATAGGCAGTGAGTGGCAATGTAGGATGGAGAAAAGCACCGCGGGGTGGTCAGAATGGGGAGGTCATGGAACATGCATTGGCAATGTAGTATAGGTTTCTGAAAAACATCGCGGGGTGGTGCACATTGTATGGGTGTGTGTTACATTACATTCACTAGTAGGAGTGAGAAAAACATCACGGGGTGGTGCGCATTGTATGGGTGTGTGTTACATTACATTCACTAGTAGGAGTGACAAAAACATCACGAGGTGGTGAGAATCGGAGGGTCTGAATTAGTATCGGCAGTGAGTTGCAATGTAGGATGGAGAAAAGCACCGCGGGGTGGTCAGCATGGGGAGGTCAGGGAACATGCAGTGGCTATGTAGGATAGGTTTCTGAAAAACATCAAGTGGTGGTGCGCATTTTATGGGTGTGTGTTACATTACATTCACTAGTAGGAGTGAGAAAAACATCACGGGGTGGTGCGCATTGTATGGGTGTGTGTTACATTACATTCCCTAGTAGGAGTGAGAAAAACATCAAGGGGTGGTGTGCATTGTATGGGTGTGTGTTACATTACATTCACTAGTAGGAGTGAGAAAAACATCACGGAGTGGTGTGAATCAGATGGTCTGAATTAGGATAGGCAGTGAGTGGCAATGTAGGATGGAGAAAAGGACCGAGGGGTGGTCAGAATGGGGAGGTCATGGAACATGCAGTGGCAATGTAGGATAGGTTTCTGAAAAACATCGCGGGGTGGTGCGCATTGTATGGGTGTGTGTTACATTACATTCACTAGTAGGAGTGAGAAAAACATCACGGGGTGGTGCGCATTGTATGGGTGTGTGTTACATTACATTCACTAGTAGGAGTGAGAAAAACATCACGCGGTGGTGCGCATTGTATGGGTGTGTGTTACATTACATTCACTAGTAGGAGTGAGAAAAAAATCACGGGGTGGTGTGAATCGGAGGGTCTGAATTAGGATAGGCAGTGAGTGGAAATGTAGGATGGAGAAAAGCACCGCGGGGTGGTCAGCATGGGGAGGTCAGGGAACATGCAGTGGCAATGTAGGATAGGTTTATGAAAAATATCGCGGGGTGGTGCGCATTGTATGGGTGTGTGTTACATTACATTCACTAGTAGGAGTGAGAAAAACATCACGGGATGGTGTGAATCGGAGTGTCTGAATTAGGATAGGCAGTGAGTGGCAATGTCGGATGGAGAAAAGCACCGCGGGGTGTTCAGCATGGGGAGGTCAGGGAACATGCAGTGGCAATGTAGGATAGGTTTCTGAAAAACATCGCGGGGTGGTGCGCATTGTATGGGTGCGTGTTACATTACATTCACTAGTAGGAGTGAGAAAAATATCACGGGGTGGTGCGCATTGTATGGGTGTTTGTTACATTACATTCACTAGTAGGAGTGAGAAAAACATCACGGTGTGGTGTGAATCACAGGGTCTGAATTAGGATAGGCAGTTAGTGGCAATGTAGGATGGAGAAAAGCACCGCGGGGTGGTCAGCATGGGGAAGTCAGGGAACATGCAATGGCAATGTAGGATAGGTTTCTGAAAAACATCGCAGGGTGGTGCGCATTGTATGGTTGTGTGTTACATTACATTCACTAGTAGGAGTGAGAAAAACATCACGGGGTGGTGTGAATTGGAGGGTCTGAATTACTATAGGCAGTGAGTGGCAATGTAGGATGGAGAAAAGCACCGCGGGGTGGTCAGAATGGGGAGGTCATGGAACATGCAGTGGCATGTAGGATAGGTTTCTGAAAAACATCGCGGGGTTGTGCGCATTGTATGGGTGTGTGTTACATTACATTCACTAGTAGGAGTGAGAAAAACATCACAGGGTGGTGCGCATTGTATGGGTGTGTGTTACATTACATTCACTAGTAGGAGTGAGAAAAACATCACGCGGTGGTGCGCATTGTATGGGTGTGTGTTACATTACATTCACTAGTAGGAGTGAGAAAAACATCACGGGTTGGTGTGAATCGGAGGGTCTGAATTAGGATAGGCAGTGAGTGGCAATGTAGGATGGAGAAAAGCACCGCGCGCTGGTCAGCATGGGGAGGTCTGGGAACATGCAGTGGCAATGTAGTATATTTTTCTGAAAAATATCGCGGGGTGGTGCGCATTGTATGGGTGTGTGTTACAATACATTCACTAGAAGGAGTGAGAAAAACATCACGGGGTGGTGTGAATCGAGGGGTCTGAGTTAGGATAGGCAGTGAGTGGCAATGTAGGATGGAGGAAAGCACCGCGGGGTGGTCAGCATGGGGAGGTCAGGGAACATGCAGTGGCAATGAACGCTAGTTTTCTGAAAAACATCATGGGTTGGTGCCCATTGTATGGGTGTGTGTTACATTACATTCACTAGTAGGAGTGAGAAAAACATCACGGGGTTGTGTGAATCGGAGGGTCTGAATTAGGATAGGCAGTGAGTGGCAATGAAGGATGGAGAAAAGCTCCGCGGGGTGGTCAGCATGCGGACTTCAGGGAACATGCAGTGGCAATGTAGGATAGGTTTCTGAAAAACATCGCGGGATGGTGCACATTGTATGGGTGTGTGTTACCTAACATTCACTAGTAGGAGTGAGAAAAACATCACGGGGTGGTGTGAATTGGAGGGTCTGATTTAGGACAGGCAGTGAGTGGCAATGTCGGATGGAGAAAAGCACTGCGGGTTGGTCAGCATGGGGAGGTCAGGGAACATGCAGTGGCAATGTAGGATAGGTTTCTGAAAAACATCGCGGGGTGGTGCGCATTGTATGGGTGTGTGTTACATTACATTCACTAGTAGGAGTGAGAAAAACATCTCGGTGTGGTGTGAATCGCAGGGTCTGAATTAGGATAGGCAGTGAGTGGCAATGTAGGATGGAGAAAAGCACCGCGGGGTGGTCAGAATGGGGAGGTCATGGAACATGCAGTGGCAATGTAGGATAGGTTTCTGAAAAACATCGCGGGGTGGTGCGCATTGTATGGGTGTGTGTTACATTACATTCACTAGTAGGAGTGAGAAAAACATCACAGGGTGGTGCGCATTGTATGGGTGTGTGTTACATTACATTCACTAGTAGGAGTGAGAAAAACATCACGCGGTGGTGCGCATTGTATGGGTGTGTGTTGCATAACATTCACTAGTAGGAGTGAGAAAAACATCACGGGGTGGTGTGAATCGGAGGGTCTGATTTAGGATTTGCAGTGAGTGGCAATGTCGGAGAGAGAAAAGCACCGCGCGGTGGTCAGCATGGGGAGGTCAGGGAACATGCAGTGGCAATGTAGGATAGGTTTCTGAAAAGCATCCCGGGTTGGTGCGCATTGTATGGGTGTGTGTTACATTACATTCACTAGTAGGAGTGAGAAAAACATCACGGGGTGGTGCGCATTGTATAGTTGTCTGTTACATTACATTCACTAGTAGGACTGAGAAAAACATCACGGGGTGGTGTGAATCGGAGGGTCTGAATTAGGATAGGCAGTGAGTGGCACTGTAGGAAGGAGAAAAGCACCGCGGGTCCGTCAGCATGGGGAGGTCAGGGAACATGCTGTGGCAAATTAGGATAGGTTTCTGAAAAACATCGCGGGGTGGTGAGCATTGTATGGGTGTGTGTTACATTACATTCTCTAGTAGGAGTGAGAAAAACATCACGGGGTGGGGCGCATTGTATGGGTGTGTGTTACATTACATTCACTAGTAGGAGTGAGAAAAACATCACTGGGTGGTGTGCATTGTATGGTGTGTGTTACATTACATTCACTAGTAGGAGTGAGAAAAACATCACGGGGTGGTGTGAGTCAGAGGGTCTGAATTAGGATAGGCAGTGAGTGGCAATGTAGGATGGAGAAAAGCACCGCGGGGTGGTCAGAATGGGGAGGTCATGGAACATGCATTGGCAATGTAGTATAGGTTTCTGAAAAACATCGCGGGGTGGTGCACATTGTATGGGTGTGTGTTACATTACATTCACTAGTAGGAGTGAGAAAAACATCACGGGGTGGTGCGCATTGTATGGGTGTGTGTTACATTACATTCACTAGTAGGAGTGACAAAAACATCACGAGGTGGTGAGAATCGGAGGGTCTGAATTAGTATCGGCAGTGAGTTGCAATGTAGGATGGAGAAAAGCACCGCGGGGTGGTCAGCATGGGGAGTTCAGGGAACATGCACTGGCTATGTAGGATAGGTTTCTGAAAAACATCAAGTGGTGGTGCGCATTTTATGGGTGTGTGTTACATTACATTCACTAGTAGGAGTGAGAAAAACATCACGGGGTGGTGCGCATTGTATGGGTGTGTGTTACATTACATTCCCTAGTAGGAGTGAGAAAAACATCACGGGGTGGTGTGCATTGTATGGGTGTGTGTTACATTACATTCACTAGTAGGAGTGAGAAAAACATCACCGAGTGGTGTGAATCAGAGGGTCTGAATTAGGATAGGCAGTGAGTGGCAATGTAGGATGGAGAAAAGGACCGAGGGGTGGTCAGAATGGGGAGGTCATGGAACATGCATTGGCAATGTAGGATAGTTTTCTGAAAAACATCGCGGGGTGGTGCGCATTGTATGGGTGTGTGTTACATTACATTCACTAGTAGGAGTGAGAAAAACTTCACGGGGTGGTGCGCATTGTATGGGTGTGTGTTACATTATATTCACTAGTAGGAGTGCGAAAAACATCACGGGGTGGTGTGAATCGGAGGGTCTGAATTAGGACAGGCTGTGAGTGGCAATGTAGGATGGAGAAAAGCACCGCGGGTTGGTCAGCATGGAGAGGTCAGGGAACATGCAGGATATGTTTCATGTAGGATAGGTTTCAGAAAAACATCGCGGGGTTGTGCGCATTGTATGGGTGTGTGTTACATTACATTCACTAGTAGGAGTGAGAAAAACATCACGGTGTGGTGTGAATCGGAGGGTCTGAATTAGGATAGGCAGTGAGTGGCAATGTAGGATGGAGAAAAGCACCGCGGGGTGGTCAGAATGGGTAGGTCATGGAACATGCATTGGCAATGTAGGATAGGTTTCTGAAAAACATCGCGGGGTGGTGCACATTGTATGGGTGTGTGTTACATTACATTCACTAGTAGGAGTGAGAAAAACATCACGTGGTTGTGCGCATTGTATGGGTGTGTGTTACATTACATTCACTAGTAGGAGTGACAAAAACATCACGAGGTGGTGAGAATCGGAGGGTCTGAATTAGTATCGGCAGTGAGTTGCAATGTAGGATGGAGAAAAGCACCGCGGGTGGTCAGCATGGGGAGGTCAGGGAACATGCAGTGGCTATGTAGGATAGGTTTCTGAAAAACATCAAGTGGCGGTGCGCATTTTATGGGTGTGTGTTACATTACATTCACTAGTAGGAGTGAGAAAAACATCACGGGGTGGTGCGCATTGTATGGGTGTGTGTTACATTACATTCCCTAGTAGGAGTGAGAAAAACATCACGGGGTGGTGTGCATTGTATGGGTTTGTGTTACATTACATTCACTAGTAGGAGTGAGAAAAACATCACGGAGTGGTGTGAATCAGATGGTCTGAATTAGGATAGGCAGTGAGTGGCAATGTAGGATGGAGAAAAGGACCGAGGGTTGGTCAGAATGGGGAGGTCATGGAACATGCAGTGGCAATGTAGGATAGTTTTCTGAAAAACATCGCGGGGTGGTGCGCATTGTATGGGTGTGTGTTACATTACATTCACTAGTAGGAGTGAGAAAAACTTCACGGGGTGGTGCGCATTGTATGGGTGTGTGTTACATTATATTCACTAGTAGGAGTGCGAAAAACATCACGGGGTGGTGTGAATCGGAGGGTCTGAATTAGGACAGGCTGTGAGTGGCAATGTAGGATGGAGAAAAGCACCGCGGGTTGGTCAGCATGGAGAGGTCAAGGAACATGCAGGATATGTTTCATGTAGGATAGGTTTCAGAAAAACATCGCGGGGTTGTGCGCATTGTATGGGTGTGTGTTACATTACATTCACTAGAAGGAGTGAGAAAAACATCACGGCGTGGTGTGAATCGGAGGGTCTGAATTAGGATAGGCAGTGAGTGGCAATGTAGGGTGGAGAAAAGCACTGCGGGGTGCTCAGCATGTGTAGGTCAGGGAACATGTAGTGGCAATGCAGGATAGGTTTCTGAAAAACATCGGGGAGTGGTGCGCATTGTATGGGTGTGTGTTACATTACATTCACTAGTAGGAGTGAGAAAAACATCACGGTGTGGTGTGAATCAGAGGGTCTGAATTAGGATAGGCAGTGAGTGGCAATGTAGGATGGAGAAAAGCACCACAGGGTGGTCAGCGTGGGGAAGTCAGGGAACATGCAGTGGGAATGTATGATAGTTTTCTGAAAAACATCACGGGGTGGTGCGCATTGTATGGGTGTGTGTTACATTACATTCACTAGTAGGAGTGAGAAAAACATCACGGGGTGGTGCGCATTGTATGGGTGTGTGTTACATTACATTCACTAGTAGGAGTGAGAAAAACATCACGGGGTGTTGTGATTCGGAAGGTCTCAATTAGGATAGGCAGTGAGTGGGAATGTAGGATGGAGAAAAGCTCTGCGGGGTGGTCAGAATGGGGAGGACATGGAACATGCAGTGGCAATGTAGGATAGGTTTCTGAAAAACATCGGCGGTGGTGCGCATTGTATGGGTGTGTGTTACATTACATTCACTAGTAGGAGTGAGAAAAACATCACGGGGTGGTGCGCATTGTATGGGTGTGTGTTACATTACATTCACTAGTAGGAGTGAGAAAAAATATCACGGGGTGGTGCACATTGTGTGGGTGTGTGTTACATTACATTCACTAGTAGGAGTGAGAAAAACATCACGGTTTGGTGTGAATCACAGGGTCTGAATTAGGATAGGCAGTTAGTGGCAATGTAGGATGGAGAAAAGCACCGCGGGGTGTTCAGCATGGGGAGGTCAGGGAACATGCAGTGGCAATGTAGGATAGGTTTCTGAAAAACATCGCGGGGTGGTGCGCATTGTATGGTTGTGTGTTACATTACATTCCCTAGTAGGAGTGAGAAAACCATCACGGGGTAGTGAGCATTGTATGGGTGCGTGTTACATTACATTCACTAGTAGGAGTGAGAAAAACATCACGGGGTGGTGTGAATCGCAGGGCCTGAATTAGGATAGGCAGTGAGTGGCAATGTAGGATGGAGAAAAGCACCGCGGGGTGGTCAGCATGGGGAGGTCAGGGAACATGCAATGGCAATGTAGGATAGGTTTCTGAAAAACATCGCAGGGTGGTGCGCATTGTATGGTTGTGTGTTACATTACATTTACTAGTAGGAGTGAGAAAAACATCACGGGGTGGTGTGAATTGGAGGGTCTGAATTACTATAGGCAGTGAGTGGCAATGTAGGATGGAGAAAAGCACCGCGGGGTGGTCAGAATGGGGAGGTCATGGAGCATGCAGTGGCAATGTAGGATAGGTTTCTGAAATACATCGCGGGGTGGTGCGCATTGTATGGGTGTGTGTTACATTACATTCACTAGTAGGAGTGAGAAAAACATCACAGGGTGGTGCGCATTGTATGGGTGTGTGTTACATTACATTCACTAGTAGGAGTGAGAAAAACATGACGCGGTGGTGCGCATTGTATGGGTGTGTGTTACATTACATTCACTAGTAGGAGTGAGAAAAACATCACGGGGTGGTGTGAATCGGAGGGTCTGAATTAGGATAGGCAGTGAGTGGCAATGTAGGATGGAGAAAAGCACCGCGCGCTGGTCAGCATGGGGAGGTCAGGGAACATGCAGTGGCAATGTAGGATATTTTTCTGAAAAATATCGCGGGGTGGTGCGCATTGTATGGGTGTGTGTTACATTACATTCACTAGAAGGAGTGAGAAAAACATCACGGGGTGGTGTGAATCGAAGGGTCTGAATTAGGATAGGCAGTGAGTGGCAATGTAGGATGGAGGAAAGCACCGCGGGGTGGTCAGCATGGGGAGGTCAGGGAACATGCAGTGGCAATGAACGCTAGTTTTCTGAAAAACATCATGGGTTGGTGCCCATTGTATGGGTGTGTGTTACATTACATTCACTAGTAGGAGTGAGAAAAACTTCACGGGGTTGTGTGAATCGGAGGGTCTGAAATAGGATAGGCAGTGAGTTGCAATGAAGGATGGAGAAAAGCTCCGCGGGGTGGTCAGCATGCGGACGTCAGGGAACATGCAGTGGCAATGTAGGATAGGTTTCTGAAAAACATCGCGGGATGGTGCACATTGTATGGGTGTGTGTTACATAACATTCACTAGTAGGAGTGAGAAAAACATCACGGGGTGGTGTGAATCGGAGGGTCTGATTTAGGACAGGCAGTGAGTGGCAATGTCGGATGGAGAAAAGCACTGCGGGTTGCTCAGCATGGGGAGGTCAGGGAACATGCAGTGGCAATGTAGGATAGGTTTCTGAAAAACATCGCGGGGTGGTGCGCATTGTATGGGTGTGTGTTACATTACATTCACTAGTAGGAGTGAGAAAAACATCACGGTGTGGTATGAATCGCAGGGTCTGAATTAGGATAGGCAGTGAGTGGCAATGTAGGATGGAGAAAAGCACCGCGGGGTGGTCAGAATGGGGAGGTCATGGAACATGCAGTGGCAATATAGGATAGGTTTCTGAAAAACATCGCGGGGTGGTGCGCATTGTATGGGTGTGTGTTACATTACATTCACTAGTAGGAGTGAGAAAAACATCACAGGGTGGTGCGCATTGTATGGGTGTGTGTTACATTACATTCCTTAGTAGAAGTGAGAAAACCATCACGGGGTAGTGAGCATTGTATGGGTGCGTGTTACATTACATTCACTAGTAGGAATGAGAAAAACATCACGGGGTGGTGTGAATTGGAGGGTCTGAATTAGGATAGGCAGTGAGTGGAAATGTAGGATGGAGAAAAGCAAAGCGGGGTGGTCAGCATGGGGAGGTCAGGGAACATGCAGTGGCAATGTAGGATAGGTTTATGAAAAATATCGCGGGGTGGTGCGCATTGTATGGGTGTGTGTTACATTACATTCACTAGTAGGAGTGAGAAAAACATCACGGGATGGTGTGAATCGGAGGGTCTGAATTAGGATAGGCAGTGAGTGGCAATGTCGGATGGAGAAAAGCACCGCGGGGTGTTCAGCATGGGGAGGTCAGGGAACATGCAGTGGCAATGCAGGATAGGTTTCTGAAAAACATCGCGGGGTGGTGCGCATTGTATGGGTGCGTGTTACATTACATTCACTAGTAGGAGCGAGAAAAATATCACGGGGTGGTGCTCATTGTATGGGTGTTTGTTACATTACATTCACTAGTAGGAGTGAGAAAAACATCACGGTGTGGTGTGAATCACAGGGTCTGAATTAGGATAGGCAGTTAGTGGCAATGTAGGATGGAGAAAAGCACCGCGGGGTGGTCAGCATGGGGATGTCAGGGAACATGCAGTGGCAATGTAGGATAGATTTCTGAAAAACATCGCGGTGTGGTGCGCATTGTATGGTTGTGTATTACATTACATTCACTAGTAGGAGTGAGAAAAACCTCACGGGGCAGTGAGCATTGTATGGGTGCGTGTTACATTACATTCACTAGTAGGAGTGAGAAAAACATCACGGGTTGGTGTGAATCGCAGGGCCTGAATTAGGATAGGCAGTGAGTGGCAATGTAGGATGGAGAAAAGCACCGCGGGGTGGTCAGCATGGGGAAGTCAGGGAACATGCAATGGCAATGTAGGATAGGTTTCTGAAAAACATCGCAGGGTGGTGCGCATTGTATGGTTGTGTGTTACATTACATTCACTAGTAGGAGTGAGAAAAACATCACGGGGTGGTGTGAATTGGAGGGTCTGAATTACTATAGGCAGTGAGTGGCAATGTAGGATGGAGAAAAGCACCGCGGGGTGGTCAGAATGGGGAGGTTATGGAACATGCAGTGGCAATGTAGGATAGGTTTCTGAAAAACATCGCGGGGTGATGCGCATTGTATGGGTGTGTGTTACATTACATTCACTAGTAGGAGTGAGAAAAACATCACAGGGTGGTGCGCATTGTATGGTTGTGTGTTACATTACATTCACTAGTAGGAGTGAGAAAAACATCACGCGGTGGTGCGCATTGTATGGGTGTGTGTTACATTACATTCACTAGTAGGAGTGAGAAAAACATCACGGGTTGGTGTGAATCGGAAGGTCTGAATTAGGATAGGCAGTGAGTGGCAATGTAGGATGGAGAAAAGCACCGCGCGCTGGTCAGCATGGGGAGGTCAGGGAACATGCAGTGGCAATGTAGGATATTTTTCTGAAAAATATCGCGGGGTGGTGCGCATTGTATGGGTGTGTGTTACATTACATTCACTAGAAGGAGTGAGAAAAACATCACGGGGTGGTGTGAATCGAAGGGTCTGAATTAGGATAGGCAGTGAGTGGCAATGTAGGATGGAGGAAAGCACCGCAGGGTGGTCAGCATGGGGAGGTCAGGGAACATGCAGTGGCAATGAACGCTAGTTTTCTGAAAAACATCATGGGTTGGTGCCCATTGTATGGGTGTGTGTTACATTACATTCACTAGTAGGAGTGAGAAAAACTTCACGGGGTTGTGTGAATCGGAGGGTCTGAAATAGGATAGGCAGTGAGTTGCAATGAAGGATGGAGAAAAGCTCCGCGGGGTGGTCAGCATGCGGACGTCAGGGAACATGCAGTGGCAATGTAGGATAGGTTTCTGAAAAACATCGCGGGATGGTGCACATTGTATGGGTGTGTGTTACATAACATTCACTAGTAGGAGTGAGAAAAACATCACGGGGTGGTGTGAATCGGAGGGTCTGATTTAGGACAGGCAGTGAGTGGCAATGTCGGATGGAGAAAAGCACTGCGGGTTGCTCAGCATGGGGAGGTCAGGGAACATGCAGTGGCAATGTAGGATAGGTTTCTGAAAAACATCGCGGGGTGGTGCGCATTGTATGGGTGTGTGTTACATTACATTCACTAGTAGGAGTGAGAAAAACATCACGGTGTGGTATGAATCGCAGGGTCTGAATTAGGATAGGCAGTGAGTGGCAATGTAGGATGGAGAAAAGCACCGCGGGTTGGTCAGAATGGGGAGGTCATGGAACATGCAGTGGCAATATAGGATAGGTTTCTGAAAAACATCGCGGGGTGGTGCGCATTGTATGGGTGTGTGTTACATTACATTCACTAGTAGGAGTGAGAAAAACATCACAGGGTGGTGCGCATTGTATGGGTGTGTGTTACATTACATTCCCTAGTAGGAGTGAGAAAACCATCACGGGGTAGTGAGCATTGTATGGGTGCGTGTTACATTACATTCACTAGTAGGAATGAGAAAAACATCACGGGGTGGTGTGAATTGGAGGGTCTGAATTAGGATAGGCAGTGAGTGGAAATGTAGGATGGAGAAAAGCAAAGCGGGGTGGTCAGCATGGGGAGGTCAGGGAACATGCAGTGGCAATGTAGGATAGGTTTATGAAAAATATCGCGGGGTGGTGCGCATTGTATGGGTGTGTGTTACATTACATTCACTAGTAGGAGTGAGAAAAACATCACGGGATGGTGTGAATCGGAGGGTCTGAATTAGGATAGGCAGTGAGTGGCAATGTCGGATGGAGAAAAGCACCGCGGGGTGTTCAGCATGGGGAGGTCAGGGAACATGCAGTGGCAATGTAGGATAGGTTTCTGAAAAACATCGCGGGGTGGTGCGCATTGTATGGGTGCGTGTTACATTACATTCACTAGTAGGAGCGAGAAAAATATCACGGGGTGGTGCTCATTGTATGGGTGTTTGTTACATTACATTCACTAGTAGGAGTGAGAAAAACATCACGGTGCGGTGTGAATCACAGGGTCTGAATTAGGATAGGCAGTTAGTGGCAATGTAGGATGGAGAAAAGCACCGCGGGGTGGTCAGCAAGGGGATGTCAGGGAACATGCAGTGGCAATGTAGGACAGGTTTCTGAAAAACATCGCGGTGTGGTGCGCATTGTATGGTTGTGTATTACATTACATTCACTAGTAGGAGTGAGAAAAACCTCACGGGGCAGTGAGCATTGTATGGGTGCGTGTTACATTACATTCACTAGTAGGAGTGAGAAAAACATCACGGGTTGGTGTGAATCGCAGGGCCTGAATTAGGATAGGCAGTGAGTGGCAATGTAGGATGGAGAAAAGCACCGCGGGGTGGTCAGCATGGGGAAGTCAGGGAACATGCAATGGCAATGTAGGATAGGTTTCTGAAAAACATCGCAGGGTGGTGCGCATTGTATGGTTGTGTGTTACATTACATTCACTAGTAGGAGTGAGAAAAACATCACGGGGTGGTGTGAATTAGAGGGTCTGAATTAATATAGGCAGTGAGTGGCAATGTAGGATGGAGAAAAGCACCGCGGGGTGGTCAGAATGGGGAGGTTATGGAACATGCAGTGGCAATGTAGGATAGGTTTCTGAAAAACATCGCGGGGTGGTGCGCATTGTATGGGTGTGTGTTACATTACATTCACTAGTAGGAGTGAGAAAAACATCACAGGGTGGTGCGCATTGTATGGTTGTGTGTTACATTACATTCACTAGTAGGAGTGAGAAAAACATCACGCGGTGGTGCGCATTGTATGGGTGTGTGTTACATTACATTCACTAGTAGGAGTGAGAAAAACATCACGGGTTGGTGTGAATCGGAAGGTCTGAATTAGGATAGGCAGTGAGTGGCAATGTAGGATGGAGAAAAGCACCGCGCGCTGGTCAGCATGGGGAGGTCAGGGAACATGGAGTGGCAATGTAGTATATTTTTCTGAAAAATATCGCGGGGTGGTGCGCATTGTATGGGTGTGTGTTACAATACATTCACTAGAAGGAGTGAGAAAAACATCACGGGGTGGTGTGAATCGAAGGGTCTGAGTTAGGATAGGCAGTGAGTGGCAATGTAGGATGGAGGAAAGCACCGCGGGGTGGTCAGCATGGGGAGGTCAGGGAACATGCAGTGGCAATGAACGCTAGTTTTCTGAAAAACATCATGGGTTGGTGACCATTGTATGGGTGTGTGTTACATTACATTCACTAGTAGGAGTGAGAAAAACATCACGGGGTTGTGTGAATCGGAGGGTCTGAATTAGGATAGGCAGTGAGTGGCAATGAAGGATGGAGAAAAGCTCCGCGGGGTGGTCAGCATGCGGACTTCAGGGAACATGCAGTGGCAATGTAGGATAGGTTTCTGAAAAACATCGCGGGATGGTGCACATTGTATGGGTGTGTGTTACATTACATTCACTAGTAGGAGTGAGAAAAACATCACAGGGTGGTGCGCATTGTATGGGTGTGTGTTACATTACATTCACTAGTAGGAGTGAGAAAAACATCACGCGGTGGTGCGCATTGTATGGGTGTGTGTTGCATAACATTCACTAGTAGGAGTGAGAAAAACATCACGGGGTGGTGTGAATCGGAGGGTCTGATTTAGGATTTGCAGTGAGTGGCAATGTCGGAGAGAGAAAAGCACCGCGCGGTGGTCAGCATGGGGAGGTCAGGGAACATGCAGTGGCAATGTAGGATAGGTTTCTGAAAAGCATCCCAGGTTGGTGCGCATTGTATGGGTGTGTGTTACATTACATTCACTAGTAGGACTGAGAAAAACATCACGGGGTGGTGCGCATTGTATAGTTGTCTGTTACATTACATTCACTAGTAGGACTGAGAAAAACATCACGGGGTGGTGTGAATCGGAGGGTCTGAATTAGGATAGGCAGTGAGTGGCACTGTAGGAAGGAGAAAAGCACCGCGGGTCCGTCAGCATGGGGAGGTCAGGGAACATGCTGTGGCAAATTAGGATAGGTTTCTGAAAAACATCGCGGGGTGGTGCGCATTGTATGGGTGTGTGTTACATTACATTCTCTAGTAGGAGTGAGAAAAACATCACGGGGTGGGGCGCATTGTATGGGTGTGTGTTACATTACATTCACTAGTAGGAGTGAGAAAAACATCACTGGGTGGTGTGCATTGTATGGTGTGTGTTACATTACATTCACTAGTAGGAGTGAGAAAAACATCACGGGGTGGTGTGAGTCAGAGGGTCTGAATTAGGATAGGCAGTGAGTGGCAATGTAGGATGGAGAAAAGCAGCGCGGGGTGGTCAGAATGGGGAGGTCATGGAACATGCATTGGCAATGTAGTATAGGTTTCTGAAAAACATCGCGGGGTGGTGCACATTGTATGGGTGTGTGTTACATTACATTCACTAGTAGGAGTGAGAAAAACATCACGGGGTGGTGCGCATTGTATGGGTGTGTGTTACATTACATTCACTAGTAGGAGTGACAAAAACATCACGAGGTGGTGAGAATCGGAGGGTCTGAATTAGTATCGGCAGTGAGTTGCAATGTAGGATGGAGAAAAGCACCGCGGGGTGGTCAGCATGGGGAGGTCAGGGAACATGCAGTGGCTATGTAGGATAGGTTTCTGAAAAACATCAAGTGGTGGTGCGCATTTTATGGGTGTGTGTTACATTACATTCACTAGTAGGAGTGAGAAAAACATCACGGGGTGGTGCGCATTGTATGGGTGTGTGTTACATTACATTCCCTAGTAGGAGTGAGAAAAACATCAAGGGGTGGTGTGCATTGTATGGGTGTGTGTTACATTACATTCACTAGTAGGAGTGAGAAAAACATCACGGAGTGGTGTGAATCACAGGGTCTGAATTAGGATAGGCAGTGAGTGGCAATGTAGGATGGAGAAAAGGACCGAGGGGTGGTCAGAATGGGGAGGTCATGGAACATGCATTGGCAATGTAGGATAGTTTTCTGAAAAACATCGCGGGGTGGTGCGCATTGTATGGGTGTGTGTTACATTACATTCACTAGTAGGAGTGAGAAAAACTTCACTGGGTGGTGCGCATTGTATGGGTGTGTGTTACATTATATTCACTAGTAGGAGTGCGAAAAACATCACGGGGTGGTGTGAATCGGAGGGTCTGAATTAGGACAGGCTGTGAGTGGCAATGTAGGATGGAGAAAAGCACCGCGGGTTGGTCAGCATGGAGAGGTCAGGGAACATGCAGGATATGTTTCATGTAGGATAGGTTTCAGAAAAACATCGCGGGGTTGTGCGCATTGTATGGGTGTGTGTTACATTACATTCACTAGTAGGAGTGAGAAAAACGTCACGGTGTGGTGTGAATCGGAGGGTCTGAATTAGGATAGGCAGTGAGTGGCAATGTAGGATGGAGAAAAGCACCGCGGGGTGGTCAGAATGGGGAGGTGATGGAACATGCATTGGCAATGTAGGATAGGTTTCTGAAAAACATCGCGGGGTGGTGCACATTGTATGGGTGTGTGTTACATTACATTCACTAGTAGGAGTGAGAAAAACATCACGTGGTTGTGCGCATTGTATGGGTGTGTGTTACATTACATTCACTAGTAGGAGTGACAAAAACATCACGAGGTGGTGAGAATCGGAGTGTCTGAATTAGTATCGGCAGTGAGTTGCAATGTAGGATGGAGAAAAACTGCGGGGTGGTCAGCATGGGGAGGTCAGGGAACATGCAGTGGCTATGTAGGATAGGTTTCTGAAAAACATCAAGTGGCGGTGTGCATTTTATGGGTGTGTGTTACATTACATTCACTAGTAGGAGTGAGAAAAACATCACGGGGTGGTGCGCATTGTATGGGTGTGTGTTACATTACATTCCCTAGTAGGAGTGAGAAAAACATCACGGGGTGGTGTGCATTGTATGGGTGTGTGTTACATTACATTCACTAGTAGGAGTGAGAAAAACATCACGGAGTGGTGTGAATCAGATGGTCTGAATTAGGATAGGCAGTGAGTGGCAATGTAGGATGGAGAAAAGGACCGAGGGGTGGTCAGAATGGGGAGGTCATGGAACATGCAGTGGCAATGTAGGATAGTTTTCTGAAAAACATCGCGGGGTGGTGCGCATTGTATGGGTGTGTGTTACATTACATTCACTAGTAGGAGTGAGAAAAACTTCACGGGGTGGTGCGCATTGTATGGGTGTGTGTTACATTATATTCACTAGTAGGAGTGCGAAAAATATCACGGGGTGGTGTGAATCGGAGGGTCTGAATTAGGACAGGCTGTGAGTGGCAATGTAGGATGGAGAAAAGCCCCGCGGGTTGGTCAGCATGGAGAGGTCAGGGAACATGCAGGATATGTTTCATGTAGGATAGGTTTCAGAAAAACATCGCGGGGTTGTGCGCATTGTATGGGTGTGTGTTACATTACATTCACTAGAAGGAGTGAGAAAAACATCACGGCGTGGTGTGAATCGGAGGGTCTGAATTAGGATAGGCAGTGAGTGGCAATGTAGGGTGGAGAAAAGCACTGCGGGGTGCTCAGCATGTGTAGGTCAGGGAACATGCAGTGGCAATGCAGGATAGGTTTCTGAAAAACATCGGGGAGTGGTGCGCATTGTATGGGTGTGTGTTACATTACATTCACTAGTAGGAGTGAGAAAAACATCACGGTGTGGTGTGAATCAGAGGGTCTGAATTAGGATAGGCAGTGAGTGGCAATGTAGGATGGAGAAAAGCACCACAGGGTGGTCAGCGTGGGGAAGTCAGGGAACATGCAGTGGGAATGTATGATAGTTTTCTGAAAAACATCACGGGGTGGTGCGCATTGTATGGGTGTGTGTTACATTACATTCACTAGTAGGAGTGAGAAAAACATCACGGTGTGGTGCGCATTGTATGGGTGTGTGTTACATTACATTCACTAGTAGGAGTGAGAAAAACATCACGGGGTGTTGTGATTCGGAAGGTCTCAATTAGGATAGGCAGTGAGTGGGAATGTAGGATGGAGAAAAGCTCTGCGGGGTGGTCAGAATGGGGAGGACATGGAACATGCAGTGGCAATGTAGGATAGGTTTCTGAAAAACATCGGCGGTGGTGCGCATTGTATGGGTGTGTGTTACATTACATTCACTAGTAGGAGTGAGAAAAACATCACGGGGTGGTGCGCATTGTATGGGTGTGTGTTACATTACATTCACTAGTAGGAGTGAGAAAATCATCACGCGGTGGTGCGCATAGTATGGGTGTGTGTTACATTACATTCACTAGTAGGAGTGAGAAAAAAATCACGGGGTGGTGTGAATCGGAAGGTCTGAATAAGGATAGGCAGTGAGTGGAAATGTAGGATGGAGAAAAGCACCGCGGGGTGGTCAGCATGGGGAGGTCAGGGAACATGCAGTGGCAATGTAGGATAGGTTTATGAAAAATATAGCGTGGTGGTGCGCATTGTATGGGTGTGTGTTACATTACATTCACTAGTAGGAGTGAGAAAAACATCACAGGGTTGTGTGAATCGGAGGGTCTGAATTAGGATAGGCAGTGAGTGGCAATGTCGGATGGAGAAAAGCACCGCGGGGTGGTCAGCATGGGGAGGTCAGGGAACATGCATTGGCAATGTAGGATAGGTTTCTGAAAAACATCGCGGGGTGGTGCGCATTGTATGGGTGTGTGTTACATTACATTCACTAGTAGGAGTGAGAAAAATATCACGGGGTGGTGCACATTTTATGGGTGTGTGTTACATTACATTCACTAGTAGGAGTGAGAAAAACATCACGGTTTGGTGTGAATCACAGGGTCTGAATTAGGATAGGCAGTTAGTGGCAATGTAGGATGGAGAAAAGCACCGCGGGGTGTTCAGCATGGGGAGGTCAGGGAACATGCAGTGGCAATGTAGGATAGGTTTCTGAAAAACATCGCGGGGTGGTGCGCATTGTATGGTTGTGTGTTACATTACATTCCCTAGTAGGAGTGAGAAAACCATCACGGGGTAGTGAGCATTGTATGGGTGCGTGTTACATTACATTCACTAGTAGGAGTGAGAAAAACATCACGGGGTGGTGTGAATCGCAGGGCCTGAATTAGGATAGGCAGTGAGTGGCAATGTAGGGTGGAGAAAAGCACCGCGGGGTGTTCAGCATGGTGAGGTCAGGGAACATGCAATGGCAATGTAGGATAGGTTTCTGAAAAACATCGCAGGGTGGTGCGCATTGTATGGTTGTGTGTTACATTACATTCACTAGTAGGAGTGAGAAAAACATCACGGGGTGGTGTGAATTGGAGGGTCTGAATTACTATAGGCAGTGAGTGGCAATGTAGGATGGAGAAAAGCACCGCGGGGTGGTCAGAATGGGGAGGTCATGGAACATGCAGTGGCAATGTAGGATAGGTTTCTGAAAAACATCGCGGGGTGGTGCGCATTGTATGGGTGTGTGTTACATTACATTCACTAGTAGGAGTGAGAAAAACATCACAGGGTGGTGCACATTGTATGGGTGTGTGTTACATTACATTCACTAGTAGGAGTGAGAAAAACATCACGCGGTGGTGCGCATTGTATGGGTGTGTGTTACATTACATTCACTAGTAGGAGTGAGAAAAACATCACAGGGTGGTGCGCATTGTATGGGTGTGTGTTACATTACATTCACTAGTAGGAGTGAGAAAAACATCACGCGGTGGTGCGCATTGTATGGGTGTGTGTTGCATAACATTCACTAGTAGGAGTGAGAAAAACATCACGGTGTGGTATGAATCGCCGGGTCTGAATTACGATAGGCAGTGAGTGGCAATGTAGGATGGAGAAAAGCACCGCGGGGTGGTCAGAATGAGGAGGTCATGGAACATGCAGTGGCAATGTAGGATAGGTTTCTGAAAAACATCGCGGGGTGGTGCGCATTGTATGGGTGTGTGTTACATTACATTCACTAGTAGGAGTGAGAAAAACATCACAGGGTGGTGCGCATTGTATGGGTGTGTGTTACATTACATTCACTAGTAGGAGTGAGAAAAACATCACGCGGTGGTGCGCATTGTATGGGTGTGTGTTGCATAACATTCACTAGTAGGAGTGAGAAAAACATCACGGGGTGGTGTGAATCGGAGGGTCTGATTTAGGATTTGCAGTGAGTGGCAATGTCGGAGAGAGAAAAGCACCGCGCGGTGGTCAGCATGGGGAGGTCAGGGAACATGCAGTGGCAATGTAGGATAGGTTTCTGAAAAGCATCCCGGGTTGGTGCGCATTGTATGGGTGTGTGTTACATTACATTCACTAGTAGGAGTGAGAAAAACATCACGGGGTGGTGCGCATTGTATGGGTGTGTGTTACATTACATTCACTAGAAGGAGTGAGAAAAACATCACGGGGTGGTGTGAATCAGAGGGTCTGAATTAGGATAGGCAGTGAGTGTCAATGTAGGATGGAAAAAAGCACCGCGTGGTGGTCAGCATGGGGAGGTCAGGGAACATGCAATGGCAATGTAGGATAGGTTTCTGAAAAACATCGCGGGGTGGTGCGCATTGTATGGTTGTCTGTTACATTACATTCACTAGTAGGACTGAGAAAAACATCACGGGGTGGTGTGAATCGGAGGGTCTGAATTAGGATAGGCAGTGAGTGGCACTGTAGGAAGGAGAAAAGCACCGCGGGTCCGTCAGCATGGGGAGGTCAGGGAAAATGCTGTGGCAAATTAAGATAGGTTTCTGAAAAACATCGCGGGGTGGTGTGCATTGTATGGGTGTGTGTTACATTACATTCTCTAGTAGGATTGAGAAAAACACCACGGGGTGGGGCGCATTGTATGGGTGTGTGTTACATTACATTCACTAGTAGGAGTGAGAAAAACATCACTGGGTGGTGTGCTTTGTATGGTGTGTGTTACATTACATTCACTAGTAGGAGTGAGAAAAACATCACGGGGTGGTGTGAATCAGAGGGTCTGAATTAGGATAGGCAGTGAGTGGCAATGTAGGATGGAGAAAAGCACCGCGGGGTGGTCAGAATGGGGAGGTCATGGAACATGCATTGGCAATGTAGGATAGGTTTCTGAAAAACATCGCGGGGTGGTGCACATTGTATGGGTGTGTGTTACATTACATTCACTAGTAGGAGTGAGAAAAACATCACGGGGTGGTGCGCATCGTATGGGTGTGTGTTACATTACATTCACTAGTAGGAGTGACAAAAACATCACGAGGTGGTGAGAATCGGAGGGTCTGAATTAGTATCGGCAGTGAGATGCAATGTAGGATGGAGAAAAGCACCGCGGGGTGGTCAACATGGGGAGGTCAGGGAACATGCAGTGGCTATGTAGGATAGGTTTCTGAAAAACATCAAGTGGTGGTGCGCATTTTATGGGTGTGTGTTACATTACATTCACTAGTAGGAGTGAGAAAAACATCACGGGGTGGTGTGAATCGGAGGGTCTGAATTAGAATAGGCAGTGAGTAGCAATGTAGGATGGAGAAAAGCACCGCGGGGTGGTCAGCATGGGGAGGTCAGGGAACATGCAGTGGCAATATAGGATAGGTTTCTGAAAAACATCGTGGGGTGGTGCGCATTGTATGGGTGTGTGTTACATAACATTCACTAGTAGGAGTGAGAAAAACATCACGGGGTGTTGTGAATCGGAGGGTCTGAATAAGGATAGGCAGTGAGTGGAAATGTAGGATGGAGAAAAGCACCGCGGGGTGGTCAGCATGGGGAGGTCAGGGAACATGCAGTGGCAATGTAGGATAGGTTTATGAAAAATATCGCGTGGTGGTGCGCATTGTATGGGTGTGTGTTACATTACATTCACTAGTAGGAGTGAGAAAAACATCACAGGGTTGTGTGAATCGGAGGGTCTGAATTAGGATAGGCAGTGAGTGTCAATGTCGGATGGAGAAAAGCACCGCGGGGTGGTCAGCATGGGGAGGTCAGGGAGCATGCAGTGGCAATGTAGGATAGGTTTCTGAAAAACATCGCGGGGTGGTGCGCATTGTATGGGTGTGTGTTACATTACATTCACTAGTAGGAGTGAGAAAAATATCACGGGGTGGTGCACATTGTATGGGTGTGTGTTACATTACATTCACTAGTAGGAGTGAGAAAAACATCACGGTTTGGTGTGAATCACAGGGTCTGAATTAGGATAGGCAGTTAGTGGCAATGTAGGATGGAGAAAAGCACCGCGGGGTGTTCAGCATGGGGAGGTCAGGGAACATGCAGTGGCAATGTAGGATAGGTTTCTGAAAAACATCGCGGGGTGGTGCGCATTGTATGGTTGTGTGTTACATTACATTCACAAGTAGGAGTGAGAAAACCATCACGGGGTAGTGAGCATTGTATGGGTGCGTGTTACATTACATTCACTAGTAGGAGTGAGAAAAACATCACGGGGTGGTGTGAATCGCAGGGCCTGAATTAGGATAGGCAGTGAGTGGCAATGTAGGATGGAGAAAAGCACCGCGGGGTGGTCAGAATGGGGAGGTCAGGGAACATGCAATGGCAATGTAGGATAGGTTTCTGAAAAACATCGCAGGGTGGTGCGCATTGTATGGTTGTGTGTTACATTACATTCACTAGTTGGAGTGAGAAAAACATCACGGGGTGGTGTGAATTGGAGGGTCTGGATTAGGATAGGCAGTGAGTGGCAATGTAGGATGGAAAAAAGCACCGCGGGGTGTTCAGAATGGGGAGGTCATGGAACATGCAGTGGCAATGTAGGATAGGTTTCTGAAAAACATCGCGGGGTGTTGCGCATTGTATGTGTGTGTGTTACATTACATTCACTAGTAGGAGTGAGAAAAACATCACAGGGTGGTGCGCATTGTATGGGTGTGTGTTACATTACATTCACTAGTAGCAGTGAGAAAAACATCACGCGGTGGTGCGCATTGTATGGGTGTGTGTTACATTACATTCACTAGTAGGAGTGAGAAAAACATCACGGCGTGGTGTGAATCGGAGGGTCTGAATTAGGATAGGCAGTGAGTGGCAATGTAGGATGGAGAAAAGCACCGCGGGGTGGTCAGAATGGGGAGGTCATGGAACATGCATTGGCAATGTAGGATAGGTTTCTGAAAAACATCGAGGGGTGGTGCACATTGTATGGGTGTGTATTACATTACATTCACTAGTAGGAGTGAGAAAAACATCACGGGGTGGTGCGCATTGTATGGGTGTGTGTTACATTACATTCACTAGTAGGAGTGACAAAAACATCACGAGGTGGTGAGAATCGGAGGGTCTGAATTAGTATCGGCAGTGAGTTGCAATGTAGGATGGAGAAAAGCACCGCGGGGTGGTCAGCATGGGGAGGTCAGGGAACATGCAGTGGCTATGTAGGATAGGTTTCTGAAAAACATCAAGTGGTGGTGCGCATTTTATGGGTGTGTGTTACATTACATTCACTAGTAGGAGTGAGAAAAACATGACGGGGTGGTGCGCATTGTATGGGTGTGTGTTACATTACATTCCCTAGTAGGAGTGAGAAAAACATCACGGGGTGGTGTGCATTGTATGGGTGTGTGTTACATTACATTCACTAGTAGGAGTGAGAAAAACATCACGGAGTGGTGTGAATCAGAGGGTCTGAATTAGGATAGGCAGTGAGTGGCAATGTAGGATGCAGAAAAGGTCCGACGGGTGGTCAGAATGGGGAGGTCATGGAACATGCAGTGGCAATGTAGGATAGTTTTCTGAAAAACATCGCGGGGTGGTGCGCATTGTATGGGTGTGTGTTACATTACATTCACTAGTAGGAGTGAGAAAAACTTCACGGGGTGGTGCGCATTGTATGGGTGTGTGTTACATTATATTCACTAGTAGGAGTGCGAAAAACATCACGGGGTGGTGTGAATCGGAGGGTCTGAATTAGGACAGGCTGTGAGTGGCAATGTAGGATGGAGAAAAGTACCGCGGGTTGGTCAGCATGGAGAGGTCAGGGAACATGCAGGATATGTTTCATGTAGGATAGTTTTCAGAAAAACATCGCGGGGTTGTGCGAATTGTATGGGTGAGTGTTACATTACATTCACTAGTAGGAGTGAGAAAAACATCACGGCGTGGTGTGAATCGGAGGGTCTGAATTAGGATAGGCAGTGAGTGGCAATGTAGGGTGGAGAAAAGCACCGCGGGGTGCTCAGCATGTGTAGTTCAGGGAACATGCAGTGGCAATGCAGGATAGGTTTCTGAAAAACATCGGGGAGTGTTGCGCATTGTATGGGTGTGTGTTACATTACATTCACTAGTAGGAGTGAGAAAAACATCACGGTGTGGTGTGAATCGGAGGGTCTGAATTAGGATAGGCAGTGAGTGGCAATGTAGGATGGAGAAAAGCACCACAGGGTGGTCAGCGTGGGGAAGTCAGGGAACATGAAGTGGGAATGTAGGATAGTTTTCTGAAAAACATCACGGGGTGGTGCGCATTGTATGGGTGTGTGTTACATTACATTCACTAGTAGGAGTGAGAAAAACATCACGGGGTGGTGCGCATTGTATGGGTGTGTGTTACATTACATTCACTAGTAGGAGTGAGAAAAACATCACGGGGTGTTGTGATTCGGAAGGTCTCAATTAGGATAGGCAGTGAGTGGGAATGTAGGATGGGGAAAAGCTCCGCGGGGTGGTCAGAATGGGGAGGACATGGAACATGCAGTGGCAATGTAGGATAGGTTTCTGAAAAACATCGGGGGTGGTGCGCATTGTATGGGTGTGTGTTACATTACATTCACTAGTAGGAGTGAGAAAAACATCACGGGGTGGTGCGCATTGTATGGGTGTGTGTTACATTACATTCACTAGTAGGAGTGAGAAAATCATCACGCGGTGGTGCGCATTGTATGGGTGTGTGTTACATTACATTCACTAGTAGGAGTGAGAAAAAAATCACGGGGTGGTGTGAATCGGAGGGTCTGAATAAGGATAGGCAGTGAGTGGCAATGTCGGATGGAGAAAAGCACCGCGGGGTGGTCAGCATGGGGAAGTCAGGGAGCATGCAGTGGCAATGTAGGATAGGTTTCTGAAAAGCATCCCGGGTTGGTGCGCATTGTATGGGTGTGTGTTACATTACATTCACTAGTAGGAGTGAGAAAAACATCACGGGGTGGTGCGCATTGTATGGGTGTGTGTTACATTACATTCACTAGAAGGAGTGAGAAAAACATCACGGGGTGGTGTGAATCAGAGGGTCTGAATTAGGATAGGCAGTGAGTGTCAATGTAGGATGGAAAAAAGCACCGCGTGGTGGTCAGCATGGGGAGGTCAGGGAACATGCAATGGCAATGTAGGATAGGTTTCTGAAAAACATCGCGGGGTGGTGCGCATTGTATGGTTGTCTGTTACATTACATTCACTAGTAGGACTGAGAAAAACATCACGGGGTGGTGTGAATCGGAGGGTCTGAATTAGGATAGGCAGTGAGTGGCACTGTAGGAAGGAGAAAAGCACCGCGGGTCCGTCAGCATGGGGAGGTCAGGGAAAATGCTGTGGCAAATTAGGATAGGTTTCTGAAAAACATCGCGGGGTGGTGTGCATTGTATGGGTGTGTGTTACATTACATTCTCTAGTAGGATTGAGAAAAACATCACGGGGTGGGGCGCATTGTATGGGTGTGTGTTACATTACATTCACTAGTAGGAGTGAGAAAAACATCACTGGGTGGTGTGCTTTGTATGGTGTGTGTTACATTACATTCACTAGTAGGAGTGAGAAAAACATCACGGGGTGGTGTGAATCAGAGGGTCTGAATTAGGATAGGCAGTGAGTGGCAATGTAGGATGGAGAAAAGCACCGCGGGGTGGTCAGAATGGGGAGGTCATGGAACATGCATTGGCAATGTAGGATAGGTTTCTGAAAAACATCGCGGGGTGGTGCACATTGTATGGGTGTGTGTTACATTACATTCACTAGTAGGAGTGAGAAAAACATCACGGGGTGGTGCGCATCGTATGGGTGTGTGTTACATTACATTCACTAGTAGGAGTGACAAAAACATCACGAGGTGGTGAGAATCGGAGGGTCTGAATTAGTATCGGCAGTGAGTTGCAATGTAGGATGGAGAAAAGCACCGCGGGGTGGTCAGCATGGGGAGGTCAGGGAACATGCAGTGGCTATGTAGGATAGGTTTCTGAAAAACATCAAGTGGTGGTGCGCATTTTATGGGTGTGTGTTACATTACATTCACTAGTAGGAGTGAGAAAAACATCACGGGGTGGTGTGAATCGGAGGGTCTGAATTAGAATAGGCAGTGAGTAGCAATGTAGGATGGAGAAAAGCACCGCGGGGTGGTCAGCATGGGGAGGTCAGGGAACATGCAGTGGCAATATAGGATAGGTTTCTGAAAAACATCGTGGGGTGGTGCGCATTGTATGGGTGTGTGTTACATAACATTCACTAGTAGGAGTGAGAAAAACATCACGGGGTGGTGTGAATCGGAGGGTCTGAATAAGGATAGGCAGTGAGTGGAAATGTAGGATGGAGAAAAGCACCGAGGGGTGGTCAGCATGGGGAGGTCAGGGAACATGCAGTGGCAATGTAGGATAGGTTTATGAAAAATATCGCGTGGTGGTGCGCATTGTATGGGTGTGTGTTACATTACATTCACTAGTAGGAGTGAGAAAAACATCACAGGGTTGTGTGAATCGGAGGGTCTGAATTAGGATAGGCAGTGAGTGGCAATGTCGGATGGAGAAAAGCACCGCGGGGTGGTCAGCATGGGGAGGTCAGGGAGCATGCAGTGGCAATGTAGGATAGGTTTCTGAAAAACATCGCGGGGTGGTGCGCATTGTATGGGTGGGTGTTACATTACATTCACTAGTAGGAGTGAGAAAAATATCACGGGGTGGTGCACATTGTATGGGTGTGTGTTACATTACATTCACTAGTAGGAGTGAGAAAAACATCACGGTTTGGTGTGAATCACAGGGTCTGAATTAGGATAGGCAGTTAGTGGCAATGTAGGATGGAGAAAAGCACCGCGGGGTGTTCAGCATGGGGAGGTCAGGGAACATGCAGTGGCAATGTAGGATAGGTTTCTGAAAAACATCGCGGGGTGGTGCGCATTGTATGGTTGTGTGTTACATTACATTCACAAGTAGGAGTGAGAAAACCATCACGGGGTAGTGAGCATTGTATGGGTGCGTGTTACATTACATTCACTAGTAGTAGTGAGAAAAACATCACGGGGTGGTGTGAATCGCAGGGCCTGAATTAGGATAGGCAGTGAGTGGCAATGTAGGATGGAGAAAAGCACCGCGGGGTGGTCAGCATGGGGAGGTCAGGGAACATGCAATGGCAATGTAGGATAGGTTTCTGAAAAACATCGCAGGGTGGTGCGCATTGTATGGTTGTGTGTTACATTACATTCACTAGTAGGAGTGAGAAAAACATCACGGGGTGGAGTGAATTGGAGGGTCTGGATTAGGATAGGCAGTGAGTGGCAATGTAGGATGGAAAAAAGCACCGCGGGGTGTTCAGAATGGGGAGGTCATGGAACATGCAGTGGCAATGTAGGATAGGTTTCTGAAAAACATCGCGGGGTGTTGCGCATTGTATGTGTGTGTGTTACATTACATTCACTAGTAGGAGTGAGAAAAACATCACAGGGTGGTGCGCATTGTATGGGTGTGTGTTACATTACATTCACTAGTAGCAGTGAGAAAAACATCACGCGGTGGTGCGCATTGTATGGGTGTGTGTTACATTACATTCACTAGTAGGAGTGAGAAAAACATCACGGCGTGATGTGAATCGGAGGGTCTGAATTAGGATAGGCAGTGAGTGGCAATGTAGGATGGAGAAAAGCACCGCGGGGTGGTCAGAATGGGGAGGTCATGGAACATGCATTGGCAATGTAGGATAGGTTTCTGAAAAACATCGAGGGGTGGTGCACATTGTATGGGTGTGTGTTACATTACATTCACTAGTAGGAGTGAGAAAAACATCACGGGGTGGTGCGCATTGTATGGGTGTGTGTTACATTACATTCACTAGTAGGAGTGACAAAAACATCACGAGGTGGTGAGAATCGGATGGTCTGAATTAGTATCGGCAGTGAGTTGCAATGTAGGATGGAGAAAAGCACCGCGGGGTGGTCAGCATGGGGAGGTCAGGGAACATGCAGTGGCTATGTAGGATAGGTTTCTGAAAAACATCAAGTGGTGGTGCGCATTTTATGGGTGTGTGTTACATTACATTCACTAGTAGGAGTGAGAAAAACATGACGGGGTGGTGCGCATTGTATGGGTGTGTGTTACATTACATTCCCTAGTAGGAGTGAGAAAAACATCACGGGGTGGTGTGCATTGTATGGGTGTGTGTTACATTACATTCACTAGTAGGAGTGAGAAAAACATCACGGAGTGGTGTGAATCAGAGGGTCTGAATTAGGATAGGCAGTGAGTGGCAATGTAGGATGCAGAAAAGGTCCGACGGGTGGTCAGAATGGGGAGGTCATGGAACATGCAGTGGCAATGTAGGATAGTTTTCTGAAAAACATCGCGGGGTGGTGCGCATTGTATGGGTGTGTGTTACATTACATTCACTAGTAGGAGTGAGAAAAACTTCACGGGGTGGTGCGCATTGTATTGGTGTGTGTTACATTATATTCACTAATAGGAGTGCGAAAAACATCACGGGGTGGTGTGAATCGGAGGGTCTGAATTAGGACAGGCTGTGAGTGGCAATGTAGGATGGAGAAAAGCACCGCGGGTTGGTCAGCATGGAGAGGTCAGGGAACATGCAGGATATGTTTCATGTAGGATAGTTTTCAGAAAAACATCGCGGGGTTGTGCGAATTGTATGGGTGTGTGTTACATTACATTCACTAGTAGGAGTGAGAAAAACATCACGGCGTGGTGTGAATCGGAGGGTCTGAATTAGGATAGGCAGTGAGTGGCAATGTAGGGTGGAGAAAAGCACCGCGGGGTGCTCAGCATGTGTAGTTCAGGGAACATGCAGTGGCAATGCAGGATAGGTTTCTGAAAAACATCGGGGAGTGTTGCGCATTGTATGGGTGTGTGTTACATTACATTCACTAGTAGGAGTGAGAAAAACATCACGGTGTGGTGTGAATCGGAGGGTCTGAATTAGGATAGGCAGTGAGTGGCAATGTAGGATGGAGAAAAGCACCACAGGGTGGTCAGCGTGGGGAAGTCAGGGAACATGAAGTGGGAATGTAGGATAGTTTTCTGAAAAACATCACGGAGTGGTGCGCATTGTATGGGTGTGTGTTACATTACATTCACTAGTAGGAGTGAGAAAAACATCACGGGGTGGTGCGCATTGTATGGGTGTGTGTTACATTACATTCACTAGTAGGAGTGAGAAAAACATCACGGGGTGTTGTGATTCGGAAGGTCTCAATTAGGATAGGCAGTGAGTGGGAATGTAGGATGGGGAAAAGCTCCGCGGGGTGGTCAGAATGGGGAGGACATGGAACATGCAGTGGCAATGTAGGATAGGTTTCTGAAAAACATCGGGGGTGGTGCGCATTGTATGGGTGTGTGTTACATTACATTCACTAGTAGGAGTGAGAAAAACATCACGGGGTGGTGCGCATTGTATGGGTGTGTGTTACATTACATTCACTAGTAGGAGTGAGAAAATCATCACGCGGTGGTGCGCATTGTATGGGTGTGTGTTACATTACATTCACTGGTAGGAGTGAGAAAATAATCACGGGGTGGTGTGAATCGGAGGGTCTGAATAAGGATAGGCAGTGAGTGGCAATGTCGGATGGAGAAAAGCACCGCGGGGTGGTCAGCATGGGGAAGTCAGGGAGCATGCAGTGGCAATGTAGGATAGGTTTCTGAAAAACATCGCGGGGTGGTGCGCATTGTATGGGTGTGTGTTACATTACATTCACTAGTAGGAGTGAGAAAAACATCACAGGGTTGTGTGAATCGGAGGGTCTGAATTAGGATAGGCAGTGAGTGGCAATGTCGGATGGAGAAAAGCACCGCGGGGTGGTCAGCATGGGGAGGTCAGGGAGCATGCAGTGGCAATGTAGGATAGGTTTCTGAAAAACATCGCGGGGTGGTGCGCATTGTATGGGTGTGTGTTACATTACATTCACTAGTAGGAGTGAGAAAAATATCACGGGTTGGTGTGAATCGGAGGGTCTGAATAAGGATAGGCAGTGAGTGGCAATGTAGGATGGAGAAAAGCACCGCGGGGTGGTCAGCATGGGGAGGTCAGGGAACATGCAGTGGCAATGTAGGATAGGTTTATGAAAAATATCGCGGGGTGGTGCGCATTGTATGGGTGTGTGTTACATTACATTCACTAGTAGGAGTGAGAAAAACATCACAGGGTTGTGTGAATCGGAGGGTCTGAATTAGGATAGGCAGTGAGTGGCAATGTCGGATGGAGAAAAGCACCGCGGGGTGGTCAGCATGGGGAGGTCAGGGAGCATGCAGTGGCAATGTAGGATAGGTTTCTAAAAAACATCGCGGGGTGGTGTGCATTGTATGGGTGTGTGTTACATTACATTCACTAGTAGGAGTGAGAAAAATATCACGGGGTGGTGCACATTGTATGGGTGTGTGTTGCATTACATTCACTAGTAGGAGTGAGAAAAACATCACGGTTTGGTGTGAATCACAGGGTCTGAATTAGGATAGGCAGTTAGTGGCAATGTAGGATGGAGAAAAGCACCGCGGGGTGTTCAGCATGGGGAGGTCAGGGAACATGCAGTGGCAATGTAGGATAGGTTTCTGAAAAACATCGCGGGGTGGTGCGCATTGTATGGTTGTGTGTTACATTACATTCACTAGTAGGAGTGAGAAAACCATCACGGGGTAGTGAGCATTGTATGGGTGCGTGTTACATTACATTCACTAGTAGGAGTGAGAAAAACATCACGGGGTGGTGTGAATCGCAGGGCCTGAATTAGGATAGGCAGTGAGTGGCAATGTAGGATGGAGAAAAGCACCGCGGGGTGGTCAGCATGGGGAGGTCAGGGAACATGCAATGGCAATGTAGGATAGGTTTCTGAAAAACATCGCAGGGTGGTGCGCATTGTATGGTTGTGTGTTACATTACATTCACTAGTAGGAGTGAGAAAAACATCACGGGGTGGTGTGAATTGGAGGGTCTGAATTAGGATAGGCAGTGAGTGGCAATGTAGGATGGAGAAAAGCACCGCGGGGTGTTCAGAATGGGGAGGTCATGGAACATGCAGTGGCAATGTAGGATAGGTTTCTGAAAAACATCGCGGGGTGTTGCGCATTGTATGTGTGTGTGTTACATTACATTCACTAGTAGGAGTGAGAAAAACATCACAGGGTGGTGTGCATTGTATGGGTGTGTGTTACATTACATTCACTAGTAGGAGTGAGAAAAACATCACGCGGTGGTGCGCATTGTATGGGTGTGTGTTACATTACATTCACTAGTAGGAGTGAGAAAAACATCACGGGGTGGTGTGAATCGGAGGGTCTGAATTAGGATAGGCAGTGAATGGCAATGTAGGATGGAGAAAAGCACCGCGGGCTGGTCAGCATGGGGAGGTCAGGGAACATGCAGTGGCAATGTAGGATAGGTTTATGAAAAACATCGCGGGGTGGTGCGCATTGTATGGGTGTGTGTCACATTACATTCACTAGTAGGAGTGAGAAAAACATCACGGGGTGGTGTGAATCGGAGGGTCTGATTTAGGATTTGCAGTGAGTGGCAATGTCGGAGAGAGAAAAGCACCGCGCGGTGGTCAGCATGGGGAGGTCACGGAACATGCAGTGGCAATGTAGGATAAGTTTCTGAAAAGCATCCCGGGTTGGTGCGCATTGTATGGGTGTGCGTTACATTACATTCACTAGTAGGAGTGAGAAAAACATCACGGGGTGGTGCGCATTGTATGGGTGTGTGTTACATTACATTCACTAGTAGGAGTGAGAAAAACATCACGGGGTGTTGTGATTCAGAGGGTCTCAATTAGGATAGGCAGTGAGTGGGAATGTAGCATGGAGAAAAGCTCCGCGGGGTGGTCAGAATGGGGAGGTCATGGAACATGCAGTGGCAATGTAGGATAGGTTTCTGAAAAACATCGCGGGGTGGTGCGCATTGTATGGTTGTGTGTTACATTACATTCACTAGTAGGAGTGAGAAAAACATCACGGGGTGGTGTGAATTGGAGGGTCTGAATTAGGATAGGCAGTGAGTGGCAATGTAGGATGGAGAAAAGCACCGCGGGGTGTTCAGAATGGGGAGGTCATGGAACATGCAGTGGCAATGTAGGATAGGTTTCTGAAAAACATCGCGGGGTGTTGCGCATTGTATGTGTGTGTGTTACATTACATTCACTAGTAGGAGTGAGAAAAACATCACAGGGTGGTGCGCATTGTATGGGTGTGTGTTACATTACATTCACTACTAGGAGTGAGAAAAACATCACGCGGTGGTGCGCATTGTATGGGTGTGTGTTACATTACATTCACTAGTAGGAGTGAGAAAAACATCACGGGGTGGTGTGAATCGGAGGGTCTGAATTAGGATAGGCAGTGAATGGCAATGTAGGATGGAGAAAAGCACCGCGGGCTGGTCAGCATGGGGAGGTCAGGGAACATGCAGTGGCAATGTAGCATAGTTTTCTGAAAAACATCGCGGGGTGGTGCGCATTGTATGGGTGTGTGTCACATTACATTCACTAGTAGGAGTGAGAAAAACATCATGGAGTGGTGTGAATCGGAGGGTCGGAATTAGGATAGGCAGTGAGTGGCAATGTAGGATGGAGAAAAGCACCGCGGGGTGGTCAACATGAGGAGGTCAGGGAACATGCAGTGGCAATGTAGGATAGGTTTCTGAAAAACATCGCGGGGTGGTGCGCATTGTATGGGTGTGTGTTACATTACATTCACTAGTAGGAGTGAGAAAAACATCACAGGGTGGTGCGCATTGTATGGGTGTGTGTTACATTACATTCACTAGTAGGAGTGAGAAAAACATCACGGGGTGGTGTGAATCGGAGGGTCTGATTTAGGATTTGCAGTGAGTGGCAATGTCGGAGAGAGAAAAGCACCGCGCGGTGGTCAGCATGGGGAGGTCACGGAACATGCAGTGGCAAAGTAGGATAAGTTTCTGAAAAGCATCCCGGGTTGGTGCGCATTGTATGGGTGTGCGTTACATTACATTCACTAGTAGGAGTGAGAAAAACATCACGGGGTGGTGCGCATTGTATGGGTGTGTGTTACATTACATTCACTAGAAGGAGTGAGAAAAACATCACGGGGTGGTGTGAATCAGAGGGTCTGAATTAGGATAGGCAGTGAGTGGCAATGTAGGATGGAAAAAAGCACCGCGTGGTGGTCAGCATGGGGAGGTCAGGGAACATGCAATGGCAATGTAGGATAGGTTTCTGAAAAGCATCGCGGGGTGGTGCGCATTGTATGGTTGTCTGTTACATTACATTCACTAGTAGGACTGAGAAAAACATCACGGGGTGGTGTGAATCGGAGGGTCTGAATTAGGATAGGCAGTGAGTGGCACTGTAGGAAGGAGAAAAGCACCGCGGGTCCGTCAGCATGGGGAGGTCAGGGAACATGCAGTGGCAAATTAGGATAGGTTTCTGAAAAACATCGCGGGGTGGTGGGCATTGTATGGGTGTGTGTTACATTACATTCACTAGTAGGAGTGAGAAAAACATCACGGGGTGGTGCGCATTGTATGGGTGTGTGTTACATTACATTCACTAGTAGGAGTGAGAAAAACATCACGGGGTGGTGCGCATTGTATGGGTGTGTGTTACATTACATTCCCTAGTAGGAGTGAGAAAAACATCACGGGGTGTTGTGATTCGGAGGGTCTCAATTAGGATAGGCAGTGAGTGGGAATGTAGGATGGAGAAAAGCTCCGCGGGGTGGTCAGAATGGGGAGGTCATGGAACATGCAGTGGCAATGTAGGATAGGTTTCTGAAAAACATCGCGGGGTGGTGCGCATTGTATGGGTGTGTGTTACATTACATTCACTAGTAGGAGTGAGAAAAACATCACGGGGTGGTGCACATTGTATGGGTGTGTGTTACATTACATTCACTAGTAGGAGTGAGAAAAACATCACGGTTTGGTGTGAATCACAGGGTCTGAATTAGGATAGGCAGTTAGTGGCAATGTAGGATGGAGAAAAGCACCGCGGGGTGTTCAGCATGGGGAGGTCAGGGAACATGCAGTGGCAATGTAGGATAGGTTTCTGAAAAACATCGCGGGGTGGTGCGCATTGTATGGTTGTGTGTTACATTACATTCACTAGTAGGAGTGAGAAAACCATCACGGGGTAGTGAGCATTGTATGGGTGCGTGTTACATTACATTCACTAGTAGGAGTGAGAAAAACATCACGGGGTGGTGTGAATCGCAGGGCCTGAATTAGGATAGGCAGTGAGTGGCAATGTAGGATGGAGAAAAGCACCGCGGGGTGGTCAGCATGGGGAGGTCAGGGAACATGCAATGGCAATGTAGGATAGGTTTCTGAAAAACATCGCAGGGTGGTGCGCATTGTATGGTTGTGTGTTACATTACATTCACTAGTAGGAGTGAGAAAAACATCACGGGGTGGTGTGAATTGGAGGGTCTGAATTAGGATAGGCAGTGAGTGGCAATGTAGGATGGAGAAAAGCACCGCGGGGTGTTCAGAATGGGGAGGTCATGGAACATGCAGTGGCAATGTAGGATAGGTTTCTGAAAAACATCGCGGGGTGTTGCGCATTGTATGTGTGTGTGTTACATTACATTCACTAGTAGGAGTGAGAAAAACATCACAGGGTGGTGTGCATTGTATGGGTGTGTGTTACATTACATTCACTAGTAGGAGTGAGAAAAACATCACGCGGTGGTGCGCATTGTATGGGTGTGTGTTACATTACATTCACTAGTAGGAGTGAGAAAAACATCACGGGGTGGTGTGAATCGGAGGGTCTGAATTAGGATAGGCAGTGAATGGCAATGTAGGATGGAGAAAAGCACCGCGGGCTGGTCAGCATGGGGAGGTCAGGGAACATGCAGTGGCAATGTAGGATAGGTTTATGAAAAACATCGCGGGGTGGTGCGCATTGTATGGGTGTGTGTCACATTACATTCACTAGTAGGAGTGAGAAAAACATCACGGGGTGGTGTGAATCGGAGGGTCTGATTTAGGATTTGCAGTGAGTGGCAATGTCGGAGAGAGAAAAGCACCGCGCGGTGGTCAGCATGGGGAGGTCACGGAACATGCAGTGGCAATGTAGGATAAGTTTCTGAAAAGCATCCCGGGTTGGTGCGCATTGTATGGGTGTGCGTTACATTACATTCACTAGTAGGAGTGAGAAAAACATCACGGGGTGGTGCGCATTGTATGGGTGTGTGTTACATTACATTCACTAGTAGGAGTGAGAAAAACATCACGGGGTGTTGTGATTCAGAGGGTCTCAATTAGGATAGGCAGTGAGTGGGAATGTAGCATGGAGAAAAGCTCCGCGGGGTGGTCAGAATGGGGAGGTCATGGAACATGCAGTGGCAATGTAGGATAGGTTTCTGAAAAACATCGCGGGGTGGTGCGCATTGTATGGTTGTGTGTTACATTACATTCACTAGTAGGAGTGAGAAAAACATCACGGGGTGGTGTGAATTGGAGGGTCTGAATTAGGATAGGCAGTGAGTGGCAATGTAGGATGGAGAAAAGCACCGCGGGGTGTTGAGAATGGGGAGGTCATGGAACATGCAGTGGCAATGTAGGATAGGTTTCTGAAAAACATCGCGGGGTGTTGCGCATTGTATGTGTGTGTGTTACATTACATTCACTAGTAGGAGTGAGAAAAACATCACGCGGTGGTGCGCATTGTATGGGTGTGTGTTACATTACATTCACTAGTAGGAGTGAGAAAAACATCACGGGGTGGTGTGAATCGGAGGGTCTGAATTAGGATAGGCAGTGAATGGCAATGTAGGATGGAGAAAAGCACCGCGGGCTGGTCAGCATGGGGAGGTCAGGGAACATGCAGTGGCAATGTAGCATAGTTTTCTGAAAAACATCGCGGGGTGGTGCGCATTGTATGGGTGTGTGTCACATTACATTCACTAGTAGGAGTGAGAAAAACATCATGGAGTGGTGTGAATCGGAGGGTCGGAATTAGGATAGGCAGTGAGTGGCAATGTAGGATGGAGAAAAGCACCGCGGGGTGGTCAACATGAGGAGGTCAGGGAACATGCAGTGGCAATGTAGGATAGGTTTCTGAAAAACATCGCGGGGTGGTGCGCATTGTATGGGTGTGTGTTACATTACATTCACTAGTAGGAGTGAGAAAAACATCACAGGGTGGTGCGCATTGTATGGGTGTGTGTTACATTACATTCACTAGTAGGAGTGAGAAAAACATCACGGGGTGGTGTGAATCGGAGGGTCTGATTTAGGATTTGCAGTGAGTGGCAATGTCGGAGAGAGAAAAGCACCGCGCGGTGGTCAGCATGGGGAGGTCACGGAACATGCAGTGGCAAAGTAGGATAAGTTTCTGAAAAGCATCCCGGGTTGGTGCGCATTGTATGGGTGTGCGTTACATTACATTCACTAGTAGGAGTGAGAAAAACATCACGGGGTGGTGCGCATTGTATGGGTGTGTGTTACATTACATTCACTAGATGGAGTGAGAAAAACATCACGGGGTGGTGTGAATCAGAGGGTCTGAATTAGGATAGGCAGTGAGTGGCAATGTAGGATGGAAAAAAGCACCGCGTGGTGGTCAGCATGGGGAGGTCAGGGAACATGCAATGGCAATGTAGGATAGGTTTCTGAAAAGCATCGCGGGGTGGTGCGCATTGTATGGTTGTCTGTTACATTACATTCACTAGTAGGACTGAGAAAAACATCACGGGGTGGTGTGAATCGGAGGGTCTGAATTAGGATAGGCAGTGAGTGGCACTGTAGGAAGGAGAAAAGCACCGCGGGTCCGTCAGCATGGGGAGGTCAGGGAACATGCAGTGGCAAATTAGGATAGGTTTCTGAAAAACATCGTGGGGTGGTGGGCATTGTATGGGTGTGTGTTACATTACATTCACTAGTAGGAGTGAGAAAAACATCACGGGGTGGTGCGCATTGTATGGGTGTGTGTTACATTACATTCACTAGTAGGAGTGAGAAAAACATCACGGGGTGGTGCGCATTGTATGGGTGTGTGTTACATTACATTCCCTAGTAGGAGTGAGAAAAACATCACGGGGTGTTGTGATTCGGAGGGTCTCAATTAGGATAGGCAGTGAGTGGGAATGTAGGATGGAGAAAAGCTCCGCGGGGTGGTCAGAATGGGGAGGTCATGGAACATGCAGTGGCAATGTAGGATAGGTTTCTGAAAAACATCGCGGGGTGGTGCGCATTGTATGGGTGTGTGTTACATTACATTCACTAGTAGGAGTGAGAAAAACATCACGGGGTGGTGCGCATTGTATGGGTGTGTGTTACATTACATTCACTAGTAGGAGTGAGAAAAACATCACGCGGTGGTGCGCATTGTATGGGTGTGTGTTACATTACATTCACTAGTAGGATTGAGAAAATAATCACGGGGTGGTGTGAATCGGAGGGTCTGAATTAGGATAGGCAGTGAGTGGAAATGTAGGATGGAGAAAAGCACCGCGGGGTGGTCAGCATGGGGAGGTCAGGGAACATGCAGTGGCAATGTAGGATAGGTTTATGAAAAATATCGCGGGGTGGTGCGCATTGTATGGGTGTGTGTTACATTACATTCACTAGTAGGAGTGAGAAAAACATCACGGGGTGGTGTGAATCGGAGGGTCTGAATTAGGATAGGCAGTGAGTGGCAATGTAGGATGGAGAAAAGGACCGAGGGGTGGTCAGAATGGGGAGGTCATGGAACATGCAGTGGCAATGTAGGATAGTTTTCTGAAAAACATCGCGGGGTGGTGCGCATTGTATGGGTGTGTGTTACATTACCTTCACTAGTAGGAGTGAGAAAAACTTCACGGGGTGGTGAACATTGTATGGGTGTGTGTTACATTATATTCACTAGTAGGAGTGCGAAAAACATCACGGTGTGGTGTGAATCGGAGGGTCTGAATTAGGATAGGCAGTGAGTGGCAATGTAGGATGGAGAAAAGCACCGCGGGTTGGTCAGCATGGGGAGGTCAGGGAACATGCAGTGGCAATGTAGGATAGGTTTCAGAAAAACATCGCGGGGTTGTGCGCATTGTATGGGTGTGTGTTACATTACATTCACTAGTAGGAGTGACAAAAACATCACGGCGTGGTGTGAATCGGAGGGTCTGAATTAGGATAGGCAGTGAGTGGCAATGTAGGATGGAGAAAAGCACAGCGGGGTGGTCAGCATGTGTAGGTCAGGGAACATGCAGTGGCAATGCAGGATAGGTTTCTGAAAAACATCGGGGGGTGCTGCGCATTGTATGGGTGTGTGTTACATTACATTCACTAGTAGGAGTGAGAAAAACATCACGGTGTGGTGTGAATCGGAGGGTCTCAATTAGGATAGGCAGTGAGTGGCAATGTAGGATGGAGAAAAGCACCACGGGGTGGTCAGCGTGGGGAAGACAGGGAACATGCAGTGGGAATGTAGGATAGTTTTCTGAAAAATATCACGGGGTGGTGCGCATTGTATGGGTGTGTGTTACATTACATTCACTAGTAGGAGTGAGAGAAACATCACGGGGTGGTGCGCATTGTATGGGTGTGTGTTACATTACATTCCCTAGTAGGAGTGAGAAAAACATCACGGGGTGTTGTGATTCAGAGGGTCTCAATTAGGATAGGCAGTGAGTGGGAATGTAGCATGGAGAAAAGCTCCGCGGGGTGGTCAGAATGGGGAGGTCATGGAACATGCAGTGGCAATGTAGGATAGGTTTCTGAAAAACATCGCGGGGTGGTGCGCATTGTATGGTTGTGTGTTACATTACATTCACTAGTAGGAGTGAGAAAAACATCACGGGGTGGTGTGAATTGGAGGGTCTGAATTAGGATAGGCAGTGAGTGGCAATGTAGGATGGAGAAAACCACCGCGGGGTGTTCAGAATGGGGAGGTCATGGAACATGCAGTGGCAATGTAGGATAGGTTTCTGAAAAACATCGCGGGGTGTTGCGCATTGTATGTGTGTGTGTTACATTACATTCACTAGTAGGAGTGAGAAAAACATCACAGGGTGGTGCGCATTGTATGGGTGTGTGTTACATTACATTCACTAGTAGGAGTGAGAAAAACATCACGGCGTGGTGTGAATCGGAGGGTCTGAATTAGGATAGGCAGTGAGTGGCAATGTAGGATGGAGAAAAGCACAGCGGGGTGGTCAGCATGTGTAGGTCAGGGAACATGCAGTGGCAATGCAGGATAGGTTTCTGAAAAACATCGGGGGGTGCTGCGCATTGTATGGGTGTGTGTTACATTACATTCACTAGTAGGAGTGAGAAAAACATCACGGTGTGGTGTGAATCGGAGGGTCTCAATTAGGATAGGCAGTGAGTGGCAATGTAGGATGGAGAAAAGCACCACGGGGTGGTCAGCGTGGGGAAGACAGGGAACATGCAGTGGGAATGTAGGATAGTTTTCTGAAAAACATCACGGGGTGGTGCGCATTGTATGGGTGTGTGTTACATTACATTCACTAGTAGGAGTGAGAGAAACATCACGGGGTGGTGCGCATTGTATGGGTGTGTGTTACATTACATTCCCTAGTAGGAGTGAGAAAAACATCACGGGGTGTTGTGATTCAGAGGGTCTCAATTAGGATAGGCAGTGAGTGGGAATGTAGCATGGAGAAAAGCTCCGCGGGGTGGTCAGAATGGGGAGGTCATGGAACATGCAGTGGCAATGTAGGATAGGTTTCTGAAAAACATCGCGGGGTGGTGCGCATTGTATGGTTGTGTGTTACATTACATTCACTAGTAGGAGTGAGAAAAACATCACGGGGTGGTGTGAATTGGAGGGTCTGAATTAGGATAGGCAGTGAGTGGCAATGTAGGATGGAGAAAACCACCGCGGGGTGTTCAGAATGGGGAGGTCATGGAACATGCAGTGGCAATGTAGGATAGGTTTCTGAAAAACATCGCGGGGTGTTGCGCATTGTATGTGTGTGTGTTACATTACATTCACTAGTAGGAGTGAGAAAAACATCACAGGGTGGTGCGCATTGTATGGGTGTGTGTTACATTACATTCACTAGTAGGAGTGAGAAAAACATCACGCGGTGGTGCGCATTGTATGGGTGTGTGTTACATTACATTCACTAGTAGGAGTGAGAAAAACATCACGGGGTGGTGTGAATCGGAGGGTCTGAATTAGGATAGGCAGTGAATGGCAATGTAGGATGGAGAAAAGCACCGCGGGATGGTCAGCATGGGGAGGTCAGGGAACATGCAGTGGCAATGTAGGATAGTTTTCTGAAAAACATCGCGGGGTGGTGCGCATTGTATGGGTGTGTGTCACATTACATTCACTAGTAGGAGTGAGAAAAACATCACGGGGTGGTGTGAATTGGAGGGTCTGAATTAGGATAGGCAGTGAGTGGCAATGTAGGATGGAGAAAAGCACCGCGGGGTGTTCAGAATGGGGAGGTCATGGAACATGCAGTGGCAATGTAGGATAGGTTTCTGAAAAACATCGCGGGGTGTTGCGCATTGTATGTGTGTGTGTTACATTACATTCACTAGTAGGAGTGAGAAAAACATCACAGGGTGGTGCGCATTGTATGGGTGTGTGTTACATTACATTCACTACTAGGAGTGAGAAAAACATCACGCGGTGGTGCGCATTGTATGGGTGTGTGTTACATTACATTCACTAGTAGGAGTGAGAAAAACATCACGGGGTGGTGTGAATCGGAGGGTCTGAATTAGGATAGGCAGTGAATGGCAATGTAGGATGGAGAAAAGCACCGCGGGCTGGTCAGCGTGGGGAGGTCAGGGAACATGCAGTGGCAATGTAGCATAGTTTTCTGAAAAACATCGCGGGGTGGTGCGCATTGTATGGGTGTGTGTCACATTACATTCACTAGTAGGAGTGAGAAAAACATCATGGAGTGGTGTCAATCGGAGGGTCGGAATTAGGATAGGCAGTGAGTGGCAATGTAGGATGGAGAAAAGCACCGCGGGGTGGTCAACATGAGGAGGTCAGGGAACATGCAGTGGCAATGTAGGATAGGTTTCTGAAAAACATCGCGGGGTGGTGCGCATTGTATGGGTGTGTGTTACATTACATTCACTAGTAGGAGTGAGAAAAACATCACAGGGTGGTGCGCATTGTATGGGTGTGTGTTACATTACATTCACTAGTAGGAGTGAGAAAAACATCACGGGGTGGTGTGAATCGGAGGGTCTGATTTAGGATTTGCAGTGAGTGGCAATGTCGGAGAGAGAAAAGCACCGCGCGGTGGTCAGCATGGGGAGGTCACGGAACATGCAGTGGCAAAGTAGGATAAGTTTCTGAAAAGCATCCCGGGTTGGTGCGCATTGTATGGGTGTGCGTTACATTACATTCACTAGTAGGAGTGAGAAAAACATCACGGGGTGGTGCGCATTGTATGGGTGTGTGTTACATTACATTCACTAGAAGGAGTGAGAAAAACATCACGGGGTGGTGTGAATCAGAGGGTCTGAATTAGGATAGGCAGTGAGTGGCAATGTAGGATGGAAAAAAGCACCGCGTGGTGGTCAGCATGGGGAGGTCAGGGAACATGCAATGGCAATGTAGGATAGGTTTCTGAAAAGCTTCGCGGGGTGGTGCGCATTGTATGGTTGTCTGTTACATTACATTCACTAGTAGGACTGAGAAAAACATCACGGGGTGGTGTGAATCGGAGGGTCTGAATTAGGATAGGCAGTGAGTGGCACTGTAGGAAGGAGAAAAGCACCGCGGGTCCGTCAGCATGGGGAGGTCAGGGAACATGCAGTGGCAAATTAGGATAGGTTTCTGAAAAACATCGCGGGGTGGTGGGCATTGTATGGGTGTGTGTTACATTACATTCACTAGTAGGAGTGAGAAAAACATCACGGGGTGGTGCGCATTGTATGGGTGTGTGTTACATTACATTCACTAGTAGGAGTGAGAAAAACATCACGGGGTGGTGCGCATTGTATGGGTGTGTGTTACATTACATTCCCTAGTAGGAGTGAGAAAAACATCACGGGGTGTTGTGATTCGGAGGGTCTCAATTAGGATAGGCAGTGAGTGGGAATGTAGGATGGAAAAAAGCTCCGCGGGGTGGTCAGAATGGGGAGGTCATGGAACATGCAGTGGCAATGTAGGATAGGTTTCTGAAAAACATCGCGGGGTGGTGCGCATTGTATGGGTGTGTGTTACATTACATTCACTAGTAGGAGTGAGAAAAACATCACGGGGTGGTGCGCATTGTATGGGTGTGTGTTACATTACATTCACTAGTAGGAGTGAGAAAAACATCATGCGGTGGTGCGCATTGTATGGGTGTGTGTTACATTACATTCACTAGTAGGATTGAGAAAATAATCACGGGGTGGTGTGAATCGGAGGGTCTGAATTAGGATAGGCAGTGAGTGGAAATGTAGGATGGAGAAAAGCACCGCGGGGTGGTCAGCATGGGGAGGTCAGGGAACATGCAGTGGCAATGTAGGATAGGTTTATGAAAAATATCGCGGGGTGGTGCGCATTGTATGGGTGTGTGTTACATTACATTCACTAGTAGGAGTGAGAAAAACATCACGGGGTGGTGTGAATCGGAGGGTCTGAATTAGGATAGGCAGTGAGTGGCAATGTAGGATGGAGAAAAGGACCGAGGGGTGGTCAGAATGGGGAGGTCATGGAACATGCAGTGGCAATGTAGGATAGTTTTCTGAAAAACATCGCGGGGTGGTGCGCATTGTATGGGTGTGTGTTACATTACCTTCACTAGTAGGAGTGAGAAAAACTTCACGGGGTGGTGCGCATTGTATGGGTGTGTGTTACATTATATTCACTAGTAGGAGTGCGAAAAACATCACGGTGTGGTGTGAATCGGAGGGTCTGAATTAGGATAGGCAGTGAGTGGCAATGTAGGATGGAGAAAAGCACCGCGGGTTGGTCAGCATGGGGAGGTCAGGGAACATGCAGTGGCAATGTAGGATAGGTTTCAGAAAAACATCGCGGGGTTGTGCGCATTGTATGGGTGTGTGTTACATTACATTCACTAGTAGGAGTGACAAAAACATCACGGCGTGGTGTGAATCAGAGGGTCTGAATTAGGATAGGCAGTGAGTGGCAATGTAGGATGGAGAAAAGCACAGCGGGGTGGTCAGCATGTGTAGGTCAGGGAACATGCAGTGGCAATGCAGGATAGGTTTCTGAAAAACATCGGGGGGTGCTGCGCATTGTATGGGTGTGTGTTACATTACATTCACTAGTAGGAGTGAGAAAAACATCACGGTGTGGTGTGAATCGGAGGGTCTCAATTAGGATAGGCAGTGAGTGGCAATGTAGGATGGAGAAAAGCACCACGGGGTGGTCAGCGTGGGGAAGACAGGGAACATGCAGTGGGAATGTAGGATAGTTTTCTGAAAAACATCACGGGGTGGTGCGCATTGTATGGGTGTGTGTTACATTACATTCACTAGTAGGAGTGAGAGAAACATCACGGGGTGGTGCGCATTGTATGGGTGTGTGTTACATTACATTCCCTAGTAGGAGTGAGAAAAACATCACGGGGTGTTGTGATTCAGAGGGTCTCAATTAGGATAGGCAGTGAGTGGGAATGTAGCATGGAGAAAAGCTCCGCGGGGTGGTCAGAATGGGGAGGTCATGGAACATGCAGTGGCAATGTAGGATAGGTTTCTGAAAAACATCGCGGGGTGGTGCGCATTGTATGGTTGTGTGTTACATTACATTCACTAGTAGGAGTGAGAAAAACATCACGGGGTGGTGTGAATTGGAGGGTCTGAATTAGGATAGGCAGTGAGTGGCAATGTAGGATGGAGAAAAGCACCGCGGGGTGTTCAGAATGGGGAGGTCATGGAACATGCAGTGGCAATGTAGGATAGGTTTCTGAAAAACATCGCGGGGTGTTGCGCATTGTATGTGTGTGTGTTACATTACATTCACTAGTAGGAGTGAGAAAAACATCACAGGGTGGTGCGCATTGTATGGGTGTGTGTTACATTACATTCACTACTAGGAGTGAGAAAAACATCACGCGGTGGTGCGCATTGTATGGGTGTGTGTTACATTACATTCACTAGTAGGAGTGAGAAAAACATCACGGGGTGGTGTGAATCGGAGGGTCTGAATTAGGATAGGCAGTGAATGGCAATGTAGGATGGAGAAAAGCACCGCGGGCTGGTCAGCATGGGGAGGTCAGGGAACATGCAGTGGCAATGTAGCATAGTTTTCTGAAAAACATCGCGGGGTGGTGCGCATTGTATGGGTGTGTGTCACATTACATTCACTAGTAGGAGTGAGAAAAACATCATGGAGTGGTGTGAATCGGAGGGTCGGAATTAGGATAGGCAGTGAGTGGCAATGTAGGATGGAGAAAAGCACCGCGGGGTGGTCAACATGAGGAGGTCAGGGAACATGCAGTGGCAATGTAGGATAGGTTTCTGAAAAACATCGCGGGGTGGTGCGCATTGTATGGGTGTGTGTTACATTACATTCACTAGTAGGAGTGAGAAAAACATCACGGGGTGGTGTGAATCGGAGGGTCTGATTTAGGATTTGCAGTGAGTGGCAATGTCGGAGAGAGAAAAGCACCGCGCGGTGGTCAGCATGGGGAGGTCACGGAACATGCAGTGGCAAAGTAGGATAAGTTTCTGAAAAGCATCCCGGGTTGGTGCGCATTGTATGGGTGTGCGTTACATTACATTCACTAGTAGGAGTGAGAAAAACATCACGGGGTGGTGCGCATTGTATGGGTGTGTGTTACATTACATTCACTAGAAGGAGTGAGAAAAACATCACGGGGTGGTGTGAATCAGAGGGTCTGAATTATGATAGGCAGTGAGTGGCAATGTAGGATGGAAAAAAGCACCGCGTGGTGGTCAGCATGGGGAGGTCAGGGAACATGCAATGGCAATGTAGGATAGGTTTCTGAAAAACATCGCGGGGTGGTGCGCATTGTATGGTTGTCTGTTACATTACATTCACTAGTAGGACTGAGAAAAACATCACGGGGTGGTGTGAATCGGAGGGTCTGAATTAGGATAGGCAGTGAGTGGCACTGTAGGAAGGAGAAAAGCACCGCGGGTCCGTCAGCATGGGGAGGTCAGGGAACATGCAGTGGCAAATTAGGATAGGTTTCTGAAAAACATCGCGGGGTGGTGGGCATTGTATGGGTGTGTGTTACATTACATTCACTAGTAGGAGTGAGAAAAACATCACGGGGTGGTGCGCATTGTATGGGTGTGTGTTACATTACATTCACTAGTAGGAGTGAGAAAAACATCACGGGGTGGTGCGCATTGTATGGGTGTGTGTTACATTACATTCCCTAGTAGGAGTGAGAAAAACATCACGGGGTGTTGTGATTCGGAGGGTCTCAATTAGGATAGGCAGTGAGTGGGAATGTAGGATGGAGAAAAGCTCCGCGGGGTGGTCAGAATGGGGAGGTCATGGAACATGCAGTGGCAATGTAGGATAGGTTTCTGAAAAACATCGCGGGGTGGTGCGCATTGTATGGGTGTGTGTTACATTACATTCACTAGTAGGAGTGAGAAAAACATCACGGGGTGGTGCGCATTGTATGGGTGTGTGTTACATTACATTCACTAGTAGGAGTGAGAAAAACATCACGCGGTGGTGCGCATTGTATGGGTGTGTGTTACATTACATTCACTAGTAGGATTGAGAAAAAAATCACGGGGTGGTGTGAATCGGAGGGTCTGAATTAGGATAGGCAGTGAGTGGAAATGTAGGATGGAGAAAAGCACCGCGGGGTGGTCAGCATGGGGAGGTCAGGGAACATGCAGTGGCAATGTAGGATAGGTTTATGAAAAATATCGCGGGGTGGTGCGCATTGTATTGGTGTGTGTTACATTACATTCACTAGTAGGAGTGAGAAAAACATCACGGGGTGGTGTGAATCGGAGGGTCTGAATTAGGATAGGCAGTGAGTGGCAATGTAGGATGGAGAAAAGGACCGAGGGGTGGTGAGAATGGGGAGGTCATGGAACATGCAGTGGCAATGTAGGATAGTTTTCTGAAAAACATCGCGGGGTGGTGCGCATTGTATGGGTGTGTGTTACATTACCTTCACTAGTAGGAGTGAGAAAAACTTCACGGGGTGGTGCGCATTGTATAGGTGTGTGTTACATTATATTCACTAGTAGGAGTGCGAAAAACATCACGGTGTGGTGTGAATCGGAGGGTCTGAATTAGGACAGGCTGTGAGTGGCAATGTAGGATGGAGAAAAGCACCGCGGGTTGGTCAGCATGGGGAGGTCAGGGAACATGCAGTGGCAATGTAGGATAGGTTTCAGAAAAACATCGCGGGGTTGTGCGCATTGTATGGGTGTGTGTTACATTACATTCACTAGTAGGAGTGACAAAAACATCACGGCGTGGTGTGAATCGGAGGGTCTGAATTAGGATAGGCAGTGAGTGGCAATGTAGGATGGAGAAAAGCACAGCGGGGTGGTCAGCATGTGTAGGTCAGGGAACATGCAGTGGCAATGCAGGATAGGTTTCTGAAAAACATCGGGGGGTGCTGCGCATTGTATGGGTGTGTGTTACATTACATTCACTAGTAGGAGTGAGAAAAACATCACGGTGTGGTGTGAATCGGAGGGTCTCAATTAGGATAGGCAGTGAGTGGCAATGTAGGATGGAGAAAAGCACCACGGGGTGGTCAGCGTGGGGAAGACAGGGAACATGCAGTGGGAATGTAGGATAGTTTTCTGAAAAACATCACGGGGTGGTGCGCATTGTATGGGTGTGTGTTACATTACATTCACTAGTAGGAGTGAGAGAAACATCACGGGGTGGTGCGCATTGTATGGGTGTGTGTTACATTACATTCCCTAGTAGGAGTGAGAAAAACATCACGGGGTGTTGTGATTCAGAGGGTCTCAATTAGGATAGGCAGTGAGTGGGAATGTAGCATGGAGAAAAGCTCCGCGGGGTGGTCAGAATGGGGAGGTCATGGAACATGCAGTGGCAATGTAGGATAGGTTTCTGAAAAACATCGCGGGGTGGTGCGCATTGTATGGTTGTGTGTTACATTACATTCACTAGTAGAAGTGAGAAAAACATCACGGGGTGGTGTGAATTGGAGGGTCTGAATTAGGATAGGCAGTGAGTGGCAATGTAGGATGGAGAAAAGCACCGCGGGGTGTTCAGAATGGGGAGGTCATGGAACATGCAGTGGCAATGTAGGATAGGTTTCTGAAAAACATCGCGGGGTGTTGCGCATTGTATGTGTGTGTGTTACATTACATTCACTAGTAGGAGTGAGAAAAACATCACAGGGTGGTGCGCATTGTATGGGTGTGTGTTACATTACATTCACTAGTAGGAGTGAGAAAAACATCACGCGGTGGTGCGCATTGTATGGGTGTGTGTTACATTACATTCACTAGTAGGAGTGAGAAAAACATCACGGGGTGGTGTGAATCGGAGGGTCTGAATTAGGATAGGCAGTGAATGGCAATGTAGGATGGAGAAAAGCACCGCGGGCTGGTCAGCATGGGGAGGTCAGGGAACATGCAGTGGCAATGTAGGATAGTTTTCTGAAAAACATCGCGGGGTGGTGCGCATTGTATGGGTGTGTGTCACATTACATTCACTAGTAGGAGTGAGAAAAACATCATGGAGTGGTGTGAATCGGAGGGTCGGAATTAGGATAGGCAGTGAGTGGCAATGTAGGATGGAGAAAAGCACCGCGGGGTGGTCAACATGAGGAGGTCAGGGAACATGCAGTGGCAATGTAGGATAGGTTTCTGAAAAACATCGCGGGGTGGTGCGCATTGTATGGGTGTGTGTTACATTACATTCACTAGTAGGAGTGAGAAAAACATCACAGGGTGGTGCGCATTGTATGGGTGTGTGTTACATTACATTCACTAATAGGAGTGAGAAAAACATCACGGGGTGGTGTGAATCGGAGGGTCTGATTTAGGATTTGCAGTGAGTGGCAATGTCGGAGAGAGAAAAGCACCGCGCGGTGGTCAGCATGGGGAGGTCACGGAACATGCAGTGGCAAAGTAGGATAAGTTTCTGAAAAGCATCCCGGGTTGGTGCGCATTGTATGGGTGTGCGTTACATTACATTCACTAGTAGGAGTGAGAAAAACATCACGGGGTGGTGCGCATTGTATGGGTGTGTGTTACATTACATTCACTAGAAGGAGTGAGAAAAACATCACGGGGTGGTGTGAATCAGAGGGTCTGAATTATGATAGGCAGTGAGTGGCAATGTAGGATGGAAAAAAGCACCGCGTGGTGGTCAGCATGGGGAGGTCAGGGAACATGCAATGGCAATGTAGGATAGGTTTCTGAAAAACATCGCGGGGTGGTGCGCATTGTATGGTTGTCTGTTACATTACATTCACTAGTAGGACTGAGAAAAACATCACGGGGTGGTGTGAATCGGAGGGTCTGAATTAGGATAGGCAGTGAGTGGCACTGTAGGAAGGAGAAAAGCACCGCGGGTCCGTCAGCATGGGGAGGTCAGGGAACATGCAGTGGCAAATTAGGATAGGTTTCTGAAAAACATCGCGGGGTGGTGGGCATTGTATGGGTGTGTGTTACATTACATTCACTAGTAGGAGTGAGAAAAACATCACGGGGTGGTGCGCATTGTATGGGTGTGTGTTACATTACATTCACTAGTAGGAGTGAGAAAAACATCACGGGGTGGTGCGCATTGTATGGGTGTGTGTTACATTACATTCCCTAGTAGGAGTGAGAAAAACATCACGGGGTGTTGTGATTCGGAGGGTCTCAATTAGGATAGGCAGTGAGTGGGAATGTAGGATGGAGAAAAGCTCCGCGGGGTGGTCAGAATGGGGAGGTCATGGAACATGCAGTGGCAATGTAGGATAGGTTTCTGAAAAACATCGCGGGGTGGTGCGCATTGTATGGGTGTGTGTTACATTACATTCACTAGTAGGAGTGAGAAAAACATCACGGGGTGGTGCGCATTGTATGGGTGTGTGTTACATTACATTCACTAGTAGGAGTGAGAAAAACATCACGCGGTGGTGCGCATTGTATGGGTGTGTGTTACATTACATTCACTAGTAGGATTGAGAAAAAAATCACGGGGTGGTGTGAATCGGAGGGTCTGAATTAGGATAGGCAGTGAGTGGAAATGTAGGATGGAGAAAAGCACCGCGGGGTGGTCAGCATGGGGAGGTCAGGGAACATGCAGTGGCAATGTAGGATAGGTTTATGAAAAATATCGCGGGGTGGTGCGCATTGTATTGGTGTGTGTTACATTACATTCACTAGTAGGAGTGAGAAAAACATCACGGGGTGGTGTGAATCGGAGGGTCTGAATTAGGATAGGCAGTGAGTGGCAATGTAGGATGGAGAAAAGGACCGAGGGGTGGTGAGAATGGGGAGGTCATGGAACATGCAGTGGCAATGTAGGATAGTTTTCTGAAAAACATCGCGGGGTGGTGCGCATTGTATGGGTGTGTGTTACATTACCTTCACTTGTAGGAGTGAGAAAAACTTCACGGGGTGGTGCGCATTGTATAGGTGTGTGTTACATTATATTCACTAGTAGGAGTGCGAAAAACATCACGGTGTGGTGTGAATCGGAGGGTCTGAATTAGGACAGGCTGTGAGTGGCAATGTAGGATGGAGAAAAGCACCGCGGGTTGGTCAGCATGGGGAGGTCAGGGAACATGCAGTGGCAATGTAGGATAGGTTTCAGAAAAACATCGCGGGGTTGTGCGCATTGTATGGGTGTGTGTTACATTACATTCACTAGTAGGAGTGACAAAAACATCACGGCGTGGTGTGAATCGGAGGGTCTGAATTAGGATAGGCAGTGAGTGGCAATGTAGGATGGAGAAAAGCACAGCGGGGTGGTCAGCATGTGTAGGTCAGGGAACATGCAGTGGCAATGCAGGATAGGTTTCTGAAAAACATCGGGGGGTGCTGCGCATTGTATGGGTGTGTGTTACATTACATTCACTAGTAGGAGTGAGAAAAACATCACGGTGTGGTGTGAATCGGAGGGTCTCAATTAGGATAGGCAGTGAGTGGCAATGTAGGATGGAGAAAAGCACCACGGGGTGGTCAGCGTGGGGAAGACAGGGAACATGCAGTGGGAATGTAGGATAGTTTTCTGAAAAACATCACGGGGTGGTGCGCATTGTATGGGTGTGTGTTACATTACATTCACTAGTAGGAGTGAGAGAAACATCACGGGGTGGTGCGCATTGTATGGGTGTGTGTTACATTACATTCCCTAGTAGGAGTGAGAAAAACATCACGGGGTGTTGTGATTCAGAGGGTCTCAATTAGGATAGGCAGTGAGTGGGAATGTAGCATGGAGAAAAGCTCCGCGGGGTGGTCAGAATGGGGAGGTCATGGAACATGCAGTGGCAATGTAGGATAGGTTTCTGAAAAACATCGCGGGGTGGTGCGCATTGTATGGTTGTGTGTTACATTACATTCACTAGTAGGAGTGAGAAAAACATCACGGGGTGGTGTGAATTGGAGGGTCTGAATTAGGATAGGCAGTGAGTGGCAATGTAGGATGGAGAAAAGCACCGCGGGGTGTTCAGAATGGGGAGGTCATGGAACATGCAGTGGCAATGTAGGATAGGTTTCTGAAAAACATCGCGGGGTGTTGCGCATTGTATGTGTGTGTGTTACATTACATTCACTAGTAGGAGTGAGAAAAACATCACAGGGTGGTGCGCATTGTATGGGTGTGTGTTACATTACATTCACTACTAGGAGTGAGAAAAACATCACGCGGTGGTGCGCATTGTATGGGTGTGTGTTACATTACATTCACTAGTAGGAGTGAGAAAAACATCACGGGGTGGTGTGAATCGGAGGGTCTGAATTAGGATAGGCAGTGAATGGCAATGTAGGATGGAGAAAAGCACCGCGGGCTGGTCAGCATGGGGAGGTCAGGGAACATGCAGTGGCAATGTAGCATAGTTTTCTGAAAAACATCGCGGGGTGGTGCGCATTGTATGGGTGTGTGTCACATTACATTCACTAGTAGGAGTGAGAAAAACATCATGGAGTGGTGTGAATCGGAGGGTCGGAATTAGGATAGGCAGTGAGTGGCAATGTAGGATGGAGAAAAGCACCGCGGGGTGGTCAACATGAGGAGGTCAGGGAACATGCAGTGGCAATGTAGGATAGGTTTCTGAAAAACATCGCGGGGTGGTGCGCATTGTATGGGTGTGTGTTACATTACATTCACTAGTAGGAGTGAGAAAAACATCACAGGGTGGTGCGCATTGTATGGGTGTGTGTTACATTACATTCACTAATAGGAGTGAGAAAAACATCACGGGGTGGTGTGAATCGGAGGGTCTGATTTAGGATTTGCAGTGAGTGGCAATGTCGGAGAGAGAAAAGCACCGCGCGGTGGTCAGCATGGGGAGGTCACGGAACATGCAGTGGCAATGTAGGATAAGTTTCTGAAAAGCATCCCGGGTTGGTGCGCATTGTATGGGTGTGCGTTACATTACATTCACTAGTAGGAGTGAGAAAAACATCACGGGGTGGTGCGCATTGTATGGGTGTGTGTTACATTACATTCACTAGAAGGAGTGAGAAAAACATCACGGGGTGGTGTGAATCAGAGGGTCTGAATTAGGATAGGCAGTGAGTGGCAATGTAGGATGGAAAAAAGCACCGCGTGGTGGTCAGCATGGGGAGGTCAGGGAACATGCAATGGCAATGTAGGATAGGTTTCTGAAAAACATCGCGGGGTGGTGCGCATTGTATGGTTGTCTGTTACATTACATTCACTAGTAGGACTGAGAAAAACATCACGGGGTGGTGTGAATCGGAGGGTTTGAATTAGGATAGGCAGTGAGTGGCACTGTAGGAAGGAGAAAAGCACCGCGGGTCCGTCAGCATGGGGAGGTCAGGGAACATGCAGTGGCAAATTAGGATAGGTTTCTGAAAAACATCGCGGGGTGGTGGGCATTGTATGGGTGTGTGTTACATTACATTCACTAGTAGGAGTGAGAAAAACATCACGGGGTGGTGCGCATTGTATGGGTGTGTGTTACATTACATTCACTAGTAGGAGTGAGAAAAACATCACGGGGTGGTGCGCATTGTATGGGTGTGTGTTACATTACATTCCCTAGTAGGTGTGAGAAAAACATCACGGGGTGTTGTGATTCGGAGGGTCTCAATTAGGATAGGCAGTGAGTGGGAATGTAGGATGGAGAAAAGCTCCGCGGGGTGGTCAGAATGGGGAGGTCATGGAACATGCAGTGGCAATGTAGGATAGGTTTCTGAAAAACATCGCGGGGTGGTGCGCATTGTATGGGTGTGTGTTACATTACATTCACTAGTAGGAGTGAGAAAAACATCACGCGGTGGTGCGCATTGTATGGGTGTGTGTTACATTACATTCACTAGTAGGAGTGAGAAAAACATCACGCGGTGGTGCGCATTGTATGGGTGTGTGTTACATTACATTCACTAGTAGGATTGAGAAAAAAATCACGGGGTGGTGTGAATCGGAGGGTCTGAATTAGGATAGGCAGTGAGTGGAAATGTAGGATGGAGAAAAGCACCGCGGGGTGGTCAGCATGGGGAGGTCAGGGAACATGCAGTGGCAATGTAGGATAGGTTTATGAAAAATATCGCGGGGTGGTGCGCATTGTATGGGTGTGTGTTACATTACATTCACTAGTAGGAGTGAGAAAAACATCACGGGGTGGTGTGAATCGGAGGGTCTGAATTAGGATAGGCAGTGAGTGGCAATGTAGGATGGAGAAAAGGACCGAGGGGTGGTCAGAATGGGGAGGTCATGGAACATGCAGTGGCAATGTAGGATAGTTTTCTGAAAAACATCGCGGGGTGGTGCGCATTGTATGGGTGTGTGTTACATTACATTCACTAGTAGGAGTGAGAAAAACTTCACGGGGTGGTGCGCATTGTATGGGTGTGTGTTACATTATATTCACTAGTAGGAGTGCGAAAAACATCACGGTGTGGTGTGAATCGGAGGGTCTGAATTAGGACAGGCTGTGAGTGGCAATGTAGGATGGAGAAAAGCACCGCGGGTTGGTCAGCATGGGGAGGTCAGGGAACATGCAGTGGCAATGTAGGATAGGTTTCAGAAAAACATCGCGGGGTTGTGCACATTGTATGGGTGTGTGTTACATTACATTCACTAGTAGGAGTGACAAAAACATCACGGCGTGGTGTGAATCGGAGGGTCAGAATTAGGATAGGCAGTGAGTGGCAATGTAGGATGGAGAAAAGCACAGCGGGGTGGTCAGCATGTGTAGGTCAGGGAACATGCAGTGGCAATGCAGGATAGGTTTCTGAAAAACATCGGGGGGTGCTGCGCATTGTATGGGTGTGTGTTACATTACATTCACTAGTAGGAGTGAGAAAAACATCACGGTGTGGTGTGAATCGGAGGGTCTCAATTAGGATAGGCAGTGAGTGGCAATGTAGGATGGAGAAAAGCACCACGGGGTGGTCAGAATGGGGAGGTCATGGAACATGCAGTGGCAATGTAGGATAGGTTTCTGAAAAACATCGCGTGGTGGTGCGCATTGTATGTATGTGTGTTACATTACATTCACTAGTAGGAGTGAGAAAATCATCACGGGGTGGTGCGCATTGTATGGGTGTGTGTTACATTACATTCACTAGTAGGAGTGAGAAAATCATCACGGGGTGGTGCGCATTGTATGGGTGTGTGTTACATTACATTCACTAGTAGGAGTGAGAAAAACATCACGCGGTGGTGCGCATTGTATGGGTGTGTGTTACATTACATTCACTAGTAGGAGTGACAAAAACATCACGGCGTGGTGTGAATCGGAGGGTCTGAATTAGGATAGGCAGTGAGTGGCAATGTAGGATGGAGAAAAGCACAGCGGGGTGGTCAGCATGTGTAGGTCAGGGAACATGCAGTGGCAATGTAGGATAGTTTTCTGAAAAACATCACGGGGTGGTGCGCATTGTATGGGTGTGTGTTACATTACATTCACTAGTAGGAGTGAGAGAAACATCACGGGGTGGTGCGCATTGTATGGGTGTGTGTTACATTACATTCCCTAGTAGGAGTGACAAAAACATCACGGGGTGTTGTGATTCAGAGGGTCTCAATTAGGATAGGCAGTGAGTGGGAATGTAGCATGGAGAAAAGCTCCGCGGGGTGGTCAGAATGGGGAGGTCATGGAACATGCAGTGGCAATGTAGGATAGGTTTCTGAAAAACATCGCGGGGTGGTGCGCATTGTATGGTTGTGTGTTACATTACATTCACTAGTAGGAGTGAGAAAAACATCACGGGGTGGTGTGAATTGGAGGGTCTGAATTAGGATAGGCAGTGAGTGGCAATGTAGGATGGAGAAAAGCACCGCGGGGTGTTCAGAATGGGGAGGTCATGGAACATGCAGTGGCAATGTAGGATAGGTTTCTGAAAAACATCGCGGGGTGTTGCGCATTGTATGTGTGTGTGTTACATTACATTCACTAGTAGGAGTGAGAAAAACATCACAGGGTGGTGTGCATTGTATGGGTGTGTGTTACATTACATTCACTAGTAGGAGTGAGAAAAACATCACGCGGTGGTGCGCATTGTATGGGTGTGTGTTACATTACATTCACTAGTAGGAGTGAGAAAAACATCACGGGGTGGTGTGAATCGGAGGGTCTGAATTAGGATAGGCAGTGAATGGCAATGTAGGATGGAGAAAAGCACCGCGGGCTGGTCAGCATGGGGAGGTCAGGGAACATGCAGTGGCAATGTAGGATAGTTTTCTGAAAAACATCGCGGGGTGGTGCGCATTGTATGGGTGTGTGTCACATTACATTCACTAGTAGGAGTGAGAAAAACATCATGGAGTGGTGTGAATCGGAGGGTCGGAATTAGGATAGGCAGTGAGTGGCAATGTAGGATGGAGAAAAGCACCGCGGGGTGGTCAACATGAGGAGGTCAGGGAACATGCAGTGGCAATGTAGGATAGGTTTCTGAAAAACATCGCGGGGTGGTGCGCATTGTATGGGTGTGTGTTACATTACATTCACTAGTAGGAGTGAGAAAAACATCACAGGGTGGTGCGCATTGTATGGGTGTGTGTTACATTACATTCACTAGTAGGAGTGAGAAAAACATCACGGGGTGGTGTGAATCGGAGGGTCTGATTTAGGATTTGCAGTGAGTGGCAATGTCGGAGAGAGAAAAGCACCGCGCGGTGGTCAGCATGGGGAGGTCACGGAACATGCAGTGGCAATGTAGGATAAGTTTCTGAAAAGCATCCCGGGTTGGTGCGCATTGTATGGGTGTGCGTTACATTACATTCACTAGTAGGAGTGAGAAAAACATCACGGGGTGGTGCGCATTGTATGGGTGTGTGTTACATTACATTCACTAGAAGGAGTGAGAAAAACATCACGGGGTGGTGTGAATCAGAGGGTCTGAATTAGGATAGGCAGTGAGTGGCAATGTAGGATGGAAAAAAGCACCGCGTGGTGGTCAGCATGGGGAGGTCAGGGAACATGCAATGGCAATGTAGGATAGGTTTCTGAAAAACATCGCGGGGTGGTGCGCATTGTATGGTTGTCTGTTACATTACATTCACTAGTAGGACTGAGAAAAACATCACGGGGTGGTGTGAATCGGAGGGTCTGAATTAGGATAGGCAGTGAGTGGCACTGTAGGAAGGAGAAAAGCACCGCGGGTCCGTCAGCATGGGGAGGTCAGGGAACATTCAGTGGCAAATTAGGATAGGTTACTGAAAAACATCGCGGGGTGGTGGGCATTGTATGGGTGTGTGTTACATTACATTCACTAGTAGGAGTGAGAAAAACATCACGGGGTGGTGCGCATTGTATGGGTGTGTGTTACATTACATTCACTAGTAGGAGTGAGAAAAACATCACGGGGTGGTGCGCATTGTATGGGTGTGTGTTACATTACATTCCCTAGAAGGAGTGAGAAAAACATCACGGGGTGTTGTGATTCGGAGGGTCTCAATTAGGATAGGCAGTGAGTGGGAATGTAGGATGGAGAAAAGCTCCGCGGGGTGGTCAGAATGGGGAGGTCATGGAACATGCAGTGGCAATGTAGGATAGGTTTCTGAAAAACATCGCGGGGTGGTGCACATTGTATGGGTGTGTGTTACATTACATTCACTAGTAGGAGTGAGAAAAACATCACGGGGTGGTGCGCATTGTATGGGTGTGTGTTACATTACATTCACTAGTAGGAGTGAGAAAAACATCACGCGGTGGTGCGCATTGTATGGGTGTGTGTTACATTACATTCACTAGTAGGATTGAGAAAAAAATCACGGGGTGGTGTGAATCGGAGGGTCTGAATTAGGATAGGCAGTGAGTGGAAATGTAGGATGGAGAAAAGCACCGCGGGGTGGTCAGCATGGGGAGGTCAGGGAACATGCAGTGGCAATGTAGGATAGGTTTATGAAAAATATCGCGGGGTGGTGCGCATTGTATGGGTGTGTGTTACATTACATTCACTAGTAGGAGTGAGAAAAACATCACGGGGTGGTGTGAATCGGAGGGTCTGAATTAGGATAGGCAGTGAGTGGCAATGTATGATGGAGAAAAGGACCGAGGGGTGGTCAGAATGGGGAGGTCATGGAACATGCAGTGGCAATGTAGGATAGTTTTCTGAAAAACATCGCGGGGTGGTGCGCATTGTATGGGTGTGTGTTACATTACATTCACTAGTAGGAGTGAGAAAAACTTCACGGGGTGGTGCGCATTGTATGGGTGTGTGTTACATTATATTCACTAGTAGGAGTGCGAAAAACATCACGGTGTGGTGTGAATCGGAGGGTCTGAATTAGGACAGGCTGTGAGTGGCAATGTAGGATGGAGAAAAGCACCGCGGGTTGGTCAGCATGGGGAGGTCAGGGAACATGCAGTGGCAATGTAGGATAGGTTTCAGAAAAACATCGCGGGGTTGTGCGCATTGTATGGGTGTGTGTTACATTACATTCACTAGTAGGAGTGACAAAAACATCACGGCGTGGTGTGAATCGGAGGGTCTGAATTAGGATAGGCAGTGAGTGGCAATGTAGGATGGAGAAAAGCACAGCGGGGTGGTCAGCATGTGTAGGTCAGGGAACATGCAGTGGCAATGCAGGATAGGTTTCTGAAAAACATCGGGGGGTGCTGCGCATTGTATGGGTGTGTGTTACATTACATTCACTAGTAGGAGTGAGAAAAACATCACGGTGTGGTGTGAATCGGAGGGTCTCAATTAGGATAGGCAGTGAGTGGCAATGTAGGATGGAGAAAAGCACCACGGGGTGGTCAGCGTGGGGAAGACAGGGAACATGCAGTGGGAATGTAGGATAGTTTTCTGAAAAACATCACGGGGTGGTGCGCATTGTATGGGTGTGTGTTACATTACATTCACTAGTAGGAGTGAGAGAAACATCACGGGGTGGTGCGCATTGTATGGGTGTGTGTTACACTACATTCCCTAGTAGGAGTGAGAAAAACATCACGGGGTGTTGTGATTCAGAGGGTCTCAATTAGGATAGGCAGTGAGTGGGAATGTAGCATGGAGAAAAGCTCCGCGGGGTGGTCAGAATGGGGAGGTCATGGAACATGCAGTGGCAATGTAGGATAGGTTTCTGAAAAACATCGCGGGGTGGTGCGCATTGTATGGGTGTGTGTTACATTACATTTACTAGTAGGAGTGAGAAAAACATCACGGGGTGGTGCGCATTGTATGGGTGTGTGTTACATTACATTCACTAGTAGGAGTGAGAAAAACATCACGCGGTGGTGCGCATTGTATGGGTGTGTGTTACATTACAGTCACTAGTAGGAGTGAGAAAAAAATCACGGGGTGGTGTGAATCGGAGGGTCTGAATTAGGATAGGCAGTGAGTGGAAATGTAGGATGGAGAAAAGCACCGCCGGGTGGTCAGCATGGGGAGGTCAGGGAATATGCAGTGGCAATATAGGATAGGTTTATGAAAAATATCGCGGGGTGGTGCGCTTGTATGGGTGTGTGTTACATTACATTCACTAGTAGGAGTGAGAAAAACATCACGGGATGGTGTGAATCGGAGGGTCTGAATTAGGATAGGCAGTGAGTGGCAATGTCGGATGGAGAAAAGCACCGCGGGGTGTTCAGCATGGGGAGGTCAGGGAACATGCAGTGGCAATGTAGGATAGGTTTCTGAAAAACATCGCGGGGTGGTGCGCATTGTATGGGTGCGTGTTACATTACATTCACTAGTAGGAGTGAGAAAAATATCACGGGGTGGTGCGCATTGCATGGGTGTTTGTTACATTACATTCAATAGTAGGAGTGAGAAAAACATCACGGTGTGGTGTGAATCACAGGGTCTGAATTAGGACAGGCAGTTAGTGGCAATGTAGGATGGAGAAAAGCACCGCGGGGTGGTCAGCATGGGGATGTCAGGGAACATGCAGTGGCAATGTAGGATAGGTTTCTGAAAAACATCGCGGGGTGGTGCGCATTGTATGGTTGTGTATTACATTACATTCACTAGTAGGAGTGAGAAAAACATCACAGGGTAGTGAGCATTGTATGGGTGCGTGTTACATTACATTCACTAGTAGGAGTGAGAAAAACATCACGGGTTGGTGTGAATCGCAGGGCCTGAATTAGGATAGGCAGTGAGTGGCAATGTAGGATGGAGAAAAGCACCGCGGGGTGGTCAGCATGGGTAGGTCAGGGAACATGCAATGTCAACGTAGGATAGGTTTCTGAAAAACATCGCAGGGTGGTGCGCATTGTATGGTTGTGTGTTACATTACATTCACTAGTAGGAGTGAGAAAAACATCACGGGGTGGTGTGAATTGGAGGGTCTGAATTAGTATAGGCAGTGAGTGGCAATGTAGGATGGAGAAAAGCACCGCGGGGTGGTCAGAATGGGGAGGTCATGGAACATGCAGTGGCAATGTAGGATAGGTTTCTGAAAAACATCGCGGGGTGGTGCGCATTGTATGGGTGTGTGTTACATTGCATTCACTAGTAGGAGTGAGAAAAACATCACAGGGTGGTGCGCATTGTATGGGTGTGTGTTACATTACATTCACTAGTAGGAGTGAGAAAAACATCACGCGGTGGTGCGCATTGTATGGGTGTGTGTTACATTACATTCACTAGTAGGAGTGAGAAAAACATCACGGGGTGGTGTGAATCGGAGGGTCTGAATTAGGATAGTCAGTGAGTGGCAATGTAGGATGGAGAAAAGCACCGCGCGCTGGTCAGCATGGGGAGGTCAGGGAACATGGAGTGGCAATGTAGGATATTTTTCTGAAAAATATCGCGGGGTGGTGCGCATTGTATGGGTGTGTGTTACATTACATTCACTAGAAGGAGTGAGAAAAACATCACGGGGTGTTGTGAATCGAAGGGTCTGAATTAGGATAGGCAGTGAGTGGCAATGTAGGATGGAGGAAAGCACCGCGGGGTGGTCAGCATGGGGAGGTCAGGGAACATGCAGTGGCAATGAACGCTAGTTTTCTGAAAAACATCATGGGTTGGTGCCCATTGTATGGGTGTGTGTTACATTACATTCACTAGTAGGAGTGAGAAAAACATCACGGGGTTGTGTGAATCGGAGGGTCTGAATTAGGATAGGCAATGAGTGGCAATGAAGGATGGAGAAAAGCTCCGCGGGGTGGTCAGCATGCGGACGTCAGGGAACATGCAGTGGCAATGTAGGATAGGTTTCTGAAAAACATCGCGGGATGGTGCACATTGTATGGGTGTGTGTTACATAACATTCACTAGTAGGAGTGAGAAAAACATCACGGGGTGGTGTGAATCGGAGGGTCTGATTTAGGACAGGCAGTGAGTGGCAATGTCGGATGGAGAAAAGCACTGCAGGGTGGTCAGCATGGGGAGGTCAGGGAACATGCAGTGGCAATGTAGGATAGGTTTCTGAAAAACATCGCGGGGTGGTGCGCATTGTACGGGTGAGTGTTACATTACATTCACTAGTAGGAGTGACAAAAACATCACAGTGTGGTGTGAATCGCAGGGTCTGAATTAGGATAGGCAGTGAGTGGCAATGTAGGATGGAGAAAAGCACCGCGGGGTGGTCAGAATGGGGAGGTCATGGAACATGCAGTGGCAATGTAGGATAGGTTTCTGAAAAACATTGCGGGGTGGTGCGCATTGTATGGGTGTGTTTTACATTACATTCACTAGTAGGAGTGAGAAAAACATCACAGGGTGGTGCGCATTGTATGGGTGTGTGTTACATTACATTCACTAGTAGGAGTGAGAAAAACATCACGCGGTGGTGCGCATTGTATGGGTGTGTGTTGCATAACATTCACTAGTAGGAGTGAGAAAAACATCACGGGGTGGTGTGAATCGGAGGGTCTGATTTAGGATTTGCAGTGAGTGGCAATGTCGGAGAGAGAAAAGCACCGCGCGGTGGTCAGCATGGGGAGGTCAGGGAACATGCAGTGGCAATGTAGGATAGGTTTCTGAAAAGCATCCCGGGTTGGTGCGCATTGTATGGGTGTGTGTTATATTACATTCACTAGTAGGAGTGAGAAAAACATCACGGGGTTGTGCGCATTGTATGGTTGTCTGTTACATTACATTCACTAGTAGGACTGAGAAAAACATCACGGGGTGGTGTGAATCGGAGGGTCTGAATTAGGATAGGCAGTGAGTGGCACTGTAGGAAGGAGAAAAGCACCGCGGGTCCGTCAGCATGGAGAGGTCAGGGAACATGCAGTGGCAAATTAGGATAGGTTTCTGAAAAACATCGCGGGGTGGTGCCCATTGTATGGGTGTGTGTTACATTACATTCACTAGTAGGAGTGAGAAAAACATCACGGGGTGGTGCGCATTGTATGGGTGTGTGTTACATTACATTCACTAGTAGGAGTGAGAAAAACATCACGGGGTGGTGCGCATTGTATGGGTGTGTGTTACATTACATTCACTAGTAGGAGTGAGAAAAACATCACGGGGTGGTGCGCATTGTATGGGTGTGTGTTACATTACATTCACTAGTAGGAGTGAGAAAAACATCACGCGGTGGTGCGCATTGTATGGGTGTGTGTTACATTGCATTCACTAGTAGGAGTGAGAAAAACATCACTGGGTGGTGCGCATTGTATGGGTGTGTGTTACATTACATTCACTAGTAGGAGTGGGAAAAACATCACGGGGTGGTGTGATTCGGAGGGTCTGAATAAGAATTGGCAGTGAGTGGCAATATAGGATGGAGAAAAGCACCGCGGGGTGGTGAGCAAGGGGAGGTCAGTGAACATGCAGTGGCAAAGTAGGATAGGTTTCTGAAAAACATCGCGGGGTGGTGCGCATTGTATGGGTGTGTGTTACATTACATTCACTAGTAGGACTGAGAAAAACATCACCGGGTGGAGCGCATTGTATGGGTGTGTGTTACATTACATTCACTAGTAGGAGTGAGAAAAACATCACGGGGTGGTGCACATTGTGTGGGTGTGTGTTACATGTTTTTCTCACTCCTACTAGTGAATGTAATGTAACACACACGCATACAATGCGCACCAGCACGCAAAGTTTTTCAGAAACCTAACCTACATTGCCACTGCATGTTCCCTTACCTCCCCATGCTGAGCACGCCGTGGTGCTTTTCTCCATCATACATTTCCACTCACTGCCTATCCTAATTCAGACCCTCCGATTCACACCACCCCGTGATGTTTTTCTCACTCCTACTAGTGAATGTAATGTAACACACACCCATACAATGTGCACCAACCCGCGATGTTTTTCAGAAACCTATCCTACATTGCCACTGCATGTTCCCTGACCTGCCATGCTGACCACCCGCGGGGCTTTTCTCCATCCTACATTGCCACTCACTGCCTATCCTAATTCAGACCCTCCGATTCACACCACCCCGTGATGTTTTTCTCACTCCTACTAGTGAATGTAATGTAACACACACTCATACAATGCGCTCCACCCGGTTATGTTTTTCTCAGTCCTACTAGTGAATGTAATGTAACACACACGCATACAATGCACACCAGCACGCGATGTTTTTCAGAAACCTATCCTACATTGCCACTGCATGTTCCCTTACCTCCCCATGCTGAGCATGCTGCGGTGCTTTTCTCCATCATACATTTCCACTCACTGCCTATCCTAATTCATACCCTCCGATTCACACCACCCCGTGATGTTTTTCTCACTCCTACTAGTGAATGTAATGTAACACACACCCATACAATGTGCACCAACCCGCGATGTTTTTCAGAAACCTATCCTACTTTGCCACTGCATGTTCACTGACCTCCCCTTGCTCACCACCCCGCGGTGCTTTTCTCCATCCTATATTGCCACTCACTGTCGATTCTAATTCAGACCCTCCGAATCACACCACCCCGTGATGTTTTTCCCACTCCTACTAGTGAATGTAATGTAACACACACCCATACAATGCGCACCACACCGCGTTGTTTTTCAGAAAACTATCCTACATTGCCACTTCATGTTCCCTGACCTCCCCATGCTGACCACCGCGCGGTGATTTTCTCCATCCTACATTGCCACTCACTGCCTATCCTAATTCAGACCCTCCGATTCACACCACCCCGTGATGTTTTTTTCACTTCTATTAGTGAATGTAATGTAACACACATCCATACAATGCGCACCAACCCGTGATGTTTTTCTCACTCCTACTAGTGAATGTAATGTAACACACACGCATACAATGCGCACCAGCACGCGATGTTTTTCAGAAACCTATCCTACATTGCCACTGCATGTTCCCTTACCTCCACATGCTGAGCACGCTGCGCTGCTTTTCTCCATCATACATTTCCACTCACTGCCTATCCTAATTCAGACCCTCCGATTCACACCACCCCGTGATGTTTTTCTCACTCCTACTAGTGAATGTAATGTAACACACACCCATACAATGCGCTCCACCCGGTGATGTTTTTCTCAGTCCTACTAGTGAATGTAATGTAACACACACCCATACAATGCGCACCACCCCGCCATGTTTTTCAGAAACCTATCCTACTTTGCCACTGCATGTTCACTGACCTCCCCTTGCTAACCACCCCGCGGTGCTTTTCTCCATCCTATATTGCCACTCACTGCCGATTCTAATTCAGACCCTCCGAATCACACCACCCCGTGATGTTTTTCCCACTCCTACTAGTGAATGTAATGTAACACACACCCATACAATGCGCACCACCCCGTGATGTTTTTCTCACTCCTACTAGTGAATGTAATGTAACACACACCCATACAATGCGCACCACCCCGTGATGTTTTTCTCACTCCTACTAGTGAATGTAATGTAACACACACCCATACAATGCGCACTACCCCGCGATGTTTTTCAGAAACCTATCCTACATTGCCACTGCATGTTCAATGACCTCCTCATTTTGACCAGCCCGCGGTGCTTTTCTCGTTCCTACATTGCCACTCACTGCCTATCCTAACTCAGAGCCTGCGATTCACACCACCCCGTGATGTTTTTATCACTCCTACTAGTGAATGTAATGTAACACACACCCATACAATGCGCACCACCCCGTGATGTTTTTCTCACTCCTACTAGTGAATGTAATGTAACACACAACCATACAATGCGCACCACCCCGCGATGTTTTTCAGAAACCTATCCTACACTGCCATTGCATGTTCCCTGCCCTCCCCATGCTGACCACCACGCGGTGCTTTTCTCCATCCTACATTGCCACTCACTGCCTATCCTAATTCAGACCCTGCGATTCACACCACCCCGTGATGTTTTTCTCACTCCTACTAGTGAATGTAATGTAACACACACGCATACAATGCGCACCAGCACGCAATGTTTTTCAGAAACCTATCCTACATTGCCACTGCATGTTCCCTTACCTCCCCATGCTGAGCACGCCGCGGTGCTTTTCTCCATCATACATTTCCACTCACTGCCTATCCTAATTCAGACCCTCCGATTCACACCACCCCGTGATGTTTTTCTCACTCCTACTAGTGAATGTAATGTAACACACACCCATACAATGTGCACCAACCCGCGATGTTTTTCAGAAACCTATCCTACATTGCCACTGCATGTTCCCTGACCTGCCATGCTGACCACCCGCGGGGCTTTTCTCCATCCCACATTGCCACTCACTGCCTATCCTAATTCAGACCCTCCGATTCACACCACCCCGTGATGTTTTTCTCACTCCTACTAGTGAATGTAATGTAACACACACCCATACAATGCGCTCCACCCTGTTATGTTTTTCTCTGTCCTACTAGTGAATGTAATGTAACACACACGCATACAATGCGCACCAGCACGCGATGTTTTTCAGAAACCTATCCTACATTGCCACTGCATGTTCCCTTACCTCCCCATGCTGAGCACGCCGCGGTGCTTTTCTCCATCATACATTTCCACTCACTGCCTATCCTAATTCAGACCCTCCGATTCACACCACCCCGTGATGTTTTTCTCACTCCTACTAGTGAATGTCATGTAACACACACCCATACAATATGCACCAACCCTCGATGTTTTTCAGAAACCTATCCTACATTGCCACTGCATGTTCCCTGACCTGCCATGCTGACCACCCGCGGGGCTTTTCTCCATCCCACATTGCCACTCACTGCCTATCCTAATTCAGACCCTCCGATTCACACCACCCCGTGATGTTTTTCTCACTCCTACTAGTGAATGTAATGTAACACACACCCATACAATGCGCACCACCCCGCGATGTTTTTCTCACTCTTACTAGTGAATGTAATGTAACACAGACCCATAAAATGCGCACCACCCCGTGATGTTTTTCTCACTCCTACTAGTGAATGTAATGTAACACACACCCATACAATGCGCTCCACCCGGTGATGTTTTTCTCAGTCCTACTAGTGAATGTAATGTAACACACACCCATACAATGCGCACCACCCCGCGATGTTTTTCAGAAACCTATCCTACTTTGCCACTGCATGTTCACTGACCTCCCCTTGCTCACCACCCCGCGGTGCTTTTCTCCATCCTATATTGCCACTCACTGCCTATCCTAATTCAGACCCTCCGAATCACACCACCCCGTGATGTTTTTCTCACTCCTACTAGTGAATGTAATGTAACACACACGCATAAAATGCGCACCAGCACGCAAAGTTTTTCAGAAACCTAACCTACATTGCCACTGCATGTTCCCTTACCTCCCCATGCTGAGCACGCCGTGGTGCTTTTCTCCATCATACATTTCCACTCACTGCCTATCCTAATTCAGACCCTCCGATTCACACCACCCCGTGATGTTTTTCTCACTCCTACTAGTGAATGTAATGTAACACACACCCATACAATATGCACCAACCCGCGATGTTTTTCAGAAACCTATCCTACATTGCCACTGCATGTTCCCTGACCTGCCATGCTGACCACCCGCGGGGCTTTTCCCCATCCCACATTGCCACTCACTGCCTATCCTAATTCAGACCCTCCGATTCACACCACCCCGTGATGTTTTTCTCACTCCTACTAGTGAATGTAATGTAACACACACTCATACAATGCGCTCCACCCGGTTATGTTTTTCTCAGTCCTACTAGTGAATGTAATGTAACACACACGCATACAATGCACACCAGCACGCGATGTTTTTCAGAAACCTATCCTACATTGCCACTGCATGTTCCCTTACCTCCCCATGCTGAGCATGCCGCGGTGCTTTTCTCCATCATACATTTCCACTCACTGCCTATCCTAATTCATACCCTCCGTTTCACACCACCCCGTGATGTTTTTCTCACTCCTACTAGTGAATGTAATGTAACACACACCCATACAATGTGCACCAACCCTCGATGTTTTTCAGAAACCTATCCTACATTGCCACTGCATGTTCCCTGAACTGCCATGCTGACCACCCGCGGGGCTTTTCTCCATCCCACATTGCCACTCACTGCCTATCCTAATTCAGACCCTCCAATTCAAACTACCCCGTGATGTTTTTCTCACTCCTACTAGTGAATGTAATGTAACACACACCCATACAATGCGCACCACCCCGCGATGTTTTTCTCACTCTTACTAGTGAATGTAATGTAACACAGACCCATAAAATGCGCACCAGCCCGTGATGTTTTTCTCACTCCTACTAGTGAATGTAATGTAACACACACCCATACAATGCGCTCCACCCGGTGATGTTTTTCTCAGTCCTACTAGTGAATGTAATGTAACACACACCCATACAATGCGCACCACCCCGCGATGTTTTTCAGAAACCTATCCTACTTTGCCACTGCATGTTCACTGACCTCCCCTTGCTCACCACCCCGCGGTGCTTTTCTCCATCCTATATTGCCACTCACTGTCGATTCTAATTCAGACCCTCCGAATCACACCACCCCGTGATGTTTTTCCCACTCCTACTAGTGAATGTAATGTAACACACACCCATACAATGCGCACCACACCGTGTTGTTTTTCAGAAAACTATCCTACATTGCCACTTCATGTTCCCTGACCTCCCCATGCTGACCACCGCGCGGTGATTTTCTCCATCCTACATTGCCACTCACTGCCTATCCTAATTCAGACCCTCCGATTCACACCACCCCGTGATGTTTTTTTCACTTCTACTAGTGAATGTAATGTAACACACATCCATACAATGCGCACCAACCCGTGATGTTTTTCTCACTCCTACTAGTGAATGTAATGTAACACACACGCATACAATGCGCACCAGCACGCGATGTTTATCAGAAACCTATCCTACATTGCCACTGCATGTTCCCTTACCTCCACATGCTGAGCACGCTGCGGTGCTTTTCTCCATCATACATTTCCACTCACTGCCTATCCTAATTCAGACCCTCCGATTCACACCACCCCGTGATGTTTTTCTCACTCCTACTAGTGAATGTAATGTAACACACACCCATACAATGTGCACCAACCCGCGATGTTTTTCAGAAACCTATCCTACATTGCCACTGCATGTTCCCTGACCTGCCATGCTGACCACCCGCGGGGCTTTTCTCCACCCACATTGCCACTCACTGCCTATCCTAATTCAGACCCTCCGATTCACACCACCCCGTGATGTTTTTCTCACTCCTACTAGTGAATGTAATGTAACACACACCCATACAATGCGCTCCACCCGGTGATGTTTTTCTCAGTCCTACTAGTGAATGTAATGTAACACACACCCATACAATGCGCACCACCCCGCCATGTTTTTCAGAAACCTATCCTACTTTGCCACTGCATGTTCACTGACCTCCCCTTGCTCACCACCCCGCGGTGCTTTTCTCCATCCTATATTGCCACTCACTGCCGATTCTAATTCAGACCCTCCGAATCACACCACCCCGTGATGTTTTTCCCACTCCTACTAGTGAATGTAATGTAACACACACCCATACAATGCGCACCACCCCGTGATGTTTTTCTCACTCCTACTAGTGAATGTAATGTAACACACACCCATACAATGCGCACCACCCCGTGATGTTTTTCTCACTCCTACTAGTGAATGTAATGTAACACACACCCATACAATGCGCACCACCCCGCGATGTTTTTCAGAAACCTATCCTACATTGCCACTGCATGTTCCATGACCTCCTCATTTTGACCAGCCCGCGGTGATTTTCTCGTTCCTACATTGCCACTCACTGCCTATCCTAACTCAGAGCCTGCGATTCACACCACCCCGTGATGTTTTTATCACTCCTACTAGTGAATGTAATGTAACACACACCCATACAATGCGCACCACCCCGTGATGTTTTTCTCACTCCTACTAGTTAATGTAATGTAACACACAACCATACAATGCGCACCACCCCGCGATGTTTTTCAGAAACCTATCCTACATTGCCATTGCATGTTCCCTGCCCTCCCCATGCTGACCACCACGCGGTGCTTTTCTCCATCCTACATTGCCACTCACTGCCTATCCTAATTCAGACCCTGCGATTCACACCACCCCGTGATGTTTTTCTCACTCCTACTAGTGAATGTAATGTAACACACACGCATACAATGCGCACCAGCACGCAATGTTTTTCAGAAACCTATCCTACATTGCCACTGCATGTTCCCTTACCTCCCCATGCTGAGCACGCCGCGGTGCTTTTCTCCATCATACATTTCCACTCACTGCCTATCCTAATTCAGACCCTCCGATTCACACCACCCCGTGATGTTTTTCTCACTCCTACTAGTGAATGTAATGTAACACACACCCATACAATGTGCACCAACCCGCGATTTTTTTCAGAAACCTATCCTACATTGCCACTGCATGTTCCCTGACCTGCCATGCTGACCACCCGCGGGGCTTTTCTCCATCCCACATTGCCACTCACTGCCTATCCTAATTCAGACCCTCCGATTCACACCACCCCGTGATGTTTTTCTCACTCCTACTAGTGAATGTAATGTAACACACACCCATACAATGCGCTCCACACGGTTATGTTTTTCTCAGTCCTACTAGTGAATGTAATGTAACACACACGCATACAATGCGCACCAGCACGCGATGTTTTTCAGAAACCTATCCTACATTGCCAATGCATGTTCCCTTACCTCCCCATGCTGAGCACGCCGCGGTGCTTTTCTCCATCATACATTTCCACTCACTGCCTATCCTAATTCAGACCCTCCGATTCACACCACCCCGTGATGTTTTTCTCACTCCTACTAGTGAATGTAATGTAACACACACCCATACAATGTGCACCAACCCTCGATGTTTTTCAAAAACCTATCCTACATTGCCACTGCATGTTCCCTGACCTGCCATGCTGAACACCCGCAGGGCTTTTCTCCATCCCACATTGCCACTCACTGCCTATCCTAATTCAGACCCTCCGATTCACACCACCCCGTGATGTTTTTCTCACTCCTACTAGTGAATGTAATGTAACACACACCCATACAATGCGCACCACCCCGCGATGTTTTTCTCACTCTTACTAGTGAATGTAATGTAACACAGACCCATAAAATGCGCACCACCCCGTGATGTTTTTCTCACTCCTACTAGTGAATGTAATGTAACACACACCCATAAAATGCGCTCCACCCGGTGATGTTTTTCTCAGTCCTACTAGTGAATGTAATGTAACACACACCCATACAATGCGCACCACCCCGCGATGTTTTTCAGAAACCTATCCTACTTTGCCACTGCATGTTCACTGACCTCCCCTTGCTCACCACCCCGCGGTGCTTTTCTCCATCCTATATTGCCACTCACTGCCGATTCTAATTCAGACCCTCCGAATCACACCACCCCGTGATGTTTTTCCCACTCCTACTAGTGAATGTAATGTAACACACACCCATACAATGCGCACCACCCAGTGATGTTTTTCTCACTCCTACTAGTGAATGTAATGTAACACACACCCATACAATGCGCACCACCCCGTGATGTTTTTCTCACTCCTACTAGTGAATGTAATGTAACACACACCCATACAATGCGCACCACCCCGCGATGTTTTTCAGAAACCTATCCTACATTGCCACTGCATGTTCCATGACCTCCCCATTCTGACCAGCCCGCGGTGCTTTTCTCGTTCCTACATTGCCACTCACTGCCTATCCTAACTCAGAGCCTGCGATTCACACCACCCCGTGATGTTTTTATCACTCCTACTAGTGAATGAAATGTAACACACACCCATACAATGCGCACCACCCCGTGATGTTTTTCTCCCTCCTACTAGTGAATGTAATGTAACACACAACCATACAATGTGCACCACCCCGAGATGTTTTTCAGAAACCTATCCTACATTGCCAGTGCATGTTCCCTGCCCTCCCCATGCTGACCACCCCGCGGTGCTTTTCTCCATCCTACATTGCCACTCACTGCCTATCCTAATTCAGACCCTGCGATTCACACCACCCCGTGATGTTTTTCTCACTCCTACTAGTGAATGTAATGTAACACACACGCATACAATGCGCACCAGCACGCGATGTTTTTCAGAAACCTATCCTACATTGCCACTGCATGTTCCCTAACCTGCCATGCTGACCACCCGCGGGGCTTTTCTCCATCCCACATTGCCTCTCACTGCCTATCCTAATTCAGACCCTCCTATTCACACCACCCCGTGATGTTTTTCTCACTCCTACTAGTGAATGTAATGTAACACACACCCATATAATGCGCTCCAACCGGTGATGTTTTTCTCAGTCCTACTAGTGAATATAATGTAACACACACCCATACAATGCGCACCACCCCGCGATGTTTTTAAGAAACCTATCCTACTTTGCCACTGCATGTTCACTGACCTCCCCTTGCTCACCACCCCGCGGTGCTTTTCTCCATCCTATATTGCCACTCACTGCCGATCCTAATTCAGACCCTCCGAATCACACCACCCCGTGATGTTTTTCCCACTCCTACTAGTGAATGTAATGTAACACACACCCATACAATGCGCACCACCCCGTGATGTTTTTCTCACTCCTGCTAGTGATAGTAATGTAACACACACCCATACAATGCGCACCACCCCGTGATGTTTTTCTCACTCCTACTAGTGAATGTAATGTAACAGACACCCATACAATGCGCACCACCCCGCGATGTTTTTCTCACTCTTACTAGTGAATGTAATGTAACACAGACCCATAAAATGCGCACCACCCCGTGATGTTTTTCTCACTCCTAGTAGTGAATGTAATGTAACACACACCCATACAATGCGCACCACCCCGCGATGTTTTTCAGAAACCTATCCTACATTGCCACTGCATATTCCCTTACCTCCGCATGCTGAGCACGCCGCGGTGCTTTTCTCCATCATAAATTTCCACTCACTGCCTATCCTAATTCAGACCCTCCGATTCACACCACCCCGTGATGTTTTTCTCACTCCTACTAGTGAATGTAATGTAACACACACCCATACAATGTGCACCAACCCGCGATGTTTTTCAGAAACCTATCCTACATTGCCACTGCATGTTCCCTGACCTGCCATGCTGACCACCCGCGGGGCTTTTCTCCATCCCACATTGCCACTCACTGCCTATCCTAATTCAGACCCTCCGATTCACACCACCCCGTGATGTTTTTCTCACTCCTACTAGTGAATATAATGTAACACACACCCATACAATGCGCTCCACTCGGTGATGTTTTTCTCAGTCCTACTAGTGAATGTAATGTAACACACACCCATACAATGCGCACCACCCCGCGATGTTTTTCAGAAACCTATCCTACTTTGCCACTGCATGTTCACTGACCTCCCCTTGCTCACCACCCCGCGATGCTTTTCTCCATCCTATATTGACACTCACTGCCGATCCTAATTCAGAGCCTCCGAATCACACCACCCCGTGATGTTTTTCCCACTCCTACTAGTGAATGTAATGTAACACACACCCATACAATGCGCACCACCCCGTGATGTTTTTCTCACTCCTACTAGTGAATGTAATGTAACACACACCCATACAATGCGCACCACCCCGTGATGTTTTTCTCACTCCTACTAGTGAATGTAATGTAACACACACCCATACAATGCGCACCACCCCGCGATGTTTTTCTCACTCTTACTAGTGAATGTAATGTAACACAGACCATAAAATGCGCACCACCCCGTGATGTTTTTCTCACTCCTACTAGTGAATGTAACGTAACACACACCCACACAATGCGCACCACCCCGCGATGTTTTTCAGAAACCTATCCTACATTGCCACTGCATGTTCCATGACCTCCCCATTCTGACCAGCCCGCGGTGCTTTTCTCGTTCCTACATTGGCACTCACTGCCTATCCTAACTCAGAGCCTGCGATTCACATCACCCCGTGATGTTTTTATCAATCCTACTAGTGAATGTAATGTAACACACACCCATACAATGCGCACCACCCCGTGATGTTTTTCTCACTCCTACTAGTGAATGTAATGTAACACACAACCATACAATGCGCACCACCCCGCGATGTTTTTCAGAAACCTATCCTACATTGCCATTGCATGTTCCCTGCCCTCCACATGCTGACCACCCCGCGGTGCTTTTCTCCATCCTACATTGCCACTCACTGCCTATCCTAATTCAGACCCTGCGATTCACACCACCCCGTGATGTTTTTCTCACTCCTACTAGTGAATGTAATGTAACACACACCCATACAATGCGCACCACCCCGTCATGTGTTTCTCACTCCGACTAGTGAATGTAATGTAACACACACCCATACAATGCGCACCACCCCGCGATGTTTTTCAGAAACCTATCCTACATTGCCAATGCATGTTCCCTGACCTCCCCATGCTGACCACCCTGCGGTGCTTTTCTCCATCCCACATTGCCACTCACTGCCTATCCTAAATCAGACCCTCCGATTCACACCACCCCGTGATGTTTTTCTCACTCCTACTAGTGAATGTTATGTAACGCACACCCAAACAATGCGCACCACCCCGCGATATTTTTCAGAAACCTATCCTACATTGCCACTGCATGTCCCCTGACGTCCCCATGCTGACCACCTCGCGGTGCTTTTCTCCATCCTACATTGCCACTCACTGCCTATCCTAATTCAGACCCTCCGATTCACACAACCCCGTGATGTTTTTCTCACTCCTACTAGTGAATGTAATGTAACACACACCCATACAATGCGCACCACCCCGTGATATTTTTCAGAAAAATATCCTACATTGCCACTGCATGTTCCCTGACCTCCCCATGCTGACCACCCCGCGGTGCTTTTCTCCATCCTACATTGCCACTCACTGACTATCCTAATTCAGACCCTCCGATTCACACCACCCCGTGATGTTTTTCTCACTCCTACTAGTGAACGTAATGTAACACACACCCATACAATGCGCACCACCGCGTGATGTTTTTCTCACTCCTACTAGTGAATGTAATGTAACACACACCCATACAATGCGCACCACCCCGTGATGATTTTCTCACTCCTACTAGTGAATGTAATGTAACACACATACATACAATGCGCACCACCACGCGATGTTTTTCAGAAACCTATCCTACATTGCCACTGCATGTTCCATGACCTCCCCATTCTGACCACCCCGTGGTGCTTTTCTCCATCCTACATTGCCACTCACTGCCTATCCTAATTCAGACGCTCTGATTCACACCACCCCGTGATGTTTTTCTCACTCCTATTAGTCAATGTAATGTAACACAAACCCATACAATGCGCACCACCCCGTGATGTTTTGCTCACTCCTACTAGTGAATATAATGTAACACACACACATACAATGCGCACCACCCCGTGATGTTTTTCTCACTCCTACTAGTGAATGTAATGTAACACACACCCATACAATACGCACCACACCACGATGTTTTTCAGAAACCTATCCTACTTTGCCACTGCATGTTCCCTGACCTCCCCATGCTGACGAACCCGCGGTGCTTTTCTCCATCATTCATTGCCACTCACTGCCTATCCTAATACAGACCCTCCAATTCTCACCACCCCGTGATGTTTTTCTCACTCCTACTAGTGAATGTAATGTAACACACACCCAAACAATGCGCACTACCCCGTGATGTTTTTCTCACTCCTACTAGTGAATGTAATGTAACACACACCCATACAATGCGCACCACCCCGCGATGTTTTTCAGAAACCTATCCTACATTGCCACTGCATGTTCCCTGACCTCCCCATGCTGTCCACCCCGCGGTGCTTTTCTCCATCCTACATTGCCACTCACTGCCTATCCTAATTCAGACCATGCGATTCACACCACCCCGTGATGTTTTTCTCACTCCTACTAGTGAATGTAATGTAACACACACCCATACAATGCGCACCACCCCGTGATATTTTTCTCACTCCTACTAGTGAATGTAATGTAAAACACACCCATACTATGCGCACTACCCCGCGATGTTTTTCAGAAACCTATCCTACATTGCCACTGCATGTTCCCTGACATCACCATGTTGACCACCCCGCGGTGCTTTTCTCCATCCGACATTGCCACTCACTGCCTATCCTAAATCAGACCCTCCGATTCACACCACCCCGTGATGTTTTTCTCACTCCTACTAGTGAATGTAATGTAACACACACCCATACAATGCGCTCCACCCAGTGATGTTTTTCTCAGTCCTACTAGTGAATGTAATGTAACACACACCCATACAATGCGCACCACCCCGCGCTGTTTTTCAGAAACCTATCCTACTTTGCCACTGCATGTTCACTGACCTCCCCTTGCTCACCACCCCGCGGTGCTTTTCTCCATCCTATATTGCCACTCACTGCCGATCCTAATTCAGAGCCTCCGAATCACACCACCCCGTGATGTTTTTCCCACTCCTACTAGTGAATGTAATGTAACACACACCCATACAATGCGCACCACCCCGTGATGTTTTTCTCACTCCTACTAGTGAATGTAATGTAACACACACCCATACAATGCGCACCACCCCGTGATGTTTTTCTCACTCCTACTAGTGAATGTAATGTAACACACACCCATACAATGCGCACCACCCCGCGATGTTTTTCTCACTCTTACTAGTGAATGTAATGTAACACACACCCATACAATGCGCACTACCCCGCGATGTTTTTCAGAAACCTATCCTACATTGCCACTGCATGTTCAATGACCTCCTCATTTTGACCAGCCCGCGGTGCTTTTCTCGTTCCTACATTGCCACTCACTGCCTATCCTAACTCAGAGCCTGCGATTCACACCACCCCGTGATGTTTTTATCACTCCTACTAGTGAATGTAATGTAACACACACCCATACAATGCGCACCACCCCGTGATGTTTTTCTCACTCCTACTAGTGAATGTAATGTAACACACAACCATACAATGCGCACCACCCCGCGATGTTTTTCAGAAACCTATCCTACACTGCCATTGCATGTTCCCTGCCCTCCCCATGCTGACCACCACGCGGTGCTTTTCTCCATCCTACATTGCCACTCACTGCCTATCCTAATTCAGACCCTGCGATTCACACCACCCCGTGATGTTTTTCTCACTCCTACTAGTGAATGTAATGTAACACACACGCATACAATGCGCACCAGCACGCAATGTTTTTCAGAAACCTATCCTACATTGCCACTGCATGTTCCCTTACCTCCCCATGCTGAGCACGCCGCGGTGCTTTTCTCCATCATACATTTCCACTCACTGCCTATCCTAATTCAGACCCTCCGATTCACACCACCCCGTGATGTTTTTCTCACTCCTACTAGTGAATGTAATGTAACACACACCCATACAATGTGCACCAACCCGCGATGTTTTTCAGAAACCTATCCTACATTGCCACTGCATGTTCCCTGACCTGCCATGCTGACCACCCGCGGGGCTTTTCTCCATCCCACATTGCCACTCACTGCCTATCCTAATTCAGACCCTCCGATTCACACCACCCCGTGATGTTTTTCTCACTCCTACTAGTGAATGTAATGTAACACACACCCATACAATGCGCTCCACCCTGTTATGTTTTTCTCTGTCCTACTAGTGAATGTAATGTAACACACACGCATACAATGCGCACCAGCACGCGATGTTTTTCAGAAACCTATCCTACATTGCCACTGCATGTTCCCTTACCTCCCCATGCTGAGCACGCCGCGGTGCTTTTCTCCATCATAAATTTCCACTCACTGCCTATCCTAATTCAGACCCTCCGATTCACACCACCCCGTGATGTTTTTCTCACTCCTACTAGTGAATGTCATGTAACACACACCCATACAATATGCACCAACCCTCGATGTTTTTCAGAAACCTATCCTACATTGCCACTGCATGTTCCCTGACCTGCCATGCTGACCACCCGCGGGGCTTTTCTCCATCCCACATTGCCACTCACTGCCTATCCTAATTCAGACCCTCCGATTCACACCACCCCGTGATGTTTTTCTCACTCCTACTAGTGAATGTAATGTAACACACACCCATACAATGCGCACCACCCCGCGATGTTTTTCTCACTCTTACTAGTGAATGTAATGTAACACAGACCCATAAAATGCGCACCACCCCGTGATGTTTTTCTCACTCCTACTAGTGAATGTAATGTAACACACACCCATACAATGCGCTCCACCCGGTGATGTTTTTCTCAGTCCTACTAGTGAATGTAATGTAACACACACCCATACAATGCGCACCACCCCGCGATGTTTTTCAGAAACCTATCCTACTTTGCCACTGCATGTTCACTGACCTCCCCTTGCTCACCACCCCGCGGTGCTTTTCTCCATCCTATATTGCCACTCACTGCCGATTCTTATTCAGACCCTCCGAATCACACCACCCCGTGATGTTTTTCCCACTCCTACTAGTGAATGTAATGTAACACACACCCATACAATGCGCACCACCCAGTGATGTTTTTCTCACTCCTACTAGTGAATGTAATGTAACACACACCCATACAATGCGCACCACCCCGTGATGTTTTTCTCACTCCTACTAGTGAATGTAATGTAACACACACCCATACAATGCGCACCACCCCGCGATGTTTTTCAGAAACCTATCCTACATTGCCACTGCATGTTCCATGACCTCCCCATTCTGACCAGCCCGCGGTGCTTTTCTCGTTCCTACATTGCCACTCACTGCCTATCCTAACTCAGAGCCTGCGATTCACACCAGCCCGTGATGTTTTTATCACTCCTACTAGTGAATGAAATGTAACACACACCCATACAATGCGCACCACCCCGTGATGTTTTTCTCACTCCTACTAGTGAATGTAATGTAACACACAACCATACAATGCGCACCACCCCGCGATGTTTTTCAGAAACCTATCCTACATTGCCATTGCATGTTCCCTGCCCTCCCCATGCTGACCACCCCGCGGTGCTTTTCTCCATCCTACATTGCCACTCACTGCCTATCCTAATTCAGACCCTGCAATTCACACCACCCCGTGATGTTTTTCTCACTCCTACTAGTGAATGTAATGTAACACACACGCATAAAATGCGCACCAGCACGCAAAGTTTTTCAGAAACCTAACCTACATTGCCACTGCATGTTCCCTTACCTCCCCATGCTGAGCACGCCGTGGTGCTTTTCTCCATCATACATTTCCACTCACTGCCTATCCTAATTCAGACCCTCCGATTCACACCAACCCGTGATGTTTTTCTCACTCCTACTAGTGAATGTAATGTAACACACACCCATACAATATGCACCAACCCGCGATGTTTTTCAGAAACCTATCCTACATTGCCACTGCATGTTCCCTGACCTGCCATGCTGACCACCCGCGGGGCTTTTCCCCATCCCACATTGCCACTCACTGCCTATCCTAATTCAGACCCTCCGATTCACACCACCCCGTGATGTTTTTCTCACTCCTACTAGTGAATGTAATGTAACACACACTCATACAATGCGCTCCACCCGGTTATGTTTTTCTCAGTCCTACTAGTGAATGTAATGTAACACACACGCATACAATGCACACCAGCACGCGATGTTTTTCAGAAACCTATCCTACATTGCCACTGCATGTTCCCTTACCTCCCCATGCTGAGCATGCCGCGGTGCTTTTCTCCATCATACATTTCCACTCACTGCCTATCCTAATTCATACCCTCCGTTTCACACCACCCCGTGATGTTTTTCTCACTCCTACTAGTGAATGTAATGTAACACACACCCATACAATGTGCACCAACCCTCGATATTTTTCAGAAACCTATCCTACATTGCCACTGCATGTTCCCTGAACTGCCATGCTGACCACCTGCGGGGCTTTTCTCCATCCCACATTGCCACTCACTGCCTATCCTAATTCAGACCCTCCAATTCAAACTACCCCGTGATGTTTTTCTCACTCCTACTAGTGAATGTAATGTAACACACACCCATACAATGCGCACCACCCCGCGATGTTTTTCTCACTCTTACTAGTGAATGTAATGTAACACAGACCCATAAAATGCGCACCAGCCCGTGATGTTTTTCTCACTCCTACTAGTGAATGTAATGTAACACACACCCATACAATGCGCTCCACCCGGTGATGTTTTTCTCAGTCCTACTAGTGAATGTAATGTAACACACACCCATACAATGCGCACCACCCCGCGATGTTTTTCAGAAACCTATCCTACTTTGCCACTGCATGTTCACTGACCTCCCCTTGCTCACCACCCCGCGGTGCTTTTCTCCATCCTATATTGCCACTCACTGTCGATTCTAATTCAGACCCTCCGAATCACACCACCCCGTGATGTTTTTCCCACTCCTACTAGTGAATGTAATGTAACACACACCCATACAATGCGCACCACACCGCGTTGTTTTTCAGAAAACTATCCTACATTGCCACTTCATGTTCCCTGACCTCCCCATGCTGACCACCGCGCGGTGATTTTCTCCATCCTACATTGCCACTCACTGCCTATCCTAATTCAGACCCTCCGATTCACACCACCCCGTGATGTTTTTTTCACTTCTACTAGTGAATGTAATGTAACACACATCCATACAATGCGCACCAACCCGTGATGTTTTTCTCACTCCTACTAGTGAATGTAATGTAACACACACGCATACAATGCGCACCAGCACGCGATGTTTATCAGAAACCTATCCTACATTGCCACTGCATGTTCCCTTACCTCCACATGCTGAGCACGCTGCGGTGCTTTTCTCCATCATACATTTCCACTCACTGCCTATCCTAATTCAGACCCTCCGATTCACACCACCCCGTGATGTTTTTCTCACTCCTACTAGTGAATGTAATGTAACACACACCCATACAATGTGCACCAACCCGCGATGTTTTTCAGAAACCTATCCTACATTGCCACTGCATGTTCCCTGACCTGCCATGCTGACCACCCGCGGGGCTTTTCTCCACCCACATTGCCACTCACTGCCTATCCTAATTCAGACCCTCCGATTCACACCACCCCGTGATGTTTTTCTCACTCCTACTAGTGAATGTAATGTAACACACACCCATACAATGCGCTCCACCCGGTGATGTTTTTCTCAGTCCTACTAGTGAATGTAATGTAACACACACCCATACAATGCGCACCACCCCGCCATGTTTTTCAGAAACCTATCCTACTTTGCCACTGCATGTTCACTGACCTCCCCTTGCTCACCACCCCGCGGTGCTTTTCTCCATCCTATATTGCCACTCACTGCCGATTCTAATTCAGACCCTCCGAATCACACCACCCCGTGATGTTTTTCCCACTCCTACTAGTGAATGTAATGTAACACACACCCATACAATGCGCACCACCCCGTGATGTTTTTCTCACTCCTACTAGTGAATGTAATGTAACACACACCCATACAATGCGCACCACCCCGTGATGTTTTTCTCACTCCTACTAGTGAATGTAATGTAACACACACCCATACAATGCGCACCACCCCGCGATGTTTTTCAGAAACCTATCCTACATTGCCACTGCATGTTCCATGACCTCCTCATTTTGACCAGCCCGCGGTGCTTTTCTCGTTCCTACATTGCCACTCACTGCCTATCCTAACTCAGAGCCTGCGATTCACACCACCCCGTGATGTTTTTATCACTCCTACTAGTGAATGTAATGTAACACACACCCATACAATGCGCACCACCCCGTGATGTTTTTCTCACTCCTACTAGTTAATGTAATGTAACACACAACCATACAATGCGCACCACCCCGCGATGTTTTTCAGAAACCTATCCTACATTGCCATTGCATGTTCCCTGCCCTCCCCATGCTGACCACCACGCGGTGCTTTTCTCCATCCTACATTGCCACTCACTGCCTATCCTAATTCAGACCCTGCGATTCACACCACCCCGTGATGTTTTTCTCACTCCTACTAGTGAATGTAATGTAACACACACGCATACAATGCGCACCAGCACGCAATGTTTTTCAGAAACCTATCCTACATTGCCACTGCATGTTCCCTTACCTCCCCATGCTGAGCACGCCGCGGTGCTTTTCTCCATCATACATTTCCACTCACTGCCTATCCTAATTCAGACCCTCCGATTCACACCACCCCGTGATGTTTTTCTCACTCCTACTAGTGAATGTAATGTAACACACACCCATACAATGTGCACCAACCCGCGATTTTTTTCAGAAACCTATCCTACATTGCCACTGCATGTTCCCTGACCTGCCATGCTGACCACCCGCGGGGCTTTTCTCCATTCCACATTGCCACTCACTGCCTATCCTAATTCAGACCCTCCGATTCACACCACCCCGTGATGTTTTTCTCACTCCTACTAGTGAATGTAATGTAACACACACCCATACAATGCGCTCCACACGGTTATGTTTTTCTCAGTCCTACTAGTGAATGTAATGTAACACACACGCATACAATGCGCACCAGCACGCGATGTTTTTCATAAACCTATCCTACATTGCCAATGCATGTTCCCTTACCTCCCCATGCTGAGCACGCCGCGGTGCTTTTCTCCATCATACATTTCCACTCACTGCCTATCCTAATTCAGACCCTCCGATTCACACCACCCCGTGATGTTTTTCTCACTCCTACTAGTGAATGTAATGTAACACACACCCATACAATGTGCACCAACCCTCGATGTTTTTCAAAAACCTATCCTACATTGCCACTGCATGTTCCCTGACCTGCCATGCTGAACACCCGCAGGGCTTTTCTCCATCCCACATTGCCACTCACTGCCTATCCTAATTCAGACCCTCCGATTCACACCACCCCGTGATGTTTTTCTCACTCCTACTAGTGAATGTAATGTAACACACACCCATACAATGCGCACCACCCCGCGATGTTTTTCTCACTCTTACTAGTGAATGTAATGTAACACAGACCCATAAAATGCGCACCACCCCGTGATGTTTTTCTCACTCCTACTAGTGAATGTAATGTAACACACACCCATAAAATGCGCTCCACCCGGTGATGTTTTTCTCAGTCCTACTAGTGAATGTAATGTAACACACACCCATACAATGCGCACCACCCCGCGATGTTTTTCAGAAACCTATCCTACTTTGCCACTGCATGTTCACTGACCTCCCCTTGCTCACCACCCCGCGGTGCTTTTCTCCATCCTATATTGCCACTCACTGCCGATTCTAATTCAGACCCTCCGAATCACACCACCCCGTGATGTTTTTCCCACTCCTACTAGTGAATGTAATGTAACACACACCCATACAATGCGCACCACCCAGTGATGTTTTTCTCACTCCTACTAGTGAATGTAATGTAACACACACCCATACAATGCGCACCACCCCGTGATGTTTTCTCACTCCTACTAGTGAATGTAATGTAACACACACCCATACAATGCGCACCACCCCGCGATGTTTTTCAGAAACCTATCCTACATTGCCACTGCATGTTCCATGACCTCACCATTCTGACCAGCCCGCGGTGCTTTTCTCGTTCCTACATTGCCACTCACTGCCTATCCTAACTCAGAGCCTGCGATTCACACCACCCCGTGATGTTTTTATCACTCCTACTAGTGAATGAAATGTAACACACACCCATACAATGCGCACCACCCCGTGATGTTTTTCTCCCTCCTACTAGTGAATGTAATGTAACACACAACCATACAATGTGCACCACCCCGAGATGTTTTTCAGAAACCTATCCTACATTGCCAGTGCATGTTCCCTGCCCTCCCCATGCTGACCACCCCGCGGTGCTTTTCTCCATCCTACATTGCCACTCACTGCCTATCCTAATTCAGACCCTGCGATTCACACCACCCCGTGATGTTTTTCTCACTCCTACTAGTGAATGTAATGTAACACACACGCATACAATGCGCACCAGCACGCGATGTTTTTCAGAAACCTATCCTACATTGCCACTGCATGTTCCCTAACCTGCCATGCTGACCACCCGCGGGGCTTTTCTCCATCCCACATTGCCTCTCACTGCCTATCCTAATTCAGACCCTCCTATTCACACCACCCCGTGATGTTTTTCTCACTCCTACTAGTGAATGTAATGTAACACACACCCATATAATGCGCTCCAACCGGTGATGTTTTTCTCAGTCCTACTAGTGAATATAATGTAACACACACCCATACAATGCGCACCACCCCGCGATGTTTTTAAGAAACCTATCCTACTTTGCCACTGCATGTTCACTGACCTCCCCTTGCTCACCACCCCGCGGTGCTTTTCTCCATCCTATATTGCCACTCACTGCTGATCCTAATTCAGACCCTCCGAATCACACCACCCCGTGATGTTTTTCCCACTCCTACTAGTGAATGTAATGTAACACACACCCATACAATGCGCACCACCCCGTGATGTTTTTCTCACTCCTGCTAGTGATAGTAATGTAACACACACCCATACAATGCGCACCACCCCGTGATGTTTTTCTCACTCCTACTAGTGAATGTAATGTAACAGACACCCATACAATGCGCACCACCCCGCGATGTTTTTCTCACTCTTACTAGTGAATGTAATGTAACACAGACCCATAAAATGCGCACCACCCCGTGATGTTTTTCTCACTCCTAGTAGTGAATGTAATGTAACACACACCCATACAATGCGCACCACCCCGCGATGTTTTTCAGAAACCTATCCTACATTGCCACTGCATATTCCCTTACCTCCGCATGCTGAGCACGCCGCGGTGCTTTTCTCCATCATAAATTTCCACTCACTGCCTATCCTAATTCAGACCCTCCGATTCACACCACCCCGTGATGTTTTTCTCACTCCTACTAGTGAATGTAATGTAACACACACCCATACAATGTGCACCAACCCGCGATGTTTTTCAGAAACCTATCCTACATTGCCACTGCATGTTCCCTGACCTGCCATGCTGACCACCCGCGGGGCTTTTCTCCATCCCACATTGCCACTCACTGCCTATCCTAATTCAGACCCTCCGATTCACACCACCCCGTGATGTTTTTCTCACTCCTACTAGTGAATATAATGTAACACACACCCATACAATGCGCTCCACTCGGTGATGTTTTTCTCAGTCCTACTAGTGAATGTAATGTAACACACACCCATACAATGCGCACCACCCCGCGATGTTTTTCAGAAACCTATCCTACTTTGCCACTGCATGTTCACTGACCTCCCCTTGCTCACCACCCCGCGATGCTTTTCTCCATCCTATATTGACACTCACTGCCGATCCTAATTCAGAGCCTCCGAATCACACCAACCCGTGATGTTTTTCCCACTCCTACTAGTGAATGTAATGTAACACACACCCATACAATGCGCACCACCCCGTGATGTTTTTCTCACTCCTACTAGTGAATGTAATGTAACACACACCCATACAATGCGCACCACCCCGTGATGTTTTTCTCACTCCTACTAGTGAATGTAATGTAACACACACCCATACAATGCGCACCACCCCGCGATGTTTTTCTCACTCTTACTAGTGAATGTAATGTAACACAGACCATAAAATGCGCACCACCCCGCGATGTTTTTCTCACTCCTACTAGTGAATGTAACGTAACACACACCCACACAATGCGCACCACCCCGCGATGTTTTTCAGAAACCTATCCTACATTGCCACTGCATGTTCCATGACCTCCCCATTCTGACCAGCCCGCGGTGCTTTTCTCGTTCCTACATTGGCACTCACTGCCTATCCTAACTCAGAGCCTGCGATTCACATCACCCCGTGATGTTTTTATCAATCCTACTAGTGAATGTAATGTAACACACACCCATACAATGCGCACCACCCCGTGATGTTTTTCTCACTCCTACTAGTGAATGTAATGTAACACACAACCATACAATGCGCACCACCCCGCGATGTTTTTCAGAAACCTATCCTACATTGCCATTGCATGTTCCCTGCCCTCCACATGCTGACCACCCCGCGGTGCTTTTCTCCATCCTACATTGCCACTCACTGCCTATCCTAATTCAGACCCTGCGATTCACACCACCCCGTGATGTTTTTCTCACTCCTACTAGTGAATGTAATGTAACACACACCCATACAATGCGCACCACCCCGTCATGTGTTTCTCACTCCGACTAGTGAATGTAATGTAACACACACCCATACAATGCGCACCACCCCGCGATGTTTTTCAGAAACCTATCCTACATTGCCAATGCATGTTCCCTGACCTCCCCATGCTGACCACCCTGCGGTGCTTTTCTCCATCCCACATTGCCACTCACTGCCTATCCTAAATCAGACCCTCCGATTCACACCACCCCGTGATGTTTTTCTCACTCCTACTAGTGAATGTTATGTAACGCACACCCAAACAATGCGCACCACCCCGCGATATTTTTCAGAAACCTATCCTACATTGCCACTGCATGTCCCCTGACGTCCCCATGCTGACCACCTCGCGGTGCTTTTCTCCATCCTACATTGCCACTCACTGCCTATCCTAATTCAGACCCTCCGATTCACACAACCCCGTGATGTTTTTCTCACTCCTACTAGTGAATGTAATGTAACACACACCCATACAATGCGCACCACCCCGTGATATTTTTCAGAAAAATATCCTACATTGCCACTGCATGTTCCCTGACCTCCCCATGCTGACCACCCCGCGGTGCTTTTCTCCATCCTACATTGCCACTCACTGACTATCCTAATTCAGACCCTCCGATTCACACCACCCCGTGATGTTTTTCTCACTCCTACTAGTGAACGTAATGTAACACACACCCATACAATGCGCACCACCGCGTGATGTTTTTCTCACTCCTACTAGTGAATGTAATGTAACACACACCCATACAATGCGCACCACCCCGTGATGATTTTCTCACTCCTACTAGTGAATGTAATGTAACACACATACATACAATGCGCACCACCACGCGATGTTTTTCAGAAACCTATCCTACATTGCCACTGCATGTTCCATGACCTCCCCATTCTGACCACCCCGTGGTGCTTTTCTCCATCCTACATTGCCACTCACTGCCTATCCTAATTCAGACGCTCTGATTCACACCACCCCGTGATGTTTTTCTCACTCCTATTAGTCAATGTAATGTAACACAAACCCATACAATGCGCACCACCCCGTGATGTTTTGCTCACTCCTACTAGTGAATATAATGTAACACACACACATACAATGCGCACCACCCCGTGATGTTTTTCTCACTCCTACTAGTGAATGTAATGTAACACACACCCATACAATACGCACCACACCACGATGTTTTTCAGAAACCTATCCTACTTTGCCACTGCATGTTCCCTGACCTCCCCATGCTGACGAACCCGCGGTGCTTTTCTCCATCATTCATTGCCACTCACTGCCTATCCTAATACAGACCCTCCAATTCTCACCACCCCGTGATGTTTTTCTCACTCCTACTAGTGAATGTAATGTAACACACACCCAAACAATGCGCACTACCCCGTGATGTTTTTCTCACTCCTACTAGTGAATGTAATGTAACACACACCCATACAATGCGCACCACCCCGCGATGTTTTTCAGAAACCTATCCTACATTGCCACTGCATGTTCCCTGACCTCCCCATGCTGTCCACCCCGCGGTGCTTTTCTCCATCCTACATTGCCACTCACTGCCTATCCTAATTCAGACCATGCGATTCACACCACCCCGTGATGTTTTTCTCACTCCTACTAGTGAATGTAATGTAACACACACCCATACAATGCGCACCACCCCGTGATATTTTTCTCACTCCTACTAGTGAATGTAATGTAAAACACACCCATACTATGCGCACCACCCCGCGATGTTTTTCAGAAACCTATCCTACATTGCCACTGCATGTTCCCTGACATCACCATGTTGACCACCCCGCGGTGCTTTTCTCCATCCGACATTGCCACTCACTGCCTATCCTAAATCAGACCCTCCGATTCACACCACCCCGTGATGTTTTTCTCACTCCTACTAGTGAATGTAATGTAACACACACCCATACAATGCGCTCCACCCAGTGATGTTTTTCTCAGTCCTACTAGTGAATGTAATGTAACACACACCCATACAATGCGCACCACCCCGCGCTGTTTTTCAGAAACCTATCCTACTTTGCCACTGCATGTTCACTGACCTCCCCTTGCTCACCACCCCGCGGTGCTTTTCTCCATCCTATATTGCCACTCACTGCCGATCCTAATTCAGAGCCTCCGAATCACACCACCCCGTGATGTTTTTCCCACTCCTACTAGTGAATGTAATGTAACACACACCCATACAATGCGCACCACCCCGTGATGTTTTTCTCACTCCTACTAGTGAATGTAATGTAACACACACCCATACAATGCGCACCACCCCGTGATGTTTTTCTCACTCCTACTAGTGAATGTAATGTAACACACACCCATACAATGCGCACCACCCCGCGATGTTTTTCTCACTCTTACTAGTGAATGTAATGTAACACAGACCCATAAAATGCGCACCACCCCGTGATGTTTTTCTCACTCCTACTAATGAATGTAATGTAACACACACCCATAAAATGCGCTCCACCCGGTGATGTTTTTCTCAGTCCTACTAGTGAATGTAATGTAACACACACCCATACAATGCGCACCACCCCGCGATGTTTTTCAGAAACCTATCCTACTTTGCCACTGCATGTTCACTGACCTCCCCTTGCTCACCACCCCGCGGTGCTTTTCTCCATCCTATATTGCCACTCACTGCCGATTCTAATTCAGACCCTCCGAATCACACCACCCCGTGATGTTTTTCCCACTCCTACTAGTGAATGTAATGTAACACACACCCATACAATGCGCACCACCCAGTGATGTTTTTCTCACTCCTACTAGTGAATGTAATGTAACACACACCCATACAATGCGCACCACCCCGTGATGTTTTTATCACTCCTACTAGTGAATGTAATGTAACACACACCCATACAATGCGCACCACCCCGCGATGTTTTTCAGAAACCTATCCTACATTGCCACTGCATGTTCCATGACCTCCCCATTCTGACCAGCCCGCGGTGCTTTTCTTGTTCCTACATTGCCACTCACTGCCTATCCTAACTCAGAGCCTGCGATTCACACCACCCCGTGATGTTTTTATCACTCCTACTAGTGAATGAAATGTAACACACACCCATACAATGCGCACCACCCCGTGATGTTTTTCTCCCTCCTACTAGTGAATGTAATGTAACACACAACCATACAATGCGCACCACCCCGAGATGTTTTTCAGAAACCTATCCTACATTGCCAGTGCATGTTCCCTGCCCTCCCCATGCTGACCACCCCGCGGTGCTTTTCTCCATCCTACATTGCCACTCACTGCCTATCCTAATTCAGACCCTGCGATTCACACCACCCCGTGATGTTTTTCTCACTCCTACTAGTGAATGTAATGTAACACACACGCATACAATGCGCACCAGCACGCGATGTTTTTCAGAAACCTATCCTACATTGCCACTGCATGTTCCCTAACCTGCCATGCTGACCACCCGCGGGGCTTTTCTCCATCCCACATTGCCTCTCACTGCCTATCCTAATTCAGACCCTCCTATTCACACCACCCCGTGATGTTTTTCTCACTCCTACTAGTGAATGTAATGTAACACACACCCATATAATGCGCTCCAACCGGTGATGTTGTTCTCAGTCCTACTAGTGAATATAATGTAACACACACCCATACAATGCGCACCACCCCGCGATGTTTTTAAGAAACCTATCCTACTTTGCCACTGCATGTTCACTGACCTCCCCTTGCTCACCACCCCGCGGTGCTTTTCTCCATCCTATATTGCCACTCACTGCCGATCCTAATTCAGACCCTCCGAATCACACCACCCCGTGATGTTTTTCCCACTCCTACTAGTGAATGTAATGTAACACACACCCATACAATGCGCACCACCCCGTGATGTTTTTCTCACTCCTGCTAGTGATAGTAATGTAACACACACCCATACAATGCGCACCACCCCGTGATGTTTTTCTCACTCCTACTAGTGAATGTAATGTAACAGACACCCATACAATGCGCACCACCCCGCGATGTTTTTCTCACTCTTACTAGTGAATGTAATGTAACACAGACCCATAAAATGCGCACCACCCCGTGATGTTTTTCTCACTCCTAGTAGTGAATGTAATGTAACACACACCCATACAATGCGCACCACCCCGCGATGTTTTTCAGAAACCTATCCTACATTGCCACTGCATATTCCCTTACCTCCGCATGCTGAGCACGCCGCGGTGCTTTTCTCCATCATAAATTTCCAGTCACTGCCTATCCTAATTCAGACCCTCCGATTCACACCACCCCGTGATGTTTTTCTCACTCCTACTAGTGAATGTAATGTAACACACACCCATACAATGTGCACCAACCCGCGATGTTTTTCAGAAACCTATCCTACATTGCCACTGCATGTTCCCTGACCTGCCATGCTGACCACCCGCGGGGCTTTTCTCCATCCCACATTGCCACTCACTGCCGATCCTAATTCAGACCCTCCGAATCACACCACCCCGTGATGTTTTTCCCACTCCTACTAGTGAATGTAATGTAACACACACCCATACAATGCGCACCACCCCGTGATGTTTTTCTCACTCCTGCTAGTGATAGTAATGTAACACACACCCATACAATGCGCACCACCCCGTGATGTTTTTCTCACTCCTACTAGTGAATGTAATGTAACACACACCCATACAATGCGCACCACCCCGCGATGTTTTTCTCACTCTTACTAGTGAATGTAATGTAACACAGACCATAAAATGCGCACCACCCCGTGATGTTTTTCTCACTCCTACTAGTGAATGTAACGTAACACACACCCACACAATGCGCACCACCCCGCGATGTTTTTCAGAAACCTATCCTACATTGCCACTGCATGTTCCATGACCTCCCCATTCTGACCAGCCCGCGGTGCTTTTCTCGTTCCTACATTGGCACTCACTGCCTATCCTAACTCAGAGCCTGCGATTCACATCACCCCGTGATGTTTTTATCAATCCTACTAGTGAATGTAATGTAACACACACCCATACAATGCGCACCACCCCGTGATGTTTTTCTCACTCCTACTAGTGAATGTAATGTAACACACAACCATACAATGCGCACCACCCCGCGATGTTTTTCAGAAACCTATCCTACATTGCCATTGCATGTTCCCTGCCCTCCACATGCTGACCACCCCGCGGTGCTTTTCTCCATCCTACATTGCCACTCACTGCCTATCCTAATTCAGACCCTGCGATTCACACCACCCCGTGATGTTTTTCTCACTCCTAATAGTGAATGTAATGTAACACACACCCATACAATGCGCACCACCCCGTCATGTGTTTCTCACTCCGACTAGTGAATGTAATGTAACACACACCCATACAATGCGCACCACCCCGCGATGTTTTTCAGAAACCTATCCTACATTGCCAATGCATGTTCCCTGACCTCCCCATGCTGACCACCCTGCGGTGCTTTTCTCCATCCCACATTGCCACTCACTGCCTATCCTAAATCAGACCCTCCGATTCACACCACCCCGTGATGTTTTTCTCACTCCTACTAGTGAATGTTATGTAACGCACACCCAAACAATGCGCACCACCCCGCGATATTTTTCAGAAACCTATCCTACATTGCCACTGCATGTCCCCTGACGTCCCCATGCTGACCACCTCGCGGTGCTTTTCTCCATCCTACATTGCCACTCACTGCCTATCCTAATTCAGACCCTCCGATTCACACAACCCCGTGATGTTTTTCTCACTCCTACTAGTGAATGTAATGTAACACACACCCATACAATGCGCACCACCCCGTGATATTTTTCAGAAAAATATCCTACATTGCCACTGCATGTTCCCTGACCTCCCCATGCTGACCACCCCGCGGTGCTTTTCTCCATCCTACATTGCCACTCACTGACTATCCTAATTCAGACCCTCCGATTCACACCACCCCGTGATGTTTTTCTCACTCCTACTAGTGAACGTAATGTAACACACACCCATACAATGCGCACCACCGCGTGATGTTTTTCTCACTCCTACTAGTGAATGTAATGTAACACACACCCATACAATGCGCACCACCCCGTGATGATTTTCTCACTCCTACTAGTGAATGTAATGTAACACACACCCATACAATGCGCACCACCCCGCGATGTTTTTCAGAAACCTATCCTACATTGCCATTGCATGTTCCCTGCCCTCCCCATGCTGACCACCCCGCGGTGCTTTTTTCCATCCTACATTGCCACTCACTGCCTATCCTCATTCAGACCCTGCGATTCACACCACCCCGTGATGTTTTTCTCACTCCTACTAGTGAATGTAATGTAACACACACCCATACAATGCGCACCACCCCGTCATGTTTTTCTCACTCCGACTAGTGAATATAATGTAACACACACCCATACAATGCGCACCACCCAGCGATGTTTTTCAGAAACCTATCCTACATTGCCAATGCATGTTCCCTGACCTCCCCATGCTGACCACCCCGCGGTGCTTTTCTCCATCCCACATTGCCACTCACTGCCTATCCTAAATCAGACCATCCGATTCACACCACCCCGTGATGTTTTTCTCACTCCAACTAGTGAATGTTATGTAACGCACACCCAAACAATGCGCACCACCCCGCGACATTTTTCAGAAACCTATCCTACATTGCCAATGCATGTCCCCTGACGTCCCCATGCTGACCACCTCGCGGTGCTTTTCTCCATCCTACATCGCCACTCACTGCCTATCCTAATTCAGACCCTCCGATTCACACCACCCCGTGATGTTTTTCTCACTCCTACTAGTGAATGTAATGTAACACACACCCATACAATGCGCACCACCCCGTGATATTTTTCAGAAAAATATCCTACATTGCCACTGCATGTTCCCTGACCTCCCCATGCTGACCACCCCGCGGTGCTTTTCTCCATCCTACATTGCCACTCACTGCCTATCCTAATTCAGACCCTCCGATTCACACCACCCCGTGATGTTTTTCTCACTCCTACTAGTGAATGTAATGTAACACACACCCATACAATGCGCACCACCGCGTGATGTTTTTCTCACTCCTACTAGTGAATGTAATGTAACACACACCCATACAATGCGCACCACCCCGTGATGATTTTCTCACTCCTACTAGTGAATGTAATGTAACACACATACATACAATGCGCACCACCACGCGATGTTTTTCAGAAACCTATCCTACATTGCCACTGCATGTTCCATGACCTCCCCATTCTGACCACCCCGCGGTGCTTTTCTCCATCCTACATTGCCACTCACTGCCTATCCTAATTCAGACGCTCTGATTCACACCACCCCGTGATGTTTTTCTCACTCCTATTAGTCAATGTAATGTAACACAAACCCATACAATGCGCACCACACCGTGATGTTTTGCTCACTCCTACTAGTGAATATAATGTAACACACACACATACAATGCGCACCACCCCGTGATGTTTTTCTCACTCCTACTAGTGAATGTAATGTAACACACACCCATACAATGCGCACCACACCACGATGTTTTTCAGAAACCTATCCTACTTTGCCACTGCATGTTCCCTGACCTCCCCATGCTGACGAACCCGCGGTGCTTTTCTCCAACATTCATTGCCACTCACTGCCTATCCTAATACAGACCCTCCAATTCTCACCACCCCATGATGTTTTTCTCACTCCTACTAGTGAATGTAATGTAACACACACCCAAACAATGCGCACTACCCCGTGATGTTTTTCTCACTCCTACTAGTGAATGTAATGTAACACACACCCATACAATGCGCACCACCCTGCGACCTTTTTCAGAAACCTATCCTACATTGCCACTGCATGTTCCCTGACCTCCCCATGCTGTCCACCCCGCGGTGCTTTTCTCCATCCTACATTGCCACTCACTGCCTATCCTAATTCAGACCATGCGATTCACACCACCCCGTGATGTTTTTCTCACTCCTACTAGTGAATCTAATGTAACACACACCCATACAATGCGCACCACTGCGTCATGTTTTTCTAACTCCTACTAGTGAGTGTAATGTAACACACACCCATACAATGCGCACCACCCCGTGATGTTTTTCTCACTCCTACTAGTGAATGTAATGTAACACACACCCATACAATGCGCACCACCCCGTGATGTTTTTCAGAAACTTATCCTACATTGCCACTGCATGTTCCATGACCTCCCCATTCTGACCACCCCGCAGTGCTATTCTCCATCCTACATTGCCACTCCCTGCCTATCCTAATTCAGACCCTCTGATTCACACCACCCCGTCATGTTTTTCTCACTCTTACTAGTGAATGTAATGTAACACACACCCATACAATGCGCACCACCCCGGGATGTTTTTCTCACTCCTACTAGTGAATGTAATGTAACACACACCCATACAATGCGCACCACCCCGTGATGTTTTTCTCACTCCTACTAGTGAATGTAATGTAACACATACACATACAATGCGCACCACCCCGTGAGGTTTTTCTCATTCCTACTAGTGAATGTAACGTAACACACACCCATACAATGCGCACCACCCCGCGATGTTTTTCAGAAACCTATCCTAAATTGCCACTGCATGTTCCATGACCTCCCCATTCTGACCACCCCGCGGTGATTTTCCCCATCCTACATTGCCACTCACTGCCTATCCTAATTCAGACCCTCTGATTCACACCACCCCGTGATGGTTTTCTCACTCCTACTATTGAATGTAATGTAACACACACCCATACAATGCGCACCCCCCGTGATGTTTTTCTCACTCCTACTAGTGAATGTAATGTAACACACACCCATACAATGCGCACCACCCGGTGATGTTTTTCTCACTCCTACTAGTGAATGTAATGTAACACACAGCCATACAATGCGCACCACCCCGCGTTGTTTTTCAGAAACCTATTCTACTTTGCCACTGCATGTTCCCTGACCTCCCCATGCTGACGGACACGCGGTGCTTTTCTCCATTCTACATTGACACTCACTGTCTATCCTAATTCAGACCCTGCGATTCACACAACCCCGTGATGTATTTCTCACTCCTACTAGTGAATGTAATGTAACACACACCCATACAATGCGCACCACCCCGCGATGTTTTTCTCACTCCTACTAGTGAATGTAATGTAACACACACCCATACAATGCGCACCACCCCGAGATGTTTTTCAGAAACCTATCCTACATTGCCACTGCATGTTCCCTGACCTCCCAATGCTGACCACCCCGCGGTGCTTTTCTCCATCCGACATTGCCACTCACAGCCTATCCTAAATCAGACCCTCCGATTCACACCACCCGTGATGTTTTTCTCACTCCTACTAGTGAATGTTATGTAACACACACCCATACAATGTGCACCACCCCGCAATGTTTTTCAGAAACCTATCCTACATTGCCACTGTATGTTCCCGGACGTCCCCATGCTGACCACCCCGCGGTGCTTTTCTCCATCCTACATTGCCACTCACTGCCTGTCTTAATTCAGACCCTCCGATTCACACCACCCCGTGATGTTTTTCTCACTCCTACTAGTGAATCTAATGTAACACACCCATACAATGCGCACCACCCCGTGATGTTTTTCAGAAAACTATCGTTCATTGCCACTGCATGTTCCCTGACCTCCCCATGCTGACCACCCCGCGGTGCTTTTCTCCATCCTACATTGCCACTCACTGCCTATCCTAATTCAGAACCTCTGATTCACACCACCCGGTGATGTTTTTCTCACTCCTACTAGTGAATGTAATGTAACACACACCCATACGATGCGCACCACCCCGTGATATTTTTCTCACTCCTACTAGTGAATGTAATGTAACACACACCCATACAATGCGCACCACCCCGTGACGTTTTTCTCACTCCTACTAGTGAATGTAATGTAACACACACCCATACAATGCGCACCACCCTGCGATATTTTTCAGAAACCTATCCTACATTGCCACTGCATGTTCCCTGACCTCCCCATGCAGACCAACCCGCGGTGCTTTTCTCCATCCTACATTGCCACTCACTGCCTGTCCTAATTCAGATCCTTCGATTCACACCACTCCGTGATGTTTTTCTCACTCCTACTAGTGAAATTAATGTAACACACACCCATACTATGCGCACCACCGCGTCATGTTTTTCTCACTCCTACTAGTGAGTGTAATGTAACACACCCCCATACAATGCGCACCACCCCGTGATGTTTTTCTCACTCCTACTAGTGAATGTAATGTAACACACACCCATACAATGCGCACCACCCCGTGATGTTTTTCAGAAACTTATCCTACATTGCCACTGCATGTTCCATGACCTCCCCATTCTGACCACCCCGCAGTGCTATTCTCCATCCTACATTGCCACTCCCTGCCTATCCTAATTCAGACCCTCTGATTCACACCACACCGTCATGTTTTTCTCACTCTTACTAGTGAATGTAATGTAACACACACCCATACAATGCGCACCACCACGTGATGTTTTTCTCACTCCTACTAGTGAATGTAATGTAACACACACCCATACAATGCGCACCACCCCGTGATGTTTTTCTCACTCCTACTAGTGAATGTAATGTAACACACACACATACAATGCGCACCACCCCATGAGGTTTTTCTCATTCCTACTAGTGAATGTAACGTAACACACACCCATACAATGCGCACCACCCCGCGATGTTTTTCAGAAACCTATCCTACATTGCCACTGCATCTTCCATGACCTCCCCATTCTGACCATCCCGCGGTGATTTTCCCCATCCTACATTGCCACTCACTGCCTATCCTAATTCAGACCCTCTGATTCACACCACCCCGTGATGTTTTTCTCACTCCTACCATTGAATGTAATGTAACACACACCCATACAATGCGCACCCCCCGTGATGTTTTTCTCACTCCTACTAGTGAATGTAATGTAACACACACCCATACAATGCGCACCACCCGGTGATGTTTTTCTCACTCGTACTAGTGAATGTAATGTAACACACAGCCATACATTGCGCACCACCCCGCGTTGTTTTTCAGAAACCTATTCTACTTTGCCACTGCATGTTCCCTGACCTCCCCATGCTGACCGACACGCGGTGCTTTTCTCCATTCTACATTGACACTCACTGTCTATCCTAATTCAGACCCTGCGATTCACACCACCTCGTGATGTATTTCTCACTCCTACTAGTGAATGTAATGTAACACACACCCATACAATGCGCACCACCCCGCGATGTTTTTCTCACTCCTACTAGTGAATGTAATGTAACACACACCCATACAATGCGCACCACCCTGAGATGTTTTTCAGAAACCTATCCTACATTGCCACTGCATGTTCCCTGACCTCCCAATGCTGACCACCCCGCGGTGCTTTTCTCCATCCGACATTGCCACTCACAGCCTATCCTAAATCAGACCCTCCGATTCACACCACCCCGTGATGTTTTTCTCACTCCTACTAGTGAATGTTATGTAACACACACCCATACAATGTGCACCACCCCGCAATGTTTTTCAGAAACCTATCCTACATTGCCACTGTATGTTCCCGGACGTCCCCATGCTGACCACCCCGCGGTGCTTTTCTCCATCCTACATTGCCACTCACTGCCTATCCTAATTCAAACCCTCCAATTCACACCACCCCGTGATGTTTTTCTCACTCCTACTAGTGAATGTAATGTAACACACACCCATACAATGCGCACCACCCCGTGATGTTTTTCTCACTCCTACTAGTGAATGTAATGTAACACACACCCATACAATGCGCACCACCCCGTGATGTTTTTCTCATTCCTACTAGTGAATGTAATGTAACACACACCCATACAATGCGAACCACCCCGCGATGTTTTTCAGAAACCTATCATACATTGCCAGTGCATGTTCCATGACCTCCCCAATCTGACCACCCCGCGGTGCTTTTCTCCATCCTACATTGCCACTCCCTGCCTATCCTAATTCAGACCCTCTGATTCACACCACCCCGTGATGTTTTTCTCACTCCTACTAGTGAATGTAATGTAACACACACCCATACAATGCGCACCACCCGGTGATGTTTTTCTCACTCCTACTAGTGAATGTAATGTAACACACACCCATACAATGCGCACCACCCCGTGATGTTTTTCTCACTCCTACTAGTGAATGTAATGTAACACACACCCATACAATGCGCACCACCCCACGATGTTTTTCAGAAACCTATCCTATATTGCCACTGCATGTTCCATGACCTCCAAATTCTGACCAACCCGCGGTGCTTTTCTCCATCCTACATTGCAACTCACTGCCTATCCTAATTCAGACCCTGCGATTCGCACCACCCCGTGATGTATTTCTCACTCCTACTAGTGAATGTAATGTAACACACCCATACAATGCGCACCACCCCGTGATGTTTTTCTCACTCCTACTAGTGAATGTAATGTAACGCACACCCATACAATGCGCACCACCCCGAGATGTTTTTCAGAAACCTATCCTACATTGCCACTGCATGTTCCCTAACCTCCACATGCTGACCACCCCGCGGTGCTTTTCTCCATCCGACATTGCCACTCATTGCCTATCCTAAATCAAACCCTCCGATTCACACCACACCGTGATGTTTTTCTCACTCCTACTAGTGAATGTTATGTAACACACACCCATACAATGTGCACCACCCCGCAATGTTTTTCCGAAACCTATCCTACATTGCCACTGTATGTTCCCGGACGTCCCCATGCTGACCACCCCGTGGTGCTTTTCTCCATCCTACATTGACACTCACTGCCTATCCTAATTCAAACCCTCCAATTCACACCACCCTGTGATGTTTTTCTCACTCCTACTAGTGAATGTAATGTAACACACACCCATACAATGCGCACCACCCCGTGATGTTTTTCTCATTCCTACTAGTGAATGTAATGTAACACACACCCATACAATGCGCACCACCCCGCGATGTTTTTCAGAAACCTATCCTACATTGCCACTGCATGTTCCATGACCTCCCCATTCTGACCACCCCGCGGTGCTTTTCTCCATCCTACATTGCCACTCACTGCCTGTCCTAATTCAGACCCTCTGATTCACACCACCCCGTGATGTTTTTCTCACTCCTACTAGTGAATGTAATGTAACACACACCCATACAATGCGCACCACCCTGTGATGTTTTTCTCACTCCTACTAGTGAATGTAATGTAACACACACCCATACAATGCGCACCACCCCGTGATGTTTTTCTCACTCCTACTAGTGAACGTAATGTAACACACACCCATACAATGCGCACCACCCCGCGATGTTTTTCAGAGACCTATTCTACTTTGCCACTGCATTTTCCCTGACCTCCCCATGCTGACGGACCCGCGGTGCTTTTCTCCATCCTTCATTGCCACTCACTGCCTATCCTAATTCATACCCTCCGATTCACACCACCCCGTGATGTTTTTCTCACTCCTACTAGTGAATGTAATGTAACACACAACCATACAATGCGCACCACCCCGCGATGTTTTTCAGAAACCTATCCTACATTGCCATTGCATGTTCCCTGACTTCCCCATGCTGACCACCCCGCGGTGCTTTTCTCCATCCTACATTGCAACTCACTGCCTATCCTAATTCAGACCCTGCGATTCACACCACCCCGTGATGTATTTCTCACTCCTACTAGTGAATGTAATGTAACACACCCATACAATGCGCACCACCCCGTGATGTTTTTCTCACTCCTACTAGTGAATGTAATGTAACACACACCCATACAATGCGCACCTCCCCGAGATGTTTTTCAGAAACCTATCCTACATTGCCACTGCATGTTCCCTAACCTCCACATGCTGACCACCCCGCGGTGCTTTTCTCCATCCGACATTGCCACTCATTGCATATCCTAAATCAAACCCTCCGATTCACACCACCCCGTGATGTTTTTCTCACTCCTAATGGTGAATGTTATGTAACACACACCCATACAATGTGCACCACCCCGCAGTGTTTTTCCGAAACCTATCCTACATTGCCACTGTATGTTCCCGGACGTCCCCATGCTGACCACCCCGCGGTGCTTTTCTCCATCCTACATTGCCACTCACTGCCTATCCTAATTCAAACCCTCCAATTCACACCACCCTGTGATGTTTTTCTCACTCCTACTAGTGAATGTAAAGTAACACACACCCATACAATGCGCACCACCCCGTGATGTTTTTCTCACTCCTACTAGTGAAAGTAATGTAACACACACCCATACAATGCGCACCACCCCGTGATGTTTTTCTCATTCCTACTAGTGAACGTAATGTAACACACACCCATACAATGCGCACCACCCCGCGATGTTTTTCAGAGACCTATTCTACTTTGCCACTGCATGTTCCCTGACCTCCCCATGCTGACGGACCCGCGGTGCTTTTCTCCATCCTTCATTGCCACTCACTGCCTATCCTAATTCAGACCCTCCGATTCACATCACCCCGTGATGTTTTTCTCACTCCTACTAGTGAATGTAATGTAACACACACCCATACAATGCGCACTACCTCGTGATGTTTTTCTCACTCTTACTAGTGAATGTAATGTAAGACACACCCATACAATGCGCACCACCCCGTGATGTTTTTCTCACTCCTACTAGTGAATGTAATGTAACACACACCCATACAATGCGCACCACCCCGCGATGTTTTTCAGAAACCTATCCTACATTGCCACTGCATGTTCACTGACCTCCCCATGCTCACCACCCCGCGGTGCTTTTCTCCATCCTATATTGCCACACATTGCCGATCCTAATTCAGACCCTCCGATTCACACCACCCCGTGATGTTTTTCTGACTCCTACTAGTGAATGTGATGTAAAACACACCCATACAATGTGCACCACCTCGTGATATTTTTCTCACTCTTACTAGTGAATGTAATGTAACACACACCCATACAATGCACACCACCCCGTGATGTATTTCTCACTCCTACTAGTGAATGTAATGTAACACACACCCATACAATGAGCACCACCCCGTGATGTTTTTCTCACTCCTACTAGTGAATGTAATGTAACACACACCCATACAATGCGCACCACCCCGCGATGTTTTTCAGAAACCTATCCTACATTGCCACTGCATGCTTCCTAACCCTCACATGCTGACCACCCCGCGGTGCTTTTCTCCATCCGACATTGCCACTCATTGCCTATCCTAAATCAGACCCTCCGATTCACACCTCCCCGTGATGTTTTTCTCACTCCTACTAGTGAATGTTATGTAACACACACCCATACAATGTGCCCCACCCCGCAATGTTTTTCAGAAACCTATCCTACATTGCCACTGTATGTTCCCGGACGTCCCCATGCTGACCACCCCGCGGTGCTTTTCTCCATCCTACATTGACAGTCACTGCCTATCCTAACACACACCCATACAATGCGCACCACCCCGTGATGTTTTTCTCACTCCTACTAGTGAATGTAATGTAACACACACCCATACAATGCGCACCACCCCGTGATGTTTTTCTCACTCCTACTAGTGAATGTAATGTAACACACACCCATACAATGCGCACCACCCCGTGATGTTTTTCTCATTCCTACTAGTGAATGTAATGTAACACACACCCATACAATGCGCACCACCCCGCGATGTTTTTCAGAAACCTATCCTACATTGCCACTGCATGTTCCATGACCTCCCCATTCTGACCACCCCGCGGTGCTTTTCTCCATCCTACATTGCCACTCACTGCCTATCCTAATTCAGACCCTCTGATTCACACCACCCCGTGATGTTTTTCTCACTCCTACTAGTGAATGTAATGTAACACACACCCATACAATGCGCACCACCCCGTGATGTTTTCTCACTCCTACTAGTGAATGTAATGTAACACACACCCATACAATGCGCACCACCCCGTGATGTTTTTCTCACTCCTACTAGTGAATGTAATGTAACACACACCCATACAATGCGCACCACCCCGTGATGTTTTTCTCATTCCTACTAGTGATTGTAATGTAACACACACCAATACAATGCGCACCACCCCGTGATGTTTTTCTCATTCCTACTAGTGAATGTAATGTAACACACACCCATACAATGCGCACCACCCCGCGATGTTTTTCAGAAACCTATCCTACATTGCCACTGCATTTTCCATGACCTCCCCATTCTGACCACTCCGCGGTGCTTTTCTCCATCCTACATTGCCACTCACTGCCTATCCTAATTCAGACCCTCTGATTCACACCACCCCGTGATGTTTTTCTCACTCCTACTAGTGAATGTAATGTAACACACACCCATACAATGCGCACCACCCCGTGATGTTTTTGTCACTCCTACTAGTGAATGTAATGTAACACACACCCATACAATGCGAACCAACCGGTGATGTTTTTTCTCACTCCTACTAGTGAATGTAATGTAACACACACCCATACAATGCGCACCACCCCGCGTTGTTTTTCAGAAACCTATTCTACTTTGCCACTGCATGTTCCCTGACCTCCACATGCTGACGGTCCCGCGGTGCTTTTCTCCATCCTTCATTGCCACTCACTGCCTATCCTAATTCAGACCCTCCGATTCACACCACCCCGTGATGTTTTTCTCTCTCCTACTAGTGAATGTAATGTAACACACAACCATACAATGCGCACGACCTCGTGATGTTTTTCTCACTCTTACTAGTGAATGTAATGTAACACACACCCATACAATGCGCACCACCCCGTGATGTTTTTCTCAGTCCTACTAGTGAATGTAATGTAACACACACCCATACAATGCGCACCACCCCGCGATGTTTTTCAGAAACCTATCCTACATTGCCACTGCATGTTCACTGACCTCCCCATGCTCACCACACCGCGGTGCTTTTCTCCATCCTATATTGCCACGCATTGCCGATCCTAATTCAGACCCTCCGATTCACACCACCCCGTGATGTTTTTCTGACTCCTACTAGTGAATGTAATGTAACACACACCCATACAATGCGCACCACCTCGTGATGTTTTTCTCACTCTTACTAGTGAATGTAATGTAACACACACCCATACAATGCACACCACCCCGTGATGTTTTTCTCACTCCTACTAGTGAATGTAATGTAACACACACCCATACAATGCGCACCACCCCGCGATGTTTTTCAGAAACCTATCCTACATTGCCAATGAATGTTGCCTGACCTCCCCATGCTGACCACCCCGCGGTGCTTTTCTCCAACCTACATTGCCACTCACTGCCTATCCTAATTCAGAGCCTGCGATTCACACCACCCCGTGATGTATTTCTCACTCCTACTAGTGAATGTAATGTAACACACACCCATACAATGAGCAGCACCCCGTGATGTTTTTCTCACTCCTACTAGTGAATGTAATGTAACACACACCCATACATGCGCACCACCCCGCGATGTTTTTCAGAAACCTATTCTACATTGCCACTGCATGCTCCCTAACCTCCACATGCTGACCACCCCGCGGTGCTTTTCTCCATCCGACATTGCCACTCATTGCCTATCCTAAATCAGACCCTCCGATTCACACCTCCCCGTGATGTTTTTCTCACTCCTACTAGTGAATGTTATGTAACACACACCCATACAATGTGCACCACCCCGCAATGTTTTTCAGAAACCTATCCTACATTGCCACTGTATGTTCCCGGACGTCCCCATGCTGACCACCCCGCGGTGCTTTTCTCCATCCTACATTGACAGTCACTGCCTATCCTAACACACACCCATACAATGCGCACCACCCCGTGATGTTTTTCTCACTCCTACTAGTGAATGTAATGTAACACACACCCATACAATGCGCACCACCCCGTGATGTTTTTCTCACTCCTACTAGTGAATCTAATGTAACACACACCCATACAATGTGCACCACCCCGCAATGTTTTTCAGAAACCTATCCTACATTGCCACTGTATGTTCCCGGACGTCCCCATGCTGACCACCCCGCGGTGCTTTTCTCCATCCTACATTGCCACTCACTGCCTATCCTAATTCAAACCCTCCAATTCACACCACCCCGTGATGTTTTTCTCACTCCTACTAGTGAATGTAATGTAACACACACCCATACAATGCGCACCACCCCGTGATATTTTTCTCACTCCTACTAGTGAATGTAATGTAACACACACCCATACAATGCGCACCACCCCGTGATGTTTTTCTCATTCCTACTAGTGAATGTAATGTAACACACACCCATACAATGCGCACCACCCCGCGATGTTTTTCAGAAACCTATCCTACATTGCCACTGCATGTTCCATGACCTCCCCATTCTGACCACCCCGCGATGCTTTTCTCAATCCTACATTGCCACTCACTGCCTATCCTAATTCAGACCCTCTGATTCACACCACCCCGTGATGTTTTTCTCACTCCTACTAGTGAATGTAATGTAACACACACCCATACAATGCGCACCACCCCGTGATGTTTTTCTCACTCCTACTAGTGAATGTAATGTAACACACACCCATACAATGCGCACCACCCCGTGATGTTTTTCTCACTCCTACTAGTGAATGTAATGTAACACACACCCATACAATGCGCACCACAGCGTGATGTTTTTCTCACTCCTACTAGTGAATGTAATATAACACACACCCATACAATGCGCACCACCCCGTGATGTTTTTCTCATTCCTACTAGTGAATGTAATGTAACACACACCCATACAATGCGCACCACCCCGCGATGTTTTTCAGAAACCTATCCTACATTTCCAATGCATGTTCCATGACCTCCCCATTCTGACCACCCCGCGGTGCTTTTCTCCATCCTACATTGCAACTCACTGCCTATCCTAATTCAGACCCTCTGATTCACACCACCCCGTGATTTTTTTCGCACTCCTACTAGTGAATGTAATGTAACACACACCCATACAATGCACACCACCCCGTGATGTATTTCTCACTCCTACTAGTGAATGTAATGTAACACACACCCATACAATGAGCACCACCCCGTGATGTTTTTCTCACTCCTACTAGTGAATGTAATGTAACACACACCCATACAATGCGCACCACCCCGCGATGTTTTTCAGAAACCTATCCTACATTGCCACTGCATGCTTCCTAACCTCCACATGCTGACCACCCCGCGGTGCTTTTCTCCATCCGACATTGCCACTCATTGCCTATCCTAAATCAGACCCTCCGATTCACACCTCCCCGTGATGTTTTTCTCACTCCTACTAATGAATGTTATGTAACACACACCCATACAATGTGCCCCACCCCGCAATGTTTTTCAGAAACCTATCCTACATTGCCACTGTATGTTCCCGGACGTCCCCATGCTGACCACCCCGCGGTGCTTTTCTCCATCCTACATTGACAGTCACTGCCTATCCTAACACACACCCATACAATGCGCACCACCCCGTGATGTTTTTCTCACTCCTACTAGTGAATGTAATGTAACACACACCCATACAATGCGCACCACCCCGTGATGTTTTTCTCACTCCTACTAGTGAATGTAATGTAACACACACCCATACAATGCGCACCACCCCGTGATGTTTTTCTCATTCCTACTAGTGAATGTAATGTAACACACACCCATACAATGCGCACCACCCCGCGATGTTTTTCAGAAACCTATCCTACATTGCCACTGCATGTTCCCTGACCTCCCCATTCTGACCACCCCGCGGTGCTTTTCTCCATCCTACATTGCCACTCACTGCCTATCCTAATTCAGACCCTCTGATTCACACCACCCCGTGATGTTTTTCTCACTCCTACTAGTGAATGTAATGTAACACACACCCATACAATGCGCACCACCCCGTGATGTTTTCTCACTCCTACTAGTGAATGTAATGTAACACACACCCATACAATGCGCACCACCCCGTGATGTTTTTCTCACTCCTACTAGTGAATGTAATGTAACACACACCCATACAATGCGCACCACCCCGTGATGTTTTTCTCATTCCTACTAGTGAATGTAATGTAACACACACCAATACAATGCGCACCACCCCGTGATGTTTTTCTCATTCCTACTAGTGAATGTAATGTAACACACACCCATACAATGCGCACCACCCCGCGATGTTTTTCAGAAACCTATCCTACATTGCCACTGCATGTTCCATGACCTCCCCATTCTGACCACTCCGCGGTGCTTTTCTCCATCCTACATTGCCACTCACTGCCTATCCTAATTCAGACCCTCTGATTCACACCACCCCGTGATGTTTTTCTCACTCCTACTAGTGAATGTAATGTAACACACACCCATACAATGCGCACCACCCCGTGATGTTTTTGTCACTCCTACTAGTGAATGTAATGTAACACACACCCATACAATGCGCACCAACCGGTGATGTTTTTTTCTCACTCCTACTATTGAATGTAATGTAACACACACCCATACAATGCGCACCACCCCGCGTTGTTTTTCAGAAACCTATTCTACTTTGCCACTGCATGTTCCCTGACCTCCACATGCTGACCACCCCGCGGTGCTTTTCTCCATCCTTCATTGCCACTCACTGCCTATCCTAATTCAGACCCTCCGATTCACACCACCCCGTGATGTTTTTCTCACTCCTACTAGTGAATGTAATGTAACACACAACCATACAATGCGCACCACCTCGTGATGTTTTTCTCACTCTTACTAGTGAATGTAATGTAACACACACCCATACAATGCGCACCACCCCGTGATGTTTTTCTCAGTCCTATTAGTGAATGTAATGTAACACACACCCATACAATGCGCACCACCCCGCGATGTTTTTCAGAAACCTATCCTACATTGCCACTGCATGTTCACTGACCTCCCCATGCTCACCACACCGCGGTGCTTTTCTCCATCCTATATTGCCACGCATTGCCGATCCTAATTCAGACCCTCCGATACACACCACCCCGTGATGTTTTTCTGACTCCTACTAGTGAATGTAATGTAACACACACCCATACAATGCGCACCACCTCGTGATGTTTTTCTCACTCTTACTAGTGAATGTAATGTAACACACACCCATACAAGGCACACCACCCCGTGATGTTTTTCTCACTCCTACTAGTGAATGTAATGTAACACACACCCATACAATGCGCACCACCCCGCGTTGTTTTTCAGAAACCTATCCTACATTGCCAATGAATGTTGCCTGACCTCCCCATGCTGACCACCCCGCGGTGCTTTTCTCTAACCTACATTGCCACTCACTGCCTATCCTAATTCAGAGCCTGCGATTCACACCACCCCGTGATGTATTTCTCACTCCTACTAGTGAATGTAATGTAACACACACCCATACAATGAGCAGCACTCCGTGATGTTTTTCTCACTCCTACTAGTGAATGTAATGTAACACACACCCATACAATGCGCACCACCCCGCGATGTTTTTCAGAAACCTATCCTACATTGCTACTGCATGCTCCCTAACCTCCACATGCTGACCACCCCGCGGTGCTTTTCTCCATCCGACATTGCCACTCATTGCCTATCCTAAATCAGACCCTCCGATTCACACCTCCCCGTGATGTTTTTCTCACTCCTACTAGTGAATGTTATGTAACACACACCCATACAATGTGCACCACCCCGCAATGTTTTTCAGAAACCTATCCTACATTGCCACTGTATGTTCCCGGACGTCCCCATGCTGACCACCCCGCGGTGCTTTTCTCCATCCTACATTGACAGTCACTGCCTATCCTAACACACACCCATACAATGCGCACCACCCCGTGATGTTTTTCTCACTCCTACTAGTGAATGTAATGTAACACACACCCATACAATGCGCACCACCCCGTGATGTTTTTCTCACTCCTACTAGTGAATCTAATGTAACACACACCCATACAATGTGCACCACCCCGCAATGTTTTTCAGAAACCTATCCTACATTGCCAATGTATGTTCCCGGACGTCCCCATGCTGACCACCCCGCGGTGCTTTTCTCCATCCTACATTGCCACTCACTGCCTATCCTAATTCAAACCCTCCAATTCACACCACCCCGTGATGTTTTTCTCACTCCTACTAGTGAATGTAATGTAACACACACCCATACAATGCGCACCACCCCGTGATATTTTTCTCACTCCTACTAGTGAATGTAATGTAACACACACCCATACAATGCGCACCACCCCGTGATGTTTTTCTCATTCCTACTAGTGAATGTAATGTAACACACACCCATACAATGTGCACCACCCCGCGATGTTTTTCAGAAACCTATCCTACATTGCCACTGCATGTTCCATGACCTCCCCATTCTGACAACCCCGCGATGCTTTTCTCAATCCTACATTGCCACTCACTGCCTATCCTAATTCAGACCCTCTGATTCACACCACCCCGTGATGTTTTTCTCACTCCTACTAGTGAATGTAATGTAACACACACCCATACAATGCGCACCACCCCGTGATGTTTTTCTCACTCCTACTAGTGAATGTAATGTAACACACACCCATACAATGCGCACCACCCCGTGATGTTTTTCTCACTCCTACTAGTGAATGTAATGTAACACACACCCATACAATGCGCACCACAGCGTGATGTTTTTCTCACTCCTACTAGTGAATGTAATATAACACACACCCATACAATGCGCACCACCCCGTGATGTTTTTCTCATTCCTACTAGTGAATGTAATGTAACACACACCCATACAATGCGCACCACCCCGCGATGTTTTTCAGAAACCTATCCTACATTTCCAATGCATGTTCCATGACCTCCCCATTCTGACCAACCCGCGGTGCTTTTCTCCATCCTACATTGCCACTCACTGCCTATCCTAATTCAGACCCTCTGATTCACACCACCCCGTGATTTTTTTCGCACTCCTACTAGTGAATGTAATGTAACACACACCCATACAATGCACACCACCCCGTGATGTTTTTCTCTCTCCTACTAGTGAATGTAATGTAACACACACCCATACAATGCGCACCACCCGGAGATGTTTTTCTCACTCCTACTAGTGAATGTAATGTAACACACACCCATACAATGCGCAGCACCCCGCGTTGTATTTCAGAAACCTATTCTACTTTGCCACTGCATGTTCCCTGACCTCCCCATGCTGACGGACCCGCGGTGCTTTTCTCCATCCTTCATTGCCACTCACTGCCTATCCTAATTCAGACCCTCCGATTCACACCACCCCGTGATGTTTTTCTCACTCCTACTAGTGAATGTAATGTAACACACAACCATACAATGCGCACCACCCCGCGATGTTTTTCAGAAACGTATCCTACATTGCCATTGCATGTTCCCTGACTTCCCCATGCTGACCACCCCGCCGGGCTTTTCTCCATCCTACATTTCCACTCACTGCCTATCCTTATTCAGACCCTGCGATTCACACCACCCCGTGATGTATTTCTCACTCCTACTAGTGAATGTAATGTAACACACACCCATACAATGCGCACCACCCCGTGATGTTTTTCTCACTCCTACTAGTGAATGTAATGTAACACACACCCATACAATGCGCACCACCCCGAGATGTTTTTCAGAAACCTATCCTACATTGCCACTGCATGCTCCCTAACCTCCACATGCTGACCACCACGCGGTGCTTTTCTCCATCCGAAATTGCCACTCATTGCCTATCCTAAATCAAACGCTCCGATTCACACATCCCCGTGATGTTTATCTCACTCCTACTAGTGAATGTTATGTAACACACACCCATACAATGTGCACCACCCCGCAATGTTTTTCAGAAACCTATCCTACATTGCCACTGTATGTTCCCGGACGTCCCCATGCTGACCACTCCGCGGTGCTTTTCTCCATCCTACATTGCCAGTCACTGACTATCCTAACACACACCCATACAATGCGCACCACCCCGTGATGTTTTTCTCACTCCTACTAGTGAATGTAATGTAACACACACCCATACAATGCGCACCACCCCGTGATGTTTTTCTCATTCCTACTAGTGAATGTAATGTAACACACACCAATACAATGCGCACCACCCCGTGATGTTTTTCTCATTCCTACTAGTGAATGTAATGTAACACACACCCATACAATGCGCACCACCCCGCGATGTTTTTCAGAAACCTATCCTACATTGCCACTGCATGTTCCATGACCTCCCCATTCTGACCACCCCGTGGTGCTTTTCTCCATCCTACATTGCCACTCACTGCCTATCCTAATTCAGACCCTCTGATTCACACCACCCCGTGATGTTTTTCTCACTCCTACTAGTGAATGTAATGTAACACACACCCATACAATGCGCACCACCCCGTGATGTTTTTCTCACTCCTACTAGTGAATGTAATGTAACACACACCCATACAATGCGCACCACCCGGTGATGTTTTTCTCACTCCTACTAGTGAATGTAATGTAACACACACCCATACAATGCGCACCACCCCGCGTTGTTTTTCAGAAACCTATTCTACTTTGCCACTGCATGTTCCCTGACCTCCACATGCTGACGGTCCCGCGGTGCTTTTCTCCATCCTTCATTGCCACTCACTGCCTATCCTAATTCAGACCCTCCGATTCACACCACCCCGTGATGTTTTTCTCACTCCTACTAGTGAATGTAATGTAACACACAACCATACAATGCGCACCACCCCGCGATGTTTTTCAGAAACCTATCCTACATTGCCATTGCATGTTCCCTGACTTCCCCATGCTGACCACCCCGCGGTGCTTTTCTCCATCCTACATTGCCACTCACTGCCTATCCTAATTCAGACCCTGCGATTCACACCACCCCGTGATGTATTTCTCACTCCTACTAGTGAATGTAATGTAACACACACCCATACAATGCGCACCACCCCGTGATGTTTTTCTCACTCCTACTAGTGAATGTAATGTAACACACACCCATACAATGCGCACCACCCCGAGATGTTTTTCAGAAACCTATCCTACATTGCCACTGCATGTTCCCTAACCTCCACATGCTGACCACCCCGCGGTGCTTTTCTCCATCCGACATTGCCCCTCATTGCCTATCCTAAATCAATCCCTCCGATTCACACCACCCCGTGATGTTTTTCTCACTCCTACTAATGAATGTTATGTAACACACACCCATACAATGTGCACCACCCCGCAATGTTTTTCAGAAACCTATCCTACATTGCCACTGTATGTTCCCGGACGTCCCCATGCTGACCACCCCGCGGTGCCTTTCTCCATCATACATTGCCACTCACTGCCTATCCTAATTCAAACCCTCCAATTCACACCACCCCGTGATGTTTTTCTCACTCCTACTAGTGAATGTAATGTAACACACACCCATACAATGCGCACCACCCCGTGATGTTTTTCTCATTCCTACTAGTGAATGTAATGTAACACACACCCATACAATGCGCACCACCCCGTGATGTTTTTCTCACTGCTCCTAGTGAAAGTAATGTAACACACACCCATACAATGCGCACCACCCCGCGATGTTTTTCAGAAACCTATCCTACATTGCCACTGCATGTTCCATGACCTCCCCATTCTGACCTCCCCGCGGTGCTTTTCTCCATCCTACATTGCCACTCACTGCCTGTCCTAGTTCAGACCCTCTGATTCACACCACACCGTGATGTTTTTCTCACTCCTACTAGTGAATGTAATGCAACACACACCCATACAATGTGCACCACCCCGTGATGTTTTTCTCACTCCTACTAGTGAATGTAATGTAACACACACCCATACAATGCGCACCACCTCGTGATGTTTTTGTCACTCTTACTAGTGAATGTAATGTAACACACACCCATACAATGCGCACCACCCCGAGATGTTTTTCAGAAACCTATCCTACATTGCCACTGCATGTTCCATGACCTCCCCATTCTGACCACCCCGCGGTGCTTTTCTCCATCCTACATTGCCACTCACTGCCTGTCCTAATTCAGACCCTCTGATTCACACCACACCGTGATGTTTTTCTCACTCCTACTAGTGAATGTAATGTAACACACACCCATACAATGCGCACCACCCCGCGATGTTTTTCAGAGACCTATTCTACTTTGCCACTGCATGTTCCCTGACCTCCCCATGCTGACGGACCCGCGGTGCTTTTCTCCATCCTTCATTGCCACTCACTGCCTATCCTAATTCAGACCCTCCGATTCACATCACCCCGTGATGATTTTCTCACTCCTACTAGTGAATGTAATGTAACACACATCCATACAATGCGCACCAACCCTTGATGTTTTTCTCACTCCTACTAATGAATGTAATGTAACACACACCCATACAATGCGCACCACCCCGCGATGTTTTTCAGAAACCTATCCTACATTGCCACATCATGTTCCCTGACCTCCCCATGCTGACCACCCCGCGGTGCTTTTCTCCCTCCTACATTGCCACTCACTGCCTATCCTAATTCAGACCCTCCGATTCACACCACCCCGTGATGTTTTTCTCACTCCTACTAGTGAATGTAATGTAACACACACCCTTACAATGCGCACCACCTCGTGATGTTTTTCTCACTCTTACTAGTGAATGTAATGTAACACACACCCATACAATGCGCACCACCCCGTGATGTTTTTCTCACTCCTACTAGTGAATGTAATGTAACACACACCCATACAATGCGCACCACCCCGCGATGTTTTTCAGAAAACTATGCTACATTGCCACTGCATGTTGCCTGACCTGCCCATGCTGACCACCCCGCGGTGCTTTTCTCCATCCTACATTGCCACTCACTGCCTATCCTAATTCAGACCCTCCGATTCACACCACCCCGTGATGTTTTTCTCACTCCTACTAGTGAATGTAATGTAACACACACCCATACAATGCGCACCACCCCGTGATGTTTTTCTCAGTCCTACTAGTGAATGTAATGTAACACACACCCATACAATGCGCACCACCCCGCGATGTTTTTCATAAACCTATCCTACATTGCCACTGCATGTTCACTGACCTCCCCATGCTCACCACCCCGCGGTGCTTTTCTCCATCCTATATTGCCACGCATTGCCGATCCTAATTCAGACCCTCCTATTCACACCACCCCGTGATGTTTTTCTGACTCCTACTAGTGAATGTAATGTAACACACACCCATACAATGCGCACCACCTCGTGATGTTTTTCTCACTCTTACTAGTGAATATAATGTAACACACACCCATACAATGCGCACCACCCCGTGATGTTTTTCTCACTCCTACTAGTGAATGTAATGTAACACACACCCATACAATGCGCACCACCCCGCGATGTTTTTGAGAAACCTATCCTACATTGCCAATGCATGTTGCCTGACCTCCCCATGCTGACCACCCCGCGGTGCTTTTCTCCATCCTACATTGCCACTCACTGCCTATCCTAATCCAGACCCTGCAATTCACACCACCCCGTGATGTATTTCTCACTCCTACTAGTGAATGTAATGTAACACACACCCATACAATGCGCACCACCCCGTGATGTTTTTCTCACTCCTACTAGTGAATGTAATGTAACACACACCCATACAATGCGCACCACCCCGAGATGTTTTTCAGAAACATATCCTACATTGCCACTGCATGCTCCCTAACCTCCACATGCTGACCACCCCGCGGTGCTTTTCTCCATCCGACATTGCCACTCATTGCCTATCCTAAATCAGACCCTCCGATTCACACCTCCCCGTGATGTTTTTCTCACTCCTACTAGTGAATGTTATGTAACACACACCCATACAATGTGAACCACCCCGCAATGTTTTTCAAAAACCTATCCTACATTGCCACTGTATGTTCCCGGACGTCCCCATGTTGTCCACCCCGCGGTGCTTTTCTCCATCCTACATTGCCACTCACTGCCTATCCTAATCCAGACCCTGCAATTCACACCACCCCGTGATGTATTTCTCACTCCTACTAGAGAATGTAATGTAACATACACCCATACAATGCGCACCACCCGGTGATGTTTTTCTCACTCCTACTAGTGAATATAATGTAACACACATCCATACAATGCGCACCACCCCGCGTTGTTTTTCAGAAACCTATTCTACTTTGCCACTGCATGTTCCCTGACCTCACCATGCTGACGGTCCCGCGGTGCTTTTCTCCATCCTTCATTGCCACTCACTGCCTATCCTAATTCAGACCCTCCGATTCACACCACCCCGTGATGTTTTTCTCACTCCTACTAGTGAATGTAATGTAACACACAACCATACAATGCGCACCACCCCGCGATGTTTTTCAGAAACCTATCCTACATTGCCATTGCATGTTCCCTGACTTCCCCATGCTGACCACCCCGCGGTGCTTTTCTCCATCCTACATTGCCACTCACTGCCTATCCTAATTCAGACCTTGCGATTCACACCACCCCGTGATGTATTTCTCACTCCTACTAGTGAATGTAATGTAACACACACCCATACAATGCGCACCACCCCGTGATGTTTTTCTAACTCCTACTAGTGAATGTAATGTAACACACACGCATACAATGCGCACCACCCCGAGATGTTTTTCAGAAACCTATCCTACATTGCCACTGCATGTTCCCGAACCTCCACATGCTGACCACCCCGCGGTGCTTTTCTCCATCCTACATTGCCACTCATTGCCTATCCTAAATCAAACCCGCCGATTCACACCACCCCGTGATGTTTTTCTCACTCCTACTAGTGAATGTTATGTAACACACACCCATACAATGTGCACCACCACGCAATGTTTTTCAGAAACCTATTCTACTTTGCCACTATATGTTCCCGGACGTCCCCATGCTGACCACCCCGCGGTGGTTTTCTCCATCCTACATTGCCACTCACTGCGTATCCTAATTCAAACCCTCCAATTCACACCACCCCGTGATGTTTTTCTCACTCCTACTAGTGAATGTAATGTAACACACACCCATACAATGCGCACCACCCCGTGATGTTTTTCTCACTCCTACTAGTGAAAGTAATGTAACACACACCCATACAATGCGCACCACCCCGTGATGTTTTTCTCATTCCTACTAGTGAATGTAATGTAACACACACCCATACAATGTGCACCACCCCGCGATGTTTTTCAGAAACCTATCCTACATTGCCACTGCATGTTCCATGACCTCCCCATTCTGACCACCCCGTGGTGCTTTTCTCCATCCTACATTGCCACTCACTGCCTATCCTAATTCAGACCCTCTGATTCACACCACCCCGTGATGTTTTTCTCACTCCTACTAGTGAATGTAATGTAACACACACCCATACAATGCGCACCACCCCGTGATGTTTTTCTCACTCCTACTAGTGAATGTAATGTAACACACACCCATACAATGCGCACCACCCGGTGATGTTTTTCTCACTCCTACTAGTGAATGTAATGAAACACACACCCATACAATGCGCACCACCCCGCGTTGTTTTTCAGAAACCTATTCTACTTTGCCACTGCATGTTCCCTGACCTCCACATGCTGACGGTCCCGCGGTGCTTCTCTCCATCCTTCATTGCCACTCACTGCCTATCCTAATTCAGACCCTCCGATTCACACCACCCCGTGATGTTTTTCTCACTCCTACTAGTGAATGTAATGTAACACACAACCATACAATGCGCACCACCCCGCGATGTTTTTCAGAAACCTATCCTACATTGCCATTGCATGTTCCCTGACTTCCCCATGCTGACCACCCCGCGGTGCTTTTCTCCATCCTACATTGCCACTCACTGCCTATCCTAATTCAGACCCTGCGATTCACACCACCCCGTGATGTTTTTCTCACTCCTACTAGTGAATGTAATGTAACACACACCCATACAATGCGCACCACCCCGTGATGTTTTTCTCACTCCTACTAGTGAATGTAATGTAACACACACCCATACAATGCGCACCACCCCGAGATGTTTTTCAGAAACCTATCCTACATTGCCACTGCATGTTCCCTAACCTCCACATGCTGACCACCCCGCGGTGCTTTTCTCCATCCGACATTGCCCCTCATTGCCTATCCTAAATCAAACCCTCCGATTCACACCACCCCGTGATGTTTTTCTCACTCCTACTAGTGAATGTTATGTAACACACACCCATACAATGTGCACCACCCCGCAAAGTTTTTCAGAAACCTATCCTACATTGCCACTGTATGTTCCCGGACGTCCCCATGCTGACAACCCCGCGGTGCCTTTCTCCATCATACATTGCCACTCACTGCCTATCCTAATTCAAACCCACCAATTCACACCAACCCGTGATGTTTTTCTCACTCCTACTAGTGAATGTAATGTAACACACACCCATACAATGCGCACCACCCCGTGATGTTTTTCTCACTGCTCCTAGTGAAAGTAATGTAACACACACCCATACAATGCGCACCACCCCGCGATGTTTTTCAGAAACCTATCCTACATTGCCACTGCATGTTCCATGACCTCCCCATTCTGACCTCCCCGCGGTGCTTTTCTCCATCCTACATTGCCACTCACTGCCTGTCCTAATTCAGACCCTCTGATTCACACCACACCGTGATGTTTTTCTCACTCCTACTAGTGAATGTAATGTAACACACAGCCATACAATGCGCACCACCCCGCGATGTTTTTCAGAGACCTATTCTACTTTGCCACTGCATGTTCCCTGACCTCCCCATGCTGACGGACCCGCGGTGCTTTTCTCCATCCTTCATTGCCACTCACTGCCTATCCTAATTCAGACCCTCCGATTCACATCACCCCGTGATGATTTTCTCACTCCTACTAGTGAATGTAATGTAACACACATCCATACAATGCGCACCAACCCTTGATGTTTTTCTCACTCCTACTAATGAATGTAATGTAACACACACCCATACAATGCGCACCACCCCGCGATGTTTTTCAGAAACCTATCCTACATTGCCACATCATGTTCCCTGACCTCCCCATGCTGACCACCCCGCGGTGCTTTTCTCCATCCGACATTGCCACTCACTGCCTATACTAATTCAGACCCTCCGATTCACACCACCCCGTGATGTTTTTCTCACTCCTACTAGTGAATGTAATGTAACACACACCCATACAATGCGCACCACCTCGTGATGTTTTTCTCACTCTTACTAGTGAATGTAATGTAACACACACCCATACAATGCGCACCACCCCGTGATGTTTTTCTCACTCCTACTAGTGAATGTAATGTAACACACACCCATACAATGCGCACCACCCCGCGATGTTTTTTAGAAAACTATGCTACTTTGCCACTGCATGTTGCCTGACCTGCCCATGCTGACCACCCCGCGGTGCTTTTCTCCATCCTACATTGCCACTCACTGCCTATCCTAATTCAGACCCTCCGATTCACACCACCCCGTGATGTTTTTCTCACTCCTACTAGTGAATGTAATGTAACACACACCCATACAATGCGCACCACCTCGTGATGTTTTTCTCACTCTTACTAGTGAATATAATGTAACACACACCCATACAATGCGCACCACCCTGTGATGTTTTTCTCACTCCTACTAGTGAATGTAATGTAACACACACCCATACAATGCGCACCACCCCGCGATGTTTTTGAGAAACCTATCCTACATTGCCAATGCATGTTGCCTGACCTCCCCATGCTGACCACCCCGCGGTGCTTTTCTCCATCCTACATTGCCACTCACTGCCTATCCTAATCCAGACCCTGCAATTCACACCACCCCGTGATGTATTTCTCACTCCTACTAGTGAATGTAATGTAACACACACCCATACAATGCGCACCACCCCGTGATGTTTTTCTCACTCCTACTAGTGAATGTAATGTAACACACACCCATACAATGCGCACCACCCCGAGATGTTTTTCAGAAACATATCCTACATTGCCACTGCATGCTCCCTAACCTCCACATGCTGACCACCCCGCGGTGCTTTTCTCCATCCGACATTGCCACTCATTGCCTATCCTAAAACAGACGCTCCGATTCACACCTCCCCGTGATGTTTTTCTCACTCCTACTAGTGAATGTTATGTAACACACACCCATACAATGTGAACCACCCCGCAATGTTTTTCAAAAACCTATCCTACATTGCCACTGTATGTTCCCGGACGTCCCCATGTTGTCCACCCCGCGGTGCTTTTCTCCATCCTACATTGCCAGTCACTGCCTGTCCTAACACACACCCATACAATGCGCACCACCCCGTGATGATTTTCTCACTCCTACTATTGAATGTAATGTAACACACACCCATACAATGCGCACCACCCGGTGATGTTTTTCTCACGCCTACTAGTGAATATAATGTAACACACATCCATACAATGCGCACCACCCCGCGTTGTTTTTCAGAAACCTATTCTACTTTGCCACTGCTTGTTCCCTGACCTCACCATGCTGACGGTCCCGCGGTGCTTTTCTCCATCCTTCATTGCCACTCACTGCCTATCCTAATTCAGACCCTCCGATTCACACCACCCCGTGATGTTTTTCTCACTCCTACTAGTGAATGTAATGTAACACACAACCATACAATGCGCACCACCCCGCGATGTTTTTCAGAAACCTATCCTACATTGCCATTGCATGTTCCCTGACTTCCCCATGCTGACCACCCCGCGGTGCTTTTCTCCATCCTACATTGCCACTCACTGCCTATCCTAATTCAGACCTTGCGATTCACACCACCCCGTGATGTATTTCTCACTCCTACTCGTGAATGGAATGTAACACACACCCATACAATGCGCACCACCCCGTGATGTTTTTCTCACTCCTACTAGTGAAAGTAATGTAACACACACCCATACAATGCGCACCACCCCGTGATGTTTTTCTCATTCATACTAGTGAATGTAATGTAACACACACCCATACAATGCGCACCACCCCGCGATGTTTTTCAGAAACCTATCCTACATTGCCACTTCATGTTCCATGACCTCCCCATTCTGACCACTCCGCGGTGCTTTTCTCCATCCTACATTGCCACTCACTGCCTGTCCTAATTCAGACCCTCTGATTCACACCACCCCGTGATGTTTTTCTCTCTCCTACTAGTGAATGTAATGTAACACACACCCATACAATGTGCACCACCCCGTGATGTTTTTCTCACTCCTACTAGTGAATGTAATGTAACACACACCCATACAATGCGCACTACCCCGTGATGTTTTTCTCACTCCTACTAGTGAACGTAATGTAACACACACCCATACAATGCGCACCACCCCACGATGTTTTTCAGAGACCTATTCTACTTTGCCACTGCATGTTCCCTGACCTCCACATGCTGACGGACCCGCGGTGCTCTTCTCCATCCTTCATTGCCACTCACTGCCTATCCTAATTCAGACCCTCCGATTCACATCAAACCGTGATGTTTTTCTCACTCCTACTAGTGAATGTAATGTAACACACATCCATACAATGCGCACCAACCCTTGATGTTTTTCTCACTCCTACTAATGAATGTAATGTAACACACACCCATACAATGCGCACCACCCCGCGATGTTTTTCAGAAACCTATCCTACATTGCCACTGCATGTTCCCTGACCTCCCCATGCTGACCACCCCGCGGTGCTTTTCTCCATCCGACATTGCCACTCACTGCCTATACTAATTCAGACCCTCCGATTCACACCACCCCGTGACGTTTTTCTCACTCCTACTAGTGAATGTAATGTAACACACACCCATACAATGCGCACCACCTAGTGATGTTTTTCTCACTATTACTAGTGAATGTAATTTAACACACACCCATACAATGCGCACCACACCGCGATGTTTTTCAGAAACTTATTCTACATTGCCACTGCATATTGCCTGACCTGCCCATGCTGACCACACCGCGGGGCTTTTCTCCATCCTACATTGCCACTCACTGCCTATCCTAATTCAGACCCTCCGATTCACACCACCCCGTGACGTTTTTCTCACTCCTACTAGTGAATGTAATGTAACACACACCCATACAATGCGCACCACCCAGTGATGTTTTTCTCAGTCCTACTAGTGAATGTAACGTAACACACACCCATACAATGCGCACCACCCCGCGATGTTTTTCAGAAACCTATCCTACATTGCCACTGCATGTTCACTGACCTCCCCATGCTCACCACCCGGCGGTGCTTTTCTCCAACCTATATTGTCACGCATTGCCGATCCTAATTCAGACCCTCCGATTCACACAACCCCGTGATGTTTTTCTGACTCCTACTAGTGAATGTAATGTAACACACACCCATACAATGCGCACCACCTCGTGATGTTTTTCTCACTCTTACTAGTGAATGTAATGTAACACACACCCATACAATGCGCACCACCCCGTGATGTTTTTCTCACTCCTACTAGTGAATGTAATGTAACACACACCCATACAATGCGCACCACCCCGCGATGTTTTTCATAAACCTATCCTACATTGCCACAGCATGTTGCCTGACCTCCCCATGCTGACCACCCCGCGGTCCTTTTCTCCATCCTACATTGCCACTCACTGCCTATCCTAATTCAGACCCTACGATTCACACCTCCCCGTGATGTTTTTCTCACTCCTACTAGTGAATGTAACGTAACACACACCCATACAATGCGAACCACCCCGTGATGATTTTCTCACTCCTACTAGTGAATGTAATGTAACACACACCCATACAATGCGTACCACCCCACGATGTTTTTCAGAAACCTATCCTACGTTGCCACTGCATGTTCCCTGTCCTCACCATGCTGACCACCCCGCGGTGCTTTTCTCCATCCTACATTGCCACTCACTGCCTATCCTAATTCAGACCATCCAATGGACACCACCCCGTGATGTTTTTCTCACTCCTACTATTGAATGTAATGTAACACACACCCATACAATGCGCACCACCCCGGGGTATTTTTCTCACTCCTACTAGTGAATGTAATGTAACACACACCCATACAATGCGCACCACCCCGCGATGTTTTTCTCACTCCTACTAGTTAATGTAGTGTAACACACACCCATACAATGCGCACCACCCTGCGATGTTTTTCAGAAACCTATCCTACATTGCCACTGCATGTTCCCTGACCTCCCCATGCTGACCACCCCGCGCTGCTTTTCTCCACCCTACATTGCCTCTCACTGCCTGTCCTAATTCAGACCCTTCGATTCACACCACCCCGTGATGTTTTTCTCACTTCTACTAGTGAATGTAATGTAACAGACACCCATACAATGCGCACCACCCCGTGATATTTTTCAGAAAACTATCGTTCATTGCCACTGCATGTTCCCTGACCTCCCCATGCTGACCATCCCGCGGTGCTTTTCTCCATCCTACATTGCCACTCACTGCCTATCCTAAATCAGACCCTCCGAATCACACCACCCCGTGCTGTTTTTCTCACTCCTACTAGTGAAAGTTATGTAACACACACCCATACAATGTGAACCACCCCGCAATGTTTTTCAAAAACCTATCCTACATTGCCACTGTATGTTCCCGGATGTCCCCATGTTGTCCACCCCGCGGTGCTTTTCTCCATCCTACATTGCCAGTCACTGCCTATCCTAACACACACCCATACAATGCGCACCACCCTGTGATGATTTTCTCACTCCTACTATTGAATGTAATGTAACACACACCCATACAATGCGCACCACCCCTTGATGTTTTTCTCACTCCTACTAGAGAATGTAATGTAACACACACCCATACAATGCACACCACCCGGTGATGTTTTTCTCACTCCTACTAGTGAATATAATGTAACACACATCCATACAATGCGCACCACCCCGCGTTGTTTTTCAGAAACCTATTTTACTTTGCCACTGCATGTTCCCTGACCTCCCCATGCTGACGGTCCCGCGGTGCTTTTCTCCATCCTTCATTGCCACTCACTGCCTATCCTAATTCAGACCCTCCGATTCACACCACCCCGTGATGTTTTTCTCACTCCTACTAGTGAATGTAATGTAACACACACCCATACAATGCGCACCACCCCGTGATGTTTTTCTCACTCCTACTAGTGAATGTAATGTAACACACACCCATACAATGCGCACCACCCCGAGATGTTTTTCAGAAACCTATCCTACATTGCCACTGCATGTTCCCTAACCTCCACATGCTGACCACCCCGCGGTGCTTTTCTCCATCCGACATTGCCCCTCATTGCCTATCCTAAATCAAACCCTCCGATTCACACCACCCCGTGATGTTTTTCTCACTCCTACTAGTGAATGTTATGTAACACACACCCATACAATGTGCACCACCCCGCAAAGTTTTTCAGAAACCTATCCTACATTGCCACTGTATGTTCCCGGACGTCCCCATGCTGACAACCCCGCGGTGCCTTTCTCCATCATACATTGCCACTCACTGCCTATCCTAATTCAAACCCACCAATTCACACCAACCCGTGATGTTTTTCTCACTCCTACTAGTGAATGTAATGTAACACACACCCATACAATGCGCACCACCCCGTGATGTTTTTCTCACTGCTCCTAGTGAAAGTAATGTAACACACACCCATACAATGCGCACCACCCCGCGATGTTTTTCAGAAACCTATCCTACATTGCCACTGCATGTTCCATGACCTCCCCATTCTGACCTCCCCGCGGTGCTTTTCTCCATCCTACATTGCCACTCACTGCCTGTCCTAATTCAGACCCTCTGATTCACACCACACCGTGATGTTTTTCTCACTCCTACTAGTGAATGTAATGTAACACACAGCCATACAATGCGCACCACCCCGCGATGTTTTTCAGAGACCTATTCTACTTTGCCACTGCATGTTCCCTGACCTCCCCATGCTGACGGACCCGCGGTGCTTTTCTCCATCCTTCATTGCCACTCACTGCCTATCCTAATTCAGACCCTCCGATTCACATCACCCCGTGATGATTTTCTCACTCCTACTAGTGAATGTAATGTAACACACATCCATACAATGCGCACCAACCCTTGATGTTTTTCTCACTCCTACTAATGAATGTAATGTAACACACACCCATACAATGCGCACCACCCCGCGATGTTTTTCAGAAACCTATCCTACATTGCCACATCATGTTCCCTGACCTCCCCATGCTGACCACCCCGCGGTGCTTTTCTCCATCCGACATTGCCACTCACTGCCTATACTAATTCAGACCCTCCGATTCACACCACCCCGTGATGTTTTTCTCACTCCTACTAGTGAATGTAATGTAACACACACCCATACAATGCGCACCACCTCGTGATGTTTTTCTCACTCTTACTAGTGAATGTAATGTAACACACACCCATACAATGCGCACCACCCCGTGATGTTTTTCTCACTCCTACTAGTGAATGTAATGTAACACACACCCATACAATGCGCACCACCCCGCGATGTTTTTTAGAAAACTATGCTACTTTGCCACTGCATGTTGCCTGACCTGCCCATGCTGACCACCCCGCGGTGCTTTTCTCCATCCTACATTGCCACTCACTGCCTATCCTAATTCAGACCCTCCGATTCACACCACCCCGTGATGTTTTTCTCACTCCTACTAGTGAATGTAATGTAACACACACCCATACAATGCGCACCACCTCGTGATGTTTTTCTCACTCTTACTAGTGAATATAATGTAACACACACCCATACAATGCGCACCACCCTGTGATGTTTTTCTCACTCCTACTAGTGAATGTAATGTAACACACACCCATACAATGCGCACCACCCCGCGATGTTTTTGAGAAACCTATCCTACATTGCCAATGCATGTTGCCTGACCTCCCCATGCTGACCACCCCGCGGTGCTTTTCTCCATCCTACATTGCCACTCACTGCCTATCCTAATCCAGACCCTGCAATTCACACCACCCCGTGATGTATTTCTCACTCCTACTAGTGAATGTAATGTAACACACACCCATACAATGCGCACCACCCCGTGATGTTTTTCTCACTCCTACTAGTGAATGTAATGTAACACACACCCATACAATGCGCACCACCCCGAGATGTTTTTCAGAAACATATCCTACATTGCCACTGCATGCTCCCTAACCTCCACATGCTGACCACCCCGCGGTGCTTTTCTCCATCCGACATTGCCACTCATTGCCTATCCTAAAACAGACGCTCCGATTCACACCTCCCCGTGATGTTTTTCTCACTCCTACTAGTGAATGTTATGTAACACACACCCATACAATGTGAACCACCCCGCAATGTTTTTCAAAAACCTATCCTACATTGCCACTGTATGTTCCCGGACGTCCCCATGTTGTCCACCCCGCGGTGCTTTTCTCCATCCTACATTGCCAGTCACTGCCTGTCCTAACACACACCCATACAATGCGCACCACCCCGTGATGATTTTCTCACTCCTACTATTGAATGTAATGTAACACACACCCATACAATGCGCACCACCCGGTGATGTTTTTCTCACGCCTACTAGTGAATATAATGTAACACACATCCATACAATGCGCACCACCCCGCGTTGTTTTTCAGAAACCTATTCTACTTTGCCACTGCTTGTTCCCTGACCTCACCATGCTGACGGTCCCGCGGTGCTTTTCTCCATCCTTCATTGCCACTCACTGCCTATCCTAATTCAGACCCTCCGATTCACACCACCCCGTGATGTTTTTCTCACTCCTACTAGTGAATGTAATGTAACACACAACCATACAATGCGCACCACCCCGCGATGTTTTTCAGAAACCTATCCTACATTGCCATTGCATGTTCCCTGACTTCCCCATGCTGACCACCCCGCGGTGCTTTTCTCCATCCTACATTGCCACTCACTGCCTATCCTAATTCAGACCTTGCGATTCACACCACCCCGTGATGTATTTCTCACTCCTACTCGTGAATGGAATGTAACACACACCCATACAATGCGCACCACCCCGTGATGTTTTTCTCACTCCTACTAGTGAAAGTAATGTAACACACACCCATACAATGCGCACCACCCCGTGATGTTTTTCTCATTCATACTAGTGAATGTAATGTAACACACACCCATACAATGCGCACCACCCCGCGATGTTTTTCAGAAACCTATCCTACATTGCCACTTCATGTTCCATGACCTCCCCATTCTGACCACTCCGCGGTGCTTTTCTCCATCCTACATTGCCACTCACTGCCTGTCCTAATTCAGACCCTCTGATTCACACCACCCCGTGATGTTTTTCTCTCTCCTACTAGTGAATGTAATGTAACACACACCCATACAATGTGCACCACCCCGTGATGTTTTTCTCACTCCTACTAGTGAATGTAATGTAACACACACCCATACAATGCGCACTACCCCGTGATGTTTTTCTCACTCCTACTAGTGAACGTAATGTAACACACACCCATACAATGCGCACCACCCCACGATGTTTTTCAGAGACCTATTCTACTTTGCCACTGCATGTTCCCTGACCTCCACATGCTGACGGACCCGCGGTGCTCTTCTCCATCCTTCATTGCCACTCACTGCCTATCCTAATTCAGACCCTCCGATTCACATCAAACCGTGATGTTTTTCTCACTCCTACTAGTGAATGTAATGTAACACACATCCATACAATGCGCACCAACCCTTGATGTTTTTCTCACTCCTACTAATGAATGTAATGTAACACACACCCATACAATGCGCACCACCCCGCGATGTTTTTCAGAAACCTATCCTACATTGCCACTGCATGTTCCCTGACCTCCCCATGCTGACCACCCCGCGGTGCTTTTCTCCATCCGACATTGCCACTCACTGCCTATACTAATTCAGACCCTCCGATTCACACCACCCCGTGACGTTTTTCTCACTCCTACTAGTGAATGTAATGTAACACACACCCATACAATGCGCACCACCTAGTGATGTTTTTCTCACTATTACTAGTGAATGTAATTTAACACACACCCATACAATGCGCACCACACCGCGATGTTTTTCAGAAACTTATTCTACATTGCCACTGCATATTGCCTGACCTGCCCATGCTGACCACACCGCGGGGCTTTTCTCCATCCTACATTGCCACTCACTGCCTATCCTAATTCAGACCCTCCGATTCACACCACCCCGTGACGTTTTTCTCACTCCTACTAGTGAATGTAATGTAACACACACCCATACAATGCGCACCACCCAGTGATGTTTTTCTCAGTCCTACTAGTGAATGTAACGTAACACACACCCATACAATGCGCACCACCCCGCGATGTTTTTCAGAAACCTATCCTACATTGCCACTGCATGTTCACTGACCTCCCCATGCTCACCACCCGGCGGTGCTTTTCTCCAACCTATATTGTCACGCATTGCCGATCCTAATTCAGACCCTCCGATTCACACAACCCCGTGATGTTTTTCTGACTCCTACTAGTGAATGTAATGTAACACACACCCATACAATGCGCACCACCTCGTGATGTTTTTCTCACTCTTACTAGTGAATGTAATGTAACACACACCCATACAATGCGCACCACCCCGTGATGTTTTTCTCACTCCTACTAGTGAATGTAATGTAACACACACCCATACAATGCGCACCACCCCGCGATGTTTTTCATAAACCTATCCTACATTGCCACAGCATGTTGCCTGACCTCCCCATGCTGACCACCCCGCGGTCCTTTTCTCCATCCTACATTGCCACTCACTGCCTATCCTAATTCAGACCCTACGATTCACACCTCCCCGTGATGTTTTTCTCACTCCTACTAGTGAATGTAACGTAACACACACCCATACAATGCGAACCACCCCGTGATGATTTTCTCACTCCTACTAGTGAATGTAATGTAACACACACCCATACAATGCGTACCACCCCACGATGTTTTTCAGAAACCTATCCTACGTTGCCACTGCATGTTCCCTGTCCTCACCATGCTGACCACCCCGCGGTGCTTTTCTCCATCCTACATTGCCACTCACTGCCTATCCTAATTCAGACCATCCAATGGACACCACCCCGTGATGTTTTTCTCACTCCTACTATTGAATGTAATGTAACACACACCCATACAATGCGCACCACCCCGGGGTATTTTTCTCACTCCTACTAGTGAATGTAATGTAACACACACCCATACAATGCGCACCACCCCGCGATGTTTTTCTCACTCCTACTAGTTAATGTAGTGTAACACACACCCATACAATGCGCACCACCCTGCGATGTTTTTCAGAAACCTATCCTACATTGCCACTGCATGTTCCCTGACCTCCCCATGCTGACCACCCCGCGCTGCTTTTCTCCACCCTACATTGCCTCTCACTGCCTGTCCTAATTCAGACCCTTCGATTCACACCACCCCGTGATGTTTTTCTCACTTCTACTAGTGAATGTAATGTAACAGACACCCATACAATGCGCACCACCCCGTGATATTTTTCAGAAAACTATCGTTCATTGCCACTGCATGTTCCCTGACCTCCCCATGCTGACCATCCCGCGGTGCTTTTCTCCATCCTACATTGCCACTCACTGCCTATCCTAAATCAGACCCTCCGAATCACACCACCCCGTGCTGTTTTTCTCACTCCTACTAGTGAAAGTTATGTAACACACACCCATACAATGTGAACCACCCCGCAATGTTTTTCAAAAACCTATCCTACATTGCCACTGTATGTTCCCGGATGTCCCCATGTTGTCCACCCCGCGGTGCTTTTCTCCATCCTACATTGCCAGTCACTGCCTATCCTAACACACACCCATACAATGCGCACCACCCTGTGATGATTTTCTCACTCCTACTATTGAATGTAATGTAACACACACCCATACAATGCGCACCACCCCTTGATGTTTTTCTCACTCCTACTAGAGAATGTAATGTAACACACACCCATACAATGCACACCACCCGGTGATGTTTTTCTCACTCCTACTAGTGAATATAATGTAACACACATCCATACAATGCGCACCACCCCGCGTTGTTTTTCAGAAACCTATTTTACTTTGCCACTGCATGTTCCCTGACCTCCCCATGCTGACGGTCCCGCGGTGCTTTTCTCCATCCTTCATTGCCACTCACTGCCTATCCTAATTCAGACCCTCCGATTCACACCACCCCGTGATGTTTTTCTCACTCCTACTAGTGAATGTAATGTAACACACACCCATACAATGCGCACCACCCCGCGATGTTTTTCTCACTCCTACTAGTTAATGTAGTGTAACACACACCCATACAATGCGCACCACCCTGCGATGTTTTTCAGAAACCTATCCTACATTGCCACTGCATGTTCCCTGACCTCCCCATGCTGACCACCCCGCGCTGCTTTTCTCCATCCTACATTGCCTCTCACTGCCTGTCCTAATTCAGACCCTTCGATTCACACCACCCCGTGATGTTTTTCTCACTCCTACTAGTGAATGTAATGTAACACACACCCATACAATGCGCACCACCCCGTTATGTTTTTCTCACTCCTACTAGTGAATGTAATGTAACACACACCCATACAATGCGCACCACCCCGAGATGTTTTTTCAGAAACCTATCCTACATTGCCACTGCATGTTCCCTGACCTACCCATGCTGAGCACCCCGCGGTGCTTTTCTCCATCCGACGTTGCCACTCACTGCCTATCCTAAATTACACCCTCCGATTCACACCACCCCGTGATGTTTTTCTCACTCCTACTAGTGAATGTTATGTAACACACACCCCTACAATGTGCACCACCCCGCGATGTTTTTCAGAAACCTATCCTACATTGCCACTGTATGTTCCCTGACGTCCCCATGCTGACCACCCCGCGGTGCTTTTCTCGTTCTTACATTGCCACTCACTGCCTATCCTAATTCAAACCTTCCAATTCACACCACCCCGTGATGTTTTTCTCACTCCTACTAGTGAATGTAATGTAACACACACCCATACAATGCGCACCACCCCGTGATGTTTTTCTCACTCCTACTAGTGAATGTAATGTAACACACACCCATACAATGCGCACCACCCCACGATGTTTTCAGAAACCTATCCTACATTCCCACTGCATGTTCCCTGACCTCCCCATGCTGACCACCCCGCGGTGCTTTTCTCCATCCTACATTGCCACTCACTGCCTATCCTAATTCAGACCCTCCGATTCACACCACCCCGTGATGTTTTTCTCACTCCTCGTAGTGAATGTAATGTAACACACAACCATACAATGCGCACGACCCCGCGATGTTTTTCAGAAACCTATCCTACATTGCCACTGCATGTTCCCTGACCTCCCCATACTGACCACCCCGCGGTTCTTTTCTCCATCCTACATTGCCATTCACTGCTGATCCTAATTCAGACCCTCCGTTTCACACCACCCCGTGATGTTTTTCTCACTCCTACTAGTGAATGTAATGTAACACACATCCATACAATGCGCACCAACCCATGTTTTTCTCACTCCTACTAGTGAATATAATGTAACACACACCCATACAATGCGCACGACCCCGCGATGTTTTTCAGAAACCTATCCTACATTGCCATTGCATGTTCCCTGACTTCCCCATGCTGACCACCCCACGGTGCTTTTCTCCATCCTACATTGCCACTCACTGCCTATCCTAATTCAGAACCTCCGATTCACACCACCCCGTGATGTTTTTCTCACTCCTTCTAATGAATGTAATGTAACACACACCCATACAATGCGCACCACCCCGTGATGTTTTTCTCACTCCTACTAGTGAATGTAATGTAACACACACCCATACAATGCGCACCACCCCGTGATGTTTTTCTCACTCCTACTAGTGAACGTAATGTAACACACACTCATACAATGTGCACCACCCCGCGATGTTTTTCAGAGACCTATTCTACTTTGCCACTGCATGTTCCCTGACCTATCCATGCTGACGGACCCGCGGTGCTTTTCTCCATCCTTCATTGCCACTCACTGCCTACCCTAATTCAGACCATCCGATTCACATCACCCCGTGATGTTTTTCTCACTCCTACTAGTGAATGTAATGTAACACACATCCATACAATGCGCACCAACCCTTGATGTTTTTCTCACTCCTACTAATGAATGTAATGTAACACACACCCATACAATGCGCACCACCCCGCGATGTTTTTAAGAGACCTATTCTACTTTGCCACTGCATGTTCCCTGACCTCCCCATGCTGACGGACCCGCGGTGCTTTTCTCCATCCTTCATTGCCACTCACTGCCTATCCTAATTCAGACCCTCCGATTCACATCACCCCGTGATGTTTTTCTCACTCCTACTAGTGAATGTAATGTAACACACATCCATACAATGCGCACCAACCCTTGATGTTTTTCTCACTCCTACTAATGAATGTAATGTAACACACACCCATACAATGCGCACCACCCCGCGATGTTTTTCAGAAACCTATCCTACATTGCCACTGCATGTTCCCTGACCTCCCCATGCTGACCACCCCGCGGTGCTTTTCTCCATCCGACATTGCCACTCACTGCCTATACTAATTCAGACCCTCCGATTCACACCTCCCCGTGATGTTTTTCTCACTCCTACAAGTGAATGTAATGTAACACACACCCATACAATGCGCACCACCTAGTGATGTTTTTCTCACTATTACTAGTGAATGTAATGTAACACACACCCATACAATGCGCACCACCCCGTGATGTTTTTCTCACTCCTACTAGTGAATGTAATGTAACACACACCCATACAATGCGCACCACCCCGCGATGTTTTTCAGAAACCTATCCTACATTGCCACTGCATGTTGCCTGACCTGCCCATGCTGACCACCCCACGGGGCTTTTCTCCATCCTACATTGCCACTCACTGCCTATCCTAATTCAGACCCTCCGATTCACACCACCCCGTGACGTTTTTCTCACTCCTACTAGTGAATGTAATGTAACACACACCCATACAATGCGCACCACCCCGTGATGTTTTTCTCAGTCCTACTAGTGAATGTAATGTAACACACACCCATACAATGCGCACCACCCCGTGATGTTTTTCTCACTCCTACTAGTGAATGTAATGTAACACACACCCACACAATGCGCACCACCCCGCGATGTTTTTCAGAAAACTATCCTACATTGCCACTGCATCTTCCCTGACCTCCCCATGCTGACCACCCCGCGGTCCTTTTCTTCATCCTACATTGCCACTCACTGCCTATCCTAATTCAGACCCTCCGATTCACACCTCCCCGTGATGTTTTTCTCACTCCTACTAGTGAATGTAACGTAACACACACCCATACAATGCGAACCACCCCGTGATGTTTTTCTCACTCCTACTAGTGAATGTAATGTAACACACACCCATACAATGCGTACCACCCCACGATGTTTTTCAGAAACCTATCCTACATTGCCACTGCATGTTCCCTGTCCTCACCATGCTGACCACCCCGCGGTGCTTTTCTCCATCCTACATTGCCACTCACTGCCTATCCTAATTCAGACCATCCAATTGACACCACCCGGTGATGTTTTTCTCACTCCTACTAGTGAATGTAATGTAACACACACCCATACAATGCGCACCACCCCGGGGTATTTTTCTCACTCCTACTAGTGAATGTAATGTAACACACACCCATACAATGCGCACCACCCCGCGATGTTTTTCTCACTCCTACTAGTTAATGTAGTGTAACACACACCCATACAATGCGCACCACCCTGCGATGTTTTTCAGAAACCTATCCTACATTGCCACTGCATGTTCCCTGACCTCCCCATGCTGACCACCCCGCGCTGCTTTTCTCAATCCTACATTGCCTCTCACTGCCTGTCCTAATTCAGTCCCTTCGATTCACACCACCCCGTGATGTTTTTCTCACTCCTACTAGTGAATGTAATGTAACAGACACCCATACAATGCGCACCACCCCGTGATGTTTTTAAGAAAACTATCGTTCATTGCCACTGCATGTTCCCTGACCTCCCCATGCTGACCATCCCGTGGTGCTTTTCTCCATCCTACATTGCCACTCACTGAATATCCTAAATCAGACCCTCCGAATCACACCACCCCGTGCTGTTTTTCTCACTCCTACTAGTGAATGTAATGTAACACACACCCATACAATGCGCACCACCCCGCGATATTTTTCAGAAACCTATCCTACATTGCCAGTGCATGTTCCCTGACTTCCCCCTGCTGACCACACCGCGGGGCTTTTCTCCATCCTACATTGCCACTCACTGCCTATACTAATTCAGACCCTCCGATTCACACAACCCCGTGATGTTTTTCTCACTCCTACTAGTGAATGTAATGTAACACACACCCATACAATGCGCACCACCACGTCATGTTTTTCTCACTCCTACAAGTGAATGTAATGTAACACACACCCATACAATGCGCACAACCCCGTGATGTTTTTCTCACTCCTACTAGTGAATGTAATGTAACACACACCCATACAATGCGCACCACCGCGCGATGTTTTTCAGAAACCTATCCTACATTGCCACTGCATGTTCCATGACCTCCCCATTCTGACCACCCTGCGGTGCTTTTCTCCATCCTACATTGTCACTCCCTGCCTATCCTAATTCAGACACTCTGATTCACACCACCACGTGATGTTTTTCTCACTCCTACTAGTGAATGTAATGTAACACACACCCATACAATGCGCACCACCCCGTGATGTTTTTCTCACTCCTACTAGTGAATGTAATGTAACACACACCCATACAATGCGCACCACCCCGAGATGTTTTTTCAGAAACCTATCCTACATTGCCACTGCATGTTCCCTGACCTCCCCATGCTGACCACCCCGCGGTGCTTTTCTCCATCCGACATTGCCACTCACTGCCTATCCTAAATTACACCCTCTGATTCACACCACCCCGTGATGTTTTTCTCACTCCTACTAGTGAATGTTATGTAACACACACCCCTACAATGTGCACCACCCCGCGATGTTTTTCAGAAACCTATCCTACATTGCCACTGTATGTTCCCTGACGTCCCCATGCTGACCACCCCGCGGTGCTTTTCTCCTTCTTACATTGCCACTCACTGCCTATCCTAATTCAAACCCTCCAATTCACACCACCCCGTGATGTTTTTCTCACTCCTACTAGTGAATGTAATGTAACACACACCCATACAATGCGCACCACCCCGTGATGTTTTTCTCACTCCTACTAGTGAATATAATGTAACACACACCCATACAATGCGCACCACCCCACGATGTTTTCAGAAACCTATCCTACATTCCCAGTGCATGTTCCCTGACCTCCCCATGCTGACCACCCCGTGGTGCTTTTCTCCATCCTACATTGCCACTCACTGCCTATCCTAATTCAGACCCTCCGATTCACACCACCCCGTGATGTTTTTCTCACTCCTCGTAGTGAATGTAATGTAACACACAACCATACAATGCGCACCACCCCGCGATGTTTTTCAGAGACCTATTCTACTTTGCCACTGCATGTTCCCTGACATCCCCATGCTGACGGACCCGCGGTGCTTTTCTCCATCCTTCATTGCCACTCACTGCCTATCCTAATTCAGACCCTCCGATTCACATCACCCCGTGATGTTTTTCTCACTCCTACTAGTGAATGTAATGTAACACACATCCATACAATGCGCACCAACCCTTGATGTTTTTCTCACTCCTACTAATGAATGTAATGTAACACACACCCATACAATGCGCACCACCCCGCGATGTTTTTCAGAAACCTATCCTAAATTGCCACTGCATGTTTCCTGACCTCCCCATGCTGACCACCCCGCGGTGCTTTTCTCCATCCGACATTGCCACTCACTGCCTATACTAATTCAGACCCTCCGATTCACACCACCCCGTGATGTTTCTCTCACTCCTACTAGTGAATGTAATGTAACACACACCCATACAATGCGCACCACCCCGTTATGTTTTTCTCACTCCTACTAGTGAATGTAATGTAACACACACCCATACAATGCGCACCACCCCGAGATGTTTTTTCAGAAACATATCCTACATTGCCACTGCATGTTCCCTGACCTCCCCATGCTGACCACCCCGCGGTGCTTTTCTCCATCCGACATTGCCACTCACTGCCTATCCTAAATTACACCCTGCGATTCACACCACCCCGTGATGTTTTTCTCACTCCTACTAGAGAATGTTATGTAACACACACCCCTACAATGTGCACCACCCCGCGATGTTTTTCAGAAACCTAACCTACATTGCCACTGTATGTTCCCTGACGTCCCCATGCTGACCACCCCGCGGTGCTTTTCTCCTTCTTACATTGCCACTCACTGCCTATCCTAATTCAAACCCTCCAATTCACACCACCCCGTGATGATTTTCTCACTCCTACTAGTGAATGTAATGTAACACACACCCATACAATGCGCACCACGCCGTGATGTTTTTCTCACTCCTACTAGTGAATGTAATGTAACACACACCCATACAATGCGCACCACCCCACGATGTTTTCAGAAACCTATCCTACATTCCCACTGCATGTTCCCTGACCTCCCCATGCTGACCACCCCGCGGTGCTTTTCTCCATCCTACATTGCCACTCACTGCCTATCCTAATTCAGACCCTCCGATTCACACCACCCCGCGATGTTTTTCTCACACCTACTAGTGAATGTAATGTAACACACACCCATACAATGCGCACCACCCCGTGATGTTTTTCTCACTCCTAATAGTGAATGTAATGTAACACACACCCATACAATGCGCACCACCCCGTGATGTTTTTCTCACTCCTACTAGTGAACGTAATGTAACACACACCCATACAATGCGCACCACCCCGCGATGTTTTTCAGAGACCTATTCTACTTTGCCACTGCATGTTCCCTGACCTCCCCATGCTGACGGACCCGTGGTGCTTTTCTCCATCCTTCATTCGCACTCACTGCCTATCCTAATTCAAACCCTCCGATTCACATCACCCTGTGATGTTTTTCTCACTCCTACTAGTGAATGTAATGTAACACACATCCATACAATGCGCACCAACCCTTGATGTTTTTCTCACTCCTACTAATTAATGTAATGTAACACACACCCATACAATGCGCACCACCCCGTGATGTTTTTCTCACTCCTACTAGTGAATGTAATGTAACACACACCCATACAATGCGCACCACCCCGCGATGTTTTTCAGAAACCTATCCTACATTGCCACTGCATGTTGCCTGACCTGCCCATGCTGACCACCCCGCGGTGCTTTTCTTCATCCTACATTGCCACTCACTGCCTATCCTAATTCAGACCCTCCGATTCACACCACCCCGTGATGTTTTTCGCACTCCTACTAGTGAATGTAATGTAACACACACCCATACAATGCGCACCACCCCGAGATGTTTTTTCAGAAACCTATCCTACATTGCCACTGCATGTTCCCTGACCTCCCCATGCTGACCACCCCGCGTTGCTTTTCTCCATCCGACATTGCCACTCACTACCTATCCTAAATTACACCCTCCGATTCACACCACCCTGTGATGCTTTTCTCACTCCTACTAGTGAATGTAATGTAACACACACCCATACAATGCGCACCACCCCGTGATGTTTTTATCACTCCTACTAGTGAATGTAATGTAACACACACCCATACAATGCGCACCACCCCGCGATGTTTTTCAGAAACCTATCCTACATTGCCACTGCATGTTGCCTGACCTGCCCATGTTGACCACCCCGCGGTACTTTTCTCCATCCTACATTGCCACTCACTGCCTATCCTAATTCAGACTCTCCGATTCACACCACCCCGTGATGTTTTTCTCACTCCTACTAGTGAATGTAATGTAACACACACCCATAAAATGCGCACCACCCCGTGATGTTTTTCTCAGTCCTACTAGTGAATGTAAAGTAACACACACCCATACAATGCGAACCACCCCGCGATGTTTTTCAGAAACCTATCCTACATTGCCACTGCATGTTCACTGACCTCCCCATGCTCACCACCCCGTGGTGCTTTTCTCCATCCTATATTGCCACGCATTGCCTATCCTAATTCAGACCCTCCGATTCACACCACCCCGTGATGTTTTTCTGACTCCTACTAGTGAATGTAATGTAACACACACCCATACAATGCGCACCACCTCGTGATGTTTTTATCACTCTTACTAGTGAATGTAATGTAACACACACCCATACAATGCGCACCACCCCGTGATGTTTTTCTCACTCCTACTAGTGAATGTAATGTAACACACACCCATACAATGCGCACCACCCCGCGATGTTTTTTCAGAAACCTATCCTACATTGCCACTGTATGTTGACTGACCTCCCCATGCTGACCATCCCGCGGTGATTTTCTCCATGCTACATTGCCACTCACTGCCTATCCTAATTCAGACCCTCCGATTCACACCTCCCCGTGATGTTTTTCTCACTCCTACTAGTGAATGTAACGTAACACACACCCATACAATGCGAACCACCCCGTGATGTTTTTCTCACTCCTACTAGTGAATGTAATGTAACACACACCCATACAATGCGTACCACCCCACGATGTTTTTCAGAAACCTATCCTACATTGCCACTGCATGTTCCCTGTCCTCACCATGCTGACCACCCCGCGGTGCTTTTCTCCATTCTACATTGCCACTCACTGCCTATCCTAATTCAGACAATCCAATTGACACCACCCCGTGATGTTTTTCTCACTCCTACTAGTGAATGTAATGTAACACACACCCATACAATACGCACCACCCCGTGATATTTTTCTCACTCCTACTAGTGAATGTAATGTAACACACACCCATACAATGCGCACCACCCTGCGATGTTTTTCTCACTCCTACTAGTTAATGTAGTGTAACACACACCCATGCAATGCGCACCACCCTGCGATGTTTTTCAGAAACCTATCCTACATTGCCACTGCATGTTCCCTGACCTCCCCATGCTGACCACCCCGCGCTGCTTTTCTCCATCCTACATTGCATCTCACTGCCTGTCCTAATTCAGACCCTTCGATTCACACCACCCCGGATGTTTTTCTCACTCCTACTAGTGAATGTAATGTAACAGACACCCATACAATGCGCACCACCCCGTGATGTTTTTCAGAAAACTATCGTTCATTGCCACTGCATGTTCCCTGACCTCCCCATGCTGACCATCCCGCGGTGCTTTTCTCCATCCTACATTGCCACTCACTGCCTATACTAATTCAAACCCTCCGATTCACACAACCCCGTGATGTTTTTCTCACTCCTACTAGTGAATGTAATGTAACACACACCCATACAATGCGCACCACCGCGTCATGTTTTTCTCACTCCTAATAGTCAATGTAATGTAACACACACCCATACAATGCGCACAATCCCGTGATGTTTTTCTCACTCCTACTAGTGAATGTAATGTAACACACACCCATACAATGCGCACCACCGCACGATGTTTTTCAGAAACCTATCCTACATTGCCACTGCATGTTCCATGACCTCCCCATTCTGACCACCCTGCGGTGCTTTTCTCCATCCTACATTGCCACTCCCTGCCTATCCTAATTCAGACCCTCTGATTCACACCACCACGTGATGTTTTTCTCACTCCTACTAGTGAATGTAATGTAACACACACCCATACAATGCGCACCACCCCGTGATGTTTTTCTCACTCCTACTAGTGAATGTAATGTAACACACACCCATACAATACGCACCACCCCGTGATGTTTTTCTCACTCCTACTAGTGAATGTAATGTAACACACACCCATACAATGCGCACCACCCCGTGATGTTTTTCTCATTCCTACTAGTGAATGTAATGTAACACACACCCATACAATGCGCACCACCCCGCGATGTTATTCAGAAACCTATCCTACATTGCAACTGCATGTTCCATGACCTCCCCATTCTGACCACCCCGCGGTGCTTTTCTCCTTCTTACATTGCCACTCACTGCCTATCCTAAATTACACCCTCCGATTCACACCACCCCGTGATGTTTTTCTCACTCCTACTAGTGAATGTTATGTAACACACACCCATACAATGTGCACCACCCCGCGATGTTTTTCAGAAACCTATCCTACATTGCCACTGTATGTTCCCTGACATCCCCATGCTGACCACCCCGCGGTGCTGTTCTCCTTCTTACATTGCCACTCACTGCCTATCCTAATTCAAACCCTCCAATTCACACCACCCCGTGATGTTTTTCTCACTCCTACTAGTGAATGTAATGTAACACACACCCATACAATACGCACCACCCCGTGATATTTTTCTCACTCCTACTAGTGAATGTAATGTAACACACACCCATACAATGCGCACCACCCCGCGATGTTTTTCTCACTCCTACTAGTTAATGTAGTGTAACACACACCCATGCAATGCGCACCACCCTGCGATGTTTTTCAGAAACCTATCCTACATTGCCACTGCATGTTCCCTGACCTCCCCATGCTGACCACCCCGCGCTGCTTTTCTCCATCCTACATTGCATCTCACTGCCTGTCCTAATTCAGACCCTTCGATTCACACCACCCCGGATGTTTTTCTCACTCCTACTAGTGAATGTAATGTAACAGACACCCATACAATGCGCACCACCCCGTGATGTTTTTCAGAAAACTATCGTTCATTGCCACTGCATGTTCCCTGACCTCCCCATGCTGACCATCCCGCGGTGCTTTTCTCCATCCTACATTGCCACTCACTGCCTATACTAATTCAAACCCTCCGATTCACACAACCCCGTGATGTTTTTCTCACTCCTACTAGTGAATGTAATGTAACACACACCCATACAATGCGCACCACCGCGTCATGTTTTTCTCACTCCTAATAGTCAATGTAATGTAACACACACCCATACAATGCGCACAATCCCGTGATGTTTTTCTCACTCCTACTAGTGAATGTAATGTAACACACACCCATACAATGCGCACCACCGCACGATGTTTTTCAGAAACCTATCCTACATTGCCACTGCATGTTCCATGACCTCCCCATTCTGACCACCCTGCGGTGCTTTTCTCCATCCTACATTGCCACTCCCTGCCTATCCTAATTCAGACCCTCTGATTCACACCACCACGTGATGTTTTTCTCACTCCTACTAGTGAATGTAATGTAACACACACCCATACAATGCGCACCACCCCGTGATGTTTTTCTCACTCCTACTAGTGAATGTAATGTAACACACACCCATACAATACGCACCACCCCGTGATGTTTTTCTCACTCCTACTAGTGAATGTAATGTAACACACACCCATACAATGCGCACCACCCCGTGATGTTTTTCTCATTCCTACTAGTGAATGTAATGTAACACACACCCATACAATGCGCACCACCCCGCGATGTTATTCAGAAACCTATCCTACATTGCAACTGCATGTTCCATGACCTCCCCATTCTGACCACCCCGCGGTGCTTTTCTCCTTCTTACATTGCCACTCACTGCCTATCCTAAATTACACCCTCCGATTCACACCACCCCGTGATGTTTTTCTCACTCCTACTAGTGAATGTTATGTAACACACACCCATACAATGTGCACCACCCCGCGATGTTTTTCAGAAACCTATCCTACATTGCCACTGTATGTTCCCTGACATCCCCATGCTGACCACCCCGCGGTGCTGTTCTCCTTCTTACATTGCCACTCACTGCCTATCCTAATTCAAACCCTCCAATTCACACCACCCCGTGATGTTTTTCTCACTCCTACTAGTGAATGTAATATAACACACACCCATACAATGCGCACCACCCCGTGATGTTTTTCTCACTCCTACTAGTGAATGTAATGTAACACACACCCATACAAATCGCACCACCCCGCGATGTTTTTCAGAAACCTATCCTACATTGACACTGCATGTTCCCTGACCTCCCCATACTGACCAACCCGCGGTGCTTTTCTCCATCCTACATTGCCATTCACTGCTGATCCTAATTCAGACCCTCCGATTCACACCACCCCGTGATGTTTTTCTCACTCCTACTAGTGAATGTAATGTAACACACATCCATACAATGCGCACCAACCGGTGTTTTTCTCACTCCTACTAGTGAATGTAATGTAACACACACCCATACAATGCGCACCACCCCACGATGTTTTCAGAAACCTATCCTACATTGCCACTGCATGTTCCCTGACCTCCCCATGCTGACCACCCTGCGGTGCTTTTCTCCATCCTACATTGCCACTCACTGCCTATCCTAATTCAGACCCTCCGATTCACACCACCCCGTGATGTTTTTCTCACTCCTACTAGTGAATATAATGTAACACACAACCATACAATGCGCACGACCCCGCGATATTTTTCAGAAACCTATCCTACATTGCCATTGCATGTTCCCTGACTTCCCCATGCTGACCACCCCGCGGTGCTTTTCTTCATCCTACATTGCCACTCACTGCCTATCCTAATTCAGAACCTCCGATTCACACCACCCCGTGATGTTTTTCTCACTCCTTCTAATGAATGTAATGTAACACACACCCATACAATGCGCACCACCCCGTGATGTTTTTCTCACTCCTACTAGTGAATGTAATGTAACACACACCCATACAATGCGCACCACCCCGTGATGTTTTTCTCACTCCTACTAGTGAACGTAATGTAACACACACCCATACAATGTGCACCACCCCGCGATGTTTTTCAGAGACCTATTCTACTTTGCCACTGCATGTTCCCTGTCCTATCCATGCTGACGGACCCGCGGTGCTTTTCTCCATCCTTCATTGCCACTCACTGCCTACCCTTATTCAGACCATCCGATTCACATCACCCCGTGATGTTTTTCTCACTCCTACTAGTGAATGTAATGTAACACACATCCATACAATGCGCACCAACCCTTGATGTTTTTCTCACTCCTACTAATGAATGTAATATAACACACACCCATACAATGCGCACCACCCCGCGATGTTTTTAAGAGACCTTTTCTACTTTGCCACTGCATGTTCCCTGACCTCCCCATGCTGACGGACCCGCGGTGCTTTTCTCCATCCTTCATTGCCACTCACTGCCTATCCTAATTCAGACCCTCCGATTCACATCACCCCGTGATGTTTTTCTCACTCCTACTAGTGAATGTAATGTAACACACATCCATACAATGCGCACCAACCCTTGATGTTTTTCTCACTCCTACTAATGAATGTAATGTAACACACACCCATACAATGCGCACCACCCCGCGATGTTTTTCAGAAACCTATCCTACATTGCCACTGCATGTTCCCTGACCTCCCCATGCTGACCACCCCGCGGTGCTTTTCTCCATCCGACATTGCCACTCACTGCCTATACTAATTCAGACCCTCCGATTCACACCACCCCGTGATGTTTTTCTCACTCCTACAAGTGAATGTAATGTAACACACACCCATACAATGCGCACCACCTAGTGATGTTTTTCTCACTATTACTAGTGAATGTAATGTAACACACACCCATACAATGCGCACCACCCCGTGATGTTTTTCTCACTCCTACTAGTGAATGTAATGTAACACACACCCATACAATGCGCACCACCCCGCGATGTTTTTCAGAAACCTATCCTACATTGCCACTGCATGTTGCCTGACCTGCCCATGCTGACCACCCCGCGGGGCTTTTCTCCATCCTACATTGCCACTCACTGCCTATCCTAATTCAGACCCTCCGATTCACACCACCCCGTGACGTTTTTCTCACTCCTACTAGTGAATGTAATGTAACACACACCCATACAATGCGCACCACCCCGTGATGTTTTTCTCAGTCCTACTAGTGAATGTAATGTAACACACACCCATACAATGCGCACCACCACGCGATGTTTTTCAGAAACCTATCCTACATTGCCACTGCATGTTCACTGACCTCCCCATGCTCACCACCCGGCGGTGCTTTTCTCCATCCTATATTGCCACGCATTGCCGATCCTAATTCAGACCCTCCGATTCACACAACCCCGTGATGTTTTTCTGACTCCTACTAGTGAATGTAATGTAACACACACCCATACAATGCGCACCACCTCGTGATGTTTTTCTCACTCTTACTAGTGAATGTAATGTAACACACACCCATACAATGCGCACCACCCCGTGATGTTTTTCTCACTCCTACTAGTGAATGTAATGTAACACACACCCACACAATGCGCACCACCCCGCGATGTTTTTCAGAAAACTATCCTACATTGCCACGGCATCTTCCCTGACCTCCCCATGCTGACCACCCCGCGGTCCTTTTCTTCATCCTACATTGCCACTCACTGCCTATCCTAATTCAGACCCTCCGATTCACACCTCCCCGAGATGTTTTTCTCACTCCTACTAGTGAATGTAACGTAACACACACCCATACAATGCGAACCACCCCGTGATGTTTTTCTCACTCCTACTAGTGAATGTAATGTAACACAAACCCATACAATGCGTACCACCCCACGATGTTTTTCAGAAACCTATCCTACATTGCCACTGCATGTTCCCTGTCCTCACCATGCTGACCACCCCGCGGTGCTTTTCTCCATCCTAAATTGCCACTCATTGCCTATCCTAATTCAGACCATCCAATTGACACCACCCCGTGTTGTTTTTCTCACTCCTACTAGTGAATGTAATGTAACACACACCCATACAATGCGCACCACCCCGGGATATTTTTCTCACTCCTACTAGTGAATGTAATGTAACACACACCCATACAATGCGTACCACCCCACGATGTTTTTCAGAAACCTATCCTACATTGCCACTGCATGTTCCCTGTCCTCACCATGCTGACCACCCCGCGGTGCTTTTCTCCATCCTACATTGCCACTCATTGCCTATCCTAATTCAGACCATCCAATTGACACCACCCCGTGATGTTTTTCTCACTCCTACTAGTGAATGTAATGTAACACACACCCATACAATGCGCACCACCCCGGGATATTTTTCTCACTCCTACTAGTGAATGTAATGTAACACACACCCATACAATGCGCACCACCCCGGGATGTTTTTCTCACTCCTACTAGTTAATGTAGTGTAACACACACCCATACAATGCGCACCACCCTGCGATGTTTTTCAGAAACCTATCCTACATTGCCACTGCATGTTCCCTGACCTCCCCATGCTGACCACCCCGCGCTGCTTTTCTCAATCCTACATTGCCTCTCACTGCCTTTCCTAATTCAGTCCCTTCGATTCACACCACCCCGTGATGTTTTTCTCACTCCTACTAGTGAATGTAATGTAACAGACACCCATACAATGCGCACCACCCCGTGATGTTTTTCAGAAAACTATCGTTCATTGCCACTGCATGTTGCCTGACCTGCCCATGCTGACCACCCCGCGGGGCTTTTCTCCATCCTACATTGCCACTCACTGCCTATCCTAATTCAGACCCTCCGATTCACACCACCCCGTGACGTTTTTCTCACTCCTACTAGTGAATGTAATGTAACACACACCCATACAATGCGCACCACCCCGTGATGTTTTTCTCAGTCCTACTAGTGAATGTAATGTAACACACACCCATACAATGCGCACCACCACGCGATGTTTTTCAGAAACCTATCCTACATTGCCACTGCATGTTCACTGACCTCCCCATGCTCACCACCCGGCGGTGCTTTTCTCCATCCTATATTGCCACGCATTGCCGATCCTAATTCAGACCCTCCGATTCACACCACCCCGTGATGTTTTTCTCACTCCTACTAGTGAATATAATGTAACACACAACCGTACAATGCGCACGACCCCGCGATGTTTTTCAGAAACCTATCCTACATTGCCATTGCATGTTCCCTGACTTCCCCATGCTGACCACCCCGCGGTGCTTTTCTTCATCCTACATTGCCACTCACTGCCTATCCTAATTCAGAACCTCCGATTCACACCACCCCGTGATGTTTTTCTCACTCCTTCTAATGAATGTAATGTAACACACACCCATACAATGCGCACCACCCCGTGATGTTTTTCTCACTCCTACTAGTGAATGTAATGTAACACACACCCATACAATGCGCACCACCCCGTGATGTTTTTCTCACTCCTACTAGTGAACGTAATGTAACACACACCCATACAATGTGCACCACCCCGCGATGTTTTTCAGAGACCTATTCTACTTTGCCACTGCATGTTCCCTGTCCTATCCATGCTGACGGACCCGCGGTGCTTTTCTCCATCCTTCATTGCCACTCACTGCCTACCCTAATTCAGACCATCCGATTCACATCACCCCGTGATGTTTTTCTCACTCCTACTAGTGAATGTAATGTAACACACATCCATACAATGCGCACCAACCCTTGATGTTTTTCTCACTCCTACTAATGAATGTAATATAACACACACCCATACAATGCGCACCACCCCGCGATGTTTTTAAGAGACCTTTTCTACTTTGCCACTGCATGTTCCCTGACCTCCCCATGCTGACGGACCCGCGGTGCTTTTCTCCATCCTTCATTGCCACTCACTGCCTATCCTAATTCAGACCCTCCGATTCACATCACCCCGTGATGTTTTTCTCACTCCTACTAGTGAATGTAATGTAACACACATCCATACAATGCGCACCAACCCTTGATGTTTTTCTCGCTCCTACTAATGAATGTAATGTAACACACACCCATACAATGCGCACCACCCCGCGATGTTTTTCAGAAACCTATCCTACATTGCCACTGCATGTTCCCTGACCTCCCCATGCTGACCACCCCGCGGTGCTTTTCTCCATCCGACATTGCCACTCACTGCCTATACTAATTCAGACCCTCCGATTCACACCACCCCGTGATGTTTTTCTCACTCCTACAAGTGAATGTAATGTAACACACACCCATACAATGCGCACCACCTAGTGATGTTTTTCTCACTATTACTAGTGAATGTAATGTAACACACACCCATACAATGCGCACCACCCCGTGATGTTTTTCTCACTCCTACTAGTGAATGTAATGTAACACACACCCATACAATGCGCACCACCCCGCGATGTTTTTCAGAAACCTATCCTACATTGCCACTGCATGTTGCCTGACCTGCCCATGCTGACCACCCCGCGGGGCTTTTCTCCATCCTACATTGCCACTCACTGCCTATCCTAATTCAGACCCTCCGATTCACACCACCCCGTGACGTTTTTCTCACTCCTACTAGTGAATGTAATGTAACACACACCCATACAATGCGCACCACCCCGTGATGTTTTTCTCAGTCCTACTAGTGAATGTAATGTAACACACACCCATACAATGCGCACCACCACGCGATGTTTTTCAGAAACCTATCCTACATTGCCACTGCATGTTCACTGACCTCCCCATGCTCACCACCCGGCGGTGCTTTTCTCCATCCTATATTGCCACGCATTGCCGATCCTAATTCAGACCCTCCGATTCACACAACCCCGTGATGTTTTTCTGACTCCTACTAGTGAATGTAATGTAACACACACCCATACAATGCGCACCACCTCGTGATGTTTTTCTCACTCTTACTAGTGAATGTAATGTAACACACACCCATACAATGCGCACCACCCCGTGATGTTTTTCTCACTCCTACTAGTGAATGTAATGTAACACACACCCACACAATGCGCACCACCCCGCGATGTTTTTCAGAAAACTATCCTACATTGCCACTGCATCTTCCCTGACCTCCCCATGCTGACCACCCCGCGGTCCTTTTCTTCATCCTACATTGCCACTCACTGCCTATCCTAATTCAGACCCTCCGATTCACACCTCCCCGAGATGTTTTTCTCACTCCTACTAGTGAATGTAACGTAACACACACCCATACAATGCGAACCACCCCGTGATGTTTTTCTCACTCCTACTAGTGAATGTAATGTAACACAAACCCATACAATGCGTACCACCCCACGATGTTTTTCAGAAACCTATCCTACATTGCCACTGCATGTTCCCTGTCCTCACCATGCTGACCACCCCGCGGTGCTTTTCTCCATCCTACATTGCCACTCATTGCCTATCCTAATTCAGACCATCCAATTGACACCACCCCGTGTTGTTTTTCTCACTCCTACTAGTGAATGTAATGTAACACACACCCATACAATGCGCACCACCCCGGGATATTTTTCTCACTCCTACTAGTGAATGTAATGTAACACACACCCATACAATGCGTACCACCCCACGATGTTTTTCAGAAACCTATCCTACATTGCCACTGCATGTTCCCTGTCCTCACCATGCTGACCACCCCGCGGTGCTTTTCTCCATCCTACATTGCCACTCATTGCCTATCCTAATTCAGACCATCCAATTGACACCACCCCGTGATGTTTTTCTCACTCCTACTAGTGAATGTAATGTAACACACACCCATACAATGCGCACCACCCCGGGATATTTTTCTCACTCCTACTAGTGAATGTAATGTAACACACACCCATACAATGCGCACCACCCCGGGATGTTTTTCTCACTCCTACTAGTTAATGTAGTGTAACACACACCCATACAATGCGCACCACCCTGCGATGTTTTTCAGAAACCTATCCTACATTGCCACTGCATGTTCCCTGACCTCCCCATGCTGACCACCCCGCGCTGCTTTTCTCAATCCTACATTGCCTCTCACTGCCTTTCCTAATTCAGTCCCTTCGATTCACACCACCCCGTGATGTTTTTCTCACTCCTACTAGTGAATGTAATGTAACAGACACCCATACAATGCGCACCACCCCGTGATGTTTTTCAGAAAACTATCGTTCATTGCCACTGCATGTTCCCTGACCTCCCCATGCTGACCATCCCGTGGTGCTTTTCTCCATCCTACATTGCCACTCACTGAATATCCTAAATCAGACCCTCCGAATCACACCACCCCGTGCTGTTTTTCTCACTCCTACTAGTGAATGTAATGTAACACACACCCATACAATGCGCACCACCCCGCGATATTTTTCAGAAACCTATCCTACATTGCCAGTGCATGTTCCCTGACTTCCCCCTGCTGACCACACCGCGGGGCTTTTCTCCATCCTACATTGCCACTCACTGCCTATACTAATTCAGACCCTCCGATTCACACAACCCCGTGATGTTTTTCTCACTCCTACTAGTGAATGTAATGTAACACACACCCATACAATGCGCACCACCACGTCATGTTTTTCTCACTCCTACAAGTGAATGTAATGTAACACACACCCATACAATGCGCACAACCCCGTGATGTTTTTCTCACTCCTACTAGTGAATGTAATGTAACACACACCCATACAATGCGCACCACAGCGCGATGTTTTTCAGAAACCTATCCTACATTGCCACTGCATGTTCCATGACCTCCCCATTCTGACCACCCTGCGGTGCTTTTCTCCATCCTACATTGTCACTCCCTGCCTATCCTAATTCAGACACTCTGATTCACACCACCACGTGATGTTTTTCTCACTCCTACTAGTGAATGTAATGTAACACACACCCATACAATGCGCACCACCCCGTGATGTTTTTCTCACTCCTACTAGTGAATATAATGTAACACACACCCATACAATGCGCACCACCCCGTGATGTTTTTCTCACTCCTACTAGTGAATGTAATGTAACACACACCCATACAATGCGCACCACCCCGTGTTGTTTTTCTCATTCCTACTAGTGAATGTAATGTAACACACACCCATACAATGCGCACCACCCCGCCATGTTTTTCAGAAACCTATCCTACATTGCCAATGCATATTCCATGACCTCCCCTTTCTGACCACTCCGCGGTGCTTTTCTCCATCCTACATTGCCACTCACTGCCTATCCTAATTCAGACCCTCTGATTCACACCACCCCGTGATGTTTTTCTCACTCCTACTAGTGAATGTAATGTAACACACACCCATACAATGCGCACCACCCCGTGATGTTTTTCTCACTCCTACTAGTGAATTTAATGTAACACACACCCATACAATGCGCACCACCCCGTGATGTTTTTCTCACTCTTACTAGTGAATGTAATGTAACACACACCCATACAATGCGCACCACCCCGCGATGTTTTTCAGAAACGTATTCTACTTTGCCACTGCATGTTCCCTGACCTCCCCATGCTGACGGACCCGCGGTGCTTTTCTCCATCCTTCATTGCCACTCGCTGCCTATCCTAATACAGACCCTCCGATTCACACCACCCCGTGATGTTTCTCTCACTCCTACTAGTGAATGTAATGTAACACACACCCATACAATGCGCACCACCCCGTTATGTTTTTCTCACTCCTACTAGTGAATGTAATGTAACACACACCCATACAATGCGCACCACCCCGAGATGTTTTTTCAGAAACCTATCCTACATTGCCACTGCATGTTCCCTGACCTCCCCATGCTGACCACCCCGCGGTGCTTTTCTCCATCCGACATTGCCACTCACTGCCTATCCTAAATTACACCCTCTGATTCACACCACCCCGTCATGTTTTTCTCACTCCTACTAGTGAATGTTATGTAACACACACCCCTACAATGTGCACCACCCCGCGATGTTTTTCAGAAACCTATCCTACATTGCCACTGTATGTTCCCTGACGTCCCCATGCTGACCACCCCGCGGTGCTTTTCTCCTTCTTACATTGCCACTCACTGCCTATCCTAATTCAAACCCTCCAATTCACACCACCCCGTGATGTTTTTCTCACTCCTACTAGTGAATGTAATGTAACTCACACCCATACAATGCGCACCACGCCGTGATGTTTTTCTCACTCCTACTAGTGAATGTAATGTAACACACACCCATACAATGCGCACCACCCCACGATGTTTTCAGAAACCTATCCTACATTCCCATGCATGTTCCCTGACCTCCCCATGCTGACCACCCCGCGGTGCTTTTCTCCATCCTACATTGCCACTCACTGCCTATCCTAATTCAGACCCTCCGATTCACACCACCCCGTGATGTTTTTCTCACTCCTACTAGCGAATGTAATGTAACACACAACCATACAATGCGCACGACCCCGCGATGTTTTTCAGAAACCTATCCTACATTGCCACTGCATGTTCCCTGACCTCCCCAAACTGACCACCCCGCGGTGCTTTTCTCCATCCTACATTGCCATTCACTGCTGATCCTAATTCAGACCCTCCGATTTACACCACCCCGTGATGTTTTTCTCACTCCTACTAGTGAATGTAATGTAACACACATCCATACAATGCGCACCAACCCATGTTTTTCTCACTCCTACTAGTGAATGTAATGTAACACACACCCATACAATGCGCACCACCCCACGATGTTTTCAGAAACCTATCCTACATTCCCACTGCATTTTCCCTGACCTCCCCATGCTGACCACCCCGCGGTGCTTTTCTCCATCCTACATTGCCACTCACTGCCTATCCTAATTCAGACCCTCCGATTCACACCACCCCGTGATGTTTTTCTCACTCCTACTAGTGAATGTAATGTAACACACAACCATACAATGCGCAAGACCCTGCGATGTTTTTCAGAAACCTATCCTACATTGCCATTACATGTTCCCTGACTTCCCCATGCTGACCACCCCGCGGTGCTTTTCTCCATCCTACATTGCCACTCACTGCCTATCCTAATTCAGAACCTCCGATTCACACCACCCCGTGATGTTTTTCTCACTCCTTCTAATGAATGTAATGTAACACACACCCATAAAATGCGCACCACCCCGTGATGTTTTTCTCACTCCTACTAGTGAATGTAATGTAACACACACCCATACAATGTGCACCACCCCGTGATGTTTTTCTCACTCCTACTAGTGAACGTAATGTAACACACACCCATACAATGCGCACCACCCCGCGATGTTTTTCAGAGACCTATTCTACTTTGCCACTGCATGTTCCCTGACCTCCCCATGCTGACGGACCCGCGGTGCTTTTCTCCATCCTTCATTGCCACTCACTGCCTATCCTAATTCAGACCCTCCGATTCACATCACCCCGTGATGTTTTTCTCACTCCTACTAGTGAATGTAATGTAACACAAATCCATACAATGCGCACCAACCCTTGATGTTTTTCTCACTCCTACTAATGAATGTAATGTAACACACACCCATACAATGCGCACCACCCCGCGATGTTTTTCAGAAACCTATCCTAAATTGCCACTGCATGTTTCCTGACCTCCCCATGCTGACCACCCCGCGGTGCTTTTCTCCATCCGACATTGCCACTCACTGCCTATACTAATTCAGACCCTCCGATTCACACCACCCCGTGATGTTTCTCTCACTCCTACTAGTGAATGTAATGTAACACACACCCATACAATGCGCACCACCCCGTTATGTTTTTCTCACTCCTACTAGTGAATGTAATGTAACACACACCCATACAATGCGCACCACCCCGAGATGTTTTTTCAGAAACATATCCTACATTGCCACTGCATGTTCCCTGACCTCCCCATGCTGACTACCCCGCAGTGCTTTTCTCCATCCGACATTGCCACTCACTGCCTATCCTAAATTACACTCTGCGATTCACACCACCCCGTGATGTTTTTCTCACTCCTACTAGTGAATGTTATGTAACACACACCCCTACAATGTGCACCACCCCGCGATGTTTTTCAGAAACCTAACCTACATTGCCACTGTATGTTCCCTGACGTCCCCATGCTGACCACCCCGCAGTGCTTTTCTCCTTCTTACATTGCCACTCACTGCCTATCCTAATTCAAACCCTCCAATTCACACCACCCCGTGATGTTTTTCTCACTCCTACTAGTGAATGTAATGTAACACACACCCATACAATGCGCACCACGCCGTGATGTTTTTCTCACTCCTACTAGTGAATGTAATGTAACACACACCCATACAATGCGCACCACCCCACGATGTTTTCAGAAACCTATCCTACATTCCCACTGCATGTTCCCTGACCTCCCCATGCTGACCACCCCGCGGTGCTTTTCTCCATCCTACATTGCCACTCACTGCCTATCCTAATTCAGACCCTCCGATTCACACCACCCCGTGATGTTTTTCTCACTCCTACTAGTGAATGTAATGTAACACACACCCATACAATGCGCACCACCCCGCGATGTTTTTCTCACTCCTACTAGTGAATGTAATGTAACACACACCCATACAATGCGCACCACCCCGTGATGTTTTTCTCACTCCTAATAGTGAATGTAATGTAACACACACCCATACAATGCGCACCACCCCGTGATGTTTTTCTCACTCCTACTAGTGAACGTAATGTAACACACACCCATACAATGCGCACCACCCCGCGATGTTTTTCAGAGACCTATTCTACTTTGCCACTGCATGTTCCCTGACCTCCCCATGCTGACGGACCCGTGGTGCTTTTCTCCATCCTTCATTGCCACTCACTGCCTATCCTAATTCAGACCCTCCGATTCACATCACCCCGTGATGTTTTTCTCACTCCTACTAGTGAATGTAATGTAACACACATCCATACAATGCGCACCAACCCTTGATGTTTTTCTCACTCCTACTAATGAATGTAATGTAACACACACCCATACAATGCGCACCACCCCGCGATGTTTTTCAGAAACCTATCCTACATTGCCACTGCATGTTCCCTGACCTCCCCATGCTGACCACCCCGCGGTGCATTTCTCCATCCGACATTGCCACTCACTGCCTATACTAATTCAGACCCTCCGATTCACAGCACCCCGTGATGATTTTCTCACTCCTACTAGTGAATGTAATGTAACACACACCCATACAATGCGCACCACCCCGTGATGTTTTTCTCACTCCTACTAGTGAATGTAATGTAACACACATCCATACAATGCGCACCAACCCTTGATGTTTTTCTCACTCCTACTAATGAATGTAATGTAACACACACCCATACAATGCGCACCACCCCGCGATGTTTTTCAGAAACCTATCCTACATTGCCACTGCATGTTCCCTGACCTCCCCATGCTGACCACCCCGCGGTGCATTTCTCCATCCGACATTGCCACTCACTGCCTATACTAATTCAGACCCTCCGATTCACACCACCCCGTGATGATTTTCTCACTCCTACTAGTGAATGTAATGTAACACACACCCATACAATGCGCACCACCCCGTGATGTTTTTCTCACTCCTACTAGTGAATGTAATGTAACACACACCCATACAGTGCGCACCAACCCGTGATGTTTTTCTCACTCCTACTAGTGAATGTAATGTAACACACACCCATACAATGCGCACCACCCCGCGATGTTTTTCAGAAACCTATCCTACATTGCCACTGCATGTTGCCTGACCTGCCCATGCTGACCACCCCGCGGTGCTTTTCTCCATCCTACATTGCCACTCACTGCCTATCCTAATTCAGACCCTGCGATTCACACCACCCCGTTATGTTTTTCGCACTCCTACTAGTGAATGTAATGTAATACACACCCATACAATGCGCACCACCCCGAGATGTTTTTTCAGAAACCTATCCTACATTGCCACTGCATGTTCCCTGACCTCCCCATTCTGACCACCCCGCGTTGCTTTTCTCCATCCGACATTGCCACTCACTACCTATCCTAAATTACACCCTCCGATTCACACCACCCCGTGATGTTTTTCTCACTCCTACTAGTGAATGTTATGTAACACACACCTCTACAATGTGCACCACCCCGCGATGTTTTTCAGAAACCTATCCTACATTGCCACTGTATGTTCCCTGACATCCCCATGCTGACCACCCCGCGGTGCTTTTCTCCTTCTTACATTGCCACTCACTGCCTATCCTAATTCAAACCCTCCAATTCACACCACCCCGTGGTGTTTTTCTCACTCCTACTAGCGAATGTAATGTAACACACACCCATACAATGCGCACCACCCCGTGATGTTTTTCTCACTCCTACTAGTGAATGTAATGTAACACACACCCATACAATGCGCACCACCCCGCGATGTTTTTCAGAAACCTATCCTACATTGCCACTGCATGTTCCCTGACCTCCCCATAATGACCACCCCGCGGTGCTTTTCTCCATCCTACATTGCCATTCACTGCTGATCCTAATTCAGACCCTCCGATTCACACCACCCCGTGATGTTTTTCTCACTCCTACTAGTGAATGTAATGTAACACACATCCATACAATGCGCACCAACCCGTGTTTTTCTCACTCCTACTAGTGAATGTAATGTAACACACACCCATACAATGCGCACCACCCCACGATGTTTTCAGAAACCTATCCTACATTCCCACTGCATGTTCCCTGACCTCCCCATGCTGACCACCCCGCGGTGCTTTTCTCCATCCTACATTGCCACTCACTGCCTATCCTAATTCAGACCCTCCGATTCACACCACCCCGTGATGTTTTTCTCACTCCTACTAGTGAATGTAATGTAACACACAACCATACAATGCGCACGACGCCGCGATGTTTTTCAGAAACCTATCCTACATTGCCATTGCATGTTCCCTGACTTCCCCATGCTGACCACCCCGCGGTGCTTTTCTCCATCCTACATTGCCACTCACTGCCTATCCTAATTCAGAACCTCCGATTCACACCACCTCGTGAGGGTTTTCTCACTCCTTTTAATGAATGTAATGTAACACACACCCATACAATGCGCACCACCCCGTGATGTTTTTCTCACTCCTACTAGTGAATGTAATGTAACACACACCCATACAATGCGCACCACTCCGTGATGTTTTTCTCACTCCTACTAGTGAACGTAATGTAACACACACCCATACAATGCGCACAACCCCGCGATGTTTTTCAGAGACCTATTCTACTTTGCCACTGCATGTTCCCTGACGTCCCCATGCTGACGGACCCGCGGTACTTTTCTCCATCCTTCATTGCCACTCACTGCCTATCCTAATTCAGACCCTCCGATTCACATCACCCCGTGATGTTTTTCTCACTCCTACTAGTGAATGTAATGTAACACACATCCATACAATGCGCACAAACCCTTGATGTTTTTCTCACTCCTACTAATGAATGTAATGTAACACACACCCATACAATGCGCACCACCCCGTGATGTTTTTCTCACTCCTACTAGTGAATGTAATGTAACACACAACCATACAATGCGCACGACGCCGCGATGTTTTTCAGAAACCTATCCTACATTGCCACTGCATGTTCCCTGACCTCCCCATGCTGACCACCCCGCGGTGCTTTTCTCCATCCGACATTGCCACTCACTGCCTATACTAATTCAGACCCTCCGATTCACACCACCCTGTGATGCTTTTCTCACTCCTACTAGTGAATGTAATGTAACACACACCCATACAATGCGCACCACCTCGTGATGTTTTTCTCACTCTTACTAGTGAATGTAATGTAACACACACCCATACAATGCGCACCACCCCGTGATGTTTTTATCACTCCTACTAGTGAATGTAATGTAACACACACCCATACAATGCGCACCACCCCGCGATGTTTTTCAGAAACCTGTCCTACATTGCCACTGCATGTTGCCTGACCTGCCCATGCTGACCACCCCGCGGTGCTTTTCTCCATCCTACATTGCCACTCACTGCCTATCCTAATTCAGACCCTCCGATTCACACCACCCCGTGATGTTTTTCTCACTCCTACTAGTGAATGTAATGTAACACACACCCATAAAATGCGCACCACCCCGTGATGTTTTTCTCAGTCCTACTAGTGAATGTAATGTAACACACACCCATACAATGCGCACCACCCCGCGATGTTTTTCAGAAACCTATCCTACATTGCCACTGCATGTTCACTGACCTCCCCATGCTGACCACCCCGCGGTGCTTTTCTCCATCCTATATTGCCACGCATTGCCTATCCTAATTCAGACCCTCCGATTCACACCACCCCGTGATGTTTTTCTGACTCCTACTAGTGAATGTAATGTAACACACACCCATACAATGCGCACCACCTCGTGATGTTTTTATCACTCTTACTAGTGAATGTAATGTAACACAGACCCATACAATGCGCACCACCCCGTGATGTTTTTCTCACTCCTACTAGTGAATGTAATGTAACACACACCCATACAATGCGCACCACCCCGCGATGTTTTTTCAGAAACCTATCCTACATTGCCACTGTATGTTGCCTGACCTCCCCATGCTGACCATCCCGCGGTGATTTTCTCCATCCTACATTGCCACTCACTGCCTATCCTAATTCAGACCCTCCGATTCACACCTCCCCGTGATGTTTTTCTCACTCCTACTAGTGAATGTAACGTAACACACACCCATACAATGCGAACCACCCCGTGATGTTTTTCTCACTCCTACTAGTGAATGTAATGTAACACACACCCATACAATGCGTACCACCCCACGATGTTTTTCAGAAACCTATCCTACATTGCCACTGCATGTTCCCTGACCTCCCCATGCTGACCACCCCGCGCTGCTTTTCTCCATCCTACATTGCATCTCACTGCCTGTCCTAATTCAGACCCTTCGATTCACACCACCCCGTGATGTTTTTCTCACTCCTACTAGTGAATGTAATGTAACAGACACCCATACAATGCGCACCACCCCGTGATGTTTTTCAGAAAACTATCGTTCATTGCCACTGCATGTTCCCTGACCTCCCCATGCTGACCATCCCGCGGTGCTTTTCTCCATCCTACATTGCCATTCACTGCTGATCCTAATTCAGACCCTCCGATTCACACCACCCCGTGATGTTTTTCTCACTCCTACTAGTGAATGTAATGTAACACACATCCATACAATGCGCACCAACCCGTGTTTTTCTCACTCCTACTAGTGAATGTAATGTAACACACACCCATACAATGCGCACCACCCCACGATGTTTTCAGAAACCTATCCTACATTCCCACTGCATGTTCCCTGACCTCCCCATGCTGACGACCCCGCGGTGCTTTTCTCCATCCTACATTGCCACTCACTGCCTATCCTAATTCAGACCCTCCGATTCACACCACCCCGTGATGTTTTTCTCACTCCTACTAGTGAATGTAATGTAACACACAACCATACAATGCGCACGACGCCGCGATGTTTTTCAGAAACCTATCCTACATTGCCATTGCATGTTCCCTGACTTCCCCATGCTGACCACCCCGCGGTGCTTTTCTCCATCCTACATTGCCACTCACTGCCTATCCTAATTCAGAACCTCCGATTCACACCACCTCGTGATGGTTTTCTCACTCCTTTTAATGAATGTAATGTAACACACACCCATACAATGCGCACCACCCCGTGATGTTTTTCTCACTCCTACTAGTGAATGTAATGTAACACACACCCATACAATGCGCACCACTCCGTGATGTTTTTCTCACTCCTACTAGTGAACGTAATGTAACACACACCCATACAATGCGCACAACCCCGCGATGTTTTTCAGAGACCTATTCTACTTTGCCACTGCATGTTCCCTGACGTCCCCATGCTGACGGACCCGCGGTACTTTTCTCCATCCTTCATTGCCACTCACTGCCTATCCTAATTCAGACCCTCCGATTCACATCACCCCGTGATGTTTTTCTCACTCCTACTAGTGAATGTAATGTAACACACATCCATACAATGCGCACAAACCCTTGATGTTTTTCTCACTCCTACTAATGAATGTAATGTAACACACACCCATACAATGCGCACCACCCCGTGATGTTTTTCTCACTCCTACTAGTGAATGTAATGTAACACACAACCATACAATGCGCACGACGCCGCGATGTTTTTCAGAAACCTATCCTACATTGCCACTGCATGTTCCCTGACCTCCCCATGCTGACCACCCCGCGGTGCTTTTCTCCATCCGACATTGCCACTCACTGCCTATACTAATTCAGACCCTCCGATTCATACCACCCTGTGATGCTTTTCTCACTCCTACTAGTGAATGTAATGTAACACACACCCATACAATGCGCACCACCTCGTGATGTTTTTCTCACTCTTACTAGTGAATGTAATGTAACACACACCCATACAATGCGCACCACCCCGTGATGTTTTTATCACTCCTACTAGTGAATGTAATGTAACACACACCCATACAATGCGCACCACCCCGCGATGTTTTTCAGAAACCTGTCCTACATTGCCACTGCATGTTGCCTGACCTGCCCATGCTGACCACCCCGCGGTGCTTTTCTCCATCCTACATTGCCACTCACTGCCTATCCTAATTCAGACCCTCCGATTCACACCACCCCGTGATGTTTTTCTCACTCCTACTAGTGAATGTAATGTAACACACACCCATAAAATGCGCACCACCCCGTGATGTTTTTCTCAGTCCTACTAGTGAATGTAATGTAACACACACCCATACAATGCGCACCACCCCGCGATGTTTTTCAGAAACCTATCCTACATTGCCACTGCATGTTCACTGACCTCCCCATGCTCACCACCCCGCGGTGCTTTTCTCCATCCTATATTGCCACGCATTGCCTATCCTAATTCAGACCCTCCGATTCACACCACCCCGTGATGTTTTTCTGACTCCTACTAGTGAATGTAATGTAACACACACCCATACAATGCGCACCACCTCGTGATGTTTTTATCACTCTTACTAGTGAATGTAATGTAACACAGACCCATACAATGCGCACCACCCCGTGATGTTTTTCTCACTCCTACTAGTGAATGTAATGTAACACACACCCATACAATGCGCACCACCCCGCGATGTTTTTTCAGAAACCTATCCTACATTGCCACTGTATGTTGCCTGACCTCCCCATGCTGACCATCCCGCGGTGATTTTCTCCATCCTACATTGCCACTCACTGCCTATCCTAATTCAGACCCTCCGATTCACACCTCCCCGTGATGTTTTTCTCACTCCTACTAGTGAATGTAACGTAACACACACCCATACAATGCGAACCACCCCGTGATGTTTTTCTCACTCCTACTAGTGAATGTAATGTAACACACACCCATACAATGCGTACCACCCCACGATGTTTTTCAGAAACCTATCCTACATTGCCACTGCATGTTCCCTGACCTCCCCATGCTGACCACCCCGCGCTGCTTTTCTCCATCCTACATTGCATCTCACTGCCTGTCCTAATTCAGACCCTTCGATTCACACCACCCCGTGATGTTTTTCTCACTCCTACTAGTGAATGTAATGTAACAGACACCCATACAATGCGCACCACCCCGTGATGTTTTTCAGAAAACTATCGTTCATTGCCACTGCATGTTCCCTGACCTCCCCATGCTGACCATCCCGCGGTGCTTTTCTCCATCCTATATTGCCACTCACTGCCTATCCTAAATCAGACCCTCCGAATCACACCACCCCGTGCTGTTTTTCTCACTCCTACTAGTGAATGTAATGTAACACACACCCATACAATGCGCACCACCCCGCGATATTTTTCAGAAACCTATCCTACATTGCCAGTGCATGTTCCCTGACCTCCCCCTGCTGACCACACCGCGGTGCTTTTCTCCATCCTACATTGCCACTCACTGCCTATACTAATTCAAACCCTCCGATTCACACAACCCCGTGATGTTTTTCTCACTCCTACTAGTGAATGTAATGTAACACACACCCATACAATGCGCACCACCGCGTCATGTTTTTCTCACTCCTAATAGTGAATGTAATGTAACACACACCCATACAATGCGCACAACCCCGTGATGTTTTTCTCACTCCTACTAGTGAATGTAATGTAACACACACCCATACAATGCGCACCACCGCACGATGTTTTTCAGAAACCTATCCTACATTGCCACTGCATGTTCCATGACCTCCCCATTCTGACCACCCTGCGGTGCTTTTCTCCATCCTATATTGCCACTCCCTGCCTATCCTAATTCAGACCCTCTGATTCACACCACCACGTGATGTTTTTCTCACTCCTACTAGTGAATGTAATGTAACACACACCCATACAATGCGCACCACCCCGTGATGTTTTTCTCACTCCTACTAGTGAATGTAATGTAACACACACCCATACAATACGCACCACCCCGTGATGTTTTTCTCACTCCTACTAGTGAATGTAATGTAACACACACCCATACAATGCGCACCACCCCGTGATGTTTTTCTCATTCCTACTAGTGAATGTAATGTAACACACACCCATACAATGCGCACCACCCCGCGATGTTTTTCAAAAACCTATCCTACATTGCCACTGCATGTTCCATGACCTCCCCATTCTGACCACCCCGCGGTGCTTTTCTCCTTCTTACATTGCCACTCACTGCCTATCCTAAATTACACCCTCCGATTCACACGACCCCGTGATGTTTTTCTCACTCCTACTAGTGAATGTTATGTAACACACACCCATACAATGTGCACCACCCCGCGATGTTTTTCAGAAACCTATCCTACATTGCCACTGTATGTTCCCTGACATCCCCATGCTGACCACCCCGCGGTGCTTTTCTCCTTCTTACATTGCCACTCACTGCCTATCCTAATTCAAACCCTCCAATTCACACCACCCCGTGATGTTTTTCTCACTCCTACTAGTGAATGTAATATAACACACACCCATACAATGCGCACCACCCCGTCATGTTTTTCTCACTCCTACTAGTGAATGTAATGTAACACACACCCATACAAATCGCACCACCCCGCGATGTTTTTCAGAAACCTATCCTACATTGACACTGCATGTTCCCTGACCTCCCCATACTGACCACCCCGCGGTGCTTTTCTCCATCCTACATTGCCATTCACTGCTGATCCTAATTCAGACCCTCCGATTCACACCACCCCGTGATGTTTTTCTCACTCCTACTAGTGAATGTAATGTAACACACATCCATACAATGCGCACCAACCGGTGTTTTTCTCACTCCTACTAGTGAATGTAATGTAACACACACCCATACAATGCGCAGCACCCCATGATGTTTTTCTCACTCCTACTAGTGAATGTAATGTAACACACACCCATACTATGCCCAACACCCAGCGATGTTTTTCAGAAACCTATCCTACATTGCCACTGCATGTTCCCTGACGTCCCCATGCTGACCACCCCGCGGTGCTTTTGTCCATCCGACATTGCCACTCACTGCCTATCCTAAATCAGACCCTCCGAATCACACCACCCCGTGATGTTTTTCTCACTCCTACTAGTGAATGTAATGTAACACACATCCATACAATGCGCACCACCCCGTGATGTTTTTCTCACTCCTACTAGTGAATGTAATGTAACACACACCCATACAATGCGCACCACCCCGCGATGTTTTTCAGAAACCTATCCTACATTGCCAATGCATGTTCCCTGACCTCCCCATACTGACCACCCCGCGGTGCTTTTCTCCATCCTACATTGCCACTCACTGCTGATCCTAATTCAGACCCTCCGATTCTCACCACCTCGTAATGTTTTTCTCACTCCTACTAGTGAATGTAATGTAACACACACCCATACAATGCGCACCACCCCATGATGTTTTTCTCACTCCTACTAGTGAATGTAATGTAACACACACCCATACAATGCGCACCACCCCGTGATGTTTTTCTCACTCCTACTAGTAAATGTAATGTAACACACACCCATACAATGCGCACCACCTCGTGATGTTTTTCTCACTCTTACTAGTGAATGTAATGTAACACACACCCATACAATGCGCACCACCCGGTGATGTTTTTCTCACTTCTACTAGTGAATGTAATGTAACACACACCCATACAATGCGCAGCACCCCACGATGTTTTTCAGAAGACTATCCTACATTGCCACTGCATGTTCCCTGACCTCCCCATGCTGACCACCCCGCGGTGCTTTTCTCCATCCTACATTGCCACTCACTGCCTGTCCTAATTCACCATCCGATTCACACCACCCCGTGATGTTTTTCTCACTCCTACTAGTGAATGTAATGTAACACACACCCATACAATGCGCACCACCCCGTGACGTTTTTCTCACTCCTACTAGAGAATGTAATGTAACACACACCCATACAATGCGCACCACCCCGTGATGTTTTTCTCACTCCTACTAGTGAATGAAATGTAACTCACACACATACAATGCGCACCACCCCGCGATGTTTTTCAGAATCCTATCCCACATTGCCACTGCATGTTCCCTGACCTCCCCATGCTGACCACCCTGCGTTGCTTTTCTCCATCCTACATTGCGACTCACTGCCTATCCTAATTCAGACCCTCCGATTCATACCACCCCGTGATGCTTTTCTCACTCCTACTAGTGAATGTAATGTAACACACACCCATACAATGCGCACCACCCCGCGATATTTTTCAGAAACCTATCCTACATTGCCACTGCATGTTCCCTGACCTCCCCATGCTGACCACCCCGCGGTGCTTTTCTCCATCCTACATTGCCATTCACTGCCTATCCTAATTCAGACCCTCCAATTCACACCACCCCGTGAAGTTTTTCTCACTCCTACTAGTGAATGTAATGTAACACACATCCATACAATGCGCACCAACCCGTGTTTTTCTCACTCCTACTAGTGAATGTAATGTAACACACACCCATACAATGCGCACCACCCCACGATGTTTTCAGAAACCTATCCTACATTCCCACTGCATGTTCCCTGACCTCCCCATGCTGACCACCACGCGGTGCTTTTCTCCATCCTACATTGCCACTCACTGCCTATCCTAATTCAGACCCTCTGATTCACACCACCCCGTGATGTTTTTCTCACTCCTACTAGTGAATGTAATGTAACACACAACCATACAATGCGCACGACGCCGCGATGTTTTTCAGAAACCTATCCTACATTGCCATTGCATGTTCCCTGACTTCCCCATGCTGACCACCACGCGGTGCTTTTCTCCATCCTACATTGCCACTCACTGCCTATCCTAATTCAGAACCTCCGATTCACACCACCCCGTGATGTTTTTCTCACTCCTTCTAATGAATGTAATGTAACACACACCCATACAATGCGCAGCACCCCATGATGTTTTTCTCACTCCTACTAGTGAATGTAATGTAACACACACCCATACTATGCCCAACACCCAGCGATGTTTTTCAGAAACCTATCCTACATTGCCACTGCATGTTTCCTGACGTCCCCATGCTGACCACCCCGCGGTGCTTTTGTCCATCCGACATTGCCACTCACTGCCTATCCTAAATCAGACCCTCCGAATCACACCACCCCGTGATGTTTTTCTCACTCCTACTAGTGAATGTAATGTAACACACACCCATACAATGCGCACCACCCCGTGATGTTTTTCTCACTCCTACTAGTGAATGTAATGTAACACACACCCATACATGCGCACCACCCCGCGATGTTTTTCAGAAACCTATCCTACATTGCCAATGCATGTTCCCTGACCTCCCCATACTGACCACCCCGTGGTGCTTTTCTCCATCCTACATTGCCACTCACTGCTGATCCTAATTCAGACCCTCCGATTCTCACCACCTCGTGATGTTTTTCTCACTCCTACTAGTGAATGTAATGTAACACACACCCATACAATGCGCACCACCCCATGATGTTTTTCTCACTCCTACTAATGAATGTAATGTAACACACACCCATACAAGGTGCACCACCCCGTGATGTTTTTCTCACTCCTACTAGTGAATGTAATGTAACACACTCCCATAAAATGCGAACCACCCCGTGATGTTTTTCTCACTCCTACTAGTGAATGTAATGTAACGCAAACCCATACAATGCGCACCACCCCGCGATGTTTTTCAGAAAACTATCCTACATTGCCATTGCATGTTACCTGACCTCCCCATGATGACCACCCCGCGGTGCTTTTCTCCATCCTACATTGCCACTCACTGCCTATCCTAATTCAGACCCTCCGATTCACACCACCCCGTGATGTTTTTCTCACTCCTACTAGTGAATGTTATGTAACACACACCCATACTATGCCCACCACCCGGCGATATTTTTCAGAAACCTATCCTACATTGCCACTGCATGTTCCCTGACGTCCACATGCTGACCACCACGCGGTGCTTTTCTCCATCCGACATTGCCACTCACTGCCTATCCTAAATCAGACCCTCCGATTCACACCAGCCCGTGATGTTTTTCTCACTCCCACTAGTGAATGTAATGTAACACACACCCATACAATGCGCACCACCCCGTGATGTTTTTCTCACTCCTACTAGTGAATGTAATGTAACACACACCCATACAATGCGCACCACCCCGTGATGTTTTTCTCACTCCTACTAGTAAATGTAATGTAACACACACCCATACAATGCGCACCACCTCGTGATGTTTTTCTCACTCTTACTAGTGAATGTAATGTAACACACACCCATACAATGCGCACCACCCGGTGATGTTTTTCTCACTTCTACTAGTGAATGTAATGTAACACACACCCATACAATGCGCAGCACCCCACGATGTTTTTCAGAAGACTATCCTACATTGCCACTGCATGTTCCCTGACCTCCCCATGCTGACCACCCCGCGGTGCTTTTCTCCATCCTACATTGCCACTCACTGCCTGTCCTAATTCACCATCCGATTCACACCACCCCGTGATGTTTTTCTCACTCCTACTAGTGAATGTAATGTAACACACACCCATACAATGCGCACCACCCCGTGATGTTTTTCTCACTCCTACTAGAGAATGTAATGTAACACACACCCATACAATGCGCACCACCCCGTGATGTTTTTCTCACTCCTACTAGTGAATGAAATGTAAATCACACCCATACAATGCGCACCACCCCGCGATGTTTTTCAGAATCCTATCCCACATTGCCACTGCATGTTCCCTGACCTCCCCATGCTGACCACCCTGCGTTGCTTTTCTCCATCCTACTTTGCGACTCACTGCCTATCCTAATTCAGACCCTCCGATTCATACCACCCCGTGATGCTTTTCTCACTCCTACTAGTGAATGTAATGTAACACACACCCATACAATGCGCACCACCCCGCGATATTTTTCAGAAACCTATTCTACATAGCCACTGCATGTTCCCTGACCTCCCCATGCTGACCACCCCGCGGTGCTTTTCTCCATCCTACATTGCCACTCACTGCCTATCCTAATTCAGACCCTCCGAATCACACCACCCCGTGATGTTTTTCTCACTCCTACTAGTGAATGTAATGTAACACACAACCATACAATGTGCACGACGCCGCGATGTTTTTCAGAAACCTATCCTACATTGCCATTGCATGTTCCCTGACTTCCCCATGCTGACCACCCCGCGGTGCTTTTCTCCATCCTACATTGCCACTCACTGCCTATCCTAATTCAGAACCTCCGATTCACACCACCTCGTGATGGTTTTCTCACTCCTTCTAATGAATGTAATGTAACACACACCCATACAATGCGCACCACCCCGTGATGTTTTTCTCACTCCTACTAGTGAATGTAATGTAACACACACCCATACAATGCGCACCACTCCGTGATGTTTTTCTCACTCCTACTAGTGAACCTAATGTAACACACACCCATACAATGCGCTCCACCCCGCGATATTTTTCAGAAACCTATCCTACATTGCCACTGCATGTTTCCTGACCTCCCCATGCTGACCACCCCGCGGTGCTTTTCTCCATCCTACATTGCCACTCACTGCCTATCCTCATTCACCATCCGATTCACACCACCCCGTGATGTTTTTCTCACTCCTAATAGTGAATGTAATGTAACACACACCCATACAATGCGCCCCACACCGTGATGTTTTTCTCACTCCTACTAGTGAATGTAATGTAACACACACCCATACAAGGCGCACCACCCCGTGATGTTTTTCTCACTCCTACTAGTGAATGTAATGTAACACACAGCCATACAATGCGCACCACCGCACGATGTTTTTCAGAAACCTATCCTACATTGCCACTGCATGTTCCCTGACCTCCCCATGGTGACCACCCCGAGGTGCTTTTCTCCATCCTACATTGCCACTCACTGCCTATCCTAATTCAGACCCTCCGATTCACACCACCCCGTGATGTTTTTGTCACTCCTACTAGTGAATGTAATGTAACACACTCCCATAAAATGCGAACCACCCCGTGATGTTTTTCTCACTCCTACTACTGAATGTAATGTAACACAAACCCATACAATGCGCACCACCCCGCGATGTTTTTCAGAAAACTATCCTACATTGCCATTGCATATTACCTGACCTCCCCATGATGACCACCCCGCGGTGCTTTTCTCCATCCTACATTGCCACTCACTGCCTATCCTAATTCAGACCCTCCGATTCACACCACCCCGTGATGTTTTTCTCACTCCTACTAGTGAATGTAATGTAACACACACCCATACTAGGCCCACCACCCGGGGATATTTTTCAGAAACCTATCCTACATTGCCACTGCATGTTCCCTGACGTCCCCATGCTGACCACCCCGCGGTGCTTTTCTCCATCCGACATTGCCACTCACTGCCTATCCTATATCAGACCCTCCGATTCACACGAGCCCGTGATGTTTTTCTCACTCCTACTAGTGAATGTAATGTAACACACACCCATACAATGCGCACCACCCCGTGATGTTTTTCTCACTCCTACTAGTGAATGTAATGTAACACACACCCATACAATGCGCACCACCCCGTGATGTTTTTCTCACTCCTACTAGTGAATGTAATGTAACACACACCCATACAATGCGCACCACGTCGTGATGTTTTTGTCACTCTTACTAGTGAATGTAATGTAACACACACCCATACAATGCGCACCACCCGGTGATGTTTTTCTCACTTCTACTAGTGAATGTAATGTAACACACACCCATACAATGCGCAGCACCCCACGATGTTTTTCAGAAGACTATCCTACATTGCCACTGCATGTTCCCTGACCTCCCCATGCTGACCACCCCGCGGTGCTTTTCTCCATCCTACATTGCCACTCACTGCCTGTCCTAATTCACCATCCGATTCACACCACCCCGTGATGTTTTTCTCACTCCTACTAGTGAATGTAATGTAACACACACCCATACAATGCGCACCACCCCGTGATATTTTTCTCACTCCTACTAGTGAATGTAATGTAACACACACCCATACAATGCGCACCACCCCGTGATGTTTTTCCCACTCCTACTAGTGAATGTAATGTAACACACACCCATACAATGCGCACCACCCCGTGATGTTTTTCTCACTCCTACTAGTGAATGTAATGTAACACACACCCACACAATGCGCACCACCCCGCGATGTTTTTCAGAAACCTATCCTACATTGCCACTGCATGTTCCCTGACCTCCCCATGCTGACCATCCCGTGGTGCTTTTCTCTATCCTACATTGCCACTCACTGCCGATCCCAATTCAGACCCTCCGATTCACACCAACCTGTGATGTTTTTCTCACTCATACTAGTGAATGTCATGTAACACACACCCATACAATGCGCTCCACCCCGCGATATTTTTCAGAAACCTATCCTACATTGCCACTGCATGTTCCCTGACCTCCCCATGCTGACCACCCCGCGGTGCTTTTCTCCATCCTACAATGCCACTCACTGCCTATCCTAATTCACCATCCGATTCACACCACCCCGTGATGTTTTTGTCACTCCTACTAGTGAATGTAATGTAACACACTCCCATACAATACGCCCCACCCCGTGATGTTTTTCTCACTCCTACTAGTGAATGTAATGTAACACACACCCATACAATGCGCCCCACCCCGTGATGTTTTTCTCACTCCTACTAGTGAATGTAATGTAACACACACCCATACAATGCGCACCACCCCGTGATGTTTTTCTCACTCCTACTAGTGAATGTAATGTAACACACACCCACACAATGCGCACCACCTCGCGATGTTTTTCAGAAACCTATCCTCCATTTCCACTGCATGTTCCCTGACCTCCCCATGCTGACCACCCAGCGGTGCTTTTCTCCATCCTACATTGCCACTCACTGCCTATCCTAATTCAGACCCTCCGATTCACACCACCTCGTGATGTTTTTCACACTCCTACTAGTGAATGTAATGTAACACACACCCATACAATGCGCCCCACGCCGTGATGTTTTTCTCACTCCTACTAGTGAATGTAATGTAACACACACCCATACAATGCGCACCACCCCGCGATGTTTTTCAGAAACCTATCCTACATTGCCACTGCATGTTCCCTGACCTCCCCATGCTGACCACCCCGTGGTGCTTTTCTCTATCCTACATTGCCACTCACTGCCGATCCTAATTCAGACCCTCCGATTCACACCACCCCGTGATGTTTTTCTCACTCCTACTAGTGAATGTCATGTAACCTACACCCATACAATGCGAACCACCCCGTGATGTTTTTCTCACTCCTACTAGTGAATGTAATGTAACGCACACCTATACAATGCGCACCAATCCGCGATGCTTTTCAGAAAACTATCCTACATTGCCACTGCGTGTTCCCTGAACTCCCAATGCTGACCACCACGTGGAGCTTTTCTCCATCCTACATTGCCACTCACTGCCTATCCTAATTCAGACCATCCGATTCACACCACCCCGTGATGTTTTTCTCACTCCTACTAGTGAATGTAATGTAACACACACACATACAATGCGCACCACCCCACGATGTTTTTCTCACTCCTACTAGTGAATGTAATGTAACACACACCCATACAATGTGCACAACCCCGCGATGTTTTTCTCACACCTACTAGTGAATGTAATGTAACACACACCCATACAATTTGCACCACCCCGCGATGTTTTTCAGAAACCTATCCTACCTTGCCACTGCATGTTCCCTGACCTCCCCATGCTGACCAACCTGCGGTGCTTTTCTCCTTCCTACATTGCCACTCACTGCCGATCCTAATTCAGACCCTCCGATTCACACCACCCCGTGATGTTTTTCTCACTCCTACTAGTGAATGTAATGTAACACACACCCATACAATGCGCACCACCCCGTGATGTTTTTCTCACTCGTACTAATTAATGTAATGTAACACACACCCATACAATGCGCACCACCCCGCGATGTTTTTCAGAAACCTATCCTACATTGCCACTGCATGTTCCCTGACCTCCCCATGCTGACCACCCCGCGGTGCTTTTCTCCATCCTACATTGCCACTCACTGCCTATCCTAATTCAGATACTCCGATTGACACCACCCCGTGATGTTTTTCTCACTCATACTAGTGAATGTAATGTAATACACACCCATACAATGCGAACCACCCCGTGATGTTTTTCTCACTCCTAGTAGTGAATGTAATGTAACACACACCCATACAATGCGCAACACCCCGCGATGTTTTTCAGAAAACTATCCTACATTGCCACTGCATGTTCCTGACCTCCCCATGCTGACCACCCACGGTGCTTTTCTCCCTCCTACATTGCCACTCACTGCCTATCCTAATTCAGACCGTCCGATTCACACCACCCCGTGATGTTTTTCTCACTCCTACTGGTGAATGTAATGTAACACACACCCATACAATGCGCACCACCCCGTGATGTTTTTCTCACTCCTACTAGTGAATGTAATGAAACACAACCCAAACAATGCACACCACCCCGCGATGTTTTTCTCACTCCTACTAGTGAATGTAATGTAACACACACCCACACGATGCGCACCACCCTGCGATGTTTTTCAGAAACCTATCCTACATTGCCACTGCATGTTCCCTGACCTCCCCATGCTGACCAAGCTGCGGTACTTTTCTCCATCCTACATTGCCACTCACTGCCTATCCTAATTCAGATGCTCCGATTCACACCACCCCGTGATATTTTTCTCACTCCTACTAGTGAATGTAATGTAACACACACCCATACAATGCGCACCACCCCGCGATCTTTTTAAGAAACCTATCCTACATTGCCACTGCATGTTCCCTGACCTCCCCATGCTGACCACCCCGCGGTTCTTTTCTACATCCTACATTGCCACTCACTGCCTATCCTAATTCAGACCCTCCAATTCACACCACCCCATGATGTTTTTCTCACACCTACTAGTGAATGTAATGTAACACACACCCATACAATGCGCACCACCACGCGATGTTTTTCAGAAACCTATCCTACATTGCCACTGCATATTCCCTGACCTCCGCATGCTGACCACCCCGCGGTGCTTTTCTCCATCCTACATTGCCACTCACTGCCTATCCTAATTCAGACCCTCCGATTCACACCACCACGTGATGTTTTTCTCACTACTACTAGTGAATGTAATGTAACACACACCCATACAATGCGCACCACACCATGATGTTTTTCTCACTCCTACTAGTGAATGTAATGAAACACAACCCAAACATTGCACACCACCCCGCGATGTTTTTCTCACTCCTACTAGTGAATGTAATGTAACACACACCCATACAATGCGCACCACCCAGCGATGTTTTTCAGAAACCTATCCTACATTGCCACTGCATGTTCCCTGACATCCCCATGCTGACCACGCTGCGGTGCTTTTCTCCATCATACATTGCCACTCATTGCCTATCCTAATTCAGACCCTCCGATTCACCCCACCCCGTCATGTTTTTCTCACTCCTACTAGTGAATGTAATTTAATATACAGCCATAAAATGCGCACCACCCGGCGATGTTTTTCAGAAACCTATCCTACACTGCCATTGCATGTTCCCTGACCTCCCCATGCTGACCACCCGGCGGTGCTTTTCTCCATCCTACATTGCCACTCACTGCCTATCCTAATTCAGACCCTCCGATTCACACCACCCCGTGATGTTTTTCTCACTCCTAATAGTGAATGTAATGTAAAACACACCCATACAATGCGAGCCACCCAGTGATGATTTTCTCACTCCTACTAGTGAATGTAATGTAAAACACACCCATACAATGCGCACCACCCCGCGATGTTTTTCAGAAACCTATCCTACCTTGCCACTGCATGTTCCCTGACCTCCCCATGCTGACCACCCCGCGGTGCTTTTCTTCATCCTACATTGCCACTCACTGCCGATCCTAATTCAGACCCTCCGATTCACACCACCCCGTGATGTTTTTCTCACTCCTACTAGTGAATGTAATGTAACACACACCCATACAATGCGCACCCCACGATGCTTTTCAAAAACCTATCCTACATTGCCACTGCATGTTCCCTGACCCCCACATGCTGACCACGCCGCAGTGCTTTTCTCCATCCTAAATTGCCACTCACTGCCTATCCTAATTCAGACCCTACGGTTCACACCACCCCGTGATGTTTTTCCCACTCCTACTAGTGAATGTAATGTAATACACACCCATACAATGCGCACCACCCCGCGATGTTTTTCAGAAAACTATCCTACTTTGCCACTGCATGTTCCCTGACCTCCCCATGCTGACCACCCCGCGGTGCTTTTCTCCATCCTACATTGCCACTCACTGCCTATCCTAATTCAGACCTTCTGATTCACACCACCCCATGATGTTTTTCTCACTCCTACTAGTGAATGTAATGTAACACACACCCATACAATGCGCACCACCCCGCGATGTTTTTAAGAAACCTATCCTACATTGCCACTGCATGTTCCCTGACCTCCCCATGCTGACCACCCCGCGGTGCTTTTCTCCATCCTACATTGCCACTCACTGCGTATCCTAATCCTCCGATTCACATGACCCCGTGATGTTTTTCTCACTCCTACTAGTGAATGGAATGTAACACACACCCATACTATGCGCACCACCCCACGATGCTTTTCAGAAACCTATCCTACATTGCCACTGCATGTTCCCTGACCTCCCCATGCTGACCACCACGCGGTGCTTTTCTCCATCCTACATTGCCACTCACTGCCTATCCTAATTCAGACCCTCTGATTCACACCACCCCGTGATGTTTTTCTCACTCCTACTAGTGAATGTAATGTAACACACAACCATACAATGCGCACGACGCCGCGATGTTTTTCAGAAACCTATCCTACATTGCCATTGCATGTTCCCTGACTTCCCCATGCTGACCACCCCGCGGTGCTTTTCTCCATCCTACATTGCCACTCACTGCCTATCCTAATTCAGAACCTCCGATTCACACCACCCCGTGATGTTTTTCTCACTCCTTCTAATGAATGTAATGTAACACACACCCATACAATGGGCAGCACCCCATGATGTTTTTCTCACTCCTACTAGTGAATGTAATGTAACACACACCCATACTATGCCCAACACCCAGCGATGTTTTTCAGAAACCTATCCTACATTGCCACTGCATGTTCCCTGACGTCCCCATGCTGACCACCCCGCGGTGCTTTTGTCCATCCGACATTGCCACTCACTGCCTATCCTAAATAAGACCCTCCGAATCACACCACCCCGTGATGTTTTTCTCACTCCTACTAGTGAATGTAATGTAACACACACCCATACAATGCGCACCACCCCGTGATGTTTTTCTCACTCCTACTAGTGAATGTAATGTAACACACACCCATACAATGCGCACCACCCCGCGATGTTTTTCAGAAACCTATCCTACATTGCCAATGCATGTTCCCTGACCTCCCCATACTGACCACCCCGTGGTGCTTTTCTCCATCCTACATTGCCACTCACTGCTGATCCTAATTCAGACCCTCCGATTCTCACCACCTCGTGATGTTTTTCTCACTCCTACTAGTGAATGTAATGTAACACACACCCATACAATGCGCACCACCCCATGATGTTTTTCTCACTCCTACTAATGAATGTAATGTAACACACACCCATACAATGCGCCCCACCCCGTGATGTTTTTCTCACTCCTACTAGTGAATGTAATGTAACACACACCCATACAAGGCGCACCACCCCGTGATGTTTTTCTCACTCCTACTAGTGAATGTAATGTAACACAAACCCATACAATGCGCACCACCGCACGATGTTTTTCAGAAACCTATCCTACATTGCCACTGCATGTTCCCTGACCTCCCCATGGTGACCACCCCGAGGTGCTTTTCTCCATCCTACATTGCCACTCACTGCCTATCCTAATTCAGACCATCCGATTCACACCACCCCATGATGTTTTTGTCACTCCTACTAGTGAATGTAATGTAACACACTCCCATAAAATGCGAACCACCCCGTGATGTTTTTCTCACTCCTACTACTGAATGTAATGTAACACAAACCCATACAATGCGCACCACCCCGCGATGTTTTTCAGAAAACTATCCTACATTGCCATTGCATATTACCTGACCTCCCCATGATGACCACCCCGCGGTGCTTTTCTCCATCCTACATTGCCACTCACTGCCTATCCTAATTCAGACCCTCCGATTCACACCACCCCGTGATGTTTTTCTCACTCCTACTAGTGAATGTAATGTAACACACACCCATACTAGGCCCACCACCCGGCGATATTTTTCAGAAACCTATCCTACATTGCCACTGCATGTTCCCTGACGTCCCCATGCTGACCACCCCGCGGTGCTTTTCTCCATCCGACATTGCCACTCACTGCCTATCCTAAATCAGACCCTCCGATTCACACGAGCCCGTGATGTTTTTCTCACTCCTACTAGTGAATGTAATGTAACACACACCCATACAATGCGCACCACCCCGTGATGTTTTTCTCACTCCTACTAGTGAATGTAATGTAACACACACCCATACAATGCGCACCACCCCGTGATGTTTTTCTCACTCCTACTAGTGAATGTAATGTAACACACACCCATACAATGCGCACCACGTCGTGATGTTTTTCTCACTCTTACTAGTGAATGTAATGTAACACACACCCATACAATGCGCACCACCCGGTGATGTTTTTCTCACTTCTACTAGTGAATGTAATGTAACACACACCCATACAATGCGCAGCACCCCACGATGTTTTTCAGAAGACTATCGTACATTGCCACAGCATGTTCCCTGACCTCCCCATGCTGACCACCCCGCGGTGCTTTTCTCCATCCTACATTGCCACTCACTGCCTGTCCTAATTCACCATCCGATTCACACCACCCCGTGATGTTTTTCTCACTCCTACTAGTGAATGTAATGTAACACACACCCATACAATGCGCACCACCCCATGATGTTTTTCTCACTCCTACTAGTGAATGTAATGTAACACACACCCATACAATGCGCACCACCCCGTGATGTTTTTCCCACTCCTACTAGTGAATGTAATGTAACACACACCCATACAATGCGCACCACCCCGTGATGTTTTTCTCACTCCTACTAGTGAATGTAATGTAACACACACCCACACAATGCGCACCACCCCGCGATGTTTTTCAGAAACCTATCCTACATTGCCACTGCATGTTCCCTGACCTCCCCATGCTGACCATCCCGTGGTGCTTTTCTCTATCCTACATTGCCACTCACTGCCGATCCCAATTCAGACCCTCCGATTCACACCAACCCGTGATGTTTTTCTCACTCATACTAGTGAATGTCATGTAACACACACCCATACAATGCGCTCCACCCCGCGATATTTTTCAGAAACCTATCCTACATTGCCACTGCATGTTCCCTGACCTCCCCATGCTGACCACCCCGCGGTGCTTTTCTCCATCCTACAATGCCACTCACTGCCTATCCTAATTCACCATCCGATTCACACCACCCCGTGATGTTTTTGTCACTCCTACTAGTGAATGTAATGTAACACACTCCCATACAATACGCCCCACCCCGTGATGTTTTTCTCACTCCTACTAGTGAATGTAATGTAACACACACCCATACAATGCGCCCCACCCCGTGATGTTTTTCTCACTCCTACTAGTGAATGTAATGTAACACACACCCATACAATGCGCACCACCCCGTGATGTTTTTCTCACTCCTACTAGTGAATGTAATGTAACACACACCCACACAATGCGCACCACCTCGCGATGTTTTTCAGAAACCTATCCTCCATTTCCACTGCATGTTCCCTGACCTCCCCATGCTGACCACCCAGCGGTGCTTTTCTCCATCCTACATTGCCACTCACTGCCTATCCTAATTCAGACCCTCCGATTCACACCACCTCGTGATGTTTTTCACACTCCTACTAGTGAATGTAATGTAACACACACCCATACAATGCGCCCCACGCCGTGATGTTTTTCTCACTCCTACTAGTGAATGTAATGTAACACACACCCATACAATGCGCACCACCCCGCGATGTTTTTCAGAAACCTATCCTACATTGCCACTGCATGTTCCCTGACCTCCCCATGCTGACCACCCCGTGGTGCTTTTCTCTATCCTACATTGCCACTCACTGCCGATCCTAATTCAGACCCTCCGATTCACACCACCCCGTGATGTTTTTCTCACTCCTACTAGTGAATGTCATGTAACCTACACCCATACAATGCGAACCACCCCGTGATGTTTTTCTCACTCCTACTAGTGAATGTAATGTAACGCACACCTATACAATGCGCACCAATCCGCGATGCTTTTCAGAAAACTATCCTACATTGCCACTGCGTGTTCCCTGAACTCCCAATGCTGACCACCACGTGGAGCTTTTCTCCATCCTACATTGCCACTCACTGCCTATCCTAATTCAGACCATCCGATTCACACCACCCCATGATGTTTTTCTCACTCCTACTAGTGAATGTAATGTAACACACACACATACAATGCGCACCACCCCGTGATGTTTTTCTCACTCCTACTAGTGAATGAAATGTAACTCACACCCATACAATGCGCACCACCCCGCGATGTTTTTCAGAATCCTATCCCACATTGCCACTGCATGTTCCCTGACCTCCCCATGCTGACCACCCTGCGTTGCTTTTCTCCATCCTACATTGCGACTCACTGCCTATCCTAATTCAGACCCTCCGATTCATACCACACCGTGATGCTTTTCTCACTCCTACTAGTGAATGTAATGTAACACACACCCATACAATGCGCACCACCCCGCGATATTTTTCAGAAACCTATTCTACATAGCCACTGCATGTTCCCTGACCTCCCCATGCTGACCACCCCGCGGTGCTTTTCTCCATCCTACATTGCCACTCACTGCCTATCCTAATTCAGACCCTCCGATTCACACCACCCCGTGATGTTTTTCTGACTCCTACTAGTGAATGTAATGTAACACACAACCATACAATGCGCACGACGCCGCGATGTTTTTCAGAAACCTATCCTACATTGCCATTGCATGTTCCCTGACTTCCCCATGCTGACCACCCCGCGGTGCTTTTCTCCATCCTACATTGCCACTCACTGCCTATCCTAATTCAGAACCTCCGATTCACACCACCTCGTGATGGTTTTCTCACTCCTTCTAATGAATGTAATGTAACACACACCCATACAATGCGCACCAACCCGTGATGTTTTTCTCACTCCTACTAGTGAATGTAATGTAACACACACCCATACAATGCGCACCACTCCGTGATGTTTTTCTCACTCCTACTAGTGAACGTAATGTAACACACACCCATACAATGCGCTCCACCCCGCGATATTTTTCAGAAACCTATCCTACATTGCCACTGCATGTTTCCTGACCTCCCCATGCTGACCACCCCGCGGTGCTTTTCTCCATCCTACATTGCCACTCACTGCCTATCCTCATTCACCATCCGATTCACACCACCCCGTGATGTTTTTCTCACTCCTAATAGTGAATGTAATGTAACACACACCCATACAATGCGCCCCACCCCGTGATGTTTTTCTCACTCCTACTAGTGAATGTAATGTAACACACACCCATACAAGGCGCACCACCCCGTGATGTTTTTCTCACTCCTACTAGTGAATGTAATGTAACACACAGCCATACAATGCGCACCACCGCACGATGTTTTTCAGAAACCTATCCTACATTGCCACTGCATGTTCCCTGACCTCCCCATGGTGACCACCCCGAGGTGCTTTTCTCCATCCTACATTGCCACTCACTGCCTATCCTAATTCAGACCCTCCGATTCACACCACCCCGTGATGTTTTTGTCACTCCTACTAGTGAATGTAATGTAACACACTCCCATAAAATGCGAACCACCCCGTGATGTTTTTCTCACTCCTACTACTGAATGTAATGTAACACAAACCCATACAATGCGCACCACCCCGCGATGTTTTTCAGAAAACTATCCTACATTGCCATTGCATATTACCTGACCTCCCCATGATGACCACCCCGCGGTGCTTTTCTCCATCCTACATTGCCACTCACTGCCTATCCTAATTCAGACCCTCCGATTCACACCACCCCGTGATGTTTTTCTCACTCCTACTAGTGAATGTAATGTAACACACACCCATACTAGGCCCACCACCCGGCGATATTTTTCAGAAACCTATCCTACATTGCCACTGCATGTTCCCTGACGTCCCCATGCTGACCACCCCGCGGTGCTTTTCTCCATCCGACATTGCCACTCACTGCCTATCCTAAATCAGACCCTCCGATTCACACGAGCCCGTGATGTTTTTCTCACTCCTACTAGTGAATGTAATGTAACACACACCCATACAATGCGCACCACCCCGTGATGTTTTTCTCACTCCTACTAGTGAATGTAATGTAACACACACCCATACAATGCGCACCACCCCGTGATGTTTTTCTCACTCCTACTAGTGAATGTAATGTAACACACACCCATACAATGCGCACCACGTCGTGATGTTTTTCTCACTCTTACTAGTGAATGTAATGTAACACACACCCATACAATGCGCACCACCCGGTGATGTTTTTCTCACTTCTACTAGTGAATGTAATGTAACACACACCCATACAATGCGCAGCACCCCACGATGTTTTTCAGAAGACGATCCTACATTGCCACTGCATGTTCCCTGACCTCCCCATGCTGACCACCCGGCGGTGCTTTTCTCCATCCTACATTGCCACTCACTGCCTGTCCTAATTCACCATCCGATTCACACCACCCCGTGATGTTTTTCTCACTCCTACTAGTGAATGTAATGTAACACACACCCATACAATGCGCACCACCCCGTGATGTTTTTCTCACTCCTACTAGTGAATGTAATGTAACACACACCCATACAATGCGCACCACCCCGTGATGTTTTTCCCACTCCTACTAGTGAATGTAATGTAACACACACCCATACAATGCGCACCACCCCGTGATGTTTTTCTCACTCCTACTAGTGAATGTAATGTAACACACACCCACACAATGCGCACCACCCCGCGATGTTTTTCAGAAACCTATCCTACATTGCCACTGCATGTTCCCTGACCTCCCCATGCTGACCATCCCGTGGTGCTTTTCTCTATCCTACATTGCCACTCACTGCCGATCCCAATTCAGACCCTCCGATTCACACCAACCCGTGATGTTTTTCTCACTCATACTAGTGAATGTCATGTAACACACACCCATACAATGCGCTCCACCCCGCGATATTTTTCAGAAACCTATCCTACATTGCCACTGCATGTTCCCTGACCTCCCCATGCTGACCACCCCGCGGTGCTTTTCTCCATCCTACAATGCCACTCACTGCCTATCCTAATTCACCATCCGATTCACACCACCCCGTGATGTTTTTGTCACTCCTACTAGTGAATGTAATGTAACACACTCCCATACAATACGCCCCACCCCGTGATGTTTTTCTCACTCCTACTAGTGAATGTAATGTAACACACACCCATACAATGCGCCCCACCCCGTGATGTTTTTCTCACTCCTACTAGTGAATGTAATGAAACACACACCCATACAATGCGCACCACCCCGTGATGTTTTTCTCACTCCTACTAGTGAATGTAATGTAACACACACCCACACAATGCGCACCACCTCGCGATGTTTTTCAGAAACCTATCCTCCATTTCCACTGCATGTTCCCTGACCTCCCCATGCTGACCACCCAGCGGTGCTTTTCTCCATCCTACATTGCCACTCACTGCCTATCCTAATTCAGACCCTCCGATTCACACCACCTCGTGATGTTTTTCACACTCCTACTAGTGAATGTAATGTAACACACACCCATACAATGCGCCCCACGCCGTGATGTTTTTCTCACTCCTACTAGTGAATGTAATGTAACACACACCCATACAATGCGCACCACCCCGCGATGTTTTTCAGAAACCTATCCTACATTGCCACTGCATGTTCCCTGACCTCCCCATGCTGACCACCCCGTGGTGCTTTTCTCTATCCTACATTGCCACTCACTGCCGATCCTAATTCAGACCCTCCGATTCACACCACCCCGTGATGTTTTTCTCACTCCTACTAGTGAATGTCATGTAACCTACACCCATACAATGCGAACCACCCCGTGATGTTTTTCTCACTCCTACTAGTGAATGTAATGTAACGCACACCTATACAATGCGCACCAATCCGCGATGCTTTTCAGAAAACTATCCTACATTGCCACTGCGTGTTCCCTGAACTCCCAATGCTGACCACCACGTGGAGCTTTTCTCCATCCTACATTGCCACTCACTGCCTATCCTAATTCAGACCATCCGATTCACACCACCCCGTGATGTTTTTCTCACTCCTACTAGTGAATGTAATGTAACACACACACGTACAATGCGCACCACCCCACGATGTTTTTCTCACTCCTACTAGTGAATGAAATGTAACTCACACCCATACAATGCGCACCACCCCGCGATGTTTTTCAGAATCCTATCCCACATTGCCACTGCATGTTCCCTGACCTCCCCATGCTGACCACCCTGCGTTGCTTTTCTCCATCCTACATTGCGACTCACTGCCTATCCTAATTCAGACCCTCCGATTCATACCACCCCGTGATGCTTTTCTCACTCCTACTAGTGAATGTAATGTAACACACACCCATACAATGCGCACCACCCCGCGATATTTTTCAGAAACCTATTCTACATAGCCACTGCATGTTCCCTGACCTCCCCATGCTGACCACCCCGCGGTGCTTTTCTCCATCCTACATTGCCACTCACTGCCTATCCTAATTCAGACCCTCCGATTCACACCACCCCGTGATGTTTTTCTGACTCCTACTAGTGAATGTAATGTAACACACAACCATACAATGGGCACGACGCCGCGATGTTTTTCAGAAACCTATCCTACATTGCCATTGCATGTTCCCTGACTTCCCCATGCTGACCACCCCGCGGTGCTTTTCTCCATCCTACATTGCCACTCACTGCCTATCCTAATTCAGAACCTCCGATTCACACCACCTCGTGATGGTTTTCTCACTCCTTCTAATGAATGTAATGTAACACACACCCATACAATGCGCACCAACCCGTGATGTTTTTCTCACTCCTACTAGTGAATGTAATGTAACACACACCCATACAATGCGCACCACTCCGTGATGTTTTTCTCACTCCTACTAGTGAACGTAATGTAACACACACCCATACAATGCGCTCCACCCCGCGATATTTTTCAGAAACCTATCCTACATTGCCACTGCATGTTTCCTGACCTCCCCATGCTGACCACCCCGCGGTGCTTTTCTCCATCCTACATTGCCACTCACTGCCTATCCTCATTCACCATCCGATTCACACCACCCCGTGATGTTTTTCTCACTCCTAATAGTGAATGTAATGTAACACACACCCATACAATGCGCCCCACCCCGTGATGTTTTTCTCACTCCTACTAGTGAATGTAATGTAACACACACCCATACAAGGCGCACCACCCTGTGATGTTTTTCTCACTCCTACTAGTGAATGTAATGTAACACACAGCCATACAATGCGCACCACCGCACGATGTTTTTCAGAAACCTATCCTACATTGCCACTGCATGTTCCCTGACCTCCCCATGGTGACCACCCCGAGGTGCTTTTCTCCATCCTACATTGCCACTCACTGCCTATCCTAATTCAGACCCTCCGATTCACACCACCCCGTGATGTTTTTGTCACTCCTACTAGTGAATGTAATGTAACACACTCCCATAAAATGCGAACCACCCCGTGATGTTTTTCTCACTCCTACTACTGAATGTAATGTAACACAAACCCATACAATGCGCACCACCCCGCGATGTTTTTCAGAAAACTATCCTACATTGCCATTGCATATTACCTGACCTCCCCATGATGACCACCCCGCGGTGCTTTTCTCCATCCTACATTGCCACTCACTGCCTATCCTAATTCAGACCCTCCGATTCACACCACCCCGTGATGTTTTTCTCACTCCTACTAGTGAATGTAATGTAACACACACCCATACTAGGCCCACCACCCGGCGATATTTTTCAGAAACCTATCCTACATTGCCACTGCATGTTCCCTGACGTCCCCATGCTGACCACCCCGCGGTGCTTTTCTCCATCCGACATTGCCACTCACTGCCTATCCTAAATCAGACCCTCCGATTCACACGAGCCCGTGATGTTTTTCTCACTCCTACTAGTGAATGTAATGTAACACACACCCATACAATGCGCACCACCCCGTGATGTTTTTCTCACTCCTACTAGTGAATGTAATGTAACACACACCCATACAATGCGCACCACCCCGTGATGTTTTTCTCACTCCTACTAGTGAATGTAATGTAACACACACCCATACAATGCGCACCACGTCGTGATGTTTTTCTCACTCTTACTAGTGAATGTAATGTAACACACACCCATACAATGCGCACCACCCGGTGATGTTTTTCTCACTTCTACTAGTGAATGTAATGTAACACACACCCATACAATGCGCAGCACCCCACGATGTTTTTCAGAAGACGATCCTACATTGCCACTGCATGTTCCCTGACCTCCCCATGCTGACCACCCGGCGGTGCTTTTCTCCATCCTACATTGCCACTCACTGCCTGTCCTAATTCACCATCCGATTCACACCACCCCGTGATGTTTTTCTCACTCCTACTAGTGAATGTAATGTAACACACACCCATACAATGCGCACCACCCCGTGATGTTTTTCTCACTCCTACTAGTGAATGTAATGTAACACACACCCATACAATGCGCACCACCCCGTGATGTTTTTCCCACTCCTACTAGTGAATGTAATGTAACACACACCCATACAATGCGCACCACCCCGTGATGTTTTTCTCACTCCTACTAGTGAATGTAATGTAACACACACCCACACAATGCGCACCACCCCGCGATGTTTTTCAGAAACCTATCCTACATTGCCACTGCATGTTCCCTGACCTCCCCATGCTGACCATCCCGTGGTGCTTTTCTCTATCCTACATTGCCACTCACTGCCGATCCCAATTCAGACCCTCCGATTCACACCAACCCGTGATGTTTTTCTCACTCATACTAGTGAATGTCATGTAACACACACCCATACAATGCGCTCCACCCCGCGATATTTTTCAGAAACCTATCCTACATTGCCACTGCATGTTCCCTGACCTCCCCATGCTGACCACCCCGCGGTGCTTTTCTCCATCCTACAATGCCACTCACTGCCTATCCTAATTCACCATCCGATTCACACCACCCCGTGATGTTTTTGTCACTCCTACTAGTGAATGTAATGTAACACACTCCCATACAATACGCCCCACCCCGTGATGTTTTTCTCACTCCTACTAGTGAATGTAATGTAACACACACCCATACAATGCGCCCCACCCCGTGATGTTTTTCTCACTCCTACTAGTGAATGTAATGTAACACACACCCATACAATGCGCACCACCCCGTGATGTTTTTCTCACTCCTACTAGTGAATGTAATGTAACACACACCCACACAATGCGCACCACCTCGCGATGTTTTTCAGAAACCTATCCTCCATTTCCACTGCATGTTCCCTGACCTCCCCATGCTGACCACCCAGCGGTGCTTTTCTCCATCCTACATTGCCACTCACTGCCTATCCTAATTCAGACCCTCCGATTCACACCACCTCGTGATGTTTTTCACACTCCTACTAGTGAATGTAATGTAACACACACCCATACAATGCGCCCCACGCCGTGATGTTTTTCTCACTCCTACTAGTGAATGTAATGTAACACACACCCATACAATGCGCACCACCCCGCGATGTTTTTCAGAAACCTATCCTACATTGCCACTGCATGTTCCCTGACCTCCCCATGCTGACCACCCCGTGGTGCTTTTCTCTATCCTACATTGCCACTCACTGCCGATCCTAATTCAGACCCTCCGATTCACACCACCCCGTGATGTTTTTCTCACTCCTACTAGTGAATGTCATGTAACCTACACCCATACAATGCGAACCACCCCGTGATGTTTTTCTCACTCCTACTAGTGAATGTAATGTAACGCACACCTATACAATGCGCACCAATCCGCGATGCTTTTCAGAAAACTATCCTACATTGCCACTGCGTGTTCCCTGAACTCCCAATGCTGACCACCACGTGGAGCTTTTCTCCATCCTACATTGCCACTCACTGCCTATCCTAATTCAGACCATCCGATTCACACCACCCCGTGATGTTTTTCTCACTCCTACTAGTGAATGTAATGTAACACACACACGTACAATGCGCACCACCCCACGATGTTTTTCTCACTCCTACTAGTGAATGTAATGTAACACACACCCATATAATGTGCACAACCCCGCGATGTTTTTCTCACACCTACTAGTGAATGTAATGTAACACACACCCATACAATTTGCACCACCCCGCGATGTTTTTCAGAAACCTATCCTACCTTGCCACTGCATGTTCCCTGACCTCCCCATGCTGACCAACCTGCGGTGCTTTTCTCCATCCTACATTGCCACTCACTGCCGATCCTAATTCAGACCCTCCGATTCACACCACCCCGTGATGTTTTTCTCACTCCTACTAGTGAATGTAATGTAACACACACCCATACAATGCGCATCACCCCGTGATGTTTTTCTCACTCGTACTAATGAATGTAATGTAACACACACCCATACAATGCGCACCACCCCGCGATGTTTTTCAGAAACCTATCCTACATTGCCACTGCATGTTCCCTAACCTCCCCATGCTGACCACCCCGCGGTGCTTTTCTCCATCCTACATTGCCACTCACTGCCTATCCTAATTCAGATACTCCGATTGACACCACCCCGTGATGTTTTTCTCACTCATACTAGCGAATGTAATGTAATACACACCCATACAATGCGAACCACCCCGTGATGTTTTTCTCACTCCTAGTAGTGAATGTAATGTAACACACACCCATACAATGCGCAACACCCCGCGATGTTTTTCAGAAAACTATCCTACATTGCCACTGCATGTTCCTGACCTCCCCATGCTGACCACCCACGGTGCTTTTCTCCCTCCTACATTGCCACTCACTGCCTATCCTAATTCAGACCGTCCGATTCACACCACCCCGTGATGTTTTTCTCACTCCTACTGGTGAATGTAATGTAACACACACCCATACAATGCGCACCACCCCGTGATGTTTTTCTCACTCCTACTAGTGAATGTAATGAAACACAACCCAAACAATGCACACCACCCCGCGATGTTTTTCTCACTCCTACTAGTGAATGTAATGTAACACACACCCACACGATGCGCACCACCCTGCGATGTTTTTCAGAAACCTATCCTACATTGCCACTGCATGTTCCCTGACCTCCCCATGCTGACCAAGCTGCGGTACTTTTCTCCATCCTACATTGCCACTCACTGCCTATCCTAATTCAGATGCTCCGATTCACACCACCCCGTGATATTTTTCTCACTCCTACTAGTGAATGTAATGTAACACACACCCATACAATGCGCACCACCCCGCGATCTTTTTAAGAAACCTATCCTACATTGCCACTGCATGTTCCCTGACCTCCCCATGCTGACCACCCCGCGGTTCTTTTCTCCATCCTACATTGCCACTCACTGCCTATCCTAATTCAGACCCTCCAATTCACACCACCCCATGATGTTTTTCTCACACCTACTAGTGAATGTAATGTAACACACACCCATACAATGCGCACCACCCCGCGATGTTTTTCTCACTCCTACTAGTGAATGTAATGTAACACACACCCCTACAATGCGCACCACCCAGCGATGTTTTTCAGAAACCTATCCTACATTGCCACTGCATGTTCCCTGACATCCCCATGCTGACCACACTGCGGTGCTTTTCTCCATCCTAAATTGCCACTCACTGCCTATCCTAATTCAGACCCTCCGATTCACACCACCTCGTGATGTTTTTCTCACTCCTCCTAGTGAATGTAATGTAACACACACCCATACAATGCGCACCACCCCGCGATGTTTTTCAGAAACCTATCCTACATTGCCACTGCATGTTCCTTGACCTCCCCATGCTGACCACCCCGCGGTGCTTTTCTCCATCCTACATTGCCACTCACTGCCTATCCTAATTCAGACCCTCCATTTCACACCACCCGGTGATGTTTTTCTCACTCCACCTAGAGAATGTAATGTAACACACACCCATAAAATGCGCACCACACCGCGATGTTTTTCAGAAAATTATCCTACATTGCCCCTGCATGTTCCCTGAGCTCCCCATGCTGACCACCCCGCGGTGCTTTTCTCCATCCCACATTGCCACTCACTGCGTATCCTAATCCTCCGATTCACATGACCCCGTGATGTTTTTCTCACTCCTACTAGTGAATGGAATGTAACACACACCCATACTATGCGCACCACCCCACGATGCTTTTCAGAAACCTATCCTACATTGCCACTGCATGTTCCCTGACCTCCCCATGCTGACCACCCCGCGGTGCTTTTCTCCATCCTACATTGCCACTCACCGCCTATCCTAATTCAGACCCTCCGATTCACCCCACCCCGTGATGTTTTTCTCACTCCTACTAGTGAATGTAATGTAATACACACCCATACAATGCGAACCACCCCGTGATGTTTTTCTCACTCCTACTAGTGAATGTAATGTAAGACACACCCATACAATGCGCACCACCCCGCGATGTTTTTCAGAAAACTATCCTACATTGCCACTGCATGTTCCCTGACCTCCCCATGCTGACCACCCCCCGGTGCTTTTCTCCATCCTACATTGCCACTCACTGCCGATCCTAATTCAGACCCTCCAATTCACACCACCCCGTGATGTTTTTCTCACTCCTACTAGTGAATGTAATGTAACACACACCCATACAATGCGCACCACCCCGTGATGTTTTTCTCACTCGTACTAGTGAATGTAATGTAACACACACCCATACAATGCGCACCACCCCGCGATGTTTTTCAGAAACCTATCCTACATTGCCACTGCATGTTCCCTGACCTCCCCATGCTGACCACCCCGCGGTGCTTTTCTCCATCCTACATTGCCCCTCACTGCCTATCCTAATTCAGATACTCCGATTGACACCACCCCGTGATGTTTTTCTCACTCATACTAGTGAATGTAATCTAATACACACCCATACAATGCGAACCACCCCGTGATGTTTTTCTCACTCCTAGTAGTGAATGTAATGTAACACACACCCATACAATGCGCACCACCCCGCGATGTTTTTCAGAAAACTATCCTACATTGCCACTGCATGTTCCTGACCTCCCCATGCTGACCACCCACGGTGCTTTTCTCCCTCCTACATTGCCACTCACTGCCTATCCTAATTCAGACCGTCCGATTCACACCACCCCGTGATGTTTTTCTCACTCCTACTGGTGAATGTAATGTAACACACACCCATACAATGCGCACCACCCCGTGATGTTTTTCTCACTCCTACTAGTGAATGTAATGAAACACAACCCAAACAATGCACACCACCCCGCGATGTTTTTCTCACTCCTACTAGTGAATGTAATGTAACACACACCCACACAATGCACACCACCCTGCGATGTTTTTCAGAAACCTATCCTACATTGCCACTTCATGTTCCCTGACCTCCCCATGCTGACCAAGCTGCGGTACTTTTCTCCATCCTACATTGCCACTCACTGCCTATCCTAATTCAGATGCTCCGATTCACACCACCCCGTGATATTTTTCTCACTCCTACTAGTGAATGTAATGTAACACACACCCATACAATGCGCACCACCCCGCGATCTTTTTAAGAAACCTATCCTACATTGCCACTGCATGTTCCCTGACCTCCCCATGCTGACCACCCCGCGGTTCTTTTCTCCATCCTACATTGCCACTCACTGCCTATCCTAATTCAGACCCTCCAATTCACACCACCCCATGATGTTTTTCTCACACCTACTAGTGAATGTAATGTAACACACACCCATACAATGCGCACCACCACGCGATGTTTTTCAGAAACCTATCCTACATTGCCACTGCATGTTCCCTGACCTCCGCATGCTGACCACCCCGCGGTGCTTTTCTCCATCCTACATTGCCACTCACTGCCTATCCTAATTCAGACCCTCCGATTCACACCACCACGTGATGTTTTTCTCACTACTACTAGTGAATGTAATGTAACACACACCCATACAATGCGCACCACACCATGATGTTTTTCTCACTCCTACTAGTGAATGTAATGAAACACAACCCAAACATTGCACACCACCCCGCGGTGTTTTTCTCACTCCTACTAGTGAATGTAATGTAACACACACCCATACAATGCGCACCACCCAGCGATGTTTTTCAGAAACCTATCCTACATTGCCACTGCATGTTCCCTGACATCCCCATGCTGACCACGCTGCGGTGCTTTTCTCCATCATACATTGCCACTCACTGCCTATCCTAATTCAGACCCTCCGATTCACCCCACCCCGTCATGTTTTTCTCACTCCTACTAGTGAATGTAATTTAATATACAGCCATAAAATGCGCACCACCCGGCGATGTTTTTCAGAAACCTATCCTACACTGCCATTGCATTTTCCCTGACCTCCCCATGCTGACCACCCGGCGGTGCTTTTCTCCATCCTACATTGCCACTCACTGCCTATCCTAATTCAGACCCTCCGATTCACACCACCCCGTGATGTTTTTCTCACTCCTAATAGTGAATGTAATGTAAAACACACCCATACAATGTGAGCCACCCAGTGATGATTTTCTCACTCCTACTAGTGAATGTAATGTAAAACACACCCATACAATGCGCACCACCCCGCGATGTTTTTCAGAAACCTATCCTACCTTGCCACTGCATGTTCCCTGACCTCCCCATGCTGACCACCCCGCGGTTCTTTTCTCCATCCTACATTGCCACTCACTGCCTATCCTAATTCAGACCCTCCGATTCACACCACCCCGTGATGTTTTTCTCACACCTACTAGTGAATGTAATGTAACACACACCCATACAATGCGCACCACCACGCGATGTTTTTCAGAAACCTATCCTACATTGCCACTGCATGTTCCCTGACCTCCGCATGCTGACCACCCCGCGGTGCTTTTCTCCATCCTACATTGCCACTCACTGCCTATCCTAATTCAGACCCTCCGATTCACACCACCACGTGATGTTTTTCTCACTACTACTAGTGAATGTAATGTAACACACACCCATACAATGCGCACCACCCCGCGATGTTTTTCAGAAAACTATCCTACTTTGCCACTGCATGTTCCCTGACCTCCCCATGCTGACCACCCCGCGGTGCTTTTCTCCATCCTACATTGCCACTCACTGCCTATCCTAATTCAGACCTTCTGATTCACACCACCCCATGATGTTTTTCTCACTCCTACTAGTGAATGTAATGTAACACACACCCATACAATGCGCACCACCCCGCGATGTTTTTAAGAAACCTATCCTACATTGCCACTGCATGTTCCCTGACCTCCCCATGCTGACCACCCCGCGGTGCTTTTCTCCATCCTACATTGCCACTCACTGCGTATCCTAATTCCGACCCTCCGATTCACACCAACCCGTGATGTTTTTCTCACTCCTACTAGTGAATGTAATGTAACACACACCCATACAATGCGCACCACCACGCGATGTTTTTCAGTAACCTATCCTACATTGCCACTGCATGTTCCCTGACCTCCACATGCTGAACACCCCGCGGTGCTTTTCTCCATCCTACATTGCCACTCACTGCCTATCCTAATTCAGACCCTCCGATTCACACCACCTCGTGATGTTTTTCTCACTCCTCCTAGTGAATGTAATGTAACACACACCCATACAATGCGCACCACCCCGCGATGTTTTTCAGAAACCTATCCTACATTGCCACTGCATGGTCCTTGACCTCCCCATGCTGACCACCCCGCGGTGCTTTTCTCCATCCTACATTGCCACTCACTGCCTATCCTAATTCAGACCCTCCGATTCACACCACCCGGTGATGTTTTTCTCACTCCTACTAGAGAATGTAATGTAACACACACCCATAAAATGCGCACCACACCACGATGTTTTTCAGAAAATTATCCTACATTGCCCCTGCATGTTCCCTGAGCTCCCCATGCTGACCACCGCGAGGTGCTTTTCTCCATCCTACATTGCCACTCACTGCGTATCCTAATCCTCCGATTCACATGACCCCGTGATGTTTTTCTCACTCCTACTAGTGAATGGAATGTAACACACACCCATACTATGCGCACCACCCCACGATGCTTTTCAGAAACCTATCCTACATTGCCACTGCATGTTCCCTGACCTCCCCATGCTGACCACCCCGTGGTGCTTTTATCCATCCTACATTGCCACTCACTGCCTATCCTAATTCAGACCCTCCGATTCACACCACCCCGTGATGTTTTTCTCACTCCTACTAGTGAATGTAATGTAACACACACCCACACAATGCGCACCACCCCGCGATGTTTTTCAGAAACCTATCCTACATTGCCACTGCATGTTCCCTGACCTCCCCATGCTGAACACGCCGCGGTGCTTTTCTCCATCCTACATTGCCACTCACTGCCTATCCTAATTCAGACCCTCCGATTCACACCACCCCGTGATGTTTTTCTCACTTCTACTAGTGAATGTAATGTAACACAAACCCATACAATGCGCCCCACCCCGTGATGTTTTTCTAACTCCTACTAGTGAATGTAATGTAAAACACACCCATACAATGAGCACCACCCCGCGATGTTTTTCAGAAACCTCTCCTACATTGCCACTGCATGTTCCCTGATCTCCCAATGCTGACCACCCCGTGGTGCTTTTCTCTATCCTACATTGCCACTCACTGCCTATCCTAATTCAGACCATCCGATTCACACCACCCCGTGAAGTTTTTCTCACTCCTACTAGTGAATGTAATGTAACACAAACCCATACAATGCGCACCAACACCCGATGTTTTTCTCACTTCTACTAGTGAATGAAATGTAACACACACCCAAAAACAATGCGCACAACTCCGCGATGTTTTTCTCACACCTACTAGTGAATGTAATGTAACACACACCCATACAATGCGCACCACCCCGCGATGTTTTTCAGAAACCTATCCTATCGTGCCACTGCATGTTCCCTGACCTCCCCATGCTCACCACCCCGCGGTGCTTTTCTCCATCCTACATTGCCACTCACTGCCTATCCTAATTCAGACCCTGCGATTCACACCACCCCGTGATGTTTTTCTCACTCCTACTAGTGAATGTAATGTAACACACATCCATACAATGCGCACCACCCCGTGATGTTTTTCTCACTCCTACTAGTGAATGTAATGTAACACACACCCATACAATGCGCACCACCCCGCGATGTTTTTCAGAAACCTATCCTACATTGCCAATGCATGTTCCCTGACCTCCCCATACTGACCACCCCGCGGTGCTTTTCTCCATCCTACATTGCCACTCACTGCTGATCCTAATTCAGACCCTCCGATTCTCACCACCTCGTAATGTTTTTCTCACTCCTACTAGTGAATGTAATGTAACACACACCCATACAATGCGCACCACCCCGTGATGTTTTTCTCACTCCTACTAATGAATGTAATGTAACACACACCCATACAAGGCGCACTACCCCGTGATGTTTTTCTCACTCCTACTAGTGAATGTAATGTAACACACTCCCATAAAATGCGAACCACCCCGTGATGTTTTTCTCACTCCTACTAGTGAATGTAATGTAACACAAACCCATACAATGCGCACCACCCCGCGATGTGTTTCAGAAAACTATCCTACATTGCCATTGCATGTTACCTGACCTCCACATGATGACCACCACGCGGTGCTTTTCTCCATCCTACATTGCCACTCACTGCCTATCCTAATTCAGACCCTCCGATTCACACCACCCCGTGATGTTTTTCTCACTCCTACTAGTGAATGTAATGTAACACACACCCATACTATGCCCACCACCCGGCGATATTTTTCAGAAACCTATCCTACATTGCCAATGCATGTTCCCTGATGTCCCCATGCTGACCACCCCGCGGTGCTTTTCTCCATCCGACATTGCCACTCACTGCCTATCCTAAATCAGACCCTCCGATTCACACCAGCCCGTGATGTTTTTCTCAATCCCACTAGTGAATGTAATGTAACACACACCCATACAATGCGCACCACCCCGTGATGTTTTTCTCACTCCTACTAGTGAATGTAATGTAACACACACCCATACAATGCGCACCACCCCGTGATGTTTTTCTCACTCCTACTAGTAAATGTAATGTAACACACACCCATACAATGCGCACCACCTCGAGATGTTTTTCTAACTCTTACTAGTGAATGTAATGTAACACACACCCATACAATGCGCACCACCCGGTGATGTTTTTCTCACTTCTACTAGTGAATGTAATGTAACACACACCCATACAATGCGCAGCACCCCACGATGTTTTTCAGAAGACTATCCTACATTGCCACTGCATGTTCCCTGACCTCCCCATGCTGACCACCCCGCGGTGCTTTTCTCCATCCTACATTGCCACTCACTGCCTGTCCTAATTCACCATCCGATTCACACCACCCCGTGATGTTTTTCTCACTCCTACTAGTGAATGTAATGTAACACACACCCATACAATGCGCACCACCCCGTGACGTTTTTCTCACTCCTACTAGAGAATGTAATGTAACACACACCCATACAATGCGCACCACCCCGTGATGTTTTTCTCACTCCTACTAGTGAATGAAATGTAACTCACACACATACAATGCGCACCACCCCGCGATGTTTTTCAGAATCCTATCCCACATTGCCACTGCATGTTCCCTGACCTCCCCATGCTGACCACCCTGCGTTGCTTTTCTCCATCCTACATTGCGACTCACTGCCTATCCTAATTCAGACCCTCCGATTCATACCACCCCGTGATGCTTTTCTCACTCCTACTAGTGAATGTAATGTAACACACACCCATACAATGCGCACCACCCCGCGATATTTTTCAGAAACCTATCCTACATTGCCACTGCATGTTCCCTGACCTCCCCATGCTGACCACCCCGCGGTGCTTTTCTCCATCCTACATTGCCATTCACTGCCTATCCTAATTCAGACCCTCCAATTCACACCACCCCGTGAAGTTTTTCTCACTCCTACTAGTGAATGTAATGTAACACACATCCATACAATGCGCACCAACCCGTGTTTTTCTCACTCCTACTAGTGAATGTAATGTAACACACACCCATACAATGCGCACCACCCCACGATGTTTTCAGAAACCTATCCTACATTCCCACTGCATGTTCCCTGACCTCCCCATGCTGACCACCACGCGGTGCTTTTCTCCATCCTACATTGCCACTCACTGCCTATCCTAATTCAGACCCTCTGATTCACACCACCCCGTGATGTTTTTCTCACTCCTACTAGTGAATGTAATGTAACACACAACCATACAATGCGCACGACGCCGCGATGTTTTTCAGAAACCTATCCTACATTGCCATTGCATGTTCCCTGACTTCCCCATGCTGACCACCCCGCGGTGCTTTTCTCCATCCTACATTGCCACTCTCTGCCTATCCTAATTCAGAACCTCCGATTCACACCACCCCGTGATGTTTTTCTCACTCCTTCTAATGAATGTAATGTAACACACACCCATACAATGCGCAGCACCCCATGATGTTTTTCTCACTCCTACTAGTGAATGTAATGTAACACACACCCATACTATGCCCAACACCCAGCGATGTTTTTCAGAAACCTATCCTACATTGCCACTGCATGTTCCCTGACGTCCCCATGCTGACCACCCCGCGGTGCTTTTGTCCATCCGACATTGCCACTCACTGCCTATCCTAAATCAGACCCTCCGAATCACACCACCCCGTGATGTTTTTCTCACTCCTACTAGTGAATGTAATGTAACACACACCCATACAATGCGCACCACACCGTGATGTTTTTCTCACTCCTACTAGTGAATGTAATGTAACACACACCCATACAATGCGCACCACCCCGCGATGTTTTTCAGAAACCTATCCTACATTGCCAATGCATGTTCCCTGACCTCCCCATACTGACCACCCCGTGGTGCTTTTCTCCATCCTACATTGCCACTCACTGCTGATCCTAATTCACACCCTCCGATTCTCACCACCTCGTGATGTTTTTCTCACTCCTACTAGTGAATGTAATGTAACACACACCCATACAATGCGCACCACCCCATGATGTTTTTCTCACTCCTACTAATGAATGTAATGTAACACACACCCATACAAGGTGCACCACCCCGTGATGTTTTTCTCACTCCTACTAGTGAATGTAATGTAACACACTCCCATAAAATGCGAACCACCCCGTGATGTTTTTCTCACTCCTACTAGTGAATGTAATGTAACACAAACCCATACAATGCGCACCACCCCGCGATGTTTTTCAGAAAACTATCCTACATTGCCATTGCATGTTACCTGACCTCCCCATGATGACCACCCCGCGGTGCTTTTCTCCATCCTACATTGCCACTCACTGCCTATCCTAATTCAGACCCTCCGATTCACACAACCCCGTGATGTTTTTCTCACTCCTACTAGTGAATGTTATGTAACACACACGCATACTATGCCCACCACCCGGCGATATTTTTCAGAAACCTATCCTACATTGCCACTGCATGTTCCCTGACGTCCACATGCTGACCACCCCGCGGTGCTTTTCTCCATCCGACATTGCCACTCACTGCCTATCCTAAATCAGACCCTCCGATTCACACCAGCCCGTGATGTTTTTCTCACTCCCACTAGTGAATGTAATGTAACACACACCCATACAATGCGCACCACCCCGTGATGTTTTTCTCACTCCTACTAGTGAATGTAATGTAACACACACCCATACAATGCGCACCACCCCGTGATGTTTTTCTCACTCCTACTAGTAAATGTAATGTAACACACACCCATACAATGCGCACCACCTCGTGATGTTTTTCTCACTCTTACTAGTGAATGTAATGTAACACACACCCATACAATGCGCACCACCCGGTGATGTTTTTCTCACTTCTACTAGTGAATGTAATGTAACACACACCCATACAATGCGCAGCACCCCACGATGTTTTTCAGAAGACTATCCTACATTGCCACTGCATGTTCCCTGACCTCCCCATGCTGACCACCCTGCGGTGCTTTTCTCCATCCTACATTGCCACTCACTGCCTGTCCTAATTCACCATCCGATTCACACCACCCCGTGATGTTTTTCTCACTCCTACTAGTGAATGTAATGTAACACACACCCATACAATGCGCACCACCCCGTGATGTTTTTCTCACTCCTACTAGAGAATGTAATGTAACACACACCCATACAATGCGCACCACCCCGTGATGATTTTCTCACTCCTACTAGTGAATGAAATGTAACTCACACCCATACAATGCGCACCACCCCGCGATGTTTTTCAGAATCCTATCCCACATTGCCACTGCATGTTCCCTGACCTCCCCATGCTGACCACCCTGCGTTGCTTTTCTCCATCCTACATTGCGACTCACTGCCTATCCTAATTCAGACCCTCCGATTCATACCACAACGTGATGCTTTTCTCACTCCTACTAGTGAATGTAATGTAACACACACCCATACAATGCGCACCACCCCGCGATATTTTTCAGAAACCTATTCTACATAGCCACTGCATGTTCCCTGACCTCCCCATGCTGACCACCCCGCGGTGCTTTTCTCCATCCTACATTGCCACTCACTGCCTATCCTAATTCAGACCCTCCGATTCACACCACCCCGTGATGTTTTTCTCACTCCTACTAGTGAATGTAATGTAACACACAACCATACAATGCGCACGACGCCGCGATGTTTTTCAGAAACCTATCCTACATTGCCATTGCATGTTCCCTGACTTCCCCATGCTGACCACCCCGCGGTGCTTTTCTCCATCCTACATTGCCACTCACTGCCTATCCTAATTCAGAACCTCCGATTCACACCACCTCGTGATGGTTTTCTCACTCCTTCTAATGAATGTAATGTAACACACACCCATACAATGCGCACCAACCCGTGATGTTTTTCTCACTCCTACTAGTGAATGTAATGTAACACACACCCATACAATGCGCACCACTCCGTGATGTTTTTCTCACTCCTACTAGTGAACGTAATGTAACACACACCCATACAATGCGCTCCACCCCGCGATATTTTTCAGAAACCTATCCTACATTGCCACTGCATGTTTCCTGACCTCCCCATGCTGACCACCCCGCGGTGCTTTTCTCCATCCTACATTGCCACTCACTGCCTATCCTCATTCACCATCCGATTCACACCACCCCGTGATGTTTTTCTCACTCCTAATAGTGAATGTAATGTAACACACACCCATACAATGCGCCCCACCCCGTGATGTTTTTCTCACTCCTACTAGTGAATGTAATGTAACACACACCCATACAAGGCGCACCACCCCGTGATGTTTTTCTCACTCCTACTAGTGAATGTAATGTAACACACAGCCATACAATGCGCACCACCGCACGATGTTTTTCAGAAACCTATCCTACATTGCCACTGCATGTTCCCTGACCTCCCCATGGTGACCACCCCGAGGTGCTTTTCTCCATCCTACATTGCCACTCACTGCCTATCCTAATTCAGACCCTCCGTTTCACACCACCCCGTGATGTTTTTGTCACTCCTACTAGTGAATGTAATGTAACACACTCCCATAAAATGCGAACCACCCCGTGATGTTTTTCTCACTCCTACTACTGAATGTAATGTAACACAAACCCATACAATGCGCACCACCCCGCGATGTTTTTCAGAAAACTATCCTACATTGCCATTGCATATTACCTGACCTCCCCATGATGACCACCCCGCGGTGCTTTTCTCCATCCTACATTGCCACTCACTGCCTATCCTAATTCAGACCCTCCGATTCACACCACCCCGTGATGTTTTTCTCACTCCTACTAGTGAATGTAATGTAACACACACCCATACTAGGCCCACCACCCGGCGATATTTTTCAGAAACCTATCCTACATTGCCACTGCATGTTCCCTGACGTCCCCATGCTGACCACCCCGCGGTGCTTTTCTCCATCCGACATTGCCACTCACTGCCTATCCTAAATCAGACCCTCCGATTCACACGAGCCCGTGATGTTTTTCTCACTCCTACTAGTGAATGTAATGTAACACACACCCATACAATGCGAACCACCCCGTGATGTTTTTCTCACTCCTACTAGTGAATGTAATGTAACACACACCCATACAATGCGCACCACCCCGTGATGTTTTTCTCACTCCTACTAGTGAATGTAATGTAACACACACCCATACAATGCGCACCACGTCGTGATGTTTTTCTCACTCTTACTAGTGAATGTAATGTAACACACACCCATACAATGCGCACCACCCGGTGATGTTTTTCTCACTTCTACTAGTGAATGTAATGTAACACACACCCATACAATGCGCAGCACCCCACGATGTTTTTCAGAAGACTATCCTACATTGCCACTGCATGTTCCCTGACCTCCCCATGCTGACCACCCCGCGGTGCTTTTCTCCATCCTACATTGCCACTCACTGCCTGTCCTAATTCACCATCCGATTCACACCACCCCGTGATGTTTTTCTCACTCCTACTAGTGAATGTAATGTAACACACACCCATACAATGCGCACCACCCCGTGATGTTTTTCTCACTCCTACTAGTGAATGTAATGTAACACACACCCATACAATGCGCACCACCCCGTGATGTTTTTCCCACTCCTACTAGTGAATGTAATGTAACACACACCCATACAATGCGCACCACCCCGTGATGTTTTTCTCACTCCTACTAGTGAATGTAATGTAACACACACCCACACAATGCGCACCACCCCGCGATGTTTTTCAGAAACCTATCCTACATTGCCACTGCATGTTCCCTGACCTCCCCATGCTGACCATCCCGTGGTGCTTTTCTCTATCCTACATTGCCACTCACTGCCGATCCCAATTCAGACCCTCCCATTCACACCAACCCGTGATGTTTTTCTCACTCATACGAGTGAATGTCATGTAACACACACCCATACAATGCGCTCCACCCCGCGATATTTTTCAGAAACCTATCCTACATTGCCACTGCATGTTCCCTGACCTCCCCATGCTGACCACCCCGCGGTGCTTTTCTCCATCCTACAATGCCACTCACTGCCTATCCTAATTCACCATCCGATTCACACCACCCCGTGATGTTTTTGTCACTCCTACTAGTGAATGTAATGTAACACACTCCCATACAATACGCCCCACCCCGTGATGTTTTTCTCACTCCTACTAGTGAATGTAATGTAACACACACCCATACAATGCGCCCCACCCCGTGATGTTTTTCTCACTCCTACTAGTGAATGTAATGTAACACACACCCATACAATGCGCACCACCCCGTGATGTTTTTCTCACTCCTACTAGTGAATGTAATGTAACACACACCCACACAATGCGCACCACCTCGCGATGTTTTTCAGAAACCTATCCTCCATTTCCACTGCATGTTCCCTGACCTCCCCATGATGACCACCAAGCGGTGCTTTTCTCCATCCTACATTGCCACTCACTGCCTATCCTAATTCAGACCCTCCGATTCACACCACCTCGTGATGTTTTTCACACTCCTACTAGTGAATGTAATGTAACACACACCCATACAATGCGCCCTAACCCGTGATGTTTTTCTCACTCCTACTAGTGAATGTAATGTAACACACACCCATACAATGCGCACCACCCCGCGATGTTTTTCAGAAACCTATCCTACATTGCCACTGCATGTTCCCTGACCTCCCCATGCTGACCACCCCGTGGTGCTTTTCTCTATCCTACATTGCCACTCACTGCCGATCCTAATTCAGACCCTCCGATTCACACCACCCCGTGATGTTTTTCTCACTCCTACTAGTGAATGTCATGTAACCTACACCCATACAATGCGAACCACCCCGTGATGTTTTTCTCACTCCTACTAGTGAATGTAATGTAACGCACACCTATACAATGCGCACCAATCCGCGATGCTTTTCAGAAAACTATCCTACATTGCCACTGCGTGTTCCCTGGACTCCCAATGCTGACCACCACGTGGAGCTTTTCTCCATCCTACATTGCCACTCACTGCCTATCCTAATTCAGACCATCCGATTCACACCACCCCGTGATGTTTTTCTCACTCCTACTAGTGAATGTAATGTAACACACACACATACAATGCGCACCACCCCACGATGTTTTTCTCACTCCTACTAGTGAATGTAATGTAACACACACCCATACAATGTGCACAACCCCGCGATGTTTTTCTCACACCTACTAGTGAATGTAATGTAACACACACCCATACAATTTGCACCACCCCGCGATGTTTTTCAGAAACCTATCCTACCTTGCCACTGCATGTTCCCTGACCTCCCCATGCTGACCAACCTGCGGTGCTTTTCTCCATCCTACATTGCCACTCACTGCCGATCCTAATTCAGACCCTCCGATTCACACCACCCCGTGATGTTTTTCTCACTCCTACTAGTGAATGTAATGTAACACACACCCATACAATGCGCACCACCCCGTGATGTTTTTCTCACTCGTACTAATGAATGTAATGTAACACACACCCATACAATGCGCACCACCCCGCGATGTTTTTCAGAAACCTATCCTACATTGCCACTGCATGTTCCCTGACCTCCCCATGCTGACCACCCACGGTGCTTTTCTCCCTCCTACATTGCCACTCACTGCCTATCCTAATTCAGACCGTCCGATTCACACCACCCCGTGATGTTTTTCTCACTACTACTAGTGAATGGAATGTAACACACACCCATACAATGCGCAACACCCCGCGATGTTTTTCAGAAAACTATCCTACATTGCCACTGCATGTTCCTGACCTCCCCATGCTGACCACCCACGGTGCTTTTCTCCCTCCTACATTGCCACTCACTGCCTATCCTAATTCAGACCGTCCGATTCACACCACCCCGTGATGTTTTTCTCACTCCTACTGGTGAATGTAATGTAACACACACCCATACAATGCGCACCACCCCGTGATGTTTTTCTCACTCCTACTAGTGAATGTAATGAAACACAACCCAAACAATGCACACCACCCCGCGATGTTTTTCTCACTCCTACTAGTGAATGTAATGTAACACACACCCACACGATGCGCACCACCCTGCGATGTTTTTCAGGAACCTATCCTACATTACCACTGCATGTTCCCTGACCTCCCCATGCTGACCAAGCTGCGGTACTTTTCTCCATCCTACATTGCCACTCACTGCCTATCCTAATTCAGATGCTCCGATTCACACCACCCCGTGATATTTTTCTCACTCCTACTAGTGAATGTAATGTAACACACACCCATACAATGCGCACCACCCTGCGATCTTTTTAAGAAACCTATCCTACATTGCCACTGCATGTTCGCTGACCTCCCCATGCTGACCACCCCGCGGTTCTTTTCTCCATCCTACATTGCCACTCACTGCCTATCCTAATTCAGACCCTCCAATTCACACCACCCCATGATGTTTTTCTCACACCTACTAGTGAATGTAATGTAACACACACCCATACAATGCGCACCACCACGCGATGTTTTTCAGAAACCTATCCTACATTGCCACTGCATGTTCCCTGACCTCCGCATGCTGACCACCCCGCGGTGCTTTTCTCCATCCTACATTGCCACTCACTGCCTATCCTAATTCAGACCCTCCGATTCACACCACCACGTGATGTTTTTCTCACTACTACTAGTGAATGTAATGTAACACACACCCATACAATGCGCACCACACCATGATGTTTTTCTCACTCCTACTAGTGAATGTAATGAAACACAACCCAAACATTGCACACCACCCCGCGATGTTTTTCTCACTCCTACTAGTGAATGTAATGTAACACACACCCATACAATGCGCACCACCCAGCGATGTTTTTCAGAAACCTATCCTACATTGCCACTGCATGTTCCCTGACATCACCATGCTGACCACGCTGCGGTGCTTTTCTCCATCATACATTGCCACTCACTGCCTATCCTAATTCAGACCCTCCGATTCACCCCACCCCGTCATGTTTTTCTCACTCCTACTAGTGAATGTAATTTAATATACAGCCATAAAATGCGCACCACCCGGCGATGTTTTTCAGAAACCTATCCTACACTGCCATTGCATGTTCCCTGACCTCCCCATGCTGACCACCCGGCGGTGCTTTTCTCCATCCTACATTGCCACTCACTGCCTATCCTAATTCAGACCCTCCGATTCACACCACCCCGTGATGTTTTTCTCACTCCTAATAGTGAATGTAATGTAAAACACACCCATACAATGCGAGCCACCCAGTGATGATTTTCTCACTCCTACTAGTGAATGTAATGTAAAACACACCCATACAATGCGCACCAAACCGCGATGTTTTTCAGAAACCTATCCTACCTTGCCACTGCATGTTCCCTGACCTCCCCATGCTGACCACCCCGTGGTGCTTTTCTTCATCCTACATTGCAACTCACTGCCGATCCTAATTCAGACCCTCCGATTCACACCACCCCGTGATGTTTTTCTCACTCCTACTAGTGAATGTAATGTAACACACACCCATACAATGCGCACCCCACGATGCTTTTCAAAAACCTATCCTACATTGCCACTGCATGTTCTCTGACCCCCACATGCTGACCACGCCGCAGTGCTTTTCTCCATCCTAAATTGCCACTCACTGCCTATCCTAATTCAGACCCTACGGTTCACACCACCCCGTGATGTTTTTCCCACTCCTACTAGTGAATGTAATGTAATACACACCCATACAATGCGCACCACCCCGCGATGTTTTTCAGAAAACTATCCTACTTTGCCACTGCATGTTCCCTGACCTCCCCATGCTGACCACCCCGCGGTGCTTTTCTCCATCCTACATTGCCACTCACTGCCTATCCTAATTCAGACCTTCTGATTCACACCACCCCATGATGTTTTTCTCACTCCTACTAGTGAATGTAATGTAACACACACCCATACAATGCGCACCACCCCGCGATGTTTTTAAGAAACCTATCCTACATTGCCACTGCATGTTCCCTGACCTCCCCATGCTGACCACCCCGCGGTGCTTTTCTCCATCCTACATTGCCACTCACTGCGTATCCTAATTCCGACCCTCCGATTCACACCAACCCGTGATGTTTTTCTCACTCCTACTAGTGAATGTAATGTAACACACACCCATACAATGCGCACCACCACGCGATGTTTTTCAGTAACCTATCCTACATTGCCACTGCATGTTCCCTGACCTCCACATGCTGACCACCCCGCAGTGCTTTTCTCCATCCTAAATTGCCACTCACTGCCTATCCTAATTCAGACCCTCCGATTCACACCACCTCGTGATGTTTTTCTCACTCCTCCTAGTGAATGTAATGTAACACACACCCATACAATGCGCACCACCCCGCGATATTTTTCAGAAACCTATCCTACATTGCCACTGCATGTTCTTTAACCTCCCCATGCTGACCACCCCGCGGTGCTTTTCTCCATCCTACATTGCCACTCACTGCCTATCCTAATTCAGACCCTCCGATTCACACCACCCGGTGATGTTTTTCTCACTCCTACTAGAGAATGTAATGTAACACACACCCATAAAATGCGCACCACACCGCGATGTTTTTCAGAAAATTATCCTACATTGCCCCTGCATGTTCCCTGAGCTCCCCATGCTGACCACCCCGCGGTGCTTTTCTCCATCCTACATTGCCACTCACTGCGTATCCTAATCCTCCGATTCACATGACCCCGTGATGTTTTTCTCACTCCTACTAGTGAATGGAATGTAACACACACCCATACTATGCGCACCACCCCACGATGCTTTTCAGAAACCTATCCTACATTGCCACTGCATGTTCCCTGACCTCCCCATGCTGACCACCCCGCGGTGCTTTTCTCCATCCTACATTGCCACTCACCGCCTATCCTAATTCAGACCCTCCGATTCACACCACCCCGTGATGTTTTTCTCACTCCTACTAGTGAATGTAATGTAATACACACCCATACAATGCGAACCACCCCGTGATGTTTTTCTCACTCCTACTAGTGAATGTAATGTAAGACACACCCATACAATGCGCACCACCCCGCGATGTTTTTCAGAAAACTATCCTACATTGCCACTGCATGTTCCCTGACCTCCCCATGCTGACCACCCCCCGGTGCTTTTCTCCATCCTACATTGCCACTCACTGCCGATCCTAATTCAGACCCTCCGATTCACACCACCCCGTGATGTTTTTCTCACTCCTACTAGTGAATGTAATGTAACACACACCCATACAATGCGCACCACCCTGTGATGTTTTTCTCACTCGTACTAGTGAATGTAATGTAACACACACCCATACAATGCGCACCACCCCGCGATGTTTTTCAGAAACCTATCCTACATTGCCACTGCATGTTCCCTGACCTCCGCATGCTGACCACCCCGCGGTGCTTTTCTCCATCCTACATTGCCACTCACTGCCTATCCTAATTCAGACCCTCCGATTCACACCACCACGTGATGTTTTTCTCACTACTACTAGTGAATGTAATGTAACACACACCCATACAATGCGCACCACACCATGATGTTTTTCTCACTCCTACTAGTGAATGTAATGAAACACAACCCAAACATTGCACACCACCCCGCGATGTTTTTCTCACTCCTACTAGTGAATGTAATGTAACACACACCCATACAATGCGCACCACCCAGCGATGTTTTTCAGAAACCTATCCTACATTGCCACTGCATGTTCCCTGACATCCCCATGCTGACCACGCTGCGGTGCTTTTCTCCATCATACATTGCCACTCACTGCCTATCCTAATTCAGACCCTCCGATTCACCCCACCCCGTCATGTTTTTCTCACTCCTACTAGTGAATGTAATTTAATATACAGCCATAAAATGCGCACCACCCAGCGATGTTTTTCAAAAACCTATCCTACATTGCCACTGCATTTTCCCTGACCTCCCCATGCTGACCACCCGGCGGTGCTTTTCTCCATCCTACATTGCCACTCACTGCCTATCCTAATTCAGACCCTACGGTTCACACCACCCCGTGATGTTTTTCCCACTCCTACTAGTGAATGTAATGTAAAACACACCCATACAATGCGCACCACCCCGCGATGTTTTTCAGAAAACTATCCTACTTTGCCACTGCATGTTCCCTGACCTCCCCATGCTGACCACCCCGCGGTGCTTTTCTCCATCCTACATTGCCACTCACTGCCTATCCTAATTCAGACCTTCTGATTCACACCACCCCATGATGTTTTTCTCACTCCTACTAGTGAATGTAATGTAACACACACCCATACAATGCGCACCACCCCGCGATGTTTTTAAGAAACCTATCCTACATTGCCACTGCATGTTCCCTGACCTCCCCATGCTGACCACCCCGCGGTGCTTTTCTCCATCCTACATTGCCACTCACTGCGTATCCTAATTCCGACCCTCCGATTCACACCAACCCGTGATGTTTTTCTCACTCCTACTAGTGAATGTAATGTAACACACACCCATACAATGCGCACCACCACGCGATGTTTTTCAGTAACCTATCCTACATTGCCACTGCATGTTCCCTGACCTCCACATGCTGACCACCCCGCGGTGCTTTTCTCCATCCTACATTGCCACTCACTGCCTATCCTAATTCAGACCCTCCGATTCACACCACCTCGTGATGTTTTTCTCACTCCTCCTAGTGAATGTAATGTAACACACACCCATACAATGCGCACCACCCCGCGATGTTTTTCAGAAACCTATCCTACATTGCCACTGCATGTTCCTTGACCTCCCCATGCTGACCACCCCGCGGTGCTTTTCTCCATCCTACATTGCCACTCACTGCCTATCCTAATTCAGACCCTCCGATTCACACCACCCGGTGATGTTTTTCTCACTCCTACTAGAGAATGTAATGTAACACACACCCATAAAATGCGCACCACACCACGATGTTTTTCAGAAAATTATCCTACATTGCCCCTGCATGTTCCCTGAGCTCCCCATGCTGACCACCCCGCGGTGCTTTTCTCCATCCTACATTGCCACTCACTGCGTATCCTAATCCTCCGATTCACATGACCCCGTGATGTTTTTCTCACTCCTACTAGTGAATGGAATGTAACACACACCCATACTATGCGCACCACCCCACGATGCTTTTCAGAAACCTATCCTACATTGCCACTGCATGTTCCCTGACCTCCCCATGCTGACCACCCCGCGGTGCTTTTATCCATCCTACATTGCCACTCACTGCCTATCCTAATTCAGACCCTCCGATTCACACCACCCCGTGATGTATTTCTCACTCCTATTAGTGAATGTAATGTAACACACAAACATACAATGCGCACCACCCCGTGATGTTTTTCAGAAAACTATCCTACATTGCCACTGCATGTTCCCTGACCTCCCCATGCTGACCACCCCGCGGTGCTTTTATCCATCCTACATTGCCACTCACTGCCTATCCTAATTCAGACCCTCCGATTCACACCACCCCGTGATGTTTTTCTCACTCCTACTAGTGAATGTAATGTAACACACACCCACACAATGCGCACCACCCCGCGATGTTTTTCAGAAACCTATCCTACATTGCCACTGCATGTTCCCTGACCTCCCCATGCTGAACACGCCGCGGTGCTTTTCTCCATCCTACATTGCCACTCACTGCCTATCCTAATTCAGACCCTCCGATTCACACCACCCCGTGATGTTTTTCTCACTTCTACTAGTGAATGTAATGTAACACAAACCCATACAATGCGCCCCACCCCGTGATGTTTTTCTAACTCCTACTAGTGAATGTAATGTAAAACACACCCATACAATGAGCACCACCCCGCGATGTTTTTCAGAAACCTCTCCTACATTGCCACTGCATGTTCCCTGATCTCCCAAAGCTGACCACCCCGTGGTGCTTTTCTCTATCCTACATTGCCACTCACTGCCTATCCTAATTCAGACCATCCGATTCACACCACTCCGTGATGTTTTTCTCACTCCTACTAGTGAATGTAATGTAACACAAACCCATAAAATGCGCACCAACACCCGATGTTTATCTCACTCCTACTAGTGAATGTAATGTAACACACACCCATACAATGCGCACCACCCCGTGATGTTTTTCTCACTCCTACTAGTGAATGTAATGTAACACAAACCCATACAATGCGCACCAACACCCGATGTTTTTCTCACTTCTACTAGTGAATGAAATGTAACACACACCCAAAAACAATGAGCACCACCCCGCGATGTTTTTCAGAAACCTATCCTACCGTGCCACTGCATGTTCCCTGACCTCCCCATGCTCACCACCCCGCGGTGCTTTTCTCCATCCTACATTGCCACTCACTGCCGATCCTAATTCAGACCCTCCGATTCACACCACCCCGTGATGTTTTTCTCACTCCTACTAGTGAATGTAATGTAACACACACCCATACAATGCGCACCACCCCGTGATGTTTTTCTCACTCCTACTAGTGAATGTAATGTAACACACACCCATACAATGCGCACCACCCCGCGATGTTTTTCAGAAAACTATCCTACTTTGCCACTGCATGTTCCCTGACCTCCCCATGCTGACCACCCCGCGGTGCTTTTCTCCATCCTACATTGCCACTCACTGCCTATCCTAATTCAGACCGTCCGATTCACACCACCCCGTGATATTTTTCTCACTCCTACTAGTGAATGTAATGTAACACACACCCATACAACTCGCACCACCCCGTGATGTTTTTCTCACTCCTACTAGTGAATGTAATGAAACACAACCCAAACAATGCACACCACCCCGTGATGTTTTTCTCACTCCTACTAGTGAATGTAATGTAACACACACCCATACAATGCGCACCACCCCGAGATGTTTTTCAGAGTCCTATCCTACATTGCCACAGCATATTCCCTGACCTCCCCATGCTGACCACCCTGCGTTTCTTTTCTCCATCCTACATTGCCACTCACTGCCTATCCTAATTCAGACCCTCCGATTCACACCACCTCGTGATGTTTTTCTCACTCCTAATAATGAATGTAATGTAACACACACCCATACGATGCGAACCACCCCGTGATGTTTTTCTCACTCCTACTAGTGAATGTAATGTAACACACACCCATACAATGCGCACCACCCCGCGATGATTTTCAGAAACCTATCCTACCGTGCCACTGCATGTTCCCTGACCTCCCCATGCTCACCACCCCGCAGTGCTTTTCTCCATCCTACATTGCCACTCACTGCCAATCCTAATTCAGACCCTCCGATTCACACCACACCGTGATGTTTTTCTCACTTCTCCTAGTGAATGTAATGTAACACACAGCCATACAATGCGCACCACCCCGTGATGTTTTTCTCACCCCTACTAGTGAATGTAATGTAACACACACCCATACAATGCGCACCACCCCGCGATGTTTTTCAGAAAACTATCCTACATTGCCACTGCATGTTCTCTGACCTCCCCATGCTGACCACCCCGCGGTGCTTTTCTCCATCCTACATTGCCACTCACTGCCTATCCTAATTCAGACCGTCCGATTCACACCACCCCGTGATATTTTTCTCACTCCTACTAGTGAATGTAATGTAACACACACCCATACAACTCGCACCACCCCGTGATGTTTTTCTCACTCCTACTAGTGAATGTAATGAAACACAACCCAAACAATGCAAACCACCCCACGATGTTTTTCTCACTCCTACTAGTGAATGTAATGTAACACACACCCATACAATGTGCACAACCCCGCGATGTTTTTCTCACACCTACTAGTGAATGTAATGTAACACACACCCATACAATGTGCACCACCCCGCGATGTTTTTCAGAAACCTATCCTACCTTGCCACTGCATGTTCCCTGACCTCCCCATGCTGACCAACCTGCGGTGCTTTTCTCCATCCTACATTGCCACTCACTGCCGATCCTAATTCAGACCCTCCGATTCACACCACCCCGTGATGTTTTTCTCACTCCTACTAGTGAATGTAATGTAACACACACCCATACAATGTGCACCACCCCGTGATGTTTTTCTCACTCGTACTAGTGAATGTAATGTAACACACACCCATACAATGCGCACCACCCCGCGATGTTTTTCAGAAACCTATCCTACATTGCCACTGCATGTTCCCTGACCTCCCCATGCTGACCACCCCGCGGTGCTTTTCTCCATCCTACATTGCCACTCACTGCCTATCCTAATTCAGATACTCCGATTGACACCACCCCGTGATGTTTTTCTCACTCCTACTAGTGAATGTAATGTAATACACACCCATACAATGCGAACCACCCCGTGATGTTTTTCTCACTCCTAGTAGTGAATGTAATGTAACACACACCCATACAATGCGCAACACCCCGCGATGTTTTTCAGAAAACTATCCTACATTGCCACTGCATGTTCCTGACCTCCCCATGCTGACCACCCACGGTGCTTTTCTCCCTCCTACATTGCCACTCACTGCCTATCCTAATTCAGACCGTCCGATTCACACCACCCCGTGATGTTTTTCTCACTCCTACTAGTGAATGTAATGTAACACACACCCATACAATGCGCACCACCCCGTGATGTTTCTCTCACTCCTACTAGTGAATGTAATGAAACACAACCCAAACAATGCACACCACCCCGCGATGTTTTTCTCACTCCTACTAGTGAATGTAATGTAACACACACCCACACAATGCGCACCACCCTGCGATGTTTTTCAGAAACCTATCCTACATTGCCACTGCATGTTCCCTGACCTCCCCATGCTGACCAAGCTGCGGTACTTTTCTCCATCCTACATTGCCACTCACTGCCTATCCTAATTCAGATGCTCCGATTCACACCACCCCGTGATATTTTTCTCACTCCTACTAGTGAATGTAATGTAACACACACCCATACAATGCGCACCACCCCGCGATCTTTTTAAGAAACCTATCCTACATTGCCACTGCATGTTCCCTGTCCTCCCCATGCTGACCACCCGGCGGTGCTTTTCTCCATCCTACATTGCCACTCACTGCCTATCCTAATTCAGACCCTCCGATTCACACCACCCCGTGATGTTTTTCTCACTCCTAATAGTGAATGTAATGTAAAACACACCCATACAATGCGAGCCACCCAGTGATGATTTTCTCACTCCTACTAGTGAATGTAATGTAACACACACCCATACAATGCGCACCACCCCGCGATGTTTTTCAGAAACCTATCCTACCTTGCCACTGCATGTTCCCTGACCTCCCCATGCTGACCACCCCGCGGTGCTTTTCTTCATCCTACATTGCCACTCACTGCCGATCCTAATTCAGACCCTCCGATTCACACCACCCCGTGATGTTTTTCTCACTCCTACTAGTGAATGTAATGTAACACACACCCATACAATGCGCACCCCACGATGCTTTTCAAAAACCTATCCTACATTGCCACTGCATGTTCCCTGACCTCCACATGCTGATCACGCCGCAGTGCTTTTCTCCATCCTACATTGCCACTCACTGCCTATCCTAATTCAGACCCTCCGGTTCACACCACCCCGTGATGTTTTTCTCACTCCTACTAGTGAATGTAATGTAATACACACCCATACAATGCGCACCACCCCGCGATATTTTTCAGAAAACTATCCTACATTGCCACTGCATGTTCCCTGACCTCCCCATGCTGACCACCCCGCGGTGCTTTTCTCCATCCTACATTGCCACTCACTGCCTATCCTAATTCAGACCTTCTGATTCACACCACCCCATGATGTTTTTCTCACTCCTACTAGTGAATGTAATGTAACACACACCCATACAATGAGCACCACCCCGCGATGTTTTTAAGAAACCTATCCTACATTGCCACTGCATGTTCCCTGACCTCCCCATGCTGACCACCCCGCGGTGCTTTTCTCCATCCTACATTGCCACTCACTGCCTATCCTAATTCAGACCCTCCGGTTCACACCACCCCGTGATGTTTTTCTCACTCCTACTAGTGAATGTAATGTAACACACACCCATACAATGCGCACTACCACGCGATGTTTTTCAGAAACCTATCCTACATTGCCACTACATGTTCCCTGACCTCCGCATGCTGACCACCCCGCGGTGCTTTTCTCATTCCTACATTGCCACTCACTGCCTATCCTAATTCAGACCCTCCCATTCACACCACCACGTGATGTTTTTCTCACTACTACTAGTGAATGTAATGTAACACACACCCATACAATGCGCACCACACCATGATGTTTTTCTCACTCCTACTAGTGAATGTAATGAAACACAACCCAAACATTGCACACCACCCCGCGATGTTTTTCTCACTCGTACTAGTGAATGTAATGTAACACACACCCATTCCATGTGCACCACCCAGCGATGTTTTTCAGAATCCTATCCTACATTGCCACTGCATGTTCCTTGACCTCCCCATGCTGACCACCCCGCGGTGCTTTTCTCCATCCTACATTGCCACTCACTGCCTATCCTAATTCAGACCCTCCAATTCACCCCACCCCGTCATGTTTTTCTCACTCCTACCAGTGAATGTAATTTAACATACAGCCATAAAATGCGCACCATCCGGCGATGTTTTTCAGAAACCTATCCTACATTGCCATTGCATGTTCCCTGACCTCCCCATGCTGACCACCCGGCGGTGCTTTTCTCCATCCTACATTGCCACTCACTGCCTATCCTAATTCAGACCCTCCGATTCACACCTCCCCGTGATGTTTCTCTCACTCCTAATAGTGAATGTAATGTAAAACACACCCATACAATGCGAGCCACCCCGTGATGATTTTCTCACTCCTACTAGTGAATGTAATGTAACACACACCCATACAATGCGCACCACCCCGCGATGTTTTTCAGAAACCTATCCTACCTTGCCACTGCATGTTCCCTGACCTCCCCATGCTGACCACCCCGCGGTGCTTTTCTCCATCATACATTGCCACTCACTGCCGATCCTAATTCAGACCCTCCGATTCACACCACCCCGTGATGTTTTTCTCACTCCTACTAGTGAATGTAATGTAACACACACCCATAAATAGCGCACCACCCCGTGATATTTTTCTCACTCCTACTAGTGAATGTAATGTAACACACCCCCCCTACAATGCGCAACACCCCGCGATGTTTTTCAGAAACCTATCCTACATTGCCACTGCATGTTCCCTGACCTCCCCATGCTGACCACCCCGCGGTGCTTTTCTCCATCCTACATTGCCACTCACTGCCTATCCTAATTCAGACCCTCCGATTCACACCACCCCGTGATGTTTTTCTCACTCCTCCTACTGAATGTAATGTAACACACACCCACACAATGCGCACCACCCCGCGATGTTTTTCAGAAACCTATCCTACATTGCCACTGCATGTTCCCTGACCTCCCCATGCTGAACACCCCGCGGTGCTTTTCTCCATCCTACATTGCCACTCACTGCCTATCCTAATTCAGACCCTCCGATTCACACCACCCCGTGATGTTTTTCTCACTTCTACTAGTGAATGTAATGTAACACACACCCATACAATGCGCCCAACCCCGTGATGTTTTTCTAACTCCTACTAGTGAATGTAATGTAAAACACACCCATACAATGCGCACCACCCCGCGATGTTTTTCAGAAACCTCTCCTACATTGCCACTGCATGTTCCCTGATCTCCCAATGCTGACCACCCCGTGGTGCTTTTCTCTATCCTACATTGCCACTCACTTCCTATCCTAATTCAGACCATCCGATTCACACCACCCCGTGATGTTTTTCTCACTCCTACTAGTGAATGTAATGTAACACAAACCCATACAATGCGCACCAACACCCGATGTTTTTCTCACTTCTACTAGTGAATGTAATGTAACACACACCCATACAATGCGCACAACTCCGCGATGTTTTTCTCACACCTACTAGTGAATGTAATGTAACACACACCCATACAATGCGCACCACCCCGCGATGTTTTTCAGAAACCTATCCTACCGTGCCACTGCATGTTCCCTGACCTCCCCATGCTCACCACCCCGCGGTGCTTTTCTCCATCCTACATTGCCACTCACTGCCGATCCTAATTCAGACCCTCCGATTCACACCACCCCGTGATGTTTTTCTCACTCCTACTAGTGAATGTAATGTAACACACACCCATACATTGCGCACCACCCCGTGATGTTTTTCTCACTCCTACTAGTGAATGTAATGTAACACACACCCATACAATGCGCACCACCCCGCGATGTTTTTCAGAAAACTATCCTACATTGCCACTGCATGTTCCCTGACCTCCCCATGCTGACTACCCCTCGGTGCTTTTCTCCATCCTACATTGCCCCTCACTGCCTATCCTAATTCAGACCGTCTGATTCACACCACCCCGTGATATTTTTCTCACACCTACTAGTGAATGTAATGTAACACACACCCATACAATGCGCACTACCACGCGATGTTTTTCAGAAACCTATCCTACATTGCCACTGCATGTTCCCTGACCTCCGCATGCTGACCACCCCGCGGTGCTTTTCTCATTCCTACATTGCCACTCACTGCCGATCCTAATTCAGACCCTCCCATTCACACCACCACGTGATGTTTTTCTCACTACTACTAGTGAATGTAATGTAACACACACCCATACAATGCGCACCAACACCATGATGTTTTTCTCACTCCTACTAGTGAATGTAATGAAGCACAACCCAAACATTGCACACCACCCCGCGATGTTTTTCTCACTCCTACAAGTGAATGTAATGTAACACACACCCATTCAATGCGCACCACCCAGCGATGTTTTTCAGAAACCTATCCTACATTGCCACTGCATGTTCCCTGACATCCCCATGCTGACCACGCTGCGGTACTTTTCTCCATCCTACGTTGCCACTCACTGCCTATCCTAATTCAGATGCTCCGATTCACACCACCCCGTGATATTTTTCTCACTCCTACTAGTGAATGTAATGTAACAAACACCCATACTATGCGCACCACCTCGCGATGTTTTTCAGAATTCTATCCTACATTGCCAATGCATGTTCCTTGACCTCCCCATGCTGACCACCCCGCAGTGCTTTTCTCCATCCTACATTGCCACTCACTGCCTATCCTAATTCAGACCCTCCAATTCACCCCACCCCGTCATGTTTTTCTCACTCCTACCAGTGAATGTAATTTAACATACAGCCATAAAATGCGCACCACCCGGCGATGTTTTTCAGAAACCTATCCTACATTGCCATTGCATGTTCCCTGACCTCCCCATGCTGACCACCCTTCGGTGCTTTTCTCCATCCTACATTGCCACTCACTGCCTATCCTAATTCAGACCCTCCGATTCACACCTCCCCGTGATGTTTCTCTCACTCCTAATAGTGAATGTAATGTAAAACACACCCATACAATGCGAGCCACCCCGTGATGATTTTCTCACTCCTACTAGTGAATGTAATGTAACACACACCCATACAATGCGCACCACCCCGCGATGTTTTTCAGAAACCTATCCTACCTTGCCACTGCATGTTCCCTGACCTCCCCATGCTGACCACCCCGCGGTGCTTTTCTCCATCCTACATTGCCACTCACTGCCGATCCTAATTCAGACCCTGGGATTCACACCACCCCGTGATGTTTTTCTCACTCCTACTAGTGAATGTAATGTAACACACACCCATAAATAGCGCACCACCCCGTGATATTTTTCTCACTCCTACTAGTGAATGTAATGTAACACACACCCCCTACAATGCGCACCACCCCGCGATGTTTTTCAGAAACCTATCCTACATTGCCACTGCATGTTCCCTGACCTCCCCATGCTGACCACCCCGCGGTGCTTTTCTCCATCCTACATTGCCACTCACTGCCTGTCCTAATTCACCATCCGATTCACACCACCCCGTGATGTTTTTCTCACTCCTACTAGTGAATGTAATGTAACACACACCCATACTATGCCCACCACCCGGCGATATTTTTCAGAAACCTATCCTACATTGCCACTGCATGTTCCCTGACCTCCCCATTCTGACCACCCCGCGGTGCTTTTCTCCATCCTACATTGCCACTCACTGCCTGTCCTAATTCACCATCCGATTCACACCACCCCGTGATGTTTTTCTCACTCCTACTAGTGAATGTAATGTAACACACACCCATACTATGCCCACCACCCGGCGATATTTTTCAGAAACCTATCCTACATTGCCAATGCATGTTCCCTGATGTCCCCATGCTGACCACCCCGCGGTGCTTTTCTCCATCCGACATTGCCACTCACTGCCTATCCTAAATCAGACCCTCCGATTCACACCAGCCCGTGATGTTTTTCTCACTCCCACTAGTGAATGTAATGTAACACACACCCATACAATGCGCACCACCCCGTGATTTTTTTTCTCACTCCTACTAGTGAATGTAATGTAACACACACCCATACAATGCGCACCACCCCGTGATGTTTTTCTCACTCATACTAGTGAATGTAATGTAATACACACCCATACGATGCGAACCACCCCGTGATGTTTTTCTCACTCCTACTAGTGAATGTAATGTAACACACACCCATACAATGCGCACCACCCCGCGATGATTTTCAGAAACCTATCCTACCGTGCCACTGCATGTTCCCTGACCTCCCCATGCTCACCACCCCGCAGTGCTTTTCTCCATCCTACATTGCCACTCACTGCCAATCCTAATTCAGACCCTCCGATTCACACCACACCGTGATGTTTTTCTCACTTCTCCTAGTGAATGTAATGTAACACACAGCCATACAATGCGCACCACCCCGTGATGTTTTTCTCACCCCTACTAGTGAATGTAATGTAACACACACCCATACAATGCGCACCACCCCGCGATGTTTTTCAGAAAACTATCCTACATTGCCACTGCATGTTCTCTGACCTCCCCATGCTGACCACCCCGCGGTGCTTTTCTCCATCCTACATTGCCACTCACTGCCTATCCTAATTCAGACCGTCCGATTCACACCACCCCGTGATATTTTTCTCACTCCTACTAGTGAATGTAATGTAACACACACCCATACAACTCGCACCACCCCGTGATGTTTTTCTCACTCCTACTAGTGAATGTAATGAAACACAACCCAAACAATGCAAACCACCCCACGATGTTTTTCTCACTCCTACTAGTGAATGTAATGTAACACACACCCATACAATGTGCACAACCCCGCGATGTTTTTCTCACACCTACTAGTGAATGTAATGTAACACACACCCATACAATGTGCACCACCCCGCGATGTTTTTCAGAAACCTATCCTACCTTGCCACTGCATGTTCCCTGACCTCCCCATGCTGACCAACCTGCGGTGCTTTTCTCCATCCTACATTGCCACTCACTGCCGATCCTAATTCAGACCCTCCGATTCACACCACCCCGTGATGTTTTTCTCACTCCTACTAGTGAATGTAATGTAACACACACCCATACAATGTGCACCACCCCGTGATGTTTTTCTCACTCGTACTAGTGAATGTAATGTAACACACACCCATACAATGCGCACCACCCCGCGATGTTTTTCAGAAACCTATCCTACATTGCCACTGCATGTTCCCTGACCTCCCCATGCTGACCACCCCGCGGTGCTTTTCTCCATCCTACATTGCCACTCACTGCCTATCCTAATTCAGATACTCCGATTGACACCACCCCGTGATGTTTTTCTCACTCCTACTAGTGAATGTAATGTAATACACACCCATACAATGCGAACCACCCCGTGATGTTTTTCTCACTCCTAGTAGTGAATGTAATGTAACACAAACCCATACAATGCGCAACACCCCGCGATGTTTTTCAGAAAACTATCCTACATTGCCACTGCATGTTCCTGACCTCCCCATGCTGACCACCCACGGTGCTTTTCTCCCTCCTACATTGCCACTCACTGCCTATCCTAATTCAGACCGTCCGATTCACACCACCCCGTGATGTTTTTCTCACTCCTACTAGTGAATGTAATGTAACACACACCCATACAATGCGCACCACCCCGTGATGTTTCTCTCACTCCTACTAGTGAATGTAATGAAACACAACCCAAACAATGCACACCACCCCGCGATGTTTTTCTCACTCCTACTAGTGAATGTAATGTAACACACACCCACACAATGCGCACCACCCTGCGATGTTTTTCAGAAACCTATCCTACATTGCCACTGCATGTTCCCTGACCTCCCCATGCTGACCAAGCTGCGGTACTTTTCTCCATCCTACATTGCCACTCACTGCCTATCCTAATTCAGATGCTCCGATTCACACCACCCCGTGATATTTTTCTCACTCCTACTAGTGAATGTAATGTAACACACACCCATACAATGCGCACCACCCCGCGATCTTTTTAAGAAACCTATCCTACATTGCCACTGCATGTTCCCTGTCCTCCCCATGCTGACCACCGGGCGGTGCGTTTCTCCATCCTACATTGCCACTCACTGCCTATCCTAATTCAGACCCTCCGATTCACACCACCCCGTGATGTTTTTCTCACTCCTAATAGTGAATGTAATGTAAAACACACCCATACAATGCGAGCCACCCAGTGATGATTTTCTCACTCCTACTAGTGAATGTAATGTAACACACACCCATACAATGCGCACCACCCCGCGATGTTTTTCAGAAACCTATCCTACCTTGCCACTGCATGTTCCCTGACCTCCCCATGCTGACCACCCCGCGGTGCTTTTCTTCATCCTACATTGCCACTCACTGCCGATCCTAATTCAGACCCTCCGATTCACACCACCCCGTGATGTTTTTCTCACTCCTACTAGTGAATGTAATGTAACACACACCCATACAATGCGCACCCCACGATGCTTTTCAAAAACCTATCCTACATTGCCACTGCATGTTCCCTGACCTCCACATGCTGATCACGCCGCAGTGCTTTTCTCCATCCTACATTGCCACTCACTGCCTATCCTAATTCAGACCCTCCGGTTCACACCACCCCGTGATGTTTTTCTCACTCCTACTAGTGAATGTAATGTAATACACACCCATACAATGCGCACCACCCCGCGATATTTTTCAGAAAACTATCCTACATTGCCACTGCATGTTCCCTGACCTCCCCATGCTGACCACCCCGCGGTGCTTTTCTCCATCCTACATTGCCACTCACTGCCTATCCTAATTCAGACCTTCTGATTCACACCACCCCATGATGTTTTTCTCACTCCTACTAGTGAATGTAATGTAACACACACCCATACAATGAGCACCACCCCGCGATGTTTTTAAGAAACCTATCCTACATTGCCACTGCATGTTCCCTGACCTCCCCATGCTGACCACCCCGCGGTGCTTTTCTCCATCCTACATTGCCACTCACTGCCTATCCTAATTCAGACCCTCCGGTTCACACCACCCCGTGATGTTTTTCTCACTCCTACTAGTGAATGTAATGTAACACACACCCATACAATGCGCACTACCACGCGATGTTTTTCAGAAACCTATCCTACATTGCCACTACATGTTCCCTGACCTCCGCATGCTGACCACCCCGCGGTGCTTTTCTCATTCCTACATTGCCACTCACTGCCTATCCTAATTCAGACCCTCCCATTCACACCACCACGTGATGTTTTTCTCACTACTACTAGTGAATGTAATGTAACACACACCCATACAATGCGCACCACACCATGATGTTTTTCTCACTCCTACTAGTGAATGTAATGAAACACAACCCAAACATTGCACACCACCCCGCGATGTTTTTCTCACTCCTACTAGTGAATGTAATGTAACACACACCCATTCCATGTGCACCACCCAGCGATGTTTTTCAGAAACCTATCCTACATTGCCACTGCATGTTCCCTGACATCCCCATGCTGACCACGCTGCGGTACTTTTCTCCATCCTACGTTGCCACTCACTGCCTATCCTAATTCAGATGCTCCGATTCACACCACCCCGTGATATTTTTCTCACTCCTACTAGTGAATGTAATGTAACAAACACCCATACTATGCGCACCACCGCGCGATGTTTTTCAGAATCCTATCCTACATTGCCACTGCATGTTCCTTGACCTCCCCATGCTGACCACCCCGCGGTGCTTTTCTCCATCCTACATTGCCACTCACTGCCTATCCTCATTCAGACCCTCCAATTCACCCCACCCCGTCATGTTTTTCTCACTCCTACCAGTGAATGTAATTTAACATACAGCCATAAAATGCGCACCATCCGGCGATGTTTTTCAGAAACCTATCCTACATTGCCATTGCATGTTCCCTGACCTCCCCATGCTGACCACCCGGCGGTGCTTTTCTCCATCCTACATTGCCACTCACTGCCTATCCTAATTCAGACCCTCCGACTCACACCTCCCCGTGATGTTTCTCTCACTCCTAATAGTGAATGTAATGTAAAACACACCCATACAATGCGAGCCACCCCGTGATGATTTTCTCACTCCTACTAGTGAATGTAATGTAACACACACCCATACAATGCGCACCACCCCGCGATGTTTTTCAGAAACCTATCCTACCTTGCCACTGCATGTTCCCTGACCTCCCCATGCTGACCACCCCGCGGTGCTTTTCTCCATCATACATTGCCACTCACTGCCGATCCTAATTCAGACCCTCCGATTCACACCACCCCGTGATGTTTTTCTCACTCCTACTAGTGAATGTAATGTAACACACACCCATAAATAGCGCACCACCCCGTGATATTTTTCTCACTCCTACTAGTGAATGTAATGTAACACACCCCCCCTACAATGCGCAACACCCCGCGATGTTTTTCAGAAACCTATCCTACATTGCCACTGCATGTTCCCTGACCTCCCCATGCTGACCACCCCGCGGTGCTTTTCTCCATCCTACATTGCCACTCACTGCCTATCCTAATTCAGACCCTCCGATTCACACCACCCCGTGATGTTTTTCTCACTCCTCCTACTGAATGTAATGTAACACACACCCACACAATGCGCACCACCCCGCGATGTTTTTCAGAAACCTATCCTACATTGCCACTGCATGTTCCCTGACCTCCCCATGCTGAACACCCCGCGGTGCTTTTCTCCATCCTACATTGCCACTCACTGCCTATCCTAATTCAGACCCTCCGATTCACACCACCCCGTGATGTTTTTCTCACTTCTACTAGTGAATGTAATGTAACACACACCCATACAATGCGCCCAACCCCGTGATGTTTTTCTAACTCCTACTAGTGAATGTAATGTAAAACACACCCATACAATGCGCACCACCCCGCGATGTTTTTCAGAAACCTCTCCTACATTGCCACTGCATGTTCCCTGATCTCCCAATGCTGACCACCCCGTGGTGCTTTTCTCTATCCTACATTGCCACTCACTTCCTATCCTAATTCAGACCATCCGATTCACACCACCCCGTGATGTTTTTCTCACTCCTACTAGTGAATGTAATGTAACACAAACCCATACAATGCGCACCAACACCCGATGTTTTTCTCACTTCTACTAGTGAATGTAATGTAACACACACCCATACAATGCGCACAACTCCGCGATGTTTTTCTCACACCTACTAGTGAATGTAATGTAACACACACCCATACAATGCGCACCACCCCGCGATGTTTTTCAGAAACCTATCCTACCGTGCCACTGCATGTTCCCTGACCTCCCCATGCTCACCACCCCGCGGTGCTTTTCTCCATCCTACATTGCCACTCACTGCCGATCCTAATTCAGACCCTCCGATTCACACCACCCCGTGATGTTTTTCTCACTCCTACTAGTGAATGTAATGTAACACACACCCATACATTGCGCACCACCCCGTGATGTTTTTCTCACTCCTACTAGTGAATGTAATGTAACACACACCCATACAATGCGCACCACCCCGCGATGTTTTTCAGAAAACTATCCTACATTGCCACTGCATGTTCCCTGACCTCCCCATGATGACTACCCCTCGGTGCTTTTCTCCATCCTACATTGCCCCTCACTGCCTATCCTAATTCAGACCGTCTGATTCACACCACCCCGTGATATTTTTCTCACACCTACTAGTGAATGTAATGTAACACACACCCATACAATGCGCACTACCACGCGATGTTTTTCAGAAACCTATCCTACATTGCCACTGCATGTTCCCTGACCTCCGCATGCTGACCACCCCGCGGTGCTTTTCTCATTCCTACATTGCCACTCACTGCCGATCCTAATTCAGACCCTCCCATTCACACCACCACGTGATGTTTTTCTCACTACTACTAGTGAATGTAATGTAACACACACCCATACAATGCGCACCAACACCATGATGTTTTTCTCACTCCTACTAGTGAATGTAATGAAGCACAACCCAAACATTGCACACCACCCCGCGATGTTTTTCTCACTCCTACAAGTGAATGTAATGTAACACACACCCATTCAATGCGCACCACCCAGCGATGTTTTTCAGAAACCTATCCTACATTGCCACTGCATGTTCCCTGACATCCCCATGCTGACCACGCTGCGGTACTTTTCTCCATCCTACGTTGCCACTCACTGCCTATCCTAATTCAGATGCTCCGATTCACACCACCCCGTGATATTTTTCTCACTCCTACTAGTGAATGTAATGTAACAAACACCCATACTATGCGCACCACCGCGCGATGTTTTTCAGAATTCTATCCTACATTGCCAATGCATGTTCCTTGACCTCCCCATGCTGACCACCCCGCAGTGCTTTTCTCCATCCTACATTGCCACTCACTGCCTATCCTAATTCAGACCCTCCAATTCACCCCACCCCGTCATGTTTTTCTCACTCCTACCAGTGAATGTAATTTAACATACAGCCATAAAATGCGCACCACCCGGCGATGTTTTTCAGAAACCTATCCTACATTGCCATTGCATGTTCCCTGACCTCCCCATGCTGACCACCCTTCGGTGCTTTTCTCCATCCTACATTGCCACTCACTGCCTATCCTAATTCAGACCCTCCGATTCACACCTCCCCGTGATGTTTCTCTCACTCCTAATAGTGAATGTAATGTAAAACACACCCATACAATGCGAGCCACCCCGTGATGATTTTCTCACTCCTACTAGTGAATGTAATGTAACACACACCCATACAATGCGCACCACCCCGCGATGTTTTTCAGAAACCTATCCTACCTTGCCACTGCATGTTCCCTGACCTCCCCATGCTGACCACCCCGTGGTGCTTTTCTCCATCCTACATTGCCACTCACTGCCGATCCTAATTCAGACCCTGGGATTCACACCACCCCGTGATGTTTTTCTCACTCCTACTAGTGAATGTAATGTAACACACACCCATAAATAGCGCACCACCCCGTGATATTTTTCTCACTCCTACTAGTGAATGTAATGTAACACACACCCCCTACAATGCGCACCACCCCGCGATGTTTTTCAGAAACCTATCCTACATTGCCACTGCATGTTCCCTGACCTCCCCATGCTGACCACCCCGCGGTGCTTTTCTCCATCCTACATTGCCACTCACTACCTATCCTAATTCCGACCCTCCGATTCACACCAACCCGTGATGTTTTTCTCACTCCTACTAGTGAATGGAATGTAACACACACCCATACTATGCGTACCATCCCACGATGCTTTTCAGAAACCTATCCTACATTGCCACTGCATGTTCCCTGACCTCCCCATGCTGACCACCCCGCGGTGCTTTTCTCCATCCTACATTGCCACTCACCGCCTATCCTAATTCAGACCCTCCGATTCACACCACCCCGTGATGTTTTTCTCACTCCTACTAGTGAATGTAATGTAACACACACCCATAAATAGCGCACCACCCCGTGATATTTTTCTCACTCCTACTAGTGAATGTAATGTAACACACCCCCCCTACAATGCGCAACACCCCGCGATGTTTTTCAGAAACCTATCCTACATTGCCACTGCATGTTCCCTGACCTCCCCATGCTGACCACCCCGCGGTGCTTTTCTCCATCCTACATTGCCACTCACTACCTATCCTAATTCCGACCCTCCGATTCACACCAACCCGTGATGTTTTTCTCACTCCTACTAGTGAATGTAATGTAACACACACCCATACAATGCGCACCACCCCGCGATGTTTTTCAGTAACCTATCCTACATTGCCACTGCATGTTCCCTGACCTCCACATGCTGACCATCCCGCGGTGCTTTTCTCCATCCTACATTGCCACTCACTGCCTATCCTAATTCAGACCCTCCGATTCACACCACCTCGTGATGTTTTTCTCACTCCTCCTAGTGAATGTAATGTAACACACACCCATACAATGCGCACCACCCCGCGATGTTTTTCAGAAACCTATCCTACATTGCCACTGCATGTTCCTTGACCTCCCCATGCTGACCACCCCGCGGTGCTTTTCTCCATCCTACATTGCCACTCACTGCCTATCCTAATTCAGACCCTCCGATTCACACCACCCCGTGATGTTTTTCTCACTCCTACTAGAGAATATAATGTAACACACACCCATAAAATGCGCACCACACCGCGATGTTTTTCAGAAAATTATCCTACATTGCCCCTGCATGTTCCCTGAGCTCCCCATGCTGACCACCCCGCGGTGCTTTTCTCCATCCTACATTGCCACTCATTGCGTATCCTAATCCTCCGATTCACATGACCCCGTGATGTTTTTCTCACTCCTACTAGTGAATGGAAAGTAACACACACCCATACTATGCGCACTACCCCACGATGCTTTTCAGAAACCTATCCTACATTGCCACTGCATGTTCCCTGACCTCCCCATGCTGACCACCCCGCGGTGCTTTTCTCCATCCTACATTGCCACTCACCGCCTATCCTAATTCAGACCCTCCGATTCACACCACCCCGTGATGTTTTTCTCACTCCTACTAGTGAATGTAATGTAATACACACCCATACAATGCGAACCACCCCGTGATGTTTTTCTCACTCCTACTAGTGAATGTAATGTAAGACACACCCATACAATGCGCACCACCCCGCGATGTTTTTCAGAAAACTATCCTACATTGCCACTGCATGTTCCCTGACCTCCCCATGCTGACCACCCCCCGGTGCTTTTCTCCATCCTACATTGCCACTCACTGCCTATCCTAATTCAGACCCTCCGATTCACACCACCCCGTGATGTATTTCTCACTCCTATTAGTGAATGTAATGTAACACACAAACATACAATGCGCACAACCCCGTGATGTTTTTCAGAAAACTATCCTACATTGCCACTGCATGTTCCCTGACCTCCCCATGCTGACCACCCCGCGGTGCTTTTATCCATCCTACATTGCCACTCACTGCCTATCCTAATTCAGACCCTCCGATTCACACCACCCCGTGATGTTTTTCTCACTCCTCCTACTGAATGTAATGTAACACACACCCACACAATGCGCACCACCCCGCGATGTTTTTCAGAAACCTATCCTACATTGCCACTGCATGTTCCCTGACCTCCCCATGCTGAACACCCCGCGGTGCTTTTCTCCATCCTACATTGCCACTCACTGCCTATCCTAATTCAGACCCTCCGATTCACACCACCCCGTGATGTTTTTCTCACTTCTACTAGTGAATGTAATGTAACACACACCCATACAATGCGCCCAACCCCGTGATGTTTTTCTAACTCCTACTAGTGAATGTAATGTAAAACACACCCATACAATGCGCACCACCTCGCGATGTTTTTCAGAAACCTCTCCTACATTGCCACTGCATGTTCCCTGATCTCCCAATGCTGACCACCCCGTGGTGCTTTTCTCTATCCTACATTGCCACTCACTTCCTATCCTAATTCAGACCATCCGATTCACACCACCCCGTGATGTTTTTCTCACTCCTACTAGTGAATGTAATGTAACACAAACCCATACAATGCGCACCAACACCCGATGTTTTTCTCACTTCTACTAGTGAATGTAATGTAACACACACCCATACAATGCGCACAACTCCGCGATGTTTTTCTCACACCTACTAGTGAATGTAATGTAACACACACCCATACAATGCGCACCACCCCGCGATGTTTTTCAGAAACCTATCCTACCGTGCCACTGCATGTTCCCTGACCTCCCCATGCTCACCACCCCGCGGTGCTTTTCTCCATCCTACATTGCCACTCACTGCCGATCCTAATTCAGACCCTCCGATTCACACCACCCCGTGATGTTTTTCTCACTCCTACTAGTGAATGTAATGTAACACACACCCATACAATGCGCACCACCCCGTGATGTTTTTCTCACTCCTACTAGTGAATGTAATGTAACACACACCCATACAATGCGCACCACCCCGCGATGTTTTTCAGAAAACTATCCTACATTGCCACTGCATGTTCCCTGACCTCCCCATGCTGACCACCCCGTGGTGCTTTTCTCTATCCTACATTGCCACTCACTGCCTATCCTAATTCAGACCATCCGATTCACACCACCCCGTGATGTTTTTCTCACTCCTACTAGTGAATGTAATGTAACACAAACCCATACAATGCGCACCAACACCCGATGTTTTTCTCACTTCTACTAGTGAATGTAATGTAACACACACCCATACAATGCGCACAACTCCGCGATGTTTTTCTCACACCTACTAGTGAATGTAATGTAACACACACCCATACAATGCGCACCACCCCGCGATGTTTTTCAGAAACCTATCCTACCGTGCCACTGCATGTTCCCTGACCTCCCCATGCTCACCACCCCGCGGTGCTTTTCTCCATCCTACATTGCCACTCACTGCCGATCCTAATTCAGACCCTCCGATTCAAACCACCCCGTGATGTTTTTCTCACTCCTACTAGTGAATGTAATGTAACACACACCCATACATTGCGCACCACCCCGTGATGTTTTTCTCACTCCTACTAGTGAATGTAATGTAACACACACCCATACAATGCGCACCACCCCGCGATGTTTTTCAGAAAACTATCCTACATTGCCACTGCATGTTCCCTGACCTCCCCATGCTGACTACCCCTCGGTGCTTTTCTCCATCCTACATTGCCCCTCACTGCCTATACTAATTCAGACCGTCTGATTCACACCACCCCGTGATATTTTTCTCACACCTACTAGTGAATGTAATGTAACACACACCCATACAATGCGCACTACCACGCGATGTTTTTCAGAAACCTATCCTACATTGCCACTGCATGTTCCCTGACCTCCGCATGCTGACCACCCCGCGGTGCTTTTCTCATTCCTACATTGCCACTCACTGCCGATCCTAATTCAGACCCTCCCATTCACACCACCACGTGATGTTTTTCTCACTACTACTAGTGAATGTAATGTAACACACACCCATACAATGCGCACCAACACCATGATGTTTTTCTCACTCCTACTAGTGAATGTAATGAAGCACAACCCAAACATTGCACACCACCCCGCGATGTTTTTCTCACTCCTACAAGTGAATGTAATGTAACACACACCCATTCAATGCGCACCACCCAGCGATGTTTTTCAGAAACCTATCCTACATTGCCACTGCATGTTCCCTGACATCCCCATGCTGACCACGCTGCGGTACTTTTCTCCATCCTACATTGCCACTCACTGCCTATCCTAATTCAGATGCTCCGATTCACACCACCCCGTGATATTTTTCTCACTCCTACTAGTGAATGTAATGTAACAAACACCCATACTATGCGCACCACCGCGCGATGTTTTTCAGAATTCTATCCTACATTGCCAATGCATGTTCCTTGACATCCCCATGCTGACCACCCCGCAGTGCTTTTCTCCATCCTACATTGCCACTCACTGCCTATCCTAATTCAGACCCTCCAATTCACCCCACCCCGTCATGTTTTTCTCACTCCTACCAGTGAATGTAATTTAACATACAGCCATAAAATGCGCACCACCCGGCGATGTTTTTCAGAAACCTATCCTACATTGCCATTGCATGTTCCCTGACCTCCCCATGCTGACCACCCTTCGGTGCTTTTCTCCATCCTACATTGCCACTCACTGCCTATCCTAATTCAGACCCTCCGATTCACACCTCCCCGTGATGTTTCTCTCACTCCTAATAGTGAATGTAATGTAAAACACACCCATACAATGCGAGCCACCCCGTGATGATTTTCTCACTCCTACTAGTGAATGTAATGTAACACACACCCATACAATGCGCACCACCCCGCGATGTTTTTCAGAAACCTATCCTACCTTGCCACTGCATGTTCCCTGACCTCCCCATGCTGACCACCCCGCGGTGCTTTTCTCCATCCTACATTGCCACTCACTGCCGATCCTAATTCAGACCCTGGGATTCACACCACCCCGTGATGTTTTTCTCACTCCTACTAGTGAATGTAATGTAACACACACCCATAAATAGCGCACCACCCCGTGATATTTTTCTCACTCCTACTAGTGAATGTAATGTAACACACACCCCCTACAATGCGCACCACCCCGCGATGTTTTTCAGAAACCTATCCTACATTGCCACTCTATGTTCCCTGACCTCCCCATGCTGACCACCCCGCGGTGCTTTTCTCCATCCTACATTGCCACTCACTACCTATCCTAATTCCGACCCTCCGATTCACACCAACCCGTGATGTTTTTCTCACTCCTACTAGTGAATGGAATGTAACACACACCCATACTATGCGCACCACCCCACGATGCTTTTCAGAAACCTATCCTACATTGCCACTGCATGTTCCCTGACCTCCCCATGCTGACCACCCCGCGGTGCTTTTCTCCATCCTACATTGCCACTCACCGCCTATCCTAATTCAGACCCTCCGATTCACACCACCCCGTGATGTTTTTCTCACTCCTACTAGTGAATGTAATGTAATACACACCCATACAATGCGAACCACCCCGTGATGTTTTTCTCACTCCTACTAGTGAATGTAATGTAAGACACACCCATACAATGCGCACCACCCCGCGATGTTTTTCAGAAAACTATCCTACATTGCCACTGCATGTTCCCTGACCTCCCCATGCTGACCACCCCCCGGTGCTTTTCTCCATCCTACATTGCCACTCACTGCCTATCCTAATTCAGACCCTCCGATTCACACCACCCCGTGATGTATTTCTCACTCCTATTAGTGAATGTAATGTAACACACAAACATACAATGCGCACCACCCCGTGATGTTTTTCAGAAACCTATCCTACATTGCCACTGCATGTTCCCTGACCTCCCCATGCTGAACACGCCGCGGTGCTTTTCTCCATCCTACATTGCCACTCACTGCCTATCCTAATTCAGACCCTCCGATTCACACCACCCCGTGATGTTTTTCTCACTTCTACTAGTGAATGTAAGGTAACACACACCCATACAATGCGCCCCACCCCGTGATGTTTTTCTAACTCCTACTAGTGAATGTAATGTAAAACACACCCATACAATGAGCACCACCCCGCGATGTTTTTCAGAAACCTCTCCTACATTGCCACTGCATGTTCCCTGGTCTCCCAATGCTGACCACCCCGTGGTGCTTTTCTCTATCCTACATTGCCACTCACTGCCTATCCTAATTCAGACCATCCGATTCACACCACCCCGTGATGTTTTTCTCACTCCTACTAGTGAATGTAATGTAACACAAACCCATACAATGCGCACCAACACCCGATGTTTTTCTCACTTCTACTAGTGAATGTAATGTAACACACACCCAAAAACAATGCGCACAACTCCGCGATGTTTTTCTCACACCTACTAGTGAATGTAATGTAACACACACCCATACAATGCGCACCACCCCGCGATGTTTTTCAGAAACCTATCCTACCGTGCCACTGCATGTTCCCTGACCTCCCCATGCTCACCACCCCGCGGTGCTTTTCTCCATCCTACATTGCCACTCACTGCCGATCCTAATTCAGACCCTCCGATTCACACCACCCCGTGATGTTTTTCTCACTCCTACTAGTGAATGTAATGTAACACACACCCATACAATGCGCACTACCCCGTGATGTTTTTCTCACTCCTACTAGTGAATGTAATGTAACACACACCCATACAATGCGCACCACCCCGCGATGTTTTTCAGAAAACTATCCTACATTGCCACTGCATGTTCCCTGACCTCCCCATGCTGACCACCCCGCGGTGCTTTTCTCCATCCTACATTGCCACTCACTGCCTATCCTAATTCAGACCGTCCGATTCACACCACCCCGTGATATTTTTCTCACTCCTACTAGTGAATGTAATGTAACACACACCCATACAACTCGCACCACCCCGTGATGTTTTTCTCACTCCTACTAGTGAATGTAATGAAACACAACCCAAACAATGCACACCACCCCGTGATGTTTTTCTCACTCCTACTAGTGAATGTAATGTAACACACACCCATACAATGCGCACCACCCCGAGATGTTTTTCAGAGTCCTATCCTACATTGCCACAGCATATTCCCTGACCTCCCCATGCTGACCACCCTGCGTTTCTTTTCTCCATCCTACATTGCCACTCACTGCCTATCCTAATTCAGACCCTCCGATTCACACCACCTCGTGATGTTTTTCTCACTCCTAATAATGAATGTAATGTAACACACACCCATACGATGCGCACCACCCCGCGATGATTTTCAGAAACCTATCCTACCGTGCCACTGCATGTTCCCTGACCTCCCCATGCTCACCACCCCGCAGTGCTTTTCTCCATCCTACATTGCCACTCACTGCCGATCCTAATTCAGACCCTCCGATTCACACCACACCGTGATGTTTTTCTCACTTCTCCTAGTGAATGTAATGTAACACACAGCCATACAATGCGCACCACCCCGTGATGTTTTTCTCACCCCTACTAGTGAATGTAATGTAACACACACCCATACAATGCGCACCACCCCGCGATGTTTTTCAGAAAACTATCCTACATTGCCACTGCATGTTCTCTGACCTCCCCATGCTGACCACCCCGCTGTGCTTTTCTCCATCCTACATTGCCACTCACTGCCTATCCTAATTCAGACCGTCCGATTCACACAACCCCGTGATATTTTTCTCACTCCTACTAGTGAATGTAATGTAACACACACCCATACAACTCGCACCACCCCGTGATGTTTTTCTCACTCCTACTAGTGAATGTAATGAAACACAACCCAAACAATGAACACCACCCCACGATGTTTTTCTCACTCCTACTAGTGAATGTAATGTAACACACACCCATACAATGTGCACAACCCCGCGATGTTTTTCTCACACCTACTAGTGAATGTAATGTAACACACACCCATACAATGTGCACCACCCCGCGATGTTTTTCAGAAACCTATCCTACCTTGCCACTGCATGTTCCCTGACCTCCCCATGCTGACCAACCTGCGGTGCTTTTCTCCATCCTACATTGCCACTCACTGCCGATCCTAATTCAGACCCTCTGATTCACACCACCCCGTGATGATTTTCTCACTCCTACTAGTGAATGTAATGTAAAACACACCCATACAATGCGCACCACCCCGTGATGTTTTTCTCACTCGTACTAGTGAATGTAATGTAATACACACCCATACAATGCGCACCACCCCGCGATATTTTTCAGAAACCTATCCTACATTGCCACTGCATGTTCCCTGACCTCCCCATGCTGACCACCCCGCGGTGCTTTTCTCCATCCTACATTGCCACTCACCGCCTATCCTAATTCAGACCCTCCGATTCACACCACCCCGTGATGTTTTTCTCACTCCTACTAGTGAATGTAATGTAATACACACCCATACAATGCGAACCACCCCGTGATCTTTTTCTCACTCCTACTAGTGAATGTAATGTAAGACACACCCATACAATGCGCACCACCCCGCGATGTTTTTCAGAAAACTATCCTACATTGCCACTGCATGTTCCCTGACCTCCCCATGCTGACCACCCCCCGGTGCTTTTCTCCATCCTACATTGCCACTCACTGCCTATCCTAATTCAGACCCTCCGATTCACACCACCCCGTGATGTATTTCTCACTCCTATTAGTGAATGTAATGTAACACACAAACATACAATGCGCACCACCCCGTGATGTTTTTCAGAAACCTATCCTACATTGCCACTGCATGTTCCCTGACCTCCCCATGCTGAACACGCCGCGGTGCTTTACTCCATCCTACATTGCCACTCACTGCCTATCCTAATTCAGACCCTCCGATTCACACCACCCCGTGATGTTTTTCTCACTTCTACTAGTGAATGTAATGTAACACACACCCATACAATGCGCCCCACCCCGTGATGTTTTTCTAACTCCTACTAGTGAATGTAATGTAAAACACACCCATACAATGAGCACCACCCCGCGATGTTTTTCAGAAACCTCTCCTACATTGCCACTGCATGTTCCCTGGTCTCCCAATGCTGACCACCCCGTGGTGCTTTTCTCTATCCTACATTGCCACTCACTGCCTATCCTAATTCAGACCATCCGATTCACACCACCCCGTGATGTTTTTCTCACTCCTACTAGTGAATGTAATGTAACACAAACCCATACAATGCGCACCAACACCCGATGTTTTTCTCACTTCTACTAGTGAATGTAATGTAACACACACCCAAAAACAATGCGAACAACTCCGCGATGTTTTTCTCACACCTACTAGTGAATGTAATGTAACACACACCCATACAATGCGCACCACCCCGCGATGTTTTTCAGAAACCTATCCTACCGTGCCACTGCATGTTCCCTGACCTCCCCATGCTCACCACCCCGCGGTGCTTTTCTCCATCCTACATTGCCACTCACTGCCGATCCTAATTCAGACCCTCCGATTCACACCACCCCGTGATGTTTTTCTCACTCCTACTAGTGAATGTAATGTAACACACACCCATACAATGCGCACCACCCCGTGATGTTTTTCTCACTCCTACTAGTGAATGTAATGTAACACACACCCATACAATGCGCACCACCCCGCGATGTTTTTCAGAAAACTATCCTACATTGCCACTGCATGTTCCCTGACCTCCCCATGCTGACCACCCCGCGGTGCTTTTCTCCATCCTACATTGCCACTCACTGCCTATCCTAATTCAGACCGTCCGATTCACACCACCCCGTGATATTTTTCTCACTCCTACTAGTGAATGTAATGTAACACACACCCATACAAGTCGCACCACCCCGTGATGTTTTTCTCACTCCTACTAGTGAATGTAATGAAACACAACCCAAACAATGCACACCACCCTGTGATATTTTTCTCACTCCTACTAGTGAATGTAATGTAACACACACCCATACAATGCGCACCACCCCGAGATGTTTTTCAGAGTCCTATCCTACATTGCCACAGCATATTCCCTGACCTCCCCATGCTGACCACCCTGCGTTTCTTTTCTCCATCCTACATTGCCACTCACTGCCTATCCTAATTCAGACCCTCCGATTCACACCACCTCGTGATGTTTTTCTCACTCCTAATAATGAATGTAATGTAACACACACCCATACGATGCGCCCCACCCCGCGATGATTTTCAGAAACCTATCCTACCGTGCCACTGCATGTTCCCTGACCTCCCCATGCTCACCACCCCGCAGTGCTTTTCTCCATCCTACATTGCCACTCACTGCCGATCCTAATTCAGACCCTCCGATTCACACCACACCGTGATGTTTTTCTCACTTCTCCTAGTGAATGTAATGTAACACACAGCCATACAATGCGCACCACCCCGTGATGTTTTTCTCACCCCTACTAGTGAATGTAATGTAACACACACCCATACAATGCGCACCACCCCGCGATGTTTTTCAGAAAACTATCCTACATTGCCACTGCATGTTCTCTGACCTCCCCATGCTGACCACCACGCAGTGCTTTTCTCCATCCTACATTGCCACTCACTGCCTATCCTAATTCAGACCGTCCGATTCACACAACCCCGTGATATTTTTCTCACTCCTACTAGTGAATGTAATGTAACACACACCCATACAACTCGCACCACCCCGTGATGTTTTTCTCACTCCTACTAGTGAATGTAATGAAACACAACCCAAACAATGAACACCACCCCACGATGTTTTTCTCACTCCTACTAGTGAATGTAATGTAACACACACCCATACACTGTGCACAACCCCGCGATGTTTTTCTCACACCTACTAGTGAATGTAATGTAACACACACCCATACAATGCGCACCACCCCGCGATGTTTTTCAGAAACCTATCCTACCTTGCCACTGCATGTTCCCTGACCTCCCCATGCTGACCAACCTGCGGTGCTTTTCTCCATCCTACATTGCCACTCACTGCCGATCCTAATTCAGACCCTCTGATTCACACCACCCCGTGATGTTTTTCTCACTCCTACTAGTGAATGTAATGTAACACACACCCATACAATGCGCACCACCCCGTGATGTTTTTCTCACTTGTACTAGTGAATGTAATGTAACACACACCCATACAATGCGCACCACCCCGCGATGTTTTTCAGAAACCTATCCTACATTGCCACTGCATGTTCCCTGACCTCCCCATGCTGATCACCCTGCGGTGCTTTTCTCCATCCTACATTGCCACTCACTGCCTATCCTAATTCAGATACTCCGATTGACACCACCCCGTGATGTTTTTCTCACTCCTACTAGTGAATGTAATGTAATACACACCCATACAATGCGAACCACCCCGTGATGTTTTTCTCACTCCTAGTAGTGAATGTAATGTAACACACACCCATACAATGCGCAACACCCCGCGATGTTTTTCAGAAAACTATCCTACATTGCCACTGCATGTTCCTGACCTCCCCATGCTGACCACCCACGGTGCTTTTCTCCCTCCTACATTGCCACTCACTGCCTATCCTAATTCAGACCGTCCGATTCACACCACCCCGTGATGTTTTTCTCACTCCTACTAGAGAATATAATGTAACACACACCCCTACAATGCGCACCACCCCGTGATGTTTTTCTCACTCCTACTAGTGAATGTAATGTAACACACACCCATACAATGCGCACCACCCCGCAATCTTTTTAAGAAACCTATCTTACATTGCCACTGCATGTTCCCTGACCTCCACATGCTGACCACCCCGCGGTTCTTTTCTCCATCCTACATTGCCACTCACTGCCTATCCTAATTCAGACCCTCCAATTCACACCACCCCGTGATTTTTTTCTCACACCTACTAGTGAATGTAATGTAACACACACCCATACAATGCGCACCACCACGCGATGTTTTTCAGAAACCTATCCTACATTGCCACTGCATGTTCCCTGACCTCCGCATGCTGACCACCCCGCGGTGCTTTTCTCCATCCTACATTGCCACTCACTGCCTATCCTAATTCAGACCCTCCGATTCACACCACCACGTGATGTTTTTTTCACTACTACTAGTGAATGTAATGTAACACACACCCATACAATGCGCACCACACCATGATGTTTTTCTCACTCCTACTAGTGAATGTAATGAAACACAACCCAAACATTGCACACCACCCCGCGATGTTTTTCTCACTCCTACTAGTGAATGTAATGTAACACACACCCATACAATGCGCACCACCCAGCGATGTTTTTCAGAAACCTATCCTACATTGCCACTGCATGTTCCCTGACATCCCCATGCTGACCACGCTGCGGTGCTTTTCTCCATCATACATTGCCACTCACTGCCTATCCTAATTCAGACCCTCCGATTCACCCCACCCCGTCATGTTTTTCTCACTCCTACTAGTGAATGTAATTTAACATACAGCCATAAAATGCGCACCACCCGGCGATGTTTTTCAGAAACCTATCCTACACTGCCATTGCATGTTCCCTGACCTCCCCATGCTGACCACCCGGCGGTGCTTTTCTCCATCCTACATTGCCACTCACTGCCTATCCTAATTCAGACCCTCCGATTCACACCACCCCGTGATGTTTTTCTCACTCCTAATAGTGAATGTAATGTAAAACACACCCATACAATGCGAGCCACCCAGTGATGATTTTCTCACTCCTACTAGTGAATGTAATGTAACACACACCCATACAATGCGCACCACCCCGCGATGTTTTTCAGAAACCTATCCTACCTTGCCACTGCATGTTCCCTGACCTCCCCATGCTGACCACCCCGCGGTGCTTTTCTTCATCCTACATTGCCACTCACTGCCGATCCTAATTCAGACCCTCCGATTCACACCACCCCGTGATGTTTTTCTCACTCCTACTAGTGAATGTAATGTAACACACACCCATACAATGCGCACCCCACGATGCTTTTCAAAAACCTATCCTACATTGCCACTGCATGTTCCCTGACCTCCACATGCTGACCACGCCGCAGTGCTTTTCTCCATCCTACATTGCCACTCACTGCCTATCCTAATTCAGACCCTCCGGTTCACACCACCCCGTGATGTTTTTCTCACTCCTACTAGTGAATGTAATGTAATACACACCCATACAATGCGCACCACCCCGCGATGTTTTTCAGAAAACTATCCTACATTGCCACTGCATGTTCCCTGACCTCCCCATGCTGACCACCCCGCGGTGCTTTTCTCCATCCTACATTGCCACTCACTGCCTATCCTAATTCAGACCTTCTGATTCACACCACCCCATGATGTTTTTCTCACTCCTACTAGTGAATGTAATGTAACACACACCCAAACAATGAGCACCACCCCGCGATGTTTTTAAGAAATCTATCCTACATTGCCACTGCATGTTCCCTGACCTCCCCATGCTGACCACCCCGCGGTGCTTTTCTCCATCCTACATTGCCACTCACTGCGTATCCCAATTCAGACCCTCCGATTCACACCACCCCGTGATGTTTTTCTCACACCTACTAGTGAATGTAATGTAACACACACCCATACAATGCGCACTACCACGCGATGTTTTTCAGAAACCTATCCTACATTGCCACTGCATGTTCCCTGACCTCCGCATGCTGACCACCCCGCGGTGCTTTTCTCATTCCTACATTGCCACTCACTGCCTATCCTAATTCAGACCCTCCCATTCACACCACCCCGTGATGTTTTTCTCACTACTACTAGTGAATGTAATGTAACACACACCCATACAATGCGCACCACACCATGATGTTTTTCTCACTCCTACTAGTGAATGTAATGAAACACAACCCAAACATTGCACACCACCCCGCGATGTTTTTCTCACTCCTACTAGTGAATGTAATGTAACACACACCCATTCCATGTGCACCACCCAGCGATGTTTTTCAGAAACCTATCCTACATTGCCACTGCATGTTCCCTGACATCCCCATGCTGACCACGCTGCGGTACTTTTCTCCATCCTACGTTGCCACTCACTGCCTATCCTAATTCAGATGCTCCGATTCACACCACCCCGTGATATTTTTCTCACTCCTACTAGTGAATGTAATGTAACAAACACCCATACTATGCGCACCACCGCGCGATGTTTTTCAGAATCCTATCCTACATTGCCACTGCATGTTCCTTGACCTCCCCATGCTGACCACCCCGCGGTGCTTTTCTCCATCCTACATTGCCACTCACTGCCTATCCTAATTCAGACCCTCCAATTCACCCCACCCCGTCATGTTTTTCTCACTCCTACCAGTGAATGTAATTTAACATACAGCCATAAAATGCGCACCACCCGGCGATGTTTTTCAGAAACCTATCCTACATTGCCATTGCATGTTCCCTGACCTCCCCATGCTGACCACCCGGCGGTGCTTTTCTCCATCCTACATTGCCACTCACTGCCTATCCTAATTCAGACCCTCCTATTCACACCTCCCCGTGATGTTTCTCTCACTCCTAATAGTGAATGTAATGTAAAACACACCCATACAATGCGAGCCACCCCGTGATGATTTTCTCACTCCTACTAGTGAATGTAATGTAACACACACCCATACAATGCGCACCACCCCGCGATGTTTTTCAGAAACCTATCCTACCTTGCCACTGCATGTTCCCTGACCTCCCCATGCTGACCACCCCGCGGTGCTTTTCTCCATCATACATTGCCACTCACTGCCGATCCTAATTCAGACCCTCCGATTCACACCACCCCGTGATGTTTTTCTCACTCCTACTAGTGAATGTAATGTAACACACACCCATAAATAGCGCACCACCCCGTGATATTTTTCTCACTCCTACTAGTGAATGTAATGTAACACACCCCCCCTACAATGCGCAACACCCCGCGATGTTTTTCAGAAACCTATCCTACATTGCCACTGCATGTTCCCTGACCTCCCCATGCTGACCACCCCGCGGTGCTTTTCTCCATCCTACATTGCCACTCACTACCTATCCTAATTCCGACCCTCCGATTCACACCAACCCGTGATGTTTTTCTCACTCCTACTAGTGAATGTAATGTAACACACACCCATACAATGCGCACCACCCCGCGATGTTTTTCAGTAACCTATCCTACATTGCCACGGCATGTTCCCTGACCTCCACATGCTGACCACCCCGCGGTGCTTTTCTCCATCCTACACTGCCACTCACTGCCTATCCTAATTCAGACCCTCCGATTCACACCACCTCGTGATGTTTTTCTCACTCCTCCTAGTGAATGTAATGTAACACACACTCATACAATGCGCACCACCCCGCGATGTTTTTCAGAAACCTATCCTACATTGCCACTGCATGTTCCTTGACCTCCCCATGCTGACCACCCAGTGGTGCTTTTCTCCATCCTACATTGCCACTCACTGCCTATCCTAATTCAGACCCTCCGATTCACACCACCCCGTGATGTTTTTCTCACTCCTACTAGAGAATGTAATGTAACACACACCCATAAAATGCGCACCACACCGCGATGTTTTTCAGAAAATTATCCTACATTGCCCCTGCATGTTCCCTGAGCTCCCCATGCTGACCACCCCGCGGTGCTTTTCTCCATCCTACATTGCCACTCACTGCGTATCCTAATCCTCCGATTCACATGACCCCGTGATGTTTTTCTCACTCCTACTAGTGAATGGAAAGTAACACACACCCATACTATGCGCACTACCCCACGATGCTTTTCAGAAACCTATACTACATTGCCACTGCATGTTCCCTGACCTCCACATGCTGACCACCCCGCGGTGCTTTTCTCCATCCTACATTGCCACTCACCGCCTATCCTAATTCAGACCCTCCGATTCACACCACCCCGTGATGTTTTTCTCACTCCTACTAGTGAATGTAATGTAATACACACCAATACAATGCGAACCACCCCGTGATGTTTTTCTCACTCCTACTAGTGAATGTAATGTAAGACACACCCATACAATGCGCACCACCCCGCGATGTTTTTCAGAAAACTATCCTACATTGCCACTGCATGTTCCCTGACCTCCCCATGCTGACCACCCCCCGGTGCTTTTCTCCATCCTACATTGCCACTCACTGCCTATCCTAATTCAGACCCTCCGATTCACACCACCCCGTGATGTATTTCTCATTCCTATTAGTGAATGTAATGTAACACACAAACATACAATGCGCACAACCCCGTGATGTTTTTCAGAAAACTATCCTACATTGCCAATGCATGTTCCCTGACCTCCCCATGCTGACCACCCCGCGGTGCTTTTATCCATCCTACATTGCCACTCACTGCCTATCCTAATTCAGACCCTCCGATTCACACCACCCCGTGATGTTTTTCTCACTCCTACTAGTGAATGTAATGTAACACACACCCACACAATGCGCACCACCCCGCGATGTTTTTCAGAAACCTATCCTACATTGCCACTGCATGTTCCCTGACCTCCCCATGCTGAACACCCCGCGGTGCTTTTCTCCATCCTACATTGCCACTCACTGCCTATCCTAATTCAGACCCTCCGATTCACACCACCCCGTGATGTTTTTCTCACTTCTACTAGTGAATGTAATGTAACACACACCCATACAATGCGCCCCACCCCGTGATGTTTTTCTAACTCCTACTAGTGAATGTAATGTAAAACACACCCATACAATGCGCACCACCCCGCGATGTTTTTCAGAAACCTCTCCTACATTGCCACTGCATGTTCCCTGATCTCCCAATGCTGACCACCCCGTGGTGCTTTTCTCTATCCTACATTGCCACTCACTGCCTATCCTAATTCAGACCATCCGATTCACACCACCCCGTGATGTTTTTCTCACTCCTACTAGTGAATGTAATGTAACACAAGCCCATACAATGCGCACCAACACCCGATGTTTTTCTCACTTCTACTAGTGAATGTAATGTAACACACACCCATACAATGCGCACAACTCCGCGATGTTTTTCTCACACCTACTAGTGAATGTAATGTAACACACACCCATACAATGCGCACCACCCCGCGATGTTTTTCAGAAACCTATCCTACCGTGCCACTGCATGTTCCCTGACCACCCCATGCTCACCACCCCGCGGTGCTTTTCTCCATCCTACATTGCCACTCACTGCCGATCCTAATTCAGACCCTCCGATTCACACCACCCCGTGATGTTTTTCTCACTCCTACTAGTGAATGTAATGTAACACACACCCTTACAATGCGCACCACCCCGTGATGTTTTTTCACTCCTACTAGTGAATGTAATGTAACACACACCCATTCAATGCGCACCACCCCGCGATGTTTTTCAGAAAACTATCCTACATTGCCACTGCATGTTCCCTGACCTCCCCATGCTGACCACCCTGCGGTGCTTTTCTCCATCCTACATTGCCACTCACTGCCTATCCTAATTCAGACCGTCCGATTCACACCACCCCGTGATATTTTTCTCACTCCTACTAGTGAATGTAATGTAACACACACCCATACAACTCGCACCACCCCGTGATGTTTTTCTCACTCCTACTAGTGAATGTAATGAAACACAACCCAAACAATGCACACCACCCCGTGATGTTTTTCTCACTCCTACTAGTGAATGTAATGTAACACACACCCATACAATGCGCACCACCCCGAGATGATTTTCAGAGTCCTATCCTACATTGCCACAGCATATTCCCTGACCTCCCCATGCTGACCACCCTGCGTTTCTTTTCTCCATCCTACATTGCCACTCACTGCCTATCCTAATTCAGACCCTCCGATTCACACCACCTCGTGATGTTTTTCTCACTCCTAATAATGAATGTAATGTAACACACACCCATACGATGCGAACCACCCCGTGATGTTTTTCTCACTCCTACTAGTGAATGTAATGTAACACACACCCATACAATGCGCACCACCACGCGATGTTTTTCAGAAACCTATCCTACCGTGCCACTGCATGTTCCCTGACCTCCCCATGCTCACCACCCCGCAGTGCTTTTCTCCATCCTACATTGCCACTCATTGCCGATCCTAATTCAGACCCTCCAATTCACACCACACCGTGATGTTTTTCTCACTCCTACTAGTGAATGTAATGTAACACACACCCATACAATGCGCACCACCCCGTGATGTTTTTCTCACCCCTACTAGTGAATGTAATGTAACACACACCCATACAATGCGCACCACCCCGCGATGTTTTTCAGAAAACTATCCTACATTGCCACTGCATGTTCCCTGACCTCCCCATGCTGACCACCCCACGGTGCTTTTCTCCATCCTACATTGCCACTCACTGCCTATCCTAATTCAGACCGTCCGATTCACACCACCCCGTGATATTTTTCTCACTCCTACTAGTAAATGTAATGTAACACACACCCATACAACTCGCACCACCCCGTGATGTTTTTCTCACTCCTACTAGTGAATGTAATGAAACACAACCCAAACAATGCACACCACCCCGTGATGTTTTTCTCACTCCTACTAGTGAATGTAATGTAACACACACCCATACAATGCGCACCACCCCGCGATATTTTTCAGAGTCCTATCCTACATTGCCACAGCATATTCCCTGACCTCCCCATGCTGACCACCCTGCGTTTCTTTTCTCCTTCCTACATTGCCACTCACTGCCTATCCTAATTCAGACCCTCCGATTCACACCACCTCGTGATGTTTTTCTCACTCCTAATAGTGAATGTAATGTAACACACACCCATACAATGCGAACCACCCCGTGATGTTTTTCTCACTCCTACTAGTGAATGTAATGTAACACACACCCATACAATGCGCACCACCCCGCGATGTTTTTCAGAAACCTATCCTACATTGCCACTGCATGTTTCCTGACCTCCCCATGCTGACCACCCCGTCGTGCTTTTCTCCATCCTACATTGCCACTCACTGCCTATCCTAATTCAGACCCTCCGATTCACACCACCCCGTGATGTTTTTCTTACTCCTAATAGTGAATGTAATGTAACACACACCCATACAATGCGAACCACCCCGTGATGTTTTTCTCACTCCTACTAGTGAATGTAATGTAACACACACCATACAATGCACACCACCCCGCGATGTTTTTCAGAAACCTATCCTACATTGCCACTGCATGTTCCCTGACCTCCCCATGCTGACCACCCCGCGGTGCTTTTCTCCATCCTACATTGCCACTCACTGCCTATCCTAATTCAGACCCTCCGATTCACACCACCCCGTGATGTTTTTCTCACTCCTACTAGTGAATGTAATGTAACACACACCCATACAATGCGCACCACTCCGTGATATTTTTCAGAAAACTATCCTACATTGCCTCTGCATGTTCCCTGACCTCCGCATGCTGACCACCCCTCGGTGCTTTTCTCCATCATACATTGCCACTCACTTCCTATCCTAATTCAGACCCTCCGATTCACACCACCCCGTGATATTTTTCTCACTCCGAATAGTGAATGTTATTTAACACACAGCCATATAATGCGCACCACCCCGTGATGTTTTTCTCACTCCTACTAGTGAATGTAATGTAATACACACCCATACAATGCGAACCACCCCGTGATGTTTTTTTCACTCCTACTAGTGAATGTAATGTAACACACACCCTTACAATGCGAACCACCCCGTGATGTTTTTATCACTCCTACTAGTGAATGTAATGTAACACACACCCATACAATGCGCACCACCCCGCGATGTTTTTCAGAAACCTATCCTACATTCCCACTGCATGTTCCCTGACCTCCCCATGCTGACCACCCCGCGGTGCTTTTCTCCATCCTACATTGCCACTCACTGCCTATCCTAATTCAGACCCTGCGATTCACACCACCCCATGATGTTTTTCTCACTCCTACTAGTGAATGTAATGTAACACACACCCATACAACGCGCACCACCCCGTGATGTTTTTCAGAAAACTATCCTACATTGCCACTGCATGTTCCCTGACATCCCCATGATGACCACCCCGCGGTGCTTTTCTCCATCCTACATTGCAACTCAATACCTATCCTAATTCAGACCCTCCGATTCACACCCCCCCGTGATGTTTTTCTCACTCCTACTAGTGAATGTAATGTAACACACACCCATACAATGCGCACCAACCCGCGATGTTTTTCAGAAACCTATCCTACATTGCCACTGCATGTTCCCTGACGTCCCCATACTGACCACCCCGCGGTGCTTTTCTCCATCCAACATTGCCTGTCACTGCCTATTCTAATTCAGACCCTCCGATTCACACCACCCCGTGATGTTTTTCTCACTCCTACTAGTGAATGTAATGTAACACACACCCATACAATGCGCACCACCCCGCGATATTTTTCAGAAACCTATCCTACATTGCCACTGCATGTTCCCTGACCTCCCCATGCTGACCACCCCACGTTGCTTTTCTCCATCCTACATTGCCACTCAGTGCCTATCCTAATTCAGACCCCCGATTCACACCACCCCGTGATGTTTTTCTCACTCCTACTAGTGAATGTAATGTAACACACACCCATACAATGCGCACCACCGCGTGATGTTTTTCTCACTCCTACTAGTGAATGTAATGAACACACACCCACACAATGCGCACCACCCCGCGATGTTTTTAAGAAACCTATCCTACATTGCCACTGCATGTTCCCTGACCTCCCCATGCTGACCACCCCCCGGTGCTTTTCTCCATCCTACATTGCCACTCACTGCCTATCCTAATTCAGACCCTCCGATTCACACCACCCCGTGATGTATTTCTCATTCCTATTAGTGAATGTAATGTAACACACAAACATACAATGCGCACAACCCCGTGATGTTTTTCAGAAAACTATCCTACATTGCCAATGCATGTTCCCTGACCTCCCCATGCTGACCACCCCGCGGTGCTTTTATCCATCCTACATTGCCACTCACTGCCTATCCTAATTCAGACCCTCCGATTCACACCACCCCGTGATGTTTTTCTCACTCCTACTAGTGAATGTAATGTAACACACACCCACACAATGCGCACCACCCCGCGATGTTTTTCAGAAACCTATCCTACATTGCCACTGCATGTTCCCTGACCTCCCCATGCTGAACACCCCGCGGTGCTTTTCTCCATCCTACATTGCCACTCACTGCCTATCCTAATTCAGACCCTCCGATTCACACCACCCCGTGATGTTTTTCTCACTTCTACTAGTGAATGTAATGTAACACACACCCATACAATGCGCCCCACCCCGTGATGTTTTTCTAACTCCTACTAGTGAATGTAATGTAAAACACACCCATACAATGCGCACCACCCCGCGATGTTTTTCAGAAACCTCTCCTACATTGCCACTGCATGTTCCCTGATCTCCCAATGCTGACCACCCCGTGGTGCTTTTCTCTATCCTACATTGCCACTCACTGCCTATCCTAATTCAGACCATCCGATTCACACCACCCCGTGATGTTTTTCTCACTCCTACTAGTGAATGTAATGTAACACAAGCCCATACAATGCGCACCAACACCCGATGTTTTTCTCACTTCTACTAGTGAATGTAATGTAACACACACCCATACAATGCGCACAACTCCGCGATGTTTTTCTCACACCTACTAGTGAATGTAATGTAACACACACCCATACAATGCGCACCACCCCGCGATGTTTTTCAGAAACCTATCCTACCGTGCCACTGCATGTTCCCTGACCACCCCATGCTCACCACCCCGCGGTGCTTTTCTCCATCCTACATTGCCACTCACTGCCGATCCTAATTCAGACCCTCCGATTCACACCACCCCGTGATGTTTTTCTCACTCCTACTAGTGAATGTAATGTAACACACACCCTTACAATGCGCACCACCCCGTGATGTTTTTTCACTCCTACTAGTGAATGTAATGTAACACACACCCATTCAATGCGCACCACCCCGCGATGTTTTTCAGAAAACTATCCTACATTGCCACTGCATGTTCCCTGACCTCCCCATGCTGACCACCCTGCGGTGCTTTTCTCCATCCTACATTGCCACTCACTGCCTATCCTAATTCAGACCGTCCGATTCACACCACCCCGTGATATTTTTCTCACTCCTACTAGTGAATGTAATGTAACACACACCCATACAACTCGCACCACCCCGTGATGTTTTTCTCACTCCTACTAGTGAATGTAATGAAACACAACCCAAACAATGCACACCACCCCGTGATGTTTTTCTCACTCCTACTAGTGAATGTAATGTAACACACACCCATACAATGCGCACCACCCCGAGATGATTTTCAGAGTCCTATCCTACATTGCCACAGCATATTCCCTGACCTCCCCATGCTGACCACCCTGCGTTTCTTTTCTCCATCCTACATTGCCACTCACTGCCTATCCTAATTCAGACCCTCCGATTCACACCACCTCGTGATGTTTTTCTCACTCCTAATAATGAATGTAATGTAACACACACCCATACGATGCGAACCACCCCGTGATGTTTTTCTCACTCCTACTAGTGAATGTAATGTAACACACACCCATACAATGCGCACCACCACGCGATGTTTTTCAGAAACCTATCCTACCGTGCCACTGCATGTTCCCTGACCTCCCCATGCTCACCACCCCGCAGTGCTTTTCTCCATCCTACATTGCCACTCATTGCCGATCCTAATTCAGACCCTCCAATTCACACCACACCGTGATGTTTTTCTCACTCCTACTAGTGAATGTAATGTAACACACACCCATACAATGCGCACCACCCCGTGATGTTTTTCTCACCCCTACTAGTGAATGTAATGTAACACACACCCATACAATGCGCACCACCCCGCGATGTTTTTCAGAAAACTATCCTACATTGCCACTGCATGTTCCCTGACCTCCCCATGCTGACCACCCCACGGTGCTTTTCTCCATCCTACATTGCCACTCACTGCCTATCCTAATTCAGACCGTCCGATTCACACCACCCCGTGATATTTTTCTCACTCCTACTAGTAAATGTAATGTAACACACACCCATACAACTCGCACCACCCCGTGATGTTTTTCTCACTCCTACTAGTGAATGTAATGAAACACAACCCAAACAATGCACACCACCCCGTGATGTTTTTCTCACTCCTACTAGTGAATGTAATGTAACACACACCCATACAATGCGCACCACCCCGCGATATTTTTCAGAGTCCTATCCTACATTGCCACAGCATATTCCCTGACCTCCCCATGCTGACCACCCTGCGTTTCTTTTCTCCTTCCTACATTGCCACTCACTGCCTATCCTAATTCAGACCCTCCGATTCACACCACCTCGTGATGTTTTTCTCACTCCTAATAGTGAATGTAATGTAACACACACCCATACAATGCGAACCACCCCGTGATGTTTTTCTCACTCCTACTAGTGAATGTAATGTAACACACACCCATACAATGCGCACCACCCCGCGATGTTTTTCAGAAACCTATCCTACATTGCCACTGCATGTTTCCTGACCTCCCCATGCTGACCACCCCGTCGTGCTTTTCTCCATCCTACATTGCCACTCACTGCCTATCCTAATTCAGACCCTCCGATTCACACCACCCCGTGATGTTTTTCTTACTCCTAATAGTGAATGTAATGTAACACACACCCATACAATGCGAACCACCCCGTGATGTTTTTCTCACTCCTACTAGTGAATGTAATGTAACACACACCATACAATGCACACCACCCCGCGATGTTTTTCAGAAACCTATCCTACATTGCCACTGCATGTTCCCTGACCTCCCCATGCTGACCACCCCGCGGTGCTTTTCTCCATCCTACATTGCCACTCACTGCCTATCCTAATTCAGACCCTCCGATTCACACCACCCCGTGATGTTTTTCTCACTCCTACTAGTGAATGTAATGTAACACACACCCATACAATGCGCACCACTCCGTGATATTTTTCAGAAAACTATCCTACATTGCCTCTGCATGTTCCCTGACCTCCGCATGCTGACCACCCCTCGGTGCTTTTCTCCATCATACATTGCCACTCACTTCCTATCCTAATTCAGACCCTCCGATTCACACCACCCCGTGATATTTTTCTCACTCCGAATAGTGAATGTTATTTAACACACAGCCATATAATGCGCACCACCCCGTGATGTTTTTCTCACTCCTACTAGTGAATGTAATGTAATACACACCCATACAATGCGAACCACCCCGTGATGTTTTTTTCACTCCTACTAGTGAATGTAATGTAACACACACCCTTACAATGCGAACCACCCCGTGATGTTTTTATCACTCCTACTAGTGAATGTAATGTAACACACACCCATACAATGCGCACCACCCCGCGATGTTTTTCAGAAACCTATCCTACATTCCCACTGCATGTTCCCTGACCTCCCCATGCTGACCACCCCGCGGTGCTTTTCTCCATCCTACATTGCCACTCACTGCCTATCCTAATTCAGACCCTGCGATTCACACCACCCCATGATGTTTTTCTCACTCCTACTAGTGAATGTAATGTAACACACACCCATACAACGCGCACCACCCCGTGATGTTTTTCAGAAAACTATCCTACATTGCCACTGCATGTTCCCTGACATCCCCATGATGACCACCCCGCGGTGCTTTTCTCCATCCTACATTGCAACTCAATACCTATCCTAATTCAGACCCTCCGATTCACACCCCCCCGTGATGTTTTTCTCACTCCTACTAGTGAATGTAATGTAACACACACCCATACAATGCGCACCAACCCGCGATGTTTTTCAGAAACCTATCCTACATTGCCACTGCATGTTCCCTGACGTCCCCATACTGACCACCCCGCGGTGCTTTTCTCCATCCAACATTGCCTGTCACTGCCTATTCTAATTCAGACCCTCCGATTCACACCACCCCGTGATGTTTTTCTCACTCCTACTAGTGAATGTAATGTAACACACACCCATACAATGCGCACCACCCCGCGATATTTTTCAGAAACCTATCCTACATTGCCACTGCATGTTCCCTGACCTCCCCATGCTGACCACCCCACGTTGCTTTTCTCCATCCTACATTGCCACTCAGTGCCTATCCTAATTCAGACCCCCGATTCACACCACCCCGTGATGTTTTTCTCACTCCTACTAGTGAATGTAATGTAACACACACCCATACAATGCGCACCACCGCGTGATGTTTTTCTCACTCCTACTAGTGAATGTAATGAACACACACCCACACAATGCGCACCACCCCGCGATGTTTTTAAGAAACCTATCCTACATTGCCACTGCATGTTCCCTGACCTCCCCATGCTGACCAACCAGCGGTGCTTTTCTCCATCCTACATTGCCATTCACTGCCTATCCTAATTCAGACCCTCTGATTCACACCACCCCGTGATGTTTTTCTCACCCCTACTAGTGAATGTCATGTAACACACACCGATACAATGCGAACCACCCCGTGATGTTTTTCTCACTCCTACTAGTGAATGTAATGTAACGCAAAACTATACAATGCTCACCACCCCGCGATGTTTTTCAGAAAACTATCCTACATTGCAACTGCATGTTCCCTGACCTCCCCATGCTGACCACCCCGTGGTGCTTTTCTCCATCCTACATTGCCACTCACTGCCTGTCCCAATTCAGACCATCCGATTCACACCACCCCGTGATGTTTTTCTCACCCCTACTACTGAATGTAATGTAACACACACCCATACAATGCGCACCACCCCGCGATGTTTTTCTCACTCCTACTAGTGAATGTAATGTAACACACACCCATACAATGCGCACAACCCCGCGATGTTTTTCTCACACCTACTAGTGAATGTAATGTAACACACACCCATACAATGCGCACCACCCCGCGATGTTTTTCCGAAACCTATCCTACATTGCCACTGCATGTTCCCTGACCTCCCCATGCTGACCACCCCGCGGTGCTTTTCTCCATCCTACATTGCCACTCACTGCCGATCCTAATTCAGACCCTCCGATTCACACCACCTCGTGATGTTTTTCTCACTCCTACTAGTGAATGTAATGTAACACACACCCATACAATGCTCATTACCCCGTGATGTTTTTCTCACTTCTACTAGTGAATGTAATGTAACACACACCCATACAATGCGCACCACCCCGCGATGTTTTTCAGAAAACTATCCTACATTGCCACTGCATGTTCCCTGACCTCCCCATGCTGACCACCCCGCGGTGCTTTTCTCCATCCTAAATTGCCACTCACTGCCTATCCTAATTCAGACCCTCCGATTCACACCACACCGTGATGTTTTTCTCACTCCTACTAGTGAATGTAATGTAACACACACCCATACAATGCGCACAACCCCGTGATGTTTTTCAGAAAACTATCCTACATTGCCACTGCATGTTCCATGACCTCCCCATGCTGACCAGCCCGCGGTGCTTTTCTCCATCCTACATTGCCAATCAATGCCTATCCTAATTCAGACCCTCCGATTCACACCACTCCGTGATGTTTTTCTTACTCCTACTAGTGAATGTAATGTAACACTCACCCACACAATGCGCACCACCCCGCGATGTTTTTCACAAACCTATCCTACATTGCCTCTGCATGTTCCCTGACCTCCCCATACTGACCACCCCGCGGTGCTTTTCTCCATTCTACATTGCTACTCACTGCCTATCCTAATTCAGACCCTCCGATTCACACCACCCCGTGATGTTTTTCTCACTCCTACTAGTGAATGTAATGTAAAACACACCGATACAATGCGCACCACCCCGTGATGTTTTTCTCACTCCTACTAGTGAATGTAATGTAACACACACGCATACAATCCGCACCACCCCGTGATGTTTTTCTCACACCTACTAGTGAATGTAATGTAACACACACCCATACAATGCGCACCACCCCGCGATGTTTTTCAGAAACCTATCCTACATTGCCACTGCATGTTCCCTGACCTCCCCATGCTGACCACCCCGCGGTGCTTTTCTCCATCCTAAATTGCCACTCACTGCCTATCCTAATTCAGACCCTCCGATTCACACCACCCCGTGATGTTTTTCTCACTCCTACTAGTGAATGTAATGTAACACACACCCATACAATGCGCACCACCCCGTGATGTTTTTCTCACTCCTACTAGTGAATGTAATGTAACACAAACCCATACAATGCGCACCACCCCGCGATGTTTTTCAGAAACCTATCCTACATTGCCACTGCATGTTCCCTGACGTCCCCATACTGACCACCCCGCGGTGCTTTTCTCCATCCAACATTGCCTGTCACTGCCTATTCTAATTCAGACCCTCCGATTCACACCACCCCGTGATGTTTTTCTCACTCCTACTAGTGAATGTAATGTAACACACACCCATACAATGCGCACCACCCCGCGATATTTTTAAGAAACCTATCCTACATTGCCACTGCATGTTCCCTGACCTCCCCATGCTGACCACCCCGCGTTGCTTTTCTCCATCCTACATTTCCACTCACTGCCTATCCTAATTCAGACCCCCGATTCACACCACCCAGTGATGTTTTTCTCACTCCTACTAGTGAATGTAATGTAACACACACCCATACAATGCGCACCACCGCGTGATGTTTTTCTCACTCCTACTAGTGAATGTAATGAACACACACCAACACAATGCGCACCACCCCGCGATATTTTTCAGAAAGCTATCCTACATTGCCACTGCATGTTCCCTGACCTCCCCATGCTGACCAACCCGCGGTGCTTTTCTCCATCCTACATTGCCATTCACTGCCTATCCTAATTCAGACCCTCCGATTCACACCACCCCGCGATGTTTTTCTCACTCCTACTAGTGAATGTAATGTAACACACACCCATACAATGCGCACCACCCCGTGATGTTTTTCTCACTCCTACTAGTGAATGTAATGTAACACACAGCCATACAATGCGCACCACGCAGCGATGTTTTTCAGAAACATATCCTACATTTCCACTGCATGTTCCCTGACCTCCCCATGCTGACCACCCCGCGGTGCTTTTCTCCAACCTACATTGCCACTCACTGCCTATCCTAATTCAGACCCTCCGATTCACACCACCCCGTGATGTTTTTCTCACTCCTACAAGCGAATGTAATGTAACACACACCCATACAATGTGCACCAGCCCGCGATGTTTTTCAGAAACCTATCCTATATTGCCACTGCAAGTTCCCTGACCTCCCCATGCTGACCACACCGTGGTGCTTTTCTCCATCCTACATTGCCACTCGCTGCGTATCCTAATTCAGATGCTCCGATTCACACCACCCCGTGATATTTTTCTCACTCCTACTAGTGAATGTAATGTAACACACACCCATACAATGCGCACCACCCCGCGATGTTTTTCAGAATTCTATCCTACATTGCCACTGCATGTTCCCTGACCTCCCAATGCTGAACAACCCGCGGTGCTTTTCTCCATCCTACATTGCCACTCACTACCTATCCTAATTCAGACTCTCCGATACACACCACCCCGTGATGTTTTTCTCACTCCTAACAGTGAATGTAATTTAACACACACCCATACAATGCTCAGCACTCCGTGATGTTTTTCTCACTCCTACGAGTGAATGCAATGTAACACACACCCATACAGTGTGCACCACCACGTGATGTTTTTCTCACTCCTACTAGTGAATGTAAGGTAACACACACCCAAACAATGCGCACCACCCCGCGATGTTTTTCAGAAACCTATCCTACATTGCCACTGCATTATCCCTGACCTCCCCATGCTGACCACCACGTGGTGCTTTTCTCCATCCTACATTGCCACTCACTGCCTATCCTAATTCAGAAACTCCGATTCACACCACCCCGTGATGTTTTTCTCACTCCTACTAGTGAATGTAATGTAACACACACCCATACAATGCGCACCACCCCGTGATGTTTTTCAGAATCCTATCCTACATTGCGACTGCATGTTCCCTGACCTCCCCATGCTGACCACCCCGCGGTGCTTTTCTCCCTCCTACATTGCCACTCACTGCCTATCCTAATTCAGACCCTCCGATTCACACCACCCCGTGATGTTTTTCTCACTCCTACTAGTGAATGAAATGTAACACACACCCATAAAATGCGCACAACACCGTGATGTTTTTCTCACTCCTACTAGTGAATGTAATGAACACACACCCACACAATGCGCACCACCCCGCGATGTTTTTCAGAAACCTATCCTACCTTGCCACAGCATGTTCCCAGACCTCCCCATGCTGACCACCCCGCGGTGCTTTTCTCTATCCTACATTGCCAGTCACTGCCGATCCTAATTCAGACCCTCCGATTCACACCACCCCGTGATGTTTTTCTCACTCCTACTAGTGAATGCAATGTAACACACACCCATACAATGCGCACCACCCCGTGATGTTTTTCAGAAAACTATCCTACATTGCCACTGCATGGTCCCTGACTTCCCCATGCTGACCACCCCGCGGTTCATTTCTCCATCCTACATTGCCACTCACTGCCTATCCTAATTCAGACCCTCCGATTCACACCACCTCGTGATGTTTTTCTCACTCCTACTAGTGAATGTAATGGAACACACACCCATACAATGCGCACCACCCCGAGATGTTTTTCAGAAACCTATCCTACATTGCCACTGCATGTTCCCTGACCTCCCCATGCTGACCACCCCGCGGTGCTTTTCTGCATCCTACATTGCCACGCACTGCCTATCCTAATTCAGACCCTCCGAATCACACCACCCCGTGATGTTTTTCTCACTCCTACTAGTGAATGTAATGTAACACACACCCATACAATGCGCACAACCCCGAGATGTTTTTCAGAAACCTATCCTACTTTGCCACTGCATGTTCCCTGACCTCCCCATGCTGACCACGCCGCGGTGCTTTTCTCCATCCTACATTGCCACTCACTGCCTATCCTAATTCAGACCCTCTAATTCACACCACCCGTGATGTTTTTCTCACTCCTACTAGTGAATGTAATGTAACACACACCCATACAATGCGCACCACCCCGTGATGTTTTTCAGAAAACTATCCTACATTGCCACTGCATGTTCCCTGACCTCCCCATGCTGACCACCCCGCGGTGCTTTTCTCCATCCTACATTGCCACTCAATGCCTATGCTAATTCAGACCCTCCGATTCACACCACTCCGTGATGTTTTTCTCACTCCTACTAGGGAATGTAATGTAACACACACCCACACAATGCGCACCACCCCGCGATGTTTTTCAGAAACCTATCCTACATTGCCACTGCATGTTCCCTGACCTCCCCATGCTGAACACCCCGCGGTGCTTTTCTCCATCCTACATTGCCACTCACTGCCTATCCTAATTCAGACCCTCCGATTCACACCACCCCGTGATGTTTTTCTCACTTCTACTAGTGTATGTAATGTAACACACACCCATACAATGTGCACCACCACGTGATGTTTTTCTCACTCCTACTAGTGAATGTAATGTAACACACACCCATACAATGTACACCACCCAGCGATGTTTTTCAGAAACCTATCCTACATTGCCACTGCATGTTCCCTGACCTCCCCATGCTGACCACACCGTGGTGCTTTTCTCCATCCTACATTGCCACTCACTGCCTATCCTAATTCAGACCCTACGATTCACACCGCCCCGCGATGTTTTTCCAACTCCTACTAGTGAATGTAATGTAACACACACCCATACAATGCGCACCACCCCGTGATGTTTTTCTCACTCCTACTAGTGAATGTAATGTAACACACAGCCATACAATGCGCACCACGCAGCGATGTTTTTCAGAAACATATCCTACATTTCCACTGCATGTTCCCTGACCTCCCCATGCTGACCACCCCGCGGTGCTTTTCTCCAACCTACATTGCCACTCACTGCCTATCCTAATTCAGACCCTCCGATTCACACCACCCCTGATGTTTTTCTCACTCCTACAAGCGAATGTAATGTAACACACACCCATACAATGTGCACCAGCCCGCGATGTTTTTCAGAAACCTATCCTATATTGCCACTGCATGTTCCCTGACCTCCCCATGCTGACCACACCGTGGTGCTTTTCTCCATCCTACATTGCCACTCGCTGCGTATCCTAATTCAGATGCTCCGATTCACACCACCCCGTGATATTTTTCTCACTCCTACTAGTGAATGTAATGTAACACACACCCATACAATGCGCACCACCCCGCGATGTTTTTCAGAATTCTATCCTACATTGCCACTGCATGTTCCCTGACCTCCCAATGCTGAACAACCCGCGGTGCTTTTCTCCATCCTACATTGCCACTCACTACCTATCCTAATTCAGACTCTCCGATACACACCACCCCGTGATGTATTTCTCACTCCTAACAGTGAATGTAATTTAACACACACCCATACAATGCTCAGCACCCCGTGATGTTTTTCTCACTCCTACGAGTGAATGCAATGTAACACACACCCATACAGTGTGCACCACCACGTGATGTTTTTCTCACTCCTACTAGTGAATGTAAGGTAACACACACCCAAACAATGCGCACCACCCCGCGATGTTTTTCAGAAACCTATCCTACATTGCCACTGCATTATCCCTGACCTCCCCATGCTGACCACCACGTGGTGCTTTTCTCCATCCTACATTGCCACTCACTGCCTATCCTAATTCAGAAACTCCGATTCACACCACCCCGTGATGTTTTTCTCACTCCTACTAGTGAATGTAATGTAACACACACCCATACAATGCGCACCACCCCGTGATGTTTTTCAGAATCCTATCCTACATTGCGACTGCATGTTCCCTGACCTCCCCATGCTGACCACCCCGCGGTGCTTTTCTCCCTCCTACATTGCCACTCACTGCCTATCCTAATTCAGACCCTCCGATTCACACCACCCCGTGATGTTTTTCTCACTCCTACTAGTGAATGAAATGTAACACACACCCATAAAATGCGCACAACACCGTGATGTTTTTCTCACTCCTACTAGTGAATGTAATGAACACACACCCACACAATGCGCACCACCCCGCGATGTTTTTCAGAAACCTATCCTACCTTGCCACAGCATGTTCCCAGACCTCCCCATGCTGACCACCCCGCGGTGCTTTTCTCTATCCTACATTGCCAGTCACTGCCGATCCTAATTCAGACCCTCCGATTCACACCACCCCGTGATGTTTTTCTCACTCCTACTAGTGAATGCAATGTAACACACACCCATACAATGCGCACCACCCCGTGATGTTTTTCAGAAAACTATCCTACATTGCCACTGCATGGTCCCTGACTTCCCCATGCTGACCACCCCGCGGTTCATTTCTCCATCCTACATTGCCACTCACTGCCTATCCTAATTCAGACCCTCCGATTCACACCACCTCGTGATGTTTTTCTCACTCCTACTAGTGAATGTAATGGAACACACACCCATACAATGCGCACCACCCCGAGATGTTTTTCAGAAACCTATCCTACATTGCCACTGCATGTTCCCTGACCTCCCCATGCTGACCACCCCGCGGTGCTTTTCTGCATCCTACATTGCCACGCACTGCCTATCCTAATTCAGACCCTCCGAATCACACCACCCCGTGATGTTTTTCTCACTCCTACTAGTGAATGTAATGTAACACACACCCATACAATGCGCACAACCCCGAGATGTTTTTCAGAAACCTATCCTACTTTGCCACTGCATGTTCCCTGACCTCCCCATGCTGACCACGCCGCGGTGCTTTTCTCCATCCTACATTGCCACTCACTGCCTATCCTAATTCAGACCCTCTAATTCACACCACCCGTGATGTTTTTCTCACTCCTACTAGTGAATGTAATGTAACACACACCCATACAATGCGCACCACCCCGTGATGTTTTTCAGAAAACTATCCTACATTGCCACTGCATGTTCCCTGACCTCCCCATGCTGACCACCCCGCGGTGCTTTTCTCCATCCTACATTGCCACTCAATGCCTATGCTAATTCAGACCCTCCGATTCACACCACTCCGTGATGTTTTTCTCACTCCTACTAGGGAATGTAATGTAACACACACCCACACAATGCGCACCACCCCGCGATGTTTTTCAGAAACCTATCCTACATTGCCACTGCATGTTCCCTGACCTCCCCATGCTGAACACCCCGCGGTGCTTTTCTCCATCCTACATTGCCACTCACTGCCTATCCTAATTCAGACCCTCCGATTCACACCACCCCGTGATGTTTTTCTCACTTCTACTAGTGTATGTAATGTAACACACACCCATACAATGTGCACCACCACGTGATGTTTTTCTCACTCCTACTAGTGAATGTAATGTTACACACACCCATACAATGTACACCACCCAGCGATGTTTTTCAGAAACCTATCCTACATTGCCACTGCATGTTCCCTGACCTCCCCATGCTGACCACACCGTGGTGCTTTTCTCCATCCTACATTGCCACTCACTGCCTATCCTAATTCAGACCCTACGATTCACACCGCCCCGCGATGTTTTTCTCACTCCTACTAGTGAATGTAATGTAACACACACCCATACAATGCGCACCACCCCGTGATGTTTTTCTCACTCCTACTAGTGAATGTAATGTAACACACAGCCAAACAATGCGCACCACGCAGCGATGTTTTTCAGAAACCTATCTTACATTGCCACTGCATGTTCCCTGACCTCCCCATGCTGACCACCCCGCGGTGCTTTTCTCCATCCTACATTGCCACTCACTGCCTGTCCTAATTCAGACCCTCCGATTCACACCACCCCGTGATGTTTTTCTCACTCCTACTAGCGAATGTAATGTAACACACACCCGTACGATGTGCACCACCCCGCGATGTTTTTCAGAAACCTATCCTATATTGCCACTGCATGTTCCCTGACCTCCCCATGCTGACCACACCGTGTTGCTTTTCTCCATCATACATTGCCACTCACTGCCTGTCCTAATTCAGACACTCCGATACACACCACCCCGTGATGTTTTTCTCACTCCTAACAGTGAATGTAATTTAACACCCACCTATACCATGCACACCACCCCGTGATGTTTTTCTCACTCCTACTAGTGATAGTAATGAACACACACCCACACAATGCGCACCACCCCGCGATGTTTTTCAGAAACCTATCCTACATTGCCACTGCATGTTCCCTGAGCTCCCCATGCTGACCACCCCGCGGTGCTTTTCTCCATCCTACATTGCCACTCACTGCCTATCCTAATTCACACACTCCGATTCACACCACCACATGATGTTTTTCTCACTCCTACTAGTGAATGTAATGTAACACACACCCATACAATGCGCACCACCCCGCGATGTTTTCAGTAACCTATCCTACATTGCCACTGCATGTTCCCTGACCTCCCCATGCTGACCACCCCGCGGTGCTTTTCTCTATCCTACATTGCCACTCACTGCCTATACTAATTCAGACCCTCCGATTCACACCACCCCGTGATGTTTTTCTCACTCCTACTAGTGAATGCAATGTAACACACACCCATACAATGCGCACCACCCCGTGATGTTTTTCAGAAAACTATCCTACATTGCCACTGCATGTTCCCTGACTTCCCCATGCTTACCACCCCGCGTTGCATTTCTCCATCGTACATTGCCACTCACTGCCTATCCTAATTCAGACCCTCCGATTCACACCACCTCGTGATGTTTTTCTCACTCCTACTAGTGAATGTAATGTAACACACACCCATACAATGCGCACCACCCCGCGATGTTTTTCAGAAACCTATCCTACATTGCCACTGCATGTTCCCTGACCTCCCCATGCTGACCACCCCGCGGTGCTTTTCTAGATCCTACATTGCCACTCACTGCCTATCCTAATTCAGACCCTACGATTCACACCACCCCGTGATGTTTTTCTCACTCCTACTAGTGAATGTAATGTAACACACACCCATACAATGCGCACAACACCGAGATGTTTTTCAGAAACCTATCCTACATTGCCACTGCATGTTCCCTACCTCCCCATGCTGACCACCCCGCGGTGCTTTTCTCCATCCTACATTGCCACTCACTGCCTATCCTAATTCAGATCCTCCGATTCACACCACCCCGTGTTGTTTTTCTCACTCCTACTAGTGAATGTAATGTAACACACACCCATACAATGCGCACTACCCCGTGATGTTTTTCAGAAAACTATCCTACATTGCCACTGCATGTTCCCTGACCTCCCCATGCTGACCACACTGTGGTGCTTTTCTCCATCCTACATTGCCACTCACTGCCTATCCTAATTCAGATCCTCCGATTCACTCCACCCCGTGATGTTTTTCTCACTCCCACTAGTGAATGTCATGTAACACACAGCGATACAATGCGAACCACCCCGTGATGTTTTTCTCACTCCTACTAGTGAATGTAATGTAACGCACACCTATACAATGCGCACCACCCCGCGATGATTTTCAGAAAACTATCCTACATTGCAACTGCATGTTCCCTGACCTCCCCATGCTGACCACACTGTGGTGCTTTTCTCCATCCTACATTGCCACTCACTGCCTATCCTAATTCAGACCATCCGATTCACACCACCCCATGATGTTTTTCTCACTCCTACTAGTGAATGTAATGTAACACACACCCATACAATGCGCACCACCCCGCGATGTTTTTCTCACTCCTACTAGTGAAAGGAATGTAACACACAACCATACAATGCGCACCACCACGCGATGTTTTTTAGAAACCTATCCTACCGTGCCACTGCATGTTCCCTGACCTCCCCATGCTGACCACCCCGTGGTGCTTTTCTCCATCCTACGTTGCCACTCACAGCTGATCCTAATTCAGACCCTCCGATTCACACCACCTCGTGATCTTTTTCTCCCTCCTACTAGTGAATGTAATGTAACACACACCAATACAATGCGCACCAACCCGTGATGTTTTTCTCACTCCTAGTAGTGAATGTGATGTAACACACACCCATACAATGCGCACCACCCCGCGATGTTTTTCAGAAAACTATCCTACATTGCCACTGCATGTTCCATGACCTCCCCATGCTGACCAGCCCGCGGTGCTTTTCTCCATCCTACATTGCCAATCAATGCCTATCCTAATTCAGACCCTCCGATTCACACCACTCCGTGATGTTTTTCTTACTCCTACTAGTGAATGTAATGTAACACTCACCCACACAATGCGCACCACCCCGCGATGTTTTTCACAAACCTATCCTACATTGCCACTGCATGTTCCCTGACCTCCCCATACTGACCACCCCGCGGTGCTTTTCTCCATCCTACATTGCCACTCACTGCCTATACTAATTCAGACCCTCCGATTCACACCACCCCGTGATGTTTTTCTCACTTCTACTAGTGAATGTAATGTAACACACACCCATACAATGCGCCCCACCCCGTGATGTTTTTCTCACTCCTACTAGTGAATGTAATGTAAAACACACCCATACAATGCGCACCACCCCGTGATGTTTTTCAGAAACCTATCCTACATTGCCACTGCATGTTCCCTGATCTCCCTATGCTGACCACCCCATGGTGCTTTTCTCTATCCTACATTGCCACTCACTGCCGATCCTAATTCAGACCCTCCGATTCACACCACCCCGTGATGTTTTTCTCACTCCTACTAGTGAATGTCATGTAACACACACCGATACAATGCGAACCACCCCGTGATGTTTTTCTCACTCCTACTAGTGAATGTAATGTAACGCAAACCTATACAATGCGCACCACCCCGCGATGTTTTTCAGAAAACTATCCTACATTGCAACTGCATGTTCCCTGACTTCCCCATGCTGACCACACCGTGGTGATTTTCTCCATCCTACATTGCCACTCACTGCCTATCCCAATTCAGACCATCCGATTCACACCACCCCGTGATGTTTTTCTCACCCCTTCTAGTGAATGTAATGTAACAAACACCCATACAATGCGCACCACCCCGCGATGTTTTTCTCACTCCTACTAGTGAATGTAATGTAACACACACCCATACAATGCGCACAACCCCGCGATGTTTTTCTCACACCTACTAGTGAATGTAATGTAACACAGACCCATACAATGCCCACCACCCCGCGATGTTTTTCCGAAACCTATCCTACCCTGCCACTGCATGTTCCCTGACCTCCCCATGCTGACCACCCGCGGTGCTTTTCTCCATCCTACATTGCCACTCACTGCCTATCCTAATTCAGACCCTCCGATTCACACCACCTCGTGATGTTTTTCTCACTCCTACTAGTGAATGTAATGTAACACACACCCATACAATGCGCATCACCCCGTGATGTTTTTCTCACTCCTACTAGTGAATGTAATGTAACACACACCCATACAATGCGCACCACCCCGCGATGTTTTTCAGAAACCTATCCTACATTGCCACTGCATGTTCCCTGACCTCCAAATGCTGACCACGCTGCGGTACTTTTCTCCATCATACATTGCCACTCACTGCCTATCCTAAATTCAGATGCTCCGATTCACACCACCCCGTGATATTTTTCTCACTCCTACTAGTGAATGTAATGTAACACACACCCATACAATGCGCACCACCCCGCGATGTTTTTCAGAAACCTATCCTACATTCCCACTGCATGTTCCCTGACCTCCCCATGCTGACCACCCCGCGGTGCTTTTCTCCATCCTACATTGCCACTCACTGCCTATCCTAATTCAGACCCTCCGATTCACACCACCCCATGATGTTTTTCTCACTCCTACTAGTGAATGTAATGTAACACACACCCATACAACGCGCACCACCCCGTGATGTTTTTCAGAAAACTATCCTACATTGCCACTGCATGTTCCCTGACATCCCCATGATGACCACCCCGCGGTGCTTTTCTCCATCCTACATTGCAACTCAATACCTATCCTAATTCAGACCCTCCGATTCACACCCCCCGTGATGTTTTTCTCACTCCTACTAGTGAATGTAATGTAACACACACCCATACAATGCGCACCTGCCCGCGATGTTTTTCAGAAAACTATCCTACATTGCCACTGCTTGTTTCCTGACCTCCCCATGCAGACCACCCCGCGGTGCTTTTTCCATCCTACATTGCCACTCACTGCCTATCCTAATTCAGACGATCCGATTCACACCACCCCGTGATATTTTTATCACTCCTACTAGTGAATGTAATGTATACACACACCCATACAATTCGCACCACCCCGTGATGTTTTTCTCACTCCTACTAGTGAATGTAATGAAACACAACCCAAACAATGCACACCACCCCGCGATGTTTTTCTCACTCTTACTATTGAATGTAAGGTAACACACACCCATAAAATGCGCACCACCCCGCGATGTTTTTCAGAAATCTATCCTACATTGCCACTGCATGTTCCCTGACCTCACCATGCTGACTACGCTGCGGTACTTTTCTCCATCCTACATTGCCACTCAGTGCCTATCCTAAATTCAGATGCTCCGATTCACACCACACCGTGATGTTTTTCTCACTCCTACTAATGAATGTAATGTAACACACACCCATACAATGCGCACCACCCCGCGATGTTTTTCAGAGTCCTATCCTACATTGCCACTGCATATTCCCTGACCTCCCCATGCTGACCACCCCGTGATGTTTTTCTCACTCCTACTAGCGAATGTAATGTAACACACACCCGTACGATGTGCACCACCCCGCGATGTTTTTCAGAAACCTATCCTATGTTGCCACTGCATGTTCCCTGACCTCCCCATGCTGACCACACCGTGTTGCTTTTCTCCATCATACATTGCCACTCACTGCCTGTCCTAATTCAGACACTCCGATACACACCACCCCGTGATGTTTTTCTCACTCCTAACAGTGAATGTAATTTAACACCCACCTATACCATGCACACCACCCCGTGATGTTTTTCTCACTCCTACTAGTGATAGTAATGAACACACACCCACACAATGCGCACCACCCCGCGATGTTTTTCAGAAACCTATCCTACATTGCCACTGCATGTTCCCTGAGCTCCCCATGCTGACCACCCCGCGGTGCTTTTCTCCATCCTACATTGCCACTCACTGCCTATCCTAATTCACACACTCCGATTCACACCACCACATGATGTTTTTCTCACTCCTACTAGTGAATGTAATGTAACACACACCCATACAATGCGCACCACCCCGCGATGTTTTCAGTAACCTATCCTACATTGCCACTGCATGTTCCCTGACCTCCCCATGCTGACCACCCCGCGGTGCTTTTCTCTATCCTACATTGCCACTCACTGCCTATACTAATTCAGACCCTCCGATTCACACCACCCCGTGATGTTTTTCTCACTCCTACTAGTGAATGCAATGTAACACACACCCATACAATGCGCACCACCCCGTGATGTTTTTCAGAAAACTATCCTACATTGCCACTGCATGTTCCCTGACTTCCCCATGCTTACCACCCCGCGTTGCATTTCTCCATCGTACATTGCCACTCACTGCCTATCCTAATTCAGACCCTCCGATTCACACCACCTCGTGATGTTTTTCTCACTCCTACTAGTGAATGTAATGTAACACACACCCATACAATGCGCACCACCCCGCGATGTTTTTCAGAAACCTATCCTACATTGCCACTGCATGTTCCCTGACCTCCCCATGCTGACCACCCCGCGGTGCTTTTCTAGATCCTACATTGCCACTCACTGCCTATCCTAATTCAGACCCTACGATTCACACCACCCCGTGATGTTTTTCTCACTCCTACTAGTGAATGTAATGTAACACACACCCATACAATGCGCACAACACCGAGATGTTTTTCAGAAACCTATCCTACATTGCCACTGCATGTTCCCTACCTCCCCATGCTGACCACCCCGCGGTGCTTTTCTCCATCCTACATTGCCACTCACTGCCTATCCTAATTCAGATCCTCCGATTCACACCACCCCGTGTTGTTTTTCTCACTCCTACTAGTGAATGTAATGTAACACACACCCATACAATGCGCACTACCCCGTGATGTTTTTCAGAAAACTATCCTACATTGCCACTGCATGTTCCCTGACCTCCCCATGCTGACCACACTGTGGTGCTTTTCTCCATCCTACATTGCCACTCACTGCCTATCCTAATTCAGATCCTCCGATTCACTCCACCCCGTGATGTTTTTCTCACTCCCACTAGTGAATGTCATGTAACACACAGCGATACAATGCGAACCACCCCGTGATGTTTTTCTCACTCCTACTAGTGAATGTAATGTAACGCACACCTATACAATGCGCACCACCCCGCGATGATTTTCAGAAAACTATCCTACATTGCAACTGCATGTTCCCTGACCTCCCCATGCTGACCACACTGTGGTGCTTTTCTCCATCCTACATTGCCACTCACTGCCTATCCTAATTCAGACCATCCGATTCACACCACCCCATGATGTTTTTCTCACTCCTACTAGTGAATGTAATGTAACACACACCCATACAATGCGCACCACCCCGCGATGTTTTTCTCACTCCTACTAGTGAAAGGAATGTAACACACAACCATACAATGCGCACCACCACGCGATGTTTTTTAGAAACCTATCCTACCGTGCCACTGCATGTTCCCTGACCTCCCCATGCTGACCACCCCGTGGTGCTTTTCTCCATCCTACGTTGCCACTCACAGCTGATCCTAATTCAGACCCTCCGATTCACACCACCTCGTGATCTTTTTCTCCCTCCTACTAGTGAATGTAATGTAACACACACCAATACAATGCGCACCAACCCGTGATGTTTTTCTCACTCCTACTAGTGAATGTGATGTAACACACACCCATACAATGCGCACCACCCCGCGATGTTTTTCAGAAAACTATCCTACATTGCCACTGCATGTTCCATGACCTCCCCATGCTGACCAGCCCGCGGTGCTTTTCTCCATCCTACATTGCCAATCAATGCCTATCCTAATTCAGACCCTCCGATTCACACCACTCCGTGATGTTTTTCTTACTCCTACTAGTGAATGTAATGTAACACTCACCCACACAATGCGCACCACCCCGCGATGTTTTTCACAAACCTATCCTACATTGCCACTGCATGTTCCCTGACCTCCCCATACTGACCACCCCGCGGTGCTTTTCTCCATCCTACATTGCCACTCACTGCCTATACTAATTCAGACCCTCCGATTCACACCACCCCGTGATGTTTTTCTCACTTCTACTAGTGAATGTAATGTAACACACACCCATACAATGCGCCCCACCCCGTGATGTTTTTCTCACTCCTACTAGTGAATGTAATGTAAAACACACCCATACAATGCGCACCACCCCGTGATGTTTTTCAGAAACCTATCCTACATTGCCACTGCATGTTCCCTGATCTCCCTATGCTGACCACCCCATGGTGCTTTTCTCTATCCTACATTGCCACTCACTGCCGATCCTAATTCAGACCCTCCGATTCACACCACCCCGTGATGTTTTTCTCACTCCTACTAGTGAATGTCATGTAACACACACCGATACAATGCGAACCACCCCGTGATGTTTTTCTCACTCCTACTAGTGAATGTAATGTAACGCAAACCTATACAATGCGCACCACCCCGCGATGTTTTTCAGAAAACTATCCTACATTGCAACTGCATGTTCCCTGACTTCCCCATGCTGACCACACCGTGGTGATTTTCTCCATCCTACATTGCCACTCACTGCCTATCCCAATTCAGACCATCCGATTCACACCACCCCGTGATGTTTTTCTCACCCCTTCTAGTGAATGTAATGTAACAAACACCCATACAATGCGCACCACCCCGCGATGTTTTTCTCACTCCTACTAGTGAATGTAATGTAACACACACCCATACAATGCGCACAACCCCGCGATGTTTTTCTCACACCTACTAGTGAATGTAATGTAACACAGACCCATACAATGCCCACCACCCCGCGATGTTTTTCCGAAACCTATCCTACCCTGCCACTGCATGTTCCCTGACCTCCCCATGCTGACCACCCGCGGTGCTTTTCTCCATCCTACATTGCCACTCACTGCCTATCCTAATTCAGACCCTCCGATTCACACCACCTCGTGATGTTTTTCTCACTCCTACTAGTGAATGTAATGTAACACACACCCATACAATGCGCATCACCCCGTGATGTTTTTCTCACTCCTACTAGTGAATGTAATGTAACACACACCCATACAATGCGCACCACCCCGCGATGTTTTTCAGAAACCTATCCTACATTGCCACTGCATGTTCCCTGACCTCCAAATGCTGACCACGCTGCGGTACTTTTCTCCATCATACATTGCCACTCACTGCCTATCCTAAATTCAGATGCTCCGATTCACACCACCCCGTGATATTTTTCTCACTCCTACTAGTGAATGTAATGTAACACACACCCATACAATGCGCACCACCCCGCGATGTTTTTCAGAAACCTATCCTACATTCCCACTGCATGTTCCCTGACCTCCCCATGCTGACCACCCCGCGGTGCTTTTCTCCATCCTACATTGCCACTCACTGCCTATCCTAATTCAGACCCTCCGATTCACACCACCCCATGATGTTTTTCTCACTCCTACTAGTGAATGTAATGTAACACACACCCATACAACGCGCACCACCCCGTGATGTTTTTCAGAAAACTATCCTACATTGCCACTGCATGTTCCCTGACATCCCCATGATGACCACCCCGCGGTGCTTTTCTCCATCCTACATTGCAACTCAATACCTATCCTAATTCAGACCCTCCGATTCACACCCCCCGTGATGTTTTTCTCACTCCTACTAGTGAATGTAATGTAACACACACCCATACAATGCGCACCTGCCCGCGATGTTTTTCAGAAAACTATCCTACATTGCCACTGCTTGTTTCCTGACCTCCCCATGCAGACCACCCCGCGGTGCTTTTTCCATCCTACATTGCCACTCACTGCCTATCCTAATTCAGACGATCCGATTCACACCACCCCGTGATATTTTTATCACTCCTACTAGTGAATGTAATGTATACACACACCCATACAATTCGCACCACCCCGTGATGTTTTTCTCACTCCTACTAGTGAATGTAATGAAACACAACCCAAACAATGCACACCACCCCGCGATGTTTTTCTCACTCTTACTATTGAATGTAAGGTAACACACACCCATAAAATGCGCACCACCCCGCGATGTTTTTCAGAAATCTATCCTACATTGCCACTGCATGTTCCCTGACCTCACCATGCTGACTACGCTGCGGTACTTTTCTCCATCCTACATTGCCACTCACTGCCTATCCTAAATTCAGATGCTCCGATTCACACCACACCGTGATGTTTTTCTCACTCCTACTAATGAATGTAATGTAACACACACCCATACAATGCGCACCACCCCGCGATGTTTTTCAGAGTCCTATCCTACATTGCCACTGCATATTCCCTGACCTCCCCATGCTGACCACCCCGTGGTGCTTTTCTCCATCATACATTGCCACTCACTGCCTGTCCTAATTCAGACCCTCCGATTCACATCAACCCGTGTGTTTTTCTCACTCCTACTAGTGAATGTAATTTAACACACACCCATAAAATGCGCACCACCCGGCGATGTTTTTCAGAAACCTATCCTACATTGCCATTGCATGTTCCCTGACCTCCCCATGCTGACCACCCTGCGTGGCTTTTCTCCATCCTACATTGCTACTCACTGCCTATCCTAATTCAGACCCTCCGATTCACACCACCCCGTGATGTTTTTCTCACTCCTACTAGTGAATGTAATGTAAAACACACCGATACAATGCGCACCACCCCGTGATGTTTTTTTCACTCCTACTAGTGAATGTAATGTAACACACACGCATACAATCCGCACCACCCCGTGATGTTTTTCTCACACCTACTAGTGAATGTAATGTAACACACACCCATACAATGCGCACCACCCCGCGATGTTTTTCAGAAACCTATCCTACATTGCCACTGCATGTTCCCTGAACTCCCCATGCTGACCACCCCGCGGTGCTTTTCTCCATCCTAAATTGCCACTCACTGCCTATCCTAATTCAGACCCTCCGATTCACACCACCCCGTGATGTTTTTCTCACTCCTACTAGTGAATGTAATGTAACACACACCCATACAATGCGCACCACCCCGTGATGTTTTTCTCACTCCTACTAGTGAATGTAATGTAACACAAACCCATACAATGCGCACCACCCCGCGATGTTTTTCAGAAACCTATCCTACATTGCCACTGCATGTTCCCTGACGTCCCCATACTGACCACCCCGCGGTGCTTTTCTCCATCCAACATTGCCTGTCACTGCCTATTCTAATTCAGACCCTCCGATTCACACCACCCCGTGATGTTTTTCTCACTCCTACTAGTGAATGTAATGTAACACACACCCATACAATGCGCACCACCCCGCGATATTTTTCAGAAACCTATCCTACATTGCCACTGCATGTTCCCTGACCTCCCCATGCTGACCACCCCGCGTTGCTTTTCTCCATCCTACATTTCCACTCACTGCCTATCCTAATTCAGACCCCCGATTCACCCCACCCAGTGATGTTTTTCTCACTCCTACTAGTGAATGTAATGTAACACACACCCATACAATGCGCACCACCGCGTGATGTTTTTCTCACTCCTACTAGTGAATGTAATGAACACACACCAACACAATGCGCACCACCCCGCGATATTTTTCAGAAACCTATCCTACATTGCCACTGCATGTTCCCTGACCTCCCCATGCTGACCAACCCGCGGTGCTTTTCTCCATCCTACATTGCCATTCACTGCCTATCCTAATTCAGACCCTCTGATTCACACCACCCCGTGATGTTTTTCTCACCCCTACTAGTGAATGTAATGGAACACACACCCATACAATGCGCACCACCCCGTGATGTTTTTCTCACTCCTACTAGTGAATGTAATGTAACACACACCCATACAATGTACACCACCCAGCGATGTTTTTCAGAAACCTATCCTACATTGCCACTGCATGTTCCCTGACCTCCCCATGCTGACCACACCGCGGTGCTTTTCTCCATCCTACATTGCCACTCACTGCCTATCCTAATTCAGACCCTCCGATTCACACCACCCCGCGATGTTTTTCTCACTCCTACTAGTGAATGTAATGTAACACACACCCATACAATGCGCACCACCCCGTGATGTTTTTCTCACTCCTACTAGTGAATGTAATGTAACACACAGCCATACAATGCGCACCACGCAGCGATGTTTTTCAGAAACATATCCTACATTTCCACTGCATGTTCCCTGACCTCCCCATGCTGACCACCCCGCGGTGCTTTTCTCCAACCTACATTGCCACTCACTGCCTATCCTAATTCAGACCCTCCGATTCACACCACCCCGTGATGTTTTTCTCACTCCTACAAGCGAATGTAATGTAACACACACCCATACAATGTGCACCAGCCCGCGATGTTTTTCAGAAACCTATCCTATATTGCCACTGCATGTTCCCTGACCTCCCCATGCTGACCACACCGTGGTGCTTTTCTCCATCCTACATTGCCACTCGCTGCGTATCCTAATTCAGATGCTCCGATTCACACCACCCCGTGATATTTTTCTCACTCCTACTAGTGAATGTAATGTAACACACACCCATACAATGCGCACCACCCCGCGATGTTTTTCAGAATTCTATCCTACATTGCCACTGCATGTTCCCTGACCTCCCAATGCTGAACAACCCGCGGTGCTTTTCTCCATCCTACATTGCCACTCACTACCTATCCTAATTCAGACTCTCCGATACACACCACCCCGTGATGTTTTTCTCACTCCTAACAGTGAATGTAATTTAACACACACCCATACAATGCTCAGCACCCCGTGATGTTTTTCTCACTCCTACGAGTGAATGCAATGTAACACACACCCATACAGTGTGCACCACCACGTGATGTTTTTCTCACTCCTACTAGTGAATGTAAGGTAACACACACCCAAACAATGCGCACCACCCCGCGATGTTTTTCAGAAACCTATCCTACATTGCCACTGCATTATCCCTGACCTCCCCATGCTGACCACCACGTGGTGCTTTTCTCCATCCTACATTGCCACTCACTGCCTATCCTAATTCAGAAACTCCGATTCACACCACCCCGTGATGTTTTTCTCACTCCTACTAGTGAATGTAATGTAACACACACCCATACAATGCGCACCACCCCGTGATGTTTTTCAGAATCCTATCCTACATTGCGACTGCATGTTCCCTGACCTCCCCATGCTGACCACCCCGCGGTGCTTTTCTCCCTCCTACATTGCCACTCACTGCCTATCCTAATTCAGACCCTCCGATTCACACCACCCCGTGATGTTTTTCTCACTCCTACTAGTGAATGAAATGTAACACACACCCATAAAATGCGCACAACCCCGTGATGTTTTTCTCACTCCTACTAGTGAATGTAATGAACACACACCCACACAATGCGCACCACCCCGCGATGTTTTTCAGAAACCTATCCTACCTTGCCACAGCATGTTCCCAGACCTCCCCATGCTGACCACCCCGCGGTGCTTTTCTCTATCCTACATTGCCAGTCACTGCCGATCCTAATTCAGACCCTCCGATTCACACCACCCCGTGATGTTTTTCTCACTCCTACTAGTGAATGCAATGTAACACACACCCATACAATGCGCACCACCCCGTGATGTTTTTCAGAAAACTATCCTACATTGCCACTGCATGTTCCCTGACTTCCCCATGCTGACCACCCCGCGGTTCATTTCTCCATCCTACATTGCCACTCACTGCCTATCCTAATTCAGACCCTCCGATTCACACCACCTCGTGATGTTTTTCTCACTCCTACTAGTGAATGTAATGGAACACACACCCATACAATGCGCACCACCCCGAGATGTTTTTCAGAAACCTATCCTACATTGCCACTGCATGTTCCCTGACCTCCCCATGCTGACCACCCCGCGGTGCTTTTCTCCATCCTACATTGCCACTCACTGCCTATCCTAATTCAGACCCTCCGAATCACACCACCCCGTGATGTTTTTCTCACTCCTACTAGTGAATGAAATGTAACACACACCCATACAATGCGCACAACCCCGAGATGTTTTTCAGAAACCTATCCTACTTTGCCACTGCATGTTCCCTGACCTCCCCATGCTGACCACGACGCGGTGCTTTTCTCCATCCTACATTGCCACTCACTGCCTATCCTAATTCAGACCCTCCGATTCACACCACCCCGTGATGTTTTTCTCACTTCTACTAGTGTATGTAATGTAACACACACCCATACAATGTGCACCACCACGTGATGTTTTTCTCACTCCTACTAGTGAATGTAATGTAACACACACCCATACAATGTACACCACCCAGCGATGTTTTTCAGAAACCTATCCTACATTGCCACTGCATGTTCCCTGACCTCCCCATGCTGACCACACCGTGGTGCTTTTCTCCATCCTACATTGCCACTCACTGCCTATCCTAATTCAGACCCTACGATTCACACCGCCCCGCGATGTTTTTCTCACTCCTACTAGTGAATGTAATGTAACACACACCCATACAATGCGCACCACCCCGTGATGTTTTTCTCACAACTACTAGTGAATGTAATGTAACACACAGCCAAACAATGCGCACCACGCAGCGATGTTTTTCAGAAACCTATCTTACATTGCCACTGCATGTTCCCTGACCTCCCCATGCTGACCACCCCGCGGTGCTTTTCTCCATCCTACATTGCCACTCACTGCCTGTCCTAATTCAGACCCTCCGATTCACACCACCCCGTGATGTTTTTCTCACTCCTACTAGCGAATGTAATGTAACACACACCCGTACGATGTGCACCACCCCGCGATGTTTTTCAGAAACCTATCCTATATTGCCACTGCATGTTCCCTGACCTCCCCATGCTGACCACACCGTGTTGCTTTTCTCCATCATACATTGCCACTCACTGCCTGTCCTAATTCAGACACTCCGATACACACCACCCCGTGATGTTTTTCTCACTCCTAACAGTGAATGTAATTTAACACCCACCTATACCATGCACACCACCCCGTGATGTTTTTCTCACTCCTACTAGTGATAGTAATGAACACACACCCACACAATGCGCACCACCCCGCGATGTTTTTCAGAAACCTATCCTACATTGCCACTGCATGTTCCCTGAGCTCCCCATGCTGACCACCCCGCGGTGCTTTTCTCCATCCTACATTGCCACTCACTGCCTATCCTAATTCAGACACTCCGATTCACACCACCACATGATGTTTTTCTCACTCCTACTAGTGAATGTAATGTAACACACACCCATACAATGCGCACCACCCCGCGATGTTTTTCAGTAACCTATCCTACATTGCCACTGCATGTTCCCTGACCTCCCCATGCTGACCACCCCGCGGTGCTTTTCTCTATCCTACATTGCCACTCACTGCCTATACTAATTCAGACCCTCTGATTCACACCACCCCGTGATGTTTTTCTCACTCCTACTAGTGAATGCAATGTAACACACACCCATACAATGCGCACCACCCCGTGATGTTTTTCAGAAAACTATCATACATTGCCACTGCATGTTCCCTGACTTCCCCATGCTTACCAACCCGCGTTGCATTTCTCCATCGTACATTGCCACTCACTGCCTATCCTAATTCAGACCCTCCGATTCACACCACCTCGTGATGTTTTTCTCACTCCTACTAGTGAATGTAATGTAACACACACCCATACAATGCGCACCACCCCGCGATGTTTTTCAGAAACCTATCCTACATTCCCACTGCATGTTCCCTGACCTCCCCATGCTGACCACCCCGCGGTGCTTTTCTAGATCCTACATTGCCACTCACTGCCTATCCTAATTCAGACCCTCCGATTCACACCACCCCGTGATGTTTTTCTCACTCCTACTAGTGAATGTAATGTAACACACACCCATACAATGCGTACAACCCCGAGATGTTTTTCAGAAACCTATCCTACATTGCCACTGCATGTTCCCTACCTCCCCATGCTGACCACCCCGCGGTGCTTTTCTCCATCCTACATTGCCACTCACTGCCTATCCTAATTCAGATCCTCCGATTCACACCACCCCGTGTTGTTTTTCTCACTCCTACTAGTGAATGTAATGTAACACACACCCATACAATGCGCACTACCCCGTGATGTTTTTCAGAAAACTATCCTACATTGCCACTGCATGTTCCCTGACCTCCCCATGCTGACCACACTGTGGTGCTTTTCTCCATCCTACATTGCCACTCACTGCCTATCCTAATTCAGATCCTCCGATTCACTCCACCCCGTGATGTTTTTCTCACTCCCACTAGTGAATGTCATGTAACACACACCGATACAATGCGAACCACCCCGTGATGTTTTTCTCACTCCTACTAGTGAATGTAATGTAACGCACACCTATACAATGCGCACCACCCCGCGATGATTTTCAGAAAACTATCCTACATTGCAACTGCATGTTCCCTGACCTCCCCATGCTGACCACACTGTGGTGCTTTTCTCCATCCTACATTGCCACTCACTGCCTATCCTAATTCAGACCATCCGATTCACACCACCCCATGATGTTTTTCTCACTCCTACTAGTGAATGTAATGTAACACACACCCATACAATGCGCACCACCCCGCGATGTTTTTCTCACTCCTACTAGTGAAAGGAATGTAACACACAACCATACAATGCGCACCACCACGCGATGTTTTTCAGAAACCTATCCTACCGTGCCACTGCATGTTCCCTGACCTCCCCATGCTGACCACCCCGTGGTGCTTTTCTCCATCCTACGTTGCCACTCACAGCTGATCCTAATTCAGACCCTCCGATTCACACCACCTCGTGATGTTTTTCTCCCTCCTACTAGTGAATGTAATGTAACACACACCAATACAATGCGCACCACCCCGTGATGTTTTTCTCACTCCTACTAGTGAATGTGATGTAACACACACCCATACAATGCGCACCACCCCGCGATATTTTTCAGAAAACTATCCTACATTGCCACTGCATGTTCCCTGACCTCCCCATGCTGACCACCCCGTGTTGCTTTTCTCCATCCTACATTGCCACTCACTGCCTATCCTAATTCAGACCGTCCGATTCACACCACCCCGTGATAATTTTCTCACTTCTACTAGTGAATGTAATGTAACACACACCCATACAATTCGCACCACCCCGTGATGTTTTTCTCACTCCTAATAGTGAATGTAATGAAACACAACCCAAACAATGCACACCACCCCGCGATGTTTTTCTCACTCCTACTAGTGAATGTAATGTAACACACACCCATACAATGCGCACCACCCCGCGATGTTTTTCAGAAACATATCCTACATTGCCACTGCATGTTCCCTGACCTCCAAATGCTGACCACGCTGCGGTACTTTTCTCCATCATACATTGCCACTCACTGCCTATCCTAAATTCAGATGCTCCGATTCACACCACCCCGTGATATTTTTCTCACTCCTACTAGTGAATGTAATGTAACACACACCCATACAATGCGCACCACCCCGCGATGTTTTTCAGAAACCTATCCTACATTGCCACTACATGTTCCCTGACCTCCCCATGCTGACCACCCCGCGGTGCTTTTCTCCATCCTACATTGCAACTCAATACCTATCCTAATTCAGACCCTCCGATTCACACCACCCCGTGATGTTTTTCTCACTCCTACTAGTGAATGTAATGTAACACACACCCATACAATGCGCACCACCCCGTGATGTTTTTCTCACTCCTACTAGTGAATGTAATGTAACACACACCCATACAATGCGCACCACCCCGCGATGTTTTTCAGAAAACTATCCTACATTGCCACTGCATGTTCCCTGACCTCCCCATGCTGACCACCCCGCGGTGCTTTTCTGCATCCAACATTGCCTGTCACTGCCTATTCTAATTCAGACCCTCCGATTCACACCACCCCGTGATGTTTTTCTCACTCCTACTAGTGAATGTAATGTAACACACACCCATACAATGCGCACCACCCCGCGATATTTTTCAGAAACTATCCTACATTGCCACTGCATATTCCCTGACGTCCCCATGCTGACCAACCCGCGGTGCTTTTCTCCATCCTACATTGCCACTCACTGCCTATCCTAATTCAGACCCCGATTCACACCACCCCGTGATGTTTTTCTCACTCCTACTAGTGAATGTAATGTAACACACACCCATACAATGCGCACCACCCCGTGATGTTTTTCTCACTCCTACTAGTGAATGTAATGAACACACACCCACACAATGCGCACCACCCCGCGATGTTTTTCAGAAACCTATCCTACATTGCCACTGCATGTTCCCTGACCTCCCCATGCTGACCACCCCGCTGTGCTTTTCTCCATCCTACATTGCCACTCACTGCCTATCCTAATTCAGACCCTCCGATTAACACCACCCCGTGATGTTTTTCTCACTCCTACTAGTGAATGTAATGTAACACACACCCATACAATGCGCACCAACCCGTGTTTTTCTCACTCCTACTAGTGAATGTAATGTAACACACACCCATACAATGCGCACCAGCCCACGATGTTTTCAGAAACCTATCCTACATTGCCATTGCATGTTACCTGACCTCCCCATGATGACCACCCCGCGGTGCTTTTCTCCATCCTACATTGCCCCTCACTGCCTATCCTAATTCAGACCCTCCGATTCACACCACACCGTGATGTTTTTCTCACTCCTACTAGTGAATGTAATGTAACACACACCCATACAATGCGCACCACCCCGTGATGTTTTTCTCACTCCTACTAGTGAATGTAATGTAACACACACCCATACAATGTGCACCACCACGTGATGTTTTTCTCACTCCTACTAGTGAATGTAATGTAAAACACACCCATACAATGTACACCACCCAGCGATGTTTTTCAGAAACCTATCCTACATTGCCACTGCATGTTCCCTGACCTCCCCATGCTGACCACACCGCGGTGCTTTTCTCCATCCTACATTGCCACACACTGCCTATCCTAATTCAGACCCTCCGATTCACACCACCCCGCGATGCTTTTCTCACTCCTACTAGTGAATGTAATGTAACACACACCCATACAATGCGCACCACCCCGTGATGTTTTTCTCACTCCTACTAGTGAATGTAATGTAACACACAGCCATACAATGCGCACCACGCAGCGATGTTTTTCAGAAACCTATCCTACATTGCCACTGCATGTTCCCTGACCTCCCCATGCTGACCACCCCGCTGTGCTTTTCTCCATCCTACATTGCCACTCACTGCCTATCCTAATTCAGACCCCCCGATTCACACCACCCCGTGATGTTTTTCTCACTCCTACTAGTGAATGTAATGTAACACACACCCATACAATGCGCACAACACCGAGATGTTTTTCAGAAACCTATCCTACATTGCCACTGCATGTTCCCTGACATCCCCATGCTGACCAACCCGCGGTGCTTTTCTCCCTCCTACATTGCCACTCACTGCCTATCCTAATTCAGACACTCCGATTCACACCACCCCGTGATGTTTTTCTCACTCCATTAGTGAATGTAATGTAACACACACCCATACAATGCACACCACCCCCTGATGTTTTTCTCACTCCTAACAGTGAATGTAATTTAACACACACCCATACAATGCGCACCACCCCGTGATGTTTTTCTCACTCCTACTAGTGAATGTAATGAACACACACCCACACAATGCGCACCACCCCGCGATGTTTTTCAGAAACCTATCCTACATTGCCACTGCATGTTCCCTGACCTCCCCATGCTGACCACCCCGCGGTGCTTTTCTCCATCCTACATTGCCACTCACTGCCTATCCTAATTCAGACCCTCCGATTAACACCACCCCGTGATGTTTTTCTCACTCCTACTAGTGAATGTAATGTAACACACACCCATACAATGCGCACCAACCCGTGTTTTTCTCACTCCTACTAGTGAATGTAATGTAACACACACCCATACAATGCGCACCAGCCCACGATGTTTTCAGAAACCTATCCTACATTGCCATTGCATGTTACCTGACCTCCCCATGATGACCACCCCGCGGTGCTTTTCTACATCCTACATTGCCACTCACTGCCTATCCTAATTCAGACCATCCGATTCACACCACCCCATGATGTTTTTCTCACTCCTACTAGTGAATGTAATGTAACACACACCAATACAATGCGCACCACCCCGCGATGTTTTTCTCACTCCTACTAGTGAAAGGAATGTAACACACACCCATACAATGCGCACCACCCCGCGATGTTTTTCAGGAAACTATCCTACATTGCCACTGCATGTTCCCTGACCTCCCCATGCTGACCACCCCGCGTTGCTTTTCTCCATCCTACATTGCCACTCACTGCCTATCCTAATTCAGACCGTCCGATTCACACCACCCCGTGATAATTTTCTCACTCCTACTAGTGAATGTAATGTAACACACACCCATACAATTCGCACCACCCCGTGATGTTTTTCTCACTCCTAATAGTGAATGTAATGAAACACAACCCAAACAATGCACACCACCCCGCGATGTTTTTCTCACTCCTACTAGTGAATTTAATGTAACACACACCCATACAATGCGCACCACGCCGCGATGTTTTTCAGAAACATATCCTACATTGCCACTGCATGTTCCCTGACCTCCAAATGCTGACCACGCTGCAGTACTTTTCTCCATCATACATTGCCACTCACTGCCTATCCTAAATTCAGATGCTCCGATTCACACCACCCCGTGATATTTTTCTCACTCCTACTAGTGAATGTAACACACACCCATACAATGCGCACCACCCCGCGATGTTTTTCAGAAACCTATCCTACATTGCCACTACATGTGCCCTGACCTCCCCATGCTGACCACCCCGCGGTGCTTTTCTCCATCCCACATTGCAACTCAATACCTATCCTAATTCAGACCCTCCGATTCACACCACCCCGTGATGTTTTTCTCACTCCTACTAGTGAATGTAATGTAACACACACCCATACAATGCGCACCACCCCGTGATGTTTTTCTCACTCCTACTAGTGAATGTAATGTAACACACACCCATACAATGCGCACCACCCCGCGATGTTTTTCAGAAAACAATCCTACATTGCCACTGCATGTTCCCTGACCTCCCCATGCTGACCACCCCGCGGTGCTTTTCTGCATCCAACATTGCCTGTCACTGCCTATTCTAATTCAGACCCTCCGATTCACACCACCCCGTGATGTTTTTCTCACTCCTACTAGTGAATGTAATGTAACACACACCCATACAATGCGCACCACCCCGTGATGTTTTTCTCACTCCTACTAGTGAATGTAATGTAACACACACCCATACAATGCGCACCACCCCGCGATGTTTTTCAGAAAACTATCCTACATTGCCACTGCATGTTCCCTGACCTCCCCATGCTGACCACCCCGCGGTGCTTTTCTGCATCCAACATTGCCTGTCACTGCCTATTCTAATTCAGACCCTCCGATTCACACCACCCCGTGATGTTTTTCTCACTCCTACTAGTGAATGTAATGTAACACACACCCATACAATGCGCACCACCCTGTGATGTTTTTCTCACTCCTACTAGTGAATGTAATGTAACACACACCCATACAATGTGCACCACCACGTGATGTTTTTCTCACTCCTACTAGTGAATGTAATGTAACACACACCCATACAATGTACACCACCCAGCGATGTTTTTCAGAAACCTATCCTACATTGCCACTGCATGTTCCCTGACCTCCCCATGCTGACCACACCGCGGTGCTTTTCTCCATCCTACATTGCCACACACTGCCTATCCTAATTCAGACCCTCCGATTCACACCACCCCGCGATGTTTTTCTCACTCCTACTAGTGAATGTAATGTAACACACACCCATACAATGCGCACCACCCCGTGATGTTTTTCTCACTCCTACTAGTGAATGTAATGTAACACACAGCCATACAATGCGCACCACGCAGCGATGTTTTTCAGAAACCTATCCTACATTGCCACTGCATGTTCCCTGACCTCCCCATGCTGACCACCCCGCGGTGCTTTTCTCCATCCTACATTGCCACTCACTGCCTATCCTAATTCAGACCCCCCGATTCACACCAACCCGTGATGTTTTTCTCACTCCTACTAGCGAATGTAATGTAACACACACCCATACAATGTGCACCACCCCGCGATGTTTTTCAGAAACCTATCCTATATTGCCACTGCATGTTCCCTGACCTCCCCATGGTGACCACACTGTGGTGCTTTTCTCCATCCTACATTGCCACTCGCTGCGTATCCTAATTCAGATGCTCCGATTCACACCACACCGTGATATTTTTCTCACTCCTACTAGTGAATGTAATGTAACACACACCCATACAATGCGCACCACCCCACGATGTTTTTCAGAATTCTATCCTACATTGCCACTGCATGTGCCCTGACCTCCCAATGCTGACCACCCCGCGATGCTTTTCTCCATCATACATTGCCACTCACTGCCTATCCTAATTCAGACCCTCCGATACACACCACCCCGTGATGTTTTTCTCACTCCTAACAGTGAATGTAATTTAACACACACCCATACAATGCTCAGCACCCCGTGATGTTTTTCTCACTCCTATTAGTGAATGTAATGTAACACACACCCATACAGTGTGCACCACCACGTGATGTTTTTCTCACTCCTACTAGTGAATGTAATGTAACACACACCCATACAATGTACACCACACGGCGATGTTGTTCAGAAACCTATCCTACATTGCCACTGCATGTTCCCTCACCTCCCCATGCTGACCACCCTGCGATGCTTTTCTCTATCCTACATTGCCACTCACTACCTATCCTAATTCAGACCGTCCGATTCACACCACCCCGTGATATTTTTCTCACTTCTACTAATGAATGTAATGTAACACACACCCATACAATGCGCACCAACCCGTGATATTTTTCTCACTCCTACTAGTGAATGTAATGTAACACACACCCATACAATGCGCACCACCCCGTGATGTTTTTCTCACTCCTACTAGTGAATGTAAGGTAACACACACCCATACAATGCGCACCACCCCGCGATGTTTTTCAGAAACTTATCCTACATTGCCACTGCATTATCCCTGACCTCCCCATGCTGACCACCACGTGGTGCTTTTCTCCATCCTACATTGCCACTCACTGCCTATCCTAATTCAGAAACTCCGATTCACACCACCCCGTAATGTTTTTCTCACTCCTACTAGTGAATGTAATGTAACACACACCCATACAATGCGCACCACCCCGTGATGTTTTTCAGAATCCTATCCTACATTGCCACTGCATGTTCCCTGACCTCCCCATGCTGACCACCCCGCGGTGCTTTTCTCCCTCCTACATTGCCACTCACTGCCTATCCTAATTCAGACCCTCCGATTCACACCACCCCGTGATGTTTTTCTTACTCCTATTAGTGAATGTAATGTAACACACACCCATACAATGCGCACCACCCCGTGATGTTTTTCTCACTCCTACTAGTGAATGTAATGAACACACACCCACACAATGCGCACCACCCCGCGATGTTTTTCAGAAACCTATCCTACATTGCCACTGCATGTTCCCTGACCTCCCCATGCTGACCACCCCGCGGTGCTTTTCTACATCCTACATTGCCACTCACTGCCTATCCTAATTCAGACCATCCGATTCACACCACCCCATGATGTTTTTCTCACTCCTACTAGTGAATGTAATGTAACACACACCCATACAATGCGCACCACCCCGCGATGTTTTTCTCACTCCTACTAGTGAAAGGAATGTAACACACAACCATACAATGCGCACCACCCCGCGATGTTTTTCAGAAACCTATCCTACCGTGCCACTGCATGTTCCCTGACCTCCCCATGCTGACCACCCCGTGGTGCTTTTCTCCATCCTACATTGCCACTCACAGCCGATCCTAATTCAGACCCTCCGATTCACACCACCTCGTGATGTTTTTCTCCCTCCTACTAGTGAATGTAATGTAACACACACCCATACAATGCGCACCACCCCGTGATGTTTTTCTCACTCCTACTAGTGAATGTAATGTAACACACACCCATACAATGCGCACCACCCCGTGATAATTTTCTCACTCCTACTAGTGAATGTAATGTAACACACACCCATACAATTCGCACCACCCCGTGATGTTTTTCTCACTCCTAATAGTGAATGTAATGAAACACAACCCAAACAATGCACACAACCCCGCGATGTTTTTCTCACTCCTACTAGTGAATGTAATGTAACACACACCCATACAATGCGCACCACCCCGCGATGTATTTCAGAAACATATCCTACATTGCCACTGCATGTTCCCTGACCTCCAAATGCTGACCACACTGCGGTACTTTTCTCCATCATACATTGCCACTCACTGCCTATCCTAAATTCAGATGCTCCGATTCACACCACCCCGTGATATTTTTCTCACTCCTACTAGTGAATGTAATGTAACACACACCCATACAATGCGCACCACCCCGCGATGTTTTTCAGAAACCTATCCTACATTGCCACTACATGTTCCCTGACCTCCCCATGCTGACCACCCCCCGGTGCTTTTCTCCATCCTACATTGCAACTCAATACCTATCCTAATTCAGACACTCCGATTCACACCACCCCGTGATGTTTTTCTCACTCCTACTAGTGAATGTAATGTAACACACACCCATACAATGCGCACCACTCCGTGATGTTTTTCTCACTCCTACTAGTGAATGTAATGTAACACACACCCATACAATGCGCACCACCCCGCGATGTTTTTCAGAAAACTATCCTACATTGCCACTGCATGTTCCCTGACCTCCCCATGCTGAACACCCCGCGGTGCTTTTCTGCATCGAACATTGCCTGTCACTGCCTATTCTAATTGAGACCCTCCGATTCACACCACCCCGTGATGTTTTTCTCACTCCTACTGGTGAATGTAATGTAACACACACCCATACAATGCGCACCACCCCGCGATATTTTTCAGAAACTATCCTACATTGCCACTGCATGTTCCCTGACGTCCCCATGCTGACCAACCCGCGGTGCTTTTCTCCATCCTACATTGCCACTCACTGCCTATCCTAATTCAGACCCCGATTCACACCACCCCGTGATGTTTTTCTCACTCCTACTAGTGAATGTAATGTAACACACACCCATACAATGCGCACCACCCCGTGATGTTTTTCTCACTCCTACTAGTGAATGTAATGAACACACACCCACACAATGCGCACCACCCCGCGATGTTTTTCAGAAACCTATCCTACATTGCCACTGCATGTGCCCTGACCTCCCCATGCTGACGACCCCGCGGTGCTTTTCTCCATCCTACATTGCCACTCACTGCCTATCCTAATTCAGACCCTCCGATTAACACCACCCCGTGATGTTTTTCTCACTCCTACTAGTGAATGTAATGTAACACACATCCATACAATGCGCACCAACCCGTGTTTTTCTCACTCCTACTAGTGAATGTAATGTAACACACACCCATACAATGCGCACCACCACGTGATAATTTTCTCACTCCTACAAGTGAATGTAATGTAACACACACCCATACAATTCGCACCACCCCGTGATGTTTTTCTCACTCCTAATAGTGAATGTAATGAAACACAACCCAAACAATGCACACCACCTCGCGATGTTTTTCTCACTCCTACTAGTGAATGTAATGTAACACACACCCATACAATGCGCACCACCCCGCGATGTTTTTCAGAAACATATCCTACATTGCCACTGCATGTTCCCTGACCTCCCCATGCTGACCACACCGCGGTGCTTTTCTCCATCCTACATTGCCACACACCGCCTATCCTAATTCAGACCCTCCGATTCACACCACCCCGCGATGTTTTTCTCACTCCTACTAGTGAATGTAATGTAACACACACCCATAATATGCGCACCACCCCGTGATGTTTTTCTCACTCCTACTAGTGAATGTAATGTAACACACAGCCATACAATGCGCACCACGCAGCGATGTTTTTCAGAAACCTATCCTACATTGCCACTGCATGTTCCCTGACCTCCCCATGCTGACCACCCCGCGGTGCTTTTCTCCATCCTACATTGCCACTCACTGCCTATCCTAATTCAGACCCCCCGATTCACACCACCCCGTGATGTTTTTCTCACCCCTACTAGCGAATGTAATGTAACACACACCCATACAATGTGCACCACCCCACGATGATTTTCAGAATCCTATCCTATATTGCCACTGCATGTAACCTGACCTCCCCATGCTGACCACACCGTGGTGCTTTTCTCCATCCTACATTGCCACTCGCTGCGTATCCTAATTCAGATGCTCCGATTCACACCACCCCGTGATAATTTTCTCACTCCTACTAGTGAATGTAATGTAACACACACCCATACAATGCGCACCACCCCACGATGTTTTACAGAATCCTATCCTACATTGCCACTGCATGTTCCCTGACCTCCCCATGCTGACCACCCCGCGGTGCTTTTCTCCCTCCTACATTGCCACTCACTGCCTATCCTAATTCAGACACCCCGATTCACACCACCCCGTGATGTTTTTCTCACTCCATTAGTGAATGTAATGTAACACACACACATACAATGCGCACCACCCCGTGATGTTTTTCTCACTCCTACTAGTGAATGTAATGAACACACACCCACACAATGCGCACCACCCCGCGATGTTTTTCAGAAACCTATCCTACATTGCCACTGCATGTTCCCTGACCTCCCCATGCTGACCACCCCGCGGTGCTTTTCTACATCCTACATTGCCACTCACTGCCTATCCTAATTCAGACCATCCGATTCACACCACCCCATGATGTTTTTCTCACTCCTACTAGTGAATGTAATGTAACACACACCCATACAATGCGCACCACCCCGCGATGTTTTTCTCACTCCAACTAGTGAAAGGAATGTAACACACAACCATACAATGCGCACGACCCCGCGATGTTTTTCAGAAACCTATCCTACCGTGCCACTGCATGTTCCCTGACCTCCCCATGCTGACCACCCCGTGGTGCTTTTCTCCATCCTACATTGCCACTCACAGCCGATCCTAATTCAGACACTCCGATTCACACCACCTCGTGATGTTTTTCTCCCTCCTACTAGTGAATGTAATGTAACACACACCCATACAATGCGCACCACCCCGTGATGTTTTTCTCACTCCTACTAGTGAATGTAATGTAACACACACCCATACAATGCGCACCACCCCGCGATGTTTTTCAGAAAACTATCCTACATTGCCACTGCATGTTCCCTGACCTCCCCATGCTGACCACCCCGCGTTGCTTTTCTCCATCCTACATTGCCACTCACTGCCTATCCTAATTCAGACCGTCCGATTCACACCACCCCGTGATAATTTTCTCACTCCTACTAGTGAATGTAATGTAACACACACCCATACAATTCGCACCACCCCGTGATGTTTTTCTCACTCCTAATAGTGAATGTAATGAAACACAACCCAAAAAATGCACACCACCCCGCGATGTTTTTCTCACTCCTACTAGTGAATGTAATGTAACACACACCCATACAATGCGCACCACCCTGCGATGTTTTTCAGAAACATATCCTACATTGCCACTGCATGTTCACTGACCTCCAAATGCTGACCACGCTGCGGTACTTTTCTCCATCATACATTGCCACTCACTGCCTATCCTAAATTCAGATGCTCCGATTCACACCACCCCGTGATATTTTTCTCACTCCTACTAGTGAATGTAATGTAACACACACCCATACAATGCGCACCACCCCGCGATGTTTTTCAGAAACCTATCCTACATTGCCACTACATGTTCCCTGACCTCCCCATGCTGACCACCCCGCGGTGCTTTTCTCCATCCTACATTGCAACTCACTGCCTATCCTAATTCAGACCCCGATTCACACCACCCCGTGATGTTTTTCTCACTCCTACTAGTGAATGTAATGTAACACACACCCATACAATGCGCACCACCCCGTGATGTTTTTCTCACTCCTACTAGTGAATGTAATGTAACACACAGCCATACAATGCGCACCACGCAGCGATGTTTTTCAGAAACCTATCCTACATTGCCACTGCATGTTCCCTGACCTCCCCATGCTGACCACCCCGCGGTGCTTTTCTCCATCCTACATTGCCACTCACTGCCTATCCTAATTCAGACCCCGATTCACACCACCCCGTGATGTTTTTCTCACTCCTACTAGTGAATGTGATGTAACACACACCCATACAATGCGCACCACCCCGTGATGTTTTTCTCACTCCTACTAGTGAATGTAATGAACACACACCCACACAATGCGCACCACCCCGCGATGTTTTTCAGAAACCTATCCTACATTGCCACTGCATGTTCCCTGACCTCCCCATGCTGACGACCCCGCGGTGCTTTTCTCCATCCTACATTGCCACTCACTGCCTATCCTAATTCAGACCCTCCGATTAACACCACCCCGTGATGTTTTTCTCACTCCTACTAGTGAATGTAATGTAACACACATCCATACAATGCGCACCAACCCGTGTTTTTCTCACTCCTACTAGTGAATGTAATGTAACACACACCCATACAATGCGCACCACCACGTGATAATTTTCTCACTCCTACTAGTGAATGTAATGTAACACACACCCATACAATTCGCACCACCCCGTGATGTTTTTCTCACTCCTAATAGTGAATGTAATGAAACACAACCCAAACAATGCACACCACCTCGCGATGTTTTTCTCACTCCTACTAGTGAATGTAATGTAACACACACCCATACAATGCGCACCACCCCGCGATGTTTTTCAGAAACATATCCTACATTGCCACTGCATGTTCCCTGACCTCCCGATGCTGACCACACCGCGGTGCTTTTCTCCATCCTACATTGCCACACACCGCCTATCCTAATTCAGACCCTCCGATTCACACCACCCCGCGATGTTTTTCTCACTCCTACTAGTGAATGTAATGTAACACACACCCATAATATGCGCACCACCCCGTGATGTTTTTCTCACTCCTACTAGTGAATGTAATGTAACACACAGCCATACAATGCGCACCACGCAGCGATGTTTTTCAGAAACCTATCCTACATTGCCACTGCATGTTCCCTGACCTCCCCATGCTGACCACCCCGCGGTGCTTTTCTCCATCCTACATTGCCACTCACTGCCTATCCTAATTCAGACCCCCCGATTCACACCACCCCGTGATGTTTTTCTCACCCCTACTAGCGAATGTAATGTAACACACACCCATACAATGTGCACCACCCCGCGATGATTTTCAGAATCCTATCCTATATTGCCACTGCATGTAACCTGACCTCCCCATGCTGACCACACCGTGGTGCTTTTCTCCATCCTACATTGCCACTCGCTGCGTATCCTAATTCAGATGCTCCGATTCACACCACCCCGTGATAATTTTCTCACTCCTACTAGTGAATGTAATGTAACACACACCCATACAATGCGCACCACCCCACGATGTTTTACAGAATCCTATCCTACATTGCCACTGCATGTTCCCTGACCTCCCCATGCTGACCACCCCGCGGTGCTTTTCTCCCTCCTACATTGCCACTCACTGCCTATCCTAATTCAGACACCCCGATTCACACCACCCCGTGATGTTTTTCTCACTCCATTAGTGAATGTAATGTAACACACACACATACAATGCGCACCACCCCGTGATGTTTTTCTCACTCCTACTAGTGAATGTAATGAACACACACCCACACAATGCGCACCACCCCGCGATGTTTTTCAGAAACCTATCCTACATTGCCACTGCATGTTCCCTGACCTCCCCATGCTGACCACCCCGCGGTGCTTTTCTACATCCTACATTGCCACTCACTGCCTATCCTAATTCAGACCATCCGATTCACACCACCCCATGATGTTTTTCTCACTCCTACTAGTGAATGTAATGTAACACACACCCATACAATGCGCACCACCCCGCGATGTTTTTCTCACTCCAACTAGTGAAAGGAATGTAACACACAACCATACAATGCGCACGACCCCGCGATGTTTTTCAGAAACCTATCCTACCGTGCCACTGCATGTTCCCTGACCTCCCCATGCTGACCACCCCGTGGTGCTTTTCTCCATCCTACATTGCCACTCACAGCCGATCCTAATTCAGACACTCCGATTCACACCACCTCGTGATGTTTTTCTCCCTCCTACTAGTGAATGTAATGTAACACACACCCATACAATGCGCACCACCCCGTGATGTTTTTCTCACTCCTACTAGTGAATGTAATGTAACACACACCCATACAATGCGCACCACCCCGCGATGTTTTTCAGAAAACTATCCTACATTGCCACTGCATGTTCCCTGACCTCCCCATGCTGACCACCCCGCGTTGCTTTTCTCCATCCTACATTGCCACTCACTGCCTATCCTAATTCAGACCGTCCGATTCACACCACCCCGTGATAATTTTCTCACTCCTACTAGTGAATGTAATGTAACACACACCCATACAATTCGCACCACCCCGTGATGTTTTTCTCACTCCTAATAGTGAATGTAATGAAACACAACCCAAAAAATGCACACCACCCCGCGATGTTTTTCTCACTCCTACTAGTGAATGTAATGTAACACACACCCATACAATGCGCACCACCCTGCGATGTTTTTCAGAAACATATCCTACATTGCCACTGCATGTTCACTGACCTCCAAATGCTGACCACGCTGCGGTACTTTTCTCCATCATACATTGCCACTCACTGCCTATCCTAAATTCAGATGCTCCGATTCACACCACCCCGTGATATTTTTCTCACTCCTACTAGTGAATGTAATGTAACACACACCCATACAATGCGCACCACCCCGCGATGTTTTTCAGAAACCTATCCTACATTGCCACTACATGTTCCCTGACCTCCCCATGCTGACCACCCCGCGGTGCTTTTCTCCATCCTACATTGCAACTCACTGCCTATCCTAATTCAGACCCCGATTCACACCACCCCGTGATGTTTTTCTCACTCCTACTAGTGAATGTAATGTAACACACACCCATACAATGCGCACCACCCCGTGATGTTTTTCTCACTCCTACTAGTGAATGTAATGTAACACACAGCCATACAATGCGCACCACGCAGCGATGTTTTTCAGAAACCTATCCTACATTGCCACTGCATGTTCCCTGACCTCCCCATGCTGACCACCCCGCGGTGCTTTTCTCCATCCTACATTGCCACTCACTGCCTATCCTAATTCAGACCCCGATTCACACCACCCCGTGATGTTTTTCTCACTCCTACTAGTGAATGTGATGTAACACACACCCATACAATGCGCACCACCCCGTGATGTTTTTCTCACTCCTACTAGTGAATGTAATGAACACACACCCACACAATGCGCACCACCCCGCGATGTTTTTCAGAAACCTATCCTACATTGCCACTGCATGTTCCCTGACCTCCCCATGCTGACGACCCCGCGGTGCTTTTCTCCATCCTACATTGCCACTCACTGCCTATCCTAATTCAGACCCTCTGATTAACACCACCCCGTGATGTTTTTCTCACTCCTACTAGTGAATGTAATGTAACACACATCCATACAATGCGCACCAACCCGTGTTTTTCTCACTCCTACTAGTGAATGTAATGTAACACACACCCATACAATGCCCACCAGCAGACGATGTTTTCAGAAACCTATCCTACATTGCCATTGCATGTTACCTGACCTCCCCATGATGACCACCCCGCGGTGCTTTTCTCCATCCTACATTGCCACTCACTGCCTATCCTAATTCAGACCCTCCGATTCACACCACACCGTGATGTTTTTCTCACTCCTACTAGTGAATGTAATGTAACACACACCCATACAATGCGCACCACCCCGTGATGTTTTTCTCACTCCTACTAGTGAATGTAATGTAACACACACCCATACAATGTGCACCACCACGTGATGTTTTTCTCACTCCTACTAGTGAATGTAATGTAACACACACCCATACAATGTACACCACCCAGCGATGTTTTTCAGAAACCTATCCTACATTGCCACTGCATGTTCCCTGACCTCCCCATGCTGACCACACCGCGGTGCTTTTCTCCATCCTACATTGCCACACACCGCCTATCCTAATTCAGACCCTCCGATTCACACCACCCCGCGATGTTTTTCTCACTCCTACTAGTGAATGTAATGTAACACACACCCATACAATGCGCACCACCCCGTGATGTTTTTCTCACTCCTACTAGTGAATGTAATGTAACACACAGCCATACAATGCGCACCACGCAGCGATGTTTTTCAGAAACCTATCCTACATTGCCACTGCATGTTCCCTGACCTCCCCATGCTGACCACCCCGCGGTGCTTTTCTCCATCCTACATTGCCACTCACTGCCTATCCTAATTCAGACCCCCCGATTCCCACCACCCCGTGATGTTTTTCTCACCCCTACTAGCGAATGTAATGTAACACACACCCATACAATGTGCACCACCCCGCGATGATTTTCAGAAACCTATCCTATATTGCCACTGCATGTAACCTGACCTCCCCATGCTGACCACACCGTGGTGCTTTTCTCCATCCTACATTGCCACTCGCTGCGTATCCTAATTCAGATGCTCCGATTCACACCACCCCGTGATATTTTTCTCACTCCTACTAGTGAATGTAATGTAACACACACCCATACAATGCGCACCACCCCACGATGTTTTACAGAATCCTATCCTACATTGCCACTGCATGTTCCCTGACCTCCCCATGCTGACCACCCCGCGGTGCTTTTCTCCCTCCTACATTGCCACTCACTGCCTATCCTAATTCAGACCCTCCGATTCACACCACCCCGTGATGTTTTTCTCACTCCATTAGTGAATGTAATGTAACACACACACATACAATGCGCACCACCCCGTGATGTTTTTCTCACTCCTACTAGTGAATGTAATGAACACACACCCACACAATGCGCACCACCCCGCGATGTTTTTCAGAAACCTATCCTACATTGCCACTGCATGTTCCCTGACCTCCCCATGCTGACCACCCCGCGGTGCTTTTCTACATCCTACATTGCCACTCACTGCCTATCCTAATTCAGACCATCCGATTCACACCACCCCATGATGTTTTTCTCACTCCTACTAGTGAATGTAATGTAACACACACCCATACAATGCGCACCACCCCGCGATGTTTTTCTCACTCCAACTAGTGAAAGGAATGTAACACACAACCATACAATGCGCACGACCCCGCGATGTTTTTCAGAAACCTATCCTACCGTGCCACTGCATGTTCCCTGACCTCCCCATGCTGACCACCCCGTGGTGCTTTTCTCCATCCTACATTGCCACTCACAGCCGATCCTAATTCAGACACTCCGATTCACACCACCTCGTGATGTTTTTCTCCCTCCTACTAGTGAATGTAATGTAACACACACCCATACAATGCGCACCACCCCGTGATGTTTTTCTCACTCCTACTAGTGAATGTAATGTAACACACACCCATACAATGCGCACCACCCCGCGATGTTTTTCAGAAAACTATCCTACATTGCCACTGCATGTTCCCTGACCTCCCCATGCTGACCACCCCGCGTTGCTTTTCTCCATCCTACATTGCAACTCACTGCCTATCCTAATTCAGACCGTCCGATTCACACCACCCCGTGATAATTTTCTCACTCCTACTAGTGAATGTAATGTAACACACACCCATACAATTCGCACCACCCCGTGATGTTTTTCTCACTCCTAATAGTGAATGTAATGAAACACAACCCAAAAAATGCACACCACCCCGCGATGTTTTTCTCACTCCTACTAGTGAATGTAATGTAACACACACCCATACAATGCGCACCACCCCGCGATGTTTTTCAGAAACCTATCCTACATTGCCACTACATGTTCCCTGACCTCCCCATGCTGACCACCCCGCGGTGCTTTTATCCATCCTACATTGCAACTCAATACCTATCCTAATTCAGACCCTCCGATTCACACCACCCCGTGATGTTTTTCTCACTCCTACTAGTGAATGTAATGTAACACACACCCATACAATGCGCACCACCCCGTGATGTTTTTCGCACTCCTACTAGTGAATGTAATGTAACACACACCCATACAATGCGCACCACCCCGCGATGTTTTTCAGAAAACTATCCTACATTGCCACTGCATGTTCCCTGACCTCCCCATGCTGACCACCCCGCGGTGCTTTTCTGCATCCTACATTGCCTGTCACTGCCTATTCTAATTCAGACCCTCCGATTCACACCACCCCGTGATGTTTTTCTCACTCCTACTAGTGAATGTAATGTAACACACACCCATACAATGCGCACCACCCCGCGATATTTTTCAGAAACTATCCTACATTGCCACTGCATGTTCCCTGACGTTCCCATGCTGACCAACCCGCGGTGCTTTTCTCCATCCTACATTGCCACTCACTGCCTATCCTAATTCAGAACCCGATTCACACCACCCCGTGATGTTTTTCTCACTCCTACTAGTGAATGTAATGTAACACACACCCATACCATGCGCACCACCCCGTGATGTTTTTCTCACTCCTACTAGTGAATGTAATGTAACACACACCCATACAATGCGCACCAGCCCACGATGTTTTCAGAAACCTATCCTACATTGCCATTGCATGTTACCTGACCTCCCCATGATGACCACCCCGCGGTGCTTTTCTCCATCCTACATTGCCACTCACTGCCTATCCTAATTCAGACCCTCCGATTCACACCACACCGTGATGTTTTTCTCACTCCTACTAGTGAATGTAATGTAACACACACCCATACAATGCGACCACCCCGTGATGTTTTTCTCACTCCTACTAGTGAATGTAATGTAACACACACCCATACAATGTGCACCACCACGTGATGTTTTTCTCACTCCTACTAGTGAATGTAATGTAACACACCCATACAATGTGCACCACCCTGCGATGTTTTTCAGAAACCTATCCTACATTGCCACTGCATGTTCCCTGACCTCCCCATACTGACCACCCCGCGGTGCTTTTCTCCATCCTACATTGCCACTCACTGCCTATCCTAATTCAGAACCTCTGATTCACACCACCCCGTGATGTTTTTCTCACTCCTACTAGTGAATGTAATGTAACACACACCCATACAATGCGCCCCACCCCGTGATGTTTTTCTCACTCCTAGTAGTGAATGTAATGTAACACACAACCATACAATCCGCACCACCCCGTGATGTTTTTCTCACTCCTACTAGTGAATGTAATGTAACACACACCCATACAATGTACACCACCCAGCGATGTTTTTCAGAAACCTATCCTACATTGCCACTGCATGTTCCGTGACCTCCCCATGCTGACCACACCGCGGTGCTTTTCTCCATCCTACATTGCCACACACTGCCTATCCTAATTCAGACCCTCCGATTCACACCACCCCGCGATATTTTTCTCACTCCTACTAGTGAATGTAATGTAACACACACCCATACAATGCGCACCACCCCGTGATGTTTTTCTCACTCCTACTAGTGAATGTAATGTAACACACAGCCATACAATGCGCACCACGCAGCGATGTTTTTCAGAAACCTATCCTACATTGCCACTGCATGTTCCCTGACCTCCCCATGCTGACCACCCCGCGGTGCTTTTCTCCATCCTACATTGCCACTCACTGCCTATCCTAATTCAGACCCCCCGATTCACACCACCCCGTGATGTTTTTCTCACTCCTACTAGCGAATATAATGTAACACACACCCATACAATGTGCACCACACCGCGATGTTTTTCAGAAACCTATCCTATATTGCCACTGCATGTTCCCTGACCTCCCCATGCTGACCACAATGTGGTGCTTTTCTCCATCCTACATTGCCACTCGCTGCGTATCCTAATTCTGATGCTCCGATTCACACCACCCCGTGATATTTTTCTCACTCCTACTAGTGAATGAAATGTAACACACACCCATACAATGCGCACCACCCCACGATGTTTTTCAGAATTCTATCCTACATTGCCACTGCATGTTCCCTGACCTCCCAATGCTGACCACCCCGCGATGCTTTTCTCCATCATACATTGCCACTCACTGCCTATCCTAATTCAGACCCTCCGATACACACCACCCCGTGATGTTTTTCTCACTCCTAACAGTGAATGTAATTTAACACACACCCATACAATGCTCAGCACCCCGTGATGTTTTTCTCACTCCTACTAGTGAATGTAATGTAACACACACCCATACAGTGTCCACCACCACGTTATGTTTTTCTCACTCCTACTAGTGAATGTAATGTAACACACACCCATACAATGTACACCACACGGCGATGTTGTTCAGAAACCTATCCTACATTGCCACTGCATGTTCCTTCACCTCCCCATGCTGACCACCCTGCGATGCTTTTCTCTATCCTACATTGCCACTCACTACCTATCCTAATTCAGACCCTCCGATTCACACCACCCCGTGATATTTTTCTCACTTCTACTAATGAAGGTAATGTAACACACACCCATACAATGCGCACCAAACCGTGATATTTTTCTCACTCCTACTAGTGAATGTAATGTAACACACACCCATACAATGCGCACCACCCCGTGATGTTTTTCTCACTCCTACTAGTGAATGTAAGGTAACACACACCCATACAATGCGCACCACCCCGCGATGTTTTTCAGAAACCTATCCTACATTGCCACTGCATTATCCCTGACCTCCCCATGCTGACCACCACGTGGTGCTTTTCTCCACCCTACATTGCCACTCACTGCCTATCCTAATTCAGAAACTCCGATTCACACCACCCCGTGATGTTTTTCTCACTCCTACTAGTGAATGTAATGTAACACACACCCATACAATGTGCACCACCACGTGATGTTTTTCTCACTCCTACTAGTGAATGTAATGTAACACACAGCCATACAATGCGCACCACGCAGCGATGTTTTTCAGAAACCTATCCTTCATTGCCACTGCATGTTCCCTGACCTCCCCATGCTGACCACCCCGCGGTGCTTTTCTCCATCCTACATTGCCACTCACTGCCTATCCTAATTCAGACCCCCCGATTCAAACCACCCCGTGATGTTTTTCTCACCCCTACTAGCGAATGTAATGTAACACACACCCATACAATGTGCACCACCCCGCGATGATTTTCAGAAACCTATCCTATATTGCCACTGCATGTAACCTGACCTCCCCATGCTGACCACACCGTGGTGCTTTTCTCCATCCTACATTGCCACTCGCTGCGTATCCTAATTCAGATGCTCCGATTCACACCACCCCGTGATATTTTTCTCACTCCTACTAGTGAATGTAATGTAACACACACCCATACAATGCGCACCACCCCACGATGTTTTACAGAATCCTATCCTACATTGCCACTGCATGTTCCCTGACCTCCCCATGCTGACCACCCCGCGGTGCTTTTCTCCTTCCTACATTGCCACTCACTGCCTATCCTAATTCAGACCCTCCGATTCACACAACCCCGTGATGTTTTTCTCACTCCATTAGTGAATGTAATGTAACACACACCCATACAATGCGCACCACCCCGTGATGTTTTTCTCACTCCTACTAGTGAATGTAATGAACACACACCCACACAATGCGCACCACCCCGCGATGTTTTTCAGAAACCTATCCTACATTGCCACTGCATGTTCCCTGACCCCCCCATGCTGACCACCCCGCGGTGCTTTTCTACATCCTACATTGCCACTCACTGCCTATCCTAATTCAGACCATCCGATTCACACCACCCCATGATGTTTTTCTCACTCCTACTAGTGAATGTAATGTAACACACACCCATACAATGCGCACCACCCCGCGATGTTTTTCTCACTCCTACTAGTGAAAGGAATGTAACACACAACCATACAATGCGCACCACCCCGCGATGTTTTTCAGAAACCTATCCTACCGTGCCACTGCATGTTCCCTGACCTCCCCTTGCTGACCACCCCGTGGTGCTTTTCTCCATCCTACATTGCCACTCACAGCCGATCCTAATTCAGACACTCCGATTCACACCACCTCGTGATGTTTTTCTCCCTCCTACTAGTGAATGTAATGTAACACACACCCATACAATGCGCACCACCCCGTGATGTTTTTCTCACTCCTACTAGTGAATGTAATGTAACACACACCCATACAATGCGCACCACCCCGCGATGTTTTTCAGAAAACTATCCTACATTGCCACAGCATGTTCCCTGACCTCCCCATGCTGACCACCCCGCGTTGCTTTTCTCCATCCTACATTGCCACTCACTGCCTATCCTAATTCAGACCGTCCGATTCACACCACCCCGTGATAATTTTCTCACTCCTACTAGTGAATGTAATGTAACACACACCCATACAATTCGCACCACCCCGTGATGTTTTTCTCACTCCTAATAGTGAATGTAATGAAACACAACCCAAACAATGCACACCACCCCGCGATGTTTTTCTCACTCCTACTAGTGAATGTAATGTAACACACACCCATACAATGCGCACCACCCCGCGATGTTTTTCAGAAACATATCCTACATTGCCACTGCATGTTCCCTGACCTCCAAATGCTGACCTCGCTGCGGTACTTTTCTCGATCATATATTGCCACTCACTGCCTATCCTAAATTCAGATGCTCCGATTCACACCACCCCGTGATATTTTTCTCACTCCTACTAGTGAATGTAATGTAACACACACCCATACAATGCGCACCACCCAGCGATGTTTTTCAGAAACCTATCCTACATTGCCACTACATGTTCCCTGACCTCCCCATGCTGACCACCCCGCGGTGCTTTTCTCCATCCTACATTGCAACTCAATACCTATCCTAATTCAGACCCTCCGATTCACACCACCCCGTGATGTTTTTCTCACTCCTACTAGTGAATGTAATGTAACACACACCCATACAATGCGCACCACCCCGTGATGTTTTTCTCACTCCTACTGGTGAATGTAATGTAACACACACCCATACAATGCGCACCACCCCGCGATATTTTTCAGAAACTATCCTACATTGCCACTGCATGTTCCCTGACGTCCCCATGCTGACCAACCCGCGGTGCTTTTCTCCATCCTACATTGCCACTCACTGCCTATCCTAATTCAGACCCCGATTCACACCACCCCGTGATGTTTTTCTCACTCCTACTAGTGAATGTAATGTAACACACACCCATACAATGCGCACCACCCCGTGATGTTTTTCTCACTCCTACTAGTGAATGTAATGTAACACACACCCATACAATGCGCACCAGCCCACGATGTTTTCAGAAACCTATCCTACATTGCCATTGCATGTTACCTGACCTCCCCATGATGACCACCCCGCGGTGCTTTTCTCCATCCTACATTGCCACTCACTGCCTATCCTAATTCAGACCCTCCGATTCACACCACACCGTGATGTTTTTCTCACTCCTACTAGTGAATGTAATGTAACACACACCCATACAATGCCCACCACCCCGTGATGTTTTTCTCACTCCTACTAGTGAATGTAATGTAACACACACCCATACAATGTGCACCACCACGTGATGTTTTTCTCACTCCTACTAGTGAATGTAATGTAACACACACTCATACAATGTACACCACCCAGCGATGTTTTTCAGAAACCTATCCTACATTGCCACTGCATGTTCCCTGACCTCCCCATGCTGACCACACCGCGGTGCTTTTCTCCATCCTACATTGCCACACACTGCCTATCCTAATTCAGACCCTCCGATTCACACCACCCCGCGATGTTTTTCTCACTCCTACTAGTGAATGTAATGTAACACACAGCCATACAATGCGCACCACGCAGCGATGTTTTTCAGAAACCTATCCTACATTGCCACTGCATGTTCCCTGACCTCCCCATGCTGACCACCCCGCGGTGCTTTTCTCCATCCTACATTGCCACTCACTGCCTATCCTAATTCAGACCCCCCGATTCACACCACCCCGTGATGTTTTTCTCACTCCTACTAGCGAATGTAATGTAACACACACCCATACAATGTGCACCACCCCGCGATGTTTTTCAGAAACCTATCCTATATTGCCACTGCATGTTCCCTGACCTCCCCATGCTGACCACACTGTGGTGCTTTTCTCCATCCTACATTGCCACTCGCTGCGTATCCTAATTCAGATGCTCCGATTCACACCACCCCGTGATATTTTTCTCACTCCTATTAGTGAATGAAATGTAACACACACCCATACAATGCGCACCACCCCACGATGTTTTTCAGAATTCTATCCTACATTGCCACTGCATGTTCCCTGACCTCCCAATGCTGACCACCCCGCGATGCTTTTCTCCATCATACATTGCCACTCACTGCCTATCCTAATTCAGACCCTCCGATACACACCACCCCGTGATGTTTTTCTCACTCCTAACAGTGAATGTAATTTAACACACACCCATACAATGCTCAGCACCCCGTGATGTTTTTCTCACTCATACTAGTGAATGTAATGTAACACACACCCATACAGTGTGCACCACCACGTGATGTTTTTCTCACTCCTACTAGTGAATGTAATGTAACACACACCCATACAATGTACACCACACGGCGATGTTGTTCATAAACCTATCCTACATTGCCACTGCATGTTCCCTCACCTCCCCATGCTGACCACCCTGCGATGCTTTTCTCTATCCTACATTGCCACTCACTACCTATCCTAATTCAGACCCTCCGATTCACCCCACCCCGTGATATTTTTCTCACTTCTACTAATGAATGTAATGTAACACACACCCATACAATGCGCACCAACCCGTGATATTTTTCTCACTCCTACTAGTGAATGTAATGTAACACACACCCATACAATGCGCACCACCCCGTGATGTTTTTCTCACTCCTACTAGTGAATGTAAGGTAACACACACCCATACAATGCGCACCACCCCGCGATGTTTTTCAGAAACCTATCCTACATTGCCACTGCATTATCCCTGACCTCCCCATGCTGACCACCACGTGGTGCTTTTCTCCATCCTACATTGCCACTCACTGCCTATCCTAATTCAGAAACTCCGATGCACACCACCCCGTGATGTTTTTCTCACTCCTACTAGTGAATGTAATGTAACACACACCCATACAATGCGCACCACCCCGTGATGTTTTTAAGAATCCTATCCTACATTGCCACTGCATGTTCCCTGACCTCCCCATGCTGACCACGCCGCGGTGCTTTTCTCCCTCCTACATTGCCACTCACTGCCTATCCTAATTCAGACCCTCCGATTCACACCACCCCGTGATGTTTTTCTCACTCCTATTAGTGAATGTAATGTAACACACACGCATACAATGCGCACCACCCCGTGATGTTTTTCTCACTCCTACTAGTTAATGTAATGAACACACACCCACACAATGCGCACCACCACGCGATGTTTTTCAGAAACCTATCCTACATTGCCACTGCATGTTCCCTGACCTCCCCATGCTGACCACCCCGCGTTGCTTTTCTCCATCCTACATTGCCACTCACTGCCTATCCTAATTCAGACCGTCCGATTCACACCACCCCGTGATAATTTTCTCACTCCTACTAGTGAATGTAATGTAACACACACCCATACAATTCGCACCACCCCGTGATGTTTTTCTCACTCCTAATAGTGAATGTAATGAAACACAACCGAAACAATGCACACCACCCCGCGATGTTTTTCTCACTCCTACTAGTGAATGTAATGTAACACACACCCATACAATGCGCACCACCCCGCGATGTTTTTCAGAAACATATCCTACATTGCCACTGCATGTTCCCTGACCTCCAAATGCTGACCACACTGCGGTACTTTTCTCCTTCATACATTGCCACTCACTGCCTATCCTAAATTCAGATGCTCCGATTCACACCACCCCGTGATATTTTTCTCACTCCTACTAGTGAATGTAATGTAACACACACCCATACAATGCGCACCACCCCGCGATGTTTTTCAGAAACCTATCCTACATTGCCACTACATGTTCCCTGACCTCCCCATGCTGACCACACCCCGGTGCTTTTCTCCATCCTACATTGCAACTCAATACCTATCCTAATTCAGACCCTCCGATTCACACCACCCCGTGATATTTTTCTCACTCCTACTAGTGAATGTAATGTAACACACACCCATACAATGCGCACCACCCCGTGATGTTTTTCTCACTCCTACTAGTGAATATAATGTAACACACAGCCATACAATGCGCACCACGCAGCGATGTTTTTCAGAAACCTATCCTACATTGCCACTGCATGTTCCCTGACCTCCCCATGCTGACCACCCCGCGGTGCTTTTCTCCATCCTACATTGCCACTCACTGCCTATCCTAATTCAGACCCCCCGATTCACACCACCCCGTGATGTTTTTCTCACTCCTACTAGCGAATGTAATGTAACACACACCCATACAATGCGCACCACCCCGTGATGTTTTTAAGAATCCTATCCTACATTGCCACTGCATGTTCCCTGACCTCCCCATGCTGACCACGCCGCGGTGCTTTCCTCCCTCCTACATTGCCACTCACTGCCTATCCTAATTCAGACCCTCCGATTCACACCACCCCGTTATGTTTTTCTCACTCCTACTAGTGAATGTAAGGTAACACACACCCATACAATGCGCACCACCCCGCGATGTTTTTCAGAAACCTATCCTACATTGCCACTGCATTATCCCTGACCTCCCCATGCTGACCACCACGTGGTGCTTTTCTCCATCCTACATTGCCACTCACTGCCTATCCTAATTCAGAAACTCCGATGCACACCACCCCGTGATGTTTTTCTCACTCCTACTAGTGAATGTAATGTAACACACACCCATACAATGCGCACCACCCCGTGATGTTTTTAAGAATCCTATCCTACATTGCCACTGCATGTTCCCTGACCTCCCCATGCTGACCACGCCGCGGTGCTTTTCTCCCTCCTACATTGCCACTCACTGCCTATCCTAATTCAGACCCTCCGATTCACACCACCCCGTGATGTTTTTCTCACTCCTATTAGTGAATGTAATGTAACACACACGCATACAATGCGCACCACCCCGTGATGATTTTCTCACTCCTACTAGTGAATGTAATGAACACACACCCACACAATGCGCACCACCACGCGATGTTTTTCAGAAACCTATCCTACATTGCCACTGCATGTTCCCTGACCTCCCCATGCTGACCACCCCGCGTTGCTTTTCTCCATCCTACATTGCCACTCACTGCCTATCCTAATTCAGACCGTCCGATTCACACCACCCCGTGATAATTTTCTCACTCCTACTAGTGAATGTAATGTAACACACACCCATACAATTCGCACCACCCCGTGATGTTTTTCTCACTCCTAATAGTGAATGTAATGAAACACAACCGAAACAATGCACACCACCCTGCTATGTTTTTCTCACTCCTACTAGTGAATGTAATGTAACACACACCCATACAATGCGCACCACCCCGCGATGTTTTTCAGAAACATATCCTACATTGCCACTGCATGTTCCCTGACCTCCAAATGCTGACCACACTGCGGTACTTTTCTCCTTCATACATTGCCACTCACTGCCTATCCTAAATTCAGATGCTCCGATTCACACCACCCCGTGATATTTTTCTCACTCCTACTAGTGAATGTAATGTAACACACACCCATACAATGCGCACCACCCCGCGATGTTTTTCTGAAACCTATCCTACATTGCCACTACATGTTCCCTGACCTCCCCATGCTGACCACACCCCGGTGCTTTTCTCCATCCTACATTGCAACTCAATACCTATCCTAATTCAGACCCTCCGATTCACACCACCCCGTGATATTTTTCTCACTCCTACTAGTGAATGTAATGTAACACACACCCATACAATGCGCACCACCCCGTGATGTTTTTCTCACTCCTACTAGTGAATATAATGTAACACACAGCCATACAATGCGCACCACGCAGCGATGTTTTTCAGAAACCTATCCTACATTGCCACTGCATGTTCCCTGACCTCCCCATGCTGACCACCCCGCGGTGCTTTTCTCCATCCTACATTGCCACTCACTGCCTATCCTAATTCAGACCCCCCGATTCACACCACCTCGTGATGTTTTTCTCACTCCTACTAGTGAATGTAATGTAACACACACCCATACAATGCGCACCACCCCACGATGTTTTACAGAATTCTATCCTACATTGCCACTGCATGTTCCCTGACCTCCCAATGCTGACCACCCCGCGATGCTTTTCTCCATCATACATTGCCACTCACTGCCTATCCTAATTCAGACCCTCCGATACACACCACCCCGTGATGTTTTTCTCACTCCTAACAGTGAATGTAATTTAACACACACCCATACAATGCTCAGCACCCCGTGATGTTTTTCTCACTCCTACTAGTGAATGTAATGTAACACACACCCATACAGTGTGCACCACCACGTGATGTTTTTCTCACTCCTACTAGTGAATGTAATGTAACACACACCCATACAATGTACACCACACGGCGATGTTGTTCAGAAACCTATCCTACCTTGCCACTGCATGTTCCCTCACCTCCCCATGCTGACCACCCTGCGATGCTTTTCTCTATCCTACATTGCCACTCACTACCTATCCTAATTCAGACCTTCCGAATCACACCACCCCGTGATATTTTTCTCACTTCTACTAATGAATGTAATGTAACACACACCCATACAATGCGCACCAACCCGTGATATTTTTCTCACTCCTACTAGTGAATGTCATGTAACACACACCCATACAATGCGCACCACCCCGTGATGTTTTTCTCACTCCTACTAGTGAATGTAAGGTAACACACACCCATACAATGCGCACCACCCCGCGATGTTTTTCAGAAACCTATCCTACATTGCCACTGTATTATCCCTGACCTCCCCATGCTGACCACCACGTGGTGCTTTTCTCCATCCTACATTGCCACTCACTGCCTATCCTAATTCAGAAACTCCGATTCACACCACCCCGTGATGTTTTTCTCCCTCCTACTAGTGAATGTAATGTAACACACACCCATACAATGCGCACCACCCCGTGATGTTTTTCTCACTCCTACTAGTGAATGTAATGTAACACACACCCATACAATGCGCACCACCCCGCGATGTTTTTCAGAAACATATCCTACATTGCCACTGCATGTTCCCTGACCTCCAAATGCTGACCACACTGCGGTACTTTTCTCCATCATACATTGCCACTCACTGCCTATCCTAAATTCAGATGCTCCGATTCACACCACCCCGTGATATTTTTCTCACTCCTACTAGTGAATGTAATGTAACACACACCCATACAATGCGCACCACCATGCGATGTTTTTCAGAAACCTATCCTACATTGCCACTACATGTTCCCTGACCTCCCCATGCTGACCACCCCCCGGTGCTTTTCTCCATCCTACATTGCAACTCAATACCTATCCTAATTCAGACCCTCCGATTCACACCACCCCGTGATGTTTTTCTCACTCCTACTAGTGAATGTAATGTAACACACACCCATACAATGCGCACCACCCCGTGATGTTTTTCTCACTCCTACTAGTGAATGTAATGTAACACACACCCATACAATGCGCACCACCTCGCGATGTTTTTCAGAAAACTATCCTACATTGCCACTGCATGTTCCCTGACCTCCCCATGCTGACCACCCCGCGGTGCTTTTCTGCATCCAACATTGCCTGTCACTGCCTATTCTAATTCAGACCCTCCGATTCACACCACCCCGTCATGTTTTTCTCACTCCTACTAGTGAATGTAATGTAACACACACCCATACAATGCGCACCACCCCGCGATATTTTTCAGAAACTATCCTACATTGCCACTGCATGTTCCCTGACGTCCCCATGCTGACCAACCCGCGGGGCTTTTCTCCATCCTACATTGCCACTCACTGCCTATCCTAATTCAGACCCCGATTCACACCACCCCGTGATGTTTTTCTCACTCCTACTAGTGAATGTAATGTAACACACACCCATACAATGCGCACCACCCCGTGATGTTTCTCTCACTCCTACTAGTGAATGTAATGAACACACACCCACACAATGCGCACCACCCCGCGATGTTTTTCAGAAACCTATCCTACATTGCCACTGCATGTTCCCTGACCTCCCCATGATGACCACCCCGCGGTGCTTTTCTCCATCCTACATTGCCACTCACTGCCTATCCTAATTCAGACCCTCCGATTCACACCACCCCGTGATGTTTTTCTCACTCCTACTAGTGAATGTAATGTAACACACACCCATACAATGCGCACCACCCCGTGATGTTTTTCTCACTCCTACTAGTGAATGTCATGTAACACACACCGATACAATGCGAACCACCCCGTGATGTTTTTCTCACTCCTACTAGTGAATGTAATGTAACACACACCTATACAGTGTGCACCACCCCGTGATGTTTTTCTCACTCCTACTAGTGAATGTCATGTAACACACACCGATACAATGCGAACCACCCCGTGATGTTTTTCTCACTCCTACTAGTGAATGTCATGTAACACACACCGATACAATGCGAACCACCCCGTGATGTTTTTCTCACTCCTACTAGTGAATGTAATGTAACACACACCGATACAATGCGAACCACCCCGTGATGTTTTTCTCACTCCTACTAGTGAATGTAATGTAACGCACACCTATACAATGCGCACCACCCCGCGATGTTTTTCAGAAAACTATCCTACATTGCAACTGCATGTTCCCTGACCTCCCCATGCTGACCACCCCGTGGTGCTTTTCTCCATCCTACATTGCCACTCACTGCCTATCCTAATTCAGACCATCCGATTCACACCACCCTGTGATGTTTTTCTCACTCCTACTAGTGAATGTAATGTAACACACACCCATACAATGCGCACCACCGGGCGATGTTTTTCTCACTCCTACTAGTGAATGTAATGTAACACACACCCATACAATGCGCACAACCCCGCGATGTTTTTCTCACACCTATTAGTGAATGTAATGTAACACACACACATACAATGCGCACCACCCCGCGATGTTTTTCAGAAACCTATCCTACCGTGCCACTGCATGTTCCCTGACCTCCCCATGCTGACCACCTCGCGGTGCTTTTCTCCATCCTACATTGCCACTCACTGCCGATCCTAATTAAGACCCTCCGATTCACACCACCTCGTGATGTTTTTCTCACTCCTACTAGTGAATGTAATGTAACACACACCCATACAATGCGCACCACCCCGTGATGTTTTTCTCACTCCTACTAGTGAATGTAATGTAACACACACCCATACAATGCGCACCACCCCGCGATGTTTTTCAGAAAACTATCCTACATTGCCACTGCATGTTCCCTGACGTCCCCATGCTGACCAACCCGCGGGGCTTTTCTCCATCCTACATTGCCACTCACTGCCTATCCTAATTCAGACCCCGATTCACACCACCCCGTGATGTTTTTCTCACTCCTACTAGTGAATGTAATGTAACACACACCCATACAATGCGCACCACCCCGTGATGTTTCTCTCACTCCTACTAGTGAATGTAATGAACACACACCCACACAATGCGCACCACCCCGCGATGTTTTTCAGAAACCTATCCTACATTGCCACTGCACGTTCCCTGACCTCCCCATGATGACCACCCCGCGGTGCTTTTCTCCATCCTACATTGCCACTCACTGCCTATCCTAATTCAGACCCTCCGATTCACACCACCCCGTGATGTTTTTCTCACTCCTACTAGTGAATGTAATGTAACACACACCCATACAATGCGCACCACCCCGTGATGTTTTTCTCACTCCTACTAGTGAATGTCATGTAACACACACCGATACAATGCGAACCACCCCGTGATGTTTTTCTCACTCCTACTAGTGAATGTAATGTAACACACACCTATACAGTGTGCACCACCCCGTGATGTTTTTCTCACTCCTACTAGTGAATGTCATGTAACACACACCGATACAATGCGAACCACCCCGTGATGTTTTTCTCACTCCTACTAGTGAATGTAATGTAACACACACCCATACAATGCGCACCACCCCGTGATGTTTTTCTCACTCCTACTAGTGAATGTCATGTAACACACACCCATACAATGCTCAGCACCCCGTGATGTTTTTCTCACTCCTACTAGTGAATGTAATGTAACACACACCCATACAATGCGCACCACCCCGCGATGTTTTTCAGAAAACTATCCTACATTGCCACTGCATGTTCCCTGACGTCCCCATGCTGACCACCCCGCGTTGCTTTTCTCCATCCTACATTGCCACTCACTGCCTATCCTAATTCAGACCGTCCGATTCACACCACCCCGTGATCATTTTCTCACTCCTACTAGTGAATGTAATGTAACACACACCCATACAATTCGCACCACCCCGTGATGTTTTTCTCACTCCTAATAGTGAATGTAATGAAACACAACCCAAACAATGCACACCACCCCGCGATGTTTTTCTCACTCCTACTAGTGAATGTAATGTAACACACACCCATACAATGCGCACCACCCCGCGATGTTTTTCAGAAACCTATCCTACATTGCCACTGCATGTTCCCTGACCTCCAAATGCTGACCACGCTGCGGTAATTTTCTCCATCATACATTGCCACTCACTGCCTATCCTAAATTCAGATGCTCCGATTCACACCACCCCGTGATATTTTTCTCACTCCTACTAGTGAATGTAATGTAACACACACCCATACAATGCGCACCACCCCGCGATGTTTTTCAGAAACCTATCCTACATTGCCACTGCATGTTCCCTGACCTCCACATGCTGACCACCACGTGATGCTTTTCTCCATCCTACATTGCCACTCACTGCCTATCCTAATTCAGAAACTCCGCTTCACACCACCCCGTGATGTTTTTCTCACTCCTACTAGTGAATGCAATGTAACACACACCCATACAATGCGCACCACCCCGTGAGGTTTTTCAGAAAACTATCCTACATTGCCACTGCATGTTCCCTGACTTCCCCATGCTGACCACCCCGCGGTGCTTTTCTCCATCCTACATTGCCACTCACTGCCTATCCTAATTCAGACCCTCCGATTCACACCACTCCGTGATGTTTTTCTCACTCCTACTAGTGAATGTAATGTAACACACACCCATACAATGCGCACCACCCCGTGATGTTTTTCTCACTCCTACTAGTGAATGTAATGTAACACACACCCATACAATGCGCACCACCCAGCGATGTTTTTCAGAAACCTATCCTACATTGCCACTGCATGTTCCCTGACTTCCCCATGCTGACCACCCCGCGGTGCTTTTCTCCATCCTACATTGCCACTCACTGCCTATCCTAATTCAGACCCTCCGATTCACACCACCCCGTGATCTTTTTCTCACTCCTACTAGCGAATGTAATGTAACACACACCCATACAATGTGCACCACCCCACGATGTTTTTCAGAAACCTATCTTATATTGCCACTGCATGTTCCCTGACCTCCCCATGCTGACCACACCGTGGTGCTTTTCTCCATCCTACATTGCCACTCGCTGCGTATCCTAATTCAGATGCTCCGATTCACACCACCCCGTGATGTTTTTCTCACTCCTACTAATGAATGTAATGTAACACACACCCATACAATGCGAACCACCCCGTGATTATTTTTCTCACTCCTACTAGTGAATGTAATGTAACACACACCCATACAAGGCGCACAACCCCGCGATGTTTATCAGAAACCTATCCTACTTTGCCACTGCATGTTCCCTGAACTCCCCATGCTGACCACCCCGCGGTGCTTTTCTCCATCCTACAATGCCACTCACTGCCTATCCTAATTCAGTCCTTCCGATTCACACCACACCATGATCTTTTTCTCACTCCTACTAGTGAATGTAGTGTAACACACACCCATACAATGCGCACCAACCCGTGATATTTTTCTCACTCCTACTACTGAATGTAATGTAACACACACCCATACAATGCGCACCACACCGTGATGTTTTTCTAACTCCTACTAGTGAATGTAAGGTAACAAACACCCATACAATGCGCACCACCTCGCAATGTTTTTCAGAAACCTATCCTACATTGCCACTGCATGTTCCCTGACCTCCCCATGCTGACCACCACGTGGTGCTTTTCTCCATCCTACATTGCAACTGACTGCCTATCCTAATTCAGAAACTCCGATTCACACCACCCCGTGATGTTTTTCTCACTCCTACTAGTGAATGTAATGTAACACACACCCATACAATGCGCACCACCCCGTGATGTTTTTCTGACTCCTACTAGTGAATGTAATGAACACACACCGACACAATGCGCAACACCCAGCGATGTTTTTCAGAAACCTATCCTACATTGCCACTGCATGTTCCCTGACCTCCCCATGCTGACCACCCCGCGGTGCTTTTCTCCATCCTTCATTGCCATTCGCTGCCTATCCTAATTCAGACCCTCCGATTCACACCACCCCGTGATGTTTTTCTCACTCCTACTAGCGAATGTAATGTAACACACACCCATACAATGTGCACCACCCCGCGATGTTTTTCAGAAACCTATCCTATATTGCCACTGCATGTTCCCTGACCTCCCCATGCTGACCACACCGTGGTACTTTTCTCCATCCTACATTGCCACTCGCTGCGTATCCTAATTCAGATGCTCCGATTCACACCACCCCGTGATGTTTTTCTCACTCCTACTAATGAATGTAATGTAACACACACCCATACAATGCGAACCACCCCGTGATTATTTTTCTCACTCCTACTAGTGAATGTAATGTAACACACACCCATACAAGGCGCACCACCCCACGATGTTTATCAGAAACCTATCCTACTTTGCCACTGCATGTTCCCTGAACTCCCCATGCTGACCACCCCGCGGTGCTTTTCTCCATCCTACAATGCCACTCACTGCCTATCCTAATTCAGTCCTTCCGATTCACACCACAACATGATGTTTTTCTCACTCCTACTAGTGAATGTAATGTAACACACACCCATACAATGCGCACCAACCCGTGATATTTTTCTCACTCCTACTAGTGAATGTAATGTAACACACACCCATACAATGCGCACCACACCGTGATGTTTTTCTAACTCCTACTAGTGAATGTAAGGTAACAAACACCCATACAATGCGCACCACCCCGCGATGTTTTTCAGAAACCTATCCTACATTGCCACTGCATGTTCCCTGACCTCCCCATGCTGACCACCACGTGGTGCTTTTCTCCATCCTACATTGCAACTCACTGCCTATCCTAATTCAGAAACTCCGATTCACACCACCCCGTGATGTTTTTCTCACTCCTACTAGTGAATGTAATGTAACACACACCCATACAATGTGCACCACCACGTGATGTTTTTCTCACTCCTACTAGTGAATGTAATGTAACACACAGCCATACAATGCGCACCACGCAGCGATGTTTTTCAGAAACCTATCCTTCATTGCCACTGCATGTTCCCTGACCTCCCCATGCTGACCACCCCGCGGTGCTTTTCTCCATCCTACATTGCCAATCACTGCCTATCCTAATTCAGACCCCCCGATTCAAACCACCCCGTGATGTTTTTCTCACCCCTACTAGCGAATGTAATGTAACACACACCCATACAATGTGCACCACCCCGCGATGATTTTCAGAAACCTATCCTATATTGCCACTGCATGTAACCTGACCTCCCCATGCTGACCACACCGTGGTGCTTTTCTCCATCCTACATTGCCACTCGCTGCGTATCCTAATTCAGATGCTCCGATTCACACCACCCCGTGATATTTTTCTCACTCCTACTAGTGAATGTAATGTAACACACACCCATACAATGCGCACCACCCCACGATGTTTTACAGAATCCTATCCTACATTGCCACTGCATGTTCCCTGACCTCCCCATGCTGACCACCCCGCGGTGCTTTTCTCCTTCCTACATTGCCACTCACTGCCTATCCTAATTCAGACCCTCCGATTCACACAACCCCGTGATGTTTTTCTCACTCCATTAGTGAATGTAATGTAACACACACCCATACAATGCGCACCACCCCGTGATGTTTTTCTCACTCCTACTAGTGAATGTAATGAACACACACCCACACAATGCGCACCACCCCGCGATGTTTTTCAGAAACCTATCCTACATTGCCACTGCATGTTCCCTGACCCCCCCATGCTGACCACCCCGCGGTGCTTTTCTACATCCTACATTGCCACTCACTGCCTATCCTAATTCAGACCATCCGATTCACACCACCCCATGATGTTTTTCTCACTCCTACTAGTGAATGTAATGTAACACACACCCATACAATGCGCACCACCCCGCGATGTTTTTCTCACTCCTACTAGTGAAAGGAATGTAACACACAACCATACAATGCGCACCACCCCGCGATGTTTTTCAGAAACCTATCCTACCGTGCCACTGCATGTTCCCTGACCTCCCCTTGCTGACCACCCCGTGGTGCTTTTCTCCATCCTACATTGCCACTCACAGCCGATCCTAATTCAGACACTCCGATTCACACCACCTCGTGATGTTTTTCTCCCTCCTACTAGTGAATGTAATGTAACACACACCCATACAATGCGCACCACCCCGTGATGTTTTTCTCACTCCTACTAGTGAATGTAATGTAACACACACCCATACAATGCGCACCACCCCGCGATGTTTTTCAGAAAACTATCCTACATTGCCACAGCATGTTCCCTGACCTCCCCATGCTGACCACCCCGCGTTGCTTTTCTCCATCCTACATTGCCACTCACTGCCTATCCTAATTCAGACCGTCCGATTCACACCACCCCGTGATAATTTTCTCACTCCTACTAGTGAATGTAATGTAACACACACCCATACAATTCGCACCACCCCGTGATGTTTTTCTCACTCCTAATAGTGAATGTAATGAAACACAACCCAAACAATGCACACCACCCCGCGATGTTTTTCTCACTCCTACTAGTGAATGTAATGTAACACACACCCATACAATGCGCACCACCCCGCGATGTTTTTCAGAAACATATCCTACATTGCCACTGCATGTTCCCTGACCTCCAAATGCTGACCTCGCTGCGGTACTTTTCTCGATCATATATTGCCACTCACTGCCTATCCTAAATTCAGATGCTCCGATTCACACCACCCCGTGATATTTTTCTCACTCCTACTAGTGAATGTAATGTAACACACACCCATACAATGCGCACCACCCAGCGATGTTTTTCAGAAACCTATCCTACATTGCCACTACATGTTCCCTGACCTCCCCATGCTGACCACCCCGCGGTGCTTTTCTCCATCCTACATTGCAACTCAATACCTATCCTAATTCAGACCCTCCGATTCACACCACCCCGTGATGTTTTTCTCACTCCTACTAGTGAATGTAATGTAACACACACCCATACAATGCGCACCACCCCGTGATGTTTTTCTCACTCCTACTGGTGAATGTAATGTAACACACACCCATACAATGCGCACCACCCCGCGATATTTTTCAGAAACTATCCTACATTGCCACTGCATGTTCCCTGACGTCCCCATGCTGACCAACCCGCGGTGCTTTTCTCCATCCTACATTGCCACTCACTGCCTATCCTAATTCAGACCCCGATTCACACCACCCCGTGATGTTTTTCTCACTCCTACTAGTGAATGTAATGTAACACACACCCATACAATGCGCACCACCCCGTGATGTTTTTCTCACTCCTACTAGTGAATGTAATGTAACACACACCCATACAATGCGCACCAGCCCACGATGTTTTCAGAAACCTATCCTACATTGCCATTGCATGTTACCTGACCTCCCCATGATGACCACCCCGCGGTGCTTTTCTCCATCCTACATTGCCACTCACTGCCTATCCTAATTCAGACCCTCCGATTCACACCACACCGTGATGTTTTTCTCACTCCTACTAGTGAATGTAATGTAACACACACCCATACAATGCCCACCACCCCGTGATGTTTTTCTCACTCCTACTAGTGAATGTAATGTAACACACACCCATACAATGTGCACCACCACGTGATGTTTTTCTCACTCCTACTAGTGAATGTAATGTAACACACACTCATACAATGTACACCACCCAGCGATGTTTTTCAGAAACCTATCCTACATTGCCACTGCATGTTCCCTGACCTCCCCATGCTGACCACACCGCGGTGCTTTTCTCCATCCTACATTGCCACACACTGCCTATCCTAATTCAGACCCTCCGATTCACACCACCCCGCGATGTTTTTCTCACTCCTACTAGTGAATGTAATGTAACACACAGCCATACAATGCGCACCACGCAGCGATGTTTTTCAGAAACCTATCCTACATTGCCACTGCATGTTCCCTGACCTCCCCATGCTGACCACCCCGCGGTGCTTTTCTCCATCCTACATTGCCACTCACTGCCTATCCTAATTCAGACCCCCCGATTCACACCACCCCGTGATGTTTTTCTCACTCCTACTAGCGAATGTAATGTAACACACACCCATACAATGTGCACCACCCCGCGATGTTTTTCAGAAACCTATCCTATATTGCCACTGCATGTTCCCTGACCTCCCCATGCTGACCACACTGTGGTGCTTTTCTCCATCCTACATTGCCACTCGCTGCGTATCCTAATTCAGATGCTCCGATTCACACCACCCCGTGATATTTTTCTCACTCCTATTAGTGAATGAAATGTAACACACACCCATACAATGCGCACCACCCCACGATGTTTTTCAGAATTCTATCCTACATTGCCACTGCATGTTCCCTGACCTCCCAATGCTGACCACCCCGCGATGCTTTTCTCCATCATACATTGCCACTCACTGCCTATCCTAATTCAGACCCTCCGATACACACCACCCCGTGATGTTTTTCTCACTCCTAACAGTGAATGTAATTTAACACACACCCATACAATGCTCAGCACCCCGTGATGTTTTTCTCACTCATACTAGTGAATGTAATGTAACACACACCCATACAGTGTGCACCACCACGTGATGTTTTTCTCACTCCTACTAGTGAATGTAATGTAACACACACCCATACAATGTACACCACACGGCGATGTTGTTCATAAACCTATCCTACATTGCCACTGCATGTTCCCTCACCTCCCCATGCTGACCACCCTGCGATGCTTTTCTCTATCCTACATTGCCACTCACTACCTATCCTAATTCAGACCCTCCGATTCACCCCACCCCGTGATATTTTTCTCACTTCTACTAATGAATGTAATGTAACACACACCCATACAATGCGCACCAACCCGTGATATTTTTCTCAGTCCTACTAGTGAATGTAATGTAACACACACCCATACAATGCGCACCACCCCGTGATGTTTTTCTCACTCCTACTAGTGAATGTAAGGTAACACACACCCATACAATGCGCACCACCCCGCGATGTTTTTCAGAAACCTATCCTACATTGCCACTGCATTATCCCTGACCTCCCCATGCTGACCACCACGTGGTGCTTTTCTCCATCCTACATTGCCACTCACTGCCTATCCTAATTCAGAAACTCCGATGCACACCACCCCGTGATGTTTTTCTCACTCCTACTAGTGAATGTAATGTAACACACACCCATACAATGCGCACCACCCCGTGATGTTTTTAAGAATCCTATCCTACATTGCCACTGCATGTTCCCTGACCTCCCCATGCTGACCACGCCGCGGTGCTTTTCTCCCTCCTACATTGCCACTCACTGCCTATCCTAATTCAGACCCTCCGATTCACACCACCCCGTGATGTTTTTCTCACTCCTATTAGTGAATGTAATGTAACACACACGCATACAATGCGCACCACCCCGTGATGTTTTTCTCACTCCTACTAGTGAATGTAATGAACACACACCCACACAATGCGCACCACCACGCGATGTTTTTCAGAAACCTATCCTACATTGCCACTGCATGTTCCCTGACCTCCCCATGCTGACCACCCCGCGTTGCTTTTCTCCATCCTACATTGCCACTCACTGCCTATCCTAATTCAGACCGTCCGATTCACACCACCCCGTGATAATTTTCTCACTCCTACTAGTGAATGTAATGTAACACACACCCATACAATTCGCACCACCCCGTGATGTTTTTCTCACTCCTAATAGTGAATGTAATGAAACACAACCGAAACAATGCACACCACCCCGCGATGTTTTTCTCACTCCTACTAGTGAATGTAATGTAACACACACCCATACAATGCGCACCACCCCGCGATGTTTTTCAGAAACATATCCTACATTGCCACTGCATGTTCCCTGACCTCCAAATGCTGACCACACTGCGGTACTTTTCTCCTTCATACATTGCCACTCACTGCCTATCCTAAATTCAGATGCTCCGATTCACACCACCCCGTGATATTTTTCTCACTCCTACTAGTGAATGTAATGTAACACACACCCATACAATGCGCACCACCCCGCGATGTTTTTCAGAAACCTATCCTACATTGCCACTACATGTTCCCTGACCTCCCCATGCTGACCACACCCCGGTGCTTTTCTCCATCCTACATTGCAACTCAATACCTATCCTAATTCAGACCCTCCGATTCACACCACCCCGTGATATTTTTCTCACTCCTACTAGTGAATGTAATGTAACACACACCCATACAATGCGCACCACCCCGTGATGTTTTTCTCACTCCTACTAGTGAATATAATGTAACACACAGCCATACAATGCGCACCACGCAGCGATGTTTTTCAGAAACCTATCCTACATTGCCACTGCATGTTCCCTGACCTCCCCATGCTGACCACCCCGCGGTGCTTTTCTCCATCCTACATTGCCACTCACTGCCTATCCTAATTCAGACCCCCCGATTCACACCACCCCGTGATGTTTTTCTCACTCCTACTAGCGAATGTAATGTAACACACACCCATACAATGCGCACCACCCCGTGATGTTTTTAAGAATCCTATCCTACATTGCCACTGCATGTTCCCTGACCTCCCCATGCTGACCACGCCGCGGTGCTTTCCTCCCTCCTACATTGCCACTCACTGCCTATCCTAATTCAGACCCTCCGATTCACACCACCCCGTTATGTTTTTCTCACTCCTACTAGTGAATGTAAGGTAACACACACCCATACAATGCGCACCACCCCGCGATGTTTTTCAGAAACCTATCCTACATTGCCACTGCATTATCCCTGACCTCCCCATGCTGACCACCACGTGGTGCTTTTCTCCATCCTACATTGCCACTCACTGCCTATCCTAATTCAGAAACTCCGATGCACACCACCCCGTGATGTTTTTCTCACTCCTACTAGTGAATGTAATGTAACACACACCCATACAATGCGCACCACCCCGTGATGTTTTTAAGAATCCTATCCTACATTGCCACTGCATGTTCCCTGACCTCCCCATGCTGACCACGCCGCGGTGCTTTTCTCCCTCCTACATTGCCACTCACTGCCTATCCTAATTCAGACCCTCCGATTCACACCACCCCGTGATGTTTTTCTCACTCCTATTAGTGAATGTAATGTAACACACACGCATACAATGCGCACCACCCCGTGATGATTTTCTCACTCCTACTAGTGAATGTAATGAACACACACCCACACAATGCGCACCACCACGCGATGTTTTTCAGAAACCTATCCTACATTGCCACTGCATGTTCCCTGACCTCCCCATGCTGACCACCCCGCGTTGCTTTTCTCCATCCTACATTGCCACTCACTGCCTATCCTAATTCAGACCGTCCGATTCACACCACCCCGTGATAATTTTCTCACTCCTACTAGTGAATGTAATGTAACACACACCCATACAATTCGCACCACCCCGTGATGTTTTTCTCACTCCTAATAGTGAATGTAATGAAACACAACCGAAACAATGCACACCACCCTGCTATGTTTTTCTCACTCCTACTAGTGAATGTAATGTAACACACACCCATACAATGCGCACCACCCCGCGATGTTTTTCAGAAACATATCCTACATTGCCACTGCATGTTCCCTGACCTCCAAATGCTGACCACACTGCGGTACTTTTCTCCTTCATACATTGCCACTCACTGCCTATCCTAAATTCAGATGCTCCGATTCACACCACCCCGTGATATTTTTCTCACTCCTACTAGTGAATGTAATGTAACACACACCCATACAATGCGCACCACCCCGCGATGTTTTTCTGAAACCTATCCTACATTGCCACTACATGTTCCCTGACCTCCCCATGCTGACCACACCCCGGTGCTTTTCTCCATCCTACATTGCAACTCAATACCTATCCTAATTCAGACCCTCCGATTCACACCACCCCGTGATATTTTTCTCACTCCTACTAGTGAATGTAATGTAACACACACCCATACAATGCGCACCACCCCGTGATGTTTTTCTCACTCCTACTAGTGAATATAATGTAACACACAGCCATACAATGCGCACCACGCAGCGATGTTTTTCAGAAACCTATCCTACATTGCCACTGCATGTTCCCTGACCTCCCCATGCTGACCACCCCGCGGTGCTTTTCTCCATCCTACATTGCCACTCACTGCCTATCCTAATTCAGACCCCCCGATTCACACCACCTCGTGATGTTTTTCTCACTCCTACTAGTGAATGTAATGTAACACACACCCATACAATGCGCACCACCCCACGATGTTTTACAGAATTCTATCCTACATTGCCACTGCATGTTCCCTGACCTCCCAATGCTGACCACCCCGCGATGCTTTTCTCCATCATACATTGCCACTCACTGCCTATCCTAATTCAGACCCTCCGATACACACCACCCCGTGATGTTTTTCTCACTCCTAACAGTGAATGTAATTTAACACACACCCATACAATGCTCAGCACCCCGTGATGTTTTTCTCACTCCTACTAGTGAATGTAATGTAACACACACCCATACAGTGTGCACCACCACGTGATGTTTTTCTCACTCCTACTAGTGAATGTAATGTAACACACACCCATACAATGTACACCACACGGCGATGTTGTTCAGAAACCTATCCTACCTTGCCACTGCATGTTCCCTCACCTCCCCATGCTGACCACCCTGCGATGCTTTTCTCTATCCTACATTGCCACTCACTACCTATCCTAATTCAGACCTTCCGAATCACACCACCCCGTGATATTTTTCTCACTTCTACTAATGAATGTAATGTAACACACACCCATACAATGCGCACCAACCCGTGATATTTTTCTCACTCCTACTAGTGAATGTCATGTAACACACACCCATACAATGCGCACCACCCCGAGATGTTTTTCTCACTCCTACTAGTGAATGTAAGGTAACACACACCCATACAATGCGCACCACCCCGCGATGTTTTTCAGAAACCTATCCTACATTGCCACTGTATTATCCCTGACCTCCCCATGCTGACCACCACGTGGTGCTTTTCTCCATCCTACATTGCCACTCACTGCCTATCCTAATTCAGAAACTCCGATTCACACCACCCCGTGATGTTTTTCTCCCTCCTACTAGTGAATGTAATGTAACACACACCCATACAATGCGCACCACCCCGTGATGTTTTTCTCACTCCTACTAGTGAATGTAATGTAACACACACCCATACAATGCGCACCACCCCGCGATGTTTTTCAGAAACATATCCTACATTGCCACTGCATGTTCCCTGACCTCCAAATGCTGACCACACTGCGGTACTTTTCTCCATCATACATTGCCACTCACTGCCTATCCTAAATTCAGATGCTCCGATTCACACCACCCCGTGATATTTTTCTCACTCCTACTAGTGAATGTAATGTAACACACACCCATACAATGCGCACCACCATGCGATGTTTTTCAGAAACCTATCCTACATTGCCACTACATGTTCCCTGACCTCCCCATGCTGACCACCCCCCGGTGCTTTTCTCCATCCTACATTGCAACTCAATACCTATCCTAATTCAGACCCTCCGATTCACACCACCCCGTGATGTTTTTCTCACTCCTACTAGTGAATGTAATGTAACACACACCCATACAATGCGCACCACCCCGTGATGTTTTTCTCACTCCTACTAGTGAATGTAATGTAACACACACCCATACAATGCGCACCACCTCGCGATGTTTTTCAGAAAACTATCCTACATTGCCACTGCATGTTCCCTGACCTCCCCATGCTGACCACCCCGCGGTGCTTTTCTGCATCCAACATTGCCTGTCACTGCCTATTCTAATTCAGACCCTCCGATTCACACCACCCCGTCATGTTTTTCTCACTCCTACTAGTGAATGTAATGTAACACACACCCATACAATGCGCACCACCCCGCGATATTTTTCAGAAACTATCCTACATTGCCACTGCATGTTCCCTGACGTCCCCATGCTGACCAACCCGCGGGGCTTTTCTCCATCCTACATTGCCACTCACTGCCTATCCTAATTCAGACCCCGATTCACACCACCCCGTGATGTTTTTCTCACTCCTACTAGTGAATGTAATGTAACACACACCCATACAATGCGCACCACCCCGTGATGTTTCTCTCACTCCTACTAGTGAATGTAATGAACACACACCCACACAATGCGCACCACCCCGCGATGTTTTTCAGAAACCTATCCTACATTGCCACTGCATGTTCCCTGACCTCCCCATGATGACCACCCCGCGGTGCTTTTCTCCATCCTACATTGCCACTCACTGCCTATCCTAATTCAGACCCTCCGATTCACACCACCCCGTGATGTTTTTCTCACTCCTACTAGTGAATGTAATGTAACACACACCCATACAATGCGCACCACCCCGTGATGTTTTTCTCACTCCTACTAGTGAATGTCATGTAACACACACCGATACAATGCGAACCACCCCGTGATGTTTTTCTCACTCCTACTAGTGAATGTAATGTAACACACACCTATACAGTGTGCACCACCCCGTGATGTTTTTCTCACTCCTACTAGTGAATGTCATGTAACACACACCGATACAATGCGAACCACCCCGTGATGTTTTTCTCACTCCTACTAGTGAATGTCATGTAACACACACCGATACAATGCGAACCACCCCGTGATGTTTTTCTCACTCCTACTAGTGAATGTAATGTAACACACACCGATACAATGCGAACCACCCCGTGATGTTTTTCTCACTCCTACTAGTGAATGTAATGTAACGCACACCTATACAATGCGCACCACCCCGCGATGTTTTTCAGAAAACTATCCTACATTGCAACTGCATGTTCCCTGACCTCCCCATGCTGACCACCCCGTGGTGCTTTTCTCCATCCTACATTGCCACTCACTGCCTATCCTAATTCAGACCATCCGATTCACACCACCCTGTGATGTTTTTCTCACTCCTACTAGTGAATGTAATGTAACACACACCCATACAATGCGCACCACCGGGCGATGTTTTTCTCACTCCTACTAGTGAATGTAATGTAACACACACCCATACAATGCGCACAACCCCGCGATGTTTTTCTCACACCTATTAGTGAATGTAATGTAACACACACACATACAATGCGCACCACCCCGCGATGTTTTTCAGAAACCTATCCTACCGTGCCACTGCATGTTCCCTGACCTCCCCATGCTGACCACCTCGCGGTGCTTTTCTCCATCCTACATTGCCACTCACTGCCGATCCTAATTAAGACCCTCCGATTCACACCACCTCGTGATGTTTTTCTCACTCCTACTAGTGAATGTAATGTAACACACACCCATACAATGCGCACCACCCCGTGATGTTTTTCTCACTCCTACTAGTGAATGTAATGTAACACACACCCATACAATGCGCACCACCCCGCGATGTTTTTCAGAAAACTATCCTACATTGCCACTGCATGTTCCCTGACGTCCCCATGCTGACCAACCCGCGGGGCTTTTCTCCATCCTACATTGCCACTCACTGCCTATCCTAATTCAGACCCCGATTCACACCACCCCGTGATGTTTTTCTCACTCCTACTAGTGAATGTAATGTAACACACACCCATACAATGCGCACCACCCCGTGATGTTTCTCTCACTCCTACTAGTGAATGTAATGAACACACACCCACACAATGCGCACCACCCCGCGATGTTTTTCAGAAACCTATCCTACATTGCCACTGCACGTTCCCTGACCTCCCCATGATGACCACCCCGCGGTGCTTTTCTCCATCCTACATTGCCACTCACTGCCTATCCTAATTCAGACCCTCCGATTCACACCACCCCGTGATGTTTTTCTCACTCCTACTAGTGAATGTAATGTAACACACACCCATACAATGCGCACCACCCCGTGATGTTTTTCTCACTCCTACTAGTGAATGTCATGTAACACACACCGATACAATGCGAACCACCCCGTGATGTTTTTCTCACTCCTACTAGTGAATGTAATGTAACACACACCTATACAGTGTGCACCACCCCGTGATGTTTTTCTCACTCCTACTAGTGAATGTCATGTAACACACACCGATACAATGCGAACCACCCCGTGATGTTTTTCTCACTCCTACTAGTGAATGTAATGTAACACACACCCATACAATGCGCACCACCCCGTGATGTTTTTCTCACTCCTACTAGTGAATGTCATGTAACACACACCCATACAATGCTCAGCACCCCGTGATGTTTTTCTCACTCCTACTAGTGAATGTAATGTAACACACACCCATACAATGCGCACCACCCCGCGATGTTTTTCAGAAAACTATCCTACATTGCCACTGCATGTTCCCTGACGTCCCCATGCTGACCACCCCGCGTTGCTTTTCTCCATCCTACATTGCCACTCACTGCCTATCCTAATTCAGACCGTCCGATTCACACCACCCCGTGATCATTTTCTCACTCCTACTAGTGAATGTAATGTAACACACACCCATACAATTCGCACCACCCCGTGATGTTTTTCTCACTCCTAATAGTGAATGTAATGAAACACAACCCAAACAATGCACACCACCCCGCGATGTTTTTCTCACTCCTACTAGTGAATGTAATGTAACACACACCCATACAATGCGCACCACCCCGCGATGTTTTTCAGAAACCTATCCTACATTGCCACTGCATGTTCCCTGACCTCCAAATGCTGACCACGCTGCGGTAATTTTCTCCATCATACATTGCCACTCACTGCCTATCCTAAATTCAGATGCTCCGATTCACACCACCCCGTGATATTTTTCTCACTCCTACTAGTGAATGTAATGTAACACACACCCATACAATGCGCACCACCCCGCGATGTTTTTCAGAAACCTATCCTACATTGCCACTGCATGTTCCCTGACCTCCACATGCTGACCACCACGTGATGCTTTTCTCCATCCTACATTGCCACTCACTGCCTATCCTAATTCAGAAACTCCGCTTCACACCACCCCGTGATGTTTTTCTCACTCCTACTAGTGAATGCAATGTAACACACACCCATACAATGCGCACCACCCCGTGAGGTTTTTCAGAAAACTATCCTACATTGCCACTGCATGTTCCCTGACTTCCCCATGCTGACCACCCCGCGGTGCTTTTCTCCATCCTACATTGCCACTCACTGCCTATCCTAATTCAGACCCTCCGATTCACACCACTCCGTGATGTTTTTCTCACTCCTACTAGTGAATGTAATGTAACACACACCCATACAATGCGCACCACCCCGTGATGTTTTTCTCACTCCTACTAGTGAATGTAATGTAACACACACCCATACAATGCGCACCACCCAGCGATGTTTTTCAGAAACCTATCCTACATTGCCACTGCATGTTCCCTGACTTCCCCATGCTGACCACCCCGCGGTGCTTTTCTCCATCCTACATTGCCACTCACTGCCTATCCTAATTCAGACCCTCCGATTCACACCACCCCGTGATCTTTTTCTCACTCCTACTAGCGAATGTAATGTAACACACACCCATACAATGTGCACCACCCCACGATGTTTTTCAGAAACCTATCTTATATTGCCACTGCATGTTCCCTGACCTCCCCATGCTGACCACACCGTGGTGCTTTTCTCCATCCTACATTGCCACTCGCTGCGTATCCTAATTCAGATGCTCCGATTCACACCACCCCGTGATGTTTTTCTCACTCCTACTAATGAATGTAATGTAACACACACCCATACAATGCGAACCACCCCGTGATTATTTTTCTCACTCCTACTAGTGAATGTAATGTAACACACACCCATACAAGGCGCACAACCCCGCGATGTTTATCAGAAACCTATCCTACTTTGCCACTGCATGTTCCCTGAACTCCCCATGCTGACCACCCCGCGGTGCTTTTCTCCATCCTACAATGCCACTCACTGCCTATCCTAATTCAGTCCTTCCGATTCACACCACACCATGATCTTTTTCTCACTCCTACTAGTGAATGTAGTGTAACACACACCCATACAATGCGCACCAACCCGTGATATTTTTCTCACTCCTACTACTGAATGTAATGTAACACACACCCATACAATGCGCACCACACCGTGATGTTTTTCTAACTCCTACTAGTGAATGTAAGGTAACAAACACCCATACAATGCGCACCACCTCGCGATGTTTTTCAGAAACCTATCCTACATTGCCACTGCATGTTCCCTGACCTCCCCATGCTGACCACCACGTGGTGCTTTTCTCCATCCTACATTGCAACTGACTGCCTATCCTAATTCAGAAACTCCGATTCACACCACCCCGTGATGTTTTTCTCACTCCTACTAGTGAATGTAATGTAACACACACCCATACAATGCGCACCACCCCGTGATGTTTTTCTGACTCCTACTAGTGAATGTAATGAACACACACCGACACAATGCGCAACACCCAGCGATGTTTTTCAGAAACCTATCCTACATTGCCACTGCATGTTCCCTGACCTCCCCATGCTGACCACCCCGCGGTGCTTTTCTCCATCCTTCATTGCCATTCGCTGCCTATCCTAATTCAGACCCTCCGATTCACACCACCCCGTGATGTTTTTCTCACTCCTACTAGCGAATGTAATGTAACACACACCCATACAATGTGCACCACCCCGCGATGTTTTTCAGAAACCTATCCTATATTGCCACTGCATGTTCCCTGACCTCCCCATGCTGACCACACCGTGGTACTTTTCTCCATCCTACATTGCCACTCGCTGCGTATCCTAATTCAGATGCTCCGATTCACACCACCCCGTGATGTTTTTCTCACTCCTACTAATGAATGTAATGTAACACACACCCATACAATGCGAACCACCCCGTGATTATTTTTCTCACTCCTACTAGTGAATGTAATGTAACACACACCCATACAAGGCGCACCACCCCACGATGTTTATCAGAAACCTATCCTACTTTGCCACTGCATGTTCCCTGAACTCCCCATGCTGACCACCCCGCGGTGCTTTTCTCCATCCTACAATGCCACTCACTGCCTATCCTAATTCAGTCCTTCCGATTCACACCACAACATGATGTTTTTCTCACTCCTACTAGTGAATGTAATGTAACACACACCCATACAATGCGCACCAACCCGTGATATTTTTCTCACTCCTACTAGTGAATGTAATGTAACACACACCCATACAATGCGCACCACACCGTGATGTTTTTCTAACTCCTACTAGTGAATGTAAGGTAACAAACACCCATACAATGCGCACCACCCCGCGATGTTTTTCAGAAACCTATCCTACATTGCCACTGCATGTTCCCTGACCTCCCCATGCTGACCACCACGTGGTGCTTTTCTCCATCCTACATTGCAACTCACTGCCTATCCTAATTCAGAAACTCCGATTCACACCACCCCGTGATGTTTTTCTCACTCCTACTAGTGAATGTAATGTAACACACACCCATACAATGCGCACCACCCCGTGATGTTTTTCTGACTCCTACTAGTGAATGTAATGAACACACACCCACACAATGCGCACCACCCCGAGATGTTTTTCAGAAACCTATCCTACATTGCCACTGCATGTTCCCTGACCTCCCCATGCTGATGACCCCGCGGTGCTTTTCTCCATCCTACATTGCCACTCACTGCCTATCCTAATTCAGACCCTCTAATTCACACCCCCCGTGATGTTTTTCTCACTCATACTAATGAATGTATTGTAACACACACCCATACAATGCACACCACACCGTGATGTTTTTCTCACTCCTACTAGTGAATGTAATGTAACACACACCCATACAATGCGCACCACCCCGTGATGTTTTTATCACTCCTACTAGTGAATGTAATATAACACACACCCATACAATGCGCACCACCCTGCGATGTTTTTCAGAAACCTATCCTACATTGCCACTGCATGTTCCCTGACCTCCCCATACTGACCACCCCGCGGTGCTTTTCTCCATCCTACATTGCCACTCACTGCCTATCCTAATTCAGACCTTCCGATTCACACCACCCCGTGATGTTTTTCTCAATCCTACTAGTGAATGTAATGTAACACACCCATACAATGTGCACCACCCTGCGATGTTTTTCAGAAACCTATCCTACATTGCCACTGCATGTTCCCTGACCTCCCCATACTGACCACCCCGCGGTGCTTTTCTCCATCCTACATTGCCACTCACTGCCTATCCTAATTCAGAACCTCTGATTCACACCACCCCGTGATGTTTTTCTCACTCCTACTAGTGAATGTAATGTAACACACACCCATACAATGCGCCCCACCCCGTGATGTTTTTCTCACTCCTACTAGTGAATGTAATGTAACACACAACCATACAATCCGCACCACCCCGTGATGTTTCTCTCACTCCTACTAGTTAATGTAATGTAACACACACCCATACAATGCGCACCACCCCGCGATGTTTTTCCGAAACCTATCCTACATTGCCACAGCATGTTCCCTGAGCTCCCCATTATGACCACCCCGCGGTGCTTTTCTCCATCCTACATTGCCACTCACTGCATATCCTAATTCAGACCCTCCGATTCACACCACCCCGTGATGTTTTTCTCCCCCCTACTAGTGAATGTAATGTAACACACACCCATAAAATGTGCACCACCCCGCGATGTTTTTCAGAAACCTATCCTACATTGCCACGGCATGTTCCCTGACCTCCCCATGCTGACCACCCCGCGGTGTTTTTCTCCATCCTACATTGCCACTCACTGCCTCTCCTAATTCAGACACTCGGATTTACCCCACCCCGTGATGTTTTTCTCACTCCTACTAGTGAATGTAATGTAACACACACCCATACAATGCGCCCCACCCCGTGATGTTTTTCTCACTCCTACTAGTGAATGTAATGTAACACACACCCATACAATGCTCAGCACCCCGTGATGTTTTTCTCACTCCTACTAGTGAATGTAATGTAACACACACCCATACAATGCGCACCACCCCGCGATGTTTTTCAGAAAACTATCCTACATTGCCACTGCATGTTCCCTGACGTCCCCATGCTGACCACCCCGCGTTGCTTTTCTCCATCCTACATTGCCACTCACTGCCTATCCTAATTCAGACCGTCCGATTCACACCACCCCGTGATCATTTTCTCACTCCTACTAGTGAATGTAATGTAACACACACCCATACAATTCGCACCACCCCGTGATGTTTTTCTCACTCCTAATAGTGAATGTAATGAAACACAACCCAAACAATGCACACCACCCCGCGATGTTTTTCTCACTCCTACTAGTGAATGTAATGTAACACACACCCATACAATGCGCACCACCCCGCGATGTTTTTCAGAAACCTATCCTACATTGCCACTGCATGTTCCCTGACCTCCAAATGCTGACCACGCTGCGGTAATTTTCTCCATCATACATTGCCACTCACTGCCTATCCTAAATTCAGATGCTCCGATTCACACCACCCCGTGATATTTTTCTCACTCCTACTAGTGAATGTAATGTAACACACACCCATACAATGCGCACCACCCCGCGATGTTTTTCAGAAACCTATCCTACATTGCCACTGCATGTTCCCTGACCTCCACATGCTGACCACCACGTGATGCTTTTCTCCATCCTACATTGCCACTCACTGCCTATCCTAATTCAGAAACTCCGCTTCACACCACCCCGTGATGTTTTTCTCACTCCTACTAGTGAATGCAATGTAACACACACCCATACAATGCGCACCACCCCGTGATGTTTTTCAGAAAACTATCCTACATTGCCACTGCATGTTCCCTGACTTCCCCATGCTGACCACCCCGCGGTGCTTTTCTCCATCCTACATTGCCACTCACTGCCTATCCTAATTCAGACCCTCCGATTCACACCACTCCGTGATGTTTTTCTCACTCCTACTAGTGAATGTAATGTAACACACACCCATACAATGCGCACCACCCCGTGATGTTTTTCTCACTCCTACTAGTGAATGTAATGTAACACACACCCATACAATGCGCACCACCCAGCGATGTTTTTCAGAAACCTATCCTACATTGCCACTGCATGTTCCCTGACTTCCCCATGCTGACCACCCCGCGGTGCTTTTCTCCATCCTACATTGCCACTCACTGCCTATCCTAATTCAGACCCTCCGATTCATACCACCCCGTGATCTTTTTCTCACTCCTACTAGCGAATGTAATGTAACACACACCCATACAATGTGCACCACCCCACGATGTTTTTCAGAAACCTATCTTATATTGCCACTGCATGTTCCCTGACCTCCCCATGCTGACCACACCGTGGTGCTTTTCTCCATCCTACATTGCCACTCGCTGCGTATCCTAATTCAGATGCTCCGATTCACACCACCCCGTGATGTTTTTCTCACTCCTACTAATGAATGTAATGTAACACACACCCATACAATGCGAACCACCCCGTGATTATTTTTCTCACTCCTACTAGTGAATGTAATGTAACACACACCCATACAAGGCGCACCACCCCGCGATGTTTATCAGAAACCTATCCTACTTTGCCACTGCATGTTCCCTGAACTCCCCATGCTGACCACCCCGCGGTGCTTTTCTCCATCCTACAATGCCACTCACTGCCTATCCTAATTCAGTCCTTCCGATTCACACCACACCATGATCTTTTTCTCACTCCTACTAGTGAATGTAGTGTAACACACACCCATACAATGCGCACCAACCCGTGATATTTTTCTCACTCCTACTACTGAATGTAATGTAACACACACCCATACAATGCGCACCACACCGTGATGTTTTTCTAACTCCTACTAGTGAATGTAAGGTAACAAACACCCATACAATGCGCACCACCTCGCGATGTTTTTCAGAAACCTATCCTACATTGCCACTGCATGTTCCCTGACCTCCCCATGCTGACCACCACGTGGTGCTTTTCTCCATCCTACATTGCAACTGACTGCCTATCCTAATTCAGAAACTCCGATTCACACCACCCCGTGATGTTTTTCTCACTCCTACTAGTGAATGTAATGTAACACACACCCATACAATGCGCACCACCCCGTGATGTTTTTCTGACTCCTACTAGTGAATGTAATGAACACACACCGACACAATGCGCAACACCCAGCGATGTTTTTCAGAAACCTATCCTACATTGCCACTGCATGTTCCCTGACCTCCCCATGCTGACCACCCCGCGGTGCTTTTCTCCATCCTTCATTGCCATTCGCTGCCTATCCTAATTCAGACCCTCCGATTCACACCACCCCGTGATGTTTTTCTCACTCCTACTAGCGAATGTAATGTAACACACACCCATACAATGTGCACCACCCCGCGATGTTTTTCAGAAACCTATCCTATATTGCCACTGCATGTTCCCTGACCTCCCCATGCTGACCACACCGTGGTACTTTTCTCCATCCTACATTGCCACTCGCTGCGTATCCTAATTCAGATGCTCCGATTCACACCACCCCGTGATGTTTTTCTCACTCCTACTAATGAATGTAATGTAACACACACCCATACAATGCGAACCACCCCGTGATTATTTTTCTCACTCCTACTAGTGAATGTAATGTAACACACACCCATACAAGGCGCACCACCCCACGATGTTTATCAGAAACCTATCCTACTTTGCCACTGCATGTTCCCTGAACTCCCCATGCTGACCACCCCGCGGTGCTTTTCTCCATCCTACAATGCCACTCACTGCCTATCCTAATTCAGTCCTTCCGATTCACACCACAACATGATGTTTTTCTCACTCCTACTAGTGAATGTAATGTAACACACACCCATACAATGCGCACCAACCCGTGATATTTTTCTCACTCCTACTAGTGAATGTAATGTAACACACACCCATACAATGCGCACCACACCGTGATGTTTTTCTAACTCCTACTAGTGAATGTAAGGTAACAAACACCCATACAATGCGCACCACCCCGCGATGTTTTTCAGAAACCTATCCTACATTGCCACTGCATGTTCCCTGACCTCCCCATGCTGACCACCACGTGGTGCTTTTCTCCATCCTACATTGCAACTCACTGCCTATCCTAATTCAGAAACTCCGATTCACACCACCCCGTGATGTTTTTCTCACTCCTACTAGTGAATGTAATGTAACACACACCCATACAATGCGCACCACCCCGTGATGTTTTTCTGACTCCTACTAGTGAATGTAATGAACACACACCCACACAATGCGCACCACCCCGAGATGTTTTTCAGAAACCTATCCTACATTGCCACTGCATGTTCCCTGACCTCCCCATGCTGATGACCCCGCGGTGCTTTTCTCCATCCTACATTGCCACTCACTGCCTATCCTAATTCAGACCCTCTAATTCACACCCCCCGTGATGTTTTTCTCACTCATACTAATGAATGTATTGTAACACACACCCATACAATGCACACCACACCGTGATGTTTTTCTCACTCCTACTAGTGAATGTAATGTAACACACACCCATACAATGCGCACCACCCCGTGATGTTTTTATCACTCCTACTAGTGAATGTAATATAACACACACCCATACAATGCGCACCACCCTGCGATGTTTTTCAGAAACCTATCCTACATTGCCACTGCATGTTCCCTGACCTCCCCATACTGACCACCCCGCGGTGCTTTTCTCCATCCTACATTGCCACTCACTGCCTATCCTAATTCAGACCTTCCGATTCACACCACCCCCTGATGTTTTTCTCAATCCTACTAGTGAATGTAATGTAACACACCCATACAATGTGCACCACCCTGCGATGTTTTTCAGAAACCTATCCTACATTGCCACTGCATGTTCCCTGACCTCCCCATACTGACCACCCCGCGGTGCTTTTCTCCATCCTACATTGCCACTCACTGCCTATCCTAATTCAGAACCTCTGATTCACACCACCCCGTGATGTTTTTCTCACTCCTACTAGTGAATGTAATGTAACACACACCCATACAATGCGCCCCACCCCGTGATGTTTTTCTCACTCCTACTAGTGAATGTAATGTAACACACAACCATACAATCCGCACCACCCCGTGATGTTTCTCTCACTCCTACTAGTTAATGTAATGTAACACACACCCATACAATGCGCACCACCCCGCGATGTTTTTCCGAAACCTATCCTACATTGCCACAGCATGTTCCCTGAGCTCCCCATTATGACCACCCCGCGGTGCTTTTCTCCATCCTACATTGCCACTCACTGCATATCCTAATTCAGACCCTCCGATTCACACCACCCCGTGATGTTTTTCTCCCCCCTACTAGTGAATGTAATGTAACACACACCCATAAAATGTGCACCACCCCGCGATGTTTTTCAGAAACCTATCCTACATTGCCAAGGCATGTTCCCTGACCTCCCCATGCTGACCACCCCGCGGTGTTTTTTTCCATCCTACATTGCCACTCACTGCCTCTCCTAATTCAGACACTCGGATTTACCCCACCCCGTGATGTTTTTCTCACTCCTACTAGTGAATGTAATGTAACACACACCCATACAATGCGCACCACCCCGCGATGTTTTTCAGAAACCTATCCTACATTGGCACTGATTGTTCCCTGACTTCCCCATGCTGACCACCCCGCGGTGATTTTCTGCATCCTACATTGCCACTCACTGCCTATCCTAATTCAGACCCTCCGATTCACACCACCCCGTGATGTTTTTCTCCCTCCTACTAGTGAATGTAATGTAACACACACCCATACAATGCGCACCACCCCGCGATGATTTTCAAAAACCTATCCTACATTGCCACTGCATGTTCCCACACCTCCCCATGCTGACCAACACGCGGTGCTTTTCTCCATCCTACATTGCCACTCACTGCCTATCCTAATTCAAACCCTCCGATTCAAACCACCCCGTGATGTTTTTCTCACTCCTACTAGTGAATGTAATGTAACACACACCCATACAATGCGCACCACCACGTGATATTTTTCAGAAAACTATCCTACATTGCCACTGCATGTTCCCTGACTTCCCCAATGCTGACCACCCCGCGGTGCTTTTATCCATCCTACATTGCCACTCACTGCCTATCCTAATTCAAACCCTCCATTTCACAACACCCCGTGATGTTTTTCTCACTCCTACTAGTGAACGTAATGTAACACACACCCATACAATGCGCACCACCCCGCAATATTTTTCAGAAACCTATCCTACATTGCCAATGCATGTTCCCTGACCTCCCATTACTGACGACCCCGCGGTGCTTTTCTCCATCCTACATTGTCACTCACTGCCATTCCTAATTCAGACCCTCTGATTCACACCCCCCAGTGATGTTTTTCTAACTCATACTAGTGAATGCCATGTAACACACACCCATAAAATGCGCTCCACCCCGTGATGTTTTTCTCACTCCTACTAGTGAATATAATGTAACACACACCCATACAATGCGCACCACCCCGCGATGTTTTTCAGAAACCTATCCTACAGTGCGACTGCATGTTCCCTGACCTCCACATGCTGACCACACCGCGGTGCTTTTCTCCATCCTACATTGCCACTCACTGCCTATCCTAATTCAGAACCTCCGATTCACACCACCCCGTGATGTTTTTCTCACTCCTACTAGTGAATGTAATGTAACACACACCCATACAATGCACACCACCCCGTGATGTTTTTCTCACTCCTACTAGTGAATGTAATGTAACACACACCCATACAATGCGCACCACCCCGCGATGTTTTTTCAGTATCCTATCCTACAGTGCCACTGCATTTTCCCTGACCTCCCCATGAAGACCACCACGCGGTGCTTTTCTCCATCCTACATTGCCACTCACTGCCTATCCTAATTCAGACCCTCCGATTCACACCACCCCGTGATGTTTTTCTCACTCCTACTAGTGAATGTTATGTAACACACACCCATACAATGTGCACCACCCCGCAATGTTTTTCAGAAACCTATCCTACATTGCCACTGCGTGTTCCCTGACCTCCCCATGCTGACCACCCCGTTGTGCTTTTCTCCATCCTACATTGCCACTCACTGCCTATCCTAATTCAGACCCTCCGATTCACGCCATCCCGTGATGTTTTTCTCACTCCTACTAGTGAATGTAATGTAACACACACGCATACAATGCGCACCACCCCGCGATGTTTTTCAGAAACCTATCCTACATTGCCACTGCATGTTCCCTGACCTCCCCATGCTTACCACCCCGCGGTGCTTTTCTCCATCCTACATTGCCACTCACTGCCTATCCTAATTCAAACCCTCCGATTCAAACCACCCCGTGATGTTTTTCTCACTCCTACTAGTGAATGTAATGTAACACACACCCATACAATGCGCACCACCACGTGATATTTTTCAGAAAACTATCCTACATTGCCACTGCATGTTCCCTGACTTCCCCAATGCTGACCACCCCGCGGTGCTTTTATCCATCCTACATTGCCACTCACTGCCTATCCTAATTCAAACCCTCCATTTCACAACACCCCGTGATGTTTTTCTCACTCCTACTAGTGAACGTAATGTAACACACACCCATACAATGCGCACCACCCCGCAATATTTTTCAGAAACCTATCCTACATTGCCAATGCATGTTCCCTGACCTCCCATTACTGACGACCCCGCGGTGCTTTTCTCCATCCTACATTGTCACTCACTGCCATTCCTAATTCAGACCCTCTGATTCACACCCCCCAGTGATGTTTTTCTAACTCATACTAGTGAATGCCATGTAACACACACCCATAAAATGCGCTCCACCCCGTGATGTTTTTCTCACTCCTACTAGTGAATATAATGTAACACACACCCATACAATGCGCACCACCCCGCGATGTTTTTCAGAAACCTATCCTACAGTGCGACTGCATGTTCCCTGACCTCCACATGCTGACCACACCGCGGTGCTTTTCTCCATCCTACATTGCCACTCACTGCCTATCCTAATTCAGACCCTCCGATTCACACCACCCCGTGATGTTTTTCTCACTCCTACTAGTGAATGTAATGTAACACACACCCATACAATGCGCACCACCCTGTGATGTTTTTCTCACTCCTACTAGTGAATGTAATGTAACACACACCCATACAATGCGCACCACCCCGCGATGTTTTTTCAGTATCCTATCCTACAGTGCCACTGCATTTTCCCTGACCTCCCCATGATGACCACCACGCGGTGCTTTTCTCCATCCTACATTGCCACTCACTGCCTATCCTAATTCAGTCCCTCCGATTCACACCACCCCGTGATGTTTTTCTCACTCCTACTAGTGAATGTTATGTAACACACACCCATACAATGTGCACCACCCCGCAATGTTTTTCAGAAACCTATCCTACATTGCCACTGCGTGTTCCCTGACCTCCCCATGCTGACCACCCCGTTGTGCTTTTCTCCATCCTACATTGCCACTCACTGCCTATCCTAATTCAGACCCTCCGATTCACGCCACCCCGTGATGTTTTTCTCACTCCTACTAGTGAATGTAATGTAACACACACCCATACAATGCGCACCACCCCGCGATGTTTTTCAGAAACCTATCCTACATGGCCACTGCATGTTCCCTGACCTCCCCATGCTGACCACCCCGCGGTGCTTTTCTCTATCCTACATTGCCACTCACTGCCGATCCTAATTGAGACCCTCCGATTCACACCACCTCGTGATGTTTTTCTCACTCCTACTACTGAATGTAATGTAACACACACCCATACAATGCGCACCACCCCGTTATGTTTTTCTCACTCCTACTAGTGAATGTAATGTAACACACACGCATACAATGCGCACCACCCCGCGATGTTTTTCAGAAACCTATCCTACATTGCCACTGCATGTTCCCTGACCTCCCCATGCTTACCACCCCGCGGTGCTTTTCTCCATCCTACATTGCCACTCACTGCCTATCCTAACTCAGACCCTCCGATTCACACCACCCAGTGATGTATTTCTCACTCCTACTAGTGAATGTAATGTAACACACACCCATACAATGCGCACCACCCCGTGATGTTTTTCTTACTCCTACTAGTGAATGTAATGTAACACACACCCATACAATGCGCACCACCCCGCGATGTTTTTCAGAAACCTATCCTACATTGCCAATGCATGTTCCCTGACCTCCCGATGCAGACCACCCAGCGGTGCTTTTCTCCATCCTGCATTGCCCCTCACTGCCTATCCTAATTCAGACCCTCCGATTCACACCACCCCGTGATGTTTTTCTCACTCCTACTAGTGAATGTAATGTAACACACACCCATACAATGCGCACCACTCCGTGATGTTTTGCTCACTAATACTAGTGAATGTAATATAACACACACCCATACAATGCGCACCACCCCGCGTTGTTTTTCAGAAACCTATCCTACATTGCCACTGCATGTTCCCTGACCTCCCCATGCTGACCACCCCGCGGTGCTTTTCTCCATCCTATATTGCCACTCACTGCCTCTCCTAATTCAGAACCTCCGATTCACACCACCCCGTGATGTTTTTCTCCCCCCTACTAGTGAATGTAATGTAACACACACCCATAAAATGTGCACCACCCCGCGATGTTTTTCAGAAACCTATCCTACATTGCCACGGCATGTTCCCTGACCTCCCCATGCTGACCACCCCGCGGTGTTTTTCTCCATCCTACATTGCCACTCACTGCCTCTCCTAATTCAGACACTCGGATTTACCCCACCCCGTGATGATTTTCTCACTCCTACTAGTGAATGTAATGTAACACACACCCATACAATGCGCACCACCCCGCGATGTTTTTCAGAAACCTATCCTACATTGGCACTGATTGTTCCCTGACTTCCCCATGCTGACCACCCCGCGGTGATTTTCTGCATCCTACATTGCCACTCACTGCCTATCCTAATTCAGACCCTCCGATTCACACCACCCCGTGATGTTTTTCTCCCTCCTACTAGTGAATGTAATGTAACACACACCCATACAATGCGCACCACCCCGCGATGATTTTCAAAAACCTATCCTACATTGCCACTGCATGTTCCCACACCTCCCCATGCTGACCACCACGCGGTGCTTTTCTCCATCCTACATTGCCACTCACTGCCTATCCTAATTCAAACCCTCCGATTCAAACCACCCCGTGATGTTTTTCTCACTCCTACTAGTGAATGTAATGTAACACACACCCATACAATGCGCACCACCACGTGATATTTTTCAGAAAACTATCCTACATTGCCACTGCATGTTCCCTGACTTCCCCAATGCTGACCACCCCGCGGTGCTTTTATCCATCCTACATTGCCACTCACTGCCTATCCTAATTCAAACCCTCCATTTCACAACACCCCGTGATGTTTTTCTCACTCCTACTAGTGAACGTAATGTAACACACACCCATACAATGCGCACCACCCCGCAATATTTTTCAGAAACCTATCCTACATTGCCAATGCATGTTCCCTGACCTCCCATTACTGACGACCCCGCGGTGCTTTTCTCCATCCTACATTGTCACTCACTGCCATTCCTAATTCAGACCCTCTGATTCACACCCCCCAGTGATGTTTTTCTAACTCATACTAGTGAATGCCATGTAACACACACCCATAAAATGCGCTCCACCCCGTGATGTTTTTCTCACTCCTACTAGTGAATATAATGTAACACACACCCATACAATGCGCACCACCCCGCGATGTTTTTCAGAAACCTATCCTACAGTGCGACTGCATGTTCCCTGACCTCCACATGCTGACCACACCGCGGTGCTTTTCTCCATCCTACATTGCCACTCACTGCCTATCCTAATTCAGACCCTCCGATTCACACCACCCCGTGATGTTTTTCTCACTCCTACTAGTGAATGTAATGTAACACACACCCATACAATGCGCACCACCCCGTGATGTTTTTCTCACTCCTACTAGTGAATGTAATGTAACACACACCCATACAATGCGCACCACCCCGCGATGTTTTTTCAGTATCCTATCCTACAGTGCCACTGCATTTTCCCTGACCTCCCCATGATGACCACCACGCGGTGCTTTTCTCCATCCTACATTGCCACTCAGTGCCTATCCTAATTCAGACCCTCCGATTCACACCACCCCGTGATGTTTTTCTCACTCCTACTAGTGAATGTTATGTAACACACACCCATACAATGTGCACCACCCCGCAATGTTTTTCAGAAACCTATCCTACATTGCCACTGCGTGTTCCCTGACCTCCCCATGCTGACCACCCCTTTGTGCTTTTCTCCATCCTACATTGCCACTCACTGCCTATCCTAATTCAGACCCTCCGATTCACGCCACCCCGTGATGTTTTTCTCACTCCTACTAGTGAATGTAATGTAACACACACCCATACAATGCGCACCACCCCGCGATGTTTTTCAGAAACCTATCCTACATGGCCACTGCATGTTCCCTGACCTCCCCATGCTGACCACCCCGCGGTGCTTTTCTCTATCCTACATTGCCACTCACTGCCGATCCTAATTGAGACCCTCCGATTCACACCACCTCGTGATGTTTTTCTCACTCCTACTACTGAATGTAATGTAACACACACCCATACAATGCGCACCACCCCGTTATGTTTTTCTCACTCCTACTAGTGAATGTAATGTAACACACACGCATACAATGCGCACCACCCCGCGATGTTTTTCAGAAACCTATCCTACATTGCCACTGCATGTTCCCTGACCTCCCCATGCTTACCACCCCGCGGTGCTTTTCTCCATCCTACATTGCCACTCACTGCCTATCCTAATTCAAACCCTCCGATTCAAACCACCCCGTGATGTTTTTCTCACTCCTACTAGTGAATGTAATGTAACACACACCCATACAATGCGCACCACCACGTGATATTTTTCAGAAAACTATCCTACATTGCCACTGCATGTTCCCTGACTTCCCCAATGCTGACCACCCCGCGGTGCTTTTATCCATCCTACATTGCCACTCACTGCCTATCCTAATTCAAACCCTCCATTTCACAACACCCCGTGATGTTTTTCTCACTCCTTCTAGTGAACGTAATGTAACACACACCCATACAATGCGCACCACCCCGCAATATTTTTCAGAAACCTATCCTACATTGCCAATGCATGTTCCCTGACCTCCCATTACTGACGACCCCGCGGTGCTTTTCTCCATCCTACATTGTCACTCACTGCCATTCCTAATTCAGACCCTCTGATTCACACCCCCCAGTGATGTTTTTCTAACTCATACTAGTGAATGCCATGTAACACACACCCATAAAATGCGCTCCACCCCGTGATGTTTTTCTCACTCCTACTAGTGAATATAATGTAACACACACCCATAAAATGCGCACCACCCCGCGATGTTTTTCAGAAACCTATCCTACAGTGCGACTGCATGTTCCCTGACCTCCACATGCTGACCACACCGCGGTGCTTTTCTCCATCCTACATTGCCACTCACTGCCTATCCTAATTCAGACCCTCCGATTCACACCACCCCGTGATGTTTTTCTCACTCCTACTAGTGAATGTAATGTAACACACACCCATACAATGCGCACCACCCCGTGATGTTTTTCTCACTCCTACTAGTGAATGTAATGTAACACACACCCATACAATGCGCACCACCCCGCGATGTTTTTTCAGTATCCTATCCTACAGTGCCACTGCATTTTCCCTGACCTCCCCATGATGACCACCACGCGGTGCTTTTCTCCATCCTACATTGCCACTCACTGCCTATCCTAATTCAGACCCTCCGATTCACACCACCCCGTGATGTTTTTCTCACTCCTACTAGTGAATGTTATGTAACACACACCCATACAATGTGCACCACCCCGCAATGTTTTTCAGAAACCTATCCTACATTGCCACTGCGTGTTCCCTGACATCCCCATGCTGACCACCCCGTTGTGCTTTTCTCCCTCCTACATTGCCACTCACTGCCTATCCTAATTCAGACCCTCCGATTCACGCCACCCCGTGATGTTTTTCTCACTCCTACTAGTGAATGTAATGTAACACACACCCATACAATGCGCACCACCCCGCGATGTTTTTCAGAAACCTATCCTACATGGCCACTGCATGTTCCCTGACCTCCCCATGCTGACCACCCCGCGGTGCTTTTCTCTATCCTACATTGCCACTCACTGCCGATCCTAATTGAGACCCTCCGATTCACACCACCTCGTGATGTTTTTCTCACTCCTACTACTGAATGTAATGTAACACACACCCATACAATGCGCACCACCCTGTTATGTTTTTCTCACTCCTACTAGTGAATGTAATGTAACACACACGCATACAATGCGCACCACCCCGCGATGTTTTTCAGAAACCTATCCTACATTGCCACTGCATGTTCCCTGACCTCCCCATGCTTACCACCCCGCGGTGCTTTTCTCCATCCTACATTGCCACTCACTGCCTATCCTAACTCAGACCCTCCGATTCACACCACCCCGTGATGTATTTCTCACTCCTACTAGTGAATGTAATGTAACACACACCCATACAATGCGCACCACCCCGTGATGTTTTTCTTACTCCTACTAGTGAATGTAATGTAACACACACCCATACAATGCGCACCACCCCGCGATGTTTTTCAGAAACCTATCCTACATTGCCAATGCATGTTCCCTGACCTCCCGATGCAGACCACCCAGCGGTGCTTTTCTCCATCCTGCATTGCCCCTCACTGCCTATCCTAATTCAGACCCTCCGATTCACACCACCCCGTGATGTTTTTCTCACTCCTACTAGTGAATGTAATGTAACACACACCCATACAATGCGCACCACTCCGTGATGTTTTGCTCACTAATACTAGTGAATGTAATATAACACACACCCATACAATGCGCACCACCCCGCGTTGTTTTTCAGAAACCTATCCTACATTGCCACTGCATGTTCCCTGACCTCCCCATGCTGACCACCCCGCGGTGCTTTTCTCCATCCTATATTGCCACTCACTGCCTCTCCTAATTCAGAACCTCCGATTCACACCACACCGTGATGTTTTTCTCACTCCTAATAGTGAATGTAATGTAACACACACCCATACAATGCGCACCACCCCGCGATGTTTTTCTCACTCCTACTAGTGAATGTAATGTAACACACACCCATACAATGCGCACTACCCCGTTATGTTTTTCTCACTCCTACTAGTGAATGTAATGTAACACACACCCATACAATGCGCACCACCCCGCGATGTTTTTCAGAAACCTATCCTACATTGCCACTGCATGTTCGCTGACCACCGCATGCTGAGCAGCCCGCGGTGCTTTTCTCCATCCTACATTGCCACTCACTGCCTATCCTAATTCAGAACTTCCGATTCACACCACCCCGTGATGTTTTTCTCAATCCTACTAGTGAATGTAATGTAACACACACCCATACAATGTGCACCACCCCGCGATGTTTTTCAGAAACCTATCCTACATTGCCACTGCATGTTCCCTGACCTCCCCATACTGACCACCCCGCGGTGCTTTTCTCCATCCTACATTGCCACTCACTGCCTATCCTAATTCAGACCCTCCGATTCACACCACCCCGTGATGTTTTTCTCACTCCTACTAGTGAATGTTATGTAACACACACCCATACAATGCGCCCGACCCCGTGATGTTTTTCTCACTCCTACAAGTGAATGTAATGTAACACACAACCATACAATCCGCACCACCCCGTGATGTTTTTCTCACTCCTACTAGTTAATGTAATGTAACACACACCCATACAATGCGCACCACCCCGCGATGTTTTTCAGAAACCTATCCTACATTGCCGCTTCATGTTCCCTGAGCTCCCCATGCTGACGACCCCGCGGTGCTTTTCTCCATCCTACATTGCCACTCACTGCCTATCCTAATTCAGACCCTCTAATTCACACCCCCCGTGATGTTTTTCTCACTCATACTAGTGAATGTATTGTAACACACACCCATACAATGCACACCACCCCGTGATGTTTTTCTCACTCCTACTAGTGAATGTAATGTAACACACACCCATACAATGCGCACCACCCCGTGATGTTTTTATCACTCCTACTAGTGAATGTAATGTAACACACACCCATACAATGCGCACCACCCCGCGATGTTTTTCAGAAACCTATCCTACATTGCCACTGCATGTAACCTGACCACCCCATGCTGACCACCACGCGGTGCTTTTCTAAATCCTACATTGCCACTCACTGCCTATCCTAATTCAGACCTTCCGATTCACACCACCCCGTGATGTGTTTCTCAATCCTACTAGTGAATATAATGTAACACACACCCATACAATGCGCACCACCCCGCGATGTTTTTCAGAAACCTATCCTACATGGCCACTTCATGTTCCCTGACCTCCCCATGCTGACCACCCCGCGGTGCTTTTCTCTATCCTACATTGCCACTCACTGCCGATCCTAATTGAGACCCTCCGATTCACACCACCTCGTGATGTTTTTCTCACTCCTACTACTGAATGTAATGTAACACACACCCATACAATGCGCACCACCCCGTTATGTTTTTCTCACTCCTACTAGTGAATGTAATGTAACACACACCCATAAAATGCGCACCACCCCGCGATGTTTTTCTCACTCCTACTAGATAATGTAATGTAACACACACGCATACAATGTGCACCACCCCGCGATGTTTTTCAGAATCTTATCCTACATTGCCACTGCATGTTCCGTGACCTCCCCATGCTGACCACACCGCGGTGCTTTTCTCCATCCTACATTGCCACTCACTGCCTATCCTAATTCAGACCCTCCGATTCACACCACCCCGTGATGTATTTCTCACTCCTACTAGTGAATGTAATGTAACACACACACATAGAATGCGCACCACCCCTTGATGTTTTTCTCAATCCTACTAGTGAATGTAATGTAACACACACCCATACAATGCGCACCACCCCGCGATGTTTTTCAGAAACCTATCCTACATTGCCAATGCATGTTCCCTGACCTCCTGATGCTGACCACCCGGTGGTGCTTTTCTCCATCCTACATTGCCCCTCACTGTCTATCCTAATTCAGACCCTCCGATTCACACCACCCCGTGATGTTTTTCTCACTCCTACTAGTGAATGTAATGTAACACACACCCATACAATGCGCACCACCCCGTGATGTTTTGCTCACTAATACTAGTGAATGTAATATAACACACACCCATACAATGCGCACCACCCCGCGTTGTTTTTCAGATACCTATCCTACATTGCCACTGCATTTTCCCTGACCTCCCCATGCTGACCACCCCGCGGTGCTTTTCTCCATCCTATATTGCCACTCACTGCCTCTCCTAATTCAGACCCTCCGATTCACACCACCCCGTGATGTTTTTCTCACTCCTACTAGTGAATGTCATGTAACACACACCCATAAAATGTGCTCCACCCCGTGATGTTTTTCTCACTCCTACTAGTGAATATAATGTAACACACTCCCATACAATGCGCACCACCCCGCGATGTTTTTCAGAAACCTATCCTACATTGCCACTGCTTGTTCCCTGACCTCCACATGCTGACGACCCCGCGGTGCTTTTCTCCATCCTACATTGCCACTCACTGCCTATCTTAATTCAGACCCTCCAATTCACTCCACCCCGTGATGTTTTTCTCACTCCTACTACTGAATGAAATGTAACACACACCCATACAATGCGCACCACCAGCGATGTTTTTCAGAAACCTATATTACATGGCCACTGTATGTTCAGTGACCTCCCCATGCTGACCACCCCGCGGTGCTTTTCTCTATCCTACATTGCCACTCATTGCCGATCCTAATTGAGACCCTCTGATTCACACCACCTCGTGATGTTTTTCTCACTCCTACTACTGAATGTAATATAACACACACCCATACAATGTGCACCACCCCGTTATGTTTTTCTCACTCCTAATAGTGAGTGTAATGTAACACACACCCATACAATGCGCACCACTCCGCGATGTTTTTCTCACTCCTACTAGAGAATGTAATGTAACACACACGCATACAATGCGCACCACACCGCGATGTTTTTCAGAAACCTATCCTACATTGCCAATGCATGTTCCCTGACCTTCCGATGCTGACCACCCTGCGGTGCTTTTCTCCATCCTACATTGCCCCTCACTGCCTATCCTAATTCAGACCCTCCGATTCACACCACCGCGTGATGTTTTTCTCACTCCTACTAGTGAATATAACGTAACACACACCCATACAATGTGCACCACCCCGTGATATTTTGCTCACTGATACTAGTGAATGTAATGTAACACACACCCATACAATGCGCACCACCCCGCTTTGTTTTTCAGAAACCTATCCTACATTGCCACTGCATGTTCCCTGACCTCCCCATGCTGACCACCCCGCGGTGCTTTACTCCATCCTATATTGCCACTCACTGCCTCTGCTAATTCAGACCCTCCGATTCCCACCACCCCGTGATGTTTTTCTCACTCCTACTAGTGAATGTAATGTAACACACACCCATACAATGCGCACCACCCCGCGATGTTTTTCTCACTCCTACTAGTGAATGTAATGTAACACACACCCATACAATGCGCACCATCCCGTGATGTTTTTATCACTCCTAATAGTGAATGTAATGTAACACATACCCATACAATGCGCACCTCCCCGCGATGTTTTTTCAGAAACCTATCCTACATTGCCACTGCATGTTCCCTGACTTCCCCATGCTGACCACCCCGCGGTGCTTTTCTCCATCCTACATTGCCACTCACTGCCTATCCTAATACAGACCTTCTGATTCACACCACCCCGTGATGTTTTTCTCACTCCTACTAGTGAATGTAATGTAACACACACCCATACAATGCGCCCCACCCCGTGAAGTTTTTCTCACTCCTACTGGTGAATGTAATGTAACACACAACCATACAATCCCCACCAACCCGTGATGTTTTTCTCACTCCTACTAGTTAATGTAATGTAACACACACCCATACAATGCGCACCACCCCGCGATGTTTTTCAGAAACCTATCCTACATTGCCACTGCTTGTTTCCTGACCTCCACATGCTGACCACCCCGCTGTGCTTTTCTCCATCCTACATTGCCACTCACTGCCTATCCTAATTCAGACCCTCCGATTCACACCACCCCGTGATGTTTTTCTCACTCCTACTAGTGAATATAATGTAACACACACCCATACAATGCGCACCACCCCGTGATGTTTTTCTCACTCCTACTAGTGAATGTAATGTAACACACACCCATACAATGCGCACCACCCCGCGATGTTTTTCAGTAACCTATCCTACATTGCCACTGCATGTTCCCTGACCTCCCCATGATGACCACCACGCGGTGCTTTTCTTGATCCTACATTGCAACTCACTGCCTATCCTAATTCAGACCCTACGATTCACACCACCCCGTGATGTTTTTCTCACTCCTACTAGTGAATGTTATGTAACACACACCCATACAATGTGCACCACCCCGCAATGTTTTTCAGAAACCTATCCTACATTGCCACTGCATGTTCCCTGACCTCCCCATGCTGACCACCCCGTGGTGCTTTTCTCCATCGTACATTGCCACTCACTGCCTATCCTAATTCAGACACTCCAATTCACTCCACCCCGTGTTGTTTTTCTCACTCCTACTAGTGAATGTAATGTAACACACAACCATACAATCCGCACCACCCCGTGATGTTTTTCTCACTCCTACTAGTTAATGTAATGTAACACACACCCATACAATGCGCACCACCCCGCGATGTTTTTCAGAAACCTATCCTACATTGCCGCTTCATGTTCCCTGAGCTCCCCATGCTGACCACCCCGCGGTGCTTTTCTCCATCCTACATTGCCACTCACTGCCTATCCTAATTCAGAAACTCCGATTCACACCACCCCGTGATGTTTTTCTCACTCCTACTAGTGAATGTAATGTAACACAAACCCACACAATGCGCACCACCCCGTGACGTTTTTCAGAAAACTATCCTACATTGCCACTGCATGTTCCTTGACCTACCCATGCTGACCACCCCGCGGTGCTTTTCTCCATCCTACATTGCCACTCACTGCATATCCTAATTCAGACCCTCTGATTCACACCACCCTGTGATGTTTTTCTCCCCCCTACTAGTGAATGTAATGTAACACACACCCATACAATGTGCACCACCCCGCGATGTTTTTCAGAAACCTATCCTACATTGCCACTGCATGTTCCCTGACCTCCCCATGCTGACCACCCCGCGGTGCTTTTCTCCATCCTACATTGCCACTCACTGCCTCTCCTAATTCAGACACTCGGATTCACCCCACCCCGTGATGTTTTTCTCACTCCTACTAGTGAATGTAATGTAACACACACCCATACAATGCGCACCACCCCACGATGTTTTTCAGAAACCTATCCTACATTGCCACTGCATGTTCCCTGACTTCCCCATGCTGACCACCCCGAGGTGATTTTCTGCATTCTACATTGCCACTCACTGCCTATCCTAATTCAGACCCTCCGATTCACACCACCCCGTGATGTTTTTCTCACTCCTACTAGTGAATGTAATGTAACACACACCCATACAATGCGCACCACCCCGCGATGATTTTCAAAAACCTGTCCTACATTGCCACTGCATGTTCCCAGACCTCCCCATGCTGACCACCACGCGGTGCTTTTCTCCATCCTACATTGCCACTCACTGCCTATCCTAATTCAGACCCTCCGATTCAAACCAAACCGTGATGTTTTTCTCACTCCTACTAGTGAATGTAATGTAACACACACCCATACAATGCGCACGACCACGTGATATTTTTCAGAAAACTATCCTACATTGCCACTGCATGTTCCCTGACTTCCCCAATGCTGACCACCCTGCGGTGCTTTTATCCATCCTACATTGCCACTCACTGCCTATCCTAATTCAGACCCTCCGATTCACACCACCCCGTGATGTTTTTCTCACTCCTACTAGTGAAAGTAATGTAACACAAACCCATATAATGCGCACCACCCCGCGATGTTTTTCAGAAACCTATCCTACATTGCCACTGCATGTTCCCTGACCTCCCCATGCTGACCACCGCGCGGGGCATTTCTCCATCCTACATTGCCACTCACTGCTTAACCTAATTCAGACCCTCCGATTCTCACCACCCCGTGATGTTTTTCTCACTGCTACTAGTGAATGTAATGTAACACACACCCATACAATACGCACCACCCCGTGATGATTTCTTACTCCTACTAGTGAATGTAATGTAACACACACCCATACAATGCGCACCACCCTGTGATGTTTTTCTCACTCCTACTAGTGAATGTAATGTAACACACACCCATACAATGCACACCACCCGCAATGTTTTTCAGAAACCTATCCTACATAGCCACTGCCTGTTCCCTGACCTCCCCTTGCTGACGAGCCCGCGGTGCTTTTCTCCATCCTACATTGTCACTCACTGACATTCCTAATTCAGACCCTCTGATTCACACCACCCAGTGATGTTTTTCTAACTCATACTAGTGAATGTCATGTAACACACACCCATAAAATGCGCTCCACCCCGTGATGTTTTTCTCACTCCTACTAGTGAATATAATGTAACACACACCAATACAATGCGCACCACCCCGCGATGTTTTTCAGAAACCTATCCTACATTGGCACTGCATGTTCCCTGACCTCCACATGCTGACCACCCCGCGGTACTTTTCTCCATCCTACATTGCCACTCACTGCCTATCCTAATTCAGACCCTCCGATTCACACCACCCCGTGATGTTTTTCTCACTCCTACTAGTGAATGTAATGTAACACACACCCATACAATGCGCACCACCCCGTGATGTTTTTCTCACTCCTACTAGTGAATGTAATGTAACACACACCCATACAATGCGCACCACCCCGCGATGTTTTTTCAGTAACCTATCCTACATTGACACTGCATGTTCCCTGACCTCCCCATGCTGACCACCACGCGGTGCTTTTCTCCATCCTACATTGCCCCTCACTGCCTATCCTAATTCAGACCCTCCGATTCACACCACCCCGTGATGTTTTTCTCACTCCTACTAGTGAATGTTATGTAACACACACCCATACAATGTGCACCACCCCGCAATATTTTTCAGCAACCTATCCTACATTGCCACTGCATGTTCCCTGACCTCCCCATGCTGACCACCCCGTGGTGCTTTTCTCCATCCTACATTGCCACTCACTGCCTATCCTAATTCAGACCCTCCGATTCACTCCACCCAGTGATGTTTTTCTCACTCCTACTAGTGAATATAATGTAACACACACCCATACAATGCGCACCACCCCGCGATGTTTTTCAGAAACCTATCCTACATGGCCACTTCATGTTCCCTGACCTCCCCATGCTGACCACCCCGCGGTGCTTTTCTCCATCCTACATTGCCACTCACTGAATATCCTAATTCAGACCCTCTGATTCACACCACCCTGTGATGTTTTTCTCCCCCCTACTAGTGAATGTAATGTAACACACACCCATACAATGTGCACCACCCCGCGATGTTTTTCAGAAACCTATCCTACATTGCCACTGCATGTTCCCTGACCTCCCCATGCTGACCACCCCGCGGTGCTTTTCTCCATCCTACATTGCCACTCACTGCCTCTCCTAATTCAGACACTCGGATTCACCCCACCCCGTGATGTTTTTCTCACTCCTACTAGTGAATGTAATGTAACACACACCCATACAATGCGCACCACCCCACGATGTTTTTCAGAAACCTATCCTACATTGCCACTGCATGTTCCCTGACTTCCCCATGCTGACCACCCCGAGGTGATTTTCTGCATTCTACATTGCCACTCACTGCCTATCCTAATTCAGACCCTCCGATTCACACCACCCCGTGATGTTTTTCTCACTCCTACTAGTGAATGTAATGTAACACACACCCATACAATGCGCACCACCCCGCGATGATTTTCAAAAACCTGTCCTACATTGCCACTGCATGTTCCCAGACCTCCCCATGCTGACCACCACGCGGTGCTTTTCTCCATCCTACATTGCCACTCACTGCCTATCCTAATTCAGACCCTCCGATTCAAACCAAACCGTGATGTTTTTCTCACTCCTACTAGTGAATGTAATGTAACACACACCCATACAATGCGCACGACCACGTGATATTTTTCAGAAAACTATCCTACATTGCCACTGCATGTTCCCTGACTTCCCCAATGCTGACCACCCTGCGGTGCTTTTATCCATCCTACATTGCCACTCACTGCCTATCCTAATTCAGACCCTCCGATTCACACCACCCCGTGATGTTTTTCTCACTCCTACTAGTGAAAGTAATGTAACACAAACCCATATAATGCGCACCACCCCGCGATGTTTTTCAGAAACCTATCCTACATTGCCACTGCATGTTCCCTGACCTCCCCATGCTGACCACCGCGCGGGGCATTTCTCCATCCTACATTGCCACTCACTGCTTAACCTAATTCAGACCCTCCGATTCTCACCACCCCGTGATGTTTTTCTCACTGCTACTAGTGAATGTAATGTAACACACACCCATACAATACGCACCACCCCGTGATGATTTCTTACTCCTACTAGTGAATGTAATGTAACACACACCCATACAATGCGCACCACCCTGTGATGTTTTTCTCACTCCTACTAGTGAATGTAATGTAACACACACCCATACAATGCACACCACCCGCAATGTTTTTCAGAAACCTATCCTACATAGCCACTGCCTGTTCCCTGACCTCCCCTTGCTGACGAGCCCGCGGTGCTTTTCTCCATCCTACATTGTCACTCACTGACATTCCTAATTCAGACCCTCTGATTCACACCACCCAGTGATGTTTTTCTAACTCATACTAGTGAATGTCATGTAACACACACCCATAAAATGCGCTCCACCCCGTGATGTTTTTCTCACTCCTACTAGTGAATATAATGTAACACACACCAATACAATGCGCACCACCCCGCGATGTTTTTCAGAAACCTATCCTACATTGGCACTGCATGTTCCCTGACCTCCACATGCTGACCACCCCGCGGTACTTTTCTCCATCCTACATTGCCACTCACTGCCTATCCTAATTCAGACCCTCCGATTCACACCACCCCGTGATGTTTTTCTCACTCCTACTAGTGAATGTAATGTAACACACACCCATACAATGCGCACCACCCCGTGATGTTTTTCTCACTCCTACTAGTGAATGTAATGTAACACACACCCATACAATGCGCACCACCCCGCGATGTTTTTTCAGTAACCTATCCTACATTGACACTGCATGTTCCCTGACCTCCCCATGCTGACCACCACGCGGTGCTTTTCTCCATCCTACATTGCCCCTCACTGCCTATCCTAATTCAGACCCTCCGATTCACACCACCCCGTGATGTTTTTCTCACTCCTACTAGTGAATGTTATGTAACACACACCCATACAATGTGCACCACCCCGCAATATTTTTCAGCAACCTATCCTACATTGCCACTGCATGTTCCCTGACCTCCCCATGCTGACCACCCCGTGGTGCTTTTCTCCATCCTACATTGCCACTCACTGCCTATCCTAATTCAGACCCTCCGATTCACTCCACCCAGTGATGTTTTTCTCACTCCTACTAGTGAATATAATGTAACACACACCCATACAATGCGCACCACCCCGCGATGTTTTTCAGAAACCTATCCTACATGGCCACTTCATGTTCCCTGACCTCCCCATGCTGACCACCCCGCGGTGCTTTTCTCTATCCTACATTGCCACTCACTGCCGATCCTAATTGAGACCCTCCGATTCACACCACCTCGTGATGTTTTTCTCACTCCTACTACTGAATGTAATGTAACACACACCCATACAATGCGCACCACCCCGTTATGTTTTTCTCACTCCTACTAGTGAATGTAATGTAACACACACCCATAAAATGCGCACCACCCCGCGATGTTTTTCTCACTCCTACTAGATAATGTAATGTAACACACACGCATACAATGTGCACCACCCCGCGATGTTTTTCAGAATCTTATCCTACATTGCCACTGCATGTTCCGTGACCTCCCCATGCTGACCACACCGCGGTGCTTTTCTCCATCCTACATTGCCACTCACTGCCTATCCTAATTCAGACCCTCCGATTCACACCACCCCGTGATGTATTTCTCACTCCTACTAGTGAATGTAATGTAACACACACACATACAATGCGCACCACCCCTTGATATTTTTCTCAATCCTACTAGTGAATGTAATGTAACACACACCCATACAATGCGCACCACCCCGCGATGTTTTTCAGAAACCTATCCTACATTGCCAATGCATGTTCCCTGACCTCCCGATGCTGACCACCCGGTGGTGCTTTTCTCCATCCTACATTGCCCCTCACTGTCTATCCTAATTCAGACCCTCTGATTCACACCACCCCGTGATGTTTTTCTCACACCTAGTAGTGAATGTAATGTAACACACACTCATACAATGCGCACCACCCCGTGATGTTTTGCTCACTAATACTAGTGAATGTAATATAACACACACCCATACAATGCGCACCACCCTGCGTTGTTTTTCAGATACCTATCCTACATTGCCACTGCATGTTCCCTGACCTCCCCATGCTGACCACCCCGCGGTGCTTTTCTCCATCATATATTGCCACTCACTGCCTCTCCTAATTCAGACCCTCCGATTCACACCACCCCGTGATGTTTTTCTCACTCCTACTAGTGAATGTCATGTAACACACACCCATAAAATGTGCTCCACCCCGTGATGTTTTTCTCAGTCCTACTAGTGAATGTAATGTAACATACTCCCATACAATGCGCACCACCCCGCGATGTTTTTCAGAAACCTATCCTACATTGCCACTGCTTGTTCCCTGACCTCCACATGCTGACGACCCCGCGGTGCTTTTCTCCATCCTACATTGCCACTCACTGCCTATCCTAATTCAGACCCTCCGATTCACACCACCCCGTGATGTTTTTCTCACTCCTACTAGTGAATGTAATGTAACACACACCCATACAATGCGCACCACCCCGTGATGTTTTTCTCACTCCTACTAGTGAATGTAATATAACACACACCCATACAATGCGCACCACCCCGCGATGTTTTTCAGTAACCTATCCTACATTGCCACTGCATGTTCCCTGACCTCCCCATGATGACCACCACGCGGTGCTTTTCTCGATCCTACATTGCCACTCACTGCCTATCCTAATTCAGACCCTCCGATTCACACCACCCCGTGATGTTTTTCTCACTCCTACTAGTGAATGTTATGTAACACACACCCATACAATGTGCACCACCCCGCAATGTTTTTCAGAAACCTATCCTACCGTGCCACTGCATGTTCCCTGACCTCCCCATGCTGACCACCCCGTGGTGCTTTTCTCCATCCTACATTGCCACTCACTGCCTATCCTAATTCAGACCCTCCAATTCACTCCACCCCGTGATGTTTTTCTCACTCCTACTACTGAATGTAATGTAACACACACCCATACAATGCGCACCACCCGCGATGTTTTTCAGAAACCTATATTACATGGCCACTGTATGTTCAGTGACCTCCCCATGCTGACGACCCCGCGGTGCTTTTCTCTATCCTACATTGCCACTCACTGCCGATCCTAATTGAGACCCTCTGATTCACACCACCTCGTGATGTTTTTCTCACTCCTACTACTGAATGTAATGTAACACACACCCATACAATGTGCACCACCCCGTTATGTTTTTCTCACTCCTAATAGTGAATGTAATGTAACACACACCCATACAATGCGCACCACCCCGCGATGTTTTTCTCACTCCTACTAGAGAATGTAATGTAACACACACGCATACAATGCGCACCACACCGTGATGTTTTTCAGAAACCTATCCTACATTGCCAAAGCATGTTCCCTGACCTCCCGATGCTGACCACCCTGCGGTGCTTTTCTGGATCCTACATTGCCCCTCACTGCCTATCCTAATTCAGACCCTCCGATTCACACCACCGCGTGATGTTTTTCTCACTCCTACTAGTGAATGTAACGTAACACACACCCATACAATGCGCACCACCCCGAGATGTTTTGCTCACTAATACTAGTGAATGTAATGTAACACACACCCATACAATGCGCACCACCCCGCTTTGTTTTTCAGAAACCTATCCTACATTGCCACTGCATGTTCCCTGACCTCCCCATGCTGACCACCCCGCGGTGCTTTTCTCCATCCTATATTGCCACTCACTGCCTCTCCTAATTCAGACCCTCCGATTCACACCACCCCGTGATGTTTTTCTCACTCCTAGTAGTGAATGTAATGTAACACACACCCATACAATGCGCACCACCCCGCGATGTTTTTCTCACTCCTACTAGTGAATGTAATGTAACACACACCCATACAATGCGCACTACCCCGTGATGTTTTTCCCACTCCTACAAGTGAATGTAAGGTAACACACACCATACAATGCGCACCACCCCGCGATGTTTTTCAGAAACCTATCCTACATTGCCACTGCATGTTCCCTGACCTCCCCATGCTGACCACCCCGCGGTGCTTTTCTCTATCCTACATTGCCACTCACTGCCGATCCTAATTGAGACCCTCTGATTCACACCACCTCGTGATGTTTTTCTCACTCCTACTACTGAATGTAATGTAACACACACCCATACAATGCGCACCACCCCGTTATGTTTTTCTCACTCCTACTAGTGAATGTAATGTAACACACACCCATACAATGCGCACCACCCCGCGATGTTTTTCTCACTCCTACTAGATAATGTAATGTAACACACACCCATACAATGCGCACCACCCCGTTATGTTTTTCTCACTCCTACTAGTGAATGTAATGTAACACACACCCATACAATGTGCACCACCCCGCGATGTTTTTCAGAATCTTATCCTACATTGCCACTGCATGTTCCGTGACCTCCCCATGCTGACCACACCGCGGTGCTTTTCTCCATCCTACATTGCCACTCACTGCCTATCCTAATTCAGACCCTCCAATTCACTCCACCCCGTGATGTTTTTCTCACTCCTACTTCTGAATGTAATGTAACACACACCCATACAATGTGCACCACCACGTGATGTTTTTCTCACTCCTACTAGTGAATGTAATGTAACACACACCCATACAATGTGCACCACCCCGCAATGTTTTTCAGAAACCTATCCTACCGTGCCACTGCATGTTCCCTGACCTCCCCATGCTGACCACCCCGTGGTGCTTTTCTCCATCCTACATTGCCACTCACTGCCTATCCTAATTCAGACCCTCCAATTCACTGCACCCCGTGATGCTTTTCTCACTTCTACTAGTGAATGTAATGTAACACACACCCATACATTGTGCACCACCACGTGATGTTTTTCTCACTCCTACTAGTGAATGTAATGTAACACACACCCATACAATGTGCACCACCCCGCAATGTTTTTCAGAAACCTATCCTACCGTGCCACTGCATGTTCCCTGACCTCCCCATGCTGACCACCCCGTGGTGCTTTTCTCCATGCTACATTGCCAGTCACTGCCTATCCTAATTCAGACCCTCCAATTCACTCCACCCCGTGATGTTTTTCTCACTCCTACTACTGAATGTAATGTAACACACACACATACAATGCGCACCACCCCTTGATGTTTTTCTCACTCCTACTAGTGAATGTAATGTAACACACACCCATACAATGCGCACCACCCCGCGATGTTTTTCAGAAACCTATCCTACATTGCCAATGCATGTTCCCTGACCTCCCGATGCTGACCACCCGGCGGTGCTTTTCTCCATCCTACATTGCCCCTCACTGTCTATCCTAATTCAGACCCTCCGATTCACACCACCCCGTGATGTTTTTCTCACTCCTACTAGTGAATGTAATGTAACACACACCCATACAATGCGCACCACCCCGTGATGTTTTGCTCACTAATACTAGTGAATGTAATATAACACACACCCATACAATGCGCACCACCCCGCGTTGATTTTCAGATAACTATCCTACATTGCCACTGCATGTTCCCTGACCTCCCCATGCTGACCACCCCGCGGTGCTTTTCTCCATCCTATATTGCCACTCACTGCCTCTCCTAATTCAGACCCTCCGATTCACACCACCCCGTGATGTTTTTCTCACTCCTACTAGTGAATGTCATGTAACACACACCCATAAAATGTGCTCCACCCCGTGATGTTTTTCTCACTCCTACTAGTGAATATAATGTAACACACACCCATACAATGCGCACCACCCCGCGATGTTTTTCAGTAACCTATCCTACATTGCCACTGCATGTTCCCTGACCTCCCCATGATGACCACCACGCGGTGCTTTTCTCGATCCTACATTGCCACTCACTGCCTATCCTAATTCAGACCCTCCGATTCACACCACCGCGTGATGTTTTTCTCACTCCTACTAGTGAATGTTATGTAACACACACCCATACAATGCGCACCACCCCGCGATGATTTTCTCACTCCTACTAGAGAATGTAATGTAACACACACGCATACAATGCGCAGCACCCCGCGATGTTTTTCAGAAACCTATCCTACATTGCCAATGCATGTTCCCTGACCTCCCGATGCTGACCACCCTGCGGTGCTTTTCTCCATCCTACATTGCCCCTCACTGCCTATCCTAATTCAGACCCTCCGATTCACACCACCGCGTGATGTTTTTCTCACTCCTACTAGTGAATGTAACGTAACACACACCCATAAAATGCGCACCACCCCGTGATATTTTGCTCACTAATACTAGTGAATGTAATGTAACACCCACCCATACAATGCGCACCACCCCGGTTTGTTTTTCAGAAACCTATCCTACATTGCCACTGCATGTTCCCTGACCTCCCCATGCTGACCACCCCGCGGTGCTTTTCTCCATCCTATATTGCCACTCACTGCCTCTCCTAATTCAGACCCTCCGATTCACACCACCCCGTGATGTTTTTCTCACTCCTACTAGTGAATGTAATGTAACACACACCCATACAATGCGCACCACCCCGCGATGTTTTTCTCACTCCTACTAGTGAATGTAATGTAACACACACCCATACAATGGGCACTACCTCGTGATGTTTTTCCCACTCCTACAAGTGAATGTAAGGTAACACACACCATACAATGCGCACCACCCCGCGATGTTTTTCAGAAACCTATCCTACTTTGCCACTGCATGTTCCCTGACCTCACCATGCTGACCACCACGTGGTGCTTTTCTCCATCCTACATTGCCACTCACTGCCTATCCTAATTCAGACCCTCCGATTCACACCACCCCGTGATGTTTTTCTCACTCCTACTAGTGAATGTAATGTAACACACACCCATACAATGTGCAACACCCCGTGATGTTTTTCAGAATCCTATCCTACATTGCCACTGCATGTTCCCTGACCTCCCCATGCTGACCACCCCGCGGTGCTTTTCTCCCTCCTACATTGCCACTCACTGCCTATCCTAATTCAGACCCTCCGATTCACACCACCGCGTGATGTTTTTCTCACTCCTACTAGTGAATGTAATGTAACACACACCCATACAATGCGCACCACCCCGTGATGTTTTTCTCACTCCTACTAGTGAATGTAATGAACACACACCCACACAATGCGCACCACCCCGCGATGTTTTTCAGAAACCTATCCTACATTGCCACAGCATGTTCCCTGACCTCCCTATGCTGACGACCCCGCGGTGCTTTTCTGCATCCTACATTGCCACTCACTGCCTATCCTAATTCAGACCCTCTGATTCACACCCCCCGGGATGTTTTTCTCACTCATACTAGTGAATGTAATGTAACACACACCCATACAATGCACACCACCCCGTGATGTTTTTCTCACTCCTACTAGTGAATGTAATGTAACACACACCCATACAAAGCGCACCATCCCGTGATGTTTTTATCACTCCTAATAGTGAATGTAATGTAACACATGCCCATACAATGCGCACCTCCCCGCGATGTTTTTCAGAAACCTATCCTACATTGCCACTGCATGTTCCCTGACTTCCCCATGCTGACCACCCCGCGGTGCTTTTCTCCATCCTACATTGCCACTCACTGCCTATCCTAATTCAGACCCTCTGATTCACACCACCCCGTGATGTTTTTCTCACTCCTACTAGTGAATGTAATGTAACACACACCCATACAATGCGCCCCAGCCCGTGATGTTTTTCTCACTCCTACTGGTGAATGTAATGTAACACACAACCATACAATCCCCTCCAACCCGTGATGTTTTTCTCACTCCTACTAGTTAATGTAATGTAACACACACCCATACAATGCGCACCACCCCGCGATGTTTTTCAGAAACCTATCCTACATTGCCACTGCTTGTTCCCTGACCTCCACATGCTGACCACCCCGCTGTGCTTTTCTCCATCCTACATTGCCACTCACTGCCTATCCTAATTCAGACCCTCCGATTCACACCACCCCGTGATGTTTTTCTCACTCCTACTAGTGAATATAATGTAACACACACCCATACAATGCGCACCACCCCGTGATGTTTTTCTCACTCCTACTAGTGAATGTAATGTAACACACACCCATACAATGCGCACCACCCCGCGATGTTTTTCAGTAACCCATCCTACATTGCCACTGCATGTTCCCTGACCTCCCCATGATGACCACCACGCGGTGCTTTTCTTGATCCTACATTGCAACTCACTGCCTATCCTAATTCAGACCCTCCGATTCACACCACCCGTGATGTTTTTCTCACTCCTACTAGTGAATGTTATGTAACACACACCCATACAATGTGCACCACCGCGCAATGTTTTTCAGAAACCTATCCTACATTGCCACTGCATGTTCCCTGACCTCCCCATGCTGACCACCCCGTGGTGCTTTTCTCCATCGTACATTGCCACTCACTGCCTATCCTAATTCAGACACTCCAATTCACTCCACCCCGTGTTGTTTTTCTCACTCCTACTAGTGAATGTAATGTAACACACACCCATACAATGCGCCCCACCCCGTGATGTTTTTCTCACTCCTACTAGTGAATGTAATGTAACACACACCCATACAATGCGCACGACCACGTGATATTTTTCAGAAAACTATCCTACATTGCCACTGCATGTTCCCTGACTTCCCCAATGCTGACCACCCTGCGGTGCTTTTATCCATCCTACATTGCCACTCACTGCCTATCCTAATTCAGACCCTCCGATTCACACCACCCCGTGATGTTTTTCTCACTCCTACTAGTGAAAGTAATGTAACACAAACCCATATAATGCGCACCACCCCGCGATGTTTTTCAGAAACCTATCCTACATTGCCACTGCATGTTCCCTGACCTCCCCATGCTGACCACCGCGCGGGGCATTTCTCCATCCTACATTGCCACTCACTGCTTAACCTAATTCAGACCCTCCGATTCTCACCACCCCGTGATGTTTTTCTCACTGCTACTAGTGAATGTAATGTAACACACACCCATACAATACGCACCACCCCGTGATGATTTCTTACTCCTACTAGTGAATGTAATGTAACACACACCCATACAATGCGCACCACCCTGTGATGTTTTTCTCACTCCTACTAGTGAATGTAATGTAACACACACCCATACAATGCACACCACCCGCAATGTTTTTCAGAAACCTATCCTACATAGCCACTGCCTGTTCCCTGACCTCCCCTTGCTGACGAGCCCGCGGTGCTTTTCTCCATCCTACATTGACACTCACTGACATTCCTAATTCAGACCCTCTGATTCACACCACCCAGTGATGTTTTTCTAACTCATACTAGTGAATGTCATGTAACACACACCCATAAAATGCGCTCCACCCCGTGATGTTTTTCTCACTCCTACTAGTGAATATAATGTAACACACACCAATACAATGCGCACCACCCCGCGATGTTTTTCAGAAACCTATCCTACATTGGCACTGCATGTTCCCTGACCTCCACATGCTGACCACCCCGCGGTACTTTTCTCCATCCTACATTGCCACTCACTGCCTATCCTAATTCAGACCCTCCGATTCACACCACCCCCTGATGTTTTTCTCACTCCTACTAGTGAATGTAATGTAACACACACCCATACAATGCGCACCACCCCGTGATGTTTTTCTCACTCCTACTAGTGAATGTAATGTAACACACACCCATACAATGCGCACCACCCCGCGATGTTTTTTCAGTAACCTATCCTACATTGACACTGCATGTTCCCTGACCTCCCCATGTTGACCACCACGCGGTGCTTTTCTCCATCCTACATTGCCCCTCACTGCCTATCCTAATTCAGACCCTCCGATTCACACCACCCCGTGATGTTTTTCTCACTCCTACTAGTGAATGTTATGTAACACACACCCATACAATGTGCACCACCCCGCAATATTTTTCAGCAACCTATCCTACATTGCCACTGCATGTTCCCTGACCTCCCCATGCTGACCACCCCGTGGTGCTTTTCTCCATCCTACATTGCCACTCACTGCCTATCCTAATTCAGACCCTCCGATTCACTCCACCCAGTGATGTTTTTCTCACTCCTACTAGTGAATATAATGTAACACACACCCATACAATGCGCACCACCCCGCGATGTTTTTCAGAAACCTATCCTACATGGCCACTTCATGTTCCCTGACCTCCCCATGCTGACCACCCCGCGGTGCTTTTCTCTATCCTACATTGCCACTCACTGCCGATCCTAATTGAGACCCTCCGATTCACACCACCTCGTGATGTTTTTCTCACTCCTACTACTGAATGTAATGTAACACACACCCATACAATGCGCACCACCCCGTTATGTTTTTCTCACTCCTACTAGTGAATGTAATGTAACACACACCCATAAAATGCGCACCACCCCGCGATGTTTTTCTCACTCCTACTAGATAATGTAATGTAACACACACGCATACAATGTGCACCACCCCGCGATGTTTTTCAGAATCTTATCCTACATTGCCACTGCATGTTCCGTGACCTCCCCATGCTGACCACACCGCGGTGCTTTTCTCCATCCTACATTGCCACTCACTGCCTATCCTAATTCAGACCCTCCGATTCACACCACCCCGTGATGTATTTCTCACTCCTACTAGTGAATGTAATGTAACACACACACATACAATGCGCACCACCCCTTGATATTTTTCTCAATCCTACTAGTGAATGTAATGTAACACACACCCATACAATGCGCACCACCCCGCGATGTTTTTCAGAAACCTATCCTACATTGCCAATGCATGTTCCCTGACCTCCCGATGCTGACCACCCGGTGGTGCTTTTCTCCATCCTACATTGCCCCTCACTGTCTATCCTAATTCAGACCCTCCGATTCACACCACCCCGTGATGTTTTTCTCACACCTACTAGTGAATGTAATGTAACACACACTCATACAATGCGCACCACCCCGTGATGTTTTGCTCACTAATACTAGTGAATGTAATATAAGAAACACCCATACAATGCGCACCACCCTGCGTTGTTTTTCAGATACCTATCCTACATTGCCACTGCATGTTCCCTGACCTCCCCATGCTGACCACCCCGCGGTGCTTTTCTCCATCCTATATTGCCACTCACTGCCTCTCCTAATTCAGACCCTCCGATTCACACCACCCCGTGATGTTTTTCTCACTCCTACTAGTGAATGTCATGTAACACACACCCATAAAATGTGCTCCACCCCGTGATGTTTTTCTCAGTCCTACTAGTGAATGTAATGTAACACACTCCCATACAATGCGCACCACCCCGCGATGTTTTTCAGAAACCTATCCTACATTGCCACTGCTTGTTCCCTGACCTCCACATGCTGACGACCCCGCGGTGCTTTTCTCCATCCTACATTGCCACTCACTGCCTATCCTAATTCAGACCCTCCGATTCACACCACCCCGTGATGTTTTTCTCACTCCTACTAGTGAATGTAATGTAACACACACCCATACAATGCGCACCACCCCGTGATGTTTTTCTCACTCCTACTAGTGAATGTAATATAACACACACCCATACAATGCGCACCACCCCGCGATGTTTTTCAGTAACCTATCCTACATTGCCACTGCATGTTCCCTGACCTCCCCATGATGACCACCACGCGGTGCTTTTCTCGATCCTACATTGCCACTCACTGCCTATCCTAATTCAGACCCTCCGATTCACACCACCCCGTGATGTTTTTCTCACTCCTACTAGTGAATGTTATGTAACACACACCCATACAATGTGCACCACCCCGCAATGTTTTTCAGAAACCTATCCTACCGTGCCACTGCATGTTCCCTGACCTCCCCATGCTGACCACCCCGTGGTGCTTTTCTCCATCCTACATTGCCACTCACTGCCTATCCTAATTCAGACCCTCCAATTCACTCCACCCCGTGATGTTTTTCTCACTCCTACTACTGAATGTAATGTAACACACACCCATACAATGCGCACCACCCGCGATGTTTTTCAGAAACCTATATTACATGGCCACTGTATGTTCAGTGACCTCCCCATGCTGACGACCCCGCGGTGCTTTTCTCTATCCTACATTGCCACTCACTGCCGATCCTAATTGAGACCCTCTGATTCACACCACCTCGTGATGTTTTTCTCACTCCTACTACTGAATGTAATGTAACACACACCCATACAATGTGCACCACCCCGTTATGTTTTTCTCACTCCTAATAGTGAATGTAATGTAACACACACCCATACAATGCGCACCACCCCGCGATGTTTTTCTCACTCCTACTAGAGAATGTAATGTAACACACACGCATACAATGCGCACCACACCGTGATGTTTTTCAGAAACCTATCCTACATTGCCAAAGCATGTTCCCTGACCTCCCGATGCTGACCACCCTGCGGTGCTTTTCTGGATCCTACATTGCCCCTCACTGCCTATCCTAATTCAGACCCTCCGATTCACACCACCGCGTGATGTTTTTCTCACTCCTACTAGTGAATGTAACGTAACACACACCCATACAATGCGCACCACCCCGAGATGTTTTGCTCACTAATACTAGTGAATGTAATGTAACACACACCCATACAATGCGCACCACCCCGCTTTGTTTTTCAGAAACCTATCCTACATTGCCACTGCATGTTCCCTGACCTCCCCATGCTGACCACCCCGCGGTGCTTTTCTCCATCCTATATTGCCACTCACTGCCTCTCCTAATTCAGACCCTCCGATTCACACCACCCCGTGATGTTTTTCTCACTCCTAGTAGTGAATGTAATGTAACACACACCCATACAATGCGCACCACCCCGCGATGTTTTTCTCACTCCTACTAGTGAATGTAATGTAACACACACCCATACAATGCGCACTACCCCGTGATGTTTTTCCCACTCCTACAAGTGAATGTAAGGTAACACACACCATACAATGCGCACCACCCCGCGATGTTTTTCAGAAACCTATCCTACATTGCCACTGCATGTTCCCTGACCTCCCCATGCTGACCACCCCGCGGTGCTTTTCTCTATCCTACATTGCCACTCACTGCCGATCCTAATTGAGACCCTCTGATTCACACCACCTCGTGATGTTTTTCTCACTCCTACTATTGAATGTAATGTAACACACACCCATACAATGCGCACCACCCCGTTATGTTTTTCTCACTCCTACTAGTGAATGTAATGTAACACACACCCATACAATGCGCACCACCCCGCGATGTTTTTCTCACTCCTACTAGATAATGTAATGTAACACACACCCATACAATGCGCACCACCCCGTTATGTTTTTCTCACTCCTACTAGTGAATGTAATGTAACACACACCCATACAATGTGCACCACCCCGCGATGTTTTTCAGAATCTTATTCTACATTGCCACTGCATGTTCCGTGACCTCCCCATGCTGACCACACCGCGGTGCTTTTCTCCATCCTACATTGCCACTCACTGCCTATCCTAATTCAGACCCTCCAATTCACTCCACCCCGTGATGTTTTTCTCACTCCTACTTCGAATGTAATGTAACACACACCCATACAATGTGCACCACCACGTGATGTTTTTCTCACTCCTACTAGTGAATGTAATGTAACACACACCCATACAATGTGCACCACCCCGCAATGTTTTTCAGAAACCTATCCTACCGTGCCACTGCATGTTCCCTGACCTCCCCATGCTGACCACCCCGTGGTGCTTTTCTCCATCCTACATTGCCACTCACTGCCTATCCTAATTCAGACCCTCCAATTCACTGCACCCCGTGATGCTTTTCTCACTTCTACTAGTGAATGTAATGTAACACACACCCATACATTGTGCACCACCACCTGATGTTTTTCTCACTCCTACTAGTGAATGTAATGTAACACACACCCATACAATGTGCACCACCCCGCAATGTTTTTCAGAAACCTATCCTACCGTGCCACTGCATGTTCCCTGACCTCCCCATGCTGACCACCCCGTGGTGCTTTTCTCCATGCTACATTGCCACTCACTGCCTATCCTAATTCAGACCCTCCAATTCACTCCACCCCGTGATGTTTTTCTCACTCCTACTACTGAATGTAATGTAACACACACACATACAATGCGCACCACCCCTTGATGTTTTTCTCACTCCTACTAGTGAATGTAATGTAACACACACCCATACAATGCGCACCACCCCGCGATGTTTTTCAGAAACCTATCCTACATTGCCAATGCATGTTCCCTGACCTCCCGATGCTGACCACCCGGCGGTGCTTTTCTCCATCCTACATTGCCCCTCACTGTCTATCCTAATTCAGACCCTCCGATTCACACCACCCCGTGATGTTTTTCTCACTCCTACTAGTGAATGTAATGTAACACACACCCATACAATGCGCACCACCCCGTGATGTTTTGCTCACTAATACTAGTGAATGTAATATAACACACACCCATACAATGCGCACCACCCCGCGTTGATTTTCAGATAACTATCCTACATTGCCACTGCATGTTCCCTGACCTCCCCATGCTGACCACCCCGCGGTGCTTTTCTCCATCCTATATTGCCACTCACTGCCTCTCCTAATTCAGACCCTCCGATTCACACCACCCCGTGATGTTTTTCTCACTCCTACTAGTGAATGTCATGTAACACACACCCATAAAATGTGCTCCACCCCGTGATGTTTTTCTCACTCCTACTAGTGAATATAATGTAACACACACCCATACAATGCGCACCACCCCGCGATGTTTTTCAGTAACCTATCCTACATTGCCACTGCATGTTCCCTGACCTCCCCATGATGACCACCACGCGGTGCTTTTCTCGATCCTACATTGCCACTCACTGCCTATCCTAATTCAGACCCTCCGATTCACACCACCGCGTGATGTTTTTCTCACTCCTACTAGTGAATGTTATGTAACACACACCCATACAATGCGCACCACCCCGCGATGATTTTCTCACTCCTACTAGAGAATGTAATGTAACACACACGCATACAATGCGCAGCACCCCGCGATGTTTTTCAGAAACCTATCCTACATTGCCAATGCATGTTCCCTGACCTCCCGATGCTGACCACCCTGCGGTGCTTTTCTCCATCCTACATTGCCCCTCACTGCCTATCCTAATTCAGACCCTCCGATTCACACCACCGCGTGATGTTTTTCTCACTCCTACTAGTGAATGTAACGTAACACACACCCATAAAATGCGCACCACCCCGTGATATTTTGCTCACTAATACTAGTGAATGTAATGTAACACACACCCATACAATGCGCACCACCCCGCTTTGTTTTTCAGAAACCTATCCTACATTGCCACTGCATGTTCCCTGACCTCCCCATGCTGACCACCCCGCGGTGCTTTTCTCCATCCTATATTGCCACTCACTGCCTCTCCTAATTCAGACCCTCCGATTCACACCACCCCGTGATGTTTTTCTCACTCCTACTAGTGAATGTAATGTAACACACACCCATACAATGCGCACCACCCCGCGATGTTTTTCTCACTCCTACTAGTGAATGTAATGTAACACACACCCATACAATGGGCACTACCTCGTGATGTTTTTCCCACTCCTACAAGTGAATGTAAGGTAACACACACCATACAATGCGCACCACCCCGCGATGTTTTTCAGAAACCTATCCTACTTTGCCACTGCATGTTCCCTGACCTCACCATGCTGACCACCACGTGGTGCTTTTCTCCATCCTACATTGCCACTCACTGCCTATCCTAATTCAGACCCTCCGATTCACACCACCCCGTGATGTTTTTCTCACTCCTACTAGTGAATGTAATGTAACACACACCCATACAATGTGCAACACCCCGTGATGTTTTTCAGAATCCTATCCTACATTGCCACTGCATGTTCCCTGACCTCCCCATGCTGACCACCCCGCGGTGCTTTTCTCCCTCCTACATTGCCACTCACTGCCTATCCTAATTCAGACCCTCCGATTCACACCACCGCGTGATGTTTTTCTCACTCCTACTAGTGAATGTAATGTAACACACACCCATACAATGCGCACCACCCCGTGATGTTTTTCTCACTCCTACTAGTGAATGTAATGAACACACACCCACACAATGCGCACCACCCCGCGATGTTTTTCAGAAACCTATCCTACATTGCCACAGCATGTTCCCTGACCTCCCTATGCTGACGACCCCGCGGTGCTTTTCTGCATCCTACATTGCCACTCACTGCCTATCCTAATTCAGACCCTCTGATTCACACCCCCCGGGATGTTTTTCTCACTCATACTAGTGAATGTAATGTAACACACACCCATACAATGCACACCACCCCGTGATGTTTTTCTCACTACTACTAGTGAATGTAATGTAACACACACCCATACAAAGCGCACCATCCCGTGATGTTTTTATCACTCCTAATAGTGAATGTAATGTAACACATGCCCATACAATGCGCACCTCCCCGCGATGTTTTTCAGAAACCTATCCTACATTGCCACTGCATGTTCCCTGACTTCCCCATGCTGACCACCCCGCGGTGCTTTTCTCCATCCTACATTGCCACTCACTGCCTATCCTAATTCAGACCCTCTGATTCACACCACCCCGTGATGTTTTTCTCACTCCTACTAGTGAATGTAATGTAACACACACCCATACAATGCGCCCCAGCCCGTGATGTTTTTCTCACTCCTACTGGTGAATGTAATGTAACACACAACCATACAATCCCCACCAACCCGTGATGTTTTTCTCACTCCTACTAGTTAATGTAATGTAACACACACCCATACAATGCGCACCACCCCGCGATGTTTTTCAGAAACCTATCCTACATTGCCACTGCTTGTTCCCTGACCTCCACATGCTGACCACCCCGCTGTGCTTTTCTCCATCCTACATTGCCACTCACTGCCTATCCTAATTCAGACCCTCCGATTCACACCACCCCGTGATGTTTTTCTCACTCCTACTAGTGAATATAATGTAACACACACCCATACAATGCGCACCACCCCGTGATGTTTTTCTCACTCCTACTAGTGAATGTAATGTAACACACACCCATACAATGCGCACCACCCCGCGATGTTTTTCAGTAACCCATCCTACATTGCCACTGCATGTTCCCTGACCTCCCCATGATGACCACCACGCGGTGCTTTTCTTGATCCTACATTGCAACTCACTGCCTATCCTAATTCAGACCCTCCGATTCACACCACCCCGTGATGTTTTTCTCACTCCTACTAGTGAATGTTATGTAACACACACCCATACAATGTGCACCACCCCGCAATGTTTTTCAGAAACCTATCCTACCGTGCCACTGCATGTTCCCTGACCTCCCCATGCTGACCACCCCGTGGTGCTTTTCTCCATCCTACATTGCCACTCACTGCCTATCCTAATTCAGACCCTCCAATTCACTCCACCCCGTGATGTTTTTCTCACTCCTACTACTGAATGTAATGTAACACACACCCATACAATGCGCACCACCCGCGATGTTTTTCAGAAACCTATATTACATGGCCACTGTATGTTCAGTGACCTCCCCATGCTGACGACCCCGCGGTGCTTTTCTCTATCCTACATTGCCACTCACTGCCGATCCTAATTGAGACCCTCTGATTCACACCACCTCGTGATGTTTTTCTCACTCCTACTACTGAATGTAATGTAACACACACCCATACAATGTGCACCACCCCGTTATGTTTTTCTCACTCCTAATAGTGAATGTAATGTAACACACACCCATACAATGCGCACCACCCCGCGATGTTTTTCTCACTCCTACTAGAGAATGTAATGTAACACACACGCATACAATGCGCACCACACCGTGATGTTTTTCAGAAACCTATCCTACATTGCCAAAGCATGTTCCCTGACCTCCCGATGCTGACCACCCTGCGGTGCTTTTCTGGATCCTACATTGCCCCTCACTGCCTATCCTAATTCAGACCCTCCGATTCACACCACCGCGTGATGTTTTTCTCACTCCTACTAGTGAATGTAACGTAATACACACCCATACAATGCGCACCACCCCGAGATGTTTTGCTCACTAATACTAGTGAATGTAATGTAACACACACCCATACAATGCGCACCACCCCGCTTTGTTTTTCAGAAACCTATCCTACATTGCCACTGCATGTTCCCTGACCTCCCCATGCTGACCACCCCGCGGTGCTTTTCTCCATCCTATATTGCCACTCACTGCCTCTCCTAATTCAGACCCTCCGATTCACACCACCCCGTGATGTTTTTCTCACTCCTAGTAGTGAATGTAATGTAACACACACCCATACAATGCGCACCACCCCGCGATGTTTTTCTCACTCCTACTAGTGAATGTAATGTAACACACACCCATACAATGCGCACTACCCCGTGATGTTTTTCCCACTCCTACAAGTGAATGTAAGGTAACACACACCATACAATGCGCACCACCCCGCGATGTTTTTCAGAAACCTATCCTACATTGCCACTGCATGTTCCCTGACCTCCCCATGCTGACCACCCCGCGGTGCTTTTCTCTATCCTACATTGCCACTCACTGCCGATCCTAATTGAGACCCTCTGATTCACACCACCTCGTGATGTTTTTCTCACTCCTACTACTGAATGTAATTTAACACACACCCATACAATGCGCACCACCCCGTTATGTTTTTCTCACTCCTACTAGTGAATGTAATGTAACACACACCCATACAATGCGCACCACCCCGCGATGTTTTTCTCACTCCTACTAGATAATGTAATGTAACACACACCCATACAATGCGCACCACCCCGTTATGTTTTTCTCACTCCTACTAGTGAATGTAATGTAACACACACCCATACAATGTGCACCACCCCGCGATGTTTTTCAGAATCTTATTCTACATTGCCACTGCATGTTCCGTGACCTCCCCATGCTGACCACACCGCGGTGCTTTTCTCCATCCTACATTGCCACTCACTGCCTATCCTAATTCAGACCCTCCAATTCACTCCACCCCGTGATGTTTTTCTCACTCCTACTTCTGAATGTAATGTAACACACACCCATACAATGTGCACCACCACGTGATGTTTTTCTCACTCCTACTAGTGAATGTAATGTAACACACACCCATACAATGTGCACCACCCCGCAATGTTTTTCAGAAACCTATCCTACCGTGCCACTGCATGTTCCCTGACCTCCCCATGCTGACCACCCCGTGGTGCTTTTCTCCATCCTACATTGCCACTCACTGCCTATCCTAATTCAGACCCTCCAATTCACTGCACCCCGTGATGCTTTTCTCACTTCTACTAGTGAATGTAATGTAACACACACCCATACATTGTGCACCACCACGTGATGTTTTTCTCACTCCTACTAGTGAATGTAATGTAACACACACCCATACAATGTGCACCACCCCGCAATGTTTTTCAGAAACCTATCCTACCGTGCCACTGCATGTTCCCTGACCTCCCCATGCTGACCACCCCGTGGTGCTTTTCTCCATGCTACATTGCCACTCACTGCCTATCCTAATTCAGACCCTCCAATTCACTCCACCCCGTGATGTTTTTCTCACTCCTACTACTGAATGTAATGTAACACACACACATACAATGCGCACCACCCCTTGATGTTTTTCTCACTCCTACTAGTGAATGTAATGTAACACACACCCATACAATGCGCACCACCCCGCGATGTTTTTCAGAAACCTATCCTACATTGCCAATGCATGTTCCCTGACCTCCCGATGCTGACCACCCGGCGGTGCTTTTCTCCATCCTACATTGCCCCTCACTGTCTATCCTAATTCAGACCCTCCGATTCACACCACCCCGTGATGTTTTTCTCACTCCTACTAGTGAATGTAATGTAACACACACCCATACAATGCGCACCACCCCGTGATGTTTTGCTCACTAATACTAGTGAATGTAATATAACACACACCCATACAATGCGCACCACCCCGCGTTGATTTTCAGATAACTATCCTACATTGCCACTGCATGTTCCCTGACCTCCCCATGCTGACCACCCCGCGGTGCTTTTCTCCATCCTATATTGCCACTCACTGCCTCTCCTAATTCAGACCCTCCGATTCACACCACCCCGTGATGTTTTTCTCACTCCTACTAGTGAATGTCATGTAACACACACCCATAAAATGTGCTCCGTGATGTTTTTCTCACTCCTACTAGTGAATATAATGTAACACACACCCATACAATGCGCACCACCCCGCGATGTTTTTCAGTAACCTATCCTACATTGCCACTGCATGTTCCCTGACCTCCCCATGATGACCACCACGCGGTGCTTTTCTCGATCCTACATTGCCACTCACTGCCTATCCTAATTCAGACCCTCCGATTCACACCACCGCGTGATGTTTTTCTCACTCCTACTAGTGAATGTTATGTAACACACACCCATACAATGCGCACCACCCCGCGATGATTTTCTCACTCCTACTAGAGAATGTAATGTAACACACACGCATACAATGCGCAGCACCCCGCGATGTTTTTCAGAAACCTATCCTACATTGCCAATGCATGTTCCCTGACCTCCCGATGCTGACCACCCTGCGGTGCTTTTCTCCATCCTACATTGCCCCTCACTGCCTATCCTAATTCAGACCCTCCGATTCACACCACCGCGTGATGTTTTTCTCACTCCTACTAGTGAATGTAACGTAACACACACCCATAAAATGCGCACCACCCCGTGATATTTTGCTCACTAATACTAGTGAATGTAATGTAACACACACCCATACAATGCGCACCACCCCGCTTTGTTTTTCAGAAACCTATCCTACATTGCCACTGCATGTTCCCTGACCTCCCCATGCTGACCACCCCGCGGTGCTTTTCTCCATCCTATATTGCCACTCACTGCCTCTCCTAATTCAGACCCTCCGATTCACACCACCCCGTGATGTTTTTCTCACTCCTACTAGTGAATGTAATGTAACACACACCCATACAATGCGCACCACCCCGCGATGTTTTTCTCACTCCTACTAGTGAATGTAATGTAACACACACCCATACAATGGGCACTACCTCGTGATGTTTTTCCCACTCCTACAAGTGAATGTAAGGTAACACACACCATACAATGCGCACCACCCCGCGATGTTTTTCAGAAACCTATCCTACTTTGCCACTGCATGTTCCCTGACCTCACCATGCTGACCACCACGTGGTGCTTTTCTCCATCCTACATTGCCACTCACTGCCTATCCTAATTCAGACCCTCCGATTCACACCACCCCGTGATGTTTTTCTCACTCCTACTAGTGAATGTAATGTAACACACACCCATACAATGTGCAACACCCCGTGATGTTTTTCAGAATCCTATCCTACATTGCCACTGCATGTTCCCTGACCTCCCCATGCTGACCACCCCGCGGTGCTTTTCTCCCTCCTACATTGCCACTCACTGCCTATCCTAATTCAGACCCTCCGATTCACACCACCGCGTGATGTTTTTCTCACTCCTACTAGTGAATGTAATGTAACACACACCCATACAATGCGCACCACCCCGTGATGTTTTTCTCACTCCTACTAGTGAATGTAATGAACACACACCCACACAATGCGCACCACCCCGCGATGTTTTTCAGAAACCTATCCTACATTGCCACAGCATGTTCCCTGACCTCCCTATGCTGACGACCCCGCGGTGCTTTTCTGCATCCTACATTGCCACTCACTGCCTATCCTAATTCAGACCCTCTGATTCACACCCCCCGGGATGTTTTTCTCACTCATACTAGTGAATGTAATGTAACACACACCCATACAATGCACACCACCCCGTGATGTTTTTCTCACTCCTACTAGTGAATGTAATGTAACACACACCCATACAAAGCGCACCATCCCGTGATGTTTTTATCACTCCTAATAGTGAATGTAATGTAACACATGCCCATACAATGCGCACCTCCCCGCGATGTTTTTCAGAAACCTATCCTACATTGCCACTGCATGTTCCCTGACTTCCCCATGCTGACCACCCCGCGGTGCTTTTCTCCATCCTACATTGCCACTCACTGCCTATCCTAATTCAGACCCTCTGATTCACACCACCCCGTGATGTTTTTCTCACTCCTACTAGTGAATGTAATGTAACACACACCCATACAATGCGCCCCAGCCCGTGATGTTTTTCTCACTCCTACTGGTGAATGTAATGTAACACACAACCATACAATCCCCACCAACCCGTGATGTTTTTCTCACTCCTACTAGTTAATGTAATGTAACACACACCCATACAATGCGCACCACCCCGCGATGTTTTTCAGAAACCTATCCTACATTGCCACTGCTTGTTCCCTGACCTCCACATGCTGACCACCCCGCTGTGCTTTTCTCCATCCTACATTGCCACTCACTGCCTATCCTAATTCAGACCCTCCGATTCACACCACCCCGTGATGTTTTTCTCACTCCTACTAGTGAATATAATGTAACACACACCCATACAATGCGCACCACCCCGTGATGTTTTTCTCACTCCTACTAGTGAATGTAATGTAACACACACCCATACAATGCGCACCACCCCGCGATGTTTTTCAGTAACCCATCCTACATTGCCACTGCATGTTCCCTGACCTCCCCATGATGACCACCACGCGGTGCTTTTCTTGATCCTACATTGCAACTCACTGCCTATCCTAATTCAGACCCTCCGATTCACACCACCCGTGATGTTTTTCTCACTCCTACTAGTGAATGTTATGTAACACACACCCATACAATGTGCACCACCGCGCAATGTTTTTCAGAAACCTATCCTACATTGCCACTGCATGTTCCCTGACCTCCCCATGCTGACCACCCCGTGGTGCTTTTCTCCATCGTACTTTGCCACTCACTGCCTATCCTAATTCAGACACTCCAATTCACTCCACCCCGTGTTGTTTTTCTCACTCCTACTAGTGAATGTAATGTAACACACACCCATACAATGCGCCCCACCCCGTGATGTTTTTCTCACTCCTACTAGTGAATGTAATGTAACACACAACCATACAATCCGCACCACCCCGTGATGTTTTTCTCACTCCTACTAGTTAATGTAATGTAACACACACCCATACAATGCGCACCACCCCGCGATGTTTTTCAGAAACCTATCCTACATTGCCGCTTCATGTTCCCTGAGCTCCCCATGCTGACCACACCGCGGTGCTTTTCTCCATCCTACGTTGCCACTCACTGCCTATCCTAATTCAGAAACTCCGATTCACACCACCCCGTGATGTTTTTCTCACTCCTACTAGTGAATGTAATGTAACACAAACCCACACAATGCGCACCACCCCGTGACGTTTTTCAGAAAACTATCCTACATTGCCACTGCATGTTCCTTGACCTACCCATGCTGACCACCCCGCGGTGCTTTTCTCCATCCTACATTGCCACTCACTGCATATCCTAATTCAGACCCTCCGATTCACACCACCCTGTGATGTTTTTCTCCCCCCTACTAGTGAATGTAATGTAACACACACCCATACAATGTGCACCACCCCGCGATGTTTTTCAGAAACCTATCCTACATTGCCACTGCATGTTCCCTGACCTCCCCATGCTGACCACCCCGCGGTGCTTTTCTCCATCCTACATTGCCACTCACTGCCTCTCCTTATTCAGACACTCGGATTCACACCACCCCGTGATGTTTTTCTCACTCCTACTAGTGAATGTAATGTAACACACACCCATACAATGCGCACCACCCCGCGATGTTTTTCCGAAACCTATCCTACATTGCCACTGCATGTTCCCTGACTTCCCCATGCTGACCACCCCGCGGAGATTTTCTGCATTCTACATTGCCACTCACTGCCTATCCTAATTCAGACCCTCCGATTCACACCACCCCGTGATGTTTTTCTCACTCCTACTAGTGAATGTAATGTAACACACACCCATACAATGCGCACCACCCCGCGATGATTTTCAAAAACCTGTCCTACATTGCCACTGCATGTTCCCAGACCTCCCCATGCTGACCACCACGCGGTGCTTTTCTCCATCCTACATTGCCACTCACTGCCTATCCTAATTCAGACCCTCCGATTCAAACCAAACCTTGATGTTTTTCTCACTCCTACTAGTGAATGTAATGTAACACACACCCATACAATGCGCACGACCACGTGATATTTTTCAGAAAACTATCCTACATTGCCACTGCATGTTCCCTGACTTCCCCAATGCTGACCACCCTGCGGTGCTTTTATCCATCCTACATTGCCACTCACTGCCTATCCTAATTCAGACCCTCCGATTCACACCACCCCGTGATGTTTTTCTCACTCCTACTAGTGAAAGTAATGTAACACAAACCCATATAATGCGCACCACCCCGCGATGTTTTTCAGAAACCTATCCTACATTGCCACTGCATGTTCCCTGACCTCCCCATGCTGACCACCCCGCGGGGCATTTCTCCATCCTACATTGCCACTCACTGCTTAACCTAATTCAGACCCTCCGATTCTCACCACCCCGTGATGTTTTTCTCACTCCTACTAGTGAATGTAATGTAACACACACTCATACAATACGCACCACCCCGTGATGTTTTTCTTACTCCTACTAGTGAATGTAATGTAACACACACCCATACAATGCGCACCACCCTGTGATGTTTTTCTCACACCTACTAGTGAATGTAATGTAACACACACCCATACAATGCACACCACCCGCAATGTTTTTCAGAAACCTATCCTACATAGCCACTGCCTGTTCCCTGACCTCCCCTTGCTGACGAGCCCGCGGTGCTTTTCTCCATCCTACATTGTCACTCACTGCCATTCCTAATTCAGACCCTCTGATTCACACCACCCAGTGATGTTTTTCTAACTCATACTAATGAATGTCATGTAACACACACCCATACAATGTGCACCACCCCGTGATGTTTTTCAGAAACCTATCCTACATTGCCACTGCATGTTCCCTGACCTCCACATGCTGACCACCCTGCGGTACTTTTCTCCATCCTACATTGCCACTCACTGCCTATCCTAATTCAGACCCTCCGATTCACACCACCCCGTGATGTTTTTCTCACTCCTACTAGTGAATGTAATGTAACACACACCCATACAATGCGCACCACCCCGTGATGTTTTTCTCACTTCTACTAGTGAATGTAATGTAACACACACCCATACATTGTGCACCACCACGTGATGTTTTTCTCACTCCTACTAGTGAATGTAATGTAACACACACCCATACAATGTGCACCACCCCGCAATGTTTTTCAGAAACCTATCCTACCGTGCCACTGCATGTTCCCTGACCTCCCCATGCTGACCACCCCGTGGTGCTTTTCTCCATGCTACATTGCCACTCACTGCCTATCCTAATTCAGACCCTCCAATTCACTCCACCCCGTGATGTTTTTCTCACTCCTACTACTGAATGTAATGTAACACACACACATACAATGCGCACCACCCCTTGATGTTTTTCTCACTCCTACTAGTGAATGTAATGTAACACACACCCATACAATGCGCACCACCCCGCGATGTTTTTCAGAAACCTATCCTACATTGCCAATGCATGTTCCCTGACCTCCCGATGCTGACCACCCGGCAGTGCTTTTCTCCATCCTACATTGCCCCTCACTGTCTATCCTAATTCAGACCCTCCGATTCACACCACCCCGTGATGTTTTTCTCACTCCTACTAGTGAATGTAATGTAACACACACCCATACAATGCGCACCACCCCGTGATGTTTTGCTCACTAATACTAGTGAATGTAATATAACACACACCCATACAATGCGCACCACCCCGCGTTGATTTTCAGATAACTATCCTACATTGCCACTGCATGTTCCCTGACCTCCCCATGCTGACCACCCCGCGGTGCTTTTCTCCATCCTATATTGCCACTCACTGCCTCTCCTAATTCAGACCCTCCGATTCACACCACCCCGTGATGTTTTTCTCACTCCTACTAGTGAATGTCATGTAACACACACCCATAAAATGTGCTCCACCCCGTGATGTTTTTCTCACTCCTACTAGTGAATATAATGTAACACACACCCATACAATGCGCACCACCCCGCGATGTTTTTCAGTAACCTATCCTACATTGCCACTGCATGTTCCCTGACCTCCCCATGATGACCACCACGCGGTGCTTTTCTCGATCCTACATTGCCACTCACTGCCTATCCTAATTCAGACCCTCCGATTCACACCACCGCGTGATGTTTTTCTCACTCCTACTAGTGAATGTTATGTAACACACACCCATACAATGCGCACCACCGCGCGATGATTTTCTCACTCCTACTAGAGAATGTAATGTAACACACACGCATACAATGCGCACCACCCCGCGATGTTTTTCAGAAACCTATCCTACATTGCCAATGCATGTTCCCTGACCTCCCGATGCTGACCACCCTGCGGTGCTTTTCTCCATCCTACATTGCCCCTCACTGCCTATCCTAATTCAGACCCTCCGATTCACACCACCGCGTGATGTGTTTCTCACTCCTACTAGTGAATGTAACGTAACACACACCCATAAAATGCGCACCACCCCGTGATATTTTGCTCACTAATACTAGTGAATGTAATGTAACACACACCCATACAATGCGCACCACCCCGCTTTGTTTTTCAGAAACCTATCCTACATTGCCACTGCATGTTCCCTGACCTCCCCATGCTGACCACCCCGCGGTGCTTTTCTCCATCCTATATTGCCACTCACTGCCTCTCCTAATTCAGACCCTCCGATTCACACCACCCCGTGATGTTTTTCTCACTCCTACTAGTGAATGTAATGTAACACACACCCATACAATGCGCACCACCCCGCGATGTTTTTCTCACTCCTACTAGTGAATGTAATGTAACACACACCCATACAATGGGCACCACCCCGCGATGTTTTTCAGAAACCTATCCTACTTTGCCACTGCATGTTCCCTGACCTCACCATGCTGACCACCACGTGGTGCTTTTCTCCATCCTACATTGCCACTCACTGCCTATCCTAATTCAGACCCTCCGATTCACACCACCCCGTGATGTTTTTCTCACTCCTACTAGTGAATGTAATGTAACACACACCCATACAATGTGCAACACCCCGTGATGTTTTTCAGAATCCTCTCCTACATTGCCACTGCATGTTCCCTGACCTCCCCATGCTGACCACCCCGCGGTGCTTTTCTCCCTCCTACATTGCCACTCACTGCCTATCCTAATTCAGACCCTCCGATTCACACCACCGCGTGATGTTTTTCTCACTCCTACTAGTGAATGTAATGTAACACACACCCATACAATGCGCACCACCCCGTGATGTTTTTCTCACTCCTACTAGTGAATGTAATGAACACACACCCACACAATGCGCACCACCCCGCGATGTTTTTCAGAAACCTATCCTACATTGCCACAGCATGTTCCCTGACCTCCCTATGCTGACGACCCCGCGGTGCTTTTCTGCATCCTACATTGCCACTCACTGCCTATCCTAATTCAGACCTTCTGATTCACACCCCCCGGGATGTTTTTCTCACTCATACTAGTGAATGTAATGTAACACACACCCATACAATGCACACCACCCCGTGATGTTTTTCTCACTCCTACTAGTGAATGTAATGTAACACACACCCATACAATGCGCCCCAGCCCGTGATGTTTTTCTCACTCCTACTGGTGAATGTAATGTAACACACAACCATACAATCCCCACCAACCCGTGATGTTTTTCTCACTCCTACTAGTTAATGTAATGTAACACACACCCATACAATGCGCACCACCCCGCGATGTTTTTCAGAAACCTATCCTACATTGCCACTGCTTGTTCCCTGACCTCCACATGCTGACCACCCCGCTGTGCTTTTCTCCATCCTACATTGCCACTCACTGCCTATCCTAATTCAGACCCTCCGATTCACACCACCCCGTGATGTTTTTCTCACTCCTACTAGTGAATATAATGTAACACACACCCATACAATGCGCACCACCCCGTGATGTTTTTCTCACTCCTACTAGTGAATGTAATGTAACACAAACCCATACAATGCGCACCACCCCGCGATGTTTTTCAGTAACCCATCCTACATTGCCACTGCATGTTCCCTGACCTCCCCATGATGACCACCACGCGGTGCTTTTCTTGATCCTACATTGCAACTCACTGCCTATCCTAATTCAGACACTCCGATTCACACCACCCGTGATGTTTTTCTCACTCCTACTAGTGAATGTTATGTAACACACACCCATACAATGTGCACCACCGCGCAATGTTTTTCAGAAACCTATCCTACATTGCCACTGCATCTTCCCTGACCTCCCCATGCTGACCACCCCGTGGTGCTTTTCTCCATCGTACATTGCCACTCACTGCCTATCCTAATTCAGACACTCCAATTCACTCCACCCCGTGTTGTTTTTCTCACTCCTACTAGTGAATGTAATGTAACACACACCCATACAATGCGCCCCACCCCGTGATGTTTTTCTCACTCCTACTAGTGAATGTAATGTAACACACAACCATACAATCCGCACCACCCCGTGATGTTTTTCTCACTCCTACTAGTTAATGTAATGTAACACACACCCATACAATGCGCACCACCCCGCGATGTTTTTCAGAAACCTATCCTACATTGCCGCTTCATGTTCCCTGAGCTCCCCATGCTGACCACACCGCGGTGCTTTTCTCCATCCTACGTTGCCACTCACTGCCTATCCTAATTCAGAAACTCCGATTCACACCACCCCGTGATGTTTTTCTCACTCCTACTAGTGAATGTAATGTAACACAAACCCACACAATGCGCACCACCCCGTGACGTTTTTCAGAAAACTATCCTACATTGCCACTGCATGTTCCTTGACCTACCCATGCTGACCACCCCGCGGTGCTTTTCTCCATCCTACATTGCCACTCACTGCATATCCTAATTCAGACCCTCCGATTCACACCACCCTGTGATGTTTTTCTCCCCCCTACTAGTGAATGTAATGTAACACACACCCATACAATGTGCACCACCCCGCGATGTTTTTCAGAAACCTATCCTACATTGCCACTGCATGTTCCCTGACCTCCCCATGCTGACCACCCCGCGGTGCTTTTCTCCATCCTACATTGCCACTCACTGCCTCTCCTTATTCAGACACTCGGATTCACCCCACCCCGTGATGTTTTTCTCACTCCTACTAGTGAATGTAATGTAACACACACCCATACAATGCGCACCACCCCGCGATGTTTTTCAGAAACCTATCCTACATTGCCACTGCATGTTCCCTGACTTCCCCATGCTGACCACCCCGCGGAGATTTTCTGCATTCTACATTGCCACTCACTGCCTATCCTAATTCAGACCCTCCGATTCACACCACCCCGTGATGTTTTTCTCACTCCTACTAGTGAATGTAATGTAACACACACCCATACAATGCGCACCACCCCGCGATGATTTTCAAAAACCTGTCCTACATTGCCACTGCATGTTCCCAGACCTCCCCATGCTGACCACCACGCGGTGCTTTTCTCCATCCTACATTGCCACTCACTGCCTATCCTAATTCAGACCCTCCGATTCAAACCAAACCGTGATGTTTTTCTCACTCCTACAAGTGAATGTAATGTAACACACACCCATACAATGCGCACAACCACGTGATATTTTTCAGAAAACTATCCTACATTGCCACTGCATGTTCCCTGACTTCCCCAATGCTGACCACCCTGCGGTGCTTTTATCCATCCTACATTGCCACTCACTGCCTATCCTAATTCAGACCCTCCGATTCACACCACCCCGTGATGTTTTTCTCACTCCTACTAGTGAAAGTAATGTAACACAAACCCATATAATGCGCACCACCCCGCGATGTTTTTCAGAAACCTATCCTACATTGCCACTGCATGTTCCCTGACCTCCCCATGCTGACCACCCCGCGGGGCATTTCTCCATCCTACATTGCCACTCACTGCTTAACCTAATTCAGACCCTCCGATTCTCACCACCCCGTGATGTTTTTCTCACTCCTACTAGTGAATGTAATGTAACACACACTCATACAATACGCACCACCCCGTGATGTTTTTCTTACTCCTACTAGTGAATGTAATGTAACACACACCCATACAATGCGCACCACCCTGTGATGTTTTTCTCACTCCTACTAGTGAATGTAATGTAACACACACCCATACAATGCACACCACCCGCAATGTTTTTCAGAAACCTATCCTACATTGCCACTGCATGTTCCCTGACCTCCCCATGGTGACCACCCCGCGGTGCTTTTCTCCATCCTATATTGCCACTCACTGCCTCTCCTAATTCAGACCCTCCGATTCACACCACCCCGTGATGTTTTTCTCACTCCTACTAGTGAATGTCATGTAACACACACCCATAAAATGTGCTCCACCCCGTGATGTTTTTCTCACTCCTACTAGTGAATATAATGTAACACACACCCATACAATGCGCACCACCCCGCGATGTTTTTCAGAAACCTATCCTACATTGCCACTGCTTGTTCCCTGACCTCCACATGCTGACCACCCCGCGGTGCTTTTCTCCATCCTACATTGCCACTCACTGCCTATCCTAATTCAGACCCTCCGATTCACACCACCCCGTGATGTTTTTCTCACTCCTACTAGTGAATGTAATGTAACACACACCCATACAATGCGCACCACCCCGTGATGTTTTTCTCACTCCTACTAGTGAATGTAATATAACACACACCCATACAATGCGCACCACCCCGCGATGTTTTTCAGTAACCTATCCTACATTGCCACTGCATGTTCCCTGACCTCCCCATGATGACCACCACGCGGTGCTTTTCTCGATCCTACATTGCCACTCACTGCCTATCCTAATTCAGACCCTCCGATTCACACCACCCCGTGATGTTTTTCTCACTCCTACTAGTGAATGTTATGTAACACACACCCATACAATGTGCACCACCCCGCAATGTTTTTCAGAAACCTATCCTACCGTGCCACTGCATGTTCCCTGACCTCCCCATGCTGACCACCCCGTGGTGCTTTTCTCCATCCTACATTGCCACTCACTGCCTATCCTAATTCAGACCCTCCAATTCACTCCACCCCGTGATGTTTTTCTCACTCCTACTACTGAATGTAATGTAACACACACCCATACAATGCGCACCACCCGCGATGTTTTTCAGAAACCTATATTACATGGCCACTGTATGTTCAGTGACCTCCCCATGCTGACCACCCCGCGGTGCTTTTCTCTATCCTACATTGCCACTCACTGCCGATCCTAATTGAGACCCTCTGATTCACACCACCTCGTGATGTTTTTCTCACTCCTACTACTGAATGTAATGTAACACACACCGATACAATGTGCACCACCCCGTTATGTTTTTCTCACTCCTAATAGTGAATGTAATGTAACACACACCCATACAATGCGCACCACCCCGCGATGTTTTTCTCACTCCTACTAGAGAATGTAATGTAACACACACGCATACAATGTGCACCACACCGCGATGTTTTTCAGAAACCTATCCTACATTGCCACTGCATGTTCCCTGACCTCCCCATGCTGACCACCCCGCGGTGCTTTTCTCCATCCTATATTGCCACTCACTGCCTCTCCTAATTCAGACCCTCCGATTCACACCACCCCGTGATGTTTTTCTCACTCCTAGTAGTGAATGTAATGTAACACACACCCATACAATGCACACCACTCCGCGATGTTTTTCTCACTCCTACTAGTGAATGTAATGTAACACACACCCATACAATGTGCACTAACCCGTGATGTTTTTCCCACTCCTACAAGTGAATGTAAGGTAACACACACCATACAATGCGCACCACCCCGCGATGTTTTTCAGAAACCTATCCTACATTGCCACTGCATGTTCCCTGACCTCCCCATGCTGACCACCCCGCGGTGCTTTTCTCTAACCTACATTGCCACTCACTGCCGATCCTAATTGAGACCCTCTGATTCACACCACCTCGTGATGTTTTTCTCACTCCTACTACTGAATGTAATGTAACACACACCCATACAATGCGCACCACCCCGTTATGTTTTTCTCACTCCTACTAGTGAATGTAATGTAACACACACCCATACAATGCGCACCACCCAGCGATGTTTTTCTCACTCCTACTAGATAATGTAATGTAACACACACCCATACAATGCGCACCACCCCGTTATGTTTTTCTCACTCCTACTAGTGAATGTAATGTAACACACACCCATACAATGTGCACCACCCCGCGATGTTTTTCAGAATCTTATCCTACATTGCCACTGCATGTTCCGTGACCTCCCCATGCTGACCACACCGCGGTGCTTTTCTCCATCCTACATTGCCACTCACTGCCTATCCTAATTCAGACCCTCCGATTCACACCACCCCGTGATGTATTTCTCACTCCTACTAGTGAATGTAATGTAACACACACACATACAATGCGCACCACCCCTTGATGTTTTTCTCACTCCTACTAGTGAATGTAATGTAACACACACCCATACAATGCGCACAACCCCGCGATGTTTTTCAGAAACCTATCCTACATTGCCAATGCATGTTCCCTGACCTCCCGATGCTGACCACGCGGCGGTGCTTTTCTCCATCCTACATTGCCCCTCACTGTCTATCCTAATTCAGACCCTCCGATTCACACCACCCCGTGATGTTTTTCTCACTCCTACTAGTGAATGTAATATAACACACACCCATACAATGCGCACCACCCCGCGTTGATTTTCAGATACCTATCCTACATTGCCACTGCATGTTCCCTGACCTCCCCATGATGACCACCCCGTGGGGCTTTTCTCCATCCTATATTGCCACTCACTGCCTCTCCTAATTCAGACCCTCCGATTCACACCACCCCGTGATGTTTTTCTCACTCCTACTAGTGAATGTCATGTAACACACACCCATAAAATGTGTTCCACCCCGTGATGTTTTTCTCACTCCTACTAGTGAATATAATGTAACACACACCCATACAATGCGCACCACCCCGCGATGTTTTTCAGAAACCTATCCTACATTGCCACTGCTTGTTCCCTGACCTCCACATGCTGACCACCCCGCGGTGCTTTTCTCCATCCTACATTGCCACTCACTGCCTATCCTAATTCAGACCCTCCGATTCACACCACCCCGTGATGTTTTTCTCACTCCTACTAGTGAATGTAATGTAACACACACCCATACAATGCGCACCACCCCGTGATGTTATTCTCACTCCTACTAGTGAATGTAATGTAACACACACCCATACAATGCGCACCACCCCGCGATGTTTTTCAGTAACCTATCCTACATTGCCACTGCATGTTCCCTGACCTCCCCATGATGACCACCACGCGGTGCTTTTCTCGATCCTACATTGCAACTCACTGCCTATCCTAATTCAGACCCTCCGAATCACACCACCCCGTGATGTTTTTCTCACTCCTACTAGTGAATGTTATGTAACACACACCCATACAATGCGCACCACCCCAAGATGTTTTTCAGAAACCTATATTACATGGCCACTGTATGTTCAGTGACCTCCCCATGCTGACCACCCCGCGGTGCTTTTCTCTATCCTAAATTGCCACTCACTGCCGATCCTAATTGAGACCCTCTGATTCACACCACCTCGTGATGTTTTTCTCACTCCTAATACTGAATGTAATGTAACGCACACCCATACAATGCGCACCACCCCGTTATGTATTTCTCACTCCTAATAGTGAATGTAATGTAACACACACCCACACAATGCGCACCACCCCGCGATGTTTTTCTCACTCCTACTAGAGAATGTAATGTAACACACACGCATACAATGCGCACCACCCCGCGATGTTTTTCAGAAACCTATCCTACATTGCCAATGCATGTTCCCTGACCTCCCGATGCTGACCACCCTGCGGTGCTTTTCTCCATCCTACATTGCCCCTCACTGCCTATCCTAATTCAGACCCTCCGATTCACACCACCGCGTGATGTTTTTCTCACTCCTACTAGTGAATGTAACGTAACACACACTCATACAATGCGCACCACCCCGTGATATTTTGCTCACTAATACTAGTGAATGTAATGTAACACACACCCATACAATGCGCACCACCCCGCTTTGTTTTTCAGAAACCTATCCTACATTGCCACTGCATGTTCCCTGACCTCCCCATGCTGACCACCCCGCGGTGCTTTTCTCCATCCTATATTGCCACTCACTGCCTCTCCTAATTCAGACCCTCCGATTCACACCACCCCGTGATGTTTTTCTCACTCCTACTAGTGAATGTAATGTAACACACACCCATACAATGCGCACCACCCCGCGATGTTTTTCAGTAACCTATCCTACATTGCCACTGCATGTTCCCTGACCTCCCCATGATGACCACCACGCGGTGCTTTTCTCGATCCTACATTGCAACTCACTGCCTATCCTAATTCAGACCCTCCGATTCACACCACCCCGTGATGTTTTTCTCACTCCTACTAGTGAATGTTATGTAACACACACGCATACAATGTGCACCACCCCGCAATGTTTGTCAGAAACCTATCCTACCGTGCCACTGCATGTTCCCTGACCTCCCCATGCTGACCACCCCGTGGTGCTTTTCTCCATCCTACATTGCCACTCACTGCCTATCCTAATTCAGACCCTCCAATTCACTCCACCCCGTGATGTTTTTCTCACTCCTACTACTGAATGTAATGTAACACACACCCATACAATGCTCACCACCCCAAGATGTTTTTCAGAAACCTATATTACATGGCCACTGTATGTTCAGTGACCTCCCCATGCTGACCACCCCGCGGTGCTTTTCTCTATCCTAAATTGCCACTCACTGCGGATCCTAATTGAGACCCTCTGATTCACACCACCTCGTGATGTTTTTCTCACTCCTAATACTGAATGTAATGTAACACACACCCATACAATGCGCACCACCCCGTTATGTTTTTCTCACTCCTAATAGTGAATGTAATGTAACACACACCCACACAATGCGCACCACCCCGCGATGTTTTTCTCACTCCTACTAGAGAATGTAATGTAACACACACGCATACAATGCGCACCACCCCGCGATGTTTTTCAGAAACCTATCCTACATTGCCAATGCATGTTCCCTGACCTGCCGATGCTGACCACCCTGCGGTGCTTTTCTCCATCCTACATTGCCCCTCACTGCCTATCCTAATTCAGACCCTCCGATTCACACCACCGCGTGATGTTTTTCTCACTCCTACTAGTGAATGTAACGTAACACACACCCATACAATGCGCACCACCCCGTGATATTTTGCTCACTAATACTAGTGAATGTAATGTAACACACACCCATACAATGCGCACCACCCCGCTTTGTTTTTCAGAAACCTATCCTACATTGCCACTGCATGTTCGCTGACCTCCCCATGCTGACCACCCCGCGGTGCTTTTCTCCATCCTATATTGCCACTCACTGCCTCTCCTAATTCAGACCCTCCGATTCACACCACCCCGTGATGTTTTTCTCACTCCTACTAGTGAATGTAATGTAACACACACCCATACAATGCGCACCACCCCGCGATGTTTTTCTCACTCCTACTAGTGAATGTAATGTAACACACACCCATACAATGGGCACTACCCCGTGATGTTTTTCCCACTCCTACAAGTGAATGTAAGGTAACACACACCATACAATGCGCACCACCCCGCGATGTTTTTCAGAAACCTATCCTACTTTGCCACTGCATGTTCCCTGACCTCACCATGCTGACCACCACGTGGTGCTTTTCTCCATCCTACATTGCCACTCACTGCCTATCCTAATTCAGACCCTTCGATTCACACCACCCCGTGATGTTTTTCTCACTCCTACTAGTGAATGTAATGTAACACACACCCATACAATGCGCAACACCCCGTGATGTTTTTCAGAATCCTATCCTACATTGCCACTGCATGTTCCCTGACCTCCCCATGCTGACCACCCCGTGATGCTTTTCTCCCTCCTACATTGCCACTCACTGCCTATCCTAATTCAGACCCTCCGATTCACACCACCCCGTGATGTTTTTCTCACTCCTACTAGTGAATGTAATGTAACACACACCCATACAATGCGCACCACCCCGTGATGTTTTTCTCACTCCTACTAGTGAATGTAATGAACACACACCCACACAATGCGCACCACCCCGCGATGTTTTTCAGAAACCTATCCTACATTGCCACAGCATGTTCCCTGACCTCCCTATGCTGACGACCCCGCGGTGCTTTTCTCCATCCTACATTGCCACTCACTGCCTATCCTAATTCAGACCCTCTGATTCACACCCCCCGGGATGTTTTTCTCACTCATACTAGTGAATGTAATGTAACACACACCCATACAATGCACACCACCCCGTGATGTTTTTCTCACTCCTACTAGTGAATGTAATGTAACACACACCCATAAAATGTGCACCATCCCGTGATGTTTTTATCACTCCTAATAGTGAATGTAATGTAACACATACCCATACAATGCGCACCTCCCCGCGATGTTTTTCAGAAACCTATCCTACATTGCCACTGCTTGTTCCCTGACCTCCACATGCTGACCACCCCGCGGTGCTTTTCTCCATCCTACATTGCCACTCACTGCCTATCCTAATTCAGATCCTCCGATTCACACCACCGCGTGATGTTTTTCTCACTCCTACTAGTGAATGTAACGTAACACACACCCATACAATGCGCACCACCCCGTGATATTTTGCTCACTAATACTAGTGAATGTAATGTAACACACACCCATACAATGCGCACCACCCCGCTTTGTTTTTCAGAAACCTATCCTACATTGCCACTGCATGTTCCCTGACCTCCCCATGCTGACCACCCCGCGGTGCTTTTCTCCATCCTATATTGCCACTCACTGCCTCTCCTAATTCAGACCCTCCGATTCACACCACCCCGTGATGTTTTTCTCACTCCTACTAGTGAATGTAATGTAACACACACCCATACAATGCGCACCACCCCGCGATGTTTTTCAGTAACCTATCCTACATTGCCACTGCATGTTCCCTGACCTCCCCATGATGACCACCACGCGGTGCTTTTCTCGATCCTACATTGCAACTCACTGCCTATCCTAATTCAGACCCTCCGATTCACACCACCCCGTGATGTTTTTCTCACTCCTACTAGTGAATGTTATGTAACACACACGCATACAATGTGCACCACCCCGCAATGTTTTTCAGAAACCTATCCTACCGTGCCACTGCATGTTCCCTGACCTCCCCATGCTGACCACCCCGTGGTGCTTTTCTCCATCCTACATTGCCACTCACTGCCTATCCTAATTCAGACCCTCCAATTCACTCCACCCCGTGATGTTTTTCTCACTCCTACTACTGAATGTAATGTAACACACACCCATACAATGCGCACCACCCCAAGATGTTTTTCAGAAACCTATATTACATGGCCACTGTATGTTCAGTGACCTCCCCATGCTGACCACCCCGCGGTGCTTTTCTCTATCCTAAATTGCCAATCACTGCCGATCCTAATTGAGACCCTCTGATTCACACCACCTCGTGATGTTTTTCTCACTCCTAATACTGAATGTAATGTAACACACACCCATACAATGCGCACCACCCCGTTATGTTTTTCTCACTCCTAATAGTGAATGTAATGTAACACACACCCACACAATGCGCACCACCCCGCGATGTTTTTCTCACTCCTACTAGAGAATGTAATGTAACACACACGCATACAATGCGCACCACCCCGCGATGTTTTTCAGAAACCTATCCTACATTGCCAATGCATGTTCCCTGACCTCCCGATGCTGACCACCCTGCGGTGCTTTTCTCCATCCTACATTGCCCCTCACTGCCTATCCTAATTCAGACCCTCCGATTCACACCACCGCGTGATGTTTTTCTCACTCCTACTAGTGAATGTAACGTAACACACACCCATACAATGCGCACCACCCCGTGATATTTTGCTCACTAATACTAGTGAATGTAATGTAACACACACCCATACAATGCGCACCACCCCGCTTTGTTTTTCAGAAACCTATCCTACATTGCCACTGCATGTTCCCTGACCTCCCCATGCTGACCACCCCGCGGTGCTTTTCTCCATCCTATATTGCCACTCACTGCCTCTCCTAATTCAGACCCTCCGATTCACACCACCCCGTGATGTTTTTCTCACTCCTACTAGTGAATGTAATGTAACACACACCCATACAATGCGCACCACCCCGCGATGTTTTTCTCACTCCTACTAGTGAATGTAATGTAACACACACCCATACAATGGGCACTACCCCGTGATGTTTTTCCCACTCCTACAAGTGAATGTAAGGTAACACACACCATACAATGCGCACCACCCCGCGATGTTTTTCAGAAACCTATCCTACTTTGCCACTGCATGTTCCCTGACCTCACCATGCTGACCACCACGTGGTGCTTTTCTCCATCCTACATTGCCACTCACTGCCTATCCTAATTCAGACCCTCCGATTCACACCACCCCGTGATGTTTTTCTCACTCCTACTAGTGAATGTAATGTAACACACACCCATACAATGCGCAACACCCCGTGATGTTTTTCAGAATCCTATCCTACATTGCCACTGCATGTTCCCTGACCTCCCCATGCTGACCACCCCGTGGTGCTTTTCTCCCTCCTACATTGCCACTCACTGCCTATCCTAATTCAGACCCTCCGATTCACACCACCCCGTGATGTTTTTCTCACTCCTACTAGTGAATGTAATGTAACACACACCCATACAATGCGCACCACCCCGTGATGTTTTTCTCACTCCTACTAGTGAATGTAATGAACACACACCCACACAATGCGCACCACCCCGCGATGTTTTTCAGAAACCTATCCTACATTGCCACAGCATGTTCCCTGACCTCCCTATGCTGACGACCCCGCGGTGCTTTTCTCCATCCTACATTGCCACTCACTGCCTATCCTAATTCAGACCCTCTGATTCACACCCCCCGGGATGTTTTTCTCACTCATACTAGTGAATGTAATGTAACACACACCCATACAATGCACACCACCCCGTGATGTTTTTCTCACTCCTACTAGTGAATGTAATGTAACTCACACCCATAAAATGTGCACCATCCCGTGATGTTTTTATCACTCCTAATAGTGAATGTAATGTAACACATACCAATACAATGCGCACCTCCCCGCGATGTTTTTCAGAAACCTATCCTACATTGCCACTGCTTGTTCCCTGACCTCCACATGCTGACCACCCCGCGGTGCTTTTCTCCATCCTACATTGCCACTCACTGCCTATCCTAATTCAGATCCTCCGATTCACACCACCCCGTGATGTTTTTCTCACTCCTACTAGTGAATGTAATGTAACACACACCCGTACAATGCGCCCCACCCCGTGATGTTTTTCTCACTCCTACTGGTGAATGTAACACACAACCATACAATCCCCACCAACCCGTGATGTTTTTCTCACTCCTACTAGTTAATGTAATGTAACACACACCCATACAATGCGCACCACCCCGCGATGTTTTTCAGAAACCTATCCTACATTGCCACTGCTTGTTCCCTGACGTCCACATGCTGACCACCCCGCTGTGCTTTTCTCCATCCTACATTGCCACTCACTGCCTATCCTAATTCAGACCCTCCGATTCACACCACCCCGTGATGTTTTTCTCACTGCTACTAGTGAATATAATGTAACACACACCCATAAAATGCGCACCACCCCGTGATGTTTTTCTCACTCCTACTAGTGAATGTAATGTAACACACACCCATACAATGCGCACCACCCCGCGATGTTTTTCAGTAACCTATGCTACATTGCCACTGCAAGTTCCCTGACCTCCCCATGATGACCACCACGCGGTGCTTTTCTTGATCCTACATTGCAACTCACTGCCTATCCTAATTCAGACCCTCCGATTCACACCACCCCGTGATGTTTTTCTCACTCCTACTAGTGAATGTTATGTAACACACACCCATACAATGTGCACCACCCCGCAATGTTTTTCAGAAACCTATCCTACATTGCCACTGCATGTTCCCTGACCTCCCCATGCTGACCACCCCGTGGTGCTTTTCTCCATCCTACATTGCCACTCACTGCCTATCCTAATTCAGACACTCCAATTCACTCCACCCCGTGTTGTTTTTCTCACTCCTACTAGTGAATGTAATGTAACACACACCCATACAATGCGCACCACCCCGCGATGTTTTTCAGAAACCTATCCTACATGGCCACTGCATGTTCCCTGACCTCCCCATGCTGACCAGCCCGCTGTGCTTTTCTCTATCCTACATTGCCACTCACTGCCGATCCTAATTGAGACCCTCTGATTCACACCACCTCGTGATGTTTTTCTCACTCCTACTACTGAATGTAAAGTAACACACACCCATACAATGCGCACCACCCGTTATGTTTTTCTCACTCCTAATATTGAATGTAATGTAACACAAACCCATACAATGCGCACCACCCCGCGATGTTTTTCTCACTCTTACTAGAGAATGTAATGTAACACACACGCATACAATGCGCACCACACTGCGATGTTTTTCAGAAACCTATCCTACATTGCCACTGCATGTTCCGTGACCTCCCCATGCTGACCACCCCGCGGTGCTTTTCTCCATCCTACATTGCCACTCACTGCCTATCCTAATTCAGACCCTCCGATTCACACCAACCCGTGATGTATTTCTGACTCCTACTAGTGAATGTAATGTAACACACACCCATACAATGCGCACCACCCCGTGATGTTTTTCTCACTCCTACTAGTGAATATAATGTAACACACACCCATACAATGCGCACCACCCCGCGATGTTTTTCAGAAACCTATCCTACATTGCCAATGCATGTTCCCTGACCTCCGATGCTGACCACCCTGCGGTGCTTTTCTCCACCCTACATTGCCCCTCACTGAATCTCGAATGCAGACCCTCCGATTCACACCACCCCGTGATGTTTTTCTCACTCCTACTAATGAATGTAATGTAACACACACCCATACAATATGCACCACCCCGGGATTTTATTCTCACTCCTACTAGTGAATGTAATGTAACACACAACCATACAATTCGCACCAACCCGTGATGTTTTTCTCACTCCTACTACTGAATGTAATGTAACACACACCCATACAATGCGCACTACCCCTTGATGTTTTTCTCACTCCTACTAGTGAATGTAAGGTAACACACACCCATACCTTGCGCACCACCCCGCGATGTTTTTCAGAAATCTATCCTACATTGCCACTGCATGTTCCCTGACCTCCCCATGCTGACCACCACGTGGTGCTTTTCTCCATCCTACATTGCCAATCACTGCCTATCCTAATTCAGACCCTCCGATTCACACCACCCCGTGATGTTTTTCTCACTCCTACTAGTGAATGTAATGTAACACACACCCATACAATGCGCACCACCCCATGATGTTTTTCAGAATCCTATCCTACATTGCCACTGCATGTTCCCAGACCTCCCCATACTGACCACCCCGCGGTGCTTTTCTCCCTCCTACATTGCCACTCACTGCCTATCCTAATTCAGACACTCCGATTCACACCACCCCGTGATGTTTTTCTCACTCCTACTAGTGAATGTAATGTAACACACACCCATACAATGCGCACCACCCCGTGATGTTTTTCTCACTCCTACTAGTGAATGTAATGAACAAACACCCACACAATGCCCACCACCCCGCGATGTTTTTCAGAAACATATCCTACATTGCCACTGCATGTTCCCTGACCTCCCTATGCTGACGACCCCGCGGTGCTTTTCTCCATCCTACATTGCCACTCACTGCCTATCCTAATTCAGACCCTCTGATTCAACCCCCCGGGATGTTTTTCTCACTCCTACTAGTGAATGTAATGTAACACACACCCATACAATGCACACCACCCCGTGATGTTTTTCTCACTCCTACTAGTGAATGCAATGTAACACACACCCATACAATGCGCACCATCCCGTGATGTTTTTATCACTCCTACTAGTGAATGTAATGTAACACACACCCATACAATGCGCACCACCCCGCGATGTTTTTCAGAAACCTATCCTACATTGCCACTGCATGTTCCCTGACCTCCCCATGCTGACCACCCCGCGGGGCATTTCTCCATCCTACATTGCCACTCACTGCCTATCCTAATTCAGACCCTCCGATTCACACCACCCCGTGATGTTTTTTTTTACTCCTACTAGTGAATGTATTGTAACACACACCCATACAATGCGCACCACCCCGTGATGTTTTTCAGAAAACTATCCTACATTGCCACTGCATGTTCCCTGACCTCCCCATACTGACCACCCCGCGGTGCTTTTCTCCATCCTACATTGCCACTCACTGCCTATCCTAATTCAGACCCTCTGATTCACACTACCCCGTGATGTTTTTCTCGCTCCTACTAGTGAATGTAATGTAACACACACCCATACAATGCGCACCACCCCGCAATATTTTTCAGAAACCTATCCTACATTGCCACTGCATGTTCCCTGACCTCCCCATGCTGACCACCCCGCGGTGCTTTTCTCCATCCTACATTGCCACTCACTGCTTAACCTAATTCAGACCCTCCGATTCTCACCACCCCGTGATGTTTTTCTCACTCCTACTAGTGAATGTAATGTAAGACACACCCATACAATGCGCACCACCCCGCGATGTTTTTCAGAAACCTATCCTACATGGCCACTGCATGTTCCCTGACCTCCCCATGCTGACCACCCCGCTGTGCTTTTCTCTATCCTACATTTCCACTCACTGCCGATCCTAATTGAGACCGTCTGATTCACACCACCTCGTGATGTTTTTCTCACTCCTACTACTGAATGTAAAGTAACACACACCCATACAATGCGCACCACCCCGTTATGTTTTTCTCACTCCTAATAGTGAATGTAATGTAACACACACCCATACAATGCGCACCACCCCGCGATGATTTTCTCACTCCTACTAGAGAATGTAATGTAACACACATGCATACAATGCGCACCACCCCGCGATGTTTTTCAGAAACCTATCCTACATTGCCACTGCATGTTCCGTGACCTCCCCATGCTGACCACCCCGCGGTGCTTTTCTCCATCCTACATTGCCACTCACTGCCTATCCTAATTCAGACCCTCCGATTCACACCAACCCGTGATGTATTTCTGACTCCTACTAGTGAATGTAATGTAACACACACCCATACAATGCGCACCACCCCGTGATGTTTTTCTCACTCCTACTAGTGAATGTAATGTAACACACACCCATACAATGCGCACCACCCCGCGATGTTTTTCAGAAACCTATCCTACATTGCCAACGCATGTTCCCTGACCTCCCGAAGCTGACCACCCTGCGGTGCTTTTCTCCATCCTACATTGCCCCTCACTGCCTATCCTAATTCAGACCCTCCGATTCACACCACCGCGTGATGTTTTTCTCACTCCTACTAGTGAATGTAACGTAACACACACCCATACAATGCGCACCCCCCCGTGATGTTTTGCTCACTAATACTAGTGAATGTAATGTAACACACACCCATACAATGCGCACCACCCCGCGTTGTTTTTCAGAAACCTATCCTACATTGCCACTGCATGTTCCCTGACCTCCTCATGCTGACCACCCTGCGGGGCTTTTCTCCATCCTACATTGCCACTCACTGCCTATCCTAATTCAGACCCTCCGATTCACAACACCCCGTGATGTTTTTTTCACTCCTACTAGTGAATGTATTATAACACACACCCATACAATGCGCACCACCCCGTGATGTTTTTCAGAAAACTATCCTACATTGCCACTGCATGTTCCCTGACCTCCCCATACTGACCACCCCGCGGTGCTTTTCTCCATCCTACAATGCCACTCACTGCCTATCCTAATTCAGACCCTCTGATTCACACCACCCCGTGATGTTTTTCTCACTCCTACTAGTGAATGTAATGTAACACACACCCATACAATGCGCACCACCCCGCAATATTTTTCAGAAACCTATCCTACATTGCCACTGCATGTTCCCTGACCTCCCCATGCTGACCACCCCGCGGTGCTTTTCTCCATCCTACATTGCCACTCACTGCTTAACCTAATTCAGACCCTCCGATTCTCACCACCCCGTGGTGTTTTTCTCACTCCTACTAGTGAATGTAATGTAACACACACCCATACAATACGCACCACCCCGTGATGTTTTTCTTACTCCTACTAGTGAATGTAATGTAACACACACCCATTCAATGCGCACCACCCTGTGATGTTTTTCTCACTCCTACTAGTGAATGTAATGTAACACACACCCATACAATGCGCACCACCCCGCGATGTTTTTCAGAAACCTATCCTACATGGCCACTGCATGTTCCCTGACCTCCCCATGCTGACCACCCCGCTGTGCTTTTCTCTATCCTACATTTCTACTCACTGCCGATCCTAATAGAGACCCTCTGATTCACACCACCTCGTGATGTTTTTCTCACTCCTACTACTGAATGTAAAGTAACACACACCCATACAATGCGCACCACCCCGTTATGTTTTTCTCACTCCTAATAGTGAATGTAATGTAACACACACCCATACAATGCGCACCACCCCGCGATGTTTTTCTTACTCCTACTAGAGAATGTAATGTAACACACATGCATACAATCCGCACCACACTGCGATGTTTTTCAGAAACCTATCCTACATTGCCACTGCATGTTCCGTGACCTCCCCATGCTGACCACCCCGCGGTGCTTTTCTCCATCCTACATTGCAACTCACTGCCTATCCTAATTCAGACCCTCCAATTCACACCAACCCGTGATGTATTTCTGACTCCTACTAGTGAATGTAATGTAACACACACCCATACAATGCGCACCACCCCGCGATGTTTTTCAGAAACCTATCCTACATTGCCAATGCATGTTCCCTGACCTCCCGATGCTGACCACCCTGCGGTGCTTTTCTCCATCCTACATTGCCCCTCACTGCCTATCCTAATTCAGACCCTCCGATTCACACCACCGCGTGATGTTTTTCTCACTCCTACTAGTGAATGTAACGTAACACACACCCATACAATGCGCACCACCCCGTGATGTTTTGCTCACTAATACTAGTGAATGTAATGTAACACACACCCATACAATGCGCACCACCCCGCGTTGTTTTTCAGAAACCTATCCTACATTGCCACTGCCTGTTCCCTGACCTCCCCTTGCTGACGAGCCCGCGGTGCTTTTCTCCATCCTACATTGTCACTCACTGCCATTCCTAATTCAGACCCTCTGATTCACACCACCCAGTGATGTTTTTCTAACTCATACTAGTGAATGTCATCTAACACACACCCATAAAATGCGCTCCACCCCGTGATGTTTTTCTCACTCCTACTAGTGAATATAATGTAACACACACCAATACAATGCGCACCACCCCGCGATGTTTTTCAGAAACCTATCCTACATTGCCACTGCATGTTCCCTGACCTCCACATGCTGACCACCCCGCGGTACTTTTCTCCATCCTACATTGCCACTCACTGCCTATCCTAATTCAGACCCTCCGATTCACACCACCCCGTGATGTTTTTCTCACTCCTACTAGTGAATGTAATGTAACACACACCCATACAATGCGCACCACCCCGTGATGTTTTTCTCACTCCTACTAGTGAATGTAATGTAACACACACCCATACAATGCGCACCACCCCGCAATATTTTTCAGAAACCTAACCTACATTGCCACTGCATGTTCCCTGACCTCCCCATGCTGACCACCCCGCGGTGCTTTTCTCCATCCTACATTGCCACTCACTGCTTAACCTAATTCAGACCCTCCGATTCTCACCACCCCGTGATGTTTTTCTCACTCCTACTAGTGAATGTAATGTAACACACACCCATACAATGCGCACCACCCCGCGATGTTTTTCAGAAACCTATCCTACATGGCCACTGCATGTTCCCTGACCTCCCCATGCTGACCACCCCGCTGTGCTTTTCTCTATCCTACATTTCCACTCACTGCCGATCCTAATTGAGACCCTCTGATTCACACCACCTCGTGATGTTTTTCTCACTCCTACTACTGAATGTAAAGTAACACACACCCATACAATGCGCACCACCCCGTTATGTTTTTCTCACTCCTAATAGTGAAGGTAATGTAACACACACCCATACAATGCGCACCACCCCGCGATGTTTTTCTCACTCCTACTAGAGAATGTAATGTAACACACATGCATACAATGCGCACCACCCCGCGATGTTTTTCAGAAACCTATCCTACATTGCCACTGCATGTTCCGTGACCTCCCCATGCTGACCACCCCGCGGTGCTTTTCTCCATCCTACATTGCCACTCACTGCCTATCCTAATTCAGACCCTCCGATTCACACCAACCCGTGATGTATTTCTGACTCCTACTAGTGAATGTAATGTAACACACACCCATACAATGCGCACCACCCCGTGATGTTTTTCTCACTCCTACTAGTGAATGTTATGTAACACACACCCATACAATGCGCACCACCCCGCGATGTTTTTCAGAAACCTATCCTACATTGCCAACGCATGTTCCCTGACCTCCCGATGCTGACCACCCTGCGGTGCTTTTCTCCATCCTACATTGCCCCTCACTGCCTATCCTAATTCAGACCCTCCGATTCACACCACCGCGTGATGTTTTTCTCACTCCTACTAGTGAATGTAACGTAACACACACCCATACAATGCGCACCCCCCCGTGATGTTTTGCTCACTAATACTAGTGAATGTAATGTAACACACACCCATACAATGCGCACCACCCCGCATTGTTTTTCAGAAACCTATCCTACATTGCCACTGCATGTTCCCTGACCTCCTCATGCTGACCACCCTGCGGGGCTTTTCTCCATCCTACATTGCCACTCACTGCCTATCCTAATTCAGACCCTCCGATTCACAACACCCCGTGATGTTTTTTTCACTCCTACTAGTGAATGTATTATAACACACACCCATACAATGCGCACCACCCCGTGATGTTTTTCAGAAAACTATCCTACATTGCCACTGCATGTTCCCTGACCTCCCCATGCTGAGCACCCCGCGGTGCTTTTCTCCATCCTACATTGCCACTCACTGCCTATCCTAATTCAGACCCTCCGATTCACAACACCCCGTGATGTTTTTTTCACTCCTACTAGTGAATGTATTATAACACACACCCATACAATGCGCACCACCCCGCGATGTTTTTCAGAAACCTATCCTACATGGCCACTGCATGTTCCCTGACCTCCCCATGCTGACCACCCCGCTGTGCTTTTCTCTATCCTACATTTCCACTCACTGCCGATCCTAATTGAGACCCTCTGATTCACACCACCTCGTGATGTTTTTCTCACTCCTACTACTGAATGTAAAGTAACACACACCCATACAATGCGCACCACCCCGTTATGTTTTTCTCACTCCTAATAGTGAATGTAATGTAACACACACCCATACAATGCGCACCACCCCGCGATGTTTTTCTCACTCCTACTAGAGAATGTAATGTAACACACATGCATACAATGCGCACCACCCCGCGATGTTTTTCAGAAACCTATCCTACATTGCCACTGCATGTTCCGTGACCTCCCCATGCTGACCACCCCGCGGTGCTTTTCTCCATCCTACTTTGCCACTCACTGCCTATCCTAATTCAGACCCTCCGATTCACACCAACCCGTCATGTATTTCTGACTCCTACTAGTGAATGTAATGTAACACACACCCATACAATGCGCACCACCCCGTGATGTTTTTCTCACTCCTACTAGTGAATGTTATGTAACACACACCCATACAATGCGCACCACCCCGCGATGTTTTTCAGAAACCTATCCTACATTGCCAACGCATGTTCCCTGACCTCCCGATGCTGACCACCCTGCGGTGCTTTTCTCCATCCTACATTGCCCCTCACTGCCTATCCTAATTCAGACCCTCCGATTCACACCACCGCGTGATGTTTTTCTCACTCCTACTAGTGAATGTAACGTAACACACACCCATACAATGCGCACCCCCCCGTGATGTTTTGCTCACTAATACTAGTGAATGTAATGTAACACACACCCATACAATGCGCACCACCCCGCGTTGTTTTTCAGAAACCTATCCTACATTGCCACTGCATGTTCCCTGACCTCCTCATGCTGACCACCCTGCGGGGCTTTTCTCCATCCTACATTGCCACTCACTGCCTATCCTAATTCAGACCCTCCGATTCACAACACCCCGTGATGTTTTTTTCACTCCTACTAGTGAATGTATTATAACACACACCCATACAATGCGCACCACCCCGTGATGTTTTTCAGAAAACTATCCTACATTGCCACTGCATGTTCCCTGACTTCCCCATACTGACCACCCCGCGGTGCTTTTCTCCATCCTACAATGCCACTCACTGCCTATCCTAATTCAGACCCTCTGATTCACACCACCCCGTGATGTTTTTCTCACTCCTACTAGTGAATGTAATGTAACACACACCCATACAATGCGCACCACCCCGCAATATTTTTCAGAAACCTATCCTACATTGCCACTGCATGTTCCCTGACCTCCCCATGCTGACCACCCCGCGGTGCTTTTCTCCATCCTACATTGCCACTCACTGCTTAACCTAATTCAGACCCTCCGATTCTCACCACCCCGTGGTGTTTTTCTCACTCCTACTAGTGAATGTAATGTAACACACACCCATACAATACGCACCACCCCGTGATGTTTTTCTTACTCCTACTAGTGAATGTAATGTAACACACACCCATTCAATGCGCACCACCCTGTGATGTTTTTCTCACTCCTACTAGTGAATGTAATGTAACACACACCCATACAATGCGCACCACCCCGCGATGTTTTTCAGAAACCTATCCTACATGGCCACTGCATGTTCCCTGACCTCCCCATGCTGACCACCCCGCTGTGCTTTTCTCTATCCTACATTTCCACTCACTGCCGATCCTAATTGAGACCCTCTGATTCACACCACCTCGTGATGTTTTTCTCACTCCTACTACTGAATGTAAAGTAACACACACCCATACAATGCGCACCACCCCGTTATGTTTTTCTCACTCCTAATAGTGAATGTAATGTAACACACACCCATACAATGCGCACCACCCCGCGATGTTTTTCTCCCTCCTACTAGAGAATGTAATGTAACACACATGCATACAATCCGCACCACACTGCGATGTTTTTCAGAAACCTATCCTACATTGCCACTGCATGTTCCGTGACCTCCCCATGCTGACCACCCCGCGGTGCTTTTCTCCATCCTACATTGCCACTCACTGCCTATCCTAATTCAGACCCTCCGATTCACACCAACCCGTGATGTATTTCTGACTCCTACTAGTGAATGTAATGTAACACACACCCATACAATGCGCACCACCCCGTGATGTTTTTCTCACTCCTACTAGTGAATGTAATGTAACACACACCCATACAATGCGCAGCACCCCGCGATGTTTTTCAGAAACCTATCCTACATTGCCAATGCATGTTCCCTGACCTCCCGATGCTGACCACCCTGCGGTGCTTTTCTCCATCCTACATTGCCCCTCACTGCCTATCCTAATTCAGACCCTCCGATTCACACCACCGCGTGATGTTTTTCTCACTCCTACTAGTGAATGTAACGTAACACACACCCATACAATGCGCACCACCCCGTGATGTTTTGCTCACTAATACTAGTGAATGTAATGTAACACACACCCATACAATGCGCACCACCCCGCGTTGTTTTTCAGAAACCTATCCAACATTGCCACTGCCTGTTCCCTGACCTCCCCTTTCTGAGGAGCCCGCGGTGCTTTTCTCCATCCTACATTGTCACTCACTGCCATTCGTAATTCAGACCCTCTGATTCACACCACCCAGTGATGTTTTTCTAACTCATACTAGTGAATGTCATGTAACACACACCCATAAAATGCGCTCCACCCCGTGATGTTTTTCTCACTCCTACTAGTGAATATAATGTAACACACACCAATACAATGCGCACCACCCCGCGATGTTTTTCAGAAACCTATCCTACATTGCCACTGCATGTTCCCTGACCTCCACATGCTGACCACCCCGCGGTACTTTTCTCCATCCTACATTGCCACTCACTGCCTATCCTAATTCAGACCCTCCGATTCACACCACCCCGTGATGTTTTTCTCACTCCTACTAGTGAATGTAATGTAACACACACCCATACAATGCGCACCACCCCGTGATGTTTTTCTCACTCCTACTAGTGAATGTAATGTAACACACACCCATACAATGCGCACCACCCCGCGATGTTTTTTCAGTAACCTATCCTACATTGACACTGCATGTTCCCTGACCTCCCCATGCTGACCACCACACGGTGCTTTTCTCCATCCTACATTGCCCCTCACTGCCTATCCTAATTCAGACCCTCCGATTCACACCACCCCGTGATGTTTTTCTCACTCCTACTAGTGAATGTTATGTAACACCCACCCTTACAATGTGCACCACCCCGCAATATTTTTCAGCAACCTATACTACATTGCCACTGCATGTTCCCTGACCTTCCCATGCTGACCACCCCGTGGTGCTTTTCTCCATCCTACATTGCCACTCACTGCCTATCCTAATTCAGACCCTCCGATTCACACCACCTCGTGATGTTTTTCTCACTCCTACTACTGAATGTAATGTAACACACACCCATACAATGCGCACCACCCCGTTATGTTTTTCTCACTCCTACTAGTGAATGTAATGTAACACACACCCATACAATGCGCACCAGCCCGCGATGTTTTTCTCACTTCTACTAGATAATGTAATGTAACACACACGCATACAATGTGCACCACCCCGCGATGTTTTTCAGAATCTTATCCTACATTGCCACTGCATGTTCCGTGACCTCCCCATGCTGACCACACCGCGGTGCTTTTCTCCATCCTACATTGCCCCTCACTGTCTATCCTAATTCAGACCCTCCGATTCACACCACCCCGTGATGTTTTTCTCACTCCTACTAGTGAATGTAATGTAACACACACCCATACAATGCGCACCACCCCGTGATGTTTTGCTCACTAATACTAGTGAATGTAATATAACACACACCCATACAATGCGCACCACACCGCGTTGTTTTTCAGATACCTATCCTACATTGCCACTGCATGTTCCCTGACCTCCCCATGCTGACCACCCCGCGGTGCTTTTCTCCATCCTATATTGCCACTCACTGCCTCTCCTAATTCAGACCCTCCGATTCACACCACCCCGTGATGTTTTTCTCACGCCTACTAGTGAATGTCATGTAACACACACCCATAAAATGTGCTCCACCCCGTGATGTTTTTCTCACTCCTACTAGTGAATATAATGTAACACACACACATACAATGCGCACCACACCGCGATGTTTTTCAGAAACCTATCCTACATTGCCACTGCTTGTTCCCTGACCTCCACATGCTGACCACCCCGCGGTGCTTTTCTCCATCCTACATTGCCACTCACTGCCTATCCTAATTCAGACCCTCCGATTCACACCACCCCGTGATGTTTTTCTCACTCCTACTAGTGAATGTAATGTAACACACACCCATACAATGCGCACCACCCCGTGATGTTTTTCTCACTCCTACTAGTGAATGTAATATAACACACACCCATACAATGCGCACCACCCCGCGATGTTTTTCAGTAACCTATCCTACATTGCCACTGCATGTTCCCTGACCTCCCCATGATGACCACCACGCGGTGCTTTTATCGATCCTACATTGCCACTCACTGCCTATCCTAATTCAGATCCTCCGATTCACACCACCCCGTGATGTTTTTCTCACTCCTACTAGTGAATGTTATGTAACACACACCCATACAATGTGCACCACCCCGCAATGTTTTTCAGAAACCTATCCTACCGTGCCACTGCATGTTCCCTGACCTCCCCATGCTGACCACCCCGTGGTGCTTTTCTCCATCCTACATTGCCACTCACTGCCTATCCTAATTCAGACCCTCCAATTCACTCCACCCCGTGATGTTTTTCTCACTCCTACTACTGAATGTAATGTAACACACACCCATACAATGCGCACCACCCGCGATGTTTTTCAGAAACCTATATTACATGGCCACTGTATGTTCAGTGACCTCCCCATGCTGACCACCCCGCGGTGCTTTTCTCTATCCTACATTGCCACTCACTGCCGATCCTAATTGAGACCCTCTGATTCACACCACCTCGTGATGTTTTTCTCACTCCTACTACTGAATGTAATGTAACACACACCCATACAATGTGCACCACCCCGTTATGTTTTTCTCACTCCTAATAGTGAATGTAATGTAACACACACCCATACAATGCGCACCACCCCGCGATGTTTTTCTCACTCCTACTAGAGAATGTAATGTAACACACACGCATACAATGTGCACCACACCGCGATGTTTTTCAGAATCTTATCCTACATTGCCACTGCATGTTCCGTGACCTCCCCATGCTGACCACACCGCGGTGCTTTTCTCCATCCTACATTGCCACTCACTGCCTATCCTAATTCAGACCCTCCGATTCACACCACCCCGTGATGTATGTCTCACTCCTACTAGTGAATGTAATGTAACACACACACATACAATGCGCACCACCCCTTGATGTTTTTCTCACTCCTACTAGTGAATGTAATGTAACACACACCCATACAATGCGCACAACCCCGCGATGTTTTTCAGAAACCTATCCAACATTGCCAATGCATGTTCCCTGACCTCCCGATGCTGACCACCCGGCGGTGCTTTTCTCCATCCTACATTGCCCCTCACTGTCTATCCTAATTCAGACCCTCCGATTCACACCACCCCGTGATGTTTTTCTCACTCCTACTAGTGAATGTAATGTAACACACACCCATACAATGCACACCACCCCGCGATGTTTTTCAGAAACCTATCCTACATTGCCACTGCTTGTTCCCTGACCTCCACATGCTGACCACCCCGCGGTGCTTTTCTCCATCCTACATTGCCACTCACTGCCTATCCTAATTCAGAACCTCCGATTCACACCACCCCGTGATGTTTTTCTCACTCCTACTAGTGAATGTAATGTAACACACACCCATACAATGCGCACCACCCCGTGATGTTATTCTCACTCCTACTAGTGAATGTAATGTAACACACACCCATACAATGCGCACCACCCCGCGATGTTTTTCAGTAACCTATCTTACATTGCCACTGCATGTTCCCTGACCTCCCCATGATGACCACCACGCGGTGCTTTTCTCGATCCTACATCGCAACTCACTGCCTATCCTAATTCAGACCCTCCGATTCACACCACCCCGTGATGTTTTTCTCACTCCTACTAGTGAATGTTATGTAACACACACGCATACAATGTGCACCACCCCGCAATGTTTTTCAGAAACCTATCCTACCGTGCCACTGCATGTTCCCTGACCTCCCCATGCTGACCACCCCGTGGTGCTTTTCTCCATCCTACATTGCCACTCACTGCCTATCCTAATTCAGACCCTCCAATTCACTCCACCCCGTGATGTTTTTCTCACTCCTACTACTGAATGTAATGTAACACACACCCATACAATGCGCACCACCCCGCGATGTTTTTAAGAAACCTATATTACATGGCCACTGTATGTTCAGTGACCTCCCCATGCTGACCACCCCGCGGTGCTTTTCTCTATCCTAAATTGCCACTCACTGCCGATCCTAATTGAGACCCTCTGATTCACACCACCTCGTGATGTTTTTCTCACTCCTAATACTGAATGTAATGTAACACACACCCATACAATGCGCACCACCCCGTTATGTTTTTCTCACTCCTACTAGAGAATGTAATGTAACACACACGCATACAATGCGCACCACCCCGCGATGTTTTTCAGAAACCTATCCTACATTGCCAATGCATGTTCCCTGACCTCCCGATGCTGACCACCCTGCGGTGCTTTTCTCCATCCTACATTGCCCCTCACTGCCTATCCTAATTCAGACCCTCCGATTCACACCACCGCGTGATGTTTTTCTCACTCCTACTAGTGAATGTAACGTAACACACACCCATACAATTCGCACCACCCCGTGATATTTTGCTCACTAATACTAGTGAATGTAATGTAACACACACCCATACAATGCGCACCACCCCGCTTTGTTTTTCAGAAACCTATCCTACATTGCCACTGCATGTTCCCTGACCTCCCCATGCTGACCACCTCGCGGTGCTTTTCTCCATCCTATATTGCCACTCACTGCCTCTCCTAATTCAGACCCTCCTATTCACACCACCCCGTGATGTTTTTCTCACTCCTACTAGTGAATGTAATGTAACACACACCCATACAATGCGCACCACCATGCGATGTTTTTCTCACTCCTACTAGTGAATGTAATGTAACACACACCCATACAATGGGCACTACCCCGTGATGTTTTTCCCACTCCTACAAGTGAATGTAAGGTAACACACACCATACAATGCGCACCACCCCGCGATGTTTTTCAGAAACCTATCCTACTTTGCCACTGCATGTTCCCTGACATCACCATGCTGACCACCACGTGGTGCTTTTCTCCATCCTACATTGCCACTCACTGCCTATCCTAATTCAGACCCTCCGATTCACACCACCCCGTGATGTTTTTCTCACTCCTACTAGTGAATGTAATGTAACACACACCCATACAATGCGCAACACCCCGTGATGTTTTTCAGAATCCTATCCTACATTGCCACTGCATGTTCCCTGACCTCACCATGCTGACCACCACGTGGTGCTTTTCTCCATCCTACATTGCCACTCACTGCCTATCCTAATTCAGACCCTCCGATTCTCACCACCCCGTGGTGTTTTTCTCACTCCTACTAGTGAATGTAATGTAACACACACCCATACAATACGCACCACCGCGTGATGTTTTTCTTACTCCTACTAGTGAATGTAATGTAACACACACCCATTCAATGCGCACCACCCTGTGATGATTTTCTCACTCCTACTAGTGAATGTAATGTAACACACACCCATACAATGCGCACCACCCCGCGATGTTTTTCAGAAACCTATCCTACATGGCCACTGCATGTTCCCTGACCTCCCCATGCTGACCACCCCGCTGTGCTTTTCTCTATCCTACATTTCCACTCACTGCCGATCCTAATTGAGACCCTCTGATTCACACCACCTCGTGATGTTTTTCTCACTCCTACTACTGAATGTAAAGTAACACACACCCATACAATGCGCACCACCCCGTTATGTTTTTCTCACTCCTAATAGTGAATGTAATGTAACACACACCCATACAATGCGCACCACCCCGCGATGTTTTTCTCACTCCTACTAGAGAATGTAATGTAACACACATGCATACAATCCGCACCACACTGCGATGTTTTTCAGAAACCTATCCTACATTGCCACTGCATGTTCCGTGACCTCCCCATGCTGACCACCCCGTGGTGCTTTTCTCCATCCTACATTGCCACTCACTGCCTATCCTAATTCAGACCCTCCGATTCACACCAACCCGTGATGTATTTCTGACTCCTACTAGTGAATGTAATGTAACACACACCCATACAATGCGCACCACCCGCGATGTTTTTCAGAAACCTATATTACATGGCCACTGTATGTTCAGTGACCTCCCCATGCTGACCACCCCGCGGTGCTTTTCTCTATCCTACATTGCCACTCACTGCCGATCCTAATTGAGACCCTCTGATTCACACCACCTCGTGATGTTTTTCTCACTCCTACTACTGAATGTAATGTAACACACACCCATACAATGTGCACCACCCCGTTATGTTTTTCTCACTCCTAATAGTGAATGTAATGTAACACACACCCATACAATGCGCACCACCCCGCGATGTTTTTCTCACTCCTACTAGAGAATGTAATGTAACACACACGCATACAATGTGCACCACACCGCGATGTTTTTCAGAATCTTATCCTACATTGCCACTGCATGTTCCGTGACCTCCCCATGCTGACCACACCGCGGTGCTTTTCTCCATCCTACATTGCCACTCACTGCCTATCCTAATTCAGACCCTCCGATTCACACCACCCCGTGATGTATTTCTCACTCCTACTAGTGAATGTAATGTAACACACACACATACAATGCGCACCACCCCTTGATGTTTTTCTCACTCCTACTAGTGAATGTAATGTAACACACACCCATACAATGCGCACAACCCCGCGATGTTTTTCAGAAACCTATCCTACATTGCCAATGCATGTTCCCTGACCTCCCGATGCTGACCACCCGGCGGTGCTTTTCTCCATCCTACATTGCCCCTCACTGTCTATCCTAATTCAGACCCTCCGATTCACACCACCCCGTGATGTTTTTCTCACTCCTACTAGTGAATGTAATGTAACACACACCCATACAATGCACACCACCCCGCGATGTTTTTCAGAAACCTATCCTACATTGCCACTGCTTGTTCCCTGACCTCCACATGCTGACCACCCCGCGGTGCTTTTCTCCATCCTACATTGCCACTCACTGCCTATCCTAATTCAGACCCTCCGATTCACACCACCCCGTGATGTTTTTCTCACTCCTACTAGTGAATGTAATGTAACACACACCCATACAATGCGCACCACCCCGTGATGTTATTCTCACTCCTACTAGTGAATGTAATGTAACACACACCCATACAATGCGCACCACCCTGCGATGTTTTTCAGTAACCTATCCTACATTGCCACTGCATGTTCCCTGACCTCCCCATGATGACCACCACGTGGTGCTTTTCTCGATCCTACATTGCAACTCACTGCCTATCCTAATTCAGACCCTCCGATTCACACCACCCCGTGATGTTTTTCTCACTCCTACTAGTGAATGTTATGTAACACACACGCATACAATGTGCACCACCCCGCAATGTTTTTCAGAAACCTATCCTACCGTGCCACTGCTTGTTCCCTGACCTCCCCATGCTGACCACCCCGTGGTGCTTTTCTCCATCCTACATTGCCACTCACTGCCTATCCTAATTCAGACCCTCCAATTCACTCCACCCCGTGATGTTTTTCTCACTCCTACTACTGAATGTAATGTAACACACACCCATACAATGCGCACCACCCCGCGATGTTTTTCAGAAACCTATATTACATGGCCACTGTATGTTCAGTGACCTCCCCATGCTGACCACCCCGCGGTGCTTTTGTCTATCCTAAATTGCCACTCACTGCCGATCCTAATTGAGACCCTCTGATTCACACCACCTCGTGATGTTTTTCTCACTCCTAATACTGAATGTAATGTAACACACACCCATACAATGCGCACCACCCCGTTATGTTTTTCTCACTCCTACTAGAGAATGTAATGTAACACACACGCATACAATGCGCACCACCCCGCGATGTTTTTCAGAAACCTATCTTACATTGCCAATGCATGTTCCCTGACCTCCCGATGCTGACCACCCTGCGGTGCTTTTCTCCATCCTACATTGCCCCTCACTGCCTATCCTAATTCAGACCCTCCGATTCACACCACCGCGTGATGTTTTTCTCACTCCTACTAGTGAATGTAACGTAACACACACCCATACAATGCGCACCACCCCGTGATATTTTGCTCACTAATACTAGTGAATGTAATGTAACAAACACCCATACAATGCGCACCACCCCGCTTTGTTTTTCAGAAACCTATCCTACATTGAAACTGCATGTTCCCTGACCTCCCCATGCTGACCACCTCGCGGTGCTTTTCTCCATCCTATATTGCCACTCACTGCCTCTCCTAATTCAGACCCTCCTATTCACACCACCCCGTGATGTTTTTCTCACTCCTACTAGTGAATGTAATGTAACACACACCCATACAATGCGCACCACCCCGCGATGTTTTTCTCACTCCTACTAGTGAATGTAATGTAACACACACCCATACAATGGGCACTACCCCGTGATGTTTTTCCCACTCCTACAAGTGAATGTAAGGTAACACACACCATACAATGCGCACCACCCCGCGATGTTTTTCAGAAACCTATCCTACTTTGCATCTGCATGTTCCCTGACATCACCATGCTGACCACCACGTGGTGCTTTTCTCCATCCTACATTGCCACTCACTGCCTATCCTAATTCAGACCCTCCGATTCACACCACCCCGTGATGTTTTTCTCACTCCTACTAGTGAATGTAATGTAACACACACCCATACAATGCGCAACACCCCGTGATGTTTTTCAGAATCCTATCCTACATTGCCACTGCATGTTCCCTGACCTCACCATGCTGACCACAACGTGGTGCTTTTCTCCATCCTACATTGCCACTCACTGCCTATCCTAATTCAGACCATCCGATTCTCACCACCCCGTGGTGTTTTTCTCACTCCTACTAGTGAATGTAATGTAACACACACCCATACAATACGCACCACCGCGTGATGTTTTTCTTACTCCTACTAGTGAATGTAATGTAACACACACCCATTCAATGCGCACCACCCTGTGATGTTTTTCTCACTCCTACTAGTGAATGTAATGTAACACACACCCATACAATGCGCACCACCCCGCGATGTTTTTCAGAAACCTATCCTACATGGCCACTGCATGTTCCCTGACCTCCCCATGCTGACCACCCCGCTGTGCTTTTCTCTATCCTACATTTCCAATCACTGCCGATCCTAATTGAGACCCTCTGATTCACACCGCCTCGTGATGTTTTTCTCACTCCTACTACTGAATGTAAAGTAACACACACCCATACAATGCGCACCACCCCGTTATGTTTTTCTCACTCCTAATAGTGAATGTAATGTAACACACACCCATACAATGCGCACCACCCCGCGATGTTTTTCTCACTCCTACTAGAGAATGTAATGTAACACACATGCATACAATCCGCACCACACTGCGATGTTTTTCAGAAACCTATCCTACATTGCCACTGCATGTTCCGTGACCTCCCCATGCTGACCACCCCGCGGTGCTTTTCTCCATCCTACATTGCCACTCACTGCCTATCCTAATTCAGACCCTCCGATTCACACCAACCCGTGATGTATTTCTGACTCCTACTAGTGAATGTAATGTAACACACACCCATACAATGCGCACCACCCCGTGATGTTTTTCTCACTCCTACTAGTGAATGTAATGTAACACACACCCATACAATGCGCACCACCCCGCGATGTTTTTCAGAAACCTATCCTACATTGCCAATGCATGTTCCCTGACCTCCCGATGCTGACCACCCGGCGGTGCTTTTCTCCATCCTACATTGCCCTCACTGTCTATCCTAATTCAGACCCTCCGATTCACACCACCCCGTGATGTTTTTCTCACTCCTACTAGTGAATGTAATGTAACACACACCCATACAATGCGCACCACCCCGTGATGTTTTGCTCACTAATACTAGTGAATGTAATATAACACACACCCATACAATGCGCACCACCCCACATTGTTTTTCAGATACCTATCCTACATTGCCACTGCATGTTCCCTGACCTCCCCATGCTGACCACCCCGCGGTGCTTTTCTCCATCCTATATTGCCACTCACTGCCTCTCCTAATTCAGACCCTCCGATTCACACCACCCCGTGATGTTTTTCTCACTCCTACTAGTGAATGTCATGTAACACACACCCATAAAATGTGCTCCACCCCGTGATGTTTTTCTCACTCCTACTAGTGAATATAATGTAACACACACCCATACAATGCGCACCACACCGCGATGTTTTTCAGAAACCTATCCTACATTGCCACTGCTTTTTCCCTGACCTCCACATGCTGACCACCCCGCGGTGCTTTTCTCCATCCTACATTGCCACTCACTGCCTATCCTAATTCAGACCCTCCGATTCACACCACCCCGTGATGTTTTTCTCACTCCTACTAGTGAATGTAATGTAACACACACCCATACAATGCGCACCACCCCGTGATGTTTTTCTCACTCCTACTAGTGAATGTAATATAACACACACCCATACAATGCGCACCACCCCGCGATGTTTTTCAGTAACCTATCCTACATTGCCACTGCATGTTCCCTGACCTCCCCATGATGACCACCACGCGGTGCTTTTCTCGATCCTACATTGCCACTCACTGCCTATCCTAATTCAGACCCTCCGATTCACACCACCCCGTGATGTTTTTCTCACTCCTACTAGTGAATGTTATGTAACACACACCCATACAATGTGCACCACCCCGCAATGTTTTTCAGAAACCTATCCTACCGTGCCACTGCATGTTCCCTGACCTCCCCATGCTGACCACCCCGTGGTGCTTTTCTCCATCCTACATTGCCACTCACTGCCTATCCTAATTCAGACCCTCCAATTCACTCCACCCCGTGATGTTTTTCTCACTCCTACTACTGAATGTAATGTAACACACACCCATACAATGCGCACCACCCGCGATGTTTTTCAGAAACCTATACTACATGGCCACTGTATGTTCAGTGACCTCCCCATGCTGACCACCCCGCGGTGCTTTTCTCTATCCTACATTGCCACTCACTGCCGATCCTAATTGAGACCCTCTGATTCACACCACCTCGTGATGTTTTTCTCACTCCTACTACTGAATGTAATGTAACACACACCCATACAATGTGCACCACCCCGTTATGTTTTTCTCACTCCTAATAGTGAATGTAATGTAACACACACCCATACAATGCGCACCACCCCGCGATGTTTTTCTCACTCCTACTAGAGAATGTAATGTAACACACACGCATACAATGTGCACCACACCGCGATGTTTTTCAGAAACCTATCCTACATTGCCAAAGCATGTTCCCTGACCTCCCGATGCTGACCATCCTGCGGTGCTTTTCTCCATCCTACATTGCCCCTCACTGCCTATCCTAATTCAGACCCTCCGATTCACACCACCGCGTGATGTTTTTCTCACTCCTACTAGTGAATGTAACGTAACACACACCCATACAATGCGCACCACCCCGAGATGTTTTGCTCATTAATACTAGTGAATGTAATGTAACACACACCCATACAATGCGCACCACCCCGCTTTGTTTTTCAGAAACCTATCCTACATTGCCACTGCATGTTCCCTGACCTCCCCATGCTGACCACCCCGCGGTGCTTTTCTCCATCCTATATTGCCACTCACTGCCTCTCCTAATTCAGACCCTCCGATTCACACCACCCCGTGATGTTTTTCTCACTCCTAGTAGTGAATGTAATGTAACACACACCCATACAATGCACACCACCCCGCGATGTTTTTCTCACTCCTACTAGTGAATGTAATGTAACACACACCCATACAATGCGCACTACCCCGTGATGTTTTTCCCACTCCTAAAAGTGAATGTAAGGTAACACACACCATACAATGCGCACCACCCCGCGATGTTTTTCAGAAACCTATCCTACATTGCCACTGCATGTTCCCTGACCTCCCCATGCTGACCACCCCGCGGTGCTTTTCTCTATCCTACATTGCCACTCACTGCCGATCCTAATTGAGACCCTCTGATTCACACCACCTCGTGATGTTTTTCTCACTCCTAATACTGAATGTAATGTAACACACACCCATACAATGCGCACCACCCCGTTATGTTTTTCTCACTCCTACTAGTGAATGTAATGTAACACACACCCATACAATGCGCACCACCCAGCGATGTTTTTCTCACTCCTACTAGATAATGTAATGTAACACACACCCATACAATGCGCACCACCCCGTTATGTTTTTCTCACTCCTACTAGTGAATGTAATGTAACACACACCCATACAATGTGCACCACCCCGCGATGTTTTTCAGAATCTTATCCTACATTGCCACTGCATGTTCCGTGACCTCCCCATGCTGACCACACCGCGGTGCTTTTCTCCATCCTACATTGCCACTCACTGCCTATCCTAATTCAGACCCTCCGATTCACACCACCCCGTGATGTATTTCTCACTCCTACTAGTGAATGTAATGTAACACACACACATACAATGCGCACCACCCCTTGATGTTTTTCTCACTCCTACTAGTGAAAGTAATGTAACACACACCCATACAATGCGCACAACCCCGCGATGTTTTTCAGAAACCTATCCTACATTGCCAATGCATGTTCCCTGACCTCCCGATGCTGACCACCCGGCGGTGCTTTTCTCCATCCTACATTGCCCCTCACTGTCTATCCTAATTCAGACCCTCCGATTCACACCACCCCGTGATGTTTTTCTCACTCCTACTAGTGAATGTAATGTAACACACACCCATACAATGCGCACCACCCCGCGATGTTTTTCAGAAACCTATCCTACATTGCCACTGCTTGTTCCCAGACCTCCACATGCTGACCACCCCGCGGTGCTTTTCTCCATCCTACATTGCCACTCACTGCCTATCCTAATTCAGACCCTCCGATTCACACCACCCCGTGATGTTTTTCTCACTCCTACTAGTGAATGTAATGTAACACACACCCATACAATGCGCACCACCCCGTGATGTTATTCTCACTCCTACTAGTGAATGTAATGTAACACACACCCATACAATGCGCACCACCCCGCGATGTTTTTCAGTAACCTATCCTACATTGCCACTGCATGTTCCCTGACCTCCCCATGATAACCACCACGCGGTGCTTTTCTCGATCCTACATTGCAACTCACTGCCTATCCTAATTCAGACCCTCCGATTCACACCACCCCGTGATGTTTTTCTCACTCCTACTAGTGAATGTTATGTAACACACACGCATACAATGTGCACCACCCCGCAATGTTTTTCAGAAACCTATCCTACCGTGCCACTGCATGTTCCCTGACCTCCCCATGCTGACCACCCCGTGGTGCTTTTCTCCATCCTACATTGCCACTCACTGCCTATCCTAATTCAGACCCTCCAATTCACTCCACCCCGTGATGTTTTTCTCACTCCTACTACTGAATGTAATGTAACACACACCCATACAATGCGCACCACCCCGCGATGTTTTTCAGAAACCTATATTACATGGCCACTGTATGTTCAGTGACCTCCCCATGCTGACCACCCCGCGGTGCTTTTCTCTATCCTAAATTGCCACTCACTGCCGATCCTAATTGAGACCCTCTGATTCACACCACCTCGTGATGTTTTTCTCACTCCTAATACTGAATGTAATGTAACACACACCCATACAATGCGCACCACCCCGTTATGTTTTTCTCACTCCTACTAGAGAATGTAATGTAACACACACGCATACAATGCGCACCACCCCGCGATGTTTTTCAGAAACCTATCCTACATTGCCAATGCATGTTCCCTGACCTCCCGATGCTGACCACCCTGCGGTGCTTTTCTCCATCCTACATTGCCCCTCACTGCCTATCCTAATTCAGACCCTCCGATTCACACCACCGCGTGATGTTTTTCTCACTCCTACTAGTGAATGTAACGTAACACACACCCATACAATGCGCACCACCCCGTGATATTTTGCTCACTAATACTAGTGAATGTAATGTAACACACACCCATACAATGCGCACCACCCCGCTTTGTTTTTCAGAAACCTATCCTACATTGCCACTGCATGTTCCCTGACCTCCCCATGGTGACCACCTCGCGGTGCTTTTCTCCATCCTATATTGCCACTCACTGTCTCTCCTAATTCAGACCCTCCTATTCACACCATCCCGTGATGTTTTTCTCACTCCTACTAGTGAATGTAATGTAACACACACCCATACAATGCGCACCACCCCGCGATGTTTTTCTCACTCCTACTAGTGAATGTAATATAACACACACCAATACAATGGGCACTACCCCGTGATGTTTTTCCCACTCCTACAAGTGAATGTAAGGTAACACACACCATACAATGCGCACCACCCCGCGATGTTTTTCAGAAACCTATCCTACTTTGCCACTGCATGTTCCCTGACCTCACCATGCTGACCACCACGTGGTGCTTTTCTCCATCCTACATTGCCACTCACTGCCTATCCTAATTCAGACCCTCCGATTCACACCACCCCGTGATGTTTTTCTCACTCCTACTAGTGAATGTAATGTAACACACACCCATACAATGCGCAACACCCCGTGATGTTTTTCAGAATCCTATCCTACATTGCCACTGCATGTTCCCTGACCTCCCCATGCTGACCACCCCGCGGTGCTTTTCTCCCTCCTACATTGCCACTCACTGCCTATCCTAATTCAGACCCTCCGATTCACACCACCCCGTGATGTTTTTCTCACTCCTACTAGTGAATGTAATGTAACACACACCCATACAATGCGCACCACCCCGTGATGTTTTTCTCACTCCTACTAGTGAATGTAATGAACACACACCCACACAATGCGCACCACCCCGCGATGTTTTTCAGAAACCTATCCTACATTGCCACAGCATGTTCCCTGACCTCCCTATGCTGACGACCCCGCGGTGCTTTTCTCCATCCTACATTGCCACTCACTGCCTATCCTAATTCAGACCCTCTGATTCACACCCCCCGGGATGTTTTTCTCACTCATACTAGTGAATGTAATGTAACACACACCCATACAATGCACACCACCCCGTGATGTTTTTCTCACTCCTACTAGTGAATGTAATGTAACACACACCCATACAATGCGCACCATCCCGTGATGTTTTTATCACTCCTAATAGTGAATGTAATGTAACACATACCCATACAATGCGCACCTCCCCGCGATGTTTTTCAGAAACCTATCCTACATTGCCACTGCTTGTTCCCTGACCTCCACATGCTGACCACCCCGCGGTGCTTTTCTCCATCCTACATTGCCACTCACTGCCTATCCTAATTCAGACCCTCCGATTCACACCACCCCGTGATGTTTTTCTCACTCCTACTAGTGAATGTAATGTAACACACACCCATACAATGCGCCCCACCCCGTGATGTTTTTCTCACTCCTACTGGTGAATGTAATGTAACACACAACCATACAATCCCCACCAACCCGTGATGTTTTTCTCACTCCTACTAGTTAATGTAATGTAACACACACCCATACAATGCGCACCACCCCGCGATGTTTTTCAGAAACCTATCCTACATTGCCACTGCTTGTTCCCTGACCTCCACATGCTGACCACCCCGCTGTGCTTTTCTCCATCCTACATTGCCACTCACTGCCTATCCTAATTCAGACCCTCCGATTCACACCACCCCGTGATGTTTTTCTCACTGCTACTAGTGAATATAATGTAACACACACCCATACAATGCGCACCACCCCGTGATGTTTTTCTCACTCCTACTAGTGAATGTAATGTAACACACACCCATACAATGCGCACCACCCCGCGATGTTTTTCAGTAACCTATGCTACATTGCCACTGCATGTTCCCTGACCTCCCCATGATGACCACCACGCGGTGCTTTTCTTGATCCTACATTGCAACTCACTGCCTATCCTAATTCAGACCCTGCGATTCACACCACCCCGTGATGTTTTTCTCACTCCTACTAGTGAATGTTATGTAACACACACCCATACAATGTGCACCACCCCGCAATGTTTTTCAGAAACCTATCCTACATTGCCACAGCATGTTCCCTGACCTCCCCATGCTGACCACCCCGTGGTGCTTTTCTCCATCCTACATTGCCACTCACTGCCTATCCTAATTCAGACACTCCAATTCACTCCACCCCGTGTTGTTTTTCTCACTCCTACTAGTGAATGTAATGTAACACACACCCATACAGTGTGCACCACCCCGCGATGTTTTTCAGAAACCTATCCTACATTGCCAATGCATGTTCCCTGACCTCCGATGCTGACCACCCTGCGGTGCTTTTCTCCACCCTACATTGCCCCTCACTGAATCTCCTAATGCAGACACTCCGATTCACACCACCCCGTGATGTTTTTCTCACTCCTACTAGTGAATATAATGTAACACACACCCATACAATGCGCACCACCCCGCGATGTTTTTCAGAAACCTATCCTACATTGCCAATGCATGTTCCCTGACCTCCGATGCTGACCACCCTGCGGTGCTTTTCTCCACCCTACATTGCCCCTCACTGAATCTCCTAATGCAGACCCTCCGATTCACACCACCCCGTGATGTTTTTCTCACTCCTACTACTGAATGTAATGTAACACACACCCATACAATGGGCACCACCCCGGGATTTTATTCTCACTCCTACTAGTGAATGTAATGTAACACACAACCATACAATTCGCACCACCCCGCGATGTTTTTCTCACTCCTACTAGTGAATGTAATGTAACACACAACCATACAATTCGCACCACCCCGCGATGTTTTTCTCACTCCTACTAGTGAATGTAATGTAACACACACCCATACAATGCGCACTACCCCTTGATGTTTTTCTCACTCCTACTAGTGAATGTAAGGTAACACACACCCATACCTTGCGCACCACCCCGCGATGTTTTTCAGAAATCTATCCTACATTGCCACTGCATGTTCCCTGACCTCCCCATGCTGACCACCACGTGGTGCTTTTCTCCATCCTACATTGCCAATCACTGCCTATCCTAATTCAGACCCTCCGATTCACACCACCCCATGATGTTTTTCTCACTCCTACTAGTGAATGTAATGTAACACACACCCATACAATGCGCACCACCCCATGATGTTTTTCAGAATCCTATCCTACATTGCCACTGCATGTTCCCAGACCTCCCCATACTGACCACCCCGCGGTGCTTTTCTCCCTCCTACATTGCCACTCACTGCCTATCCTAATTCAGACACTCCGATTCACACCACCCCGTGATGTTTTTCTCACTCCTACTAGTGAATGTAATGTAACACACACCCATACAATGCGCACCACCCCGTGATGTTTTTCTCACTCCTACTAGTGAATGTAATGAACACACACCCACACAATGCCCACCACCCCGCGATGTTTTTCAGAAACATATCCTACATTGCCACTGCATGTTCCCTGACCTCCCTATGCTGACGACCCCGCGGTGCTTTTCTCCATCCTACATTGCCACTCACTGCCTATCCTAATTCAGACCCTCTGATTCAACCCCCCGGGATGTTTTTCTCACTCATACTAGTGAATGTAATGTAACACACACCCATACAATGCACACCACCCCGTGATATTTTTCTCACTCCTACTAGTGAATGTAATGTAACACACACCCATACAATGCGCACCATCCCGTGATGTTTTTATCACTCCTACTAGTGAATGTAATGTAACACACACCCATACAATGCGCACCACCCCGCGATGTTTTTCAGAAACCTATCCTACATTGCCACTGCATGTTCCCTGACCTCCCCATGCTGACCACCCCGCGGGGCATTTCTCCATCCTACATTGCCACTCACTGCCTATCCTAATTCAGATCCTCCGATTCACACCACCCCGTGATGTTTTTTTTACTCCTACTAGTGAATGTATTGTAACACACACCCATACAATGCGCACCACCCCGTGATGTTTTTCAGAAAACTATCCTACATTGCCACTGCATGTTCCCTGACCTCCCCATACTGACCACCCCGCGGTGCTTTTCTCCATCCTACATTGCCACTCACTGCCTATCCTAATTGAGACCCTCTGATTCACACTACCCCGTGATGTTTTTCTCGCTCCTACTAGTGAATGTAATGTAACACACACCCATACAATGCGCACCACCCCGCAATATTTTTCAGAAACCTATCCTACATTGCCACTGCATGTTCCCTGACCTCCCCATGCTGACCACCCCGCGGTGCTTTTCTCCATCCTACATTGCCACTCACTGCTTAACCTAATTCAGACCCTCCGATTCTCACCACCACGTGATGTTTTTCTCACTCCTACTAGTGAATGTAATGTAACACACACCCATACAATGCGCACCACCCCGCGATGTTTTTCAGAAACCTATCCTACATGGCCACTGCATGTTCCCTGACCTCCCCATGCTGACCACCCCGCTGTGCTTTTCTCTATCCTACATTTCCACTCACTGCCGATCCTAATTGAGACCCTCTGATTCACACCACCTCGTGATGTTTTTCTCACTCCTACTACTGAATGTAAAGTAACACACACCCATACAATGCGCACCTCCCCGTTATGTTTTTCTCACTCCTAATAGTGAATGTAATGTAACACACACCCATACAATGCGCACCACCCCGCGATGTTTTTCTCACTCCTACTAGAGAATGTAATGTAACACACACCCATACAATAAGCACCACCCCGTGATGTTTTTCTTACTCCTACTAGTGAATGTAATGTAACACACACCCATACAATGCGCACCACCCTGTGATGTTTTTCTCACTCCTACTAGTGAATGTAATGTAACACACACCCATACAATGCGCACCACCCCGCGATGTTTTTCAGAAACGTATCCTACATGGCCACTGCATATTCCCTGACCTCCCCATGCTGACCACCCCGCTGTACTTTTCTCTATCCTACATTTCCACTCACTGCCGATCCTAATTGAGACCCTCTGATTCACACCACCTCGTGATGTTTTTCTCACTCCTACTACTGAATGTAAAGTAACACACACCCATACAATGCGCACCACCCCGTTATGTTTTTCTCACTCCTAATAGTGAATGTAATGTAACACACACCCATACAATGCGCACCACCCCGCGATGTTTTTCTCACTCCTACTAGAGAATGTAATGTAACACACATGCATACAATCCGCACCACACTGCGATGTTTTTCAGAAACCTATCCTACATTGCCACTGCATGTTCCGTGACCTCCCCATGCTGACCACCCCGCGGTGCTTTTCTCCATCCTACATTGCCACTCACTGCCTATCCTAATTCAGACCCTCCGATTCACACCAACCCGTGATGTATTTCTGACTCCTACTAGTGAATGTAATGTAACACACACCCATACAATGCGCACCACCCCGTGATGTTTTTCTCACTCCTACTAGTGAATGTAATGTAACACACACCCATACAATGCGCACCACCCCGCGATGTTTTTCAGAAACCTATCCTACATTGCCAATGCATGTTCCCTGACCTCCCGATGCTGAGCACCCTGCGGTGCTTTTCTCCATCCTACATTGCCCCTCACTGCCTATCCTAATTCAGACCCTCCGATTCACACCACCGCGTGATGTTTTTCTCACTCCTACTAGTGAATGTAACGTAACACACACCCATACAATGCGCACCACCCCGTGATGTTTTGCTCACTAATACTAGTGAATGTAATGTAACACACACCCATACAATGCGCACCACCCCGCGTTGTTTTTCAGAAACCTATCCTACATTGCCACTGCATGTTCCCTGACCTCCCCATGCTGACAACCCCGCGGTGCTTTTCTCCATCCTATATTGCCACTCACTGCCTCTCCTAATTCAGACCCTCCGATTCACACCACCCCGTGATGTTTTTCTCACTCCTACTAATGAATGTAATGTAACACACACCCATACAATGCGCACCACCCCGGGATGTTATTCTCACTCCTACTAGTGAATGTAATGTAACACACAACCATACAATTCGCACCACCCCGCGATGTTTTTCAGAAACCTATCCTACATTGCCACTGCATGTTCCCTGACCTCCCCATGCTGACCACCCCGCGGTGCTTTTCTCCATCCTACATTGCCACTCACTGCCTATCCTAATTCAGACCCTCCGATTCACACCACCCCGTGATGTTTTTCTCACTCCTAATAGTGAATGTAATGTAACACACACCCATACAATGCGCACCACCCCGCGATGTTTTTCTCACTCCTACTAGTGAATGTAATGTAACACACACCCATACAATGCGCACTACCCCTTGATCTTTTTCTCACTCCTACTAGTGAATGTAAGGTAACACACTACCATACAATGCGCACCACCTCGCGATGTTTTTCAGAAACCTATCCTACATTGCCACTGCATGTTCCCTGACCTCCCCATGCTGACCTCCACGTGGTGCTTTTCTCCATCCTACATTGCCACTCACTGCCTATCCTAATTCAGACCCTCCGATTCACACCACCCCGTGATGTTTTTCTCACTCCTACTAGTGAATGTAATGTAACACACACCCATACAATGGGCACCACCCCATGATGTTTTTCAGAATCCTATCCTACATTGACACTGCATGTTCCCTGACCTCCCCATTCTGACCACCCCACGGTGCTTTTCTCCCTCCTACATTGCCACTCACTGCCTATCCTAATTCAGACCCTCCGATTCACACCACCCCGTGATGTATTTCTCACTCCTACTAGTGAATGTAATGTAACACACACACATACAATGCGCACCACCCCTTGATGTTTTTCTCACTCCTACTAGTGAATGTAATGTAACACACACCCATACAATGCGCACAACCCCGCGATGTTTTTCAGAAACCTATCCTACATTGCCAATGCATGTTCCCTGACCTCCCGATGCTGACCACCCGGCGGTGCTTTTCTCCATCCTGCATTGCCCCTCACTGTCTATCCTAATTCAGACCCTCCGATTCACACCACCCCGTGATGTTTTTCTCACTCCTACTAGTGAATGTAATGTAACACACACCCATACAATGCGCACCACCCCGTGATGTTTTGCTCACTAATACTAGTGAATGTAATATAACACACACCCATACAATGCGCGCCACCCCGCGTTGATATTCAGATGCCTATCCTACATTGCCACTGCATGTTCCCTGACCTCCCCATGCTGACCACCCCGCGGTGCTTTTCTCCATCCTATATTGCCACTCACTGCCTCTCCTAATTCAGACCCTCCGATTCACACCACCCCGTGATGTTTTTCTCACTCCTACTAGTGAATGTAATGTAACACACACCCATACAATGCGCACCACCCCATGATGTTTTTCAGAATCCTATCCTACATTGCCACTGCATGTTCCCTGACCTCCCCATTCTGACCACCCCACGGTGCTTTTCTCCCTCCTACATTGCCACTCACTGCCTATCCTAATTCAGACCCTCCGATTCACACCACCCCGTGATGTATTTCTCACTCCTACTAGTGAATGTAATGTAACACACTCACATACAATGCGCACCACCCCTTGATGTTTTTCTCACTCCTACTAGTGAATGTAATGTAACACACACCCATACAATGCGCACAACCCCGCGATGTTTTTCAGAAACCTATCCTACATTGCCAATGCATGTTCCCTGACCTCCCGATGCTGACCACCCGGCGGTGCTTTTCTCCATCCTACATTGCCCCTCACTGTCTATCCTAATTCAGACCCTCCGATTCACACCACCCCGTGAGGTTTTTCTCACTCCTACTAGTGAATGTAATGTAACACACACCCATACAATGCGCACCACCCCGTGATGTTTTGCTCACTAATACTAGTGAATGTAATATAACACACACCCATACAATGCGCGCCACCCCGCGTTGATATTCAGATGCCTATCCTACATTGCCCCTGCATGTTCCCTGACCTCCCCATGCTGACCACCCCGCGGTGCTTTTCTCCATCCTATATTGCCACTCACTGCCTCTCCTAATTCAGACCCTCCGATTCACACCACCCCGTGATGTTTTTCTCACTCCTACTAGTGAATGTCATGTAACACACACCCATAAAATGTGCTCCACCCCGTGATGTTTTTCTCACTCCTACTAGTGAATATAATGTAACACACACCCATACAATGCGCACCACCCCGCGATGTTTTTCAGAAACCTATCCTACATTGCCACTGCTTGTTCCATGACCTCCACATGCTGACCACCCCGCGGTGCTTTTCTCCATCCTACATTGCCACTCACTGCCTATCCTAATTCAGACCCTCCGATTCACACCACCCCGTGATGTTTTTCTCACTCCTACTAGTGAATGTAATGTAACACACACCCATACAATGCGCACCACCCCGTGATGTTATTCTCACTCCTACTAGTGAATGTAATGTAACACACACCCATACAATGCGCACCACCCCGCGATGTTTTTCAGTAACCTATCCTACATTGCCACTGCATGTTCCCTGACCTCCCCATGATGACCACCACGCGGTGCTTTTCTCGATCCTACATTGCCACTCACTGCCTATCCTAATTCAGACCCTCCGATTCACACCACCCCGTGATGTTTTTCTCACTCCTACTAGTGAATGTTATGTAACACACACGCATACAATGTGCACCACCCCGCAATGTTTTTCAGAAACCTATCCTACCGTGCCACTGCATGTTCCCTGACCTCCCCATGCTGACCACCCCGTGGTGCTTTTCTCCATCCTACATTGCCACTCAATGCCTATCCTAATTCAGACCCTCCAATTCACTCCACCCCGTGATGTTTTTCTCACTCCTACTACTGAATGTAATGTAACACACACCCATACAATGCGCACCACCCCGCGATGTTTTTAAGAAACCTATATTACATGGCCACTGTATGTTCAGTGACCTCCCCATGCTGACCACCCCGCGGTGCTTTTCTCTATCCTAAATTGCCACTCACTGCCGATTCTAATTGAGACCCTCTGATTCACACCACCTCGTGATGTTTTTCTCACTCCTAATACTGAATGTAATGTAACACACACCCATACAATGCGCACCACCCCGTTATGTTTTTCTCACTCCTAATAGTGAATGTAATGTAACACACACCCATACAATGCGCACCACCCCGTGATATTTTGCTCACTAATACTAGTGAATGTAATGTAACACACACCCATACAATGCGCACCACCCCGCTTTGTTTTTCAGAAACCTATCCTACATTGCCACTGCATGTTCCCTGACCTCCCCATGCTGACCACCCCGCGGTGCTTTTCTCCATCCTATATTGCCACTCACTGCCTCTCCTAATTCAGACCCTCCGATTCACACCACCTCGTGATGTTTTTCTCACTCCTACTAGTGAATGTAATGTAACACACACCCATACAATGCGCACCACCCCGCGATGTTTTTCTCACTCCTACTAGTGAATGTAATGTAACACAGACCCATACAATGGGCACTACCCCGTGATGTTTTTCCCACTCCTACAAGTCAATGTAAGGTAACACACACCATACAATGCGCACCACCCCGCGATGTTTTTCAGAAACCTATCCTACTTTGCCACTGCATGTTCCCTGACCTCACCATGCTGACCACCACGTGGTGCTTTTCTCCATCCTACATTGCCACTCACTGCCTATCCTAATTCAGACCCTCCGATTCACACCACCCCGTGATGTTTTTCTCACTCCTACTAGTGAATGTAATGTAACACACACCCATACAATGCGCAACACCCCGTGATGTTTTTCAGAATCCTATCCTACATTGCCACTGCATGTTCCCTGACCTCCCCATGCTGACCACCCCGCGGTGCTTTTCTCCCTCCTACATTGCCACTCACTTCCTATCCTAATTCAGACCCTCCGATTCACACCACCCCGTGATGTTTTTCTCATTCCTACTAGTGAATGTAATGTAACACACACCCATACAATGCGCACCACCCCGTGATGTTTTTCTCACTCCTACTAGTGAATGTAATGAACACACACCCACACAATGCGCACCACCCCGCGATGTTTTTCAGAAACCTATCCTACATTGCCACAGCATGTTCCCTGACCTCCCTATGCTGACGACCCCGCGGTGCTTTTCTCCATCCTACATTGCCACTCACTGCCTATCCTAATTCAGACCCTCTGATTCACACCCCCCTGGATGTTTTTCTCACTCATACTAGTGAATGTAATGTAACACACACCCATACAATGCACACCACCCCGTGATGTTTTTCTCACTCCTACTAGTGAATGTAATGTAACACACACCCATACAATGCGCACCATCCCGTGATGTTTTTATCACTCCTAATAGTGAATGTAATGTAACACATACCCATACAATGCGCACCTCCCCGCGATGTTTTTCAGAAACCTATCCTACATTGCCACTGCATGTTCCCTGACTTCCCCATGCTGACCACCCCGCGGTGCTTTTCTCGATCCTACATTGCCACTCACTGCCTATCCTAATACAGACCCTCTGATTCACACCACCCCGTGATGTTTTTCTCACTCCTACTAGTGAATGTAAAGTAACACACACCCATACAATGCGCCCCACCCCGTGATGGTTTTCTCACTCCTACTGGTGAATGTAATGTAACACACAACCATACAATCCCCACCAACCCGTGATGTTTTTCTCACTCCTACTAGTTAAGGTAATGTAACACACAACCATACAATGCGCACCACCCCGCGATGTTTTTCAGAAACCTATCCTACATTGCCACTGCTTGTTCCCTGACCTCCACATGCTGACCACCCCGCTGTGCTTTTCTCCATCCTACATTGCCACTCACTGCCTATCCTAATTCAGACCCTCCGATTCACACCACCCCGTGATGTTTTTCTCACTGCTACTAGTGAATATAATGTAACACACACCCATACAATGCGCACCACCCCGTGATGTTTTTCTCACTCCTACTAGTGAATGTAATGTAACACACACCCATACAATGCGCACCACCCCGCGTTGTTTTTCAGATACCTATCCTACATTGCCACTGCATGTTCCCTGACCTCCCCATGCTGACCACCCCGCGGTGCTTTTCTCCATCCTATATTGCCACTCACTGCCTCTCCTAATTCAGACCCTCGATTCACACCACCCCGTGATGTTTTTCTCACTCCTACTAGTGAATGTCATGTAACACACACACATAAAATGTGCTCCACCCCGTGATGTTTTTCTCACTCCTACTAGTGAATATAATGTAACACACACCCATACAATGCGCACCACCCCGCGATGTTTTTCAGAAACCTATCTTACATTGCCACTGCTTGTTCCCTGACCTCCACATGCTGACCACCCCGCAGTGCTTTTCTCCATCCTACATTGCCACTCACTGCCTATCCTAATTCAGACCCTCCGATTCACACCACCCCGTGATGTTTTTCTCACTCCTACTAGTGAATGTAATGTAACACACACCCATACAATGCGCACCACCCCGTGATGTTTTTCTCACTCCTACTAGTGAATGTAATATAACACACACCCATACAATGCGCACCACCCCGCGATGTTTTTCAGTAACCTATCCTACATTGCCACTGCATGTTCCCTGACCTCCCCATGATGACCACCACGCGGTGCTTTTCTCGATCCTACATTGCCACTCACTGCCTATCCTAATTCAGACCCTCTGATTCAACCCCCCGGGATGTTTTTCTCACTCATACTAGTGAATGTAATGTAACACACACCCATACAATGCACACCACCCCGTGATATTTTTCTCACTCCTACTAGTGAATGTAATGTAACACACACCCATACAATGCGCACCATCCCGTGATGTTTTTATCACTCCTACTAGTGAATGTAATGTAACACACACCCATACAATGCGCACCACCCCGCGATGTTTTTCAGAAACCTATCCTACATTGCCACTGCATGTTCCCTGACCTCCCCATGCTGACCACCCCGCGGGGCATTTCTCCATCCTACATTGCCACTCACTGCCTATCCTAATTCAGATCCTCCGATTCACACCACCCCGTGATGTTTTTTTTACTCCTACTAGTGAATGTATTGTAACACACACCCATACAATGCGCACCACCCCGTGATGTTTTTCAGAAAACTATCCTACATTGCCACTGCATGTTCCCTGACCTCCCCATACTGACCACCCCGCGGTGCTTTTCTCCATCCTACATTGCCACTCACTGCCTATCCTAATTCAGACCCTCTGATTCACACTACCCCGTGATGTTTTTCTCGCTCCTACTAGTGAATGTAATGTAACACACACCCATACAATGCGCACCACCCCGCAATATTTTTCAGAAACCTATCCTACATTGCCACTGCATGTTCCCTGACCTCCCCATGCTGACCACCCCGCGGTGCTTTTCTCCATCCTACATTGCCACTCACTGCTTAACCTAATTCAGACCCTCCGATTCTCACCACCCCGTGATGTTTTTCTCACTCCTACTAGTGAATGTAATGTAACACACACCCATACAATGCGCACCACCCCGCGATGTTTTTCAGAAACGTATCCTACATGGCCACTGCATGTTCCCTGACCTCCCCATGGTGACCACCCCGCTGTGCTTTTCTCTATCCTACATTTCCACTCACTGCCGATCCTAATTGAGACCCTCTGATTCACACCACCTCGTGATGTTTTTCTCACTCCTACTACTGAATGTAAAGTAACACACACCCATACAATGCGCAACACCCCGTTATGTTTTTCTCACTCCTAATAGTGAATGTAATGTAACACACACCCATACAATGCGCACCACCCCGCGATGTTTTTCTCACTCCTACTAGAGAATGTAATGTAACACACACCCATACAATAAGCACCACCCCGTGATGTTTTTCTTACTCCTACTAGTGAATGTAATGTAACACACACCCATACAATGCGCACCACCCTGTGATGTTTTTCTCACTCCTACTAGTGAATGTAATGTAACACACACCCATACAATGTGCACCACCCCGCGATGTTTTTCAGAAACCTCTCTTACATGGCCACTGCATATTCCCTGACCTCCCCATGCTGACCACCCCGCTGTACTTTTCTCTATCCTACATTTCCACTCACTGCCGATCCTAATTGAGACCCTCTGATTCACACCACCTCGTGATGTTTTTCTCACTCCTACTACTGAATGTAAAGTAACACACACCCATACAATGCGCACCACCCCGTTATGTTTTTCTCACTCCTAATAGTGAATGTAATGTAACACACACCCATACAATGCGCACCACCCCGCGATGTTTTTCTCACTCCTACTAGAGAATGTAATGTAACACACATGCATACAATCCGCACCACACTGCGATGTTTTTCAGAAACCTATCCTACATTGCCACTGCATGTTCCGTGACCTCCCCATGCTGACCACCCCGCGGTGCTTTTCTCCATCCTACATTGCCACTCACTGCCTATCCTAATTCAGACCCTCCGATTCACACCAACCCGTGATGTATTTCTGACTCCTACTAGTGAATGTAATGTAACACACACCCATACAATGCGCACCACCCCGTGATGTTTTTCTCACTCCTACTAGTGAATGTAATATAACACACACCCATACAATGCGCACCACCCCGCGATGTTTTTCAGTAACCTATCCTACATTGCCACTGCATGTTCCCTGACCTCCCCATGATGACCACCACGCGGTGCTTTTCTCGATCCTACATTGCCACTCACTGCCTATCCTAATTCAGACCCTCTGATTCAACCCCCCGGGATGTTTTTCTCACTCATACTAGTGAATGTAATGTAACACACACCCATACAATGCACACCACCCCGTGATATTTTTCTCACTCCTACTAGTGAATGTAATGTAACACACACCCATACAATGCGCACCATCCCGTGATGTTTTTATCACTCCTACTAGTGAATGTAATGTAACACACACCCATACAATGCGCACCACCCCGCGATGTTTTTCAGAAACCTATCCTACATTGCCACTGCATGTTCCCTGACCTCCCCATGCTGACCACCCCGCGGGGCATTTCTCCATCCTACATTGCCACTCACTGCCTATCCTAATTCAGATCCTCCGATTCACACCACCCCGTGATGTTTTTTTTACTCCTACTAGTGAATGTATTGTAACACACACCCATACAATGCGCACCACCCCGTGATGTTTTTCAGAAAACTATCCTACATTGCCACTGCATGTTCCCTGACCTCCCCATACTGACCACCCCGCGGTGCTTTTCTCCATCCTACATTGCCACTCACTGCCTATCCTAATTCAGACCCTCTGATTCACACTACCCCGTGATGTTTTTCTCGCTCCTACTAGTGAATGTAATGTAACACACACCCATACAATGCGCACCACCCCGCAATATTTTTCAGAAACCTATCCTACATTGCCACTGCATGTTCCCTGACCTCCCCATGCTGACCACCCCGCGGTGCTTTTCTCCATCCTACATTGCCACTCACTGCTTAACCTAATTCAGACCCTCCGATTCTCACCACCCCGTGATGTTTTTCTCACTCCTACTAGTGAATGTAATGTAACACACACCCATACAATGCGCACCACCCCGCGATGTTTTTCAGAAACGTATCCTACATGGCCACTGCATGTTCCCTGACCTCCCCATGGTGACCACCCCGCTGTGCTTTTCTCTATCCTACATTTCCACTCACTGCCGATCCTAATTGAGACCCTCTGATTCACACCACCTCGTGATGTTTTTCTCACTCCTACTACTGAATGTAAAGTAACACACACCCATACAATGCGCAACACCCCGTTATGTTTTTCTCACTCCTAATAGTGAATGTAATGTAACACACACCCATACAATGCGCACCACCCCGCGATGTTTTTCTCACTCCTACTAGAGAATGTAATGTAACACACACCCATACAATAAGCACCACCCCGTGATGTTTTTCTTACTCCTACTAGTGAATGTAATGTAACACACACCCATACAATGCGCACCACCCTGTGATGTTTTTCTCACTCCTACTAGTGAATGTAATGTAACACACACCCATACAATGCGCACCACCCCGCGATGTTTTTCTCACTCCTACTAGAGAATGTAATGTAACACACATGCATACAATCCGCACCACACTGCGATGTTTTTCAGAAACCTATCCTACATTGCCACTGCATGTTCCGTGACCTCCCCATGCTGACCACCCCGCGGTGCTTTTCTCCATCCTACATTGCCACTCACTGCCTATCCTAATTCAGACCCTCCGATTCACACCAACCCGTGATGTATTTCTGACTCCTACTAGTGAATGTAATGTAACACACACCCATACAATGCGCACCACCCCGTGATGTTTTTCTCACTCCTACTAGTGAATGTAATGTAACACACACCCATACAATGCGCACCACCCCGCGATGTTTTTCAGAAACCTATCCTACATTGCCAATGCATGTTCCCTGACCTCCCGATGCTGAGCACCCTGCGGTGCTTTTCTCCATCCTACATTGCCCCTCACTGCCTATCCTAATTCAGACCCTCCGATTCACACCACCGCGTGATGTTTTTCTCACTCCTACTAGTGAATGTAACGTAACACACACCCATACAATGCGCACCACCCCGTGATGTTTTGCTCACTAATACTAGTGAATGTAATGTAACACACACCCATACAATGCGCACCACCCCGCGTTGTTTTTCAGAAACCTATCCTACATTGCCACTGCATGTTCCCTGACCTCCCCATGCTGACAACCCCGCGGTGCTTTTCTCCATCCTATATTGCCACTCACTGCCTCTCCTAATTCAGACCCTCCGATTCACACCACCCCGTGATGTTTTTCTCACTCCTACTAATGAATGTAATGTAACACACACCCATACAATGCGCACCACCCCGGGATGTTATTCTCACTCCTACTAGTGAATGTAATGTAACACACAACCATACAATTCGCACCACCCCGCGATGTTTTTCAGAAACCTATCCTACATTGCCACTGCATGTTCCCTGACCTCCCCATGCTGACCACCCCGCGGTGCTTTTCTCCATCCTACATTGCCACTCACTGCCTATCCTAATTCAGACCCTCCGATTCACACCACCCCGTGATGTTTTTCTCACTCCTAATAGTGAATGTAATGTAACACACACCCATACAATGCGCACCACCCCGCGATGTTTTTCTCACTCCTACTAGTGAATGTAATGTAACACACACCCATACAATGCGCACTACCCCTTGATCTTTTTCTCACTCCTACTAGTGAATGTAAGGTAACACACTCCCATACAATGCGCACCACCTCGCGATGTTTTTCAGAAACCTATCCTACATTGCCACTGCATGTTCCCTGACCTCCCCATGCTGACCTCCACGTGGTGCTTTTCTCCATCCTACATTGCCACTCACTGCCTATCCTAATTCAGACCCTCCGATTCACACCACCCCGTGATGTTTTTCTCACTCCTACTAGTGAATGTAATGTAACACACACCCATACAATGGGCACCACCCCATGATGTTTTTCAGAATCCTATCCTACATTGCCACTGCATGTTCCCTGACCTCCCCATTCTGACCACCCCACGGTGCTTTTCTCCATCCTACATTGCCACTCACTGCCTATCCTAATTCAGACCCTCCGATTCACACCACCCCGTGATGTTTTTCTCACTCCTACTAGTGAATGTAATGTAACACACACCCATACAATGCGCACCACCCCGTGATGTTTTGCTCACTAATACTAGTGAATGTAATATAACACACACCCATACAATGCGCGCCACCCCGCGTTGATATTCAGATGCCTATCCTACATTGCCACTGCATGTTCCCTGACCTCCCCATGCTGACCACCCCGCGGTGCTTTTCTCCATCCTATATTGCCACTCACTGCCTCTCCTAATTCAGACCCTCCGATTCACACCACCCCGTGATGTTTTTCTCACTCCTACTAGTGAATGTAATGTAACACACACCCATACAATGCGCACCACCCCATGATGTTTTTCAGAATCCTATCCTACATTGCCACTGCATGTTCCCTGACCTCCCCATTCTGACCACCCCACGGTGCTTTTCTCCCTCCTACATTGCCACTCACTGCCTATCCTAATTCAGACCCTCCGATTCACACCACCCCGTGATGTATTTCTCACTCCTACTAGTGAATGTAATGTAACACACACACATACAATGCGCACCACCCCTTGATGTTTTTCTCACTCCTACTAGTGAATGTAATGTAACACACACCCATACAATGCGCACAACCCCGCGATGTTTTTCAGAAACCTATCCTACATTGCCAATGCATGTTCCCTGACCTCCCGATGCTGACCACCCGGCGGTGCTTTTCTCCATCCTACATTGCCCCTCACTGTCTATCCTAATTCTGACCCTCCGATTCACACCACCCCGTGATGTTTTTCTCACTCCTACTAGTGAATGTAATGTAACACACACCCATACAATGCGCACCACCCCGTGATGTTTTGCTCACTAATACTAGTGAATGTAATATAACACACACCCATACAATGCGCGCCACCCCGCGTTGATATTCAGATGCCTATCCTACATTGCCACTGCATGTTCCCTGACCTCCCCATGCTGACCACCCCGCGGTGCTTTTCTCCATCCTATATTGCCACTCACTGCCTCTCCTAATTCAGACCCTCCGATTCACACCACCCCGTGATGTTTTTCTCACTCCTACTAGTGAATGTCATGTAACACACACCCATAAAATGTGCTCCACCCCGTGATGTTTTTCTCACTCCTACTAGTGAATATAATGTAACACACACCCATACAATGCGCACCACCCCGCGATGTTTTTCAGAAACCTATCCTACATTGCCACTGCTTGTTCCACGACCTCCACATGCTGACCACCCCGCGGTGCTTTTCTCCATCCTACATTGCCACTCACTGCCTATCCTAATTCAGACCCTCCGATTCACACCACCCCGTGATGTTTTTCTCACTCCTACTAGTGAATGTAATGTAACACACACCCATACAATGCGCACCACCCCGCGATGTTTTTCAGTAACCTATCCTACATTGCCACTGCATGTTCCCTGACCTCCCCATGATGACCACCACGCGGTGCTTTTCTCGATCCTACATTGCCACTCACTGCCTATCCTAATTCAGACCCTCCGATTCACACCACCCCGTGATGTTTTTCTCACTCCTACTAGTGAATGTTATGTAACACACACGCATACAATGTGCACCACCCCGCAATGTTTTTCAGAAACCTATCCTACCGTGCCACTGCATGTTCCCTGACCTCCCCATGCTGACCACCCCGTGGTGCTTTTCTCCATCCTACATTGCCACTCACTGCCTATCCTAATTCAGACCCTCCAATTCACTCCACCCCGTGATGTTTTTCTCACTCCTACTACTGAATGTAATGTAACACACACCCATACAATGCGCACCACCCCGCGATGTTTTTCAGAAACCTATATTACATGGCCACTGTATGTTCAGTGACCTCCCCATGCTGACCACCCCGCGGTGTTTTTCTCTATCCTAAATTGCCACTCACTGCCGATTCTAATTGAGACACTCTGATTCACACCACCTCGTGATGTTTTTCTCACTCCTAATACTGAATGTAATGTAACACACACCCATACAATGCGCACCACCCCGTTATGTTTTTCTCACTCCTAATAGTGAATGTAATGTAACACACACCCATACAATGCGCACCACCCCGTGATATTTTGCTCACTAATACTAGTGAATGTAATGTAACACACACCCATACAATGCGCCCCACCCCGTGATGTTTTTCTCACTCCTACTGGTGAATGTAATGTAACACACAACCATACAATCCCCACCAACCCGTGATGTTTTTCTCACTCCTACTAGTTAAGGTAATGTAACACACAACCATACAATGCGCACCACCCCGCGATGTTTTTCAGAAACCTATCCTACATTGCCACTGCTTGTTCCCTGACCTCCACATGCTGACCACCCCGCTGTGCTTTTCTCCATCCTACATTGCCACTCACTGCCTATCCTAATTCAGACCCTCCGATTCACACCACCCCGTGATGTTTTTCTCACTCCTACTAGTGAATGTAAAGTAACACACACCCATACAATGCGCCCCACCCCGTGATGTTTTTCTCACTCCTACTGGTGAATGTAATGTAACACACAACCATACAATCCCCACCAACCCGTGATGTTTTTCTCACTCCTACTAGTTAAGGTAATGTAACACACAACCATACAATGCGCACCACCCCGCGATGTTTTTCAGAAACCTATCCTACATTGCCACTGCTTGTTCCCTGACCTCCACATGCTGACCACCCCGCTGTGCTTTTCTCCATCCTACATTGCCACTCACTGCCTATCCTAATTCAGACCCTCCGATTCACACCACCCCGTGATGTTTTTCTCACTGCTACTAGTGAATATAATGTAACACACACCCATACAATGCGCACCACCCCGTGATGTTTTTCTCACTCCTACTAGTGAATGTAATGTAACACACACCCATACAATGCGCACCACCCCGCATTGTTTTTCAGATACCTATCCTACATTGCCACTGCATGTTCCCTGACCTCCCCATGCTGACCACCCCGCGGTGCTTTTCTCCATCCTATATTGCCACTCACTGCCTCTCCTAATTCAGACCCTCCGATTCACACCACCCCGTGATGTTTTTCTCACTCCTACTAGTGAATGTCATGTAACACACACCCATAAAATGTGCTCCACCCCGTGATGTTTTTCTCACTCCTACTAGTGAATATAATGTAACACACACCCATACAATGCGCACCACCCCGCGATGTTTTTCAGAAACCTATCTTACATTGCCACTGCTTGTTCCCTGACCTCCACATGCTGACCACCCCGCAGTGCTTTTCTCCATCCTACATTGCCACTCACTGCCTATCCTAATTCAGACCCTCCGATTCACACCACCCCGTGATGTTTTTCTCACTCCTACTAGTGAATGTAATGTAACACACACCCATACAATGCGCACCACCCCGTGATGTTTTTCTCACTCCTACTAGTGAATGTAATATAACACACACCCATACAATGCGCACCACCCCGCGATGTTTTTCAGTAACCTATCCTACATTGCCACTGCATGTTCCCTGACCTCCCCATGATGACCACCACGCGGTGCTTTTCTCGATCCTACATTGCCACTCACTGCCTATCCTAATTCAGACCCTCCGATTCACACCACCCCGTGATGTTTTTCACACTCCTACTAGTGAATGTTATGTAACACACACCCATACAATGTGCACCACCCCGCAATGTTTTTCAGAAACCTATCCTACCGTGCCACTGCATGTTCCCTGACCTCCCCATGCTGACCACCCCGTGGTGCTTTTCTCCATCCTACATTGCCACTCACTGCCTATCCTAATTCAGACCCTCCAATTCACTCCACCCCGTGATGTTTTTCTCACTCCTACTACTGAATGTAATGTAACACACACCCATACAATGCGCACCACCCGCGATGTTTTTCAGAAACCTATATAACATGGCCACTGTATGTTCAGTGACCTCCCCATGCTGACCACCACGCGGTGCTTTTCTTTATCCTACATTGCCACTCACTGCCGATCCTAATTGAGACCCTCTGATTCACACCACCTCGTGATGTTTTTCTCACTCCTACTACTGAATGTAATGTAACACACACCCATACAATGTGCACCACCCCGTTATGTTTTTCTCACTCCTAATAGTGAATGTAATGTAACACACACCCATACAATGCGCACCACCCCGCGATGTTTTTCTCACTCCTACTAGAGAATGTAATGTAACACACACGCATACAATGTGCACCACACCGCGATGTTTTTCAGAAACCTATCCTACATTGCCAAAGCATGTTCCCTGACCTCCCGATGCTGACCACCCTGCGGTGCTTTTCTCCATCCTACATTGCCCCTCACTGCCTATCCTAATTCAGACCCTCCGATTCACACCACCCCGCGATGTTTTTCTCACTCCTAGTAGTGAATGTAATGTAACACACACCCATACAATGCGCACCACCCCGCGATGTTTTTCTCACTCCTACTAGTGAATGTAACGTAACACACACCCATACAATGCGCACCACCCCGAGATGTTTTGCTCACTAATACTAGTGAATGTAATGTAAGACACACCCATACAATGCGCACCACCCCGCTTTGTTTTTCAGAAACCTATCCTACATTGCCACTGCATGTTCCCTGACCTCCCCATGCTGACCACCCCGCGGTGCTTTTCTCCATCCTATATTGCCACTCACTGCCTCTCCTAATTCAGACCCTCCGATTCACACCACCCCGCGATGTTTTTCTCACTCCTAGTAGTGAATGTAATGTAACACACACCCATACAATGCGCACCACCCCGCGATGTTTTTCTCACTCCTACTAGTGAATGTAATGTAACACACACCCATACAATGCGCACTACCCCGTGATGTTTTTCCCACTCCTACAAGTGAATGTAAGGTAACACACACCATACAATGCGCACCACCCCGCGATGTTTTTCAGAAACCTATCCTACATTGCCACTGCATGTTCCCTGACCTCCCCATGCTGACCACCCCGCGGTGCTTTTCTCTATCCTACATTGCCACTCACTGCCGATCCTAATTGAGACCCTCTGATTCACACCACCTCGTGATGTTTTTCTCACTCCTACTACTGAATGTAATGTAACACACACCCATACAATGCGCACCACCCCGTTATGTTTTTCTCACTCCTACTAGTGAATGTAATGTAACACACACCCATACAATGCGCACCACCCAGCGATGTTTTTCTCACTCCTACTAGATAATGTAATGTAACACACACCCATACAATGCGCACCACCCCGTTATGTTTTTCTCACTCCTACTAGTGAATGTAATGTAACACACACCCATACAATGTGCACCACCCCGCGATGTTTTTCAGAATCTTATCCTACATTGCCACTGCATGTTCCGTGACCTCCCCATGCTGACCACACCGCGGTGCTTTTCTCCATCCTACATTGCCACTCACTGCCTATCCTAATTCAGACCCTCCGATTCACACCACCCCGTGATGTATTTCTCACTCCTACTAGTGAATGTAATGTAACACACACATACAATGGGCACCACCCCTTGATGTTTTTCTCACTCCTACTAGTGAATGTAATGTAACACACACCCATACAATGCGCACAACCCCGCGATGTTTTTCAGAAACCTATCCTACATTGCCAATGCATGTTCCCTGACCTCCCGATGCTGACCACCCGGCGGTGCTTTTCTCCATCCTACATTGCCCCTCACTGTCTATCCTAATTCAGACCCTCCGATTCACACCACCCCGTGATGTTTTTCTCACTCCTACTAATGAATGTAATGTAACACACACCCATACAATGCGCACCACCCCGTGATGTTTTGCTCACTAATACTAGTGAATGTAATATAACACACACCCATACAATGAGCACCACCCCGCGTTGATTTTCAGATACCTATCCTACATTGCCACTGCATGTTCCCTGACCTCCCCATGCTGACCACCCCGTGGTGCTTTTCTCCATCCTATATTGCCACTCACTGCCTCTCCTAATTCAGACCCTCCGATTCACACCACCCCGTGATGTTTTTCTCACTCCTACTAGTGAATGTCATGTAACACACACCCATAAAATGTGCTCCACCCCGTGATGTTTTTCTCACTCCTACTAGTGAATATAATGTAACACACACCCATACAATGCGCACCACCCCGCGATGTTTTTCAGAAACCTATCCTACATTGCCACTGCTTGTTCCCTGACCTCCACATGCTGACCACCCCGCGGTGCTTTTCTCCATCCTACATTGCCACTCACTGCCTATCCTAATTCAGACCCTCCGATTCACACCACCCCGTGATGTTTTTCTCACTCCTACTAGTGAATGTAATGTAACACACACCCATACAATGCGCACCACCCCGTGATGTTATTCTCACTCCTACTAGTGAATGTAATGTAACACACACCCATACAATGCGCACCACCCCGCGATGTTTTTCAGTAACCTATCCTACATTGCCACTGCATGTTCCCTGACCTCCCCATGATGACCACCACGCGATGCTTTTCTCGATCCTACATTGCAACTCACTGCCTATCCTAATTCAGACCCTCCGATTCACACCACCCCGTGATGTTTTTCTCACTCCTACTAGTGAATGTTATGTAACACACACGCATACAATGTGCACCACCCCGCAATGTTTTTCAGAAACCTATCCTACCGTGCCACTGCATGTTCCCTGACCTCCCCATGCTGACCACCCCGTGGTGCTTTTCTCCATCCTACATTGCCACTCACTGCCTATCCTAATTCAGACCCTCCAATTCACTCCACCCCGTGATGTTTTTCTCACTCCTACTACTGAATGTAATGTAACACACACCCATACAATGCGCACCACCCCGCGATGTTTTTCAGAAACCTATATTACATGGCCACTGTATGTTCAGTGACCTCCCCATGCTGACCACCCCGCGGTGCTTTTCTCTATCCTAAATTGCCACTCACTGCCGATCCTAATTGAGACCCTCTGATTCACACCACCTCGTGATGTTTTTCTCACTCCTAATACTGAATGTAATGTAACACACACCCATACAATGCGCACCACCCCGTTATGTTTTTCTCACTCCTAATAGTGAATGTAATGTAACACACACCCATACAATGCGCACCACCCCGCGAATTTTTTCTCACTCCTACTAGAGAATGTAATGTAACACACACGCATACAATGCGCACCACCCCGCGATGTTTTTCAGAAACCTATCCTACATTGCCAATGCATGTTCCCTGACCTCCCGATGCTGACCAGCCTGCGGTGCTTTTCTCCATCCTACATTGCCCCTCACTGCCTATCCTAATTCAGACCCTCCGATTCACACCACCGCGTGATGTTTTTCTCACTCCTACTAGTGAATGTAACGTGACACACACCCTTACAATGCGCACCACCCCGTGATATTTTGCTCACTAATACTAGTGAATGTAATGTAACACACACCCATACAATGCGCACCACCCCGCTTTGTTTTTCAGAAAACTATCCTACATTGCCACTGCATGTTCCCTGACCTCCCCATGCTGACCACCCCGCGGTGCTTTTCTCCATCCTATATTGCCACTCACTGCCTCTCCTAATTCAGACCCTCCGATTCACACCACCCCGTGATGTTTTTCTCACTCCTACTAGTGAATGTAATGTAACACACACCCATACAATGCGCACCACCCCGCGATGTTTTTCTCACTCCTACTAGTGAATGTAATGTAACACACACCCATACAATGGGCACTACCCCGTGATGTTTTTCCCACTCCTACAAGTGAATGTAAGGTAAGACACACCATACAATGCGCACCACCCCGCGATGTTTTTCAGAAACGTATCCTAGTTTGCCACTGCATGTTCCCTGACCTCACCATGCTGACCACCACGTGGTGCTTTTCTCCATCCTACATTGCCACTCACTGCCTATCCTAATTCAGACCCTCCGATTCACACCACCCCGTGATGTTTTTCTCACTCCTACTAGTGAATGTAATGTAACACACACCCATACAATGCGCAACACCCCGTGATGTTTTTCAGAATCCTACCCTACATTGCCACTGCATGTTCCCTGACCTCCCCATGCTGACCACCCCGCGGTGCTTTTCTCCCTCCTACATTGCCACTCACTGCCTATCCTAATTCAGACCCTCCGATTCACACCACCCCGTGATGTTTTTCTCACTCCTACTAGTGAATGTAATGTAACACACACCCATACAATGCGCACCACCCCGTGATGTTTTTCTCACTCCTACTAGTGAATGTAATGAACACACACCCACACAATGCGCACCACCCCGCGATGTTTTTCAGAAACCTATCCTACATTGCCACAGCTTGTTCCCTGACCTCCCTATGCTGACGACCCCGCGGTGCTTTTCTCCATCCTACATTGCCACTCACTGCCTATCCTAATTCAGACCCTCTGATTCACCCCCCCCCGGGATGTTTTTCTCACTCATACTAGTGAATGTAATGTAACACACACCCATACAATGCACACCACCCCGTGATGTTTTTATCACTCCTACTAGTGAATGTAATGTAACACACACCCATACAATGCGCACCATCCCGTGATGTTTTTATCACTCCTAATAGTGAATGTAATGTAACACATACCCATACAATGCGCACCTCCCCGCGATGTTTTTCAGAAACCTATCCTACATTGCCACTGCTTGTTCCCTGACCTCCACATGCTGAACACCCCGTGGTGCTTTTCTCCATCCTACATTGCCACTCACTGCCTATCCTAATTCAGACCCTCTGATTCACACCACCCCGTGATGTTTTTCTCACTCCTACTAGTGAATGTAATGTAACACACACCCATACAATGCGCCCCACCCCGTGATGTTTTTCTCACTCCTACTGGTGAATGTAATGTAACACACAACCATACAATCCCCACCAACCCGTGATGTTTTTCTCACTCCTACTAGTTAATGTAATGTAACACACACCCATAATGCGCACCACCCCGCGATGTTTTTCAGAAACCTATCCTACATTGCCAGTGCTTGTTCCCTGACCTCCACATGCTGACCACCCAGCTGTGCTTTTCTCCATTCTACATTGCCACTCACTGCCTATCCTAATTCAGACCCTCCGATTCACACCACCCCGTGAAGTTTTTCTCACTGCTACTAGTGAATATAATGTAACACACACCCATACAATGCGCACCACCCCGTGATGTTTTTCTCACTCCTACTAGTGAATGTAATGTAACACACACCCATACAATGCGCACCACCCCGCGATGTTTTTCAGTAACCTATGCTACATTGCCACTGCATATTCCCTGACCTCCCCATGATGACCACCACGCGGTGCTTTTCTTGATCCTACATTGCAACTCACAGCCTATCCTAATTCAGACCCTCCGATTCACACCACCCCGTGATGTTTTTCTCACTCCTACTAGTGAATGTTATGTAACACACACCCATACAATGTGCACCACCCCGCAATGTTTTTCAGAAACCTATCCTACATTGCCACTGCATGTTCCCTGACCTCCCCATGCTGACCACCCCGTGGTGCTTTTCTCCATCCTACATTGCCACTCACTGCCTATCCTAATTCAGACACTCCAATTCACTCCACCCCGTGTTGTTTTTCTCACTCCTACTAGTGAATGTAATGTAACACACACCCATACAATGCGCACCACCCCGCGATGTTTTTCAGAAACCTATCCTACATGGCCACTGCATGTTCCCTGACCTCCCCATGCTGACCACCCCGCTGTGCTTTTCTCTATCCTACATTGCCACTCACTGCCGATCCTAATTGAGACCCTCTGATTCACACCACCTCGTGATGTTTTTCTCACTCCTACTACTGAATGTAAAGTAACACACACCCATACAATGCGCACCACCCCGCAATATTTTTCAGAATCCTATCCTACATTGCCACTGCATGTTCCCTGACCTCCCCATGCTGACCACCCCGCGGTGCTTTTCTCCATCCTACATTGCCACTCACTGCTTAACCTAATTCAGACCCTCCGATTCTCACCACCCCGTGATGATTTTCTCACTCCTACTAGTGAATGTAATGTAACACACACCCATACAATGCGCACCACCCCGCGATGTTTTTCAGAAACCTATCCTACATGGCCACTGCATGTTCCCTGACCTCCCCATGCTGACCACCCCGCTGTGCTTTTCTCTATCCTACATTTCCACTCACTGCCGATCCTAATTGAGACCCTCTGATTCACACCACCTCGTGATGTTTTTCTCACTCCTACTACTGAATGTAAAGTAACACACACCCATACAATGCGCACCACCCCGTTATGTTTTTCTCACTCCTAATAGTGAATGTAAAGTAACACACACCCATACAATGCGCACCACCCCGTTATGTTTTTCTCACTCCTAATATTGAAGGTAATGTAACACAAACCCATACAATGCGCACCACCCCGCGATGTTTTTCTCACTCCTACTAGAGAATGTAATGTAACACACATGCATACAATGCGCACCACCCCGTGATGTTTTTCAGAAATCTATCCTACATTGCCACTGCATGTTCCCTGACCTCCCCATACTGACCACCCCGCGGTGCTTTTCTCCATCCTACATTGCCACTCACTGCCTATCCTAATTCAGACCCTCTGATTCACACTACCCCGTGATGTTTTTCTCGCTCCTACCAGTGAATGTAATGTAACACACACCCATACAATGCGCACCACCCCGCAATATTTTTCAGAAACCTATCCTACTTTGCCACTGCATGTTCCCTGACCTCACCATGCTGACCACCACGTGGTGCTTTTCTCCATCCTACATTGCCACTCACTGCCTATCCTAATTCAGACCCTCCGATTCACACCACCCCGTGATGTTTTTCTCACTCCTACTAGTGAATGTAATGTAACACACACCCATACAATGCGCACCACCCCGCGATGTTTTTCAGAAACCTATCCTACTTTGCCACTGCATGTTCCCTGACCTCACCATGCTGACCACCACGTGGTGCTTTTCTCCATCCTACATTGCCACTCACTGCGTATCCTAATTCAGACCCTCCGATTCACACCACCCCGTGATGTTTTTCTCACTCCTACTAGTGAATGTAATGTAACACACACCCATGCAATGCGCACCACCCCGCGATGTTTTTCAGAAACCTATCCTACATGGCCACTGCATGTTCCCTGACCTCCCCATGCTGACCACCCCGCTGTGCTTTTCTCTATCCTACATTTCCACTCACTGCCGATCCTAATTGAGACCCTCTGATTCACACCACCTCGTGATGTTTTTCTCACTCCTACTACTGAATGTAAAGTAACACACACCCATACAATGCGCACCCCCCCGTGATGTTTTGCTCACTAATACTAGTGAATGTAATGTAACACACACCCATACAATGCGCACCACCCCGCGTTGTTTTTCAGAAACCTATCCTACATTGCCACTGCATGTTCCCTGACCTCCTCATGCTGACCACCCTGCGGGGCTTTTCTCCATCCTACATTGCCACTCACTGCCTATCCTAATTCAGTCCCTCCGATTCACAACACCCCGTGATGTTTTTTTCACTCCTACTAGTGAATGTATTATAACACACACCCATACAATGCGCACCACCCCGTGATGTTTTTCAGAAAACTATCCTACATTGCCACTGCATGTTCCCTGACCTCCCCATACTGACCACCCCGCGGTGCTTTTCTCCATCCTACAATGCCACTCACTGCCTATCCTAATTCAGACCCTCTGATTCACACCACCCTGTGATGTTTTTCTCACTCCTACTAGTGAATGTAATGTAACACACACCCATACAATGCGCACCACCCCGCAATATTTTTCAGAAACCTATCCTACATTGCCACTGCATGTTCCCTGACCTCCCCATGCTGACCACCCCGCGGTGCTTTTCTCCATCCTACATTGCCACTCACTGCTTAACCTAATTCAGACCCTCCGATTCTCACCACCCCGTGGTGTTTTTCTCACTCCTACTAGTGAATGTAATGTAACACACACCCATACAATACGCACCACCCCGTGATGTTTTTCTTACTCCTACTAGTGAATGTAATGTAACACACACCCATACAATGCGCACCACCCTGTGATGTTTTTCTCACTCCTACTAGTGAATGTAATGTAACACACACCCATACAATGCGCACCACCCCGCGATGTTTTTCAGAAACCTATCCTACATGGCCACTGCATGTTCCCTGACCTCCCCATGCTGACCACCCCGCTGTGCTTTTCTCTATCCTACATTTACACTCACTGCCGATCCTAATTGAGACCCTCTGATTCACACCACCTCGTGATGTTTTTCTCACTCCTACTACTGAATGTAAAGTAACACACACCCATACAATGCGCACCACCCCGTTATGTTTTTCTCACTCCTAATAGTGAATGTAATGTAACACACACCCATACAATGCGCAACACCCCGGGATGTTATTCTCACTCCTACTAGTGAATGTAATGTAACACACAACCATACAATTCGCACCACCCCGCGATGTTTTTCAGAAACCTATCCTACATTGCCACTGCATGTTCCCTGACCTCCCCATGCTGACCACCCCGCGGTGCTTTTCTCCATCCTACATTGCCACTCACTGCCTATCCTAATTCAGACCCTCCGATTTACACCACCCCGTGATGTTTTTCTCACTCCTAATAGTGAATGTAATGTAACACACACCCATACAATGCGCACCACCCCGCGATGTTTTTCTCACTCCTACTAGTGAATGTAATGTAACACACACCCATACAATGCGCACTACCCCTTGATCTTTTTCTCACTCCTACTAGTGAATTTAAGGTAACACACACCCATACAATGCGCACCACCTCGCGATGTTTTTCAGAAACCTATCCTACATTGCCACTGCATGTTCCCTGACCTCCCCATGCTGACCACCACGTGGTGCTTTTCTCCATCCTACATTGCCACTCACTGCCTATCCTAATTCAGACCCTCCGATTCACACCACCCCGTGATGTTTTTCTCACTCCTACTAGTGAATGTAATGTAACACACACCCATACAATGCGCACCACCCCATGATGTTTTTCAGAATCCTATCCTACATTGCCACTGCATGTTCCCTGACCTCCCCATTCTGACCACCCCACGGTGCTTTTCTCCCTCCTACATTGCCACTCACTGCCTATCCTAATTCAGACCCTCCGATTCACACCACCCCGTGATGTATTTCTCACTCCTACTAGTGAATGTAATGTAACACACACACATACAATGCGCACCACCCCTTGATGTTTTTCTCACTCCTACTAGTGAATGTAATGTAACACACACCCATACAATGCGCACAACCCCGCGATGTTTTTCAGAAACCTATCCTACATTGCCAATGCATGTTCCCTGACCTCCCGATGCTGACCACCCGGCGGTGCTTTTCTCCATCCTACATTGCCCCTCACTGTCTATCCTAATTCAGACCCTGCGATTCACACCACCCCGTGATGTTTTTCTCACTCCTACTAGTGAATGTAATGTAACACACACCCATACAATGCGCACCACCCCGTGATGTTTTGCTCACTAATACTAGTGAATGTAATATAACACACACCCATACAATGCGCACCACCCCGCGTTGATTTTCAGATACCTATCCTACATTGCCACTGCATGTTCCCTGACCTCCCCATGCTGACCACCCCGCGGTGCTTTTCTCCATCCTATATTGCCACTCACTGCCTCTCCTAATTCAGACCCTCCGATTCACACCACCCCGTGATGTTTTTCTCACTCCTACTAGTGAATGTCATGTAACACACACCCATAAAATGTGCTCCACCCCGTGATGTTTTTCTCACTCCTACTAGTGAATATAATGTAACACACACCCATACAATGCGCACCACCCCGTGATGTTTTTCTCACTCCTACTAGTGAATGTAATGTAACACACACCCATACAATGCGCACCACCCCGCGATGTTTTTCAGTAACCTATGCTACATTGCCACTGCATATTCCCTGACCTCCCCATGATGACCACCACGCGGTGCTTTTCTTGATCCTACATTGCAACTCACTGCCTATCCTAATTCAGACCCTCCGATTCACACCACCCCGTGATGTTTTTCTCACTCCTACTAGTGAATGTTATGTAACACACACCCATACAATGTGCACCACCCCGCAATGTTTTTCAGAAACCTATCCTACATTGCCACTGCATGTTCCCTGACCTCCCCATGCTGACCACCCCGTGGTGCTTTTCTCCATCCTACATTGCCGCTCACTGCCTATCCTAATTCAGACACTCCAATTCACTCCACCCCGTGTTGTTTTTCTCACTCCTACTAGTGAATGTAATGTAACACACACCCATACAATGCGCACCACCCCGCGATGTTTTTCAGAAACCTATCCTACATGGCCACTGCATGTTCCCTGACCTCCCCATGCTGACCACCCCGCTGTGCTTTTCTCTATCCTACATTGCCACTCACTGCCGATCCTAATTGAGACCCTCTGATTCACACCACCTCGTGATGTTTTTCTCACTCCTACTACTGAATGTAAAGTAACACACACCCATACAATGCGCACCACCCCGTTATGTTTTTCTCACTCCTAATAGTGAATGTAATGTAACACACACCCATACAATGCGCACCACCCCGCGATGTTTTTCTCACTCCTACTAGAGAATGTTATGTAACACACACGCATACAATGTGCACCACCCCGCAATGTTTTTCAGAAACCTATCCTACCGTGCCACTGAATGTTCCCTGACCTCCCCATGCTGACCACCCCGTGGTGCTTTTCTCCATCCTACATTGCCACTCACTGCCTATCCTAATTCAGACCCTCCGATTCACACCACCCCGTGATGTTTTTCTCACTCCTACTAGTGAATGTAATGTAACACACACCCATACAATGCGCCCCACCCCGTGATGTTTTTCTCACTCCTACTGGTGAATGTAATGTAACACACAACCATACAATCCCCACCAACCCGTGATGTTTTTCTCACTCCTACTAGTTAATGTAATGTAACACACACCCATAATGCGCACCACCCCGCGATGTTTTTCAGAAACCTATCCTACATTGCCACTGCTTGTTCCCTGACCTCCACATGCTGACCACCCCGCTGTGCTTTTCTCCATTCTACATTGCCACTCACTGCCTATCCTAATTCAGACCCTCCGATTCACACCACCCCGTGAAGTTTTTCTGACTGCTACTAGTGAATATAATGTAACACACACCCATACAATGCGCACCACCCCGTGATGTTTTTCTCACTCCTACTAGTGAATGTAATGTAACACACACCCATACAATGCGCACCACCCCGCGATGTTTTTCAGTAACCTATGCTACATTGCCACTGCATATTCCCTGACCTCCCCATGATGACCACCACGCGGTGCTTTTCTTGATCCTACATTGCAACTCACTGCCTATCCTAATTCAGACCCTCCGATTCACACCACCCCGTGATGTTTTTCTCACTCCTACTAGTGAATGTTATGTAACACACACCCATACAATGTGCACCACCCCGCAATGTTTTTCAGAAACCTATCCTACATTGCCACTGCATGTTCCCTGACCTCCCCATGCTGACCACCCCGTGGTGCTTTTCTCCATCCTACATTGCCACTCACTGCCTATCCTAATTCAGACACTCCAATTCACTCCACCCCGTGTTGTTTTTCTCACTCCTACTAGTGAATGTAATGTAACACACACCCATACAATGCGCACCACCCCGCGATGTTTTTCAGAAACCTATCCTACATGGCCACTGCATGTTCCCTGACCTCCCCATGCTGACCACCCCGCTGTGCTTTTCTCTATCCTACATTGCGACTCACTGCCGATCCTAATTGAGACACTCTGATTCACACCACCTCGTGATGTTTTTCTCACTCCTACTACTGAATGTAAAGTAACACACACCCATACAATGCGCACCACCCGTTATGTTTTTCTCACTCCTAATATTGAAGGTAATGTAACACAAACCCATACAATGCGCACCACCCCGCGATGTTTTTCTCACTCCTACTAGAGAATGTAATGTAACACACACGCATACAATGCGCACCACCCCGTGATGTTTTTCAGAAATCTATCCTACATTGCCACTGCATGTTCCCTGACCTCCCCATACTGACCACCCCGCGGTGCTTTTCTCCATCCTACATTGCCACTCACTGCCTATCCTAATTCAGACCCTCTGATTCACACTACCCCGTGATGTTTTTCTCGCTCCTACCAGTGAATGTAATGTAACACACACCCATACAATGCGCACCACCCCGCAATATTTTTCAGAAACCTATCCTACTTTGCCACTGCATGTTCCCTGACCTCACCATGCTCACCACCCCGCGGTGCTTTTCTCCATCCTACATTGCCACTCACTGCCTATCCTAATTCAGACCCTCCGATTCACACCACCCCGTGATGTTTTTCTCACTCCTACTAGTGAATGTAATGTAACACACACCCATACAATGCGCACCACCCCGCGATGTTTTTCAGAAACCTATCCTACTTTGCCACTGCATGTTCCCTGACCTCACCATGCTGACCACCACGTGGTGCTTTTCTCCATCCTACATTGCCACTCACTGCGTATCCTAATTCAGACCCTCCGATTCACACCACCCCGTGATGTTTTTCTCACTCCTACTAGTGAATGTAATGTAACACACACCCATGCAATGCGCACCACCCCGCGATGTTTTTCAGAAACCTATCCTACATGGCCACTGCATGTTCCCTGACCTCCCCATGCTGACCACCCCGCTGTGCTTTTCTCTATCCTACATTTCCACTCACTGCCGATCCTAATTGAGACCCTCTGATTCACACCACCTCGTGATGTTTTTCTCACTCCTACTACTGAATGTAAAGTAACACACACCCATACAATGCGCACCCCCCCGTGATGTTTTGCTCACTAATACTAGTGAATGTAATGTAACACACACCCATACAATGCGCACCACCCCGCGTTGTTTTTCAGAAACCTATCCTACATTGCCACTGCATGTTCCCTGACCTCCTCATGCTGACCACCCTGCGGGGCTTTTCTCCATCCTACATTGCCACTCACTGCCTATCCTAATTCAGTCCCTCCGATTCACAACACCCCGTGATGTTTTTTTCACTCCTACTAGTGAATGTATTATAACACACACCCATACAATGCGCACCACCCCGTGATGTTTTTCAGAAAACTATCCTACATTGCCACTGCATGTTCCCTGACCTCCCCATACTGACCACCCCGCGGTGCTTTTCTCCATCCTACAATGCCACTCACTGCCTATCCTAATTCAGACCCTCTGATTCACACCACCCTGTGATGTTTTTCTCACTCCTACTAGTGAATGTAATGTAACACACACCCATACAATGCGCACCACCCCGCAATATTTTTCAGAAACCTATCCTACATTGCCACTGCATGTTCCCTGACCTCCCCATGCTGACCACCCCGCGGTGCTTTTCTCCATCCTACATTGCCACTCACTGCTTAACCTAATTCAGACCCTCCGATTCTCACCACCCCGTGGTGTTTTTCTCACTCCTACTAGTGAATGTAATGTAACACACACCCATACAATACGCACCACCCCGTGATGTTTTTCTTACTCCTACTAGTGAATGTAATGTAACACACACCCATACAATGCGCACCACCCTGTGATGTTTTTCTCACTCCTACTAGTGAATGTAATGTAACACACACCCATACAATGCGCACCACCCCGCGATGTTTTTCAGAAACCTATCCTACATGGCCACTGCATGTTCCCTGACCTCCCCATGCTGACCACCCCGCTGTGCTTTTCTCTATCCTACATTTACATTCACTGCCGATCCTAATTGAGACCCTCTGATTCACACCACCTCGTGATGTTTTTCTCACTCCTACTACTGAATGTAAAGTAACACACACCCATACAATGCGCACCACCCCGTTATGTTTTTCTCACTCCTAATAGTGAATGTAATGTAACACACACCCATACAATGCGCAACACCCCGGGATGTTATTCTCACTCCTACTAGTGAATGTAATGTAACACACAACCATACAATTCGCACCACCCCGCGATGTTTTTCAGAAACCTATCCTACATTGCCACTGCATGTTCCCTGACCTCCCCATGCTGACCACCCCGCGGTGCTTTTCTCCATCCTACATTGCCACTCACTGCCTATCCTAATTCAGACCCTCCGATTCACACCACCCCGTGATGTTTTTCTCACTCCTAATAGTGAATGTAATGTAACACACACCCATACAATGCGCACCACCCCGCGATGTTTTTCTCACTCCTACTAGTGAATGTAATGTAACACACACCCATACAATGCGCACTACCCCTTGATCTTTTTCTCACTCCTACTAGTGAATGTAAGGTAACACACACCCATACAATGCGCACCACCTCGCGATGTTTTTCAGAAACCTATCCTACATTGCCACTGCATGTTCCCTGACCTCCCCATGCTGACCACCACGTGGTGCTTTTCTCCATCCTACATTGCCACTCACTGCCTATCCTAATTCAGACCCTCCGATTCACACCACCCCGTGATGTTTTTCTCACTCCTACTAGTGAATGTAATGTAACACACACCCATACAATGCGCACCACCCCATGATGTTTTTCAGAATCCTATCCTACATTGCCACTGCATGTTCCCTGACCTCCCCATTCTGACCACCCCACGGTGCTTTTCTCCCTCCTACATTGCCACTCACTGCCTATCCTAATTCAGACCCTCCGATTCACACCACCCCGTGATGTATTTCTCACTCCTACTAGTGAATGTAATGTAACACACACACATACAATGCGCACCACCCCTTGATGTTTTTCTCACTCCTACTAGTGAATGTAATGTAACACACACCCATACAATGCGCACAACCCCGCGATGTTTTTCAGAAACCTATCCTACATTGCCAATGCATGTTCCCTGACCTCCCGATGCTGACCACCCGGCGGTGCTTTTCTCCATCCTACATTGCCCCTCACTGTCTATCCTAATTCAGACCCTCCGATTCACACCACCCCGTGATGTTTTTCTCACTCCTACTAGTGAATGTAATGTAACACACACCCATACAATGCGCACCACCCCGTGATGTTTTGCTCACTAATACTAGTGAATGTAATATAACACACACCCATACAATGCGCACCACCCCGCGTTGATTTTCAGATACCTATCCTACATTGCCACTGCATGTTCCCTGACCTCCCCATGCTGACCACCCCGCGGTGCTTTTCTCCATCCTATATTGCCACTCACTGCCTCTCCTAATTCAGACCCTCAGATTCACACCACCCCGTGATGTTTTTCTCACTCCTACTAGTGAATGTCATGTAACACACACCCATAAAATGTGCTCCACCCCGTGATGTTTTTCTCACTCCTACTAGTGAATATAATGTAACACACACCCATACAATGCGCACCACCCCGCGATGTTTTTCAGAAACCTATCCTACATTGCCACTGCTTGTTCCCTGACCTCCACATGCTGACCACCCCGCGGTGCTTTTCTCCATCCTACATTGCCACTCACTGCCTATCCTAATTCAGACCCTCCGATTCACACCACCCCGTGATGTTTTTCTCACTCCTACTAGTGAATGTAATGTAACACACACCCATACAATGCGCACCACCCCGTGATGTTATTCTCACTCCTACTAGTGAATGTAATGTAACACACACCCATACAATGCGCACCACCCCGCGATGTTTTTCAGTAACCTATCCTACATTGCCACTGCATGTTCCCTGACCTCCACATGATGACCACCACGCGGTGCTTTTCTCGATCCTACATTGCCACTCACTGCCTATCCTAATTCAGACCCTCCGATTCACACCACCCCGTGATGTTTTTCTCACTACTACTACTGAATGTAATGTAACACACACCCATACAATGCGCACCACCCCGCGATGTTTTTCAGAAACCTATATTACATGGCCACTGCATGTTCCCTGACCTCCACATGATGACCACCACGCGGTGCTTTTCTCGATCCTACATTGCCACTCACTGCCTATCCTAATTCAGACCCTCCAATTCACTCCACCCCGTGATGTTTTTCTCACTACTACTACTGAATGTAATGTAACACACACCCATACAATGCGCACCACCCCGCGATGTTTTTCAGAAACCTATATTACATGGCCACTGTATGTTCAGTGACCTCCCCATGCTGACCACCCCGCGGTGCTTTTCTCTATCCTAAATTGCCACTCACTGCCGATCCTAATTGAGACACTCTGATTCACACCACCTCGTGATGTTTTTCTCACTCCTAATACTGAATGTAATGTAACACACACCCATACAATGCGCACCACCCCGTTATGTTTTTCTCACTCCTAATAGTGAATGTAATGTAACACACACCCATAAGATGCGCACCACCCCGTGATATTTTGCTCACTAATACTAGTGAATGTAATGTAACACACACCCATACAATGCGCAACACCCTGCTTTGTTTTTCAGAAACCTTTCCTACATTGCCACTGCATGTTCCCTGACCTCCCCATGCTGACCACCCCGCGGTGCTTTTCTCCATCCTATATTGCCACTCACTGCCTCTCCTAATTCAGACCCTCCGATTCACACCACCCCGTGATGTTTTTCTCACTCCTTCTAGTGAATGTAATGTAACACACACCCATACAATGCGCACCACCCCGCGATGTTTTTCTCACTCCTACTAGTGAATGTAATGTAACACACACCCATACAATGGGCACTACCCCGTGATGTTTTTCCCACTCCTACAAGTCAATGTAAGGTAACACACACCATACAATGCGCACCACCCCGCGATGTTTTTCAGAAACCTATCCTACTTTGCCACTGCATGTTCCCTGACCTCACCATGCTGACCACCACGTTGTGCTTTTCTCCATCCTACATTGCCACTCACTGCCTATCCTAATTCAGACCCTCCGATTCACACCACCCCGTGATGTTTTTCTCACTCCTACTAGTGAATGTAATGTAACACACACCCATACAATGCGCAACACCCCGTGATGTTTTTCAGAATCCTATCCTACATTGCCACTGCATGTTCCCTGACCTCCCCATGCTGACCACCCCGCGGTGCTTTTCTCCCTCCTACATTGCCACTCACTGCCTATCCTAATTCAGACCCTCCGATTCACACCACCCCGTGATGTTTTTCTCATTCCTACTAGTGAATGTAATGTAACACACACCCATACAATGTGCACCACCCCGTGATGTTTTTCTCACTCCTACTAGTGAATGTAATGAACACACACCCACACAATGCGCACCACCCCGCGATGTTTTTCAGAAACCTATCCAACATTGCCACAGCATGTTCCCTGACCTCCCTATGCTGACGACCCCGCGGTGCTTTTCTCCATCCTACATTGCCACTCACTGCCTATCCTAATTCAGACCCTCCGATTCACACCACCCCGTGATGTTTTTCTCACTCCTACTAGTGAATGTAATGTAACACACACCCATACAATGCGCCCCACCCCGTGATGTTTTTCTCACTCCTACTGGTGAATGTAATGTAACACACAACCATACAATCCCCACCACCCCGTGATGTTTTTCTCACTCCTACTAGTGAATGTTATGTAACACACACCCATACAATGTGCACCACACCGCAATGTTTTTCAGAAACCTATCCTACCTTGCCACTGCATGTTCCCTGACCTCCCCATGCTGACCACCCCGTGGTGCTTTTATCCATCCTACATTGCCACTCACTGCCTATCCTAATTCAGACACTCCAATTCACTCCACCCCGTGTTGTTTTTCTCACTCCTACTAGTGAATGTAAGGTAACACACACCCCTACAATGCGCACCACCCCGCGATGTTTTTCAGAAACCTATCCTACATGGCCACTGCATGTTCCCTGACCTCCCCATGCTGACCACCCCGTTGTGCTTTTCTCTATCCTACATTGCCACTCACTGCCGATCCTAATTGAGACCCTCTGATTCACACCACCTCGTGATGTTTTTCTCACTCCTACTACTGAATGTAAAATAACACACACCCATACAATGCGCACCACCCCGTTATGTTTTTCTCACTCCTAATATTGAATGTAATGTAACACAAACCCATACAATGCGCACCACCCCGCGATGTTTTTCTCACTCCTACTAGAGAATGTAATGTAACACACACGCATACAATGCGCACCACACTGCGATGTTTTTCAGAAACCTATCCTACATTGCCACTGCATGTTCCGTGACCTCCCCATGCTGACCACCCCGCGGTGCTTTTCTCCATCCTACATTGCCACTCACTGCCTATCCTAATTCAGACCCTCCGATTCACACCAACCCGTGATGTATTTCTGACTCCTACTAGTGAATGTAATGTAACACACACCCATACAATGCGCACCACCCCGTGATGTTTTTCTCACTCCTACTAGTGAATGTAATGTAACACACACCCATACAATGCGCACCACCCCGCGATGTTTTTCAGAAACCTATCCTACATTGCCAATGCATGTTCCCTGACCTCCGATGCTGACCACCCTGCGGTGCTTTTCTCCACCCTACATTGCCCCTCACTGAATCTCCTAATGCAGACCCTCCGATTCACACCACCCCGTGATGTTTTTCTCACTCCTACTAATGAATGTAATGTAACACACACCCATACAATGGGCACCACCCCGGGATTTTATTCTCACTCCTACTAGTGAATGTAATGTAACACACAACCATACAACTTCGCACCACCCCGCGATGTTTTTCTCACTCCTACTAGTGAATGTAATGTAACACACACCCATACAATGCGCACTACCCCTTGATGTTTTTCTCACTCCTACTAGTGAATGTAAGGTAACACACACGCATACCTTGCGCACCACCCCGCGATGTTTTTCAGAAATCTATCCTACATTGCCACTGCATGTTCCCTGACCTCCCCATGCTGACCACCACGTGGTGCTTTTCTCCATCCTACATTGCCAATCACTGCCTATCCTAATTCAGACCCTCCGATTCACACCACCCCGTGATGTTTTTCTCACTCCTACTAGTGAATGTAATGTAACACACACCCATACAATGCGCACCACCCCATGATGTTTTTCAGAATCCTATCCTACATTGCCACTGCATGTTCCCTGACCTCCCCATACTGACCACCCCGCGGTGCTTTTCTCACTCCTACATTGCCACTCACTGCCTATCCTAATTCAGACACTCCGATTCACACCACCCCGTGATGTTTTTCTCACTCCTACTAGTGAATGTAATGTAACACACACCCATACAATGCGCACCACCCCGTGATGTTTTTCTCACTCCTACTAGTGAATGTAATGAACACACACCCACACAATGCCCACCACCCAGCGATGTTTTTCAGAAACATATCCTACATTGCCACTGCATGTTCCCTGACCTCCCTATGCTGACGACCCCGCGGTGCTTTTCTCCATCCTACATTGCCACTCACTGCCTATCCTAATTCAGACCCTCTGATTCAACCCCCCGGGATGTTTTTCTCACTCCTACTAGTGAATGTAATGTAACACACACCCATACAATGCGCACCATCCCGTGATGTTTTTATCACTCCTACTAGTGAATGTAATGTAACACACACCCATACAATGCGCACCACCCCGCGATGTTTTTCAGAAACCTATCCTACATTGCCACTGCATGTTCCCTGACCTCCCCATGCTGACCACCCCGCGGTGCTTTTCTCCATCCTACATTGCCACTCACTGCCTATCCTAATTCAGAAACTCTGATTCAAACCACCCCGTGATGTTTTTCTCACTCCTACTAGTGAATGTAATGTAACACAAACCCACACAATGCGCACCACCCCGTGACGTTTTTCAGAAAACTATCCTACATTGCCACTGCATGTTCGCTGACTTCCCCAATGCTGACCACCCCGCGGTGCTTTTATCCATCCTACATTGCCACTCACTGCCTATCTTAATTCAGACCCTCCGATTCACACCACCCCGTGATGTTTTTCTCACTCCTCCTAGTGAATGTAATGTAACACACACCCATACAATGCGCACCACCCCGCGATGTTTTTCAGAAACCTATCCTACATTGCCACTGCATGTTCCCTGACCTCCCCATGCTGACCACCCCGCGGGGCATTTCTCCATCCTACATTGCCACTCACTGCCTATCTTAATTCAGACCCTCCGATTCACACCACCCCGTGATGTTTTTTTTACTCCTACTAGTGAATGTATTGTAACACACACCCATACAATGTGCACCACCCCGTTATGTTTTTCTCACTCCTAATAGTGAATGTAATGTAACACACACCCATACAATGCGCACCTCCCCGCAATATTTTTCAGAAACCTATCCTAAATTGCCACTGCATGTTCCCTGACCTCCCCATGCTGACCACCCCGCGGTGCTTTTCTCCATCCTACATTGCCACTCACTGCTTAACCTAATTCAGACCCTCTGATTCTCACCACCCCGTGATGTTTTTCTCACTCCTACTAGTGAATGTAATGTAACACACACCCATACAATGCGCACCACCCCGCGATGTTTTTCAGAAACCTATCCTACATGGCCACTGCATGTTCCCTGACCTCCCCATGCTGACCACCCCGCTGTGCTTTTCTCTATCCTACATTTCCACTCACTGCCGATCCTAATTGAGACCCTCTGATTCACACCACCTCGTGATGTTTTTCTCACTCCTACTACTGAATGTAAAGTAACACACACCCATACAATGCGCACCACCCCGTTATGTTTTTCTCACTCCTAATAGTGAATGTAATGTAACACACACCCATACAATGCGCACCACCCCGCGATGTTTTTCTCACTCCTACTAGAGAATGTAATGTAACACACACGCATACAATGCGCACCACACTGCGATGTTTTTCAGAAACCTATCCTACATTGCCACTGCATGTTCCGTGACCTCCCCATGCTGACCACCCCGCGGTGCTTTTCTCCATCCTACATTGCCACTCACTGCCTATCCTAATTCAGACACTCCGATTCACACCAACCCGTGATGTATTTCTGACTCCTACTAGTGAATGTAATGTAACACACACCCATACAATGCGCACCACCCCGTGATGTTTTTCTCACTCCTACTTGTGAATGTAATGTAACACACACCCATACAATGCGCACCACCCCGCGATGTTTTTCAGAAACCTATCCTACATTGCCAACGCATGTTCCCTGACCTCCCGATGCTGACCACCCTGCGGTGCTTTTCTCCATCCTACATTGCCCCTCACTGCCTATCCTAATTCAGACCCTCCGATTCACACCACCGCGTGATGTTTTTCTCACTCCTACTAGTGAATGTAACGTAACACACACCCATACAATGCGCACCCCCCCCGTGATGTTTTGCTCACTAATACTAGTGAATGTAATGTAACACACACCCATACAATGCGCACCACCCCACGTTGTTTTTCAGAAACCTATCCTACATTGCCACTGCATGTTCCCTGACCTCCTCATGCTGACCACCCTGCGGGGCTTTTCTCCATCCTACATTGCCACTCACTGCCTATCCTAATTCAGACCCTCCGATTCACAACACCCCGTGATGTTTTTTTCACTCCTACTAGTGAATGTATTATAACACACACCCATACAATGCGCACCACCCCGTGATGTTTTTCAGAAAACTATCCTACATTGCCACTGCATGTTCCCTGACCTCCCCATACTGACCACCCCGCGGTGCTTTTCTCCATCCTACATTGCCACTCACTGCCTATCCTAATTCAGACCCTCTGATTCACACCACCCCGTGATGTTTTTCTCACTCCTACTAGTGAATGTAATGTAACACACACCCATACAATGCGCACCACCCCGCAATATTTTTCAGAAACCTATCCTACATTGCCACTGCATGTTCCCTGACCTCCCCATGCTGACCACCCCGCGGTGCTTTTCTCCATCCTACATTGCCACTCACTGCTTAACCTAATTCAGACCCTCCGATTCTCACCACCCCGTGATATTTTTCTCACTCCTACTAGTGAATGTAATGTAACACACACCCATACAATACGCACCACCCCGTGATGTTTTTTCTTACTCCTACTAGTGAATATAATGTAACACACACCCATACAATGCGCACCACCCTGTGATGTTTTTCTCACTCCTACTAGTGAATGTAATGTAACACACACCCCTACAATGCGCACCACCCCGCGATGTTTTTCAGAAAACTATCCTACATGGCCACTGCATGTTCCCTGACCTCCCCATGCTGACCACCCCGCTGTGCTTTTCTCTATCCTACATTTCCACTCACTGCCGATCCTAATTGAGACCCTCTGATTCACACCACCTCGTGATGTTTTTCTCACTCCTACTACTGAATGTAAAGTAACACACACCCATACAATGTGCACCACCCCGTTATGTTTTTCTCACTCCTAATAGTGAATGTAATGTAACACACACCCATACAATGCGCACCACCCCGCGATGTTTTTCTCACTCCTACTAGAGAATGTAATGTAACACACATGCATACAATCCGCACCACACTGCGATGTTTTTCAGAAACCTATCCTACATTGCCAATGCATGTTCCCTGACCTCCCGATGCTGACCACCCTGCGGTGCTTTTCTCCATCCTACATTGCCCCTCACTGCCTATCCTAATTCAGACCCTCCGATTCACACCACCGGGTGATGTTTTTCTCACTCCTACTAGTGAATGTAACGTAACACACACCCATACAATGCGCACCACCCCGTGATGTTTTGCTCACTAATACAAGTGAATGTAATGTAACAAACACCCATACAATGCGCACCACCCCGCGTTGTTTTTCAGAAACCTATCCTACATTGCCACTGCATGTTCCCTGACCTCCCCATGCTGACCACCCCGCGGTGCTTTTCTCCATCCTATATTGCCACTCACTGCCTCTCCTAATTCAGACCCTCCGATTCACACCACCCCGTGATGTTTTTCTCACTCCTACTAATGAATGTAATGTAACACACACCCATACAATGCGCACCACCCCGGGATGTTATTCTCACTCCTACTAGTGAATGTAATGTAACACACAACCATACAATTCGCACCACCCCGCCATGTTTTTCAGAAACCTATCCTACATTGCCACTGCATGTTCCCTGACCTCCCCATGCTGACCACCACGCGGTGCTTTTCTCCATCCTACATTGCCACTCACTGCCTATCCTAATTCAGACCCTCCGATTCACACCACCCCGTGATGTTTTTCTCACTCCTAATAGTGAATGTAATGTAACACACACCCATACAATGCGCACTACCCCTTGATCTTTTTCTCACTCCTACTAGTGAATGTAACGTAACACACACCCATACAATGCGCACCACCTCGCGATGTTTTTCAGAAACCTATCCTACATTGCCACTGCATGTTCCCTGACCTCCCCATGCTGACCACCACGTGGTGCTTTTCTCCATCCTACATTGCCACTCACTGCCTATCCTAATTCAGACCCTCCGATTCACACCACCCCGTGATGTTTTTCTCACTCCTACTAGTGAATGTAATGTAACACACACCCATACAATGCGCACCACCCCATGATGTTTTTCAGAATCCTATCCTACATTGCCACTGCATGTTCCCTGACCTCCCCATTCTGACCACCCCACGGTGCTTTTCTCCCTCCTACATTGCCACTCACTGCCTATCCTAATTCAGACCCTCCGATTCACACCACCCCGTGATGTTTTTCTCACTCCTACTAGTGAATGTAATGTAACACACACCCATACAATGCGCACCACCCCGTGATGTTTTTCTCACTCCTACTAGTGAATGTAATGAACACACACCCACACAATGCGCACTACCCCGTGATGTTTTTCAGAAAGCTATCCTACATTGCCACTGGATGTTCCCTGACCTCCCTATGCTGACGACCCCGCGGTGCTTTTCTCCATCCTACATTGCCACTCACTGCCTATCCTAATTCAGACCCTCTGATTCACACCCCCGGGAAGTTTTTCTCACTAATACTAGTGAATGTAATGTAACACACACCCATACAATGCACACCACCCCGTGATGTTTTCTCACTCCTACTAGTGAATGTAACGTAACACACACCCATACAATGCGCACCAACCCGTGATGTTTTTATCACTCCTACTAGTGAATGTAATGTAACACACACCCATACAATGCGCACCATCCCGCGATGTTTTTCAGAAACCTATCCTACATTGCCACTGCATGTTCCCTGACCTCCCCATGCTGACCACCCCGCGGTGCTTTTCTCCATCCTACATTGCCACTCACTGCCTATCCTAATTCAGACCTTCCGATTCACACCACCCCGTGATGTTTTTCTCAATCCTACTAGTGAATGTAATGTAACTCACACCCATACAATGTGCACCACCCCGCGATGTTTTTCAGAAACCTATCCTACATTGCCACTGCATGTAACCTGACCTCCCCATACTGACCACCCCGCGGTGCTTTTCTCCATCCTACATTGCCACTCACTGCCTATCCTAATTCAGACCCTCTGATTCACACCACCCCGTGATGTTTTTCTCACTCCTACTAGTGAATGTAATGTAACAAACACCCATACAATGCGCCCCACCCCGTGATGTTTTTCTCACTCCTACTTCTGAATGTAATGTAACACACAACCATACAATCCCCACCACCCCGTGATGTTTTTCTCACTCCTACTAGTTAATGTAATGTAACACACACCCATACAATGCGCACCACCCCATGATGTTTTTCAGAAACTTATCCTACATTGCCACTGCATGTTCCCTGACCTCCCCATGCTGACCACCCCGCGGTGCTTTTCTCCATCCTACATTGCCACTCACTGCCTATCCTAATTCAGAAACTCTGATTCAAACCACCCCGTGGTGTTTTTCTCACTCCTACTAGTGAATGTAATGTAACACAAACCCACACAATGCGCACCACCCCGTGACGTTTTTCAGAAAACTTTCCTACATTGCCACTGCATGTTCCCTGACTTCCCCAATGCTGACCACCCCGCGGTCCTTTTATCCATCCTACATTGCCACTCACTGCCTATCCTAATTCAGACCCTCCGATTCACACCACCCTGTAATGTTTTTCTCACTCCTACTAGTGAATGTAATGTAACACACACCCATACAATGCGCACCACACCGCGATGTTTTTCAGAAACCTATCCTACATTGCCACTGCATGTTCCCTGACCTCCCCATGCTGACCACCCCGCGGGGCATTTCTCCATCCTACATTGCCACTCACTGCCTATCCTAATTCAGACCCTCCAATTCACACCACCCCGTGATGTTTTTTTTAACTCCTACTAGTGAATGTATTGTAACACACACCCATACAATGCGCACCACCCCGTGATGTTTTTCAGAAAACTATCCTACATTGCCACTGCCTGTTCCCTGACCTCCCCATACTGACCACCCCGCGGTGCTCTTCTCCATTCTACATTGCCACTCACTGCCTATCCTAATTCAGACCCTCTGATTCACACCACCCCGTGATGTTTTTCTCACTCCTACTAGTGAATGTAATGTAACACACACCCATACAATGCGCACCACCCCGCAATATTTTTCAGAAACCTATCCTACATTGCCACTGCATGTTCCCTGACCTCCCCATGCTGACCACCCCGCGGTGCTTTTCTCCATCCTACATTGCCACTCACTGCTTAACCTAATTCAGACCCTCCGATTCTCACCACCCCGTGATGTTTTTCTCACTCCTACTAGTGAATGTAATGTAACACACACCCATACAATACGCACCACCCCGTGATGTTTTTCTTACTCCTACTAGTGAATGTAATGTAACACACACTCATACAATGCGCACCACCCTGTGATGTTTTTCTCACTCCTACTAGTGAATGTAATGTAACACACACCCATACAATGCGCACCACCCCGCAATGTTTTTCAGAAACCTATCCTACATAGCCACTGCCTGTTCCCTGACCTCCCCTTGCTGACGACCCCGCGGTGCTTTTCTCCATCCTACATTGTCACTCACTGCCATTCCTAATTCAGACCCTCTGATTCACACCACCCCGTGATGTTTTTCTAACTCCTACTAGTGAATGTCATGTAACACACACCCATAAAATGCGCTCCACCCCGTGATATTTTTCTCACTCCTACTAGTGAATATAATGTAACACACACCCATACAATGCGAACCACCCCGCGATGTTTTTCAGAAACCTATCCTACATTGCCACTGCATGTTCCCTGACCTCCCCATGCTGACCACCCCGCGGTGCTTTTCTGCATCCTACATTGCCACTCACTGCCTATCCTAATTCAGACCCTCCGATTCACACCACCACGTGATGTTTTCCTCACTCCTACTAGTGAATGTAATGTAACACACACCCATACAATGCGCACCACCCCGTGATGTTTTTCTCACTCCTACTAGTGAATGTAATGTAACACACACCCATACAATGCGCACCACACTGCGATGTTTTTCAGAAACATATCCTACATTGCCACTGCATGTTCCGTGACCTCCCCATGCTGACCACCCCGCGGTGCTTTTCTCCATCCTACATTGCCTCTCACTGCTTAACCTAATTCAGACCCTCCGATTCTCACCACCCCGTGATGTTTTTCTCACTCCTACTAGTGAATGTAATGTAACACACACCCATACAATGCGCACCACCCCGCGATGTTTTTCAGAAACCTATCCTACATGGCCACTGCATGTTCCCTGACCTCCCCATGCTGACCACCCCGCTGTGCTTTTCTCTATCCTACATTTCCACTCACTGCCGATCCTAATTGAGACCCTCTGATTCACACCACCTCGTGATGTTTTTCTCACTCCTAATACTGAATGTAAAGTAACACACACCCATACAATGCGCACCACCGCGTTATGTTTTTCTCACTCCTAATAGTGAATGTAATGTAACACACACCCATACAATGCGCACCACCCCGCGATGTTTTTCTCACTCCTACTAGAGAATGTAATGTAACACACATGCATACAATCCGCACCACACTGCGATGTTTTTCAGAAACCTATCCTACATTGCCACTGCATGTTCCGTGACCTCCCCATGCTGACCACCCCGCGGTGCTTTTCTCCATCCTACATTGCCACTCACTGCCTATCCTAATTCAGACCCTCCGATTCACACCAACCCGTGATGTATTTCTGACTCCTACTAGTGAATGTAATGTAACACACACCCATACAATGCGCACCACCCCGTGAAGTTTTTCTCACTCCTACTATTGAATGTAATGTAACACACACCCATACAATGCGCACCACCCCGCGATGTTTTTCAGAAACCTATCCTACATTGCCAATGCATGTTCCCTGACCTCCCGATGCTGACCACCCTGCGGTGCTTTTCTCCATCCTACATTGCCCCTCACTGCCTATCCTAATTCAGACCCTCCGATTCACACCACCGCGTGATGTTTTTCTCACTCCTACTAGTGAATGTAACGTAACACACACCCATACAATGCGCACCACCCCGTGATGTTTTGCTCACTAATACTAGTGAATGTAATGTAACACACACCCATACAATGCGCACCACCCCGCGTTGTTTTTCAGAAACCTATCTTACATTGCCACTGCATGTTCACTGACCTCCCAATGCTGACCACCCTGCGGTGCTTTTCTCCATCCTATATTGCCACTCACTGCCTCTCCTAAATCAGACCCTCCGATTCACACCACCCCGTGATGTTTTTCTCACTCCTACTAATGAATGTAATGTAACACACACCCATACAATGCGCACCACCCCGGGATGTTATTCTCACTCCTACTACTGAATGTAATGTAACACACAACCATACAATTCGCACCACCCCGCGATGTTTTTCAGAAACCTATCCTACATTGCCACTGCATGTTCCCTGACCTCCCCATGCTGACCACCCTGCGGTGCTTTTCTCCATCCTACATTGCCACTCGCTGCCTATCATAATTCAGACCCTCCGATTCACACCACCCCGTGATGTTTTTCTCACTCCTAATAGTGAATGTAATGTAACACACACCCATATAATGCGCACCACCCCGCGATGTTTTTCTCACTCCTACTAGTGAATGTAATGTAATACACACATATACAATGCGCACTACCCCTTGATATTTTTCTCACTCCTACTAGTGAATGTAAGGTAACACACACCCATACAATGCGCACCACCTCGCGATGTTTTTCAGAAACCTATCCTACATTGCCACTGCATGTTCCCTGACCTCCCCATGCTGACCACCACGTGGTGCTTTTCTCCATCCTACATTGCCACTCACTGCCTATCCTAATTCAGACCCTCCGATTCACACCACCCCGTGATGTTTTTCTCACTCCTACTAGTGAATGTAATGTAACACACACCCATACAATGCGCACCACCCCATGATGTTTTTCTGAATCCTATCCTACATTGCCACTGCATGTTCCCTGACCTCCACATTCTGACCACCCCACGGTGCTTTTCTCCCTCCTACATTGCCACGCACTGCCTATCCTAATTCAGACCCTCCGATTCACACCACCCCGTGATGTTTTTCTCACTCCTACTAGTGAATGTAATGTAACACACACCCATACAATGCGCACCACCCCGTGATGTTTTTCTCACTCCTACTAGTGAATGTAATGAACACACACCCACACAATGCCCACCACCCCGCGATGTTTTTCAGAAACATATCCTACATTGCCACTGCATGTTCCCTGACCTCCCTATGCTGACGACCCCGCGGTGCTTTTCTCCATCCTACATTGCCACCCACTGCCTATCCTAATTCAGACCCTCTGATTCACACCCCCCGGGAAGTTTTTCTCACTCATACTAGTGAATGTAATGTAACACACACCCGTAGAATGCACACCACCCCGTGATGTTTTCTCACTCCTACTAGTGAATGTAATGTAACACACACCCATACAATGCGCACCAACCCGTGATGTTTTTATCACTCCTACTAGTGAATGTAATGTAACACACACCCATTCAATGCGCACAACCCCGCGATGTTTTTCAGAAACCTATCCTACATTGCCACTGCATGATCACTGACCTCCCCATGCTGACCACCCCGCGGTGCTTTTCTCCATCCTACATTGCCACTCACTGCCTATCCTAATTCAGACCTTCCGATTCACACCACCCCGTGATGTTTTTCTCGATCCTACTAGTGAATGTAATGTAACTCACACCCATACAATGTGCACCACCCCGCGATGTTTTTCAGAAACCTATCCTACATTGCCACTGCATGTAACCTGACCTCCCCATACTGACCACCCCGCGGTGCTTTTCTCCATCCTACATTGCCACTCACTGCCTATCCTAATTCAGACCCTCTGATTCACACCACCCCGTGATGTTTTTCTCACTCCTACTAGTGAATGTAATGTAACACACACCCATACAATGCGCCCCACCCCGTGATGTTTTTCTCACTCCTACTTCTGAATGTAATGTAACACACAACCATACAATCCCCACCACCCCGTGATGTTTTTCTCACTCCTACTAGTTAATGTAATGTAACACACACCCATACAATGCGCACCACCCCATGATGTTTTTCAGAAACTTATCCTACATTGCCACTGCATGTTCCCTGACCTCCCCATGCTGACCACCCCGCGGTGCTTTTCTCCATCCTACATTGCCACTCACTGCCTATCCTAATTCAGAAACTCTGATTCAAACCACCCTGTGGTGTTTTTCTCACTCCTACTAGTGAATGTAATGTAACACAAAACCCACACAATGCGCACCACCCCGTGACGTTTTTCAGAAAACTTTCCTACATTGCCACTGCATGTTCCCTGACCTCCCCATGATGACCACGACGCGGTGCTTTTCTTGATCCTACATTGCCACTCACTGCCTATCCTAATTCAGACCCTCTGATTCACACCACCCCGTGATGTTTTTCTCACTCCTACTAGTGAATGTTATGTAACACACACCCATACAATGTGCACCACCCCGCAATATTTTTCAGAAACCTATCCTACATTGCCACTGCATGTTCCCTGACCTCCCCATGCTGACCACTCCGTGGTGCTTTTCTCCATCCTACATTGCCACTCACTGCCTATCCTAATTCAGACCCTCCAATTCACTCCACCCCGTGATGTTTTTCTCACTCCTACTAGTGAATGTAATGTAACACACACCCATACAATGCGCACCACCCCGCGATGATTTTCTCACTCCTACTAGAGAATGTAATGTAACACACACGCATACAATGCGCACCACACTGCGATGTTTTTCAGAAACCTATCCTACATTGCCACTGCATGTTCCGTGACCTCCCCATGCTGACCACCCCGCGGTGCTTTTCTCCATCCTACATTGCCACTCACTGCCTATCCTAATTCAGACCCTCCGATTCACACCAACTGGTGATGTATTTCTCACTCCTACAGTAATGTAACACACACCCATACAATGCGCACCACCCCGTGATGTTTTTCTCACTCCTACTAGTGAATGTAATGTAACACACACACATACAATGCGCACCACCCCGCGATGTTTTTCAGAAACCTATCCTACATTGCCAATGCATGTTCCCTGACCTCCCGATGCTGACCACCCTGCGGTTCTTTTCTCCATCCTACATTGCCCCTCACTGCCTATCCTAATTCAGACCCTCCGATTCACACCACCGCGTGATGTTTTTCTCACTCTTACCAGTGAATGTAACGTAACACACACCCATATAATGTGCACCACCCCGTGATGTTTTGCTCACTAATACTAGTGAATGTAATGTAACACACACCCATACAATGCGCACCACCCCGCGTTGTTTTTCAGAAACCTATCCTACATTGCCACTGCATGTTCCCTGACCTCCCCATGCTGACCACCCCGCGGTGCTTTTCTCCATCCTTTATTGCCACTCACTGCCTCTCCTAATTCAGACCCTCCGATTCACACCACCCCGTGATGTTTTTCTCACTCCTACTAATGAACGTAATGTAACACACACCCATACAATGCGCACCACCCCGGGATGTTATACTCACTCCTACTAGTGAATGTAATGTAACACACAACCATACAATTCGCACCACCCCGCGATGTTTTTCAGAAACCTATCCTACATTGCCACTGCATGTTCCCTGACCTCCCCATGCTGACCACCCCGCGGTGCTTTTCTCCATCCTACATTGCCACTCACTGCCTATCCTAATTCAGACCCTCCGATTCACACCACCCCGTGATGTTTTTCTCACTCCTAATAGTGAATGTAATGTAAACACACCCATACAATGCGCACCATCCCGCGATGTTTTTCTCACTCCTACTAGTGAATGTAATGTAACACACACCCATACAATGCGCACTACCCCTGATGTTTTTCTCACTCCTACTAGTGAATGTAAGGTAACACACACCCATACAATGCGCACCACCCCGCGATGTTTTTCAGAAACCTATCCTAAATTGTCATTGCATGTTCCCTGACCTCCCCATGCTGACCACCACGTGGTGCTTTTCTCCATCCTACATTGCCACTCACTGCCTATCCTAAATCAGACCCTCCGATTCACACCACCCCGTGATGTTTTTCTCACTCCTACTAGTGAATGTAATGTAACACACACCCATACAATGCGCACCACCCCATGATGTTTTTCAGAATCCTATCCTACATTGCCACTGCATGTTCCCTGACCTCCCCATGCTGACCACCCCGCGGTGCTTTTCTCCCTCCTACATTGCCACTCACTGCGTATCCTAATTCAGACCCTCCAATTCACACCACCCCGTGATGTTTTTATCACTCCTACTAGTGAATGTAATGTAACACACACCCATACAATGTGCACCACCCCGTGATGTTTTTATCACTCCTACTAGTGAATGCAATGTAACACACACTCATACAATGCGCACCACCCCGTGATGTTTTTCAGAAAACTATCCTACATTGCTACTGCATGTTCCCTGACTTCCCCATGCTGACCACCCCGCGGTGCTTTTCTCGATCCTACATTGCCACTCACTGCCTATCCTAATTCAGATCCTCGGATTCACACCACCCCGTGATGTTTTTCTCACTCCTACTAGTGAATGTAATGTAACACACACCCATACAATGCACACAACCCCGAGATGTTTTTCAGAAACCTATCCTACATTGCCACTGCATGTTCCCTGACCTCCCCATGCTGACCACCCCGCGGTGCTTTTCTCCATCCTACATTGCCACTCAATGCCTATCCTAATTCAGACCCTCCGATTCACACCACTCCGTGATGTTTTTCTCACTCCTACTAGAGAATGTAATGTAACACACATGCATACAATGCGGACCACACTGCGATGTTTTTCAGAAACCTATCCTACATTGCCACTGCATGTTCCGTGACCTCCCCATGCTGACCACCCCGCGGTGCTTTTCTCCATCCTACATTGCCACTCACTGCCTATCCTAATTCAGACCCTCCGATTCACACCAACCCGTGATGTATTTCTGACTCCTACTAGTGAATGTAATGTAACACACACCCATACAATGCGCACCACCCAGTGATGTTTTTCTCACTTCTACTAGTGAATGTAATGTAACACACACCCATACAATGCGCACCACCCCGCGATGTTTTTCAGAAACCTATCCTACATTGCCAATGCATGTTCCCTGACCTCCCGATGCTGACCACCCTGCGGTGCTTTTCTCCATCCTACATTGCCCCTCACTGCCTATCCTAATTCAGACCCTCCGATTCACACCACCGCGTGATGTTTTTCTCACTCCTACTAGTGAATGTAACGTAACACACACCCATACAATGCGCACCACCCCGTGATGTTTTGCTCACTAATACTAGTGAATGTAATGTAACACACACCCATACAATGCGCACCAACCCACGTTGTTTTTCAGAAACCTATCCTACATTGCCACTGCATGTTCCCTGACCTCCTCATGCTGACCACCCTGCGGGGCATTTCTCCATCCTACATTGCCACTCACTGCCTATCCTAATACAGACCCTCCGATTTACACCACACCGTGATGTTTTTTTCACTCCTACTAGTGAATGTATTATAACACACACCCATACAATGCGCACCACCCCGTGATGTTTTTCTCACTCCTACTAGTGAATGTAATGTAACACACACCCATACAATGCGCACTACCCCTTGATCTTTTTCTCACTCCTACTAGTGAATGTAAGGTAACACACACCCATACAATGCGCACCACCTCGCGATGTTTTTCAGAAACCTATCCTACATTGCCACTGCATGTTCCCTGACCTCCCCATGCTGACCACCACGTGGTGCTTTTCTCCATCCTACATTGCCACTCACTGCCTATCCTAATTCAGACCCTCTGATTCACACCACCCCGTGATGTTTTTCTCACTCCTACTAGTGAATGTAATGTAACACACACCCATACAATGCGCACCACCCCGTAATGTTTTCCCACTCCTACTAGTGAATGTAATGTAACACACACCCATACAATGCGCACCAACCCGTGATGTTTTTATCACTCCTACTAGTGAATGTAATGTAACACACACCCATACAATGCGCACCACCCCGTGATGTTTTTCTCACTCCTACTAGTGAATGTAATGAACACACACCCACACAATGCGCACCACCCCGCGATGTTTTTCAGAAACCTATCCTACATTGCCACTGCATGTTCCCTGACCTCCCCATGCTGACCACCCCGCGGTGCTTTTCTCCATCCTACATTGCCACTCACTGCCTATCCTAATTCAGACCTTCCGATTCACACCACTCCGTGATGTTTTTCTCAATCCTACTAGTGAATGTAATGTAACTCACACCCATACAATGTGCACCACCCCGCGATGTTTTTCAGAAACCTATCCTACATTGCCACTGCATGTAACCTGACCTCCCCATACTGACAACCCCGCGGTGCTTTTCTCCATCCTACATTGCCACTCACTGCCTATCCTAATTCAGAAACTCTGATTCAAACCACCCCGTGGTGTTTTTCTCACTCCTACTAGTGAATATAATGTAACACAAACCCACACAATGCGCACCACCCCGTGACCTTTTTCAGAAAACTATCCTACATTGCCACTGCATGTTCCCTGACTTCCCCAATGCTGACCACCCCGCGGTGCTTTTATCCATCCTACATTGCCACTCACTGCCTATCCTAATTCAGACCCTCCGATTCACACCACCCCGTAATGTTTTTCTCACTCCTACTAGTGAATGTAATGCAACACACACCCATACAATGCGCACCACACCGCGATGTTTTTCAGAAACCTATCCTACATTGCCACTGCATGTTCCCTGACCTCCCCATGCTGACCACACCGCGGGGCATTTCTCCATCCTACATTGCCACTCACTGCCTATCCTAATTCAGACCCTCCAATTCACACCACCCCGTGATGTTTTTTTCACTCCTACTAGTGAATGTATTGTAACACACACCCATACAATGCGCACCACCCCGTGATGTTTTTCAGAAAACTATCCTACATTGCCACTGCCTGTTCCCTGACCTCCCCATACTGACCACCCCGCGGTGCTCTTCTCCATTCTACATTGCCACTCACTGCCTATCCTAATTCAGACCCTCTGATTCACACCACCCCGTGATGTTTTTCTCACTCCTACTAGTGAATGTAATGTAACACACACCCATACAATGCGCACCACCCCGCAATATTTTTCAGAAACCTATCCTACATTGCCACTGCATGTTCCCTGACCTCCCCATGCTGACCACCCCGCGGTGCTTTTCTCCATCCTACATTGCCACTCACTGCTTAACCTAATTCAGACCCTCCGATTCTCACCACCCCGTGATGTTTTTCTCACCCCTACTAGTGAATGTAATGTAACACACACCCATACAATACGCACCACCCCGTGATGTTTTTCTTACTCCTACTAGTGAATGTAATGTAACACACACTCATACAATGCGCACCACCCTGTGATGTTTTTCTCACTCCTACTAGTGAATGTAATGTAACACACACCCATACAATGCGCACCACCACGCAATGTTTTTCAGAAACCTATCCTACATAGCCACTGCCTGTTCCCTGACCTCCCCTTGCTGACGACCCCGCGGTGCTTTTCTCCATCCTACATTGTCACTCACTGCCATTCCTAATTCTGACCCTCTGATTCACACCACCCCGTGATGTTTTTCTAACTCCTACTAGTGAATGTCATGTAACACACACCCATAAAATGCACTCCACCCCGTGATATTTTTCTCACTCCTACTTGTGAATATAATGTAACACACACCCATACAATGCGAACCACCCCGCGATGTTTTTCAGAAACCTATCCTACATTGCCACTGCATTTTCCCTGACCTCCACATGCTGACCACACCGCGGTGCTTTTCTCCATCCTATATTGCCACTCACTCCCTATCCTAATTCAGACCCTCCGATTCTCACCACCACGTGATGTTTTCCTCACTCCTACTAGTGAATGTAATGTAACACACACCCATACAATGCGCACCACCCCGTGATGTTTTTCTCACTCCTACTAGTGAATGTAATGTAACACACACCCATACAATGCGCACCACACTGCGATGTTTTTCAGAAACATATCCTACATTGCCACTGCATGTTGCGTGACCTCCCCATGCTGACCACCCCGCGGTGCTTTTCTGCATCCTACATTGCCATTCAATGCCTATCCTAATTCAGACCCTCCGATTCACACCAACCCGTGATGTATTTCTTACTCCTACTAGTGAATGTAATGTAACACACACCCATACAATGCGCACCACCCCGTGATGTTTTTCTCACTCCTACTAGTGTATGTAATGTATCACACACCCATACAATCGCACCACCCCGCGATGTTTTTCAGAAACCTATCCTACATTGCCAATGCATGTTCCCTGACCTCCCGATGCTGACCACCCTGCGGTGCTTTTCTCCATCCTACATTGCCCCTCACTGCCTATCCTAATTCAGACCCTCCGATTCACACCACCGCGTGATGTTTTTCTCACTCCTACTAATGAATGTAATGTAACACACACCCATACAATGCGCACCACCCCGCGTTGTTTTTCAGAAACCTATCCTACATTGCCATTGCATGTTCCCTGACCTCCCCATGCTGACAACCCCGCGGTGCTTTTCTCCATCCTATATTGCCACTCACTGCTTCTCCTAATTCAGACCCTCCGATTCACACCACCCCGTGATGTTTTGCTCACTCCTACTAATGAATGTAATGTAACACACACCCATACAAGGCGCAACACCCCGGGATGTTTTTCTCACTCCTACTAGTGAATGTAATGTAACACACAACCATACAATACGCACCACCCCGCGATGTTTTTCAGAAACCTATTCTACATTGCCACTGCATGTTCCCTGACCTCCCCATGCTGACCACCCCGCGTTGCTTTTCTCCATCCTACATTGCCCCTCACTGCCTATCCTAATTCAGACCCTCCGATTCACACCACCGCGTGATGTTTTTCTCACTCCTACTAGTGAATGTAACGTAACACACACCCATACAATGCGCACCAACCCGTGATGTTTTGCTCACTAATACTAGTGAATGTAATGTAACACACACCCATACAATGCGCACCACCCCGCGTTGTTTTTCAGAAACCTATCCTACATTGCCACTGCATGTTCCCTGACCTCCCCATGCTGACCACCCCGCGGTGCGTTTCTCCATCCTATATTGCCACTCACTGCCTCTCCTAATTCAGACCCTCCGATTCACACCACCCTGTGATGTTTTTCTCACTCCTACTAATGAATGTAATGTAACACACACCTATACAATGCGCACCACCCCGGGATGTTATTCTCACTCCTACTAGTGAATGTAATGTAACACACAACCATACAATTCGCACCACCCCGCGATGTTTTTCAGAAACCTATCCTACATTGCCACTGCATGTTCCCTGACCTCCCCATGCTGACCACCCCGCGGTGCTTTTCTCCATCCTACATTGCCATTCACTGCCTATCCTAATTCAGACCCTCTGATTCACACCACCCCGTGATGTTTTTCTCACTCCTAATAGTGAATGTAATGTAACACACACCCATACAATGCGCACCACCCCGCGATGTTTTTCTCACTCCTACTAGTGAATGTAATGTAACACACACCCATACAATGCGCACTACCCCTTGATCTTTTTCTCACTCCTACTAGTGAATGTAAGGTAACACACACCCATACAATGCGCACAACCTCGCGATGTTTTTCAGAAACCTATCCTACATTGCCACTGCATGTTCCCTGACCTCCCCATGCTGACCACCACGTGGTGCTTTTCTCCATCCTACATTGCCACTCACTGCCTATCCTAATTCAGACCCTCCGATTCACACCACCCCGTGATGTTTTTCTCACTCCTACTAGTGAATGTAATGTAACACACACCCATACAATGCGCACCACCCCATGATGTTTTTCAGAATCCTATCCTACATTGCCACTGCATGTTCCCTGACCTCCCCATGCTGACCACCCCACGGTGCTTTTCTCCCTCCTACATTGCCACTCACTGCCTATCCTAATTCAGACCTTCCGATTCACACCACCCCGTGATGTTTTTCTCACTCCTACTAGTGAATGTAATGTAACACACACCCATACAATGCGCACCACCCCGTGATGTTTTTCTCACTCCTACTAGTGAATGTAATGTAACACACACCCATACAATGCGCACCAACCCGTGATGTTTTTATCACTCCTACTAGTGAATGCAATGTAACACACACCCATACAATGCGCACCACCCCGTGATGTTTTTCTCACTCCTACTAGTGAATGTAATGAACACACACCCACACAATGCGCACCACCCCGCGATGTTTTTCAGAAACCTATCCCACATTGCCACTGCATGTTCCCTGACCTCCCTATGCAGACGACCCCGCGGTGCTTTTCTCCATCCTACATTGCCACTCACTGCCTATCCTAATTCAGACCCTCTGATTCACACCCCCCGGGATGTTTTTTTCACTCATACTAGTGAATGTAATGTAACACACACCCATACAATGCACACCACCCCGTGATGTTTTCTCACTCCTACTAGTGAATGTAATGTAACACACACCCATACAATGCGCACCAACCCGTGATGTTTTTATCACTCCTACTAGTGAATGTAATGTAACACACACCCATACAATGCGCACCGCCCCACGATGTTTTTCAGAAACCTATCCTACATTGCCACTGCATGTTCCCTGACCTCCCCATGCTGACCACCCCGCGGTGCTTTTCTCCATCCTACATTGCCACTCACTGCCTATCCTAATTCAGACCTTCCGATTCACACCACTCCGTGATGTTTTTCTCAATCCTACTAGTGAATGTAATGTAACTCACACCCATACAATGTGCACCAGCCCGCGATGTTTTTCAGAAACCTATCCTACATTGCCACGGCATGTAACCTGACCTCCCCATACTGACCACCCCGCGGTGCTTTTCTCCATCCTACATTGCCACTCACTGCCTATCCTAATTCAGAAACTCTGATTCAAACCACCCCGTGGTGTTTTTCTCACTCCTACTAGTGAATGTAATGTAACACAAACCCACACAATGCGCACCACCCCGTGACTTTTTCAGAAAACTATCCTACATTGCCACTGCATGTTCCCTGACTTCCCCAATGCTGACCACCCCGCGGTGCTTTTATCCATCCTACATTGCCACTCACTGCCTATCCTAATTCAGACCCTCCGATTCACACCACCCCGTAATGTTTTTCTCACTCCTACTAGTGAATGTAATGCAACACACACCCATACAATGCGCACCACACCGTGATGTTTTTCAGAAACCTATCCTACATTGCCACTGCATGTTCCCTGACCTCCCCATGCTGACCACACTGCGGGGCATTTCTCCATCCTACATTGCCACTCACTGCCTATCCTAATTCAGACCCTCCAATTCACACCACCCCGTGATGTTTTTTTCACTCCGACTAGTGAATGTATTGTAACACACACCCATACAATGCGCACCACCCCGTGATGTTTTTCAGAAAACTATCCTACATTGCCACTGCCTGTTCCCTGACCTCCCCATACTGACCACCCCGCGGTGCTCTTCTCCATTCTACATTGCCACTCACTGCCTATCCTAATTCAGACCCTCTGATTCACACCACCCCGTGATGTTTTTCTCACTCCTACTAGTGAATGTAATGTAACACACACCCATACAATGCGCACCACCCCGCAATATTTTTCAGAAACCTATCCTACATTGCCACTGCATGTTCCATGACCTCCCCATGCTGACCACCCCGCGGTGCTTTTCTCCATCCTACATTGCCACTCACTGCTTAACCTAATTCAGACCCTCCGATTCTCACCACCCTGTGATGTTTTTCTCACTCCTACTAGTGAATGTAATGTAACACACACCCATACAATACGCACCACCCCGTGATGTTTTTCTTACTCCTACAAGTGAATGTAATGTAACACACACTCATACAATGCGCACCACCCTGTGATGTTTTTCTCACTCCTACTAGTGAATGTAATGTAACACACACTAATACAATGCGCACCACCCCGCAATGTTTTTCAGAAACCTATCCTACATAGCCACTGCCTGTTCCCTGACCTCCCCTTGCTGACGACCCCGCGGTGCTTTTCTCCATCCTACATTGTCACTCACTGCCATTCCTAATTCAGACCCTCTGATTCACACCACCCCGTGATGTTTTTCTAACTCCTACTAGTGAATGTCATGTAACACACACCCATAAAATGCGCTCCACCCCGTGATATTTTTCTCAATCCTACTTGTGAATATAATGTAACACACACCCATACAATGCGAACCACCCCGCGATGTTTTTCAGAAACCTATCCTACATTGCCACTGCATGTTCCCTGACCTCCACATGCTGACCACACCGCGGTGCTTTTCTCCATCCTACATTGCCACTCACTCCCTATCCTAATTCAGACCCTCCGATTCACACCACCACGTGATGTTTTCCTCACTCCTACTAGTGAATGTAATGTAACACACACCCATACAATGCGCACCACCCCGTGATGTTTTTCTCACTCCTACTAATGAATGTAATGTAACACACACCCATACAATGCGCACCACACTGCGATGTTTTTCAGAAACATATCCTACTTTGCCACTGCATGTTCCGTGACCTCCCCATGCTGACCACCCCGCGGTGCTTTTCTGCATCCTACATTGCAACTCAATGCCTATCCTAATTCAGACCCTCCGATTCACACCAACCCGTGATGTATTTCTTACTCCTACTAGTGAATGTAATGTAACACACACCCATACAATGCGCACCACCCCGAGATGTTTTTCTCACTCGTACTAGTGTATGTAATGTATCACACACCCATACAATCGCACCACCCCGCGATGTTTTTCAGAAACCTATCCTACATTGCCAATGCATGTTCCCTGACCTCCCGATGCTGACCACCCTGCGGTGCTTTTCTCCATCCTACATTGCCCCTCACTGCCTATCCTAATTCAGACCCTCCGATTCACACCACCGCGTGATGTTTTTCTCACTCCTACTAATGAATGTAATGTAACACACACCCATACAATGCGCACCACCCCGCGTTGTTTTTCAGAAACCTATCCTACATTGCCATTGCATGTTCCCTGACCTCCCCATGCTGACAACCCCGCGGTGCTTTTCTCCATCCTATATTGCCACTCACTGCTTCTCCTAATTCAGACCCTCCGATTCACACCACCCCGTGATGTTTTGCTCACTGCTACTAATGAATGTAATGTAACACACACCCATACAATGCGCACCACCCCGGGATGTTTTTCTCACTCCTACTAGTGAATGTAATGTAACACACAACCATACAATTCGCACCACCCCGCGATGTTTTTCAGAAACCTATCCTACATTGCCACTGCATGTTCCCTGACCTCCCCATGCTGACCACCCCGCGTTGCTTTTCTCCATCCTACATTGCCACTCACTGCCTATCCTAATTCAGACCCTCCGATTCACACCACCCCGTATTTTTCTCACTCCTAGTAGTGAATGTAATGTAACACACAGCCATACAATGCGCACCACCCCGCGATGTTTTTCTCACTCCTACTAGTGAATGTAATGTAACACACACCCATACAATGCGCACTACCGCGTGATGTTTTTCTCACTCCTACTAGTGAATGTAAGGTAACACACACCATACAATGCGCACCACCCCGCGATGTTTTTCAGAAACCTATCCTACATTGCCACTGCATGTTCCCTGACCTCCCCATGCTGACCACCACGTGGTGCTTTTCTCCATCCTACATTGCCACTCACTGCCTATCCTAATTCAGACCCTCCGATTCACACCACCCCGTGAGGTTTTTCTCACTCCTACTAGTGAATGTAATGTAACACACACCCATACAATGCGCACCACCCCGTGATGTTTTTCAGAATCCTATCCTACATTGCCACTGCATGTTCCCTGACCTCCCCATGCTGACCACCCCGCGGTTCTTTTCTCCCTCCTACATTGCCACTCACTGCCTATCCTAATTCAGACCCTCCGATTCACACCACCCCGTGATGTTTTTCTCACTCCTACTAGTGAATGTAATGTAACACACACCCATACAATGCGCACCACCCCGTGATGTTTTTCTCACTCCTACTAGTGAATGTAATGTAACACACACCCATACAATGCGCACCACCCCGCGATGTTTTTCAGTAACCTAACCTACATTGCCACTGCATGTTCCCTGACCTCCCCATGATGACCACGATGCGGTGCTTGTCTTGATCCTACATTGCCACTCACTGCCTATCCTAATTCAGACCCTCCGATTCACACCACCCCATGATGTTTTTCTCACTCCTACTAGTGAATGTTATGTAACACACACCCATACAATGTGCACCACCCTGCAATATTTTTCAGAAACCTATCCTACATTGCCACTGCATGTTCCCTGACCTCCCCATGCTGACCACTCCGTGGTGCTTTTCTCCATCCTACATTGCCACTCACTGCCTATCCTAATTCAGACCCTCCAATTCACTCCACCCCGTGATGTTTTTCTCACTCCTACTAGTGAATATAATGTAACACACACCCATACAATGCGCACCACCCCGCGATGATTTTCTCACTCCTACTAGAGAATGTAATGTAACACACACGCATACAATGCGCACCACACTGCGATGTTTTTCAGAAACCTATCCTACATTGCCACTGCATGTTCCGTGACCTCCCCATGCTGACCACCCCGCGGTGCTTTTCTCCATCCTACATTGCCACTCACTGCCTATCCTAATTCAGACCCTCCGATTCACACCAACCGGTGATGTATTTCTCACTCCTACTAGTGAATGTAATGTAACACACACCCATACAATGCGCACCACCCCGTGATGTTTTTCTCACTCCTACTAGTGAATGTAATGTAACACACACCCATACAATGCGCACCACCCCGCGATGTTTTTCAGAAACCTATCCTACATTGCCACTGCATGTTCCCTGACGTCCCCATGCTGCCCACCCCGCGGTGCTTTTCTCCATCCTACATTGCCACTCACTGCCTATCCTAATTCAGACCCTCTGATTCACACCACCCCGGGATGTTATTCTCACTCCTACTAGTGAATGTAATGTAACACACAACCATACAATTCGCACCACCCCGCGATGTTTTTCAGAAACCTATCCTACATTGCCACTGCATGTTCCCTGACCTCCCCATGCTGACCACAGCGATGTTTTTCAGAAACCTATCCTACATTGCCACTGCATGTTCCCTGACCTCCCCATGCTGACCACCCCGCGGTGATTTTCTCCATCCTACATTGCCACTCACTGCCTATCCTAATTCAGACCCTCCGATTCACACCACCCCGTGATGTTTTTCTCACTCCTACTAGCGAATGTAATGTAACACACACCCATACAATGTGCACAAACCCGCGATGTTTTTCAGAAACCTATCCTATATTGCCGCTACATGTTCCCTGACCTCCCCATGCTGACCACACCGTGGTGCTTTTCTCCATCCTGCATTGCCACTCGCTGCGTATCCTAATTCAGATGCTCCGATTCACACCACCCCGTGATATTTTTCTCACTCCTACTAGTGAATGTAATGTAACACACACCCATACAATGCGCACCACCCCACGATGTTTTTCAGAATTCTATCCTACATTGCCACTGCATGTTCCCTGACCTCCCAATGCTGACCACCCCGCGATGCTTTTCTCCATCGTACATTGCCACTCACTGCCTATCCTAATTCAGACCCTCCGATACACACCACCCCGTGATGTTTTTCTCACTCCTAACAGTGAATGTAATTTAACACACACCCATACAATGCTCAGCACCCCTTGCTGTTTTTCTCAATCCTACTAGTGAATGTAATGTAACACACACCCATACAGTGTGCACCACCACGTTTTTTTTTCTCACTCCTACTAGTGAATGTAATGTAACACACACCCATACAATGTACACCACACGGCGATGTTTTTCAGAAACCTATCCTACATTGCCACTGCATGTTCCATCACCTCCCAATGCTGACCACCCCGCGATGCTTTTCTCCATCCTATATTGCCACTCACTGCCTCTCCTAATTCAGACCCTCCGATTCACACCACCCCGTGATGTTTTTCTCACTCCTACTAATGAATGTAATGTAACACACACCCATACAATGCGAACCACCTCGTGATGTTTTTCTCACTCCTACTAGTGAATGTAATGTAAAACACACCCATACAATGCGCACCACCCCGCGATGTTTATCAGAAACCTATCCTAGTTTGCCACTGCATGTTCCCTGAACTCCCCATGCTGACCAACCAGCGGTGCTTTTCTCCATCCTACATTGCCACTCACTGCCTATCCTAATTCAGACCTTCCGATTCACACCACTCCATGATGTTTTTCTCACTCCTACTAGTGAATGTAATGTAACACATACCCATACAATGCGCACCAACCCGTGATATTTTTCTCACTCCTACTAGTGAATGTAATGTAACAGACACCCATACAATGTGCACCACCCCGTGATGTTTTTCTCACTCCTACTAGTGAATGTAAGGTAACACACACCCATACAATGCGCACCTCCCCGCGATGTTTTTCAGTAACCTATCCTACATTGCCACTGCATGTTCCCTGACTTCCCCATGCTGACCACCCCACGGTGCATTTCTCCATCCTACATTGCCACTCACTGCCTATCCTAATTCAGACCCTCCGATTCACACCACCTCGTGATGTTTTTCTCACTCCTACTAGTGAATGTAATGTAACACATACCCATACAATGCGCACCACCCCGCGATGTTTTTCAGAAACCTATCCAACATTGCCACTGCATGTTCCCTGACCTCCCCATGCTGACCACCCCGCGGTGCTTTTCTCGTTCCTACATTGCCACTCACTGCCTATCCTAATTAAGACCCTCCGATTCACACCACCCGGTGATGTTTTTCTTACTCCTACTAGTGAATGTAATGTAACACACACCCATACAATGCGCACAACCCCGAGATATTTTTCAGAATCCTATCCTACATTGCCACTGCATGTTCCCTGATATCCCCATGCTGACCACCCGCCGGTGCTTTTCTCCATCCTACATTGCCACTCACTGCCTATCCTAATTCAGACCCTCCGATTCACACCACCCCGTGATGTTTTTCTCACTCCTACTAGTGGATGTAATGTAAAACACACCCATACAATGCGCACCACCCCGTGATGTTTTTCAGAAAACTATCCTTCATTGCCACTGCATGTTCCCTGACCTCCCCATGCTGACCACCCCGCGGTGCTTTTCTCCATCCTACATTGCCACTCAATGCCTATCCTAATTCAGACCCTCCGATTCAAACCACTCTGTGATGTTTTTCTCACTCCTACTAGTGAATGTAATGTAACACACACCCACACAATGCGCACCAACCCGCGATGTTTTTCAGAAACCTATCCTACATTGCCACTGCATGTTCCCTGACCTACCCATGCTGAACACCCCGCGGTGCTTTTCTCCATCCTACATTGCCACTCACTGCCTATCCTAAATCAGACCCTCCGATTATCACCACCCCGTGATGTTTTTCTCACTTCTACAAGTGAATGTAATGTAACACACACCCATACAATGCGCACCACCCGTGATGTTTTTCTCACTCCTACTAGTGAATGTAATGTAAAACACACCCATACAATGCGCACCACCCCGCGATGTTTTTCAGAACCCTATCCTACATTGCCACTGCATGTTCCCTGACCTCCCCATGCTGACCACCCCGCGTTGCTTTTCTCCATCCTACATTGCCACTCACTGCCTATCCTAATTCAGACCCTCCGATTCACACCACCCCGTGATGTTTTTCTCACTCCTAGTAGTGAATGTAATGTAACACACACCCATACAATGCGCACCACCCCGCGATGTTTTTCTCACTCCTACTAGTGAATGTAATGTAACACACACCCATACAATGCGCACTACCGCGTGATGTTTTTCTCACTCCTACTAGTGAATGTAAGGTAACACACACCATACAATGCGCACCACCCCGCGATGTTTTTCAGAAACCTATCCTACATTGCCACTGCATGTTCCCTGACCTCCCCATGCTGACCACCACGTGGTGCTTTTCTCCATCCTACATTGCCACTCACTGCCTATCCTAATTCAGACCCTCCGATTCAAACCACCCCGGGTGGTTTTTCTCACTCCTACTAGTGAATGTTATGTAACACACACACATACAATGTGCACCACCCCGCAATATTTTTCAGAAACCTATCCTACATTGCCACTGCATGTTCCCTGACCTCCCCATGCTGACCACTCCGTGGTGCTTTTCTCCATCCTACATTGCCACTCACTGCCTATCCTAATTCAGACCCTCCAATTCACTCCACCCCGTGATGTTTTTGTCACTACTACTAGTGAATGTAATGTAACACACACCCATACAATGCGCACCACCCCGCGATGATTTTCTCACTCCTACTAGAGAATGTAATGTAACACACACGCATACAATGCGCACCACACTGCGATGTTTTTCAGAAACCTATCCTACATTGCCACTGCATGTTCCGTGACCTCCCCATGCTGACCACCCCGCGGTGCTTTTCTCGATCCTACATTGCCACTCACTGCCTATACTAATTCAGAACCTCCGATTCACACCAACCGGTGATGTATTTCTCACTCCTACTAGTGAATGTAATGTAACACACACCCATACAATGCGCACCACCCCGTGATGTTTTTCTCACTCCTACTAGTGAATGTAATGTAACACACACCCATACAATGCGCACCACCCCGCGATGTTTTTCAGAAACCTATCCTACATTGCCAATGCATGTTCCCTGACCTCCCGATGCTGACCACCCTGCGGTGCTTTTCTCCATCCTACATTGCCCCTCACTGCCTATGCTAATTCAGACCCTCCGATTCACACCACCGCGTGATGTTTTTCTCACTCTTACCAGTGAATGTAACGTAACACACACCCATATAATGCGCACCACCCCGTGATGTTTTGCTCACTAATACTAGTGAATGTAATGTAACACACACCCATACAATGCGCACCACCCCGCGTTGTTTTTCAGAAACCTATCCTACATTGCCACTGCATGTTCCCTGACCTCCCCATGCTGACCACCCCGCGGTGCTTTTCTCCATCCTATATTGCCACTCACTGCCTCTCCTAATTCAGACCCTCCGATTCACACCACCCCGTGATGTTTTTCTCACTCCTACTAATGAACGTAATGTAACACACACCCATACAATGCGCACCACCCCGGGATGTTATTCTCACTCCTACTAGTGAATGTAATGTAACACACAACCATACAATTCGCACCACCCCGCGATGTTTTTCAGAAACCTATCCTACATTGCCACTGCATGTTCCCTGACCTCCCCATGCTGAACACCCCGCGGTGCTTTTCTCCATCCTACATTGCCACTCACTGCCTATCCTAATTCAGACCCTCCGATTCACACCACCCCGTGATGTTTTTCTCACTCATAATAGTGAATGTAATGTAACACACACCCATACAATGCGGACCATCCCGCGATGTTTTTCTCACTCCTACTAGTGAATGAATGTAACACACACCCATACAATGCGCACTACCCCGTGATGTTTTTCTCACTCCTACTAGTGAATGTAAGGTAACACACACCCATACAATGCGCACCACCCCGCGATGTTTTTCAGAAACCTATCCTACATTGCCACTGCATGTTCCCTGACCTCCCCATGCTGACCACCACGTGGTGCTTTTCTCCATCCTACATTGCCACTCACTGCCTATCCTAAATCAGACCCTCCAATTCACAACACCCCGTGATGTTTTTCTCACTCCTACTAGTGAATGTAATGTAACACACACCCATACAATGCGCACCACCTCATGATGGTTTTCAGAATCCTATCCTACATTGCCACTGCATGTTCCCTGACCTCACCATGCTGACCACCCCGCGGTGCTTTTCTCCCTCCTACATTGCCACTCACGGCCTATCCTAATTCAGACCCTCCGATTCACACCACCCCGTGATGTTTTTCTCACTCCTACTAGTGAATGTAATGTAACACACACCCATACAATGCGCACCACCCCGTGATGTTTTTATCACTCCTACTAGTGAATGCAATGTAACACACACTCATACAATGCGCACCACCCCGTGATGTTTTTCAGAAAACTATCCTACATTTCCACTGCATGTTCCCTGACTTCCCAATGCTGAGCACCCCGCGGTGCTTTTCTCGATCCTACATTGCCACTCACTGCCTATCCTAATTCAGATCCTCCGATTCACACCACCCTGTGATGTTTTTGTCACTCCTACTAGTGAATGTAATGTAACACACACCCATACAATGCGCACAACCCCGAGATGTTTTTCAGAAACCTATCCTACATTGCCACTGCATGTTCCCTGACCTCCCCATGCTGACCACCCCGCGGTGCTTTTCTCCATCCTACATTGCCACTCAATGCCTATCCTAATTCAGACCCTCCGATTCACACCACTCCGTGATGTTTTTCTCACTCCTACTAGTGAATGTAATGTAACACACACCCACACAATGCGCACCACCCCGCGATGTTTTTCAGAAACCTATCCTACATTGCCACTGCATGTTCCCTGACCTCCCCATGCTGAACACCCCGCGGTGCTTTTCTCCATCCTACATTGCCACTCACTGCCTATCCTAATTCAGACCCTCCGATTCACACCACCCTGTGATGTTTTTCTCACTTCTACTAGTGAATGTAATGTAACACACACCCATACAATGCGCCCCACCCCGTGATGTTTTTCTCACTCCTACTAGTGAATGTAATGTAAAACACACCCATACAATGCGCACCACCCCACGATGTTTTTCAGAAACCTATCCTACATTGCCACTGCATGTTCCCTGATCTCCCCATGCTGACCACCCCGTGGTGCTTTTCTCTATCCTACATTGCCACTCACTGCCGATCCTAATTCAGACCCTCCGATTCACACCACCCCGTGATGTTTTTCTCACTCCTATTAATGAACGTAATGTAACACACACCCATACAATGCGCACCACCCCGGGATGTTATTCTCACTCCTACTAGTGAATGTAATGTAACACACAACCATACAATTCGCACCACCCCGCGATGTTTTTCAGAAACCTATCCTACATTGCCACTGCATGTTCCCTGACCTCCCCATGCTGACCACCCCGCGGTGCTTTTCTCCATCCTACATTGCCAATCACTGCCTATCCTAATTCAGACCCTCCGATTCACACCACCCCGTGATGTTTTTCTCACTCCTAATAGTGAATGTAATGTAACACACACCCATACAATGCGCACCATCCCGCGATGTTTTTCTCACTCCTACTAGTGAATGTAATGTAACACACACCCATACAATGCGCACTACCCCGTGATGTTTTTCTCACTCCTACTAGTGAATGTAAGGTAACACACACCCATACAATGCGCACCACCCCGCGATGTTTTTCAGAAACCTATCCTACATTGCCACTGCATGTTCCCTGACATCCCCATGCTGACCACCACGTGGTGCTTTTCTCCATCCTACATTGCCACTCACTGCCTATCCTAATTCAGACCCTCCGATTCATACCACCCCGTGATGTTTTTCTCACTTCTACTAGTGAATGTAATGTAACACACACCCATACAATGCGCCCCACCCCGTGATGTTTTTCTCACTCCTACTAGTGAATGTAATGTAAAACACACCCATACAATGCGCACCACCCCGCGATGTTTTTCAGAAACCTATCCTACATTGCCACTGCATGTTCCCTGATCTCCCCATGCTGACCACCCCGTGGTGCTTTTCTCTATCCTACATTGCCACTCACTGCCGATCCTAATTCAGACCCTCTGATTCACTCCACCCCGTGATGTTTTTCTCACTCCTAGTAGTGAATGTCATGTACTACACACCGATACAATGCGAACCACCCCGTGATGTTTTTCTCACTCCTACTCGTGAATGTAATGTAACGCACACCTATACAATGCGCACAACCCCGCGATGTTTTTCTCACACCTACTAGTGAATGTAATGTAACACACACCCATACAATTCGCACCACCCCGCGATGTTTTTCAGAAACCTATCCGACCGTGCCATTGCATGTTCCCTGACCTCCCCATTCTGACCACCCCGTGGTGCTTTTCTCCATCCTACATTGCCACTCACTGCCGATCCTAATTCAGACCCTCCGATTCACACCACCTCGTGATGTTTTTCTCACTCCTACTAGTGAATGTAATGTAACACACACCCATACAATGCGCACCACCCCGTGATGTTTTTCTCACTCCCACTAGTGAATGTAATGTAACACACACCCATACAATGCGCACCACCCCGGGATGTTATTCTCACTCCTACTAGTGAATGTAATGTAACACACAACCATACAATTCGCACCACCCCGCGATGTTTTTCAGAAACCTATCCTACATTGCCACTGCATGTTCCCTGACCTCCCCATGCTGACCACCCCGCGGTGCTTTTCTCCATCCTACATTGCCAATCCCTGCCTATCCTAATTCAGACCCTCCGATTCACACCACCCCGTGATGTTTTTCTCACTCCTAATAGTGAATGTAATGTAACACACACCCATACAATGCGCACCATCCCGCGATGTTTTTCTCACTCCTACTAGTGAATGTAATGTAACACACACCCATACAATGCGCACTACCCCGTGATGTTTTTCTCACTCCTACTAGTGAATGTAAGGTAACACACACCCATACAATGCGCACCACCCGGCGATGTTTTTCAGAAACCTATCCTACATTGCCACTGCATGTTCCCTGACATCCCCATGCTGACCACCACGTGGTGCTTTTCTCCATCCTACATTGCCACTCACTGCCTATCCTAATTCAGACCCTCCGATTCACACCACCCCGTGATGTTTTTCTCACTCCTACTAGTGAATGTAATGTAACACACACCCATACAATGCGCACCACCCCATGATGTTTTTCAGAATCCTATCCTACATTGCCACTGCATGTTCCCTGACCTCCCCATGCTGACCACCCCGCGGTGCTTTTCTCCCTCCTACATTGCCACTCACTGCCTATCCTAATTCAGACCCTCCGATTCACACCACCCCGTGATGTTTTTCTCACTCCTACTAGTGAATGTAATGTAACACACACCCATACAATGCGCACCACCCCGTGATGTTTTTATCACTCCTACTAGTGAATGCAATGTAAGACACACCCATACAATGCGCACCACCCCGTGATGTTTTTCAGAAAACTATCCTACATTGCCACTGCATGTTCCTTGACTTCCCCATGCTGACCACCCCGCGGTGCTTTTCTCGATCCTACATTGCCACTCACTGCCTATCCTAATTCAGATCCTCCGATTCACACCACCCCGTGATGTTTTTCTCACTCCTACTAGTGAATGTAATGTAACACACACCCATACAATGCGCACAACCCCGAGATGTTTTTCAGAAACCTATCCTACATTGCCACTGCATGTTCCCTGACCTCCCCATGCTGACCACCCCGCGGTGCTTTTCTCCATCCTACATTGCCACTCAATGCCTATCCTAATTCAGACCCTCCGATTCACACCACTCCGTGATGTTTTTCTCACTCCTACTAGTGAATGTAATGTAACACACACCCACACAATGCGCACCACCCCGCGATGTTTTTCAGAAACCTATCCTACATTGCCACTGCATGTTCCCTGACCTCCCCATGCTGAACACCCCGCGGTGCTTTTCTCCATCCTACATTGCCACTCACTGCCTATCCTAATTCAGACCCTCCGATTCACACCACCCCGTGATGTTTTTCTCACTTCTACTAGTGAATGTAATGTAACACACACCCATACAATGCGCCCCACCCCGTGATGTTTTTCTCACTCCTACTAGTGAATGTAATGTAAAACACACCCATACAATGCGCACCACCCCGCGATGTTTTTCAGAAACCTATCCTACATTGCCACTGCATGTTCCCTGATCTCCCCATGCTGACCACCCCGTGGTGCTTTTCTCTATCCTACATTGCCACTCACTGCCGATCCTAATTCAGACCCTCTGATTCACTCCACCCCGTGATGTTTTTCTCACTCCTAGTAGTGAATGTCATGTACTACACACCGATACAATGCGAACCACCCCGTGATGTTTTTCTCACTCCTACTCGTGAATGTAATGTAACGCACACCTATACAATGCGCACAACCCCGCGATGTTTTTCTCACACCTACTAGTGAATGTAATGTAACACACACCCATACAATTCGCACCACACCGCGATGTTTTTCAGAAACCTATCCGACCGTGCCATTGCATGTTCCCTGACCTCCCCATGCTGACCACCCCGTGGTGCTTTTCTCCATCCTACATTGCCACTCACTGCCGATCCTAATTCAGACCCTCCGATTCACACCACCTCGTGATGTTTTTCTCACTCCCACTAGTGAATGTAATGTAACACACACCCATACAATGCGCACCACCCCGTGATGTTTTTCTCACTCCTACTAGTGAATGTAATGTAACACACACCCATACAATGCGCACCACCCCGGGATGTTATTCTCACTCCTACTAGTGAATGTAATGTAACACACAACCGTACAATTCGCACCACCCCGCGATGTTTTTCAGAAACCTATCCTACATTGCCACTGCATGTTCCCTGACCTCCCCATGCTGACCACCCCGCGGTGCTTTTCTCCATCCTACATTGCCAATCACTGCCTATCCTAATTCAGACCCTCCGATTCACACCACCCCGTGATGTTTTTCTCACTCCTAATAGTGAATGTAATGTAACACACACCCATACAATGCGCACCATCCCGCGATGTTTTTCTCACTCCTACTAGTGAATGTAATGTAACACACACCCATACAATGCGCACTACCCCGTGATGTTTTTCTCACTCCTACTAGTGAATGTAAGGTAACACACACCCATACAATGCGCACCACCCCGTGATGTTTTTATCACTCCTACTAGTGAATGCAATGTGAGACACACCCATACAATGCGCACCACCCCGTGATGTTTTTCAGAAAACTATCCTACATTGCCACTGCATGTTCCCTGACTTCCCCATGCTGACCACCCCGCGGTGCTTTTCTCGATCCTACATTGCCACTAACTGCCTATCCTAATTCAGATCCTCCGATTCACACCACCCCGTGATGTTTTTCTCACTCCTACTAGTGAATGTAATGTAACACACACCCATACAATGCGCACAACCCCGAGATGTTTTTCAGAAACCTATCCTACTTTGCCACTGCATGTTCCCTGACCTCCCCATGCTGACCACCCCGCGGTGCTTTTCTCCATCCTACATTGCCAGTCAATGCCTATCCTAATTCAGACCCTCCGATTCACACCACTCCGTGATGTTTTTCTCACTCCTACTAGTGAATGTAATGTAACACACACCCACACAATGCGCACCACCCCGCGATGTTTTTCAGAAACCTATCCTACATTGCCACTGCATGTTCCCTGACCTCCCCATGCTGAACACCCAGCGGTGCTTTTCTCCATCCTACATTGCCACTCACTGCCTATCCTAAATCAGACCCTCCGATTCACACCACCCCGTGATGTTTTTCTCACTTCTACTAGTGAATGTAATGTAACACACACCCATACAATGCGCCCCACCCCGTGATGTTTTTCTCACTCCTACTAGTGAATGTAATGTAAAACACACCCATACAATGCGCACAACCCCGCGATGTTTTACAGAAACCTATCCTACATTGCCACTGCATGTTCCCTGATCTCCCCATGCTGACCACCCCGTGGTGCTTTTCTCTATCCTACATTGCCACTCACTGCCGATCCTAATTCAGACCCTCTGATTCACTCCACCCCGTGATGTTTTTCTCACTCCTAGTAGTGAATGTCATGTACTACACACCGATACAATGCGAACCACCCCGTGATGTTTTTCTCACTCCTACTCGTGAATGTAATGTAACGCACACCAATACAATGCGCACAACCCCGCGATGTTTTTCTCACACCTACTAGTGAATGTAATGTAACACACACCCATACAATTCGCACCACCCCGCGATGTTTTTCAGAAACCTATCCGACCGTGCCATTGCATGTTCCCTGACCTCCCCATGCTGACCACCTCGTGGTGCTTTTCTCCATCCTACATTGCCACTCACTGCCGATCCTAATTCAGACCCTCCGATTCACACCACCTCGTGATGTTTTTCTCACTCCTACTAGTGAATGTAATGTAACACACACCCATACAATGCGCACCACCCCGTGATGTTTTTCTCACTCCTACTAGTGAATGTAATGTAACACACACCCATATACAATGCGCACCACCCCGCGATGTTTTTCAGAAAACTATCCTACATTGCCACTGCATGTTCCCTGACCTCCCCATGCTGACCACCCCGCGTTGCTTTTCTCCATCCTACATTGCCACTCACTGCCTATCCTACTTCAGACCGTCCGATTCACACCACCCCGTGATAATTTTCTCACTCCTACTAGTGAATGTAATGTAACACACACCCATACAATTCGCACCACCCCGTGATGTTTTTCACACTCCTAATAGTGAATGTAATGAAACACAACCCAAACAATGCACACCACTCCGCGATGTTTTTCTCACTCCTACTAGTGAATGTAATGTAACACACACCCATACAATGCGCACCACCCCGCGATGTTTTTCAGAAACCTATCCTACATTGCCAGTGCATGTTCCCTGACCTCCAAATGCTGACCATGCTGCGGTACTTTTCTCCATCATACATTGCCACTCACTGCCTATCCTAAATTCAGTTGCTCCGATTCACACCACCCTGTGATATTTTTCTCACTCCTACTAGTGAATGTAATGTAACACACACCCATACAATGCGCACCACCCCCCGATGTTTTTCAGAAACCTATCCTACATTGCCACTACATGTTCCCTGACCTCCCCATGCTGACCACCCCGCGGTGCTTTTCTCCATCCTACATTGCAACTCAATACCTATCCTAATTCAGACCCTCCGATTCACACCACCCCGTGATGTTTTTCTCACTCCTACTAGTGAATGTAATGTAACACACACCCATACAATGCGCACCACCCCGTGATGTTTTTCTCACTCCTACTAGTGAATGTAATGTAACACACACCCATACAAAGCGCACCACCCCGCGATGTTTTTCAGAAAACTATCCTACATTGCCACTGCATGTTCCCTGACCTCCCCATGCTGACCACCCCGCGGTGCTTTTCTCCATCCTACATTGCCACTCACTGCCTATCCTAATTCAGACCCTCTGATTCACACCACCCCGTGATGTTTTTCTCACTCCTACTAGTGAATGTAATGTAACACACACCCATACAATGCGCACCACCCCGTGATGTTTTTCTCACTCCTACTAGCGAATGTAATGTAACACACACCCATACAATGTGCACCACCCCGCGATGTTTTTCAGAAACCTATCCTATATTGCCACTACATGTTCCCTGACCTCCCCATGCTGACCACACCATGGTGCTTTTCTCCATCCTGCATTGCCACTCGCTGCGTATCCTAATTCAGATGCTCCGATTCACACCACCCCGTGATATTTTTCTCACTCCTACTAGTGAATGTAATGTAACACACACCCATACAATGCGCACCACCCCACGATGTTTTTCAGAATTCTATCCTACATTGCCACTGCATGTTCCCTGACCTCCCAATGCTGACCACCCCGCGATGCTTTTCTCCATCATACATTGCCACTCACTGCCTATCCTAATTCAGATCCTCCGATACACACCACCCCGTGATGTTTTTCTCACTCCTAACAGTGAATGTAATGTAACACACACCGATACAATGCTCAGCACCCCGTGCTGTTTTTCTCAATCCTACTAGTGAATGTAATGTAACACACACCCATACAGTGTGCACCACCACGTGATGTTTTTCTCACTCCTACTAGTGAATGTAATGTAACACACACCCATACAATGTACACCACCCCGTGATGTTTTTCTCACTCCTACTAGTGAATGTAATGTAAAACACACCCATACAATGCGCACCACCCCGCGATGTTTTTCAGAAACCTATCCTACATTGCCACTGCATGTTCCCTGACCTCCCCATGCTGACCACCCCGCGTTGCTTTTCTCCATCCTACATTGCCACTCACTGCCTATCCTAATTCAGACCCTCCGATTCACACCACCCCGTGATGTTTTTCTCACTCCTAGTAGTGAATGTAATGTAACACACACCCATACAATGCGCACCACCCCGCGATGTTTTTCTCACTCCTACTAGTGAATGTAATGTAACACACACCCATACAATGCGCACTACCGCGTGATGTTTTTCTCACTCCTACTAGTGAATGTAAGGTAACACACACCATACAATGCGCACCACCCCGCGATGTTTTTCAGAAACCTATCCTACATTGCCACTGCATGTTCCCTGACCTCCCCATGCTGACCACCACGTGGTGCTTTTCTCCATCCTACATTGCCACTCACTGCCTATCCTAATTCAGACCCTCCGATTCACACCACCCCGGGTGGTTTTTCTCACTCCTACTAGTGAATGTTATGTAACACACACCCATACAATGTGCACCACCCCGCAATATTTTTCAGAAACCTATCCTACATTGCCACTGCATGTTCCCTGACCTCCCCATGCTGACCACCACGTGGTGCTTTTCTCCATCCTACATTGCCACTCACTGCCTATCCTAATTCAGACCCTCCGATTCACACCACCCCGGGTGGTTTTTCTCACTCCTACTAGTGAATGTAATGTAACACACACCCATACAATGCGCACCACCCCGCGATGATTTTCTCACTCCTACTAGAGAATGTAATGTAACACACACGCATACAATGCGCACCACACTGCGATGTTTTTCAGAAACCTATCCTACATTGCCACTGCATGTTCCGTGACCTCCCCATGCTGACCACCCCGCGGTGCTTTTCTCCATCCTACATTGCCACTCACTGCCTATACTAATTCAGAACCTCCGATTCACACCAACCGGTGATGTATTTCTCACTCCTACTAGTGAATGTAATGTAACACACACCCATACAATGCGCACCACCCCGTGATGTTTTTCTCACTCCTACTAGTGAATGTAATGTAACACACACCCATACAATGCGCACCACCCCGCGATGTTTTTCAGAAACCTATCCTACATTGCCAATGCATGTTCCCTGACCTCCCGATGCTGACCACCCTGCGGTGCTTTTCTCCATCCTACATTGCCCCTCACTGCCTATCCTAATTCAGACCCTCCGATTCACACCACCGCGTGATGTTTTTCTCACTCTTACCAGTGAATGTAACGTAACACACACCCATATAATGCGCACCACCCCGTGATGTTTTGCTCACTAATACTAGTGAATGTAATGTAACACACACCCATACAATGCGCACCACCCCGCGTTGTTTTTCAGAAACCTATCCTACATTGCCACTGCATGTTACCTGACCTCCCCATGCTGACCACCCCGCGGTGCTTTTCTCCATCCTATATTGCCACTCACTGCCTCTCCTAATTCAGACCCTCCGATTCACACCACCCCGTGATGTTTTTCTCACTCCTACTAATGAACGTAATGTAACACACACCCATACAATGCGCACCACCCCGGGATGTTATTCTCACTCCTACTAGTGAATGTAATGTAACACACAACCATACAATTCGCACCACCCCGCGATGTTTTTCAGAAACCTATCCTACATTGCCACTGCATGTTCCCTGACCTCCCCATGCTGACCACCCCGCGGTGCTTTTCTCCATCCTACATTGCCACTCACTGCCTATCCTAATTCAGACCCTCCGATTCACACCACCCCGTGATGTTTTTCTCACTCATAATAGTGAATGTAATGTAACACACACCCATACAATGCGGACCATCCCGCGATGTTTTTCTCACTCCTACTAGTGAATGAATGTAACACACACCCATACAATGCGCACTACCCCGTGATGTTTTTCTCACTCCTACTAGTGAATGTAAGGTAATACACACCCATACAATGCGCACCACCCCGCGATGTTTTTCAGAAACCTATCCTACATTGCCACTGCATGTTCCCTGACCTCCCCATGCTGACCACCACGTGGTGCTTTTCTCCATCCTACATTGCCACTCACTGCCTATCCTAAATCAGACCCTCCAATTCACACCACCCCGTGATGTTTTTCTCACTCCTACTAGTGAATGTAATGTAACACACACCCATACAATGCGCACCACCCCATGATGGTTTTCAGAATCCTATCCTACATTGCCACTGCATGTTCCCTGACCTCCCCATGCTGACCACCCCGCGGTGCTTTTCTCCCTCCTACATTGCCACTCACGGCCTATCCTAATTCAGACCCTCCGATTCACACCACCCCGTGATGTTTTTCTCACTCCTACTAGTGAATGTAATGTAACACACACCCATACAATGCGCACCACCCCGTGATGTTTTTATCACTCCTACTAGTGAATGCAATGTAACACACACTCATACAATGCGCACCACCCCGTGATGTTTTTCAGAAAACTATCCTACATTTCCACTGCATGTTCCCTGACTTCCCAATGCTGAGCACCCCGCGGTGCTTTTCTCGATCCTACATTGCCACTCACTGCCTATCCTAATTCAGATCCTCCGATTCACACCACCCCGTGATGTTTTTGTCACTCCTACTAGTGAATGTAATGTAACACACACCCATACAATGCGCACAACCCCGAGATGTTTTTCAGAAACCTATCCTACATTGCCACTGCATGTTCCCTGACCTCCCCATGCTGACCACCCCTCGGTGCTTTTCTCCATCCTACATTGCCACTCAATGCCTATCCTAATTCAGACCCTCCGATTCACACCACTCCGTGATGTTTTTCTCACTCCTACTAGTGAATGTAATGTAACACACACCCACACAATGCGCACCACCCCGCGATGTTTTTCAGAAACCTATCCTACATTGCCACTGCATGTTCCCTGACCTCCCCATGCTGAACACCCCGCGGTGCTTTTCTCCATCCTACATTGCCACTCACTGCCTATCCTAATTCAGACCCTCCGATTCACACCACCCTGTGATGTTTTTCTCACTTCTACTAGTGAATGTAATGTAACACACACCCATACAATGCGCCCCACCCCGTGATGTTTTTCTCACTCCTACTAGTGAATGTAATGTAAAACACACCCATACAATGCGCACCACCCCACGATGTTTTTCAGAAACCTATCCTACATTGCCACTGCATGTTCCCTGATCTCCCCATGCTGATCACCCCGTGGTGCTTTTCTCTATCCTACATTGCCACTCACTGCCGATCCTAATTCAGACCCTCCGATTCACACCACCCCGTGATGTTTTTCTCACTCCTATTAATGAACGTAATGTAACACACACCCATACAATGCGCACCACCCGGGGATGTTATTCTCACTCCTACTAGTGAATGTAATGTAACACACAACCATACAATTCGCACCACCCCGCGATGTTTTTCAGAAACCTATCCTACATTGCCACTGCATGTTCCCTGACCTCCCCATGCTGACCACCCCGCGGTGCTTTTCTCCATCCTACATTGCCAATCACTGCCTATCCTAATTCAGACCCTCCGATTCACACCACCCCGTGATGTTTTTCTCACTCCTAATAGTGAATGTAATGTAACACACACCCATACAATGCGCACCATCCCGCGATGTTTTTCTCACTCCTACTAGTGAATGTAATGTAACACACACCCATACAATGCGCACTACCCCGTGATGTTTTTCTCACTCCTACTAGTGAATGTAAGGTAACACACACCCATACAATGCGCACCACCCCGCGATGTTTTTCAGAAACCTATCCTACATTGCCACTGCATGTTCCCTGACATCCCCATGCTGACCACCACGTGGTGCTTTTCTCCATCCTACATTGCCACTCACTGCCTATCCTAATTCAGACCCTCCGATTCACACCACCCCGTGATGTTTTTCTCACTTCTACTAGTGAATGTAATGTAACACACACCCATACAATGCGCCCCACCCCGTGATGTTTTTCTCACTCCTACTAGTGAATGTAATGTAAAACACACCCATACAATGCGCACCACCCCGCGATGTTTTTCAGAAACCTATCCTACATTGCCACTGCATGTTCCCTGACATCCCCATGCTGACCACCACGTGGTGCTTTTCTCCATCCTACATTGCCACTCACTGCCGATCCTAATTCAGACCCTCCGATTCACACCACCTCGTGATGTTTTTCTCACTCCTACTAGTGAATGTAATGTAACACACACCCATACAATGCGCACCACCCCGTGATGTTTTTCTCACTCCCACTAGTGAATGTAATGTAACACACACCCATACAATGCGCACCACCCCGGGATGTTATTCTCACTCCTACTAGTGAATGTAATGTAACACACAACCATACAATTCGCACCACCCCGCGATGTTTTTCAGAAACCTATCCTACATTGCCACTGCATGTTCCCTGACCTCCCCATGCTGACCACCCCGCGGTGCTTTTCTCCATCCTACATTGCCAATCCCTGCCTATCCTAATTCAGACCCTCCGATTCACACCACCCCGTGATGTTTTTCTCACTCCTAATAGTGAATGTAATGTAACACACACCCATACAATGCGCACCATCCCGCGATGTTTTTCTCACTCCTACTAGTGAATGTAATGTAACACACACCCATACAATGCGCACTACCCCGTGATGTTTTTCTCACTCCTACTAGTGAATGTAAGGTAACACACACCCATACAATGCGCACCACCCGGCGATGTTTTTCAGAAACCTATCCTACATTGCCACTGCATGTTCCCTGACATCCCCATGCTGACCACCACGTGGTGCTTTTCTCCATCCTACATTGCCACTCACTGCCTATCCTAATTCAGACCCTCCGATTCACACCACCCCGTGATGTTTTTCTCACTCCTACTAGTGAATGTAATGTAACACACACCCATACAATGCGCACCACCCCATGATGTTTTTCAGAATCCTATCCTACATTGCCACTGCATGTTCCCTGACCTCCCCATGCTGACCACCCCGCGGTGCTTTTCTCCCTCCTACATTGCCACTCACTGCCTATCCTAATTCAGACCCTCCGATTCACACCACCCCGTGATGTTTTTCTCACTCCTACTAGTGAATGTAATGTAACACACACCCATACAATGCGCACCACCCCGTGATGTTTTTATCACTCCTACTAGTGAATGCAATGTAAGACACACCCATACAATGCGCACCACCCCGTGATGTTTTTCAGAAAACTATCCTACATTGCCACTGCATGTTCCTTGACTTCCCCATGCTGACCACCCCGCGGTGCTTTTCTCGATCCTACATTGCCACTCACTGCCTATCCTAATTCAGATCCTCCGATTCACACCACCCCGTGATGTTTTTCTCACTCCTACTAGTGAATGTAATGTAACACACACCCATACAATGCGCACAACCCCGAGATGTTTTTCAGACACCTATCCTACATTGCCACTGCATGTTCCCTGACCTCCCCATGCTGACCACCCCGCGGTGCTTTTCTCCATCCTACATTGCCACTCAATGCCTATCCTAATTCAGACCCTCCGATTCACACCACTCCGTGATGTTTTTCTCACTCCTACTAGTGAATGTAATGTAACACACACCCACACAATGCGCACCACCCCGCGATGTTTTTCAGAAACCTATCCTACATTGCCACTGCATGTTCCCTGACCTCCCCATGCTGAACACCCCGCGGTGCTTTTCTCCATCCTACATTGCCACTCACTGCCTATCCTAATTCAGACCCTCCGATTCACACCACCCCGTGATGTTTTTCTCACTCCTACTCGTGAATGTCATGTACTACACACCGATACAATGCGAACCACCCCGTGATGTTTTTCTCACTCCTACTCGTGAATGTAATGTAACGCACACCTATACAATGCGCACAACCCCGCGATGTTTTTCTCACACCTACTAGTGAATGTAATGTAACACACACCCATACAATTCGCACCACACCGCGATGTTTTTCAGAAACCTATCCGACCGTGCCATTGCATGTTCCCTGACCGCCCCATGCTGACCACCCCGTGGTGCTTTTCTCCATCCTACATTGCCACTCACTGCCGATCCTAATTCAGACCCTCCGATTCACACCACCTCGTGATGTTTTTCTCACTCCTACTAGTGAATGTAATGTAACACACACCCATACAATGCGCACCACCCCGGGATGTTATTCTCACTCCTACTAGTGAATGTAATGTAACACACAACCATACAATTCGCACCACCCCGCGATGTTTTTCAGAAACCTATCCTACATTGCCACTGCATGTTCCCTGACCTCCCCATGCTGACCACCCCGCGGTGCTTTTCTCCATCCTACATTGCCAATCACTGCCTATCCTAATTCAGACCCTCCGATTCACACCACCCCGTGATGTTTTTCTCACTCCTAATAGTAAATGTAATGTAACACACACCCATACAATGCGCACCATCCCGCGATGTTTTTCTCACTCCTACTAGTGAATGTAATGTAACACACACCCATACAATGCGCACTACCCCGTGATGTTTTTCTCACTCCTACTAGTGAATGTAAGGTAACACACACCCATACAATGCGCACCACCCCGTGATGTTTTTATCACTCCTACTAGTGAATGCAATGTGAGACACACCCATACAATGCGCACCACCCCGTGATGTTTTTCAGAAAACTATCCTACATTGCCACTGCATGTTCCCTGACTTCCCCATGCTGACCACCCCGCGGTGCTTTTCTCGATCCTACATTGCCACTAACTGCCTATCCTAATTCAGATCCTCCGATTCACACCACCCCGTGATGTTTTTCTCACTCCTACTAGTGAATGTAATGTAACACACACCCATACAATGCGCACAACCCCGAGATGTTTTTCAGAAACCTATCCTACTTTGCCACTGCATGTTCCCTGACCTCCCCATGCTGACCACACCGCGGTGCTTTTCTCCATCCTACATTGCCAGTCAATGCCTATCCTAATTCAGACCCTCCGATTCACACCACTCCGTGATGTTTTTCTCACTCCTACTAGTGAATGTAATGTAACACACACCCACACAATGCGCACCACCCCGCGATGTTTTTCAGAAACCTATCCTACATTGCCACTGCATGTTCCCTGACCTCCCCATGGTGAACACCCAGCGGTGCTTTTCTCCATCCTACATTGCCACTCACTGCCTATCCTAATTCAGACCCTCCGATTCACACCACCCCGTGATGTTTTTCTCACTTCTACTAGTGAATGTAATGTAACACACACCCATACAATGCGCCCCACCCCGTGATGTTTTTCTCACTCCTACTAGTGAATGTAATGTAAAACACACCCATACAATGCGCACAACCCCGCGATGTTTTACAGAAACCTATCCTACATTGCCACTGCATGTTCCCTGATCTCCCCATGCTGACCACCCCGTGGTGCTTTTCTCTATCCTACATTGCCACTCACTGCCGATCCTAATTCAGACCCTCTGATTCACTCCACCCCGTGATGTTTTTCTCACTCCTAGTAGTGAATGTCATGTACTACACACCGATACAATGCGAACCACCCCGTGATGTTTTTCTCACTCCTACTCGTGAATGTAATGTAACGCACACCAATACAATGCGCACAACCCCGCGATGTTTTTCTCACACCTACTAGTGAATGTAATGTAACACACACCCATACAATTCGCACCACCCCGCGATTTTTTTCAGAAACCTATCCGACCGTGCCATTGCATGTTCCCTGACCTCCCCATGCTGACCACCTCGTGGTGCTTTTCTCCATCCTACATTGCCACTCACTGCCGATCCTAATTCAGACCCTCCGATTCACACCACCTCGTGATGTTTTTCTCACTCCTACTAGTGAATGTAATGTAACACACACCCATACAATGCGCACCACCCCGTGATGTTTTTCTCACTCCTACTAGTGAATGTAATGTAACACACACCCATATACAATGCGCACCACCCCGCGATGTTTTTCAGAAAACTATCCTACATTGCCACTGCATGTTCCCTGACCTCCCCATGCTGACCACCCCGCGTTGCTTTTCTCCATCCTACATTGCCACTCACTGCCTATCCTACTTCAGACCGTCCGATTCACACCACCCCGTGATAATTTTCTCACTCCTACTAGTGAATGTAATGTAACACACACCCATACAATTCGCACCACCCCGTGATGTTTTTCACACTCCTAATAGTGAATGTAATGAAACACAACCCAAACAATGCACACCACTCCGCGATGTTTTTCTCACTCCTACTAGTGAATGTAATGTAACACACACCCATTCAATGCGCACCACCCCGCGATGTTTTTCAGAAACCTATCCTACATTGCCACTGCATGTTCCCTGACCTCCAAATGCTGACCATGCTGCGGTACTTTTCTCCATCATACATTGCCACTCACTGCCTATCCTAAATTCAGATGCTCCGATTCACACCACCCTGTGATATTTTTCTCACTCCTACTAGTGAATGTAATGTAACACACACCCATACAATGCGCACCACCCCCCGATGTTTTTCAGAAACCTATCCTACATTGCCACTACATGTTCCCTGACCTCCCCATGCTGACCACCCCGCGGTGCTTTTCTCCATCCTACATTGCAACTCAATACCTATCCTAATTCAGACCCTCCGATTCACACCACCCCGTGATGTTTTTCTCACTCCTACTAGTGAATGTAATGTAACACACACCTATACAATGCGCACCACCCCGTGATGTTTTTCTCACTCCTACTAGTGAATGTAATGTAACACACACCCATACAATGCGCACCACCCCGCGATGTTTTTCAGAAAACTATCCTACATTGCCACTGCATGTTCCCTGACCTCCCCATGCTGACCACCCCGCGGTGCTTTTCTCCATCCTACATTGCCACTCACTGCCTATCCTAATTCAGACCCTCTGATTCACACCACCCCGTGATGTTTTTCTCACTCCTACTAGTGAATGTAATGTAACACACACCCATACAATGCGCACCACCCCGTGATGTTTTTCTCACTCCTACTAGTGAATGTAATGTAACACACACCCATACAATGTGTACCACCACGTGATATTTTTCTCACTCCTACTAGTGAATGTAATGTAACACACACCCATACAATGTACACCACACAGCGATGTTTTTCAGAAACCTATCCTACATTGCCACTGTATGTTCCCTGACCTCCCCATGCTGACCACACCGCGGTGCTTTTCTCCATCCTACATTGCCACTCACTGCCTATCCTAATTCAGACCCTCCGATTCACACCACCCCGCGATGTTTTTCTCACTCATACTAGTGAATGTAATGTAACACACACCCATACAATGCGCACCATCCCGTGATGTTTTTCTCACTCCTACTAGTGAATGAAATGTAACACACAGCCATACAATGCGCACCACGCAGCGATGTTTTTCAGAAACCTATCCTACATTGCCACTGCATGTTCCCTGACCTCCCCATGCTGACCACCCCGCGGTGCTTTTCTCCATCCTACATTGCCACTCACTGCCTATCCTAATTCAGACCCTCCGATTCACACCACCCCGTGATGTTTTTCTCACTCCTACTAGCGAATGTAATGTAACACACACCCATACAATGTGCACCACCCCGCGATGTTTTTCAGAAACCTATCCTATATTGCCACTACATGTTCCCTGACCTCCCCATGCTGACCACACCATGGTGCTTTTCTCCATCCTGCATTGCCACTCGCTGCGTATCCTAATTCAGATGCTCCGATTCACACCACCCCGTGATATTTTTCTCACTCCTACTAGTGAATGTAATGTAACACACACCCATACAATGCGCACCACCCCACGATGTTTTTCAGAATTCTATCCTACATTGCCACTGCATGTTCCCTGACCTCCCAATGCTGACCACCCCGCGATGCTTTTCTCCATCATACATTGCCACTCACTGCCTATCCTAATTCAGATCCTCCGATACACACCACCCCGTGATGTTTTTCTCACTCCTAACAGTGAATGTAATGTAACACACACCCATACAATGCTCAGCACCCCGTGCTGTTTTTCTCAATCCTACTAGTGAATGTAATGTAACACACACCCATACAGTGTGCACCACCACGTGATGTTTTTCTCACTCCTACTAGTGAATGTAATGTAACACACACCCATACAATGTACACCACACGGCGATGTTTTTCAGAAACCTATCCTACATTGCCACTGCATGTTCCCTCACCTCCCCATGCTGACCACCCTGCGATGCTTTTCTCTATCCTACATTGCCACTCACTACCTATTCTAATTCAGACCCTCTGATTCACACCACACCGTGATGTTTTTCTCACTCCTACTAATGAATGTAATGTAACACACACCCTTACAATGCGAACCACCTCGTGATGTTTTTCTCACTCCTACTAGTGAATGTAATGTAACACACACCCATACAATGCGCACCAACCCGTGATATTTTTCTCACTCCTACTAGTGAATGTAATGTAACACACACCCATACAATGTTCACCACCCCGTGATGTTTTTCTCACTCCTACTAGTGAATGTAAGGTAACACACACCCATACAATGCGCACCTCCCCGCGATGTTTTTCAGTAACCTATCCTACATTGCAACTGCATGTTCCCTGACCTCCCCATGCTGACCACCCCGAGGTGCTTTTCTCCATCCTACATTGCCACTCCCTGCCTATCCTAATTCAGACCATCCGATTCACACCACCCCGTGATGTTTTTCACATTCCTACTAGTGAATGTAATGTAACACACACCCATACAATGCGCACCACCCCGCGATGTTTTTCTCACTCCTACTAGTGAATGTAATGTAACACACACCCATACAATGCGCACCACACCGCGATGTTTTTCAGAAACCTATCCTACCGTGCCACTGCATGTTCCCTGACCTCCCCATGCTGACCACACCGCGGTGCTTTTCTCCATCCTACATTGCCACTCACTGCCTATCCTAATTCAGACCCTCCGATTCACACCACCCCGTGATGTATTTCTCACTCCTACTAGTGAATGTAATGTAACAAACACCCATACAATGCGCACCACACCTTGATGTTTTTCTCACTCCTACTAGTGAATGTAATGTAACACACACCCATACAATGCGCACCACCCCGGGATGTTATTCTCACTCCTACTAGTGAATGTAATGTAACACACAACCATACAATTCGCACCACCCCGCGATGTTTTTCAGAAACCTATCCTACATTGCCACTGCATGTTCCCTGACCTCCCCATGCTGACCACCCCGCGGTGCTTTTCTCCATCCTACATTGCCAATCCCTGCCTATCCTAATTCAGACCCTCCGATTCACACCACCCCGTGATGTTTTTCTCACTCCTAATAGTGAATGTAATGTAACACACACCCATACAATGCGCACCATTCCGCGATGTTTTTCTCACTCCTACTAGTGAATGTAATGTAACACACACCCATACAATGCGCACTACCCCGTGATGTTTTTCTCACTCCTACTAGTGAATGTAAGGTAACACACACCCATACAATGCGCACCACCCGGCGATGTTTTTCAGAAACCTATCCTACATTGCCACTGCATGTTCCCTGACATCCCCATGCTGACCACCACGTGGTGCTTTTCTCCATCCTACATTGCCACTCACTGCCTATCCTAATTCAGACCCTCCGATTCACACCACCCCGTGATGTTTTTCTCACTCCTACTAGTGAATGTAATGTAACACACACCCATACAATGCGCACCACCCCATGATGTTTTTCAGAATCCTATCCTACATTGCCACTGCATGTTCCCTGACCTCCCCATGCTGACCACCCCGCGGTGCTTTTCTCCCTCCTACATTGCCACTCACTGCCTATCCTAATTCAGACCCTCCGATTCACACCACCCCGTGATGTTTTTCTCACTCCTACTAGTGAATGTAATGTAACACACACCCATACAATGCGCACCACCCCGTGATGTTTTTATCACTCCTACTAGTGAATGCAATGTAAGACATACCCATACAATGCGCACCACCCCGTGATGTTTTTCAGAAAACTATCCTACATTGCCACTGCATGTTCCTTGACTTCCCCATGCTGACCACCCCGCGGTGCTTTTCTCGATCCTACATTGCCACTCACTGCCTATCCTAATTCAGATCCTCCGATTCACACCACCCCGTGATGTTTTTCTCACTCCTACTAGTGAATGTAATGTAACACACACCCATACAATGCGCACAACCCCGAGATGTTTTTCAGAAACCTATCCTACATTGCCACTGCATGTTCCCTGACCTCCCCATGCTGACCACCCCGCGGTGCTTTTCTCCATCCTACATTGCCACTCAATGCCTATCCTAATTCAGACCCTCCGATTCACACCACTCCGTGATGTTTTTCTCACTCCTACTAGTGAATGTAATGTAACACACACCCACACAATGCGCACCACCCCGCGATGTTTTTCAGAAACCTATCCTACATTGCCACTGCATGTTCCCTGACCTCCCCATGCTGAACACCCCGCGGTGCTTTTCTCCATCCTACATTGCCACTCACTGCCTATCCTAATTCAGACCCTCCGATTCACACCACCCCGTGATGTTTTTCTCACTTCTACTAGTGAATGTAATGTAACACACACCCATACAATGCGCCCCACCCCGTGATGTTTTTCTCACTCCTACTAGTGAATGTAATGTAAAACACACCCATAAAATGCGCACCACCCCGTGATGTTTTTATCACTCCTACTAGTGAATGCAATGTGAGACACACCCATACAATGCGCACCACCCCGTGATGTTTTTCAGAAAACTATCCTACATTGCCACTGCATGTTCCCTGACTTCCCCATGCTGACCACCCCGCGGTGCTTTTCTCGATCCTACATTGCCACTAACTGCCTATCCTAATTCAGACCCTCCGATTCACACCACCCCGTGATGTTTTTCTCACTTCTACTAGTGAATGTAATGTAACACACACCCATACAATGCGCCCCACCCCGTGATGTTTTTCTCACTCCTACTAGTGAATGTAATGTAAAACACACCCATACAATGCGCACCACCCCGCGATGTTTTTCAGAAACCTATCCTACATTGCCACTGCATGTTCCCTGATCTCCCCATGCTGACCACCCCGTGGTGCTTTTCTCTATCCTACATTGCCACTCACTGCCGATCCTAATTCAGACCCTCTGATTCACTCCACCCCGTGATGTTTTTCTCACTCCTAGTAGTGAATGTCATGTACTACACACCGATACAATGCGAACCACCCCGTGATGTTTTTCTCACTCCTACTCGTGAATGTAATGTAACGCACACCTATACAATGCGCACAACCCCGCGATGTTTTTCTCACACCTACTAGTGAATGTAATGTAACACACACCCATACAATTCGCACCACACCGCGATGTTTTTCAGAAACCTATCCTACCGTGCCATTGCATGTTCCCTGACCTCCCCATGCTGACCACCCCGTGGTGCTTTTCTCCATCCTACATTGCCACTCACTGCCGATCCTAATTCAGACCCTCCGATTCACACCACCTCGTGATGTTTTTCTCACTCCTACTAGTGAATGTAATGTAACACACACCCATACAATGCGCACCACCCCGTGATGTTTTTCTCACTCCTACTAGTGAATGTAATGTAACACACACCCATACAATGCGCACCACCCCGGGGTGTTATTCTCACTCCTACTAGTGAATGTAATGTAACACACAACCATACAATTCGCACCACCCCGCGATGTTTTTCAGAAACCTATCCTACATTGCCACTGCATGTTCCCTGACCTCCCCATGCTGACACCCCGCGGTGCTTTTCTCCATCCTACATTGCCAATCACTGCCTATCCTAATTCAGACCCTCCGATTCACACCACCCCGTGATGTTTTTCTCACTCCTAATAGTGAATGTAATGTAACACACACCCATACAATGCGCACCATCCCGCGATGTTTTTCTCACTCCTACTAGTGAATGTAATGTAACACACACCCATACAATGCGCACTACCCCGTGATGTTTTTCTCACTCCTACTAGTGAATGTAAGGTAACACACACCCATACAATGCGCACCACCCCGTGATGTTTTTATCACTCCTACTAGTGAATGCAATGTGAGACACACCCATACAATGCGCACCACCCCGTGATGTTTTTCAGAAAACTATCCTACATTGCCACTGCATGTTCCCTGACTTCCCCATGCTGACCACCCCGCGGTGCTTTTCTCGATCCTACATTGCCACTAACTGCCTATCCTAATTCAGATCCTCCGATTCACACCACCCCGTGATGTTTTTCTCACTCCTACTAGTGAATGTAATGTAACACACACCCATACAATGCGCACAACCCCGAGATGTTTTTCAGAAACCTATCCTACTTTGCCACTGCATGTTCCCTGACCTCCCCATGCTGACCACCCCGCGGTGCTTTTCTCCATCCTACATTGCCAGTCAATGCCTATCCTAATTCAGACCCTCCGATTCACACCACTCCGTGATGTTTTTCTCACTCCTACTAGTGAATGTAATGTAACACACACCCACACAATGCGCACCACCCCGCGATGTTTTTCAGAAACCTATCCTACATTGCCACTGCATGTTCCCTGACCTCCCCATGCTGAACACCCAGCGGTGCTTTTCTCCATCCTACATTGCCACTCACTGCCTATCCTAATTCAGACCCTCCGATTCACACCACCCCGTGATGTTTTTCTCACTTCTACTAGTGAATGTAATGTAACACACACCCATACAATGCGCCCCACCCCGTGATGTTTTTCTCACTCCTACTAGTGAATGTAATGTAAAACACACCCATACAATGCGCACAACCCCGCGATGTTTTACAGAAACCTATCCTACATTGCCACTGCATGTTCCCTGATCTCCCCATGCTGACCACCCCGTGGTGCTTTTCTCTATCCTACATTGCCACTCACTGCCGATCCTAATTCAGACCCTCTGATTCACTCCACCCCGTGATGTTTTTCTCACTCCTAGTAGTGAATGTCATGTACTACACACCGATACAATGCGAACCACCCCGTGATGTTTTTCTCACTCCTACTCGTGAATGTAATGTAACGCACACCAATACAATGCGCACAACCCCGCGATGTTTTTCTCACACCTACTAGTGAATGTAATGTAACACACACCCATACAATTCGCACCACCCCGCGATGTTTTTCAGAAACCTATCCGACCGTGCCATTGCATGTTCCCTGACCTCCCCATGCTGACCACCTCGTGGTGCTTTTCTCCATCCTACATTGCCACTCACTGCCGATCCTAATTCAGACCCTCCGATTCACACCACCTCGTGATGTTTTTCTCACTCCTACTAGTGAATGTAATGTAACACACACCCATACAATGCGCACCACCCCGTGATGTTTTTCTCACTCCTACTAGTGAATGTAATGTAACACACACCCATATACAATGCGCACCACCCCGCGATGTTTTTCAGAAAACTATCCTACATTGCCACTGCATGTTCCCTGACCTCCCCATGCTGACCACCCCGCGTTGCTTTTCTCCATCCTACATTGCCACTCACTGCCTATCCTACTTCAGACCGTCCGATTCACACCACCCCGTGATAATTTTCTCACTCCTACTAGTGAATGTAATGTAACACACACCCATACAATTCGCACCACCCCGTGATGTTTTTCACACTCCTAATAGTGAATGTAATGAAACACAACCCAAACAATGCACACCACTCCGCGATGTTTTTCTCACTCCTACTAGTGAATGTAATGTAACACACACCCATACAATGCGCACCACCCCGCGATGTTTTTCAGAAACCTATCCTACATTGCCACTGCATGTTCCCTGACCTCCAAATGCTGACCATGCTGCGGTACTTTTCTCCATCATACATTGCCACTCACTGCCTATCCTAAATTCAGATGCTCCGATTCACACCACCCTGTGATATTTTTCTCACTCCTACTAGTGAATGTAATGTAACACACACCCATACAATGCGCACCACCCCCCGATGTTTTTCAGAAACCTATCCTACATTGCCACTACATGTTCCCTGACCTCCCCATGCTGACCACCCCGCGGTGCTTTTCTCCATCCTACATTGCAACTCAATACCTATCCTAATTCAGACCCTCCGATTCACACCACCCCGTGATGTTTTTCTCACTCCTACTAGTGAATGTAATGTAACACACACCCATACAATGCGCACCACCCCGTGATGTTTTTCTCACTCCTACTAGTGAATGTAATGTAACACACACCCATACAATGCGCACCACCCCGCGATGTTTTTCAGAAAACTATCCTACATTGCCACTGCATGTTCCCTGACCTCCCCATGCTGACCACCCCGCGGTGCTTTTCTCCATCCTACATTGCCACTCACTGCCTATCCTAATTCAGACCCTCTGATTCACACCACCCCGTGATGTTTTTCTCACTCCTACTAGTGAATGTAATGTAACACACACCCATACAATGCGCACCACCCCGTGATGTTTTTCTCACTCCTACTAGTGAATGTAATGTAACACACACCCATACAATGTGTACCACCACGTGATATTTTTCTCACTCCTACTAGTGAATGTAATGTAACACACACCCATACAATGTACACCACACAGCGATGTTTTTCAGAAACCTATCCTACATTGCCACTGTATGTTCCCTGACCTCCCCATGCTGACCACACCGCGGTGCTTTTCTCCATCCTACATTGCCACTCACTGCCTATCCTAATTCAGACCCTCCGATTCACACCACCCCGCGATGTTTTTCTCACTCATACTAGTGAATGTAATGTAACACACACCCATACAATGCGCACCATCCCGTGATGTTTTTCTCACTCCTACTAGTGAATGAAATGTAACACACAGCCATACAATGCGCACCACGCAGCGATGTTTTTCAGAAACCTATCCTACATTGCCACTGCATGTTCCCTGACCTCCCCATGCTGACCACCCCGCGGTGCTTTTCTCCATCCTACATTGCCACTCACTGCCTATCCTAATTCAGACCCTCCGATTCACACCACCCCGTGATGTTTTTCTCACTCCTACTAGCGAATGTAATGTAACACACACCCATACAATGTGCACCACCCCGCGATGTTTTTCAGAAACCTATCCTATATTGCCACTACATGTTCCCTGACCTCCCCATGCTGACCACACCATGGTGCTTTTCTCCATCCTGCATTGCCACTCGCTGCGTATCCTAATTCAGATGCTCCGATTCACACCACCCCGTGATATTTTTCTCACTCCTACTAGTGAATGTAATGTAACACACACCCATACAATGCGCACCACCCCACGATGTTTTTCAGAATTCTATCCTACATTGCCACTGCATGTTCCCTGACCTCCCAATGCTGACCACCCCGCGATGCTTTTCTCCATCATACATTGCCACTCACTGCCTATCCTAATTCAGATCCTCCGATACACACCACCCCGTGATGTTTTTCTCACTCCTAACAGTGAATGTAATGTAACACACACCCATACAATGCTCAGCACCCCGTGCTGTTTTTCTCAATCCTACTAGTGAATGTAATGTAACACACACCCATACAGTGTGCACCACCACGTGATGTTTTTCTCACTCCTACTAGTGAATGTAATGTAACACACACCCATACAATGTACACCACACGGCGATGTTTTTCAGAAACCTATCCTACATTGCCACTGCATGTTCCCTCACCTCCCCATGCTGACCACCCTGCGATGCTTTTCTCTATCCTACATTGCCACTCACTACCTATTCTAATTCAGACCCTCTGATTCACACCACACCGTGATGTTTTTCTCACTCCTACTAATGAATGTAATGTAACACACACCCTTACAATGCGAACCACCTCGTGATGTTTTTCTCACTCCTACTAGTGAATGTAATGTAACACACACCCATACAATGCGCACCAACCCGTGATATTTTTCTCACTCCTACTAGTGAATGTAATGTAACACACACCCATACAATGTTCACCACCCCGTGATGTTTTTCTCACTCCTACTAGTGAATGTAAGGTAACACACACCCATACAATGCGCACCTCCCCGCGATGTTTTTCAGTAACCTATCCTACATTGCAACTGCATGTTCCCTGACCTCCCCATGCTGACCACCCCGAGGTGCTTTTCTCGATCCTACATTGCCACTCACTGCCTATCCTAATTCAGACCATCCGATTCACACCACCCCGTGATGTTTTTCACATTCCTACTAGTGAATGTAATGTAACACACACCCATACAATGCGCACCACCCCGCGATGTTTTTCTCACTCCTACTAGTGAATGTAATGTAACACACACCCATACAATGCGCACCACCCCGCGATTTTTTCAGAAACCTATCCTACCGTGCCACTGCATGTTCCCTGACCTCCCCATGCTGACCACACCGCGGTGCTTTTCTCCATCCTACATTGCCACTCACTGCCTATCCTAATTCAGACCCTCCGATTCACACCACCCCGTGATGTATTTCTCACTCCTACTAGTGAATGTAATGTAACAAACACCCATACAATGCGCACCACACCTTGATGTTTTTCTCACTCCTACTAGTGAATGTAATGTAACACACACCCATACAATGCGCACCACCCCGGGATGTTATTCTCACTCCTACTAGTGAATGTAATGTAACACACAACCATACAATTCGCACCACCCCGCGATGTTTTTCAGAAACCTATCCTACATTGCCACTGCATGTTCCCTGACCTCCCCATGCTGACCACCCCGCGGTGCTTTTCTCCATCCTACATTGCCAATCCCTGCCTATCCTAATTCAGACCCTCCGATTCACACCACCCCGTGATGTTTTTCTCACTCCTAATAGTGAATGTAATGTAACACACACCCATACAATGCGCACCATTCCGCGATGTTTTTCTCACTCCTACTAGTGAATGTAATGTAACACACACCCATACAATGCGCACTACCCCGTGATGTTTTTCTCACTCCTACTAGTGAATGTAAGGTAACACACACCCATACAATGCGCACCACCCGGCGATGTTTTTCAGAAACCTATCCTACATTGCCACTGCATGTTCCCTGACATCCCCATGCTGACCACCACGTGGTGCTTTTCTCCATCCTACATTGCCACTCACTGCCTATCCTAATTCAGACCCTCCGATTCACACCACCCCGTGATGTTTTTCTCACTCCTACTAGTGAATGTAATGTAACACACACCCATACAATGCGCACCACCCCATGATGTTTTTCAGAATCCTATCCTACATTGCCACTGCATGTTCCCTGACCTCCCCATGCTGACCACCCCGCGGTGCTTTTCTCCCTCCTACATTGCCACTCACTGCCTATCCTAATTCAGACCCTCCGATTCACACCACCCCGTGATGTTTTTCTCACTCCTACTAGTGAATGTAATGTAACACACACCCATACAATGCGCACCACCCCGTGATGTTTTTATCACTCCTACTAGTGAATGCAATGTAAGACACACCCATACAATGCGCACCACCCCGTGATGTTTTTCAGAAAACTATCCTACATTGCCACTGCATGTTCCTTGACTTCCCCATGCTGACCACCCCGCGGTGCTTTTCTCGATCCTACATTGCCACTCACTGCCTATCCTAATTCAGATCCTCCGATTCACACCACCCCGTGATGTTTTTCTCACTCCTACTAGTGAATGTAATGTAACACACACCCATACAATGCGCACAACCCCGAGATGTTTTTCAGAAACCTATCCTACATTGCCACTGCATGTTCCCTGACCTCCCCATGCTGACCACCCCGCGGTGCTTTTCTCCATCCTACATTGCCACTCAATGCCTATCCTAATTCAGACCCTCCGATTCACACCACTCCGTGATGTTTTTCTCACTCCTACTAGTGAATGTAATGTAACACACACCCACACAATGCGCACCACCCCGCGATGTTTTTCAGAAACCTATCCTACATTGCCACTGCATGTTCCCTGACCTCCCCATGCTGAACACCCCGCGGTGCTTTTCTCCATCCTACATTGCCACTCACTGCCTATCCTAATTCAGACCCTCCGATTCACACCACCCCGTGATGTTTTTCTCACTTCTACTAGTGAATGTAATGTAACACACACCCATACAATGCGCCCCACCCCGTGATGTTTTTCTCACTCCTACTAGTGAATGTAATGTAAAACACACCCATACAATGCGCACCACCCCGCGATGTTTTTCAGAAACCTATCCTACATTGCCACTGCATGTTCCCTGATCTCCCCATGCTGACCACCCCGTGGTGCTTTTCTCTATCCTACATTGCCACTCACTGCCGATCCTAATTCAGACCCTCTGATTCACTCCACCCCGTGATGTTTTTCTCACTCCTAGTAGTGAATGTCATGTACTACACACCGATACAATGCGAACCACCCCGTGATGTTTTTCTCACTCCTACTCGTGAATGTAATGTAACGCACACCTATACAATGCGCACAACCCCGCGATGTTTTTCTCACACCTACTAGTGAATGTAATGTAACACACACCCATACAATTCGCACCACACCGCGATGTTTTTCAGAAACCTATCCGACCGTGCCATTGCATGTTCCCTGACCTCCCCATGCTGACCACCCCGTGGTGCTTTTCTCCATCCTACATTGCCACTCACTGCCGATCCTAATTCAGACCCTCCGATTCACACCACCTCGTGATGTTTTTCTCACTCCTACTAGTGAATGTAATGTAACACACACCCATACAATGCGCACCACCCCGTGATGTTTTTCTCACTCCTACTAGTGAATGTAATGTAACACACACCCATACAATGCGCACCACCTCATGATGGTTTTCAGAATCCTATCCTACATTGCCACTGCATGTTCCCTGACCTCACCATGCTGACCACCCCGCGGTGCTTTTCTCCCTCCTACATTGCCACTCACGGCCTATCCTAATTCAGACCCTCCGATTCACACCACCCCGTGATGTTTTTCTCACTCCTACTAGTGAATGTAATGTAACACACACCCATACAATGCGCACCACCCCGTGATGTTTTTATCACTCCTACTAGTGAATGCAATGTAACACACACTCATACAATGCGCACCACCCCGTGATGTTTTTCAGAAAACTATCCTACATTTCCACTGCATGTTCCCTGACTTCCCAATGCTGAGCACCCCGCGGTGCTTTTCTCGATCCTACATTGCCACTCACTGCCTATCCTAATTCAGATCCTCCGATTCACACCACCCCGTGATGTTTTTGTCACTCCTACTAGTGAATGTAATGTAACACACACCCATACAATGCGCACAACCCCGAGATGTTTTTCAGAAACCTATCCTACATTGCCACTGCATGTTCCCTGACCTCCCCATGCTGACCACCCCGCGGTGCTTTTCTCCATCCTACATTGCCACTCAATGCCTATCCTAATTCAGACCCTCCGATTCACACCACTCCGTGATGTTTTTCTCACTCCTACTAGTGAATGTAATGTAACACACACCCACACAATGCGCACCACCCCGCGATGTTTTTCAGAAACCTATCCTACATTGCCACTGCATGTTCCCTGACCTCCCCATGCTGAACACCCCGCGGTGCTTTTCTCCATCCTACATTGCCACTCACTGCCTATCCTAATTCAGACCCTCCGATTCACACCACCCTGTGATGTTTTTCTCACTTCTACTAGTGAATGTAATGTAACACACACCCATACAATGCGCCCCACCCCGTGATGTTTTTCTCACTCCTACTAGTGAATGTAATGTAAAACACACCCATACAATGCGCACCACCCCACGATGTTTTTCAGAAACCTATCCTACATTGCCACTGCATGTTCCCTGATCTCCCCATGCTGACCACCCCGTGGTGCTTTTCTCTATCCTACATTGCCACTCACTGCCGATCCTAATTCAGACCCTCCGATTCACACCACCCCGTGATGTTTTTCTCACTCCTATTAATGAACGTAATGTAACACACACCCATACAATGCGCACCACCCCGGGATGTTATTCTCACTCCTACTAGTGAATGTAATGTAACACACAACCATACAATTCGCACCACCCCGCGATGTTTTTCAGAAACCTATCCTACATTGCCACTGCATGTTCCCTGACCTCCCCATGCTGACCACCCCGCGGTGCTTTTCTCCATCCTACATTGCCAATCACTGCCTATCCTAATTCAGACCCTCCGATTCACACCACCCCGTGATGTTTTTCTCACTCCTAATAGTGAATGTAATGTAACACACACCCATACAATGCGCACCATCCCGCGATGTTTTTCTCACTCCTACTAGTGAATGTAATGTAACACACACCCATACAATGCGCACTACCCCGTGATGTTTTTCTCACTCCTACTAGTGAATGTAAGGTAACACACACCCATACAATGCGCACCACCCCGCGATGTTTTTCAGAAACCTATCCTACATTGCCACTGCATGTTCCCTGACATCCCCATGCTGACCACCACGTGGTGCTTTTCTCCATCCTACATTGCCACTCACTGCCTATCCTAATTCAGACCCTCCGATTCATACCACCCCGTGATGTTTTTCTCACTTCTACTAGTGAATGTAATGTAACACACACCCATACAATGCGCCCCACCCCGTGATGTTTTTCTCACTCCTACTAGTGAATGTAATGTAAAACACACCCATACAATGCGCACCACCCCGCGATGTTTTTCAGAAACCTATCCTACATTGCCACTGCATGTTCCCTGATCTCCCCATGCTGACCACCCCGTGGTGCTTTTCTCTATCCTACATTGCCACTCACTGCCGATCCTAATTCAGACCCTCTGATTCACTCCACCCCGTGATGTTTTTCTCACTCCTAGTAGTGAATGTCATGTACTACACACCGATACAATGCGAACCACCCCGTGATGTTTTTCTCACTCCTACTCGTGAATGTAATGTAACGCACACCTATACAATGCGCACAACCCCGCGATGTTTTTCTCACACCTACTAGTGAATGTAATGTAACACACACCCATACAATTCGCACCACCCCGCGATGTTTTTCAGAAACCTATCCGACCGTGCCATTGCATGTTCCCTGACCTCCCCATTCTGACCACCCCGTGGTGCTTTTCTCCATCCTACATTGCCACTCACTGCCGATCCTAATTCAGACCCTCCGATTCACACCACCTCGTGATGTTTTTCTCACTCCTACTAGTGAATGTAATGTAACACACACCCATACAATGCGCACCACCCCGTGATGTTTTTCTCACTCCCACTAGTGAATGTAATGTAACACACACCCATACAATGCGCACCACCCCGGGATGTTATTCTCACTCCTACTAGTGAATGTAATGTAACACACAACCATACAATTCGCACCACCCCGCGATGTTTTTCAGAAACCTATCCTACATTGCCACTGCATGTTCCCTGACCTCCCCATGCTGACCACCCCGCGGTGCTTTTCTCCATCCTACATTGCCAATCCCTGCCTATCCTAATTCAGACCCTCCGATTCACACCACCCCGTGATGTTTTTCTCACTCCTAATAGTGAATGTAATGTAACACACACCCATACAATGCGCACCATCCCGCGATGTTTTTCTCACTCCTACTAGTGAATGTAATGTAACACACACCCATACAATGCGCACTACCCCGTGATGTTTTTCTCACTCCTACTAGTGAATGTAAGGTAACACACACCCATACAATGCGCACCACCCGGCGATGTTTTTCAGAAACCTATCCTACATTGCCACTGCATGTTCCCTGACATCCCCATGCTGACCACCACGTGGTGCTTTTCTCCATCCTACATTGCCACTCACTGCCTATCCTAATTCAGACCCTCCGATTCACACCACCCCGTGATGTTTTTCTCACTCCTACTAGTGAATGTAATGTAACACACACCCATACAATGCGCACCACCCCATGATGTTTTTCAGAATCCTATCCTACATTGCCACTGCATGTTCCCTGACCTCCCCATGCTGACCACCCCGCGGTGCTTTTCTCCCTCCTACATTGCCACTCACTGCCTATCCTAATTCAGACCCTCCGATTCACACCACCCCGTGATGTTTTTCTCACTCCTACTAGTGAATGTAATGTAACACACACCCATACAATGCGCACCACCCCGTGATGTTTTTATCACTCCTACTAGTGAATGCAATGTAAGACACACCCATACAATGCGCACCACCCCGTGATGTTTTTCAGAAAACTATCCTACATTGCCACTGCATGTTCCTTGACTTCCCCATGCTGACCACCCCGCGGTGCTTTTCTCGATCCTACATTGCCACTCACTGCCTATCCTAATTCAGATCCTCCGATTCACACCACCCCGTGATGTTTTTCTCACTCCTACTAGTGAATGTAATGTAACACACACCCATACAATGCGCACAACCCCGAGATGTTTTTCAGAAACCTATCCTACATTGCCACTGCATGTTCCCTGACCTCCCCATGCTGACCACCCCGCGGTGCTTTTCTCCATCCTACATTGCCACTCAATGCCTATCCTAATTCAGACCCTCCGATTCACACCACTCCGTGATGTTTTTCTCACTCCTACTAGTGAATGTAATGTAACACACACCCACACAATGCGCACCACCCCGCGATGTTTTTCAGAAACCTATCCTACATTGCCACTGCATGTTCCCTGACCTCCCCATGCTGAACACCCCGCGGTGCTTTTCTCCATCCTACATTGCCACTCACTGCCTATCCTAATTCAGACCCTCCGATTCACACCACCCCGTGATGTTTTTCTCACTTCTACTAGTGAATGTAATGTAACACACACCCATACAATGCGCCCCACCCCGTGATGTTTTTCTCACTCCTACTAGTGAATGTAATGTAAAACACACCCATACAATGCGCACCACCCCGCGATGTTTTTCAGAAACCTATCCTACATTGCCACTGCATGTTCCCTGATCTCCCCATGCTGACCACCCCGTGGTGCTTTTCTCTATCCTACATTGCCACTCACTGCCGATCCTAATTCAGACCCTCTGATTCACTCCACCCCGTGATGTTTTTCTCACTCCTAGTAGTGAATGTCATGTACTACACACCGATACAATGCGAACCACCCCGTGATGTTTTTCTCACTCCTACTCGTGAATGTAATGTAACGCACACCTATACAATGCGCACAACCCCGCGATGTTTTTCTCACACCTACTAGTGAATGTAATGTAACACACACCCATACAATTCGCACCACACCGCGATGTTTTTCAGAAACCTATCCGACCGTGCCATTGCATGTTCCCTGACCTCCCCATGCTGACCACCCCGTGGTGCTTTTCTCCATCCTACATTGCCACTCACTGCCGATCCTAATTCAGACCCTCCGATTCACACCACCTCGTGATGTTTTTCTCACTCCCACTAGTGAATGTAATGTAACACACACCCATACAATGCGCACCACCCCGTGATGTTTTTCTCACTCCTACTAGTGAATGTAATGTAACACACACCCATACAATGCGCACCACCCCGGGATGTTATTCTCACTCCTACTAGTGAATGTAATGTAACACACAACCGTACAATTCGCACCACCCCGCGATGTTTTTCAGAAACCTATCCTACATTGCCACTGCATGTTCCCTGACCTCCCCATGCTGACCACCCCGCGGTGCTTTTCTCCATCCTACATTGCCAATCACTGCCTATCCTAATTCAGACCCTCCGATTCACACCACCCCGTGATGTTTTTCTCACTCCTAATAGTGAATGTAATGTAACACACACCCATACAATGCGCACCATCCCGCGATGTTTTTCTCACTCCTACTAGTGAATGTAATGTAACACACACCCATACAATGCGCACTACCCCGTGATGTTTTTCTCACTCCTACTAGTGAATGTAAGGTAACACACACCCATACAATGCGCACCACCCCGTGATGTTTTTATCACTCCTACTAGTGAATGCAATGTGAGACACACCCATACAATGCGCACCACCCCGTGATGTTTTTCAGAAAACTATCCTACATTGCCACTGCATGTTCCCTGACTTCCCCATGCTGACCACCCCGCGGTGCTTTTCTCGATCCTACATTGCCACTAACTGCCTATCCTAATTCAGATCCTCCGATTCACACCACCCCGTGATGTTTTTCTCACTCCTACTAGTGAATGTAATGTAACACACACCCATACAATGCGCACAACCCCGAGATGTTTTTCAGAAACCTATCCTACTTTGCCACTGCATGTTCCCTGACCTCCCCATGCTGACCACCCCGCGGTGCTTTTCTCCATCCTACATTGCCAGTCAATGCCTATCCTAATTCAGACCCTCCGATTCACACCACTCCGTGATGTTTTTCTCACTCCTACTAGTGAATGTAATGTAACACACACCCACACAATGCGCACCACCCCGCGATGTTTTTCAGAAACCTATCCTACATTGCCACTGCATGTTCCCTGACCTCCCCATGCTGAACACCCAGCGGTGCTTTTCTCCATCCTACATTGCCACTCACTGCCTATCCTAATTCAGACCCTCCGATTCACACCACCCCGTGATGTTTTTCTCACTTCTACTAGTGAATGTAATGTAACACACACCCATACAATGCGCCCCACCCCGTGATGTTTTTCTCACTCCTACTAGTGAATGTAATGTAAAACACACCCATACAATGCGCACAACCCCGCGATGTTTTACAGAAACCTATCCTACATTGCCACTGCATGTTCCCTGATCTCCCCATGCTGACCACCCCGTGGTGCTTTTCTCTATCCTACATTGCCACTCACTGCCGATCCTAATTCAGACCCTCTGATTCACTCCACCCCGTGATGTTTTTCTCACTCCTAGTAGTGAATGTCATGTACTACACACCGATACAATGCGAACCACCCCGTGATGTTTTTCTCACTCCTACTCGTGAATGTAATGTAACGCACACCAATACAATGCGCACAACCCCGCGATGTTTTTCTCACACCTACTAGTGAATGTAATGTAACACACACCCATACAATTCGCACCACCCCGCGATGTTTTTCAGAAACCTATCCGACCGTGCCATTGCATGTTCCCTGACCTCCCCATGCTGACCACCTCGTGGTGCTTTTCTCCATCCTACATTGCCACTCACTGCCGATCCTAATTCAGACCCTCCGATTCACACCACCTCGTGATGTTTTTCTCACTCCTACTAGTGAATGTAATGTAACACACACCCATACAATGCGCACCACCCCGTGATGTTTTTCTCACTCCTACTAGTGAATGTAATGTAACACACACCCATATACAATGCGCACCACCCCGCGATGTTTTTCAGAAAACTATCCTACATTGCCACTGCATGTTCCCTGACCTCCCCATGCTGACCACCCCGCGTTGCTTTTCTCCATCCTACATTGCCACTCACTGCCTATCCTACTTCAGACCGTCCGATTCACACCACCCCGTGATAATTTTCTCACTCCTACTAGTGAATGTAATGTAACACACACCCATACAATTCGCACCACCCCGTGATGTTTTTCACACTCCTAATAGTGAATGTAATGAAACACAACCCAAACAATGCACACCACTCCGCGATGTTTTTCTCACTCCTACTAGTGAATGTAATGTAACACACACCCATACAATGCGCACCACCCCGCGATGTTTTTCAGAAACCTATCCTACATTGCCAGTGCATGTTCCCTGACCTCCAAATGCTGACCATGCTGCGGTACTTTTCTCCATCATACATTGCCACTCACTGCCTATCCTAAATTCAGTTGCTCCGATTCACACCACCCTGTGATATTTTTCTCACTCCTACTAGTGAATGTAATGTAACACACACCCATACAATGCGCACCACCCCCCGATGTTTTTCAGAAACCTATCCTACATTGCCACTACATGTTCCCTGACCTCCCCATGCTGACCACCCCGCGGTGCTTTTCTCCATCCTACATTGCAACTCAATACCTATCCTAATTCAGACCCTCCGATTCACACCACCCCGTGATGTTTTTCTCACTCCTACTAGTGAATGTAATGTAACACACACCCATACAATGCGCACCACCCCGTGATGTTTTTCTCACTCCTACTAGTGAATGTAATGTAACACACACCCATACAAAGCGCACCACCCCGCGATGTTTTTCAGAAAACTATCCTACATTGCCACTGCATGTTCCCTGACCTCCCCATGCTGACCACCCCGCGGTGCTTTTCTCCATCCTACATTGCCACTCACTGCCTATCCTAATTCAGACCCTCTGATTCACACCACCCCGTGATGTTTTTCTCACTCCTACTAGTGAATGTAATGTAACACACACCCATACAATGCGCACCACCCCGTGATGTTTTTCTCACTCCTACTAGCGAATGTAATGTAACACACACCCATACAATGTGCACCACCCCGCGATGTTTTTCAGAAACCTATCCTATATTGCCACTACATGTTCCCTGACCTCCCCATGCTGACCACACCATGGTGCTTTTCTCCATCCTGCATTGCCACTCGCTGCGTATCCTAATTCAGATGCTCCGATTCACACCACCCCGTGATATTTTTCTCACTCCTACTAGTGAATGTAATGTAACACACACCCATACAATGCGCACCACCCCACGATGTTTTTCAGAATTCTATCCTACATTGCCACTGCATGTTCCCTGACCTCCCAATGCTGACCACCCCGCGATGCTTTTCTCCATCATACATTGCCACTCACTGCCTATCCTAATTCAGATCCTCCGATACACACCACCCCGTGATGTTTTTCTCACTCCTAACAGTGAATGTAATGTAACACACACCGATACAATGCTCAGCACCCCGTGCTGTTTTTCTCAATCCTACTAGTGAATGTAATGTAACACACACCCATACAGTGTGCACCACCACGTGATGTTTTTCTCACTCCTACTAGTGAATGTAATGTAACACACACCCATACAATGTACACCACCCCGTGATGTTTTTCTCACTCCTACTAGTGAATGTAATGTAAAACACACCCATACAATGCGCACCACCCCGCGATGTTTTTCAGAAACCTATCCTACATTGCCACTGCATGTTCCCTGACCTCCCCATGCTGACCACCCCGCGTTGCTTTTCTCCATCCTACATTGCCACTCACTGCCTATCCTAATTCAGACCCTCCGATTCACACCACCCCGTGATGTTTTTCTCACTCCTAGTAGTGAATGTAATGTAACACACACCCATACAATGCGCACCACCCCGCGATGTTTTTCTCACTCCTACTAGTGAATGTAATGTAACACACACCCATACAATGCGCACTACCGCGTGATGTTTTTCTCACTCCTACTAGTGAATGTAAGGTAACACACACCATACAATGCGCACCACCCCGCGATGTTTTTCAGAAACCTATCCTACATTGCCACTGCATGTTCCCTGACCTCCCCATGCTGACCACCACGTGGTGCTTTTCTCCATCCTACATTGCCACTCACTGCCTATCCTAATTCAGACCCTCCGATTCACACCACCCCGGGTGGTTTTTCTCACTCCTACTAGTGAATGTTATGTAACACACACCCATACAATGTGCACCACCCCGCAATATTTTTCAGAAACCTATCCTACATTGCCACTGCATGTTCCCTGACCTCCCCATGCTGACCACCACGTGGTGCTTTTCTCCATCCTACATTGCCACTCACTGCCTATCCTAATTCAGACCCTCCGATTCACACCACCCCGGGTGGTTTTTCTCACTCCTACTAGTGAATGTAATGTAACACACACCCATACAATGCGCACCACCCCGCGATGATTTTCTCACTCCTACTAGAGAATGTAATGTAACACACACGCATACAATGCGCACCACACTGCGATGTTTTTCAGAAACCTATCCTACATTGCCACTGCATGTTCCGTGACCTCCCCATGCTGACCACCCCGCGGTGCTTTTCTCCATCCTACATTGCCACTCACTGCCTATACTAATTCAGAACCTCCGATTCACACCAACCGGTGATGTATTTCTCACTCCTACTAGTGAATGTAATGTAACACACACCCATACAATGCGCACCACCCCGTGATGTTTTTCTCACTCCTACTAGTGAATGTAATGTAACACACACCCATACAATGCGCACCACCCCGCGATGTTTTTCAGAAACCTATCCTACATTGCCAATGCATGTTCCCTGACCTCCCGATGCTGACCACCCTGCGGTGCTTTTCTCCATCCTACATTGCCCCTCACTGCCTATCCTAATTCAGACCCTCCGATTCACACCACCGCGTGATGTTTTTCTCACTCTTACCAGTGAATGTAACGTAACACACACCCATATAATGCGCACCACCCCGTGATGTTTTGCTCACTAATACTAGTGAATGTAATGTAACACACACCCATACAATGCGCACCACCCCGCGTTGTTTTTCAGAAACCTATCCTACATTGCCACTGCATGTTACCTGACCTCCCCATGCTGACCACCCCGCGGTGCTTTTCTCCATCCTATATTGCCACTCACTGCCTCTCCTAATTCAGACCCTCCGATTCACACCACCCCGTGATGTTTTTCTCACTCCTACTAATGAACGTAATGTAACACACACCCATACAATGCGCACCACCCCGGGATGTTATTCTCACTCCTACTAGTGAATGTAATGTAACACACAACCATACAATTCGCACCACCCCGCGATGTTTTTCAGAAACCTATCCTACATTGCCACTGCATGTTCCCTGACCTCCCCATGCTGACCACCCCGCGGTGCTTTTCTCCATCCTACATTGCCACTCACTGCCTATCCTAATTCAGACCCTCCGATTCACACCACCCCGTGATGTTTTTCTCACTCATAATAGTGAATGTAATGTAACACACACCCATACAATGCGGACCATCCCGCGATGTTTTTCTCACTCCTACTAGTGAATGAATGTAACACACACCCATACAATGCGCACTACCCCGTGATGTTTTTCTCACTCCTACTAGTGAATGTAAGGTAATACACACCCATACAATGCGCACCACCCCGCGATGTTTTTCAGAAACCTATCCTACATTGCCACTGCATGTTCCCTGACCTCCCCATGCTGACCACCACGTGGTGCTTTTCTCCATCCTACATTGCCACTCACTGCCTATCCTAAATCAGACCCTCCAATTCACACCACCCCGTGATGTTTTTCTCACTCCTACTAGTGAATGTAATGTAACACACACCCATACAATGCGCACCACCCCATGATGGTTTTCAGAATCCTATCCTACATTGCCACTGCATGTTCCCTGACCTCCCCATGCTGACCACCCCGCGGTGCTTTTCTCCCTCCTACATTGCCACTCACGGCCTATCCTAATTCAGACCCTCCGATTCACACCACCCCGTGATGTTTTTCTCACTCCTACTAGTGAATGTAATGTAACACACACCCATACAATGCGCACCACCCCGTGATGTTTTTATCACTCCTACTAGTGAATGCAATGTAACACACACTCATACAATGCGCACCACCCCGTGATGTTTTTCAGAAAACTATCCTACATTTCCACTGCATGTTCCCTGACTTCCCAATGCTGAGCACCCCGCGGTGCTTTTCTCGATCCTACATTGCCACTCACTGCCTATCCTAATTCAGATCCTCCGATTCACACCACCCCGTGATGTTTTTGTCACTCCTACTAGTGAATGTAATGTAACACACACCCATACAATGCGCACAACCCCGAGATGTTTTTCAGAAACCTATCCTACATTGCCACTGCATGTTCCCTGACCTCCCCATGCTGACCACCCCTCGGTGCTTTTCTCCATCCTACATTGCCACTCAATGCCTATCCTAATTCAGACCCTCCGATTCACACCACTCCGTGATGTTTTTCTCACTCCTACTAGTGAATGTAATGTAACACACACCCACACAATGCGCACCACCCCGCGATGTTTTTCAGAAACCTATCCTACATTGCCACTGCATGTTCCCTGACCTCCCCATGCTGAACACCCCGCGGTGCTTTTCTCCATCCTACATTGCCACTCACTGCCTATCCTAATTCAGACCCTCCGATTCACACCACCCTGTGATGTTTTTCTCACTTCTACTAGTGAATGTAATGTAACACACACCCATACAATGCGCCCCACCCCGTGATGTTTTTCTCACTCCTACTAGTGAATGTAATGTAAAACACACCCATACAATGCGCACCACCCCACGATGTTTTTCAGAAACCTATCCTACATTGCCACTGCATGTTCCCTGATCTCCCCATGCTGATCACCCCGTGGTGCTTTTCTCTATCCTACATTGCCACTCACTGCCGATCCTAATTCAGACCCTCCGATTCACACCACCCCGTGATGTTTTTCTCACTCCTATTAATGAACGTAATGTAACACACACCCATACAATGCGCACCACCCGGGGATGTTATTCTCACTCCTACTAGTGAATGTAATGTAACACACAACCATACAATTCGCACCACCCCGCGATGTTTTTCAGAAACCTATCCTACATTGCCACTGCATGTTCCCTGACCTCCCCATGCTGACCACCCCGCGGTGCTTTTCTCCATCCTACATTGCCAATCACTGCCTATCCTAATTCAGACCCTCCGATTCACACCACCCCGTGATGTTTTTCTCACTCCTAATAGTGAATGTAATGTAACACACACCCATACAATGCGCACCATCCCGCGATGTTTTTCTCACTCCTACTAGTGAATGTAATGTAACACACACCCATACAATGCGCACTACCCCGTGATGTTTTTCTCACTCCTACTAGTGAATGTAAGGTAACACACACCCATACAATGCGCACCACCCCGCGATGTTTTTCAGAAACCTATCCTACATTGCCACTGCATGTTCCCTGACATCCCCATGCTGACCACCACGTGGTGCTTTTCTCCATCCTACATTGCCACTCACTGCCTATCCTAATTCAGACCCTCCGATTCACACCACCCCGTGATGTTTTTCTCACTTCTACTAGTGAATGTAATGTAACACACACCCATACAATGCGCCCCACCCCGTGATGTTTTTCTCACTCCTACTAGTGAATGTAATGTAAAACACACCCATACAATGCGCACCACCCCGCGATGTTTTTCAGAAACCTATCCTACATTGCCACTGCATGTTCCCTGACATCCCCATGCTGACCACCACGTGGTGCTTTTCTCCATCCTACATTGCCACTCACTGCCGATCCTAATTCAGACCCTCCGATTCACACCACCTCGTGATGTTTTTCTCACTCCTACTAGTGAATGTAATGTAACACACACCCATACAATGCGCACCACCCCGTGATGTTTTTCTCACTCCCACTAGTGAATGTAATGTAACACACACCCATACAATGCGCACCACCCCGGGATGTTATTCTCACTCCTACTAGTGAATGTAATGTAACACACAACCATACAATTCGCACCACCCCGCGATGTTTTTCAGAAACCTATCCTACATTGCCACTGCATGTTCCCTGACCTCCCCATGCTGACCACCCCGCGGTGCTTTTCTCCATCCTACATTGCCAATCCCTGCCTATCCTAATTCAGACCCTCCGATTCACACCACCCCGTGATGTTTTTCTCACTCCTAATAGTGAATGTAATGTAACACACACCCATACAATGCGCACCATCCCGCGATGTTTTTCTCACTCCTACTAGTGAATGTAATGTAACACACACCCATACAATGCGCACTACCCCGTGATGTTTTTCTCACTCCTACTAGTGAATGTAAGGTAACACACACCCATACAATGCGCACCACCCGGCGATGTTTTTCAGAAACCTATCCTACATTGCCACTGCATGTTCCCTGACATCCCCATGCTGACCACCACGTGGTGCTTTTCTCCATCCTACATTGCCACTCACTGCCTATCCTAATTCAGACCCTCCGATTCACACCACCCCGTGATGTTTTTCTCACTCCTACTAGTGAATGTAATGTAACACACACCCATACAATGCGCACCACCCCATGATGTTTTTCAGAATCCTATCCTACATTGCCACTGCATGTTCCCTGACCTCCCCATGCTGACCACCCCGCGGTGCTTTTCTCCCTCCTACATTGCCACTCACTGCCTATCCTAATTCAGACCCTCCGATTCACACCACCCCGTGATGTTTTTCTCACTCCTACTAGTGAATGTAATGTAACACACACCCATACAATGCGCACCACCCCGTGATGTTTTTATCACTCCTACTAGTGAATGCAATGTAAGACACACCCATACAATGCGCACCACCCCGTGATGTTTTTCAGAAAACTATCCTACATTGCCACTGCATGTTCCTTGACTTCCCCATGCTGACCACCCCGCGGTGCTTTTCTCGATCCTACATTGCCACTCACTGCCTATCCTAATTCAGATCCTCCGATTCACACCACCCCGTGATGTTTTTCTCACTCCTACTAGTGAATGTAATGTAACACACACCCATACAATGCGCACAACCCCGAGATGTTTTTCAGACACCTATCCTACATTGCCACTGCATGTTCCCTGACCTCCCCATGCTGACCACCCCGCGGTGCTTTTCTCCATCCTACATTGCCACTCAATGCCTATCCTAATTCAGACCCTCCGATTCACACCACTCCGTGATGTTTTTCTCACTCCTACTAGTGAATGTAATGTAACACACACCCACACAATGCGCACCACCCCGCGATGTTTTTCAGAAACCTATCCTACATTGCCACTGCATGTTCCCTGACCTCCCCATGCTGAACACCCCGCGGTGCTTTTCTCCATCCTACATTGCCACTCACTGCCTATCCTAATTCAGACCCTCCGATTCACACCACCCCGTGATGTTTTTCTCACTCCTACTCGTGAATGTCATGTACTACACACCGATACAATGCGAACCACCCCGTGATGTTTTTCTCACTCCTACTCGTGAATGTAATGTAACGCACACCTATACAATGCGCACAACCCCGCGATGTTTTTCTCACACCTACTAGTGAATGTAATGTAACACACACCCATACAATTCGCACCACACCGCGATGTTTTTCAGAAACCTATCCGACCGTGCCATTGCATGTTCCCTGACCGCCCCATGCTGACCACCCCGTGGTGCTTTTCTCCATCCTACATTGCCACTCACTGCCGATCCTAATTCAGACCCTCCGATTCACACCACCTCGTGATGTTTTTCTCACTCCTACTAGTGAATGTAATGTAACACACACCCATACAATGCGCACCACCCCGGGATGTTATTCTCACTCCTACTAGTGAATGTAATGTAACACACAACCATACAATTCGCACCACCCCGCGATGTTTTTCAGAAACCTATCCTACATTGCCACTGCATGTTCCCTGACCTCCCCATGCTGACCACCCCGCGGTGCTTTTCTCCATCCTACATTGCCAATCACTGCCTATCCTAATTCAGACCCTCCGATTCACACCACCCCGTGATGTTTTTCTCACTCCTAATAGTAAATGTAATGTAACACACACCCATACAATGCGCACCATCCCGCGATGTTTTTCTCACTCCTACTAGTGAATGTAATGTAACACACACCCATACAATGCGCACTACCCCGTGATGTTTTTCTCACTCCTACTAGTGAATGTAAGGTAACACACACCCATACAATGCGCACCACCCCGTGATGTTTTTATCACTCCTACTAGTGAATGCAATGTGAGACACACCCATACAATGCGCACCACCCCGTGATGTTTTTCAGAAAACTATCCTACATTGCCACTGCATGTTCCCTGACTTCCCCATGCTGACCACCCCGCGGTGCTTTTCTCGATCCTACATTGCCACTAACTGCCTATCCTAATTCAGATCCTCCGATTCACACCACCCCGTGATGTTTTTCTCACTCCTACTAGTGAATGTAATGTAACACACACCCATACAATGCGCACAACCCCGAGATGTTTTTCAGAAACCTATCCTACTTTGCCACTGCATGTTCCCTGACCTCCCCATGCTGACCACACCGCGGTGCTTTTCTCCATCCTACATTGCCAGTCAATGCCTATCCTAATTCAGACCCTCCGATTCACACCACTCCGTGATGTTTTTCTCACTCCTACTAGTGAATGTAATGTAACACACACCCACACAATGCGCACCACCCCGCGATGTTTTTCAGAAACCTATCCTACATTGCCACTGCATGTTCCCTGACCTCCCCATGGTGAACACCCAGCGGTGCTTTTCTCCATCCTACATTGCCACTCACTGCCTATCCTAATTCAGACCCTCCGATTCACACCACCCCGTGATGTTTTTCTCACTTCTACTAGTGAATGTAATGTAACACACACCCATACAATGCGCCCCACCCCGTGATGTTTTTCTCACTCCTACTAGTGAATGTAATGTAAAACACACCCATACAATGCGCACAACCCCGCGATGTTTTACAGAAACCTATCCTACATTGCCACTGCATGTTCCCTGATCTCCCCATGCTGACCACCCCGTGGTGCTTTTCTCTATCCTACATTGCCACTCACTGCCGATCCTAATTCAGACCCTCTGATTCACTCCACCCCGTGATGTTTTTCTCACTCCTAGTAGTGAATGTCATGTACTACACACCGATACAATGCGAACCACCCCGTGATGTTTTTCTCACTCCTACTCGTGAATGTAATGTAACGCACACCAATACAATGCGCACAACCCCGCGATGTTTTTCTCACACCTACTAGTGAATGTAATGTAACACACACCCATACAATTCGCACCACCCCGCGATTTTTTTCAGAAACCTATCCGACCGTGCCATTGCATGTTCCCTGACCTCCCCATGCTGACCACCTCGTGGTGCTTTTCTCCATCCTACATTGCCACTCACTGCCGATCCTAATTCAGACCCTCCGATTCACACCACCTCGTGATGTTTTTCTCACTCCTACTAGTGAATGTAATGTAACACACACCCATACAATGCGCACCACCCCGTGATGTTTTTCTCACTCCTACTAGTGAATGTAATGTAACACACACCCATATACAATGCGCACCACCCCGCGATGTTTTTCAGAAAACTATCCTACATTGCCACTGCATGTTCCCTGACCTCCCCATGCTGACCACCCCGCGTTGCTTTTCTCCATCCTACATTGCCACTCACTGCCTATCCTACTTCAGACCGTCCGATTCACACCACCCCGTGATAATTTTCTCACTCCTACTAGTGAATGTAATGTAACACACACCCATACAATTCGCACCACCCCGTGATGTTTTTCACACTCCTAATAGTGAATGTAATGAAACACAACCCAAACAATGCACACCACTCCGCGATGTTTTTCTCACTCCTACTAGTGAATGTAATGTAACACACACCCATTCAATGCGCACCACCCCGCGATGTTTTTCAGAAACCTATCCTACATTGCCACTGCATGTTCCCTGACCTCCAAATGCTGACCATGCTGCGGTACTTTTCTCCATCATACATTGCCACTCACTGCCTATCCTAAATTCAGATGCTCCGATTCACACCACCCTGTGATATTTTTCTCACTCCTACTAGTGAATGTAATGTAACACACACCCATACAATGCGCACCACCCCCCGATGTTTTTCAGAAACCTATCCTACATTGCCACTACATGTTCCCTGACCTCCCCATGCTGACCACCCCGCGGTGCTTTTCTCCATCCTACATTGCAACTCAATACCTATCCTAATTCAGACCCTCCGATTCACACCACCCCGTGATGTTTTTCTCACTCCTACTAGTGAATGTAATGTAACACACACCTATACAATGCGCACCACCCCGTGATGTTTTTCTCACTCCTACTAGTGAATGTAATGTAACACACACCCATACAATGCGCACCACCCCGCGATGTTTTTCAGAAAACTATCCTACATTGCCACTGCATGTTCCCTGACCTCCCCATGCTGACCACCCCGCGGTGCTTTTCTCCATCCTACATTGCCACTCACTGCCTATCCTAATTCAGACCCTCTGATTCACACCACCCCGTGATGTTTTTCTCACTCCTACTAGTGAATGTAATGTAACACACACCCATACAATGCGCACCACCCCGTGATGTTTTTCTCACTCCTACTAGTGAATGTAATGTAACACACACCCATACAATGTGTACCACCACGTGATATTTTTCTCACTCCTACTAGTGAATGTAATGTAACACACACCCATACAATGTACACCACACAGCGATGTTTTTCAGAAACCTATCCTACATTGCCACTGTATGTTCCCTGACCTCCCCATGCTGACCACACCGCGGTGCTTTTCTCCATCCTACATTGCCACTCACTGCCTATCCTAATTCAGACCCTCCGATTCACACCACCCCGCGATGTTTTTCTCACTCATACTAGTGAATGTAATGTAACACACACCCATACAATGCGCACCATCCCGTGATGTTTTTCTCACTCCTACTAGTGAATGAAATGTAACACACAGCCATACAATGCGCACCACGCAGCGATGTTTTTCAGAAACCTATCCTACATTGCCACTGCATGTTCCCTGACCTCCCCATGCTGACCACCCCGCGGTGCTTTTCTCCATCCTACATTGCCACTCACTGCCTATCCTAATTCAGACCCTCCGATTCACACCACCCCGTGATGTTTTTCTCACTCCTACTAGCGAATGTAATGTAACACACACCCATACAATGTGCACCACCCCGCGATGTTTTTCAGAAACCTATCCTATATTGCCACTACATGTTCCCTGACCTCCCCATGCTGACCACACCATGGTGCTTTTCTCCATCCTGCATTGCCACTCGCTGCGTATCCTAATTCAGATGCTCCGATTCACACCACCCCGTGATATTTTTCTCACTCCTACTAGTGAATGTAATGTAACACACACCCATACAATGCGCACCACCCCACGATGTTTTTCAGAATTCTATCCTACATTGCCACTGCATGTTCCCTGACCTCCCAATGCTGACCACCCCGCGATGCTTTTCTCCATCATACATTGCCACTCACTGCCTATCCTAATTCAGATCCTCCGATACACACCACCCCGTGATGTTTTTCTCACTCCTAACAGTGAATGTAATGTAACACACACCCATACAATGCTCAGCACCCCGTGCTGTTTTTCTCAATCCTACTAGTGAATGTAATGTAACACACACCCATACAGTGTGCACCACCACGTGATGTTTTTCTCACTCCTACTAGTGAATGTAATGTAACACACACCCATACAATGTACACCACACGGCGATGTTTTTCAGAAACCTATCCTACATTGCCACTGCATGTTCCCTCACCTCCCCATGCTGACCACCCTGCGATGCTTTTCTCTATCCTACATTGCCACTCACTACCTATTCTAATTCAGACCCTCTGATTCACACCACACCGTGATGTTTTTCTCACTCCTACTAATGAATGTAATGTAACACACACCCTTACAATGCGAACCACCTCGTGATGTTTTTCTCACTCCTACTAGTGAATGTAATGTAACACACACCCATACAATGCGCACCAACCCGTGATATTTTTCTCACTCCTACTAGTGAATGTAATGTAACACACACCCATACAATGTTCACCACCCCGTGATGTTTTTCTCACTCCTACTAGTGAATGTAAGGTAACACACACCCATACAATGCGCACCTCCCCGCGATGTTTTTCAGTAACCTATCCTACATTGCAACTGCATGTTCCCTGACCTCCCCATGCTGACCACCCCGAGGTGCTTTTCTCCATCCTACATTGCCACTCCCTGCCTATCCTAATTCAGACCATCCGATTCACACCACCCCGTGATGTTTTTCACATTCCTACTAGTGAATGTAATGTAACACACACCCATACAATGCGCACCACCCCGCGATGTTTTTCTCACTCCTACTAGTGAATGTAATGTAACACACACCCATACAATGCGCACCACACCGCGATGTTTTTCAGAAACCTATCCTACCGTGCCACTGCATGTTCCCTGACCTCCCCATGCTGACCACACCGCGGTGCTTTTCTCCATCCTACATTGCCACTCACTGCCTATCCTAATTCAGACCCTCCGATTCACACCACCCCGTGATGTATTTCTCACTCCTACTAGTGAATGTAATGTAACAAACACCCATACAATGCGCACCACACCTTGATGTTTTTCTCACTCCTACTAGTGAATGTAATGTAACACACACCCATACAATGCGCACCACCCCGGGATGTTATTCTCACTCCTACTAGTGAATGTAATGTAACACACAACCATACAATTCGCACCACCCCGCGATGTTTTTCAGAAACCTATCCTACATTGCCACTGCATGTTCCCTGACCTCCCCATGCTGACCACCCCGCGGTGCTTTTCTCCATCCTACATTGCCAATCCCTGCCTATCCTAATTCAGACCCTCCGATTCACACCACCCCGTGATGTTTTTCTCACTCCTAATAGTGAATGTAATGTAACACACACCCATACAATGCGCACCATTCCGCGATGTTTTTCTCACTCCTACTAGTGAATGTAATGTAACACACACCCATACAATGCGCACTACCCCGTGATGTTTTTCTCACTCCTACTAGTGAATGTAAGGTAACACACACCCATACAATGCGCACCACCCGGCGATGTTTTTCAGAAACCTATCCTACATTGCCACTGCATGTTCCCTGACATCCCCATGCTGACCACCACGTGGTGCTTTTCTCCATCCTACATTGCCACTCACTGCCTATCCTAATTCAGACCCTCCGATTCACACCACCCCGTGATGTTTTTCTCACTCCTACTAGTGAATGTAATGTAACACACACCCATACAATGCGCACCACCCCATGATGTTTTTCAGAATCCTATCCTACATTGCCACTGCATGTTCCCTGACCTCCCCATGCTGACCACCCCGCGGTGCTTTTCTCCCTCCTACATTGCCACTCACTGCCTATCCTAATTCAGACCCTCCGATTCACACCACCCCGTGATGTTTTTCTCACTCCTACTAGTGAATGTAATGTAACACACACCCATACAATGCGCACCACCCCGTGATGTTTTTATCACTCCTACTAGTGAATGCAATGTAAGACATACCCATACAATGCGCACCACCCCGTGATGTTTTTCAGAAAACTATCCTACATTGCCACTGCATGTTCCTTGACTTCCCCATGCTGACCACCCCGCGGTGCTTTTCTCGATCCTACATTGCCACTCACTGCCTATCCTAATTCAGATCCTCCGATTCACACCACCCCGTGATGTTTTTCTCACTCCTACTAGTGAATGTAATGTAACACACACCCATACAATGCGCACAACCCCGAGATGTTTTTCAGAAACCTATCCTACATTGCCACTGCATGTTCCCTGACCTCCCCATGCTGACCACCCCGCGGTGCTTTTCTCCATCCTACATTGCCACTCAATGCCTATCCTAATTCAGACCCTCCGATTCACACCACTCCGTGATGTTTTTCTCACTCCTACTAGTGAATGTAATGTAACACACACCCACACAATGCGCACCACCCCGCGATGTTTTTCAGAAACCTATCCTACATTGCCACTGCATGTTCCCTGACCTCCCCATGCTGAACACCCCGCGGTGCTTTTCTCCATCCTACATTGCCACTCACTGCCTATCCTAATTCAGACCCTCCGATTCACACCACCCCGTGATGTTTTTCTCACTTCTACTAGTGAATGTAATGTAACACACACCCATACAATGCGCCCCACCCCGTGATGTTTTTCTCACTCCTACTAGTGAATGTAATGTAAAACACACCCATAAAATGCGCACCACCCCGTGATGTTTTTATCACTCCTACTAGTGAATGCAATGTGAGACACACCCATACAATGCGCACCACCCCGTGATGTTTTTCAGAAAACTATCCTACATTGCCACTGCATGTTCCCTGACTTCCCCATGCTGACCACCCCGCGGTGCTTTTCTCGATCCTACATTGCCACTAACTGCCTATCCTAATTCAGACCCTCCGATTCACACCACCCCGTGATGTTTTTCTCACTTCTACTAGTGAATGTAATGTAACACACACCCATACAATGCGCCCCACCCCGTGATGTTTTTCTCACTCCTACTAGTGAATGTAATGTAAAACACACCCATACAATGCGCACCACCCCGCGATGTTTTTCAGAAACCTATCCTACATTGCCACTGCATGTTCCCTGATCTCCCCATGCTGACCACCCCGTGGTGCTTTTCTCTATCCTACATTGCCACTCACTGCCGATCCTAATTCAGACCCTCTGATTCACTCCACCCCGTGATGTTTTTCTCACTCCTAGTAGTGAATGTCATGTACTACACACCGATACAATGCGAACCACCCCGTGATGTTTTTCTCACTCCTACTCGTGAATGTAATGTAACGCACACCTATACAATGCGCACAACCCCGCGATGTTTTTCTCACACCTACTAGTGAATGTAATGTAACACACACCCATACAATTCGCACCACACCGCGATGTTTTTCAGAAACCTATCCTACCGTGCCATTGCATGTTCCCTGACCTCCCCATGCTGACCACCCCGTGGTGCTTTTCTCCATCCTACATTGCCACTCACTGCCGATCCTAATTCAGACCCTCCGATTCACACCACCTCGTGATGTTTTTCTCACTCCTACTAGTGAATGTAATGTAACACACACCCATACAATGCGCACCACCCCGTGATGTTTTTCTCACTCCTACTAGTGAATGTAATGTAACACACACCCATACAATGCGCACCACCCCGGGGTGTTATTCTCACTCCTACTAGTGAATGTAATGTAACACACAACCATACAATTCGCACCACCCCGCGATGTTTTTCAGAAACCTATCCTACATTGCCACTGCATGTTCCCTGACCTCCCCATGCTGACACCCCGCGGTGCTTTTCTCCATCCTACATTGCCAATCACTGCCTATCCTAATTCAGACCCTCCGATTCACACCACCCCGTGATGTTTTTCTCACTCCTAATAGTGAATGTAATGTAACACACACCCATACAATGCGCACCATCCCGCGATGTTTTTCTCACTCCTACTAGTGAATGTAATGTAACACACACCCATACAATGCGCACTACCCCGTGATGTTTTTCTCACTCCTACTAGTGAATGTAAGGTAACACACACCCATACAATGCGCACCACCCCGTGATGTTTTTATCACTCCTACTAGTGAATGCAATGTGAGACACACCCATACAATGCGCACCACCCCGTGATGTTTTTCAGAAAACTATCCTACATTGCCACTGCATGTTCCCTGACTTCCCCATGCTGACCACCCCGCGGTGCTTTTCTCGATCCTACATTGCCACTAACTGCCTATCCTAATTCAGATCCTCCGATTCACACCACCCCGTGATGTTTTTCTCACTCCTACTAGTGAATGTAATGTAACACACACCCATACAATGCGCACAACCCCGAGATGTTTTTCAGAAACCTATCCTACTTTGCCACTGCATGTTCCCTGACCTCCCCATGCTGACCACCCCGCGGTGCTTTTCTCCATCCTACATTGCCAGTCAATGCCTATCCTAATTCAGACCCTCCGATTCACACCACTCCGTGATGTTTTTCTCACTCCTACTAGTGAATGTAATGTAACACACACCCACACAATGCGCACCACCCCGCGATGTTTTTCAGAAACCTATCCTACATTGCCACTGCATGTTCCCTGACCTCCCCATGCTGAACACCCAGCGGTGCTTTTCTCCATCCTACATTGCCACTCACTGCCTATCCTAATTCAGACCCTCCGATTCACACCACCCCGTGATGTTTTTCTCACTTCTACTAGTGAATGTAATGTAACACACACCCATACAATGCGCCCCACCCCGTGATGTTTTTCTCACTCCTACTAGTGAATGTAATGTAAAACACACCCATACAATGCGCACAACCCCGCGATGTTTTACAGAAACCTATCCTACATTGCCACTGCATGTTCCCTGATCTCCCCATGCTGACCACCCCGTGGTGCTTTTCTCTATCCTACATTGCCACTCACTGCCGATCCTAATTCAGACCCTCTGATTCACTCCACCCCGTGATGTTTTTCTCACTCCTAGTAGTGAATGTCATGTACTACACACCGATACAATGCGAACCACCCCGTGATGTTTTTCTCACTCCTACTCGTGAATGTAATGTAACGCACACCAATACAATGCGCACAACCCCGCGATGTTTTTCTCACACCTACTAGTGAATGTAATGTAACACACACCCATACAATTCGCACCACCCCGCGATGTTTTTCAGAAACCTATCCGACCGTGCCATTGCATGTTCCCTGACCTCCCCATGCTGACCACCTCGTGGTGCTTTTCTCCATCCTACATTGCCACTCACTGCCGATCCTAATTCAGACCCTCCGATTCACACCACCTCGTGATGTTTTTCTCACTCCTACTAGTGAATGTAATGTAACACACACCCATACAATGCGCACCACCCCGTGATGTTTTTCTCACTCCTACTAGTGAATGTAATGTAACACACACCCATATACAATGCGCACCACCCCGCGATGTTTTTCAGAAAACTATCCTACATTGCCACTGCATGTTCCCTGACCTCCCCATGCTGACCACCCCGCGTTGCTTTTCTCCATCCTACATTGCCACTCACTGCCTATCCTACTTCAGACCGTCCGATTCACACCACCCCGTGATAATTTTCTCACTCCTACTAGTGAATGTAATGTAACACACACCCATACAATTCGCACCACCCCGTGATGTTTTTCACACTCCTAATAGTGAATGTAATGAAACACAACCCAAACAATGCACACCACTCCGCGATGTTTTTCTCACTCCTACTAGTGAATGTAATGTAACACACACCCATACAATGCGCACCACCCCGCGATGTTTTTCAGAAACCTATCCTACATTGCCACTGCATGTTCCCTGACCTCCAAATGCTGACCATGCTGCGGTACTTTTCTCCATCATACATTGCCACTCACTGCCTATCCTAAATTCAGATGCTCCGATTCACACCACCCTGTGATATTTTTCTCACTCCTACTAGTGAATGTAATGTAACACACACCCATACAATGCGCACCACCCCCCGATGTTTTTCAGAAACCTATCCTACATTGCCACTACATGTTCCCTGACCTCCCCATGCTGACCACCCCGCGGTGCTTTTCTCCATCCTACATTGCAACTCAATACCTATCCTAATTCAGACCCTCCGATTCACACCACCCCGTGATGTTTTTCTCACTCCTACTAGTGAATGTAATGTAACACACACCCATACAATGCGCACCACCCCGTGATGTTTTTCTCACTCCTACTAGTGAATGTAATGTAACACACACCCATACAATGCGCACCACCCCGCGATGTTTTTCAGAAAACTATCCTACATTGCCACTGCATGTTCCCTGACCTCCCCATGCTGACCACCCCGCGGTGCTTTTCTCCATCCTACATTGCCACTCACTGCCTATCCTAATTCAGACCCTCTGATTCACACCACCCCGTGATGTTTTTCTCACTCCTACTAGTGAATGTAATGTAACACACACCCATACAATGCGCACCACCCCGTGATGTTTTTCTCACTCCTACTAGTGAATGTAATGTAACACACACCCATACAATGTGTACCACCACGTGATATTTTTCTCACTCCTACTAGTGAATGTAATGTAACACACACCCATACAATGTACACCACACAGCGATGTTTTTCAGAAACCTATCCTACATTGCCACTGTATGTTCCCTGACCTCCCCATGCTGACCACACCGCGGTGCTTTTCTCCATCCTACATTGCCACTCACTGCCTATCCTAATTCAGACCCTCCGATTCACACCACCCCGCGATGTTTTTCTCACTCATACTAGTGAATGTAATGTAACACACACCCATACAATGCGCACCATCCCGTGATGTTTTTCTCACTCCTACTAGTGAATGAAATGTAACACACAGCCATACAATGCGCACCACGCAGCGATGTTTTTCAGAAACCTATCCTACATTGCCACTGCATGTTCCCTGACCTCCCCATGCTGACCACCCCGCGGTGCTTTTCTCCATCCTACATTGCCACTCACTGCCTATCCTAATTCAGACCCTCCGATTCACACCACCCCGTGATGTTTTTCTCACTCCTACTAGCGAATGTAATGTAACACACACCCATACAATGTGCACCACCCCGCGATGTTTTTCAGAAACCTATCCTATATTGCCACTACATGTTCCCTGACCTCCCCATGCTGACCACACCATGGTGCTTTTCTCCATCCTGCATTGCCACTCGCTGCGTATCCTAATTCAGATGCTCCGATTCACACCACCCCGTGATATTTTTCTCACTCCTACTAGTGAATGTAATGTAACACACACCCATACAATGCGCACCACCCCACGATGTTTTTCAGAATTCTATCCTACATTGCCACTGCATGTTCCCTGACCTCCCAATGCTGACCACCCCGCGATGCTTTTCTCCATCATACATTGCCACTCACTGCCTATCCTAATTCAGATCCTCCGATACACACCACCCCGTGATGTTTTTCTCACTCCTAACAGTGAATGTAATGTAACACACACCCATACAATGCTCAGCACCCCGTGCTGTTTTTCTCAATCCTACTAGTGAATGTAATGTAACACACACCCATACAGTGTGCACCACCACGTGATGTTTTTCTCACTCCTACTAGTGAATGTAATGTAACACACACCCATACAATGTACACCACACGGCGATGTTTTTCAGAAACCTATCCTACATTGCCACTGCATGTTCCCTCACCTCCCCATGCTGACCACCCTGCGATGCTTTTCTCTATCCTACATTGCCACTCACTACCTATTCTAATTCAGACCCTCTGATTCACACCACACCGTGATGTTTTTCTCACTCCTACTAATGAATGTAATGTAACACACACCCTTACAATGCGAACCACCTCGTGATGTTTTTCTCACTCCTACTAGTGAATGTAATGTAACACACACCCATACAATGCGCACCAACCCGTGATATTTTTCTCACTCCTACTAGTGAATGTAATGTAACACACACCCATACAATGTTCACCACCCCGTGATGTTTTTCTCACTCCTACTAGTGAATGTAAGGTAACACACACCCATACAATGCGCACCTCCCCGCGATGTTTTTCAGTAACCTATCCTACATTGCAACTGCATGTTCCCTGACCTCCCCATGCTGACCACCCCGAGGTGCTTTTCTCGATCCTACATTGCCACTCACTGCCTATCCTAATTCAGACCATCCGATTCACACCACCCCGTGATGTTTTTCACATTCCTACTAGTGAATGTAATGTAACACACACCCATACAATGCGCACCACCCCGCGATGTTTTTCTCACTCCTACTAGTGAATGTAATGTAACACACACCCATACAATGCGCACCACCCCGCGATTTTTTCAGAAACCTATCCTACCGTGCCACTGCATGTTCCCTGACCTCCCCATGCTGACCACACCGCGGTGCTTTTCTCCATCCTACATTGCCACTCACTGCCTATCCTAATTCAGACCCTCCGATTCACACCACCCCGTGATGTATTTCTCACTCCTACTAGTGAATGTAATGTAACAAACACCCATACAATGCGCACCACACCTTGATGTTTTTCTCACTCCTACTAGTGAATGTAATGTAACACACACCCATACAATGCGCACCACCCCGGGATGTTATTCTCACTCCTACTAGTGAATGTAATGTAACACACAACCATACAATTCGCACCACCCCGCGATGTTTTTCAGAAACCTATCCTACATTGCCACTGCATGTTCCCTGACCTCCCCATGCTGACCACCCCGCGGTGCTTTTCTCCATCCTACATTGCCAATCCCTGCCTATCCTAATTCAGACCCTCCGATTCACACCACCCCGTGATGTTTTTCTCACTCCTAATAGTGAATGTAATGTAACACACACCCATACAATGCGCACCATTCCGCGATGTTTTTCTCACTCCTACTAGTGAATGTAATGTAACACACACCCATACAATGCGCACTACCCCGTGATGTTTTTCTCACTCCTACTAGTGAATGTAAGGTAACACACACCCATACAATGCGCACCACCCGGCGATGTTTTTCAGAAACCTATCCTACATTGCCACTGCATGTTCCCTGACATCCCCATGCTGACCACCACGTGGTGCTTTTCTCCATCCTACATTGCCACTCACTGCCTATCCTAATTCAGACCCTCCGATTCACACCACCCCGTGATGTTTTTCTCACTCCTACTAGTGAATGTAATGTAACACACACCCATACAATGCGCACCACCCCATGATGTTTTTCAGAATCCTATCCTACATTGCCACTGCATGTTCCCTGACCTCCCCATGCTGACCACCCCGCGGTGCTTTTCTCCCTCCTACATTGCCACTCACTGCCTATCCTAATTCAGACCCTCCGATTCACACCACCCCGTGATGTTTTTCTCACTCCTACTAGTGAATGTAATGTAACACACACCCATACAATGCGCACCACCCCGTGATGTTTTTATCACTCCTACTAGTGAATGCAATGTAAGACACACCCATACAATGCGCACCACCCCGTGATGTTTTTCAGAAAACTATCCTACATTGCCACTGCATGTTCCTTGACTTCCCCATGCTGACCACCCCGCGGTGCTTTTCTCGATCCTACATTGCCACTCACTGCCTATCCTAATTCAGATCCTCCGATTCACACCACCCCGTGATGTTTTTCTCACTCCTACTAGTGAATGTAATGTAACACACACCCATACAATGCGCACAACCCCGAGATGTTTTTCAGAAACCTATCCTACATTGCCACTGCATGTTCCCTGACCTCCCCATGCTGACCACCCCGCGGTGCTTTTCTCCATCCTACATTGCCACTCAATGCCTATCCTAATTCAGACCCTCCGATTCACACCACTCCGTGATGTTTTTCTCACTCCTACTAGTGAATGTAATGTAACACACACCCACACAATGCGCACCACCCCGCGATGTTTTTCAGAAACCTATCCTACATTGCCACTGCATGTTCCCTGACCTCCCCATGCTGAACACCCCGCGGTGCTTTTCTCCATCCTACATTGCCACTCACTGCCTATCCTAATTCAGACCCTCCGATTCACACCACCCCGTGATGTTTTTCTCACTTCTACTAGTGAATGTAATGTAACACACACCCATACAATGCGCCCCACCCCGTGATGTTTTTCTCACTCCTACTAGTGAATGTAATGTAAAACACACCCATACAATGCGCACCACCCCGCGATGTTTTTCAGAAACCTATCCTACATTGCCACTGCATGTTCCCTGATCTCCCCATGCTGACCACCCCGTGGTGCTTTTCTCTATCCTACATTGCCACTCACTGCCGATCCTAATTCAGACCCTCTGATTCACTCCACCCCGTGATGTTTTTCTCACTCCTAGTAGTGAATGTCATGTACTACACACCGATACAATGCGAACCACCCCGTGATGTTTTTCTCACTCCTACTCGTGAATGTAATGTAACGCACACCTATACAATGCGCACAACCCCGCGATGTTTTTCTCACACCTACTAGTGAATGTAATGTAACACACACCCATACAATTCGCACCACACCGCGATGTTTTTCAGAAACCTATCCGACCGTGCCATTGCATGTTCCCTGACCTCCCCATGCTGACCACCCCGTGGTGCTTTTCTCCATCCTACATTGCCACTCACTGCCGATCCTAATTCAGACCCTCCGATTCACACCACCTCGTGATGTTTTTCTCACTCCTACTAGTGAATGTAATGTAACACACACCCATACAATGCGCACCACCCCGTGATGTTTTTCTCACTCCTACTAGTGAATGTAATGTAACACACACCCATACAATGCGCACCACCCCGGGATGTTATTCTCACTCCTACTAGTGAATGTAATGTAACACACAACCATACAATTCGCACCACCCCGCGATGTTTTTCAGAAACCTATCCTACATTGCCACTGCATGTTCCCTGACCTCCCCATGCTGACCACCCCGCGGTGCTTTTCTCCATCCTACATTGCCAATCACTGCCTATCCTAATTCAGACCCTCCGATTCACACCACCCCGTGATGTTTTTCTCACTCCTAATAGTGAATGTAATGTAACACACACCCATACAATGCGCACCATCCCGCGATGTTTTTCTCACTCCTACTAGTGAATGTAATGTAACACACACCCATACAATGCGCACTACCCCGTGATGTTTTTCTCACTCCTACTAGTGAATGTAAGGTAACACACACCCATACAATGCGCACCACCCCGTGATGTTTTTATCACTCCTACTAGTGAATGCAATGTGAGACACACCCATACAATGCGCACCACCCCGTGATGTTTTTCAGAAAACTATCCTACATTGCCACTGCATGTTCCCTGACTTCCCCATGCTGACCACCCCGCGGTGCTTTTCTCGATCCTACATTGCCACTAACTGCCTATCCTAATTCAGATCCTCCGATTCACACCACCCCGTGATGTTTTTCTCACTCCTACTAGTGAATGTAATGTAACACACACCCATACAATGCGCACAACCCTGAGATGTTTTTCAGAAACCTATCCTACTTTGCCACTGCATGTTCCCTGACCTCCCCATGCTGACCACCCCGCGGTGCTTTTCTCCATCCTACATTGCCAGTCAATGCCTATCCTAATTCAGACCCTCCGATTCACACCACTCCGTGATGTTTTTCTCACTCCTACTAGTGAATGTAATGTAACACACACCCACACAATGCGCACCACCCCGCGATGTTTTTCAGAAACCTATCCTACATTGCCACTGCATGTTCCCTGACCTCCCCATGCTGAACACCCAGCGGTGCTTTTCTCCATCCTACATTGCCACTCACTGCCTATCCTAATTCAGACCCTCCGATTCACACCACCCCGTGATGTTTTTCTCACTTCTACTAGTGAATGTAATGTAACACACACCCATACAATGCGCCCCACCCCGTGATGTTTTTCTCACTCCTACTAGTGAATGTAATGTAAAACACACCCATACAATGCGCACAACCCCGCGATGTTTTACAGAAACCTATCCTACATTGCCACTGCATGTTCCCTGATCTCCCCATGCTGACCACCCCGTGGTGCTTTTCTCTATCCTACATTGCCACTCACTGCCGATCCTAATTCAGACCCTCTGATTCACTCCACCCCGTGATGTTTTTCTCACTCCTAGTAGTGAATGTCATGTACTACACACCGATACAATGCGAACCACCCCGTGATGTTTTTCTCACTCCTACTCGTGAATGTAATGTAACGCACACCAATACAATGCGCACAACCCCGCGATGTTTTTCTCACACCTACTAGTGAATGTAATGTAACACACACCCATACAATTCGCACCACCCCGCGATGTTTTTCAGAAACCTATCCGACCGTGCCATTGCATGTTCCCTGACCTCCCCATGCTGACCACCTCGTGGTGCTTTTCTCCATCCTACATTGCCACTCACTGCCGATCCTAATTCAGACCCTCCGATTCACACCACCTCGTGATGTTTTTCTCACTCCTACTAGTGAATGTAATGTAACACACACCCATACAATGCGCACCACCCCGTGATGTTTTTCTCACTCCTACTAGTGAATGTAATGTAACACACAGCCATATACAATGCGCACCACCCCGCGATGTTTTTCAGAAAACTATCCTACATTGCCACTGCATGTTCCCTGACCTCCCCATGCTGACCACCCCGCGTTGCTTTTCTCCATCCTACATTGCCACTCACTGCCTATCCTACTTCAGACCGTCCGATTCACACCACCCCGTGATAATTTTCTCACTCCTACTAGTGAATGTAATGTAACACAAACCCATACAATTCGCACCACCCCGTGATGTTTTTCACACTCCTAATAGTGAATGTAATGAAACACAACCCAAACAATGCACACCACTCCGCGATGTTTTTCTCACTCCTACTAGTGAATGTAATGTAACACACACCCATACAATGCGCACCACCCCGCGATGTTTTTCAGAAACCTATCCTACATTGCCACTGCATGTTCCCTGACCTCCAAATGCTGACCATGCTGCGGTACTTTTCTCCATCATACATTGCCACTCACTGCCTATCCTAAATTCAGATGCTCCGATTCACACCACCCTGTGATATTTTTCTCACTCCTACTAGTGAATGTAATGTAACACACACCCATACAATGCGCACCACCCCCCGATGTTTTTCAGAAACCTATCCTACATTGCCACTACATGTTCCCTGACCTCCCCATGCTGACCACCCCGCGGTGCTTTTCTCCATCCTACATTGCAACTCAATACCTATCCTAATTCAGACCCTCCGATTCACACCACCCCGTGATGTTTTTCTCACTCCTACTAGTGAATGTAATGTAACACACACCCATACAATGCGCACCACCCCGTGATGTTTTTCTCACTCCTACTAGTGAATGTAATGTAACACACACCCATACAATGCGCACCACCCCGCGATGTTTTTCAGAAAACTATCCTACATTGCCACTGCATGTTCCCTGACCTCCCCATGCTGACCACCCCGCGGTGCTTTTCTCCATCCTACATTGCCACTCACTGCCTATCCTAATTCAGACCCTCTGATTCACACCACCCCGTGATGTTTTTCTCACTCCTACTAGTGAATGTAATGTAACACACACCCATACAATGCGCACCACCCCGTGATGTTTTTCTCACTCCTACTAGTGAATGTAATGTAACACACACCCATACAATGTGTACCACCACGTGATATTTTTCTCACTCCTACTAGTGAATGTAATGTAACACACACCCATACAATGTACACCACACAGCGATGTTTTTCAGAAACCTATCCTACATTGCCACTGTATGTTCCCTGACCTCCCCATGCTGACCACACCGCGGTGCTTTTCTCCATCCTACATTGCCACTCACTGCCTATCCTAATTCAGACCCTCCGATTCACACCACCCCGCGATTATTTTCTCACTCATACTAGTGAATGTAATGTAACACACACCCATACAATGCGCACCATCCCGTGATGTTTTTCTCACTCCTACTAGTGAATGAAATGTAACACACAGCCATACAATGCGCACCACGCAGCGATGTTTTTCAGAAACCTATCCTACATTGCCACTGCATGTTCCCTGACCTCCCCATGCTGACCACCCCGCGGTGCTTTTCTCCATCCTACATTGCCACTCACTGCCTATCCTAATTCAGACCCTCCGATTCACACCACCCCGTGATGTTTTTCTCACTCCTACTAGCGAATGTAATGTAACACACACCCATACAATGTGCACCACCCCGCGATGTTTTTCAGAAACCTATCCTATATTGCCACTACATGTTCCCTGACCTCCCCATGCTGACCACACCATGGTGCTTTTCTCCATCCTGCATTGCCACTCGCTGCGTATCCTAATTCAGATGCTCCGATTCACACCACCCCGTGATATTTTTCTCACTCCTACTAGTGAATGTAATGTAACACACACCCATACAATGCGCACCACCCCACGATGTTTTTCAGAATTCTATCCTACATTGCCACTGCATGTTCCCTGACCTCCCAATGCTGACCACCCCGCGATGCTTTTCTCCATCATACATTGCCACTCACTGCCAATCCTAATTCAGATCCTCTGATACACACCACCCCGTGATGTTTTTCTCACTCCTAACAGTGAATGTAATGTAACACACACCCATACAATGCTCAGCACCCCGTGCTGTTTTTCTCAATCCTACTAGTGAATGTAATGTAACACACACCCATACAGTGTGCACCACCACGTGATGTTTTTCTCACTCCTACTAGTGAATGTAATGTAACACACACCCATACAATGTACACCACACGGCGATGTTTTTCAGAAACCTATCCTACATTGCCACTGCATGTTCCCTCACCTCCCCATGCTGACCACCCTGCGATGCTTTTCTCTATCCTACATTGCCACTCACTACCTATTCTAATTCAGACCCTCTGATTCACACCACACCGTGATGTTTTTCTCACTCCTACTAATGAATGTAATGTAACACACACCCTTACAATGCGAACCACCTCGTGATGTTTTTCTCACTCCTACTAGTGAATGTAATGTAACACACACCCATACAATGCGCACCAACCCGTGATATTTTTCTCACTCCTACTAGTGAATGTAATGTAACACACACCCATACAATGTTCACCACCCCGTGATGTTTTTCTCACTCCTACTAGTGAATGTAAGGTAACACACACACATACAATGCGCACCTCCCCGCGATGTTTTTCAGTAACCTATCCTACATTGCAACTGCATGTTCCCTGACCTCCCCATGCTGACCACCCCGAGGTGCTTTTCTCCATCCTACATTGCCACTCACTGCCTATCCTAATTCAGACCATCCGATTCACACCACCCCGTGATGTTTTTCACATTCCTACTAGTGAATGTAATGTAACACACACCCATACAATGCGCACCACCCCGCGATGTTTTTCTCACTCCTACTAGTGAATGTAATGTAACACACACCCATACAATGCGCACCACCCCGCGATGTTTTTCATAAACCTATCCTACATTGCCACTGCATGTTCCCTGACCTCCCCATGCTGACCACCCCGCGGTGCTTTTCTCCAACCTATATTGCCACTCACTGCCTCTCCTAATTCAGACCTCCGATTCACACCACCCCGTGATGTTTTTCTCACTCCTACTAATGAACGTAATGTAACACACACCCATACAATGCGCACCTCCCCGGGATGTTATTCTCACTCCTACTAGTGAATGTAATGTAACACACAACCATACAATTCGCACCACCCCGCGATGTTTTTCAGAAACCTATCCTACATTGCCACTTCATGTTCCCTGACCTCCCCATGCTGACCACCCCGCGGTGCTTTTCTCCATCCTACATTGCCACTCACTGCCTATCCTAATTCAGACCCTCCGATTCACACCACCCCGTGATGTTTTTCTCACTCTTAATAGTGAATGTAATGTAACATACCCCCATACAATGCGCACCATCCCGCGATGTTTTTCTCACTCCTACTAGTGAATGTAATGTAACACACACCCATACAATGCGCACTACCCCGTGATGTTTATCTCACTCCTACTAGTGAATGTAAGGTAACACACACCAATACAATGCGCACCACCCCGCGATGTTTTTCAGAAACCTATCCTACATTGCCACTGCATGTTCCCTGACCTCCCCATGCTGACCACCACGTGGTGCTTTTCTCCATCCTACATTGCCACTCACTGATTATCCTAATTCAGACCCTCCGATTCACACCACCCCGTGATGTTATTCTCACTCCTACTAGTGAATGTAATGTAACACACACCCATACAATCCGCACCACCCCATGATGTTTTTCAGAATCCCATCCTACATTGCCACTGCATGTTCCCTGACCTACCCATGCTGACCACCCCGCGGTGCTTTTCTCCCTCCTACATTGCCACTCACTGCCTATCCTAATTCAGACCCTCCGATTCACACCACCCCGTGATGTTTTTCTCACTCCTACTAGTGAATGTAATGTAACACACACCCATACAATGCGCACCACCCCGTGATGTTTTTATCACTCCTACTAGTGAATGCAATGTAACACACACCCATACAATGCGCACCACCCCGTGATGTTTTTCAGAAAACTATCCTACATTGCCACTGCATGTTCCCTGACTTCCCCATGCTGACCACCCCGCGGTGCATTTCTCCATCCTACATTGCCACTCACTGCCTATCCTAATTCAGACCCTCCGATTCACACCACTTCGTGATGTTTTTCTCACTCCTACTAGTGAATGTAATGTAACACACACCCATACAATGCGCACCACCCCGCGATGTTTTTCAGAAACCTATCCAACATTGCCACTGCATGTTCCCTGACCTCCCCATGCTGACCACCCCACGGTGCCTTTCTCGATCCTACATTGCCACTCACTGCCTATCCTAATTCAGATACTCCGATTCACACCACCCCGTGATGTTTTTCTCACTCCTACTAGTGAATGTAATGTAACACACACCCATACAATGTGCACAACCCCGAGATGTTTTTCAGAAAACTATCCTACATTGCCACTGCATGTTCCCTGACCTCCCCATGCTGACCACCCCGCGGTGCTTTTCTCCATCCTACATTGCCACTCACTGCCTATCCTAATTCAGACCCTCCGATTCACAACGCCCCGTGATGTTTTTCTCACTCCTACTAGTGAATGTAATGTAACACACACCCATACAATGCGCACCACCCCGTGATTTTTTTCAGAAAACTATCATACATTGCCACTGCATGTTCCCTGACCTCCCCATGCTGACCACCCCGCGGTGCTTTTCTCCATCCTACATTGCCACTCAATGCCTATCCTAATTCAGACCCTCCGATTCACACCACTCCGTGATGTTTTTCTCACTCCTACTAGTGAATGTAATGTAACACACACCCACACAATGCGCACCACCCCGCGATGTTTTTCAGAAACCTATCCTACATTGCCACTGCATGTTCCCTGACCTCCCCATGCTGAACACCCCGCGGTGCTTTTCTCCATCCTACATTGCCACTCACTGCCTATCCTAATTCAGACCCTCCGATTCACACCACCCCGTGATGTTTTTCTCACTTCTACTAGTGAATGTAATGTAACACACACCCATACAATGCGCCCCACCCCGTGATGTTTTTCTCACTCCTACTAGTGAATGTAATGTAAAACACACCCATACAATGCGCACCACCCCGCGATGATTTTCAGAAACCTATCCTACATTGCCACTGCATGTTCGCTGATCTCCCCATGCTGACCACCCCGTGGTGCTTTTCTCTACCCTACATTGCCACTCACTGCCGATCCTAATTCAGCCCCTCCGATTCACACCACCCCGTGATGTTTTTCTCACTCCTACTAGTGAATGTCATGTAACACACACCGATACAATGCGAACCACCCCGTGATGTTTTTCTCACTCCTACTAGTGAATGTAATGTAACGCACACCTATACAATGCGCACCACACCGCGATGTTTTTCAGAAAACTATCCTACATTGCAACTGCATGTTCCCTGACCTCCCCATGCTGACCACCCCGTGGTGTTTTTCTCCATCCTACATTGCCACTCACTGCCTATCCTAATTCAGAACATCCGATTCACACCACCCCGTGATGTTTTTCTCACTCCTACTACTGAATGTAATGTAACACACACCCATACAATGCGCACCACCCCGCGATGTTTTTCTCACTCCTACTAGTGAATGTAATGTAACACACACCCATACAATGCGCACACCCGCGATGTTTTTCTCACACCTACTAGTGAATGTAATGTAACACACACCCATACAATGCGCACCACCCCGCGATGTTTTTCAGAAACCTATCCTACCGTGCCACTGCATGTTCCCTGACCTCCCCATGCTGACCACCCCGCGGTGCTTTTCTCCATCCTACATTGCCACTCACTGCCGATCCTCATTCAGACCCTCCGATTCACACCACCTCGTGATGTTATTCTCACTCCTACTAGTGAATGTAATGTAACACACACCCATACAATGCGCAGCACCCCGTGATGTTTTTCTCACTCCTACTAGTGAATGTAATGTAACACACACCCATACAATGCGCACCACCCCGCGATGTTTTTCAGAAAACTATCCTACATTGCCACTGCATGTTCCCTGACCTCCCCATGCTGACCACCCCGCGTTGCTTTTCTCCATCCTACATTGCCACTCACTGCCTATCCTAATTCAGACCGTCTGATTCACACCACCCCGTGATAATTTTCTCACTCCTACTAGTGAATGTAAGGTAACACACACCCATACAATTCGCACCACCCCGTGATGTTTTTCTCACTCCTAATAGTGAATGTAATGAAACACAACCCAAACAATGCACACCACCCCGCGATGTTTTTCTCACTCCTACTAGTGAATGTAATATAACACACACCCATACAATGCGCACCACCCTGCGATGTTTTTCAGAAACCTATCCTACATTGCCACTGCATGTTCCCTGACCTCCAAATGCTGACCACGCTGCGGTACTTTTCTCAATCATACATTGCCACTCACTGCCTATCCTAAATTCAGATGCTCCGATTCACACCACCCTGTGATATTTTTCTCACTCCTACTAGTGAATGTAATGTAATACACACCCATACAATGCGCACCACCCCCGATGTTTTTCAGAAACCTATCCTACATTGCCACTACATGTTCCCTGACCTCCCCATGCTGACCACCCCGCGGTGCTTTTCTCCATCCTACATTGCAACTCAATACCTATCCTAATTCAGACCCTCCGATTCACCTCACCCCGTGATGTTTTTCTCACTCCTACTAGTGAATGTAATGTAACACACACCCATACAATGCGCACCACCCCGTGATGTTTTTCTCACTCCTACTAGTGAATGTAATGTAACACACACTCATACAATGCGCACCACCCCGCGATGTTTTTCAGAAAACTATCCTACATTGCCACTGCATGTTCCCTGACCTCCCCATGCTGACCACCCCGCGGTGCTTTTCTCCATCCAACATTGCCTGTCACTGCCTATTCTAATTCAGATCCTCCGATTCACACCACCCCGTGATGTTTTTCTCACTCCTACTAGTGAATGTAATGTAACACACACCCATACAATGCGCACCACCCCGCGATATTTTTCAGAAACCTATCCTACATTGCCACTGCATGCTCACTGACCTCCCCATGCTGACCACCCCGCGGTGCTTTTCTCCATCCTACATTGCCACTCACTGCCTATCCTAATTCAGACCCCGATTCACACCACCCCGTGATGTTTTTCTCACTCCTACTAGTGAATGTAATGTAACACACACCCATACAATGTGCACCACCACGTGATGTTTTTCTCACTCCTACGAGTGAATGTAATGTCACACACACCCATACAATGTACACGACACAGCGATGTTTTTCAGAAACCTATCCTACATTGCCACTGCATGTTCCCTGACCTCCCCATGCTGACCACACCGCGGTGCTTTTCTCCATCCTACATTGCCACTCACTGCCTATCCTAATTCAGACCCTCCGATTCACACCACCCCGCGATGTTTTTCTCACTCCTACTAGTGAATGTAATGTAACACACACCCATACAATGCGCACCACCCCGTGATGTTTTTCTCACTCCTACTAGTGAATGTAATGTAACACACAGCCATACAATGCGCACCACCCAGCGATGTTTTTCAGAAACCTATCCTACATTGCCACTGCATGTTCCCTGACCTCCCCATGCTGACCACCCCGCGGTGCTTTTCTCCATCCTACATTGCCACTCACTGCCTATCCTAATTCAGACCCTCCGATTCACACAACCCCGTGATGTTTTTCTCACTCCTACTAGCGAATGTAATGTAACACACACATACAATGTGCACCACCCCGCGATATTTTTCAGAAACCTATCCTATATTGCCACTACATGTTCCTTGACCTCCCAATGCTGACCACACCGTGGTGCTTTTCTCCATCCTACATTGCCACTCGCTGCGTATCCTAATTCAGATGCTCCGATTCACACCACCCCGTGATATTTTTCTCACTCCTACTAGTGAATGTAATGTAACACACACCCATACAATGCGCACCACCCCACGATGTTTTTCAGAATTCTATCCTACATTGCCACTGCATGTTCCCTGACCTCCCAATGCTGACCACCCCGCGATGCTTTTCTCCATCATACATTGCCACTCACTGCCTATCCTAATTCAGACCCTCCGATACACACCACCCCGTGATGTTTTTCTCACTCCTACTAGTGAATGTAATGTAACACACACCCATACAGTGTGCACCACCACGTGATGTTTTTCTCACTCCTACTAGTGAACGTAATGTAACACACACCCATACAATGTACACCACACGGCGATGTTTTTCAGAAACCTATCCTACATTGCCACTGCATGTTCCCTCACCTCCCCATGCTGACCACCCTGCGATGCTTTTCTCTATCCTACATTACCACTCATTACCTATCCTAATTCAGACCCTCCGATTCACACCAACCCGTGATGTTTTTCTCACTCCTACTAATGAATGTAATGTAACACACACCCATACAATTCGAACCACCTCGTGATGTTTTTCTCACTCCTACTAGTGAATGTAATGTAAAACACACCCATACAATGCGCACCACCCCGCGATGTTTATCAGAAACCTATCCTACTTTGCCACTGCATGTTCCCTGAACTCCCCATGCTGACCACCCCGCGGTGCTTTTCTCCATCCTCCTTTGCCACTCACTGCCTATCCTAATTCAGACCCTCCGATTCACACCACTCCATGATGTTTTTCTCACTCCTACTAGTGAATGTAATGTAACACACACCCATACAATCCGCACCACCCCATGATGTTTTTCAGAATCCCATCCTACATTGCCACTGCATGTTCCCTGACCTACCCATGCTGACCACCCCGCGGTGCTTTTTTCCTCCTACATTGCCACTCACTGCCTATCCTAATTCAGACCCTCCGATTCACACCACCCCGTGATGTTTTTCTCACTCCTACTAGTGAATGTAATGTAACACACACCCATACAATGCGCACCACCCCGTGATGTTTTTATCACTCCTACTAGTGAATGCAATGTAACACACACCCATACAATGCGCACCACCCCGTGATGTTTTTCAGAAAACTATCCTACATTGCCACTGCATGTTCCCTGACTTCCCCATGCTGACCACCCCGCGGTGCATTTCTCCATCCTACATTGCCACTCACTGCCTATCCTAATTCAGACCCTCCGATTCACACCACTTCGTGATGTTTTTCTCACTCCTACTAGTGAATGTAATGTAACACACACCCATACAATGCGCACCACCCCGCGATGTTTTTCAGAAACCTATCCTACATTGCCACTGCATGTTCCCTGACCTCCCCATGCTGACCACCCCGCGGTGCTTTTCTCGATCCTACATTGCCACTCACTGCCTATCCTAATTCAGATACTCCGATTCACACCACCCCGTGATGTTTTTCTCACTCCTACTAGTGAATGTAATGTAACACACACCCATACAATGTGCACAACCCCGAGATGATTTTCAGAAACCTATCCTACATTGCCACTGCATGTTCCCTGACCTCCCCATGCTGACCACCCCGCGGTGCTTTTCTCCATCCTACATTGCCACTCACTGCCTATCCTAATTCAGACCCTCCGATTCACAACGCCCCGTGATGTTTTTCTCACTCCTACTAGTGAATGTAATGTAACACACACCCATACAATGCGCACCACCCCGTGATTTTTTTCAGAAAACTATCCTACATTGCCACTGCATGTTCCCTGACCTCCCCATGCTGACCACCCCGCGGTGCTTTTCTCCATCCTACATTGCCACTCAATGCATATCGTAATTCAGACCCTCCGATTCACACCACTCCGTGATGTTTTTCTCACTCCTACTAGTGAATGTAATGTAACACACACCCACACAATGCGCACCACCCCGCGATGTTTTTCAGAAACCTATCCTACATTGCCACTGCATGTTCCCTGACCTCCCCATGCTGAACACCCCGCGGTGCTTTTCTCCATCCTACATTGCCACTCATTGCCTATCCTAATTCAGACCCTCCGATTCACACCACCCCGTGATGTTTTTCTCACTTCTACTAGTGAATGTAATGTAACACACACCCATACAATGCGCCCCACCCCATGATGTTTTTCTCACTCCTACTAGTGAATGTAATGTAAAACACACCCATACAATGCGCACCACCCCGCGATGATTTTCAGAAACCTATCCTACATTGCCACTGCATGTTCGCTGATCTCCCCATGCTAACCACCCCGTGGTGCTTTTCTCTACCCTACATTGCCACTCACTGCCGATCCTAATTCAGACCCTCCGATTCACACCACCCCGTGATGTTTTTCTCACTCCTACTAGTGAATGTCCTGTAACACACACCGATACAATGCGAACCACCCCGTGATGTTTTTCTCACTCCTACTAGTGAATGTAATGTAACGCACACCTATACAATGCGCACCACACCGCAATGTTTTTCAGAAAACTATCCTACATTGCAACTGCATGTTCCCTGACCTCACCATGCTGACCACCCCGTGGTGTTTTTCTCCATCCTACATTGCCACTCACTGCCTATCCTAATTCAGACCATCCGATTCACACCACCCCGTGATGTTTTTCTCACTCCTACTACTGAATGTAATGTAACACACACCCATACAATGCGCACCACCCCGCGATGTTTTTCTCACTCCTACTAGTGAATGTAATGTAACACACACCCATACAATGCGCACACCCGCGATGTTTTTCTCACACCTACTAGTGAATGTAATGTAACACACACCCATACAATTCGCACCACCCTGCGATGTTTTTCAGAAACCTATCCTACCGTGCCACTGCATGTTCCCTGACCTCCCCATGCTGACCACCCCACGGTGCTTTTCTCCATCCTACATTGCCACTCACTGCCGATCCTAATTCAGACCCTCCGATTCACACCACCTCGTGATGTTATTCTCACTCCTACTAGTGAATGTAATGTAACACACACCCATACAATGCGCAGCACCCCGTGATGTTTTTCTCACTCCTACTAGTGAATGTAATGTAACACACACCCATACAATGCGCACCACCCCGCGATGTTTTTCAGAAAACTATCCTACATTGCCACTGCATGTTCCCTGACCTCCCCATGCTGACCACCCCGCGTTGCTTTTCTCCATCCTACATTGCCACTCACTGCCTATCCTAATTCAGACCGTCTGATTCACACCACCCCGTGATAATTTTCTCACTCCTACTAGTGAATGTAAGGTAACACACACCCATACAATTCGCACCACCCCGTGATGTTTTTCTCACTCCTAATAGTGAATGTAATGAAACACAACCCAAACAATGCACACCACCCCGCGATGTTTTTCTCACTCCTGCTAGTGAATGTAATGTAACACACACCCATACAATGCGCACCACCCTGCGATGTTTTTCAGAAACCTATCCTACATTGCCACTGCATGTTCCATGACCTCCAAATGCTGACCACGCTGCGGTACTTTTCTCAATCATACATTGCCACTCACTGACTATCCTAAATTCAGATGCTCCGATTCACACCACCCTGTGATATTTTTCTCACTCCTACTAGTGAATGTAATGTAATACACACCCATACAATGCGCACCACCCCCCGATGTTTTTCAGAAACCTATCCTACATTGCCACTACATGTTCCCTGACCTCCCCATGCTGACCACCCCGCGGTGCTTTTCTCCATCCTACATTGCAACTCAATACCTATCCTAATTCAGACCCTCCGATTCACCCCACCCCGTGATGTTTTTCTCACTCCTACTAGTGAATGTAATGTAACACACACCCATACAATGCGCACCACCCCGTGATGTTTTTCTCACTCCTACTAGTGAATGTAATGTAACACACACCCATACAATGCGCACCACCCCGCGATGTTTTTCAGAAAACTATCCTACATTGCCACTGCATGTTCCCTGACCTCCCCATGCTGACCACCCCGCGGTGCTTTTCTCCATCCAACATTGCCTGTCACTGCCTATTCTAATTCAGATCCTCCGATTCACACCACCCCGTGATGTTTTTCTCACTCCTACTAGTGAATGTAATGTAACACACACCCATACAATGCGCACCACCCCGCGATATTTTTCAGAAACCTATCCTACATTGCCACTGCATGCTCACTGACCTCCCCATGCTGACCACCCCGCGGTGCTTTTCTCCATCCTACATTGCCACTCACTGCCTATCCTAATTCAGACCCCGATTCACACCACCCCATGATGTTTTTCTCACTCCTACTAGTGAATGTAATGTAACACACACCCATACAATGCGCACCACCCCGTGATGTTTTTCTCACTCCTACTAGTGAATGTAATGAACACACACCCACACAATGCGCACCACCCAGCGATGTTTTTCAGAAACCTATCCTACATTGCCACTGCATGTTCCCTGACCTCCCCATGCTGACCACCCCGCGGTGCTTTTCTCCATCCTACATTGCCACTCACTGCCTATCCTAATTCAGACCCTCTGATTCACACCACCCCGTGATGTTTTTCTCACTCCTACTAGTGAATGTAATGTAACACACACCCATACAATGCGCACCACCCCATGATGTTTTTCTCACTCCTACTAGTGAATGTAATGTAACACACAGCCATACAATGTGCACCACCACGTGATGTTTTTCTCACTCCTACGAGTGAATGTAATGTAACACACACCCATACAATGTACACGACACAGCGATGTTTTTCAGAAACCTATCCTACATTGCCACTGCATGTTCCCTGACCTCCCCATGCTGACCACACCGCGGTGCTTTTCTCCATCCTACATTGCCACTCACTGCCTATCCTAATTCAGACCCTCCGATTCACACCACCCCGCGATGTTTTTCTCACTCCTACTAGTGAATGTAATGTCACACACCCATACAATGCGCACCACCCCGTGATGTTTTTCTCACTCCTACTAGTGAATGTAATGTAACACACAGCCATACAATGCGCACCACCCAGCGATGTTTTTCAGAAACCTATCCTACATTGCCACTGCATGTTCCCTGACCTCCCCATGCTGACCACCCCGCGGTGCTTTTCTCCATCCTACATTGCCACTCACTGCCTATCCTAATTCAGACCCTCCGATTCACACAACCCCGTGATGTTTTTCTCACTCCTACTAGCGAATGTAATGTAACACACACCCATACAATGTGCACCACCCCGCGATGTTTTTCAGAAACCTATCCTATATTGCCACTACATGTTCCTTGACCTCCCAATGCTGACCACACCGTGGTGCTTTTCTCCATCCTACATTGCCACTCGCTGCGTATCCTAATTCAGATGCTCCGATTCACACCACCCCGTGATGTTTTTCTCACTCCTAACAGTGAATGTAATTTAACACACACCCATACAATGCTCAGCACCCCGTCCTGTTTTTCTCAATCCTACTAGTGAATGTAATGTAACACACACCCATACAGTGTGCACCACCACGTGATGTTTTTCTCACTCCTACTAGTGAACGTAATGTAACACACACCCATACAATGTACACCACACGGCGATGTTTTTCAGAAACCTATCCTACATTGCCACTGCATGTTCCCTCACCTCCCCATGCTGACCACCCTGCGATGCTTTTCTCTATCCTACATTACCACTCATTACCTATCCTAATTCAGACCCTCTGATTCACACCAACCCGTGATGTTTTTCTCACTCCTACTAATGAATGTAATGTAACACACACCCATACAATTCGAACCACCTCGTGATGTTTTTCTCACTCCTACTAGTGAATGTAATGTAAAACACACCCATACAATGCGCACCACCCCGTGATGTTTATCAGAAACCTATCCTACTTTGCCACTGCATGTTCCCTGAACTCCCCATGCTGACCACCCCGCGGTGCTTTTCTCCATCCTCCATTGCCACTCACTGCCTATCCTAATTCAGACCCTCCGATTCACACCACTCCATGATGTTTTTCTCACTCCTACTAGTGAATGTAATGTAACACACACCCATACAATGCGCACCAACCCGTGATATTTTTCTCACTCCTACTAGTGAATGTAATGTAACACACACCCATACAATGCGCACCACCCCGTGATGTTTTTCTCACTCCTACTAGTGAATGTAAGGTAACACACACCCATACAATGCGCACCACCCCGCGATGTTTTTCAGAAACCTATCCTACATTGCCACTGCATTATCCCTGACCTCCCCATGCTGACCACACCGCGGTGCTTTTCTCCATCCTACATTGCCACTCACTGCCTATCCTAATTCAGACCCTCCGATTCACACCACCCCGCGATGTTTTTCTCACTCCTACTAGTGAATGTAATGTCACACACCCATACAATGCGCACCACCCCGTGATGTTTTTCTCACTCCTACTAGTGAATGTAATGTAACACACAGCCATACAATGCGCACCACCCAGCGATGTTTTTCAGAAACCTATCCTACATTGCCACTGCATGTTCCCTGACCTCCCCATGCTGACCACCCCGCGGTGCTTTTCTCCATCCTACATTGCCACTCACTGCCTATCCTAATTCAGACCCTCCGATTCACACAACCCCGTGATGTTTTTCTCACTCCTACTAGCGAATGTAATGTAACACACACCCATACAATGTGCACCACCCCGCGATGTTTTTCAGAAACCTATCCTATATTGCCACTACATGTTCCTTGACCTCCCAATGCTGACCACACCGTGGTGCTTTTCTCCATCCTACATTGCCACTCGCTGCGTATCCTAATTCAGATGCTCCGATTCACACCACCCCGTGATGTTTTTCTCACTCCTAACAGTGAATGTAATTTAACACACACCCATACAATGCTCAGCACCCCGTCCTGTTTTTCTCAATCCTACTAGTGAATGTAATGTAACACACACCCATACAGTGTGCACCACCACGTGATGTTTTTCTCACTCCTACTAGTGAACGTAATGTAACACACACCCATACAATGTACACCACACGGCGATGTTTTTCAGAAACCTATCCTACATTGCCACTGCATGTTCCCTCACCTCCCCATGCTGACCACCCTGCGATGCTTTTCTCTATCCTACATTACCACTCATTACCTATCCTAATTCAGACCCTCTGATTCACACCAACCCGTGATGTTTTTCTCACTCCTACTAATGAATGTAATGTAACACACACCCATACAATTCGAACCACCTCGTGATGTTTTTCTCACTCCTACTAGTGAATGTAATGTAAAACACACCCATACAATGCGCACCACCCCGTGATGTTTATCAGAAACCTATCCTACTTTGCCACTGCATGTTCCCTGAACTCCCCATGCTGACCACCCCGCGGTGCTTTTCTCCATCCTCCATTGCCACTCACTGCCTATCCTAATTCAGACCCTCCGATTCACACCACTCCATGATGTTTTTCTCACTCCTACTAGTGAATGTAATGTAACACACACCCATACAATGCGCACCAACCCGTGATATTTTTCTCACTCCTACTAGTGAATGTAATGTAACACACACCCATACAATGCGCACCACCCCGTGATGTTTTTCTCACTCCTACTAGTGAATGTAAGGTAACACACACCCATACAATGCGCACCACCCCGCGATGTTTTTCAGAAACCTATCCTACATTGCCACTGCATTATCCCTGACCTCCCCATGCTGACCACACCGCGGTGCTTTTCTCCATCCTACATTGCCACTCACTGCCTATCCTAATTCAGACCCTCCGATTCACACCACCCCGCGATGTTTTTCTCACTCCTACTAGTGAATGTAATGTCACACACCCATACAATGCGCACCACCCCGTGATGTTTTTCTCACTCCTACTAGTGAATGTAATGTAACACACAGCCATACAATGCGCACCACCCAGCGATGTTTTTCAGAAACCTATCCTACATTGCCACTGCATGTTCCCTGACCTCCCCATGCTGACCACCCCGCGGTGCTTTTCTCCATCCTACATTGCCACTCACTGCCTATCCTAATTCAGACCCTCCGATTCACACAACCCCGTGATGTTTTTCTCACTCCTACTAGCGAATGTAATGTAACACACACCCATACAATGTGCACCACCCCGCGATGTTTTTCAGAAACCTATCCTATATTGCCACTACATGTTCCTTGACCTCCCAATGCTGACCACACCGTGGTGCTTTTCTCCATCCTACATTGCCACTCGCTGCGTATCCTAATTCAGATGCTCCGATTCACACCACCCCGTGATGTTTTTCTCACTCCTAACAGTGAATGTAATTTAACACACACCCATACAATGCTCAGCACCCCGTCCTGTTTTTCTCAATCCTACTAGTGAATGTAATGTAACACACACCCATACAGTGTGCACCACCACGTGATGTTTTTCTCACTCCTACTAGTGAACGTAATGTAACACACACCCATACAATGTACACCACACGGCGATGTTTTTCAGAAACCTATCCTACATTGCCACTGCATGTTCCCTCACCTCCCCATGCTGACCACCCTGCGATGCTTTTCTCTATCCTACATTACCACTCATTACCTATCCTAATTCAGACCCTCTGATTCACACCAACCCGTGATGTTTTTCTCACTCCTACTAATGAATGTAATGTAACACACACCCATACAATTCGAACCACCTCGTGATGTTTTTCTCACTCCTACTAGTGAATGTAATGTAAAACACACCCATACAATGCGCACCACCCCGTGATGTTTATCAGAAACCTATCCTACTTTGCCACTGCATGTTCCCTGAACTCCCCATGCTGACCACCCCGCGGTGCTTTTCTCCATCCTCCATTGCCACTCACTGCCTATCCTAATTCAGACCCTCCGATTCACACCACTCCATGATGTTTTTCTCACTCCTACTAGTGAATGTAATGTAACACACACCCATACAATGCGCACCAACCCGTGATATTTTTCTCACTCCTACTAGTGAATGTAATGTAACACACACCCATACAATGCGCACCACCCCGTGATGTTTTTCTCACTCCTACTAGTGAATGTAAGGTAACACACACCCATACAATGCGCACCACCCCGCGATGTTTTTCAGAAACCTATCCTACATTGCCACTGCATTATCCCTGACCTCCCCATGCTGACCACTACGTGGTGCTTTTCTCCATCCTACATTGCCACTCACTGCCTATCCTAATTCAGAAACTCTGATTCACACCACCCCGTGATGTTTTTCTCACTCCTACTATTGAATGTAATGTAACACACACCCATACAATGCGCACCACCCCGCGATGTTTTTCAGTAACCTATCCTACATTGCCACTGCATGTTCCCTGACCTCCCCATGCTGACCACCGCGCGTTGCTTTTCTCCATCCTACATTGCCACTCACTGCCTATCCTAATTCAGACCCTCCGATTCACACCACCACGTGATGTTTTTCTCACTCCTACTAGTGAATGTAATGTAACACACACCCATACAATGCGCACGACCCCGCGATGTTTTTCAGTAACCTATCCTACATTGCCACTGCATGTTTCCTGACCTCCCCATGCTGACCACCACGCGGTGCTTTTCTCTATCCTACATTTCCACTCACTGCCTATCCTAATACAGACCCTCCTTTCACACCACCCCATAATGTTTTTCTCACTCCTACTAGTGAATGCAATGTAACACACACCCATACAATGCGCACCACCCGTGATGTTTTTCTCACTCCTACTAGTGAATGTAATGTAAAACACACCCATACAATGCGCACCACCCCGCGATGTTTTTCAGAAAACTATCCTACATTGCAACTGCATGTTACCTGACCTCCCCATGCTGACCACCCCGTGGTGCTTTTCTCCATCCTACATTGCCACTCACTGCCTATCCTAATTCAGACCATCCGATTCACACCACCCCGTGATGTTTTTCTCATTCCTACTAGTGAATGTAATGTAACACACACCCATACAATGCGCACCACCCCGCGATGTTTTTCTCACTCCTACTAGTGAATGTAATGTAACACACACCCATACAATGCGCACCACCCCGCGATGTTTTTCAGAAACCTATCCTACCGTGCCACTGCATGTTCCCTGACCTCCCCATGCTGACCACCCCGCGATGCTTTTCTCCATCCTACATTGCCACTCACTGCCGATCCTCATTCAGACCCTCCGATTCACACCACCTCGTGATGTTTTTCTCACTCCTACTAGTGAATGTAATATAACACACACCCATACAATGCGCACCACCCCGTGATGTTTTTCTCACTCCTACTAGTGAATGTAATGTAACACACACCCATACAATGCGCACCACCCCGCGATGTTTTTCAGAAAACTATCCTACATTGCCACTGCATGTTCCCTGACCTCCCCATGCTGACCACCCCGCGTTGCTTTTCTCCATCCTACATTGCCACTCACTGCCTATCCTAATTCAGACCGTCCGATTCACACCACCCCGTGATAATTTTCTCACTCCTACTAGTGAATGTAATGTAACACACACCCATACAATTCGCACCATCCCGTGATGTTTTTCTCACTCCTAATATTGAATGTAATGAAACACAAACCAAACAATGCACACCACCCCGCGATGTTTTTCTCACTCCTACTAGTGAATGTAATGTAACACACACCCATACAATGCGCACCACCCCGCGATGTTTTTCAGAAACCTATCCTACATTGCCACTGCATGTTGCCTGACCTCCAAATGCTGACCACGCTGCGGTACTTTTCTCCATCATACATTGCCACTCACTGCCTATCCTAAATTCAGATGCTCCGATTCACACCACCCCGTGATATTTTTCTCACTCCTACTAGTGAATGTAATGTAACACACACCCATACAATGCGCACCACCCTGCGATGTTTTTCAGAAACCTATCCTACATTGCCACTGCATGTTCCCTGACCTCCCCATGCTGACCACCCCGCGGTGTTTTTCTCCATCCTACATTGCAACTCAATACTTATCCTAATTCAGACCCTCCGATTCACACCACCCCGTGATGTTTTTCTCACTCCTACTAGTGAATGTAATGTAACACACACCCATACAATGCGCACCACCCCGTGATGTTTTTCTCGCTCCTACTAGTGAATGTAAGGTAACACACACCCATACAATGCGCACCTCCCCGCGATGTTTTTCAGAAACCTATCCTACATTGCCCCTGCATTATCCCTGACCTCCCCATGCTGACCACTACATGGTGCTTTTCTCCATCCTACATTGCCACTCACTGCCTATCCTAATTCAGAAACTCTGATTCACACCACCCCGTGATGTTTTTCTCACTCCTACTAGTGAATGTAATGTAACACACACCCATACAATGCGCACCACCCCGCGATGTTTTTCAGTAACCTATCCTACATTGCCACTGCATGTTCCCTGACCTCCCCATGCTGACCACCGCGCGTTGCTTTTCTCCATCCTACATTGCCACTCACTGCCTATCCTAATTCAGACCCTCCGATTCACACCACCCCGTGATGTTTTTCTCACTCCTACTAGTGAATGTAATGTAACACACACCCATACAATGCGCACGACCCCGCGATGTTTTTCAGTAACCTATCCTACATTGCCACTGCATGTTTCCTGACCTCCCCATGCTGACCACCACGCGGTGCTTTTCTCTATCCTACATTTCCACTCACTGCCTATCCTAATACAGACCCTCCTTTCACACCACCCCGTAATGTTTTTCTCACTCCTACTAGTGAATGCAATGTAACACACACCCATACAATGCGCACCACCCGTGATGTTTTTCTCACTCCTACTAGTGAATGTAATGTAAAACACACCCATACGATGCGCACCACCCCGCGATGTTTTTCAGAAACCTATCCTACATTGCCACTGCATGTTCCCTGACCTCCCCATGCTGACCACCCCGCGGTGCTTTTCTCGATCCTACATTGCCACTCACTGCCTATCCTAATTCAGACCCTCCGATTCACACCACCCGGTGATGTTTTTCTTACTGCTACTAGTGAATGTCATGTAACACACACCGATACAATGCGAACCACCCCGTGATGTTTTTCTCACTCCTACTAGTGAATGTAATGTAACGCACAACTATACAATGCGCACCACCCCGCGATGTTTTTCAGAAAACTATCCTACATTGCAACTGCATGTTACCTGACCTCCCCATGCTTACCACCCCGTGGTGCTTTTCTCCATCCTACATTGCCACTCACTGCCTATCCAAATTCAGACCCTCCGATTCACACCACCCCGTGATGTTTTTCTCACTCCTACTAGTGAATGTAATGTAACACACAGCCATACAATGCGCACAACCCCGAGATGTTTTTCAGAAACCTATCCTACATTGCCACTGCATGTTCCTTGACCTCCCCATGCTGACCACCCCGCGGTGCTTTTCTCCATCCTACATTGCCACTCACTGCCTATCCTAATTCAGACCCTCCGATTCACACCACCCCGTGATGTATTTCTCACTCCTACTAGTGAATGTAATGTAACACACACCCATACAATGCGCACCACCCCGTGATGTTTTTCAGAAAACTGTCCTACATTGCCACTGCATGTTCCCTGACGTCCCCTTGCTGACCACCCCGCGGTGCTTTTCTCCATCCTACATTGCCACTCAATGCCTATAGTAATTCAGACCCTCCGATTCACACCACTCCGTGATGTTTTTCTCACTCCTACTAGTGAATGTAATGTAACACAAACCCACACAATGCGCACCACCCCGCGATATTTTTCAGAAACCTATCCTACATTGCCACTGCATGTTCCCTGACCTCCCCATGCTGAACACCCCGCGGTGCTTTTCTCCATCCTACATTGCCACTCACTGCCTATCCTAATTCAGACCCTCTGATTCACACCACCCCGTGTTGTTTTTCTCACTCCTACTAGTGAATGTAATATAACACACACCCATACAATGCGCCCCACACCGTGATGTTTTTCTCACTCCTACTAGTGAATGTAATGTAAAACACACCCATACAATGCGCACCACCCCGCGATGTTTTTTAGAAACCTATCCTACATTGCCACTGCATGTTCCCTGATCTCCCCATGCTGACCAGCCCGTGGTGCTTTTCTCTATCCTACATTGCCACTCACTGCCGATCCTAATTCAGACCCTCCGATTCACACCACCCCGTGATGTTTTTCTCACTCCTACTAGTGAATGTCATGTAACACACACCGATACAATGCGAACCACCCCGTGATGTTTTTCTCACTCCTACTAGTGAATGTAATGTAACGCACAACTATACAATGCGCACCACCCCGCGATGTTTTTCAGAAAACTATCCTACATTGCAACTGCATGTTACCTGACCTCCCCATGCTGACCACCCCGTGGTGCTTTTCTCCATCCTACATTGCCACTCACTGCCTATCCTAATTCAGACCATCCGATTCACACCACCCCGTGATGTTTTTCTCATTCCTACTAGTGAATGTAATGTAACACACACCCATACAATGCGCACCACCCCGCGATGTTTTTCTCACTCCTACTAGTGAATGTAATGTAACACCCACCCATACAATGCGCACCACCCCGCGATGTTTTTCAGAAACCTATCCTACCATGCCACTGCATGTTCCCTGACCTCCCCATGCTGACCACCCCGCGATGCTTTTCTCCATCCTACATTGCCACTCACTGCCGATCCTCATTCAGACCCTCCGATTCACACCACCTCGTGATGTTTTTCTCACTCCTACTAGTGAATGTAATATAACACACACCCATACAATGCGCACCACCCCGTGATGTTTTTCTCACTCCTACTAGTGAATGTAATGTAACACACACCCATACAATGCGCACCACCCCGCGATGTTTTTCAGAAAACTATCCTACATTGCCACTGCATGTTCCCTGACCTCCCCATGCTGACCACCCCGCGTTGCTTTTCTCCATCCTACATTGCCACTCACTGCCTATCCTAATTCAGACCGTCCGATTCACACCACCCCGTGATAATTTTCTCACTCCTACTAGTGAATGTAATGTAACACACACCCATACAATTCGCACCATCCCGTGATGTTTTTCTCACTCCTAATATTGAATGTAATGAAACACAAACCAAACAATGCACACCACCCCGCGATGTTTTTCTCACTCCTACTAGTGAATGTAATGTAACACACACCCATACAATGCGCACCACCCCGCGATGTTTTTCAGAAACCTATCCTACATTGCCACTGCATGTTGCCTGACCTCCAAATGCTGACCACGCTGCGGTACTTTTCTCCATCATACATTGCCACTCACTGCCTATCCTAAATTCAGATGCTCCGATTCACACCACCCCGTGATATTTTTCTCACTCCTACTAGTGAATGTAATGTAACACACACCCATACAATGCGCACCACCCTGCGATGTTTTTCAGAAACCTATCCTACATTGCCACTGCATGTTCCCTGACCTCCCCATGCTGACCACCCCGCGGTGTTTTTCTCCATCCTACATTGCAACTCAATACTTATCCTAATTCAGACCCTCCGATTCACACCACCCCGTGATGTTTTTCTCACTCCTACTAGTGAATGTAATGTAACACACACCCATACAATGCGCACCACCCCGTGATGTTTTTCTCGCTCCTACTAGTGAATGTAAGGTAACACACACCCATACAATGCGCACCACCCCGCGATGTTTTTCAGAAACCTATCCTACATTGCCCCTGCATTATCCCTGACCTCCCCATGCTGACCACTACGTGGTGCTTTTCTCCATCCTACATTGCCACTCACTGCCTATCCTAATTCAGAAACTCTGATTCACACCACCCCGTGATGTTTTTCTCACTCCTACTAGTGAATGTAATGTAACACACACCCATACAATGCGCACCACCCCGCGATGTTTTTCAGTAACCTATCCTACATTGCCACTGCATGTTCCCTGACCTCCCCATGCTGACCACCGCGCGTTGCTTTTCTCCATCCTACATTGCCACTCACTGCCTATCCTAATTCAGACCCTCCGATTCACACCACCCCGTGATGTTTTTCTCACTCCTACTAGTGAATGTAATGTAACACACACCCATACAATGCACACGACCCCGCGATGTTTTTCAGTAACCTATCCTACATTGCCACTGCATGTTTCCTGACCTCCCCATGCTGACCACCACGCGGTGCTTTTCTCTATCCTACATTTCCACTCACTGCCTATCCTAATACAGACCCTCCTTTCACACCACCCCGTAATGTTTTTCTCACTCCTACTAGTGAATGCAATGTAACACACACCCATACAATGCGCACCACCCGTGATGTTTTTCTCACTCCTACTAGTGAATGTAATGTAAAACACACCCATACAATGCGCACCACCCCGCGATGTTTTTCAGAAACCTATCCTACATTGCCACTGCATGTTCCCTGACCTCCCCATGCTGACCACCCCGCGGTGCTTTTCTCGATCCTACATTGCCACTCACTGCCTATCCTAATTCAGACCCTCCGATTCACACCACCCGGTGATGTTTTTCTTACTGCTACTAGTGAATGTCATGTAACACACACCGATACAATGCAAACCACACCGTCATGTTTTTCTCACTCCTACTAGTGAATGTAATGTAACGCACAACTATACAATGCGCACCACCCCGCGATGTTTTTCAGAAAACTATCCTACATTGCAACTGCATGTTACCTGACCTCCCCATGCTTACCACCCCGTGGTGCTTTTCTCCATCCTACATTGCCACTCACTGCCTATCCTAATTCAGACCATCCGATTCACACCACCCCGTGATGTTTTTCTCATTCCTACTAGTGAATGTAATGTAACACACACCCATACAATGCGCACCACCCCGCGATGTTTTTCTCACTCCTACTAGTGAATGTAATGTAACACACACCCATACAATGCGCACCACCCCGCGATGTTTTTCAGAAACCTATCCTACCGTGCCACTGCATGTTCCCTGACCTCCCCATGCTGACCACCCCGCGATGCTTTTCTCCATCCTACATTGCCACTCACTGCCGATCCTAATTCAGACCCTCCGATTCACACCACCTCGTGATGTTTTTCTCACTCCTACTAGTGAATGTAATATAACACACACCCATACAATGCGCACCACCCCGTGCTGTTTTTCTCACTCCTACTAGTGAATGTAATGTAACACACACCCATACAATGCGCACCACCCCGCGATGTTTTTCAGAAAACTATCCTACATTGCCACTGCATGTTCCCTGACCTCCCCATGCTGACCACCCCGCGTTGCTTTTCTCCATCCTACATTGCCACTCACTGCCTATCCTAATTCAGACCGTCCGATTCACACCACCCCGTGATAATTTTCTCACTCCTACTAGTGAATGTAATGTAACACACACCCATACAATTCGCACCATCCCGTGATGTTTTTCTCACTCCTAATATTGAATGTAATGAAACACAAACCAAACAATGCACACCACCCCGCGATGTTTTTCTCACTCCTACTAGTGAATGTAATGTAACACACACCCATACAATGCGCACCACCCCGCGATGTTTTTCAGAAACCTATCCTACATTGCCACTGCATGTTGCCTGACCTCCAAATGCTGACCACGCTGCGGTACTTTTCTCCATCATACATTGCCACTCACTGCCTATCCTAAATTCAGATGCTCCGATTCACACCACCCCGTGATATTTTTCTCACTCCTACTAGTGAATGTAATGTAACACACACCCATACAATGCGCACCACCCTGCGATGTTTTTCAGAAACCTATCCTACATTGCCACTGCATGTTCCCTGACCTCCCCATGCTGACCACCCCGCGGTGTTTTTCTCCATCCTACATTGCAACTCAATACTTATCCTAATTCAGACCCTCCGATTCACACCACCCCGTGATGTTTTTCTCACTCCTACTAGTGAATGTAATGTAACACACACCCATACAATGCGCACCACCCCGTGATGTTTTTCTCGCTCCTACTAGTGAATGTAAGGTAACACACACCCATACAATGCGCACCACCCCGCGATGTTTTTCAGTAACCTATCCTACATTGCCACTGCATGTTCCCTGACCTCCCCATGCTGACCACCGCGCGTTGCTTTTCTCCATCCTACATTGCCACTCACTGCCTATCCTAATTCAGACCCTCCGATTCACACCACCCCGTGATGTTTTTCTCACTCCTACTAGTGAATGTAATGTAACACACACCCATACAATGCACACGACCCCGCGATGTTTTTCAGTAACCTATCCTACATTGCCACTGCATGTTTCCTGACCTCCCCATGCTGACCACCACGCGGTGCTTTTCTCTATCCTACATTTCCACTCACTGCCTATCCTAATACAGACCCTCCTTTCACACCACCCCGTAATGTTTTTCTCACTCCTACTAGTGAATGCAATGTAACACACACCCATACAATGCGCACCACCCGTGATGTTTTTCTCACTCCTACTAGTGAATGTAATGTAAAACACACCCATACAATGCGCACCACCCCGCGATGTTTTTCAGAAACCTATCCTACATTGCCACTGCATGTTCCCTGACCTCCCCATGCTGACCACCCCGCGGTGCTTTTCTCGATCCTACATTGCCACTCACTGCCTATCCTAATTCAGACCCTCCGATTCACACCACCCGGTGATGTTTTTCTTACTGCTACTAGTGAATGTCATGTAACACACACCGATACAATGCAAACCACCCCGTCATGTTTTTCTCACTCCTACTAGTGAATGTAATGTAACGCACAACTATACAATGCGCACCACCCCGCGATGTTTTTCAGAAAACTATCCTACATTGCAACTGCATGTTACCTGACCTCCCCATGCTTACCACCCCGTGGTGCTTTTCTCCATCCTACATTGCCACTCACTGCCTATCCTAATTCAGACCATCCGATTCACACCACCCCGTGATGTTTTTCTCATTCCTACTAGTGAATGTAATGTAACACACACCCATACAATGCGCACCACCCCGCGATGTTTTTCTCACTCCTACTAGTGAATGTAATGTAACACACACCCATACAATGCGCACCACCCCGCGATGTTTTTCAGAAACCTATCCTACCGTGCCACTGCATGTTCCCTGACCTCCCCATGCTGACCACCCCGCGATGCTTTTCTCCATCCTACATTGCCACTCACTGCCGATCCTAATTCAGACCCTCCGATTCACACCACCTCGTGATGTTTTTCTCACTCCTACTAGTGAATGTAATATAACACACACCCATACAATGCGCACCACCCCGTGATGTTTTTCTCACTCCTACTAGTGAATGTAATGTAACACACACCCATACAATGCGCACCACCCCGCGATGTTTTTCAGAAAACTATCCTACATTGCCACTGCATGTTCCCTGACCTCCCCATGCTGACCACCCCGCGTTGCTTTTCTCCATCCTACATTGCCACTCACTGCCTATCCTAATTCAGACCGTCCGATTCACACCACCCCGTGATAATTTTCTCACTCCTACTAGTGAATGTAATGTAACACACACCCATACAATTCGCACCATCCCGTGATGTTTTTCTCACTCCTAATATTGAATGTAATGAAACACAAACCAAACAATGCACACCACCCCGCGATGTTTTTCTCACTCCTACTAGTGAATGTAATGTAACACACACCCATACAATGCGCACCACCCCGCGATGTTTTTCAGAAACCTATCCTACATTGCCACTGCATGTTCCCTGACCTCCAAATGCTGACCACGCTGCGGTACTTTTCTCCATCATACATTGCCACTCACGGCCTATCCTAAATTCAGATGCTCCGATTCACACCACCCCGTGATATTTTTCTCACTCCTACTAGTGAATGTAATGTAACACACACCCATACAATGCGCACCACCCCGCGATGTTTTTCAGAAAACTATCCTACATTGCCACTGCATGTTTCCTGACCTCCCATGCTGACCACCCCGTGGTGCTTTTCTCCATCCTACATTGCCACTCACTGCCTATCCTAATTCAGAAACTCCGATTCACACCATCCCATGATGTTTTTCTCACTCCTACTAGTGAATGTAATATAACACACACCCTTACAATGCGCACCACCCCGCGATGTTTTTCAGAAACCTATCCTACATTGCCACTGCATTATCCCTGACCTCCCCATGCTGACCACCACGTGGTGCTTTTCTCCATCCTACATTGCCAATCACTGCCTATCCTAATTCAGAAACTCCGATTCACACCACCCCGTGATGTTTTTCTCACTCCTACTAGTGAATGTAATGTAACACACACCCATACAATGCGCACCACCCCGTGATGTTTTTCAGAATCCTATCCTACATTGCCACTGCATGTTCCCTGACCTCCCCATGCTGACCACCCCACGGTGCTTTTCTCCCTCCTACATTGCCACTCACTGCCTAACCTAATTCAGACCCTCCGATTCACACCACCCCTTGATGTTTTTCTCACTCCTACAAGTGAATGTAATGTAACACACACCCATACAATGCGCATCACCCCGTGATGTTTTTCTCACTCCTACTAGTGAATGTAATGAACACCCACCCACACAATGCGCACCACCCCGCTATGTTTTTCAGAAACCTATCCTACATTGCCACTGCATGTTCCCTGACCTCCCCATGCTGACCACCCCGCGGTGCTTTTCTCTATCCTACATTGCCACTCACTGCCTATCCGATTTCAGACCTTCCGATTCACACCACCTCGTGATGTTTTTCTCACTCCTACTAGTGAATGTAATGTAACACACACCCATACAATGCGCACCACCCCGCGATGTTTTTCAGAAACCTATCCTACATTGCCACTGCATGTTCCCTGACCTCCCCATGCTGACCACCCCGCGGTGCTTTTCTCGATCCTACATTGCCACTCACTGCCTATCCTAATTCAGACCCTCCGATTCACACCACCCCGTGATGTTTTTCTCACTCCTACTAGTGAATGTAATGTAACACACACCCATACAATGCACACGACCCCGCGATGTTTTTCAGTAACCTATCCTACATTGCCACTGCATGTTTCCTGACCTCCCCATGCTGACCACCACGCGGTGCTTTTCTCTATCCTACATTTCCACTCACTGCCTATCCTAATACAGACCCTCCTTTCACACCACCCCGTAATGTTTTTCTCACTCCTACTAGTGAATGCAATGTAACACACACCCATACAATGCGCACCACCCGTGATGTTTTTCTCACTCCTACTAGTGAATGTAATGTAAAACACACCCATACAATGCGCACCACCCCGCGATGTTTTTCAGAAACCTATCCTACATTGCCACTGCATGTTCCCTGACCCCCCCATGCTGACCACCCCGCGGTGCTTTTCTCGATCCTACATTGCCACTCACTGCCTATCCTAATTCAGACCCTCCGATTCACACCACCCGGTGATGTTTTTCTTACTGCTACTAGTGAATGTCATGTAACACACACCGATACAATGCAAACCACCCCGTGATGTTTTTCTCACTCCTACTAGTGAATGTAATGTAACGCACAACTATACAATGCGCACCACCCCGCGATGTTTTTCAGAAAACTATCCTACATTGCAACTGCATGTTACCTGACCTCCCCATGCTTACCACCCCGTGGTGCTTTTCTCCATCCTACATTGCCACTCACTGCCTATCCTAATTCAGACCATCCGATTCACACCACCCCGTGATGTTTTTCTCATTCCTACTAGTGAATGTAATGTAACACACACCCATACAATGCGCACCACCCCGCGATGTTTTTCTCACTCCTACTAGTGAATGTAATGTAACACACACCCATACAATGCGCACCACCCCGCGATGTTTTTCAGAAACCTATCCTACCGTGCCACTGCATGTTCCCTGACCTCCCCATGCTGACCACCCCGCGATGCTTTTCTCCATCCTACATTGCCACTCACTGCCGATCCTAATTCAGACCCTCCGATTCACACCACCTCGTGATGTTTTTCTCACTCCTACTAGTGAATGTAATATAACACACACCCATACAATGCGCACCACCCCGTGATGTTTTTCTCACTCCTACTAGTGAATGTAATGTAACACACACCCATACAATGCGCACCACCCCGCGATATTTTTCAGAAAACTATCCTACATTGCCACTGCATGTTCCCTGACCTCCCCATGCTGACCACCCCGCGTTGCTTTTCTCCATCCTACATTGCCACTCACTGCCTATCCTAATTCAGACCGTCCGATTCACACCACCCCGTGGTAATTTTCTCACTCCTACTAGTGAATGTAATGTAACACACACCCATACAATTCGCACCATCCCGTGATGTTTTTCTCACTCCTAATATTGAATGTAATGAAACACAAACCAAACAATGCACACCACCCCGCGATGTTTTTCTCACTCCTACTAGTGAATGTAATGTAACACACACCCATACAATGCGCACCACCCCGCGATGTTTTTCAGAAACCTATCCTACATTGCCACTGCATGTTCCCTGACCTCCAAATGCTGACCACGCTGCGGTACTTTTCTCCATCATACATTGCCACTCACGGCCTATCCTAAATTCAGATGCTCCGATTCACACCACCCCGTGATATTTTTCTCACTCCTACTAGTGAATGTAATGTAACACACACCCATACAATGCGCACAACCCCGCGATGTTTTTCAGAAAACTATCCTACATTGCCACTGCATGTTTCCTGACCTCCCCATGCTGACCACCCCGTGGTGCTTTTCTCCATCCTACATTGCCACTCACTGCCTATCCTAATTCAGAAACTCCGATTCACACCATCCCATGATGTTTTTCTCACTCCTACTAGTGAATGTAATATAACACACACCCTTACAATGCGCACCACCCCGCGATGTTTTTCAGAAACCTATCCTACATTGCCACTGCATTATCCCTGACCTCCCCATGCTGACCACCACGTGGTGCTTTTCTCCATCCTACATTGCCAATCACTGCCTATCCTAATTCAGAAACTCCGATTCACACCACCCCGTGATGTTTTTCTCACTCCTACTAGTGAATGTAATGTAACACACACCCATACAATGCGCACCACCCCGTGATGTTTTTCAGAATCCTATCCTACATTGCCACTGCATGTTCCCTGACCTCCCCATGCTGACCACCCCACGGTGCTTTTCTCCCTCCTACATTGCCACTCACTGCCTAACCTAATTCAGACCCTCCGATTCACACCACCCCTTGATGTTTTTCTCACTCCTACAAGTGAATGTAATGTAACACACACCCATACAATGCGCATCACCCCGTGATGTTTTTCTCACTCCTACTAGTGAATGTAATGAACACACACCCACACAATGCGCACCACCCCGCTATGTTTTTCAGAAACCTATCCTACATTGCCACTGCATGTTCCCTGACCTCCCCATGCTGACCACCCCGCGGTGCATTTCTCTATCCTACATTGCCACTCACTGCCTATCCGATTTCAGACCCTCCGATTCACACCACCTCGTGATGTTTTTCTCACTCCTACTAGTGAATGTAATGTAACACACACCCATACAATGCGCACCACCCCGCGATGTTTTTCAGAAACCTATCCTACATTGCCACTGCATGTTCCCTGACCTCCCCATGCTGACCACCCCGCGGTGCTTTTCTCGATCCTACATTGCCACTCACTGCCTATCCAAATTCAGACCCTCCGATTCACACCACCCCGTGATGTTTTTCTCACTCCTGCTAGTGAATGTAATGTAACACACAGCCATACAATGCGCACAACCCCGAAATGTTTTTCAGAAACCTATCCTACATTGCCACTGCATGTTCCTTGACCTCCCCATGCTGACCACCCCGCGGTGCTTTTCTCCATCCTACATTGCCACTCACTGCCTATCCTAATTCAGACCGTCCGATTCACACCACCCCGTGGTAATTTTCTCACTCCTACTAGTGAATGTAATGTAACACACACCCATACAATTCGCACCATCCCGTGATGTTTTTCTCACTCCTAATATTGAATGTAATGAAACACAAACCAAACAATGCACACCACCCCGCGATGTTTTTCTCACTCCTACTAGTGAATGTAATGTAACACACACCCATACAATGCGCACCACCCCGCGATGTTTTTCAGAAACCTATCCTACATTGCCACTGCATGTTCCCTGACCTCCAAATGCTGACCACGCTGCGGTACTTTTCTCCATCATACATTGCCACTCACGGCCTATCCTAAATTCAGATGCTCCGATTCACACCACCCCGTGATATTTTTCTCACTCCTACTAGTGAATGTAATGTAACACACACCCATACAATGCGCACCACCCCGCGATGTTTTTCAGAAAACTATCCTACATTGCCACTGCATGTTTCCTGACCTCCCCATGCTGACCACCCCGTGGTGCTTTTCTCCATCCTACATTGCCACTCACTGCCTATCCTAATTCAGAAACTCCGATTCACACCATCCCATGATGTTTTTCTCACTCCTACTAGTGAATGTAATATAACACACACCCTTACAATGCGCACCACCCCGCGATGTTTTTCAGAAACCTATCCTACATTGCCACTGCATTATCCCTGACCTCCCCATGCTGACCACCACGTGGTGCTTTTCTCCATCCTACATTGCCAATCACTGCCTATCCTAATTCAGAAACTCCGATTCACACCACCCCGTGATGTTTTTCTCACTCCTACTAGTGAATGTAATGTAACACACACCCATACAATGCGCACCACCCCGTGATGTTTTTCAGAATCCTATCCTACATTGCCACTGCATGTTCCCTGACCTCCCCATGCTGACCACCCCACGGTGCTTTTCTCTATCCTACATTGCCACTCACTGCCTATCCGATTTCAGACCCTCCGATTCACACCACCTCGTGATGTTTTTCTCACTCCTACTAGTGAATGTAATGTAACACACACCCATACAATGCGCACCACCCCGCGATGTTTTTCAGAAACCTATCCTACATTGCCACTGCATGTTCCCTGACCTCCCCATGCTGACCACCGCGCGGTGCTTTTCTCCATCCTACATTGCCACTCACTGCCTATCCTAATTCAAACCCTCCGATTCACACCACCACGTGATGTTTTTCTCACTCCTTCTAGTGAATGTAATGTAACACACACCCATACAATGCGCACCACCCCGCGATGTTTTTCAGAAAACTATCCTACATTGCCACTGCATGTTCCCTGACCTCCCCATGCTGACCACCCCGCGTTGCTTTTCTCCATCCTACATTGCCACTCACTGCCTATCCTAATTCAGACCGTCCGATTCACACCACCCCGTGATAATTTTCTCACTCCTACTAGTGAATGTAATGTAACACACACCCATACAATTCGCACCATCCCGTGATGTTTTTCTCACTCCTAATATTGAATGTAATGAAACACAAACCAAACAATGCACACCACCCCGCGATGTTTTTCTCACTCCTACTAGTGAATGTAATGTAACACACACCCATACAATGCGCACCACCCCGCGATGTTTTTCAGAAACCTATCCTACATTGCCACTGCATGTTCCCTGACCTCCAAATGCTGACCACGCTGCGGTACTTTTCTCCATCATACATTGCCACTCACGGCCTATCCTAAATTCAGATGCTCCGATTCACACCACCCCGTGATATTTTTCTCACTCCTACTAGTGAATGTAATGTAACACACACCCATACAATGCGCACCACCCCGCGATGTTTTTCAGAAAACTATCCTACATTGCCACTGCATGTTTCCTGACCTCCCCATGCTGACCACCCCGTGGTGCTTTTCTCCATCCTACATTGCCACTCACTGCCTATCCTAATTCAGAAACTCCGATTCACACCATCCCATGATGTTTTTCTCACTCCTACTAGTGAATGTAATATAACACACACCCTTACAATGCGCACCACCCCGCGATGTTTTTCAGAAACCTATCCTACATTGCCACTGCATTATCCCTGACCTCCCCATGCTGACCACCACGTGGTGCTTTTCTCCATCCTACATTGCCAATCACTGCCTATCCTAATTCAGAAACTCCGATTCACACGACCCCGTGATGTTTTTCTCACTCCTACTAGTGAATGTAATGTAACACACACCCATACAATGCGCACCACCCCGTGATGTTTTTCAGAATCCTATCCTACATTGCCACTGCATGTTCCCTGACCTCCCCATGCTGACCACCCCACGGTGCTTTTCTCCCTCCTACATTGCCACTCACTGCCTAACCTAATTCAGACCCTCCGATTCACACCACCCCTTGATGTTTTTCTCACTCCTACAAGTGAATGTAATGTAACACACACCCATACAATGCGCATCACCCCGTGATGTTTTTCTCACTCCTACTAGTGAATGTAATGAACACCCACCCACACAATGCGCACCACCCCGCTATGTTTTTCAGAAACCTATCCTACATTGCCACTGCATGTTCCCTGACCTCCCCATGCTGACCACCCCGCGGTGCTTTTCTCTATCCTACATTGCCACTCACTGCCTATCCGATTTCAGACCCTCCGATTCACACCACCTCGTGATGTTTTTCTCACTCCTACTAGTGAATGTAATGTAACACACACCCATACAATGCGCACCACCCCGCGATGTTTTTCAGAAACCTATCCTACATTGCCACTGCATGTTCCCTGACCTCCCCATGCTGACCACCCCGCGGTGCTTTTCTCGATCCTACATTGCCACTCACTGCCTATCCTAATTCAGACCCTCCGATTCACACCACCCCGTGATGTTTTTCTCACTCCTACCAGTGAATGTAATGTAACACACACCCATACAATGCACACGACCCCGCGATGTTTTTCAGTAACCTATCCTACATTGCCACTGCATGTTTCCTGACCTCCCCATGCTGACCACCACGCGGTGCTTTTCTCTATCCTACATTTCCACTCACTGCCTATCCTAATACAGACCCTCCTTTCACACCACCCCGTAATGTTTTTCTCACTCCTACTAGTGAATGCAATGTAACACACACCCATACAATGCGCACCACCCGTGATGTTTTTCTCACTCCTACTAGTGAATGTAATGTAAAACACACCCATACAATGCGCACCACCCCGCGATGTTTTTCAGAAACCTATCCTACATTGCCACTGCATGTTCCCTGACCTCCCCATGCTGACCACCCCGCGGTGCTTTTCTCGATCCTACATTGCCACTCACTGCCTATCCTAATTCAGACCCTCCGATTCACACCACCCGGTGATGTTTTTCTTACTGCTACTAGTGAATGTCATGTAACACACACCGATACAATGCAAACCACCCCGTGATGTTTTTCTCACTCCTACTAGTGAATGTAATGTAACGCACAACTATACAATGCGCACCACCCCGCGATGTTTTTCAGAAAACTATCCTACTTTGCAACTGCATGTTACCTGACCTCCCCATGCTTACCACCCCGTGGTGCTTTTCTCCATCATACATTGCCACTCACTGCCTATCCTAATTCAGACCATCCGATTCACACCACCCCGTGATGTTTTTCTCATTCCTACTAGTGAATGTAATGTAACACACACCCATACAATGCGCACCACCCCGCGATGTTTTTCTCACTCCTACTAGTGAATGTAATGTAACACACACCCATACAATGCGCACCACCCCGCGATGTTTTTCAGAAACCTATCCTACCGTGTCACTGCATGTTCCCTGACCTCCCCATGCTGACCACCCCGCGATGCTTTTCTCCATCCTACATTGCCACTCACTGCCGATCCTAATTCAGACACTCCGATTCACACCACCTCGTGATGTTTTTCTCACTCCTACTAGTGAATGTAATATAACACACACCCATACAATGCGCACCACCCCGTGATGTTTTTCTCACTCCTACTAGTGAATGTAATGTAACACACACCCATACAATGCGCACCACCCCGCGATGTTTTTCAGAAAACTATCCTACATTGCCACTGCATGTTCCCTGACCTCCCCATGCTGACCACCCCGCGTTGCTTTTCTCCATCCTACATTGCCACTCACTGCCTATCCTAATTCAGACCGTCCGATTCACACCACCCCGTGGTAATTTTCTCACTCCTACTAGTGAATGTAATGTAAAACACACCCATACAATTCGCACCATCCCGTGATGTTTTTCTCACTCCTAATATTGAATGTAATGAAACACAAACCAAACAATGCACACCACCCCGCGATGTTTTTCTCACTCCTACTAGTGAATGTAATGTAACACACACCCATACAATGCGCACCACCCCGCGATGTTTTTCAGAAACCTATCCTACATTGCCACTGCATGTTCCCTGACCTCCAAATGCTGACCACGCTGCGGTACTTTTCTCCATCATACATTGCCACTCACGGCCTATCCTAAATTCAGATGCTCCGATTCACACCACCCCGTGATATTTTTCTCACTCCTACTAGTGAATGTAATGTAACACACACCCATACAATGCGCACCACCCCGCGATGTTTTTCAGAAAACTATCCTACATTGCCACTGCATGTTTCCTGACCTCCCCATGCTGACCACCCCGTTGTGCTTTTCTCCATCCTACATTGCCACTCACTGCCTATCCTAATTCAGAAACTCCGATTCACACCATCCCATGATGTTTTTCTCACTCCTACTAGTGAATGTAATATAACACACACCCTTACAATGCGCACCACCCCGCGATGCTTTTCAGAAACCTATCCTACATTGCCACTGCATTATCCCTGACCTCCCCATGCTGACCACCACGTGGTGCTTTTCTCCATCCTACATTGCCAATCACTGCCTATCCTAATTCAGAAACTCCGATTCACACCACCCCGTGATGTTTTTCTCACTCCTACTAGTGAATGTAATGTAACACACACCCATACAATGCGCACCACCCCGTGATGTTTTTCAGAATCCTATCCTACATTGCCACTGCATGTTCCCTGACCTCCCCATGCTGACCACCCCACGGTGCTTTTCTCCCTCCTACATTGCCACTCACTGCTTAACCTAATTCAGACCCTCCGATTCACACCACCCCTTGATGTTTTTCTCACTCCTACAAGTGAATGTAATGTAACACACACCCATACAATGCGCATCACCCCGTGATGTTTTTCTCACTCCTACTAGTGAATGTAATGAACACCCACCCACACAATGCGCACCACCCCGCTATGTTTTTCAGAAACCTATCCTACATTGCCACTGCATGTTCCCTGACCTCCCCATGCTGACCACCCCGCGGTGCTTTTCTCTATCCTACAGTGCCACTCACTGCCTATCCGATTTCAGACCCTCCGATTCACACCACCTCGTGATGTTTTTCTCACTCCTACTAGTGAATGTAATGTAACACACACCCATACAATGCGCACCACCCCGCGATGTTTTTCAGAAACCTATCCTACATTGCCACTGCATGTTCCCTGACCTCCCCATGCTGACCACCCCGCGGTGCTTTTCTCGATCCTACATTGCCACTCACTGCCTATCCAAATTCAGACCCTCCGATTCACACCACCCCATGATGTTTTTCTCACTCCTACTAGTGAATGTAATGTAACACACAGCCATACAATGCGCACAACCCCGAGATGTTTTTCAGAAACCTATCCTACATTGCCACTGCATGTTCCTTGACCTCCCCATGCTGACCACCCCGCGGTGCTTTTCTCCATCCTACATTGCCACTCACTGCCTATCCTAATTCAGACCCTCCGATTCACACCACCCCGTGATGTATTTCTCACCCCTACTAGTGAATGTAATGTAACACACACCCATACAATGCGCACCACCCCGTGATGTTTTTCAGAAAACTGTCCTACATTGCCACTGCATGTTCCCTGACGTCCCCTTGCTGACCACCCCGCGGTGCTTTTCTCCATCCTACATTGCCACTCAATGCCTATAGTAATTCAGACCCTCCGATTCACACCACTCCGTGATGTTTTTCTCACTCCTACTAGTGAATGTAATGTAACACAAACCCACACAATGCGCACCACCCCGCGATATTTTTCAGAAACCTATCCTACATTGCCACAGCATGTTCCCTGACCTCCCCATGCTGAACACCCCGCGGTGCTTTTCTCCATCCTACATTGCCACTCACTGCCTATCCTAATTCAGACCCTCTGATTCACACCACCCCGTGATGTTTTTCTCACTCCTACTAGTGAATGTAATGTAACACACACCCATACAATGCGCCCCACACCGTGATGTTTTTCTCACTCCTACTAGTGAATGTAATGTAAAACACACCCATACAATGCGCACCACCCCGCGATGTTTTTTAGAAACCTATCCTACATTGCCACTGCATGTTCCCTGATCTCCCCATGCTGACCAGCCCGTGGTGCTTTTCTCTATCCTACATTGCCACTCACTGCCGATCCTAATTCAGACCCTCCGATTCACACCACCCCGTGATGTTTTTCTCACTCCTACTAGTGAATGTCATGTAACACACACCGATACAATGCGAACCACCCCGTGATGTTTTTCTCACTCCTACTAGTGAATGTAATGTAACGCACACCTATACAATGCGCACCACTCCGCGATGTTTTTCAGAAAACTATCCTACATTGCAAATGCATGTTCCCTGACCTCCCCATGCTGGCCACCCCGCGTTGCTTTTCTCCATCCTAAATTGTCACTCACTGCCTATCCTAATTCAGACCGTCCGATTCACACCACCCCGTGATAATTTTCTCACTCCTACTAGTGAGTGTAATGTAACACACACCCATACAATTCGCACCACCCCGTGATGTTTTTCTCACTCCTAATAGTGAATGTAATGAAACACAACCCAAACAATGCACACCACCCCGCGATGTTTTTCTCACTCCTACTAGTGAATGTAATGTAACACACACCCATACAATGCGCACCACAACGCGATGTTTTTCAGAAACCTATCCAACATTGCCACTGCATGTTCCCTGACCTCCAAATGCTGACCACGCTACGGTATTTTTCTCCATCATACATTGCCACTCACTGACTATCCTAAATTCAGATGCTCCGATTCACACCACCCCGTGATATTTTTCTCACTCCTACTAGTGAATGTAATGTAACACACACCCATACAATGCAAACCACCCCGCGATGTTTTTCAGAAACCTATCCTACATTGCCACTGCATGTTCCCTCACCTCCCCATGCTGACCACCCCGCGGTGCTTTTCTCCTTCCTACATTGCAACTCAATACCTATCCTAATTCAGACCCTCCGATTCACACCACCCCGTGATGTTTTTCTCACTCCTACTAGTGAATGTAATGTAACACACACCCATACAATGCGCACCACCCCGTGATGTTTTTCTCACTCCTACTAGTGAATGTAATGTAACACACACCCATACAAGGCGCACCACCCCGCGATGTTTTTCAGAAAACTATCCTACATTGCCACTGCATGTTCCCTGACCTCCCCATGCTGACCACCCCGCGGTGCTTTTCTCCATCCTACATTGCCACTCACTGCCTATCCTAATTCAGTCCGTCCGATTCACACCACCCCGTGATATTTTTCTCACTCCTACTAGTGAATGTAATGTAACACACACCCATACAATTCGCACCACCCCGTGATGTTTTTCTCACTCCTACTAGTGAATGTAATGAAACACAACCCAAACAATGCACACCACCCCGCGATGTTTTTCTCACTCCTACTAGTGAATGTAATGTAACACACACCCATAAAATGCGCACCACCCCGCGATGTTTTTCAGAAACCTATCCTACATTGCCACTGCATGTTCCCTGACCTCCCCATGCTGCCCACGCTGCGGTACTTTTATCCATCCTAAATTGCCACTCACTGCCTATCCTAAATTCAGATGCTCCGATTCACACCACCCCGTGATATTTTTCTCACTCCTACTAGTGAATGTAATGTAACACACACCCATACAATGCGCACCACCCCGTGATATTTTTCAGAGTCCTATCCTACATTGCCACTACATATTCCCTGACCTCCCCATGCTGACCACCCCGCGGTGCTTTTCTCCATCATACATTGCCACTCACTGCCTATCCTAATTCAGACCCTCCGATTCACACCACCCTGTGATGTTTTTCTCACTCCTACTAGTGAATGTAATGTAACACACACCCATACATTGCGAACCACACCGTGATGTTTTTCTCACTCCTACTAGTGAATGTAATGTAACACACACCCATACAATGCGAACCAGCCCGCGATGTTTTTCAGAAACCTATCCTACCTTGCCACTGCATGTTCCCTGACCTCCCCATGCTGACCACACCGCGGTGCTTTCCTCCATCCTACATTGTCACTCACTGCCTATCCTATTTCAGACCCTCCGATTCACACCACCCCATGATGTTTTTCTCACTCCTACTAGTGAATGTAATGTAAAACACACCGATACAATGCGCACCACCCCGTGATGTTTTTCTCACTCCTACTAGTGAATGTAATGTAACACACACGCATACAATCCGCACCACCCCGTAATGTTTTTCTCACTCCTACTAGTGAATGTAATGTAACACACACCCACACAATGCGCACCACCCCGCGATGTTTTTCAGAAACCTATCCTACATTGCCACTGCATGTTCCCTGACTTCCCCATGCTGACCACCCTGTGGTGTTTTTCTCCATCCAACATTGCCTGTCACTGCCTATTCTGATTCAGACCCTCCGATTCACACCACCCCGTGATGTTTTTCTCACTCCTACTAGTGAATGTAATGTAACACACACCCATACAATGCGCACCACCCCGCGATGTTTTTCAGAAACCTATCCTACATTGCCACTGCATGTTCCCTGACTTCCCCATGCTGACCACCCCGCGATGCTTTTCTCCATCCTACATTGCCACTCACTGCCTATCCTAATTCAGACCCTCCGATTCACAGCACCCCGTGATGTTTTTCTCACTCCTACTAGCGAATGTAATGTAACACACACCCATACAATGCACACCACCCCGTGATGTTTTTCTCACTCCTAATAGTGAATGTAATGTAACACACACCCATACAATGCGCACCACCACGCGATGTTTTTCTCACTCCTACTAGTGAATGTAATGTAACACACACCCATACAATGCGCACTACCCCGTTATGTTTTTCTCACTCCTACTAGTGAATGTAAGGTAACACACACCCATACAATGCGCACCACCCCGCAATGTTTTTCAGAAACCTATCCTACATTGCCACTACATGTTCCCTGACCTCCCCATGCTGACCACCACGTGGTGCTTTTCTCCATCCTACATTGCCACTCACTGCCTATCCTAATTCAGACACTCCGATTCACACCACCCCGTGATGTTTTTCTCACTCCTACTAGTGAATGTCATGTAACACACACCCATAAAATGCGCTCCACCCCGTGATGTTTTTCTCACTCCTACTAGTGAATATAATGTAACACACACCCGTACAATGCGCACCACCCCGCGATGTTTTTCAGAAACCTATCCAACATTGCCACTGCTTGTTCCCTGACCTCCCCATGCTGACGACCCCGCGGTGCTTTTCTCCATCCTACATTGCCACTCACTGCCTATCCTAATTCAGACCCTCTGATTCACACCCCCCGGGATGTTTTTCTCACTCATACTAGTGAATGTAATGTAACACACACCCATACAATGCACACCACCCCGTGATGATTTTCTCAATCCTACTAGTGAATGTAATGTAACACACACCCATACAATGCGCACCACCCCGTGATGTTTTTCTCAATCCTACTAGTGAATGTAATGTAACACAAACCCATACAATGTGCACCACCCCGCGATGTTTTTCAGAAACCTATCCTACATTGCCACTGCATGTTCCCTGACCTCCCCATACTGACCACCCCGCGGTGCTTTTCTCCATCCTACATTGCCACTCACTGCCTATCCTAATTCAGACCCTCTGATTCACACCATCCCGTGATGTTTTTCTCACTCCTACTAGTGAATGTAATGTAACACACACCCATACAATGCGCCCCACCCCGTGATGTTTTTCTCACTCCTCATAGTGAATGTAATGTAACACACAACCATACAATCCGCACCACCCCGTGATGTTTTTCTCACTCCTACTAGTTAATGTAATGTAACACACACCCATACAATGCGCACCACCCCGCGATGTTTTTCAGAAACCTATCCTACATTGCCACTGCATGTTCCCTGAGCTCCCCATGCTGACCACCCCGCATGGCTTTTCTCCATCCTACATTGCCACTCACTGCCTATCCTAATTCAGAAACTCCGATTCACACCACCCCGTGATGTTTTTCTCACTCCTACTAGTGAATGTAATGTAACACAAACCCACACAATGCGCACCACCCCGTGACGTTTTTCAGAAAACTATCCTACATTGCCACTGCATGTTCCCTGACCTCCCCATGCTGACAACCCCGCGGTGCTTTTCTCCATCCTACATTGCCACTCACTGCCTCTCCTAATTCAGACACTCGGATTCACCCCACCCCGTGATGTTTTTCTCTCTCCTACTAGTGAATGTAATGTAACACACACCCATACAATGCGCACCACCCCGCGATGTTTTTCAGAAACCTATCCTACATTGCCACTGCATGTTCCCTGACTTCCCCATGCTGACCACCCCGCGGTGATTTTCTGCATTCTACATTGCCACTCACTGCCTATCCTAATTCAGACCCTCCGATTCACACCACCCCGTGATGTTTTTCTCACTCCTACTAGTGAATGTAATGTAACACACACCCATACAATGCGCACCACCCCGCAATATTTTTCAGAAACCTATCCTACATTGCCACTGCATGTTCCCTGACCTCCCCATGCTGACCACCCCGCGGTGCTTTTCTCCATCCTACATTGCCACTCACTGCTTAACCTAATTCAGAACCTCCGATTCTCACCACCCCGTGATGTTTTTCTCACTCCTACTATTGAATGTTATGTAACACACACCCATACAATACGCACCACCCCGTGATGTTTTTCTTACTCCTACTAGTGAATGTAATGTAACACACACCCATACAATGCGCACCACCCTGTGATGTTTTTCTCACTCCTACTAGTGAATGTAATGTAACACACACCCATACAATGCGCACCACCCCGCAATGTTTTTCAGAAACCTATCCTACATAGCCACTGCCTGTTCCCTGAACTCCCATTGCTGACGACCCCGAGGTGCTTTTCTCCATCCTACATTGTCACTCACTGCCATTCCTAATTCAGACCCTCTGATTCACACCACGCTGTGATGTTTTTCTAACTCCTACTAGTGAATGTCATGTAACACACACCCATAAAATGCGCTCCACCCCGTGATATTTTTCTCACTCCTACTAGTGAATATAATGTAACACACACCCATACAATGCGAACCACCCCGCGATGTTTTTCAGAAACCTATCCTACATTGCCACTGCATGTTCCCTGACCTCCACATGCTGACCACCCCGCGGTGCTTTTCTCCATCCTACATTGCCACTCACTCCCTATCCTAATTCAGACCCTCCGATTCACACCACCACGTGATGTTTTTCTCACTCCTACTAGTGAATGTAATGTAACACACACCCATACAATGCGCACCACCCCGTGATGTTTTTCTCACTCCTACTAGTGAATGTAATGTAACACACACCCATACAATGCGCACCACACTGCGATGTTTTTCAGAAACCTATCCTACATTGCCACTGCATGTTCCCTGACCTCCCCATGCTGACCACTCTGTGGTGCTTTTCTCCATCCTACATTGCCACTCACTGCCTATCCTAATTCAGACCCTCCAATTCACTCCACCCCGTGTTGTTTTTCTCACTCCTACTAGTGAATGTAATGTAACACACATCCATGCAATGCGCACCACCCCGCGATGATTTTCTCACTCCTACTAGAGAATGAAATGTAACACACACGCATACAATGCGCACCACACTGCGATGTTTTTCAGAAACCTATCCTACATTGCCACTGCATGTTCCGTGACCTCCCCATGCTGACCACCCCGCGGTGCTTTTCTCCATCCTACATTGCCACTCACTGCCTATCCTAATTCAGACCCTCCTATTCACACCAACCCGTGATGTATTTCTCACTCCTACTAGTGAATGTAATGTAACACAAACCCATACAATGCGCACCACCCCGTGATGTTTTTCACACTCCTACTAGTGAATGTAATGTAACACAAACCCATACAATGCGCACCACCCCGCGATGTTTTTCAGAAACCTATCCTACATTGCCAATGCATGTTCCCTGACCTCCCGATGCTGACCACCCTGCGGTGCTTTTCTCCATCCTACATTGCCCCTCACTGCCTATCCTAATGCAGACCCTCCGATTCACACCACCGCGTGATGTTTTTCTCACTCTTACTAGTGAATGTAACGTAACACACACCCATATAATGCGCACCACCCCGTGATGTTTTGCTCACTAATACTAGTGAATGTAAGGTAATACACACCCATACAATGCGCACCACCACGAAATGTTTTTCAGAAACCTATCCTACATTGCCACTGCCTGTTTCCTGACTTCCACATGCTGACCACCACGTGGTGCTTTTCTCCATCCTACATTGCCACTCAATGCCTATCCTAATTCAGACCCTCCGATTCACACCACCCCGTGATATTTTTCTCACTCCTACTAGTGAATGTAATGTAACACACACCCATACAATGCGCACCACCCCATGATGTTTTTCAGAATCCTATCCTACATTGCCATTGCATGTTCCCTGACCTCCCCATGCTGACCACCCCGCGGTGCTTTTCTCCCTCCTACATTGCCACTCACTGCCTATCCTAATTCAGGCCCTCCGATTCACACCACCCCGTGATGTTTTTCTCACTCCTACTAGTGAATGTAATGTAACACACACCCATACAATGCTCACCACCCCGTGATGTTTTTATCACTCCTACTAGTGAATGCAATGTAACACACACCCATACAATGCGCAGCACCCCATGATGTTTTTCAGAAAACTATCCTACATTGCCACTGCATGTTCCCTGACTTCCCCATGCTGACCAGCCCGCGGTGCATTTCTCCATCGTACATTGCCACTCAATGCCTATCCTAATTCAGCCCCTCCGATTCACACCAACTCGTGATTTTTTTCTCACTCCTACTAGTGAATGTAATGTAACACACACCCATACAATGCGCACCACCCCGCGATGTTTTTCAGAAACCTATCCTACATTGCCACTGCATGTTCCCTGACCTCCCCATGCTGACCACCTCGTGGTGCTTTTCTCGATCCTACATTGCCACTCACTGCCTATCCTAATTCAGACCCTCCGATTCACACCACCCCGTGATGTATTTCTCACTCCTACTAGTGAATGTAATGTAACACGCACCCATACAATGCGCACAACCCCGAGATGTTTTTCAGAAACCTATCCTACATTGCCACTGCATGTTCCCTGACCTCCACATGCTGACCACCGCGCGGTGCTTTTCTCCATCCTACATTCCCACTCACTCCCTATCCTAATTCAGACCCTCCGATTCACACCACCACGTGATGTTTTTCTCACTCCTACTAGTGAATGTAATGTAACACACACCCATACAATGCGCACCACCCCGTGATGTTTTTCTCACTCCTACTAGTGAATGTAATGTAACACACACCCATACAATGCGCACCACACTGCGATGTTTTTCAGAAACCTATCCTACATTGCCACTGCATGTTCCCTGACCTCCCCATGCTGACAACTCCGTGGTGCTTTTCTCCATCCTACATTGCCACTCACTGCCTATCCTAATTCAGACCCTCCAATTCACTCCACCCCGTGATGTTTTTCTCACTCCTACTAGTGAATGTAATGTAACACACATCCATACAATGCGCACCACCCCGCGATGATTTTCTCACTCCTACTAGAGAATGTAATGTAACACACACGCATACAATGCGCACCACACTGCGATGTTTTTCAGAAACCTATCCTACATTGCCACTGCATGTTCCGTGACCTCCCCATGTTGACCACCCCGCGGTGCTTTTCTCCATCCTACATTGCCACTCACTGCCTATCCTAATTCAGACCCTCCTATTCACACCAACCCGTGATGTATTTCTCACTCCTACTAGTGAATGTAATGTAACACACACCCATACAATGCGCACCACCCCGTGATGTTTTTCTCACTCCTACTAGTGAATGTAATGTAACACACACCCATACAATGCGCACCACCCCGCGATGTTTTTCAGAAACCTATCCTACATTGCCAATGCATGTTCCCTGACCTCCCGATGCTGACCACACTGCGGTGCTTTTCTCCATCCTACATTGCCCCTCACTGCCTATCCTAATTCAGACCCTCCGATTCACACCACCGCGTGATGTTTTTCTCACTCTTACTAGTGAATGTAACGTAACACACACCCATATAATGCGCACCACCCCGTGATGTTTTGCTCACTAATACTAGTGAATGTAATGTAACGCACACCCATACAATGCGCACCACCCCGCGTTGTTTTTCAGAAACCTATCCTACATTGCCACTGCATGTTCCCTGACCTCCCCATGCTGACCACCCCGCGGTGCTTTTCTCCATCCTATATTGCCACTCACTGCCTCTCCTAATTCAGACCCTCCGATTCACACCACCCCGTGATGTTTTTCTCACTCCTACTAATGAATGTAATGTAACACACACCCATACAATGCACACCACCCCGCGATGTTTTTCTCACTCCTACTAGTGAATGTAATGTAACACACACCCATACAATGCGCACTACCCCGTGATGTTTTTCTCACTCCTACTAGTGAATGTAAGGTAACACACACCCATACAATGCGCACCACCACGCAATGTTTTTCAGAAACCTATCCTACATTGCCACTGCATGTTCCCTGACCTCCCCATGCTGACCACCACGTGGTGCTTTTCTCCATCCTACATTGCCACTCACTGCCTATCCTAATTCAGACCCTCCGATTCACACCACCCCGTGATATTTTTCTCACTCCTACTAGTGAATGTAATGTAACACACACCCATACAATGCGCACCACCCCATGATGTTTTTCAGAATCCTATCCTACATTGCCACTGCATGTTCCCTGACCTCCCCATGCTGACCACCCCGCGGTGCTTTTCTCCCTCCTACATTGCCACTCACTGCCTATCCTAAATCAGACCCTCCGATTCACACCATCCCGTGATGTTTTTCTCACTCCTACTAGTGAATGTAATGTAACACACACCCATACAATGCGCACCACCCCGTGATGTTTTTATCACTCCTACTAGTGAATGCAATGTAACACACACCCATACAATGCGCACCACCCCGTGATGTTTTTCAGAAAACTATCCTACATTGCCACTGCATGTTCCCTGACTTCCCCATGCTGACCAGCCCGCGTTGCATTTCTCCATCGTACATTGCCACTCACTGCCTATCCTAATTCAGACCCTCCGATTCACACCAACTCGTGATGATTTTCTCACTCCTACTAGTGAATGTAATGTAACACACACCCATACAATGCGCACCACCCCGCGATGTTTTTCAGAAACCTATCCTACATTGCCACTGCATGTTCCCTGACCTCCCCATGCTGACCACCCCGCGGTGCTTTTCTCGATCCTACATTGCCACTCACTGCCTATCCTAATTCAGACCCTCCGATTCACACCACCCTGTGATGTTTTTCTCACTCCTACTAGTAAATGTAATGTAACACAAACCCACACAATGCGCACCACCCCGTGACGTTTTTCAGAAAACTATCCTACATTGCCACTGCACGTTCCCTGACCTCCCCATGCTGACCACCCCGCGGTGCTTTTCTCCATCGTACATTGCCACTCACTGCCTCTCCTAATTCAGACACTCGGATTCACCCCACCCCGTGATGTTTTTCTCACTCCTACTAGTGAATGTAATGTAACACACACCCATACAATGCGCACCACCCCGCGATGTTTTTCAGAAACCTATCCTACATTGCCACTGCATGTTCCCTGACTTCCCCATGCTGACCACCCCGCGGTGATTTTCTGCATTCTACATTGCCACTCACTGCCTATCCTAATTCAGACCCTCCGATTCACACCACCCCGTGATGTTTTTCTCACTCCTACTAGTGAATGTAATGTAACACACACCCATACAATGCGCACCACCCCGCAATAATTTTCAGAAACCTATCCTACATTGCCACTGCATGTTCCCTGACCTCCCCATGCTGACCACCCCGCGGTGGTTTTCTCCATCCTACATTGCCACTCACTGCTTAACCTAATTCAGAACCTCCGATTCTCACCACCCCGTGATGTTTTTCTCACTCCTACTATTGAATGTTATGTAACACACACCCATACAATACGCACCACCCCGTGATGTTTTTCTTACTCCTACTAGTGAATGTAATGTAACACACACCCATACAATGCGCACCACCCTGTGATGTTTTTCTCACTCCTACTAGTGAATGTAATGTAACACACACCCATACAATGCGCACCACCCCGCAATGTTTTTCAGTAACCTATCCTACATAGCCACTGCCTGTTCCCTGAACTCCCATTGCTGACGACCCCGAGGTGCTTTTCTCCATCCTACATTGTCACTCACTGCCATTCCTAATTCAAACCCTCTGATTCACACCACGCTGTGATGTTTTTCTAACTCCTACTAGTGAATGTCATGTAACACACACCCATAAAATGCGCTTCACCCCGTGATATTTTTCTCACTCCTACTAGTGAATATAATGTAACACACACCCATACAATGCGAACCACCCCGCGATGTTTTTCAGAAACCTATCCTACATTGCCACTGCATGTTCCCTGACCTCCACATGCTGACCACCCCGCGGTGCTTTTCTCCATCCTACATTGCCACTCACTCCCTATCCTAATTCAGACCCTCCGATTCACACCACCACGTGATGTTTTTCTCACTCCTACTAGTGAATGTAATGTAACACACACCCATACAATGCGCACCACCCCGTGATGTTTTTCTCACTCCTACTAGTGAATGTAATGTAACACACACCCATACAATGCGCACCACACTGCGATGTTTTTCAGAAACCTATCCTACTTTGCCACTGCATGTTCCCTGACCTCCCCATGCTGACCACTCTGTGGTGCTTTTCTCCATCCTACATTGCCACTCACTGCCTATCCTAATTCAGACCCTCCAATTCACTCCACCCCGTGATGTTTTTCTCACTCCTACTAGTGAATGTAATGTAACACACATCCATGCAATGCGCACCACCCCGCGATGATTTTCTCACTCCTACTAGAGAATGAAATGTAACACACACGCATACAATGCGCACCACACTGCGATGTTTTTCAGAAACCTATCCTACATTGCCACTGCATGTTCCGTGACCTCCCCATGCTGACCACCCCGCGGTGCTTTTCTCCATCCTACATTGCCACTCACTGCCTATCCTAATTCAGACCCTCCTATTCACACCAACCCGTGATGTATTTCTCACTCCTACTAGTGAATGTAATGTAATACAAACCCATACAATGCGCACCACCCCGTGATGTTTTTCACACTCCTACTAGTGAATGTAATGTAACACAAACCCATACAATGCGCACCACCCCGCGATGTTTTTCAGAAACCTATCCTACATTGCCAATGCATGTTCCCTGACCTCCCGATGCTGACCACCCTGCGGTGCTTTTCTCCATCCTACATTGCCCCTCACTGCCTATCCTAATGCAGACCCTCCGATTCACACCACCGCGTGATGTTTTTCTCACTCTTACTAGTGAATGTAACGTAACACACACCCATATAATGCGCACCACCCCGTGATGTTTTGCTCACTAATACTAGTGAATGTAAGGTAATACACACCCATACAATGCGCACCACCACGCAATGTTTTTCAGAAACCTATCCTACATTGCCACTGCCTGTTTCCTGACCTCCCCATGCTGACCACCACGTGGTGCTTTTCTCCATCCTACATTGCCACTCACTGCCTATCCTAATTCAGACCCTCCGATTCACACCACCCCGTGATATTTTTCTCACTCCTACTAGTGAATGTAATGTAACACACACCCATACAATGCGCACCACCCCATGATGTTTTTCAGAATCCTATCCTACATTGCCATTGCATGTTCCCTGACCTCCCCATGCTGACCACCCCGCGGTGCTTTTCTCCCTCCTACATTGCCACTCACTGCCTATCCTAATTCAGGCCCTCCGATTCACACCACCCCGTGATGTTTTTCTCACTCCTACTAGTGAATGTAATGTAACACACACCCATACAATGCTCACCACCCCGTGATGTTTTTATCACTCCTACTAGTGAATGCAATGTAACACACACCCATACAATGCGCAGCACCCCATGATGTTTTTCAGAAAACTATCCTACATTGCCACTGCATGTTCCCTGACTTCCCCATGCTGACCAGCCCGCGGTGCATTTCTCCATCGTACATTGCCACTCACTGCCTATTCTAATTCAGCCCCTCCGATTCACACCAACTCGTGATTTTTTTCTCACTCCTACTAGTGAATGTAATGTAACACACACCCATACAATGCGCACCACCCCGCGATGTTTTTCAGAAACCTATCCTACATTGCCACTGCATGTTCCCTGACCTCCCCATGCTGACCACCTCGCGGTGCTTTTCTCGATCCTACATTGCCACTCACTGCCTATCCTAATTCAGACCCTCCGATTCACACCACCCCGTGATGTATTTCTCACTCCTACTAGTGAATGTAATGTAACACGCACCCATACAATGCGCACAACCCCGAGATGTTTTTCAGAAACCTATCCTACATTGCCACTGCATGTTCCTTGACCTCCACATGCTGACCACCGTGCGGTGCTTTTCTCCATCCTACATTGCCACTCACTCCCTATCCTAATTCAGACCCTCCGATTCACACCACCACGTGATGTTTTTCTCACTCCTACTAGTGAATGTAATGTAACACACACCCATACAATGCGCACCACCCCGTGATGTTTTTCTCACTCCTACTAGTGAATGTAATGTAACACACACCCATACAATGCGCACCACACTGCGATGTTTTTCAGAAACCTATCCTACATTGCCACTGCATGTTCCCTGACCTCCCCATGCTGACAACTCCGTGGTGCTTTTCTCCATCCTACATTGCCACTCACTGCCTATCCTAATTCAGACCCTCCAATTCACTCCACCCCGTGATGTTTTTCTCACTCCTACTAGTGAATGTAATGTAACACACATCCATACAATGCGCACCACCCCGCGATGATTTTCTCACTCCTACTAGAGAATGTAATGTAACACACACGCATACAATGCGCACCACACTGCGATGTTTTTCAGAAACCTATCCTACATTGCCACTGCATGTTCCGTGACCTCCCCATGTTGACCACCCCGCGGTGCTTTTCTCCATCCTACATTGCCACTCACTGCCTATCCTAATTCAGACCCTCCTATTCACACCAACCCGTGATGTATTTCTCACTCCTACTAGTGAATGTAATGTAACACACACCCATACGATGCGCACCACCCCGTGATGTTTTTCTCACTCCTACTAGTGAATGTAATGTAACACACACCCATACAATGCGCACCACCCCGCGATGTTTTTCAGAAACCTATCCTACATTGCCAATGCATGTTCCCTGACCTCCCGATGCTGACCACCCTGCGGTGCTTTTCTCCATCCTACATTGCCCCTCACTGCCTATCCTAATTCAGACCCTCCGATTCACACCACCGCGTGATGTTTTTCTCACTCTTACTAGTGAATGTAACGTAACACACACCCATATAATGCGCACCACCCCGTGATGTTTTGCTCACTAATACTAGTGAATGTAATGTAACACACACCCATACAATGCGCACCACCCCGCGTTGTTTTTCAGAAACCTATCCTACATTGCCACTGCATGTTCCCTGACCTCCCCATGCTGACCACCCCGCGGTGCTTTTCTCCATCCTATATTGCCACTCACTGCCTCTCCTAATTCAGACCCTCCGATTCACACCACCCCGTGATGTATTTCTCACTCCTACTAATGAATGTAATGTAACACACACCCATACAATGCGCACCACCCCGCGATGTTTTTCTCACTCCTACTAGTGAATGTAATGTAACACACACCCATACAATGCGCCCTACCCCATGATGTTTTTCTCACTCCTACTAGTGAATGTAAGGTAACACACACCCATACAATGCGCACCACCACGCAATGTTTTTCAGAAACCTATCCTACATTGCCACTGCATGTTCCCTGACCTCCCCATGCTGACCACCACGTGGTGCTTTTCTCCATCCTACATTGCAACTCACTGCCTATCCTAATTCAGACCCTCCGATTCATACCACCCCGTGATATTTTTCTCACTCCTACTAGTGAATGTAATGTAACACACACCCATACAATGCGCACCACCCCATGATGTTTTTCAGAATCCTATCCTACATTGCCACTGCATGTTCCCTGACCTCCCCATGCTGACCACCCCGCGGTGCTTTTCTCCCTCCTACATTGCCACTCACTGCCTATCCTAATTCAGACCCTCCGATTCACACCACCCCGTGATGTTTTTCTCACTCCTACTAGTGAATGTAATGTAACACACACCCATACAATGCGCACCACCCCGTGATGTTTTTATCACTCCTACTAGTGAATGCAATGTAACACACACCCATACAATGCGCACCACCCCGTGATGTTTTTCAGAAAACTATCCTACATTGCCACTGCATGTTCCCTGACTTCCCCATGCTGACCAGCCCGCGTTGCATTTCTCCATCGTACATTGCCACTCACTGCCTATCCTAATTCAGACCCTCCGATTCACACCAACTCGTGATGATTTTCTCACTCCTACTAGTGAATGTAATGTAACACACACCCATACAATGCGCACCACCCCGCGATGTTTTTCAGAAACCTATCCTACATTGCCACTGCATGTTCCCTGACCTCCCCATGCTGACCACCCCGCGGTGCTTTTCTCGATCCTACATTGCCACTCACTGCCTATCCTAATTCAGACCCTCCGATTCACACCACCCTGTGATGTTTTTCTCACTCCTACTAGTGAATGTAATGTAACACGCACCCATACAATGCGCACAACCCCGAGATGTTTTTCAGAAACCTATCCTACATTGCCACTGCATGTTCCCTGACCTCCCCATGCTGACCAACCCGCGGTGCTTTTCTCCATCCTACATTGCCACTCACTGCCTATCCTAATTCAGACCCTCCGATTCACAACGCCCCGTGATGTTTTTCTCACTCCTACTAGTGAATGTAATGTAACACACACCCATACAATGCGCACCACCCCGCGATGTTTTTCAGAAACCTATCCTACATTGCCACTGCATGTTCCCTGACCTGCCCATGCTGACCACCCCGCGGTGCTTTTCTCCATCCTACATTGCCACTCAATGCCTATCCTAATTCAGACCCTCCGATTCACACCACTCCGTGATGTTTTTCTCACTCCTACTAGTGAATGTAATGTAACACACACCCACACAATGCGCACCACCCCGCGATGTTTTTCAGAAACCTATCCTACATTGCCACTGCATGTTCCCTGACCTCCCCATGCTGAACACCCCGCTGTGCTTTTCTCCATCCTACATTGCCACTCACTGCCTATCCTAATTGAGACCCTCCGATTCACACCACCCCGTGATGTTTTTCTCACTTCTACTAGTGAATGTAATGTAACACACACCCATACAATGCGCCCCACCCCGTGATGTTTTTCTCACTCCTACTAGTGAATGTAACGTAAAACACACCCATACAATGTGCACCACCCCGCGATGTTTTTCAGAAACCTATCCTACATTGCCACTGCATGTTCCCTGATCTCCCCATGCTGACCACCCCGTGGTGCTTTTCTCTATCCTACATTGCCACTCACTGCCGATCCTAATTCTGACCCTCCGATTCACACCACCCCGTGATGTTTTTCTCACTCCTACTAGTGAATGTCATGTAACACACACCGATACAATGCGAACCACCCCGTGATGTTTTTCTCACTCCTACTAGTGAATGTAATGTAACGCACACCTATACAATGCGCACCACACCGCGATGTTTTTCAGAAAACTATCCTACCGTGCCACTGCATGGTCCCTGACCTCCCCATGCTGACCACAACGCGGTGCTTTTCTCCATCCGAAATTGCCACTCACTGCCGATCCTAATTCAGACCCTCCGATTCACACCACCTCGTGATGTTTTTCTCACTTCTACTAGTGAATGTAATGTAACACACACCCATACAATGCGCACCACCCCGCGATATTTTTCAGAAACCTATCCTACATTGCCACTGCATGCTCCCTGACCTCCCCATGCTGACCCCCCCGCGGTGCTTTTCTCCATCCTACATTGCCACTCACTGCCTATCCTAATTCAGACCCCGATTCACACCACCCCGTAATGTTTTTCTCACTCCTACTAGTGAATGTAATGTAACACACACCCATACAATGCGCACCACCCCGTGATGTTTTTCTCACTCCTACTAGTGAATGTAATGAACACACACCCACACAATGCGCACCAACCCGCGATTTTTTTCAGAAACCTATCCTACATTGCCACTGCATGTTCCCTGACCTCCCCATGCTGACCACCCCGCGGTGCTTTTCTCCATCCTACATTGCCACTCACTGCCTATCCTAATTCAGACCCTCTGATTCACACCACCCCGTGATGTTTTTCTCACTCCTACTAGTGAATGTAATGTAACACACACCCATACAATGCGCACCACCCCGTGATGTTTTACTCACTCCTACTAGTGAATGTAATGTAACACACACCCATACAATGTGCACCACCACGTGATGTTTTTCTCACTCCTACTAGTGAATGTAATGTAACACACACCCATAAAATGTACACCACACAGCGATGTTTTTCAGAAACCTATCCTACATTGCCACTGCATGTTCCCTGTACTCCCCATGCTGACCACACCGCGGTGCTTTTCTCCATCCTACATTGCCACTCACTGCCTATCCTAATTCAGACCCTCCGATTCACACCACCCCGTGATGTTTTTCTCACTCCTACTAGCGAATGTAATGTAACACACACCCATACAATGTGCACCACCCCGCGATGTTTTTCAGAAACCTATCCTATATTGCCACTGCATGTTCCCTGACCTCCCCATGCTGACCACACCGTGGTGCTTTTCTCCATCCTACATTGCAACTCGCTGCGTATCCTAATTCAGATGCTCCGATTCACACCACCCCGTGATATTTTTCTCACTCCTACTAGTGAATGTAATTTAACACACACCCATACAATGCTCAGCACCCCGTGCTGTTTTTCTCAATCCTACTAGTGAATGTAATGTAACACACACCCATACAGTGTGCACCACCACGTGATGTTTTTCTCACTCGTACTAGTGAATGTAATGTAACACACACCCATACAATGTACACCACACGGCGATGTTTTTCAGAAACCTATCCTACATTGCCACTGCATGTTCCCTCACCTCCCCATGCTGACCACCCTGCGATGCTTTTCTCTATCCTACATTGCCACTCACTACCTATCCTATTTCAGACCCTCCGATTCACACCACCCCGTGAAGTTTTTCTCACTCCTACTAATGAATGTAATGTAACACACACCCATACAATGCGAACCACCTCGTGATGTTTTTCTCACTCCTACTAGTGAATGTAATGTAACACACACCCATACAATGCGCACCACCCTGCGATGTTTATCAGAAACCTATCCTACTTTGCCACTGCATGTTCCCTGAACTCCCCATGCTGACCACAACGCGGAGCTTTTTTCCATCCTACATTGCCACTCACTGCCTATCCTAATTCAAACCCTCCGATTCACACCACTCCATGATGTTTTTCTCACTCCTACAAGGGAATGTAATGTAACACACACCCATACAATGCGCACCAACCCATGATGTTTTTCTCACTCCTACTAGTGAATGTAATGTAACACACACCCATACAATGCGCACCACCCCGCGATGTTTTTCAGAAACCTATCCTACATTGCCACTGCATTATCCGTGACCTCCCCATGCTGACCACCACGTGGTGCTTTTCTCCATCCTACATTGCCACTCACTGCCTATCCTAATTCAGAAACTCCGATTCACACCACCCCGTGATGTTTTTCTCACTCCTACTAGTAAATGTAATGTAACACACACCCATACAATGCGCACCACCCCGTGATGTTTTTCAGAATCCTATCCTACATTGCCACTGCATGTTCCCTGACCTCCCCATGCTGACCACACCGCGGTGCTTTTCTCCATCCTACATTGCCACTCACTGCCTATCCTAATTCAGACCCTCCGATTCACACCACAACGTGATGTTTTTCTCACTCCTACTAGTGAATGTAATGTAACACACACCCATACAATGCGCACCACCCCGCGATGTTTTTCAGTAACCTATCCTACATTGCCACTGCATGTTCCCTGACCTCCCCATGCTGACCACCCCGCAGTGCTTTTCTCTATCATACATTGCCACTCACTGCCTATCCTAATTCAGACCCTCCGATTCACACCACCCCGTGATGTTTTTCTCACTCCTACTAGTGAATGTAATGTAACACACACCCATACAATGCGCACCACCCCGCGATGTTTTTCTCACTCCTACTAGTGAATGTAATGTAACACACACCCATACAATGCGCACAACCCTGCGCTGTTTTTCTCACACCTACTAGTGAATGTAATGTAACACACACCCATACAATTCGCACCACCCCGCGATGTTTTTCAGAAACCTATCCTACCGTGCCACTGCATGGTCCCTGACCTCCCCATGCTGACCACCCCGCGGTGCTTTTCTCCATCCGACATTGCCACTCACTGCCGATCCTAATTCAGACCCTCCGATTCACACCACCTCGTGATTTTTTTCTCACTTCTACTAGTGAATGTAATGTAACACACACCCATACAATGCGCACCACCCCGTGATGTTTTTCTCACTCCTACTAGTGAATGTAATGTAACACACACCCATACAATTCGCACCACCCCGTGATGTTTTTCTCACTCCTAATAGTGAATGTAATGAAACACAACCCAAACAATGCACACCACCCCGCGATGTTTTTCTCACTCCTACTAGTGAATGTAATGTAACACACACCCATACAATGCGCACCACCCCGCGATGTTTTTCAGAAACCTATCCTACATTGCCACTGCATTTTCCCTGACCTCCAAATGCTGACCACGCTGCGGTACTTTTCTCCATCCTACATTGCCACTCACTGCCTATCCTAATTCAGACCCTCCGATTCACACCACCCCGTGATGTTTTTTTCACTCCTAGTAGTGAATGTAATGTAACACACACCCATACAATGCGCACCCCCCGTGATGTTTTTCTCACTCCTACTAGTGAATGTAATGAACACACACCCATACAATGCGCACCACCCCGCGATGTTTTTCAGTAACCTATCCTACATTGCCACTGCATGTTCCCTGACCTCCCCATGCTGACCACCCCGCGGTGCTTTTCTCTATCATACATTGCCACTCACTGCCTATCCTAATTCAGACCCTCCGATTCACACCACCCCGTGATGTTTTTCTCACTCCTACTAGTGAATGTAATGTAACACACACCCATACAATGCGCACCACCCCGCGATGTTTTTCTCACTCCTACTAGTGAATGTAATGTAACACACACCCATACAATGCGCACAACGCTGCGCTGTTTTTCTCACACCTACTAGTGAATGTAATGTAACACACACCCATACAATTCGCACCACCCCGCGATGTTTTTCAGAAACCTATCCTACCGTGCCACTGTATGGTCCCTGACCTCCCCATGCTGACCACCCCGCGGTGCTTTTCTCCATCCGACATTGCCACTCACTGCCGATCCTAATTCAGACCCTCCGATTCACACCACCTCGTGATGTTTTTCTCACTTCTACTAGTGAATGTAATGTAACACACACCCATACAATGCGCACCACCCCGTGATGTTTTTCTCACTCCTACTAGTGAATGTAATGTAACACACACCCATACAATTCGCACCACCCCGTGATGTTTTTCTCACTCCTAATAGTGAATGTAATGAAACACAACCCAAACAATGCGCACCACCCCGTGATGTTTTTCTCACTCCTACTAGTGAATGTAATGTAACACACACCCATACAGTGCGCACCACCGCACGATGTTTTTCAGAAACCTATCCTACATTGCCACTGCTTGTTCCCTGACCTCCCCATGCTGACCACCCGGCGGTGCTTTTCTCCATCCTACATTGCCAGTCACTGCCTATCCTAATTCAAACCCTCCGATTCACACCACCCCGTGATGTTTTTCTCACTCCTACTAGTGAATGTAATGTAACACACACCCACACAATGCGCACCACCACGTGATGTTTTTCTCACTCCTACTAAAGAATGCAATGTAACACACACAGATACAATGTGCACCACCCCGTGATGTTTTTCTCACTCCTACTAGTGAATGTAATGTAACACACACCCATACAATGCGCACCACCCCGCGATGATTTATAGAAACCTATCGTACATTGCCATTGCATGTTCCCTGACCTCCACATGATGACCACCCCGTGGTGCTTTTCTCCATACTACATTGCCACTCACTGCCTATCCTAATTCAGACCCTCCGATTCACACCACACCGTGATGTTTTTCTCACTCTTAGTAGTGAATGTAATGTAACACACACCCATACAATGCGCACGAACCCATGATGTTTTTCTCACTCCTACTAGTGAATGTAATGTAACACACACCCATACAATGCGCACCACCCTGCGATGTTTTTCAGAATCCTATGCTACATTGCCACTGCATGTTCCCTGACCTCCCCATGCTGACCACCCCGCGGTGCTTTTCTCCATCCTACATTGCCACTCACTGCTTATTATAATTCAGACCCTCCGATTCACACCACCCCGTGATGTTTTTCTCACTCCTACTAGTGAATGTAATGTTACACACACCCATACAATGTGCACCACCCCGTGATGTTTTTCTCACTCCTACTAGTGAATGTAATGTAACACACCCCCATACAATGTGCACCACCCCGCGATGTTTTTCAGAAACCTATCCTACATTGCCACTGCATGTTCCCTGACCTCCCCATGCTGACCAACCGGCGGTGCTTTTCTCCATCCTACATTGCCACTCACTGATTATCCTAATACAGACCCTCCGATTCTCACTACCCCGTGATGTTTTTCTCACTCCTACTAGTGAATGTAATGTAACACACACCCACACAATGCGCACGACCACGTGATGTTTTTCTCACTCCTACTAAAGAATGTAATGTAACACACACCATACAATGCGCACCACCCCGTGATGTTTTTCTCACTCCTACTAGTGAATGTAATGTAACACACACCCATACAATGCGCACCAACCGGCGAAGATTTATAGAAATCTATCCTACATTGCCATTGCATGTTCCCTGACCTCCCCATGATGACCACCGCGCGGTGCTTTTCTCCATCCTACATTGCCACTCACTGCCGATCCTAATTCAGACCCTCCAATTCACACCACCCCGTGATGTGTTTCTCACTCCTACTAGTGAATGTAATGTAACACAGATCCATAAAATGCGCACCACCCCGTGATGTTTTTCTCACTCCTACTAGTGAATGTAATGTAACACAACCCCATACAATGCGCACCACCCCGCGATGTTTTTCAGAAACCTATCCTACATTGCCCCAGCATGTTCCCTGACTTCCCCATGCTGACCACCCCGCGGTGCTTTTCTCCATCCTAAATTGCCACTCATGGCCTATCCTAATTCAGACCCTCTGATTCACACCTCCCCGTGATGTTTTTCTCACTCCTACTAGTGAATGTAATGTAACACACACCCATACAATGCGCACCACTCCGTGATGTTTTTCTCACTCCTACTAGTGAATGTAATGTAACACACACCCATACATTGCGCACCACCCCGTGATGTTTTTCTTACTCCTACTAGTGAATGTAATGTAACACACACCCATACAATTCGCACCACCCCGTGATGTTTTTCTCACTCCTACTAGTGAATGTAATGTAACACACATCCATACAATGCGCACCACCCCGCGATGTTTTTCAGAAACCTATCCTACATTGCCACTGCATGTTCCCTGACCTCCCCATGCTGACCACCCCGCGTTGCTTTTCTCAATCCTACATTGCCACTCACTGCCTATCCTAATTCAGACCCTCCGATTCACACCACCCCGTGATGTTTTTCTCACTCCTACTCGTGAATGTAATGTAACACACACCCATACAATGCGCACCACCCCATGATGTTTTTCTCACTCCTACTAGTGAATGTAATGTAACACACACCCATACAATGCGCACCACTCCGTGATGTTTTTCTCACTCCTACTAGTGAATGTAATGTAACACACACCCATACATTGCGCACCACCCCGTGATGTTTTTCTCACTCCTACTAGTGAATGTAATGTAACACACACCCATACATTGCGCACCACCCCGTGATGTTTTTCTTACTCCTACTAGTGAATGTAATGTAACACACACCCACACAATGCGCACCACCACGTGATGTTTTTCTCACTCCTACTAAATAATGTAATGTAACACACACCATACAATGCGCACCACCCCGTGATGTTTTTCTCACTCCTACTAGTGAATGTAATGTAACACACACCCATAAAATGCGCAAAAACCCCGCGATGATTTATAGAAACCTATCCTACATTGCCATTGCATGTTCCCTGACCTCCCCATGATGACCACCCCGCGGTGCTTTTCTCCATCGTACATTGCCACTCACTACCGATCCTAATTCAGACCCTCCAATTCACACCACCCCGTGATGTGTTTCTCACTCCTACTAGTGAATGTAATGTAACACAGATCCATACAATGCGCACCACCCCGTGATGTTTTTCTCACTCCTACTAGTGAATGTAATGTAACACAACCCCATACAATGCGCACCACCCCGCGATGTTTTTCAGAAACCTATCCTACATTGCCCCAGCATGTTCCCTGACTTCCCCATGCTGACCACCCCGCGGTGCTTTTCTCCATCCTACATTGCCATTCACTGCCTATCCTATTACAGACCCTCCGATTCACACCACGCCGTGATGTTTTTCTCACTCATTCTAGTGAATGTAATGTAACACACACCCATACAATGCGCACCACCCGGCGATGTTTTTCAGAAACCTAAACTACATTGCCACAGCATGTTCCCTGACCTCCCCATGCTGACGACCCCGCGGTGCTTTTCTCCATCCTAAATTGCCACTCATGGCCTATCCTAATTCAGACCCTCTGATTCACACCTCCCCGTGATGTTTTTCTCACTCCTACTAGTGAATGTAATGTAACACACACCCATACAATGCGCACCACTCCGTGATGTTTTTCTCACTCCTACTAGTGAATGTAATGTAACACACACCCATACATTGCGCACCACCCCGTGATGTTTTTCTTACTCCTACTAGTGAATGTAATGTAACACACACCCATACAATTCGCACCACCCCGTGATGTTTTTCTCACTCCTACTAGTGAATGTAATGTAACAAACATCCATACAATGAGCACCACCCCGCGATGTTTTTCAGAAACCTATCCTACATTGCCACTGCATGTTCCCTGACCTCCCCATGCTGACCACCCCGCGTTGCTTTTCTCCATCCTACATTGCCACTCACTGCGGATCCTAATTTAGACCCTCCGATTCACACCACCCCGTGATGTTTTTCTCACTCCTACTAGTGAATGTAATGTAACACACACACATACAATGCGCACCACCCCATGATGTTTTTCTCACTCCTACTAGTGAATGTAATGTAACACACACCCGTACAATGCGCACCGCACGCGATGTTTTCCAGAAACCTATCATACATGCCACTGCATGTTCCCTGACATCCCCAGGCTGACCACCCCGCGGTGCTTTTCTCCATCCTACATTGCCACTCACTGATTATCCTAATTCAGACCCTCCGATTCACACTACCCCGTAATGTTTTTCTCACTCCTGCTAGTGAATGTAATGTAACACACACCCACACAATGCGCACCACCACGTGATGTTTTTCTCACTCCTACTAAAGAATGTAATGTAACACACACCATACAATGCGCACCACCCCGTGATGTTTTTCTCACTCCTACTAAAGAATGTAATGTAACACAACCCCATACAATGCGCACCACCCCGCGATGTTTTTCAGAAACCTATCCTACCTTGCCCCAGCATGTTCCCTGACGTCCCCATGCTGACCACCCCGCGGTGCTTTTCTCCATCCTAAATTGCCATTCACTGCCTATCCTATTACAGACCCTCCGATTCACACCACGCCGTGATGTTTTTCTCACTCCTACTAGTGAATGTAATGTAACACACACCCATACAATGCGCACCACCCGGCGATGTTTTTCAGAAACCTAAACTACATTGCCACAGCATGTTCCCTGACCTCCCCATGCTGACGACCCCGCGGTGCTTTTCTCCATCCTAAATTGCCACTCATGGCCTATCCTAATTCAGACCCTCTGATTCACACCTCTCCGTGATGTTTTTCTCACTCCTACTAGTGAATGAAATGTAACACACATCCATACAATGCGCACCACTCCGTGATGTTTTTCTCACTCCTACTAGTGAATGTAATGTAACACACACCCATACATTGCGCACCACCCCGTGATGTTTTTCTTACTCCTACTAGTGAATGTAATGTAACACACACCCATACAATTCGCACCACCCCGTGATGTTTTTCTCACTCCTACTAGTGAATGTAATGTAACACACATCCATACAATGCGCACCACCCCGCGATGTTTTTCAGAAACCTATCCTACTTTGCCACTGCATGTTCCCTGACCTCCCCATGCTGACCACCCCGCGTTGCTTTTCTCAATCCTACATTGCCACTCACTGCCTATCCTAATTCAGACCCTCCGATTCACACCACCCCGTGATGTTTTTTTCACTCCTACTAGTGAATGTAATGTAACACACACCCATACAATGCGCACCACCCTATGATGTTTTTCTCACTCCTACTAGTGAATGTAATGTAACACACACCCGTACAATGCGCACCGCCCGCGATGTTTTTCAGAAACCTATCATACATGCCACTGCATGTTCCCTGACATCCCCATGCTGACCACCCCGCGGTGCTTTTCTCCATCCTACATTGCCACTCACTGATTATCCTAATTCAGACCCTCCGATTCACACTACCCCGTGATGTTTTTCTCACTCCTACTAGTGAATGTAATGTAACACACACCCACACAATGCGCACCATCAAGTGATGTTTTTCTCACTCCTACTAAAGAATGTAATGTAACACACACCCATACAATGCGCACCACCCCGTGATGTTTTTCTCACTCCTACTAGTGAATGTAATGTAACACACACCCATACAATGCGCACCACCCCATGATGTTTTTCTCACTCCTACTAGTGAATGTAATGTAACACACACCCGTACAATGCGCACCGCCCGCGATGTTTTTCAGAAACCTATCATACATGCCACTGCATGTTCCCTGACATCCCCATGCTGACCACCCCGCGGTGCTTTTCTCCATCCTACATTGCCACTCACTGATTATTCTAATTCAGACCCTCCGATTCACACTACCCCGTGATGTTTTTCTCACTCCTACTAGTGAATGTAATGTAACACACACCCACACAATGCGCACCACCACGTGATGTTTTTCTCCCTCCTACTAAAGAATGTAATGTAACACACACCCATACAATGCGCACCACCCTGTGATGTTTTTCTCACTCCTACTAGTGAATGTAATGTAACACACACCCATACAATGCGCACCACCCCGCGATGATTTATAGAAACCTATCCTACATTGCCATTGCATGTTCCCTGACCTCCCCATGATGACCACCCCGCGGTGCTTTTCTCCATCCTACTTTGCCACTCACTGCCGATCCTAATTCAGACCCTCCAATTCACACCACCCCGTGATGTGTTTCACACTCCTACAAGTGAATGTAATGTAACACAAACCCATACAATGCGCACCACCCCGTGATGTTTTTCTCACTCCTACTAGTGAATGTAATGTAACACACCCCCATACAATGCGCACCACCCCGCGGTGTTTTTCAGAAACCAAACCTACATGGCCACTGCATGTTCCCTGACCTCCCCATGCTGACCACCCCGTGGTGCTTTTCTCCATACTACATTGCCACTCACTGCCTATCCTAATTCAGACCCTCCGATTCACACCACACCGTGATGTTTTTCTCACTCTTAGTAGTGAATGTAATGTAACACACACCCATACAATGCGCACCAACCCGTGATGTTTTTCTCACTCCTACTAGTGAATGTAATGTAACACACACCCATACAATGCGCACCACCCTGCGATGTTTTTCAGAAACCTATGCTACATTGCCACTGCATGTTCCCTGACCTCCCCATGCTGACCACCCCGCGGTGCTTTTCTACATCCTACATTGCCACTCACTACTTATTATAATTCAGACCATCCGATTCACACCACCCCGTGATGTTTTTCTCACTCCTACTACTGAATGTAATGTAACACACCCCCATACAATGTGCACCACCCCGCGATGTTTTTCAGAAACCTATCCTACATTGCCACTGCATGTTCCCTGACCTCCCCATGCTGACCAACCCGCGGTGCTTTTCTCCATCCTACATTGCCACTCACTGCTTATCCTAATTCAGACCCTCTGATTCACACCACCCCGTGATGTTTTCTTCACTCCTGCTAGTGAATGTAATGTAACACACACCCATACAATGCGCACCACCCCGTGATGTTTTTCTCACTCCTACTAGTGAATGTAATGTAACACACACCCATACAATGCGCACCACCCCGCGATGTTTTTCAGAAACGTATCCTACATTGCCACTGCATGTTCCCTGAACTCCCCATGCTGACCACCCCGCGGTGCTTTTCTCCATCCTACATGGCCACTCACTGCCTATGCTAATTCAGACCCTCCGATTCACAACACCCCATGATGTTTTTCTCACTCCTACTAGTGAATGTAATGTAACACAGATCCATACAATGCGCACCACCCCGTGATGTTTTTCTCACCCCTTCTAGTGAATGTAATGTAACACAACCCCATACAATGCGCACAACCCGCGATGTTTTTCAGAAACCTATCCTACATTGCCCCAGCATGTTCCCTGACCTCCCCATGCTGACCACCCCGCGGTGCTTTTCTCCATCCTACATTGCCATTCACTGCCTATCCTATTACAGACCCTCCGATTCACACCACGCCGTGATGTTTTTCTCACTCCTACTAGTGAATGTAATGTAACACACACCCATACAATGCGCACCACCCGGCGATGTTTTTCACAAACCTAAACTACATTGCCACAGCATGTTCCCTGACCTCCCCATGCTGACGACCCCGCGGTGCTTTTCTCCATCCTAAATTGTCACTCATGGCCTATCCTTATTCAGACCCTCTGATTCACACCTCCCCGTGATGTTTTTCTCACTCCTACTAGTGAATGTAATGTAACACACACCCATACAATGCGCACCACTCCGTGATGTTTTTCTCACTCCTACTAGTGAATGTAATGTAACACACACCCATACATTGCGCACCACCCCGTGATGTATTTCTTACTCCTACTAGTGAATGTAATGTAACACACACCCATACAATTCGCACCACCCCGTGATGTTTTTCTCACTCCTACTAGTGAATGTAATGTAACACACATCCATACAATGCGCACCACCCCGCGATGTTTTTCAGAAACCTATCCTACATTGCCACTGTATGTTCCCTGACCTCCCCATGCTGACCACCCCGCGTTGCTTTTCTCAATCCTACATTGCCACTCACTGCCTATCCTAATTCAGACCCTCCGATTCACACCACCCCGTGATGTTTTTCTCACTCCTACTAGTGAATGTAATGTAACACACACCCATACAATGTGCACCACCCCATGATGTTTTTCTCACTCCTACTAGTGAATGTAATGTAACACACACCCGTACAATGCGCACCGCCCGCGATGTTTTTCAGAAACCTATCATACATGCCACTGCATGTTCCCTGACATCCCCATGCTGACCACCCCGCGGTGCTTTTCTCCATCCTACATTGCCACTCACTGATTATCCTAATTCAGACCCTCCGATTCACACTACCCCGTGATGTTTTTCTCACTCCTACTAGTGAATGTAATGTAACACACACCCACACAATGCGCACCACCACGTGATGTTTTTCTCACTCCTACTAAAGAATGTAATGTAACACACACCATACAATGCGCACCACCCCGTGATGTTTTTCTCACTCCTACTAGTGAATGTAATGTAACACACACCCATACAATGCGCACCACCCCGCGATGATTTATAGAAACCTATCCTACATTGCCATTGCATGTTCCCTGACTTCCCCATGATGACCACCCCGCAGTGCTTTTCTCCATCCTACATTGCCACTCACTGCCGATCCTAATTCAGACCCTCCAATTCACACCACCCCGTGATGTGTTTCTCACTCCTACTAGTGAATGTAATGTAACACAAACCCATACAATGCGCACCACCCCGTGAAGTTTTTCTCACTCCTACTAGTGAATGTAATGTAACACACACCCATACAATGCGCACAACCCCGCGATGTTTTTCAGAAAAATATCCTACATTGCCACTGCATGTTCCCTGAGCTCCCCATGCTGACCACCCCGCGGTGCTTTTCTCCATCCTACATTGCCACTCACTGCCTATGCTAATTCAGACCCTCCGATTCACAACACCCCATGATGTTTTTCTCACTCCTACTAGTGAATGTAATGTAACACACACCCATACAATGCGCACCACCCGGCTATGTTTTTCATAAACCTAAACTACATTGCCACAGCATGTTCCCTGACCTCCCCATGCTGACGACCCCGCGGTGCTTTTCTCCATCGTATATTGGCACTCACTGCCTATCCTAATACAGACCCTCTGATTCACACCTCCCCGTGATGATTTTCTCACTCCTACTAGTGAATGTAATGTAACACACACCCATACAATGCGCACCACCCCGTGATGTTTTTCTCACTCCTACTAGTGAATGTAATGAACACACACCCACACAATGCGCACCACCCCGCGATGTTTTTCAGAAACCTATCCTACATTGCCACTGCATGTTCCCTGACCTCCCCATGCTGACCACCGCGCGGTGCTTTTCTCCATCCTACATTGCCACTCACTGCCTATCCTAATTCAGACCCTCCGATTCACACCACCACGTGATGTTTTTCTCACTCCTTCTAGTGAATGTAATGTAACACACACCCATACAATGCGCACCACCCCGCGATGTTTTTCAGTAACCTATCCTACATTGCCACTGCATGTTCCCTGACCTCCCCATGCTGACCACCCCGCGGTGCTTTTCTCTATCATACATTGCCACTCACTGCCTATCCTAATTCAGACCCTCCGATTCACACCACCCCGTGATGTTTTTCTCACTCCTACTAGTGAATGTAATGTAACACACACCCATACAATGCGCACCACCCCGCGATGTTTTTCTCACTCCTACTAGTGAATGTAATGTAACACACACCCATACAATGCGCACAACGCTGCGCTGTTTTTCTCACACCTACTAGTGAATGTAATGTAACACACACCCATACAATTCGCACCACCCCGCGATGTTTTTCAGAAACCTATCCTACCGTGCCACTGCATGGTCCCTGACCTCCCCATGCTGACCACCCCGCGGTGCTTTTCTCCATCCGACATTGCCACTCACTGCCGATCCTAATTCAGACCCTCCGATTCACACCACCTCGTGATGTTTTTCTCACTTCTACTAGTGAATGTAATGTAACACACACCCATACAATGCGCACCACCCCGTGATGTTTTTCTCACTCCTACTAGTGAATGTAATGTAACACACACCCATACAATTCGCACCACCCCGTGATGTTTTTCTCACTCCTAATAGTGAATGTAATGAAACACAACCCAAACAATGCGCACCACCCCGTAATGTTTTTCTCACTCCTACTAGTGAATGTAATGTAACACACACCCATACAGTGCGCACCACCCCACGATGTTTTTCAGAAACCTATCCTACATTGCCACTGCTTGTTCCCTGACCTCCCCATGCTGACCACCCGGCGGTGCTTTTCTCCATCCTACATTGCCAGTCACTGCCTATCCTAATTCAAACCCTCCGATTCACACCACCCCGTGATGTTTTTCTCACTCCTACTAGTGAATGTAATGTAACACACACCCATACAATGCGCACCACCCCGCGATGATTTATAGAAACCTATCGTACATTGCCATTGCATGTTCCCTGACCTCCACATGATGACCACCCCGTGGTGCTTTTCTCCATACTACATTGCCACTCACTGCCTATCCTAATTCAGACCCTCCGATTCACACCTCCCCGTGATGTTTTTCTCACTCCTACTAGTGAATGTAATGTAACACACACCCATACAATGCGCACCACTCCGTGATGTTTTTCTCACTCCTACTAGTGAATGTAATGTAACACACACCCATACATTGCGCACCACCCCGTGATGTTTTTCTTACTCCTACTAGTGAATGTAATGTAACACACACCCATACAATTCGCACCACCCCGTGATGTTTTTCTCACTCCTACTAGTGAATGTAATGTAACAAACATCCATACAATGAGCACCACCCCGCGATGTTTTTCAGAAACCTATCCTACATTGCCACTGCATGTTCCCTGACCTCCCCATGCTGACCACCCCGCGGTGCTTTTCTCCATCCTATATTGCCACTCACTGCGGATCCTAATTCAGACCCTCCGATTCACACCACCCCGTGATGTTTTACTCACTCCTACTAGTGAATGTAATGTAACACACACACATACAATGCGCACCACCCCATGATGTTTTTCTCACTCCTACTAGTGAATGTAATGTAACACACACCCGTACAATGCGCACCGCCCGCCATGTTTTCCAGAAACCTATCATACATGCCACTGCATGTTCCCTGACATCCCCAGGCTGACCACCCCGCGGTGCTTTTCTCCATCCTACATTGCCACTCACTGATTATCCTAATTCAGACCCTCCGATTCACACTACCCCGTGATGTTTTTCTCACTCCTGCTAGTGAATGTAATGTAACACACACCCACACAATGCGCACCACCACGTGATGTTTTTCTCACTCCTACTAAAGAATGTAATGTAACACACACCATACAATGCGCACCACCCCGTGATGTTTTTCTCACTCCTACTAGTGAATGTAATGTAACACACACCCATGCAATGCGCACCACCCCGCGATGATTTATAGAAACCTATCCTACATTGCCATTGCATGTTCCCTGACCTCCCCATGATGACGACACCGCGGTGCTTTTCTCCATCCTACATTGCCACTCACTGCCGATCCTAATTCAGACCCTCCAATTCACACCACCCCGTGATGTGTTTCTCACTCCTTCTAGTGAATGTAATGTAACACAGATCCATACAATGCGCACCACCCCGTGATGTTTTTCTCACTCCTACTAGTGAATGTAATGTAACACAACCCCATACAATGCGCACCACCCCGCGATGTTTTTCAGAAACCTATCCTACCTTGCCCCAGCATGTTCCCTGACCTCCCCATGCTGACCACCCCGCGGTGCTTTTCTCCATCCTAAATTGCCATTCACTGCCTATCCTATTACAGACCCTCCGATTCACACCACGCCGTGATGTTTTTCTCACTCCTACTAGTGAATGTAATGTAACACACACCCATACAATGCGCACCACCCGGCGATGTTTTTCAGAAACCTAAACTACATTGCCACAGCATGTTCCCTGACCTCCCCATGCTGACGACCCCGCGGTGCTTTTCTACATCCTAAATTGCCACTCATGGCCTATCCTAATTCAGACCCTCTGATTCACACCTCTCCGTGATGTTTTTCTCACTCCTACTAGTGAATGTAATGTAACACACATCCATACAATGCGCACCACTCCGTGATGTTTTTCTCACTCCTACTAGTGAATGTAATGTAACACACACCCATACATTGCGCACCACCCCGTGATGTTTTTCTTACTCCTACTAGTGAATGTAATGTAACACACACCCATACAATTCGCACCACCCCATGATGTTTTTCTCACTCCTACTAGTGAATGTAATGTAACACACATCCATACAATGCGCACCACCCCGCGATGTTTTTCAGAAACCTATCCTACTTTGCCACTGCATGTTCCCTGACCTCCCCATGCTGACCACCCCGCGTTGCTTTTCTCAATCCTACATTGCCACTCACTGCCTATCCTAATTCAGACCCTCCGATTCACACCACCCCGTGATGTTTTTTTCACTCCTACTAGTGAATGTAATGTAACACACACCCATACAATGCGCACCACCCTATGATGTTTTTCTCACTCCTACTAGTGAATGTAATGTAACACACACCCGTACAATGCGCACCGCCCGCGATGTTTTTCAGAAACCTATCATACATGCCACTGCATGTTCCCTGACATCCCCATGCTGACCACCCCGCGGTGCTTTTCTCCATCCTACATTGCCACTCACTGATTATCCTAATTCAGACCCTCCGATTCACACTACCCCGTGATGTTTTTCTCACTCCTACTAGTGAATGTAATGTAACACACACCCACACAATGCGCACCACCAAGTGATGTTTTTCTCACTCCTACTAAAGAATGTAATGTAACACACACCCATACAATGCGCACCACCCCGTGATGTTTTTCTCACTCCTACTAGTGAATGTAATGTAACACACACCCATACAATGCGCACCACCCCATGATGTTTTTCTCACTCCTACTAGTGAATGTAATGTAACACACACCCGTACAATGCGCACCGCCCGCGATGTTTTTCAGAAACCTATCATACATGCCACTGCATGTTCCCTGACATCCCCATGCTGACCACCCCGCGGTGCTTTTCTCCATCCTACATTGCCACTCACTGATTATTCTAATTCAGACCCTCCGATTCACACTACCCCGTGATGTTTTTCTCACTCCTACTAGTGAATGTAATGTAACACACACCCACACAATGCGCACCACCACGTGATGTTTTTCTCCCTCCTACTAAAGAATGTAATGTAACACACACCCATACAATGCGCACCACCCTGTGATGTTTTTCTCACTCCTACTAGTGAATGTAATGTAACACACACCCATACAATGCGCACCACCCCGCGATGATTTATAGAAACCTATCCTACATTGCCATTGCATGTTCCCTGACCTCCCCATGATGACCACCCCGCGGTGCTTTTCTCCATCCTACTTTGCCACTCACTGCCGATCCTAATTCAGACCCTCCAATTCACACCACCCCGTGATGTGTTTCACACTCCTACAAGTGAATGTAATGTAACACAAACCCATACAATGCGCACCACCCCGTGATGTTTTTCTCACTCCTACTAGTGAATGTAATGTAACACACCCCCATACAATGCGCACCACCCCGCGGTGTTTTTCAGAAACCAAACCTACATGGCCACTGCATGTTCCCTGACCTCCCCATGCTGACCACCCCGTGGTGCTTTTCTCCATACTACATTGCCACTCACTGCCTATCCTAATACAGACCCTCTGATTCACACCTCCCCGTGATGATTTTCTCACTCCTACTAGTGAATGTAATGTAACACACACCCATACAATGCGCACCACCCCGTGATGTTTTTCTCACTCCTACTAGTGAATGTAATGAACACACACCCACACAATGCGCACCACCCCGCGATGTTTTTCAGAAACCTATCCTACATTGCCACTGCATGTTCCCTGACCTCCCCATGCTGACCACCGCGCGGTGCTTTTCTCCATCCTACATTGCCACTCACTGCCTATCCTAATTCAGACCCTCCGATTCACACCACCACGTGATGTTTTTCTCACTCCTTCTAGTGAATGTAATGTAACACACACCCATACAATGCGCACCACCCCGCGATGTTTTTCAGTAACCTATCCTACATTGCCACTGCATGTTCCCTGACCTCCCCATGCTGACCACCCCGCGGTGCTTTTCTCTATCATACATTGCCACTCACTGCCTATCCTAATTCAGACCCTCCGATTCACACCACCCCGTGATGTTTTTCTCACTCCTACTAGTGAATGTAATGTAACACACACCCATACAATGCGCACCACCCCGCGATGTTTTTCTCACTCCTACTAGTGAATGTAATGTAACACACACCCATACAATGCGCACAACGCTGCGCTGTTTTTCTCACACCTACTAGTGAATGTAATGTAACACACACCCATACAATTCGCACCACCCCGCGATGTTTTTCAGAAACCTATCCTACCGTGCCACTGCATGGTCCCTGACCTCCCCATGCTGACCACCCCGCGGTGCTTTTCTCCATCCGACATTGCCACTCACTGCCGATCCTAATTCAGACCCTCCGATTCACACCACCTCGTGATGTTTTTCTCACTTCTACTAGTGAATGTAATGTAACACACACCCATACAATGCGCACCACCCCGTGATGTTTTTCTCACTCCTACTAGTGAATGTAATGTAACACACACCCATACAATTCGCACCACCCCGTGATGTTTTTCTCACTCCTAATAGTGAATGTAATGAAACACAACCCAAACAATGCGCACCACCCCGTAATGTTTTTCTCACTCCTACTAGTGAATGTAATGTAACACACACCCATACAGTGCGCACCACCCCACGATGTTTTTCAGAAACCTATCCTACATTGCCACTGCTTGTTCCCTGACCTCCCCATGCTGACCACCCGGCGGTGCTTTTCTCCATCCTACATTGCCAGTCACTGCCTATCCTAATTCAAACCCTCCGATTCACACCACCCCGTGATGTTTTTCTCACTCCTACTAGTGAATGTAATGTAACACACACCCATACAATGCGCACCACCCCGCGATGATTTATAGAAACCTATCGTACATTGCCATTGCATGTTCCCTGACCTCCACATGATGACCACCCCGTGGTGCTTTTCTCCATACTACATTGCCACTCACTGCCTATCCTAATTCAGACCCTCCGATTCACACCTCCCCGTGATGTTTTTCTCACTCCTACTAGTGAATGTAATGTAACACACACCCATACAATGCGCACCACTCCGTGATGTTTTTCTCACTCCTACTAGTGAATGTAATGTAACACACACCCATACATTGCGCACCACCCCGTGATGTTTTTCTTACTCCTACTAGTGAATGTAATGTAACACACACCCATACAATTCGCACCACCCCGTGATGTTTTTCTCACTCCTACTAGTGAATGTAATGTAACAAACATCCATACAATGAGCACCACCCCGCGATGTTTTTCAGAAACCTACCCTACATTGCCACTGCATGTTCCCTGACCTCCCCATGCTGACCACCCCGCGGTGCTTTTCTCCATCCTACATTGCCACTCACTGCGGATCCTAATTCAGACCCTCCGATTCACACCACCCCGTGATGTTTTTCTCACTCCTACTAGTGAATGTAATGTAACACACACACATACAATGCGCACCACCCCATGATGTTTTTCTCACTCCTACTAGTGAATGTAATGTAACACACACCCGTACAATGCGCACCGCCCGCGATGTTTTCCAGAAACCTATCATACATGCCACTGCATGTTCCCTGACATCCCCAGGCTGACCACCCCGCGGTGCTTTTCTCCATCCTACATTGCCACTCACTGATTATCCTAATTCAGACCCTCCGATTCACACTACCCCGTGATGTTTTTCTCACTCCTGCTAGTGAATGTAATGTAACACACACCCACACAATGCGCACCACCACGTGATGTTTTTCTCACTCCTACTAAAGAATGTAATGTAACACACACCATACAATGCGCACCACCCCGTGATGTTTTTCTCACTCCTACTAGTGAATGTAATGTAACACACACCCATACAATGCGCACCACCCCGCGATGATTTATAGAAACCTATCCTACATTGCCATTGCATGTTCCCTGACCTCCCCATGATGACGACACCGCGGTGCTTTTCTCCATCCTACATTGCCACTCACTGCCGATCCTAATTCAGACCCTCCAATTCACACCACCCCGTGATGTGTTTCTCACTCCTTCTAGTGAATGTAATGTAACACAGATCCATACAATGCGCACCACCCCGTGATGTTTTTCTCACTCCTACTAGTGAATGTAATGTAACACAACCCCATACAATGCGCACCACCCCGCGATGTTTTTCAGAAACCTATCCTACCTTGCCCCAGCATGTTCCCTGACCTCCCCATGCTGACCACCCCGCGGTGCTTTTCTCCATCCTAAATTGCCATTCACTGCCTATCCTATTACAGACCCTCCGATTCACACCACGCCGTGATGTTTTTCTCACTCCTACTAGTGAATGTAATGTAACACACACCCATACAATGCGCACCACCCCGTGATGTTTTTCTCACTCCTACTAGTGAATGTAATGAACACACACCCACACAATGCGCACCACCCCGCGATGTTTTTCAGAAACCTATCCTACATTGCCACTGCATGTTCCCTGACCTCCCCATGCTGACCACCGCGCGGTGCTTTTCTCCATCCTACATTGCCACTCACTGCCTATCCTAATTCAGACCCTCCGATTCACACCACCACGTGATGTTTTTCTCACTCCTTCTAGTGAATGTAATGTAACACACACCCATACAATGCGCACCACCCCGCGATGTTTTTCAGTAACCTATCCTACATTGCCACTGCATGTTCCTTGACCTCCCCATGCTGACCACCCCGCGGTGCTTTTCTCTATCATACATTGCCACTCACTGCCTATCCTAATTCAGACCCTCCGATTCACACCACCCCGTGATGTTTTTCTCACTCCTACTAGTGAATGTAATGTAACACACACCCATACAATGCGCACCACCCCGCGATGTTTTTCTCACTCCTACTAGTGAATGTAATGTAACACACACCCATACAATGCGCACAACGCTGCGCTGTTTTTCTCACACCTACTAGTGAATGTAATGTAACACACACCCATACAATTCGCACCACCCCGCGATGTTTTTCAGAAACCTATCCTACCGTGCCACTGCATGGTCCCTGACCTCCCCATGCTGACCACCCCGCGGTGCTTTTCTCCATCCGACATTGCCACTCACTGCCGATCCTAATTCAGACCCTCCGATTCACACCACCTCGTGATGTTTTTCTCACTTCTACTAGTGAATGTAATGTAACACACACCCATACAATGCGCACCACCCCGTGATGTTTTTCTCACTCCTACTAGTGAATGTAATGTAACACACACCCATACAATTCGCACCACCCCGTGATGTTTTTCTCACTCCTAATAGTGAATGTAATGAAACACAACCCAAACAATGCGCACCACCCCGTAATGTTTTTCTCACTCCTACTAGTGAATGTAATGTAACACACACCCATACAGTGCGCACCACCCCACGATGTTTTTCAGAAACCTATCCTACATTGCCACTGCTTGTTCCCTGACCTCCCCATGCTGACCACCCGGCGGTGCTTTTCTCCATCCTACATTGCCAGTCACTGCCTATCCTAATTCAAACCCTCCGATTCACACCACCCCGTGATGTTTTTCTCACTCCTACTAGTGAATGTAATGTAACACACACCCATACAATGCGCACCACCCCGCGATGATTTATAGAAACCTATCGTACATTGCCATTGCATGTTCCCTGACCTCCACATGATGACCACCCCGTGGTGCTTTTCTCCATACTACATTGCCACTCACTGCCTATCCTAATTCAGACCCTCCGATTCACACCTCCCCGTGATGTTTTTCTCACTCCTACTAGTGAATGTAATGTAACACACACCCATACAATGCGCACCACTCCGTGATGTTTTTCTCACTCCTACTAGTGAATGTAATGTAACACACACCCATACATTGCGCACCACCCCGTGATGTTTTTCTTACTCCTACTAGTGAATGTAATGTAACACACACCCATACAATTCGCACCACCCCGTGATGTTTTTCTCACTCCTACTAGTGAATGTAATGTAACAAACATCCATACAATGAGCACCACCCCGCGATGTTTTTCAGAAACCTATCCTACATTGCCACTGCATGTTCCCTGACCTCCCCATGCTGACCACCCCGCGGTGCTTTTCTCCATCCTACATTGCCACTCACTGCGGATCCTAATTCAGACCCTCCGATTCACACCACCCCGTGATGTTTTTCTCACTCCTACTAGTGAATGTAATGTAACACACACACATACAATGCGCACCACCCCATGATGTTTTTCTCACTCCTACTAGTGAATGTAATGTAACACACACCCGTACAATGCGCACCGCCCGCGATGTTTTCCAGAAACCTATCATACATGCCACTGCATGTTCCCTGACATCCCCAGGCTGACCACCCCGCGGTGCTTTTCTCCATCCTACATTGCCACTCACTGATTATCCTAATTCAGACCCTCCGATTCACACTACCCCGTGATGTTTTTCTCACTCCTGCTAGTGAATGTAATGTAACACACACCCACACAATGCGCACCACCACGTGATGTTTTTCTCACTCCTACTAAAGAATGTAATGTAACACACACCATACAATGCGCACCACCCCGTGATGTTTTTCTCACTCCTACTAGTGAATGTAATGTAACACACACCCATACAATGCGCACCACCCCGCGATGATTTATAGAAACCTATCCTACATTGCCATTGCATGTTCCCTGACCTCCCCATGATGACGACACCGCGGTGCTTTTCTCCATCCTACATTGCCACTCACTGCCGATCCTAATTCAGACCCTCCAATTCACACCACCCCGTGATGTGTTTCTCACTCCTTCTAGTGAATGTAATGTAACACAGATCCATACAATGCGCACCACCCCGTGATGTTTTTCTCACTCCTACTAGTGAATGTAATGTAACACAACCCCATACAATGCGCACCACCCCGCGATGTTTTTCAGAAACCTATCCTACCTTGCCCCAGCATGTTCCCTGACCTCCCCATGCTGACCACCCCGCGGTGCTTTTCTCCATCCTAAATTGCCATTCACTGCCTATCCTATTACAGACCCTCCGATTCACACCACGCCGTGATGTTTTTCTCACTCCTACTAGTGAATGTAATGTAACACACACCCATACAATGCGCACCACCCGGCGATGTTTTTCAGAAACCTAAACTACATTGCCACAGCATGTTCCCTGACCTCCCCATGCTGACGACCCCGCGGTGCTTTTCTCCATCCTAAATTGCCACTCATGGCCTATCCTAATTCAGACCCTCTGATTCACACCTCTCCGTGATGTTTTTCTCACTCCTACTAGTGAATGTAATGTAACACACATCCATACAATGCGCACCACTCCGTGATGTTTTTCTCACTCCTACTAGTGAATGTAATGTAACACACACCCATACATTGCGCACCACCCCGTGATGTTTTTCTTACTCCTACTAGTGAATGTAATGTAACACACACCCATACAATTCGCACCACCCCATGATGTTTTTCTCACTCCTACTAGTGAATGTAATGTAACACACATCCATACAATGCGCACCACCCCGCGATGTTTTTCAGAAACCTATCCTACTTTGCCACTGCATGTTCCCTGACCTCCCCATGCTGACCACCCCGCGTTGCTTTTCTCAATCCTACATTGCCACTCACTGCCTATCCTAATTCAGACCCTCCGATTCACACCACCCCGTGATGTTTTTTTCACTCCTACTAGTGAATGTAATGTAACACACACCCATACAATGCGCACCACCCTATGATGTTTTTCTCACTCCTACTAGTGAATGTAATGTAACACACACCCGTACAATGCGCACCGCCCGCGATGTTTTTCAGAAACCTATCATACATGCCACTGCATGTTCCCTGACATCCCCATGCTGACCACCCCGCGGTGCTTTTCTCCATCCTACATTGCCACTCACTGATTATCCTAATTCAGACCCTCCGATTCACACTACCCCGTGATGTTTTTCTCACTCCTACTAGTGAATGTAATGTAACACACACCCACACAATGCGCACCACCAAGTGATGTTTTTCTCACTCCTACTAAAGAATGTAATGTAACACACACCCATACAATGCGCACCACCCCGTGATGTTTTTCTCACTCCTACTAGTGAATGTAATGTAACACACACCCATACAATGCGCACCACCCCATGATGTTTTTCTCACTCCTACTAGTGAATGTAATGTAACACACACCCGTACAATGCGCACCGCCCGCGATGTTTTTCAGAAACCTATCATACATGCCACTGCATGTTCCCTGACATCCCCATGCTGACCACCCCGCGGTGCTTTTCTCCATCCTACATTGCCACTCACTGATTATTCTAATTCAGACCCTCCGATTCACACTACCCCGTGATGTTTTTCTCACTCCTACTAGTGAATGTAATGTAACACACACCCACACAATGCGCACCACCACGTGATGTTTTTCTCCCTCCTACTAAAGAATGTAATGTAACACACACCCATACAATGCACACCACCCTGTGATGTTTTTCTCACTCCTACTAGTGAATGTAATGTAACACACACCCATACAATGCGCACCACCCCGCGATGATTTATAGAAACCTATCCTACATTGCCATTGCATGTTCCCTGACCTCCCCATGATGACCACCCCGCGGTGCTTTTCTCCATCCTACTTTGCCACTCACTGCCGATCCTAATTCAGACCCTCCAATTCACACCACCCCGTGATGTGTTTCACACTCCTACAAGTGAATGTAATGTAACACAAACCCATACAATGCGCACCACCCCGTGATGTTTTTCTCACTCCTACTAGTGAATGTAATGTAACACACCCCCATACAATGCGCACCACCCCGCGGTGTTTTTCAGAAACCAAACCTACATGGCCACTGCATGTTCCCTGACCTCCCCATGCTGACCACCCCGTGGTGCTTTTCTGCATACTACATTGCCACTCACTGCCTATCCTAATTCAGACCCTCCGATTCACACCACACCGTGATGTTTTTCTCACTCTTAGTAGTGAATGTAATGTAACACACACCCATACAATGCGCACCAACCCGTGATGTTTTTCTCACTCCTACTAGTGAATGTAATGTAACACACACCCATACAATGCGCACCACCCTGCGATGTTTTTCAGAAACCTATGCTACATTGCCACTGCATGTTCCCTGACCTCCCCATGCTGACCACCCCGCGGTGCTTTTCTACATCCTACATTGCCACTCACTACTTATTATAATTCAGACCATCCGATTCACACCATCCCGTGATGTTTTTCTCACTCCTACTACTGAATGTAATGTAACACACCCCCATACAATGTGCACCACCCCGCGATGTTTTTCAGAAACCTATCCTACATTGCCACTGCATGTTCCCTGACCTCCCCATGCTGACCAACCCGCGGTGCTTTTCTCCATCCTACATTGCCACTCACTGCTTATCCTAATTCAGACCCTCCGATTCACACCACCCCGTGATGTTTTTCTCACTCCTGCTAGTGAATGTAATGTAACACACACCCATACAATGCGCACCACCCCGTGATGTTTTTCTCACTCCTACTAGTGAATGTAATGTAACACACACCCATACAATGCGCACCACCCCGCGATGTTTTTCAGAAACGTATCCTACATTGCCACTGCATGTTCCCTGAACTCCCCATGCTGACCACCCCGCGGTGCTTTTCTCCATCCTACATGGCCACTCACTGCATATGCTAATTCAGACCCTCCGATTCACAACACCCCATGATGTTTTTCTCACTCCTACTAGTGAATGTAATGTAACACAGATCCATACAATGCGCACCACCCCGTGATGTTTTTCTCACCCCTTCTAGTGAATGTAATGTAACACAACCCCATACAATGCGCACAACCCGCGATGTTTTTCAGAAACCTATCCTACATTGCCCCAGCATGTTCCCTGACCTCCCCATGCTGACCACCCCGCGGTGCTTTTCTCCATCCTACATTGCCATTCACTGCCTATCCTATTACAGACCCTCCGATTCACACCACGCCGTGATGTTTTTCTCACTCCTACTAGTGAATGTAATGTAACACACACCCATACAATGCGCACCACCCCGCGATGTTTTTCACAAACCTAAACTACATTGCCACAGCATGTTCCCTGACCTCCCCATGCTGACGACCCCGCGGTGCTTTTCTCCATCCTAAATTGTCACTCATGGCCTATCCTTATTCAGACCCTCTGATTCACACCTCCCCGTGATGTTTTTCTCACTCCTACTAGTGAATGTAATGTAACACACACCCATACAATGCGCACCACTCCGTGATGTTTTTCTCACTCCTACTAGTGAATGTAATGTAACACACACCCATACATTGCGCACCACCCCGTGATGTATTTCTTACTCCTACTAGTGAATGTAATGTAACACACACCCATACAATTCGCACCACCCCGTGATGTTTTTCTCACTCCTACTAGTGAATGTAATGTAACACACATCCATACAATGCGCACCACCCCGCGATGTTTTTCAGAAACCTATCCTACATTGCCACTGTATGTTCCCTGACCTCCCCATGCTGACCACCCCGCGTTGCTTTTCTCAATCCTACATTGCCACTCACTGCCTATCCTAATTCAGACCCTCCGATTCACACCACCCGGTGATGTTTTTCTCACTCCTACTAGTGAATGTAATGTAACACACACCCATACAATGCGCACCACCCCATGATGTTTTTCTCACTCCTACTAGTGAATGTAATGTAACACACACCCGTACAATGCGCACCGCCCGCGATGTTTTTCAGAAACCTATCATACATGCCACTGCATGTTCCCTGACATCCCCATGCTGACCACCCCGCGGTGCTTTTCTCCATCCTACATTGCCACTCACTGATTATCCTAATTCAGACCCTCCGATTCACACTACCCCGTGATGTTTTTCTCACTCCTACTAGTGAATGTAATGTAAAACACACCCACACAATGCGCACCACCACGTGATGTTTTTCTCACTCCTACTAAAGAATGTAATGTAACACACACCATACAATGCGCACCACCCCGTGATGTTTTTCTCACTCCTACTAGTGAATGTAATGTAACACACACCCATACAATGCGCACCACCCCGCGATGATTTATAGAAACCTATCCTACATTGCCATTGCATGTTCCCTGACTTCCCCATGATGACCACCCCGCGGTGCTTTTCTCCATCCTACATTGCCACTCACTGCGGATCCTAATTCAGACCCTCCAATTCACACCACCCCGTGATGTGTTTCTCACTCCTACTAGTGAATGTAATGTAACACAAATCCATACAATGCGCACCACCCCGTGAAGTTTTTCTCACTCCTACTAGTGAATGTAATGTAACACACACCCATACAATGCGCACAACCCCGCGATGTTTTTCAGAAAAATATCCTACATTGCCACTGCATGTTCCCTGAGCTCCCCATGCTGACCACCCCGCGGTGCTTTTCTCCATCCTACATTGCCACTCACTGCCTATGCTAATTCAGACCCTCCGATTCACAACACCCCATGATGTTTTTCTCACTCCTACTAGTGAATGTAATGTAACACACACCCATACAATGCGCACCACCCGGCTATGTTTTTCATAAACCTAAACTACATTGCCAGAGCATGTTCCCTGACCTCCCCATGCTGACGACCCCGCGGTGCTTTTCTCCATCGTATATTGGCACTCACTGCCTATCCTAATTCAGACCCTCTGATTCACACCTCCCCGTGATGATTTTCTCACTCCTACTAGTGAATGTAATGTAACACACACCCATACAATGCGCACCACCCCGTGATGTTTTTCTCACTCCTACTAGTGAATGTAATGAACACACACCCACACAATGCGCACCACCCCGCGATGTTTTTCAGAAACCTATCCTACATTGCCACTGCATGTTCCCTGACCTCCCCATGCTGACCACCGCGCGGTGCTTTTCTCCATCCTACATTGCCACTCACTGCCTATCCTAATTCAGACCCTCCAATTCACACCACCACGTGATGTTTTTCTCACTCCTTCTAGTGAATGTAATGTAACACACACCCATACAATGCGCACCACCCCGCGATGTTTTTCAGTAACCTATCCTACATTGCCACTGCATGTTCCCTGACCTCCCCATGCTGACCACCCCGCGGTGCTTTTCTCTATCATACATTGCCACTCACTGCCTATCCTAATTCAGACCCTCCGATTCACACCACCCCGTGATGTTTTTCTCGCTCCTACTAGTGAATGTAATGTAACACACACCCATACAATGCGCACCACCCCGCGATGTTTTTCTCACTCCTACTAGTGAATGTAATGTAACACACACCCATACAATGCGCACAACGCTGCGCTGTTTTTCTCACACCTACTAGTGAATGTAATGTAACACACACCCATACAATTCGCACCACCCCGCGATGTTTTTCAGAAACCTATCCTACCGTGCCACTGCATGGTCCCTGACCTCCCCATGCTGACCACCCCGCGGTGCTTTTCTCCATCCGACATTGCCACTCACTGCCGATCCTAATTCAGACCCTCCGATTCACACCACCTCGTGATGTTTTTCTCACTTCTACTAGTGAATGTAATGTAACACACACCCATACAATGCGCACCACCCCGTGATGTTTTTCTCACTCCTACTAGTGAATGTAATGTAACACACACCCATACAATTCGCACCACCCCGTGATGTTTTTCTCACTCCTAATAGTGAATGTAATGAAACACAACCCAAACAATGCGCACCACCCCGTGATGTTTTTCTCACTCCTACTAGTGAATGTAATGTAACACACACCCATACAGTGCGCACCACCCCACGATGTTTTTCAGAAACCTATCCTACATTGCCACTGCTTGTTCCCTGACCTCCCCATGCTGACCACCCGGCGGTGCTTTTCTCCATCCTACATTGCCAGTCACTGCCTATCCTAATTCAAACCCTCCGATTCACACCACCCCGTGATGTTTTTCTCACTCCTACTAGTGAATGTAATGTAACACACACCCACACAATGCGCACCACCACGTGATGTTTTTCTCACTCCTACTAAAGAATGTAATGTAACACACACCCATACAATGTGCACCACCCCGTGATGTTTTTCTCACTCCTACTAGTGAATGTAATGTAACACACACCCATACAATGCGCACCACCCCGCGATGATTTATAGAAACCTATCGTACATTGCCATTGCATGTTCCCTGACCTCCACATGATGACCACCCCGTGGTGCTTTTCTCCATACTACATTGCCACTCACTGCCTATCCTAATTCAGACCCTCCGATTCACACCTCCCCGTGATGTTTTTCTCACTCCTACTAGTGAATGTAATGTAACACACACACATACAATGCGCACCACCCCATGATGTTTTTCTCACTCCTACTAGTGAATGTAATGTAACACACACCCGTACAATGCGCACCGCCCGCGATGTTTTCCAGAAACCTATCATACATGCCACTGCATGTTCCCTGACATCCCCAGGCTGACCACCCCGCGGTGCTTTTCTCCATCCTACATTGCCACTCACTGATTATCCTAATTCAGACCCTCCGATTCACACTACCCCGTGATGTTTTTCTCACTCCTGCTAGTGAATGTAATGTAACACACACCCACACAATGCGCACCACCACGTGATGTTTTTCTCACTCCTACTAAAGAATGTAATGTAACACACACCATACAATGCGCACCACCCCGTGATGTTTTTCTCACTCCTACTAGTGAATGTAATGTAACACACACCCATACAATGCGCACCACCCCGCGATGATTTATAGAAACCTATCCTACATTGCCATTGCATGTTCCCTGACCTCCCCATGATGACGACACCGCGGTGCTTTTCTCCATCCTACATTGCCACTCACTGCCGATCCTAATTCAGACCCTCCAATTCACACCACCCCGTGATGTGTTTCTCACTCCTTCTAGTGAATGTAATGTAACACAGATCCATACAATGCGCACCACCCCGTGATGTTTTTCTCACTCCTACTAGTGAATGTAATGTAACACAACCCCATACAATGCGCACCACCCCGCGATGTTTTTCAGAAACCTATCCTACCTTGGCCCAGCATGTTCCCTGACCTCCCCATGCTGACCACCCCGCGGTGCTTTTCTCCATCCTACATTGCCACTCACTGCGGATCCTAATTCAGACCCTCCAATTCACACCACCCCGTGATGTGTTTCTCACTCCTACTAGTGAATGTAATGTAACACAAATCCATACAATGCGCACCACCCCGTGAAGTTTTTCTCACTCCTACTAGTGAATGTAATGTAACACACACCCATACAATGCGCACAACCCCGCGATGTTTTTCAGAAAAATATCCTACATTGCCACTGCATGTTCCCTGAGCTCCCCATGCTGACCACCCCGCGGTGCTTTTCTCCATCCTACATTGCCACTCACTGCCTATGCTAATTCAGACCCTCCGATTCACAACACCCCATGATGTTTTTCTCACTCCTACTAGTGAATGTAATGTAACACACACCCATACAATGCGCACCACCCGGCTATGTTTTTCATAAACCTAAACTACATTGCCAGAGCATGTTCCCTGACCTCCCCATGCTGACGACCCCGCGGTGCTTTTCTCCATCGTATATTGGCACTCACTGCCTATCCTAATTCAGACCCTCTGATTCACACCTCCCCGTGATGATTTTCTCACTCCTACTAGTGAATGTAATGTAACACACACCCATACAATGCGCACCACCCCGTGATGTTTTTCTCACTCCTACTAGTGAATGTAATGAACACACACCCACACAATGCGCACCACCCCGCGATGTTTTTCAGAAACCTATCCTACATTGCCACTGCATGTTCCCTGACCTCCCCATGCTGACCACCGCGCGGTGCTTTTCTCCATCCTACATTGCCACTCACTGCCTATCCTAATTCAGACCCTCCAATTCACACCACCACGTGATGTTTTTCTCACTCCTTCTAGTGAATGTAATGTAACACACACCCATACAATGCGCACCACCCCGCGATGTTTTTCAGTAACCTATCCTACATTGCCACTGCATGTTCCCTGACCTCCCCATGCTGACCACCCCGCGGTGCTTTTCTCTATCATACATTGCCACTCACTGCCTATCCTAATTCAGACCCTCCGATTCACACCACCCCGTGATGTTTTTCTCGCTCCTACTAGTGAATGTAATGTAACACACACCCATACAATGCGCACCACCCCGCGATGTTTTTCTCACTCCTACTAGTGAATGTAATGTAACACACACCCATACAATGCGCACAACGCTGCGCTGTTTTTCTCACACCTACTAGTGAATGTAATGTAACACACACCCATACAATTCGCACCACCCCGCGATGTTTTTCAGAAACCTATCCTACCGTGCCACTGCATGGTCCCTGACCTCCCCATGCTGACCACCCCGCGGTGCTTTTCTCCATCCGACATTGCCACTCACTGCCGATCCTAATTCAGACCCTCCGATTCACACCACCTCGTGATGTTTTTCTCACTTCTACTAGTGAATGTAATGTAACACACACCCATACAATGCGCACCACCCCGTGATGTTTTTCTCACTCCTACTAGTGAATGTAATGTAACACACACCCATACAATTCGCACCACCCCGTGATGTTTTTCTCACTCCTAATAGTGAATGTAATGAAACACAACCCAAACAATGCGCACCACCCCGTGATGTTTTTCTCACTCCTACTAGTGAATGTAATGTAACACACACCCATACAGTGCGCACCACCCCACGATGTTTTTCAGAAACCTATCCTACATTGCCACTGCTTGTTCCCTGACCTCCCCATGCTGACCACCCGGCGGTGCTTTTCTCCATCCTACATTGCCAGTCACTGCCTATCCTAATTCAAACCCTCCGATTCACACCACCCCGTGATGTTTTTCTCACTCCTACTAGTGAATGTAATGTAACACACACCCACACAATGCGCACCACCACGTGATGTTTTTCTCACTCCTACTAAAGAATGTAATGTAACACACACCCATACAATGTGCACCACCCCGTGATGTTTTTCTCACTCCTACTAGTGAATGTAATGTAACACACACCCATACAATGCGCACCACCCCGCGATGATTTATAGAAACCTATCGTACATTGCCATTGCATGTTCCCTGACCTCCACATGATGACCACCCCGTGGTGCTTTTCTCCATACTACATTGCCACTCACTGCCTATCCTAATTCAGACCCTCCGATTCACACCTCCCCGTGATGTTTTTCTCACTCCTACTAGTGAATGTAATGTAACACACACACATACAATGCGCACCACCCCATGATGTTTTTCTCACTCCTACTAGTGAATGTAATGTAACACACACCCGTACAATGCGCACCGCCCGCGATGTTTTCCAGAAACCTATCATACATGCCACTGCATGTTCCCTGACATCCCCAGGCTGACCACCCCGCGGTGCTTTTCTCCATCCTACATTGCCACTCACTGATTATCCTAATTCAGACCCTCCGATTCACACTACCCCGTGATGTTTTTCTCACTCCTGCTAGTGAATGTAATGTAACACACACCCACACAATGCGCACCACCAAGTGATGTTTTTCTCACTCCTACTAAAGAATGTAATGTAACACACACCATACAATGCGCACCACCCCGTGATGTTTTTCTCACTCCTACTAGTGAATGTAATGTAACACACACCCATACAATGCGCACCACCCCGCGATGATTTATAGAAACCTATCCTACATTGCCATTGCATGTTCCCTGACCTCCCCATGATGACGACACCGCGGTGCTTTTCTCCATCCTACATTGCCACTCACTGCCGATCCTAATTCAGACCCTCCAATTCACACCACCCCGTGATGTGTTTCTCACTCCTTCTAGTGAATGTAATGTAACACAGATCCATACAATGCGCACCACCCCGTGATGTTTTTCTCACTCCTACTAGTGAATGTAATGTAACACAACCCCATACAATGCGCACCACCCCGCGATGTTTTTCAGAAACCTATCCTACCTTGGCCCAGCATGTTCCCTGACCTCCCCATGCTGACCACCCCGCGGTGCTTTTCTCCATCCTAAATTGCCATTCACTGCCTATCCTATTACAGACCCTCCGATTCACACCACGCCGTGATGTTTTTCTCACTCCTACTAGTGAATGTAATGTAACACACACCCATACAATGCGCACCACCCCGCGATGATTTATAGAAACCTATCCTACATTGCCATTGCATGTTCCCTGACTTCCCCATGATGACCACCCCGCGGTGCTTTTCTCCATCCTACATTGCCACTCACTGCCGATCCTAATTCAGACCCTCCAATTCACACCACCCCGTGATGTGTTTCTCACTCCTACTAGTGAATGTAATGTAACACAAACCCATACAATGCGCACCACCCCGTGAAGTTTTTCTCACTCCTACTAGTGAATGTAATGTAACACACACCCATACAATGCGCACAACCCCGCGATGTTTTTCAGAAAAATATCCTACATTGCCACTGCATGTTCCCTGAGCTCCCCATGCTGACCAGCCCGCGGTGCTTTTCTCCATCCTACATTGCCACTCACTGCCTATGCTAATTCAGACCCTCCGATTCACAACACCCCATGATGTTTTTCTCACTCCTACTAGTGAATGTAATGTAACACACACCCATACAATGCGCACCACCCGGCTATGTTTTTCATAAACCTAAACTACATTGCCAGAGCATGTTCCCTGACCTCCCCATGCTGACGACCCCGCGGTGCTTTTCTCCATCGTATATTGGCACTCACTGCCTATCCTAATTCAGACCCTCTGATTCACACCTCCCCGTGATGATTTTCTCACTCCTACTAGTGAATGTAATGTAACACACACCCATACAATGCGCACCACCCCGTGATGTTTTTCTCACTCCTACTAGTGAATGTAATGAACACACACCCACACAATGCGCACCACCCCGCGATGTTTTTCAGAAACCTATCCTACATTGCCACTGCATGTTCCCTGACCTCCCCATGCTGACCACCGCGCGGTGCTTTTCTCCATCCTACATTGCCACTCACTGCCTATCCTAATTCAGACCCTCCAATTCACACCACCACGTGATGTTTTTCTCACTCCTTCTAGTGAATGTAATGTAACACACACCCATACAATGCGCACCACCCCGCGATGTTTTTCAGTAACCTATCCTACATTGCCACTGCATGTTCCCTGACCTCCCCATGCTGACCACCCCGCGGTGCTTTTCTCTATCATACATTGCCACTCACTGCCTATCCTAATTCAGACCCTCCGATTCACACCACCCCGTGATGTTTTTCTCGCTCCTACTAGTGAATGTAATGTAACACACACCCATACAATGCGCACCACCCCGCGATGTTTTTCTCACTCCTACTAGTGAATGTAATGTAACACACACCCATACAATGCGCACAACGCTGCGCTGTTTTTCTCACACCTACTAGTGAATGTAATGTAACACACACCCATACAATTCGCACCACCCCGCGATGTTTTTCAGAAACCTATCCTACCGTGCCACTGCATGGTCCCTGACCTCCCCATGCTGACCACCCCGCGGTGCTTTTCTCCATCCGACATTGCCACTCACTGCCGATCCTAATTCAGACCCTCCGATTCACACCACCTCGTGATGTTTTTCTCACTTCTACTAGTGAATGTAATGTAACACACACCCATACAATGCGCACCACCCCGTGATGTTTTTCTCACTCCTACTAGTGAATGTAATGTAACACACACCCATACAATTCGCACCACCCCGTGATGTTTTTCACACTCCTAATAGTGAATGTAATGAAACACAACCCAAACAATGCGCACCACCCCGTGATGTTTTTCTCACTCCTACTAGTGAATGTAATGTAACACACACCCATACAGTGCGCACCACCCCACGATGTTTTTCAGAAACCTATCCTACATTGCCACTGCTTGTTCCCTGACCTCCCCATGCTGACCACCCGGCGGTGCTTTTCTCCATCCTACATTGCCAGTCACTGCCTATCCTAATTCAAACCCTCCGATTCACACCACCCCGTGATGTTTTTCTCACTCCTACTAGTGAATGTAATGTAACACACACCCACACAATGCGCACCACCACGTGATGTTTTTCTCACTCCTACTAAAGAATCTAATGTAACACACACCCATACAATGTGCACCACCCCGTGATGTTTTTCTCACTCCTACTAGTGAATGTAATGTAACACACACCCATACAATGCGCACCACCCCGCGATGATTTATAGAAACCTATCCTACATTGCCATTGCATGTTCCCTGACCTCCCCATGATGACGACACCGCGGTGCTTTTCTCCATCCTACATTGCCACTCACTGCCGATCCTAATTCAGACCCTCCAATTCACACCACCCCGTGATGTGTTTCTCACTCCTTCTAGTGAATGTAATGTAACACAGATCCATACAATGCGCACCACCCCGTGATGTTTTTCTCACTCCTACTAGTGAATGTAATGTAACACAACCCCATACAATGCGCACCACCCCGCGATGTTTTTCAGAAACCTATCCTACCTTGCCCCAGCATGTTCCCTGACCTCCCCATGCTGACCACCCCGCGGTGCTTTTCTCCATCCTAAATTGCCATTCACTGCCTATCCTATTACAGACCCTCCGATTCACACCACGCCGTGATGTTTTTCTCACTCCTACTAGTGAATGTAATGTAACACACACCCATACAATGCGCACCACCCGGCGATGTTTTTCAGAAACCTAAACTACATTGCCACAGCATGTTCCCTGACCTCCCCATGCTGACGACCCCGCGGTGCTTTTCTCCATCCTAAATTGCCACTCATGGCCTATCCTAATTCAGACCCTCTGATTCACACCTCTCCGTGATGTTTTTCTCACTCCTACTAGTGAATGTAATGTAACACACATCCATACAATGCGCACCACTCCGTGATGTTTTTCTCACTCCTACTAGTGAATGTAATGTAACACACACCCATACATTGCGCACCACCCCGTGATGTTTTTCTTACTCCTACTAGTGAATGTAATGTAACACACACCCATACAATTCGCACCACCCCGTGATGTTTTTCTCACTCCTACTAGTGAATGTAATGTAACACACATCCATACAATGCGCACCACCCCGCGATGTTTTTCAGAAACCTATCCTACTTTGCCACTGCATGTTCCCTGACCTCCCCATGCTGACCACCCCGCGTTGCTTTTCTCAATCCTACATTGCCACTCACTGCCTATCCTAATTCAGACCCTCCGATTCACACCACCCCGTGATGTTTTTTTCACTCCTACTAGTGAATGTAATGTAACACACACCCATACAATGCGCACCACCCTATGATGTTTTTCTCACTCCTACTAGTGAATGTAATGTAACACACACCCGTACAATGCGCACCGCCCGCGATGTTTTTCAGAAACCTATCATACATGCCACTGCATGTTCCCTGACATCCCCATGCTGACCACCCCGCGGTGCTTTTCTCCATCCTACATTGCCACTCACTGATTATCCTAATTCAGACCCTCCGATTCACACTACCCCGTGATGTTTTTCTCACTCCTACTAGTGAATGTAATGTAACACACACCCACACAATGCGCACCACCAAGTGATGTTTTTCTCACTCCTACTAAAGAATGTAATGTAACACACACCCATACAATGCGCACCACCCCGTGATGTTTTTCTCACTCCTACTAGTGAATGTAATGTAACACACACCCATACAATGCGCACCACCCCATGATGTTTTTCTCACTCCTACTAGTGAATGTAATGTAGCACACACCCGTACAATGCGCACCGCCCGCGATGTTTTTCAGAAACCTATCATACATGCCACTGCATGTTCCCTGACATCCCCATGCTGACCACCCCGCGGTGCTTTTCTCCATCCTACATTGCCACTCACTGATTATTCTAATTCAGACCCTCCGATTCACACTACCCCGTGATGTTTTTCTCACTCCTACTAGTGAATGTAATGTAACACACACCCACACAATGCGCACCACCACGTGATGTTTTTCTCCCTCCTACTAAAGAATGTAATGTAACACACACCCATACAATGCGCACCACCCTGTGATGTTTTTCTCACTCCTACTAGTGAATGTAATGTAACACACACCCATACAATGCGCACCACCCCGCGATGATTTATAGAAACCTATCCTACATTGCCATTGCATGTTCCCTGACCTCCCCATGATGACCACCCCGCGGTGCTTTTCTCCATCCTACTTTGCCACTCACTGCCGATCCTAATTAAGACCCTCCAATTCACACCACCCCGTGATGTGTTTCACACTCCTACAAGTGAATGTAATGTAACACAAACCCATACAATGCGCACCACCCCGTGATGTTTTTCTCACTCCTACTAGTGAATGTAATGTAACACACCCCCATACAATGCGCACCACCCCGCGGTGTTTTTCAGAAACCAAACATACATGGCCACTGCATGTTCCCTGACCTCCCCATGCTGACCACCCCGTGGTGCTTTTCTCCATACTACATTGCCACTCACTGCCTATCCTAATTCAGACCCTCCGATTCACACCACACCGTGATGTTTTTCTCACTCTTAGTAGTGAATGTAATGTAACACACACCCATACAATGCGCACCAACCCGTGATGTTTTTCTCACTCCTACTAGTGAATGTAATGTAACACACACCCATACAATGCGCACCACCCTGCGATGTTTTTCAGAAACCTATGCTACATTGCCACTGCATGTTCCCTGACCTCCCCATGCTGACCACCCCGCGGTGCTTTTCTACATCCTACATTGCCACTCACTACTTATTATAATTCAGACCATCCGATTCACACCACCCCGTGATGTTTTTCTCACTCCTACTACTGAATGTAATGTAACACACCCCCATACAATGTGCACCACCCCGCGATGTTTTTCAGAAACCTATCCTACATTGCCACTGCATGTTCCCTGACCTCCCCATGCTGACCAACCCGCGGTGCTTTTCTCCATCCTACATTGCCACTCACTGCTTATCCTAATTCAGACCCTCTGATTCACACCACCCCGTGATGTTTTTCTCACTCCTGCTAGTGAATGTAATGTAACACACACCCATACAATGCGCACCACCCCGTGATGTTTTTCTCACTCCTACTAGTGAATGTAATGTAACACACACCCATACAATGCGCACCACCCCGCGATGTTTTTCAGAAACGTATCCTACATTGCCACTGCATGTTCCCTGAACTCCCCATGCTGACCACCCCGCGGTGCTTTTCTCCATCCTACATGGCCACTCACTGCCTATGCTAATTCAGACCCTCCGATTCACAACACCCCATGATGTTTTTCTCACTCCTACTAGTGAATGTAATGTAACACAGATCCATACAATGCGCACCACCCCGTGATGTTTTTCTCACCCCTTCTAGTGAATGTAATGTAACACAACCCCATACAATGCGCACAACCCGCGATGTTTTTCAGAAACCTATCCTACATTGCCCCAGCATGTTCCCTGACCTCCCCATGCTGACCACCCCGCGGTGCTTTTCTCCATCCTACATTGCCATTCACTGCCTATCCTATTACAGACCCTCCGATTCACACCACGCCGTGATGTTTTTCTCACTCCTACTAGTGAATGTAATGTAACACACACCCATACAATGCGCACCACCCGGCGATGTTTTTCACAAACCTAAACTACATTGCCACAGCATGTTCCCTGACCTCCCCATGCTGACGACCCCGCGGTGCTTTTCTCCATCCTAAATTGTCACTCATGGCCTATCCTTATTCAGACCCTCTGATTCACACCTCCCCGTGATGTTTTTCTCACTCCTACTAGTGAATGTAATGTAACACACACCCATACAATGCGCACCACTCCGTGATGTTTTTCTCACTCCTACTAGTGAATGTAATGTAACACACACCCATACATTGCGCACCACCCCGTGATGTATTTCTTACTCCTACTAGTGAATGTAATGTAACACACACCCATACAATTCGCACCACCCCGTGATGTTTTTCTCACTCCTACTAGTGAATGTAATGTAACACACATCCATACAATGCGCACCACCCCGCGATGTTTTTCAGAAACCTATCCTACATTGCCACTGTATGTTCCCTGACCTCCCCATGCTGACCACCCCGCGTTGCTTTTCTCAATCCTACATTGCCACTCACTGCCTATCCTAATTCAGACCCTCCGATTCACACCACCCCGTGATGTTTTTCTCACTCCTACTAGTGAATGTAATGTAACACACACCCATACAATGCGCACCACCCCATGATGTTTTTCTCACTCCTACTAGTGAATGTAATGTAACACACACCCGTACAATGCGCACCGCCCGCGATGTTTTTCAGAAACCTATCATACATGCCACTGCATGTTCCCTGACATCCCCATGCTGACCACCCCGCGGTGCTTTTCTCCATCCTACATTGCCACTCACTGATTATTCTAATTCAGACCCTCCGATTCACACTACCCCGTGATGTTTTTCTCACTCCTACTAGTGAATGTAATGTAACACACACCCACACAATGCGCACCACCACGTGATGTTTTTCTCACTCCTACTAAAGAATGTAATGTAACACACACCATACAATGCGCACCACCCTGTGATGTTTTTCTCACTCCTACTAGTGAATGTAATGTAACACACACCCATACAATGCGCACCACCCCGCGATGATTTATAGAAACCTATCCTACATTGCCATTGCATGTTCCCTGACCTCCCCATGATGACCACCCCGCGGTGCTTTTCTCCATCCTACATTGCCACTCACTGCCGATCCTAATTCAGACCCTCCAATTCACACCACCCCGTGATGTGTTTCTCACTCCTACTAGTGAATGTAATGTAACACAAACCCATACAATGCGCACCACCCCGTGAAGTTTTTCTCACTCCTACTAGTGAATGTAATGTAACACACACCCATACAATGCGCACAACCCCGCTATGTTTTTCAGAAAAATATCCTACATTGCCACTGCATGTTCCCTGAGCTCCCCATGCTGACCACCCCGCGGTGCTTTTCTCCATCCTACATTGCCACTCACTGCCTATGCTAATTCAGACCCTCCGATTCACAACACCCCATGATGTTTTTCTCACTCCTACTAGTGAATGTAATGTAACACACACCCATACAATGCGCACCACCCGGCTATGTTTTTCATAAACCTAAACTACATTGCCACAGCATGTTCCCTGACCTCCCCATGCTGAGGACCCCGCGGTGCTTTTCTCCATCGTATATTGGCACTCACTGCCTATCCTAATTCAGACCCTCTGATTCACACCTCCCCGTGATGATTTTCTCACTCCTACTAGTGAATGTAATGTAACACACACCCATACAATGCGCACCACCCCGTGATGTTTTTCTCACTCCTACTAGTGAATGTAATGAACACACACCCACACAATGCGCACCACCCCGCGATGTTTTTCAGAAACCTATCCTACATTGCCACTGCATGTTCCCTGACCTCCCCATGCTGACCACCGCGCGGTGCTTTTCTCCATCCTACATTGCCACTCACTGCCTATCCTAATTCAGACCCTCCGATTCACACCACCACGTGATGTTTTTCTCACTCCTTCTAGTGAATGTAATGTAACACACACCCATACAATGCGCACCACCCCGCGATGTTTTTCAGTAACCTATCCTACATTGCCATTGCATGTTCCCTGACCTCCCAATGCTGACCACCCCGCGGTGCTTTTCTCTATCATACATTGCCACTCACTGCCTATCCTAATTCAGACCCTCCGATTCACACCACCCCGTGATGTTTTTCTCACTCCTACTAGTGAATGTAATGTAACACACACCCATACAATGCGCACCACCCCGCGATGTTTTTCTCACTCCTACTAGTGAATGTAATGTAACACACACCCATACAATGCGCACAACGCTGCGCTGTTTTTCTCACACCTACTAGTGAATGTAATGTAACACACACCCATACAATTCGCACCACCCCGCGATGTTTTTCAGAAACCTATCCTACCGTGCCACTGCATGGTCCCTGACCTCCCCATGCTGACCACCCCGCGGTGCTTTTCTCCATCCGACATTGCCACTCACTGCCGATCCTAATTCAGACCCTCCGATTCACACCACCTCGTGATGTTTTTCTCACTTCTACTAGTGAATGTAATGTAACACACACCCATACAATGCGAACCACCCCGTGATGTTTTTCTCACTCCTACTAGTGAATGTAATGTAACACACACCCATACAATTCGCACCACCCCGTGATGTTTTTCTCACTCCTAATAGTGAATGTAATGAAACACAACCCAAACAATGCGCACCACCCCGTGATGTTTTTCTCACTCCTACTAGTGAATGTAATGTAACACACACCCATACAGTGCGCACCACCCCACGATGTTTTTCAGAAACCTATCCTACATTGCCACTGCTTGTTCCCTGACCTCCCCATGCTGACCACCCGGCGGTGCTTTTCTCCATCCTACATTGCCAGTCACTGCCTATCCTAATTCAAACCCTCCGATTCACACCACCCCGTGATGTTTTTCTCACTCCTACTAGTGAATGTAATGTAACACACACCCACACAATGCGCACCACCACGTGATGTTTTTCTCACTCCTACTAAAGAATGTAATGTAACACACACCCATACAATGTGCACCACCCCGTGATGTTTTTCTCACTCCTACTAGTGAATGTAATGTAACACACACCCATACAATGCGCACCACCCCGCGATGATTTATAGAAACCTATCGTACATTGCCATTGCATGTTCCCTGACCTCCACATGATGACCACCCCGTGGTGCTTTTCTCCATACTACATTGCCACTCACTGCCTATCCTAATTCAGACCCTCCGATTCACACCACACCGTGATGTTTTTCTCACTCTTAGTAGTGAATGTAATGTAACACACACCCATACAATGCGCACCAACCCATGATGTTTTTCTCACTCCTACTAGTGAATGTAATGTAACACACACCCATACAATGCGCACCACCCTGCGATGTTTTTCAGAATCCTATGCTACATTGCCACTGCATGTTCCCTGACCTCCCCATGCTGACCACCCCGCGGTGCTTTTCTCCATCCTACATTGCCACTCACTGCTTATTATAATTCAGACCCTCCGATTCACACCACCCCGTGATGTTTTTCTCACTCCTACTAGTGAATGTAATGTTACACACACCCATACAATGCGCACCACCCTGTGATGTTTTTCTCACTCCTACTAGTGAATGTAATGTAACACACCCCCATACAATGTGCACCACCCCGCGATGTTTTTCAGAAACCTATCCTACATTGCCACTGCATGTTCCCTGACCTCCCCATGCTGACCAACCGGCGGTGCTTTTCTCCATCCTACATTGCCACTCACTGATTATCCTAATACAGACCCTCCGATTCTCACTACCCCGTGATCTTTTTCTCACTCCTACTAGTGAATGTAATGTAACACACACCCACACAATGCGCACGACCACGTGATGTTTTTCTCACTCCTACTAAAGAATGTAATGTAACACACACCATACAATGCGCACCACCCCGTGATGTTTTTCTCACTCCTACTAGTGAATGTAATGTAACACACACCCACACAATGCGCACCACCACGTGATGTTTTTCTCACTCCTACTAAATAATGTAATGTAACACACACCATACAATGCGCACCACCCCGTGATGTTTTTCTCACTCATACTAGTGAATGTAATGTAACACACACCCATACAATGCGCACCACCCCGCGATGATTTATAGAAACCTATCCTACATTGCCATTGCATGTTCCCTGACCTCCCCATGATGACCACCCCGCGGTGCTTTTCTCCATCCTACATTGCCACTCACTACCGATCCTAATTCAGACCCTCCAATTCACACCACCCCGTGATGTGTTTCTCACTCCTACTAGTGAATGTAATGTAACACAGATCCATACAATGCGCACCACCCCGTGATGTTTTTCTCACTCCTACTAGTGAATGTAATGTAACACAACCCCATACAATGCGCACCACCCCGCGCTGTTTTTCAGAAACCTATCCTACATTGCCCCAGCATGTTCCCTGACTTCCCCATGCTGACCACCCCGCGGTGCTTTTCTCCATCCTACATTGCCATTCACTGCCTATCCTATTACAGACCCTCCGATTCACACCACGCCGTGATGTTTTTCTCACTCATTCTAGTGAATGTAATGTAACACACACCCATACAATGCGCACCACCCGGCGATGTTTTTCAGAAACCTAAACTACATTGCCACAGCATGTTCCCTGACCTCCCCATGCTGACGACCCCGCGGTGCTTTTCTCCATCCTAAATTGCCACTCATGGCCTATCCTAATTCAGACCCTCTGATTCACACCTCCCCGTGATGTTTTTCTCACTCCTACTAGTGAATGTAATGTAACACACACCCATACAATGCGCACCACTCCGTGATGTTTTTCTCACTCCTACTAGTGAATGTAATGTAACACACACCCATACAATGCGCACCACCCCGTGATGTTTTTCTCACTCCTACTAGTGAATGTAATGTAACACACACCCATACAATGCGCACCACCCCATGATGTTTTTCTCACTCCTACTAGTGAATGTAATGTAACACACACCCGTACAATGCGCACCGCCCGCGATGTTTTTCAGAAACCTATCATACATGCCACTGCATGTTCCCTGACATCCCCATGCTGACCACCCCGTGGTGCTTTTCTCCATCCTACATTGCCACTCACTGATTATTCTAATTCAGACCCTCCGATTCACACTACCCCGTGATGTTTTTCTCACTCCTACTAGTGAATGTAATGTAACACACACCCACACAATGCGCACCACCACGTGATGTTTTTCTCCCTCCTACTAAAGAATGTAATGTAACACACACCCATACAATGCGCACCACCCTGTGATGTTTTTCTCACTCCTACTAGTGAATGTAATGTAACACACACCCATACAATGCGCAGCACCCCGCGATGATTTATAGAAACCTATCCTACATTGCCATTGCATGTTCCCTGACCTCCCCATGATGACCACCCCGCGGTGCTTTTCTCCATCCTACATTGCCACTCACTGCCGATCTTAATTCAGACCCTCCAATTCACACCACCCCGTGATGTGTTTCACACTCCTACAAGTGAATGTAATGTAACACAAACCCATACAATGCGCACCACCCCGTGATGTTTTTCTCACGCCTACTAGTGAATGTAATGTAACACACCCCCATACAATGCGCACCACCCCGCGGTGTTTTTCAGAAACCTAACCTACATGGCCACTGCATGTTCCCTGACCTCCCCATGCTGACCACCCCGTGGTGCTTTTCTCCATACTACATTGCCACTCACTGCCTATCCTAATTCAGACCCTCCAATTCACACCACACCGTGATGTTTTTCTCACTCTTAGTAGTGAATGTAATGTAACACACACCCATACAATGCGCACCAACCCGTGATGTTTTTCTCACTCCTACTAGTGTATGTAATGTAACACACACCCATACAATGCGCACCACCCTGCGATGTTTTTCAGAAACCTATGCTACATTGCCACTGCATGTTCCCTGACCTCCCCATGCTGACCACCCCGCGGTGCTTTTCTACATCCTACATTGCCACTCACTGCTTATTATAATTCAGACCATCCGATTCACACCACCCCGTGATGTTTTTCTCACTCCTACTACTGAATGTAATGTAACACACCCCCATACAATGTGCACCACCCCGCGATGTTTTTCAGAAACCTATCCTACATTGCCACTGCATGTTCCCTGACCTCCCCATGCTGACCAACCCGCGGTGCTTTTCTCCATCCTACATTGCCACTCACTGCTTATCCTAATTCAGACCCTCCGATTCACACCACCCCGTGATGTTTTTCTCACTCCTGCTAGTGAATGTAATGTAACACACACCCATACAATGCGCACCACCCCGTGATGTTTTTCTCACTCCTACTAGTGAATGTAATGTAACACACACCCATACAATGCGCACCACCCCGCGATGTTTTTCAGAAACGTATCCTACATTGCCACTGCATGTTCCCTGAACTCCCCATGCTGACCACCCCGCGGTGCTTTTCTCCATCCTACATGGCCACTCACTGCCTATGCTAATTCAGACCCTCCGATTCACAACACCCCATGATGTTTTTCTCACTCCTACTAGTGAATGTAATGTAACACAGATCCATACAATGCGCACCACCCCGTGATGTTTTTCTCACCCCTTCTAGTGAATGTAATGTAACACAACCCCATACAATGCGCACAACCCGCGATGTTTTTCAGAAACCTATCCTACATTGCCCCAGCATGTTCCCTGACCTCCCCATGCTGACCACCCCGCGGTGCTTTTCTCCATCCTACATTGCCATTCACTGCCTATCCTATTACAGACCCTCCGATTCACACCACGCCGTGATGTTTTTCTCACTCCTACTAGTGAATGTAATGTAACACACACCCATACAATGCGCACCACCCGGCGATGTTTTTCACAAACCTAAACTACATTGCCACAGCATGTTAGCTGACCTCCCCATGCTGACGACCCCGCGGTGCTTTTCTCCATCCTAAATTGTCACTCATGGCCTATCCTTATTCAGACCCTCTGATTCACACCTCCCCGTGATGTTTTTCTCACTCCTACTAGTGAATGTAATGTAACACACACCCATACAATGCGCACCACTCCGTGATGTTTTTCTCACTCCTACTAGTGAATGTAATGTAACACACACCCATACATTGCGCACCACCCCGTGATGTATTTCTTACTCCTACTAGTGAATGTAATGTAACACACACCCATACAATTCGCACCACCCCGTGATGTTTTTCTCACTCCTACTAGTGAATGTAATGTAACACACATCCATACAATGCGCACCACCCCGCGATGTTTTTCAGAAACCTATCCTACATTGCCACTGTATGTTCCCTGACCTCCCCATGCTGACCACCCCGCGTTGCTTTTCTCAATCCTACATTGCCACTCACTGCCTATCCTAATTCAGACCCTCCGATTCACACCACCCCGTGATGTTTTTCTCACTCCTACTAGTGAATGTAATGTAACACACACCCATACAATGCGCACCACCCCATGATGTTTTTCTCACTCCTACTAGTGAATGTAATGTAACACACACCCGTACAATGCGCACCGCCCGCGATGTTTTTCAGAAACCTATCATACATGCCACTGCATGTTCCCTGACATCCCCATGCTGACCACCCCGCGGTGCTTTTCTCCATCCTACATTGCCACTCACTGATTATCCTAATTCAGACCCTCCGATTCACACTACCCCGTGATGTTTTTCTCACTCCTACTAGTGAATGTAATGTAACACACACCCACACAATGCGCACCACCACGTGATGTTTTTCTCACTCCTACTAAAGAATGTAATGTAACACACACCATACAATGCGCACCACCCCGTGATGTTTTTCTCACTCCTACTAGTGAATGTAATGTAACACACACCCATACAATGCGCACCACCCCGCGATGATTTATAGAAACCTATCCTACATTGCCATTGCATGTTCCCTGACCTCCCCATGATGACCACCCCGCGGTGCTTTTCTCCATCCTACATTGCCACTCACTGCCGATCCTAATTCAGACCCTCCAATTCACACCACCCCGTGATGTGTTTCTCACTCCTACTAGTGAATGTAATGTAACACAAACCCATACAATGCGCACCACCCCGTGAAGTTTTTCTCACTCCTACTAGTGAATGTAATGTAACACACACCCATACAATGCGCACAACCCCGCGATGTTTTTCAGAAAAATATCCTACATTGCCACTGCATGTTCCCTGAACTCCCCATGCTGACCACCCCGCGGTGCTTTTCTCCATCCTACATTGCCACTCACTGCCTATGCTAATTCAGACCCTCCGATTCACAACACCCCATGATGTTTTTCTCACTCCTACTAGTGAATGTAATGTAACACACACCCATACAATGCGCACCACCCGGCGATGTTTTTCATAAACCTAAACTACATTGCCACAGCATGTTCCCTGACCTCCCCATGCTGACGACCCCGCGGTGCTTTTCTCCATCGTATATTGCCACTCACTGCCTATCCTAATTCAGACCCTCTGATTCACACCTCCCCGTGATGTTTTTCTCACTCCTACTAGTGAATGTAATGTAACACACACCCATACAATGCGCACCACCCCGTGATGTTTTTCTCACTCCTACTAGTGAATGTAATGAACACACACCCACACAATGCGCACCACCCCGCGATGTTTTTCAGAAACCTATCCTACATTGCCACTGCATGTTCCCTCACCTCCCCATGCTGACCACCGCGCGGTGCTTTTCTCCATCCTACATTGCCACTCACTGCCTATCCTAATTCAGACCCTCCGATTCACACCACCACGTGATGTTTTTCTCACTCCTTCTAGTGAATGTAATGTAACACACACCCATACAATGCGCACCACCCCGCGATGTTTTTCAGTAACCTATCCTACATTGCCACTGCATGTTCCCTGACCTCCCCATGCTGACCACCCCGCGGTGCTTTTCTCTATCATACATTGCCACTCACTGCCTATCCTAATTCAGACCCTCCGATTCACACCACCCCGTGATGTTTTTCTCACTCCTACTAGTGAATGTAATGTAACACACACCCATACAATGCGCACCACCCCGCGATGTTTTTCTCACTCCTACTAGTGAATGTAATGTAACACACACCCATACAATGCGCACAACGCTGCGCTGTTTTTCTCACACCTACTAGTGAATGTAATGTAACACACACCCATACAATTCGCACCACCCCGCGATGTTTTTCAGAAACCTATCCTACCGTGCCACTGCATGGTCCCTGACCTCCCCATGCTGACCACCCCGCGGTGCTTTTCTCCATCCGACATTGCCACTCACTGCCGATCCTAATTCAGACCCTTCGATTCACACCACCTCGTGATGTTTTTCTCACTTCTACTAGTGAATGTAATGTAACACACACCCATACAATGCGCACCACCCCGTGATGTTTTTCTCACTCCTACTAGTGAATGTAATGTAACACACACCCATACAATTCGCACCACCCCGTGATGTTTTTCTCACTCCTAATAGTGAATGTAATGAAACACAACCCAAACAATGCGCACCACCCCGTGATGTTTTTCTCACTCCTACTAGTGAATGTAATGTAACACACACCCATACAGTGCGCACCACCCCACGATGTTTTTCAGAAACCTATCCTACATTGCCACTGCTTGTTCCCTGACCTCCCCATGCTGACCACCCGGCGGTGCTTTTCTCCATCCTACATTGCCAGTCACTGCCTATCCTAATTCAAACCCTCCGATTCACACCACCCCGTGATGTTTTTCTCACTCCTACTAGTGAATGTAATGTAACACACACCCACACAATGCGCACCACCACGTGATGTTTTTCTCACTCCTACTAAAGAATGTAATGTAACACACACCCATACAATGTGCACCACCCCGTGATGTTTTTCTCACTCCTACTAGTGAATGTAATGTAACACACACCCATACAATGCGCACCACCCCGCGATGATTTATAGAAACCTATCGTACATTGCCATTGCATGTTCCCTGACCTCCACATGATGACCACCCCGTGGTGCTTTTCTCCATACTACATTGCCACTCACTGCCTATCCTAATTCAGACCCTCCGATTCACACCACACCGTGATGTTTTTCTCACTCTTAGTAGTGAATGTAATGTAACACACACCCATACAATGCGCACCAACCCATGATGTTTTTCTCACTCCTACTAGTGAATGTAATGTAACACACACCCATACAATGCGCACCACCCTGCGATGTTTTTCAGAATCCTATGCTACATTGCCACTGCATGTTCCCTGACCTCCCCATGCTGACCACCCCGCGGTGCTTTTCTCCATCCTACATTGCCACTCACTGCTTATTATAATTCAGACCCTCCGATTCACACCACCCCGTGATGTTTTTCTCACTCCTACTAGTGAATGTAATGTTACACACACCCATACAATGCGCACCACCCCGTGATGTTTTTCTCACTCCTACTAGTGAATGTAATGTAACACACACCATACAATGCGCACCACCCCGTGATGTTTTTTCTCACTCCTACTAGTGAATGTAATGTAACACACACCCATACAATGCGCACCACCCGGCGATGATTTATAGAAACCTATCCTACATTGCCATTGCATGTTCCCTGACCTCCCCATGATGACCACCGCGCGGTGCTTTTCTCCATCCTACATTGCCACTCACTGCCGATCCTAATTCAGACCCTCCAATTCACACCACCCCGTGATGTTTTTCTCACTCCTACTCGTGAATGTAATGTAACACACACCCATACAATGCGCACCACCCCATGATGTTTTTCTCACTCCTACTAGTGAATGTAATGTAACACACACCCACACAATGCGCACCACCACGTGATGTTTTTCTCACTCCTACTAAATAATGTAATGTAACACACACCATACAATGCGCACCACCCCGTGATGTTTTTCTCACTCCTACTAGTGAATGTAATGTAACACACACCCATACAATGCGCACCACCCCGCGATGATTTATAGAAACCTATCCTACATTGCCATTGCATGTTCCCTGACCTCCCCATGATGACCACCCCGCGGTGCTTTTCTCCATCCTACATTGCCACTCACTACCGATCCTAATTCAGACCCTCCAATTCACACCACCCCGTGATGTGTTTCTCACTCCTACTAGTGAATGTAATGTAACACAGATCCATACAATGCGCACCACCCCGTGATGTTTTTCTCACTCCTACTAGTGAATGTAATGTAACACAACCCCATACAATGCGCACCACCCCGCGATGTTTTTCAGAAACCTATCCTACATTGCCCGAGCATGTTCCCTGACTTCCCCATGCTGACCACCCCGCGGTGCTTTTCTCCATCCTACATTGCCATTCACTGCCTATCCTATTACAGACCCTCCGATTCACACCACGCCGTTATGTTTTTCTCACTCATTCTAGTGAATGTAATGTAACACACACCCATACAATGCGCACCACCCGGCGATGTTTTTCAGAAACCTAAACTACATTGCCACAGCATGTTCCCTGACCTCCCCATGCTGACGACCCCGCGGTGCTTTTCTCCATCCTAAATTGCCACTCATGGCCTATCCTAATTCAGACCCTCTGATTCACACCTCCCCGTGATGTTTTTCTCACTCCTACTAGTGAATGTAATGTAACACACACCCATACAATGCGCACCACTCCGTGATGTTTTTCTCACTCCTACTAGTGAATGTAATGTAACACACACCCATACATTGCGCACCACCCCGTGATGTTTTTCTTACTCCTACTAGTGAATGTAATGTAACACACACCCATACAATTCGCACCACCCCGTGATGTTTTTCTCACTCCTACTAGTGAATGTAATGTAACAAACATCCATACAATGAGCACCACCCCGCGATGTTTTTCAGAAACCTATCCTACATTGCCACTGCATGTTCCCTGACCTCCCCATGCTGACCACCCCGTGTTGCTTTTCTCCATCCTACATTGCCACTCACTGCGGATCCTAATTCAGACCCTCCGATTCACACCACCCCGTGATGTTTTTCTCACTCCTACTAGTGAATGTAATGTAACACACACACATACAATGCGCACCACCCCATGATGTTTTTCTCACTCCTACTAGTGAATGTAATGTAACACACACCCGTACAATGCGCACCGCCCGCGATGTTTTCCAGAAACCTATCATACATGCCACTGCATGTTCCCTGACATCCCCAGGCTGACCACCCCGCGGTGCTTTTCTCCATCCTACATTGCCACTCACTGATTATCCTAATTCAGACCCTCCGATTCACACTACCCCGTGATGTTTTTCTCACTCCTGCTAGTGAATGTAATGTAACACACACCCACACAATGCGCACCACCACGTGATGTTTTTCTCACTCCTACTAAAGAATGTAATGTAACACACACCATACAATGCGCACCACCCCGTGATGTTTTTCTCACTCCTACTAGTGAATGTAATGTAACACACACCCATACAATGCGCACCACCCCGCGATGATTTATAGAAACCTATCCTACATTGCCATTGCATGTTCCCTGACCTCCCCATGATGACCACACCGCGGTGCTTTTCTCCATCCTACATTGCAACTCACTGCCGATCCTAATTCAGACCCTCCAATTCACACCACCCCGTGATGTGTTTCTCACTCCTTCTAGTGAATGTAATGTAACACAGATCCATACAATGCGCACCACCCCGTGATGTTTTTCTCACTCCTACTAGTGAATGTAATGTAACACAACCCCATACAATGCGCACCACCCCGCGATGTTTTTCAGAAACCTATCCTACATTGCCCCAGCATGTTCCCTGACCTCCCCATGCTGACCACCCCGCAGTGCTTTTCTCCATCCTAAATTGCCATTCACTGCCTATCCTATTACAGACCCTCCGATTCACACCACGCCGTGATGTTTTTCTCACTCCTACTAGTGAATGTAATGTAACACACACCCATACAATGCGCACCACCCGGCGATGTTTTTCAGAAACCTAAACTACATTGCCACAGCATGTTCCCTGACCTCCCCATGCTGACAACCCCGCGGTGCTTTTCTCCATCCTAAATTGCCACTCATGGCCTATCCTAATTCAGACCCTCTGATTCACACCTCTCCGTGATGTTTTTCTCACTCCTACTAGTGAATGTAATGTAACACACATCCATACAATGCGCACCACTCCGTGATGTTTTTCTCACTCCTACTAGTGAATGTAATGTAACACACACCCATACATTGCGCACCACCCCGTGATGTTTTTCTTACTCCTACTAGTGAATGTAATGTAACACACACCCATACAATTCGCACCACCCCGTGATGTTTTTCTCACTCCTACTAGTGAATGTAATGTAACACACATCCATACAATGAGCACCACCCCGCGATGTTTTTCAGAAACCTATCCTACTTTGCCACTGCATGTTCCCTGACCTCCCCATGCTGACCACCCCGCGTTGCTTTTCTCAATCCTACATTGCCACTCACTGCCTATCCTAATTCAGACCCTCCGATTCACACCACCCCGTGATGTTTTTTTCACTCCTACTAGTGAATGTAATGTAACACACACCCATACAATGCGCACCACCCTATGATGTTTTTCTCACTCCTACTAGTGAATGTAATGTAACACACACCCGTACAATGCGCACCGCCCGCGATGTTTTTCAGAAACCTATCATACATGCCACTGCATGTTCCCTGACATCCCCATGCTGACCACCCCGCGGTGCTTTTCTCCATCCTACATTGCCACTCACTGATTATCCTAATTCAGACCCTCCGATTCACACTACCCCGTGATGTTTTTCTCACTCCTACTAGTGAATGTAATGTAACACACACCCACACAATGCGCACCACCAAGTGATGTTTTTCTCACTCCTACTAAAGAATGTAATGTAACACACACCCATACAATGCGCACCACCCCGTGATGTTTTTCTCACTCCTACTAGTGAATGTAATGTAACACACACCCACACAATGCGCACCACCAAGTGATGTTTTTCTCACTCCTACTAAAGAATGTAATGTAACACACCCCCATACAATGCGCACCACCCCGCGGTGTTTTTCAGAAACCTAACCTACATGGCCACTGCATGTTCCCTGACCTCCCCATGCTGACCAACCCGTGGTGCTTTTCTCCATACTACATTGCCACTCACTGCCTATCCTAATTCAGACCCTCCGATTCACACCACACCGTGATGTTTTTCTCACTCTTAGTAGTGAATGTAATGTAACACACACCCATACAATGCGCACCAACCCGTGATGTTTTTCTCACTCCTACTAGTGAATGTAATGTAACACACACCCATACAATGCGCACCACCCTGCGATGTTTTTCAGAAACCTATGCTACATTGCCACTGCATGTTCCCTGACCTCCCCATGCTGACCACCCCGCGGTGCTTTTCTACATCCTACATTGCCACTCACTGCTTATTATAATTCAGACCATCCGATTCACACCACCCCGTGATGTTTTTCTCACTCCTACTACTGAATGTAATGTAACACACCCCCATACAATGTGCACCACCCCGCGATGTTTTTCAGAAACCTATCCTACATTGCCACTGCATGTTCCCTGACCTCCCCATGCTGACCAACCCGCGGTGCTTTTCTCCATCCTACATTGCCACTCACTGCTTATCCTAATTCAGACCCTCTGATTCACACCACCCCGTGATGGTTTTCTCACTCCTGCTAGTGAATATAATGTAACACACACCCATACAATGCGCACCACCCCGTGATGTTTTTCTCACTCCTACTAGTGAATGTAATGTAACACACACCCATACAATGCGCACCACCCCGCGATGTTTTTCAGAAACGTATCCTACATTGCCACTGCATGTTCCCTGAACTCCCCATGCTGACCACCCCGCGGTGCTTTTCTCAATCCTACATTGCCACTCACTGCCTATGCTAATTCAGACCCTCCGATTCACAACACCCCATGATGTTTTTCTCACTCCTACTAGTGAATGTAATGTAACACAGATCCATACAATGCGCACCACCCCGTGATGTTTTTCTCACCCCTTCTAGTGAATGTAATGTAACACAACCCCATACAATGCGCACAACCCGCGATGTTTTTCAGAAACCTATCCTACATTGCCCCAGCATGTTCCCTGACCTCCCCATGCTGACCACCCCGCGGTGCTTTTCTCCATCCTACATTGCCATTCACTGCCTATCCTATTACAGACCCTCCGATTCACACCACGCCGTGATGTTTTTCTCACTCCTACTAGTGAATGTAATGTAACACACACCCATACAAGGCGCACCACCCGGCGATGTTTTTCACAAACCTAAACTACATTGCCACAGCATGTTCCCTGACCTCCCCATGCTGACGACCCCGCGGTGCTTTTCTCCATCCTAAATTGTCACTCATGGCCTATCCTTATTCAGACCCTCTGATTCACACCTCCCCGTGATGTTTTTCTCACTCCTACTAGTGAATGTAATGTAACACACACCCATACAATGCGCACCACTCCGTGATGTTTTTCTCACTCCTACTAGTGAATGTAATGTAACACACACCCATACATTGCGCACCACCCCGTGATGTATTTCTTACTCCTACTAGTGAATGTAATGTAACACACACCCATACAATTCGCACCACCCCGTGATGTTTTTCTCACTCCTACTAGTGAATGTAATGTAACACACATCCATACAATGCGCACAACCCCGCGATGTTTTTCTCACTCCTACTAGTGAATGTAATGTAACACACACCCACACAATGCGCACCACCACGTGATGTTTTTCTCACTCCTACTAAAGAATGTAATGTAAAACACACCATACAATGCGCACCACCCCGTGATGTTTTTCTCACTCCTACTAGTGAATGTAATGTAACACACACCCATACAATGCGCACCACCCCGCGATGATTTATAGAAACCTATCCTACATTGCCATTGCATGTTCCCTGACCTCCCCATGATGACCACCCCGCGGTGCTTTTCTCCATCCTACATTGCCACTCACTGCCGATCCTAATTCAGACCCTCCAATTCACACCACCCCGTGATGTGTTTCTCACTCCTACTAGTGAATGTAATGTAACACAAACCCATACAATGCGCACCACCCCGTGAAGTTTTTCTCACTCCTACTAGTGAATGTAATGTAACACACACCCATACAATGCGCACAACCCCGCGATGTTTTTCAGAAAAATATCCTACATTGCCACTGCATGTTCCCTGAACTCCCCATGCTGACCACCCCGCGGTGCTTTTCTCCATCCTACATTGCCACTCACTGCCTATGCTAATTCAGACCCTCCGATTCACAACACCCCATGATGTTTTTCTCACTCCTACTAGTGAATGTAATGTAACACACACCCATACAATGCGCACCACCCGGCGATGTTTTTCAGAAACCTAAACTACATTGCCACAGCATGTTCCCTGACCTCCCCATGCTGACGACCCCGCGGTGCTTTTCTCCATCGTATATTGCCACTCACTGCCTATCCTAATTCAGACCCTCTGATTCACACCTCCCCGTGATGTTTTTCTCACTCCTACTAGTGAATGTAATGTAACACACACCCATACAATGCGCACCACCCCGTGATGTTTTTCTCACTCCTACTAGTGAATGTAATGTAACACACACCCATACAATGCGCACCACCCCACGATGTTTTTCAGAAACCTATCCTACATTGCCACTGCATGTTCCCTGACCTCCCCATGCTGACCACCCGGCGGTGCTTTTCTCCATCCTACATTGCCAGTCACTGCCTATCCTAATTCAGACCCTCCGATTCACACCACCCCATGATGTTTTTCTCACTCCTACTAGTGAATGTAATGTAACACACACCCATACAATTCGCACCACCCCGTGATGTTTTTCTCACTCCTACTAGTGAATGTAATGTAACACACACCCATACAATGCGCACCACCCCGCGATGTTTTTCAGAAACCTATCCTACATTGCCACTGCATGTTCCCTGACCTCCCCATGCTGACCACACCGCGTTGCTTTTCTCAATCCTACATTGCCACTCACTGCCTATACTAATTCAGACCCTCCGATTCACACCACCCCGTGATGTTTTTCTCACTCCTACTAGTGAATGTAATGTAACACACACGCATACAATGCGCACCACCCCGTGATGTTTTTCTCACTCCTACTAGTGAATGTACTGTTAGAAAGCCTTACAGTGCACACCACCTGGAGATGTTTTTCAGGAACCTATACTACATTGACAATGCATGTTTCCTGACCTCCCCATGCTGACCACCCCGTGGTGCTTTTCTCCATCCTACATTGCCACTCACTGTGAATCCTAATTCAAAACATCTGATTCACACCACCCCGTGATGTTTTTCTCACTCCTACTAGTGAATGGCCTGTTAGAAACCCTTACAATGTGCACCACCCTGCGATGTTTTTCAGAAACATATACTACATTGCCACTGAATGTTTCCTGATCTCCCCATGCTGACCATGTCGTGGTGCTTTTCTCCATTCTACCTTGCCACTCACTGCCTATCCTGATTCAGGCCTTCCGATTCACAGCAACACGTGATGTATTTCTCACTCCTACTAGTGAATGGCCTGCTAGAAACCCTTACAATGCGCACCACCCCGCGAGGTTTTGCAGGAACCTATACTACATTGCCACTGCATGTTTCCTGACCTCCGCATGCTGACCACACCGTGGTGTTTTCTCAATTTTACATTGCCACTCACAGCCTATTCTAATTCAGGCCCTCCGATTCACAAAACCCCATGATGTTTTTCTCACTCCTACTATTGAATTGCCTGTTAGAAAGCCTTACATTGCAGACCACCCGGCGATGTTTTTCAGAAACCTATCCTACATTGCCAATGCATGTTTCCTGACCTCCCCATTCTGACCACCCCATGGTGCTTTTCTCCATCCTACATTGCCACTCACTGACCATCCTGATTCAGGGCTTCCGATTCACACCACCCCATGATTTATTTCTCACTCCTACTAGTGAATGGCCTGTTAGAAACCCTTACAATCCGCAGCACCCCGCGATGTTTTTCAGAAACCTATGCTACATTGCCACTGCATTTTTCCTGACCTCCCCATGGTGACCACTCCATGGTGCTTTTCTCCATCCTACATTGCCACTCACTGATTATCCTAATTCAGACCCTCCGATTCACACTACCCCGTGATGTTTTTCTCACTCCTACTAGTGAATGTAATGTAACACACACCCATACAATGCGCACCACCCCGCGATGTTTTTCAGAAACGTATCCCACATTGCCAATGCATGTTTCCTGACCTCCCCATGCTGACCACCCCGTGGTGCTTTTCTCCATCCTACATTGCCACTGACTGCCTATCCTAATTCAGAACATCTGATTCACACCACCCCGTGATGTTTTTCTCCCTCCTACTAGTGAATCGCCTGTTAGACACCCTTACAATGCGCGATACAGAGTGATGTTTTTCAGAAAACTATCCTACATTGCCACTGCATGTTTCCTGACCTCCCTGTACTGTCCACTCAGGGTTGCTTTTCTCTATCCTTCATTGCAACTCACTGCCTATCCTAAATCAGGGCCTCCGATTCACACCACCCCGTGATGTTTTTCTCACTCCAGCTAGTGAATGGCCTGTTAGAAACTAATACAATGCGCTCCACCCTGCTTTTTTATTTCAGAAACCTAACCTACATTGCCACTGCATGTTTCCTGACATTCCCATGCTGACCACCCTGTTGTGCTTTTCTCCATCCTACGTAGCCAATCAATGCCTATCCTATTTCAGGCCCTCCGAATCACACCACCCATTGAAGTTGTTCTCACTCCTACTAGTGAATGGCCTGTTAGAAACCCATACAATGCGGACCACGCTGCGATGTTTATCAGAAACCTATTCTACATTTCCAATGCATGTTTCCTTGCCTCCCCATGTTGCCAAACCGGGGTGCATTTCTCCATCCTACATTGCCACTCACAGCCTATCCTAATTCAGGTCCTCCGATTCTCACCACCACTTGATGTTTTTTTCACTCCTCCTTGTCAGTGGCTTGTTAGAAAGCCTTCCATTGCGCACCACTCCACAGTGTTTTTCAGAAACCTATCCTACATTGCCACTGCATGTTTCCTGACCTCCCCATGTTGACCACACCGTCGTGCTTTTCTCCATTCTTCATTGCCACTCACTGCCTATCCTATTTCAGGCCCTCCGATTCACACCACCCCGTGATGTTTTTCTCACTCCTACTAGTGAATGTACTGTTAGAAAGCCTTACAGTGCACACCACCTGGAGATGTTTTTCAGGAACCTATACTACATTGCCAATGCATGTTTCCTGACCTCCCCATGCTGACCACCCCGTGGTGCTTTTCTCCATCCTACATTGCCACTCACTGTGAATCCTAATTCAGAACATCTGATTCACACCACCCCGTGATGTTTTTCTCACTCCTACTAGTGAATGGCCTGTTAGAAACCCTTACAATGCGCACCACCCTGTGATGTTTTTCAGAAACATATACTACATTGCCACTGAATGTTTCCTGATCTCCCCATGCTGACCATGCCGTGGTGCTTTTCTCCATTCTACATTGCCACTCACTGCCTATCCTGATTCAGGCCTTCCGATTCACAGCAACACGTGATGTATTTCTCACTCCTACTAGTGAATGGCCTGCTAGAAACCCTAACAATGCGCACCACCCCGCGAGGTTTTGCAGGAACCTATACTACATTGCCACTGCATGTTTCCTGACCTCCGCATGCTGACCACACCGTGGTGCTTTTCTCAATTTTACATTGCCACTCACTGCCTATTCTAATTCAGGCCCTCCGATTCACACCACCCCATGATGTTTTTCTCACTCCTACTAGTGAATGGCCTGTTAGAAAGCCTTACATTGCAGACCACCCAGCGATGTTTTTCAGAAACCTATCCTACATTGCCAATGCATGTTTCCTGACCTCCCCATTCTGACCACCCCATGGTGCTTTTCTCCATCCTACATTGCCACTCACAGCCTATGCTAATTCAGAACATCTGAATCACACCACCCCGTGATGTTTTTCTCACTCCTACTAGTGAATGGCCTGTTAGAAACCCTTACAATGTTCACCACCCCGTGATGTTTTTCAGGAACCTATACTACATTGCCACTGCATGTTTCCTGACCTCCCCATGCTCACCAACCCGTGGTGCTTTTCTCCATCCTACATTGCCACTCACTGACCATCCTGATTCAGGGCTTCCGATTCACACCACCCCATGATTTATTTCTCACTCCTACTAGTGAATGGCCTGTTAGAAACCCTTACAATCCGCAGCACCCCGCGATGTTTTTCAGAAACCTATGCTACGTTGCCACTGCATTTTTCCTGACCTCCCCATGGTGACCACTCCATGGTGCTTTTCTCCATCCTACATTGCCACTCACTGCCTATCCTGATTCAGGCCCTCCGATTCGCACCACGCCGTGATGTTTTTCTCACTCCTACTAGTGAATGGCCTCTAAGAAAGCCTTACAATTTGCTCCACCTGGCGATGTTTTTCAGAAACATATCCTACATTAGCAATGCATGTTTCCTGACCTCCCCTTGCTGACCCCCCCGTGGTGCTTTTCTCCATTTTACATTTCCATTCACTGCCTGTCCTAATTCTGGCTCTCCGATTAACACCACCCCGTGATGTTTTTCTCACTCCTACTAGTGAAAGGCCTGTTACAAAGATTTACAATGCGCACCATCTGGCGATGTTTTTCAGAAACGTATCCCACATTGCCAATGCATGTTTCCTGACCTCCCCATGCTGACCACCCAGTGGTGCTTTTCTCCATCCTACATTGCCACTGATTGCCTATCCTAATTCAGAACATCTGATTCACACCACCCCGTGATGTTTTTCTCCCTCCTACTAGTGAATCGCCTGTTAGACACCCTTACAATGCGCGATACAGAGTGATGTTTTTCAGAAAACTATCCTACATTGCCACTGCATGTTTCCTGACCTCCCTGTGCTGTCCACTCAGTGTTGCTTTTCTCTATCCTTCATTGCAACTCACTGCCTATCCTAAATCAGGCCCTCCGATTCACACCACCCCGTGATGTTTTTCTCACTCCAACTAGTGAATGGCCTGTTGAAACTAATACAATGCGCTCCACCCTGCTTTTTTTTTCAGAAACCTATCCTACATTGCCACTGCATGTTTCCTGAACTCCCCATGCTGACCACCCTGTTGTGCTTTTCTCCATCCTACATAGCCAATCAATGCCTATCCTATTTCAGGCCCTCCGAATCACACCACCCATTGAAGTTGTTCTCACTCCTACTAGTGAATGGCCTGTTAGAAACCCATACAATGCGCACCACGCTGCGATGTTTATCAGAAACCTATTCTACATTTCCAATGCATGTTTCCTTGCCTCCCCATGTTGCCAAACCGGGGTGCATTTCTCCATCCTACATTGCCACTCACAGCCTATCCTAATTCAGGTTCTCCGATTCACACCACCACTTGATGTTTTTTTCACTCCTCCTTTTCAGTGGCTTGTTAGAAAGCCTTAAAATGCGCACCACTCCACAGTGTTTTCAGAAACCTATCCTACATTGCCACTGCATGTTTCCTGACCTCCCCATGTTGACCACACCATCGTGCTTTTCTCCATTCTTCATTGCCACTCACTGCCTACTCTATTTCAGGCCCTCCGATTCACACCACCCCGTGATGTTTTTCTCACTCCTACTAGTGAATGTACTGTTAGAAAGCCTTACAGTGCACACCACCTGGAGATGTTTTTCAGGAACCTATCCTACATTGCCAATGCATGTTTCCTGACCTCCCCATGCTGACCACCCCGTGGTGCTTTTCTCCATCCTACATTGCCACTCACTGTGAATCCTAATTCAGAACATCAGATTCACACCACCCCGTGATGTTGTTCTCACTCCTACTAGTGAATGGCCTGTTAGAAACCCTTACAATGCGCACCACCCTGCGATGTTTTTCAGAAACCTATACAACATTGCCACTGAATGTTTCCTGATCTCCCCATGCTGACCATGCCGTCGTGCTTTTCTCCATTCTACATTGCCACTCACTGCCTATCCTGTTTCAGGCCTTCCGATTCACAGAAACACGTGATGTATTTCTCACTCCTACTAGTGAATGGCCTGCTAGAAACCCTTACGAAGCGCACCACCCCGCGAGGTTTTGCAGGAACCTATACTACATTGCCATTGCATGTTTCATGACCTCCGCATGCTGACCACACCGTGGTGCTTTTCTCAATTTTACATTGCCACTCACTGCCTATTCTAATTCAGGCCCTCCGATTCACACCACCCCATGATGTTTTTCTCACTCCTACTAGTGAATGGCCTGTTAGAAAGCCTTACATTGCAGACCACCCGGTGATGTTTTTCAGAAACCTATCCTACATTGCCAATGCATGTTTCCTGACCTCCCCATTCTGACCACCCCATGGTGCTTTTCTCCATCCTACATTTCCACTCACAGCCTATTGTAATTCAGAACATCTGAATCACACCACCCCGTGATGTTTTTCTCACTCCTACTTGTGAATGGCCTGTTAGAAACCCTTACAATGTTCACCACCCCGTGATGTTTTTCAGGAACCTATACTACATTGCCACTGCATGTTTCCTGACCTCCCCATGCTCACCAACCCGTGGTGCTTTTCTCCATCCTACATTGCCACTCACTGACCATCCTGATTCAGGGCTTCCGATTCACACCACCCCATGATTTATTTCTCACTCCTACTAGTGAATGGCCTGTTAGAAACCCTTACAATCCGCAGCACCCCGCGATGTTTTTCAGAAACCTATGCTACATTGCCACTGCATTTTTCCTGACCTCCCCATGGTGACCACTCCATGGTGCTTTTCTCCATCCTACATTGCCACTCACTGCCTATCCTGATTCAGGCCCTCCGATTCGCACCACGCCGTGATGTTTTTCTTACTCCTACTATTGAATGGCCTGTTAGAAATCCTTACAATTCGCACCAACTCGCGATGTTTTTCAGAAATCTTTCCCACATTGCCACTACATGTTTCCTGACCTCCCCATCCTGACCACTCCGTGGTGCTTTTCTCCATCCTGCATTGCCACTCACTGCCTATCCTGATTGAGGCCCTCCAATTCAGACCACCCCGTGATGTTTTTCACACTCCTACTAGTGAATGGCCTGTTAGAAAGCCTTACAATGTGCAGCACCTAGCGATGTTTTTCAGAAACCTATCCTTCATTGCCAATGCATGTTTCCTGACCTCCACTTGCTGACCACCCCGTGGTGCTTTTCTCCATCTTACATTGCCACTGACTGCCTATCCTAATTCAGAACATCTGATTCACACCACTCCATGATGTTTTTCTCACTCCTACTAGTGATTCGCCTGTTACACACCCTTGCAATGCGCACTAACGAGTGATGTTTTTCAAAAAACTATCCTACATTGCCACTGCATGTTTCCAGACCTCCCTGTGCTGACCACCCCGTGGTGCTTTTCTCCATTGTACATTGCCACTCACTGCCTATCCTAAATCAGGCCCTCTGATTCACACCACCACGTGATGTTTTTTTCACTCCTCCTTGTCAGTGGCTTGTTAGAAAGCCTTCCAATGTGCACCACTCCACAGTGTTTTTCAGAAACCTATCCTACATTGCCACTGCATGTATCCTGACATCCCCATGTTGACCACCCCATCTTGCTTTTCTCCATTCTTCATTGCCACTCACTGCCTATCCTATTTCAGGCCCTCCGATTCACACCACCCCGTGATGTTTTTCTCACTCCTGCTAGTTAATGGCCTGTTAGAAACCATTACAATGCGCCCCACCCCGCAGTTTTTTTCAGAAACCTATCCTGCATTGCCAATGCATGTTTCCTGACATCCCCTTACTGACCACTCCGAGGTGCTTTTCTCCATCCTACATTGCAACTAGCTGCCTAACCTGATTCAGGCCCTCGGATTCACGCCACCCCGTGATGTTTTTCTCACTCCTACTAGTGAATGTACTGTTAGAAAGCCTTACAGTGCACACCACCTGGAGATGTTTTTCAGAAATCTATCCTACATTGCCAATGCATGTTTCCTGACCTCCCCATGCTGACCACCCCGTGGTGCTTTTCTCCATCCTACATTGCCACTCACTGTGAATCCTAATTCAGAACATCTGATTCACACCACCCTGTGATGTTGTTCTCACTCCTACTAGTGAATGGCCTGTTAGAAACCCTTACAATGCGCACCACCCCACGATGATTTTCAGAAACCTATACTACATTGCCACTGAATGTTTCCTGACCTCCCCATGCTGACCATGCCGTGGTGCTTTTCTCCATCCTATATTGCCACTCACTGCCTATCCTGATTCAGGCCTTCCGATTCACAGCAACACGTGATGTATTTCTCACTCCTACTAGTGAATGGCCTGCTAGAAACCCTAACAATGCGCACCACCCCGTGAGGTTTTGCAGGAACCTATCCTACATTGCCACTGCATGCTTCCTGACCTCCGCATGCTGACCACACCGTGGTGCTTTTCTAAATTTTACATTGCCACTCACTGCCTATTCTAATTCAGGCCCTCCGATTCACACCACCCCATGATGTTTTTCTCACTCCTACTAGTGAATGGCCTGTTAGAAAGCCTTACACTGCAGACAACCCGGCGATGTTTTTCTGAAACCTATCCTACATTGCCAATGCATGTTTCCTGACCTCCCCATTCTGACCACCCCATGGTGCTTTTCTCCATCCTACATTGCCACTCACAGCCTATGCTAATTCAGAACATCTGAATCACACCACCCCGTGATGTTTTTCTCACTCCTACTAGTGAATGGCCTGGTAGAAAAACTTACAATGTTCACCACCCCATGATGTTTTTCAGGAACCTATACTACATTGCCACTGCATATTTCCTGACCTCCCCATGCTCACCAACCCGTGGTGCTTTTCTCCATCCTACGTTGCCACTCACTGACCATCCTGATTCAGGGCTTCCGATTCACACCACCCCGTGTTTTATTTCTCAATCCTACTAGTGAATGGCCTGTTAGAAACCCTTACAATCCGCCCACCCCGCGATGTTTTTTAGAAACCTATCCTACATTGCCACTGCATTTTTCCTGACCTCAGCATCCTGACCACCCCGTGGTGCTTTTCTCCATCCTACATTGCCACTCACTGCCTATCCTGATTCAGGCTCTCTGATTCACACCACCTCGTGATGTTTTTCTCACTCCTACTAGTGAATGGCCTGTTAGAAACCCTTACAATTATCACCACCCGCGATGTTTTTCAGAAACCTTTCCCACTTTGCCACTGCATGTATCCTGACCTCCCCATGGTGACAACTCCGTGGTGCTTTTCTCCATCCTACATTGCCACTCACTGCCTATCCTGATTCAGGGCCTCCGATTCGCACCACGCCGTGATGTTTTTCTCACTCCAACTACTGAAAGGCCTATTAGAAATCCTTACAATGCGCACCAACTCGCGATGTTTTTCAGAAAACTATCCCACATTGCCACTAAATGTTTCCTGACGTCCCCATACAGACCACCCCGTGGAGCTTTTCTCCATCCTACATTGCCACTCACTGCCTATCCTGATTCAGGCCCTCCGATTCAGACCATCCCGTGATGTTTTTCTCACTCCTACTAGTGAATGGCCTGTAAGAAAGCCTTACAATGTGCTCCACCTGGCGATGTTTTTCAGAAACATATCCTACATTAGCAATGCATGTTTCCTGACCTCCCCTTGCTGACCCCCCCGTGGTGCTTTTCTCCATTTTACATTTCCATTCACTGCCTGTCCTAATTCTGGCCCTCCGATTAACAACACCCCGTGATGTTTTTCTCACTCCTACTAGTGAAAGGCCTGTTACAAAGATTTACAATGCGCACCATCTGGCGATGTTTTTCAGAAACGTATCCCACATTGCCAATGCATGTTTCCTGACCTCCCCATGCTGACCACCCCGTGGTGCTTTTCTCCATCCTACATTGCCACTGACTGCCTATCCTAATTCAGAACATCTGATTCACACCACCCCGTGATGTTTTTCTCCCTCCTACTAGTGAATCGCCTGTTAGACACCCTTACAATGCGCGATACAGAGTGATGTTTTTCAGAAAACTATCCTACATTGCCACTGCATGTTTCCTGACCTCCCTGTGCTGTCCACTCAGTGTTGCTTTTCTCTATCCTTCATTGCAACTCACTGCCTATCCTAAATCAGGCCCTCCGATTCACACCACCCCGTGATGTTTTTCTCACTCCAACTACTGAATGGCCTGTTAGAAACTAATACAATGCGCTCCACCCTGCTTTTTTTTTTCAGAAACTTATCCTACATTGCCACTGCATGTTTCTTGACCTCCCCATGCTGACCACCCTGTTGTGCTTTTCTCCATCCTACATAGCCAATCAATGCCTATCCTATTTCAGGCCCTCCGAATCACACCACCCATTGAAGTTGTTCTCACTCCTACTAGTGAATGGCCTGTTAGAAACCCATACAATGCGCACCACGCTGCGATGTTTATTAGAAACCTATTCTACATTTCCAATGCATGTTTCCTTGCCTCCCCATGTTGCCAAACCGGGGTGCATTTCTCCTTCCTACATTGCCACTCACAGCCTATCCTAATTCAGGTCCTCCGATTCACACCACCACTTGATATTTTTTTCACTCCTCCTTGTCAGTGGCTTGTTAGAAAGCCTTCCAATGCGCACCACTCCACAGTGTTTTTCAGAAACCTATCCTACATTGCCACTGCATGTTTCCTGACCTCCCCATGTTGACCACACTGTCGTGCTTTTCTCCATTCTTCATTGCCACTCACTGCCTATCCTATTTCAGGCCCTCCGATTCACACCACCCCGTGATGTTTTTCTCACTCCTACTAGTGAATGTACTGTTAGAAAGCCTTACAGTGCACACCACCTGGAGATGTTTTTCAGCAACCTATACTACATTGCCAATGCATGTTTCCTGACCTCCCCATGCTGACCACCCCATGGTGCTTTTCTCCATCCTACATTGCCACTCACTGTGAATCCTAATTCAGAACATCTGATTCACACCACCCCGTGATGTTTTTCTCACTCCTACTAGTGAATGGCCTGTTAGAAACCCTTACAATGCGCACCACCCTGCGATGTTTTTCAGAAACATATACTACATTGCCACTGAATGTTTCCTGATCTCCCCATGCTGACCATGCCGTGGTGCTTTTCTCCATTCTACATTGCCACTCACTGCCTATCCTGATTCAGGCCTTCCGATACACAGCAACACGTGATGTATTTCTCACTCCTACTAGTGAGGCCTGCTGGAAACCCTAACAATGCGCACCACCCTGCGAGGTTTTGCAGGAACCTATACTACATTGCCACTGCATGTTTCCTGACCTCCGCATGCTGACCACACCGTGGTGCTTTTCTCAATTTTACATTGCCACTCACTGCCTATTCTAATTCAGGCCCTCCGATTCACACCACCCCATGATGTTTTTCTCACTCCTACTAGTGAATGGCCTGTTAGAAAGCCTTACATTGCAGACCACCCGGCGATGTTTTTCAGAAACCTATCCTACATTGCCAATGCATGTTTCCTGACCTCCTCATTCTGACCACCCCATGGTGCTTTTCTCCATCCTACATTGCCACTCACAGCCTATGCTAATTCAGAACATCTGAATCACACCACCCCGTGATGTTTTTCTCACTCCTACTAGTGAATGGCCTGGTAGAAACCCTTACAATGTTCACCACCCCATGATGTTTTTCAGGAACCTATACTACATTGCCACTGCATATTTCCTGACCTCCCCATGCTCACCAACCCGTGGTGCTTTTCTCCATCCTACGTTGCCACTCACTGACCATCCTGATTCAGGGCTTCCGATTCACACCACCCCGTGTTTTATTTCTCAATCCTACTAGTGAATGGCCTGTTAGAAACCCTTACAATCCGCCCACCCCGCGATGTTTTTTAGAAACCTATCCTACATTGCCACTGCATTTTTCCTGACCTCAGCATCCTGACCACCCCGTGGTGCTTTTCTCCATCCTACATTGCCACTCACTGCCTATCCTGATTCAGGCTCTCCGATTCACACCACCTCGTGATGTTTTTCTCACTCCTACTAGTGAATGGCCTGTTAGAAACCCTTACAATTATCACCACCCGCGATGTTTTTCAGAAACCTTTCCCACTTTGCCACTGCATGTATCCTGACCTCCCCATGGTGACAACTCCGTGGTGCTTTTCTCCATCCTACATTGCCACTCACTGCCTATCCTGATTCAGGGCCTCCGATTCGCACCACGCCGTGATGTTTTTCTCACTCCAACTACTGAAAGGCCTATTAGAAATCCTTACAATGCGCACCAACTCGCGATGTTTTTCAGAAAACTATCCCACATTGCCACTAAATGTTTCCTGACGTCCCCATACAGACCACCCCGTGGAGCTTTTCTCCATCCTACATTGCCACTCACTGCCTATCCTGATTCAGGCCCTCCGATTCAGACCATCCCGTGATGTTTTTCTCACTCCTACTAGTGAATGGCCTGTAAGAAAGCCTTACAATGTGCTCCACCTGGCGATGTTTTTCAGAAACATATCCTACATTAGCAATGCATGTTTCCTGACCTCCCCTTGCTGACCCCCCCGTGGTGCTTTTCTCCATTTTACATTTCCATTCACTGCCTGTCCTAATTCTGGCCCTCCGATTAACACCACCCCGTGATGTTTTTCTCACTCCTACTAGTGAAAGGCCTGTAACAAAGATTTACAATGCGCACCATCTGGCGATGTTTTTCAGAAACATATCCCACATTGCCAATGCATGTTTCCTGACCTCCCCATGCTGACCACCCCGTGGTGCTTTTCTCCATCCTACATTGCCACTGATTGCCTATCCTAATTCAGAACATCTGATTCACACCACCCCGTGATGTTTTTCTCCCTCCTACTAGTGAATCGCCTGTTAGACACCCTTACAATGCGCGATACAGAGTGATGTTTTTCAGAAAACTATCCTACATTGCCACTGCATGTTTCCTGACCTCCCTGTGCTGTCCACTCAGTGTTGCTTTTCTCTATCCTTCATTGCAACTCACTGCCTATCCTAAATCAGGCCCTCCGATTCACACCACCCCGTGATGTTTTTCTCACTCCAACTACTGAATGGCCTGTTAGAAACTAATACAATGCGCTCCACCCTGCTTTTTTTTTTTCAGAAACCTATCCTACATTGCCACTGCATGTTTCCTGAACTCCCCATGCTGACCACCCTGTTGTGCTTTTCTCCATCCTACATAGCCAATCAATGCCTATCCTATTTCAGGCCCTCCGAATCACACCACCCATTGAAGTTGTTCTCACTCCTACTAGTGAATGGCCTGTTAGAAACCCATACAATGCGCACCACGCTGCGATGTTTATCAGAAACCTATTCTACATTTCCAATGCATGTTTCCTTGCCTCCCCATGTTGCCAAACCGGGGTGCATTTCTCCTTCCTACATTGCCACTCACAGCCTATCCTAATTCAGGTCCTCCGATTCACACCACCACTTGATGTTTTTTTCACTCCTCCTTGTCAGTGGCTTGTTAGAAAGCCTTCCAATGCGCACCACTCCACAGTGTTTTTCAGAAACCTATCCTATATTGCCACTGCATGTTTCCTGACCTCCCCATGTTGACCACACTGTCGTGCTTTTCTCCATTCTTCATTGCCACTCACTGCCTATCCTATTTCAGGCCATTAGATTCACACCACCCCGTGATGTTTTTCTCACTCCTACTAGTGAATGTACTGTTAGAAAGCCTTACAGTGCACACCACCTGGAGATGTTTTTCAGCAACCTATACTACATTGCCAATGCATGTTTCCTGACCTCCCCATGCTGACCACCCCATGGTGCTTTTCTCCATCCTACATTGCCACTCACTGTGAATCCTAATTCAGAACATCTGATTCACACCACCCCGTGATGTTTTTCTCACTCCTACTAGTGAATGGCCTGTTAGAAACCCTTACAATGCGCACCACCCTGCGATGTTTTTCAGAAACATATACTACATTGCCACTGAATGTTTCCTGATCTCCCCATGCTGACCATGCCGTGGTGCTTTTCTCCATTCTCCATTGCCACTCACTGCCTATCCTGATTCAGGCCTTCCGATTCACAGCAACACGTGATGTATTTCTCACTCCTACTAGTGAGGCCTGCTGGAAACCCTAACAATGCGCACCACCCCGCGAGGTTTTGCAGGAACCTATACTACATTGCCACTGCATGTTTCCTGACCTCCGCATGCTGACCACACCGTTTTGCTTTTCTCAATTTTACATTGCCACTCACTGCCTATTCTAATTCAGGCCCTCCGATTCACACCACCCCATGATGTTTTTCTCACTCCTACTAGTGAATGGCCTGTTAGAAAGCCTTACATTGCAGACCACCCGGCGATGTTTTTCAGAAACCTATCCTACATTGCCAATGCATGTTTCCTGACCTCCCCATTCTGACCACCCCATGGTGCTTTTCTCCATCCTACATTGCCACTCACAGCCTATGCTAATTCAGAACATCTGAATCACACCACCCCGTGATGTTTTTCTCACTCCTTCTAGTGAATGGCCTGTTAGAAACCCTTACAATGTTCACCACCCCGTGATGTTTTTCAGGAACCTATACTACATTGCCACTGCATGTTTCCTGACCTCCCCATGCTCACCAACCCGTGGTGCTTTTCTCCATCCTACATTGCCACTCACTGACCATCCTGATTCAGGGCTTCCGATTCACACCACCCCATGATTTATTTCTCACTCCTACTAGTGAATGGCCTGTTAGAAACCCTTACAATCCGCAGCACCCCGCGATGTTTTTCAGAAACCTATGCTACATTGCCACTGCATTTTTCCTGACCTCCCCATGGTGACCACTCCATGGTGCTTTTCTCCATCCTACATTGCCACTCACTGCCTATCCTGATTCAGGCCCTCCGATTCGCACCACGCCGTGATGTTTTTCTTACTCCTACTATTGAATGGCCTGTTAGAAATCCTTACAATGCACACCAACTCGCGATGTTTTTCAGAAAGCTTTCCCACATTGCCACTACATGTTTCCTGACCTCCCCATCCTGACCACTCCGTGGTGCTTTTCTCCATCCTGCATTGCCACTCACTGCCTATCCTGATTGAGGCCCTCCAATTCAGACCACCCCGTGATGTTTTTCACACTCCTACTAGTGAATGGCCTGTTAGAAAGCCTTACAATGTGCAGCACCTAGCGATGTTTTTCAGAAACCTATCCTTCATTGCCAATGCATGTTTCCTGACCTCCACTTGCTGACGACCCCGTGGTGCTTTTCTCCGTTTTACATTGCCACTCACTGCCTATCCTAATTCTGGCCCTCCGATAAACACCACCCCGTGATGTTTTTCTCACTCCTACTAGTGAAAGGCCTGTAACAAAGATTTACAATGTGCACCATCTCGCGATGTTTTTCAGAAACATATCCCACATCGCCAATGCATGTTTCCTGACCTCCCCATGCTGACCACCCTGTGGTGCTTTTCTCCATCTTACATTGCCACTGACTGCCTATCCTAATTCAGAACATCTGATTCACACCACCCCATGATGTTTTTCTAACTCCTACTAGTGATTCGCCTGTTAGACACCCTTGCAATGCGCACTACCGAGTGATGTTTTTCAGAAAACTATCCTACATTGCCACTGCATGTTTCCAGACCTCCCTGTGCTGACCACCCCGTGGTGCTTTTCTCCATTGTACATTGCCACTCACTGCCTATCCTAAATCAGGCCCTCTGATTCACACCACCCCGTGATGTTTTTTTCACTCCAACTAGTGAATGGCTTGTTATAAACCAATACAATGTGCACCACCCTGCTTTTTTTTTCAGAAACCTATCCTACGTTGCCACTGCATGTTTCCTGACCTCCCCATGCTGACCACCCTGTGGTGCTTTTCTCCATCCTACATAGACAACCAATACCTATCCTAATTCAGGCCCTCCGATTCACACCACCCCGTGATGTTGTTCTCATTCCTACTAGTGAATGTCCTGTTAGAAACCCATACAATGCGCACCACCCCGCGATGTTTATCAGAAACCTATTCTACATTACCAATGCATGTTGCCTTGCCTCCCCATGCTGACAACCCCGTGTTGCATTTCTCCATCCTACATTGCCACTCACAGCCTATCCTAATTCAGGCCCTCCGATTCACACCACCCCGTGATGTTTTTTTCACTCCTCCTTGTCAGTGGCTTGTTAGAAAGCCTTACAATGCGCACCACCCCATGATGTTTTTCAGAAACCTATCCTACATTACCACTGGGTGTTTCCTGACCTCAGCATGCTGAAGACCAAGTGGTGCTTTTCTCCATCCTACATTGCCACTCACTGCCTATCATAATTCAATCCTCCGATTCACACCACCCCGTGATATTTTTCTCACTCCTACTAGTGAATGGCCTGTTAGAAACACTTACAATTCTCACCACCCACGATTATTTTCAGACACCTAAACCACATTGCCACTGCATGTGTCCTGACCTACCTATGGTGACCACCCCGTGGTGCTTTTGTCCATCCTACATAGCCACTCACTGCCTATCCTGATTCAGGCCCTCCGATTCACACCACGCCGTGATGTTTTTCTCACTCCTACTAGTTAATGGCCTGTTAGAAACCCTTACAATGTGCACCCCCCAGCGATGTTTTTCAGAAAGCTATCCCACATTGCCAATGCATGTTTCCTGACCTCCCCATGCTGACCACACCATGGTGCTTTTCTCCATTTTACATTGCCACGCACTGTCTATCCTAATTCAGGCCCTCCGATTCACACCACCCTTTGATGTTTTTCTCACTCCTACTAGTGAATGGCCTGTTAGAAAGCCTTACAATATGTACCACCCAGCAATGTTTTTCAGAAACTTATCCTATATTGTCAATGCATGTTTCCTGACCTCCCCATGCTGACCACCCTGTGGCGCTGTTCTCCATCCTACATTGCCACTCACTGCGTATCCTAATTCAGGGCCTCCGATTCACACCACCCCGTGATGTTTTTCTCTCTCCTACTAGTGAATGGCCTGTTAGAAACCCTTACAATGCGCACTACCCCGCTGGTTTTTCAGAAACCTATACTACATTGCCAATGCATTATTCCTGACCTACCCATGCTAACCAACCTGTGGTGCTTTTCTCCATCCAACATTGCCACTCAATGTCTATCCTAATTCAGGCCCTCCGATTAACACCACCCCGTGATGTTGTTCTCACTCCTTATAATGAATGGCCTGTTAGAAACCCATACAATGCGCAACACCCAGCGATGTCTATCATAAACCTATCCTACATTGCCACTGCATGTTTCCTAACCTCCCCATCCTGACCAGCCCGTGGAGTTTTTCTCCATCCTACATAGCCACTCACTGCCTATCCCGATTTAGGCCCTCCGATTCACACCACCCCGTTTTTTTTTTTCTCACTCCTACTAGTGAATGGCCTGTTACAAACCCTTTAAATTTTCACAACCCGCGATGTTTTTCAGAAAACTATCCTACATTGCCACAGCATGTGTCCTGACATCCCTTGCTGACTACCCCGTGGTGCTTTTCTCCATCCTACGTTGCCACTCCCTGCCTATCCTAATTCATGCCCTCCGATTCACATCACCCCGTGATGTTTTTCTCACTCCTACTAGTGAATTGCCTCTTAGAAACCCTTACAATGTGCACCAACCCGCGATGTTTTTCAGAAACCTATCCTACATTGCCACTGCGTGTTTCATGACCTCCACATGCTGACAACCCAGTGGTGCTTTTCTCAATCCTAGATTTCCACTCACTTCCTATCATAATTCAGGCCTTCTGATTCACACCACCCTGTTATATTTTTCTCACTCCTACTAGTGAAAGGCCTTTTAGAAACCCTTACAATGAGCACCTCCCCGCGATGTTTTTCAGAAACCTATCCTACATTGCCACTGCATGTTTCCTGACCTCCACATGCTGACCAACCCGTGGTGCTTTTCTCCATTTTACATTGCGACTCAATGCCTTTCCTAATTCAGGCCCTCCGATTCACACCACCCCGTGATATTCTTCTCACTCCTACTAGTGAATGGCCTGTTAGAAACCCTTACAATACCCACCACCCAGCAATGTTTATCAGAAACCTATTTTCCATTGCCACTGCATGTTTCCTTGCCTCCCAATGCTCACCAACCTGTTTTGTTTTTGTCCATCCTACATTGCCACTAACTGTCTATCTTGATTCAGGCCCTCCGTTTCACACCACACCATGATGTATTTTGCACTCCTACTAGTGAATGACCTGTTAGAAACCCTTACAATGCGCACTACCCCGCGATGTTTTTCAGAAACATATCCAATATTGCCACTGCATGTTTCATGACCTCCACATCCTGACCACCCCGTGGTGCTTTTGTCCATCCTACATTGCCACTCACGGCCTATCCTGATTCAGGCCCTCCGATTCACACCACTCCGTGATGTTTTTCTTACTCCAACTAGTGAAAGGCCTTTTAGAAACCCTTACAATGAGCACCACCCCGCGATGTTTTTTAGAAACCTATTCTGCATTGCCACTGCATGTTTTCTGACCTTCCCATGCTGACCACACCGTGGTGCTTTTCTCCATCTGACATTGCCACTCACTGTCTATCTTGATTCAGGCCCTCCGATTCACACCACACCATGATGTATTTTGCAATCCTACTAGTGAATGGCCTTTAGAAACCCTTACAATTCTCACCACACGCGATGTTTTTCAGAAACATATCCTACATTGCCAATGCATGTGTCCTGACTTGCCCATGCTGACCACCCCGTGGTGCTTTTGTCCATCCTACATTGCAACTCACTGCCTATCCTGATTCAGGCCCTCTGATTTAAAACACGCCGTGATGTTTTTCTCACTCCTACTAGGAAATAGCCTGTCAGAAACCCTTACAATGCGCACCACCACGCAATGGTTTGCAGTAACCTATCGTACATTGCCACTGCATGTTTCCTGACCTCCCCATGCTGACCACCCTGTGGTGCTTTTCTCCATTTGAATTGCCACTCACTGCCTATCCTAATTAAGGCCCTCCGATTCACACCACCCCATGATGATTTTCTCACTCCTATTAGTGAATGGACTGTTAGAAAGCCTTACAATGGGCACCACCCGGCGATGTTTTTCAGAAACCTATCCTACAATGCCAATGCATGTTTCCTGACCTCCCCATGCTGACCACCCCGTGGTGCTTTTCTGCATCCTACATTGGCACTCACTCCCTATCCTAATTCAGGCCTTCCGATTCACACCACCCCGTGATGTTTTTCTCACTCCTACTAGTGAATGGCCTGTTAGAAACCCTTACAATGCACACCATCCCATGATGTTTTTCAGAAAAATATCCTACATTGCCACTGCATGTTTCCTTGCCTCCCTATGCTGACCACCCCGTGGAGCTTTTCTCCATCTTACATTGCCACTCACAGCCTATCCTAATTCAGGCCCTCCGATTCTCACGACCCAATTATGTTTTTTTCAGTCCTCCTTGTCAATGGCTTGTTAGAAAGCCTTACAATGCGCAACACCCCACCGTGTTTTTCAGAAACCTAACCTACATTGCCACTGCATGTTTCCTGACCTCCCCATTTTGACCACCCCATCGTGCTTTTCTCCATTCTTCATTGTCACTCACTGCCTATCCTATTTCAAGCCCTCCAATTCACACCACCCCGTGATGTTTTTCTCACTCCTACTAGTGAATGTGCTGTTAGAAAACCTTACAGTGCACACCACCAAGCGATGTTTTTCAGAAACCTATCCTACATTGCCAATGCATGTTTCCTGTCCTCCCCATGCTGACCACCCCGTGGTGCTTTTCTCTATCCTACATTGCCATTCACTGTGTATCCTAATTCAGAACATCTGATTCACACCACCCAGTTATGTTTTTCTCACTCCTACTAGTGAATGGCCTTTTCGAAACCCATACAATGCTCACCACCCTGTGATGTTTTTCAGAAAACTATCCTACATTGCCACTGCATGTCTCCTGACCTCCCCATACTGACCACCCCGTGGTGCTTTTCTCCATCTTACATTGCCACTCACTGCCTATCCTAATTCAGGTCCTCCGATTAACACCACCCCGTGATGTTGTTTTCACTCCTACCAATGAACGGACTGGTAGAAACCCTTACAATGTGCAACACCCAGCGATGTTTATCAGAAACCTATTCTACATTGCCACTGCATGTTTCCTTGCCTCCCCATGCTGGCAAAATCGTGGTGGTTTTCTCCATCATACATTGCCACCTACAGCCTATCCTAATTCAGGCCCTCCGATTCACACCACCACGTGATGTTTTTTACACTCCTACTTGTGAATGGCTTGTTAGAAAGCCTTACAATGCGTACAACCTCGCGATGTTATTCAGAAACCTATCCTACATTGCCATTGCATGTGTCCTTACCTCCCCATGCTCACCAACCCGTGTTGGTTTCCTTCATCCTACATGGCCACTCACTGCCTATCCTGATTCAGGCCCTCCGATTCACACCATCCCGTGATGTTTTTACATTTCTACTAGTCAATGGCCTGTTAGAAACCCTTACAATGGGCACCACCCCGTGATGTTTTTCAGAAACCTATCCAATATTGCCACTGCATGTTTCCAGAACTCCACATGCTGACAACCCCGTGGTGCTTTTCTCAATCCTACATTGCCACTCACTGCCTATCCTAATTTAGACCCTCCGATTCACACCACTCCGTGATGTTTTTCTCACTCCTACTAGTGAATGTAATGTAACACACACCCATACAATGCGCTCCACCCCGTGATGTTTTTCAGAAACCTATCCTACATTGCCACTGCATGTTTCCTGACATCCCCATCCTGACCACCGCATGGTGCTTTTCTCCATCCTACATTGCCAATCACTGTCTAACTTGATTCAGGCCCTCCGATTCACACCACCGCGTGATGTTTTTCTTACTCCTACTAGTGAAAGGCCTTTTAGAAACCCTTACAATGAGCACCTCCCCGCGATGTTTTTCAGAAACCTATCCTACATTGCCACTGCATGTTTCCTGACCTCCCCATGCTGACCACACCGTGGTGCTTTTCTCCATCTGACATTGCCACTCACTTTCTATCTTGATTCAGGCCCTCCGATTCACACCACACCATGATGTATTTCTCATTCCTACTAGTGAATGGCCTGTTAGAAACCCTTAAAATTCTCAGCATCCACGATGTTTTTTAGAAACCTATCCTACATTGCTACTGCATGTTTCCTGACATCCACATGTTGACCACCCGGTGGTGCTTTCTCCATCATTCATTGCCACTCACTGCCTACCCTAATTCAGGCCCTCCGATTCACACCACCCCTGATATTTTTCTCACTCCTTATAGTGAATGGCTTGTTAGGAACCCTTACAATGCGCACCACCCCGCGATGTTTTTCACAATCCTATCCTACATTGCCACTGCATGTTTCCTGACGTCCCCATGCTGACCACCCCTGGTGCTGTCCTCCATGCTACATTGCCACTCACTGTCTTTCTTCATTCAGGCCCTAGGATTCACACCAGCCCTGATGTTTTTCTCACTCCTACTAGTGAATGGCATGTTGGAAACCCTTACAATTTGTACCACCCCGCGAGGTTTTTCAGAAACCTATCCTACATTGCTACTGCATGTTTCCTGACCTCCCCATGATGACCAACCTGTGGTGCTTTTCTCCATCCTACATTGTCACTCACTGCGTATCCTAATTCAGGCCCTCCGATTCACACCAGCCCTGATAATTTTTTCACTCCTACTAGTCAATGGCCTGTTAGAAACCCTTACAATGCGCAACACCCCGCGATGTTTTTCAGAAACCTATTTTACATTGCCACTGCATGTTTCCTGACCTCCACATGCTGACCAACCCATGGTGCTTTTCTCCATTTTACATTGCGACTCAATGCCTTTCCTAATTCAGGTCCTCCGATTCACACCACCCCATGATGTTTTTCTCACTCCTACTAGTGAATGGCCTGTTAGAAACCCTTACAATGCGCACCACCCCACGATGTTTTTCAGAAACCTATCCTACATTGCCACTGCATGTTTCCTGACATCCCCATCCTGACCACCGCGTGGTGCTTTTCTCCATCCTACATTGCCACTCACTGCATATACAGATTCAGGCCCTGATTCACACCACCCCGTGATGTTTTTCTCACTCCTACTAGTGAATGGCCTGTTAGAAACCCTTACAATGCGCACCACCCGCGTTCTTTTTCAGAAACATATCCTACTTTTCCACTGTATGATTCCTGACCTCACCATGCTGACCACCCTGTGGTTCCTTTCTTCATCCTACATTGCCACACACTGCATATCCTAATTCAGGACCTCCGATTCACACCACCCCGTGATGTTTTTCTCACTCCTACTAGTGAATGGCCTGTTAGAAACACTTACAATGCGCACAACCCCTGATGTTTTTCGGAAACCTATCCTACAGTGCCACTGCATGTTTCCTTACCTCCCAATCCTGACCACCCCATGGTGCTTTTCTCCATTTTACCTTACCACTCACTGCCTATCCTGATTCAGACCCTTCGGTTCACACCACACCATGATGTAGTTCTCACTTCTACAATTTTTTTTTCTTTTTTTTTTTGCAGTGTAAGGTTACATATAATACAGAACTACAAAAAAAAAAAAAACATAACAGTAAGAAATTACCTGTTAATAGATTACATATTATCATCTTGGAAATAGTTGCTCAAATCACAGTATCAAAGAATACAAAGTAGACATTCAAACAGAGAGACTACAAACAGCTGTGTTCAATGTTCCAAAAACATTAATATAGTCAGCTATTCGACATCCCTATACACACTTGCTGTTATATCCATTAGAGCTCTTTTTTTCCCTTCCTCTCTTTTTACAACAAAATTTACACATTTTAGATTTTATTACTCCTTAGTTCTTATTACTTTTTTTTGGGGGGGGAGAATAAAGTCAAATATGGCAGAACAAAGCTGTCAGTCAAAACCAAGGATAGACTTAGCACATGATGTAGAACAGAGTACACGGTTATTAACAATAGTTATCAACGTTGTCTCTTGTTTCATTAAAAAGATTTGTCTATCTCATTAGATATTATAAAGTTGGACAAAACAGTAGAGAACAAGACCAATAAAACTTAGACATTGTAAACATTACAGGACTTCCAAAGGAGACAATAGTTAAACCAGAATGGGCATCTTAGTGAATCTTATTGCCTTCAAAGTAGTTGCCTATACTCTCAGACTTGATACTACCCCACAGAATGGAACAGAGTCTAATCAGTCAAAACAAGATCATGGGAGCATTACAGGACTTCAAAACTAGTTAATAGGAAATCGAAAAGAGTTACTATTATATATCCTAATTTTTTTAATTTTTCCCTTAATTAAAATAAACATAAGAAATAACTAAATAATTTTTTAAAAGAATAATATTTACCATAGTGTCTGTCTTTTTCCTTGAGATATTTGGATAAAACTTCATATACTATAGCTTCAAATATTTCCATATCAAGAAGCCCAGAATAAAGCCTTTCTAATTAATAAGTGAAAAATTTTATAAGGCTTCAAGGCCACATAATGGGGAATCATGATTGCCACATATTTTCATATATTTGAATCATTACTTACATTAGGGAAACTATTCGGTATTCATACATGCGGGATTGATTTATTTCACTTATGAGTATGGTCTCAAGCTGCGCCCATTTATTGATAAATATCTCAATGTGATCCTTCTTTATAGCTGAATAATATTCCATTGTATAGAAATACCACAACTTTTTTATCCATTCTTCAGTTGATGGACACTTGGGTTGTTTCCAAGATCTGGCGATTACAAATTGTGCTGCTATAAACATAGGTGCACATAAATCACTGTGGTATGATGCTTTCAGTTCTTCTGGGAATATGCCTAGAAGTGGAATAGCTGGAATAAATGGGATTTCCAATCCCAACTTTTTGAGAAACTTCCAGACAGACCTCCACAAAGGCTGTACCAGTCTACACTCCCACCAACAGTGCAGGAGAGTTCCTTTTTCCCCACATCCTCTCCAGCATTTGCTGTTGTTGGTTTTCTTGATCCTGGCCATTCTTTCAGGAGTGAGATGGAATCTCAGTGTGGTTTTAATTTGCATTTCTCTGATGACCAATGATGATGAGCATGTTTTCATATATTTATTTGCCATTTGCATTTCTTCATCTGAGAATTGCGTATTCATCTCAGATGCCCATTTTTGGATTGGATCTTTGAATTTTGGAGGTCTGAGTTTTTTTAATTCTTTATATGTTTTAGACAAGAGTCCCTTGTCTGAGAGAGAGTTCACTAAAATCTTTTCCCAGTTTGTGGGTTTTCTTTTCACTATGCTGGAGATTTCTTTTGACTTGCAGAAACTTTTTAATAAGAAGTGGTCCCAGTTATTGATTCTGGGAAGTGTTTCCCGTGCGGTTTGAGTCCTGTTCATGAATTCTCTACCTACTCCTATGTCTCCAAGGTTTCTACCCACTTTGTCTTCCAATAGATTTAGTGTTTCTGTTTTAATATTCAGATCTTTGACCCATTTAGATTTTAATTTAGTACATGGTGATAGACATGGGTCTAGCTTTAGTTTTCGGCAAATGGAGAGCCAGTTTTTCCAGCACCATTTATTAAAGAGACTGTCGTTCTTCCAGTGAACCTGCTTGGTTCCTTTATCAAAGATAAGGTGGATGAGTGTGTTTGTAGTTGTGGTTGTATCTTCTAATCTATCCCATTGATCTTCGCCTCTGTTTTGATTCCAATACCATGTTGATTTTACTACTGTTGCTTTGTAGTATAATTTCAAGTCAGGGATTGTGATGCCTCCTGCTTTGCCTTTGCTGCTTAGAATTGCCTTTGCGATTCTAGGTCTCTTCTGGTTCCAGATGAAATTTAGGAGTGATTTCTCTAGATCTATAAGGTATGTTGATGGTATTTCTATTGGGATTGCATTGAATCTGTATAAGAGTTTTGGGAGAATGGCCATCTTCACAATGTTTGTTCTTCCTATCCATGAGCAAGGGATGTCTTTCCATTTTCTGAGATCATCTTCAATTTCCTTTTTCAGTGTATTATAGTTTTCACTGTATAAGTCTTTCACTTCTTTCGTAAGAGTAATTCCTAAATATTTCATTTTTTTGCTTGCTAATGTGAATAATCCAGTTTCTCTTATTTCCCTCTCTGTGATTTTGTTGTTTGAGTATAGGAATGCTATTGATTTCTGAGTATTGATTTTGTATCCAGCCACATTACTGAATTTATTTATTGTATTTAAGAGTCTTTCAATGGAACTTAGGGGGTCTTCTATGTAGAGTATCATGTCATCTGCAAACAACGACATCTTAACTTCTTCTTTTCCTATCTTTACCCCTTTTATTTCTCTTTCTTGCCTAATTGCTCTGGCTAGTACTTCCAGTACTATATTAAATAGGAGTGGTGATAAAGGACATCCTTGTCTTGTGCCTGATTTTAATGTAAAGGCTTTCAATTTTTGGCCATTTAGAATGATGCTGGCTGTTGGTTTGTCATAAATGGCCTTTATTATATTGAGGTAAAGACCATCTATTCCAATTTTCTGTAGAGTTTTTATCATGAATAAATGTTGGACCTTATCGAAGGCTTTTTCTGCATCTATAGAAATGATCATGTGATTCTTATTTTTGGCTTTATTGATATGGTGGATTACATTTATTGATTTGCGTATGTTGAACCATCCTTGCATTCCTGGGATGAATCCCACTTGGTCATGGTGTATAATCTTCTTGATGATTTGCTGGATCCTATTTGCCAATATTTTATTGAGGATTTTTGCATCTGTGTTCATTAGGGAGATCGGTCTATAGTTCTCTTTTTTAGTTGGGTCTTTCTCAGGTTTTGGTACTAGAGTAATATTTGCTTCCAGGAACGACTTAGGAAGGATTGCTTCCCTTTCAATTTCATTGAACAGTTTGAGGAGTGTCGGCATTAGGTCTTCTTTGTATTTCTTGTAGAATTCTGCAGTGAATCCATCTGGGCCTGGGCTCTTCTTGGTGGGTAAGGACTTAATTACATTTTCAATTTCAGTAACAGAGATTGGGTTATTCAACAGTTTTGCATCCTCTTGATCTAGCTTTGGCACTTCATATGCTTCTAAGAATCTGTCTATTTCTTCTGTGTTATCAAACTTTTGAGAGTAGAGGTTTTCGAAATAGGTGTTGATGATCTTCTGTATTTCTATTGGGTCTGTAGTGATTTCTCCTTTTTCATTTCTTATTGCATGAATTTGAGCTTTTTCTTCCCTTTTTTTAATAAGGTTGGCTAGGGGCTTATCGATTTTATTTATTCTTTCAAAGAACCAACTCTTTGATTTGTTGATTCTTTGGATTGTTTTCTTAGTCTCTATTGCATTGATTTCTGCTCTGATTTTTATAATTTCCTCTCTTCTTTTGGCTTTGGGCTTGACTTGCTCTTCTTTTTCTAGCTGTTTGAGGTGTAGCATCAAGTTATTTATTTGTATTCGTTCTGTTTTCCTGATGTGGGAACTCAGTGCAATAAATTTTCCTCTCAGGACGGCTTTCATTGCATCCCACAGGTTCCGGTAAGTTGTATCTGTATTTTCATTTTCTTTTAGGTATTGTTTGATTTCTTCTTTAATTTCCTCTGTGACCCACTGATTACTCAAGAGTGTGTTATTCAGTTTCCATGTGTTTGTGGGATTTTTGCAGTATCTTTTATCATTAATTTCTAATTTCAGAGCGCTATGATCCGATAACATGCAAGGGATGATTTCAGCTCTTTTGCACTTGTTTAAATATGTTCTGTGAGCTAATATATGGTCTATTTTAGAAAATGATCCATGTACTGCTGAGAAGAATGTGTATTCCAATGTTGTTGGGTGGAACATCCTGTATATGTCTATCAAACCCATTTGTTCACAGGTATGATTCAGTTCTGTTATTTCTTTGCTCATTTTCTGTCTGGTTGATCTGTCCCTTGGTGTCAATGGCGTATTAAGGTCTCCTGTTACAATTGTGTTACTGATAATTTGAGTTTTCATTTCTGTTAATAATTGTTTTATATAACTTGGTGCTCTGGAGTTTGGTGCATATATATTTAAGATAGTTATCTCTTCCTCTTGGAGTTTTCCCCTTACAAGTATGTAGTGACCTTCTTTGTCCTTTATGGTCATTGTTGGTTTAAAGTTCACGTTGTCTGCAAACAGAATGGCTACTCCTGCCTTTTTTTGGATTCCTGCTGCATGAAGAATTGTTTTCCATCCTTTGACTTTCAGTCTGTGAGTATCTTTCTGGGTTAGATGGGTTTCCTGTAAACAGCATATGGTTGGATTTTGTTTCTTGATCCATTCTGCTAGTCTGTTTCTTTTGATTGGTGCATTGAGACCATTTACATTAATGGTTATTACTGTTAAATGCTGGTTAATTGTAGGAATGTTATCTCTCTGCTGTTGCATCTTTATCTTTCTGTTCTGTTTAATTATTTGCTTTGCTTAGTGGTTTTTTCCTTTGTGTATCTAAACTGTCTTTCAATATTTTTTGCAGGGTTGGTTTGGTGTTCATGAAGTTCTTCAGCTGTTCTTTGTCATGGAAGTATCGTATTGCACCATCTATTTTGAATGATAGTTTTGCAGGATATATCAGTCTTGGTTGGAAATCATTTTGCTTTAGGATCTGGAATATTTCACTCCATGCTCTTCTTGACTTTATCGTTTGTGCTGAGAAGTCTGCTGTGATTCTGATAGGTTTTCCTTTATAAGTGATCTGTCTTTTCTCTCTGACAGCTTTTAGTAATCTATTCTTGTGTTGGATTTCTGGGATGGTGATTATTATATGTCTGGGTGTAGTTTTATTTTGGTTATGAGTGTTTGGAGTTCTATATGCTTCACTGATCTTGATGTCAGTTTCTGATCTCATGCTTGGGAAATTTTCAGCTATTACTTCTCTAAATATCCTCTTGACATCCTTTATGTTGTCTCCCTCTCTTTCATTAATCCCTATCATTCTTATGTTATTCTTCTTTGCATCGTCTTGCAGTTGTTGAATTGTTGTTTCCTGATTCCTTGTTATTTTCAAAAGATCTTTCCTTTCCTGTTCACTAGCTGCAATCATGTCTTCAAGGTCTGAAATTCTATCTTCACTTTCATTAAGGCGGTTTTTACAACTTTCAGTGGAGTTTTTTATTTCCTGTATATCTCTGTGCATCTGCATTATGTATTCTGTTTGTTTCTTATATTGCTCGTCTAGGGATTCTATCTTTTTGTTTAGTTCCTCCAATTTTTTATCTGTGTTTTCTTTAGATATATTTAGAATCTCTTTCATTTCTTTTATCATTTCTTCTTTTATCTGGGAGATTATTTCGAGCTTGAATTTCTTTAAAGCTTCCTGGAGTTGTTTGTCAACTTCAGTAGCTATTATGTCTGATATATAAGGTGGATGGGATATATTTTCTTCTATATACATTGCTCCTAGGGTTTCCTGAGATGGACTGGAGGTTTGAGGTTGTAATTTGGTCTTTCGTTTTGTCATTTTGTATATTTCTGTGTTTCAAGTGTTATTTGAAAGCTTCCTCAGGATCTGTTGAAAATCCCCTTCTATGCTTGGAGCTACTGAGACTCTGACACCGCACTACCCCAAGCCATTGGGCCTGCAGAACCAGTGTCCCTCCTCTGCCTGCTCAGAACTCCGCAGTTCCAGACAAGCTGGGCCTCAGGGACACTGTGCGCCCACCTGCCCCTTGGAAGATCCACAGCTCTGCAATTGCAGCCGGGTTAGGGTGCTCTCCACAGGCCGCAGTGCCTCAGGAGGTGTGTTCCCTCCCTGCTTGCAGAGATATCCACAGTCCTCTAGGCAAAGGAAGGGACTTCTGCAGGCACTCCAGTTCCGCCCAGCTCCTCCTCTGCAGGAGATGGCTAGGTGCGGCTGGGCTCGGGGGTTAGTGTAGGCCCGCCCATCCGTCAGGAGCTCAGCAGACTTCCAAGTGTAGCCGGGGGGGGGGGGATGGGGAGGCAGCTGTAGTGGCCTCTAACCCACTGCTCCACTTCTCTGCACCCAGAAGCCTGGGGGGTCCGGAACAGTCTGAGATTTGGGCAGACTGTGCTGAGCACTCACTACAGGCTGAGGTGCCTCAGGAAGCTGCGATGCCTCCTTGCTTGCAGAAGTATTCAGTCCTTCAGACAAAGGAACGGGCTTCAGCAGGGACTCCGGATCCGCCCAGGTCCTCCTCTGCAGTCACTTCTACAATTTAATGGCCTGTTAGAAACCCTTACAATGCGCACCACCCCACGATGTTTTTGAGAAACCCATCCTGCATTGCCACTGCATGATTCATGATCTCCCCATGCTGACCAACCTGTGGTGCTTTCTTCATTTTACATTACCACTCACTGCCATCCTGATTCAGGCCCTCTGATTCACACCACACCATGATGTATTTCTCACTCCTATTAGCTAATGGCCTGGTAGAAACCCTTACAATGCGCACCACCCCACGATATTTTTCAGAAACCTATCCTACATTGCCACTGCATGTTTCCTGACCTCCCCGTCCTGACCACCTCCTCATGTTGATCACCCCATGGTGCTTTTCTCAATTTTACATTGCCACTCACTGCCTATCCTGATTCAGGCCCTCCAATACATACCAACCTGTGAGGTTTTTCTCACTCCTATTAGTGAATGGCCTGTTAGAAACCATTTCAATGCGCACCACCACACGGTTTTTTTCAGAAACCTAACTTACATTGCCACTGCATGTTTCCTGCCCTGCCCATGCTGACCACCCATGGTGCTTTTCTCCATGCTACATTACCACGCACAGTCTATCCTGATTCAGGCCCTTTGATTCACACCACATCATGATGTATTTCTCACCCCTACTAGTGAATGGCCTGTTAGAAACACTTACAATGGGCACCACACCGCAGTGTTTTTCAGAAACCTATCCTACATTGCCTCTGCATGTTTCCTGACCTCCCCATGCTGACCACCCCTTGTTGCTTTTCTCCATCCTACATTGCCACTCACTGCCTATCCTGATTCAGGCCCTCTGATTCACACCACCCCGTGATGTTTTTCTCACTCCTACTAGTGAATGGCATGTTAGAAACCCTTACAATGCGCACCACCCGCGTTGTTTTTCAGAAACCTATCCTACATTCCCACTGCATGTTTCCTGACCTTCTCATGCTGACAACCCCCTGGTGCTTTTCTCCATCCTACATTGCGACTCCCTGCCTATCATAATTCAGGCCCTCCGATTCAAACCACCCTGTAATGTTTTTCTCACTCCTACTATTAAATGGCCTGTTAGAAACACGTACAATGCGCACCACCCTGCGATGATTTTCAAAACCTATCCTACATTGCCACTGCATGTTTCCTGACCTACCCATGCTGAACATCACGTGCTGCTTTTCTTCATCCTACATTGCCAATCACTGCCTATCCTAATTCAGGCCCTCCGATTCACACCAGCCCGGGATGTTTTTCTGACTCCTAATAGTGAATGGCCTGTTAGAAACACTTACATTGCGCACAACCCAGGCGATGTTTTTCAGAAACCTATCCTACATTGCCACTGCATGTTTCCTGACCTCACCATCCTGACCAACTTGTGAAGCTTTTCTCCATGCTACATTGCCAATCACTGCCTATGCTAATTCAGAACATCTGATTCACACCACCCCGTGATGTTTTTCTCACTCCTACGAGTGAATGGCCTGTTACAAACCCTTACAATGCGCACAACCCCATGATGTTTTTCAGAAAAAAATATCCTACATTGCCACTGCATGTTTACAGCCCTCCCCATGCTGACTAGCACTGGTGATTTTCTCCATCCTACATTGCCACTTGCTGCCTATCCTGATTCATCCCCTTCGATTCACACCACACCGCGATGTTTTTCTCGCTCGTACTAGTCAATGGCCTGTTAGAAACCATTACAATTCGCACCACCCCGTGATGTTTTTCAGAAATCTATCCTACATTGACAATGCATGTTTCCTGACCTCCCCATGATGACCGACCCGTGGTGCCTTTCTCCATCCTACATCGCCACTCACTGCCTATCCTAATTCAGGCCCTCCAATTCTCACCACCCCGTGATGTTTTTCTCATTCCTACTAGTGAATGGCCTGTTAGAAACCTTTACAATTCTGACGACCCTGCGATGTTTTTCAGAAACCTATCCTACATTGCCACTGCATGTTTTATGATCTCCCCATTATGACCAACCTTTGGTGCTTTCTCCATTTTACATTACCACTCACTGCCTATCCTTATTCAGGCCCTGTGATTCACAAAACACCATGATGTATTTCTCACTCCTACTAGCTAATGTCCTGGTAGAAACCCTTACAATGCGCACCACCACACGATGTTTTGCAGAAACCTATCCTACATTGCCAGTGCATGTTTGCTGACCTCCCCATCCTGACCACACCGTGGTGCTTTTCTCCATCCTACATTCCCACTCACTGCCTATCCTGATTCAGGCCCTCTGATTCACACCACCCGGTGATGTTTTTCTCAGTCCTACTAGTAAATTTCCTGTTATAAACCTAACAATGCGCACCACCCTGCGGTGTTTATCAGAAACCTATCCTACATTGCCACTGCATGTTTCCTGACCTCCCCATGCTGACCACCCCTTGGTGCTTTTCTCCATCCTACATTGCCTCTCACTGCCTATCATAATTCAGGCCCTTCGATTCAAACCACCCCGTGATGTTTTTCTCACTCCTACTAGTTAATGGCCTGCAAGAAAACTTTACATTGCGCACCACCATGCGATGTTTTACAGAAACCTATCTTACATTGTCACTGCATGTTTCCTGTCCTCCCCATGCTGACCACCCCGTGGTGCTTTTCTCCATTTAACATTGCCACTCACTGCCTTTCCTAATTTAGGCCTTCTGATTAACACTACCCCCTGATGTTTTGCTCACTCCTACTAGTGAATGGCCTGTTAGAAACCCTTACAATGCGCACACACGGCGATGTTTTTCAGAAACCTATCCTACATTACACTGCAAGTTTCCTGACCTCCCCATCCTGACCAACCCGTGGTGCTTTTCTCCATCCTACATTGCCACTCACTGCCTATACAGATTCAGGCCCTCTGATTCACACCACGCCGTGATGTTTTTCTCACTCCTACTAGTGAATGGCCTGTTAGAAACCCTTACAATGCCCACCACCCGCGTTCTTTTTCAGAAACCTATCCTACATTGCCACTGCATGTTTCCTGACCTCACAATGCTGACCACCCCGTGGTCCTTTTCTTCATCCTACATTGCCACTCACTGCATATCCTAATTCAGGACATCTGATTCACACCACCCCTTGATGTTTTTCTCACTCCTAGTAGTGAATGGCCTGTTAGAAACACAATGCACACCACCCCGCGATGTTTTTCAGAAAACTATCCTACAGTGCCACTGCATGTTTCCTGACCTCACCATCCTGACCACATTCTGGTGCTGTTCTCCATGCTAAATTGCCAATCACTGCCTATCCTAATTCAGAACATCTGATTCACACCACCCCGAGATTTTCTCACTCCTACCAATGAATGGCCTGTTAGAAACCCTTACAATGCGCACCATTCCGTGATGTTTTTCAGAAAAAGTATCCTACATTGCCACTGCGTGTTTCCTGACCTCACCATGCTGACCACCCCGTGGTGCTTTTCTCCATCCTACATTGCCACTCACTGCCTATCATAATTCAGGCCCTCCGATTCAAACCACCCCGTGATGTTTTTCTCACTCCTTCTATTGAATGGCCTGTTAGAAACATGTACAATGCGCACCACCCCGCGATGATTTTCAAAACCTATCCTACATTGCCACTGCATGTTTCCTGACCTCCCCATGCTGAAAACCCCGTGGTGCTTTTCTTCATCCTACATTGCCACTCACTGCCTATCCTAATTCAGGACCTCCGATTCACACCAGCCCGGGATGTTTTTCTGACTCCTACTAGTGAATGGCCTGTTAGAAACACTTACAATGCGCGCCACCCAGGCGATGTTTTTCAGAAATCTATCCTACATTGCCACTGCATGTTTCCTGACCTCCCCATCCTGACAAACTTTTGGAGCTTTTCTCCATGCTACATTGCGAATCACTGCCTATGCTAATTCAGAACGTCTGATTCACACTACCCCGTGATGTTTTTCCCACTCCTACTAGTGAATGGCCTGTTAGAAACCCTTACAATGCGCACCACCCCGTGATGTTTTAAAGAAAAATATCCTACATTGCCACTGCATGTTTCCTGCCCTCCCATGCTGACCACCGCTGGTGCTTTTCTCCATCCTACATTGCCACTCACTGCCTACCCTAATTCAGGCACTCTGATTCACACCACCCGGTGATGTTTTTCTTAATCTTACTAGTGAATGGAATGTTAGAAAACCTTACAATTCGCAACACCCCGCGATGTTTTTCAGAAACCTGTCCTACATTGCCAATGCATGTTTCCTGACCTCCCCGTGATGACCAAACCGTGGTGCTTTTCTCCAGTCTTCATTGCCACTCACCGCCTATCCTAATTCAGGCCCTCGGATTCACATCGGCCCATGATGTTTTTCTCACTCCTACTAGTGAATGGCCTGTTAGAAACCATTACAATTCTCACCACGCCGCGATGTTTGTCAGAAACCTATCCTACATTGCCACTGCATGTTTCCTGACCTCCCCATGATGACCAACACGTGGTGCTTTTCTCCATTTTACATTATCACTCACTGTCTATCCTGGTTCAGGCCCTCCGATTCACATCACACCATGATGTAGTTCTCACTTCTAATAGTGAATGGCCTTTTAGAAACCCTTACAATGGGCACCACCCCGCCATGTTTTTCAGAAACCTATCCTACATTGCCACTGCATGTTTTCTGACCTCCGCATGCTGACCACCCCGTGGTGCTTTTCTCCATCTTACATTCCCACTCACTGCCTATCATTATTCAGGCCCTCTGATTCAAACCACCCCGTGATATTTTTCTCACTCCTACTAGTTAATGGCCTGTTAGAAAACATTATAATGCGCACCACCCCGCGATGTTTTTCAGAAACCTATCCTACATTGCCACTGCATGTTTCCTGACTTCCCCATCCTGACCACCCCGTGGTGCTTTTCTCCATCCTACAGTGCCATTCACTGCCTATCCTGATTCAGGCCCTCCGATTCACACCACCACGTGATGTTTTTCTCAGTCCTACTAGTAAATTTCCTGTTAGAAACACTTACAATGCGCACCACCCTGCGATGTTTTTCAGAAACCTATCATACAGTGCCAATGCATGTTTCGTGACTTCCCCATCCTGACCACCTTCTGGTGCTTTTATCCATGCTACATTGCCAATCACTGCCTATCCTAATTCAGAACTTCTGATTCACACCACTCCATGATGTTTTTCTTACTCCTACCAATGAATGGCCTTTTAGAAACCCTTACAATGCGCACCACCCCATGATGTTTTTCAGAAAAATATCCTACATTGCCACTGCATGTTTCCTGCCCTCCCCATGCTGACCACCCCTGGTGCTTTTCTCCATCCTACATTGCAACTTACTGCCTATCCTGATTCAGCCCCTCTGATTCACACCACACCGTGATGTTTTGCTCGCTTCTAGTAGTCAATGGCCTGTTAGAAAACCTTACAATTCGCAACACCCCGCGATATTTTTCAGAAACCTGTCCTACATTGCCAATACATGTTTCCTGACCTCCCCATGATGACCAAACCGTGGTGCTTTTCTCCATCCTTCATTGCCACTCACGGCCTATCCTAATTCAGGCCCAAGGATTACACCGCGCCGTGATGTTTTTCTCACTCCTACTAGTGAATGGCCTGTTAGAAACCCTTACAATGTGCACCACCCGTGTTGTTTTTCAGAAACCTATCCTACATTGCCACTGCGTGTTTCCTGACCTCCGCATGCTGATCACCCCATGGTGCTTTTCTCAATTTTACATTGCCACTCACTGCCTATCCTGATTCAGGCCCTCCGATACACACCAACCTGTGATGTTTTTCTCACTCCTATTAGTGAATGGCCTGTTAGAAACTATTTCAATGCGCACCACCAAACGTTTTTTTTTCAGAAACCTATCTTACATTGCCACTGCATGTTTCCTGCCTTCCCCATGCTGACCACCCTTGGTGCTTTTCTCCATGCTACATTACCATTCACTGTCTATCCTGATTTAGGCCCTTTGATTCACACCACACCATGATGTATTTCTCAATCCTACTAGTGAATGGCCAGTTAGAAACCCTGACAATTGGCACCACCCCGCAATGTTTTTCAGAAACCTATCCTACATTGCCACTGCATGTTTCCTGACCTCCCCATGCTGACCACCCCTTGTTGCTTTTCTCCATCCTACATTGCCACTTACTGCCTATCCTTATTCAGACCCTCGGATTCACACCACCCCGTGATGTTATTCTCACTCCTACTAGTGAATGGCCTGTTAGAAACCCTTACAATTCGCACTACCCGCGTTGTTTTTCAGAAACCTATCCTACATTGCCACTGCGTGATTCCTGACCTCCCCATGCTGACCACCCCGTGTTGCTTTTCTCCATCCCACATTGCCACTCACTGCCTATCGTAATTCAGGCCCTCCGATTCAAACCACCCTGTGATGTTTTTCTCACTCCTACTATTGAATGGCCTGTTAGAAACACGTACAATGCGCACCACCCCGCGATGATTTTCAAAACCTATCCTACATTGCCACTGCATGTTTCCTGACCTCCCCATGCTGAACAGCCCGTGGTGCTTTTCTTCATCCTACATTGCCACTCACTGCCTATCCTAATTCAGGACCTCTGATTCACACCAGCCCGGGATGTTATTCTGAATCCAACTAGTGAATGGCCTGTTAGAAACACTTACAATGCGCATCACCCAGGCGATGTTTTTCAGAAACCTATCCTATATTGAAACTGCATGTTTCCTGACCTCCCCATTCTGACCAACTTGTGGAGCTTTTCTCCATGCTACATTGCCAATCACTGCCTATACTAATTCAGAACATGTGATTCACACCACCCCGTGATGTTTTTCTCCCTCCTCCTTGTGAATGGCCTGTAAGAAACCCTTACAATGCGCACCACCCCGTGATGTTTTTCAGAAAAATATCCTAAATTGCCACTGCATGTTTCCTGCCCTCCTCATGCTGACCTCCCCTGGTGATTTTCTCCACCTACATTGCCACTTACTGCCTATCCTGATTCAGCCCCTCTGATTCACACCACATCGTGATGTTTTTCTCGCTCGTACTAGTCAATGGCCTGTTAGAAAACCTTACAATCGCAACACCGCGCGATCTTTTTCAGAAACCTGTCCTACATTGCCAATGCATGTTTCCTGACTTAACCATGATGAGCAAACCATGGTGCTTTTCTCCATCCTTCATTGCCACTCACCGCCTATCCTAATTCAGGTCCTCGGATTCACACCGCCCCGTGATGCTTTTCTCACTCCTACTAGTGAATGGCCTGTTAGAAACACTTACAATGCGCACCACCCCGCGATGTTTTTCAGAAACCTATTCTACAGTGCCACTGCATGTTTCGTGACCTCCCAATCCTGACCATTTTCTGGTGCTTTTCTCCATGCTACATTGCCAGTCACTGCCTTTCCTAATTCAGAACATCTGATTCACACCACCCCGTTTTTTTTTCTCACTCCTACCAATGAATGGCCTTTTAAAAAACCCTTACAATACGCACCAGCCCGTGATAATTTTCAGAAAAATATCCTACATTGCCACTGCATGTTTCCTGCCCTCCCCGTGCTGACCACCCCTGGTGCTTTTCTCCATCCTACATTGCCACTTACTGCCTATCCTGATTCAGCCCCTCTGATTCACAACACAACGTGATATTTTTCTCGCCCCTACTAGTGAATGGCCTGTTAGAAACCCTTACAGTGCGCATCCCTCCGCGATGTTTTTCAGAAACCTGTCCTACATTCCCAATGCATGTTTCTTGACCTCCCCATGATGACAAAACCGTGGTGCTTTTCTCCATCCTTCATTGCCACTCACCGCCTATCCTAATTCAGGCCCTTGGATTCACACCGCCCCGTGATGTTTTTCTCACTCCTACTACTGAATGGCCTGTTAGAAAACCTTACAATTCTCACCACCCCGCGTTGTTTTTCAGAAACCTATCCTACATTGCCACTGCATGTTTCCTGCCCTCCCCATGCTGACCACCCCTGGTGCTTTTCTCCATCCTACATTACCACTTACTGCCTATCGTGATTCAGCCCCTCCGATTCACACCACACCGTGATATTTTTCTCGCCCCTACTAGTGAATGGCCAGTTAGAAACCCTTACAGTGCGCATCACTCCGCGATGTTTTTCAGAATCCTATCCTACATTGGCACTGCATGTTTCTTTAATTCCCCATCCTGACCACACCGTGGTGCTTTTCTCTTTCCTACGTTGCCACTCAGTGCCTATCCTAATTCAGGCCCTTCGATTCACACAACCCCGTGATGTTTTTCTCACTCCTACAAGTGAATGGCCTCTTAAAAACCCTTACAATGCGCACCACCCTGGGATTATTTTCAGAAACATATCCTACATTGCCACTGCATGTTTCCTGACATCTCCATGCTGACCACCCCGTGGTACTTTTCTCCATCCTACATTGCCACTCACTGCCTCTCCTAATTCAGCCCCTCCGATTCACACCCCCCCATGATGTTTTTCTCACTCCTACTAGTGAATGGCCTTTTAGAAACCATTTCAATGGGCACCAACAAGCGATTTTTTACAGAAACCTATCTTACATTTTCCCTGCATGTTTCCTGACTTCCACATCCTAATCAACCCGTGGTGCTTTTCTACATCCTACATTGCCACTCACTGCCTATCCTGATTCAGGGCGTCCGATTCGCACCACCCTGTGATGTTTTTCTCACACCTACTTGTGAATGGCCTGTTAGAAACGCTTACTATTCGCACCACCCCACGATGTTTTTGAGAAAACTAACCTACATTGTCATTGCATGTTTCCTGACTTGTCCACGCTGACCAACCCGTGGTGCTTTTCTCCTTCCTACATTGCCACTGACTGCCTATCCGAATTCAGGCCCTCCGATTCGCACCACCCCGTGATGTTTTTCTCACTCCTACTAGTGAATTGTCTGTTAGAAACCCTTACAATACGCACCCCCCCGCGATGTTTTTCAGAAACCTATCCTACATTGCCACTGCATGTTTCCTGACCTCCCCATGCTGACCAACCCATGGTGCTTTTCTCAATCCTACATTGTCACTCACTGCCTATCCTAATTCAGGCCTTCCGATTCACACCACCCCTGATGTTTTTCTGACTCCTACTACTGAATGGCCTGTTAGAAAACTTACAATGTGCACCACCGGGTGATGTTTTTCAGAAACCAATCGTACATTTCCACTGCAAGTTTCCTGACCTCCCCATGTTGACTGCCCATTGGAGCTTTACTCCATCCTACATTGCCACTCACTGCCTATCCTAATTCAGGCCCTCCGATTCACACCACCACGTGATGTTTTTCTCACTCCTACTAGTGAATGGCGTGTAAGAAACCCTTACAATGCGCACCGGCCCGCTATTTTTTTCAGAAACCTATCCTACATTGCCACTGCATGTTTACTGACTTCCCCATGCCGACCACGCCGTGGTGCTTTTCTCCATCCTATATTGCCACTCACTGCCTATTCAGATTCAGGCCTTCCGATTCACACCACCCGGTTATGTTTTTCTCACTCCTACTAGTGAATGACCTTTTAGAAACCCTTACAAGACGCACCACCCCGCGATGTTTTTCAGAAACCTATCCTACGTTGCCACTCCATGTTTCTTGCCCTCCCCATGCTGACCACCACTGGTGCTTTTCTCCATCCTACATTGCCACTTACTGGCTATCCTGATTCAGCCCCTAAGATTCACACCACACTGTGATGTTTTTCTCGCTCCTAATATTCAATGGCCTGTTAGAAACCCTTACAATGGGCAACATCCCGTGGTGGTTTCAGAAACCTATCCTACATTGGCAATGCATGTTTCCTGACCTCCCCAGGCGGACCAACCCGTGGTGATTTTCTCCATCCTACATTGCCACTCACTGCCTATCCTAATTCAGGTCCTCTGATTAACACCACCCCGTGATGTTTTTCTCACGCCTACTAGTGAATGGCCTGTTAGAAAGCCTTACAATGCGCACCACCCAGCGATGTTTTTCAGAAACCTACCCTATTTGCCTACTGAACGTTTCCTGACATCTACATGCTGAACACGCCTGGTGCTTTTCTCCTTCCTACATTGTCACTTACTGCGGATCCTATTTCAGGCCCTCCGATGCACAACACCCCTGATGTTTTTCTCACTCCTACTAGTGAAGGGCCTTTAAGAAACCCTTACAAAGCGCACCACAACGCAATGTTTTTCAGAAACATATCCTACATTGCCACTCCATGTTTCTTGCCCTCCCCATGCTGACCACCCCTGGTGCTTTTCACCATCCTACTTTGCCACTTACTGCCTATCCTGATTCAGCCACTCCAATTCACACCACACCGTGATGTTTTTCTCACTCCTAATACTGAATGGCCTGTTAGAAACCCTTACAATGCGCACCACCCCGCTATGGTTTTCAGAAACCTATCCTATATTGCCACTGCATGCTTCCTGACTTCCCCATGCTGACAACGCCATGGGACTTTTCTCCATCCTTCATTGTCACTCACTGCCTATCCTAATTCAGCCCCTCCGATTCACATGACCCCTGATGATTTTCTCACTCCTACAAGTGAATGGCCTGTTAGAAACCTTTACAATGCGCACCACTGGGCGATGATATTCAGAAACCCATCCTACATTGCCACTGCAATTTTCCTACCCTCCCCATGTTGACTGCCCCATGGTGTTTTTCTCCATCCTACATTGCCATTCACTGCGTATCCTAATTCAGGCCCTCCGATTCACACCACCCCTGATGATTTTCTCACTCCTACTAGTGAAAGGCCTGTTAGAAACCCTTACAATGTGCACCACCCCACGATGTTTTTCACAAACCTAACCTACAGTGCCACTGCATGTTTCCTGACCTCCCAATGCTGACCACCCCCGGTTGCTTTTCTCCATCCTACATTGCCACTCACTGCCTATCCTAATTCATGCCCTCCGATTCACACCACACCGTGATGTTTTACTCACTCCTACTAGTGAATAGCCTCATAGAAACCCTTACAATGTGCACCACCCCGCGATGTTTCTCAGAAATCAATCCTAAATTGCCACTGCATGTTTCCTGACCTCCCCATGCTGACCACCCCGAGGTGCTTTTCTCCAACCTACAATGCCACTCACTGACTAATCTGATTCAGGCCCTCCGATTTACTCCCCCCCTGATGTCTTTCTCACTCCTACTAGTGAATAGCCTCTTAGTAACCCTTACAATGCGCACCACCCCGCATTGTTATTGAGAAACCTACCCTACATTGCCACTGCAATTTTCCTAACCTCCCCATGTTGACCACCCCATGGTGCTTTTCTCCATCCTACATTGCCAGTCACTGCTTATCCTAATCCAGGCCCTCCGATTCACAACACCCTGTGATGTTTTACTCACTCCTACTATTGAATGGCCTGTTAGAAACCCTTACAATGCAAACCACACCGCGATGTTTTTCAGAAAGGTATCCTACATTGCCACTGCAAGTTTCCTGACCTCCCCATCCTGACCACCCCGTGGTGCTTTTCTCCATCCTACATTGCCACTCACTGCCTATCCTGATTCATGTCCTCCGATTCACACCACCCCATGATGTTCTTCTCACTCCTACTAGTGAATGGCCTGTTAGACACCCTTACAATGCGCACCACCCCACGACGATTTTCAGAAACGTATCCTACATTGCCACTGCATGTTTCCTGAACTCCCCATCCTGACCACCCAGTGGTGCTTTTTTCCATCTTACATTGCCACTCACTGCCTATCCTGATGCAGGCCATCCGAATCACATCACCCCGTGATGTTTTTCTCACTCCTACTTGTGAATGGCCTGTTAGAAACCCATAAATGCGCACCACCCCGTGATATTTTTCCGAAACCTATCCTACATTGCCACTGCATTTTTCCTGAACTCCCCATGCTGACAACCCCATGGTGCTTTTCTCCTTCCTACAAGGCCACTCACTGCCTAATATAATTCAGGCTCTCCGATTCACTCAACCCCGTGATGTTTTTCTCACTCCTACTAGTGAATGGCCTGTTAGAAACCCTTACAATACACACCACCCCGCGATATTTTTCAGAAACATATCCTGCATTGCCACTGCATGTTTTCTGACATCTCCATGCGGACCACCCCCTGGTGCTTTTCTCCATCCTACATTGCCACTCACTGCCTATCCTAATTCAGCCCCTCCTATTCACACCACCCCATGATGTTTTTCTCACTCCTACTAGTGAATGGCCTGTTAGAAACCCTTTCAATGGGCACCACCACCCGATTTTTATCGGAAACCTATGTTACTTTGGCCCTGCATGTTTCCTGACTTCCACATCCTAATCACACCGCGGTGCTTTACTACATCCTACATTGCCACTCACTGCCTATCCTGATTCAGGCCATCCAATTCACACCACCCCGTGATGTTTTTCTCACTCCTACTTGTGAATGACCTATTATAAACACTTACAATTCGCACCAAACCTCGATGTTTTTCAGAAAACTATTCTACATTGCCACTGCATGTTTCCTGACCTCCCCATGCTGACCACCCCGTGGTGCTTTTCTCATTCCTATATTGCCACTCACTTCCTAACCTAATTCAGGCCCTCTGATTCACACAACTCCGTGATGTTTTTCTCACTCTTACTAGTGAATGGCCTGTTAGAATCCCTTACAATGCTCACCACCCCGCGATGTTTTTCAGAAACATATCCTACATTGCCACTGCATGTTTCCTGACCTCCCCATGCTAACCAGCCTGTGGTGTTTTTCTCCATCCTACATTGCCTCTCACTGCCTATCCTAATTCAGGTCTCCCGATTCACACCACCCCATGATGTTTTTCTCACTCCTACTAGTGAAGCGCCTTTAAGAAACCTTGCAATGCTCACCACCGCATGATGTTTTTCAGAAACCTAACGTACATTGCCACTGCATGTTTCCTGCCCTCCCCATGATGACCACCCCGTGGTGCTTTTCTCCTTCCTAAATTGCCACTCACTGCCTATCCTAATTCAGGCCTTCCGATTCACACCACCCTGTGATGTTTTTCTCACTCCTACTAGTGAAACGCCTTTAAGAAACCTTACAATGCTCACCACCCCACGATGTTTTTCAGAAACCTAACCTACAGTGCCACTGCATGTTTCCTGCCCTCCCCATGCTGAACAACCCTGGTGCTTTTCTTCATCCTACATTACCACTTACTGCCTATTCTGATTCAGCCCCTCCAATTCACACCACACCGTGATGTTTTTTTCGCCCCTACTAGTGAGTTGCCTGTTAGAAACCCTTACAGTGCGCACAACACTGCGATGTTTTTCAGAAACATATCCTACCTGCCACTGCATATTTTCAGACCTCCCCATGCTGACCACCTTATGGTGCTTTTCTCCTCCTACACTGCCACTCCATGCCTATCCTAACTAAGTCCCTCCAATTCACACCACCCCGTGATGTCTTTCTCACTCCTTCTAGTGAATGGCCTGTTAGAAACCCTTACAGTGCGCACCGCCCCGCGATGTTTTTCAGAAACATATCCTACATAGCCACTGCATGTTTCCTGACATCTCCATGCTGCCCACCCCGTGGTGCTTTTCTCCATCCTACATTGCCACTCACTGCCTATCCTAATTCTGCCCCTCCGATTCACACCACCCCATGATGTTTTTCTCACTCCTACTAGTGAATGGCCTGTTAGAAACCTTTTCAATGGGCACAACCACGCGATTTTTTTCAGAAACCTATCCTACATTGACCCTGCATGTTTCCTGACTTCACATCCTAATCACCCCGTCGTACTTTTCTCCATCCTACACTGCCACTCACTGCCTATCCTGATTCAGGCCCTCTGATTCACCCCACCCGGTGATGTTCTTATCACGCCTACTAGTGAATGGCCTGTTAGAAACACTTACAGTGCGCACCATGTCGCGATGTTTTTCAGAAACCTATCCTAGTTTGGCACTGCATGTTCTCTGACTTCCACATGCTGACTACCCAGTGGTGCTTTTCTCCATCTTACATTGCCACTCACTGCCTATCCTGATGCAGGCCATCCGAATCACATCACCCCGTGATGTTTTTCTCACTCCTACTTGTGAATGGCCTGTTAGAAACCCATAAATGCGCACCACCCCGTGATATTTTTCCGAAACCTATCCTACATTGCCACTGCATTTTTCCTGAACTCCCCATGCTGACAACCCCATGGTGCTTTTCTCCTTCCTACAAGGCCACTCACTGCCTAATATAATTCAGGCTCTCCGATTCACTCAACCCCGTGATGTTTTTCTCACTCCTACTAGTGAATGGCCTGTTAGAAACCCTTACAATACACAACACCCCGCGATATTTTTCAGAAACATATCCTGCATTGCCACTGCATGTTTTCTGACATCTCCATGCGGACCACCCCCTGGTGCTTTTCTCCATCCTACATTGCCACTCACTGCCTATCCTAATTCAGCCCCTCCTATTCACACCACCCCATGATGTTTTTCTCACTCCTACTAGTGAATGGCCTGTTAGAAACCCTTTCAATGGGCACCACCACCCGATTTTTATCGGAAACCTATGTTACTTTGGCCCTGCATGTTTCCTGACTTCCACATCCTAATCACACCGCGGTGCTTTACTACATCCTACATTGCCACTCACTGCCTATCCTGATTCAGGCCATCCAATTCACACCACCCCGTGATGTTTTTCTCACTCCTACTTGTGAATGACCTATTATAAACACTTACAATTCGCACCAAACCTCGATGTTTTTCAGAAAACTATTCTACATTGCCACTGCATGTTTCCTGACCTCCCCATGCTGACCACCCCGTGGTGCTTTTCTCATTCCTATATTGCCACTCACTTCCTAACCTAATTCAGGCCCTCTGATTCACACAACTCCGTGATGTTTTTCTCACTCTTACTAGTGAATGGCCTGTTAGAATCCCTTACAATGCTCACCACCCCGCGATGTTTTTCAGAAACATATCCTACATTGCCACTGCATGTTTCCTGACCTCCCCATGCTAACCAGCCTGTGGTGTTTTTCTCCATCCTACATTGCCTCTCACTGCCTATCCTAATTCAGGTCTCCCGATTCACACCACCCCATGATGTTTTTCTCACTCCTACTAGTGAAGCGCCTTTAAGAAACCTTGCAATGCTCACCACCGCATGATGTTTTTCAGAAACCTAACGTACATTGCCACTGCATGTTTCCTGCCCTCCCCATGATGACCACCCCGTGGTGCTTTTCTCCTTCCTAAATTGCCACTCACTGCCTATCCTAATTCAGGCCTTCCGATTCACACCACCCTGTGATGTTTTTCTCACTCCTACTAGTGAAACGCCTTTAAGAAACCTTACAATGCTCACCACCCCACGATGTTTTTCAGAAACCTAACCTACAGTGCCACTGCATGTTTCCTGCCCTCCCCATGCTGAACAACCCTGGTGCTTTTCTTCATCCTACATTACCACTTACTGCCTATTCTGATTCAGCCCCTCCAATTCACACCACACCGTGATGTTTTTTTCGCCCCTACTAGTGAGTTGCCTGTTAGAAACCCTTACAGTACGCACAACACTGCGATGTTTTTCAGAAACATATCCTACCTGCCACTGCATATTTTCAGACCTCCCCATGCTGACCACCTTATGGTGCTTTTCTCCTCCTACACTGCCACTCCATGCCTATCCTAACTAAGTCCCTCCAATTCACACCACTCCGTGATGTCTTTCTCACTCCTTCTAGTGAATGGCCTGTTAGAAACCCTTACAATGCGCACCGCCCCGCGATGTTTTTCAGAAACATATCCTACATAGCCACTGCATGTTTCCTGACATCTCCATGCTGCCCACCCCGTGGTGCTTTTCTCCATCCTACATTGCCACTCACTGCCTATCCTAATTCTGCCCCTCCGATTCACACCACCCCATGATGTTTTTCTCACTCCTACTAGTGAATGGCCTGTTAGAAACCTTTTCAATGGGCACAACCACGCGATTTTTTTCAGAAACCTATCCTACATTGACCCTGCATGTTTCCTGACTTCACATCCTAATCACCCCGTCGTACTTTTCTCCATCCTACACTGCCACTCACTGCCTATCCTGATTCAGGCCCTCTGATTCACCCCACCCGGTGATGTTCTTATCACGCCTACTAGTGAATGGCCTGTTAGAAACACTTACAGTGCGCACCATGTCGCGATGTTTTTCAGAAACCTATCCTAGTTTGGCACTGCATGTTCTCTGACTTCCACATGCTGACTACCCAGTGGTGCTTTTCTCCATCTTACATTGCCACTCACTGCCTATCCTGATGCAGGCCATCCGAATCACATCACCCCGTGATGTTTTTCTCACTCCTACTTGTGAATGGCCTGTTAGAAACCCATAAATGCGCACCACCCCGTGATATTTTTCCGAAACCTATCCTACATTGCCACTGCATTTTTCCTGAACTCCCCATGCTGACAACCCCATGGTGCTTTTCTCCTTCCTACAAGGCCACTCACTGCCTAATATAATTCAGGCTCTCCGATTCACTCAACCCCGTGATGTTTTTCTCACTCCTACTAGTGAATGGCCTGTTAGAAACCCTTACAATACACACCACCCCGCGATATTTTTCAGAAACATATCCTGCATTGCCACTGCATGTTTTCTGACATCTCCATGCGGACCACCCCCTGGTGCTTTTCTCCATCCTACATTGCCACTCACTGCCTATCCTAATTCAGCCCCTCCTATTCACACCACCCCATGATGTTTTTCTCACTCCTACTAGTGAATGGCCTGTTAGAAACCCTTTCAATGGGCACCACCACCCGATTTTTATCGGAAACCTATGTTACTTTGGCCCTGCATGTTTCCTGACTTCCACATCCTAATCACACCGCGGTGCTTTACTGCATCCTACATTGCCACTCACTGCCTATCCTGATTCAGGCCATCCAATTCACACCACCCCGTGATGTTTTTCTCACTCCTACTTGTGAATGACCTATTATAAACACTTACAATTCGCACCAAACCTCGATGTTTTTCAGAAAACTATTCTACATTGCCACTGCATGTTTCCTGACCTCCCCATGCTGACCACCCCGTGGTGCTTTTCTCATTCCTATATTGCCACTCACTTCCTAACCTAATTCAGGCCCTCTGATTCACACAACTCCGTGATGTTTTTCTCACTCTTACTAGTGAATGGCCTGTTAGAATCCCTTACAATGCTCACCACCCCGCGATGTTTTTCAGAAACATATCCTACATTGCCACTGCATGTTTCCTGACCTCCCCATGCTAACCAGCCTGTGGTGTTTTTCTCCATCCTACATTGCCTCTCACTGCCTATCCTAATTCAGGTCTCCCGATTCACACCACCCCATGATGTTTTTCTCACTCCTACTAGTGAAGCGCCTTTAAGAAACCTTGCAATGCTCACCACCGCATGATGTTTTTCAGAAACCTAACGTACATTGCCACTGCATGTTTCCTGCCCTCCCAATGATGACCACCCCGTGGTGCTTTTCTCCTTCCTAAATTGCCACTCACTGCCTATCCTAATTCAGGCCTTCCGATTCACACCACCCTGTGATGTTTTTCTCACTCCTACTAGTGAAACGCCTTTAAGAAACCTTACAATGCTCACCACCCCACGATGTTTTTCAGAAACCTAACCTACAGTGCCACTGCATGTTTCCTGCCTTCCCCATGCTGAACAACCCTGGTGCTTTTCTTCATCCTACATTACCACTTACTGCCTATTCTGATTCAGCCCCTCCAATTCACACCACACCGTGATGTTTTTTTCGCCCCTACTAGTGAGTTGCCTGTTAGAAACCCTTACAGTGCACACAACACTGCGATGTTTTTCAGAAACATATCCTACCTGCCACTGCATATTTTCAGACCTCCCCATGCTGACCACCCTATGGTGCTTTTCTCCTCCTACACTGCCACTCCATGCCTATCCTAAATAAGTCCCTCCAATTCACACCACCCCGTGATGTCTTTCTCACTCCTTCTAGTGAATGGCCTGTTAGAAACCCTTACAGTGCGCACCGCCCCGCGATGTTTTTCAGAAACATATCCTACATAGCCACTGCATGTTTCCTGACATCTCCATGCTGCCCACCCCGTGGTGCTTTTCTCCATCCTACATTGCCACTCACTGCCTATCCTAATTCTGCCCCTCCGATTCACACCACCCCATGATGTTTTTCTCACTCCTACTAGTGAATGGCCTGTTAGAAACCTTTTCAATGGGCACAACCACGCGATTTTTTTCAGAAACCTATCTTACATTGACCCTGCATGTTTCCTGACTTCACATCCTAATCACCCCGTCGTACTTTTCTCCATCCTACACTGCCACTCACTGCCTATCCTGATTCAGGCCCTCTGATTCACCCCACCCGGTGATGTTCTTATCACGCCTACTAGTGAATGGCCTGTTAGAAACACTTACAGTGCGCACCATGTCGCGATGTTTTTCAGAAACCTATCCTAGTTTGGCACTGCATGTTCTCTGACTTCCACATGCTGACTACCCAGTGGTGCTTTTCTCCATCTTACATTGCCACTCACTGCCTATCCTGATGCAGGCATCCGGTTCACAGCACCCCGTGATGTTTTTCTCACCCCTACTCGTGAATGGCCTGTTAGAAACCCATAAATGCGCACCACCCCACGATGTTTTTCAGAAACCTATCCTACATTGCCACTGCATGTTTCCTGACCTCCCCATGCTGACCACCCCGTGGTGTTTTTCTCCTTCCTACATTGCCACTCACTGCCTAATATAATTCAGGCCCTCTGATTCACACAACCCCGTGATGTTTTTCTCAATCCTACTAGTGAATGGAATGTTAGAAACCCTTACAATGCGCACCGCTCCGTGATGTTTTTCAGAAACATATCCTGCATTTCCACTGCATGTTTCCTGACCTCCCCATGCTGACCACCCCGCCGTGCTTTTCTCCATCCTACATTGCCACTCACTGCCTATCCTAATTCATGCCCTCCGATTCACACCACACCGTGATGTTTTACTCACTCCTACTAGTGAATAGCCTCATAGAAACCCTTACAATGTGCACCACCCCGCGATGTTTCTCAGAAATCAATCCTAAATTGCCACTGCATGTTTCCTGACCTCCCCATGCTGACCACCCCGAGGTGCTTTTCTCCAACCTACAATGCCACTCACTGACTAATCTGATTCAGGCCCTCCGATTTACTCCCCCCCTGATGTCTTTCTCACTCCTACTCGTGAATAGCCTCTTAGTAACCCTTACAATGCGCACCACCCCGCATTGTTATTGAGAAACCTACCCTACATTGCCACTGCAATTTTCCTAACCTCCCCATGTTGACCACCCCATGGTGCTTTTCTCCATCCTACATTGCCAGTCACTGCTTATCCTAATCCAGGCCCTCCGATTCACAACACCCTGTGATGTTTTACTCACTCCTACTATTGAATGGCCTGTTAGAAACCCTTACAATGCAAACCACACCGCGATGTTTTTCAGAAAGGTATCCTACATTGCCACTGCAAGTTTCCTGACCTCCCCATCCTGACCACCCCGTGGTGCTTTTCTCCATCCTACATTGCCACTCACTGCCTATCCTGATTCATGTCCTCCGATTCACACCACCCCATGATGTTCTTCTCACTCCTACTAGTGAATGGCCTGTTAGACACCCTTACAATGCGCACCACCCCACGACGATTTTCAGAAACGTATCCTACATTGCCACTGCATGTTTCCTGAACTCCCCATCCTGACCACCCAGTGGTGCTTTTTTCCATCTTACATTGCCACTCACTGCCTATCCTGATGCAGGCCATCCGAATCACATCACCCCGTGATGTTTTTCTCACTCCTACTTGTGAATGGCCTGTTAGAAACCCATAAATGCGCACCACCCCGTGATATTTTTCCGAAACCTATCCTATATTGCCACTGCATTTTTCCTGAACTCCCCATGCTGACAACCCCATGGTGCTTTTCTCCTTCCTACAAGGCCACTCACTGCCTAATATAATTCAGGCTCTCCGATTCACTCAACCCCGTGATGTTTTTCTCACTCCTACTAGTGAATGGCCTGTTAGAAACCCTTACAATACACACCACCCCGCGATATTTTTCAGAAACATATCCTGCATTGCCACTGCATGTTTTCTGACATCTCCATGCGGACCACCCCCTGGTGCTTTTCTCCATCCTACATTGCCACTCACTGCCTATCCTAATTCAGCCCCTCCTATTCACACCACCCCATGATGTTTTTCTCATTCCTACTAGTGAATGGCCTGTTAGAAACCCTTTCAATGGGCACCACCACCCGATTTTTATCGGAAACCTATGTTACTTTGGCCCTGCATGTTTCCTGACTTCCACATCCTAATCACACCGCGGTGCTTTACTACATCCTACATTGCCACTCACTGCCTATCCTGATTCAGGCCATCCAATTCACACCACCCCGTGATGTTTTTCTCACTCCTACTTGTGAATGACCTATTATAAACACTTACAATTCGCACCAAACCTCGATGTTTTTCAGAAAACTATTCTACATTGCCACTGCATGTTTCCTGACCTCCCCATGCTGACCACCCCGTGGTGCTTTTCTCATTCCTATATTGCCACTCACTTCCTAACCTTATTCAGGCCCTCTGATTCACACAACTCCGTGATGTTTTTCTCACTCTTACTAGTGAATGGCCTGTTAGAATCCCTTACAATGCTCACCACCCCGCGATGTTTTTCAGCAACATATCCTACATTGCCACTGCATGTTTCCTGACCTCCCCATGCTAACCAGCCTGTGGTGTTTTTCTCCATCCTACATTGCCTCTCACTGCCTATCCTAATTCAGGTCTCCCGATTCACACCACCCCATGATGTTTTTCTCACTCCTACTAGTGAAGCGCCTTTAAGAAACCTTGCAATGCTCACCACCGCATGATGTTTTTCAGAAACCTAACGTACATTGCCACTGCATGTTTCCTGCCCTCCCAATGATGACCACCCCGTGGTGCTTTTCTCCTTCCTAAATTGCCACTCACTGCCTATCCTAATTCAGGCCTTCCGATTCACACCACCCTGTGATGTTTTTCTCACTCCTACTAGTGAAACGCCTTTAAGAAACCTTACAATGCTCACCACCCCACGATGTTTTTCAGAAACCTAACCTACAGTGCCACTGCATGTTTCCTGCCCTCCCCATGCTGAACAACCCTGGTGCTTTTCTTCATCCTACATTACCACTTACTGCCTATTCTGATTCAGCCCCTCCAATTCACACCACACCGTGATGTTTTTTTCGCCCCTACTAGTGAGTTGCCTGTTAGAAACCCTTACAGTGCGCACAACACTGCGAAGTTTTTCAGAAACATATCCTACCTCCCACTGCATATTTTCAGACCTCCCCATGCTGACCACCTTATGGTGCTTTTCTCCTCCTACACTGCCACTCCATGCCTATCCTAACTAAGTCCCTCCAATTCACACCACCCCGTGATGTCTTTCTCACTCCTTCTAGTGAATGGCCTGTTAGAAACCCTTACAATGCGCACCGCCCCATGATGTTTTTCAGAAACATATCCTACATAGCCACTGCATGTTTCCTGACATCTCCATGCTGCCCACCCCGTGGTGCTTTTCTCCATCCTACATTGCCACTCACTGCCTATCCTAATTCTGCCCCTCCGATTCACACCACCCCATGATGTTTTTCTCACTCCTACTAGTGAATGGCCTGTTAGAAACCTTTTCAATGGGCACAACCACGCGATTTTTTTCAGAAACCTATCTTACATTGACCCTGCATGTTTCCTGACTTCACATCCTAATCACCCCGTCGTACTTTTCTCCATCCTACACTGCCACTCACTGCCTATCCTGATTCAGGCCCTCTGATTCACCCCACCCGGTGATGTTCTTATCACGCCTACTAGTGAATGGCCTGTTAGAAACACTTACAGTGCGCACCATGTCGCGATGTTTTTCAGAAACCTATCCTAGTTTGGCACTGCATGTTCTCTGACTTCCACATGCTGACTACCCAGTGGTGCTTTTCTCCATCTTACATTGCCACTCACTGCCTATCCTGATGCAGGCATCCGGTTCACAGCACCCCGTGATGTTTTTCTCACCCCTACTCGTGAATGGCCTGTTAGAAACCCATAAATGCGCACCACCCCACGATGTTTTTCAGAAACCTATCCTACATTGCCACTGCATGTTTCCTGACCTCCCCATGCTGACCACCCCGTGGTGTTTTTCTCCTTCCTACATTGCCACTCACTGCCTAATATAATTCAGGCCCTCTGATTCACACAACCCCATGATGTTTTTCTCAATCCTACTAGTGAAGGGCCTGTTAGAAACCCTTACAATGCGCACCGCTCTGCGATGTTTTTCAGAAACATATCCTGCATTTCCACTGCATGTTTCCTGACATCCCCATGCTGACCACCCCGCCGTGCTTTTCTCCATCCTACATTGCCACTCCCTGCCTATCCAAATTCAGGCCCTTCGATTCACACAACACTGTGATGTTTTTCTCACTCCTACTAGTGAATGGCCTGTTAGAAACCCTTACAATGCGCACCAACACGCTATTTTTTTTTCAGAAACCTATCCTACATTGCCACTGCAAGTTTCCTGACCTCCCCATGTTGACCGCCCCATGGTGATTTTCTCCATCCTATATTGCCACTCACTGCCTATCCTAAGTCAGCCCTGCGATTCACACCACCCCATGATGTTTTTCTCACTTCTACTAGTGAATGGTCTGTTAGAAACCCTTTCAATGTGCACCACCACGCGATTTTTCTCAGAAACCTATCTTACTTTGGCACTGCATGTTTCCTGACTTCCACATCCTAATCACCCCGTGGTGCTGTTCTATATACTACATTGCCACTCACTGCCTATCCTGATTCAGGCCGTCCGATTCACACCACCCCGTGATGTTTTTCTCACTCCTACTTGTGAATGGCCTGTTAGAAACACTTACAATTCGCAACACCCCGCGATGTTATTCAGAAAACTATCCTACATTGCCACTGCATGTTTCATGACCTCCCCATGCTAACCAGCGTGTGGTGTTTTTCTCCATCCTACATTACCACTCACTGCCTATCCTAATTCAGGTCCTCCGACTCACACCACACCGTGATGTTTTTCTCACTCCTAGTCGTGAATGGCATGTTAGAAACCTTTACAAAGCGCACCACCCCACGATGCTTTTCAGAAACATATCCTGCATTGCCACTGCATGTTTTCTAACATCTCCATGCTGACCACCCCGTGGTGCTATTCTGCATGCTACATTGCCACGACTGCCTATCCTAATTCTGGCCCTCCGATTCACACCACCCCATGATGTTTTTCTCACTCCTACTAGTGAATGGCCTGTTAGAAACCCTTACAATACACACCACCCCGCGATATTTTTCAGAAACATATCCTGCATTGCCACTGCATGTTTTCTGACATCTCCATGCGGACCACCCCCTGGTGCTTTTCTCCATCCTACATTGCCACTCACTGCCTATCCTAATTCAGCCCCTCCTATTCACACCACCCCATGATGTTTTTCTCACTCCTACTAGTGAATGGCCTGTTAGAAACCCTTTCAATGGGCACCACCACCCGATTTTTATCGGAAACCTATGTTACTTTGGCCCTGCATGTTTCCTGACTTCCACATCCTAATCACACCGCGGTGCTTTACTGCATCCTACATTGCCACTCACTGCCTATCCTGATTCAGGCCATCCAATTCACACCACCCCGTGATGTTTTTCTCACTCCTACTTGTGAATGACCTATTATAAACACTTACAATTCGCACCAAACCTCGATGTTTTTCAGAAAACTATTCTACATTGCCACTGCATGTTTCCTGACCTCCCCATGCTGACCACCCCGTGGTGCTTTTCTCATTCCTATATTGCCACTCACTTCCTAACCAAATTCAGGCCCTCTGATTCACACAACTCCGTGATGTTTTTCTCACTCTTACTAGTGAATGGCCTGTTAGAATCCCTTACAATGCTCACCACCCCGCGATGTTTTTCAGAAACATATCCTACATTGCCACTGCATGTTTCCTGACCTCCCCATGCTAACCAGCCTGTGGTGTTTTTCTCCATCCTACATTGCCTCTCACTGCCTATCCTAATTCAGGTCTCCCGATTCACACCACCCCATGATGTTTTTCTCACTCCTACTAGTGAAGCGCCTTTAAGAAACCTTGCAATGCTCACCACCGCATGATGTTTTTCAGAAACCTAACGTACATTGCCACTGCATGTTTCCTGCCCTCCCCATGATGACCACCCCGTGGTGCTTTTCTCCTTCCTAAATTGCCACTCACTGCCTATCCTAATTCAGGCCTTCCGATTCACACCACCCTGTGATGTTTTTCTCACTCCTACTAGTGAAACGCCTTTAAGAAACCTTACAATGCTCACCACCCCACGATGTTTTTCAGAAACCTAACCTACAGTGCCACTGCATGTTTCCTGCCTTCCCCATGCTGAACAACCCTGGTGCTTTTCTTCATCCTACATTACCACTTACTGCCTATTCTGATTCAGCCCCTCCAATTTACACCACACCGTGATGTTTTTTTCGCCCCTACTAGTGAGTTGCCTGTTAGAAACCCTTACAGTGCGCACAACACTGCGATGTTTTTCAGAAACATATCCTACCTGCCACTGCATATTTTCAGACCTCCCCATGCTGACCACCCTATGGTGCTTTTCTCCTCCTACACTGCCACTCCATGCCTATCCTAAATAAGTCCCTCCAATTCACACCACCCCGTGATGTCTTTCTCACTCCTTCTAGTGAATGGCCTGTTAGAAACCCTTACAGTGCGCACCGCCCCGCGATGTTTTTCAGAAACATATCCTACATAGCCACTGCATGTTTCCTGACATCTCCATGCTGCCCACCCCGTGGTGCTTTTCTCCATCCTACATTGCCACTCACTGCCTATCCTAATTCTGCCCCTCCGATTCACACCACCCCATGATGTTTTTCTCACTCCTACTAGTGAATGGCCTGTTAGAAACCTTTTCAATGGGCACAACCACGCGATTTTTTTCAGAAACCTATCTTACATTGACCCTGCATGTTTCCTGACTTCACATCCTAATCACCCCGTCGTACTTTTCTCCATCCTACACTGCCACTCACTGCCTATCCTGATTCAGGCCCTCTGATTCACCCCACCCGGTGATGTTCTTATCACGCCTACTAGTGAATGGCCTGTTAGAAACACTTACAGTGCGCACCATGTCGCGATGTTTTTCAGAAACCTATCCTAGTTTGGCACTGCATGTTCTCTGACTTCCACATGCTGACTACCCAGTGGTGCTTTTCTCCATCTTACATTGCCACTCACTGCCTATCCTGATGCAGGCATCCGGTTCACAGCACCCCGTGATGTTTTTCTCACCCCTACTCGTGAATGGCCTGTTAGAAACCCATAAATGCGCACCACCCCACGATGTTTTTCAGAAACCTATCCTACATTGCCACTGCATGTTTCCTGACCTCCCCATGCTGACCACCCCGTGGTGTTTTTCTCCTTCCTACATTGCCACTCACTGCCTAATATAATTCAGGCCCTCTGATTCACACAACCCCGTGATGTTTTTCTCAATCCTACTAGTGAATGGCCTGTTAGAAACCCTTACAATGCGCACCGCTCCGCGATGTTTTTCAGAAACATATCCTGCATTTCCACTGCATGTTTCCTGACATCCCCATGCTGACCACCCCGCCGTGCTTTTCTCCATCCTACATTGCCACTCCCTGCCTATCCAAATTCAGGCCCTTCGATTCACACAACACTGTGATGTTTTTCTCACTCCTACTAGTGAATGGCCTGTTAGAAACCCTTACAATGCGCACCAACACGCTATTTTTTTTTCAGAAACCTATCCTACATTGCCACTGCAAGTTTCCTGACCTCCCCATGTTGACCGCCCCATGGTGATTTTCTCCATCCTATATTGCCACTCACTGCCTATCCTAAGTCAGCCCTGCGATTCACACCACCCCATGATGTTTTTCTCACTTCTACTAGTGAATGGTCTATTAGAAACCCTTTCAATGTGCACCACCATGCGATTTTTCTCAGAAACCTATCTTACTTTGGCACTGCATGTTTCCTGACTTCCACATCCTAATCACCCCGTGGTGCTGTTCTATATACTACATTGCCACTCACTGCCTATCCTGATTCAGGCCGTCCGATTCACACCACCCTGTGATGTTTTTCTCACTCCTACTTGTGAATGGCCTGTTAGAAACACTTACAATTCGCAACACCCCGCGATGTTATTCAGAAAACTATGCTACATTGCCACTGCATGTTTCATGACCTCCCCATGCTAACCAGCGTGTGGTGTTTTTCTCCATCCTACATTACCACTCACTGCCTATCCTAATTCAGGTCCTCCGACTCACACCACACCGTGATGTTTTTCTCACTCCTAGTCGTGAATGGCATGTTAGAAACCTTTACAAAGCGCACCACCCCACAATGCTTTTCAGAAACATATCCTGCATTGCCACTGCATGTTTTCTAACATCTCCATGCTGACCACCCCGTGGTGCTTTTCTGCATGCTACATTGCCACGACTGCCTATCCTAATTCTGGCCCTCCGATTCACACCACCCTATGATGTTTTTCTCACTCCTACTAGTGAATGGCCTGTTGAAAGCCTTACAATGCGCACCACCCCGCGATTTTTTTCAGAAACCTAAATTACATTGGCCCTGCATGTTTCGTGACTTCCACATGCTGACCACCCAATGGTGCTTTTCTCCATCTTACATTGCCACTCACTGCCTATCCTGATTCAGGCCATCCGATTCACACCACCCCGTGATGTTTTTCTCACTCTTACTTGTGAATGGCCTGTTAGAAACACTTACAATGCGCACCACGCCACGATGTTTTTCAGAAACATATCCTACATTGCCCTGCATGTTTCCTGACCTCCACATGCTGACCACCCCGTGGTGCTTTTCTCCATCTTACATTGCCACTCATTGCCTATCCTGATTCAGGCTCTCTGATTCACACCACCCGTGTTGTTCTTATCACTCCTACTAGTGAATGGCCTGTTAGAAACCCTTACATTGCGCACCCTCCTGCAATGTTTTTCAGAAACCTATCCTAGATTGGCACTGCATGTTCTCTGACTTCCACATGCGGACCACCGAGTGGTGCTTTTCTCCATCTTACATTGCCACTCACTGCCTATCCTGATGCAGGCCACCCGAATCACAGCACCCCGTGATGTTTTTCTCACTCTTACTCGTGAATGGCCTGTTAGAAACCCATAAATGCGCACCACCCCGCGATGTTTTTCAGAAACCTATCCTACATTGCCACTGCTTGTTTCCTGAAATCCCCATGCACGACCCGTGGTGCTTTTCTCCATCCTACATTGCCACTCACTGCCTCTCCTGATTCAGGCCATCCGATTCACACAACCCGTGGTGTTTTTCTCACTCCTACTATTGAATGGCCTGATAGAAACCCGTACAGGGCGCACTTACCCCCGATGTTTTTCAGAAACCTATCATACATTGCCACTGTATGTTTCCTGACCTCCCCATGCTGACCACCCCATGGTGCTTTTCTCCTTCCCAGATTGCCACTCACTGCCTAATATAATTCAGGCCCTCCGATTCACACAACCCCGTGATGTTTTTCTCACTCCTACTAGTGAATGGCCTGTTGGAAACCCTTACAATGCGCACCACCCCGCGATGTTTTTCAGAAACATATCCTGCATTCCCACTGCATGTTTTCTGACATCTCCATGCTGACCACACCGTGGTGCTTTTCTCCATCCTACATTGCCACTCACTGCCTATCCTAATTCAGCAACCCCGATTCACACTACTCCATGATGTTTTTCTAACTCCTACTAGTGAATGGCCTGTTAAAAACCCTTTCAATGGGCACCACCACGCGATTATTTCAGAAACCTATCTTGCATTGGCCCTGCATGTTTCCTAACCTCCACATCCTAAACACCCCGTGGTGCTTTTCTACATACTACATTGCCACTCACTGCCTATCCTGATTCAGGCCGTCTGATTCACACCACCCCGTGATGTTTTTCTCACTCCTACTTGTGAATGGCCTGTTAGAAACACTTACAATTTGCACCACCCCGCGATGTCTTTCAGAATACTATCCTACATTGCCACTGCATGTTTCCTGACCTGTCCATGCTGACCACCCCGTGGTGTTGTTCTCCATTCTACATTGCCACTAACTGCTTATCCTAATCCAGGCCCTCCGATTCACAACACCCTGTGATGTTTTTCTCACTCCTACTAGTGAATGGCCTGTTAGAAACCCTTTCAATGGGCACCACCACCCGATTTTTATCGGAAACCTATGTTACTTTGGCCCTGCATGTTTCCTGACTTCCACATCCTAATCACACCGCGGTGCTTTACTGCATCCTACATTGCCACTCACTGCCTATCCTGATTCAGGCCATCCAATTCACACCACCCCGTGATGTTTTTCTCACTCCTACTTGTGAATGACCTATTATAAACACTTACAATTCGCACCAAACCTCGATGTTTTTCAGAAAACTATTCTACATTGCCACTGCATGTTTCCTGACCTCCCCATGCTGACCACCCCGTGGTGCTTTTCTCATTCCTATATTGCCACTCACTTCCTAACCTAATTCAGGCCCTCTGATTCACACAACTCCGTGATGTTTTTCTCACTCTTACTAGTGAATGGCCTGTTAGAATCCCTTACAATGCTCACCACCCCGCGATGTTTTTCAGAAACATATCCTACATTGCCACTGCATGTTTCCTGACCTCCCCATGCTAACCAGCCTGTGGTGTTTTTCTCCATCCTACATTGCCTCTCACTGCCTATCCTAATTCAGGTCTCCCGATTCACACCACCCCATGATGTTTTTCTCACTCCTACTAGTGAAGCGCCTTTAAGAAACCTTGCAATGCTCACCACCGCATGATGTTTTTCAGAAACCTAACGTACATTGCCACTGCATGTTTCCTGCCCTCCCCATGATGACCACCCCGTGGTGCTTTTCTCCTTCCTAAATTGCCACTCACTGCCTATCCTAATTCAGGCCTTCCGATTCACACCACCCTGTGATGTTTTTCTCACTCCTACTAGTGAAACGCCTTTAAGAAACCTTACAATGCTCACCACCCCACGATGTTTTTCAGAAACCTAACCTACAGTGCCACTGCATGTTTCCTGCCTTCCCCATGCTGAACAACCCTGGTGCTTTTCTTCATCCTACATTACCACTTACTGCCTATTCTGATTCAGCCCCTCCAATTCACACCACACCGTGATGTTTTTTTCGCCCCTACTAGTGAGTTGCCTGTTAGAAACCCTTACAGTGCGCACAACACTGCGATGTTTTTCAGAAACATATCCTACCTGCCACTGCATATTTTCAGACCTCCCCATGCTGACCACCCTATGGTGCTTTTCTCCTCCTACACTGCCACTCCATGGCTATCCTAAATAAGTCCCTCCAATTCACACCACCCCGTGATGTCTTTCTCACTCCTTCTAGTGAATGGCCTGTTAGAAACCCTTACAGTGCGCACCGCCCCGCGATGTTTTTCAGAAACATATCCTACATAGCCACTGCATGTTTCCTGACATCTCCATGCTGCCCACCCCGTGGTGCTTTTCTCCATCCTACATTGCCACTCACTGCCTATCCTAATTCTGCCCCTCCGATTCACACCACCCCATGATGTTTTTCTCACTCCTACTAGTGAATGGCCTGTTAGAAACCTTTTCAATGGGCACAACCACGCGATTTTTTTCAGAAACCTATCTTACATTGACCCTGCATGTTTCCTGACTTCACATCCTAATCACCCCGTCGTACTTTTCTCCATCCTACACTGCCACTCACTGCCTATCCTGATTCAGGCCCTCTGATTCACCCCACCCGGTGATGTTCTTATCACGCCTACTAGTGAATGGCCTGTTAGAAACACTTACAGTGCGCACCATGTCGCGATGTTTTTCAGAAACCTATCCTAGTTTGGCACTGCATGTTCTCTGACTTCCACATGCTGACTACCCAGTGGTGCTTTTCTCCATCTTACATTGCCACTCACTGCCTATCCTGATGCAGGCATCTGGTTCACAGCACCCCGTGATGTTTTTCTCACCCCTACTCGTGAATGGCCTGTTAGAAACCCATAAATGCGCACCACCCCACGATGTTTTTCAGAAACCTATCCTACATTGCCACTGCATGTTTCCTGACCTCCCCATGCTGACCACCCCGTGGTGTTTTTCTCCTTCCTACATTGCCACTCACTGCCTAATATAATTCAGGCCCTCTGATTCACACAACCCCGTGATGTTTTTCTCAATCCTACTAGTGAATGGCCTGTTAGAAACCCTTACAATGCGCACCGCTCCGCGATGTTTTTCAGAAACATATCCTGCATTTCCACTGCATGTTTCCTGACATCCCCATGCTGACCACCCCGCCGTGCTTTTCTCCATCCTACATTGCCACTCCCTGCCTATCCAAATTCAGGCCCTTCGATTCACACAACACTGTGATGTTTTTCTCACTCCTACTAGTGAATGGCCTGTTAGAAACCCTTACAATGCGCACCAACACGCTATTTTTTTTTCAGAAACCTATCCTACATTGCCACTGCAAGTTTCCTGACCTCCCCATGTTGACCGCCCCATGGTGATTTTCTCCATCCTATATTGCCACTCACTGCCTATCCTAAGTCAGCCCTGCGATTCACACCACCCCATGATGTTTTTCTCACTTCTACTAGTGAATGGTCTATTAGAAACCCTTTCAATGTGCACCACCATGCGATTTTTCTCAGAAACCTATCTTACTTTGGCACTGCATGTTTCCTGACTTCCACATCCTAATCACCCCGTGGTGCTGTTCTATATACTACATTGCCAATCACTGCCTATCCTGATTCAGGCCGTCCGATTCACACCACCCTGTGATGTTTTTCTCACTCCTACTTGTGAATGGCCTGTTAGAAACACTTACAATTCGCAACACCCCGCGATGTTATTCAGAAAACTATGCTACATTGCCACTGCATGTTTCATGACCTCCCCATGCTAACCAGCGTGTGGTGTTTTTCTCCATCCTACATTACCACTCACTGCCTATCCTAATTCAGGTCCTCCGACTCACACCACACCGTGATGTTTTTCTCACTCCTAGTCGTGAATGGCATGTTAGAAACCTTTACAAAGCGCACCACCCCACGATGCTTTTCAGAAACATATCCTGCATTGCCACTGCATGTTTTCTAACATCTCCATGCTGACCACCCCGTGGTGCTTTTCTGCATGCTACATTGCCACGACTGCCTATCCTAATTCTGGCCCTCCGATTCACACCACCCTATGATGTTTTTCTCACTCCTACTAGTGAATGGCCTGTTGAAAGCCTTACAATGCGCACCACCCCGCGATTTTTTTCAGAAACCTAAATTACATTGGCCCTGCATGTTTCGTGACTTCCACATGCTGACCACCCAATGGTGCTTTTCTCCATCTTACATTGCCACTCACTGCCTATCCTGATTCAGGCCATCCGATTCACACCACCCCGTGATGTTTTTCTCACTCTTACTTGTGAATGGCCTGTTAGAAACACTTACAATGCGCACCACGCCACGATGTTTTTCAGAAATATATCCTACATTGCCCTGCATGTTTCCTGACCTCCACATGCTGACCACCCCGTGGTGCTTTTCTCCATCTTACATTGCCACTCATTGCCTATCCTGATTCAGGCTCTCTGATTCACACCACCCGTGTTGTTCTTATCACTCCTACTAGTGAATGGCCTGTTAGAAACCCTTACATTGCGCACCCTCCTGCAATGTTTTTCAGAAACCTATCCTAGATTGGCACTGCATGTTCTCTGACTTCCACATGCGGACCACCGAGTGGTGCTTTTCTCCATCTTACATTGCCACTCACTGCCTATCCTGATGCAGGCCACCCGAATCACAGCACCCCGTGATGTTTTTCTCACTCTTACTCGTGAATGGCCTGTTAGAAACCCATAAATGCGCACCACCCCGCGATGTTTTTCAGAAACCTATCCTACATTGCCACTGCTTGTTTCCTGAAATCCCCATGCACGACCCGTGGTGCTTTTCTCCATCCTACATTGCCACTCACTGCCTCTCCTGATTCAGGCCATCCGATTCACACAACCCGTGGTGTTTTTCTCACTCCTACTATTGAATGGCCTGATAGAAACCCGTACAGGGCGCACTTACCCCCGATGTTTTTCAGAAACCTATCATACATTGCCACTGTATGTTTCCTGACCTCCCCATGCTGACCACCCCATGGTGCTTTTCTCCTTCCCAGATTGCCACTCACTGCCTAATATAATTCAGGCCCTCCGATTCACACAACCCCGTGATGTTTTTCTCACTCCTACTAGTGAATGGCCTGTTGGAAACCCTTACAATGCGCACCACCCCGCGATGTTTTTCAGAAACATATCCTGCATTCCCACTGCATGTTTTCTGACATCTCCATGCTGACCACACCGTGGTGCTTTTCTCCATCCTACATTGCCACTCACTGCCTATCCTAATTCAGCAACCCCGATTCACACTACTCCATGATGTTTTTCTAACTCCTACTAGTGAATGGCCTGTTAAAAACCCTTTCAATGGGCACCACCACGCGATTATTTCAGAAACCTATCTTGCATTGGCCCTGCATGTTTCCTAACCTCCACATCCTAAACACCCCGTGGTGCTTTTCTACATACTACATTGCCACTCACTGCCTATCCTGATTCAGGCCGTCTGATTCACACCACCCCGTGATGTTTTTCTCACTCCTACTTGTGAATGGCCTGTTAGAAACACTTACAATTTGCACCACCCCGCGATGTCTTTCAGAATACTATCCTACATTGCCACTGCATGTTTCCTGACCTGTCCATGCTGACCACCCCGTGGTGTTGTTCTCCATTCTACATTGCCACTAACTGCTTATCCTAATCCAGGCCCTCCGATTCACAACACCCTGTGATGTTTTTCTCACTCCTACTAGTGAATGGCCTGTTAGAAACCCTTTCAATGGGCACCACCACCCGATTTTTATCGGAAACCTATGTTACTTTGGCCCTGCATGTTTCCTGACTTCCACATCCTAATCACACCGCGGTGCTTTACTGCATCCTACATTGCCACTCACTGCCTATCCTGATTCAGGCCATCCAATTCACACCACCCCGTGATGTTTTTCTCACTCCTACTTGTGAATGACCTATTATAAACACTTACAATTCGCACCAAACCTCGATGTTTTTCAGAAAACTATTCTACATTGCCACTGCATGTTTCCTGACCTCCCCATGCTGACCACCCCGTGGTGCTTTTCTCATTCCTATATTGCCACTCACTTCCTAACCTAATTCAGGCCCTCTGATTCACACAACTCCGTGATGTTTTTCTCACTCTTACTAGTGAATGGCCTGTTAGAATCCCTTACAATGCTCACCACCCCGCGATGTTTTTCAGAAACATATCCTACATTGCCACTGCATGTTTCCTGACCTCCCCATGCTAACCAGCCTGTGGTGTTTTTCTCCATCCTACATTGCCTCTCACTGCCTATCCTAATTCAGGTCTCCCGATTCACACCACCCCATGATGTTTTTCTCACTCCTACTAGTGAAGCGCCTTTAAGAAACCTTGCAATGCTCACCACCGCATGATGTTTTTCAGAAACCTAACGTACATTGCCACTGCATGTTTCCTGCCCTCCCAATGATGACCACCCCGTGGTGCTTTTCTCCTTCCTAAATTGCCACTCACTGCCTATCCTAATTCAGGCCTTCCGATTCACACCACCCTGTGATGTTTTTCTCACTCCTACTAGTGAAACGCCTTTAAGAAACCTTACAATGCTCACCACCCCACGATGTTTTTCAGAAACCTAACCTACAGTGCCACTGCATGTTTCCTGCCTTCCCCATGCTGAACAACCCTGGTGCTTTTCTTCATCCTACATTACCACTTACTGCCTATTCTGATTCAGCCCCTCCAATTCACACCACACCGTGATGTTTTTTTCGCCCCTACTAGTGAGTTGCCTGTTAGAAACCCTTACAGTGCACACAACACTGCGATGTTTTTCAGAAACATATCCTACCTGCCACTGCATATTTTCAGACCTACCCATGCTAACCACCCTATGGTGCTTTTCTCCTCCTACACTGCCACTCCATGCCTATCCTAAATAAGTCCCTCCAATTCACACCACCCCGTGATGTCTTTCTCACTCCTTCTAGTGAATGGCCTGTTAGAAACCCTTACAGTGCGCACCGCCCCGCGATGTTTTTCAGAAACATATCCTACATAGCCACTGCATGTTTCCTGACATCTCCATGCTGCCCACCCCGTGGTGCTTTTCTCCATCCTACATTGCCACTCACTGCCTATCCTAATTCTGCCCCTCCGATTCACACCACCCCATGATGTTTTTCTCACTCCTACTAGTGAATGGCCTGTTAGAAACCTTTTCAATTGGCACAACCACGCGATTTTTTTCAGAAACCTATCTTACATTGACCCTGCATGTTTCCTGACTTCACATCCTAATCACCCCGTCGTACTTTTCTCCATCCTACACTGCCACTCACTGCCTATCCTGATTCAGGCCCTCTGATTCACCCCACCCGGTGATGTTCTTATCACGCCTACTAGTGAATGGCCTGTTAGAAACACTTACAGTGCGCACCATGTCGCGATGTTTTTCAGAAACCTATCCTAGTTTGGCACTGCATGTTCTCTGACTTCCACATGCTGACTACCCAGTGGTGCTTTTCTCCATCTTACATTGCCACTCACTGCCTATCCTGATGCAGGCATCTGGTTCACAGCACCCCGTGATGTTTTTCTCACCCCTACTCGTGAATGGCCTGTTAGAAACCCATAAATGCGCACCACCCCACGATGTTTTTCAGAAACCTATCCTACATTGCCACTGCATGTTTCCTGACCTCCCCATGCTGACCACCCCGTGGTGTTTTTCTCCTTCCTACATTGCCACTCACTGCCTAATATAATTCAGGCCCTCTGATTCACACAACCCCGTGATGTTTTTCTCAATCCTACTAGTGAATGGCCTGTTAGAAACCCTTACAATGCGCACCGCTCCGCGATGTTTTTCAGAAACATATCCTGCATTTCCACTGCATGTTTCCTGACATCCCCATGCTGACCACCCCGCCGTGCTTTTCTCCATCCTACATTGCCACTCCCTGCCTATCCAAATTCAGGCCCTTCGATTCACACAACACTGTGATGTTTTTCTCACTCCTACTAGTGAATGGCCTGTTAGAAACCCTTACAATGCGCACCAACACGCTATTTTTTTTTCAGAAACCTATCCTACATTGCCACTGCAAGTTTCCTGACCTCCCCATGTTGACCGCCCCATGGTGATTTTCTCCATCCTATATTGCCACTCACTGCCTATCCTAAGTCAGCCCTGCGATTCACACCACCCCATGATGTTTTTCTCACTTCTACTAGTGAATGGTCTGTTAGAAACCCTTTCAATGTGCACCACCACGCGATTTTTCTCAGAAACCTATCTTACTTTGGCACTGCATGTTTCCTGACTTCCACATCCTAATCACCCCGTGGTGCTGTTCTATATACTACATTGCCACTCACTGCCTATCCTGACTCAGGCCGTCCGATTCACACCACCCCGTGATGTTTTTCTCACTCCTACTTGTGAATGGCCTGTTAGAAACACTTACAATTCGCAACACCCCGCGATGTTATTCAGAAAACTATGCTACATTGCCACTGCATGTTTCATGACCTCCCCATGCTAACCAGCGTGTGGTGTTTTTCTCCATCCTACATTACCACTCACTGCCTATCCTAATTCAGGTCCTCCGACTCACACCACACCGTGATGTTTTTCTCACTCCTAGTCGTGAATGGCATGTTAGAAACCTTTACAAAGCGCACCACCCCACGATGCTTTTCAGAAACATATCCAGCATTGCCACTGCATGTTTTCTAACATCTCCATGCTGACCACCCCGTGGTGCTTTTCTGCATGCTACATTGCCACGACTGCCTATCCTAATTCTGGCCCTCCGATTCACACCACCCTATGATGTTTTTCTCACTCCTACTAGTGAATGGCCTGTTGAAAGCCTTACAATGCGCACCACCCCGCGATTTTTTTCAGAAACCTAAATTACATTGGCCCTGCATGTTTCGTGACTTCCACATGCTGACCACCCAATGGTGCTTTTCTCCATCTTACATTGCCACTCACTGCCTATCCTGATTCAGGCCATCCGATTCACACCACCCCGTGATGTTTTTCTCACTCTTACTTGTGAATGGCCTGTTAGAAACACTTACAATGCGCACCACGCCACGATGTTTTTCAGAAACATATCCTACATTGCCCTGCATGTTTCCTGACCTCCACATGCTGACCACCCCGTGGTGCTTTTCTCCATCTTACATTGCCACTCATTGCCTATCCTGATTCAGGCTCTCTGATTCACACCACCCGTGATGTTCTTCTCACTCCTACTAGTGAATGGCCTGTTAGAAACCCTTACATTGCGCACCCTCCTGCAATGTTTTTCAGAAACCTATCCTAGATTGGCACTGCATGTTCTCTGACTTCCACATGCGGACCACCGAGTGGTGCTTTTCTCCATCTTACATTGCCACTCACTGCCTATCCTGATGCAGGCCACACGAATCACAGCACCCCGTGATGTTTTTCTCACTCTTACTCGTGAATGGCCTGTTAGAAACCCATAAATGCGCACCACCCCGCGATGTTTTTCAGAAACCTATCCTACATTGCCACTGCTTGTTTCCTGAAATCCCCATGCACGACCCGTGGTGCTTTTCTCCATCCTACATTGCCACTCACTGCCTCTCCTGATTCAGGCCATCCGATTCACACAACCCGTGGTGTTTTTCTCACTCCTACTATTGAATGGCCTGATAGAAACCCGTACAGGGCGCACTTACCCCCGATGTTTTTCAGAAACCTATCATACATTGCCACTGTATGTTTCCTGACCTCCCCATGCTGACCACCCCATGGTGCTTTTCTCCTTCCCAGATTGCCACTCACTGCCTAATATAATTCAGGCCCTCCGATTCACAGAACCCCGTGATGTTTTTCTCACTCCTACTAGTGAATGGCCTGTTGGAAACCCTTACAATGCGCACCACCCCGCGATGTTTTTCAGAAACATATCCTGCATTGCCACTGCATGTTTTCTGACATCTCCATGCTGACCACACCGTGGTGCTTTTCTCCATCCTACATTGCCACTCACTGCCTATCCTAATTCAGCAACCCCGATTCACACCACTCCATGATGTTTTTCTAACTCCTACTAGTGAATGGCCTGTTAGAAACCCTTTCAATGGGCACCACCACGCGATTATTTCAGAAACCTATCTTACATTGGCCCTGCATGTTTCCTAACCTCCACATCATAAACACCCCGTGGTGCTTTTCTACATACTACATTGCCACTCACTGCCTATCCTGATTCAGGCCGTCCGATTCACACCACCCCGTGATGTTTTTCTCACTCCTACTTGTGAATGGCCTGTTAGAAACACTTACAATTTGCACCACCCCGCGATGTCTTTCAGAATACTATCCTACATTGCCACTGCATGTTTCCTGACCTGTCCATGCTGACCACCCCGTGTTGTTGTTCTCCATTCTACATTGCCACTAACTGCTTATCCTAATCCAGGCCCTCCGATTCACAACACCCTGTGATGTTTTTCTCACTCCTACTAGTGAATGGCCTGTTAGAAACACTTACAATGCGTACCACCCCGCGATGTTTTTCAGAATCCTATCCTACATTGACACTGCATGTGTCCTGAACACCCCATGCTGAACCACCCCGTTGTACTTTTCTCCATGCTACATTGCCACTCACTGCGTATCCTAATTCAGGCCCTCCAATTCACACCACCACGTGTTTTCCTCACTCCTACTAGTGAATGGCCTGTTAGAAACCCGTACAATGCACACCACCCTTCGATGTTTTTCAGAAACTTATCCTACATTGCCACTGCATGTTTCCTGACCTCCCCATGATGACCACCCCATTGTGCTTTTCTCCTTCCTAAATTGCCACTCTCTGCCTATCCTAATTCAGGCACTCCGATTCACACAACCCCGTGATGTTTTTCTCACTCTTACTAGTGAATGGCCTGTTAGAAACCCTTACAATGCTCAGCACCGCATGATATATTTCAGAAACATATCCGGCATTGCCACTGCATGTTTCCTGACCTCGCCATGCAAACCAACCCGTGGTGTTTTTCTCCATCCTACATTGCCACTCGATGCCTATCATAATTCAGGCCTTCCGATTCACACCACCCCATGATGTTTTTCTCACTCCTACTAGTGAAACGCCTTTAAGAAACATTACAATGCTCACCACCCCACGATGTTTTTCAGAAACCTAACGTACATTGCCACTGCATGTTTCCTGCCCTCCCCATGATGACCACCCCGTGGTGCTTTTCTCCTTCCTAAATTGCCACTCACCGCCTATCCTAATTCAGGCCTTCCGATTCACACCACCCCGTGATGTTTTTCTCACTCCTACTAGTGAAACGCCTTTAAGAAACCTTACAATGCTCACCACCCCACGATGTTTTTCAGAAACCTAACCTACAGTGCCACTGCATGTTTCCTGCCCTCCCCATGCTGAACACCCCTGGTGCTTTTCTTCATCCTACATTACCACTTACTTCCTATTCTGATTCAGCCCCTCAAATTCACACCACACTGTGATGTTTTTTTCGCCCCTACTAGTGAGTTGCCTGTTAGAAACCCTTACAGTGCGCACAACCCTGCGATGTTTTTCAGAAACAAATCCTACCTGCCACTGCATATTTCCAGACCTCCCCATGCTGACCACCCTATGGTGCTTTTCTCCTCCTACACTGCCACTCCATGCCTATCCTAACTAAGTCCCTCCAATTCACACCACCCCGTGATGTCTTTCTCACTCTTACTAGTGAATGGCCTGTTAGAAACCCTTACAATGTGCACCGCCCCGCGATGTTTTTCAGAAACATATCCTACATAGCCTCTGCATGTTTCCTGACATCTCCATGCTGACCACCCCGTGGTGCTTTTCTCCATCCTACATTGCCACTCACTGTCTAACTTGATTAAGGCCCTCCAATTCACACCACACCATGATGTATTTCCCTCTTCTACTAGTAAATGGCCTGTTAGAAACCATTACCATGCGCACTACGCAGCGATGTTTTTCAGAAACCTATCCTACATTGCCACTGAATGTTTCCTGACCTCCCCATGTTGACCACCCCATGGTGCTTTTCTCCATTCTACATTGCCACTCACTGCTTATCCTAATCCAGGCCCTCTGATTCACAACACCCTGTGATGTTTTTCTCACTTCTACTAGTGAATGGCCTGTTAGAAACCCTTACAATGCACACCACACTGCGATGTTTTTCAGAAAGCTATCCTACATTGCCACTGCATGTGTCCTGACCTCCACATGCGGACCACCCCTGGCGCTTTTCTCCTACCTACATTGCCACTCATTGCCTATCCTAATTCAGGCCCTCAGATTCACACCACCACGTGATGTTATTCTCACTCCTACTAGTGAATGGCCTGTTAGAAACCCTTACAATGCGCACCAACGGGCGATGTTTTTCAGAAACCTATCCTTCATTGCCACTGGAAGTTTCCTGACCTCCTCATGTTGACCGCTCAATGGTGCTTTTCTCCATCCTTCATTGCCACTCACCGCATATCCAAATTCAGGCCCTTCGATTCACACAACACTCTGATGTTTTTCTCACTCCTACTAGTGAATGGCCTGTTAGAAACCCTTATAATGCACACCAACATGCTATTTTTTTTCAGAAACCTATCCTACATTGCCACTGCAAGTTTCCTGACCTCCCCATGTTGACCGACCCATGGTGCTTTTCTCCATCCTATATTGCCACTCCCTGCCTATCCTAAGTCAGCCCTGCGATTCACACCACCCCATGATGTTTTTCTCACTCCTACAAGTGAATCGTCTGTTAGAAACCCTTTCAATGTGCACCACCACGCGATTTTTCTCAGAAACCTATCTTACTTTGGCACTGCATGTTTCCTGACTTCCACATCCTAATCACCCCGTGGTGCTGTTCAATATACTACATTGCCACTCACTGCCTATCCTGATTCAGGCCCCCCGATTCACACCACCCCGTGATGTTTTTCTCACTCCTACTTGTGAATGGCCTGTTAGAAACACTTACAATTCGCAACACCCCGCGATGTTATTCAGAAAACTATCCTACATTGCCACTGCATGTTTCCTGACTTCCCCATGCTAACTAGCGTGTGGTGTTTTTCTCCATCCTACATTGCCACTCACTGCCTATCCTAATTCACGCCTCCCGATTCATTCCACCACGTGATGTTTTTCTCACTCCTACTAGTGAAGCGCCTTTAAGAAACCTTACCATGCTCACCACCCCACGATGTTTTTCAGAAACCTAACATACATTGCCACTGCATGTTTCCTGCCCTCCCCATGCTGACCACCCCTGGTGCTTTTGTCCATCCTACATTACCACTCACTGCCTATCCTAATTCAGGTCCTCCGACTCACACCACACCGTGATGTTTTTCTCACTCCTAGTCGTGAATGGCATGTTAGAAACCTTTACAAAGCGCACCACCCCACGATGCTTTTCAGAAACATATCCTGCATTGCCACTGCATGTTTTCTAACATCTCCATGCTGACCAAGCTGTGGTGCTTTTCTCCATCCTACATTGTCACTCACTGCCTATCCTAATTGAGCCCCTCCGAATCCCACCACCCCATGATGTTTTTCTCACTCCTACTAGTGAATGGCCTGTTAGAAACCCTTACAATGCGCACCACACCGCGGTGTTTTTCAGAAAACTATCCTAAATTGCCACTGCATGTGTCCTGACCTCCCCATGCTGAACCACCCCGTGGTAGTTTTCTTCATGCTACATTGCCACTCACTGTCTATCCTAATTCAGGCCCTCCAATTCACACCACCACGTGATGTTTTTCTCACTCCTACTAGTGAATGGCTTGTTAGAAACCCGTACAATGCGCACCACCCCGCGATGTTTTACAGAAACCTGTCCTACATTGCCACTGCATGTTTCCTGACCTCCACATGGTGACCACCCCATGGTGCTTTTCTCTTTTCTACATTGCCACTCACTGCCTATCCTAATTCAGGCCCTCCGATTCACACAACCCCGTGATGTTTTTCTCACTCCTACTAGTGAATGGCCTGTTAGAAACCCTTACAATGCACACCAACCTGCGATGTTTTTCAGAAACATATCCTAATTGCCACTGCATGTTTCCTGCATCTCCATGCTGACCACCCCGTGGTTCTTTTCTCCATCCTACATTGCCACGACTGCCTATCCTAATTCTGCCCCTCCGATTCACACCACCCCATGATGTTTTCCTCACTCCTACTAGTGAATGACCTTTTGAAACCCTTACAATGCGCACCACCCCGCGATTTTTTTCAGAAACCTATCCTAGATTGGCACTGCATGTTCTCTGACTTCCACATGCTGACCACCCAGTGGTGCTTTTCTCCATCTTACATTGCCACTCACTGCCTATCCTAATGCAGGCCACCCGAATCACAGCACCCCATGATGTTTTTCTCACTCTTACTCGTGAATAGCCTGTTAGAAATCCATAAATGCGCACCACCCCGCGATGTTTTACAGAAACCTATCCTACATTGCCACTGCTTGTTTTCTGAACTCCCCATGCACAACCCGTGGTGCTTTTCTCCATCCTACATTGCCACTCAATGCCTATCCTAATTCTGCCCCTCCGATTCACACCACCCCATGATGTTTTTCTCACTCCTACTAGTGAATGGCCTGTTAGAAACCATTTCAATGGGCACCACCACGCGATTTTTTTCAGAAACCTATCTTACATTGGCCCTGCATGTTTCCTGACTTCACATCCTAATCAGCCCGTGGTACTTTTCTCCATCCTACACTACCACTCACTGCCTATCCTGATTCAGGCCCTCTGATTCACACCACCCGGTGATGTTCTTATCACGCCTACTAGTGAATGGCCTGTTAGAAACCCTTACAATGCGCACCATCTCGTGATGTTTTTCAGAAACCTATCCTAGATTGGCACTGCATGTTCTCTGACTTCCACATGCTGACTACCCAGTGGTGCTTTTCTCCATCTTACATTGCCACTCACTGCGTATCCTGATGCAGGCATCCGATTCACAGAACCCCGTGATGTTTTTCTCACCTCTACTCGTGAATGGCCTGTCAGAAACCCATAAATAAGCACCACCCCGCGATGTTTTTCAGCAACCTATCCTACATTGCCACTGCATGTTTCCTGACCTCCCCATGCTGACCACCCCGTGGTGTTTTTCTCCTTCCTACATTGCCACTCACTGCCTAATATAATTCAGGCCCTCTGATTCACACAACCCCGTGATGTTTTTCTCACCCCTACTCGTGAATGGCCTGTCAGAAACCCATAAATGCGCACCACCCCGCGATGTTTTTCAGCAACCTATCCTACATTGCCACTGCATGTTTCCTGACCTCCCCATGCTGACCACCCCGTGGTGTTTTTCTCCTTCCTACATTGCCACTCACTGCCTAATATAATTCAGGCCCTCTGATTCACACAACCCCGTGATGCTTTTCTCACTCCTACTAGTGAATGGCCTGTTAGAAACCCTTACAATGCGCACCGCCCCACGATGTTTTTCAGAAACATTTCCTGCATTTCCACTGCATGTTTCCTGACATCTCCATGCTCACCACACCGTGGTGCTTTTCTCCATTCTACATTGAATCTCACTGGCTATTCTAATTAAGCCCCTCCATTTCACACCACCCCTTGATGTTTTTCTCACTACTACTAGTGAATGTCCTGTTAGAAACCCTTTCAATGGGCACCACCACGCGATTTTTTTCAGAAACCCATCTTGCATTGTCCCTGCATGTTTCCTGACTTCCACATTCTAATCACCCCGTGGTGCTTTTCTACATCCTACATTGCCACTCACTGCCTATCCTGATGCAGGCCGTCCGATTCACACCACCCCGTGATGTTTTTCTCAATCCTACTTGTGAATGGCCTGTTAGAAATCCATACAATGCGCACCACCCCGCGATGTTTTTCAGAAACCTATCCTACATTGCCACTGCATGTTCCCTGACCTCCCCATGCTGACCACCCCGCCATGCATTTCTCCATCCTACATTGCCACTCACTGCCTATCCAAATTCAGGCCCTTCGATTCACACAACACTCTGATGTTTTTCTCACTCCTCCTAGTGAATGGCCTGTTAGAAACCCTAACAATGTGCACCAACACGCTATTTTTTTTCAGAAATATATCCTACATTGCCACTGCATGTTTCCTGCATCTCCATGCTGACCACCCCGTGGTGCTTTTCTCCATCCTACATTGCCACTCACTGCCTATACTAATTCTGCACCTCCGATTCACACCACCCCATGATGTTTTTCTCACTCCTACTAGTGAATGGCCTGTTGAAACCCTTACAATGCGCACCACCCCGCGATTTTTTTCAGAAACCTAAATTACATTGCCCTGCATATTTCCTGACTTCCACATGCTGACCACCCTGTGGTGCATTTCTCCATCTTACATTGCCACTCACTGCCTATCCTGATTCAGGCCATCCAATTCACACCACCCCGTGTTGTTTTTCTCACTGCTACTAGTGAATGGCCTGTTAGAAACACTTACAATGCGCACCACGCCGCGATGTTTTTCAGAAACATATCCTACATTGCCACTGCATGTTTCCTGACCTCCACATGCTGACCACCCCGTGGTGCTTTTCTCCATCTTACATTGCCACTCACTGCCTATCCTGATTCAAGCCCTCTGATTCACACCACCCGTGATGTTCTTCTCACTCCTACTAGTGAATGGCCTGTTAGAAACCCTTACATTGCACACAATCCTGAAATGTTTTTTAGAAACCTATCCTAGATTGGCACTGCATGTTCTCTGACTTCCACATGCTGACCACCGAGTGGTGCTTTTCTCCATCTTACATTGCCACTCACTGCCTATCCTGATGCAGGCCACCCGAATCACAGCACCCCGTGATGTTTTTCTCACTCTTACTCATGAATGGCCTGTTAGAAACACATAAATGCGCACTACACCGCGATGTTTTTCAGAAACCTATCCTACATTGCCACTGCTTGTTTCCTGAACTCCCCATGCTGAACCACCCCGTTGTACTTTTCTCCATGCTACATTGCCACTAACTGCTTATCCTAAACAAGGCCCTCCGATTCACAACAGCCTGTGATGTTTTTCTCACTCCTACTAGTGAATGGCCTGTTAGAAACACTTACAATGCATACCACCCCGCGATGTTTTTCAGAATCCTATCTTACATTGACACTGCATGTGTCCTGAACTCCCCATGCTGAACCACCCCGTTGTACTTTTCTCCATGCTACATTGCCACTCACTGTGTATCCTAATTCAGGCCCTCCAATTCACACCACCACGTGTTTTCATCACTCCTGCTAGTGAATGGCCTGTTAGAAACCCGTACAATGCGCACCACCCCTCGATGTTTTTCAGAAACTTATCCTACATTGCCACTGCATGATTCCAGACCTCCCCATGATGACCACCCCGTGGTGCTTTTCTCCTTCCTAAATTGCCACTCACTGCCTATCCTAATTCAGGCACTCCGATTCACACAACCCCGTGATGTTTTTCTCACTCTTACTAGTGAATGGCCTGTTAGAAACCCTTACAATGCTCCGCACCGCACGATATATTTCAGAAACATATCCGACATTGCCACTGCATGTTTCCTGACCTCGCCATGCTAACCACCCCGTGGTGTTTTTCTCCATCCTACATTGCCACTCGATGCCTATCCTAATTCAGGCCTTCCGATTCACACCACCCCGTGATGTTTTTCTCACTCCTACTAGTGAAACGCCTTTAAGAAACCTTACTATGCTCACCACCCCACGATGTTTTTCAGAAACCTAACGTACATTGCCACTGCATGTTTCCTGACCTCCCCATGCTGACCACCCCGTGGTGTTTTTCTCCTTCCTACATTGCCACTCACTGCCTAATATAATTCAGGCCCTCTGATTCACACAACCCCGTGATGTTTTTCTCACTCCTACTAGTGAATGGCCTGTTAGAAACCCGTACAGTGCGCACTAACCCCCGATGTTTTTCAGAAACCTATCCTACATTGCCACTGCATGTTTCCTGACCTCCCCATGCTGACCACCCCATGGTGCTTTTCTCCTTCCTACATTGCCACTCACTGCCTAATATAATTCAGGCCCTCCGATTCACACAACCCCGTGATGTTTTTCTCACTCCTACTAGTGAATGGCCTGTTAGAAACCCTTACAATGCGCACCACCCCACGATGTTTTTCAGAAACCTATCCTGCATTGCCACTGCATGTTTTCTGACATCTCCATGCTGACCACACCGTGGTGCTTTTCTCCATCCTACATTGCCACTCACTGTCTATCCTGATTCAGGCCGTCCGATTCACACCACCCCGTGATGTTTTTCTCACTCCTACTTGTGAATAGCCTGTTAGAAACACTTACAATTTGCACCACCCCGCGATGTCTTTCGGAATACTATCCTACATTGCCACTGCATGTTTCCTGCCCTCCCCATGCTGAACACCCCTGGTGCTTTTCTTCATCCTACATTACCACTTACTGCCTATTCTGATTCAGCCCCTCCAATTCACACCACACCGTGATGTTTTTTTCACCCCACTAGTGAGTTGCCTGTTAGCAACCCTTACAGTGCGCACAAGCCTGCGATGTTTTTCAGAAACATATCCTACCTGCCACTGCATATTTCCAGACCTCCCCATGCTGAGCACCTTATGGTGCTTTTCTCCTCCTGCACTGCCACTCCATGCCTATCCTAACTAAGTCCCTCCAATTCACACCAACCCGTGATATCTTTCTCACTCCTACTAGTGAATGGCCTGTTAGAAACCCTTACAATGCGCACCGCCCCGCGATGTTTTTCAGAAACATATCCTACATAGCCACTGCATGTTTCCTGCCATCTCCATGCTGACCACCCCGTGGTGCTTTTCTCCATCCTACATTGCCACTCACTGCCTATCCTAATTCTGCCCCTCCGATTCACACCACCCCATGATGTTTTTCTCACTCTTACTAGTGAATGGCCTGTTAGAAACCTTTTCAATGGGCAAAACCACGCGATTTTTTTCAGAAACCTATCTTACATTGACCCTGCATGTTTCCTGACTTCACATCCTAATCACCCCGTCGTAATTTTCTCCATCCTACACTGCCACTCACTGCCTATCCTGATTCAGGCCCTCTGATTCACCCCACCTGGTGATGTTCTTATCACGGCTACTAGTGAATGGCCTGTTAGATACACTTACAATGCGCATCATCTCGCGATGCTTTTCAGAAACCTATCCTAGTTTGGCACTGCATGTTCTCTGACTTCCACATGCTGACTATCCAGTGGTGCTTTTCTCCATCTTACATTGCCACTCACTGCCTATCCTGATGCAGGCATCCGGTTCACAGCACCCCGTGATGTTTTTCTCACCCCTACTCGTGAATGGCCTGTTAGAAACCCATAAATGCGCACCACCCCGCGATGTTTTTCAGAAACCTATCCTACATTGCCACTGCATGTTTCCTGACCTCCCCATGCTGACCACCCCGTGGTGTTTTTCTCCTTCCTACATTGCCACTCACAGCCTAATATAATTCAGGCCCTCTGATTCACACAACCCCGTGATGTTTTTCTCACTCCTACTACTGAATGGCCTGTTAGAAACCCTTACAATGCGCACCGCTCCGCGATGTTTTTCAGAAACATATCCTGCATTTCCACTGCATGTTTCCAGACCTCCCCATGCTGACCACCCCGCGGTGCTTTTCTCCATCCTACATTGCCACTCACTGCCTATCCAAATTCAGGCCCTTCGATTCACACAACACTCTGATGTTTTTCTCACTCCTACTAGTGAATGGCCTGTTAGAAACCCTTACAATGCGCACCAACACGCTAATTTTTTTCAGAAACCTATCCTACATTGCCACTGCAAGTTTCCTGACATCCCCATGTTGACCGCCCCATGGTGATTTTCTCCATCCTATATTGCCACTCACTGCCTATCCTAAGTCAGCCCTGCGATTCACACCACCCCATGATGTTTTTCTCACTCCTACTAGTGAATGGTCTGTTAGAAACCCTTTCAATGTGCGCCACCACGCGATTTTTCTCAGAAACCTATCTTACTTTGGCACTGCATGTTTCCTGACTTCCACATCCTAATCACCCTGTGGTGCTGTTCTATATACTACATTGCCACTCACTGCCTATCCTGATTCAGGCCGTCCGATTCACACCACCCCGTGATGTTTTTCTCACTCCTACTTGTGAATGGCCTGTTAGAAACACTTACAATTCGCAACAACCCGCGATGTTATTCAGAAAACTATCCTACATTGCCACTGCATGTTTCCTGACCTCCCCATGCTAACCAGCGTGTGGTGTTTTTCTCCATCCTACATTACCACTCACTGCCTATCCTAATTCAGGTCCTCCGACTCACACCACACCGTGATGTTTTTCTCACTCCTAGTCGTGAATGGCAGGTTAGAAACCTTTACAAAGCGCACCACCCCACGATGCTTTTCAGAAACATATCCTGCATTGCCACTGCATGTTTTCTAACATCTCCATGCTGACCAAGCTGTGGTGCTTTTCTCCATCCTACATTGTCACTCACTGCCTATCCTAATTCAGCCCCTATGATTCCCACCACCCCATGATGTTTTTCTCACTCCTACTAGTGAATGGCCTGTTAGAAACCCTTACAATGCGCACCACAGCGCGGTGTTTTTCAGAAAACTATCCTACATTGCCACTGCATGTGTCCTGACCTCCCCATGCTGACCCACCCCATGGTACTTTTCTTCATGCTACATTGCCAATCACTGTCTATCCTGATTCAGGCCTTCCAATTCACACCACCACGTGATGTTTTTCTCACTCCTACTAGTGAATGGCTTGTTAGAAACCCGTACAATGCACACCACCCCGCAATGTTTTACAGAAACCTGTATTACATTGCCACTGCATGTTTCCTGACCTCCACATGGTGACCACCCCATGGTGCTTTTCTCTTTTCTACATTGCCACTCACTGCCTATCCTAATTCAGGCCCTCCGATTCACACAACCCCGTGATGTTTTTCTCACTCCTACTAGTGAATGGCCTGTTAGAAACCCTTACAATGCACACCAACCTGCGATGTTTTTCAGAAACATATCCTACATTGCCACTGCATGTTTCCTGCATCTCCATGCTGACCACCCCGTGGTGCTTTTCTGCATCCTACATTGCCACGACTGCCTATCCTAATTCTGCCCCTCCGATTCACACCACCCCATGATGTTTTTCTCACTCCTACTAGTGAATGGCCTGTTGAAACCCTTACAATGCGCACCACCCCGCGATTTTTTTCAGAAACCTAAATTACATTGGCCTTGCATGTTTCGTGACTTCCACATGCTGACCACCCAATGGTGCTTTTCTCCATCTTACATTGCCACTCACTGCCTATCCTGATTCAGGCCATCCGATTCACACCACCCCGTGTTGTTTTTTTCACTCTTACTTGTGAATGGCCTGTTAGAAACACTTACAATGCGCACCACGCCACGATGTTTTTCAGAAACATATCCTACATTGCCACTGCATGTTTCCTGACCTCCACATGCTGACCACCCCGTGGTGCTTTTCTCCATCTTACATTGCCACTCACTGCCTATCCTGATTCAGGCCCTCTGATTCACACCACCCGTGATGTTCTTCTCATTCCTACTAGTGAATGGCCTGTTAGAAACCCTTACATTGCGCACCATCCTGCAATGTTTTTCAGAAACCTATCCTAGATTGGCACTGCATGTTCTCTGACTTCCACATGCTGACCACCGAATGGAGCTTTTCTCCATCTTACATTGCCACTCACTGCCTATCCTGATGCAGGCCACCCGAATCACAGCACCCCGTGATGTTTTTCTCACTCTTACTCGTGAATGGCCTGTTAGAAACCCATAAATGCGCACCACCCCGCGATGTTTTTCAGAAACCTATCCGACATTGCCACTGCTTGTTTCCTGAAATCACCATGCACAACCTGTGGTGCTTTTCTCCATCCTACATTGCCACTCACTGCCTATCCTGATTCAGGCCATCCGATTCACACAACCCCGTGGTGTTTTTCTCACTCCTACTAGTGAATGGCCTGTTAGAAACCCGTACAGTGCGCACTAACCCCCGATGTTTTTCAGAAACCTATCCTACATTGCCACTGCATGTTTCCTGACCTCCCCATGCTGACCACCCCATGGTGCATTTCTCCTTCCCAGATTGCCACTCACTGCCTAATATAATTCAGGCCCTCCGATTCACAGAACCCCGTGATGTTTTTCTCACTCCTACTAGTGAATGGCCTGTTAGAAACCCTTACAATGCGCACCACCCCGCGATGTTTTTCAGAAACATATCCTGCATTGCCACTGCATGTTTTCTGACATCTCCATGCTGACCACACCGTGGTGCTTTTCTCCATCCTACATTGCCACTCACTGCCTATCCTAATTCAGGAACCCCGATTCACACCACACCATGATGTTTTTCTCACTCCTACTAGTGAATGGCCTGTTAGAAACCCTTTCAATGGGCACCACCACGCGATTTTTTTCAGAAACCTACCTTACATTGGCCCTGCATGTTTCCTAACCTCCACATCCTAATCACCCCGTGGTGCTTTTCTACATACTACATTGCCACTCACTGCCTATTCTGATTCAGGCCGTCCGATTCACACCACCCCGTGATGTTTTTCTCACTCCTACTTGTGAATGGCCTGTTAGAAACACTTACAATTTGCACCACCCCGCGATGTCTTTCAGAATACTATCCTACATTGCCACTGCATGTTTCCTGACCTGTCCATGCTGACCACCCCGTGGTGCTGTTCTCCATCCTACATTGACACTAACTGCTTATCCTAATCCAGGCCCTCCGATTCACAACACCCTGTGATGTTTTTCTCACTCCTACTAGTGAATGGCCTGTTAGAAACACTTACAATGCGTAGCACCCCGCGATGTTTTTCAGAATCCTATCCTACATTGACACTGCATGTGTCCTGAACTCCCCATGCTGAACCACCCCGTTGTACTTTTCGCCATGCTACATTGCCACTCACTGCGTATCCTAATTCAGGCCCTCCAATTCACACCACCACGTGTTTTCCTCACTCCTACTAGTGAATGTCCTGTTAGAAACCCGTACAATGCGCACCACCCTTCGATGTTTTTCAGAAACTTATCCTACATTGCCACTGCATGTTTCCTGACCTCCCCATGAGGACCACACCGTGGTGCTTTTCTCCTTCCTAAATTGCCACTCACTGCCTATCCTAATTTAGGCACTCCGATTCACACAACCCCGTGATGTTTTTCTCACTCTTACTAGTGAATGGCCTGTTAGAAACCCTTACAATGCTCAGCACCGCACGATATATTTCAGAAACATATCCGACATTGCCACTGCATGTTTCCTGACCTCGCCATGCTAACCAACCCGTGGTGTTTTTCTCCATCCTACATTGCCACTCGATGCCTATCCTAATTCAGGTCTTCCGATTCACACCACCCCGTGTTGTTTTTCTCACTCTTACTTGTGAATGGCCTGTTAGAAACACTTACAATGCGCACCACGCCACGATGTTTTTCAGAAACATATCCTACATTGCCACTGCATGTTTCATGACCTCCACATGCTGACCACCCCGTGGTGCTTTTCTCCATCTTACATTGCCACTCACTGCCTATGCTGATTCAGGCCCTCTGATTCACTCCACCCGTGATGTTCTTCTCATTCCTACTAGTGAATGGCCTGTTAGAAACCCTTACATTGCGCACCATCCTGCAATGTTTTTCAGAAACCTATCCTAGATTGGCACTGCATGTTCTCTGACTTTCACATGCTGACCACATAATGGTGCTTTTCTCCATCGTACATTGCCACTCACTGCCTATCCTGATGCAGGCCACCCGAATCACAGCACCCCGTGATGTTTTTCTCACTCTTACTCGTGAATGGCCTGTTAGAAACCCATAAATGCGCACCACCCCCCGATGTTTTTCAGAAACCTATCCTACATTGCCACTGCTTGTTTCCTGAAATCTCCATGCACAACCCGTGGTGCTTTTCTCCATCCTACATTGCCACTCGCTGCCTATCCTGATTCAGGCCATCCGATTCACACAACCCCGTGGTGTTTTTCTCACTCCTACTAGTGAATGGCCTGTTAGAAACCCTTACAATGCGCACCACCCCGCGATGTTTTTCAGAAACATATCCTGCATTGCCACTGCATGTTTTCTGACATCTCCATGCTGACCACACCGTGGTGCTTTTCTCCATCCTACATTGCCACTCGCTGTCTATCCTGATTCAGGCCGTCCGATTCACACCACCCCATGATGTTTTTCTCAGTCCTACTAGTGAATGGCCTGTTAGAAACCCTTTCAATGGGCACCACCACGCGATTTTTTTCAGAAACCTATCTTACATTGGCCCTGCATGTTTCCTAACCTCCACATCCTAATCACCCCGTGGTGCTTTTCTACATACTACATTGCCACTCACTGCCTATCCTGATTCAGGCCGTCCAATTCACACCACCCCGTGATGTTTTTCTCACTCCTACTTGTGAATGGCCTGTTAGAAACACTTACAATTTGCACCACCCCGCGATGTCTTTCAGAATACTATCCTATATTGCCACTGCATGTTTCCTGACCTGTCCATGCTGACCACCCCGTGGTGCTGTTCTCCATCCTACATTGACACTAACTGCTTATCCTAATCCAGGCCCTCCGATTCACAACACCCTGTGATGTTTTTCTCACTCCTACTAGTGAATGGCCTGTTAGAAACACTTACAATGCGTAGCACCCCGTGATGTTTTTCAGAATCCTATCCTACATTGACACTGCATGTGTCCTGAACTCCCCATGCTGAACCACCCCGTTGTACTTTTCGCCATGCTACATTGCCACTCACTGCATATCCTAATGCAGGCCCTCCAATTCACACGACCACGTGTTTTCCTCACTCCTACTAGTGAATGGCCTGTTAGAAACCCGTACAATGCGCACCACCCTTCGATGTTTTTCAGAAACTTATCCTACATTGCCACTGCATGTTTCCTGACCTCCCCATAATGACCACCGCATTGTGCTTTTCTCCTTCCTAAATTGCCACTCACTGCCTATCCTAATTTAGGCACTCCGATTCACACAACCCCGTGATGTTTTTCTCACTCCTACTAGTGAAACGCCTTTAAGAAACCTTACAATGCTCAACACCCCACGATGTTTTTCAGAAACCTAACCTACAGTGCCACTGCATGTTTCCTGCCCTCCCCATGCTGAACACCCCTGGTGCTTTTCTTCATCCTACATTACCACTTACTGCCTATTCTGATTCAGCCCCTCAAATTCACACCACACTGTGATGTTTTTTTCGCGCCTACTAGTGAGTTGCCTGTTAGAAACCCTTACAGTGCGCACAACCCTGCGATGTTTTTCAGAAACATATCCTACCTGCCACTGCATATTTCCAGACCTCCCTATGCTGACCACCCTATGGTGCTTTTCTCCTCCTACACTGCCACTCCATGCCTATCCTAACTAAGTCCCTCCAATTCACACCACCCCGTGATGTCTTTCTCACTCCTACTAGTGAATGGCCTGTTAGAAACCCTTACAATGCGCACCGCCCCGCGATGTTTTTCAGAAACATATCCTACATAGCCACTGCATGTTTCCTGACATCTCCATGCTGACCACCCCGTGGTGCTTTTCTCCATCCTACATTGCCACTCACTGCCTATCCTAATTCTGCCCCTCCGATTCACACCACCCCATGATGTTTTTCTCACTCCTACTAGTGAATGGCCTGTTAGAAACCTTTTCAATGGGCACCACCACCCGATTTTTTTCAGAAACCTATCTTACATTGGCCCTGCATGTTTCCTGACTTCACATCCTAATCACCTCGTGGTACTTTTCTCCATCCTACACTGCCACTCACTTCCTATCCTGATTCAGGTCCTCAGATTCACACCACCCGGTGATGTTCTTATCACGCCTACTAGTGAATGGCCTGTTAGAAACACTTACAATGCGCACCATCTCGCGATGATTTTCAGAAACCTATCCTAGTTTGGCATTGCATGTTCTCTGACTTCCACATGCTGACTACCCAGTGGTGCTTTTCTCCATCTTACATTGCCACTCACTGCCTATCCTGATGTAGACATCCGGTTCACAGCACCCCGTGATGTTTTTCTCACCCCTACTCGTGAATGGCCTGTTAGAAACACATAAATGCGCACCATCCCGCGATGTTTTTCAGAAACCTATCCTACCTTGCCACTGCATATTTCCTGACCTCCCCATGCGGACCACCCCGTGGTGATTTTTCTCCTACCTACATTGCCACTCACTGTCTAATATAATTCAGGCCCTCTGATTCACACAACCCCGTGATGTTTTTCTCACTCCTACTAGTGAATGGCCTGTTAGAAACCCGTACAGTGCGCACTAACCCCCGATGTTTTTTCAGAAACATATCCTGCATTTCCACTGCATGTTTCCTGACCTCCCCATGCTGACCACCCCGCGGTGCTTTTCTCCATCCTATATTGCCACTCACTGCCTCTGCAAATTCAGGCCCTTCGCTTCACACAACACTCTGTTTTTCTCACTCCTACTAGTGAATGGCCTGTTAGAAACCCTTACAATGCACACCAACACGCTATTTTTTTCAGAAACCTATCCTACATTGCCACTGCAAGTTTCCTGACCTCCCCATGTTGACCGCCCCATGGTGATTTTCTCCATCCTATATTGCCACTCACTGCCTATCCTAAGTCAGCCCTGCGATTCACACCACCCCATGATGTTTTTCTCACTCCTACTAGTGAATGGTCTGTTAGAAACCCTTTCAATGTGCACCACCACACGATTTTTCTCAGAAACCTATCTTACTTTGGCACTGCATGTTTCCTGACTTCCACATCCTAATCACCCCGTGGTGCTGTTCTATATACTACATTGCCACTCACTGCCTATCCTGATTCAGGCCGTCCGATTCACACCACCCCGTGATGTTTTTCTCACTCCTACTTCTGAATGGCCTGTTAGAAACACTTACAATTCGCAACACCCCGCGATGTTATTCAGAAAACTATCCTACATTGCCACTGCATGTTTCATGACCTCCCCATGCTAACCAGCGTGTGGTGTTTTTCTCCATCCTACATTACCACTCACTGCCTATCCTAATTCAGGTCCTCCGACTCACACCACACCGTGATGTTTTTCTCACTCCTAGTCGTGAATGGCATGTTAGAAACCTTTACAAAGCGCACCACCCCACGATGCTTTTCAGAAACATATACTGCATTGCCACTGCATGTTTTCTAACATCTCCATGCTGACCAAGCTGTGGTGCTTTTCTCCATCCTACATTGTCACTCACTGCCTATCCTAATTCAGCCCCTAGGATTCCCACCACCCCATGATGTTTTTCTCACTCCTACTAGTGAATGGCCTGTTAGAAACCCTTACAATGCGCACCACACCGCGGTGTTTTTCAGAAAACTATCCTACATTGCCACTGCATGTGTCCTGACCTCCCCATGCTGACCCACCCCGTGGTACTTTTCTTCATCCTACATTGCCAATCACTGTCTATCCTAATTCAGGCCCTACAATTCACACCACCACGTGATGTTTTTCTCACTCCTACTAGTGAATGGCTTGTTAGAAACCCGTACAATGCGCACCACCCCGCGATGTTTTACAGAAACCTGTCCTACATTGCCACTGCATGTTTCCTGACCTCCACATGGTGACCACCCCATGGTGCTTTTCTCTTTTCTACATTGCCACTCACTGCCTATCCTAATTCAGGCCCTCTGATTCACACAACCCCGTGATGTTTTTCTCACTCCTACTAGTGAATGGCCTGTTAGAAACCCTTACATTGCACACCAAACTGCGATGTTTTTCAGAAACATATCCTACATTGCCACGGCATGTTTCCTGCATCTCCATGCTGACCACCCCGTGGTGCTTTTCTCCATCCTACATTGCCACGACTGCCTATCCTAATTCTGCCCCTCCGATTCACACCACCCCATGATGTTTTTCTCACTCCTACTAGTGAATGGCCTGTTGAAACCCTTACAATGCGCACCACCCCGTGATTTTTTTTAGAAACCTAAATTACATTGGCCCTGCATGTTTCGTGACTTTCACATGCTGACCACCCAATGGTGCTTTTCTCCATCTTACATTGCCACTCACTGCCTAACCTGATTCAGGCCATCCGATTCACACCACCCTGTGTTGTTTTTCTCACTCTTACTTGTGAATGGCCTGTTAGAAACATTTACAATGCGCACCACGCCACGATGTTTTTCAGAAACATATCCTACATTGCCACTGCATGTTTCCTGACCTCCACATGCTGACCACCCCGTGGTGCCTTTCTCCATCTTACATTGCCACTCACTGCCTATCCTGATTCAGGCCCTCTGATTCACACCACCCGTGATGTTCTTCTCATTCCTACTAGTGAATGGCCTGTTAGAAACCCTTACATTGCGCAACATCCTGCAATGTTTTTCAGAAACCTATCCTAGATTGGCACTGCATGTTCTCTGACTTCCACATGCTGACCACCGAGTGGTGCTTTTCTCCATCTTACATTGCCACTCACTGCCTATCCTGATGCAGGCCACCCGAATCACAGCACCCTGTGATGTTTTTGTCACTCTTACTCGTGAATGGCCTGTTAGAAACCCATAAATGCGCACCACACCGCGATGTTTTTCAGAAACCTATCCTACATTGCCACTGCTTGTTTCCTGAAATCCCCATTCACAACCCGTGGTGCTTTTCTCCATACTACATTGCCACTCACTGCCTATCCTGCTTCAGGCCATCCAATTCACACAACCCCGTGGTGTTTTTCTCACTCCTACTAGTGAATGGCCTGATAGAAACCCGTACAGTGCGCACTAACCCCCAATGTTTTTCAGAAACCTATCCTACATTGCCACTGCATGTTTCCTGACCTCCCCATGCTGACCACCCCATGGTGCTTTTCTCCTTCCCAGATTGCCACTCACTGCCTAATACAATTCAGGCCCTCCGATTCACACAACCCCGTGATGTTTTTCTCACTCCTACTAGTGAATGGCCTGTTAGAAACCCTTACAATGTGCACCACCCCGCGATGTTTTTCAGAAACATATCCTGCATTGCCACTGCATGTTTTCTGACATCTCCATGCTGACCACACCGTGGTGCTTTTCTCCATCCTACATTGCCACTCACTGCCTATCCTAATTCAGCAACCCCGATTCACACCACTCCATGATGTTTTTCTAACTCCTACTAGTGAATGGCCTGTTAGAAACCCTTTCAATGGGCACCACCACGCGATTTGTTTCAGAAACCTATCTTACATTGGCCCTGCATGTTTCCTAACCTCCACATCCTAATCACCCCGTGGTGCTTTTCTACATACTACATTGCCACTCACTGCCTATCCTGATTCAGGCCGTCCGATTCACACCACCCCGTGATGTTTTTCTCACTCCTACTTGTGAATGGCCTGTTAGAAACACTTACAATTTGCACCACCTCGCGATGTCTTTCAGAATACTATCCTATATTGCCACTGCAAGTTTCCTGACCTGTCCATGCTGACCACCCCGTGGTGCTATTCTCCATCCTACATTGACACTAACTGCTTATCCTAATCCAGGCCCTCCGATTCACAACACCTTGTGATGGTTTTCTCACTCCTACTAGTGAATGGCCTGTTAGAAACACTTACAATGCGTACCACCCCGCGAAGTTTTTCAGAATCCTATCCTACATTGACACTGCATGTGTCCTGAACTTCCCATGCTGAACCACCCCGTTGTACTTTTCTCCATGCTACATTGCCACTCACTGCGTATCCTAATTCAGGCCCTCCAATTCACACCACCACTTGTTTTCCTCACTCCTACTAGTGAATGGCCTGTTAGAAACCCGTACAATGCGCACCACCCCTCGATGTTTTTCAGAAACTTATCCTACATTGCCACTGCATGTTTCCTGACCTCCCCATGATGACCACCCCATGGTGCTTTTCTCCTTCCTAAATTGCCACTCACTGCCTATCCTAATTCAGGCACTTCGATTCACACAACCCCGTGATGTTTTTCTCACTCTTACTAGTGAATGGCCTGTTAGAAATCCTTACAATGCTCCGCACCGCACGATATATTTCAGAAACATATCCGACATTGCCACTGCATGTTTCCTAACCTCGCCCTGCTAACCACCCCGTGGTGTTTTTCTCCATCCTACATTGCCACTCGATGCCTATCCTAATTCAGGCCTTCCGATTCACACCACCCCGTGATGTTTTTCTCACTCCTACTAGTGAAACGCCTTTAAAAACCTTACAATGCTCACCACCCCACGATGTTTTTCAGAAACCTAACGTACATTGCCACTGAATGTTTCCTGACGACCCCATGCTGGCCACCCAGTGGTGCTTTTCTCCTTCCTACATTGCCACTCACTGCCTAATATAATTCAGGCCCTCTGATTCACACAACCCCGTGATGTTTTTCTCACTCCTACTTGTGAATGGCCTGTTAGAAACCCTTACAATGCGCACCACCCTGTGATGTTTTTCAGAAACATATGCTGCATTGCCACTGCATGTTTCCTGACATCTCCATCCTCACCACACCGTGGTGCTTTTCTCCATTCTACATTGCCTCTCACTGCCTATCCTAATTAAGCCCCACCATTTCACACCAACCATTGATGTTTTTCTCACTACTACTAGTGAATGGACTGTTAGAAACGCTTTCAATGGGCACCACCACGCGATTTTTTTCAGAAACCAATCTTACATTGGCCCTGCATGTTTCCTGACGTCCACATCCTAATCACCCTGTGGTGCTTTTCTACATCCTACATTGCCACTCACTGCCTATCCTGATGCAGGCCATCCGATTCACACCACCCCGTGATGTTTTTCTCACTCCTACTTGTGAATGGCCTAGAAACCCGTACAATGCGCAGCACCCCGCGATGTTTTTCAGAAACATATCCTACATTGCTACTGCATGTATGCTGCATCTCCATGCTGACCACCCCGTGATGCTTTTCTCCATCCTAAATTGCCACTCATTGCTTATCCTTATTCTGCCCCTCCAATTCACACCACCCCATGATGTTTTTCTCCCTCCTACTAGTGAATGGCCTGTTAGAAACCTTTTCAATGGGCACCACCACGCGATTTTTTTCAGAAACACATCTTACATTGGCCCTGCATGTTTCCTGACTTTCACATCCTAATCACCCCGTGGTGCATATCTACATCCTACATTGCCTCTCACTGCCTATCCTGATTCAGGCCATCCAATTGACACAACCCCATGTTGTTTTTCTCACTCCTACTTGTGAATGGCCTGTTAGAAACGCTTACAATTCGCACCACCCCGCAATGTTTTTCAGAAACCTATCTTACATTGCCACTGCATGTTTCCTGACCTCCCCATGCTGAACTAACCCATGGAAGTTTTCTCCATTCTACATTGCCACTCACTGCCTATCCTAATTCAGGCACTCCAATTCACACCACCATGTGATGTTTTTGTCACTCCTACTAGTGAATGGCCTGTTAGAAACCTGTACAATGCGCACCACCCCGCGATGTTTTTCAGAAATATATCCTACATTGCCACTGGATGTTTCCTGACATCTCCATGCTGACCACCCCGTGGTACTTTTCTCCATCCTACATTGCCACTCACTGCCTATCCTAATTCTGCCCATCAGATTCACACCAACCCATGATGTTTTTCTCACTCCTACTAGTGAATGGCCTGTTAGAATCCTTTTTAATGGGCACCACCACGTGATTTTTTTCAGAAACCTATCTTACATTGGCCCTGCATGTTTCCAGACTTCCACATCCTCATCACCCCGTGGTACTTTTCTACATCCTACATTGCCACTCACTGCCTATCCTAATTCAGGCACTCCAATTCACACCACCACGTGATGTTTTTGTCACTCCTACTAGTGAATGGCCTGTTAGAAACCTGTACAATGCGCACCACCCCGCGATGTTTTTCAGAAATATATCCTACATTGCCACTGGATGTTTCCTTACATCTCCATGCTGACCACCCCGTGGTACTTTTCTCCATCCTACATTGCCACTCACTGCCTATCCTAATTCTGCCCATCAGATTCACACCAACCCATGATGTTTTTCTCACTCCTACTAGTGAATGGCCTGTTAGAATCCTTTTTAATGGGCACCACCACGCGATTTTTTTCAGAAACCTATCTTACATTGGCCCTGCATGTTTCCAGACTTCCACATCCTCATCACCCCCGTGGTACTTTTCTACATCCTACATTGCCACTCACTGCCTATCCTGATTCAGGCGGTCTGATTCACACCACCCCATGTTGTTTTTCTCACTCCTACTTGTGAATGACCTGCTAAAAATGCTTATATTTCGCACAACCACGCGACGTTTTTCAGAAACCTATGCTACATTGCCACTGCATGTTTCCTGACTTCGACATGCTGACCACCCCGTGGTGCTTTTCTCCATCCTACATTGCCACTCACTGCCTATCCTGATTCAGGCCCTCCGATTCACACCACCTCGTGATGTTCTTCTAACTCCTACTCATGAATGGCATTTTAGAAACCTATAAATGTGCACCAGCCCGCGATGTTTTTCAGAAACCTATCCTACATTGCCACTACATGTTTCCAGACCTCCCCATGCTAGCCACCCCGTGGTGCTTTTCTCCTTCCTACATTGCCACTCACTGCCTAATATAATTCAGGCCCTCTGATTCACACAACCCCGTGATGTTTTTCTCACTCCTACTAATGAATGGCCTGTTAGAAACCCTTACAATGCGCACCACCTTGCGATGTTTTTCAGAAACATATCCTGAATTGCCACTGCATGTTTCCTGACATCTCCATGCTCACCAAACCGTGGTGCTTTTCTCCATTCTACATTGCCTCTCACGGCCTATCCTAATTAAGCCCCTCCATTTCACACCACCCATTGATGTTTTTCTCACTACTACTAGTGAATGGCCTGTTAGAAACGCTTTCAATGGGCACCACCACGCGATTTTTTTCAGAAACACATCTTACATTGGCCCTGCATGTTCCTGACGTCCACATCCTAATCACTCCGTGGTGCTTTTCTACATCCTACATTGCCACTCACTGCCTATCCTCATGCAGGCCGTCCGATTCACACCACCCCGTGATGTTTTTCTCACTCCTACTTGTGAATGGCCTGTTAGAAACCCGTACAATGCGCACCACACCGCGATGTTTTTCAGAAACCTATCCTACAATGCCACTACATGTTTCCTGACCTCCACATGCTGACAACACCGTGGTGCTTTTCTCTTTCCTACATTGCCACTCACTGCCTATTCTAATTCAGGCCCTCCGAATCACACAAGCCCGTGATGTTTTTCTCACTCCTACTAGTGAATGGCCTGTTAGATACCCTTACAATGCGCACCACCCCGCGGTGTTTTTCAGAAATGTATCCTACATTGCCAATGCATGTTTCCTGCATCTCCATGCTGACCACCCCGTGGTGCTTTTCTCCATCCTACATTGCCATTCACTGCTTATCCTAATTCTGCCCCTCCGATTCACACCACCCCGTAATGTTTTTCTCACTCCTACTTATGAATGGCCTGTTAGAAACCCTTACAATGCGCACCACCCTGCAATGCTTTTCAGAAACATATCCTGCATTGCCACTGCATGTTTCCTGACATCTCCATGCTCACCACACCGTGGTGCTTTTATCCATTCTACATTGCCTCTCACTGCCTATCCTAATTAAGCCCCTCCATTTCACACCACCCATTGATGTTTTTCTCACTACTACTAGTGAATGGCCTGTTAGAAACGCTTTCAATGGGCACCACCACTCGATTTTTTTCAGAAAGCCATCTTACATTGGCCCTGCATGTTTCCTGACGTCCACATCCTAATCACCCCGTGGTGCTTTTCTACATCCTACATTGCCACTCACTGCCTATCCTGATGCAGGCCATCCGATTCACACCACCCCGTGATGTTTTTCTCACTCCTACTTGTGAATGGCCTGTTAGAAACCCGTACAATGAGCACCACCCCGCTATGTTTTTCAGAAACCTATCCCACATTGCCACTGCATGTTTCTTGACCTCCCCATGCTGACCATCCCGTGGTGCTTTTCTCTATCCTAAATTGCCCCTCACTGCCTATCCTAATTCAGGCCCTCCGATTCACACCACCACGTGATGTTTTTCTCACTCCTACTAGTGAATGGCCTGTTAGAAACCCTTACAATGCTCACCACCCAGCGATGCATATCAGAAACCTATTCTACATTGCCACTGCATATTTCCTTGCCTCTCCATGCTGACAAACCCGTGGTGCTTTTCTCGATCCTACATTGCCACTCACAGCCTATCCTAATTCAGACCCTCCGATTCAAACCACCCCGTGATGTTTTTCTCACTCTTACTAGTGAATGGCCTGTTAGAAAGCCTTAAAATGCGCAATACCCGGCGATGTTTTACAGAAACCTATCCTACTTTGCCAATGCATGTTTCCTGACCTCACCATGCTGACCACCCCGTGGTGCTTTTTCCATCCTACATTGCACTCACTGCCTATCATAATTTCGAACATCTGAATCACACCACCCAGTGAAGGTTTTCTGACTCCTAGTAGTGAATGGCCTGTTAGAAACCCTTACAATGCGCACCACCACGTGATGTTTTTCAGAAAACTATCCTACATTGTCACTGCATGTTTCCTGTCCTCCCCATGATAACCACCCCGTGGTGCTTTTCTCCATCCTACATTGCCAATCACTGCCTATCATAATTCAGGCCCTCGGATTCACACCAACCCGTGATGTTTTTCTCACTCCTACTAGTGAATGCCTGTTAGAAACCCTTACAATCCTCACCACCCGCGATGTTTTTCAGAAACCTATCCTACATTGCCACTGCATGTGTCCTGACCTCCCCATGATGTCCACTCCATGGTGCTTTTCTCCATCCTACATTGCCACTCACGGCCTATCCTGATTTAGAACATCTGATTCAAACCACCCTGTGATGCTTTTCTCACTCCTACTAGTGAATGGCCTTTTAGAAACCCATACAATGCGCTTCAACCCGTAATGTTTTTCAGAAAACTATCCTACATTGCCACTGCATGTTTCCTGACCTCCCCTTGCAGACCACCCTGTGGTGCTTTTTTCCATCCTACATTGCCACTCACTGCCTATCCTAATTAAGGCCCTCCGATTCACACCACGCCGTGATGTTTTTCTCACTCCTAAAAATGAATGGCCTGTTAGAAACCCTTACAATGCGCACCACCCCGGATTTTTTTCATAAACCTATCTTACATTACCACTGCATGTTTCCTTACCTCCCCATGTTGACAAACCCGTGGTGCTTTTCTCCATCCTACATTGCCACTCACAGCCTATCCTAAAACAGACCCTCCGATTCACACCATCCTGTGATGTTTTTTTCACTCCTACTTGTGAATGGCTTTTTAGAAAGCCGTACAATGTGCACCACCCCGTGATGTTTTTCTGAAACCTATCCTACATTGCCATTACATGTTTCCTGACATCCCCATGTTGACCACCCCGTGGTGATTTTCTCCATTCTTCATTTCCACTCACTGCCTATCCTAATTCAGCCCCTCCGATTCACACCACCACATGATGTTTTTCTCACTCCTACTAGTGAATGGCCTTCTACAAACTCTTACAATGCGAACAACCCCACAACGTTTTTCAGAAACCTATCGTACATTGCCAAAGCACGTTTCCTTACCTCCCAATGCTGACCACCCCGTGGTGCTTTTCTCCATCTTACATTGCCACTCACTGCCTATCCTGATTCAGGCCCTCCAATTCACACCACCCTGTTATATTTTTCTCACTCCTACTAGTGAAAAGCCTGTTAGAAACCCTTACAATGTACACCAGCCTGCGATGTTTTTCAGACACCTTTCCTACATTGCCAATGAATGTTTCGTGACCTCCCCATGCTGACCACCCCGTTTTGCTTTTCTCCATCCTACATTGCCACTCACTTCCTTTCCTAATTCAGAACATCTGATTCACACCACCCTGTGATTTTTTTTCACTCCTATTTGTGAATGGCTTGTTAGAAAACCTCACAATGTGCACCACCCGTGATGTTTTTTAGAAACCTATCCTACATTGCCATTACATGTTTCCTGACCTCCCCATGTTGACCAATCCTGATGCTTTTCTCCGTTCTTCATTGCCACTCACTGCCTATCCTAATTCAGCCCCTCAGATTCACACCACCACGTGATGTTTCTCTCACTCCTACTAGTGAATGGCCTTCTACAAACCCTTACAATGCGAACAACCCCGCGACGTTTTTCAGAAACCTATCGTACATTGCCAATGCATGTTTCCTGACCTCCGCATGATCACCAACCCGTGTTGCTTTTCTCCATCCTACATTGTCACTCACTGTCTAACTTGATTCACGCCCTCCTATTCACACCACACCATGATGTATTTCTCACTCCTACTAGTAAATGGCCTGATAGAAACCCTTACAATGCGCACCACCCCGTGATGTTTTTCAGAAAACTATCCTACATTGTCACTGCATGTTTCCTGTCCTCCCCATGATGACCACCCCGTGGTGCTTTTCTCCATCCTACATTGCCACTCACTGCCTATCATAATTCAGGCCCTCGGATTCACACCTCCCCATGATGTTTTTCTCATTCCTACTAGTGAATGCCTGTTAGAAACCCTTACAATCCTCACCACCCGCGATGTTTTTCAGAAACCTATCCTACATTGCCACTGCATGTGTCCTGACCTCCCCATGATGTCCACCCCGTGGTGCTTTTCTCCATCCTACATTGCCACTCACGGCCTATCCTGATTCAGGCTCTCCGATTCACACCACGCCGTGACGTATTTCTCACTCCTACTAGTGAATGGCCTGTTAGAAACCCTTGCAATGCGCACCAACCCGTAATGTTTTTCGGAAAGCTATCCCACATTGCCACTGCATGTTTCCTGACCTCCCCTTGCAGACCACCCTGTGGTGCTTTTTTCCATCCTACATTGCCACTCACTGCCTATCATAATTCAGGCCCTCGGATTCACACCTCCCCATGATGTTTTTCTCATTCCTACTAGTGAATGCCTGTTAGAAACCCTTACAATCCTCACCACCCGCGATGTTTTTCAGAAACCTATCCTACATTGCCACTGCATGTGTCCTGACCTCCCCATGATGTCCACCCCGTGGTGCTTTTCTCCATCCTACATTGCCACTCATGGCCTATCCTGATTCAGGCTCTCCGATTCACACCACGCCGTGACGTATTTCTCACTCCTACTAGTGAATGGCCTGTTAGAAACCCTTGCAAAGCGCACCAACCCGTAATGTTTTTCGGAAAGCTATCCCACATTGCCACTGCATGTTTCCTGACCTCCCCTTGCAGACCACCCTGTGGTGCTTTTTTCCATCCTACATTGCCACTCACTGCCTATCCTAATTCAGGCCCTCCGATTCACACCACGCTGTGATGTTTTTCTCACTCCTAAAAATGAATGGCCTGTTAGAAACCCTTACAATGCGCAACACCCCGGTTTTTTTTCATAAACGTATCTTACATTACCACTGCATGTTTCCTTACCTCCCCATGTTGACAAACCCGTGGTGCTTTTCCTACATTGCCACTCACAGCCTATCCTAAATCAGACCCTCCGATTCACACCACCCTGTGATGTTTTTTTCACTCCTACTTCTGAATGGCTTTTTAGAAAGCCGTACAATGTGCACCACCCCGTGATGTTTTTCAGAAACCTATCCTACCTTGCCATTACATGTTTCCTGACATCCCCATGTTGACCACCCCGTGGTGCTTTTCTCCATTCTTCATTGCCACTCACTGCCTATACTAATTCAGCCCTTCCGATTCACACCACCACATGATGTTTTTCTCACTCCTACTAGTGAATGGCCTTCTACAAACACTTACAATGCGAACAACCCCACAACGTTTTTCAGAAACCTATCGTACATTGCCAATGCATGTTTCCTTACCTCCCCATGCTGACCAACCCGTGGTGCTTTTCTCCATCCTACATTGCCACTCACTGCTTATCCTGATTCAGACCCTCCGATTCACACTACACCGTGATGTTTTTCTCACTCCTACTAGTGAATGTAATGTAACACACACCCACACAATGCGCACCACCCCATGATGTTTTTCTCACTCCTACTAGTGAATGTAATCTAACACACACCCATACAATGCGCACCACCCCGCGATGTTTTATAGAAACCTATCCTACATTGCCATTGCATGTTCCCTGACCTCCCCATGATGTCCACCCCATGGTGCTTTTCTCCATCCTACATTGCCACTCACGGCCTATCCTGATTCAGGCCCTCCAATTCACACCAGCCCGTTATATTTTTCTCACTCCTACTAGTGAATGGCCTGTTAGAAACCCTTACAATGTACACCAGCCCGCGATGTTTTTCAGAAACCTATCCTACATTGCCACTGCATGTGTCCTGACCTCCCCATGATGTCCACCCCATGGTGCTTTTCTCCATCCTACATTGCCACTCACGGCCTATCCTGATTCAGGCCCTCCGATTCACACCACGCCGTGACGTTTTTCTCACTCCTACTAGTGAATGTCCTGTTAGAAACCCTTGCAATGCGCACCAACACGTAATGTTTTTCGGAAAGCTATCCCACATTGCCCCTGCATGTTTCCTGACTTCCCCATGCTGACCACACCGTGGTGTCTTTCTCCATCCTACATTGCCACTCACTGCCTATCCTAATTCAGAACATCTGATTCAAACCACCCCGTGATGCTTTTCTCACTCCTACTAGTGAATGGCCTTTTAGAAACCCATACAATGCGCTTCACCCCGTCATGTTTTTCAGAAAACTATCCTACATTGCCACTGCATGTTTCCTGACCTCCCCTTGCAGACCACCCTGTGGTGCTTTTTTCCATCCTACATTGCCACTCACTGCCTATCCTAATTCAGGCCCTCCGATTCACACCACGCCGTGATGTTTTTCTCACTCCTAAAAATGAATGGCCTGTTAGAAACCCTTGCAATGCGCACCACCCCGCTTTTTTTTTCATAAACCTATCTTACATTACCACTGCATGTTTCCTTACCTCCCCATGTTGACAAACCCGTGGTGCTTTTCTCCATCCTACATTGCCACTCACAGCCTATCCTAAATCAGACCCTCCGATTCACATCACCCTGTGATGTTTTTTTCACTCCTTCTTGTGAATGGCTTTTTAGAAAGCCGTACAATGTGCACCACCCCGTGATGTTTTTCAGAAACCTATCCTACCTTGCCATTACATGTTTCCTGACATCCCCATGTTGACAACCCCGTGGTGCTTTTCTCCATCCTACATTGCTACTCACTGCCTATCCTAATTCAGAACATCTGATTCAAACCACCCCTTGATGTTTTTCTCACTCCTACTAGTGAATGGCCTGTTAGAAACCCTTGCAATGCGCACCACCCCGTCATGTTTTTCAGAAAACTATCCTACATTGCCTGTGCATGTTTCCTGACCTCCCCATGCCGACCAACCTGTATAGCTTTTCTCCATCCTACATTGCCACTCACTGCCTATCCTAATTCAGGCCCACCGATTCACACCACCCCGTGATGTTTTTCTCACTCCTAATAGTGAATGGCCTGTTAGAAACCTTTACAATGCGCACCACCCCGCTTTTTTTTCAGAAACCTATCCTACGTAACCACTGCATGTTTCCTGACCTCCCCATGCTGACCACCCTGGGGTGTTTTCTCCATCCTACATTGCCACTCACTGCCTATCCTAATTCAGAACATCTGATTCAAACCACCCCGTGATGCTTTTCTCACTCCTACTAGTGAATGGCCTTTTAGAAACCCTTACAATGCGCACCACCCCGTCATGTTTTTCAGAAAACTATCCTACATTGCCACTGCATGTTTCCTGACCTCCCCATGCAGACCACCCTGTGGTGCTTTTTTCCATCCTACATTGCCACTCACTGCCTATCCTAATTCAGGCCCTCTGATTCACACCACGCCGTGATGCTTTTCTCACTCCTACTAGTGAATGGCCTTTTAGAAACCCTTACAATGCGCACCACCCCGTCATGTTTTTCAGAAAACTATCCTACATTGCCACTGCATGTTTCCTGACCTCCTCATGCAGACCACCCTGTGGTGCTTTTTTCCATCCTACATTGCCACTCACTGCCTACCCTAATTCAGGGCCTCCGATTCACACCACCGCGTGATGTTGTTCTCACTCCTACTAGTGAATGGCCTGTTAGAAACCCTTACAATGCGTTCCACCCATCGATGCTTATCAGAAACCTATTCTACATTGCCTCTTCATGTTTCCTTTCCTCCCCATGCTGACAAACCCGTGGTGCTTTTCTCCATCCTACATTGCCACTCACAGCCTATCCTAATACAGACCCTCCAATTCACACCACCCTGTGATATTTTTTCACTCCTATTTGTGAATGGCTTGTTAGAAAACCTTACAATGTGCACCACCCGTGATGTTTTTCAGAAACCTATCCTACATTGCCATTACATGTTTCCTGACCTCCCCATGTTGACCACCCCTGATGCTTTTCTCCGTTCTTCATTGCCACTCACTGCCTATCCTAATTCAGCCCCTCCGATTCATACCACCACGTGATGTTTTTCTCACTCCTCCTAGTGAATTGCCTTCTACAAACCCTTACAATGCGAACAACCCCGCGACGTTTTTCAGAAACCTATCGTACATTGCCAATGCATGTTTCCTGACCTCCGTATGCTCACCAAACCGTGGTGCTTTTCTCCATCCTACATTGTCACTCCCTGTCTAACTTGATTCACGCCCTCCAATTCACACCACACCATGATGTATTTCTCACTCCTACTAGTAAATGGCCTGTTAGAAACCCTTACAATGCGCACCACTCCGTGATGTTTTTCAGAAAACTATCGTACATTGTCACTGCATTTTCCTGTCCTCCCCATGATGACCACCCCGTGGTGCTTTTCTCCATCCTACATTGCCACTCACTGCCTATCATAATTCAGGCCCTCCGATTCACACCACGCCGTGACGTTTTTCTCACTCCTACTAGTGAATGGCCTGTTAGAAACCCTTGCAATGCGCACCAATCCGTAATGTTTTTTGGAAAGCTATCCCACATTGCCACTGCCTGGTTCCTGACCTCCCCATGCTGACCACACCGTGGTGCTTTTCTCCATCCTACATTGCCACTCACTGCCTATCCTAATTCAGAACATCTGATTCAAACCACCCCGTGATGCTTTTCTCACTCCTACTAGTGAATGGCCTTTTAGAAACCCATACAATGCACTTCACCCCATCATGTTTTTCAGAAAACTATCCTACATTGCCACTGCATGTTTCCTGACCTCCCCTTGCAGACCAGCCTGTGGTGCTTTTTTCCATCCTACATTGCCACTCACTGCCTATCCTAATTCAGGCCCTCCAATTCACACCACGCCGTGATGTTTTTCTCACTCCTAAAAATGAATGGCCTGTTAGAAACCCTTACAATGCGCACCACCCGCTTTTTTTTCATAAACCTATCTTACATTACCACTGCATGTTTCCTTACCTCCCCATGTTGACAAACCCGTGGTGCTTTTCTCCATCCTACATTGCCACTCACAGCCTATCCTAAATCAGACCCTCCGATTCACACCACCCTGTGATGTTTTTTTCACTCCTACTTGTGAATGGCTTTTTAGAAAGCCGTACAATGTGCACCACCCCGTGATGTTTTTCAGAAACCTATCCTACCTTGCCATTACATGTTTCCTGACATCCCCATGTTGAGCACCCAGTGGTGCTTTTCTCCATTCTTCATTGCCACTCACTGCCTATCCTAATTCAGCCCCTCTGATTCACACCACCACATGATGTTTTTCTCACTCCTACTAGTGAATTGCCTTCTACAAACTCTTACAATGCGAACAACCCCACAACGTTTTTCAGAAACCTATCGTACATTGCCAATGCATGTTTCCTTACCTCCCCATGCTGACCACCCCGTGGTGCTTTTCTCCATCCTACATTGCCACTCACTGCCTATCCTGATTCAGGCCCTCCAATTCACACCACCCCGTTATATTTTTCTCACTCCTACTTGTGAATGGCCTGTTAGAAAACCTTACAATGTACACCAGCCCGCGATGTTTTTCAGATACCTTTCCTACATTGCCAATGCATGTTTCGTGACCTCCCCATGCTGACCACCCGTTTTGCTTTTCGCCATCCTACATTGCCACTCACTGCCTTTCCTAATTCAGAACATCTGATTCACACCACCCTGTGATTTTTTTTCACTCCTTCTTGTGAAAGGTTTGTTAGAAAACCTCACAATGTGCACCACCCGTGATGTTTTTTAGAAACCTATCCTACATTGCCATTACATGTTTCCTGACCTCCCCATGTTGACCAATCCTTATGCTTTTCTCCGTTCTTCATTGCCACTCACTGCCTATCCTAATTCAGCCCCTCCGAATCACACCACCACGTGATGTTTTTCTCACTCCTACTAGTGAATGGCCTTCTACAAACCCTTACAATGCGAATAACCCCGCGACGTTTTTCAGAAACCTATCGTACATTGCCAATGCATGTTTCCTGACCTCCGCATGCTCACCAACCCGTGGTGGTTTTCTCCGTCCTACTTTGTCAATCACTGTCTAACTTGATTCACGCCCTCCAATTCACACCACACCATGATGTATTTCTCACTCCTACTAGTAAATGGCCTGATAGAAACCCTTACAATGCGCACCACCCCGTGATGTTTTTCAGAAAACTATCCTAAATTGTCACTGCATGTTTCCTGTCCTCCCCATGATGACCACCCCGTGGTGCTTTTCTACATCCTACATTGCCACTCACTGCCTATCATAATTCAGGCCCTCGGATTCACATCTCCCCGTGAGGTTTTTCTCACTCCTACTAGTGAATGCCTGTTAGAAACCCTTACAATCCTCACCACCCGTGATGTTTTTCAGAAACCTATCCTACATTGCCACTGCATGTGTCCTGATCTCCCCATGATGTCCACCCCGTGGTGCTTTTCTCCATCCTACATTGCCACTCACGGCCTATCCTGATTCAGGCCCTCCGATTCACACCACGCCGTGACGTTTTTCTCACTCCTACTAGTGAATGGCCTGTTAGAAACCCTTGCAATGCGCACCAAACCGGAACGTTTTTCGGAAAGCTATCCCACATTGCCACTGCATGTTTCCTGACCTCCGCATGCTGACAACACCGTAGTGCTTTTCTCCATCCTACATTGCCACTCGCTGCCTATCCTAATTCAGAACATCTGATTCAAACCATCCCGTGATGCTTTTCTCACTCCTACTAGTGAATGGCCTTTTAGAAACCCATACAATGCGCTTCACCCCGTCATGTTTTTCAGAAAACTATCCTACATTGCCACTGCATGTTTCCTGACCTCCCCATTCAGACCACCCTGTGGTGCTTTTTTCCATCCTACATTGCCACTCACGGCCTATTCTAATTCAGGGCCTCTGATTCACACCACCGCGTGATGTTGTTCTCACTCCTACTAGTGAATGGCCTGTTAGAAACCCTTACAATGCGCACCACCCAGCGATGCTTATCAGAAACCTATTCTACATTGCCTCTGCATGTTTCCTTACCTCTGCATGCAGACAAACCCGTGGTGCTTTTCTCCATCCTACATTGCCACTCACAGCCTATCCTATTACAGACCCTCCGATTCACACCACCCTGTGATGTTTTTTTCACTCCTACTTGTGAATGGCTTGTTAGCCTTACAATGTGCACCACCCCGTGATGTTTTTCAGAAACGTATCCTACATTGCCACTGCATGTTTCCTGACCTCCCCATGCTGACCACACCGTGGTGCTTTTCCCCATTTTACGATGCCACTAACTGCCTATCCTTATTCAGGCCCTCCGATTCACACCATGCCGTGATGTTTTTCTCACTCCTACTACTGAATAGCCTGTTAGAAAGCCTTACAATGCGCACCACCCGGTGATGTTTTTCAGAAACCTATCCTACATTGCCAATGCATGTTTCCTGACACCCCCAAGCTGACCACACCGTGGTACTTTTCGCCATCCTACATTGCCACTCACTGCCTATCCTAATTCAGAACATCTGATTCACACCACCCCCTGATGTTTTTCTCACTCCTACTAGTGAATGGCCTGTTAGAATCCCTTGCAATGCGCACCACCCCGTGATGTTTTTCAGAAAACTATCCTACATTGCCACTGCATGTTTCCTGACCTCCCCATGATGACCACCCCGATGTGCTTTTCTCCATCCTTCATTGCCACTCACTGCCAATCCTAATTCAAGCCCTAAGTTTCACACCACCCCGTGATAATTTTCTCACTCCTACTAGTGAATGGCCTGTTAGAAATCCTTACCATGCGCACCACCCCGTGATGTTTTTCATAAATCTCTCCTACATTGCCACTATATGTTTCATGTTCTCCCCATGCTGACCACCCTGTGGTGCTTTTCTCCATCCTACATTGCCACTCACTGCCTATCGTGATTCAGGCCCTCCAATTCACACCAACCTGTTATATTTTTCTCACTCGTACTAGTGAATCGCCTGTTAGAAACCCTTACCATGCGCACCACCTCGCGATGTTTTTCAGAAACCTATCGTACATTGCCACTGCATGTTTGCAGACCTCCGCATGATGACCACACCGTGGTGCTTTTCTCCAACCTACATTGCCACTCACAGCTTATACTAATTCAGGCCTTCTGATTCACAACACCACGTTATGTTTTTTTCACTCCTACTTGTGGGTGGCTTGTTAGAAAGCCTAACAATGTGCACCAGCCCGCGATGTTTTTCAGAAACCTGTCCTACATTGCCACTGCATGTTTTCTGTCCTCCCCATGGTGACCACCCCGTGGTGCTTTTATCGATTCTTCATTGCCACTCACTGCCTACACTAATTCAGGCACTCTGATTCACACCACCCAGTGATGTTTTTCTCACTCCTAATAGTGAATGGCGTGTTAGAAACCCTTACAATGCGCCCCACCCCGCGATGTTTTGCAGAAACCTATCCTACATTGCCACTGCATGTTTCCTGACCTCCCCATCCTGAATACCCTGTGGTGCTTTTCTCCATCCTACATTGCCACTCACTGCCTATCGTGATTCAGGCCCTCCAATTCACACCACCCCGTGCTGTTTTTCTCACTTCTACTAGTGAATGGCCTGTCAGAAACCCTTAAAATGAGCACCACCCGAGAATGTTTTTTAAAAACCTATCCTACATTGCCAATGCATGTTTTATGACCTCCCCATGCTGACCACCCTGTGCTGCTTTTCTCCATCCTACATTGCCACTCACTGCCTATCATAATTCAGAACATCTGATTCACACCATCCCGTGATGTTTTTCTCACTACTCCTAGTGAATGGTCTGATAGAAACCCTTAAAATGCGCACCACCCCGTGATGTTTTTCAGAAAACTATCCTACATTACCACTGCATGTTTCCTGTCCTCCCCATGATAACCACCCCATGGTGCTTTTCTCCATCCTACATTGCCACTCAATGCCTATCCTAAATCAGGCGCTCCGATTCACACCACCCCGTGATGTTTTTCTGACTCCTACAGATGAATGGCCTGTTACAAACCCTTACAATGCACACCACCCCACTTTTTTTTTTTCAGATACCTATCCTACATTGACACTGCATGTTTCCTCACCTCCCCATGCTGACCAGCCTGTGGTGCTTTTCTGCATCCTACATTGCCCCTCAATGCTTATCCTAATTCAGGCCCTCCGATTCACACCACCCAGTTATGTTTTTCTCACTCCTACTAGTGAATGGCCTGTTAGAAAGTCTTACAATGCGCAATTTCCGGCGATGTTTTTCAGAAACATATCATACTTTGCCAATCATATTTCTTGACCTCCCCATGCTGACCACCCCGTGGTGCTTTTCTCCATCCTACATTGCACTCATTGCCTATCATAATTCAGAACTTCTGATTCACACGACCCCGTGATATTTTACTCACTCCTACTAGTTGAAGGCCTTTAAGAAACCGTTACATTGCGCCCCACACTGCGATGTTTTTCAGAAACCTATCCTACATTTCCACTGCATGTTTTCTGACCTCCCCATCTGACTACCCCTTGATCCTTTTCTCCATCCTACATTGTCACTCACTGCCTATCCTGATTCAGGCCCTCCGATTCACACCACCCTGTGATGTTTTTCTCACTTTTACTAGGGAATGCCCTGTTAGAAACCGTTACAATGCACCCAACCCCACGATGTTTTTCAGAAACCTATCCTACATTGCCACTGCATGTTTCCTGAGCTCCCCATGCTGAACATGCTGTGCTGATTTTCTCTATCCTACATTGCCTCTCAATGCCTATCCTAATTCAGGCCCTCCGATTCACACAACCCCGTGATGTTTTTCTCACTCCTAGTAGTGAATGGCCTGTTAGAAACCCCTTCAATGCGCACCACCCAGCGATGTTTTTCAGAAACATATCCTACATTGCCAATGCATGTTTCCTGATCTCCCCATGCTGACCAACCCGTGGTGCTTTTCTCCATCCTACATTGACACTCACTGCTTTTCCTAATTCAGGCCCTTTGACTCACACCACCCCGTGATGTTTTTTTCACTCCTACTTGTGAATGGCTTGTTAGAAATCCTTACAATTGGCACCACCCCAAGATGTTTTTCAGAAACCTATCCTACATTGTCACTGTATGTTTCCTGACTTCCCCATGTTGACCACCCCGTGGTGCTTTTCTCCATCCTACATTGCCACTCACTGCCTATCCTAATTCAGGCCCTCCGATTAAGACCACCCCGTGATGTTTTTCTCACTCCTACTAGTGAATGGCCTGTTACATACCCTTACAATGCGTCCAACCCCGTGATGTTTTTCAGAAACTGATCGTGCATTGCCACTGCATGTTTTCTTACCTTCCCATCCTGACCACCCCGTGGTGCTTTTCTCCCTCCTACATTGCCACCCACAGCCTATCCTGACTCAGGCCCTTCGATTCACAACACCCCGTGATGTTTTTTTCACTCCTACTAGGGAAAGGCATGCTACAAACCTTTACCATGCGCACCACCCCGCGATGTTTTTCAGAAACATATCCTACATTGCCACTGCTTATGATTCATGACGTCCCCATGCTGACCAACCCATGGTGCTTTTCTCCATCGTACGTTGCCACTCACTGCCTATCCTAATTCAGGCCCTCCTATTCACACCACCCCGTGATGTTTTTCTCACTCCTACTAGTGAATGGCCTGTTAGAAAGCGTTACAATGCTCACCACCCAGCGATGTTTTTCAGAAACCTATCCTACATTGCCTATGCATGTTTCCTGACCTCCGCATGCTGACCATCCCTTGGTGCATTTCTCCATCCTACATTGCCACTCACTGTCTATCGTAATTCAGAACATCTGATTCAAACCGCCCCGTGATGTTTTTCTCACTCCTACTAGTGAATGGCCTGTTAGAAAAAACGTTACAATGCGCACCACCCTTGATGTATTTCAGAAAACTATCCTACATTGCCACTGCATGTTTCCTGACCTCAACATGCTGACCACCCCGTGGTGCTTTTCTCCATCCTACATTGCCACTCAATGCCTATGATAATTCAGGCCGTCCGATTCACACCACCCCGTGATGTTTTTTTCACTTCTACTTGGGAATGGCTTGTTAGAAAGCCTTACATTGCGCACCTCCCCGCGATGTTTTTCAGAAACCTATCCTACATTGCCATTGCATGTTTCCTGACCTCCCCATGCTGACCACCCTGTGGTGCTTTTCTCCATCCTACATTGCCACCCACAGCCTATCCTAATTCAGGCCCCCCGATTCACCCCACCTTCTGATGTTTTTTCACTCCTACTTGTGAATGGCTTGTTAGAAAGCCTTACAATGTCCACCACACCGCGATGTTTTTAAGAATCCTATGCAAAATTTCTGTTACATGTTTCCTGACCTCCCCATGTTGACCACCCCGTGGTGCTTTTCTCCATTCTTCATTGCCATTCACTGCCTATTCTAATTCAGCCCCTCCGATTCACACCACCCCTTGATGTTTTTCTCACTCCTACAAGTGAATGGCCTGTTCGAAACCCTTACAATGTGCACCACCCTACTTTTTTTTTCAGAAACCTATCCTACTTTGCCACTGCATGTTTCCTCACCTCCCCATGCTGACCACACCATGGTGCTTTTCTCCATCCTACATTGCCACTAACAGCCTATACTAATTCAGGCCCTTCTATTCACACCACCCGGTGATGTTTTTTTCACGCCTACTTGTGAATGGCTTGTTAGAAATCCTTACAATGGGCACCACCCCGCGATGTTTTTCAGAAACCTATCCTAAATTGCCACCGCATGTTTCCTGACCTCCCCATGCAGACCACCCAGTGGTGCTTTTCTCCATCCTGCATTGCCACTCACTGCCTATCCTGATTCAGGCCCTCCGATTCACACCACCCTCTGATGTTTTTCTCACTTCTACTCGTGAATGGCCGGTTAGAAACCCTTACAATGCGCACCACCCTACTTTTTTTTTTCAGAAACCTATCCTACTTTGCCACTGCATGTTTCCTCACCTCCCCATGCTGACCACACCATGGTGCTTTTCTCCATCCTACATTGCCACTCACAGCCTATCCTCATTCAGGGCCTTCGATTCACACCACCCCGTGATGTTTTTTCACTCTTATTCGTGAATGGCTTTTTAGAAATCCTTACAATGGGCACCACCCCACGATGTTTTTCAGAAACCTATCCTACATTGCCACTGCATGTTTCCTGACCTCCCCATATTGACCACCCCGTGGTGCTTTTCTCCATTCTTCATTGCCACTCATTGCCTATCCTAATTCAGGCCATCCGATTCACACCACCCCGTGATGTTTTTCTCAATCCTTCTAGTGAAAGACCTTTTAGAAACCCTTACAATGTGCACCACCCCGCAATGTTTTTCAGAAACCTATCCTACCCTGCCACTGCATGTTTCCTGACCTCCGCATCCTGAGAACCCCGTGGTGCCCTTCTCCATCCTACGTTGCCACTCACTGCCTATCCTGATTCAGGCCCTCCGATTCACACCAGCCCATTATATTTTTCTCACTCCTACTAGGGAATTCCCCCATCCCGCGATGTTTTTCAGAAACCTATCCTACATTGCCACTGCATGATTCCTGACCTCCCCATGTTGACCACCCCATGGTGCTTTTCTCCATCCTACGTTGCCACTCACGGCCTATCCTATTTCAGGCCCTCCTATTCACACCACCCCGTGATGTTTTTCTCACTCCTACTAGTGAATGTCCTGTTAGAAAGCCTTACAATGCACACCACCTGGCGATGTTTTTCAGAAACCTATCCTACATTGCCAATGCATGGGTCCTGACCTCCCCATGCTGACCACCCTGTGGTGCTTTTCTCCATCCTACATTGCCAATCACTGCCTATCCTAATTCAGGCCCTCTGATTCACAACACCCCGTGATATTTTTCTCACTCCTCCAAGTGAATGGCTTGTTAGAAACCCTTACAATGCGCACCACACCGCTTTTTTTTTTCAGAAACCTATCCTACATTACCACTGCTTGTTTCCTGACAAACCAATGTTGAACACCCTGTGATGCTTTTCTCCATTCTTCATTGCCACTCACTGCCTATCCTCATTCAGGCTGTCTTATTCACACAACCCCGTGATGTTTTTTTCACTTCTACTTGGGAATGGCTTGTTAGAAAGCCTTACAATGAGCACCACCCCGCGATGTTTTTCAAAAACCTGTAATACATTGCCATTGCATGTTTCCTGACCTCGCCATGCTGACCACCCTGTGGTGCTTTTCTCCATCCTACATTGCCACTCACAGCCTATCCTAAGTCAGGCCCCCCGATTCACACCACCTTCTGATGTTTTTTCTCTCCTTCTCGTGAATGGCTTGTTAGAAAGCCTTACAATGGGCACCACCCCGCGATGTTTTTCAGAAACCTATCCTAAATTGCCACTGCATGTTTCCTGACCTCCCCATGCAGACCACCCAGTGGTGCTTTTCTCCATCCTGCATTGCCACTCACTGCCTATCCTGATTCAGGCCCTCCGATTCACACTACCCTCTGATGTTTTTCTCACTTCTACTCGTGAATGGCCGGTTAGAAACCCTTACAATGCGCACCACCCGGCGATGTTTTTCAGAAACCTATTCTACATTGCCAATGCATGTTTCCTGACCTCCCCATGCTGACTACCACGTGGTGCTTTTCTCCATCCTACATTGCCACTCAGTGCCTATCCTGATTCAGGCCCTCCAATTCACACCACCCCGTTATATTTTTCTCACTCCTTCTACTGAATGGCCTGTTAGAAACTCTTACAATGCCCACAACACTTTGATGTTTTTCAGAAACCTATACTACATTGCCACTGCATTTTGTCTTTCCTCCCCATGATGACCATTCCGTGGTGCGTTTCTCCATCCTACATTGCCACTCACAGCCTATCCTCATTCAGGCCCTTCGATTCACACCACCCCGTGATGTTTTTTCACTCTTATTCGTGAATGGCTTTTTAGAAATCCTTACAATGGGCACCACCCCGCGATGTTTTTCAGAAACCTATCCTACATTGCCACTGCATGTTTCCTGACCTCCCCATATTGACCACCCCGTGGTGCTTTTCTCCATTCTTCATTGCCACTCATTGCCTATCCTAATTCAGGCCATCCGATTCACACCACCCCGTGATGTTTTTCTCAATCCTACTAGTGAAAGACCTTTTAGAAACCCTTACAATGTGCACCACCCCGCAATGTTTTTCAGAAACCTATCCTACGCTGCCACTGCATGTTTCCTGACCTCCGCATCCTGAGCACCCCGTGGTGCCCTTCTCCATCCTATGTTGCCACTCACTGCCTATCCTGATTCAGGCCCTCCGATTCACACCAGCCCATTATATTTTTCTCACTCCTACTAGGGAATGCCCCCACCCCGCGATGTTTTTCAGAAACCTATCCTACATTGCCACTGCATGATTCCTGACCTCCCCATGTTGACCACCCCATGGTGCTTTTCTCCATCCTACGTTGCCACTCACGGCCTATCCTAATTCAGGCCCTCCTCTTCACACCACCCCGTGATGTTTTTCTCACTCCTACTAGTGAATGTCCTGTTAGAAAGCCTTACAATGCACACCACCCGGCGATGTTTTTCAGAAACCTATCCTACATTGCCAATGCATGGGTCCTGACCTCCCCATGCTGACCACCCTATGGTGCTTTTCTCCATCCTACATTGCCAATCACTGCCTATCCTAATTCAGGCCCTCTGATTCACAACACCCCGTGATATTTTTCTCACTCCTCCAAGTGAATGGCTTGTTAGAAACCCTTACAATGCGCACCACACCGCTTTTTTTTTTCAGAAACCTATCCTACATTACCACTGCATGTTTCCTGACAAACCAATGTTGAACACCCTGTGATGCTTTTCTCCATTCTTCATTGCCACTCACTGCCTATCCTCATTCAGGCTGTCTTATTCACACCACCCCGTGATGTTTTTTTCACTTCTACTTGGGAATGGCTTGTTAGAAAGACTTACAATGCGCACCACCCCGCGATGTTTTTCAAAAACCTATAATACATTGCCATTGCATGTTTCCTGACCTCGCCATGCTGACCACCCTGTGGTGCTTTTCTCCATCCTACATTGCCACTCACAGCCTATCCTAAGTCAGGCCCCCCGATTCACACCACCTTCTGATGTTTTTTCTCTCCTTCTCGTGAATGGCTTGTTAGAAACCCTTACAATGTGCACCACCCCGCAATGTTTTTCAGAAACGTATCCTACCCTGCCACTGCATGTTTCCTGACCTCCGCATCCTGAGCACCCTGTGGTGCCCTTCTCCATCCTACGTTGCCACTCACTGCCTATCCTGATTCAGGCCCTCCGATTCACACCAGCCCATTATATTTTTCTCACTCCTACTAGGGAATGCCCCCACCCCGCGATGTTTTTCAGAAACCTATCCTACATTGCCACTGCATGATTCCTGACCTCCCCATGTTGACCACCCCATGGTGCTTTTCTCCATCCTACGTTGCCACTCACGGCCTATCCTATTTCAGGCCCTCCTATTCACACCACCCCGTGATGTTTTTCTCACTCCTACTAGTGAATGTCCTGTTAGAAAGCCTTACAATGCACACCACCCGGCGATGTTTTTCAGAAACCTATCCTACATTGCCAATGCATGGGTCCTGACCTCCCCATGCTGACCACCCTGTGGTGCTTTTCTCCATCCTACATTGCCAATCACTGCCTATCCTAATTCAGGCCCTCTGATTCACAACACCCCGTGATATTTTTCTCACTCCTCCAAGTGAATGGCTTGTTAGAAACCCTTACAATGCACACCACACCGCTTTTTTTTTTCAGAAACCTATCCTACATTACCACTGCATGTTTCCTGACAAACCAATGTTGAACACCCTGTGATGCTTTTCTCCATTCTTCATTGCCACTCACTGCCTATCCTCATTCAGGCTGTCTTATTCACACCACCCCGTGATGTTTTTTTCACTTCTACTTGGGAATGGCTTGTTAGAAAGACTTACAATGCGCACCACCAGGCGATGTTTTTCAAAAACCTATAATACATTGCCATTGCATGTTTCCTGACCTCGCCATGCTGACCACCCTGTGGTGCTTTTCTCCATCCTACATTGCCACTCACAGCCTATCCTAAGTCAGGCCCCCCGATTCACACCACCTTCTGATGTTTTTTCTCTCCTTCTCGTGAATGGCTTGTTAGAAAGCCTTACAATGCGCACCACCCCGCGATGTTTTTAAGAAACCTATCCTAAATTGCCATTACATGTTTCCTGACCTCCCCATGTTGATGACCCCGTGGTGCTTTTCTCCATTCTTCATTGCCATTCACTGCCTATCCTAATTCAGCCCCTCTGATTCACACCACCCCGTGATGTTTTTTTCACTTCTACTTGGGAATGGCTTGTTAGAAAGCTTTACAATGCGCACCTCCCCGCGATGTTTTTCAGAAACCTATCCTACATTGCCATTGCATGTTTCCTGACCTCCCCATGCTGACCACCCTGTGATGCTTTTCTCCATCCTACATAGCCACCCACAGCCTATCCTAATTCAGGCCCCCCGATTCACCCCACCTTCTGATGTTTTTTCACTCCTACTTGTGAATGGCTTGTTAGACAGCCTTACAATGTCCACCACACCGCGATGTTTTTAAGAATCCTATGCAAAATTTCTGTTACATGTTTCCTGACCTCCCCATGTTGACCACCCCGTGGTGCTTTTCTCCATTCTTCATTGCCATTCACTGCCTATTCTAATTCAGCCCCTCCGATTCACACCACCCCTTGATGTTTTTCTCACTCCTACAAGTGAATGGCCTGTTAGAAACCCTTACAATGTGCACCACCCTACTTTTTTTTTCAGAAACCTATCCTACTTTGCCACTGCATGTTTCCTCACCTCCCCATGCTGACCACACCATGGTGCTTTTCTCCATCCTACATTGCCACTAACAGCCTATACTAATTCAGGCCCTTCTATTCACACCACCCGGTGATGTTTTTTTCACTCCTACTTGTGAATGGCTTGTTAGAAATCCTTACAATGGGCACCACCCCGCGATGTTTTTCAGAAACCTATCCTAAATTGCCACTGCATGTTTCCTGACCTCCCCATGCAGACGACCCAGTGGTGCTTTTCTCCATCCTGCATTGCCACTCACTGCCTATCCTGATTCAGGCCCTCCGATTCACACCACCCTCTGATGTTTTTCTCACTTCTACTCGTGAATGGCCGGTTAGAAACCCTTACAATGCGCACCACCCGGCGATGTTTTTCAGAAACCTATTCTACATTGCCAATGCATGTTTCCTGACCTCCCCATGCTGACTACCACGTGGTGCTTTTCTCCATCCTACATTGCCACTCAGTGCCTATCCTGATTCAGGCCCTCCAATTCACACCACCCCATTATATTTTTCTCACTCCTTCTACTGAATGGCCTGTTAGAAACTCTTACAATGCCCACAACAGTTTGGTGTTTTTCAGAAACCTATACTACATTGCCACTGCATTTTGTCTTGCCTCCCCATGATGACCATTCCGTGGTGCGTTTCTCCATCCTACATTGCCACTCACATCCTATCCTCATTCAGGCCCTTCGATTCACACCACCCCGTGATGTTTTTTCACTCTTATTCGTGAATGGCTTTTTAGAAATCCTTACAATGGGCACCACCCCGCGATGTTTTTCAGAAACCTATCCTACATTGCCACTGCATGTTTCCTGACCTCCCCATATTGACCACCCCGTGGTGCTTTTCTCCATTCTTCATTGCCACTCATTGCCTATCCTAATTCAGGCCATCCGATTCACACCACCCCGTGATGTTTTTCTCAATCCTACTAGTGAAAGACCTTTTAGAAACCCTTACAATGTGCACACCCCGCAATGTTTTTCAGAAACCTATCCTACGCTGCCACTGCATGTTTCCTGACCTCCGCATCCTGAGCACCCCGTGGTGCCCTTCTCCATCCTACGTTGCCACTCACTGCCTATCCTGATTCAGGCCCTCCGATTCACACCAGCCCATTATATTTTTCTCACTCCTACTAGGGAATGCCCCCACCCCGTGATGTTTTTCAGAAACCTATCCTACATTGCCACTGCATGATTCCTGACCTCCCCATGTTGACCACCCCATGGTGCTTTTCTCCATCCTACGTTGCCACTCACGGCCTATCCTATTTCAGGCCCTCCTATTCACACCACCCCGTGATGTTTTTCTCACTCCTACTAGTGAATGTCCTGTTAGAAAGCCTTACAATGCACACCACCTGGCGATGTTTTTCAGAAACCTATCCTACATTGCCAATGCATGGGTCCTGACCTCCCCATGCTGACCACCCTGTGGTGCTTTTCTCCATCCTACATTGCCAATCACTGCCTATCCTAATTCAGGCCCTCTGATTCACAACACCCCGTGATATTTTTCTCACTCCTCCAAGTGAATGGCTTGTTAGAAACCCTTACAATGCGCACCACACCGCTTTTTTTTTTCAGAAACCTATCCTACATTACCACTGCATGTTTCCTGACAAACCAATGTTGAACACCCTGTGATGCTTTTCTCCATTCTTCATTGCCACTCACTGCCTATCCTCATTCAGGCTGTCTTATTCACACCACCCCGTGATGTTTTTTTCACTTCTACTTGGGAATGGCTTGTTAGAAAGACTTACAATGCGCACCACCAGGCGATGTTTTTCAAAAACCTATAATACATTGCCATTGCATGTTTCCTGACCTCGCCATGCTGACCACCCTGTGGTGCTTTTCTCCATCCTACATTGCCACTCACAGCCTATCCTAAGTCAGGCCCCCCGATTCACACCACCTTCTGATGTTTTTTCTCTCCTTCTCGTGAATGGCTTGTTAGAAAGCCTTACAATGCGCACCACCCCGCGATGTTTTTAAGAAACCTATCCTAAATTGCCATTACATGTTTCCTGACCTCCCCATGTTGATGACCCCGTGGTGCTTTTCTCCATTCTTCATTGCCATTCACTGCCTATCCTAATTCAGCCCCTCTGATTCACACCACCCCGTGATGTTTTTTTCACTTCTACTTGGGAATGGCTTGTTAGAAAGCTTTACAATGCGCACCTCCCCGCGATGTTTTTCAGAAACCTATCCTACATTGCCATTGCATGTTTCCTGACCTCCCCATGCTGACCACCCTGTGATGCTTTTCTCCATCCTACATAGCCACCCACAGCCTATCCTAATTCAGGCCCCCCGATTCACCCCACCTTCTGATGTTTTTTCACTCCTACTTGTGAATGGCTTGTTAGAAAGCCTTACAATGTCCACCACACCGCGATGTTTTTAAGAATCCTATGCAAAATTTCTGTTACATGTTTCCTGACCTCCCCATGTTGACCACCCCGTGGTGCTTTTCTCCATTCTTCATTGCCATTCACTGCCTATTCTAATTCAGCCCCTCCGATTCACACCACCCCTTGATGTTTTTCTCACTCCTACAAGTGAATGGCCTGTTAGAAACCCTTACAATGTGCACCACCCTACTTTTTTTTTCAGAAACCTATCCTACTTTGCCACTGCATGTTTCCTCACCTCCCCATGCTGACCACACCATGGTGCTTTTCTCCATCCTACATTGCCACTAACAGCCTATACTAATTCAGGCCCTTCTATTCACACCACCCGGTGATGTTTTTTTCACTCCTACTTGTGAATGGCTTGTTAGAAATCCTTACAATGGGCACCACCCCGCGATGTTTTTCAGAAACCTATCCTAAATTGCCACTGCATGTTTCCTGACCTCCCCATGCAGACGACCCAGTGGTGCTTTTCTCCATCCTGCATTGCCACTCACTGCCTATCCTGATTCAGGCCCTCCGATTCACACCACCCTCTGATGTTTTTCTCACTTCTACTCGTGAATGGCCGGTTAGAAACCCTTACAATGCGCACCACCCGGCGATGTTTTTCAGAAACCTATTCTACATTGCCAATGCATGTTTCCTGACCTCCCCATGCTGACTACCACGTGGTGCTTTTCTCCATCCTACATTGCCACTCAGTGCCTATCCTGATTCAGGCCCTCCAATTCACACCACCCCATTATATTTTTCTCACTCCTTCTACTGAATGGCCTGTTAGAAACTCTTACAATGCCCACAACACTTTGGTGTTTTTCAGAAACCTATACTACATTGCCACTGCATTTTGTCTTGCCTCCCCATGATGACCATTCCGTGGTGCGTTTCTCCATCCTACATTGCCACTCACATCCTATCCTCATTCAGGCCCTTCGATTCACACCACCCCGTGATGTTTTTTCACTCTTATTCGTGAATGGCTTTTTAGAAATCCTTACAATGGGCACCACCCCGCGATGTTTTTCAGAAACCTATCCTACATTGCCACTGCATGTTTCCTGACCTCCCCATATTGACCACCCCGTGGTGCTTTTCTCCATTCTTCATTGCCACTCATTGCCTATCCTAATTCAGGCCATCCGATTCACACCACCCCGTGATGTTTTTCTCAATCCTACTAGTGAAAGACCTTTTAGAAACCCTTACAATGTGCACACCCCGCAATGTTTTTCAGAAACCTATCCTACCCTGCCACTGCATGTTTCCTGACCTCCGCATCCTGAGCACCCCGTGGTGCCCTTCTCCATCCTACGTTGCCACTCACTGCCTATCCTGATTCAGGCCCTCCGATTCACACCAGCCCATTATATTTTTCTCACTCCTACTAGGGAATGCCCCCACCCCGTGATGTTTTTCAGAAACCTATCCTACATTGCCACTGCATGATTCCTGACCTCCCCATGTTGACCACCCCATGGTGCTTTTCTCCATCCTACGTTGCCACTCACGGCCTATCCTATTTCAGGCCCTCCTATTCACACCACCCCGTGATGTTTTTCTCACTCCTACTAGTGAATGTCCTGTTAGAAAGCCTTACAATTCACACCACCCGGCGATGTTTTTCAGAAACCTATCCTACATTGCCAATGCATGGGTCCTGACCCTCCATGCTGACCACCCTGTGGTGCTTTTCTCCATCCTACATTGCCAATCACTGCCTATCCTAATTCAGGCCCTCTGATTCACAACACCCCGTGATATTTTTCTCACTCCTCCAAGTGAATGGCCTGTTAGAAACCCTTACAATGCGCACCACCCCGCTTTTTTTTTTTCAGAAACCTATCCTACATTACCACTGCATGTTTCCTGACAACCCAATGTTGAACACCCTGTGATGCTTTTCTCCATTCTTCATTGCCACTCACTGCCTATCCTCATTCAGGCTGTCTTATTCACACCACCCCGTGATGCTTTTTTCACTTCTACTTGGGAATGGCTTGTTAGAAAGCCTTACAATGCGCACCACCCCGCGATGTTTTTCAGAAACCTATAATACATTGCCATTGCATGTTTCCTGACCTCGCCATGCTGACCACCCTGTGGTGCTTTTCTCCATCCTACATTGCCACTCACAGCCTATCCTAAGTCAGGCCCTCCGATTCACACCACCTTCTGATGTTTTTTCTCTCCTTCTCGTGAATGGCTTGTTAGAAAGCCTTACATTGCGCACCACCCCACAATGTTTTTAAGAAACCTATCTTAAATTGCCATTACATGTTTCCTGACCTCCCCATGTTGACGACCCCGTGGTGCTTTTCTCTATTCTTCATTGCCATTCACTGCCTATCCTAATTCAGCCCCTCTGATTCACACCACCCCGTGATGTTTTTTTCACTTCTACTTGGGAATGGCTTGTTAGAAAGCTTTACAATGCGCGCCTCCCCGCGATGTTTTTCAGAAACCTATCCTACATTGCCATTGCATGTTTCCTGACCTCCCCATGCTGACCACCCTGTGGTGCTTTTCTCCATCCTACATTGCCACCCACAGCCTATCCTAATTCAGGCACCCCGATTCACCCCACCTTCTGATGTTTTTTCACTCCTACTTGTGAATGGCTTGTTAGAAAGCCTTACAATGTGCACCATACCGCGATGTTTTTAAGAAACCTATGCAAAATTTCTGTTACATGTTTCCTGACCTCCCCATGTTGACTACCCCGTGGTGCTTTTCTTCATTCTTCATTGCCATTCACTGCCTATTCTAATTCAGCCACCCGATTCACACCACCCCTTGATGTTTTTCTCACTCCTACAAGTGAATGGCCTGTTAGAAACCCTTACAATGTGCACCACCCCACTTTTTTTTTCAGAAACCTATCCTACTTTGCCACTGCATGTTTCATGACCTCCCCATGCTTACCACCCCGTGGTGCTTTTCTCCATCCTACATTGGAACTCACTGCCTATCCTAATTCAGAACATCTGATTCACACCACCCCGTGATGTTTTTCTCACTCCTACTTGTTAATGGCCTGTTAGAAACCCATACAATTCTCACCACCCGCGATTTTTTCAGAAACCTATCCTACATTTCCACTGCCTGAGTCCTGACCTCCCCATGATGACCATCCCGTGGTGCTTTTCTCCATCTTTCATTGCAACTCACTGCCTGTCCTCATTCAGGCCCTCCAATTCACACCACGCCGTGATATTTTTCTCACTCCTACTAGTGAATGGAATGTTAGAAAGCCTGACAATGCGCACCATCCCGTGATGTTTTTCAGAAACCTATCCTAAATTACCATTACATCTTTCCTGACCTCCCCATGTTGACCACCCCTGATGCTTTTCTCCGTTCTTCATTGCCCCTCAATACTTATCCTAATTCAGGCCCTCCGATTCACACCACCCCGTGATGTTTTTCTCACTCCTACTAGTGAATGGCCTGTTACAAACCCTTACAATGCACACCACCCCACTTTTTTTTTCAGATACCTATCCTACATTGACACTGCATGTTTCCTCACCTCCCCATGCTGACCAGCCTGTGGTGCTTTTCTGCATCCTACATTGCCCCTCAATGCTTATCCTAATTCAGGCCCTCCGATTCACACCACCCAGTTATGTTTTTCTCACTCCTACTAGTGAATGGCCTGTTAGAAAGTCTTACAATGCGCAATTTCCGGCGATGTTTTTCAGAAACATATCATACTTTGCCAATCATATTTCTTGACCTCCCCATGCTGACCACCCCGTGGTGCTTTTCTCCATCCTACATTGCACTCATTGCCTATCATAATTCAGAAATTCTGATTCACACGACCCCGTGATATTTTACTCACTCCTACTAGTGAAAGGCCTTTAAGAAACCCTTACATTGCGCCCCACCCTGCGATGTTTTTCAGAAACCTATCCTACATTTCCACTGCATGTTTTCTGACCTCCCCATCTGACCACCCCTTGATCCTTTTCTCCATCCTACATTGTCACTCACTGCCTATCCTGATTCAGGCCCTCCGATTCACACCACCCTGTGATGATTTTCTCACTTTTACTAGGGAATGCCCTGTTAGAAACCATTACAATGCACCCAACCCCACGATGTTTTTCAGAAACCTATCCTACATTGCCACTGCATGTTTCCTGAGCTCCCCATGCTGAACATGCTGTGCTGATTTTCTCTATCCTACATTGCCTCTCAATGCCTATCCTAATTCAGGCCCTCCGATTCACACAACCCCGTGATGTTTTTCTCACTCCTAGTAGTGAATGGCCTGTTAGAAACCCCTTCAATGCGCACCACCCAGCGATGTTTTTCAGAAACCTATCCTACATTGTCACTGTATGTTTCCTGACTTCCCCATGTTGACCACCCCGTGGTGCTTTTCTCCATCCTACATTGCCACTCACTGCCTATCCTAATTCAGGCCCTCCGATTAAGACCACCCCGTGATGTTTTTCTCACTCCTACTAGTGAATGGCCTGTTACATACCCTTACAATGCGTCCAACCCCGTGATGTTTTTCAGAAACTGATCCTGCATTGCCACTGCATGTTTTCTGACCTTCCCATCCTGACCACCCCGTGGTGCTTTTCTCCCTCCTACATTGCCACCCACGGCCTATCCTGACTCAGGCCCTTCGATTCACAACACCCCGTGATGTTTCTTTCACTCCTACTAGGGAAAGGCATGCTACAAACCTTTACCATGCGCACCACCCCGCGATGTTTTTCAGAAACATATCCTACATTGCCACTGCATGATTCCTGACGTCCCCATGCTGACCACCCCATGGTGCTTTTCTCCATCGTACATTGCCACTCACTGCCTATCCTAATTCAGGCCCTCTATTCACACCACCCCGTGATGTTTTTCTCACTCCTCCTAGTGAATGGCCTGTTAGAAAGCGTTACAATGCTCACCACCCAGCGATGTTTTTCAGAAACCTATCCTACATTGCCTATGCATGTTTCCTGACCTCCGCATGCTGACCATCCCTTGGTGCATTTCTCCATCCTACATTGCCACTCACTGTCTATCGTAATTCAGAACATCTGATTCAAACTGCCCCTTGATGTTTTTCTCACTCCTACTAGTGAATGGCCTGTTAGAAAAAACCTTACAATGCGCACCACCCTTGATGTATTTCAGAAAACTATCCTACCCAGCCACTGCATGTTTCCTGACCTCCGCATCCTGAGCACCCCGTGGTGCCCTTCTCCATCCTACGTTGCCACTCACTGCCTATCCTGATTCAGGCCCTCCGATTCACACCAGCCCATTATATTTTTCTCACTCCTACTAGGGAATGCCCCCACCCCGCGATGTTTTTCAGAAACCTATCCTACATTGCCACTGCATGATTCCTGACCTCCCCATGTTGACCACCCCATGGTGCTTTTCTCAATCCTACGTTGCCACTCACGGCCTATCCTATTTCAGGCCCTCCTATTCACACCACCCCGTGATGTTTTTTTCACTTCTACTTGGGAATGGCTTGTTAGAAAGCTTTACAATGCGCACCTCCCTGCGATGTTTTTCAGAAACCTATCCTACATTGCCATTGCATGTTTCCTGACCTCCCCATGCTGACCACCCTGTGGTGCTTTTCTCCATTCTTCATTGCCATTCACTGCCTATCCTAATTCAGCCCCTCTGATTCACACCACCCCGTGATGTTTTTTTCACTTCTACTTGGGAATGGCTTGTTAGAAAGCTTTACAATGCGCACCTCCCCGCGATGTTTTTCAGAAACCTATCCTACATTGCCATTGCATGTTTCCTGACCTCCCCATGCTGACCACCCTGTGGTGCTTTTCTCCATCCTACATAGCCACCCACAGCCTATCCTAATTCAGGCCCCCCGATTCACCCCACCTTCTGATTATTTTTCACTCCTACTTGTGAATGGCTTGTTAGAAAGCCTTACAATGTCCACCACACCGCGATGTTTTTAAGAATCCTATGCAAAATTTCTGTTACATGTTTCCTGACCTCCCCATGTTGACCACCCCGTGGTGCTTTTCTCCATTCTTCATTGCCATTCACTGCCTATTCTAATTCAGCCCCTCCGATTCACACCACCCCTTGATATTTTTCTCACTCCTACAAGTGAATGGCCTGTTAGAAACCCTTACAATGTGCACCACCCTACTTTTTTTTTCAGAAACCTATCCTACTTTGCCACTGCATGTTTCCTCACCTCCCCATGATGACCATCCCGTGGTGCTTTTCTCCATCCTACATTGCCACTAACAGCCTATACTAATTCAGGCCCTCCTATTCACACCACCCCGTGATGTTTTTCTCACTCCTACTAGTGAATGTCCTGTTAGAAAGCCTTACAATGCACACCACCCGGCGATGTTTTTCAGAAACCTATCCTACATTGCCAATGCATGGGTCCTGACCTCCCCATGCTGACCACCCTGTGGTGCTTTTCTCCATCCTACATTGCCAATCACTGCCTATCCTAATTCAGGCCCTCTGATTCACAACACCCCGTGATATTTTTCTCACTCCTCCAAGTGAATGGCTTGTTAGAAACCCTTACAATGCGCACCACACCGCTTTTTTTTTTCAGAAACCTATCCTACATTACCACTGCATGTTTCCTGACAAACCAATGTTGAACACCCTGTGATGCTTTTCTCCATTCTTCATTGCCACTCACTGCCTATCCTCATTCAGGCTGTCTTATTCACACCACCCCGTGATGTTTTTTTCACTTCTACTTGGGAATGGCTTGTTAGAAAGCCTTACAATGAGCACCACCCCGCGATGTTTTTCAAAAACCTATAATACATTGCCATTGCATGTTTCCTGACCTCGCCATGCTGACCACCCTGTGGTGCTTTTCTCCATCCTACATTGCCACTCACAGCCTATCCTAAGTCAGGCCCCCCGATTCACACCACCTTCTGATGTTTTTTCTCTCCTTCTCGTGAATGGCTGGTTACAAAGCCTTACAATGCGCACCACCCCGCGATGTTTTTAAGAAACCTATCCTAAATTGCCATTACATGTTTCCTGACCTCCCCATGTTGACGACCCCGTTGTGCTTTTCTCCATTCTTCATTGCCATTCACTCCCTATCCTAATTCAGCTCCTCTGATTCACACCACCCCGTGATGTTTTTTTCACCTCTACTTGGGAATGGCTTGTTAGAAAGCTTTACACTGCGCACCTCCCCGCAATGTTTTTCAGAAACCTATCCTACATTGCCATTGCATGTTTCCTGACCTCCCCATGCTGACCACCCTGTGGTGCTTTTCTCCATCCTACATAGCCACCCACAGCCTATCCTAATTCAGGCCCCCCGATTCACCCCACCTTCTGATGTTTTTTCACTCCTACTTGTGAATGGCTTGTTAGAAAGCCTTACAATGTCCACCACACCGCGATGTTTTTAAGAATCCTATGCAAAATTTCTGTTACATGTTTCCTGACCTCCCCATGTTGACCACCCCGTGGTGCTTTTCTCCATTCTTCATTGCCATTCACTGCCTATTCTAATTCAGCCCCTCCGATTCACACCACCCCTGGATGTTTTTCTCACTCCTACAAGTGAATGGCCTGTTAGAAACCCTTACAATGTGCACCACCCTACTTTTTTTTTTCAGAAACCTATCCTACTTTGCCACTGCATGTTTCCTCACCTCCCCATGCTGACCACACCATGGTGCTTTTCTCCATCCTACATTGCCACTAACAGCCTATACTAATTCAGGCCCTTCTATTCACACCACCCGGTGATGTTTTTTTCACTCCTACTTGTGAATGGCTTGTTAGAAATCCTTACAATGGGCACCACCCCGCGATGTTTTTCAGAAACCTATCCTAAATTGCCACTGCATGTTTCCTGACCTCCCCATGCAGACCACCCAGTGGTGCTTTTCTCCATCCTGCATTGCCACTCACTGCCTATCCTGATTCAGGCCCTCCGATTCACACCACCCTCTGATGTTTTTCTCACTTCTACTCGTGAATGGCCGGTTAGAAACCCTTACAATGCGCACCACCCGGCGATGTTTTTCAGAAACCTATTCTACATTGCCAATGCATGTTTCCTGACCTCCCCATGCTGACTACCACGTGGTGCTTTTCTCCATCCTACATTGCCACTCAGTGCCTATCCTGATTCAGGCCCTCCAATTCACACCACCCCGTTATATTTTTCTCACTCCTTCTACTGAATGGCCTGTTAGAAACTCTTACAATGCCCACAACACTTTGATGTTTTTCAGAAACCTATACTACATTGCCACTGCATTTTGTCTTGCCTCCCCATGATGACCATTCCGTGGTGCGTTTCTCCATCCTACATTGCCACTCACAGCCTATCCTCATTCAGGCCCTTCGATTCACACCACCCCGTGATGTTTTTTCACTCTTATTCGTGAATGGCTTTTTAGAAATCCTTACAATGGGCACCACCCCGCGATGTTTTTCAGAAACCTATCCTACATTGCCACTGCATGTTTCCTGACCTCCCCATATTGACCACCCCGTGGTGCTTTTCTCCATTCTTCATTGCCACTCATTGCCTATCCTAATTCAGGCCATCCGATTCACACCACCCCGTGATGTTTTTCTCAATCCTACTAGTGAAAGACCTTTTAGAAACCCTTACAATGTGCACCACCCCGCAATGTTTTTCAGAAACCTATCCTACGCTGCCACTGCATGTTTCCTGACCTCCGCATCCTGAGCACCCCGTGGTGCCCTTCTCCATCCTACGTTGCCACTCACTGCCTATCCTGATTCAGGCCCTCCGATTCACACCAGCCCATTATATTTTTCTCACTCCTACTAGGGAATGCCCCCACCCCGCGATGTTTTTCAGAAACCGATCCTACATTGCCACTGCATGATTCCTGACCTCCCCATGTTGACCACCCCATGGTGCTTTTCTCCATCCTACGTTGCCACTCACGGCCTATCCTATTTCAGGCCCTCCTATTCACACCACCACGTGATGTTTTTCTCACTCCTACTAGTGAATGTCCTGTTAGAAAGCCTTACAATTCACCTCACCCGGCGATGTTTTTCAAAAACCTATCCTACATTGCCAATGCATGGGTCCTGACCTCCCCATGCTGACCACCCTGTGGTGCTTTTCTCCATCCTACATTGCCAATCACTGCCTATCCTAATTCAGGCCCTCTGATTCACAACACCCCGTGATATTTTTCTCACTCCTCCAAGTGAATGGCCTGTTAGAAACCCTTACAATGCGCACCACCCCGCATTTTTTTTTTCAGAAACCTATCCTACATTACCACTGCATGTTTCCTGACAACCCAATGTTGAACACCCTGTGATGCTTTTCTCCATTCTTCATTGCCACTCACTGCCTATCCTCATTCAGGCTGTCTTATTCACACCACCCCGTGATGTTTTTTTCACTTCTACTTGGGAATGGCTTGTTAGAAAGCCTTACAATGCGCACCACCCCGCGATGTTTTTCAGGAACCTATAATACATTGCCATTGCATGTTTCCTGACCTCGCCATGCTGACCACCCTGTGGTGCTTTTCTCCATCCTACATTGCCACTCACAGCCTATCCTAAGTCAGGCCCTCCGATTCACACCACCTTCTGATGTTTTTTCTCTCCTTCTCGTGAATGGCTTGTTAGAAAGCCTTACAATGCGCACCACCCCGCGATGTTTTTAAGAAACCTATCCTAAATTGCCATTACATGTTTCCTGACCTCCCCATGTTGACGACCCCGTGGTGCTTTTCTCCATTCTTCATTGCCATTCACTGCCTATCCTAATTCAGCCCCTCTGATTCACACCACCCCGTGATGTTTTTTTCACTTCTACTTGGGAATGGCTTGTTAGAAAGCTTTACACTGCGCACCTCCCCGCGATGTTTTTCAGAAACCTATCCTACATTGCCATTGCATGTTTCCTGACCTCCCCATGCTGACCACCCTGTGGTGCTTTTCTCCATCCTACATAGCCACCCACAGCCTATCCTAATTCAGGCCCCCCGATTCACCCCACCTTCTGATGTTTTTTCACTCCTACTTGTGATTGGCTTGTTAGAAAGCCTTACAATATCCACCACACTGCGATGTTTTTAAGAATCCTATGCAAAATTTCTGTTACATGTTTCCTGACCTCCCCATGTTGACCACCCCGTGGTGCTTTTCTCCATTCTTCATTGCCATTCACTGCCTATTCTAATTCAGCCCCTCCGATTCACACCACCCCTTGATGTTTTTCTCACTCCTACAAGTGAATGGCCTGTTAGAAACCCTTACAATGTGCACCACCCTAATTTTTTTTTCAGAAACCTATCCTACTTTGCCACTGCATGTTTCCTCACCTCCCCATGCTGACCACACCATGGTGCTTTTCTCCATCCTACATTGCCACTAACAACCTATACTAATTCAGGCCCTTCTATTCACACCACCCGGTGATGTTTTTTTCACTCCTACTTGTGAATGGCTTGTTAGAAATCCATACAATGTGCACCACCCCGCGATGTTTTTCAGAAACCTATCCTACATTGCCACTGCATGTTTCCTGACCTCCCCATATTGACCACCCCGTGGTGCTTTTCTCCATTCTTCATTGCCACTCATTGCCTATCCTAATTCAGGCCATCCGATTCACACCACCCCGTGATGTTTTTCTCAATCCTACTAGTGAAAGACCTTTTAGAAACCCTTACAATGTGCACCACCCCGCAATGTTTATCAGAAACCTATCCTACCCTGCCACTGCATGTTTCCTGACCTCCGCATCCTGAGCACCCCGTGGTGCCCTTCTCCATCCTACGTTGCCACTCACTGCCTATCCTGATTCAGGCCCTCCGATTCACACCAGCCCATTATATTTTTCTCACTCCTACTAGGGAATGCCCCCACCCCGCGATGTTTTTCAGAAACCTATCCTACATTGGCATTACATGTTTCCTGACCTCCCCATGTTGACCACCCCGTGGTGCTTTTCTCCATTCTTCATTGCCATTCCCTGCCTATCCTAATTCAGCCCCTCCGATTCACACCAACCCGTGATGTTTTTCTCACTCCCACTAGTGAATGGCCTGTTAGAAACCCTTACAATGCGCACCACCCCACTATTTTTTTCAGAAACCTATCCTACATTGCCACTGCATGTTTTCTCACCTCCCCATGCTGACCACCCTGTTGTGCTTTTCTCCATCCTACATTGCCACTCAATGCTTATCCTAATTCAGGCCCTCCGATTCACACCACCCAGTTATGTTTTTCTCACTCCTACAAGAGAATGGCCTGTTAAAATCCCTTACAATGCACACCACCAGGCGATGGTTTTCAGAAACCTATCCTACTTTGCCAATGCATGTTTCCTGACCTCCCCATGCTCACCACACCATGGTGCTTTTCTCCATCCTACATTGCCACTCACAGCCTATAATAATTCAGGCCCTTTGGTTCACACTACCCGGTGATGTTTTTTTCACTCCTACTTGTGAATGGCTTGTTAGAAATTCTTACAATGGGCACCGCCCCGCGATGTTTTTCAGAAACCAATTCTAAATTGCCACTGCATGTTTCCTGACCTCCCCATGTTGACCACCCCGTGGTGCTTTTCTCCATTCTTCATTGCCACTCCCTGCCTATGCTTATTCAGTCCCTCCGATTCATACCACCACGTGATGTTTTTCTCACTCCTACTAGTGAATGACCTGCTACAAATCCTTACAATTCGCACCACCCCGCGATGTTTTTCAGAAACCTATCCTACATTGCCACTGCATGTTTCCTGACCTCCGCATATTGACCACCCCGTGCTGCTTTTCTCCATTCTTCATTGCCACTCACTGCCTATCCTAATACAGGCCCTCCGATTCACACCACCCCGTGATGTTTTTCTCAATCCTACCAGTGAAAGACGTTTTAGAAACCCTTACAAAGAGCACCACCCTGCAATGTTTTTCAGAAACCTATCCTACATTGCCACTGCATGTTTCCTGACCTCCCCATCCTCAGCACCCCGTGGTGCCCTTCTCCATCCTGCATTGCCAATCACTGCCTATCCTGATTCAGGCCCTCCGATTCACACCAGCCCATTATATTTTTCTCACTCCTACTAGGGAATGCACTGTTAGAAACCCTTACAATGCGCCCCACCCCGCTATGTTTTTCAGAAACCTATCCTACATTGCCACTTCATGTTTCCTTACCTCCGATGCTGACCACACCGTGGTGCTTTTCTCCATTTTACATTGCAACTCACAGCCTATCCTAATTCAGGCCCTCCGTTTCGCACCACCACGTGATGCTTTTCTGAGTCCTACTAGTGAATGGCCTTTTAGAAAGCTTTACAATGCGCACCACTCCGCTTTTTTTTTTTTCAGAATCCTATCCTACATTGCCACTGCATGTTTCTTGAGCTCCCCATGCTCACCATGCTGTGCTGCTTTTCTCTATCCTACATTGCCACTCAATGCCTATCCTAATTGAGGCCCACCGATTCACACCACCCCGTGATGTTTTTCTCATTCCTACTAGTGAATGGCCTGTTAGAAACCCTTACAATGCGCACCACCCGGCGATGTTTTTCAGAAATCTCTCCTACATTGCCAATGCATGTTTCCTGACCTCCCCATGCTGACCACCCCGTGGTGCTTTTCTCCATCCTACATTGCCACTCAGTGCCTATCCTGATTCACGCCCACCAATTCACACAACCCAGTTATATTTTTCTCACTCCTTCTAGTGTATGGCCTGTTAGAAACTCTTACAATGCGCACCACCCTTTGATGTTTTTCAGAAACCTATCCTACATTGCCACTGCATTTTGTCTTGCCTCCCCATGATGACCATCCCGTGGTGCTTTTCTCCATCCTACATTGCCACTCACAGCCTATCCTAATTCAGGCCCTTCGATTCACACCACCCCGTGATGTTTTTTCACTCCTATTTCTGAATGGCTTGTTAGAAATCCTTACAATGGGCACCACCCCGCGATGTTTTTCAGAATGCTATCCGACATTGCCACTGCATGTTTCCTGACCTCCCCATATTGACCACCCCGTGGTGCTTTTCTCCATTCTTCATTGCCACTCACTGCCTATCCTAATACAGGCCCTCCGATTCACATCACCCCGTGATGTTTTTCTCAATCCTACTAGTGAAAGGCCTTTTAGAAACCCTTACAATGAGCACCACCCCGCAATGTTTTTCAGAAACCTATCCTACATTGCCACTGCATGTTTCCTGACCTACACATCCTGAGCCCCCCGTTGTGCCCTTCTCCATCCTAAGTTGCCACTCACTGCCTATCCTGATTCAGGCCCTCCTATTCACACCAGCCCATTATATTTTTCTCACTCCTACTAGGGAATGCCCCCACCCCGCGATGTTTTTCATAAACCTATCCTACATTGCCACAGCATGATTCCTGACCTCCCCATGTTGACCACACCATGGTGCTTTTCTCCATCCTACGTTGCCACTCACTGCCTATCCTAATTCAGGCCCTCCTATTCACACCACCCGGTGATGTTTTTCTAACTCCTAATAGAAATGTCCTGTTAGAAAGCCTTACATGCACACCACCCGGCGATGTTTTTCAGAATCCTATCCTACATTGCCAATGCATGGGTCCTGACCTCCCCATGCTGACCACCCTGTGGTGCATTTCTCCATCCTACATTGCCACTCACTGCCTATCCTAATTCAGGCCCTCCGATTCACAACACACCGTGATGTTTTTCTCACTCCTACAAGTGAATGGTCTGTTAGAAACCCTTACAATGCGCACCACCTCTCTTTTTTTTTTTTTCAGAAACCTATCCTATATTGCCATTGCATGTTTCCTGACCTCCCCATGCTGACCAACCTGTGGTGCTTTTCTCCATTCTTCATTTCCACGCACTGCCTATCCTAATTCAGGCCGTCTGATTCACCCCACCCCGTGATGTTTTTTTAACTTCTACTTGGGAATGGCTTGTTAGAAAGCCTTACAATGCGCACCACCCCGCGATGTTTTTCAGAAACCTATCCTACATTGGCATTACATGTTTCCTGACCTCCCCATGTTGACCACCCCGTGGTGCTTTTCTCCATTCTTCATTGCCATTCACTGCCTATCCTAATTCAGCCCCTCCAATTCACACCACCCCGTGATGTTTTTCTCACTCCCACTAGTGAATGGCCTGTTAGAAACCCTTACAATGCGCACCACCCCACTATTTTTTTCAGAAACCTATCCTACATTGCCACTGCATGTTTTCTCACCTCCCCATGCTGACCACCCTGTTGTGCTTTTCTCCATCCTACATTGCCACTCAATGCTTATCCTAATTCAGGCCCTCCGATTCACACCACCCAGTGATGTTTTTCTCACTCCTACAAGAGAATGGCCTGTTAAAATCCCTTACAATGCACACCACCAGGCGATGGTTTTCAGAAACCTATCCTACTTTGCCAATGCATGTTTCCTGACCTCCCCATGCTCACCACACCATGGTGCTTTTCTCCATCCTACATTGCCACTCACAGCCTATAATAATTCAGGCCCTTTGGTTCACTCTACCCGGTGATGTTTTTTTCACTCCTACTTGTGAATGGCTTGTTAGAAATTCTTACAATGGGCACCGCCCCGCGATGTTTTTCAGAAACCTATTCTAAATTGCCACTGCATGTTTCCTGACCTCCCCATGTTGACCACCCCGTGGTGCTTTTCTCCATTCTTCATTGCCACTCCCTGCCTATGCTAATTCAGTCCCTCCGATTCATACCACCACGTGATGTTTTTCTCACTCCTACTAGTGAATGACCTGCTACAAATCCTTACAATTCGCACCACCCCGCGATGTTTTTCAGAAACCTATCCTACATTGCCATTGCATGTTTCCTGTCCTCCCCATGCTCAAGAACCCGTGGTGCTTTTCTCGTTCCTACATTGCCACTCACTGTCTATCTTGATTCAGGCCCTCCGATTCACACCACACCATGATGTATTTCTCACCCCTACTAGTGAATGGCCTGTTAGAAACCCTTCCAATGTTCACTACCCCTGGATGTTTTTCAGAAACCTATCCTACATTGACACTGCATGTTTCCTGACCTCCCCATGTTGACCACCCTGTGGTGCTTTTCTCCATTCTTCATTGCGACTCACTGCCTATCCTAATTCAGGCTGTCTTATTCACACCACCCCGTGATGTTTTTTTCACTTCTACTTGGGAATGGCTTGTTAGAAAGCCTTACAATGCGCACTACCCACGATGTTTTTCAAAAACCTATCCTACATTGCCATTGCATGTTTCCTGACCTCCCCATGCTGACTACCACGTGGTGCTTTTCTCCATTCTTCATTGCCACTCGCTGCCTATCCTAATTGAGGCCTTCGAATTCATACCACCACGTGATGTTTTTCTCACTCTTACTAGTGAATGACCTGCTACAAATCCTTACAATGCGCACCACCCCGCGATGTTTTTCAGAAACCTATTCTTCATTGCCAATGCATGTTTCCTGTCCTCCCCATGCTCGAGAACCCGTGGTGCTTTTCTCCATCCTACATTGCCACTCACTGTCTATCTTGATTCAGGCCCTCCGATTCACACCACACCATGATTATTTCTCACTCCTACTAGTGAATAGCCTGTTAGAAACCCTTACAATGCGCACTACCCCGGGATGTTTTTCAGAAACCTATCCTACATTGCCACTGCATGTTTCCTGACCTCCCCATCCTGACCACCCCGTGGTGCTTTTCTCCATCCTACATTGCAACTCACGGCCAATCCTGATTCAGGCCCTCCGATTCACACAACCCTGTGATGTTTTTCTCCCTCCTACTAGTGAAAGGCCTTTTAGAAATTCTTACAATGAGCACCACCATGCGATGTTTTTCGGAATCCTATGCTACATTGCCACTGCATGTTTCCTGACCTCCCCATGCTGACCACCCCGTGGTGCTTTTCTCCATCCGATATTGCCATTCACTGTCTATCCTGATTCAGGCCCTCCAATTCACACCACCCCGTTATATTTTTCTCACTCCTTCTAGTGAATGGCCTGTTAGAAACCCTTAGAATGCGCACCACCCCGCGATGTTTTTCAGAAACCTATCCTACATTGCCACTGCATGTTTCCTAACCTCCCCATGATGACCATCCCGTGGTGCTTTTCTCCATCCTACATTGCCACTCACAGCCTATCCTAATTCAGGCCCTTCGAATCACACCACCCCGTGATGTTTTTTTCACTCCTATTTGTGAATGGCTTGTTAGAAATCCTTACAATGGGCACCACCCCGCGATGTTTTTCAGAAACCTATCCTACATTGCCACTGCATGTTTCCTGACCTCCGCATATTGACCACCCCGTGCTGCTTTTCTCCATTCTTCATTGCCACTCACTGCCTATCCTAATACAGGCCCTCCGATTCACACCACCCCGTGATGTTTTTCTCAATCCTACCAGTGAAAGACGTTTTAGAAACCCTTACAAAGAGCACCACCCTGCAATGTTTTTCAGAAACCTATTCTACATTGCCACTGCATGTTTCCTGACCTCCCCATCCTCAGCACCCCGTGGTGCCCTTCTCCATCCTGCATTGCCAATCACTGCCTATCCTGATTCAGGCCCTCCGATTCACACCAGCCCATTATATTTTTCTCACTCCTACTAGGGAATGCACTGTTAGAAACCCTTACAATGCGCCCCACCCCGCTATGTTTTTCAGAAACCTATCCTACATTGCCACTTCATGTTTCCTTACCTCCGATGCTGACCACACCGTGGTGCTTTTCTCCATTTTACATTGCAACTCACAGCCTATCCTAATTCAGGCCCTCCGTTTCGCACCACCACGTGATGCTTTTCTGAGTCCTACTAGTGAATGGCCTTTTAGAAAGCTTTACAATGCGCACCACTCCGCTTTTTTTTTTTTCAGAATCCTATCCTACATTGCCACTGCATGTTTCTTGAGCTCCCCATGCTCACCATGCTGTGCTGCTTTTCTCTATCCTACATTGCCACTCAATGCCTATCCTAATTGAGGCCCACCGATTCACACCACCCCGTGATGTTTTTCTCATTCCTACTAGTGAATGGCCTGTTAGAAACCCTTACAATGCGCACCACCCGGCGATGTTTTTCAGAAATCTCTCCTACATTGCCAATGCATGTTTCCTGACCTCCCCATGCTGACCACCCCGTGGTGCTTTTCTCCATCCTACATTGCCACTCAGTGCCTATCCTGATTCACGCCCACCAATTCACACAACCCAGTTATATTTTTCTCACTCCTTCTAGTGTATGGCCTGTTAGAAACTCTTACAATGCGCACCACCCTTTGATGTTTTTCAGAAACCTATCCTACATTGCCACTGCATTTTGTCTTGCCTCCCCATGATGACCATCCCGTGGTGCTTTTCTCCATCCTACATTGCCACTCACAGCCTATCCTAATTCAGGCCCTTCGATTCACACCACCCCGTGATGTTTTTTCACTCCTATTTCTGAATGGCTTGTTAGAAATCCTTACAATGGGCACCACCCCGCGATGTTTTTCAGAATGCTATCCGACATTGCCACTGCATGTTTCCTGACCTCCCCATATTGACCACCCCGTGGTGCTTTTCTCCATTCTTCATTGCCACTCACTGCCTATCCTAATACAGGCCCTCCGATTCACATCACCCCGTGATGTTTTTCTCAATCCTACTAGTGAAAGGCCTTTTAGAAACCCTTACAATGAGCACCACCCCGCAATGTTTTTCAGAAACCTATCCTACATTGCCACTGCATGTTTCCTGACCTACACATCCTGAGCCCCCCGTTGTGCCCTTCTCCATCCTAAGTTGCCACTCACTGCCTATCCTGATTCAGGCCCTCCTATTCACACCAGCCCATTATATTTTTCTCACTCCTACTAGGGAATGCCCCCACCCCGCGATGTTTTTCATAAACCTATCCTACATTGCCACAGCATGATTCCTGACCTCCCCATGTTGACCACACCATGGTGCTTTTCTCCATCCTACGTTGCCACTCACTGCCTATCCTAATTCAGGCCCTCCTATTCACACCACCCGGTGATGTTTTTCTAACTCCTAATAGAAATGTCCTGTTAGAAAGCCTTACATGCACACCACCCGGCGATGTTTTTCAGAATCCTATCCTACATTGCCAATGCATGGGTCCTGACCTCCCCATGCTGACCACCCTGTGGTGCATTTCTCCATCCTACATTGCCACTCACTGCCTATCCTAATTCAGGCCCTCCGATTCACAACACACCGTGATGTTTTTCTCACTCCTACAAGTGAATGGTCTGTTAGAAACCCTTACAATGCGCACCACCTCTCTTTTTTTTTTTTCAGAAACCTATCCTATATTGCCATTGCATGTTTCCTGACCTCCCCATGCTGACCAACCTGTGGTGCTTTTCTCCATTCTTCATTTCCACGCACTGCCTATCCTAATTCAGGCCGTCTGATTCACCCCACCCCGTGATGTTTTTTTAACTTCTACTTGGGAATGGCTTGTTAGAAAGCCTTACAATGCGCACCACCCCGCGATGTTTTTCAGAAACCTATCCTACATTGGCATTACATGTTTCCTGACCTCCCCATGTTGACCACCCCGTGGTGCTTTTCTCCATTCTTCATTGCCATTCACTGCCTATCCTAATTCAGCCCCTCCAATTCACACCACCCCGTGATGTTTTTCTCACTCCCACTAGTGAATGGCCTGTTAGAAACCCTTACAATGCGCACCACCCCACTATTTTTTTCAGAAACCTATCCTACATTGCCACTGCATGTTTTCTCACCTCCCCATGCTGACCACCCTGTTGTGCTTTTCTCCATCCTACATTGCCACTCAATGCTTATCCTAATTCAGGCCCTCCGATTCACACCACCCAGTGATGTTTTTCTCACTCCTACAAGAGAATGGCCTGTTAAAATCCCTTACAATGCACACCACCAGGCGATGGTTTTCAGAAACCTATCCTACTTTGCCAATGCATGTTTCCTGACCTCCCCATGCTCACCACACCATGGTGCTTTTCTCCATCCTACATTGCCACTCACAGCCTATAATAATTCAGGCCCTTTGGTTCACTCTACCCGGTGATGTTTTTTTCACTCCTACTTGTGAATGGCTTGTTAGAAATTCTTACAATGGGCACCGCCCCGCGATGTTTTTCAGAAACCTATTCTAAATTGCCACTGCATGTTTCCTGACCTCCCCATGTTGACCACCCCGTGGTGCTTTTCTCCATTCTTCATTGCCACTCCCTGCCTATGCTAATTCAGTCCCTCCGATTCATACCACCACGTGATGTTTTTCTCACTCCTACTAGTGAATGACCTGCTACAAATCCTTACAATTCGCACCACCCCGCGATGTTTTTCAGAAACCTATCCTACATTGCCATTGCATGTTTCCTGTCCTCCCCATGCTCAAGAACCCGTGGTGCTTTTCTCGTTCCTACATTGCCACTCACTGTCTATCTTGATTCAGGCCCTCCGATTCACACCACACCATGATGTATTTCTCACCCCTACTAGTGAATGGCCTGTTAGAAACCCTTCCAATGTTCACTACCCCTGGATGTTTTTCAGAAACCTATCCTACATTGACACTGCATGTTTCCTGACCTCCCCATGTTGACCACCCTGTGGTGCTTTTCTCCATTCTTCATTGCGACTCACTGCCTATCCTAATTCAGGCTGTCTTATTCACACCACCCCGTGATGTTTTTTTCACTTCTACTTGGGAATGGCTTGTTAGAAAGCCTTACAATGCGCACTACCCACGATGTTTTTCAAAAACCTATCCTACATTGCCATTGCATGTTTCCTGACCTCCCCATGCTGACTACCACGTGGTGCTTTTCTCCATTCTTCATTGCCACTCGCTGCCTATCCTAATTGAGGCCTTCGAATTCATACCACCACGTGATGTTTTTCTCACTCTTACTAGTGAATGACCTGCTACAAATCCTTACAATGCGCACCACCCCGCGATGTTTTTCAGAAACCTATTCTTCATTGCCAATGCATGTTTCCTGTCCTCCCCATGCTCGAGAACCCGTGGTGCTTTTCTCCATCCTACATTGCCACTCACTGTCTATCTTGATTCAGGCCCTCCGATTCACACCACACCATGATTATTTCTCACTCCTACTAGTGAATAGCCTGTTAGAAACCCTTACAATGCGCACTACCCCGGGATGTTTTTCAGAAACCTATCCTACATTGCCACTGCATGTTTCCTGACCTCCCCATCCTGACCACCCCGTGGTGCTTTTCTCCATCCTACATTGCAACTCACGGCCAATCCTGATTCAGGCCCTCCGATTCACACAACCCTGTGATGTTTTTCTCCCTCCTACTAGTGAAAGGCCTTTTAGAAATTCTTACAATGAGCACCACCATGCGATGTTTTTCGGAATCCTATGCTACATTGCCACTGCATGTTTCCTGACCTCCCCATGCTGACCACCCCGTGGTGCTTTTCTCCATCCGATATTGCCATTCACTGTCTATCCTGATTCAGGCCCTCCAATTCACACCACCCCGTTATATTTTTCTCACTCCTTCTAGTGAATGGCCTGTTAGAAACCCTTAGAATGCGCACCACCCCGCGATGTTTTTCAGAAACCTATCCTACATTGCCACTGCATGTTTCCTAACCTCCCCATGATGACCATCCCGTGGTGCTTTTCTCCATCCTACATTGCCACTCACAGCCTATCCTAATTCAGGCCCTTCGAATCACACCACCCCGTGATGTTTTTTTCACTCCTATTTGTGAATGGCTTGTTAGAAATCCTTACAATGGGCACCACCCCGCGATGTTTTTCAGAAACCTATCCTACATTGCCACTGCATGTTTCCTGACCTCCGCATATTGACCACCCCGTGCTGCTTTTCTCCATTCTTCATTGCCACTCACTGCCTATCCTAATACAGGCCCTCCGATTCACACCACCCCGTGATGTTTTTCTCAATCCTACCAGTGAAAGACGTTTTAGAAACCCTTACAAAGAGCACCACCCTGCAATGTTTTTCAGAAACCTATCCTACATTGCCACTGCATGTTTCCTGACCTCCCCATCCTCAGCACCCCGTGGTGCCCTTCTCCATCCTGCATTGCCAATCACTGCCTATCCTGATTCAGGCCCTCCGATTCACACCAGCCCATTATATTTTTCTCACTCCTACTAGGGAATGCACTGTTAGAAACCCTTACAATGCGCCCCACCCCGCTATGTTTTTCAGAAACCTATCCTACATTGCCACTTCATGTTTCCTTACCTCCGATGCTGACCACACCGTGGTGCTTTTCTCCATTTTACATTGCAACTCACAGCCTATCCTAATTCAGGCCCTTCGAATCACACCACCCCGTGATGTTTTTTTCACTCCTATTTGTGAATGGCTTGTTAGAAATCCTTACAATGGGCACCACCCCGCGATGATTTTCAGAAACCTATCCTACATTGCCACTGCATGTTTTCTCACCTCCCCATGCTGACCACCCTGTTGTGCTTTTCTCCATCCTACATTGCCACTCAATGCTTATCCTAATTCAGGCCCTCCGATTCACACCACCCAGTGATGTTTTTCTCACTCCTACAAGAGAATGGCCTGTTAAAATCCCTTACAATGCACACCACCAGGCGATGGTTTTCAGAAACCTATCCTACTTTGCCAATGCATGTTTCCTGACCTCCCCATGCTCACCACACCATGGTGCTTTTCTCCATCCTACATTGCCACTCACAGCCTATAATAATTCAGGCCCTTTGGTTCACACCACCCGGTGATGTTTTTTTCACTCCTACTTGTGAATGGCTTGTTAGAAATTCCTACAATGGGCACCGCCCCGCGATGTTTTTCAGAAACCTATTCTAAATTGCCACTGCATGTTTCCTGACCTCCCCATGTTGACCACCCCGTGGTGCTTTTCTCCATTCTTCATTGCCACTCCCTGCCTATGCTAATTCAGTCCCTCCGATTCATACCACCACGTGATGTTTTTCTCACTCCTACTAGTGAATGACCTGCTACAAATCCTTACAATTCGCACCACCCCGCGATGTTTTTCAGAAACCTATCCTACATTGCCATTGCATGTTTCCTGTCCTCCCCATGCTCAAGAACCCGTGGTGCTTTTCTCGTTCCTACATTGCCACTCACTGTCTATCTTGATTCAGGCCCTCCGATTCACACCACACCATGATGTATTTCTCACTCCTACTAGTGAATGGCCTGTTAGAAACCCTTCCAATGTTCACTACCCCTGGATGTTTTTCAGAAACCTATCCTACATTGACACTGCATGTTTCCTGACCTCCCCATGTTGACCACCCTGTGGTGCTTTTCTCCATTCTTCATTGCCACTCACTGCCTATCCTAATTCAGGCTGTCTTAATCACACCACCCCGTGATGTTTTTTTCACTTCTACTTGGGAATGGCTTGTTAGAAAGCCTTACAATGCGCACTCCCCACGATGTTTTTCAAAAACCTATCCTACATTGCCATTGCATGTTTCCTGACCTCCCCATGCTGACCACCCTGTGGTGCTTTTCTCCATACTACATTGCCACTCACAGCCTATCCTAAGTCAGGCCCTCCGATTCACACCACCTTCTGATGTTTTTTCTCTCCTTCTCGTGAATGGCTTGTTAGAAAGCCTTACAATGCGCACCACCCCGCGATGTTTTTCAGAAACCTATCCTACATTGCCATTGCATGTTTCCTGACCTCCCCATGCTGACCACCCTGTGGTGCTTTTCTCCATCCTACATTGCCACCCACACACTATCCTAATTCAGGCACCCCGATTCACCCCACCTTCTGATGTTTTTTCACTCGTACCTGTGAATGGCTTGTTAGAAAGCCTTACAATGTGCACCATACCGCGATGTTTTTAAGAAACCTATGCAAAATTTCTGTTACATGTTTCCTGACCTCCCCATGTTGACTACCCCGTGGTGCTTTTCTTCATTTTTCATTGCCATTCACTGCCTATTCTAATTCAGCCCCTCCGATTCACACCACCCCTGGATGTTTTTCTCACTCCTACAAGTGAATGGCCTGTTAGAAACCCTTACAATGTGCACCACCCCACTTTTTTTTCAGAAACCTATCCTACTTTGCCACTGCATGTTTCCTCACCTTCCCATGCTGACCACACCATGGTGCTTTTCTCCATCCTACATTGCCACTAACAGCCTATACTAATTCAGGCCCTTCTATTCACACCACCCGGTGATGTTTTTTTCACTCCTACTTGTGAATGGCTTGTTAGAAATCCTTACAATGGGCACCACCCCGCGATGTTTTTCAGAAACCTATCCTAAATTGCCACTGCATGTTTCCTGACCTCCACATGCAGACCACACAGTGGTGCTTTTCTCCATCCTGCATTGCCACTCACTGTCTATCCTGATTCAGGCCCTCCGATTCACACCACCCTCTGATGTTTTTCTCACTTCTACTCGTGAATGGCCGGTTAGAAACCCTTACAATGCGCACCACCCGGCGATGTTTTTCAGAAACCTATTCTACATTGCCAATGCATGTTTCCTGAACTCCCCATGCTGACTACCACGTGGTGCTTTTCTCCATTCTTCATTGCCACTCGCTGCCTATCCTAATTGAGGCCTTCTAATTCATACCACCACGTGATGTTTTTCTCACTCTTACTAGTGAATGACCTGCTACAAATCCTTACAATGCGCACCACCCCGCGATGTTTTTCAGAAACCTATTCTTCATTGCCAATGCATGTTTCCTGTCCTCCACATGCTCAAGAACCCGTGGTGCTTTTCTCCATCCTACATTGCCACTCACTGTCTATCTTGATTCAGGCCCTCCGATTCACACCACACCATGATTATTTCTCACTCCTACTAGTGAATGGCCTGTTAGAAACCCTTACAATGCGCACTACCCCGGGATGTTTTTCAGAAACCTATCCTACATTGCCACTGCATGTTTCCTGACCTCCCCATCCTGACCACCCCGTGGTGCTTTTCTCCATCCTACATTGCAACTCACGGCCTATCCTGATTCAGGCCCTCCGATTCACACAACCCTGTGATGTTTTTCTCCCTCCTACTAGTGAAAGGCCTTTTAGAAATTCTTACAATGAGCACCACCATGCGATGTTTTTCGGAATCCTATGCTACATTGCCACTGCATGTTTCCTGACCTCCCCATGCTGACCACCCCGTGGTGCTTTTCTCCATCCGATATTGCCACTCACTGTCTATCCTGATTCAGGCTCTCCAATTCACACCACCCCGTTATATTTTTCTCACTCCTTCTAGTGAATGGCCTGTTAGAAACCCTTAGAATGCGCACCACCCCGCGATGTTTTTCAGAAACCTATCCTACATTGCCACTGCATGTTTCCTTGCCTCCCCATGATGACCATCCCGTGGTGCTTTTCTCCATCCTACATTGCCACTCACAGCCTATCCTAATTCAGGCCCTTCCAATCACACCACCCCGTGATGTTTTTTTCACTCCTATTTGTGAATGGCTTGTTAGAAATCCTTACAATGGGCACCACCCCGCGATGTTTTTCAGAAACCTATCCTACATTGCAACTGCATGTTTCCTGACCTCCGCATATTGACCACCCCGTGGTGCTTTTCTCCATTCTTCATTGCCACTCACTGCCTATCCTAATTCAGGCCCTCCGATTCACACCACCCCGTGATGTTTTTCTCAATCCTACCAGTGAAAGACGTTTTAGAAACCCTTACAAAGAGCACCACCCCGCAATGTTTTTCAGAAACCTATCCTACATTGCCACTGCATGTTTCCTGACCTCCCCATCCTCAGCACCCCGTGGTGCCCTTCTCCATCCTGCATTGCCAATCACTGCCTATCCTGATTCAGGCCCTCCGATTCACACCAGCCCATTATATTTTTCTCACTCCTACTAGGGAATGCACTGTTAGAAACCCTTACAATGCGCCCCACCCCGCTATGTTTTTCAGAAACCTATCCTACATTGCCACTTCATGTTTCCTTACCTCCGATGCTGACCACACCGTGGTGCTTTTCTCCATTTTACATTGCAACTCACAGCCTATCCTAATACAGGCCCTCCGTTTCGCACCACCACGTGATGTTTTTCTGAGTCCTACTAGTGAATGGCCTTTTAGAAAGCCTTACAATGCGCACCACTCCACTTTTTTTTTCAGAATCTTATCCTACATTGCCACTGCATGTTTCTTGAGCTCCCCATGCTCACCATGCTGTGCTGCTTTTCTCTATCCTACATTGCCACTCAATGCCTATTCTAATTCAGGCCCACCGATTCACACCACCCCGTGATGTTTTTCTCATTCCTACTAGTGAATGGCCTGTTAGAAACCCTTACAATGCGCACCACACGGCGATGTTTTTCAGAAATCTCTCCTACATTGCCAATGCATGTTTCCTGACCTCCCCATGCTGACCACCCTGTGGTGGTTTTCTCCATCCTACATTGCCACTCAGTGCCTATCCTGATTCAGGCCCACCAATTCACACAAACCAGTTATATTTTTCTCACTCCTTCTAGTGTATGGCCTGTTAGAAACTCTTACAATGCGCACCACCCTTTGATGTTTTTCAGAAACCTATCCTACATTGCCACTGCATTTTGTCTTGCCTCCCCATGATGATCATCCTGTGGTGCTTTTCTCCATCCTACATTGCCACTCACAGCCTATCCTAAGTCAGACCCCCCGATTCACACCACCTTTTGATGTTTTTTCTCTCCTTCTCGTGAATGGCTTGTTAGAAAGCCTTACAATGCGCACCACCCCGCGATGTATTTAAGAAACCTATCCTAAATTGCCATTACATGTTTCCTGACCTCCCCATGTTGACGACCCCGTGGTGCTTTTCTCCATTCTTCATTGCCATTCACTGCCTATCCTAATTCAGCCCCTCTGATTCACACCACCCCGTGATGTTTTTTTCACTTCTACTTGGGAAAGGCTTGTTAGAAAGCTTTACAATGCGCCCCTCCCCACGATGTTTTTCAGAAACCTATCCTACATTGCCATTGCATGTTTCCTGACCTCCCCATGCTGACCACCCTGTGGTGCTTTTCTCCATCCTACATAGCCACCCACAGCCTATCCTAATTCAGGCCCCCCGATTCACCCCACCTTCTGATGTTTTTTCACTCCTACTTGTGAATGGCTTGTTAGAAAGCCTTACAATGTCCACCACACCGCGATGTTTTTAAGAATCCTATGCAAAATTTCTTTTATATGTTTCCTGACCTCCCCATGTTGACCACCCCGTGGTGCTTTTCTCCATTCTTCATTGCCATTCACTGCCTATTCTAATTCAGCCCCTCCGATTCACACCACCCCTTGATGTTTTTCTCACTCCTACAAGTGAATGGCCTGTTAGAAACCCTTACAATGTGCACCACCCTACTTTTTTTTTCAGAAACCTATCCTACTTTGCCACTGCATGTTTCCTCACCTCCCCATGCTGACCACACCATGGTGCTTTTCTCCATCCTACATTGCCACTAACAGCCTATACTAATTCAGGCCCTTCTATTCACACCACCCGGTGATGTTTTTTTCACTCCTACTTGTGAATGGCTTGTTAGAAATCCTTACAATGGGCACCACCCCGCGATGTTTTTCAGAAACCTATCCTACATTGCCACTGCATGTTTCCTGACCTCCCCATATTGACCACCCCGTGGAGCTTTTCTCCATTCTTCATTGCCACTCATTGCCTATCCTAATTCAGGCCATCCGATTCACACCACCCCGTGATGTTTTTCTCAATCCTACTAGTGAAAGACCTTTTAGAAACCCTTACAATGTGCACCACCCCGCAATGTTTTTCAGAAACCTATCCTACCCTGCCACTGCATGTTTTCTGACCTCCGCATCCTGAGCACCCCGTGGTGCCCTTCTCCATCCTACGTTGCCACTCACTGCCTATCCTGATTCAGGCCCTCCGATTCACACCAGCCCATTATATTTTTCTCACTCCTACTAGGCAATGCCCCCACCCCGCGATGTTTTTCAGAAACCTATCCTACATTGCCACTGCATGATTCCTGACCTCCCCATGTTGACCACCCCATGGTGCTTTTCTCCATCCTACGTTGCCACTCACGGCCTATCCTATTTCAGGCCCTCCTATTCACACCACCACGTGATGTTTTTCTCACTCCTACTAGTGAATGTCCTGTTAGAAAGCCTTACAATTCACACCACCCGGCGATGTTTTTCAGAAAACTCTCCTACATTGCCAATGCATGTTTCCTGACCTCCCCATGCTGACCACCCCGTGGTGCTTTTCTCCATCCTACATTGCCACTCAGTGCCTATCCTGATTCACGCCCACCAATTCACACAACCCAGTTATATTTTTCTCACTCCTTCTAGTGTATGGCCTGTTAGAAACTCTTACAATGCGCACCACCCTTTGATGTTTTTCAGAAACCTATCCTACATTGCCACTGCATTTTGTCTTGCCTCCCCATGATGACCATCCCGTGGTGCTTTTCTCCATCCTACATTGCCACTCACAGCCTATCCTAATTCAGGCCCTTCGATTCACACCACCCCGTGATGTTTTTTCACTCCTATTTGTGAATGGCTTGTTAGAAATCCTTACAATGGGCACCACCCCGCGATGTTTTTCAGAATCCTATCCGACATTGCCACTGCATGTTTCCTGACCTCCCCATATTGACCACCCCGTGGTGCTTTTCTCCATTCTTCATTGCCACTCACTGCCTATCCTAATACAGGCCCTCCGATTCACATCACCCCGTGATGTTTTTCTCAATCCTACTAGTGAAAGACCTTTTAGAAACCCTTACAATGTGCACCACCCCGCAATGTTTTTCAGAAACCTATCCTACCCTGCCACTGCATGTTTTCTGACCTCCGCATCCTGAGCACCCCGTGGTGCCCTTCTCCATCCTACGTTGCCACTCACTGCCTATCCTGATTCAGGCCCTCCGATTCACACCAGCCCATTATATTTTTCTCACTCCTACTAGGGAATGCCCCCACCCTGCGATGTTTTTCATAAACCTATCCTACATTGCCACAGCATGATTCCTGACCTCCCCATGTTGACCACACCATGGTGCTTTTCTCCATCCTACGTTGCCACTCACTGCCTATCCTAATTCAGGCCCTCCTATTCAGACCACCCGGTGATGTTTTTCTAACTCCTAATAGAAATGTCTTGTTAGAAAGCCTTACATGCACACCACCCGGCGATGTTTTTCAGAATCCTATCCTACATTGCCAATGCATGGGTCCTGACCTCCCCATGCTGACCACCCTGTGGTGCATTTCTCCATCCTACATTGCCACTCACTGCCTATCCTAATTCAGGCCCTCCGATTCACAACACACTGTGATGTTTTTCTCACTCCTACAAGTGAATGGCCTGTTAGAAACCCTTACAATGCGCACCACCTCGCTTTTTTTTTTTCAAAAACCTATCCTACATTGCCATTGCATGTTTCCTGACCTCCCCATGCTGACCAGCCTGTGGTGCTTTTCTCCATTCTTCATTTCCACGCACTGCCTATCCTAATTCAGGCCGTCTGATTCACCCCACCCCGTGATGTTTTTTTAACTTCTACTTGGGAATGGCTTGTTAGAAAGCTTTACAATGCGCACCACCCCGCGATGTTTTTCAGAAACCTATCCTACATTGGCATTACATGTTTCCTGACCTCCCCATGTTGACCACCCCGTGGTGCTTTTCTCCATTCTTCATTGCCATTCACTGCCTATCCTAATTCAGCCCCTCCGATTCACACCACCCCGTGATGTTTTTCTCACTCCCACTAGTGAATGGCCTGTTAGAAACCCTTACAATGCGCACCACCCCACTATTTTTTTCAGAAACCTATCCTACATTGCCACTGCATGTTTTCTCACCTCCCCATGCTGACCACCCTGTTGTGCTTTTCTCCATCCTACATTGCCACTCAATGCTTATCCTAATTCAGGCCATCCGATTCACACCACCCAGTGATGTTTTTCTCACTCCTACAAGAGAATGGCCTGTTAAAATCCCTTACAATGCACACCACCAGGCGATGGTTTTCAGAAACCTATCCTACTTTGCCAATGCATGTTTCCTGACCTCCCCATGCTCACCACACCATGGTGCTTTTCTCCATCCTACATTGCCACTCACAGCCTATAATAATTCAGGCCCTTTGGTTCACACCACCCGGTGATGTTTTTTTCACTCCTACTTGTGAATGGCTTGTTAGAAATTCCTACAATGGGCACCGCCCCGCGATGTTTTTCAGAAACCTATTCTAAATTGCCACTGCATGTTTCCTGACCTCCCCATGTTGACCACCCCGTGGTGCTTTTCTCCATTCTTCATTGCCACTCCCTGCCTATGCTAATTCAGTCCCTCCAATTCATACCACCACGTGATGTTTTTCTCACTCCTACTAGTGAATGACCTGCTACAAATCCTTATAATTCGCACCACCCCGCGATGTTTTTCAGAAACCTATCCTACATTGCCATTGCATGTTTCCTGTCCTCCCCATGCTCAAGAACCCGTGGTGCTTTTCTCGTTCCTACATTGCCACTCACTGTCTATCTTGATTCAGGCCCTCCGATTCACACCACACCATGATGTATTTCTCACTCCTACTAGTGAATGGCCTGTTAGAAACCCTTACAATGTTCACTACCCCTGGATGTTTTTCAGAAACCTATCCTACATTGACACTGCATGTTTCCTGACCTCCCCATGTTGACCAGCCTGTGGTGCTTTTCTCCATTCTTCATTGCCACTCACTGCCTATCCTAATTCAGGCTGTCTTATTCACACCACCCCGTGATGTTTTTTTCACTTCTACTTGGGAATGGCTTGTTAGAAAGCCTTACAATGCGCACTACTCACGATGTTTTTCAAAAACCTATCCTACATTGCCATTGCATGTTTCCGGACCTCCCCATGCTGACCACCCTGTGGTGCTTTTCTCCATACTACATTGCCACTCACAGCCTATCCTAAGTCAGGCCCTCCGATTCACACCACCTTCTGATGTTTTTTCTCTCCTTCTCGTGAATGGCTTGTTAGAAAGCCTTACAATGCGCACCACCCCGCGATGTTTTTAAGAAACCTATCCTAAATTGCCATTACATGTTTCCTGACCTCCCCATGTTGACGACCCCATGGTGCTTTTCTCCATTCTTCATTGCCATTCACTGCCTATCCTAATTCAGCCCCTCTGATTCACACCACCCCGTGATGTTTTTTTCACTTCTACTTGGGAATGGCTTGCTAGAAAGCTTTACAATGCGCACCTCCCCGCGATGTTTTTCAGAAACCTATCCTAAATTGCCACTGCATGTTTCCTGACCTCCACATGCAGACCACCCAGTGGTGCTTTTCTCCATCCTGCATTGCCACTCACTGCCTATCCTGATTCAGGCCCTCCGATTCACACCACCCTCTGATGTTTTTCTCACTTCTACTCGTGAATGGCCGGTTAGAAACCCTTACAATGCGCACCACCCGGCGATGTTTTTCAGAAACCTATTCTACATTGCCAATGCATGTTTCCTGACCTCCCCATGCTGACTACCACGTGGTGCTTTTCTCCATTCTTCATTGCCACTCGCTGCCTATCCTAATTGAGGCCTTCGAATTCATACCACCACGTGATGTTTTTCTCACTCTTACTAGTGAATGACCTGCTACAAATCCTTACAATGCGCACCACCCCGCGATGTTTTTCAGAAACCTATTCTTCATTGCCAATGCATGTTTCCTGTCCTCCCCATGCTCAAGAACCCGTGGTGCTTTTCTCCATCCTACATTGCCACTCACTGTCTATCTTGATTCAGGCCCTCCGATTCACACCACACCATGATTATTTCTCACTCCTACTAGTGAATGGCCTGTTAGAAACCCTTACAATGCGCACTACCCCGCGATGTTTTTCAGAAACCTATCCTACATTGCCACTGCATGTTTCCTGACCTCCCCATCCTGACCACCCCGTGGTGCTTTTCTCCATCCTACATTGCAACTCACGGCCTATCCTGATTCAGGCCCTCCGATTCACACAACCCTGTGATGTTTTTCTCCCTCCTACTAGTGAAAGGCCTTTTAGAAATTCTTACATTGAGCACCACCATGCGATGTTTTTCGGAATCCTATGCTACATTGCCACTGCATGTTTCCTGACCTCCCCATGCTGACCACCCCGTGGTGCTTTTCTCCATCCGATATTGCCACTCACTGTCTATCCTGATTCATGCTCTCTAATTCACACCACCCCGTTATATTTTTCTCACTCCTTCTAGTGAATGGCCTGTTAGAAACCCTTAGAATGCGCACCACCCCGCGATGTTTTTCAGAAACCTATCCTACATTGCCACTGCATGTTTCCTTGCCTCCCCATGATGACCATCCCGTGGTGCTTTTCTCCATCATACATTGTCACTCACAGCCTATTCTAATTCAGGCCCTTCCAATCACACCACCCCGTGATGTTTTTTTCACTCCTATTTGTGAATGGCTTGTTAGAAATCCTTACAATGGGCACCACCCCGCGATGTTTTTCAGAAACCTATCCTACATTGCCACTGCATGTTTCCTGACCTCCCCATCCTGACCACCCCGTGGTGCTTTTCTCCATCCTACATTGCAACTCACGGCCAATCCTGATTCAGGCCCTCCGATTCACACAACCCTGTGATGTTTTTCTCCCTCCTACTAGTGAAAGGCCTTTTAGAAATTCTTACAATGAGCACCACCATGCGATGTTTTTCGGAATCCTATGCTACATTGCCACTGCATGTTTCCTGACCTCCCCATGCTGACCACCCCGTGGTGCTTTTCTCCATCCGATATTGCCATTCACTGTCTATCCTGATTCAGGCCCTCCAATTCACACCACCCCGTTATATTTTTCTCACTCCTTCTAGTGAATGGCCTGTTAGAAACCCTTAGAATGCGCACCACCCCGCGATGTTTTTCAGAAACCTATCCTACATTGCCACTGCATGTTTCCTAACCTCCCCATGATGACCATCCCGTGGTGCTTTTCTCCATCCTACATTGCCACTCACAGCCTATCCTAATTCAGGCCCTTCGAATCACACCACCCCGTGGTGTTTTTTTCACTCCTATTTGTGAATGGCTTGTTAGAAATCCTTACAATGGGCACCACCCCGCGATGTTTTTCAGAAACCTATCCTACATTGCCACTGCATGTTTCCTGACCTCCGCATATTGACCACCCCGTGGTGCTTTTCTCCATTCTTCATTGCCACTCACTGCCTATCCTAATACAGGCCCTCCGATTCTCACCACCCCGTGATGTTTTTCTGAATCCTACCAGTGAAAGACGTTTTAGAAACCCTTACAAAGAGCACCACCCTGCAATGTTTTTCAGAAACCTATCCTACATTGCCACTGCATGTTTCCTGACCTCCCCATCCTCAGCACCCCGTGGTGCCCTTCTCCATCCTGCATTGCCACTCACTGCCTAACTTGATTCAGGCCCTCCGATTCACACCACCCTCTGATGTTTTTCTCACTTCTACTCGTGAATGGCCGGTTAGAAACCCTTACAATGCGCACCACCCGGCGATGTTTTTCAGAAACCTATTCTACATTGCCAATGCATGTTTCCTGACCTCCCCATGCTGACTACCACGTGGTGCTTTTCTCCATTCTTCATTGCCACTCGCTGCCTATCCTAATTGAGGCCTTCGAATTCATACCACCACGTGATGTTTTTCTCACTCTTACTAGTGAATGACCTGCTACAAATCCTTACAATGCGCACCACCCCGCGATGTTTTTCAGAAACCTATTCTTCATTGCCAATGCATGTTTCCTGTCCTCCCCATGCTCGAGAACCCGTGGTGCTTTTCTCCATCCTACATTGCCACTCACTGTCTATCTTGATTCAGGCCCTCCGATTCACACCACACCATGATTATTTCTCACTCCTACTAGTGAATGGCCTGTTAGAAACCCTTACAATGCGCACTACCCCGGGATGTTTTTCAGAAACCTATCCTACATTGCCACTGCATGTTTCCTGACCTCCCCATCCTGACCACCCCGTGGTGCTTTTCTCCATCCTACATTGCAACTCACGGCCAATCCTGATTCAGGCCCTCCGATTCACACAACCCTGTGATGTTTTTCTCCCTCCTACTAGTGAAAGGCCTTTTAGAAATTCTTACAATGAGCACCACCATGCGATGTTTTTCGGAATCCTATGCTACATTGCCACTGCATGTTTCCTGACCTCCCCATGCTGACCACCCCGTGGTGCTTTTCTCCATCCGATATTGCCATTCACTGTCTATCCTGATTCAGGCCCTCCAATTCACACCACCCCGTTATATTTTTCTCACTCCTTCTAGTGAATGGCCTGTTAGAAACCCTTAGAATGCGCACCACCCCGCGATGTTTTTCAGAAACCTGTCCTACATTGCCACTGCATGTTTCCTAACCTCCCCATGATGACCATCCCGTGGTGCTTTTCTCCATCCTACATTGCCACTCACAGCCTATCCTAATTCAGGACCTTCGAATCACACCACCCCGTGATGTTTTTTTCACTCCTATTTGTGAATGGCTTGTTAGAAATCCTTACAATGGGCACCACCCCGCGATGTTTTTCAGAAACCTATCCTACATTGCCACTGCATGTTTCCTGACCTCCGCATATTGACCACCCCGTGCTGCTTTTCTCCATTCTTCATTGCCACTCACTGCCTATCCTAATACAGGCCCTCCGATTCACACCACCCCGTGATGTTTTTCTCAATCCTACCAGTGAAAGACGTTTTAGAAACCCTTACAAAGAGCACCACCCTGCAATGTTTTTCAGAAACCTATCCTACATTGCCACTGCATGTTTCCTGACCTCCCCATCCTCAGCACCCCGTGGTGCCCTTCTCCATCCTGCATTGCCAATCACTGCCTATCCTGATTCAGGCCCTCCGATTCACACCAGCCCATTATATTTTTCTCACTCCTACTAGGGAATGCACTGTTAGAAACCCTTACAATGCGCCCCACCCCGCTATGTTTTTCAGAAACCTATCCTACATTGCCACTTCATGTTTCCTTACCTCCGATGCTGACCACACCGTGGTGCTTTTCTCCATTTTACATTGCAACTCACAGCCTATCCTAATTCAGGCCCTCCGTTTCGCACCACCACGTGATGCTTTTCTGAGTCCTACTAGTGAATGGCCTTTTAGAAAGCTTTACAATGCGCACCACTCCGATTTTTTTGTTCAGAATCCTATCCTACATTGCCACTGCATGTTTCTTGAGCTCCCCATGCTCACCATGCTGTGCTGCTTTTCTCTATCCTACATTGCCACTCAATGCCTATCCTAATTCAGGCCCACCGATTCACACCACCCCGTGATGTTTTTCTCATTCCTACTAGTGAATGGCCTGTTAGAAACCCTTACAATGCGCACCACCCGGCGATGTTTTTCAGAAATCTCTCCTACATTGCCAATGCATGTTTCCTGACCTCCCCATGCTGACCACCCCGTGGTGCTTTTCTCCATCCTACATTACCACTCAGTGCCTATCCTGATTCACGCCCACCAATTCACACAACCCAGTTATATTTTTCTCACTCCTTCTAGTGTATGGCCTGTTAGAAACTCTTACAATGCGCACCACCCTTTGATGTTTTTCAGAAACCTATCCTACATTGCCACTGCATTTTGTCTTGCCTCCCCATGATGACCATCCCGTGGTGCTTTTCTCCATCCTACATTGCCACTCACAGCCTATCCTAATTCAGGCCCTTCGATTCACACCACCCCGTGATGTTTTTTCACTCCTATTTGTGAATGGCTTGTTAGAAATCCTTACAATGGGCACCACCCCGCGATGTTTTTCAGAATGCTATCCGAAATTGCCACTGCATGTTTCCTGACCTCCCCATATTGACCACCCCGTGGTGCTTTTCTCCATTCTTCATTGCCACTCACTGCCTATCCTAATACAGGCCCTCTGATTCACATCACCCCGTGATGTTTTTCTCAATCCTACTAGTGAAAGGCCTTTTAGAAACCCTTACAATGAGCACCACCCCGCAATGTTTTTCAGAAACCTATCCTACATTGCCACTGCATGTTTCCTGACCTACACATCCTGAGCACCCCGTTGTGCCCTTCTCCATCCTACGTTGCCACTCACTGCCTATCCTGATTCAGGCCCTCCGATTCACACCAGCCCATTATATTTTTCTCACTCCTACTAGGGAATGCCCCCACCCCGCGATGTTTTTCATAAACCTATCCTACATTGCCACAGCATGATTCCTGACCTCCCCATGTTGACCACACCATGGTGCTTTTCTCCATCCTACGTTGCCACTCACTGCCTATCCTAATTCAGGCCCTCCTATTCACACCACCCGGTGATGTTTTTCTAACTCCTAATAGAAATGTCCTGTTAGAAAGCCTTACATGCACACCACCCGGCGATGTTTTTCAGAATCCTATCCTACATTGCCAATGCATGGGTCCTGACCTCCCCATGCTGACCACCCTGTGGTGCATTTCTCCATCCTACATTGCCACTCACTGCCTATCCTAATTCAGGCCCTCCGATTCACAACACACCGTGATGTTTTTCTCACTCCTACAAGTGAATGGCCTGTTAGAAACCCTTACAATGCGCACCACCTTGCTTTTTTTTTTTCAGAAACCTATCCTACATTGCCATTGCATGTTTCCTGACCTCCCCATGCTGACCAGCCTGTGGTGCTTTTCTCCATTCTTCATTTCCACGCACTGCCTATCCTAATTCAGGCCGTCTGATTCACCCCACCCCGTGATGTTTTTTTAACTTCTACTTGGGAATGGCTTGTTAGAAAGCCTTACAATGCGCACCACCCCGCGATGTTTTTCAGAAACCTATCCTACATTGGCATTACATGTTTCCTGACCTCCCCATGTTGACCACCCCGTGGTGCTTTTCTCCATTCTTCATTGCCATTCACTGCCTATCCTAATTCAGCCCCTCCGATTCACACCACCCCGTGATGTTTTTCTCACTCCCACTAGTGAATGGCCTGTTAGAAACCCTTACAATGCGCACCACCCCACTATTTTTTTCAGAAACCTATCCTACATTGCCACTGCATGTTTTCTCACCTCCCCATGCTGACCACCCTGTTGTGCTTTTCTCCATCCTACATTGCCACTCAATGCTTATCCTAATTCAGGCCCTCCGATTCACACCACCCAGTGATGTTTTTCTCACTCCTACAAGAGAATGGCCTGTTAAAATCCCTTACAATGCACACCACCAGGCGATGGTTTTCAGAAACCTATCCTACTTTGCCAATGCATGTTTCCTGACCTCCCCATGCTCACCACACCATGGTGCTTTTCTCCATCCTACATTGCCACTCACAGCCTATAATAATTCAGGCCCTTTGGTTCACACCACCCGGTGATGTTTTTTTCACTCCTACTTGTGAATGGCTTGTTAGAAATTCCTACAATGGGCACCGCCCCGCAATGTTTTTCAGAAACCTATCCTACCCTGCCACTGCATGTTTTCTGACCTCCGCATCCTGAGCACCCCGTGGTGCCCTTCTCCATCCTACGTTGCCACTCACTGCCTATCCTGATTCAGGCCCTCCGATTCACACCAGCCCATTATATTTTTCTCACTCCTACTAGGCAATGCCCCCACCCCGCGATGTTTTTCAGAAACCTATCCTACATTGCCACTGCATGATTCCTGACCTCCCCATGTTGACCACCCCATGGTGCTTTTCTCCATCCTACGTTGCCACTCACGGCCTATCCTATTTCAGGCCCTCCTATTCACACCACCACGTGATGTTTTTCTCACTCCTACTAGTGAATGTCCTGTTAGAAAGCCTTACAATTCACACCACCCGGCGATGTTTTTCAGAAAACTCTCCTACATTGCCAATGCATGTTTCCTGACCTCCCCATGCTGACCACCCCGTGGTGCTTTTCTCCATCCTACATTGCCACTCAGTGCCTATCCTGATTCAGGCCCACCAATTCACACAACCCAGTTATATTTTTCTCACTCCTTCTAGTGTATGGCCTGTTAGAAACTCTTACAATGCGCACCACCCTTTGATATTTTTCAGAAACCTATCCTACATTGCCACTGCATTTTGTCTTGCCTCCCCATGATGACCATCCCGTGGTGCTTTTCTCCATCCTACATTGCCACTCACAGCCTATCCTAATTCAGGCCCTTCGATTCACACCACCCCGTGATGTTTTTTCACTCCTATTTGTGAATGGCTTGTTAGAAATCCTTACAATGGGCACCACCCCGCGATGTTTTTCAGAATCCTATCCGACATTGCCACTGCATGTTTCCTGACCTCCCCATATTGACCACCCCGTGGTGCTTTTCTCCATTCTTCATTGCCACTCACTGCCTATCCTAATACAGGCCCTCCGATTCACATCACCCCGTGATGTTTTTCTCAATCCTACTAGTGAAAGACCTTTTAGAAACCCTTACAATGTGCACCACCCCGCAATGTTTTTCAGAAACCTATCCTACCCTGCCACTGCATGTTTTCTGACCTCCGCATCCTGAGCACCCCGTGGTGCCCTTCTCCATCCTACGTTGCCACTCACTGCCTATCCTGATTCAGGCCCTCCGATTCACACCAGCCCATTATATTTTTCTCACTCCTACTAGGGAATGCCCCCACCCCGCGATGTTTTTCATAAACCTATCCTACATTGCCACAGCATGATTCCTGACCTCCCCATGTTGACCACACCATGGTGCTTTTCTCCATCCTACGTTGCCACTCACTGCCTATCCTAATTCAGGCCCTCCTATTCAGACCACCCGGTGATGTTTTTCTAACTCCTAATAGAAATGTCTTGTTAGAAAGCCTTACATGCACACCACCCGGCGATGTTTTTCAGAATCCTATCCTACATTGCCAATGCATGGGTCCTGACCTCCCCATGCTGACCACCCTGTGGTGCATTTCTCCATCCTACATTGCCACTCACTGCCTATCCTAATTCAGGCCCTCCGATTCACAACACACCGTGATGTTTTTCTCACTCCTACAAGTGAATGGCCTGTTAGAAACCCTTACAATGCGCACCACCTCGCTTTTTTTTTTCAAAAACCTATCCTACATTGCCATTGCATGTTTCCTGACCTCCCCATGCTGACCAGCCTGTGGTGCTTTTCTCCATTCTTCATTTCCACGCACTGCCTATCCTAATTCAGGCCGTCTGATTCACCCCACCCCGTGATGTTTTTTTAACTTCTACTTGGGAATGGCTTGTTAGAAAGCTTTACAATGCGCACCACCCCGCGATGTTTTTCAGAAACCTATCCTACATTGGCATTACATGTTTCCTGACCTCCCCATGTTGACCACCCCGTGGTGCTTTTCTCCATTCTTCATTGCCATTCACTGCCTATCCTAATTCAGCCCCTCCGATTCACACCACCCCGTGATGTTTTTCTCACTCCCACTAGTGAATGGCCTGTTAGAAACCCTTACAATGCGCACCACCCCACTATTTTTTTCAGAAACCTATCCTACATTGCCACTGCATGTTTTCTCACCTCCCCATGCTGACCACCCTGTTGTGCTTTTCTCCATCCTACATTGCCACTCAATGCTTATCCTAATTCAGGCCATCCGATTCACACCACCCAGTGATGTTTTTCTCACTCCTACAAGAGAATGGCCTGTTAAAATCCCTTACAATGCACACCACCAGGCGATGGTTTTCAGAAACCTATCCTACTTTGCCAATGCATGTTTCCTGACCTCCCCATGCTCACCACACCATGGTGCTTTTCTCCATCCTACATTGCCACTCACAGCCTATAATAATTCAGGCCCTTTGGTTCACACCACCCGGTGATGTTTTTTTCACTCCTACTTGTGAATGGCTTGTTAGAAATTCCTACAATGGGCACCGCCCCGCGATGTTTTTCAGAAACCTATTCTAAATTGCCACTGCATGTTTCCTGACCTCCCCATGTTGACCACCCCGTGGTGCTTTTCTCCATTCTTCATTGCCACTCCCTGCCTATGCTAATTCAGTCCCTCCAATTCATACCACCACGTGATGTTTTTCTCACTCCTACTAGTGAATGACCTGCTACAAATCCTTATAATTCGCACCACCCCGCGATGTTTTTCAGAAACCTATCCTACATTGCCATTGCATGTTTCCTGTCCTCCCCATGCTCAAGAACCCGTGGTGCTTTTCTCGTTCCTACATTGCCACTCACTGTCTATCTTGATTCAGGCCCTCCGATTCACACCACACCATGATGTATTTCTCACTCCTACTAGTGAATGGCCTGTTAGAAACCCTTACAATGTTCACTACCCCTGGATGTTTTTCAGAAACCTATCCTACATTGACACTGCATGTTTCCTGACCTCCCCATGTTGACCAGCCTGTGGTGCTTTTCTCCATTCTTCATTGCCACTCACTGCCTATCCTAATTCAGGCTGTCTTATTCACACCACCCCGTGATGTTTTTTTCACTTCTACTTGGGAATGGCTTGTTAGAAAGCCTTACAATGCGCACTACTCACGATGTTTTTCAAAAACCTATCCTACATTGCCATTGCATGTTTCCGGACCTCCCCATGCTGACCACCCTGTGGTGCTTTTCTCCATACTGCATTGCCACTCACAGCCTATCCTAAGTCAGGCCCTCCGATTCACACCACCTTCTGATGTTTTTTCTCTCCTTCTCGTGAATGGCTTGTTAGAAAGCCTTACAATGCGCACCACCCCGCGATGTTTTTAAGAAACCTATCCTAAATTGCCATTACATGTTTCCTGACCTCCCCATGTTGACGACCCCATGGTGCTTTTCTCCATTCTTCATTGCCATTCACTGCCTATCCTAATACAGCCCCTCTGATTCACACCACCCCGTGATGTTTTTTTCACTTCTACTTGGGAATGGCTTGCTAGAAAGCTTTACAATGCGCACCTCCCCGCGATGTTTTTCAGAAACCTATCCTACATTGCCATTGCATGTTTCCAGACCTCCCCATGCTGACCACCCTGTGGTGCTTTTCTCCATCCTACATTGCCACCCACAGCCTATCCTAATTCAGGCACCCCGATTCACCCCACCTTCTGATGTTTTTTCACTCCTACTTGTGAATGGCTTGTTAGAAATCCTTACAATGGGCACCACCCCGCGATGTTTTTCAGAAACCTATCCTAAATTGCCACTGCATGTTTCCTGACCTCCACATGCAGACCACCCAGTGGTGCTTTTCTCCATCCTGCATTGCCACTCACTGCCTATCCTGATTCAGGCCCTCCGATTCACACCACCCTCTGATGTTTTTCTCACTTCTACTCGTGAATGGCCGGTTAGAAACCCTTACAATGCGCACCACCCGGCGATGTTTTTCAGAAACCTATTCTACATTGCCAATGCATGTTTCCTGACCTCCCCATGCTGACTACCACGTGGTGCTTTTCTCCATTCTTCATTGCCACTCGCTGCCTATCCTAATTGAGGCCTTCGAATTCATACCACCACGTGATGTTTTTCTCACTCTTACTAGTGAATGACCTGCTACAAATCCTTACAATGCGCACCACCCCGCGATGTTTTTCAGAAACCTATTCTTCATTGCCAATGCATGTTTCCTGTCCTCCCCATGCTCAAGAACCCGTGGTGCTTTTCTCCATCCTACATTGCCACTCACTGTCTATCTTGATTCAGGCCCTCCGATTCACACCACACCATGATTATTTCTCACTCCTACTAGTGAATGGCCTGTTAGAAACCCTTACAATGCGCACTACCCCGGGATGTTTTTCAGAAACCTATCCTACATTGCCACTGCATGTTTCCTGACCTCCCCATCCTGACCACCCCATGGTGCTTTTCTCCATCCTACATTGCAACTCACGGCCTATCCTGATTCAGGCCCTCCGATTCACACAACCCTGTGATGTTTTTCTCCCTCCTACTAGTGAAAGGCCTTTTAGAAATTCTTACAATGAGCACCACCATGCGATGTTTTTCGGAATCCTATGCTACATTGCCACTGCATGTTTCCTGACCTCCCCATGCTGACCACCCCGTGGTGCTTTTCTCCATCCGATATTGCCACTCACTGTCTATCCTGATTCATGCTCTCTAATTCACACCACCCCGTTATATTTTTCTCACTCCTTCTAGTGAATGGCCTGTTAGAAACCCTTAGAATGCGCACCACCCCGCGATGTTTTTCAGAAACCTATCCTACATTGCCACTGCATGTTTCCTTGCCTCCCCATGATGACCATCCCGTGGTGCTTTTCTCCATCATACATTGTCACTCACAGCCTATTCTAATTCAGGCCCTTCCAATCACACCACCCCGTGATGTTTTTTTCACTCCTATTTGTGAATGGCTTGTTAGAAATCCTTACAATGGGCACCACCCCGCGATGTTTTTCAGAAACCTATCCTACATTGCCACTGCATGTTTCCTAACCTCCCCATGATGACCATCCCGTGGTGCTTTTCTCCATCCTACATTGCCACTCACAGCCTATCCTAATTCAGGCCCTTCGAATCACACCACCCCGTGATGTTTTTTTCACTCCTATTTGTGAATGGCTTGTTAGAAATCCTTACAATGGGCACCACCCCGCGATGTTTTTCAGAAACCTATCCTACATTGCCACTGCATGTTTCCTGACCTCCGCATATTGACCACCCCGTGGTGCTTTTCTCCATTCTTCATTGCCACTCACTGCCTATCCTAATACAGGCCCTCCGATTCTCACCACCCCGTGATGTTTTTCTGAATCCTACCAGTGAAAGACGTTTTAGAAACCCTTACAAAGAGCACCACCCTGCAATGTTTTTCAGAAACCTATCCTACATTGCCACTGCATGTTTCCTGACCTGCCCATCCTCAGCACCCCGTGGTGCCCTTCTCCATCCTGCATTGCCACTCACTGCCTAACTTGATTCAGGCCCTCCGATTCACACCACCCTCTGATGTTTTTCTCACTTCTACTCGTGAATGGCCGGTTAGAAACCCTTACAATGCGCACCACCCGGCGATGTTTTTCAGAAACCTATTCTACATTGCCAATGCATGTTTCCTGACCTCCCCATGCTGACTACCACGTGGTGCTTTTCTCCATTCTTCATTGCCACTCGCTGCCTATCCTAATTGAGGCCTTCGAATTCATACCACCACGTGATGTTTTTCTCACTCTTACTAGTGAATGACCTGCTACAAATCCTTACAATGCGCACCACCCCGCGATGTTTTTCAGAAACCTATTCTTCATTGCCAATGCATGTTTCCTGTCCTCCCCATGCTCGAGAACCCGTGGTGCTTTTCTCCATCCTACATTGCCACTCACTGTCTATCTTGATTCAGGCCCTCCGATTCACACCAGACCATGATTATTTCTCACTCCTACTAGTGAATGGCCTGTTAGAAACCCTTACAATGCGCACTACCCCGGGATGTTTTTCAGAAACCTATCCTACATTGCCACTGCATGTTTCCTGACCTCCCCATCCTGACCACCCCGTGGTGCTTTTCTCCATCCTACATTGCAACTCACGGCCAATCCTGATTCAGGCCCTCCGATTCACACAACCCTGTGATGTTTTTCTCCCTCCTACTAGTGAAAGGCCTTTTAGAAATTCTTACAATGAGCACCACCATGCGATGTTTTTCGGAATCCTATGCTACATTGCCACTGCATGTTTCCTGACCTCCCCATGCTGACCACCCCGTGGTGCTTTTCTCCATCCGATATTGCCATTCACTGTCTATCCTGATTCAGGCCATCCAATTCACACCACCCCGTTATATTTTTCTCACTCCTTCTAGTGAATGGCCTGTTAGAAACCCTTAGAATGCGCACCATCCCGCGATGTTTTTCAGAAACCTGTCCTACATTGCCACTGCATGTTTCCTAACCTCCCCATGATGACCATCCCGTGGTGCTTTTCTCCATCCTACATTGCCACTCACAGCCTATCCTAATTCAGGACCTTCGAATCACACCACCCCGTGATGTTTTTTTCACTCCTATTTGTGAATGGCTTGTTAGAAATCCTTACAATGGGCACCACCCCGCGATGTTTTTCAGAAACCTATCCTACATTGCCACTGCATGTTTCCTGACCTCCGCATATTGACCACCCCGTGCTGCTTTTCTCCATTCTTCATTGCCACTCACTGCCTATCCTAATACAGGCCCTCCGATTCACACCACCCCGTGATGTTTTTCTCAATCCTACCAGTGAAAGACGTTTTAGAAACCCTTACAAAGAGCACCACCCTGCAATGTTTTTCAGAAACCTATCCTACATTGCCACTGCATGTTTCCTGACCTCCCCATCCTCAGCACCCCGTGGTGCCCTTCTCCATCCTGCATTGCCAATCACTGCCTATCCTGATTCAGGCCCTCCGATTCACACCAGCCCATTATATTTTTCTCACTCCTACTAGGGAATGCACTGTTAGAAACCCTTACAATGCGCCCCACCCCGCTATGTTTTTCAGAAACCTATCCTACATTGCCACTTCATGTTTCCTTACCTCCGATGCTGACCACACCGTGGTGCTTTTCTCCATTTTACATTGCAACTCACAGCCTATCCTAATTCAGGCCCTCCGTTTCGCACCACCACGTGATGCTTTTCTGAGTCCTACTAGTGAATGGCCTTTTAGAAAGCTTTACAATGCGCACCACTCCGCTTTTTTTTTTTCAGAATCCTATCCTACATTGCCACTGCATGTTTCTTGAGCTCCCCATGCTCACCATGCTGTGCTGCTTTTCTCTATCCTACATTGCCACTCAATGCCTATCCTAATTCAGGCCCACCGATTCACACCACCCCGTGATGTTTTTCTCATTCCTACTAGTGAATGGCCTGTTAGAAACCCTTACAATGCGCACCACCCGGCGATGTTTTTCAGAAATCTCTCCTACATTGCCAATGCATGTTTCCTGACCTCCCCATGCTGACCACCCCGTGGTGCTTTTCTCCATCCTACATTGCCACTCAGTGCCTATCCTGATTCACGCCCACCAATTCACACAACCCAGTTATATTTTTCTCACTCCTTCTAGTGTATGGCCTGTTAGAAACTCTTACAATGCGCACCACCCTTTGATGTTTTTCAGAAACCTATCCTACATTGCCACTGCATTTTGTCTTGCCTCCCCATGATGACCATCCCGTGGTGCTTTTCTCCATCCTACATTGCCACTCACAGCCTATCCTAATTCAGGCCCTTCGATTCACACCACCCCGTGATGTTTTTTCACTCCTATTTGTGAATGGCTTGTTAGAAATCCTTACAATGGGCACCACCCCGCGATGTTTTTCAGAATGCTATCCGACATTGCCACTGCATGTTTCCTGACCTCCCCATATTGACCACCCCGTGGTGCTTTTCTCCATTCTTCATTGCCACTCACTGCCTATCCTAATACAGGCCCTCCGATTCACATCACCCCGTGATGTTTTTCTCAATCCTACTAGTGAAAGGCCTTTTAGAAACCCTTACAATGAGCACCACCCCGCAATGTTTTTCAGAAACCTATCCTACATTGCCACTGCATGTTTCCTGACCTACACATCCTGAGCACCCCGTTGTGCCCTTCTCCATCCTACGTTGCCACTCACTGCCTATCCTGATTCAGGCCCTCCGATTCACACCAGCCCATTATATTTTTCTCACTCCTACTAGGGAATGCCCCCACCCCGCGATGTTTTTCATAAACCTATCCTACATTGCCACAGCATGATTCCTGACCTCCCCATGTTGACCACACCATGGTGCTTTTCTCCATCCTACGTTGCCACTCACTGCCTATCCTAATTCAGGCCCTCCTATTCACACCACCCGGTGATGTTTTTCTAACTCCTAATAGAAATGTCCTGTTAGAAAGCCTTACATGCACACCACCCGGCGATGTTTTTCAGAATCCTATCCTACATTGCCAATGCATGGGTCCTGACCTCCCCATGCTGACCACCCTGTGGTGCATTTCTCCATCCTACATTGCCACTCACTGCCTATCCTAATTCAGGCCCTCCGATTCACAACACACCGTGATGTTTTTCTCACTCCTACAAGTGAATGGCCTGTTAGAAACCCTTACAATGCGCACCACCTTGCTTTTTTTTTTTTCAGAAACCTATCCTACATTGCCATTGCATGTTTCCTGACCTCCCCATGCTGACCAGCCTGTGGTGCTTTTCTCCATTCTTCCTTTCCACGCACTGCCTATCCTAATTCAGGCCGTCTGATTCACCCCACCCCGTGATGTTTTTTTAACTTCTACTTGGGAATGGCTTGTTAGAAAGCCTTACAATGCGCACCACCCCGCGATGTTTTTCAGAAACCTATCCTACATTGGCATTACATGTTTCCTGACCTCCCCATGTTGACCACCCCGTGGTGCTTTTCTCCATTCTTCATTGCCATTCACTGCCTATCCTAATTCAGCCCCTCCGATTCACACCACCCCGTGATGTTTTTCTCACTCCCACTAGTGAATGGCCTGTTAGAAACCCTTACAATGCGCACCACCCCACTATTTTTTTCAGAAACCTATCCTACATTGCCACTGCATGTTTTCTCACCTCCCCATGCTGACCACCCTGTGGTGCTTTTCTCCATCCTACATTGCCACTCACTGCCTATCCTAAATCAGGCCCTCCGATTCACACCACCCAGTGATGTTTTTCTCACTCCTACAAGAGAATGGCCTGTTAAAATCCCTTACAATGCACACCACCAGGCGATGGTTTTCAGAAACCTATCCTACTTTGCCAATGCTTGTTTCCTGACCTCCCCATGCTCACCACACCATGGTGCTTTTCTCCATCCTACATTGCCACTCACAGCCTATAATAATTCAGGCCCTTTGGTTCACACCACCCGGTGATGTTTTTTTCACTCCTACTTGTGAATGGCTTGTTAGAAATTCCTACAATGGGCACCGCCCCGCGATGTTTTTCAGAAACCTATTCTAAATTGCCACTGCATGTTTCCTGACCTCCCCATGTTGACCACCCCGTGGTGCTTTTCTCCATTCTTCATTGCCACTCCCTGCCTATGCTAATTCAGTCCCTCCGATTCATACCACCACGTGATGTTTTTCTCACTCCTACTAGTGAATGACCTGCTACAAATCCTTACAATTCGCACCACCCCGCGATGTTTTTCAGAAACCTATCCTACATTGCCATTGCATGTTTCCTGTCCTCCCCATGCTCAAGAACCCGTGGTGCTTTTCTCGTTCCTACATTGCCACTCACTGTCTATCTTGATTCAGGCCCTCCGATTCACACCACACCATGATGTATTTCTCACTCCTACTAGTGAATGGCCTGTTAGAAACCCTTACAATGTTCACTACCCCTGGATGTTTTTCAGAAACCTATCCTACATTGACACTGCATGTTTCCTGACCTCCCCATGTTGACCACCCTGTGGTGCTTTTCTCCATTCTTCATTGCCACTCACTGCCTATCCTAATTCAGGCTGTCTTATTCACACCACCCCGTGATGTTTTTTTTCACTTCTACTTGGGAATGGCTTGTTAGAAAGCCTTACAATGCGCACTACCCACGATGTTTTTCAAAAACCTATCCTACATTGCCATTGCATGTTTCCTGACCTCCCCATGCTGACCACCCTGTGGTGCTTTTCTCCATACTACATTGCCACTCACAGCCTATCCTAAGTCAGGCCCTCCGATTCACACCACCTTCTGATGTTTTTTCTCTCCTTCTCGTGAATGGCTTGTTAGAAAGCCTTACAATGCGCACCACCCCGCGATGTTTTTCAGAAACCTATCCTAAATTGCCATTACATGTTTCCTGACCTCCCCATGTTGACGACCCCGTGGTGCTTTTCTCCATTCTTCATTGCCATTCACTGCCTATCCTAATTCAGCCCCTCTGATTCACACCACCCCGTGATGTTTTTTTCACTTCTACTTGGGAATGGCTTGCTAGAAAGCTTTACAATGCGCACCTCCCCGCGATGTTTTTCAGAAACCTATCCTACATTGCCATTGCATGTTTCCTGACCTCCCCATGCTGACCACCCTGTGGTGCTTTTCTCCATCCTACATTGCCACCCACAGCCTATCCTAATTCAGGCACCCCGATTCACCCCACCTTCTGATGTTTTTTCACTCCTACCTGTGAATGGCTTGTTAGAAAGCCTTACAATGTGCACCATACCGCGATGTTTTTAAGAAACATATGCAAAATTTCTGTTACATGTTTCCTGACGTCCCCATGTTGACTACCCAGTGGTGCTTTTCTTCATTTTTCATTGCCATTCACTGCCTATTCTAATTCAGCCCCTCCGATTCACACCACCCCTTGATGTTTTTCTCACTCCTACAAGTGAATGGCCTGTTAGAAACCCTTACAATGTACACCACCCCACTTTTTTTTTCAGAAACCTATCCTACTTTGCCACTGCATGTTTCCTCACCTCCCCATGCTGACCACACCATGGTGCTTTTCTCCATCCTATATTGCCACTAACAGCCTATACTAATTCAGGCCCTTCTATTCACACCACCCGGTGATGTTTTTTTCACTCCTACTTGTGAATGGCTTGTTAGAAATCCTTACAATGGGCACCACCCCGCGATGTTTTTCAGAAACCTATCCTAAATTGCCACTGCATGTTTCCTGACCTCCACATGCAGACCACCCAGTGGTGCTTTTCTCCATCCTGCATTGCCACTCACTGCCTATCCTGATTCAGGCCCTCCGATTCACACCACCCTCTGATGTTTTTCTCACTTCTACTCATGAATGGCCGGTTAGAAACCCTTACAATGCGCACCACCCGGCGATGTTTTTCAGAAACCTATTCTACATTGCCAATGCATGTTTCCTGACCTCCCCATGCTGACTACCACGTGGTGCTTTTCTCCATTCTTCATTGCCACTCGCTGCCTATCCTAATTGAGGCCTTCGAATTCATACCACCACGTGATGTTTTTCTCACTCTTACTAGTGAATGACCTGCTACAAATCCTTACAATGCGCACCACCCCGCGATGTTTTTCAGAAACCTATTCTTCATTGCCAATGCATGTTTCCTGTCCTCCCCATGCTCAAGAACCCGTGGTGCTTTTCTCCATCCTACATTGCCACTCACTGTCTATCCTGATTCAGGCCCTCCGATTCACACCACACCATGATTATTTCTCACTCCTACTAGTGAATGGCCTGTTAGAAACCCTTACAATGCGCACTACCCCGGGATGTTTTTCAGAAACCTATCCTACATTGCCACTGCATGTTTCCTGACCTCCCCATCCTGACCACCCCGTGGTGCTTTTCTCCATCCTACATTGCAACTCACGGCCTATCCTGATTCAGGCCCTCCGATTCACACAACCCTGTGATGTTTTTCTCCCTCCTACTAGTGAAAGGCCTTTTAGAAATTCTTACAATGAGCACCACCATGCGATGTTTTTCGGAATCCTATGCTACATTGCCACTGCATGTTTCCTGACTTCCCCATGCTGACCACCCCGTGGTGCTTTTCTCCATCCGATATTGCCACTCACTGTCTATCCTGATTCAGGCTCTCCAATTCACACCACCCCGTCATATTTTTCTCACTCCTTCTAGTGAATGGCCTGTTAGAAACCCTTAGAATGCGCACCACCCCGCGATGTTTTTCAGAAACCTATCCTACATTGCCACTGCATGTTTCCTTGCCTCCCCATGATGACCATCCCGTGGTGCTTTTCTCCATCCTACATTGCCACTCACAGCCTATCCTAACTCAGGCCCTTCCAATCACACCACCCCGTGATGTTTTTTTCACTCCTATTTGTGAATGGCTTGTTAGAAATCCTTACAATGGGCACCACCCTGCGATGTTTTTCAGAAACCTATCCTACATTGCAACTGCATGTTTCCTGACCTCCGCATATTGACCACCCCGTGGTGCTTTTCTCCATTCTTCATTGCCACTCACTGCCTATCCTAATTCAGGCCCTCCGATTCACACCACCCCGTGATGTTTTTCTCAATCCTACCAGTGAAAGACGTTTTAGAAACCCTTACAAAGAGCACCACCCCGCAATGTTTTTCAGAAACCTATCCTACATTGCCACTGCATGTTTCCTGACCTCCCCATCCTCAGCACCCCGTGGTGCCCTTCTCCATCCTGCATTGCCAATCACTGCCTATCCTGATTCAGGTCCTCCGATTCACACCAGCCCATTATATTTTTCTCACTCCTACTAGGGAATGCACTGTTAGAAACCCTTACAATGCGCCCCACCCCGCTATGTTTTTCAGAATGCTATCCGACATTGCCACTGCATGTTTCCTGACCTCCCCATATTGACCACCCCGTGGTGCTTTTCTCCATTCTTCATTGCCACTCACTGCCTATCCTAATACAGGCCCTCCGATTCACATCACCCCGTGATGTTTTTCTCAATCCTACTAGTGAAAGGCCTTTTAGAAACCCTTACAATGAGCACCACCCCGCAATGTTTTTCAGAAACCTATCCTACATTGCCACTGCATGTTTCCTGACCTACACATCCTGAGCACCCCGTTGTGCCCTTCTCCATCCTACGTTGCCACTCACTGCCTATCCTGATTCAGGCCCTCCGATTCACACCAGCCCATTATATTTTTCTCACTCCTACTAGGGAATGCCCCCACCCCGCGATGTTTTTCATAAACCTATCCTACATTGCCACAGCATGATTCCTGACCTCCCCATGTTGACCACACCATGGTGCTTTTCTCCATCCTACATTGCCACTCACTGCCTATCCTAATTCAGGCCCTCCTATTCACACCACCCGGTGATGTTTTTCTAACTCCTAATAGAAATGTCCTGTTAGAAAGCCTTACATGCACACCACCCGGCGATGTTTTTCAGAATCCTATCCTACATTGCCAATGCATGGGTCCTGACCTCCCCATGCTGACCACCCTGTGGTGCATTTCTCCATCCTACATTGCCACTCACCACTCACTGCCTATCCTAATTCAGGCCCTCCGATTCACAACACACCGTGATGTTTTTCTCACTCCTACAAGTGAATGGCCTGTTAGAAACCCTTACAATGCGCACCACCTTGCTTTTTTTTTTTCAGAAACCTATCCTACATTGCCATTGCATGTTTCCTGACCTCCCCATGCTGACCACCCCGTGGTGCTTTTCTCCATCCTACATTGCAACTCACGGCCTATCCTGATTCAGGCCCTCCGATTCACACAACCCTGTGATGTTTTTCTCCCTCCTACTAGTGAAAGGCCTTTTAGAAATTCTTACAATGAGCACCACCATGCGATGTTTTTCGGAATCCTATGCTACATTGCCACTGCATGTTTCCTGACTTGCCCATGCTGACCACCCCGTGGTGCTTTTCTCCATCCGATATTGCCACTCACTGTCTATCCTGATTCAGGCTCTCCAATTCACACCAGCCCGTTATATTTTTCTCACTCCTTCTAGTGAATGGCCTGTTAGAAACCCTTAGAATGCGCACCACCCCGCGATGTTTTTCAGAAACCTATCCTACATTGCCACTGCATGTTTCCTTGCCTCCCCATGATGACCATCCCGTGGTGCTTTTCTCCATCCTACATTGCCACTCACAGCCTATCCTAATTCAGGCCCTTCCAATCACACCACCCCGTGATGTTTTTTTCACTCCTATTTGTGAATGGCTTGTTAGAAATCCTTACAATGGGCACCACCCTGCGATGTTTTTCAGAAACCTATCCTACATTGCAACTGCATGTTTCCTGACCTCCGCATATTGACCACCCCGTGGTGCTTTTCTCCATTCTTCATTGCCACTCACTGCCTATCCTAATTCAGGCCCTCCGATTCACACCACCCCGTGATGTTTTTCTCAATCCTACCAGTGAAAGACGTTTTAGAAACCCTTACAAAGAGCACCACCCCGCAATGTTTTTCAGAAACCTATCCTACATTGCCACTGCATGTTTCCTGACCTCCCCATCCTCAGCACCCCGTGGTGCCCTTCTCCATCCTGCATTGCCAATCACTGCCTATCCTGATTCAGGTCCTCCGATTCACACCAGCCCATTATATTTTTCTCACTCCTACTAGGGAATGCACTGTTAGAAACCCTTACAATGCGCCCCACCCCGCTATGTTTTTCAGAAACCTATCCTACATTGCCACTTCATGTTTCCTTACCTCCGATGCTGACCACACCGTGGTGCTTTTCTCCATTTTACATTGCAACTCACAGCCTATCCTAATACAGGCCCTCCGTTTCGCACCACCACGTGATGTTTTTCTGAGTCCTACTAGTGAATGGCCTTTTAGAAAGCCTTACAATGCGCGCCACACCGCTTTTTTTTTCAGAATCTTATCCTACATTGCCACTGCATGTTTCTTGAGCTCCCCATGCTCACCATGCTGTGCTGCTTTTCTCTATCCTACATTGCCACTCAATGCCTATCCTAATTCAGGCCCACCGATTCACACCACCCCGTGATGTTTTTCTCATTCCTACTAGTGAATGGCCTGTTAGAAACCCTTACAATGCGCACCACCCGGCGATGTTTTTCAGAAATCTCTCCTACATTGCCAATGCATGTTTCCTGACCTCCCCATGCTGACCACCCCGTGGTGCTTTTCTCCATCCTACATTGCCACTCAGTGCCTATCCTGATTCAGGCCCACCAATTCACACAAACCAGTTATATTTTTCTCACTCCTTCTAGTGTATGGCCTGTTAGAAACTCTTACAATGCGCACCACCCTGATGTTTTTCAGAAACCTATCCTACATTGCCACTGCATTTTGTCTTGCCTCCCCATGATGACCATCCTGTGGTGCTTTTCTCCATCCTACATTGCCACTCACAGCCTATCCTAAGTCAGACCCCCCGATTCACACCACCTTCTGATGTTTTTTCTCTCCTTCTCGTGAATGGCTTGTTAGAAAGCCTTACAATGCGCACCACCCCGCGATGTATTTAAGAAACCTATCCTAAATTGCCATTACACGTTTCCTGACCTCCCCATGTTGACCACCCCTTGGTGCTTTTCTCCATTCTTCATTGCCATTCACTGCCTATCCTAATTCAGCTCCTCTGATTCACACCACCCCGTGATGTTTTTTTCACTTCTACTTGGGAAAGGCTTGTTAGAAAGCTTTACAATGCGCCCCTCCCCACGATGTTTTTCAGAAACCTATCCTACATTGCCATTGCATGTTTCCTGACCTCCCCATGCTGACCACCCTGTGGTGCTTTTCTCCATCCTACATAGCCACCCACAGCCTATCCTAATTCAGGCCCCCCGATTCACCCCACCTTCTGATGTTTTTTCACTCCTACTTGTGAATGGCTTGTTAGAAAGCCTTACAATGTCCACCACACCGCGATGTTTTTAAGAATCCTATGCAAAATTACTGTTACATGTTTCCTGACCTCCCCATGTTGACCACCCTGTGGTGCTTTTCTCCATTCTTCATTGCCATTCACTGCCTATTCTAATTCAGCCCCTCCGATTCACACCACCCCTTGATGTTTTTCTCACTCCTACAAGTGAATGGCCTGTTAGAAACCCTTACAATGTGCACCACCCTACTTTTTTTTTCAGAAACCTATCCTACTTTGCCACTGCATGTTTCCTCACCTCCCCATGCTGACCACACCATGGTGCTTTTCTCCATCCTACATTGCCACTAACAGCCTATACTAATTCAGGCCCTTCTATTCACACCACCCGGTGATGTTTTTTTCACTCCTACTTGTGAATGGCTTGTTGGAAATCCTTACAATGGGCACCACCCCGCGATGTTTTTCAGAAACCTATCCTACATTGCCACTGCATGTTTCCTGACCTCCCCATATTGACCACCCCGTGGAGCTTTTCTCCATTCTTCATTGCCACTCATTGCCTATCCTAATTCAGGCCATCCGATTCACACCACCCCGTGTTGTTTTTCTCAATCCTACTAGTGAAAGACCTTTTAGAAACCCTTACAATGTGCACCACCCCGCAATGTTTTTCAGAAACCTATCCTACCCTGCCACTGCATGTTTTCTGACCTCCGCATCCTGAGCACCCCGTGGTGCCCTTCTCCATCCTACGTTGCCACTCACTGCCTATCCTGATTCAGGCCCTCCGATTCACACCAGCCCATTATATTTTTCTCACTCCTACTAGGCAATGCCCCCACCCCGCGATGTTTTTCAGAAACCTATCCTACATTGCCACTGCATGATTCCTGACCTCCCCATGTTGACCACCCCATGGTGCTTTTCTCCATCCTACGTTGCCACTCACGGCCTATCCTATTTCAGGCCCTCCTATTCACACCACCCCGTGATGTTTTTCTCACTCCTACTAGTGAATGTCCTGTTAGAAAGCCTTACAATGCACACCACCCGGCGATGTTTTTCAGAAACCTATCCTACATTGCCAATGCATGGGTCCTGACCTCCCCATGCTGACCACCCTGTGGTGCTTTTCTCCATCCTACATTGCCAATCACTGCCTATCCTAATTCAGGCCCTCTGATTCACAACACCCCGTGATATTTTTCTCACTCCTCCAAGTGAATGGCTTGTTAGAAACCCTTACAATGCGCACCACACCGCTTTTTTTTTTCAGAAACCTATCCTACATTACCACTGCATGTTTCCTGACAAACCAATGTTGAACACCCTGTGATGCTTTTCTCCATTCTTCATTGCCACTCACTGCCTATCCTCATTCAGGCTGTCTTATTCACACCACCCCGTGATGTTTTTTTCACTTCTACTTGGGGATGGCTTGTTAGAAAGCCTTACAATGCGCACCACCCCGCGATGTTTTTCAGAAACCTATAATACATTGCCATTGCATGTTTCCTGACTTCGCCATGCTGACCACCCTGTGTTGCTTTTCTCCATCCTACATTGCCACTCACAGCCTATCCTAAGTCAGGCCCTCCGATTCACACCACCTTCTGAAGTTTTTTCTCTCCTTCTCGTGATTGGCTTGTTAGAAAGCTTTACAATGCGCACCACCCCGCGATGTTTTTAAGAAACCTATCCTAAATTGCCATTACATGTTTCCTGACCTCCCCATGTTGACGACCCCGTGGTGCTTTTCTTCATTCTTCAGTGCCATTCACTGCCTATTCTAATTCAGCCCCTCCGATTCACACCACCCCTTGATGTTTTTCTCACTCCTACAAGTGAATGGCCTGTTAGAAACCCTTACAATGTGCACCACCCCACTTTTTTTATCAGAAACCTATCCTACTTTGCCACTGCATGTTTCCTCACCTCCCCATGCTGACCACACCATGGTGCTTTTCTCCATCCTACATTGCCACTAACAGCCTATACTAATTCAGGCCCTTATATTCACACCACCCGGTGATGTTTTTTTCACTCCTACTTGTGAATGGCTTGTTAGAAATCCTTACAATGGGCACCACCCCGCGATGTTTTTCAGAAACCTATCCTAAATTGCCACTGCATGTTTCCTGACCTCCACATGCAAACCACCCAGTGGTGCTTTTCTCCATCCTGCATTGCAACTCACGGCCAATTCTGATTCAGGCCCTCCGATTCACACAACCCTGTGATGTTTTTCTCCCTCCTACTAGTGAAAGGCCTTTTAGAAATTCTTACAATGAGCACCACCATGCGATGTTTTTCGGAATCCTATGCTACATTGCCACTGCATGTTTCCTGACCTCCCCATGCTGACCACCCCGTGGTGCTTTTCTCCATCCGATATTGCCATTCACTGTCTATCCTGATTCAGGCCCTCCAATTCACACCACCCCGTTATATTTTTCTCACTCCTTCTACTGAATGGCCTGTTAGAAACCCTTAGAATGCGCACCACCCAGCGATGTTTTTTAGAAACCTATCCTACATTGCCACTGCATGTTTCCTAACCTCCCCATGATGATCATCCCGTGGTGCTTTTCTCCATCCTACATTGTCACTCACAGCCTATCCTAATTCAGGCCCTTCGAATCACACCACCCTGTGATGTTTTTTTCACTCCTATTTGTGAATGGCTTGTTAGAAATCCTTACAATGGGCACCACCACGCGATGTTTTTCAGAAACCTATCCTACATTGCCACTGCATGTTTCCTGACCTCCACATATTGACCACCCCGTGGTGCTTTTCTCCATTCTTCATTGCCACTCACTGCCTATCCTAATACAGGCCCTCCGATTCACACCACCCCGTGATGATTTTCTCAATCCTACCAGTGAAAGACGTTTTAGAAACCCTTACAAAGAGCACCACCCTGCAATGTTTTTCAGAAACCTATCCTACATTGCCACTGCATGTTTCCTGACCTCCCCATCCTCAGCACCCCGTTGTGCCCTTCTCCATCCTGCATTGCCAATCACTGCCTATCCTGATTCAGGCCCTCCGATTCACACCAGCCCATTATATTTTTCTCACTCCTACTAGGGAATGCACTGTTAGAAACCCTTACAATGCGCCCCGCCCCGCTATGTTTTTCAGAAACCTATACTACATTGCCACTTCATGTTTCCTTACCTCCGATGCTGACCACACCGTGGTGCTTTTCTCCATTTTACATTGCAACTCACAGCCTATCCTAATTCAGGCCCTCCGTTTCACACCACCACGTGATGTTTTTCTGAGTCCTACTAGTGAATAGCCTTTTAGAAAGCTTTACAATGCGCACCACTCCGCTTTTTTTTTCAGAATCCTATCCTACATTGCCACTGCATGTTTCTTGAGCTCCCCTAGCTCACCACGCTGTGCTGCTTTTCTCTATCCTACATTGCCACTCAATGCCTATCCTAATTCAGGCCCACCGATTCACACCACCCCGTGATGTTTTTCTCATTCCTACTAGTGAATGGCCTGTTAGAAACCCTTACAATGCGCACCACCCGGCGATGTTTTTCAGAAATCTCTCCTACATTGCCAATGCATGTTTCCTGACCTCCCCATGCTGACCACCCCGTGGTGCTTTTCTCCATCCTACATTGCCACTCAGTGCCTATCCTGATTCAGGCCCACCAATTCACACAACCCAGTTATATTTTTCTCACTCCTTCTAGTGTATGGCCTGTTAGAAACTCTTACAATGCGCACCACCCTTTGATGTTTTTCAGAAACCTATCCTACATTGCCACTGCATTTTGTCTTGCCTCCCCATGATGACCATCCCGTGGTGCTTTTCTCCATCCTACATTGCCACTCACAGCCTATCCTAATTCAGGCCCTTCGATTCACACCACCCCGTGATGTTTTTTCACTCCTATTTGTGAATGGCTTGTTAGAAATCCTTACAATGGGCACCACACCGCGATGTTTTTCAGAATCCTATCCGACATTGCCACTGCATGTTTCCTGACCTCCCCATATTGACCACCCCGTGGTGCTTTTCTCCATTCTTCATTGCCACTCACTGCCTATCCTAATACAGGCCCTCCGATTCACATCACCCCGTGATGTTTTTCTCAATCCTACTAGTGAAAGGCCTTTTAGAAACCCTTACAATGAGCACCACCCCGCAATGTTTTTCAGAAACCTATCCTACATTGCCACTGCATGTTTCCTGACCTACACATCCTGAGCACCCCGTTGTGCCCTTCTCCATCCTACGTTGCCACTCACTGCCTATCCTGATTCAGGCCATCCGATTCACACCAGCCCATTATATTTTTCTCACTCCTACTAGGGAATGCCCCCACCCCGCGATGTTTTTCATAAACCTATCCTACATTGCCACAGCATGATTCCTGACCTCCCCATGTTGACCACACCATGGTGCTTTTCTCCATCCTACGTTGCCACTCACTGCCTATCCTAATTCAGGCCCTCCTATTCACACTACCCGGTGATGTTTTTCTAACTCCTAATAGAAATGTCCTGTTAGAAAGCCTTACATGCACACCACCCGGCGATGTTTTTCAGAATCCTATCCTACATTGCCAATGCATGGGTCCTGACCTCCCCATGCTGACCACCCTGTGGTGCATTTCTCCATCCTACATTGCCACTCACTGCCTATCCTAATTCAGGCCCTCCGATTCACAACACACCGTGATGTTTTTCTCACTCCTACAAGTGAATGGCCTGTTAGAAACCCTTACAATGCGCACCACCTCGCTTTTTTTTTTCAAAAACCTATCCTACATTGCCATTGCATGTTTCCTGACCTCCCCATGCTGACCAGCCTGTGGTGCTTTTCTCCATTCTTCATTTCCACGCACTGCCTATCCTAATTCAGGCCGTCTGATTCACCCCACCCCGTGATGTTTTTTTAACTTCTACTTGGGAATGGCTTGTTAGAAAGCCTTACAATGCGCACCACCCCGCGATGTTTTTCAGAAACCTATCCTACATTGGCATTACATGTTTCCTGACCTCCCCATGTTGACCACCCCGTGGTGCTTTTCTCCATTCTTCATTGCCATTCACTGCCTATCCTAATTCAGCCCCTCCGATTCACACCACCCCGTGATGTTTTTCTCACTCCCACTAGTGAATGGCCTGTTAGAAACCCTTACAATGCGCACCACCCCACTATTTTTTTCAGAAACCTATCCTACATTGCCACTGCATGTTTTCTCACCTCCCCATGCTGACCACCATGTTGTGCTTTTCTCCATCCTACATTGCCACTCAATGCTTATCCTAATTCAGGCCCTCCGATTCATACCACCCAGTGATGTTTTTCTCACTCCTACAAGAGAATGGCCTGTTAAAATCCCTTACAATGCACACCACCAGGCGATGGTTTTCAGAAACCTATCCTACTTTGCCAATGCATGTTTCCTGACCTCCCCATGCTCACCACACCATGGTGCTTTTCTCCATCCTACATTGCCACTCACAGCCTATAATAATTCAGGCCCTTTGGTTCACACCACCCGGTGATGTTTTTTCACTCCTACTTGTGAATGGCTTGTTAGAAATTCTTACAATGGGCACCGCCCCACGATGTTTTTCAGAAACCTATTCTAAATTGCCACTGCATGTTTCCTGACCTCCCCATGTTGACCACCCCGTGGTGCTTTTCTCCATTCTTCATTGCCACTCCCTGCCTATGCTAATTCAGTCCCTCCGATTCATACCACCACGTGATGTTTTTCTCACTCCTACTAGTGAATGACCTGCTACAAATCCTTACAATTCGCACCACCCCGCGATGTTTTTCAGAAACCTATCCTACATTGCCATTGCATGTTTCCTGTCCTCCCCATGCTCAAGAACCCGTGGTGCTTTTCTCGTTCCTACATTGCCACTCACTGTCTATCTTGATTCAGGCCCTCCGATTCACACCACACCATGATGTATTTCTCACTCCTACTAGTGAATGGCCTGTTAGAAACCCTTCCAATGTTCACTACCCCTGGATGTTTTTCAGAAACCTATCCTACATTGACACTGCATGTTTCCTGACCTCCCCATGTTGACCACCCTGTGGTGCTTTTCTCCATTCTTCATTGCCACTCACTGCCTATCCTAATTCAGGCTGTCTTATTCACACCACCCCGTGATGTTTTTTTCACTTCTACTTGGGAATGGCTTGTTAGAAAGCCTTACAATGCGCACTACCCACCATGTTTTTCAAAAACCTATCCTACATTGCCATTGCATGTTTCCTGACCTCCCCATGCTGACCACCCTGTGGTGCTTTTCTCCATACTACATTGCCACTCACAGCCTATCCTAAGTCAGGCCCTCCGATTCACACCACCTTCTGATGTTTTTTCTCTCCTTCTCGTGAATGGCTTGTTAGAAAGCCTTACAATGCGCACCACCCCGCGATGTTTTTAAGAAACCTATCCTAAATTGCCATTACATGTTTCCTGAACTCCCCATGTTGACGACCCCATGGTGCTTTTCTCCATTCTTCATTGCCATTCACTGCCTATCCTAATTCAGCCCCTCTGATTCACACCACCCCGTGATGTTTTTTTCACTTCTACTTGGGAATGGCTTGCTAGAAACCTTTACAATGCGCACCTCCCCGCGATGTTTTTCAGAAACCTATCCTACATTGCCATTGCATGTTTCCTGACCTCCCCATGCTGACCACCCTGTGGTGCTTTTCTCCATCCTACATTGCCACCCACAGCCTATCCTAATTCAGGCACCCCGATTCACCCCACCTTCTGATGTTTTTTCACTCCTACTTGTGAATGGCTTGTTAGAAAGCCTTACAATGTGCACCATACCGCGATGTTTTTAAGAAACCTATGCAAAATTTCTGTTACATGTTTTCTGACCTCCCCATGTTGACTACCCCGTGGTGCTTTTCTTCATTTTTCATTGCCATTCACTGCCTATTCTAATTCAGCCCCTCCGATTCACACCACCCCTTGATGTTTTTCTCACTCCTACAAGTGAATGGCCTGTTAGAAACCCTTACAATGTGCACCACCCCACTTTTTTTTTCAGAAACCTATCCTACTTTGCCACTGCATGTTTCCTCACCTCCCCATGCTGACTACACCATGGTGCTTTTCTCCATCCTACATTGCCACTAACAGCCTATACTAATTCAGGCCCTTCTATTCACACCACCCGGTGATGTTTTTTTCACTCCTACTTGTGAATGGCTTGTTAGAAATCCTTACAATGGGCACCACCCCGCGATGTTTTTCAGAAACCTATCCTAAATTGCCACTGCATGTTTCCTGACCTCCACATGCAGACCACCCAGTGGTGCTTTTCTCCATCCTGCATTGCCACTCACTGCCTATCCTGATTCAGGCCCTCCGATTCACACCACCCTCTGATGTTTTTCTCACTTCTACTCGTGAATGGCCGGTTAGAAACCCTTACAATGCACACCACCCGGCGATGTTTTTCAGAAACCTATTCTACATTGCCAATGCATGTTTCCTGACCTCCCCATGCTGACTACCACGTGGTGCTTTTCTCCATTCTTCATTGCCACTCGCTGCCTATCCTAATTGAGGCCCTTGAATTCATACCACCACGTGATGTTTTTCTCACTCTTACTAGTGAATGACCTGCTACAAATCCTTACAATGCGCACCACCCCGCGATGTTTTTCAGAAACCTATTCTTCATTGCCAATGCATGTTTCCTGTCCTCCCCATGCTCAAGAACCCGTGGTGCTTTTCTCCATCCTACATTGCCACTCACTGTCTATCTTGATTCAGGCCCTCCGATTCACACCACACCATGATTATTTCTCACTCCTACTAGTGAATGGCCTGTTAGAAATCCTTACAATGCGCACTACCCCGGGATGTTTTTCAGAAACCTATCCTACATTGCCACTGCATGTTTCCTGACCTCCCCATCCTGACCACCCCGTGGTGCTTTTCTCCATCCTACATTGCAACTCACGGCCTATCCTGATTCAGGCCCTCCGATTCACACAACCCTGTGATGTTTTTCTCCCTCCTACTAGTGAAAGGCCTTTTAGAAATTCTTACAATGAGCACCACCATGCGATGTTTTTCGGAATCCTATGCTACATTGTCACTGCATGTTTCCTGACTTCCCCATGCTGACCACCCCGTGGTGCTTTTCTCCATCCGATATTGCCACTCACTGTCTATCCTGATTCATGCTCTCTAATTCACACCACCCCGTTATATTTTTCTCACTCCTTCTAGTGAATGGCCTGTTAGAAACCCTTAGAATGCGCACCACCCCGCAATGTTTTTCAGAAACCTATCCTACATTGCCACTGCATGTTTCCTGACCTCCCCATCCTCAGCACCCCGTTGTGCCCTTCTCCATCCTGCATTGCCAATCACTGCCTATCCTGATTCAGGCCCTCCAATTCACACCAGCCCATTATATTTTTCTCACTCCTACTAGGGAATGCACTGTTAGAAACCCTTACAATGCGCCCCACCCCGCTATGTTTTTCAGAAACCTATCCTACATTGCCACTTCATGTTTCCTTACCTCCGATGCTGACCACACCGTGGTGCTTTTCTCCATTTTACATTGCAACTCACAGCCTATCCTAAATCAGGCCCTCCGTTTCGCACCACCACGTGATGTTTTTCTGAGTCCTACTAGTGAATGGCCTTTTAGAAAGCTTTACAATGCGCACCACTCCGCTTTTTTTTTCAGAATCCTATCCTACATTGCCACTGCATGTTTCTTGAGCTCCCCATGCTCACCATGCTGTGCTGCTTTTCTCTATCCTACATTGCCACTCAATGCCTATCCTAATTCAGGCCCACCGATTCACACCACCCCGTGATGTTTTTCTCATTCCTACTAGTGAATGGCCTGTTAGAAACCCTTACAATGCGCACCACCCGGCGATGTTTTTCAGAAATCTCTCCTACATTGCCAATGCATGTTTCCTGACCTCCCCATGCTGACCACCCCGTGGTGCTTTTCTCCATCCTACATTGCCACTCAGTGCCTATCCTGATTCAGGGCCACCAATTCACACAACCCAGTTATATTTTTCTCACTCCTTCTAGTGTATGGCCTGTTAGAAACTCTTACAATGCGCACCACCCTTTGATGTTTTTCAGAAACCTATCCTACATTGCCACTGCATTTTGTCTTGCCTCCCCATGATGACCATCCTGTGGTGCTTTTCTCCATCCTACATTGCCACTCACAGCCTATCCTAATTCAGGCCCTTCGATTCACACCACCCCGTGATGTTTTTTCACTCCTATTTGTGAATGGCTTGTTAGAAATCCTTACAATGGGCACCACCCCGCGATGTTTTTCAGAATCCTATCCGACATTGCCACTGCATGTTTCCTGACCTCCCCATATTGACCACCCCGTGGTGCTTTTCTCCATTCTTCATTGCCACTCACTGCCTATCCTAATTCAGGCCCTCCGATTCACATCACCCCGTGATGTTTTTCTCAATCCTACTAGTGAAAGGCCTTTTAGAAACCCTTACAATGAGCACCACCGCGTCATGTTTTTCAGAAACCTATCCTACATTGCCACTGCATGTTTCCTGACCTACACATCCTGAGCACCCCGTTGTGCCCTTCTCCATCCTACGTTGCCACTCACTGCCTATCCTGATTCAGGCCCTCCGATTCACACCAGCCCATTATATTTTTCTCACTCCTACTAGGGAATGCCCCCACCCCGCGATGTTTTTCATAAACCTATCCTACATTGCCACAGCATGATTCCTGACCTCCCCATGTTGACCACCCCATGGTGCTTTTCTCCATCCTACGTTGCCACTCACTGCCTATCCTAATTCAGGTCCTCCTATTCACACCACCCGGTGATGTTTTTCTAACTCCTACTAGAAATGTCCTGTTAGAAAGCCTTACATGCACACCACCCGGCGATGTTTTTCAGAATCCTATCCTACATTGCCAATGCATGGGTCCTGTCCTCCCCATGCTGACCACCCTGTGGTGCATTTCTCCATCCTACATTGCCACTCACTGCCTATCCTAATTCAGGCCCTCCGATTCACAACACACCGTGATGTTTTTTCTCACTCCTACAAGTGAATGGCCTGTTAGAAACCCTTACAATGCGCACCACCCCACTTTTTTTTTTTCAGAAACCTATCCTACATTGCCATTGCATGTTTCCTGACCTCCCCATGCTGACCAGCCTGTGGTGCTTTTCTCCATTCTTCATTTCCACGCACTGCCTATCCTAATTCAGGCCGTCTGATTCACCCCACCCCGTGATGTTTTTTCACTTCTACTTGGGAATGGCTTGTTAGAAAGCCTTACAATGCGCACCACCCCGCGTTGTTTTTCAGAAACCAATCCTACATTGGCATTACATGTTTCCTGACCTCCCCATGTTGACCACCCCGTGGTGCTTTTCTCCATTCTTTATTGCCATTCACTGCCTATCCTAATTCAGCCCCTCCGATTCACACCACCCCGTGATGTTTTTCTCACTCCTACAAGTGAATGGCCTGTTAGAAACCCTTACAATGCGCACCACCCCACTTTTTTTTTTTCAGAAACCTATCCTACATTGCCATTGCATGTTTCCTGACCTCCCCATGCTGACCAGCCTGTGGTGCTTTTCTCCATTCTTCATTTCCACGCACTGCCTATCCTAATTCAGGCCGTCTGATTCACCCCACCCCGTGATGTTTTTTCACTTCTACTTGGGAATGGCTTGTTAGAAAGCCTTACAATGCGCACCACCCCGCGATGTTTTTCAGAAACCTATCCTACTTTGCCAATGCATGTTTCCTGACCTCCCCATGCTCACCACACCATGGTGCTTTTCTCCATCCTACATTGCCACTCACAGCCTATACTAATTCAGGCCCTTCGGTTCACACCGCCCGGTGATGTTTTTTTCACTCCTACTTGTGAATGGCTTGTTAGAAATTCTTACAATGGGCACCACCCCGCGATGTTTTTCAGAAACCTATTCTAAATTGCCACTGCATGTTTCCTGACCTCCCCATGTTGACCACCCCGTGGTGCTTTTCTCCATTCTTCATTGCCACTCCCTGCCTATGCTAATTCAGTCCCTCCGATTCATACCACCACGTGATGTTTTTCTCACTCCTACTAGTGAATGACCTGCTACAAATCCTTACAATTCGCACCACCCCGCGATGTTTTTCAGAAACCTATCCTACATTGCCATTGCATGTTTCCTGTCCTCCCCATGCTCAAGAACCCGTGGTGCTTTTCTCGTTCCTACATTGCCACTCACTGTCTATCTTGATTCAGGCCCTCCGATTCACACCACACCATGATGTATTTCTCACTCCTACTAGTGAATGGCCTGTTAGAAACCCTTACAATGTTCACTACCCCTGGATGTTTTTCAGAAACCTATCCTACATTGACACTGCATGTTTCCTGACCTCCCCATGTTGACCACCCTGTGGTGCTTTTCTCCATTCTTCATTGCCACTCACTGCCTATCCTAATTCAGGCTGTTTTATTCACACCACCCCGTGATGTTTTTTTCACTTCTACTTGGGAATGGCTTGTTAGAAAGCCTTACAATGCGCACTACCCACGATGTTTTTCAAAAACCTATCCTACATTGCCATTGCATGTTTCCTGACCTCCCCATGCTGACCACACTGTGGTGCTTTTCTCCATACTACATTGCCACTCACAGCCTATCCTAATTCAGGCCCTCCGATTCACACCACCTTCTGAAGTTTTTTCACTCCTACTTGTGAATGGCTTGATAGAAAGCTTTACAATGCGCACCACGCCGCGATGTTTTTCAGAAACCTATCCTAAATTGCCATTACATGTTTCCTGACCTAACCATGTTGACCACCCCGTGGTGCTTTTCTCCATTCTTCATTGCCATTCACTGCCTATCCTAATTCAGCCCCTCAGATTCACACCACCCCGTGATGTTTTTCTCACTCCTACAAGTGAATGGCCTGTTAGAAACCCTTACAATGCGCACCACCCCACTTTTTTTTTTCAGAAACCTATCGTACATTGCCACTGCATGTTTCCTCATCTCCCCATGCTGACAACTCTGTGGTGCTTTTCTCCATCCTACATTGCCACTCACAGCCTATACTAATTCAGGCCCTTCGATTCACACCACCCGGTGATGTTTTTTTCAATCCTACTTGTGAATGGCTTGTTAGAAATTCTTACAATGGGCACCACCCCGCGATGTTTTTCAGAATCCTATCCTAAATTGCCACTGCATGTTTCCTGACCTCCCCATGTTGACCATCCCGTGGTGCTTTTCTCCATTCTTCATTGCCACTCGCTGCCTATCCTAATTGAGGCCTTCCGATTCATACCACCACGTGATGTTTTTCTCACTCTTACTAGTGAATGACCTGCTACAAATCCTTACAATGCGCACCACCCCGCGATGTTTTTCAGAAACCTATTCTTCATTGCCATTGCATGTTTCCTGTCCTCCCCATGCTCAAGAACCCGTGGTGCTTTTCTCGTTCCTACATTGCCACTCACTGTCTATCTTGATTCAGGCCCTCCGATTCACACAACCCTGCGATGTTTTTCTCCCTCCTACTAGTGAAAGGCCTTTTAGAAATTCTTACAATGAGCACCACCATGCGATGTTTTTCGAAATCCTATGCTACATTGCCACTGCATGTTTCCTGACCTCCCCATGCTGACCACCCCGTGGTGCTTTTCTCCATCCGATATTGCCACTCACTGTCTATCTTGATTCAGGCCCTCCGATTTACACAACACCATGATGTATTTCTCACTTCTACTATTGAAAGGCCTGTTAAAAACCCTTACAATGCGCCCCACCACGCGATGTTTTTTAGAAACCTATCCTACATTGCCACTGCATGTTTTCTGACCTCCCCATCCTGACCACACCTTGGTCCTTTTCTCCATCCTACATTGCCACTCACTGCCTATACTGATTCAGGCGCTCCGATTCACACCACCCTGTGATGTTTTTCTCACTTCTACTCGTGAATGGCCTGTTACAAACCCTTACAATGAGCACCACCCGGCGATGTTTTTCAGAAACCTATCCTACATTGCCAATGCCTGTTTCCTGACCTCCGCATGCTGACCACCCCGTGGTGCTTTTCTCCATCCTACATTGCCACTCAGTGCCTATCCTGATTCAGGCCCTCCAATTCACACCACCCCGTTATATTTTTCTCACTCCTTCTAGTGAATGGCCTGTTAGAAACCCTTACAATGCGCACCACCCCGCGATGTTTTTCAGAAACCTATCCTACATTGCCACTCCATGTTTCCTTGCCTCCCCATGATGACCATCCCGTGGTGCTTTTCTCCATCATACATTGCCACTCACAGCCTATCCTAATTCAGGCCCTTCGAATCACACCACCCCGTGATGTTTTTTTCACTCCTATTTGTGAATGGCTTTTTAGAAATCCTTACAATGGGCACCACCCCGCGATGTTTTTCAGAAACCTATCCTACATTGCCACTGCATGTTTCCTGACCTCCGCATATTGACCACCCCGTGGTGCTTTTCTCCATTCTTCATTGCCACTCACTGCCTCTCCTAATTCAGGCCCTCCGATTCACACCACCCCGTGATGTTTTTCTCAATCCTACCAGTGAAAGACGTTTTAGAAACCCTTACAAAGAGCACCACCCCGCAATGTTTTTCAGAAACCTATCCTACATTGCCACTGCATGTTTCCTGACCTCCCCATCCTCAGCACCCCGTGGTGCCCTTCTCCATCCTACATTGCCAATCACTGCCTATCCTGATTCAGGCCCTCCGATTCACACCAGCCCATTATATTTTTCTCACTCCTACTAGGGATTGCACTGTTAGAAACCCTTACAATGCGCCACACCCCGCTATGTTTTTCAGAAACCTATCCTACATTGCCACTTCATGTTTCCTTACCTCCGATGCTGATCACACCGTGGTGCTTTTCTCCATTTTACATTGCCACTCACAGCCTATCCTAATTCAGGCCCTCCGATTCGCACCACCACGTGATGTTTTTCTGAGTCCTGCTAGTGAATGGCCTTTTAGAAAGCCTTACAATGCGCACCACTCCGCTTTTTTTTTCAGAATCCTATCCTACATTGCCACTGCATGTTTCCTGAGCTCCCCATGCTCACCATGCTGTGCTGCTTTTCTCTATCCTCCATTGCCACTCAATGCCTATCCTAATTCTGGCCCACCGATTCACACCACCCCGTGATGTTTTTCTCATTCCTACTAGTGAATGGCCTGTTAGAAACCCTTACAATGCGCACCACCCGGCGATGTTTTTCAGAAACCTATCCTACATTGCCACTGCATTTTGTCTTGCCTCCCCATGATGACCATCCCGTGGTGCTTTTCTCCATCCTACACTGCCACTCGCAGCCTATCCTAATTCAGGCCCTTCGATTCACACCACCCCGTGATGTTTTTTCACTCCTATTTGTGAATGGCTTGTTAGAAATCCTTACAATGGGCACCACCCCGCGATGTTTTTCAGAATCCTATCCGACATTGCCACTGCATGTTTCCTGACCTCCCCATATTGACCACCCCGTGGTGCTTTTCTCCATTCTTCATTGCCACTCACTGCCTATCCTAATTCAGGCCCTCCGATTCACATCACCCCGTGATGTTTTTCTCAATCCTACTAGTGAAAGGCCTTTTAGAAACCCTTACAATGAGCACCACCCCGCAATGTTTTTCAGAAACCTATCCTACATTGCCACTGCATGTTTCCTGACCTACCCATCCTGAGCACCCCGTTGTGTCCTTCTCCATCCTACGTTGCCACTCACTGCCTATCCTGATTCAGGTCCTCCGATTCACACCAGCCCATTATATTTTTCTCACTCCTACTAGGGAATGCCCCCACCCCGCGATGTTTTTCATAAACCTATCCTACATTGCCACAGCATGATTCCTGACCTCCCCATGTTGACCACCCCATGGTGCTTTTCTCCATCCTACGTTGCCACTCACTGCCTATCCTAATTCAGGCCCTCCTATTTACACCACCCGGTGATGTTTTTCTCACTCCTACTAGTGAATGTGCTGTTAGAAAGCCTTACATGCACACCACCCGGCGATGTTTTTCAGAATCCTATCCTACATTGCCAATGCATGGGTCCTGACCTCCCCATGCTGACCACCCTGTGGTGCTTTTCTCCATCCTCATTGCCACTCACTGCCTATCCTAATTCAGGCCCTCCGATTCACAACACACCGTGATGTTTTTCTCACTCCTACAAGTGAATGGCCAGTTAGAAACCCTTACAATGCGCACCAACCCGCTTTTGTTTTCAGAAACCTATCCTACATTGCCATTGCATGTTTCCTGTCCTCCCCATGCTGACCAGCCTGTGGTGCTTTTCTCCATTCTTCATTTCCACGCACTGCCTATCGTAATTCAGGCCGTCTGATTCACACCACCCCATGATGTTTTTTTCACTTCTACTTGGGAATGACTTGTTAGAAAGCCTTACAATGCGCACCACCCCGCGTTGTTTTTCAGAAACCAATCCTACATTGGCATTACATGTTTCCTGACCTCCCCATGTTGACCACCCCGTGGTGCTTTTCTCCATTCTTTATTGCCATTCACTGCCTATCCTAATTCAGCCCCTCCGATTCACACCACCCCGTGATGTTTTTCTCACTGCCACTAGTGAATGGCCTGTTAGAAAGCCTTACAATGCGCACCACCCCACTATTTTTTTCAGAAACCTTTCCTACATTGCCACTGCATGTTTCCTCACCTCCCCATGCTGAGCACGCTGTTGTGCTTTTCTCCATCCTACATTGCCACTCAATGCTTATCCTAATTCAGGCCCTCCGATTCACACCACCCAGTGATGTTTTTCTCACTCCTACAAGAGAATGGCCTGTTAAAAACCCTTACAATGCACACCACCACGCGATGGTTTACAGAAACCTATCCTACTTTGCCTATGCATGTTTCCTGACCTCCCCATGTTGACCACCCCGTGGTGCTTTTCTCCATTCTTCATTGCCACTCAATGCCTATGCTAATTCAGTCCCTCCGATTCATACCACCACGTGATGTTTTTCTCACTCCTACTAGTGAATGACCTGCTACACATCCTTACAATTCGCACCACCCCGCGATGTTTTCTGAAACCTATCCTACATTGCCATTGCATGTTTCCTGTCCTCCCCATGCTCAAGAACCCGTGGTGCTTTTCTCATTCCTACATTGCCACTCACTGTCTATCTTGATTCAGGCCCTCCGATTCACACCACACCATGATGTATTTCTCACTCCTACTAGTGAATGGCCTGTTAGAAACCCTTACAATGTTCACTACCCCGGTATGTTTTTCAGAAACCCATCCTACATTGACACTGCATGTTTCCTGACCTCCCCATGTTGACCACCCTGTGGTGCTTTTCTCCATTCTTCATTGCCACTCACTGCCTATCATAATTCAGGCTGTCTTATTTACACCACCCCGTGATGTTTTTTTCACTTCTACTTGGGAATGGCTTGTTAGAAAGCCTTACGATGCGCACTACCCACGATGTTTTTCAAAAACCTATCCTACATTGCCATTGCACGTTTCCTGACCTCCCCATGCTGACCACCCTGTGGTGCTTTTCTCCATACTACATTGCCACTCACAGCCTATCCTAATTCAGGCCCTCCGATTCACACCACCTTCTGAAGTTTTTTCGCTCCTACTTGTGAATGGCTTGTTAGAAAGCCTTACAATGCGCACCACCCCGCGATGTTTTTCAGAAACCTATCCTAAATTGCCATTACATGTTTCCTGACCTTCCCTTGTTGACCACCCCGTGGTGCTTTTCTCCATTCTTCATTGCCAATCACTGCCTATGCTAATTCAGCCCCTCCGATTCACACCACCCCGTGATGTTTTTCTCACTCCTACAAGTGAATGGCCTGTTAGAAACCCTTACAATGCGCACCACCCCACTTTTTTTTTCAGAAACCTATCGTACATTGCCACTGCATGTTTCCTCACCTCCCCATGCTGACCACTCTGTGGTGCTTTTCTCGATCCTACATTGCCACTCAATGCTTATCCTAATTCAGGCCCTCCGATTCACACCACCCAGTGATGTTTTTCTCACTCCTACAAGAGAATGGCCTGTTAAAAACCCTTACAGTGCACACCACCCGGCGATGTTTTTCAGAAACCTATCCTACATTGCCAATGCATGTTTCCTGACCTCCCCATGTTGACCACCCCGTGGTGCTTTTCTCCATTCTTCATTGCCACTCCCTGCCTATCCTAATTGAGGCCTTCCGATTCATACCACCACGTGAGGTTTTTCTCACTCTTACTAGTGAATGACCTGCTACAAATCCTTACAATGCGCACCACCCCGCGATGTTTTTCAGAAACCTATTCTTCATTGCCATTGCATGTTTCCTGTCCTCCCCATGCTCAAGAACCCATGGTGCTTTTCTCCATCCTACATTGCCACTCACTGTCTATCTTGATTCAGGCCCTCCGATTCACACCACACCGTGACTATTTCTCACTCCTACTAGTGAATGGCCTGTTAGAAACCCTTACAATGCGCACTACCCCGGGATGTTTTTCAGAAACCTATCCTACATTGCCACTGCATGTTTCCTGACCTCCCCATCCTGACCACCCCGTGGTGCTTTTCTCCATCGTACATAGCAACTCACGGCCTATCCTGATTCAGGCCCTCCGATTAACACAACCCTGTGATGTTTTTCTCCCTCCTACTAGTGAAAGGCCTTTTAGAAATTCTTACAATGAGCACCACCATGCGATGTCTTTTAGAAACCTATCCTACATTGCCACTGCATGTTTTCTGACCTCCCCATCCTGACCACATCTTGGTCCTTTTCTCCATCCTACATTGCCACTCACTGCCTATACTGATTCAGGCGCTCCAATTCACACCACCCTGTGATGTTTTTCTCACTTCTACTCTTGAATGGCCTGTTACAAACCCTTTCAATGAGCACCACCCGGCGATGTTTTTCAGAAACCTATCCTACATTGCCAATGCCTGTTTCCTGACCTCCCCATGCTGACCACCCCGTGGTGCTTTTCTCCATCCTACATTGCCACTCAGTGCCTATCCTGATTCAGGCCCTCCAATTCACACCACCCCGTTATATGTTTCTCACTCCTTCTAGTGAATGGCCTGTTAGAAACCCTTAGAATGCGCACCACCCCGCGATGTTTTTCAGAAACCTATCCTACATTGCCACCGCATGTTTCCTTGCCTCCCCATGATGACCATCCCGTGGTGCTTTGCTCCATCCTACATTGCCACTCACAGCCTATCCTAATTCAGGCCCTTCGAATCACACCACCCCGTGATGTTTTTTTCACTCCTATTTGTGAATGGCTTGTTAGAAATCCTGACAATGGGCAAAACCCCGCGATGTTTTTCAGAAACCTATCCTACACTGTCACTGCATGTTTCCTGACCTCCGCATATTGACCATCCCGTGGTGCTTTTCTCCATTCTTCATTGCCACTCACTGCCTAACCTAATTCAGGCCCTCCGATACACACCACCCCGTGATGTTTTTCTCAATCCTACTAGGGAATGCACTGTTAGAAACCCTTACAATGCGCCACATCCCGCTATGTTTTTCAGAAACCTATCCTACATTGCCACTTCATGTTTCCTTACCTCCGATTCTGACCACACCGTGGTGCTTTTCTCCATTTTACATTGCAACTCACAGCCTATCCTAATTCAGGCCCTCCGATTCGCACCACCACGTGATGTTTTTCTGAGTCCTACTAGTGAATGGCCTTTTAGAAAGCCTTACAATGCGCACCACTCCGCTTTTTTTTTTCAGAATCCTATCCTACATTGCCACTGCATGTTTCCTGATCTCCCCATGCTCACCATGCTGTGCTGCTTTTCTCTATCCTACATTGCCACTCAATGCCTATCCTAATTCAGGCCCACCGATTCACACCACCCCGTGATGTTTTTCTCATTCCTACTAGTGAATGGCCTGTTAGAAACCCTTACAATGCGCACCACCCGGCGATGTTTTTCAGAAACCAATCCTACTTTGCCAATGCATGTTTCCTGACTTCCCCATGCTGACCACCCCGTGGTGCTTTTCTCCATCCTACATTGCCACTCAGTGCCTATCCTGATTCAGGCCCACCAATTCACACAACCCCGTTATCTTTTTCTCACTCCTTTTAGTGTATGGCCTGTTAGAAACTCTTACAATGCGCACCACCCTTTGATGTTTTTCAGAAACCTATCCTACATTGCCACTGCATTTTGTCTTGCCTCCCCATGATGACATTCCCGTGGTGCTTTTCTCCATCCTGCGTTGCCACTCACAGCCTATCCTAATTCAGGCCCTTCGATTCACACCACCCCATGATGTTTTTTTCACTTCTACTTGGGAAAGGGTTCTTAGAAAGCCTTACAATGCGCACCACCCCGCGTTGTTTTTCAGAAACCTATCCTACATTGGCATTACATGTTTCCTGACCTCCCCATGTTGACCACCCCGTGGTGCTTTTCTCCATTCTTCATTGCCATTCACTGCCTATCCTAATTCAGCCCCTCCGATTCACACCACTCCATGATGTTTTTCTCACTCCCACTAGTGAATGGCCTGTTAGAAACCCTTACAATGCGCACGACCCCACTTTTTTTTTTCAGAAACCTATCCTACATTGCCACTGCATGTTTCCTCACCTCCCCATGCTGACCACCCTATTGTGCTTTTCTCCATCCTACATTGCCACTCAATGCTTATCCTAATTCAGGACCTCTGATTCACACCACCCAGTGATGTTTTTCTCACTCCTACAAGAGAATGGCCTGTTAAAAACCCTTACAGTGCACACCAACAGGCGATGGTTTTTAGAAACCTATCCTACTTTGCCAATGCATGTTTCCTGAGCTCCCCATGTTGACCACCCCGTGGTGCTTTTCTCCATTCTTCATTGCCACTCCCTGCCTATCCTAATTGAGGCCTTCCGATTCATACCACCACGTGAGGTTTTTCTCACTCTTACTAGTGAATGACCTGCTACAAATCCTTACAATGCGCACCACCCCGCGATGTTTTTCAGAAACCTATTCTTCATTGCCATTGCATGTTTCCTGTCCTCCCCATGCTCAAGAACCCATGGTGCTTTTCTCCATCCTACATTGCCACTCACTGTCTATCTTGATTCAGGCCCTCCGATTCACACCACACCGTGACTATTTCTCACTCCTACTAGTGAATGGCCTGTTAGAAACCCTTACAATGCGCACTACCCCGGGATGTTTTTCAGAAACCTATCCTACATTGCCACTGCATGTTTCCTGACCTCCCCATCCTGACCACCCCGTGGTGCTTTTCTCCATCGTACATAGCAACTCACGGCCTATCCTGATTCAGGCCCTCCGATTAACACAACCCTGTGATGTTTTTCTCCCTCCTACTAGTGAAAGGCCTTTTAGAAATTCTTACAATGAGCACCACCATGCGATGTCTTTTAGAAACCTATCCTACATTGCCACTGCATGTTTTCTGACCTCCCCATCCTGACCACATCTTGGTCCTTTTCTCCATCCTACATTGCCACTCACTGCCTATACTGATTCAGGCGCTCCAATTCACACCACCCTGTGATGTTTTTCTCACTTCTACTCTTGAATGGCCTGTTACAAACCCTTTCAATGAGCACCACCCGGCGATGTTTTTCAGAAACCTATCCTACATTGCCAATGCCTGTTTCCTGACCTCCCCATGCTGACCACCCCGTGGTGCTTTTCTCCATCCTACATTGCCACTCAGTGCCTATCCTGATTCAGGCCCTCCAATTCACACCACCCCGTTATATGTTTCTCACTCCTTCTAGTGAATGGCCTGTTAGAAACCCTTAGAATGCGCACCACCCCGCGATGTTTTTCAGAAACCTATCCTACATTGCCACCGCATGTTTCCTTGCCTCCCCATGATGACCATCCCGTGGTGCTTTGCTCCATCCTACATTGCCACTCACAGCCTATCCTAATTCAGGCCCTTCGAATCACACCACCCCGTGATGTTTTTTTCACTCCTATTTGTGAATGGCTTGTTAGAAATCCTGACAATGGGCAAAACCCCGCGATGTTTTTCAGAAACCTATCCTACACTGTCACTGCATGTTTCCTGACCTCCGCATATTGACCATCCCGTGGTGCTTTTCTCCATTCTTCATTGCCACTCACTGCCTAACCTAATTCAGGCCCTCCGATACACACCACCCCGTGATGTTTTTCTCAATCCTACTAGGGAATGCACTGTTAGAAACCCTTACAATGCGCCACATCCCGCTATGTTTTTCAGAAACCTATCCTACATTGCCACTTCATGTTTCCTTACCTCCGATTCTGACCACACCGTGGTGCTTTTCTCCATTTTACATTGCAACTCACAGCCTATCCTAATTCAGGCCCTCCGATTCGCACCACCACGTGATGTTTTTCTGAGTCCTACTAGTGAATGGCCTTTTAGAAAGCCTTACAATGCGCACCACTCCGCTTTTTTTTTTCAGAATCCTATCCTACATTGCCACTGCATGTTTCCTGATCTCCCCATGCTCACCATGCTGTGCTGCTTTTCTCTATCCTACATTGCCACTCAATGCCTATCCTAATTCAGGCCCACCGATTCACACCACCCCGTGATGTTTTTCTCATTCCTACTAGTGAATGGCCTGTTAGAAACCCTTACAATGCGCACCACCCGGCGATGTTTTTCAGAAACCAATCCTACTTTGCCAATGCATGTTTCCTGACTTCCCCATGCTGACCACCCCGTGGTGCTTTTCTCCATCCTACATTGCCACTCAGTGCCTATCCTGATTCAGGCCCACCAATTCACACAACCCCGTTATCTTTTTCTCACTCCTTTTAGTGTATGGCCTGTTAGAAACTCTTACAATGCGCACCACCCTTTGATGTTTTTCAGAAACCTATCCTACATTGCCACTGCATTTTGTCTTGCCTCCCCATGATGACATTCCCGTGGTGCTTTTCTCCATCCTGCGTTGCCACTCACAGCCTATCCTAATTCAGGCCCTTCGATTCACACCACCCCATGATGTTTTTTTCACTTCTACTTGGGAAAGGGTTCTTAGAAAGCCTTACAATGCGCACCACCCCGCGTTGTTTTTCAGAAACCTATCCTACATTGGCATTACATGTTTCCTGACCTCCCCATGTTGACCACCCCGTGGTGCTTTTCTCCATTCTTCATTGCCATTCACTGCCTATCCTAATTCAGCCCCTCCGATTCACACCACTCCATGATGTTTTTCTCACTCCCACTAGTGAATGGCCTGTTAGAAACCCTTACAATGCGCACGACCCCACTTTTTTTTTTCAGAAACCTATCCTACATTGCCACTGCATGTTTCCTCACCTCCCCATGCTGACCACCCTATTGTGCTTTTCTCCATCCTACATTGCCACTCAATGCTTATCCTAATTCAGGACCTCTGATTCACACCACCCAGTGATGTTTTTCTCACTCCTACAAGAGAATGGCCTGTTAAAAACCCTTACAGTGCACACCAACAGGCGATGGTTTTTAGAAACCTATCCTACTTTGCCAATGCATGTTTCCTGAGCTCCCCATGTTGACCACCCCGTGGTGCTTTTCTCCATTCTTCATTGCCACTCACTGCCTATGCTAATTCAGTCCCTCCGATTCATACCACCACGTGATGTTTTTCTCACTCCTACTAGTGAATGACCTGCTACACATCCTTACAATTCGCACCACCCCGCGATGTTTTTCAGAAACCTATCCTACATTGCCATTGCATGTTTCCTGTCCTCCCCATGCTCAAGAACCCGTGGTGCTTTTCTCGTTGCTACATTGCCACTCACTGTCTATCTTGATTCAGGCCCTCCGATTCACACCACACCATGATGTATTTCTCACTCCTACTAGTGAATGGTCTTTAGAAACCCTTACAATGTTCACTACCCCGGGATGTTTTTCAGAAACCTATCCTACATTGACACTGCATGTTTCCTGACCTCCCCATGTTGACCAGCCTGTGGTGCTTTTCTCCATTCTTCATTGCCACTCACTGCCTATCCTAATTCAGGCCCTCCGATTCACACCACCTTCTGAAGTTTTTTCGCTCCTACTTGTGAATGGCTTGTTAGAAAGCCTTACAATGCGCACCACCCCGCGATTTTTTTAAGAAACCTATCCTAAATTGCCATTACATGTTTCGTGACCTCCCCATGTTGACCACCCCGTGGTGCTTTTCTCCATTCTTCATTGCCATTCACTGCCTATCCTAATTCAGCCCCTCCGATTCACACCACCCCGTGATGTTTTTCTCACTCCTACAAGTGAGTGGCCTGTTAGAAACCCTTACAATGCGCACCACCCCACTTTTTCTTTTTCCGAAACCTATCCTACATTGCCATTGCATGTTTCCTCACCTCCCCATGCTGACCACTCTGTGGTGCTCTTCTCCATCCTCCATTGCCACTCAATGCTTATCCTAATTCAGGCCCTCTGATTCACACCACCCAGTGATGTTTTTCTCACTCCTACTAGTGAATGGCCTTTTAGAATGCATTACAATGCGCAATTTCCACTTTTTTTTTTCAGAAACCTATCCTACATTGCCACTGCATGTTTCCTGAGCTCCCCATGCTGACCAACCCATGGTGGTTTTCTCCATCCTACATTGCCACTGACTGCCTATCATAATTCAGGCCCTTCGATGCGCACCACCCCATGATGTTTTTCTCACTCCTACTAGTGAATTGCCGGTTAGAAACACTTACAATTCTCACCACCCGCGATGTTTTTCAAAAACCTATCCTACATTGCCACTGCCTGTGTCCTGACCTCCCCATGCTGACCACCCTGTGGTGCATTTCTCTATCCTTCATTGGCACTCAATGCCTGTCCTAATTCAGGCCCTCCGATTCACACCACCCCGTGATGCTGTTCTCAATCCTACTAGTGAATGGCCTGTTAGAATCGCTTACAATGCGCACCACCCAGCGATGTTTATCAGAAACCTATTCTACATTGCCAATGCATGTTTCCTAACCTCCCCATGCTGACAAACCCGTGATGCTTTTCTCCATCCTACATTGCCACTCACAGCCTATCCTAATTCAGGCCTTCCAATTCACACCACCCTGTGATGTTTTTTCACTCCTACTTGTGAATGTCTTGTTGAAAGCCTTACAATACGCACCACCCCAAGATGTTTTTCAGAAACCTATCCTACATTGCCATTACATGTTTCCTGACCTCCCCATGTTGACCACCCCGTGGTGCTTTATTCCATTCTTCGTTGCCACTCACTGCATATCCTAATTCAGCCCATCCGGTTCACACCACAACGTGATGTTTTTCTCACTCCTACTAGTGAATGGCCCTTTAGAAACCCTTACAATGCGCACCACCCCAATTTTTTTTTCAGAAACCTATCCTACATTGCCACTGCATGTTTCCTCACCTCCCCATGCTGACCACCCTGTGGTGCTTTTCTCCATCCTACATTCCCACTCAATGCTTATCCTAATTCAGGCCCTCCGATTCACACCACCCCGTGATGTTTTTCTCACTCCTACTAGTGAGTGGCCTGTTAGAAACCCTTACAATGCGAACCAACCGGCGATGTTTTTCAGAAACCAATCCTACATTGCCAATGCATGTTTCCTGACCTCCCCATGCTGACCACCCCGTGGTGCTTTTCTCCATCCTATACTGCCACTCACTGCCTATCCTAATTCAGGCCCTCCGATTCACACCACCCCGTGGTGTTTTTTTCACTCCTACTTGTGAATGGCCTGTTAGAAACCCTTACAATGCGAACCAACCGGCGATGTTTTTCAGAAACCTATCCTACATTGCCACTTTATGTTTCCTGACCTCCCCATGTTGAGCACCCCGAGGTGATTTTCTCCATACTACATTGCCACTCACTGTCTAACTTGATTCAGGCACTCCGATTCACACCACACCGTGATGTATTTCTCACTCCTACTAGTGAATGGCCTGTTAGAAACCCTTACAATGAGCTCCAACTGGCGATGTTTTTCAGAAACCAATCCTACATGGCCAATGCATGTTTACTGACCTCCCCATCCGAAGCACACCGTGGTGCTTTTCTCCATCCTACATTGCCACTCACGGCCTATATGATTCAGGCCCTGAGATTCACAGCACCCCGTGATGTTTTTCTCACTCCTACTAGTGAAAGGCCTTTTAGAAACCCTTACAATGCGCCCCACCTGCGATGTTTTTCAGAAACCTAACCTACATTGCCACTGCATGTTTCCAGACTTCCCCATGCTGACCACACCGAGGTGCTTTTCTGCATTTTACGTTGCCACTCACTGCCTATCCTAATTCCGGACCTCCGATTCACACCACCCCGTAATGTTTTTCTCACTCCTACTAGTGAATGGCCTGTTAGAAAGCCTTACAATGCGCAACACCCGGCGATGTTTTTCAGAAACCTATCCTACATTGCCAATGCATGTTTCCTAACCTCCCCATGCAGACCACCCCGTGGTGCTTTTCTCCATCCTACATTGCCCTCACTGCCTATCCTAATTCAGAACATCTGATTCACACGACCCCGTGATGTTTTTCTCACTCATACTACTCAATGGCCTGTTAGAAACCCTTACAATCTGCACCACCTCGTGATGTTTTTCAGAAAACTATCCTACATTGCCACGGCATGTTTCCTGACCTCCCCATGATGACCACCCCGTGGTGCTTTTCTCCATCCTACATTGCCACTCACTGCCTATCCTAATTCAGGCCCTCCGATTCACACCACCCTGTGATCTTTTTCTCACTTCTACTAGTGAAAGGCTGGTTAGAAATCCTTACAATCTGCACCACCTCGTGATGTTTTTCAGAAAGCTATCCTACATTGCCACGGCATGTTTCCTCCCCTCCCCATGCTGACCACCCTGTGGTGCTTTTCTCCATCCTAGATTGCCACTCACTGCCTATCATAATTCAGGCCGTCCGATTCACAACACCTCGTGATGTTTTTCTAACTCCTACCAGTGAATGCCCTTTTAGAAAACCTTACAATTCTCACCACCCACGATGTTTTTCAGAAACCTATCCTACATTGCCACTGCATGTGTTCTGACCTCCCCATGCTGACCACACCGCGGTGCTTTTCTCCATCCTACATTGCCACTCACAGCCTATCCTGATTAAGGCACTCTGATTCAAACCACGCTGTGATGTTTTTCTCACTCCTACTAGTAAACGGCCTGTTAGAAACCCTTACAATGCGCACCACCCCGCGATGTTTTTCAGAAACCTATCCTACACTGACACTGGATGTTTCCTGACATCCCCATTGTTGGGAGCCGCGTCTGTGATAGCTCGCCTTGCGCGGCGGACGTGCGGCCTGTGGTAAAGAGCAAAGCCTGAGGTAGATTACCCCTCCCATCGAATATGTTAGTTTCCTGCTTACCGCGTAAACAACCCGCTCAACAATATAGTCTGCCTGGCAACTGATGATGTTAGCCAATCAGCTTGCCTTGCTTACTTTAACATGATTGGACACTGTACCCGTATATATACCGGTGCCACCCCTGGGCGGAAGTAGAAGCCAGGTAGAAGCCCGGAAGTAGAAGCCCAAAAGGAGCCGCGGAGAGCGGACCGATAGAGGCTTCGGAGTGAAGCCCAAAGGGAGCCGCGGGGAGCGGACCAAAGGAGGCTTCAGCTGGGAGAACCCAGGGCAGGCTGTACGGAGAAGGAAAATAAAAAGAAAAGGTTGTCCACTCCCAGACTTTGTCGTGTGTCCTTCCTGCCGGCCAGAAGCGGACATCGACATTTTGAGGCCCGCCCGGGGACTGATCACCCCCGAGACGTGGAAGTGGACAACGCTCCAGTACAGAGCTGCGAGACAGGTGAGTTGGGGATAAGCCTGGGCTCTGGGTGGCGCGCACCTACAGGGCTTTTAGACTCCCCTCAGGCTCACGCGTAAGTGGCGGATTCCTTGGGCCTCACGCGGTGAGTAACATATTAAAAGATGGGAAACATGCTAGGTAGCAACACTAAGAGCGAGGGTGGTTGTGGAGAAAGCTCTCAAGAGCTTACAAAAGTACGCAGGGTATCTGAGCAGGCCCAGTCAGGGAGCTCCCGAGAGGGGGCCGTCAAGGGGAACAAGGATGATAAGGAGGAGGACGGGGCTCTAGCCTCGGAGTCGTCTGACTCCGAGGACGAGGGAAAGTTGAATGGCAAGGAGGCCAAAGAGACCAGCTGTCAGGAGCCCAAGTCGCTCAATAAGGAGTCGCAGGGTTCTTTTCCAGCGTCGCCCCGCGAATTGCGCTCTGCTCAACCTGGTCTGCGGAGGAGTAGAGAGCTCCTGAGTGCGCCCCGGCGCGAGAGGGAGGCAAAGCCTTCCGCCCCACCCTGGGGGCCGTTCCCGGAGGCGATTCCTCGCCACGAGGCGGCCGCCTGGGAGCTCTCTCCCCTTTCGCCAGAACAGGAAGTGATGCACGGGCCCCCATTTTCCGCCCAATCACGGCCGCCGTCTTATGCTCCGCGGCCGGCGGGTCGGTATTTTTACAGGCGGCTTTGGCAGGGGGGACGTTTGTTTCATGAGGTACATCCACCACCTGGGATAGATAGTGGCCCCTACGAGATATTTCCTGTACAAGTAGCTATGGGCCAGGGACGCAATGTATGGGAGCCTTTTGAGATAAAGCAGATTAGAGAACTTAAAAATGCAGTTACAACCTTTGGGCCGACTGCGCCTTACACCATTGCCATGCTGGAGAACCTGTCTTCTGGGCCCCTCACCCCCGAGGACTGGATTCAGCTGACAAAGGCGTGTCTGCCCTCGGGCAGTTACCTGGATTGGCGAGCCTGGTACGCAGAGTTCTCTGCAGAGCAGGCTGAGAAAAACGCCAATCGAGGAAACCGGGGGTGGAACAAAGAAATGCTTATGGGAGAAGGTCGACACTCTGATGATCAGACCCAGTTCCCCGGCGCTGTCTATGAACAAATCAATGCCATAGGGCTCCGCGCCTGGAAGCAAGTAAGTGGTGCCGGAACAGCCTCCTTGTGTCTTTCAAAAATAATTCAGGGTACCACAGAGCCATTTGTTGACTTTGTGGCCCGAATGCAAGATGCTGCCGATAAGATATTTTCTGATCCGGGAGTGGCTGCTCTCCTGGCCGCGGCTGTACAGCAGAGGGGACCTCGCGGGTTAGAAGGGGAATGTAAGGCTAAAGGGTGTTTTGCCTGCGGGGAGCCAGGACACATTAAACGTCACTGCCCAAACAATGCAGATGCTAGGCCTCGTCCTAGGAATAAAGAACCATATGTTTGTGGGCGATGCAAGAAGGGATCACACAAAGCTGAGGAGTGTAGGTCGGTCTTTGATGCTCAGGGCAACCGTATTTGTGGACAAGATGCTACAGAGCCAAAAAACGGCCAGAGGGGGCCCCCTTCACAGGCGGGCCCCCGCCCCAGAGACAGGACAGCTCAGGATGGCAGCCTTCAACAAGGGCCACCCCGGGGTCAGCAGGTGTGGACCTCAGTGTCGCCTCCAGACTTATATGGGTGTTCATCTTGTCATTTGTCACTCAGTACCCTATAATTTTTCCAAAGGTTACTGTCTCTGAGCCATTAGTCCCAGCAACTACAATATATACAGATGGCTCCAAGACGGGGATAGGCGCCTATGTGATCCTAGGCAAGCCCCCGGTTACCATACAATTTGAACCAGATCAGCCTCAGGTGGTGGAACTGCAGATCGTTAAAATGATTCTTGAACGGTTCTCAGAAGCCATTAACATTGTCTCCGATTCTAGGTATGTGGTCAATGCTATGCAAGTGCTTGAGACTGCCGGTTTAATTAGATCCACTTCCACAGTGGCTGGGCTGTTCCTGTCTATCCAGACATTGCTTCAAAACAGACACCATAAGGTCTTCACCACCCACATAAGAGCACATACATCCCTGCCAGGGCCTATGGCACAGGGGAATGCGGCTGCTGACACTGCCACTCGCCCGTTATGGATTTTTACCTTACTAACACCAATCGAGCGAGCCCGTGCCTTCCATGATAAGTTTCATGTCAATGCCAGGACACTAGCAAACCATTTCCATGTTTCCAGAGCAGATGCACGAGATATCGTGCGACTATGTGACTCCTGTGCCACATACAAACCTGCCATACCGATGGGAGTAAACCCTCGAGGTTTGATCCCTGGTGATGTTTGGCAGATGGACATCACACATATACAGGAGTTTGGGACTCTTAAATATGTTCATGTTTCCACAGACACCTGTTCTCACGTCATATTTGCAACAGCAGAAACAGGTGAAAAAGTGTCTAATGTGATCAATCATTGCCTGGCAGCTTGGGCCGCATGGGGCAAACCAAAAATATTAAAAACTGATAATGGACCAGCCTATATAGGCAAAGCCTTCAATGAGTTCTGCAAAATGATAGAGGTTCAATTAAAACATGGTATCCCATACAATCACCAAGGTCAAAAAATCATTGAGAGGGCTCATAAAAGCCTCAAAGAAATTTTACAAAAACAAAAAGGGGGAGTAGGCCAAGGCCTGGCCCCAAAGGCACGATTATCCATGGCACTATTCACACACAATTTTTTAAATTTAAATAATGATAATTGCTCCCCAGCCGTGGAGCACTGCAACCCTTCCCCCAACCATAAAGGGTGGGTGAAGTGGAAAGATGTCCTGACAGGACAATGGATGGGCCCGGATCCAGTGGTCAGCTGGAACCGAGGCGCGGTTTGTGTTTTCCCACAGGAATCGGGACGAGAACCACTGTGGATACCGGAGAGACTGACACGGGCAACAAAGCCCTCGACTGAAGATCAGACCTGCCCTACTGGAGATCCATCACAGACCAACCAACAAGATGAATAGAAATAGCGGTAGCCCGAAATGGACAAGAAGATCCTCAGGCATATGCATGGCTTGCTCAATTGGCCCACGACCGAGTCTAGATATGGCGGGCATCCCTCATTCTCCTCCATAAGGTGACAATACACAGCAGGGTAGGTGAGTCAATGACGGGTAAGAGCGTGCCTCCCCAGCACGACTGGACCTAAGCCAGGCCCTACCCCATCCTGCACATAAGCCGCTGGACTGTTAGATGCTGCCCAGGTCTAAATTTCTCTCCGAGGGGATTTCTTTACGGAGAGAAAATGAGTGCAAGCTTGTGTGCATCCAGGTTCCGTCCAGTTTGTGCCTGGCCCTAGAAAAAGGACGAGGGCCTCAGGGCCTTGGCAGACCATGGCATGGCCAACCAGGGTCTAAGCCAAGGACCTACGGTGGGCCTACACATAGGGCATAAGCCTCTGCACCCAGTCCAGGAAGGGCTACGATGCGCACATTCATAAAAAATAAAATAGGGGGAGATGTTGGGAGCCGCGTCTGTGATAGCTCGCCTTGCGCGGCGGACGTGCGGCCTGTAGTAAAGAGCAAAGCCTGAGGTAGATTACCCCTCCCATCGAATATGTTAGTTTCCTGCTTACCGCGTAAACAACCCGCTCAACAATATAGTCTGCCTGGCAACTGATGATGTTAGCCAATCAGCTTGCCTTGCTTACTTTAACATGATTGGACACTGTACCCGTATATATACCGGTGCCACCCCTGGGGAAGTAGAAGCCAGGTAGAAGCCCGGAAGTAGAAGCCCAAAAGGAGCCGCGGAGAGCGGACGGATAGAGGCTTCGGAGTGAAGCCCAAAGGGAGCCACGGGGAGCGGACCAAAGGAGGCTTCAGCTGGGAGAACCCAGGGCAGGCTGTACGGAGAAGAAAAATAAAAAGAAAAGGTTGTCCACTCCCAGACTTTGTCGTGTGTCCTTCCTGCCGGCCAGAAGCGGACATCGACACCCCATACTGACCACACCGTGGTTCTTTTCTCTAAACTAATTCAGGCCCTCCGATTCACAACACCCCGTGATGTTTTTCTCAATCCTACCAGTGAAAGACGTTTTAGAAACCCTTACAATGAGCACCACCCCTCAATGTTTTTCAGAAACCTATCCTACATTGCCACTGCATGTTTCCTGACCTCCCCATCCTCAGCACCCCGTGGTGCCCTTCTCCATCCTACATTGCCAATCACTGCCTATCCTGATTCAGGCCCTCCGATTCACACCAGCCCATTATATTTTTCTCCCTCCTACTAGGGAATGCAATGTTAGAAACCCTTACAATGCGCCCCACCCCGCTATGTTTTTCAGAAACCTATCCTACATTGCCACTTCATGTTTCCTTACCTCCGATGCTGACCACACCGTGGTGCTTTTCTCCATTTTACATTGCAACTCACAGCCTATCCTAATTCAGGCCCTCCGATTCGCACCACCACGTGATGTTTTTCTGAGTCCTACTAGTGAATGGCCTTTTAGAAATCCTTACAATGCGCACCACTCCGCTTTTTTTTCAGAATCCTATCCTACATTGCCACTGCATGTTTCTTGAGCTCCCCATGCTCACCATGCTGTGCTGCTTTTCTCTATCCTACATTGCCACTCAATGCCTATCCTAATTCAGGCCCACCGATTCACACCACCCCGTGATGTTTTTCTCATTCCTACTAGTGAATGGCCTGTTAGAAACCCTTACAATGCGCACCACCCGGCGATGTTTTTCAGAAACCAATCCTACATTGCCAATGCATGTTTCCTGACCTCCCCATGCTGACCACCCCGTGGTGCTTTTCTCCATCCTACATTGCCACTCAGTGCCTATCCTGATTCAGGCCCACCAATTCACACAACCCAGTTATATTTTTCTCACTCCTTCTAGTGTATGGCCTGTTAGAAACTCTTACAATGCGCACCACCCTTTGATGTTTTTCAGAAACCTATCCTACATTGCCACTGCATTTTGTCTTGCCTCCCCATGATGACCATCCCGTGGTGCTTTTCTCCATCCTGCATTGCCACTCACAGCCTATCCTAATTCAGGGCCTTCGATTCACACCACCCCGTGATGTTTTTTCACTCCTATTTGTGAATGGCTTGTTAGAAATCCTTACAATGCGCACCACCCCGCGATGTTTTTCAGAATCCTATCCGACATTGCCACTGCATGTTTCCTGACCTCCCCATATTGACCACCCCGTGGTGCTTTTCTCCATTCTTCATTGCCACTCACTGCCTATCCTAATTCAGGTCCTCCGATTCACATCACCCCGTGATGTTTTTCTCAATCCTACTAGTGAAAGGCCTTTTAGAAACGCTTACAATGAGCACCACCCCGCAATGTTTTTCAGAAACCTTTCCTACATTGCCAATGCATGTTTCCTGACCTACCCATCCTGAGCACCCCGTTGTGCCCTTCTCCATCCTACGTTGCCACTCACTGCCTATCCTGATTCAGGCCCTCCGATTCACACCAGCCCATTATATTTTTCTCACTCCTACTAGGGAATGCCCCCACCCCGCGATGTTTTTCTTAAACCTATCCTACATTGCCACAGCATGATTCCTGACCTCCCCATGTTGACCACCCCATGGTGGTGCTTTTCTCCATCCTACGTTGCCACTCACTGCCTATCCTAATTCAGGCCCTCCTATTCACACCACTCGGTGATGTTTTTCTAACTCCTACTAGTGAATTTCCTGTTAGAAAGCCTTACATGCACACCACCCGGCGATGTTTTTCAGAATCCTAGCCTACATTGCCCATGCATGGGTCCTGACCTCCCCATGCTGACCACCCTGTGGTGCTTTTCTCCATCCTACATTGCCACTCACTGCCTATCCTAATTCAGCCCCTCCAATTCACACCACCCCGTGATGTTTTTCTCACTCCCACTAGTGAATGGCCTGTTAGAAACCCTTACAATGCGCACCACCCCACTTTTTTTTTCAGAAACCTATCCAAATTGCCACTGCATGTTTCCTCACCTCCCCATGCTGACCACCCTGTTGTGCTTTTCTCCATCCTACATTGCCACTCAATGCTTATCCTAATTCAGGCCCTCCGATTCACACCACCCAGTGATGTTTTTCTCACTCCTACAAGAGAATGGCCTGTTAAAAACCCTTACAATGCACACCAATAGGCGATGGTTTTCAGAAACCTATCCTACTTTGCCAATGCATGTTTCCTGACCTCCCCATGTTGACCACCCCGTGGTGCTTTTCTCCATTCTTCATTGCCACTCACTGCCTATGCTAATTCAGTCCCTCCGATTCATACCACCACGTGATGTTTTTCTCACTCCTACTAGTGAATGACCTGCTACACATCCTTACAATTCGCACCACCCCGTGATGTTTTTCAGAAACCTATCCTACATTGCCATTGCATGTTTCCTGTCCTCCCCATGCTCAAGAACCCGTGGTGCTTTTCTCGTTCCTACATTGCCACTCACTGTCTATCTTGATTCAGCCCTCCGATTCACACCACACCATGATGTATTTCTCACTCCTACTAGTGAATGGCCTGTTAGAAACCCTTACAATGTTCACTACCCCGGGATGTTTTTCAGAAACCTATCCTACATTGACACTGCATGTTTCCTGACCTCCCCATGTTGACCAGCCTGTGGTGCTTTTCTCCATTCTTCATTGCCACTCACTGCCTATCCTAATTCAGGCTGTCTGATTCACACCACCCCGTGATGTTTTTTTCACTTCTACTTGGGAATGGCTTGTTAGAAAGCCTTACAATGCGCACTACCCACCATGTTTTTCAAAAACCTATCCTACATTGCCATTGCATGTTTCCTGACCTCCCCATGCTGACCACCCTGTGGTGCTTTTCTCCATACTACATTGCCACTCACAGCCTATCCTAATTCAGGCCCTCCGATTCACACCACCTTCTGAAGTTTTTTCGCTCCTACTTGTGAATGGCTTGTTAGAAAGCCTTACAATGCGCACCACCCCGCGATGTTTTTCAGAAACCTATCCTAAATTGCCATTACATGTTTCCTGACCTCCCCATGTTGACCACCCCGTGGTGCTTTTCTCCATTCTTCATTGCCATTCACTGCCTATCCTAATTCAGCCCCTCCGATTCACACCACCCCGTGATGTTTTTCTCACTCCTACTAGTGAATTGCCTGTTAGAAAGCCTTACAATGCGCAACACCCGGCGATGTTTTTCAGAAACCTATCCTACATTGCCAATGCATGTTTCCTAACCTCCCCATGCAGACCACCCCGTGGTGCTTTTCTCCATCCTACATTGCCCTCACTGCCTATCCTAATTCAGAACATCTGATTCACACGACCCCGTGATGTTTTTCTCACTCATACTACTCAATGGCCTGTTAGAAACCCTTACAGTCTGCACCACCTCGTGATGTTTTTCAGAAAACTATCCTACATTGCCACGGCATGTTTTCTGACCTCCCCATGATGACCACCCCGTGGTGCTTTTCTCCATCCTACATTGCCACTCACTGCCTATCCTAATTCAGGCCCTCCGATTCACACCACCCTGTGATCTTTTTCTCACTTCTACTAGTGAAAGGCTGGTTAGAAATCCTTACAATCTGCACCACCTCGTGATGTTTTTCAGAAAGCTATCCTACATTGCCACGGCATGTTTCCTCCCCTCCCCATGCTGACCACCCTGTGGTGCTTTTTTCCATCCTAGATTGCCACTCACTGCCTATCATAATTCAGGCCGTCCGATTCACAACACCGCGTGATGTTTTTCTAACTCCTACCAGTGAATGCCCTTTTAGAAAACCTTACAATTCTCACCACCCACGATGTTTTTCAGAAACCTATCCTACATTGCCACTGCATGTGTTCTGACCTCCCCATGCTGACCACACCGCGGTGCTTTTCTCCATCCTACATTGCCACTCACAGCCTATCCTGATTAAGGCCCTCTGATTCAAACCACGCTGTGAAGTTTTTCTCACTCCTACTAGTAAACGGCCTGTTAGAAACCCTTACAATGCGCACCACCCCGCCATGTTTTTCAGAAACCTATCCTACACTGACACTGGATGTTTCCTGACATCCCCATACTGACCACACCGTGGTGCTTTTCTCTAAACTAATTCAGGCCCTCCGATTCACAACACCCCGTGATGTTTTTCTCAATCCTACCAGTGAAAGACGTTTTAGAAACCCTTACAATGAGCACCACCCCGCAATGTTTTTCAGAAACCTATCCTACATTGCCACTGCATGTTTCCTGACCTCCCCATCCTCAGCACCCCGTGGTGCCCTTCTCCATCCTACATTGCCAATCACTGCCTATCCTGATTCAGGCCCTCCGATTCACACCAGCCCATTATATTTTTCTCCCTCCTACTAGGGAATGCACTGTTAGAAACCCTTACAATGCGCCCCACCCCGCTATGTTTTTCAGAAACCTATCCTACATTGCCACTTCATGTTTCCTTACCTCCGATGCTGACCACACCGTGGTGCTTTTCTCCATTTTACATTGCAACTCACAGCCTATCCTAATTCAGGCCCTCCGATTCGCACCACCACGTGATGTTTTTCTGAGTCCTACTAGTGAATGGCCTTTTAGAAATCCTTACAATGCGCACCACTCCGCTTTTTTTTCAGAATCCTATCCTACATTGCCACTGCATGTTTCTTGAGCTCCCCATGCTCACCATGCTGTGCTGCTTTTCTCTATCCTACATTGCCACTCAATTCCTATCCTAATTCAGGCCCACCGATTCACACCACCCCGTGATGTTTTTATCATTCCTACTAGTGAATGGCCTGTTAGAAACCCTTACAATGCGCACCACCCGGCGATGTTTTTCAGAAACCAATCCTACATTGCCAATGCATGTTTCCTGACCTCCCCATGCTGACCACCCCGTGGTGCTTTTCTCCATCCTACATTGCCACTCAGTGCCTATCCTGATTCAGGCCCATTAATTCACACAACCCAGTTATATTTTTCTCACTCCTTCTAGTGTATGGCCTGTTCGAAACTCTTACAATGTGCACCACCCTTTGATGTTTTTCAGAAACCTATCCTACATTGCCACTGCATTTTGTCTTGCCTCCCCATGATGACCATCCCGTGGTGCTTTTCTCCATCCTGCATTGCCACTCACAGCCTATCCTAATTCAGGCCCTTCGATTCACACAACCCCGTGATGTTTTTTCACTCCTATTTGTGAATGGCTTGTTAGAAATCCTTACAATGGGCACCACCCCGTGATGTTTATCAGAATCCTATCCGACATTGCCACTGCATGTTTCCTGACCTCCCCATATTGACCACCCCGTGGTGCTTTTCTCCATTCTTCATTGCCACTCACTGCCTATCCTAATTCAGGTCCTCCGATTCACATCACCCCGTGATGTTTTTCTCAATCCTACTAGTGAAAGGCCTTTTAGAAACCCTTACAATGAGCACCACCCCGCAATGTTTTTCAGAAACCTATCCTACATTGCCACTGCATGTTTCCTGACCTACCCATCCTGAGCACCCCGTTGTGCCCTTCTCCATCCTACGTTGCCACTCACTGCCTATTCTGATTCAGGCCCTCCGATTCACACCAGCCCATTATATTTTTCTCACTCATACTAGGGAATGCCCCCACCCCGCGATGTTTTTCTTAAACCTATCCTACATTGCCACAGCATGATTCCTGACCTCCCCATGTTGACCACCCCATGGTGGTGCTTTTCTCCATCCTACGTTGCCACTCACTGTCTATCCTAATTCATCCCCTCCTATTCACACCACTCGGTGATGTTTTTCTAACTCCTACTAGTGAATTTCCTGTTAGAAAGCCTTACATGCACACCACCCGGCGATGTTTTTCAGAATCCTATCCTACATTGCCCATGCATGGGTCCTGACCTCCCCATGCTGACCACCCTGTGGTGCTTTTCTCCATCCTACATTGCCACTCACTGCCTATCCTAATTCAGCCCCTCCAGTTCACACCACCCCGTGATGTTTTTCTCACTCCCACTAGTGAATGGCCTGTTAGAAACCCTTACAATGCGCACCACCCCACTTTTTTTTTCAGAAACCTATCCAAATTGCCACTGCATGTTTCCTCACCTCCCCATGCTGACCACCCTGTTGTGCTTTTCTCCATCCTACATTGCCACTCAATGCTTATCCTAATTCAGGCCCTCCGATTCACACCACCCAGTGATGTTTTTCTCACTCCTACAAGAGAATGGCCTGTTAAAAACCCTTACAATGCACACCAATAGGCGATGGTTTTCAGAAACCTATCCTACTTTGCCAATGCATGTTTCCTGACCTCCCCATGTTGACCACCCCGTGGTGCTTTTCTCCATTCTTCATTGCCACTCACTGCCTATACTAATTCAGTCCCTCCGATTCATACCACCACGTGATGTTTTTCTCACTCCTACTAGTGAATGACCTGCTACACATCCTTACAATTCGCACCACCCCGTGATGTTTTTCAGAAACCTATCCTACATTGCCATTGCATGTTTCCTGTCCTCCCCATGCTCAAGAACCCGTGGTGCTTTTCTCGTTCCTACATTGCCACTCACTGTCTATCTTGATTCAGGCCCTCCGATTCACACCACACCATGATGTATTTCTCACTCCTACTAGTGAATGGCCTGTTAGAAACCCTTACAATGTTTACTACCCCGGGATGTTTTTCAGAAACCTATCCTACATTGACACTGCATGTTTCCTGACCTCCCCATGTTGACCAGCCTGTGGTGCTTTTCTCCATTCTTCATTGCCACTCACTGCCTATCCTAATTCAGGCTGTCTGATTCACACCACCCCGTGAGGTTTTTTTCACTTCTACTTGGGAATGGCTTGTTAGAAAGCCTTACAATGCGCACTACCCACCATGTTTTTCAAAAACCTATCCTACATTGCCATTGCATGTTTCCTGACCTCCCCATGCTGACCACCCTGTGGTGCTTTTCTCCATACTACATTGCCACTCACAGCCTATCCTAATTCAGGCCCTCCGATTCACACCACCTTCTGAAGTTTTTTCGCTCCTACTTGTGAATGGCTTGTTAGAAAGCCTTACAATGCGCACCACCCCGCGATGTTTTTCAGAAACCTATCCTAAATTCCCATTAAATGTTTCCTGACCTCCCCATGTTGACCACCCCGTGGTGCTTTTCTCCATTCTTCATTGCCATTCACTGCCTATCCTAATTCAGCCCCTCCGATTCACACCACCCCGTGATGTTTTTCTCACTCCTACAAGTGAATGGCCTGTTAGAAACCCTTACAATGTGCACCACCCCACTTTTTTTTTCAGAAACCTATCGTACATTGCCATTGCATGTTTCCTCACCTCCCCATGCTGACCACTCTGTGGTGCTTTTCTCCATCCTACATTGCCACTGAATGCTTATCCTAATTCAGGCCCTCCGATTCACACCACCCAGTGATGTTTTTCTCACTCCTACTAGTGAATGGCCTTTTAGAATGCCTTACAATGCGCACTTTCCACTTTTTTTTCAGAAACCTATCCTACATTGCCACTGCATGTTTCCTGAGCTCCCCATGCTGACCACCCCGTGGTGGTTTTCTCCATCCTACATTGCCACTCACTGCCTATCATAATTCAGGCCCTTCGATTCGCACCACCCCATGATGTTTTTCTCACTCCTACTAGTGAATTGCCGGTTAGAAACACTTACAATTCTCACCACCCGCTGTGTTTTTCAAAAACCTATCCTACATTGCCACTGCCTGTGTCCTGACCTCCCCATGCTGACCACCCTGTGGTGCATTTCTCTATCTTTCATTGCCACTCAATGCCTATCCTAATTCAGGCCCTCCGATTCACACCACCACGTGATGTTGTTCTCAATCCTACTAGTGAATGGCCTGTTAGAATCGCTTACAATGCGCACCACCCAGCGATGTTTATCAGAAACCTATTCTACATTGTCAATGCATGTTTCCTAACCTCCCCATGCTGACAAACCCGTGATGCTTTTCTCCATCCTACATTGCCACTCACGGCCTATATGATTCAGGCCCTGAGATTCACAGCACCCCGTGATGTTTTTCTCACTCCTACTAGTGAAAGGCCTTTTAGAAACCCTTACAATGCACCCCACCTGCGATGTTTTTCAGAAACCTAACCTACATTGCCACTGCATGTTTCCAGACTTCCCCATGCTGACCACACCGAGGTGCTTTTCTGCATTTTACGTTGCCACTCACTGCCTATCCTAATTCAGGCCCTCCGATTCACACCACCCCGTGATGTTTTTCTCACTCCTACTAGTGAATGGCCTGTTAGAAAGCCTTACAATGCGCAACACCCGGCGATGTTTTTCAGAAACCTATCCTACATTGCCAATGCATGTTTCCTAACCTCCCCATGCAGACCACCCCGTGGTGCTTTTCTCCATCCTACATTGCCCTCACTGCCTATCCTAATTCAGAACATCTGATTCACACGACCCCGTGATGTTTTTCTCACTCCTACTACTCAATGGCCTGTTAGAAACCCTTACAATCTGCACCACCTCGTGATGTTTTTCAGAAAACTATCCTACATTGCCACGGCATGTTTTCTGACTTCCCCATGATTACCACCCCGTGGTGCTTTTCTCCATCCTACATTGCCACTCACTGCCTATCCCAATTCAGGCCCTCCGATTCACACCACCCTGTGATCTTTTTCTCACTTCTACTAGTGAAAGGCTGGTTAGAAACCCTTACAATCTGCACCACCTCGTGATGTTTTTCAGAAAGCTATCCTACATTGCCACGGCATGTTTCCTCCCCTCCCCATGCTGACCACCCTGTGGTGCTTTTCTCCATCCTAGATTGCCACTCACTGCCTATCATAATACAGGCCGTCCGATTCACAACACCGCGTGATGTTTTTCTAACTCCTACCAGTGAATGCCCTTTTAGAAAACCTTACAATTCTCACCACCCACGATGTTTTTCAGAAACCTATCCTACATTGCCACTGCATGTGTTCTGACCTCCCCATGCTGACCACACCGCGGTGCTACATTGCCACTACACAGCCTATCCTGATTAAGGCCCTCTGATTCAAACCACGCTGTGATGTTTTTCTCACTCCTACTAGTAAATGGCCTGTTAGAAACCCTTACAATGCGCACCACCCCGCGATGTTTTTCAGAAACCTATCCTACACTGACACTGGATGTTTCCTGACATCCCCATACTGACCACACCGTGGTGCTTTTCTCTAACCTAATTCAGGCCCTCCGATTCACAACACCCCGTGATGTTTTTCTCAATCCTACCAGTGAAAGACGTTTTAGAAACCCTTACAATGAGCACCACCCCGCAATGTTTTTCAGAAACCTATCCTACATTGCCACTGCATGTTTCCTGACCTCCCCATCCTCAGCACCCCGTGGTGCCCTTCTCCATCCTACATTGCCAATCACTGCCTATCCTGATTCAGGCCCTCCGATTCACACCAGCCCATTATATTTTTCTCCCTCCTACTAGGGAATGCACTGTTAGAAACCCTTACAATGCGCCCCACCCCGCTGTGTTTTTCAGAAACCTATCCTACATTGCCACTTCATGTTTCCTTACCTCCGATGCTGACCACACCGTGGTGCTTTTCTCCATTTTACATTGCAACTCACAGCCTATCCTAATTCAGGCCCTCCGATTCGCACCACCACGTGATGTTTTTCTGAGTCCTACTAGTGAATGGCCTTTTAGAAAGCCTTACAATGCGCACCACTCCGCTTTTTTTTTCAGAATCCTATCCTACATTATCACTGCATGTTTCTTGAGCTCCCCATGCTCACCATGCTGTGCTGCTTTTCTCTATCCTACATTGCCACTCAATGCCTATCCTAATTCAGGCCCACCGATTCACACCACCCCGTGATGTTTTCTCATTCCTACTAGTGAATGGCCTGTTAGAAACCCTTACAATGCGCACCACCCGGCGATGTTTTTCAGAAACCAATCCTACATTGCCAATGCATGTTTCCTGACCTCCCCATGCTGACCACACCGTGGTGCTTTTCTCCATCCTACATTGCCACTCAGTGCCTATCCTGATTCAGGCCCACCAATGCACACAACCCCGTTATCTTTTTCTCACTCCTTCTAGTGTATGGCCTGTTAGAAACTCTTACAATGTGCACCACCCTTTGATGTTTTTCAGAAACCTATCCTACATTGCCACTGCATTTTGTCTTGCCTCCCCATGATGAGCATCCCGTGGTGCTTTTCTCCATCCTGCATTGCCACTCACAGCCTATCCTAATTCAGGCCCTTCGATTCACACCACCCCGTGATGTTTTTTCACTCCTATTTGTGAATGGCTTGTTAGAAATCCTTACAATGGGCACCACCCCGCGATGTTTTTCAGAATCCTATCCGACATTGCCACTGCATGTTTCCTGACCTCCCCATATTGACCACCCCGTGGTGCTTTTCTCCATTCTTCATTGCCACTCACTGCCTATCCTAATTCAGGTCCTCCGATTCACATCACCCTGTGATGTTTTTCTCAATCCTACTAGTGAAAGGCCTTTTAGAAACCCTTACAATGAGCACCACCCCGCAATGTTTTTCAGAAACCTATCCTACATTGCCACTGCATGTTTCCTGACCTACCTATCATGAGCACCCCGTTGTGCCCTTCTCCATCCTACGTTGCCACTCACTGCCTATCCTGATTCAGGCCCTCCGATTCACACCAGCCCATTATATTTTTCTCACTCCTACTAGGGAATGCCCCCACCCCGCGATGTTTTTCTTAAACCTATCCTACATTGCCACAGCATGATTCCTGACCTCCCCATGTTGACCACCCCATGGTGGTGCTTTTCTGCATCCTACGTTGCCACTCACTGCCTATCCTAATTCAGGCCCTCCTATTCACACCACCCGGTGATGTTTTTCTAACTCCTACTAGTGAATTTCCTGTTAGAAAGCCTTAAATGCACACCACCCGGCGATGTTTTTCAGAAAATCTATCCTACATTGCCCATGCATGGGTCCTGACCATGCTGACCACCCTGTGGTGCTTTTCTCCATCCTACATTGCCACTCACTGCCTATCCTAATTCAGGCCCTCCGATTCACAACACACCGTGATGTTTTTCTCACTCCTACAAGTGAATGGCCTGTTAGAAACCCTTACAATGCGCACCACCCCGGTTTTTTTTTTTCAGAAACCTATCCTACATTGCCATTGCGTTTTTCCTGACCTCCCCATGCTGACAAGCCTGTGGTGCTTTTCTCCATTCTTCATTTCCACGTACTGCCTATCCTAATTCAGGCCGTCTGATTCACCCCACCCCGTGATGTTTTTTTCACTTCTACTTGGGAATGGCTTGTTAGAAAGCCTTACAATGCGCACCACCCCGCGTTGTTTTTCAGAAACCTATCCTACATTGGCATTACATGTTTCCTGACCTCCCCATGTTGACCACCACGTGGTGTATTTCTCCATTCTTCATTGCCATTCACTGCCTATCCTAATTCAGCCCCTCCGATTCACACCACCCCGTGATGTTTTTCTCACTCCCACTAGTGAATGGCCTGTTAGAAAACCTTACAATGCGCACCACCCCACTTTTTTTTTTCAGAAACCTATCCTACATTGCCACTGCATGTTTCCTCACCTCCCCATGCTGACCACCCTGTTGTGCTCTTCTCCATCCTACATTGCCACTCAATGCTTATCCTAATTCAGGCACTCCGATTCACACCACACCATGATTATTTCTCACTCCTACTAGTGAATGGCCTGTTAGAAACCCTTACAATGCGCACTACCCCGGGATGTTTTTCAGAAACCTATCCTACATTGCCACTGCATGTTTCCTGACCTCCCCATCCTGACCACCCCGTGGTGCTTTTCTCCATCCTACATTGCAACTCACGGCCTATCCTGATTCAGGCCCTCCGATTCACACAACCCTGTGATGTTTTTCTCCCTCCTACTAGTGAAAGGCCTTTTAGAAATTCTTACAATGAGCACCACCATGCGATGCTTTTCGGAATCCTATGCTACATTGCCACTGCATGTTTCCTGACCTCCCCATGCTGACCACCCCGTGGTGCTTTTCTCCATCCGATATGGCCACTCACTGTCTATCTTGATTCAGGCCCTCCGATTTACACCACATCATGATGTATTTCTCACTTCTACTGTTGAAAGTCCTGTTAGAAACCCTTACAATGCGCCCCACCACGCGATATTTTTTAGAAACCTATCCTACATTGCCACTGCATGTTTTCTGACCTCCCCATCCTGACCACACCTTGGTCCTTTTCTCCATCCTACATGGCCACTCAGTGCCTATCCTGATTCAGGCCCTCCAATTCACACCACCCCTTTATATGTTTCTCACTCCTTCTAGTGAATGGCCTGTTAGAAACCCTTAGAATGCGCACCACCCCACGATGTTTTTCAGAAACCTATCCTACATTGCCACTGCATGTTTCCTTGCCTCCCCATGACGACCATCCCGTGGTGCTTTTCTCCATCCTACATTGCCACTCACAGCCTATCCTAATTCAGGCCCTTCGAAGCACACCACCCCGTGATGTTTTTTTCACACCTATTTGTGAATGGCTTGTTAGAAATCCTTACAATGGGCACCACCCCGCGATGTTTTTCAGAAACCTATCCTACATTGCCACTGCATGTTTCCTGACCTCCGCATATTGACCACCCCGTGGTGCTTTTCTCCATTCTTAATTGCCACTCACTGCCTATCCTAATTCAGGCCCTCCGATTCACACCACCCCGTGATGTTTTTCTCAATCCTCCCAGTGTAAGACGTTTTAGAAACCCTTACAAAGAGCACCACCCCGCAGTGTTTTTCAGAAACCTATCCTACATTGCCACTGCATATTTCCTGACCTCCCCATCCTCATCACCCCGTGGTGCCCTTCTCCATCCTACATTGCCAATCACTGCCTATCCTGATTCAGGCCCTCCGATTCACACCAGCCCATTATATTTTTCTCACTCCTACTAGGGAATGCACTGTTAGAAACCCTTAGAATGCGCCCCACCCCCCTATGTTTTTCAGAAACCTATCCTACATTGCCACTTCATGTTTCCTTACCTCCGATGCTGACCACACCGTGGTGCTTTACTCCATTTTACATTGCAACTCACAGCCTATCCTAATTCAGGCCCTCCGATTCGCACCACCACGTGATGTTTTTCTGAGTCCTAATAGTGAATGGCCTTTTAGAAAGCCTTACAATGCGCACCACTCCGCTTTTTTTTTCGAAATCCTATCCTACATTGCCACTGCATGTTTCCTGAGCTCCCCATGCTCACCATGCTGTGCTGCTTTTCTCTATCCTACATTGCCACTCAATGCCTATCCTAATTCAGGCCCACCGATTCACACCACCCTGTGATGTTTTTCTCATTCCTACTAGTGAATGGCCTGTTAGAAACCCTTACAATGCACACCACCCGGCGATGTTTTTCAGAAACCTATCCTATATTGCCAATGCATGTTTCCTGACAACCCCATGCTGACCACCCCGTGGTGCTTTTCTCCATCCTACATTGCCACTCAGTGCCTATCCTGATTCAGGCCCACCAATTCACACAACCCAGTTATATTTTTCTCACTCCTTCTAGTGTATGGCCTGTTAGAAACTCTTACAATGCGCACCACCCTTTGATGTTTTTCAGAAACCTACCCTACATTGCGACTGCATTTTATCTTGCCTCCCCCTGATGACCATCCCATGGTGGTTTTCTCCATCCTACATTGCCACTCACAGCCTATCCTAATTCAGGCCCTTCGATTCACACCACCCCGTGATGTTTTTTCACTCCTATTTCTGAATGGCTTGTTAGAAATCCTTACAATGGGCACCACCCCGCGATGTTTTTCAGAATCCTATCCGACATTGCCACTGCATGTTTCCTGACATCCCCATATTGACCACCCCGTGGTGCTTTTCTCCATTCTTCATTGCCACTCACTGCCTATCCTAATTCAGGCCCTCCGATTCACATCACCCCGTGATGTTTTTCTCAATCCTACTCTTGAAAGGCCTTTTAAAAACCCTTACAATGAGCACCACCCCGCAATGTTTTACAGAAACCTATCCTACATTGCCACTGCATGTTTCCTGACCTACCCATCCTGAGCACCCCGTGGTGCCCTTCTCCATCCTACGTTGCCACTCACTGCATATCCTGATTCAGGCCCTCCGATTCACACCAGCCCATTATATTTTTCTCACTCCTACTAGGGAATGCCCCCACCCCGCGATGTTTTTCATAAACCTATCCTACAATGCCACAGCATGATTCCTGACCTCCCCATGTTGACCACCCCATGGTGCTTTTCTCTATCCTACATTGCCACTCACTGCCTATCCTAATTCAGGCCCTCCTATTCACACCACCCGGTGATGTTTTTCTCACTCCTACCAGTGAATGTCCTGTTAGAAAGCCTTACATGCACACCACCCGGCGATGTGTTTCAGAATCCTATCCTACATTGCCAATGCATGGGTCCTGACCTCCCCATGCTGACCACCCTGTGGTGCTTTTCTCCATCCTACATTGCCACTCACTGCCTATCCTAATTCAGGCCCTCCGATTCACAACACACCGTGATGTTTTTCTCACTCCTACAAGTGAATGGCCTGTTAGAAACCCTTACAATGCACATCACCCCGCGATGTTTTTCAGAAACCTATCCTACATTGCCATTGCAAGTTTCCTGTCCTCCCCATGCTCAAGAACCCGTGGTGCTTTTTTCGATCCTACATTGCCACTCACTGCCTATCTTGATTCAGGCCCTCCGATTCACACCACACCATGATGTATTTCTCACTCCTACTAATGAATGGCCTGTTAGAAACCCTTACAATGTGCACTACCCCGGGATGTTTTTCAGAAACCTATCCTACATTGACACTGCATGTTTGCTGACCTCCCCATGTTGACCACCCTGTGGTGCTTTTCTCCATTCTTCTTTGCCACTCACTGCCTATCCTAATTCATGACCTCCGATTCACACCACCCTGTGATGTATTTTTCACTTCTACTTGGGAATGGCTTGTTAGAAAGCCTTACAATGCGCACTACCCATGATGTTTTTCAAAAACCTATGCTACATTTCCATTGCATGTTTCCTGAACTCCCCATGCTGACCAGCCTGTGGTGCTTTTCTGATCCTACATTGCCACTCACAGCCTATCCTAATTCAGGCCCTCCGATTCACACCACCTTCTGATGTTTTTTCACTCCTACTTGTGAATGGCTTGTTAGAAAGCCTTACAATGCGCACCACCCCGCGATGTATTTCAGAATCCTATCCTACATTGCCATTTCATGTTTCCTGACCTCCCCATGTTGACCACCCCGTGGTGCTTTTCTCCATTCTTCATTGCCATTCACTGCCTATCCTTAATCAGCCCCTCCGATTCACACCACCCCGTGATGTTTTTCTCACTCCTACTAGTGAATGGCCTGTTAGAAACCCTTACAATGCGCACCACCACACTTTTTTTTTCAGAAACCTATCCTACATTGCCACTGCATGTTTCCTCACCTCCCCATGCTGACCACCCTGTTGTGCTTTTCTCCATCCTACATTGTCACTCAATGCTTATCCTAATTCAGGCCCTCCGATTCACACCACCCAGTGATGTTTTTCTCACTCCTACAAGAGAATGGCCTGTTAAAAACCCTTACAATGCACACCACCAGGCGATGTTTTTCAGAAACCTATCCTACTTTGCCAATGCATGTTTCCTGACCTCCCCATGCTCACCACACCATGCTGCTTTTCTCCATCCTACATTGCCACTCACAGCCTATACTAATTCAGGCCCTTCGGTTCACACCACCCGGTGATGTTTTTTTCACTCCTACTTGTGAATGGCTTGTTAGAAATTCTTACAATGGGCACCACCCCGTGATGTTTTTCAGAAACCTATTCTAAATTGCCACTGCATGTTTCCTGATCTCCCCATGTTGACCACCCCGTGGTGCTTTCCTCCATTCTTCATTGCCACTCACTGCCTATCCTAATTGAGTCCCTCCGATTCATACCACCACGTGATGTTTTTCTCACTCCTACTAGTGAATGACCTGCTACAAATCCTTACAATGAGCACCACCCTGCAATGTTTTTCAGAAACCTATCCTACATTGCCATTGCATGTTTTCTGACATCCCCATCCTGAGCACCCCGTGGTGCCCTTCTCCATCCTATATTGCCACTCACTGCCTATCCTGATTCAGGCTCTCCGATTCACACCAGCCCATTATATTTTTCTCACTCCTACTAGGGAAAGCCCTGTTAGAAACCATTACAATGCACCCCAGCCCGCGATGTTTTTCAGAAACCTATCCTACATTGCCACTGCATGTTTCCTGACCTGCCCAAGCTGACCACACCGTGGTGCGTTTCTCCATTTTACGTTGCCACTCACTGCCTGTCCTAATTCAGGCAACCCGATTCACACCACCCCGTGATGTTTTTCTGACTCCTACTAGTGAATGGCCTTTTAGAATGCCTTACAATGCGCACTTTCCACTTTTTTTTTCAGAAACCTATCCCATATTGCCACTGCATGTTTCCTGAGCTCCCCATGCTGACCACCCCGTGGTGGTTTTCTCCATCCTACATTGCCACTCACTGCCTATCATAATTCAGGCCCTTCGATTCGCACCACCCCATGATGTTTTTCTCACTCCTACTAGTGAATTGCCGGTTAGAAACCCTTACAATTCTCACCACCCGCGATGTTTTTCAAAAACCTATCCTACATTGCCACTGCGTGTGTCCTGACCTCCCCATGCTGACCACCCTGTGGTGCATTTCTCTATCCTACATTGCCACTTAATGCCTATCCTAATTCAGTCCCTCCGATTCACACCACCCCGTGATGTTGTTCTCAATCCTACTAGTGAATGGCCTGTTAGAATCGCTTACAATGCGCACCACCCAGCGATGTTTATCAGAAACCTATTCTACATTGCCAATGCATGTTTCCTAACCTCCCTATTCTGACAAACCCGTGATGCTTTTCTCCATCCTACATTGCCACTCACAGCCTATCCTAATTCAGGCCCTCCAATTCACACCACCCTGTGATGTTTTTTCACTCCTACTTGTGAATGGCTTGTTGAAAACCTTACAATACGCACCACCGCACGATGTTTTTCAGAAACCTATCCTACATTGCCATTACATGTTTCCTGACCTCCCCATGTTTACCACCCAGTGGTGCTTTATTCCATTCTTCATTGCCACTCACTGCATATCCTAATTCAGCCCATCCGGTTCACACCACAACGTGATGTTTTTCTCACTCCTACTAGTGAATGGCCCTTTAGAAACCCTTACAATTCGCACCACCCCACTTTTTTTTTTCAGAAACCTATCCTACATTGCCACTGCATGTTTCCTCACCTCCCCATCCTGACCACCCTGTGGTGCTTTTCTCCATCCTACATTCCCACTCAATGCTTATCCTAATTCAGGCCCTCCGATTCACACCACCCCGTGATGTTTTTCTCACTCCTACTAGTGAGTGGCCTGTTAGAAAACCTTACAATGCGAACCAACCGGCGATGTTTTTCGGAAACCAATCCTACATTGCCAATGCATGTTTCGTGACCTCCCCATGCTGACCACCCCGTGGTGCTTTTCTCCATCCTATACTGCCACTCACTGCCTATCTTAATTCAGGCCCTCCGATTCACACCACCCCGTGATGTTTTTTTTACTCCTACTTGTGAAAGGCTAGTTAGAAATCCTTACAATGGGCACCACCCGGCGATGTTTTTCAGAAACCTATCCTACATTGCCACTGTATGTTTCCTGACCTCCCCATGTTGAGCACCCCGAGGTGCTTTTCTCCATACTACATTGCCACTCACTGTCTAAATTGATTCAGGCACTCCGATTCACACCACACCATGATGTATTTCTCACTCCTACTCGTGAATGGCCTGTTAGAGACCCTTACAATGAGCTCCAACTGGCGATGTTTTTCAGAAACCAATCCTACATTGCCAATGCATGTTTACTGACCTCCCGATCCGAACCACCCCGTGGTGCTCTTCTCCATCCTACATTGCCACTCACGGCCTATATGATTCAGGCCCTGAGATTCACAGCACCCCGTGATGTTTTTTTCACTCCTACTAGTGAAAGGCCTTTTAGAAACCCTTACAATTCGCCCCACCTGCAATGTTTTTCAGAAACCTAACCTACATTGCCACTGCATGTTTCCTAACTTCCCCATGCTGACCACACCGAGGTGCTTTTCTGCATTTTACGTTGCCACTCACTGCCTATCCTAATTCAGGCCCTCCGATTCACACCACCCCGTGATGTTTTTCTCACTCCTACTAGTGAATGGCCTGTTAGAAAGCCTTACAATGCGCAACACCCGGCGATGTTTTTCAGAAACCTATCCTACATTGCCAATGCATGTTTCCTAACCTCCCCATGCAGACCACCCCGTGGTGCTTTTCTCCATCCTACATTGCCCTCACTGCCTATCCTAATTCAGAACATCTGATTCACACGACCCCGTGATGTTTTTCTCACTCCTACTACTCAATGGCCTGTTAGAAACCCTTACAATCTGCACCACCTCGTGATGTTTTTCAGAAAACTATCCTACATTGCCACGGCATGTTTCCTGACCTCCCCATGATGACCACCCCGTGGTGCTTTTCTCCATCCTACATTGCCACTCACTGCCTATCCTAATTCAGGCCCTCCGATTCACACCACCCTGTGATCTTTTTCTCACTTCTACTAGTGAAAGGCTGGTTAGAAACCTTACAATCTGCACCACCTCGTGATGTTTTTCAGAAAGCTATCCTACATTGCCACGGCATGTTTCCTCCCCTCCCCATGCTGACCACCCTGTGGTGCTTTTCTCCATCCTAGATTGCCACTCACTGCCTATCATAATTCAGGCCGTCCGATTCACAACACCGCGTAATGTTCTTCTAACTCCTACCAGTGAATGCCCTTTAGAAAACCTTACAATTCTCACCACCCACGATGTTTTTCAGAAACCTATCCTACATTGCCACTGCATGTGTTCTGACCTCCCCATGCTGACCACACCGCGGTGCTTTTTTCGATCCTACATTGCCACTCACAGCCTATCCTGATTAAGGCCCTCTGATTCAAACCACGCTGTGATGTTTTTCTCACTCCTACTAGTAAACGGCCTGTTAGAAACCCTTACAATGCGCACCACCCCGCGATGTTTTTCAGAAACCTATCCTACACTGACACTGGATGTTTCCTGACATCCCCATGCTGACCATACCGTGGTGCTTTTCTCTAACCTAATTCAGGTCCTCCGATTCACACCACCCCGTGATTTTTTCTCACTCCTACTAGTGAATGGCCTGTTTGAAAGCGTTACAATGCGCACCACCCACGATGTTTTTCAGAAACATATCCCATATTGCCAAAGCATGTTTCCTCACCTCCCCATGCTGACCACCCTGTGGGGCTTTTCTCCATCCTACATTGCCACTCAATGCCTATCCTAATTGCGGCCCTCCGATTCACACCACCCCGTGATGTGGTTCTCACTCCTACTAGTGAATGGCCTGTTAGAAACCCTTACAATGTGTACCACCCAGCGATGTTTATCAGAAACCTATTCGACATTGCCACTGCATGTTTCCTTGCCTCCCCATGTTGACAAACCCGTGGTGTTTTCTCCATCCTACATTGCCACTCACAGACTATCCTAATTCAGTCCCTCCGATTCACACCACCCCGTGATGTTTTTTTCACTCCTACTTGTGAATGGCTTGTTAGAAATCCTTACAATGCGCACCACCCCGCGATGTTTTTCAGAAACCTATCCTTCATTGCCACTGCATGTTTCCTGACCTCCCCATGTTGACAACCCCGTGGTGCTTTTCTCCATTCTTAATTGCCATTCACTGCCTATCCTAATTCTGGCCCTCCAATTCACACAACCACGTGATGTTTTTCTCACTCCTGCTAGTTAAAGGCCTGCTACAAACCCTGACAATGCGCACCACCCCGCGATGTTTTTTTCAGAAACCTATGCTATATTGCCTTTGCATGTTTCCTGACCTCCCCATGCACACCAACCCATGGTGCTTTTATCCATCCTACATTGCCCCACACTGTCTATCTTGACTCATGCCCTCCGATTCACACCACACCATGATGTATTTCTCACTCCTACTGGTGAATGGCCTGTTAGAAACCCTTACAATGCGGACTACCCCACTATTTTTTTCAGAAACCTATCCTACATTGCCACTGCATGTTTCCTGACCTCTCCATCCTGACCAGCCCGTGGTGCTTTTCTCCATGCTACATTGCCACTCACTGCCTAAGATGATTCAGGCCCTCTGATTCAAACCACGCTGTGATGTTTTTCTCAGTCCTGCTAGTGAATGGCCTGTTAGAAACCCTTACAATGCGCACTACCCCGAGATGTTTTTCAGAAACCGATCCTAAATTGCCACTGCATGTCTCCTGACTTCCCCATTCTGACCACCCCGTGGTGCTTTTCTCCATCCTACAATGCCAGTCACGGCCTATCATGATTCAGGCCCTCCGATTCACACCACCCCGAGATGATTTTCTCACTCCTACTAGTGAATGGTCTGCTACAAACCCTTACAATGTGCACCTCCCTGCGATGTTTTTCAGAATCCTATCCTACATTGCCATTTCATGTTTCCTGACCTCACCAGGCTCACCAACCCGAGGTGCTTTTCTCCATTCTTCATTGCCATTCAGTGCCTATCCTAATTCAGGCCCTCCGATTCACACCACCCCATGATGTTTTTCTCACTCCTACTAGTGAATGGCCTGTTAGAAAGCGTTACAATGCGCACCACCCACGATGTTTTTCAGAAACCTATCCTATATTGCCAATGCATGTTTCCTCACCTCCCCATGCTAACGACCCTGTGAGGCTTTTCTCCATCCTACATTGCCACTCAATGCCTATCCTAATTGCGGCCCTCCGATTCACACCACCACATGATGTTGTTCTCACTCCTACTAGTGAATGGCCTGTTAGAAACCCTTACAATGTGTACCACCCAGCGATGTTTATCAGAAACCTATTCGACATTGCCACTGCATGTTTCCTTGCCTCCCCATGTTGACAAACCCGTGGTGTTTTCTCCATACTACATTGCCACTCACAGACTCTCCTAATTCAGTCCCTCCGATTCACAACACCCCGTGATGTTTTTTTCACTCCTACTTGTGAATGGCTTGTTAGAAATCCTTACAATGCGCACCACCCCGCGATGTTTTTCAGAAACCTATCCTACATTGCCACTGCATGTTTCCTGACCTCCCCATGTTGACAACCCCTTGGTGCTTTTCTCCATTCTTCATTGCCACTCACTACCTATCCTAATTCAGACCCTCCAATTCACACAAACACGTGATGTTTTTCTCACTCCTGCTAGTTAAAGGCCTGCTACAAACACTGACAATGCGAACCACCCCGCGATGTTTTTTTCAGAAACCTATGCTATATTGCCTTTGCATGTTTCCTGACTTCCCCATGCACACCAACCCATGGTGCTTTTATCCATCCTACATTGCCACACACTGTCTATCTTGATTCATGCCCTCCGATTCACACCGCAAAATGATGTATTTCTCACTCCTACTAGTGAATGGCCTGTTAGAAAGCCTTACAATGCGCACTACCCCACTATTTTTTTCAGAAACCTATCCTACATTGCCACTGCCTGTTTCCTGACCTCTCCATCCTGACCTGCCCGTGGTGCTTTTCTCCATCCTACATTGCCACTCACTGCCTAAGCTGATTCAGGCCCTCTGATTCAAACCACGCTGTGATGTTTTTCTCAGTCCTACTAGTGAGTGTACTGTTAGAAACCCTTACAATGCACACTACCCCGAGATGTTTTTCAGAAACCTATCCTAAATTGCCACTGCATGTCTCCTGACTTCCCCATCCTGACCACCCCGTGGTGCTTTTCTCCATCCTACAATGCCAGTCACGGCCTATCTTGATTCAGGCCCTCCAATTCACACCACCCCTTGATGTTTTTCTCACTCCTTCTAGTGAAAGGCCTTTTATAAACCCTTACAATGAGCACCACCCCGCGATGTTTTTCGGAATCCTAACCTAAATTAAGACTGCATGTTTCCTGACCTCCCAATGCTGACCACCCCGTGGTGCTTTTCTCCATCCGATATTGCCACTGACTGTCTATCTTGATTCAGACCCTCCAATTCACACCACACCATGATGTATTTCTCACTCCTACTAGTGAATGGCCCGTTAGATACCCTTACAATGCACCCCATCCCGCGATGTTTTTCAGAAACCTATCCTACATTGCCACTGCATGTTTTCTGACCTGCGCATCCTGACCACACCATGGTCCTTTTCTCCATCCTACATTGCCACTCACTGCCTATCTCGAATCAGGCCCTCCGATTCACACAACCCTGTGATGTGTTCTCATTTCTACTAGTGAATGGCCTGTTAGAAACCCTTACAATGCGCACCACCCCGCGATGTTTTTCAGAAACCTATCCTACATTGCCACCGAATGTTTCCTGACCTCCGCGTGCTGACCACCCCGTGGTGCTTTTCTCCATCCTACATTGCCACTCACTGCCTATCCTAATTCAGAACCTCTGATTCACACCACCCCGTAATGTTTTTCTCACTCCTACTTGTGAATGGCCTGTTAGAAATCCTTACATTGCGCACCTCCCAGTGATGTTTTTCAGAAAACTATCCTACATTGCCATTGAATGTATCCTGACCTCCCCATGCTGACCACGCCGTGGTGCTTTTCTCTATTCTACATTGCCACTCACTGCCTATCCTAATTCAGGCCCTCCGATTCACACCACCCGGTGATATTGTTGTCACTCCTACTAGTCAATGGCTTGTTAGAAACCCTTAAAATGCTCAACACCTGCGATGTTTTACAGAAACCTATCCTACATTGCCATTGCATGTTTCCTGACCTCACCATGCTCACCAACCCGTGGTGCATTTCTCCATTCTACATTGCCACTCACTGCCTATCCTAATTCAGGCACTCCGATTCACACCACCCCGTGATGTTTTTCTCACTCCTACTAGTGAATGGCCATTATGCATCCCTTACAATGCGCACCACCCCTCGATGTTTTTCAGAAACCAATCCTACATTGCCATTGCATGTTTCCTGACCTCCCCATGTTGACCACCCCGTGGCACTTTTCTCCATTCTTTTTTGCCACTCAGTGCCTATCCTAATTCAGGCCCTCTGATTCAAACCACCCCGAGATGATTTTCTCACTCCTACTAGTGAATGGCCTGATACAAACCCTTACAATGAGCACCTCCCTGTGATGTTTTTCAGAATCCTATCCTACATTGCCATTTCATGTTTCCTGACCTCACCAGGCTCACCAACCCGAGGTGCTTTTCTCCATTCTTCATTGCCATTCAGTGCCTATCCTAATTCAGGCCCTCCGATTCACACCACCCCGTGATGTTTTTTTCACTCCTACTTGTGAATGTCTTGTTAGAAAACCTTACAATGCACACCACCACACTTTTTTTTCAGAAACCTGTCCTATATTGCCACTGCACGTTTCCTCACCTCCCCATGCTGACCACCCTGTGGTGCTTTTCTCGATCCTACATTGCCACTCACTGCCTATCCTAAATCAGGCCCTCCGATTCAAACCACCTGGTGATATTTTTCTCACTCCTACTAGTCAATGGCCTGTTAGAAACCCTTACAATGGGCACCAACCCGTAATGTTTTTCAGAAAGCTATCCTACATTGCTACTGCATGTTTCCTGACCTCCCCATGCTGACCACGCTGTGGTTCTTTTCTACATCTTACATTGCCACTCACTGCCTATCCTTAATCAGGCCCGCTGATTGACACCACCCCGTTATGTTTTTCTCAATCCTCCTAATGAATAGCCTGTTAGAAACCCTTACAATGCGCACAAACCCGCGATGTTTTTCAGAAACCTATACTACATTGCCACTGAATGTTTCCTGACCTCCCCATGCTGACCATGCCGTGGTGCTTTTCTCCATCCTACATTGCCAATCACTGCCTTTCCTGATTCAGGCCCTTCGATTCACACCACCCCGCGATCTTTTTCTCACTCCTTCCAGTGAATGCCCTGTAAGAAACACTTACAATTCTCACCACCCGCGCTGTTTTTCAGAAACCTATGCTATATTGCTTTTGCATGTTTCGTGTCCTCCCCATGCACACCAACCCATGGTGCTTTTATCCATCCTACATTGCCACACACTGTCTATCTTGACTCATGCCCTCCGATTCACACCACACCATGATGTATTTCTCACTCCTACTAGTGAATGATCCGTTAGAAACCCTTATAAAGCGCACTACCCCACTATTTTTTTCAGAAACCTATTCTACATTGCCACTGCATGTTTCCTGACCTCTCCATCGTGACCAGCCCGTGGTGCTTTCTCCATCCTACATTGCCACTCACTGCCTAAGCTGATTCAGGCCTTCTGATTCAAACCACGCTGTGATGTTTTTCTCAATCCTACTAGTGAATGGCCTGTTAGAAACCCTTACAATGCGCACTACCCTGCGATGTTTTTCAGAAACCTATCCTAAATGGCCACTGCATGTCTCCTGACTTCCCCATTCTGACCACCCCGTGGTGCTTTTCTCCATCCTACAATGCCAGTCACGGCCTATCCTGATTCAGGTCCTGCGATTCACACCACCCCTTGATGATTTTCTCACTCCTACTAGTGAAAGGCCTTTTAGAAACCCTTACAATAAGCACCACCCCGCGATGCTTTTCGGAATCCTATCCTAAATTGAGACTGCATGTTTCCTGACCTCCCCATGCTGACCATTCCGTGGTGTTTTTTTCCATTTTACATTGCCACTCACTGCCTATCCTAATTCAGAGCATCTGATTCAAAGCACCCCATGATGTTTTTCTCACTCCTACTAGTGAATGGCCTGTTAGAAACCCTTACAATGCGCACCACCCCATGATGTTTTTCTGAAAAGTCTTCTACATTGCCACAGTATGTTATCTGACCTCCTCATGCTGACCACCCTGTGGTGCTTTTCTCCATCCTATATTGCCACTCACTGCCTATCCTAATTCACAACATCTGATTCACACGACCCCGTGATGTTTTTCTCACTCCTACTAGTGAATGGCCTGTTAGAAACCCTTACAATGCTCAACACCTGCGATATTTTTCAGAAAGCTATCCTACATTGCCATTGCATGTTTCCTTACCTCACCATGCTCACCAACCCGTGGTGCTTTTCTCCATTCTACATTCCCACTCACTGCCTATCCTAATTCAGGCCCTCCGATTCAAACCACCCCGAGATCATTTTCTCACTCCTACTAGTGAATGGCCTGATACAAACCCTTACAATGAGCACCTCCCTGCGATGTTTTTCAGAATCCTATCCTACATTGCCATTTCATGTTTCCTGACCTCACCAGGCTCACCAACCCGAGGTGCTTTTCTCCATTCTTCATTGCCACTCAGTGCCTATCCTAATTCAGGCCCTCCGATTCACACCACCCCGTGATATTTTTTTCACTCCTACTTGTGAATGTCTTGTTAGAAAACCTTACAATGCACACCACCACACTTTTTTTTTTTCAGAAACCTGTCCTATATTGCCACTGCACGTTTCCTCACCTCCCCATGCTGACCACCCTGTGGTGCTTTTCTCGATCCTACATTGCCACTCACTGCCTATCCTACATCAGGCCCTCCGATTCAAACCACCCGGTGATATTTTTCTCACTCCTACTAGTCAATGGCCTGTTAGAAACCCTTACAATGGGCACCAACCCGTAATGTTTTTCAGAAAGCTATCCTACATTGCTACTGCATGTTTCCTGACCTCCCCATGCTGACCACGCTGTGGTTCTTTTCTACATCTTACATTGCCACTCACTGCCTATCCTTAATCAGGCCCGCTGATTGACACCACCCCGTTATGTTTTTCTCAATCCTCCTAATGAATAGCCTGTTAGAAACCCTTACAATGCGCACAACCCCGCGATGTTTTTCAGAAACCTATACTGCATTGCCACTAAATGTTTCCTGACCTCCCCATGCTGACCATGCCGTGGTGCTTTTCTCCATCCTACATTGCCACTCACTGCCTATCCTGAATCAGGCCTTCCGATTCACACCACCCCATGATGTATTTCTCACTCCTACTAGTGAATGGCCTGTTAGAAACCCTTACATTGCGCACCACCCCGCGATGTTTTTCAGAAACATATCCTACATTGCCACCGCATGTTTCCTGACCTCCCCATGCTGACCATTCCGTGGTGTTTTTTTCCATTTTACATTGCCACTCACTGCCTATCCTAATTCAGAGCATCTGATTCAAACCACCCGATGATGTTTTTCTCACTCCTACTAGTGAATGGCCTGTTAGAAACCCTTACAATGCGCAACACCCCATGATGTTTTTCTGAAAAGTCTTCTACATTGCCAAAGTATGTTATCTGACCTCCTCATGCTGACCACCCTGTGGTGCTTTTCTCCATCCTATATTGCCACTCACTGCCTATCCTAATTCAGGCCCTCTGATTCACACCACCCCGAGATGATTTTGTCACTCCTACTAGTGAATGGCCTGCTACAAACCCTTACAATGTGCACAACCCTGCGATGTTTTTCATAAACCTATCGTACCTTGCCATTTCATGTTTCCTGACCTCACGATGCTCACCAACCCGTGGTGCTTTTCTCCATTCTTCATTGCCACTCAGTGCCTATCCTAATTCAGCACCTCCGATTCACACCACCCCGTGATGTTTTTTTCTCTCCTACATGTGAATGGCTTTTTAGAAAGCCTTACAATGCGCACCATCCCGCAATGTTTTTCACAAACCTATCCAACATTGCCATTGCATGTTTCCTGACCTCCCCATGTGGACCACCCCGTGTTGCTTTTCTCCATCCTACATTGACACTCAATGCTTATTCTAATTCAGGCCCTCTGATTCACACCACACCATGATGTATTTCTCACTCCTACTAGTTAAAGGCCTTTTAGAAACTCTTGCAATGAGCACCACCCCGCGATGATGTTCAGAAACCTATCCTAAATTGCTACTGCATGTTTCCTGACTTTCCCATGCTGACCACCCAGTGCTGCTTTTCTCCATCCGACATTGCCACTCACTGTCTATCTTGATTCAGGCCCTCCGATTCACACCACAACATCATGTATTTCTCACTGCTACTAGTGAAAGGCCTGTTAGAAACCCATACAATGGGCCCCACCCCCCGATGTTTTTCAGAAACCTATCCTACATTGCCACTGCATGTTTCCTGACCTCACCATCTTGACCACGCCATGGTGCTTTTCAACATCCTACATTGCCAATCACTGCCTTTCCTGATTCAGGCCCTTCGATTCACACCACCCCGCGATCTTTTTCTCACTCCTTCCAGTGAATGCCCTGTAAGAAACACTTACAATTCTCACCACCCGCGCTGTTTTTCAGAAACCTATGCTATATTGCTTTTGCATGTTTCGTGACCTCCCCATGCACACCAACCCATGGTGCTTTTATCCATCCTACATTGCCACACACTGTCTATCTTGATTCATGCCCTCCGATTCACACCACACCATGATGTATTTCTCACTCCTACTAGTGAATGACCCGTTAGAAACCCTTACAATGCGCACTACCCCACTATTTTTTTCAGAAACCTATCCTACATTGCCACTGCATGTTTCCTGACCTCTCCATCATGACCAGCCCGTGGTGCTTTTCTCCATCCTACATTGCCACTCACTGCCTAAGCTGATTCAGGCCTTCTGATTCAAACCACGCTGTGATGTTTTTCTCAATCCTACTGGTGAATGGCCTGTTAGAAACCCTTACAATGCACACTACCCTGCGATGTTTTTCAGAAACCTATCCTAAATGGCCACTGCATGTCTCCTGACTTCCCCATTCTGACCACCCCGTGGTGCTTTTCTCCATCCTACAATGCCAGTCACGGCCTATCCTGATTCAGGCCCTGCGATTCACACCACCCCTTGATGTTTTTCTCACTCCTACTAGTGAAAGGCCTTTTAGAAACCCTTACAATGAGCACCACCCCGCGATGCTTTTCGGAATCCTATCCTAAACTGAGACTGCATGTTTCCTGACCTCCCCATGCTGACCATTCCGTGGTGTTTTTTTCCATTTTACATTGCCACTCACTGCCTATCCTAATTCAGAGCATCTGATTCAAACCACCCCATGATGTTTTTCTCACTCCTATTAGTGAATGGCCTGTTAGAAACCCTTACAATGCGCACCACCCCATGATGTTTTTCTGAAAAGTCTTCTACATTGCCACAGTATGTTATCTGACCTCCTCATGCTGACCACCCTGTGGTGCTTTTCTCCATCCTATATTGCCACTCACTGCCTATCCTAATTCACAACATCTGATTCACACGACCCCGTGATGTTTTTCTCACTCCTACTAGTTAATAGTCTGTTAGAAACCCTTACAATGCTCAACACCTGCGATATTTTTCAGAAAGCTATCCTACATTGCCATTGCATGTTTCCTTACCTCACCATGCTCACCAACCCGTGGTGCTTTTCTCCATTCTACATTCCCACTCACTGCCTATCCTAATTCAGGCCCTCCGATTCAAACCACCCCGAGATGATTTTCTCACTCCTACTAGTGAATGGCCTGATACAAACCCTTACAATGAGCACCTCCCTGCGATGTTTTTCAGAATCCTATCCTACATTGCCATTTCATGTTTCCTGACCTCACCAGGCTCACCAACCCGAGGTGCTTTTCTCCATTCTTCATTGCCACTCAGTGCCTATCCTAATTCAGGCCCTCCGATTCACACCACCCCGTGATATTTTTTTCACTCCTACTTGTGAATGTCTTGTTAGAAAACCTTACAATGCACACCACCACACTTTTTTTTTTCAGAAACCTGTCCTATATTGCCACTGCACGTTTCCTCACCTCCCCATGCTGACCACCCTGTGGTGCTTTTCTCGATCCTACATTGCCACTCACTGCCTATCCTATATCAGGCCCTCCGATTCAAACCACCCGGTGATATTTTTCTCACTCCTACTAGTCAATGGCCTGTTAGAAACCCTTACAATGGGCACCAACCCGTAATGTTTTTCAGAAAGCTATCCTACATTGCTACTGCATGTTTCCTGACCTCCCCATGCTGACCACGCTGTGGTTCTTTTCTACATCTTACATTGCCACTCACTGCCTATCCTTAATCAGGCCCGCTGATTGACACCACCCCGTTATGTTTTTCTCAATCCTCCTAATGAATAGCCTGTTAGAAACCCTTACAATGCGCACAACCCCGCGATGTTTTTCAGAAACCTATACTACATTGCCACTAAATGTTTCCTGACCTCCCCATGCTGACCATGCCGTGGTGCTTTTCTCCATCCTACATTGCCACTCACTGCCTATCCTGAATCAGGCCTTCCGATTCACACCACCCCATGATGTATTTCTCACTCCTACTAGTGAATGGCCTGTTAGAAACCCTTACATTGCGCACCACCCCGCGATGTTTTTCAGAAACATATCCTACATTGCCACCGCATGTTTCCTGACCTCCCCATGCTGACCATTCCGTGGTGTTTTTTTCCATTTTACATTGCCACTCACTGCCTATCCTAATTCAGAGCATCTGATTCAAACCACCCGATGATGTTTTTCTCACTCCTACTAGTGAATGGCCTGTTAGAAACCCTTACAATGCGCAACACCCCATGATGTTTTTCTGAAAAGTCTTCTACATTGCCAAAGTATGTTATCTGACCTCCTCATGCTGACCACCCTGTGGTGCTTTTCTCCATCCTATATTGCCACTCACTGCCTATCCTAATTCAGGCCCTCTGATTCACACCACCCCGAGATGATTTTGTCACTCCTACTAGTGAATGGCCTGTTAGAAACCCTTACAATGCGCACTACCCCGTGATGTTTTTCAGAAACCTATCCTAAATGGCCACTGTATGTCTCCTGACTTCCCCATTCTGACCACCCCGTGGTGCTTTTCTCCATCCTACAATGCCAGTTACGGCCTATCCTGATTCAGGCCCTGATTTCACACCACCCCTTGATGTTTTTCTCACTCCTACTAGTGAAAGGCCTTTTAGAAACCCTTACAATGAGCACCACACCGCGATGCTTTTCGGAATCCTATCCTAAATTGAGACTGCATGTTTCCTGACCTTCCCATGCTGACCACCCCGTGGTGCTTTTCTCCATCCGATATTGACACTGAATGTCTATCTTGATTCAGGCCCTCCAATTCACACCACACCATGATGTATTTCTCACTCCTACTAGTAAATTTCCTGTTAGATACCCTTACAATGCACCCCATCGTGCGATGTTTTTCAGAAACCTATCCTATATTGCCACTGCATGTTTTCTGACATCCGCATCCTAACCACCCCATGGGCCTTTTCTCCATCCTACATTGCCTCTCACTGCCTATCTCGAATCAGGCCCTCCGATTCACACCACACTGTGATGTGTTCTCACCTCTACTAGTGAATGGCCTGTTAGAAACCCTTACAATGCGCACCACGCCGCGATGTTTTTCAGAAACCTATTCTACATTGCCACCGCATGATTCCTGACCTCCCCGTGCTGACCACCCCGTGGTGCTTTTCTCCATCCTACATTGCCACTCACTGCCTATCCTAATTCAGAACCTCTGATTCACACCACCCCGTAATGTTTTTCACACTCCTACTTGTGAATGGCCTGTTAGAAACCCTTACAATGCGCACCACCCAGTGATGTTTTTCAGAAAACTATCCTACATTGCCACTGCATGTTTCCTGACCTCCCCATGCTGAACACCCCATGGTGCTTTTCTCCATCCTACATTGCCACTCACTGCCTATCCTAATTCAGGCACTCCGATTCACACCACCCCGTGATGTTTTTCTCACTCCTACTAATGAATGGCCCTTATGCATCCCTTACAATGCGCACCACCCCTCGATGTTTTTCAGAAACCTATCCTACATTGCCATTGCATGTTTCCTGACCTCACCATGCTCACCAACCAGAGGTGCTTTTCTCCATTCTTCATTGCCACTCAGTGCCTATCCTAATTCAGGCCCTCCGATTCACACCACCCCGTGATGTGTTTTTCACTCCTACTTGTGAATGGCTTGTTAGAAAGCCTTACAATGCGCACCACACCACTTTTTTTTTAGAAACCTATCCTATATTGCCACTGCATGTTTCCTCACCTCCCCATGCTGACCACCCTGTGGAGCTTTTCTCCATCCTAAATTGCCACTCACTGCCTATCCTAAATCAGGCCCTCCGATTCACACCACCCGGTGATATTTTTCTCACTCCTACTAGTCAATGGCCTGTTAGAAACCCTTACAATGGGCATCAACCCGTAATGTTTTTCAGAAAGCTATCCTACATTGCTACTGCATGTTTCCTGACCTTCCCATGCTGACCACGCTGTGGTTCTTTTCTACAACTTACATTGCCCCTCACTGCCTATCCTTAATCAGACCCTCTGATTCACACCACCCCGTTATGCTTTTCTCAATCCTCCTAATGAATAGCCTGTTAGAAACCCTTACAATGCGCACAACCCCGCGATGTTTTTCAGAAACCTATCCTACATTGCCACCGCATGTTTCCTGACCTCCCCATGCTGACCATTCCGTGGTGTTTTTTCCATTTTACATTGCCACTCACTGCCTATCCTTAATCAGACCCTCTGATTCACACCACCCCGTTATGTTTTTCTCACTCCTACTAGTGAATGGCCTGTTAGAAACCCTTACAATGCGCACTACCCCGAGATGTTTTTCAGAAACCTATCCTAAACTGCCACTGCATGTCTCCTGACTTCCCCATCCTGACCACCCCGTGGTGCTTTTCTCCATCCTACAATGCCAGTCGCGGCCTATCATGATTCAAGCCCTCCAATTCACACCACCCGGAGATGATTTTCTCACTCCTACTAGTGAATGGCCTGCAACAAACCCTTACAATGAGCACCTGCCTGCGATGTTTTTCAGAATCCTATCCTACATTGCCATTTCATGTTTCCTGACCTCACCAGGCTCACCAACCCGAGGTGCTTTTCTCCATTCTTCATTGCCATTCAGTGCCTATCCTAATTCAGGCCCTCCGATTCACACCACCCCGCGATGTTTTTCTCACTCCTACTAGTGAATGGCCTGTTAGAAACCCTTACAATGCGCACCACCCCATGATGTTTTTCTGAAAAGTCTTTTACATTGCCACAATATGTTTCCTGACCTCCTCATGCTGACCACCCTGTGGTGCTTTTCTCCATCCTATATTGCCACTCACTGCCTATCCTAATTCACAACATCTGATTCACACGACCCCGTGATGTTTTTCTCACTCCTACTAGTGAATGGCCTGTTAGAAACCCTTACAATGCTCAACACCTGCGATATTTTTCAGAAACCTATCCTACATTGCCATCGCATGTTTCCTGACCTCACCATGCTCACCAACCCGTGGTGCTTTTCTCCATTCTACATTGCCACTCACTGCCTATCCTAATTCAGGCACTCCGATTCACACCACGCCGTGATGTTTTTCTCACTCCTACTAGTGAATGGCCTGTTAGAAACCCTTACAATGCGCAGCACCCCTCGATGTTTTTCAGAAACCTATCCTACATTGCCATTGCATGTTTCCTGACCTCCCCATGTTGACCACCCCGTGGTGCTTTTCTCCATTCTTCATTGCCACTCAGTGCCTATCCTAATTCAGGCCCTCTGATTCACACCACCCCGAGATGATTTTCTCACTCCTACTAGTGAATGGCCTGCTACAAACCCTTACAATGTGCACAACCCTGCGATGTTTTTCATAAACCTATCCTACCTTGCCATTTCATGTTTCCTGACCTCACCATGCTCACCAACCCGTGGTGCTTTTCTCCATTCTTCATTGCCACTCAGTGCCTATGCTAATTCAGGACCTCCGATTCACACCACCCCGTGATATTTTTTTCTCTCCTACTTGTGAATGGCTTTTAAGAAAGCCTTTCAATGCGCACCATCCCGCAATGTTTTTCACAAACCTATCCAACATTGCCATTGCATGTTTCCTGACCTCCCCATGTTGACCACCCCGTGTTGCTTTTCTCCATCCTACATTGACACTCAATGCTTATTCTAATTCAGGCCCTCTGATTCACACCACACCATGATGTATTTCTCACTCCTACTAGTTAAAGGCCTTTTAGAAACCCTTGCAATGAGCACCACCCCGCGATGATGTTCAGAAACCTATCCTACATTGCTACTGCATGTTTCCTGACTTCCGCATGCTGACCACCCCCTGCTGCTTTTCTCCATCTGACATTGCCACTCACTGTCTATCTTGATTCAGGCCGTCCGATTCACACCACAACATGATGTATTTCTCACTGCTACTAGTGAAAGGCCTGTTAGAAACCCTTACAATGGGCCCCACCCTCCGATGTTTTTCAGAAACCTATCCTACATTGCCACTGCATGTTTCCTGACCTCACCATCTTGACCACGCCATGGTGCTTTTCTCCATCCTACATTGCCAATCACTGCCTTTCCTGATTCAGGCCCTTCGACTCACACCACCCCGTGATCTTTTTCTCACTCCTTCCAGTGAATGCCCTGTAAGAAACACTTACAATTCTCACCACCCACGATGTTTTTCAGAAACCTATGCTATATTGCTTTTGCATGTTTCCTGACCTCCCCATGCAAACCAACCCATGGTGCTTTTATCCATCCTACATTGCCACACACTGTCTATCTTGATTCATGCCCTCCGATTCACACCACACCATGATGTATTTCTCACTCCTACTAGTGAATGGCCTGTTAGAAACCCTTACAATGCGCACTACCCCACTATTTTTTTCAGAAACCTATCCTACATTGCCACTGCATGTTTCCTGACCTCTCCATCGTGACCAGCCCGTGGTGCTTTTCTCCATCCTACATTACCACTCACTGCCTAAGCTGATTCAGGCCCTCTGATTCAAACCACGCTGTGATGTTTTTCTCAATCCTACTAGTGAATGGCCTGTTAGAAACCCTTACAATGCGCACTACCCCGCGATGTTTTTCAGAAACCTATCCTAAATTGCCACTGCATGTCTCCTGACTTCCCCATTCTGACCACCCCGTGGTGCTTTTCTCCATCCTACAATGCCAGTCACGGCCTATCCTGATTCAGGCCCTGCGATTCACACCACCCCTTGATGTTTTTCTCACTCCTACTAGTGAAAGGCCTTTTAGAAACCCTTACAATGAGCACCACCCCGCGATGCTTTTCGGAATCCTATCCTAAATTGAGACTGCATGTTTCCTGACCTCCCCATGCTGACCACCCCGTGGTGCTTTTCTCCATCCGATATTGCCACTGAATGTCAATCTTTATTCAGGCCCTCCAATTCACACCACACCATGTTGTATTTCTCACTCCTACTAGTGAATGACCTGTTAGGTACCCTTACAATGCACCCCATCGCGCGATGTTTTTCAGAAACCTATCCTACATTGCCACTGCATGTTTTCTGACCTCCGCATATTGAACACCCATTGTTCCTTTTCTCCATCCTACATTGCCTCTCACTGCCTATTTCGAATCAGGCCCTCCGATTCACACCACACTGTGATGTGTTTTCACTTCTACTAGTGAATGGCCTGTTAGAAACCCTTACAATGCGCACCACGCCACGATGTTTTTCAGAAACCTATCCTACATTGCCACCGCATGTTTCCTGACCTCCCCGTGCTGACCACCCCGTGGTGCTTTTCTCCATCCTACATTGCCCCTCACTGCCTATCCTAATTCAGAAACTCTGATTCACACCACACCGTAATGTTTTTCACACTCCTACTTGTGAATGGCCTGTTAGAAACCCTTACAATGCTCAAAACCTGCGATGTTTTACAGGAACCTATCCTACATTGCCATCGCATGTTTCCTGACCTCATCATGCTCACAAAATGTGGTGCTTTTCTCCATTGTACATTGCCACTCACTGCCTATCCTGATTCAGGCCTTCCGATTCATACCACCCCATGATGTATTTCTCACTCCTACTAGTGAATGGCCTGTTAGAAACCCTTACATTGCGCAGGAACCCACGATGTTTTTCAGAAACCTATCCTACATTGCCACCGCATGTTTCCTGACCTCCCCATGCTGACGACTCCGTGGTGTTTTTTCCATTTTACATTGCCACTCACTGCCTATCCTAATTCAGAGCATCTGATTCAAACCACCCCGTGATGTTTTTCTCACTCCTACTAGTGAATGGCCTGTTAGAAACCCTTACAATGCGCACCACCCCATGATGTATTTCTGAAAAGTCTTCTACATTGCTACAGTATGTTTCCTGACCTCCTCATGCTGACAACCCTGTGGTGCTTTTCTCCATCCTACATTGCCACTCACTGCCTAAGCTGATTCAGGCCTTCTGATTCAAAGCACGCTGTGATGTTTTTCTCAATCCTACTAGTGAATGGCCTGTTAGAAACTCTTACAATGCGCACTACCCCGTGAAGTTTTTCAGAAACCTATCCTAAATTGCCACTGCATGTCTCCTGACTTCCCCATTCTGACCACCCCGTGGTGCTTTTCTCCATCCTACAATGCCAGTCCCGGCCTATCCTGATTCAAGCCCTGCGATTATCACCACCCCTTGATGTTTTTCTCACTCCTACTAGTGAAAGGCCTTTTAGAAACCCTTACAATGAGCACCGCCCCGCGATGCTTTTCGGAATCCTATCCTAAATTGAGACTGCATGTTTCCAGACCTTCCCATGCTGACCACCCCGTGGTGCTATTCTCCATCCGATATTGACACTGAATGTCTATCTTGATTCAGGCCCTCCAATTCACACCACACCATGATGTATTTCTCACTCCTACTAGTGAATGGCCTGTTAGATACCCTTACAATGCACCCCATCGCGCGATGTTTTTCAGAAACCTATCCTACATTGCCACTGCATGTTTTCTGACATCCGCATCCTGACCACCCCATGGTCCTTTTCTCCATCCTACATTGCCTCTCACTGCCTATCTCGAATCAGGCCCTCCGATTTACACCACACTGTGATGTGTTCTCACTTCTACTAGTGAATGGCCTGTTAGAAACCCTTACAATGCGCACCACGCCGTGATGTTTTTCAGAAACATATCCTACATTGCCACCGCATGTTTCCTGACATCTCCGTGCTGACCACCCCGTGGTGCTTTTCTCCATCCTACATTGCCACTCACTGCCTATCCTAATTCAGAACCTCTGATTCACACCACCCCGTAATGTTTTTCACACTCCTACTTGTGAATGGCCTGTTAGAAACCCTTACAATGCGCACCACCCAGTGATGTTTTTCAGAAAACTATCCTACATTGCCACTGCATGTTTCCTGACCTCCCCATGCTGAACACCCCGTGGTGCTTTTCTCCATCCTACATTGCCACTCACTGCCTATCCTAATTCAGGCACTCCGATTCACACCACCCCGTGATGTTTTTCTCACTCCTACTAGTGAATGGCTCTTATGCATCCCTTACAATGCGCACCACCCCTCGATGTTTTTCAGAATCGTATCCTACATTGCCATTTCATGTTTCCTGACCTCACCATGCTCACCAACCCTAGGTGCTTTTCTCCATTCTTCATTGCCACTCAGTGCCTATCCTAATTCAGGCACTCCGATTCACACCACCCCGTGATGTTTTTTTCACTCCTACTTGTGAATGGCTTGTTAGAAAGCCTTACAATGCGCACCACACCACTTTTTTTTTCAGAAACTTATCCTATATTGCCACTGCATGTTTCCTCACCTCCCCATGCTGAGCACCCTGTGGTGCTTTTCTCCATCCTACATTGCCACTCACTGCCTATCCTAAATCAGGCCCTCCGATTCACACCACCCGGTGATATTTTTCTCACTCCTACTAGTCAATGGCCTGTTAGAAACCCTTACAATGGGCACCAACCCGTAATGTTTTTCAGAAAGCTATCCTACATTGCTACTGCATGTTTCCTGACCTTCCCATGCTGACCACGCTGTGGTTCTTTTCTACATCTTACATTGCCACTCACTGCCTATCCTTAATCAGGCCCTCTGATTCACACAACCCCATTATATTTTTCTAAATCCCCCTAATGAATAGCCTGTTAGAAACCCTTACAATGCGCACAACCCCGTGATGTTTTTCAGAAACCTATACTACATTGCCACTGAATGTTTCCTGACCTCCCCATGCTGACCATGCCGTGGTGCTTTTTTCCATCCTACATTGCCACTCTCTGCCTATACTGATTCAGGCCTTCCGATTCACACCACCCCATGATGTATTTCTCACTCCTACTAGTGAATGGCCTGTTAGAAACCCTTACATTGCGCAGCACCCCGCGATGTTTTTCAGAAACCTATCCTACATTGCCACCGCATGTTTCCTGACCTCCCCATGTTGACCACCCCGTGGTGCTTTTCTCCATTCTTCATTGCCACTCAGTGCCGATCCTAATTCAGGCCCTCCGATTCACACCACCCCGAGATGATTTTCTCACTCCTACTAGTGAATGGCCTGCAACAAACCCTTACAATGAGCACCTCCCTGCGATGTTTTTCAGAATCGTATCCTACATTGCCATTTCATGTTTCCTGACCTCACCATGCTCACCAACCCTAGGTGCTTTTCTCCATTCTTCATTGCCACTCAGTGCCTATCCTAATTCAGGCACTCCGATTCACACCACCCCGTGATGTTTTTTTCACTCCTACTTGTGAATGGCTTGTTAGAAAGCCTTACAATGCGCACCACACCACTTTTTTTTTCAGAAACCTATCCTATATTGCCACTGCATGTTTCCTTACATCCCCATGCTGAGCACCCTGTGGTGCTTTTCTCCATCCTACATTGCCACTCACTGCCTATCCTAAATCAGGCCCTCCGATTCACACCACCAGGTGATATTTTTCTCACTCCTACTAGTCAATGGCCTGTTAGAAACCCTTACAATGGGCACCAACCCGTAATGTTTTTCAGAAAGCTATCCTACATTGCTACTGCATGTTTCCTGACCTTCCCATGCTGACCACGCTGTGGTTCTTTTCTACATCTTACATTGCCACTCACTGCCTATCCTTAATCAGGCCCTCTGATTCACACCACCCCATTATGTTTTTCTCAATCCTCCTAATGAATAGCCTGTTAGAAACCCTTACAATGCGCACAACCCCGTGATGTTTTTCAGAAACCTATACTACATTGCCACTGAATGTTTCCTGACCTCCCCATGCTGACCATGCCGTGGTGCTTTTCTCCATCCTTCATTGCCACTCACTGCCTATCCTAAATCAGGCCCTCCGATTCACACCACCCGGTGATATTTTTCTCACTCCTACTAGTCAATGGCCTGTTAGAAACCCTTACAATGGGCACCAACCCGTAATGTTTTTCAGAAAGCTATCCTACATTGCTACTGCATGTTTCCTGACCTTCCCATGCTGACCACGCTGTGGTTCTTTTCTACATCTTACATTGCCACTCACTGCCTATCCTTAATCAGACCATCTGATTCACACCACCCCGTTATGCTTTTCTCAATCCTCCTAATGAATAGCCTGTTAGAAACCTTACAATGCGCACAACCCCGCGATGTTTTTCAGAAACCTATACTACATTGCCACTGAATGTTTCCTGACCTCCCCATGCTGACCATGCCGTGGTGCTTTTTTCCATCCTACATTGCCACTCACTGCCTATCCTGATTCAGGCCTTCTGATTCACACCACCCCATGATGTATTTCTCACTCCTACTAGTGAATGGCCTGTTAGAAACCCTTACATTGCGCACCACCCTGCGATGTTTTTCAGAAACCTATCCTACATTGCCACCGCATGTTTCCTGGCCTCCCCATGCTGACCATTCCGTGGTGTTTTTTCCATTTTACATTGCCACTCACTGCCTATCCTTAATCAGACCCTCTGATTCACACCACCCCGTTATGTTTTTCTCACTCCTACTAGTGAATGGCCTGTTAGAAACCCTTACAATGCGCACTACCCCGAGATGTTTTTCAGAAACCTATCCTAAATTGCCACTGCATGTCTCCTGACTTCCCCATCCTGACCACCCCGTGGTGCTTTTCTCCATCCTACAATGCCAGTCACGGCCTATCATGATTCAGGCCCTCCAATTCACACCACCCCGAGATGATTTTCTCACTCCTACTAGTGAATGGCCTGCTGCAAACCCTTACAATGAGCACCTGCCTGCGATGTTTTTCAGAATCCTATCCTACATTGCCATTTCATGTTTCCTGACCTCACCAGGCTCACCAACCCGAGGTGCTTTTCTCCATTCTTCATTGCCATTCAGTGCCTATCCTAATTCAGGCCCTCCGATTCACACCACCCCGCCATGTTTTTCTCACTCCTACTAGTGAATGGCCTGTTAGAAACCCTTACAATGCGCACCACCCCATGATGTTTTTCTGAAAAGTCTTTTACATTGCCACAGTATGTTTCCTGACCTCCTCATGCTGACCACCCTGTGGTGCTTTTCTCCATCCTATATTGCCACTCACTGCCTATCCTAATTCACAACATCTGATTCACACGACCCCGTGATGTTTTTCTCACTCCTACTAGTGAATGGCCTGTTAGAAACCCTTACAATGCTCAACACCTGCGATATTTTTCAGAAACCTATCCTACATTGCCATCGCATGTTTCCTGACCTCACCATGCTCACCAACCCGTGGTGCATTTCTCCATTCTACATTGCCACTCACTGCCTATCCTAATTCAGGCACTCCGATTCACACCACGCCGTGATGTTTTTCTCACTCCTACTAGTGAATGGCCTGTTTGCAACCCTTACAATGCGCAGCACCCCTCGATGTTTTTCAGAAACCTATCCTACGTTGCCATTGCATGTTTCCTGACCTCCCCATGTTGACCACCCCGTGGTGCTTTTCTCCATTCTTCATTGCCACTCAGTGCCTATCCTAATTCAGGCCCTCTGATTCACACCACCCCGAGATGATTTTCTCACTCCTACTAGTGAATGGCCTGCTACAAACCCTTACAATGTGCACAACCCTGCGATGTTTTTCATAAACCTATCGTACCTTGCCATTTCATGTTTCCTGACCTCACCATGCTCACCAACCCGTGGTGCTTTTCTCCATTCTTCATTGCCACTCACTGCCTATCCTAATTCAGGACCTCCGATTCACACCACCCCGTGATATTTTTTTCTCTCCTACTTGTGAATGGCTTTTTAGAAAGCCTTTCAATGCGCACCATCCCGCAATGTTTTTCACAAACCTATCCAACATTGCCATTGCATGTTTCCTGACCTCCCCATGTTGACCACCCCGTGTTGCTTTTCTCCATCCTACATTGACACTCAATGCTTATTCTAATTCAGGCCCTCTGATTCACACCACACCATGATGTATTTCTCACTCCTACTAGTTAAAGGCCTTTTAGAAACCCTTGCAATGAGCACCACCCCGCGATGATGTTCAGAAACCTATCCTACATTGCTACTGCATGTTTCCTGACCTCCCCATGCTGACCACCCCGTGCTGCTTTTCTCCATCCGACATTGCCACTCACTGTCTATCTTGATTCAGGCCGTCCGATTCACACCACAACATGATGTATTTCTCACTGCTACTAGTGAAAGGCCTGTTAGAAACCCTTACAATGGGCCCCACCCCCCGATGTTTTTCAGAAACCTATCCTACATTGCCACTGCATGTTTCCTGACCTCACCATCTTGACCACGCCATGGTGCTTTTCTCCATCCTACATTGCCAATCACTGCCTTTCCTGATTCAGGCCCTTCGATTCACACCACCCCGTGATCTTTTTCTCACTCCTTCCAGTGAATGCCCTGTAAGAAACACTGACAATTCTCACCACCCATGATGTTTTTCAGAAACCTATGCTATATTGCTTTTGCATGTTTCCTGACCTCCCCATGCAAACCAACCCATGGTGCTTTTATCCATCCTACATTGCCACACACTGTCTATCTTGATTCATGCCCTCCGATTCACACCACACCATGATGTATTTCTCACTCCTACTAGTGAATGGCCTGTTAGAAACCCTTACAATGCGCAATACCCCACTATTTTTTTCAGAAACCTATCCTACATTGCCACTGCATGTTTCCTGACCTCTCCATCGTGACCAGCCCGTGGTGCTTTTCTCCATCCTACATTGCCACTCACTGCCTAAGCTGATTCAGGCCCTCTGATTCAAACCACGCTGTGATGTTTTTCTCAATCCTACTAGTGAGTAGCCTGTTAGAAACCCTTACAATGCGCACTACCCCGCGATGTTTTTCAGAAACCTATCCTAAATTGCCACTGCATGTCTCCTGACTTCCCCAATCTGACCACCCCGTGGTGCTTTTCTCCATCCTACAATGCCAGTCACGGCCTATCCTGATTCAGGCCCTGCGATTCACACCACCCCTTGATGTTTTTCTCACTCCTACTAGTGAAAGGCCTTTTAGAAACCCTTACAATGAGCACCACCCCGCAATGCTTTTCGGAATCCTATCCTAAATGGAGACTGCATGTTTCCTGACCTCCCCATGCTGACCACCCCGTGGTGCTTTTCTCCATCCGATATTGCCACTGAATGTCAATCTTTATTCAGGCCCTCCAATTCACACCACACCATGTTGTATTTCTCACTCCTACTAGTGAATGACCTGTTAGGTACCCTTACAATGCACCCCATCGCGCGATGTTTTTCAGAAACCTACCCTACATTGCCACTGCATGTTTTCTGACCTCCGTATATTGAACACCCCATGGTCCTTTTCTCCATCCTACATTGCTTCTAACTGCCTATTTCTAATGAGGCCCTCCGATTCACACCACACTGTGATGTGTTCTCACTTCTACTAGTGAATGGCCTGTTAGAAACCCTTACAATGCGCACCACGCCGCGATGTTTTTCAGAAACCTATCCTACATTGCCACCGCATGTTTCCTGACCTCCCCGTGCTGACCACCCCGTGGTGCTTTTCTCCATCCTACATTGCCCCTCACTGCCTATCCTAATTCAGAAACTCTGATTCACACCACACCGTAATGTTTTTCACACTCCTACTTGTGAATGGCCTGTTAGAAACCCTTACAATGCTCAAAACCTGCGATGTTTTACAGGAACCTATCCTACATTGCCATCGCATGTTTCCTGACCTCATCATGCTCACCAAAATGTGGTGCTTTTCTCCATTGTACATTGCCACTCACTGCCTATCCTGATTCAGGCCTTCCGATTCATACCACCCCATGATGTATTTCTCACTCCTACTAGTGAATGGCCTGTTAGAAACCCTTACATTGCGCAGCACCCCGCGATGTTTTTCAGAAACCTATCCTACATTGCCACCGCATGTTTCCTGACCTACCCATGCTGACCACTCCGTGGTGTTTTTTCCATTTTACATTGCCACTCACTGCCTATCCTAATTCAGAGCATCTGATTCAAACCACCCCGTGATGTTTTTCTCACTCCTACTAGTGAATGGCCTGTTAGAAACCCTTACAATGCGCACCACCCAATGATGTATTTCTGAAAAGTCTTCTACATTGCCACAGTATGTTTCCTGACCTCCTCATGCTGACAACCCTGTGGTGCTTTTCTCCATCCTACATTGCCACTCACTGCCTAAGCTGATTCAGGCCTTCTGATTCAAAGCACGCTGTGATGTTTTTCTCAATCCTACTAGTGAATGGCCTGTTAGAAACTCTTACAATGCGCACTACCCCGCGAAGTTTTTCAGAAACCTATCCTAAATTGCCACTGCATGTCTCCTGACTTCCCCATTCTGACCACCCCGTGGTGCTTTTCTCCATCCTACAATGCCAGTCACGGCCTATCCTGATTCAAGCCCTGCGATTATCACCACCCCTTGATGTTTTTCTCACTCCTACTAGTGAAAGGCCTTTTAGAAACCCTTACAATGAGCACCGCCCCGCGATGCTTTTCGGAATCCTATCCTAAATTGAGACTGCATGTTTCCTGACCTTCCCATGCTGACCACCCCGTGGTGCTATTCTCCATCCGATATTGACACTGAATGTCTATCTTAATTCAGGCCCTCCAATTCACACCACACCATGATGTATTTCTCACTCCTACTAGTGAATGGCCTGTTAGATACCCTTACAATGCACCCCATCGCGCGATGTTTTTCAGAAACCTATCCTACATTGCCACTGCATGTTTTCTGACATCCGCATCCTGACCACCCCATGGTCCTTTTCTCCATCCTACATTGCCTCTCACTGCCTATCTCGAATCAGGCCCTCCGATTTACACCACACTGTGATGTGTTCTCACTTCTACTAGTGAATGGCCTGTTAGAAACCCTTACAATGCGCACCACGCCGCGATGTTTTTCAGAAACATATCCTACATTGCCACCGCATGTTTCCTGACATCTCCGTGCTGACCACCCCGTGGTGCTTTTCTCCATCCTACATTGCCACTCACTGCCTATCCTAATTCAGAACCTCTGATTCACACCACCCCGTAATGTTTTTCACACTCCTACTTGTGAATGGCCTGTTAGAAACCCTTACAATGCGCACCACCCAGTGATGTTTTTCAGAAAACTATCCTACATTGCCACTGCATGTTTCCTGACCTCCCCATGCTGAACACCCCGTGGTGCTTTTCTCCATCCTACATTGCCACTCACTGCCTATCCTAATTCAGGCACTCCGATTCACACCACCCCGTGATGTTTTTCTCACTCCTACTAGTGAATGGCTCTTATGCATCCCTTACAATGCGCACCACCCCTCGATGTTTTTCAGAATCGTATCCTACATTGCCATTTCATGTTTCCTGACCTCACCATGCTCACCAACCCTAGGTGCTTTTCTCCATTCTTCATTGCCACTCAGTGCCTATCCTAATTCAGGCACTCCGATTCACACCACCCCGTGATGTTTTTTTCACTCCTACTTGTGAATGGCTTGTTAGAAAGCCTTACAATGTGCACCACACCACTTTTTTTTTCAGAAACTTATCCTATATTGCCACTGCATGTTTCCTCACCTCCCCATGCTGAGCACCCTGTGGTGCTTTTCTCCATCCTACATTGCCACTCACTGCCTATCCTAAATCAGGCCCTCTGATTCACACCACCCGGTGATATTTTTCTCACTCCTACTAGTCAATGGCCTGTTAGAAACCCTTACAATGGGCACCAACCCGTAATGTTTTTCAGAAAGCTATCCTACATTGCTACTGCATGTTTCCTGACCTTCCCATGCTGACCACGCTGTGGTTCTTTTCTACATCTTACATTGCCACTCACTGCCTATCCTTAATCAGGCCCTCTGATTCACACAACCCCATTATATTTTTCTCAATCCCCCTAATGAATAGCCTGTTAGAAACCCTTACAATGCGCACAACCCCGTGATGTTTTTCAGAAACCTATACTACATTGCCACTGAATGTTTCCTGACCTCCCCATGCTGACCATGCCGTGGTGCTTTTTTCCATCCTACATTGCCACTCTCTGCCTATACTGATTCAGGCCTTCCGATTCACACCACCCCATGATGTATTTCTCACTCCTACTAGTGAATGGCCTGTTAGAAACCCTTACATTGCGCAGCACCCCGCGATGTTTTTCAGAAACCTATCCTACATTGCCACCGCATGTTTCCTGACCTCCCCATGCTGACCATTCCGTGGTGTTTTTTCCATTTTACATTGCCACTCACTGCCTATCCTAATTCAGAGCATCTGATTCAAACCACCCCGTGATGTTTTTCTCACTCCTACTAGTGAATGGCCTGTTAGAAACCCTTACAATGCGCACCACCCCATGATGTTTTTCTGAAAAGTCTTTTACATTGCCACAGTATGTTTCCTGACCTCCTCATGCTGACCACCCTGTGGTGCTTTTCTCCATCCTATATTGCCACTCACTGCCTATTCTAATTCACAACATCTGATTCACACGACCCCGCGATGTTTTTCTCACGCCTACTAGTGAATGGCCTGTTAGAAACCCTTACAATGCTCAACACCTGCGATATTTTTCAGAAACCTATCCTACATTGCCATCGCATGTTTCCTGACCTCACTGTGCTCACCAACCCGTGGTGCTTTTCTCCATTCTACATTGCCACTCACTGCCTATCCTAATTCAGGCACTCCGATTCACACCACGCCGTGATGTTTTTCTCACTCCTACTAGTGAATGGCCTGTTTGCAACCCTTACAATGCGCAGCACTCCTCGATGTTTTTCAGAAACCTATCCTACATTGCCATTGCATGTTTCCTCACCTCCCCATGTTGACCACCCCGTGGTGCTTTTCTCCATTCTTCATTGCCACTCAGTGCCTATCCTAATTCAGGCCCTCTGATTCACACCACCCCGAGATGATTTTCTCACTCCTACTAGTGAATGGCCTGCTACAAACCCTTACAATGTGCACAACCCTGCGATGTTTTTCATAAACCTATCGTACCTTGCCATTTCATGTTTCCTGACCTCACCATGCTCACCAACCCGTGGTGCTTTTCTCCATTCTTCATTGCCACTCACTGCCTATCCTAATTCAGGACCTCCGATTCACACCACCCCGTGATATTTTTTTCTCTCCTACTTGTGAATGGCTTTTTAGAAAGCCTTTCAATGCGCACCATCCCGCAATGTTTTTCACAAACCTATCCAACATTGCCATTGCATGTTTCCTGACCTCCCCATGTTGACCACCCCGTGTTGCTTTTCTCCATCCTACATTGACACTCAATGCTTATTCTAATTCAGGCCCTCTGATTCACACCACACCATGATGTATTTCTCACTCCTACTAGTTAAAGGCCTTTTAGAAACCCTTGCAATGAGCACCACCCCGCGATGATGTTCAGAAACCTATCCTACATTGCTACTGCATGTTTCCTGACCTCCCCATGCTGACCACCCCGTGCTGCTTTTCTCCATCCGACATTGCCACTCACTGTCTATCTTGATTCAGGCCGTCCGATTCACACCACAACATGATGTATTTCTCACTGCTACTAGTGAAAGGCCTGTTAGAAATCCTTACAATGGGCCCCACCCCCCGATGTTTTTCAGAAACCTATCCTACATTGCCACTGCATGTTTCCTGACCTCACCATCTTGACCACGCCATGGTGCTTTTCTCCATCCTACATTGCCAATCACTGCCTTTCCTGATTCAGGCCCTTCGATTCACACCACCCCGTGATCTTTTTCTCACTCCTTCCAGTGAATGCCCTGTAAGAAACACTGACAATTCTCACCACCCATGATGTTTTTCAGAAACCTATGCTATATTGCTTTTGCATGTTTCCTGACCTCCCCATGCAAACCAACCCATGGTGCTTTTATCCATCCTACATTGCCACACACTGTCTATCTTGATTCATGCCCTCCGATTCACACCACACCATGATGTATTTCTCACTCCTACTAGTGAATGGCCTGTTAGAAACCCTTACAATGCGCAATACCCCACTATTTTTTTCAGAAACCTATCCTACATTGCCACTGCATGTTTCCTGACCTCTCCATCGTGACCAGCCCGTGGTGCTTTTCTCCATCCTACATTGCCACTCACTGCCTAAGCTGATTCAGGCCCTCTGATTCAAACCACGCTGTGATGTTTTTCTCAATCCTACTAGTGAGTAGCCTGTTAGAAACCCTTACAATGCGCACTACCCCGCGATGTTTTTCAGAAACCTATCCTAAATTGCCACTGCATGTCTCCTGACTTCCCCAATCTGACCACCCCGTGGTGCTTTTCTCCATCCTACAATGCCAGTCACGGCCTATCCTGATTCAGGCCCTGCGATTCACACCACCCCTTGATGTTTTTCTCACTCCTACTAGTGAAAGGCCTTTTAGAAACCCTTACAATGAGCACCACCCCGCAATGCTTTTCGGAATCCTATCCTAAATGGAGACTGCATGTTTCCTGACCTCCCCATGCTGACCACCCCGTGGTGCTTTTCTCCATCCGATATTGCCACTGAATGTCAATCTTTATTCAGGCCCTCCAATTCACACCACACCATGTTGTATTTCTCACTCCTACTAGTGAATGACCTGTTAGGTACCCTTACAATGCACCCCATCGCGCGATGTTTTTCAGAAACCTACCCTACATTGCCACTGCATGTTTTCTGACCTCCGTATATTGAACACCCCATGGTCCTTTTCTCCATCCTACATTGCTTCTAACTGCCTATTTCTAATGAGGCCCTCCGATTCACACCACACTGTGATGTGTTCTCACTTCTACTAGTGAATGGCCTGTTAGAAACCCTTACAATGCGCACCACGCCGCGATGTTTTTCAGAAACCTATCCTACATTGCCACCGCATGTTTCCTGACCTCCCCGTGCTGACCACCCCGTGGTGCTTTTCTCCATCCTACATTGCCCCTCACTGCCTATCCTAATTCAGAAACTCTGATTCACACCACACCGTAATGTTTTTCACACTCCTACTTGTGAATGGCCTGTTAGAAACCCTTACAATGCTCAAAACCTGCGATGTTTTACAGGAACCTATCCTACATTGCCATCGCATGTTTCCTGACCTCATCATGCTCACCAAAATGTGGTGCTTTTCTCCATTGTACATTGCCACTCACTGCCTATCCTGATTCAGGCCTTCCGATTCATACCACCCCATGATGTATTTCTCACTCCTACTAGTGAATGGCCTGTTAGAAACCCTTACATTGCGCAGCACCCCGCGATGTTTTTCAGAAACCTATCCTACATTGCCACCGCATGTTTCCTGACCTACCCATGCTGACCACTCCGTGGTGTTTTTTCCATTTTACATTGCCACTCACTGCCTATCCTAATTCAGAGCATCTGATTCAAACCACCCCGTGATGTTTTTCTCACTCCTACTAGTGAATGGCCTGTTAGAAACCCTTACAATGCGCACCACCCAATGATGTATTTCTGAAAAGTCTTCTACATTGCCACAGTATGTTTCCTGACCTCCTCATGCTGACAACCCTGTGGTGCTTTTCTCCATCCTACATTGCCACTCACTGCCTAAGCTGATTCAGGCCTTCTGATTCAAAGCACGCTGTGATGTTTTTCTCAATCCTACTAGTGAATGGCCTGTTAGAAACTCTTACAATGCGCACTACCCCGCGAAGTTTTTCAGAAACCTATCCTAAATTGCCACTGCATGTCTCCTGACTTCCCCATTCTGACCACCCCGTGGTGCTTTTCTCCATCCTACAATGCCAGTCACGGCCTATCCTGATTCAAGCCCTGCGATTATCACCACCCCTTGATGTTTTTCTCACTCCTACTAGTGAAAGGCCTTTTAGAAACCCTTACAATGAGCACCGCCCCGCGATGCTTTTCGGAATCCTATCCTAAATTGAGACTGCATGTTTCCTGACCTTCCCATGCTGACCACCCCGTGGTGCTATTCTCCATCCGATATTGACACTGAATGTCTATCTTAATTCAGGCCCTCCAATTCACACCACACCATGATGTATTTCTCACTCCTACTAGTGAATGGCCTGTTAGATACCCTTACAATGCACCCCATCGCGCGATGTTTTTCAGAAACCTATCCTACATTGCCACTGCATGTTTTCTGACATCCGCATCCTGACCACCCCATGGTCCTTTTCTCCATCCTACATTGCCTCTCACTGCCTATCTCGAATCAGGCCCTCCGATTTACACCACACTGTGATGTGTTCTCACTTCTACTAGTGAATGGCCTGTTAGAAACCCTTACAATGCGCACCACGCCGCGATGTTTTTCAGAAACATATCCTACATTGCCACCGCATGTTTCCTGACATCTCCGTGCTGACCACCCCGTGGTGCTTTTCTCCATCCTACATTGCCACTCACTGCCTATCCTAATTCAGAACCTCTGATTCACACCACCCCGTAATGTTTTTCACACTCCTACTTGTGAATGGCCTGTTAGAAACCCTTACAATGCGCACCACCCAGTGATGTTTTTCAGAAAACTATCCTACATTGCCACTGCATGTTTCCTGACCTCCCCATGCTGAACACCCCGTGGTGCTTTTCTCCATCCTACATTGCCACTCACTGCCTATCCTAATTCAGGCACTCCGATTCACACCACCCCGTGATGTTTTTCTCACTCCTACTAGTGAATGGCTCTTATGCATCCCTTACAATGCGCACCACCCCTCGATGTTTTTCAGAATCGTATCCTACATTGCCATTTCATGTTTCCTGACCTCACCATGCTCACCAACCCTAGGTGCTTTTCTCCATTCTTCATTGCCACTCAGTGCCTATCCTAATTCAGGCACTCCGATTCACACCACCCCGTGATGTTTTTTTCACTCCTACTTGTGAATGGCTTGTTAGAAAGCCTTACAATGTGCACCACACCACTTTTTTTTTCAGAAACTTATCCTATATTGCCACTGCATGTTTCCTCACCTCCCCATGCTGAGCACCCTGTGGTGCTTTTCTCCATCCTACATTGCCACTCACTGCCTATCCTAAATCAGGCCCTCTGATTCACACCACCCGGTGATATTTTTCTCACTCCTACTAGTCAATGGCCTGTTAGAAACCCTTACAATGGGCACCAACCCGTAATGTTTTTCAGAAAGCTATCCTACATTGCTACTGCATGTTTCCTGACCTTCCCATGCTGACCACGCTGTGGTTCTTTTCTACATCTTACATTGCCACTCACTGCCTATCCTTAATCAGGCCCTCTGATTCACACAACCCCATTATATTTTTCTCAATCCCCCTAATGAATAGCCTGTTAGAAACCCTTACAATGCGCACAACCCCGTGATGTTTTTCAGAAACCTATACTACATTGCCACTGAATGTTTCCTGACCTCCCCATGCTGACCATGCCGTGGTGCTTTTTTCCATCCTACATTGCCACTCTCTGCCTATACTGATTCAGGCCTTCCGATTCACACCACCCCATGATGTATTTCTCACTCCTACTAGTGAATGGCCTGTTAGAAACCCTTACATTGCGCAGCACCCCGCGATGTTTTTCAGAAACCTATCCTACATTGCCACCGCATGTTTCCTGACCTCCCCATGCTGACCATTCCGTGGTGTTTTTTCCATTTTACATTGCCACTCACTGCCTATCCTAATTCAGAGCATCTGATTCAAACCACCCCGTGATGTTTTTCTCACTCCTACTAGTGAATGGCCTGTTAGAAACCCTTACAATGCGCACCACCCCATGATGTTTTTCTGAAAAGTCTTTTACATTGCCACAGTATGTTTCCTGACCTCCTCATGCTGACCACCCTGTGGTGCTTTTCTCCATCCTATATTGCCACTCACTGCCTATTCTAATTCACAACATCTGATTCACACGACCCCGCGATGTTTTTCTCACGCCTACTAGTGAATGGCCTGTTAGAAACCCTTACAATGCTCAACACCTGCGATATTTTTCAGAAACCTATCCTACATTGCCATCGCATGTTTCCTGACCTCACTGTGCTCACCAACCCGTGGTGCTTTTCTCCATTCTACATTGCCACTCACTGCCTATCCTAATTCAGGCACTCCGATTCACACCACGCCGTGATGTTTTTCTCACTCCTACTAGTGAATGGCCTGTTTGCAACCCTTACAATGCGCAGCACTCCTCGATGTTTTTCAGAAACCTATCCTACATTGCCATTGCATGTTTCCTCACCTCCCCATGTTGACCACCCCGTGGTGCTTTTCTCCATTCTTCATTGCCACTCAGTGCCTATCCTAATTCAGGCCCTCTGATTCACACCACCCCGAGATGATTTTCTCACTCCTACTAGTGAATGGCCTGCTACAAACCCTTACAATGTGCACAACCCTGCGATGTTTTTCATAAACCTATCGTACCTTGCCATTTCATGTTTCCTGACCTCACCATGCTCACCAACCCGTGGTGCTTTTCTCCATTCTTCATTGCCACTCACTGCCTATCCTAATTCAGGACCTCCGATTCACACCACCCCGTGATATTTTTTTCTCTCCTACTTGTGAATGGCTTTTTAGAAAGCCTTTCAATGCGCACCATCCCGCAATGTTTTTCACAAACCTATCCAACATTGCCATTGCATGTTTCCTGACCTCCCCATGTTGACCACCCCGTGTTGCTTTTCTCCATCCTACATTGACACTCAATGCTTATTCTAATTCAGGCCCTCTGATTCACACCACACCATGATGTATTTCTCACTCCTACTAGTTAAAGGCCTTTTAGAAACCCTTGCAATGAGCACCACCCCGCGATGATGTTCAGAAACCTATCCTACATTGCTACTGCATGTTTCCTGACCTCCCCATGCTGACCACCCCGTGCTGCTTTTCTCCATCCGACATTGCCACTCACTGTCTATCTTGATTCAGGCCGTCCGATTCACACCACAACATGATGTATTTCTCACTGCTACTAGTGAAAGGCCTGTTAGAAATCCTTACAATGGGCCCCACCCCCCGATGTTTTTCAGAAACCTATCCTACATTGCCACTGCATGTTTCCTGACCTCACCATCTTGACCACGCCATGGTGCTTTTCTCCATCCTACATTGCCAATCACTGCCTTTCCTGATTCAGGCCCTTCGATTCACACCACCCCGTGATCTTTTTCTCACTCCTTCCAGTGAATGCCCTGTAAGAAACACTGACAATTCTCACCACCCATGATGTTTTTCAGAAACCTATGCTATATTGCTTTTGCATGTTTCCTGACCTCCCCATGCAAACCAACCCATGGTGCTTTTATCCATCCTACATTGCCACACACTGTCTATCTTGATTCATGCCCTCCGATTCACACCACACCATGATGTATTTCTCACTCCTACTAGTGAATGGCCTGTTAGAAACCCTTACAATGCGCACTACCCCACTATTTTTTTCAGAAACCTATCCTACATTGCCACTGCATGTTTCCTGACCTCTCCATCGTGACCAGCCCGTGGTGCTTTTCTCCATCCTACATTGCCACTCACTGCCTAAGCTGATTCAGGCCCTCTGATTCAAACCACGCTGTGATGTTTTTCTCAATCCTACTAGTGAGTAGCCTGTTAGAAACCCTTACAATGCGCACTACCCCGCGATGTTTTTCAGAAACCTATCCTAAATTGCCACTGCATGTCTCCTGACTTCCCCAATCTGACCACCCCGTGGTGCTTTTCTCCATCCTACAATGCCAGTCACGGCCTATCCTGATTCAGGCCCTGCGATTCACACCACCCCTTGATGTTTTTCTCACTCCTACTAGTGAAAGGCCTTTTAGAAACCCTTACAATGAGCACCACCCCGCAATGCTTTTCGGAATCCTATCCTAAATGGAGACTGCATGTTTCCTGACCTCCCCATGCTGACCACCCCGTGGTGCTTTTCTCCATCCGATATTGCCACTGAATGTCAATCTTTATTCAGGCCCTCCAATTCACACCACACCATGTTGTATTTCTCACTCCTACTAGTGAATGACCTGTTAGGTACCCTTACAATGCACCCCATCGCGCGATGTTTTTCAGAAACCTACCCTACATTGCCACTGCATGTTTTCTGACCTCCGCATATTGAACACCCCATGGTCCTTTTCTCCATCCTACATTGCTTCTAACTGCCTATTTCTAATGAGGCCCTCCGATTCACACCACACTGTGATGTGTTCTCACTTCTACTAGTGAATGGCCTGTTAGAAACCCTTACAATGCGCACCACGCCGCGATGTTTTATAGAAACCTATCCTACATTGCCACCGCATGTTTCCTGACCTCCCCGTGCTGACCACCCCGTGGTGCTTTTCTCCATCCTACATTGCCCCTCACTGCCTATCCTAATTCAGAAACTCTGATTCACACCACACCGTAATGTTTTTCACACTCCTACTTGTGAATGGCCTGTTAGAAACCCTTACAATGCTCAAAACCTGCGATGTTTTAAAGGAACCTATCCTACATTGCCATCGCATGTTTCCTGACCTCATCATGCTCACCAAAATGTGGTGCTTTTCTCCATTGTACATTGCCACTCACTGCCTATCCTGATTCAGGCCTTCCGATTCATACCACCCCATGATGTATTTCTCACTCCTACTAGTGAATGGCCTGTTAGAAACCCTTACATTGCGCAGCACCCCGCGATGTTTTTCAGAAACCTATCCTACATTGCCACCGCATGTTTCCTGACCTACCCATGCTGACCACTCCGTGGTGTTTTTTCCATTTTACATTGCCACTCACTGCCTATCCTAATTCAGAGCATCTGATTCAAACCACCCCGTGATGTTTTTCTCACTCCTACTAGTGAATGGCCTGTTAGAAACCCTTACAATGCGCACCACCCAATGATGTATTTCTGAAAAGTCTTCTACATTGCCACAGTATGTTTCCTGACCTCCTCATGCTGACAACCCTGTGGTGCTTTTCTCCATCCTACATTGCCACTCACTGCCTAAGCTGATTCAGGCCTTCTGATTCAAAGCACGCTGTGATGTTTTTCTCAATCCTACTAGTGAATGGCCTGTTAGAAACTCTTACAATGCGCACTACCCCGCGAAGTTTTTCAGAAACCTATCCTAAATTGCCACTGCATGTCTCCTGACTTCCCCATTCTGACCACCCCGTGGTGCTTTTCTCCATCCTACAATGCCAGTCACGGCCTATCCTGATTCAAGCCCTGCGATTATCACCACCCCTTGATGTTTTTCTCACTCCTACTAGTGAAAGGCCTTTTAGAAACCCTTACAATGAGCACCGCCCCGCGATGCTTTTCGGAATCCTATCCTAAATTGAGACTGCATGTTTCCTGACCTTCCCATGCTGACCACCCCGTGGTGCTATTCTCCATCCGATATTGACACTGAATGTCTATCTTAATTCAGGCCCTCCAATTCACACCACACCATGATGTATTTCTCACTCCTACTAGTGAATGGCCTGTTAGATACCCTTACAATGCACCCCATCGCGCGATGTTTTTCAGAAACCTATCCTACATTGCCACTGCATGTTTTCTGACATCCGCATCCTGACCACCCCATGGTCCTTTTCTCCATCCTACATTGCCTCTCACTGCCTATCTCGAATCAGGCCCTCCGATTTACACCACACTGTGATGTGTTCTCACTTCTACTAGTGAATGGCCTGTTAGAAACCCTTACAATGCGCACCACGCCGCGATGTTTTTCAGAAACATATCCTACATTGCCACCGCATGTTTCCTGACATCTCCGTGCTGACCACCCCGTGGTGCTTTTCTCCATCCTACATTGCCACTCACTGCCTATCCTAATTCAGAACCTCTGATTCACACCACCCCGTAATGTTTTTCACACTCCTACTTGTGAATGGCCTGTTAGAAACCCTTACAATGCGCACCACCCAGTGATGTTTTTCAGAAAACTATCCTACATTGCCACTGCATGTTTCCTGACCTCCCCATGCTGAACACCCCGTGGTGCTTTTCTCCATCCTACATTGCCACTCACTGCCTATCCTAATTCAGGCACTCCGATTCACACCACCCCGTGATGTTTTTCTCACTCCTACTAGTGAATGGCTCTTATGCATCCCTTACAATGCGCACCACCCCTCGATGTTTTTCAGAATCGTATCCTACATTGCCATTTCATGTTTCCTGACCTCACCATGCTCACCAACCCTAGGTGCTTTTCTCCATTCTTCATTGCCACTCAGTGCCTATCCTAATTCAGGCACTCCGATTCACACCACCCCGTGATGTTTTTTTCACTCCTACTTGTGAATGGCTTGTTAGAAAGCCTTACAATGCGCACCACACCACTTTTTTTTTCAGAAACTTATCCTATATTGCCACTGCATGTTTCCTCACCTCCCCATGCTGAGCACCCTGTGGTGCTTTTCTCCATCCTACATTGCCACTCACTGCCTATCCTAAATCAGGCCCTCCGATTCACACCACCCGGTGATATTTTTCTCACTCCTACTAGTCAATGGCCTGTTAGAAACCCTTACAATGGGCACCAACCCGTAATGTTTTTCAGAAAGCTATCCTACATTGCTACTGCATGTTTCCTGACCTTCCCATGCTGACCACGCTGTGGTTCTTTTCTACATCTTACATTGCCACTCACTGCCTATCCTTAATCAGGCCCTCTGATTCACACAACCCCATTATATTTTTCTCAATCCCCCTAATGAATAGCCTGTTAGAAACCCTTACAATGCGCACAACCCCGTGATGTTTTTCAGAAACCTATACTACATTGCCACTGAATGTTTCCTGACCTCCCCATGCTGACCATGCCGTGGTGCTTTTTTCCATCCTACATTGCCACTCTCTGCCTATACTGATTCAGGCCTTCCGATTCACACCACCCCATGATGTATTTCTCACTCCTACTAGTGAATGGCCTGTTAGAAACCCTTACATTGCGCAGCACCCCGCGATGTTTTTCAGAAACCTATCCTACATTGCCACCGCATGTTTCCTGACCTCCCCATGCTGACCATTCCGTGGTGTTTTTTCCATTTTACATTGCCACTCACTGCCTATCCTAATTCAGAGCATCTGATTCAAACCACCCCGTGATGTTTTTCTCACTCCTACTAGTGAATGGCCTGTTAGAAACCCTTACAATGCGCACCACCCCATGATGTTTTTCTGAAAAGTCTTTTACATTGCCACAGTATGTTTCCTGACCTCCTCATGCTGACCACCCTGTGGTGCTTTTCTCCATCCTATATTGCCACTCACTGCCTATTCTAATTCACAACATCTGATTCACACGACCCCGCGATGTTTTTCTCACGCCTACTAGTGAATGGCCTGTTAGAAACCCTTACAATGCTCAACACCTGCGATATTTTTCAGAAACCTATCCTACATTGCCATCGCATGTTTCCTGACCTCACTGTGCTCACCAACCCGTGGTGCTTTTCTCCATTCTACATTGCCACTCACTGCCTATCCTAATTCAGGCACTCCGATTCACACCACGCCGTGATGTTTTTCTCACTCCTACTAGTGAATGGCCTGTTTGCAACCCTTACAATGCGCAGCACTCCTCGATGTTTTTCAGAAACCTATCCTACATTGCCATTGCATGTTTCCTCACCTCCCCATGTTGACCACCCCGTGGTGCTTTTCTCCATTCTTCATTGCCACTCAGTGCCTATCCTAATTCAGGCCCTCTGATTCACACCACCCCGAGATGATTTTCTCACTCCTACTAGTGAATGGCCTGCTACAAACCCTTACAATGTGCACAACCCTGCGATGTTTTTCATAAACCTATCGTACCTTGCCATTTCATGTTTCCTGACCTCACCATGCTCACCAACCCGTGGTGCTTTTCTCCATTCTTCATTGCCACTCACTGCCTATCCTAATTCAGGACCTCCGATTCACACCACCCCGTGATATTTTTTTCTCTCCTACTTGTGAATGGCTTTTTAGAAAGCCTTTCAATGCGCACCATCCCGCAATGTTTTTCACAAACCTATCCAACATTGCCATTGCATGTTTCCTGACCTCCCCATGTTGACCACCCCGTGTTGCTTTTCTCCATCCTACATTGACACTCAATGCTTATTCTAATTCAGGCCCTCTGATTCACACCACACCATGATGTATTTCTCACTCCTACTAGTTAAAGGCCTTTTAGAAACCCTTGCAATGAGCACCACCCCGCGATGATGTTCAGAAACCTATCCTACATTGCTACTGCATGTTTCCTGACCTCCCCATGCTGACCACCCCGTGCTGCTTTTCTCCATCCGACATTGCCACTCACTGTCTATCTTGATTCAGGCCGTCCGATTCACACCACAACATGATGTATTTCTCACTGCTACTAGTGAAAGGCCTGTTAGAAACCCTTACAATGGGCCCCACCCCCCGATGTTTTTCAGAAACCTATCCTACATTGCCACTGCATGTTTCCTGACCTCACCATCTTGACCACGCCATGGTGCTTTTCTCCATCCTACATTGCCAATCACTGCCTTTCCTGATTCAGGCCCTTCGATTCACACCACCCCGTGATCTTTTTCTCACTCCTTCCAGTGAATGCCCTGTAAGAAACACTGACAATTCTCACCACCCATGATGTTTTTCAGAAACCTATGCTATATTGCTTTTGCATGTTTCCTGACCTCCCCATGCAAACCAACCCATGGTGCTTTTATCCATCCTACATTGCCACACACTGTCTATCTTGATTCATGCCCTCCGATTCACACCACACCATGATGTATTTCTCACTCCTACTAGTGAATGGCCTGTTAGAAACCCTTACAATGCGCACTACCCCACTATTTTTTTCAGAAACCTATCCTACATTGCCACTGCATGTTTCCTGACCTCTCCATCGTGACCAGCCCGTGGTGCTTTTCTCCATCCTACATTGCCACTCACTGCCTAAGCTGATTCAGGCCCTCTGATTCAAACCACGCTGTGATGTTTTTCTCAATCCTACTAGTGAGTAGCCTGTTAGAAACCCTTACAATGCGCACTACCCCGCGATGTTTTTCAGAATCCTATCCTAAATTGCCACTGCATGTCTCCTGACTTCCCCAATCTGACCACCCCGTGGTGCTTTTCTCCATCCTACAATGCCAGTCACGGCCTATCCTGATTCAGGCCCTGCGATTCACACCACCCCTTGATGTTTTTCTCACTCCTACTAGTGAAAGGCCTTTTAGAAACCCTTACAATGAGCACCACCCCGCAATGCTTTTCGGAATCCTATCCTAAATGGAGACTGCATGTTTCCTGACCTCCCCATGCTGACCACCCCGTGGTGCTTTTCTCCATCCGATATTGCCACTGAATGTCAATCTTTATTCAGGCCCTCCAATTCACACCACACCATGTTGTATTTCTCACTCCTACTAGTGAATGACCTGTTAGGTACCCTTACAATGCACCCCATCGCGCGATGTTTTTCAGAAACCTATCCTACATTGCCACTGCATGTTTTCTGACCTCCGCATATTGAACACCCCATGGTCCTTTTCTCCATCCTACATTGCTTCTAACTGCCTATTTCTAATGAGGCCCTCCGATTCACACCACACTGTGATGTGTTCTCACTTCTACTAGTGAATGGCCTGTTAGAAACCCTTACAATGCGCACCACGCCGCGATGTTTTTCAGAAACCTATCCTACATTGCCACCGCATGTTTCCTGACCTCCCCGTGCTGACCACCCCGTGGTGCTTTTCTCCATCCTACATTGCCCCTCACTGCCTATCCTAATTCAGAAACTCTGATTCACACCACACCGTAATGTTTTTCACACTCCTACTTGTGAATGGCCTGTTAGAAACCCTTACAATGCTCAAAACCTGCGATGTTTTACAGGAACCTATCCTACATTGCCATCGCATGTTTCCTGACCTCATCATGCTCACCAAAATGTGGTGCTTTTCTCCATTGTACATTGCCACTCACTGCCTATCCTGATTCAGGCCTTCCGATTCATACCACCCCATGATGTATTTCTCACTCCTACTAGTGAATGGCCTGTTAGAAACCCTTACATTGCGCAGCACCCCGCGATGTTTTTCAGAAACCTATCCTACATTGCCACCGCATGTTTCCTGACCGACCCATGCTGACCACTCCGTGGTGTTTTTTCCATTTTACATTGCCACTCACTGCCTATCCTAATTCAGAGCATCTGATTCAAACCACCCCGTGATGTTTTTCTCACTCCTACTAGTGAATGGCCTGTTAGAAACCCTTACAATGCGCACCACCCAATGATGTATTTCTGAAAAGTCTTCTACATTGCCACAGTATGTTTCCTGACCTCCTCATGCTGACAACCCTGTGGTGCTTTTCTCCATCCTACATTGCCACTCACTGCCTAAGCTGATTCAGGCCTTCTGATTCAAAGCACGCTGTGATGTTTTTCTCAATCCTACTAGTGAATGGCCTGTTAGAAACTCTTACAATGCGCACTACCCCGCGAAGTTTTTCAGAAACCTATCCTAAATTGCCACTGCATGTCTCCTGACTTCCCCATTCTGACCACCCCGTGGTGCTTTTCTCCATCCTACAATGCCAGTCACGGCCTATCCTGATTCAAGCCCTGCGATTATCACCACCCCTTGATGTTTTTCTCACTCCTACTAGTGAAAGGCCTTTTAGAAACCCTTACAATGAGCACCGCCCCGCGATGCTTTTCGGAATCCTATCCTAAATTGAGACTGCATGTTTCCTGACCTTCCCATGCTGACCACCCCGTGGTGCTATTCTCCATCCGATATTGACACTGAATGTCTATCTTAATTCAGGCCCTCCAATTCACACCACACCATGATGTATTTCTCACTCCTACTAGTGAATGGCCTGTTAGATACCCTTACAATGCACCCCATCGCGCGATGTTTTTCAGAAACCTATCCTACATTGCCACTGCATGTTTTCTGACATCCGCATCCTGACCACCCCATGGTCCTTTTCTCCATCCTACATTGCCTCTCACTGCCTATCTCGAATCAGGCCCTCCGATTTACACCACACTGTGATGTGTTCTCACTTCTACTAGTGAATGGCCTGTTAGAAACCCTTACAATGCGCACCACGCTGCGATGTTTTTCAGAAACATATCCTACATTGCCACCGCATGTTTCCTGACATCTCCGTGCTGACCACCCCGTGGTGCTTTTCTCCATCCTACATTGCCACTCACTGCCTATCCTAATTCAGAACCTCTGATTCACACCACCCCGTAATGTTTTTCACACTCCTACTTGTGAATGGCCTGTTAGAAACCCTTACAATGCGCACCACCCAGTGATGTTTTTCAGAAAACTATCCTACATTGCCACTGCATGTTTCCTGACCTCCCCATGCTGAACACCCCGTGGTGCTTTTCTCCATCCTACATTGCCACTCACTGCCTATCCTAATTCAGGCACTCCGATTCACACCACCCCGTGATGTTTTTCTCACTCCTACTAGTGAATGGCTCTTATGCATCCCTTACAATGCGCACCACCCCTCGATGTTTTTCAGAATCGTATCCTACATTGCCATTTCATGTTTCCTGACCTCACCATGCTCACCAACCCTAGGTGCTTTTCTCCATTCTTCATTGCCACTCAGTGCCTATCCTAATTCAGGCACTCCGATTCACACCACCCCGTGATGTTTTTTTCACTCCTACTTGTGAATGGCTTGTTAGAAAGCCTTACAATGCGCACCACACCACTTTTTTTTTCAGAAACTTATCCTATATTGCCACTGCATGTTTCCTCACCTCCCCATGCTGAGCACCCTGTGGTGCTTTTCTCCATCCTACATTGCCACTCACTGCCTATCCTAAATCAGGCCCTCCGATTCACACCACCCGGTGATATTTTTCTCACTCCTACTAGTCAATGGCCTGTTAGAAACCCTTACAATGGGCACCAACCCGTAATGTTTTTCAGAAAGCTATCCTACATTGCTACTGCATGTTTCCTGACCTTCCCATGCTGACCACGCTGTGGTTCTTTTCTACATCTTACATTGCCACTCACTGCCTATCCTTAATCAGGCCCTCTGATTCACACAACCCCATTATATTTTTCTCAATCCCCCTAATGAATAGCCTGTTAGAAACCCTTACAATGCGCACAACCCCGTGATGTTTTTCAGAAACCTATACTACATTGCCACTGAATGTTTCCTGACCTCCCCATGCTGACCATGCCGTGGTGCTTTTTTCCATCCTACATTGCCACTCTCTGCCTATACTGATTCAGGCCTTCCGATTCACACCACCCCATGATGTATTTCTCACTCCTACTAGTGAATGGCCTGTTAGAAACCCTTACATTGCGCAGCACCCCGCGATGTTTTTCAGAAACCTATCCTACATTGCCACCGCATGTTTCCTGACCTCCCCATGCTGACCATTCCGTGGTGTTTTTTCCATTTTACATTGCCACTCACTGCCTATCCTAATTCAGAGCATCTGATTCAAACCACCCCGTGATGTTTTTCTCACTCCTACTAGTGAATGGCCTGTTAGAAACCCTTACAATGCGCACCACCCCATGATGTTTTTCTGAAAAGTCTTTTACATTGCCACAGTATGTTTCCTGACCTCCTCATGCTGACCACCCTGTGGTGCTTTTCTCCATCCTATATTGCCACTCACTGCCTATTCTAATTCACAACATCTGATTCACACGACCCCGCGATGTTTTTCTCACGCCTACTAGTGAATGGCCTGTTAGAAACACTTACAATGCTCAACACCTGCGATATTTTTCAGAAACCTATCCTACATTGCCATCGCATGTTTCCTGACCTCACTGTGCTCACCAACCCGTGGTGCTTTTCTCCATTCTACATTGCCACTCACTGCCTATCCTAATTCAGGCACTCCGATTCACACCACGCCGTGATGTTTTTCTCACTCCTACTAGTGAATGGCCTGTTTGCAACCCTTACAATGCGCAGCACTCCTCGATGTTTTTCAGAAACCTATCCTACATTGCCATTGCATGTTTCCTCACCTCCCCATGTTGACCACCCCGTGGTGCTTTTCTCCATTCTTCATTGCCACTCAGTGCCTATCCTAATTCAGGCCCTATGATTCACACCACCCCGAGATGATTTTCTCACTCCTACTAGTGAATGGCCTGCTACAAACCCTTACAATGTGCACAACCCTGCGAGGTTTTTCATAAACCTATCCTTCCTTGCCATTTCATGTTTCCTGACCTCACCATGCTTACCAACCCGTGGTGCTTTTCTCTATTCTTCATTGCCACTCAGTGCCTATCGTAATTCAGGACCTCCGATTCACACCACCCCGTGATGTTTTTTTCTCTCCTACTTTTGAATGGCTTTTTAGAAAGCCTTACAATGCGCACCATCCCGCAGTGTTTTTCACAAACCTATCCAGCATTGCCATTGCATGTTTCCTGACCTCCCCATGTTGACCACCCCGTGTTGCTTTTCTCCATCCTACATTGACACTCAATGCTTATTCTAATTCAGGCCCTCTGATTCACACCACACCATGATGTATTTCTCACTCCTACTAGTTAAAGGCCTTTTAGAAACCCTTGCAATGAGCACCACCCCGCGATGATGTTCAGAAACCTATCCTACATTGCTACTGCATGTTTCCTGACCTCCGCATGCTGACCACCCCCTGCTGCTTTTCTCCATCCGACATTGCCACTCACTGTCTATCTTGATTCAGGCCCTCCGATTCACACCACAACATGATGTATTTCTCACTGCTACTAGTGAAAGGCCTGTTAGAAACCCTTACAATGGGCCCCACCCTCCGATGTTTTTCAGAAACCTATCCTACATTGCCACTGCATGTTTCCTGACCTCACCATCTTGACCACGCCATGGTGCTTTTCTCCATCCTACATTGCCAATCACTGCCTATCCTGATTCAGGCCCTTCGATTCACACCACCCCGCGATCTTTTTCTCACTCCTTCCAGTTAATGCCCTGTAAGAAACACTTACAATTCTCACCACCCACGATGTTTTTCAGAAACCTATGCTATATTGCTTTTGCATGTTTCCTGACCTCCCCATGCAAACCAACCCATGGTGCTTTTATCCATCCTACATTGCCACACACTGTCTATCTTGATTCATGCCCTCTGATTCACACCACACCATGATGTATTTCTCACTCCTACTAGTGAATGGCCTGTTAGAAACCCTTACAATGCCCACTACCCCACTATTTTTTTCAGAAACCTATCCTACATTGCCACTGCATGTTTCCTGACCTCTCCATCCTGACCAGCCCGTGGTGCTTTTCTCCATCCTACTTTGCCGCTCACTGCCTAAGCTGATTCAGGCCCTCTGATTCAAACCACGCTGTGATGTTTTTCTCAATCCTACTAGTGAATGGCCTGTGAGAAACCCTTACAATGCGCACTACACCGCGATGTTTTTCAGAAACCTATCCTAAATTGCCACTGCATTTCTCCTGACTTCCCCATTCTGACAACCCCGTGGTGCTTTTCTCCATCCTACAATGCCAGTCACGGCCTATCCTGATTCAGGCCCTGCGATTCACACCACCCCTTGATGTTTTTCTCACTCCTACTAGTGAAAGGCCTTTTAGAAACCCTTACAATGGGCACCACCCCGCGATGCTTTTTGGAATCCTATCCTAAATGGAGACTGCATGTTTCCTGACCTCCCCATGCTGACCACCCCGTGGTGCTTTTCTCCATCCGATATTGCCACTGAATGTCTATCTTGATTCAGGCCCTCCAATTCAAACCACACCATGTTGTATTTCTCACTCCTACTAGTGAATGGCCTGTTAGATACCCTTACAATGCACCCCATCGCGTGATGTTTTTCAGAAACCTATCCTACATTGCCACTGCATGTTTACTGACCTCCCCATCCTGACCACCCCATGTTCCTTTTCTCCATCCTACATTGCCTCTCACTGCCTATCTCGAATCAGGCCCTCCGATTTACACCACACTGTGATGTGTTCTCACTTCTACTAGTGAATGGCCTGTTAGAAACCCTTACAATGCGCACCACGCCGCGATGTTTTTCAGAAACCTATCCTACATTGCCACCGCATGTTTCCTGACCTCTCCGTGCTGACCACCCCGTGGTGCTTTTCTCCATCCTACATTGCCACTCGCTGCCTATCCTAATTCAGAACCTCTGATTCACACCACCCCGTAATGTTTTTCACACTCCTACTTGTGTATGGCCTGTTAGAAACCCTTACAATGCGCACCACCCAGTGATGATTTTCAGAAAACTATCTTACATTACCACTGCATGTTTCCTGACCTCCCCATGCTGAACACCCCGTGGTGCTTTTCCCCATCCTACATTGCCACTCACTGCCTATCCTAATTAAGGCCCTCCGATTCACACCACCCGGTGATATTTTTGTCACTCCTACTAGTCAATGGCCTGTTAGAAACCCTTACAATGCTCAAAACCTGCGATGCTTTACAGAAACCTATCCTACATTGCCATCTCATGTTTCCTGACCTCATCATGCTCACCAACATGTGGTGCTTTTCTCCATTGTACATTGCAACTCACTGCCTATCCTAATTCAGGCCCTCCGATTCACATCACCCCGTGATGTTTTTCTCACTCCTACTAGTGAATGGCCTGTATGCATCACTTACAATGCGCACCACCCCTCGATGTTTTTCAGAAACCTATCCTACATTGCCATTTCATGTTTCCTGACCTCCCCATGTTGACCACCCCGTGGTGCTTTTCTTCATTCTTCATTGCCACTCAGTGCCTATCCTAATTCAGTCCCTCCGATTCACACCACCCCGAGATGATTTTCTCACTCCTACTAGTGAATGGTCTGTTAGAAAGCCTTACAATGTGCAACACCCTGCGATGTTTTTCAGAATCCTATCCTACATTTCCAATGCATGTTTCCTGACCTCCCCATGCTGACCACCCCGTGGTGCTTTTCTCCATCCTACATTGCACTCACTGCCTATCCTAATTCAGAACATCTGACTCACACGACCCAGTGATGTTTTTCTCACTCCTACTAGTGAATATCCAGTTACAAACCCTTACAATCCGCACCACCCCGTGATGTTTTTCAGAAAATTATCCTACATTGCCACTGCAAGTTTCCTGACATCCCCATGATAACCACCCCGTGGTGCTTTTCTCCATCCTACATTGCCACTCACTGCCTATCCTAATTCAGGCCCTCCGATTCACACCACCCCGTGATCTTTTTCTCACTCCTACTAGTGAATGGCCTGTGAGAAACCCTTACAATGGGCACCACCCCACTTTTTTTTTTCAGAAACCTATCCAATATTGCCACAGCATGTTTCCTCACCTCCCCATGCTGACCACCCTGTGGTGCTTTTCTCCATCCTACATTGCCACTCACTGCCTATCCTAAATCAGGCCCTCCGATTCACACCACCCGGTGATATTTTTCTCACTCCTACTAGTCAGTGGCCTGTTAGAAACCCTTACAATGGGCACCAACCCGTAATGTTTTTTAGAAAGCTATCCTACATTGCTACTGCATGTTTCCTGACCTCCCCATGCTGACTACGCTGTGGTTCTTTTCTACATCCTACATTGCCACTCACTGCCTATCCTTAATCAGGCCCTCTGATTCACACCACCCGGTTATGTTTTTCTCAATTCTCCTAATGAATAGCCTGTTAGAAACATTTACAATGCGCACAACCCCGCGATGTTTTTCAGAAACCTATACTACATTGCCACTGAATGTTTCCTGACCTCCACATGCTGACCATGCCGTGGTGCTTTTCTCCATCCTACATTGCCACTCACTGCCTATCCTGATTCAGGCCTTCCGATTCACACCACCCCATGATGTATTTCTCACTCCTACTAGTGAATGGCCTGTTAGAAACCCTTACATTGCGCACCACCCGCGATGTTTTTCAGAAACCGATCCTACATTGCCACCGCATGTTTCCTGACCTCCCCATGCTGACCATTCCGTGGTGTTTTTTCCATTTTACATTGCCACTCACTGCCTATACTAATTCAGAGCATCTGATTCAAACCACCCCGTGATGTTTTTCTCACTCCTACTAGTGAATGGCCTGTTAGAAACCCTTACAATGCGCACCACCCCATGATGTTTTTCTGAAAAGTCTTTTACATTGCCACAGTATGTTTCCTGACCTCCTCATGCTGACCACCCTGTGGTGCTTTTCTCCATCCTATATTGCCACTCACTGCCTATTCTAATTCACAACATCTGATTCACACGACCCCGCGATGTTTTTCTCACGCCTACTAGTGAATGGCCTGTTAGAAACCCTTACAATGCTCAACACCTGCGATATTTTTCAGAAACCTATCCTACATTGCCATCGCATGTTTCCTGACCTCACTGTGCTCACCAACCCGTGGTGCTTTTCTCCATTCTACATTGCCACTCACTGCCTATCCTAATTCAGGCACTCCGATTCACACCACGCCGTGATGTTTTTCTCACTCCTACTAGTGAATGGCCTGTTTGCAAACCTTACAATGCACAGCACCACTGGATGTTTTTCAGAAACCTATCCTACATTGCCATTGCGTGTTTCCTGACCTCCCCATGTTGACCACCCCGTGGTGCTTTTCTCCATTCTTCATTGCCACTCAGTGCCTATCCTAATTCAGGCCCTATGATTCACACCACCCCGAGATGATTTTCTCACTCCTACTAGTGAATGGCCTGCTACAAACCCTTACAATGTGCACAACCCTGCGAGGTTTTTCATAAACCTATCCTTCCTTGCCATTTCATGTTTCCTGACCTCACCATGCTTACCAACCCGTGGTGCTTTTCTCTATACTTCATTGCCACTCAGTGCCTATCGTAATTCAGGACCTCCGATTCACACCACCCCGTGATGTTTTTTTCTCTCCTACTTTTGAATGGCTTTTTAGAAAGCCTTACAATGCGCACCATCACGCAGTGTTTTTCACAACCCTATCCAACATTGCCATTGCATGTTTCCTGACCTCCCCATGTTGACCACCCCGTGTTGCTTTTCTCCATCCTACATTGACACTCAATGCTTATTCTAATTCAGGCCCTCTGATTCACACCACACCATGATGTATTTCTCACTCCTACTAGTTAAAGGCCTTTTAGAAACCCTTGCAATGAGCACCACCCCGCGATGATGTTCAGAAACCTATCCTACATTGCTACTGCATGTTTCCTGACCTCCGCATGCTGACCACCCCCTGCTGCTTTTCTCCATCCGACATTGCCACTCACTGTCTATCTTGATTCAGGCCCTCCGATTCACACCACAACATGATGTATTTCTCACTGCTACTAGTGAAAGGCCTGTTAGAAACCCTTACAATGGGCCCCACCCTCCGATGTTTTTCAGAAACCTATCCTACATTGCCACTGCATGTTTCCTGACCTCACCATCTTGACCACGCCATGGTGCTTTTCTCCATCCTACATTGCCAATCACTGCCTATCCTGATTCAGGCCCTTCGATTCACACCACCCCGTGATCTTTTTCTCACTCCTTCCAGTGAATGCCCTGTAAGAAACACTTACAATTCTCACCACCCGCGATGTTTTTCAGAAACCTATGCTATATTGCTTTTGCATGTTTCCTGACCTCCCCATGCAAACCAACCCATGGTGCTTTTATCCATCCTACATTGCCACACACTGTCTATCTTGATTCATGCCCTCTGATTCACACCACACCATGATGTATTTCTCACTCCTACTAGTGAATGGCCTGTTAGAACCCCTTACAATGCCCACTACCCCACTATTTTTTTCAGAAACCTATCCTACATTGCCACTGCATGTTTCCTGACCTCTCCATCCTGACCAGCCCGTGGTGCTTTTCTCCATCCTACTTTGCCGCTCACTGCCTAAGCTGATTCAGGCCCTCTGATTCAAACCACGCTGTGATGTTTTTCTCAATCCTACTAGTGAATGGCCTGTGAGAAACCCTTACAATGCGCACTACACCGCGATGTTTTTCAGAAACCTATCCTAAATTGCCACTGCATTTCTCCTGACTTCCCCATTCTGACAACCCCGTGGTGCTTTTCTCCATCCTACAATGCCAGTCACGGCCTATCCTGATTCAGGCCCTGCGATTCACACCACCCCTTGATGTTTTTCTCACTCCTACTAGTGAAAGGCCTTTTAGAAACCCTTACAATGGGCACCACCCCGCGATGCTTTTTGGAATCCTATCCTAAATGGAGACTGCATGTTTCCTGACCTCCCCATGCTGACCACCCCGTGGTGCTTTTCTCCATCCGATATTGCCACTGAATGTCTATCTTGATTCAGGCCCTCCAATTCAAACCACACCATGTTGTATTTCTCACTCCTACTAGTGAATGGCCTGTTAGATACCCTTACAATGCACCCCATCGCGTGATGTTTTTCAGAAACCTATCCTACATTGCCACTGCATGTTTACTGACCTCCCCATCCTGACCACCCCATGTTCCTTTTCTCCATCCTACATTGCCTCTCACTGCCTATCTCGAATCAGGCCCTCCGATTTACACCACACTGTGATGTGTTCTCACTTCTACTAGTGAATGGCCTGTTAGAAACCCTTACAATGCGCACCACGCCGCGATGTTTTTCAGAAACCTATCCTACATTGCCACCGCATGTTTCCTGACCTCTCCGTGCTGACCACCCCGTGGTGCTTTTCTCCATCCTACATTGCCACTCGCTGCCTATCCTAATTCAGAACCTCTGATTCACACCACCCCGTAATGTTTTTCACACTCCTACTTGTGTATGGCCTGTTAGAAACCCTTACAATGCGCACCACCCAGTGATGATTTTCAGAAAACTATCTTACATTACCACTGCATGTTTCCTGACCTCCCCATGCTGAACACCCCGTGGTGCTTTTCCCCATCCTACATTGCCACTCACTGCCTATCCTAATTAAGGCCCTCCGATTCACACCACCCGGTGATATTTTTGTCACTCCTACTAGTCAATGGCCTGTTAGAAACCCTTACAATGCTCAAAACCTGCGATGCTTTACAGAAACCTATCCTACATTGCCATCTCATGTTTCCTGACCTCATCATGCTCACCAACATGTGGTGCTTTTCTCCATTGTACATTGCAACTCACTGCCTATCCTAATTCAGGCCCTCCGATTCACATCACCCCGTGATGTTTTTCTCACTCCTACTAGTGAATGGCCTGTATGCATCACTTACAATGCGCACCACCCCTCGATGTTTTTCAGAAACCTATCCTACATTGCCATTTCATGTTTCCTGACCTCCCCATGTTGACCACCCCGTGGTGCTTTTCTTCATTCTTCATTGCCACTCAGTGCCTATCCTAATTCAGTCCCTCCGATTCACACCACCCCGAGATGATTTTCTCACTCCTACTAGTGAATGGTCTGTTAGAAAGCCTTACAATGTGCAACACCCTGCGATGTTTTTCAGAATCCTATCCTACATTTCCAATGCATGTTTCCTGACCTCCCCATGCTGACCACCCCGTGGTGCTTTTCTCCATCCTACATTGCACTCACTGCCTATCCTAATTCAGAACATCTGACTCACACGACCCAGTGATGTTTTTCTCACTCCTACTAGTGAATATCCAGTTACAAACCCTTACAATCCGCACCACCCCGTGATGTTTTTCAGAAAATTATCCTACATTGCCACTGCAAGTTTCCTGACATCCCCATGATAACCACCCCGTGGTGCTTTTCTCCATCCTACATTGCCACTCACTGCCTATCCTAATTCAGGCCCTCCGATTCACACCACCCCGTGATCTTTTTCTCACTCCTACTAGTGAATGGCCTGTGAGAAACCCTTACAATGGGCACCACCCCACTTTTTTTTTTCAGAAACCTATCCAATATTGCCACAGCATGTTTCCTCACCTCCCCATGCTGACCACCCTGTGGTGCTTTTCTCCATCCTACATTGCCACTCACTGCCTATCCTAAATCAGGCCCTCCGATTCACACCACCCGGTGATATTTTTCTCACTCCTACTAGTCAGTGGCCTGTTAGAAACCCTTACAATGGGCACCAACCCGTAATGTTTTTTAGAAAGCTATCCTACATTGCTACTGCATGTTTCCTGACCTCCCCATGCTGACTACGCTGTGGTTCTTTTCTACATCCTACATTGCCACTCACTGCCTATCCTTAATCAGGCCCTCTGATTCACACCACCCGGTTATGTTTTTCTCAATTCTCCTAATGAATAGCCTGTTAGAAACATTTACAATGCGCACAACCCCGCGATGTTTTTCAGAAACCTATACTACATTGCCACTGAATGTTTCCTGACCTCCACATGCTGACCATGCCGTGGTGCTTTTCTCCATCCTACATTGCCACTCACTGCCTATCCTGATTCAGGCCTTCCGATTCACACCACCCCATGATGTATTTCTCACTCCTACTAGTGAATGGCCTGTTAGAAACCCTTACATTGCGCACCACCCGCGATGTTTTTCAGAAACCGATCCTACATTGCCACCGCATGTTTCCTGACCTCCCCATGCTGACCATTCCGTGGTGTTTTTTCCATTTTACATTGCCACTCACTGCCTATACTAATTCAGAGCATCTGATTCAAACCACCCCGTGATGTTTTTCTCACTCCTACTAGTGAATGGCCTGTTAGAAACCCTTACAATGCGCACCACCCCATGATGTTTTTCTGAAAAGTCTTTTACATTGCCACAGTATGTTTCCTGACCTCCTCATGCTGACCACCCTGTGGTGCTTTTCTCCATCCTATATTGCCACTCACTGCCTATCCTAATTCACAACATCTGATTCACACGACCCCGTGATGTTTTTCTCACTCCTACTAGTGAATGGCCTGTTAGAAACCCTTACAATGCTCAACACCTGCGATATATTTCAGAAACCTATCCTACATTGCCATCGCATGTTTCCTGACCTCACCATGCTCACCAACCCGTGGTGCTTTTCTCCATTCTACGTTGCCACTCACTGCCTATCCTAATTCAGGCACTCCGATTCACACCACGCCGTGATGTTTTTCTCACTCCTACTAGTGAATGGCCTGTTTGCAAACCTTACAATGCACAGCACCACTGGATGTTTTTCAGAAACCTATCCTACATTGCCATTGCATGTTTCCTGACCTCCCCATGTTGACCACCCCGTGGTGCTTTTCTCCATTCTTCATTGCCACTCAGTGCCTATACTAATTCAGGCCCTATGATTCACACCACCCCGAGATGATTTTCTCACTCCTACTAGTGAATGGCCTGCTACAAACCCTTACAATGTGCACAACCCTGCGAGGTTTTTCATAAACCTATCCTTCCTTGCCATTTCATGTTTCCTGACCTCACCATGCTTACCAACCCGTGGTGCTTTTCTCTATACTTCATTGCCACTCAGTGCCTATCGTAATTCAGGACCTCCGATTCACACCACCCCGTGATGTTTTTTTCTCTCCTACTTTTGAATGGCTTTTTAGAAAGCCTTACAATGCGCACCATCACGCAGTGTTTTTCACAAACCTATCCAACATTGCCATTGCATGTTTCCTGACCTCCCCATGTTGACCACGCCGTGTTGCTTTTCTCCATCCTACATTGACACTCAATGCTTATTCTAATTCAGGCCCTCTGATTCACACCACACCATGATGTATTTCTCACTCCTACTAGTTAAAGGCCTTTTAGAAACCCTTGCAATGAGCACCACCCCGCGATGATGTTCAGAAACCTATCCTACATTGCTACTGCATGTTTCCTGACCTCCGCATGCTGACCACCCCCTGCTGCTTTTCTCCATCCGACATTGCCACTCACTGTCTATCTTGATTCAGGCCCTCCGATTCACACCACAACATGATGTATTTCTCACTGCTACTAGTGAAAGGCCTGTTAGAAACCCTTACAATGGGCCCCACCCTCCGATGTTTTTCAGAAACCTATCCTACATTGCCACTGCATGTTTCCTGACCTCACCATCTTGACCACGCCATGGTGCTTTTCTCCATCCTACATTGCCAATCACTGCCTATCCTGATTCAGGCCCTTCGATTCACACCACCCCGTGATCTTTTTCTCACTCCTTCCAGTGAATGCCCTGTAAGAAACACTTACAATTCTCACCACCCGCGATGTTTTTCAGAAACCTATGCTATATTGCTTTTGCATGTTTCCTGACCTCCCCATGCAAACCAACCCATGGTGCTTTTATCCATCCTACATTGCCACACACTGTCTATCTTGATTCATGCCTTCTGATTCACACCACACCATGATGTATTTCTCACTCCTACTAGTGAATGGCCTGTTAGAACCCCTTACAATGCGCACTACCCCACTATTTTTTTCAGAAACCTATCCTACATTGCCACTGCATGTTTCCTGACTTCCCCATTCTGACAACCCCGTGGTGCTTTTCTCCATCCTACAATGCCAGTCACGGCCTATCCTGATTCAGGCCCTGCGATTCACACCACCCCTTGATGTTTTTCTCACTCCTACTAGTGAAAGGCCTTTTAGAAACCCTTACAATGGGCACCACCCCGCGATGCTTTTCGGAATCCTATCCTAAATGGAGACTGCATGTTTCCTGACCTCCCCATGCTGACCACCCCGTGGTGCTTTTCTCCATCCGATATTGCCACTGAATGTCTATCTTGATTCAGGCCCTCCAATTCAAACCACACCATGTTGTATTTCTCACTCCTACTAGTGAATGGCCTGTTAGATACCCTTACAATGCACCCCATCGCGCGATGTTTTTCAGAAACCTATCCTACATTGCCACTGCATGTTTACTGACCTCCGCATCCTGACCACCCCATGTTCCTTTTCTCCATCCTACATTGCCTCTCACTGCCTATCTCGAATCAGGCCCTCCGATTTACACCACACTGTGATGTGTTCTCACTTCTACTAGTGAATGGCCTGTTAGAAACCCTTATGATGCGCACCACGCCGCGATGTTTTTCAGAAACCTATCCTACATTGCCACCGCATGTTTCCTGACCTCTCCGTGCTGACCACCCCGTGGTGCTTTTCTCCATCCTACATTGCCACTCGCTGCCTATCCTAATTCAGAACCTCTGATTCACACCACCCCGTAATGTTTTTCACACTCCTACTTGTGTATGGCCTGTTAGAAACCCTTACAATGCGCACCACCCAGTGATGATTTTCAGAAAACTATCCTACATTACCACTGCATGTTTCCTGACCTCCCCATGCTGAACACCCCGTGGTGCTTTTCCCCATCCTACATTGCCACTCACTGCCTATCCTAATTAAGGCCCTCCGATTCACACCACCCGGTGATATTTTTGTCACTCCTACTAGTCAATGGCCTGTTAGAAACCCTTACAATGCTCAAAACCTGCGATGCTTTACAGAAACCTATCCTACATTGCCATCTCATGTTTCCTGACCTCATCATGCTCACCAACATGTGGTGCTTTTCTCCATTGTACATTGCAACTCACTGCCTATCCTAATTCAGGCCCTCCGATTCACATCACCCCGTGATGTTTTTCTCACTCCTACTAGTGAATGGCCTGTATGCATCACTTACAATGCGCACCACCCCTCGATGTTTTTCAGAAACCTATCCTACATTGCCATTTCATGTTTCCTGACCTCCCCATGTTGACCACCCCGTGGTGCTTTTCTTCATTCTTCATTGCCACTCAGTGCCTATCCTAATTCAGTCCCTCCGATTCACACCACCCCGAGATGATTTTCTCACTCCTACTAGTGAATGGTCTGTTAGAAAGCCTTACAATGTGCAACACCCTGCGATGTTTTTCAGAATCCTATCCTACATTTCCAATGCATGTTTCCTGACCTCCCCATGCTGACCACCCCGTGGTGCTTTTCTCCATCCTACATTGCACTCACTGCCTATCCTAATTCAGAACATCTGACTCACACGACCCAGTGATGTTTTTCTCACTCCTACTAGTGAATATCCAGTTACAAACCCTTACAATCCGCACCACCCCGTGATGTTTTTCAGAAAATTATCCTACATTGCCACTGCAAGTTTCCTGACATCCCCATGATAACCACCCCGTGGTGCTTTTCTCCATCCTACATTGCCACTCACTGCCTATCCTAATTCAGGCCCTCCGATTCACACCACCCCGTGATCTTTTTCTCACTCCTACTAGTGAATGGCCTGTGAGAAACCCTTACAATGGGCACCACCCCACTTTTTTTTTTCAGAAACCTATCCAATATTGCCACTGCATGTTTCCTCACCTCCCCATGCTGACCACCCTGTGGTGCTTTTCTCCATCCTACATTGCCACTCACTGCCTATCCTAAATCAGGCCCTCCGATTCACACCACCCGGTGATATTTTTCTCACTCCTACTAGTCAGTGGCCTGTTAGAAACCCTTACAATGGGCACCAACCCGTAATGTTTTTTAGAAAGCTATCCTACATTGCTACTGCATGTTTCCTGACCTCCCCATGCTGACTATGCTGTGGTTCTTTTCTACATCCTACATTGCCACTCACTGCCTATCCTTAATCAGGCCCTCTGATTCACACCACCCGGTTATGTTTTTCTCAATTCTCCTAATGAATAGCCTGTTAGAAACAGTTACAATGCGCACAACCCCGCGATGTTTTTCAGAAACCTATACTACATTGCCACTGAATGTTTCCTGACCTCCACATGCTGACCATGCCGTGGTGCTTTTCTCCATCCTACATTGCCACTCACTGCCTATCCTGATTCAGGCCTTCCGATTCACACCACCCCATGATGTATTTCTCACTCCTACTAGTGAATGGCCTGTTAGAAACCCTTACATTGCGCACCACCCCGCGATGTTTTTCAGAAACCTATCCTACATTGCCACCGCATGTTTCCTGACCTCCCCATGCTGACCATTCCGTGGTGTTTTTTCCATTTTACATTGCCACTCACTGCCTATACTAATTCAGAGCATCTGATTCAAACCACCCCGTGATGTTTTTCTCACTCCTACTAGTGAATGGCCTGTTAGAAACCCTTACAATGCGCACCACCCCATGATGTTTTTCTGAAAAGTCTTTTACATTGCCACAGTATGTTTCCTGACCTCCTCATGCTGACCACCCTGTGGTGCTTTTCTCCATCCTATATTGCCACTCACTGCCTATCCTAATTCACAACATCTGATTCACACGACCCCGTGATGTTTTTCTCACTCCTACTAGTGAATGGCCTGTTAGAAACCCTTACAATGCTCAACACCTGCGATATATTTCAGAAACCTATCCTACATTGCCATCGCATGTTTCCTGACCTCACCATGCTCACCAACCCGTGGTGCTTTTCTCCATTCTACGTTGCCACTCACTGCCTATCCTAATTCAGGCACTCCGATTCACACCACGCCGTGATGTTTTTCTCACTCCTACTAGTGAATGGCCTGTTTGCAAACCTTACAATGCGCAGCACCCCTCGATGTTTTTCAGAAACCTATCCTACATTGCCATTGCATGTTTCCTGACCTCCCCATGTTGACCACCCCGTGGTGCTTTTCTCCATTCTTCATTGCCACTCAGTGCCTATCCTAATTCAGGCCCTATGATTCACACCACCCCGAGATGATTTTCTCACTCCTACTAGTGAATGGCCTGCTACAAACCCTTACAATGTGCACAACCCTGCGATGTTTTTCATAAACCTATCCTTCCTTGCCATTTCATGTTTCCTGACCTCACCATGCTTACCAACCCGTGGTGCTTTTCTCTATTCTTCATTGCCACTCAGTGCCTATCGTAATTCAGGACCTCCGATTCACACCACCCCGTGATGTTTTTTTCTCTCCTACTTTTGAATGGCTTTTTAGAAAGCCTTACAATGCGCACCATCCCGCAGTGTTTTTCACAAACCTATCCAACATTGCCATTGCATGTTTCCTGACCTCCCCATGTTGACCACCCCGTGTTGCTTTTCTCCATCCTACATTGACACTCAATGCTTATTCTAATTCAGGCCCTCTGATTCACACCACACCATGATGTATTTCTCACTCCTACTAGTTAAAGGCCTTTTAGAAACCCTTGCAATGAGCACCACCCCGCGATGATGTTCAGAAACCTATCCTACATTGCTACTGCATGTTTCCTGACCTCCGCATGCTGACCACCCCCTGCTGCTTTTCTCCATCCGACATTGCCACTCACTGTCTATCTTGATTCAGGCCCTCCGATTCACACCACAACATGATGTATTTCTCACTGCTACTAGTGAAAGGCCTGTTAGAAACCCTTACAATGGGCCCCACCCTCCGATGTTTTTCAGAAACCTATCCTACATTGCCACTGCATGTTTCCTGACCTCACCATCTTGACCACGCCATGGTGCTTTTCTCCATCCTACATTGCCAATCACTGCCTATCCTGATTCAGGCCCTTCGATTCACACCACCCCGTGATCTTTTTCTCACTCCTTCCAGTGAATGCCCTGTAAGAAACACTTACAATTCTCAACACCCGCGATGTTTTTCAGAAACCTATCCTACATTGCCACTGCATGTTTACTGACCTCCGCATCCTGACCACCCCATGTTCCTTTTCTCCATCCTACATTGCCTCTCACTGCCTATCTCGAATCAGGCCCTCCGATTTACACCACACTGTGATGTGTTCTCACTTCTACTAGTGAATGGCCTGTTAGAAACCCTTACAATGCGCACCACGCCGCGATGTTTTTCAGAAACCTATCCTACATTGCCACCGCATGTTTCCTGACCTCTCCGTGCTGACCACCCCGTGGTGCTTTTCTCCATCCTACATTGCCACTCACTGCCTATCCTAATTCAGAACCTCTGATTCACACCACCCCGTAATGTTTTTCACACTCCTACTTGTGTATGGCCTGTTAGAAACCCTTACAATGCGCACCACCCAGTGATGATTTTCAGAAAACTATCCTACATTACCACTGCATGTTTCCTGGCCTCCCCATGCTGAACACCCCGTGGTGCTTTTCCCCATCCTACATTGCCACTCACTGCCTATCCTAATTAAGGCCCTCCGATTCACACCACCCGGTGATATTTTTGTCACTCCTACTAGTCAATGGCCTGTTAGAAACCCTTACAATGCTCAAAACCTTCGATGCTTTACAGAAACCTATCCTACATTGCCATCTCATGTTTCCTGACCTCATCATGCTCACCAACATGTGGTGCTTTTCTCCATTGTACATTGCAACTCACTGCCTATCCTAATTCAGGCCCTCCGATTCACATCACCCCGTGATGTTTTTCTCACTCCTACTAGTGAATGGCCTGTATGCATCACTTACAATGCGCACCACCCCTCGATGTTTTTCAGAAACCTATCCTACATTGCCATTTCATGTTTCCTGACCTCCCCATGTTGACCACCCCGTGGTGCTTTTCTTCATTCTTCATTGCCACTCAGTGCCTATCCTAATTCAGTCCCTCCGATTCACACCACCCCGAGATGATTTTCTCACTCCTACTAGTGAATGGTCTGTTAGAAAGCCTTACAATGTGCAACACCCTGCGATGTTTTTCAGAATCCTATCCTACATTTCCAATGCATGTTTCCTGACCTCCCCATGCTGACCAACCCGTGGTGCTTTTCTCCATCCTACATTGCACTCACTGCCTATCCTAATTCAGAACATCTGACTCACACGACTCAGTTATGTTTTTCTCACTCCTACTAGTGAATATCCAGTTACAAACCCTTACAATCCGCACCACCCCGTGATGTCTTTCAGAAAATTATCCTACATTGCCACTGCAAGTTTCCTGACATCCCCATGATAACCACCCCGTGGTGCTTTTCTCCATCCTACATTGCCACTCACTGCCTATCCTAATTCAGGCCCTCCGATTCACACCACCCCGTGATCTTTTTCTCACTCCTACTAGTGAATGGCCTGTGAGAAACCCTTACAATGGGCACCACCCCACTTTTTTTTTTCAGAAACCTATCCAATATTGCCACTGCATGTTTCCTCACCTCCCCATGCTGACCACCCTGTGGTGCTTTTCTCCATCCTACATTGCCACTCACTGCCTATCCTAAATCAGGCCCTCCGATTCACACCACCCGGTGGTATTTTTCTCACTCCTACTAGTCAGTGGCCTGTTAGAAACCCTTACAATGGGCACCAACCCGTAATGTTTTTTAGAAAGCTATCCTACATTGCTACTGCATGTTTCCTGACCTCCCCATGCTGACTACGCTGTGGTTCTTTTCTACATCCTACATTGCCACTCACTGCCTATCCTTAATCAGGCCCTCTGATTCACACCACCCGGTTATGTTTTTCTCAATTCTCCTAATGAATAGCCTGTTAGAAACAGTTACAATGCGCACAACCCCGCGATGATTTTCAGAAACCTATACTACATTGCCACTGAATGTTTCCTGACCTCCACATGCTGACCATGCCGTGGTGCTTTTCTCCATCCTACATTGCCACTCACTGCCTATCCTGATTCAGGCCTTCCGATTCACACCACCCCATGATGTATTTCTCACTCCTACTAGGGAATGGCCTGTTAGAAACCCTTACATTGCGCACCACCCCACGATGTTTTTCAGAAACCTATCCTACATTGCCACCGCATGTTTCCTGACCTCCCCATGCTGACCATTCCGTGGTGTTTTTTCCGTTTTACATTGCCACTCACTGCCTATACTAATTCAGAGCATCTGATTCAAACCACCCCGTGATGTTTTTCTCACTCCTACTAGTGAATGGCCTGTTAGAAACCCTTACAATGCGCACCACCCCATGATGTTTTTCTGAAAAGTCTTTTACATTGCCACAGTATGTTTCCTGACCTCCTCATGCTGACCACCCTGTGGTGCTTTTCTCCATCCTATATTGCCACTCACTGCCTATCCTAATTCACAACATCTGATTCACACGACCCCGTGATGTTTTTCTCACTCCTACTAGTGAATGGCCTGTTAGAAACCCTTACAATGCTCAACACCTGTGATATATTTCAGAAACCTATCCTACATTGCCATCGCATGTTTCCTGACCTCACCATGCTCACCAACCCGTGGTGCTTTTCTCCATTCTACGTTGCCACTCACTGCCTATCCTAATTCAGGCACTCCGATTCACACCACGCCGTGATGTTTTTCTCACTCCTACTAGTGAATGGCCTGTTTGCAAACCTTACAATGCGCAGCACCCCTCGATGTTTTTCAGAAACCTATCCTACATTGCCATTGCATGTTTCCTGACCTCCCCATGTTGACCACCCCGTGGTGCTTTTCTCCATTCTTCATTGCCACTCAGTGCCTATCCTAATTCAGGCCCTATGATTCACACCACCCCGAGATGATTTTCTCACTCCTACTAGTGAATGGCCTGCTACAAACCCTTACAATGTGCACAACCCTGCGATGTTTTTCATAAACCTATCCTTCCTTGCCATTTCATGTTTCCTGACCTCACCATGCTTACCAACCCGTGGTGCTTTTCTCTATTCTTCATTGCCACTCAGTGCCTATCGTAATTCAGGACCTCCGATTCACACCACCCCGTGATGTTTTTTTCTCTCCTACTTTTGAATGGCTTTTTAGAAAGCCTTACAATGCGCACCATCCCGCAGTGTTTTTCACAAACCTATCCAACATTGCCATTGCATGTTTCCTGACCTCCCCATGTTGACCACCCCGTGTTGCTTTTCTCCATCCTACATTGACACTCAATGCTTATTCTAATTCAGGCCCTCTGATTCACACCACACCATGATGTATTTCTCACTCCTACTAGTTAAAGGCCTTTTAGAAACCCTTGCAATGAGCACCACCCCGCGATGATGTTCAGAAACCTATCCTACATTGCTACTGCATGTTTCCTGACCTCCGCATGCTGACCACCCCCTGCTGCTTTTCTCCATCCGACATTGCCACTCACTGTCTATCTTGATTCAGGCCCTCCGATTCACACCACAACATGATGTATTTCTCACTGCTACTAGTGAAAGGCCTATTAGAAACCCTTACAATGGGCCCCACCCTCCGATGTTTTTCAGAAACCTATCCTACATTGCCACTGCATGTTTCCTGACCTCACCATCTTGACCACGCCATGGTGCTTTTCTCCATCCTACATTGCCAATCACTGCCTATCCTGATTCAGGCCCTTCGATTCACACCACCCCGTGATCTTTTTCTCACTCTTTCCAGTGAATGCCCTGTAAGAAACACTTACAATTCTCACCACCCGCGATGTTTTTCAGAAACCTATGCTATATTGCTTTTGCATGTTTCCTGACCTCCCCATGCAAACCAACCCATGGTGCTTTTATCCATCCTACATTGCCACACACTGTCTATCTTGATTCATGCCCTCTGATTCACTCCACACCCTGATGTATTTCTCACTCCTACTAGTGAATGGCCTGTTAGAACCCCTTACAATGCGCACTACCCCACTATTTTTTTCAGAAACCTATCCTACATTGCCACTGCATGTTTCCTGACCTCTCCATCCTGACCAGCCCGTGGTGCTTTTCTCCATCCTACTTTGCCACTCACTGCCTAAGCTGATTCAGGCCCTCTGATTCAAACCACGCTGTGATGTTTTTCTCAATCCTACTAGTGAATGGCCTGTGAGAAACCCTTACAATGCGCACTACACCGCGATGTTTTTCAGAAACCTATCCTAAATTGCCACTGCATTTCTCCTGACTTCCCCATTCTGACAACCCCGTGGTGCTTTTCTCCATCCTACAATGCCAGTCACGGCCTATCCTGATTCAGGCCCTGCGATTCACACCACCCCTTGATGTTTTTCTCACTCCTACTAGTGAAAGGCCTTTTAGAAACCCTTACAATGGGCACCACCCCGCGATGCTTTTTGGAATCCTATCCTAAATGGAGACTGCATGTTTCCTGACCTCCCCATGCTGACCACCCCGTGGTGCTTTTCTCCATCCGATATTGCCACTGAATGTCTATCTTGATTCAGGCCCTCCAATTCAAACCACACCATGTTGTATTTCTCACTCCTACTAGTGAATGGCCTGTTAGATACCCTTACAATGCACCCCATCGCGCGATGTTTTTCAGAAACCTATCCTACATTGCCACTGCATGTTTACTGACCTCCGCATCCTGACCACCCCATTTTCCTTTTCTCCATCCTACATTGCCTCTCACTGCCTATCTCGAATCAGGCCCTCCGATTTACACCACACTGTGATGTGTTCTCACTTCTACTAGTGAATGGCCTGTTAGAAACCCTTACAATGCGCACCACGCCGCGATGTTTTTCAGAAACCTATCCTACATTGCCACCGCATGTTTCCTGACCTCTCCGTGCTGACCACCCCGTGGTGCTTTTCTCCATCCTACATTGCCACTCGCTGCCTATCCTAATTCAGAACCTCTGATTCACACCACCCCGTAATGTTTTTCACACTCCTACTTGTGTATGGCCTGTTAGAAACCCTTACAATGCGCACCACCCAGTGATGATTTTCAGAAAACTATCCTACATTACCACTGCATGTTTCCTGACCTCCCCATGCTGAACACCCCGTGGTGCTTTTCCCCATCCTACATTGCCACTCACTGCCTATCCTAATTAAGGCCCTCCGATTCACACCACCCGGTGATATTTTTGTCACTCCTACTAGTCAATGGCCTGTTAGAAACCCTTACAATGCTCAAAACCTGCGATGCTTTACAGAAACCTATCCTACATTGCCATCTCATGTTTCCTGACCTCATCATGCTCACCAACATGTGGTGCTTTTCTCCATTGTACATTGCAACTCACTGCCTATCCTAATTCAGGCCCTCCGATTCACATCACCCCGTGATGTTTTTCTCACTCCTACTAGTGAATGGCCTGTATGCATCACTTACAATGCGCACCACCCCTCGATGTTTTTCAGAAACCTATCCTACATTGCCATTTCATGTTTCCTGACCTCCCCATGTTGACCACCCCGTGGTGCTTTTCTTCATTCTTCATTGCCACTCAGTGCCTATCCTAATTCAGTCCCTCCGATTCACACCACCCCGAGATGATTTTCTCACTCCTACTAGTGAATGGTCTGTTAGAAAGCCTTACAATGTGCAACACCCTGCGATGTTTTTCAGAATCCTATCCTACATTTCCAATGCATGTTTCCTGACCTCCCCATGCTGACCACCCCGTGGTGCTTTTCTCCAACCTACATTGCACTCACTGCCTATCCTAATTCAGAACATCTGACTCACACGACCCAGTGATGTTTTTCTCACTCCTACTAGTGAATATCCAGTTACAAACCCTTACAATCCGCACCACCCCATGATGTTTTTCAGAAAATTATCCTACATTGCCACTGCAAGTTTCCTGACATCCCCATGATAACCACCCCGTGGTGCTTTTCTCCATCCTACATTGCCACTCACTGCCTATCCTAATTCAGGCCCTCCGATTCACACCACCCCGTGATCTTTTTCTCACTCCTACTAGTGAATGGCCTGTGAGAAACCCTTACAATGGGCACCACCCCACTTTTTTTTTTCAGAAACCTATCCAATATTGCCACTGCATGTTTCCTCACCTCCCCATGCTGACCACCCTGTGGTGCTTTTCTCCATCCTACATTGCCACTCACTGCCTATCCTAAATCAGGCCCTCCGATTCACACCACCCGGTGATATTTTTCTCACTCCTACTAGTCAGTGGCCTGTTAGAAACCCTTACAATGGGCACCAACCCGTAATGTTTTTTAGAAAGCTATCCTACATTGCTACTGCATGTTTCCTGACCTCCCCATGCTGACTACGCTGTGGTTCTTTTCTACATCCTACATTGCCACTCACTGCCTATCCTTAATCAGGCCCTCTGATTCACACCACCCGGTTATGTTTTTCTCAATTCTCCTAATGAATAGCCTGTTAGAAACAGTTACAATGCGCACAACCCCGCGCTGTTTTTCAGAAACCTATACTACATTGCCACTGAATGTTTCCTGACCTCCACATGCTGACCATGCCGTGGTGCTTTTCTCCATCCTACATTGCCACTCACTGCCTATCCTGATTCAGGCCTTCCGATTCACACCACCCCATGATGTATTTCTCACTCCTACTAGTGAATGGCCTGTTAGAAACCCTTACATTGCGCACCACCCCGCGATGTTTTTCAGAAACCTATCCTACATTGCCACCGCATGTTTCCTGACCTCCCCATGCTGACCATTCCGTGGTGTTTTTTCCATTTTACATTGCCACTCACTGCCTATACTAATTCAGAGCATCTGATTCAAACCACCCCGTGATGTTTTTCTCACTCCTACTAGTGAATGGCCTGTTAGAAACCCTTACAATGCGCACCACCCCATGATGTTTTTCTGAAAAGTCTTTTACATTGCCACAGTATGTTTCCTGACCTCCTCATGCTGACCACCCTGTGGTGCTTTTCTCCATCCTATATTGCCACTCACTGCCTATCCTAATTCACAACATCTGATTCACACGACCCCGTGATGTTTTTCTCACTCCTACTAGTGAATGGCCTGTTAGAAACACTTACAATGCTCAACACCTGCGATATATTTCAGAAACCTATCCTACATTGCCATCGCATGTTTCCTGACCTCACCATGCTCACCAACCCGTGGTGCTTTTCTCCATTCTACGTTGCCACTCACTGCCTATCCTAATTCAGGCACTCCGATTCACACCACGCCGTGATGTTTTTCTCACTCCTACTAGTGAATGGCCTGTTTGCAAACCTTACAATGCGCAGCACCCCTCGATGTTTTTCAGAAACCTATCCTTCATTGCCATTGCATGTTTCCTGACCTCCCCATGTTGACCACCCCGTGGTGCTTTTCTCCATTCTTCATTGCCACTCAGTGCCTATCCTAATTCAGGCCCTATGATTCACACCACCACGAGATGATTTTCTCACTCCTACTAGTGAATGGCCTGCTACAAACCCTTACAATGTGCACAACCCTGCGATGTTTTTCATAAACCTATCCTTCCTTGCCATTTCATGTTTCCTGACCTCACCATGCTTACCAACCCGTGGTGCTTTTCTCTATTCTTCATTGCCACTCAGTGCCTATCGTAATTCAGGACCTCCGATTCACACCACCCCGTGATGTTTTTTTCTCTCCTACTTTTGAATGGCTTTTTAGAAAGCCTTACAATGCGCACCATCACGCAGTGTTTTTCACAAACCTATCCAACATTGCCATTGCATGTTTCCTGACCTCCCCATGTTGACCACCCCGTGTTGCTTTTCTCCATCCTACATTGACACTCAATGCTTATTCTAATTCAGGCCCTCTGATTCACACCACACCATGATGTATTTCTCACTCCTACTAGTTAAAGGCCTTTTAGAAACCCTTGCAATGAGCACCACCCCGCGATGATGTTCAGAAACCTATCCTACATTGCTACTGCATGTTTCCTGACCTCCGCATGCTGACCACCCCCTGCTGCTTTTCTCCATCCGACATTGCCACTCACTGTCTATCTTGATTCAGGCCCTCCGATTCACACCACAACATGATGTATTTCTCACTGCTACTAGTGAAAGGCCTGTTAGAAACCCTTACAATGGGCCCCACCCTCCGATGTTTTTCAGAAACCTATCCTACATTGCCACTGCATGTTTCCTGACCTCACCATCTTGACCACGCCATGGTGCTTTTCTCCATCCTACATTGCCAATCACTGCCTATCCTGATTCAGGCCCTTCGATTCACACCACCCCGTGATCTTTTTCTCACTCCTTCCAGTGAATGCCCTGTAAGAAACACTTACAATTCTCGCCACCCGCGATATTTTTCAGAAACCTATGCTATATTGCTTTTGCATGTTTCCTGACCTCCCCATGCAAACCAACCCATGGTGCTTTTATCCATCCTACATTGCCACACACTGTCTATCTTGATTCATGCCCTCTGATTCACACCACACCATGATGTATTTCTCACTCCTACTAGTGAATGGCCTGTTAGAACCCCTTACAATGCGCACTACCCCACTATTTTTTTCAGAAACCTATCCTACATTGCCACTGCATGTTTCCTGACCTCTCCATCCTGACCAGCCCGTGGTGCTTTTCTCCATCCTACTTTGCCACTCACTGCCTAAGCTGATTCAGGCCCTCTGATTCAAACCGCGCTGTGATGTTTTTCTCAATCCTACTAGTGAATGGCCTGTGAGAAACCCTTACAATGCGCACTACACCGCGATGTTTTTCAGAAACCTATCCTAAATTGCCACTGCATTTCTCCTGACTTCCCCATTCTGACAACCCCGTGGTGCTTTTCTCCATCCTACAATGCCAGTCACGGCCTATCCTGATTCAGGCCCTGCGATTCACACCACCCCTTGTTGTTTTTCTCACTCCTACTAGTGAAAGGCCTTTTAGAAACCCTTACAATGGGCACCACCCCGCGATGCTTTTCGGAATCCTATCCTAAATGGAGACTGCATGTTTCCTGACCTCCCCATGCTGACCACCCCGTGGTGCTTTTCTCCATCCGATATTGCCACTGAATGTCTATCTTGATTCAGGCCCTCCAATTCAAACCACACCATGTTGTATTTCTCACTCCTACTAGTGAATGGCCTGTTAGATACCCTTACAATGCACCCCATCGCGCGATGTTTTTCAGAAACCTATCCTACATTGCCACTGCATGTTTACTGACCTCCGCATCCTAACCACCCCATGTTCCTTTTCTCCATCCTACATTGCCTCTCACTGCCTATCTCGAATCAGGCCCTCCGATTTACACCACACTGTGATGTGTTCTCACTTCTACTAGTGAATGGCCTGTTAGAAACCCTTACAATGCGCACCACGCCGCGATGTTTTTCAGAAACCTATCCTACATTGCCACCGCATGTTTCCTGACCTCTCCGTGCTGACCATCCCGTGGTGCTTTTCTCCATCCTACATTGCCACACACTGCCTATCCTAATTCAGAACCTCTGATTCACACCACCCCGTAATGTTTTTCACACTCCTACTTGTGTATGGCCTGTTAGAAACCCTTACAATGCGCACCACCCAGTGATGATTTTCAGAAAACTATCTTACATTACCACTGCATGTTTCCTGACCTCCCCATGCTGAACACCCCGTGGTGCTTTTCCCCATCCTACATTGCCACTCACTGCCTATCCTAATTAAGGCCCTCCGATTCACACCACCCGGTGATATTTTTGTCACTCCTACTAGTCAATGGCTTGTTAGAAACCCTTACAATGCTCAAAACCTGCGATGCTTTACAGAAACCTATCCTACATTGCCATCTCATGTTTCCTGACCTCATCATGCTCACCAACATGTGGTGCTTTTCTCCATTGTACATTGCAACTCACTGCCTATCCTAATTCAGGCCCTCCGATTCACATCACCCCGTGATGTTTTTCTCACTCCTACTAGTGAATGGCCTGTATGCATCACTTACAATGCGCACCACCCCTCGATGTTTTTCAGAAACCTATCCTACATTGCCATTTCATGTTTCCTGACCTCCCCATGTTGACCACCCCGTGGTGCTTTTTTCATTCTTCATTGCCACTCAGTGCCTATCCTAATTCAGTCCCTCCGATTCACACCACCCCGAGATGATTTTCTCACTCCTACTAGTGAATGGTCTGTTAGAAAGCCTTACAATGTGCAACACCCTGCGATGTTTTTCAGAATCCTATCCTACATTTCCAATGCATGTTTCCTGACCTCCCCATGCTGACCACCCCGTGGTGCTTTTCTCCATCCTACATTGCACTCACTGCCTATCCTAATTCAGAACATCTGACTCACACGACCCAGTGATGTTTTTCTCACTCCTACTAGTGAATATCCAGTTACAAACCCTTACAATCCGCACCACCCCGTGATGTTTTTCAGAAAATTATCCTACATTGCCACTGCAAGTTTCCTGACATCCCCATGATAACCACCCCGTGGTGCTTTTCTCCATCCTACATTGCCACTCACTGCCTATCCTAATTCAGGCCCTCCGATTCACACCACCCCGTGATCTTTTTCTCACTCCTACTAGTGAATGGCCTGTGAGAAACCCTTACAATGGGCACCACCCCACTTTTTTTTTTCAGAAACCTATCCAATATTGCCACTGCATGTTTCCTCACCTCCCCATGCTGACCACCCTGTGGTGCTTTTCTCCATCCTACATTGCCACTCACTGCCTATCCTAAATCAGGCCCTCCGATTCACACCACCCGGTGATATTTTTCTCACTCCTACTAGTCAGTGGCCTGTTAGAAACCCTTACAATGGGCACCAACCCGTAATGTTTTTTAGAAAGCTATCCTACATTGCTACTGCATGTTTCCTGACCTCCCCATGCTGACTACGCTGTGGTTCTTTTCTACATCCTACATTGCCACTCACTGCCTATCCTTAATCAGGCCCTCTGATTCACACCACCCGGTTATGTTTTTCTCAATTCTCCTAATGAATAGCCTGTTAGAAACATTTACAATGCGCACAACCCCGCGATGTTTTTCAGAAACCTATACTACATTGCCACTGAATGTTTCCTGACCTCCACATGCTGACCATGCCATGGTGCTTTTCTCCATCCTACATTGCCACTCACTGCCTATCCTGATTCAGGCCTTCCGATTCACACCACCCCATGATGTATTTCTCACTCCTACTAGTGAATGGCCTGTTAGAAACCCTTACATTGCGCACCACCCCACGATGTTTTTCAGAAACCTATCCTACATTGCCACCGCATGTTTCCTGACCTCCCCATGCTGACCATTCCGTGGTGTTTTTTCCATTTTACATTGCCACTCACTGCCTATACTAATTCAGAGCATCTGATTCAAACCACCCCGTGATGTTTTTCTCACTCCTACTAGTGAATGGCCTGTTAGAAACCCTTACAATACGCACCACCCCATGATGTTTTTCTGAAAAGTCTTTTACATTGCCACAGTATGTTTCCTGACCTCCTCATGCTGACCACCCTGTGGTGCTTTTCTCCATCCTATATTGCCACTCACTGCCTATCCTAATTCACAACATCTGATTCACACGACCCCGTGATGTTTTTCTCACTCCTACTAGTGAATGGCCTGTTAGAAACCCTTACAATGCTCAACACCTGCGATATATTTCAGAAACCTATCCTACATTGCCATCGCATGTTTCCTGACCTCACCATGCTCACCAACCCGTGGTGCTTTTCTCCATTCTACGTTGCCACTCACTGCCTATCCTAATTCAGGCACTCCGATTCACACCACGCCGTGATGTTTTTCTCACTCCTACTAGTGAATGGCCTGTTTGCAAACCTTACAATGCGCAGCACCCCTCGATGTTTTTCAGAAACCTATCCTACATTGCCATTGCATGTTTCCTGACCTCCCCATGTTGACCACCCCGTGGTGCTTTTCTCCATTCTTCATTGCCACTCAGTGCCTATCCTAATTCAGGCCCTCTGATTCACACCACCTCGAGATGAATTTCTCACTCCTACTAGTGAATGGCCTGCTACAAACCCTTACAATGTGCACAACCCTGCGATGTTTTTCAGAAACCTATCCTACCTTGCCATTTCATGTTTCCTGACCTCACCATGCTCACCAATCAGTGGTGCTTTTCTCCATTCTTCATTGCCACTCAGTGCCTATCCTAATTCAGGACCTCCGATTCACACCACCCCTTGATGTTTTTTCACTCCTTCTTGTGAATGGCTTGTTAGAAAGTCTTACAATGCGCACCAGCCCACAATGTTTTTCACAAACCTATCCAACATTGCCATTGCATGTTTCCTGACCTAGCCATGTTGACCACCCCGTGTTGCTTTTCTCCATCCTACATTGACACTCAATGCTTATTCTAATTTAGGCCCTCTGATTCACACCACACCATGATGTATTTCTCACTCCTACTAGTTAAAGGCATTTTAGAAACCCTTGCAATGAGCACCACACCTCGATGATGTTCAGAAACCTATCCTACATTGCTACTGCATTTTTCCTGACCTCCCCATGCTGACCACCCCGTGCTGCTTTTCTCCATCCGACATTGCCACTCACTGTCTGTCTTGATTCAGGCCCTCCAATTCACACCACAACATGATGTATTTCTCACTGCTACTAGTGAATGGCCTGTTAGAAACCCTTACAATGGGCCTCAATCCCCGATGTTTTTCAGAAACCTATCCTACATTGCCACTCCATGTTTCCTGACCTCACAATCTTGACCACGCGATGGTGCTTTTCTCCATCCTACATTGCCAATCACTGCCTATCCTGATTCAGGCCCTCTGATTCTCACCACCCTGTGATGTTTTTATCACTTCTCCTAGTGAATGGCCTGTTAGAAACACTAAAAATGCGCACCACCCCGCAATGTTTTTCAGAAACCTGTCCTACATTGCCACTGCATGTTTCCTGACCTCCCCGTGCTGACCACCCCGTGGTGCTTTTCTCCATCCTACATTGCACTCACTGCCTATCCTAATTCAGAACATCTGACTCACATGACCCAGTGATGTTTTTCTCACTCCTACTAGTGAATATCCAGTTACAAACCCTTACAATCCGCACCACCCCGTGATGTTTTTCAGAAAATTATCCTACATTGCCACTGCAAGTTTCCTGACATCCCCATGATAACCACCCCGTGGTGCTTTTCTCCATCCTACATTGCCACTCACTGCCTATCCTAATTCAGGCTCTCCGATTCACACCACCCCGTGATCTTTTTCTCACTCCTACTAGTGAATGGCCTGTGAGAAACCCTTACAATGGGCACCACCCCACTTTTTTTTTTCAGAAACCTATCCAATATTGCCACTGCATGTTTCCTCACCTCCCCATGCTGACCACCCTGTGGTGCTTTTCTCCATCCTACATTGCCACTCACTGCCTATCCTAAATCAGGCCCTCCGATTCACACCACCCGGTGATATTTTTCTCACTCCTACTAGTCAGTGGCCTGTTAGAAACCCTTACAATGGGCACCAACCCGTAATGTTTTTTAGAAAGCTATCCTACATTGCTACTGCATGTTTCCTGACCTCCCCATGCTGACTACGCTGTGGATCTTTTCTACATCCTACATTGCCACTCACTGCCTATCCTTAATCAGGCCCTCTGATTCACACCACCCGGTTATATTTTTCTCAATTCTCCTAATGAATAGCCTGTTAGAAACATTTACAATGCGCACAACCCCGCGATGTTTTTCAGAAACCTATACTACATTGCCACTGAATGTTTCCTGACCTCCACATGCTGACCATGCCGTGGTGCTTTTCTCCATCCTACATTGCCACTCACTGCCTATCCTGATTCAGGCCTTCCGATTCACACCACCCCATGATGTATTTCTCACTCCTACTAGTGAATGGCCTGTTAGAAACCCTTACATTGGGCACCACCCCGCGATGTTTTTCAGAAACCTATCCTACATTGCCACCGCATGTTTCCTGACCTCCCCATGCTGACCATTCCGTGGTGTTTTTTCCATTTTACATTGCCACTCACTGCCTATCCTAATTCAGAACATCTGATTCAAACCACCCCGTGATGTTTTTCTCACTCCTACTAGTTAATGGCCTGTTAGAAACCCTTACAATGCTCACCACCCCATGATGTATTTCTGAAAAGTCTTCAACTTTGCCACAGTATGTTTCCTGACCTCCTCATGCTGACAACCCTGTGGTGCTTTTCTCCATCCTATATTGCCACTCACTGCCTATCCTAATTCACAACATCTGATTCACACGACCCCATGTTGTTTTTCTCACTCCTACTAGTGAATGGCCTGTTAGAAACTCTTACAATGCTCAAGACCTGCAATGTTTTTCAGAAACCTATCCTACATTGCCATCGCATGTTTCGTGACCTAAACATGCTCACCAATCCGTGGTGCTTTTCTCCATTCTACATTGCCACTCACTGCCTATCCTAATTCAGGCACTCCGATTCACCCCACCCCGTGATGTTTTTCTCACTCCTACTAGTTAATGGCCTGTTTGCAACCCTTACAATGCGCACCACCCCTCGATGTTTTTCAGAAACCTATCCTACATTGCCATTGCATGTTTCCTGACCTCCCCATGTTGACCACCCCGTGGTGCTTTTCTCCATTCTTCACTGGCACTCAGTGCCTATCCTAATTCAGGCCCTCTGATTCACACCACCCCGAGATGATTTTCTCACTCCTACTAGTGAATGGCCTGCTACAAACCCTTACAATGTGCACAACCCTGCGATGTTTTTCAGAAACCTATCCTACCTTGCCATTTCATGTTTCCTGACCTCACCATGCTCACCAATCAGTGGTGCTTTTCTCCATTCTTCATTGCCACTCAGTGCCTATCCTAATTCAGGACCTCCGATTCACACCACCCCTTGATGTTTTTTCACTCCTTCTTGTGAATGGCTTGTTAGAAAGTCTTACAATGCGCACCAGCCCACAATGTTTTTCACAAACCTACCCAACATTGCCATTGCATGTTTCCTGACCTAGCCATGTTGACCACCCCGTGTTGCTTTTCTCCATCCTACATTGACACTCAATGCTTATTCTAATTTAGGCCCTCTGATTCACACCAAACCATGATGTATTTCTCACTCCTACTAGTTAAAGGCATTTTAGAAACCCTTGCAATGAGCACCACACCTCGATGATGTTCAGAAACCTATCCTACATTGCTACTGCATTTTTCCTGACCTCCCCATGCTGACCACCCCGTGCTGCTTTTCTCCATCCGACATTGCCACTCACTGTCTATCTTGATTCAGGCCCTCCAATTCACACCACAACATGATGTATTTCTCACTGCTACTAGTGAATGGCCTGTTAGTAACCCTCACAATGGGCCTCAATCCCCGATGTTTTTCAGAAACCTATCCTACATTGCCACTCCATGTTTCCTGACCTCACAATCTTGACCACGCCATGGTGCTTTTCTCCATCCTACATTGCCAATCACTGCCTATCCTGATTCAGGCCCTCTGATTCACACCACCCTGTGATGTTTTTATCACTTCTCCTAGTGAATGGCCTGTTAGAAACACTAAAAATGCGCACCACCCCGCAATGTTTTTCAGAAACCTGTCCTACATTGCCACTGCATGTTTCCTGACCTCCCCGTGCTGACCACCCCGTGGTGCTTTTCTCCATCCTACATTGCACTCACTGCCTATCCTAATTCAGAACATCTGACTCACACGACCCAGTGATGTTTTTCTCACTCCTACTAGTGAATATCCAGTTACAAACCCTTACAATCCGCACCACCCCGTGATGTTTTTCAGAAAATTATCCTACATTGCCACTGCAAGTTTCCTGACATCCCCATGATAACCACCCCGTGGTGCTTTTCTCCATCCTACATTGCCACTCACTGCCTATCCTAATTCAGGCTCTCCAATTCACACCACCCCGTGATCTTTTTCTCACTCCTACTAGTGAATGGCCTGTGAGAAACCCTTACAATGGGCACCACCCCACTTTTTTTTTTCAGAAACCTATCCAATATTGCCACTGCATGTTTCCTCACCTCCCCATGCTGACCACCCTGTGGTGCTTTTCTCCATCCTACATTGCCACTCACTGCCTATCCTAAATCAGGCCCTCCGATTCACACCACCCGGTGATATTTTTCTCACTCCTACTAGTCAGTGGCCTGTTAGAAACCCTTACAATGGGCACCAACCCGTAATGTTTTTTAGAAAGCTATCCTACATTGCTACTGCATGTTTCCTGACCTCCCCATGCTGACTACGCTGTGGATCTTTTCTACATCCTACATTGCCACTCACTGCCTATCCTTAATCAGGCCCTCTGATTCACACCACCCGGTTATATTTTTCTCAATTCTCCTAATGAATAGCCTGTTAGAAACATTTACAATGCGCACAACCCCGCGATGTTTTTCAGAAACCTATACTACATTGCCACTGAATGTTTCCTGACCTCCACATGCTGACCATGCCGTGGTGCTTTTCTCCATCCTACATTGCCACTCACTGCCTATCCTGATTCAGGCCTTCCGATTCACACCACCCCATGATGTATTTCTCACTCCTACTAGTGAATGGTCTGTTAGAAACGCTTACATTGCGCACCACCCCGCGATGTTTTTCAGAAACCTATCCTACATTGCCACCGCATGTTTCCTGACCTCCCCATGCTGACCATTCCGTGGTGTTTTTTCCATTTTACATTGCCACTCACTGCCTATCCTAATTCAGAACATCTGATTCAAACCACCCCGTGATGTTTTTCTCACTCCTACTAGTGAATGGCCTGTTAGAAACCCTTACAATGCGCACCACCCCATGATGTTTTTCTGAAAAGTCTTTCACATTGCCACAGTATGTTTCCTGACCTCCTCATGCTGACAACCCTGTGGTGCTTTTCTCCATCCTATATTGCCACTCACTGCCTATCCTAATTCACAACATCTGATTCACACAACCCCGTGATATTTTTCTCACTCCTACTAGTGAATGGCCTGTTAGAAACTCTTACAATGCTCAAGACCTGCAATGTTTTTCAGAAACCTATCCTACATTGCCATCACATGTTTCGTGACCTGAACATGCTCACCAATCCGTGGTGCTTTTCTCCATTCTACATTGCCACTCACTGCCTATCCTAATTCAGGCACTCCGATTCACCCCACCCCGTGATGTTTTTCTCACTCCTACTAGTTAATGGCCTGTTTGCAACCCTTACAATGCGCACCACCCCTCGATGTTTTTCAGAAACCTATCCTACATTGCCATTGCATGTTTCCTGACCTCCCCATGTTGACCACCCCGTGGTGCTTTTCTCCATTCTTCACTGGCACTCAGTGCCTATCCTAATTCAGGCCCTCTGATTCACACCACCCCGAGATGATTTTCTCACTCCTACTAGTGAATGGCCTGCTACAAACCCTTACAATGTGCACAACCCTGCGATGTTTTTCAGAAACCTATCCTACCTTGCCATTTCATGTTTCCTGACCTCACCATGCTCACCAATCAGTGGTGCTTTTCTCCATTCTTCATTGCCACTCAGTGCCTATCCTAATTCAGGACCTCCGATTCACACCACCCCTTGATGTTTTTTCACTCCTTCTTGTGAATGGCTTGTTAGAAAGTCTTACTATGCGCACCAGCCCACAATGTTTTTCACAAACCTATCCAACATTGCCATTGCATGTTTTCTGACCTAGCCATGTTGACCACCCCGTGTTGCTTTTCTCCATCCTACATTGACACTCAATGCTTATTCTAATTCAGGCCCTCTGATTCACACCACACCATGATGTATTTCTCACTCCTACTAGTTAAAGGCCTTTTAGAAACCCTTGCAATGAGCACCACCCCGCGATGATGTTCAGAAACCTATCCTACATTGCTACTGCATTTTTCCTGACCTCCCCATGCTGACCACCCCGTGCTGCTTTTCTCCATCCTACATTGCCAATCACTGCCTATCCTGATTCAGGCCCTCTGATTCACACCACCCTGTGATGTTTTTATCACTTCTCCTAGTGAATGGCCTGTTAGAAACACTAAAAATGCGCACCACCCCGCAATGTTTTTCAGAAACCTGTCCTACATTGCCACTGCATGTTTCCTGACCTTCCCATGCTGACCACCCCATGGTGCTTTTCTCCTTCTTACATTGCCACACACTGCCTATCATAATTCAGGCCCTTCGATTCACACCACCCCGTGATCATTTTCTCACTCCTTCCAGTGAATGCCCTGTTAGAAACACTTACAATTCTCAAGACCCGCGATGTTTTTCAGAAACCTATCCTACATTGACACTGTATGTTTCCTGACCTCCTCATCCTGACCATACCGTTGTGCTTTTCTCCATCCTACATTGCCACTCACTGCCCATACTCATTCAGGCCCTCTGATTCAAACCACGCTGTGATGTGTTACTCACTCCTACTACTGAACGGCCTGTTAGAAACCGTTACAATGCGCACCACCCCGCAATGTTTTTCAGAAACCTATCCTACAATGACACTGAATGTTTCCTGACCTCCCCATGCTCACAAACCCGTGGTGCTTTTCTCCATCCTACATTGCCAATCACTGTCTAACTTGATTCAGGACCTCCGATTCACACCACCCCGTGATGTATTTCTCACTCCTACTAATGAATGGCCTGTTAGAAACCCTCCAATGAGCACCAACCGGCAATGCTTTTCAGAAACCTATCCCACATTGCCACTGCAAGTTTCCTGACCTCCCCATCCTGACCAACCCGTGGTGCTTTTCTCCATCCTACATTGCCACTCACTGCCTATCCTGAATCAGGCCCTCCGATTCACACCACTCCGTTACATTTTTCTCTCCTACTAGTGAATGGCCTGTTAGAAACCCTTATAATGCGCACAACCCCGAGATGTTTTCCAGAAACCTATCCTACATTGCCACTGCATGTTTCCTCACCTCCGCATACTGACCACACCGAGGTCCTTATTTCCATTATACGTTACCACTCGCTGCCTATCCACCTTCAGGCCCTCCGATTCACACCACCCCATTATGTTTTGCTCGCTCCTACTAGTGAATGCTCTGTTAGAAAGCCTTACAATGCGCACCACCCTGCGATGTTTTTCAGAAATCTATCCTACATTGCCAATGCATGTTTCCTGACCTCCCCTTGATAACCTTCCCGTGGTGCTTTTCTCCATCCTACATTGCACTCACTGCCTATCCTAATTCAGAAGATCTGATTCACACCACCCCGTGATGTTTTTCTCACTACTACTAGTGAATGGCCTGTTAGAAATCCTTTCAATGCGCACCACCGCATGAAGTTTTTCAGAAAACTATCCTACATTGCCACTGCGTGTTTCCTGACCGCCCCATGATGACCACCCCATGGTGCTTTTCTCCATCCTACATTGCCACTCAATGCCTATCCTAATTCAGGCTCTCCGATTCACACCAACCCGTGATGTTGTTCTCACTCCTACTAGTGAATGGCCTGTTAGAAACCCTTACAATGCGAACCACCCAGCGATGTTTATCAATAACCTATTCTACATTGCCACTGCATGTTTCCTTGCCTCCCCATGCTGACAAACCCGTGGTGCTTTTCTCCAATCTACATTGCCACTCACTGTCTATCTTGATTCAGGCCCTCCGATTCACACCACACCATGATGTATTTCTCACTCGAACTACTGAATGGCCTGTTAGAAAGCCTTACAATCCACACTACAGAGCGATGTTTTTCAGAAAGCTATCCTACATTGCCACTGCATGTTTCCTGACCTCCCCATCCTGACCACCCCGTTGTGCTTTTCTCCATTCTTCATTGCCACTCACGGCCTATCCTGATTCAGGCCCTCCGATTCACACCACCCCGTGATGTTTTTCCCACTCCTACTAGTGAAAGATCCTTTGGAAACCCTTACAATGAGCACCACACCGCGATGTTTTTCAGAACCCAATCCTATATTGCCACTGCATGTTTCCTGACATCCACATGCTAACCACCTCGTGGTGCTTTTCTCCAGCTGAGATTGCCACTCACTGTCTATCTTGATTTAGGCCCTCCGATTCAAACCACCCTGTGATGTTTTTCTCACTCCTACTAGTGAATGGCCAGTTAGAAACCCTTACAATCCGCACCACCCCGTGATGTTTTTCAGAAAATTATCCTACGTTGCCACTGCATGTATCCTGACATCCCCATGATAAACACCCCGTGGTGCTTTTCTCCATCCTACATTGCCACTCACTGCCTATCCTAATTCAGGCCCACCAATTCACACCACCCCGTGATGTTTTTCTCACTCCTACTAGTGAATGGCCTGTTAGAAACCCTTACAATGCGCACCACCCCTACATTTTTTTTTCAGAAACCTATCCTACATTGCCACTGCATGTTTCCTGACCTCCCCATGCTGACCACACTGTGTTGCTTTTCTCTATCCTGCATTGCCACTCACTGCCTATCCTAATTCAGGCCCTCCGATTCACACCACCCTGTGATGTTTTTCTCACTCCTACTAGTGACTGCCCTGTTACAAAGCCTTACAATGTGCCCCACCTGGCGATGTTTTTCAGAAACCTGTCCTACATTGTCAATGCATGTTTCCAGACCTCCCCATGCTGACCGTGTCGTAGTGCTTTTCTCCATCCTACATTGCCACTGACTGCCTATCCTGATTCACGCCTTCCGATTCATACCACCCCAAGATGTATTTCTCACTCCTACTAGTGAATGGCCTGTTAGAAACCCTTACAATGCGCACCACCCAGCGATGTTTTTCAGAAAATTATCCTACGTTGCCACTGCATGTATCCTGACATCCCCATGATAAACACCCCGTGGTGCTTTTCTCTATCCTACATTGCCACTCACTGCCTATCCAAATATAGGCCCTCCGATTCACACCACCCGTAATGTGTTTCTCACTTCTTCTAGTGAATTGACTGTTAGAAAGCCTTACAATGCTCACTACCCCACTTTTTATCTCGAAACCTATCCTACATTGCCACTGCATGTTTCCTCACCTCCCCATGCTGACCACCCTGTGGTGCTTTTCTCCATCCTACATTGCCACTCAATGCCTATCCTAATTCAGGCCCTCCGATTCACACCACCCCGTGATGTTGTTCTCACTCCTACTAGTGAATGGCCTGTTAGAAACCCTTACAATGCGCACCACCCAGCGATGTTTATCAGAAACCTATTCTACATTGCCACTGCATGTTTCCTTGCCTCCCCATGCTGACAAACCCGTGGTGCTTTCTCCATCTTACATTGCCCCTCACAGCCTATCCTAATTCAGGCCCTCTGATTGACACCATCCCGTGATGTTTTTTTCACGCCTACTTGTGAATGGCATGTTAGAAATCCTTAGAATGCGCACCACCCTGTGATGTTTTTCAGAAACCTATCCTACATTGCCATTGCATGTTTCCTCACCTCCCCATGCTCACCAACCCGTGGTGCTTTTCTCCATCCTACATTGCCACTCACTGTCTATCTTGATTCAGGCCCTCCGATTCACACCACACCAGGATGTATTTCTCACTCCTACTAGTGAATGGCCTTTTAGAAAGCCTTACATTCCGCACTACCGAGCGATGTTTTTCAGAAAGCTATCTTACATTGCCACTGCATGTCTCCTGACCTCCCCATCCTGACCTCCCCGAGGTGCTTTTCTCCATTCTTCATTGCCACTCACGGCCTATCCTGATTCAGGCCCTTCGATTCACACCACCGCGTGATGTTTTTCCCACTCCTTCTAGTGAAAGATCCTTTGGAAACCCTTACAATGAGCACCAAAACGCGATATTTTTCAGAAACCTATTCTATATTGCCACTGCATGTTTCCTGACATCCACATTCTAACCACCCCGTGGTGCTTTTCTCCAGCTGACATTGTCACTCACTGTCTATCTTGATTCAGGCCCTCCGATTCAAACCACCCTGTGATGTTTTTCTCACTTCATCTAGTGAATGGCCTGTTTGAAACCCTTACCATGCGCAGCACCCCGCGATATGTTTCAGAAACGTGTCCTTCATTCCCACTGCATGTTTCCTGACCTCCCCATGCTGACCACCCCGTGGCGCTTTTCTCTATGCTACATTGCCACTCACTGCCTATCCTAATTCAGGCCCTCCGATTCACACCACCCGGTGATGTTTTTCTCACTGCTTCTAGTGAATGACCTGTTATAAAGCCTTACAATTCATACCGCCCGGCAATGTTTTTCAGAAACCTATCCTACATTGTCAATGCATTTTTCCTGACCTCCCCATGCTGACCACCCTGTGGTGCTTTTCTCCATCCTACATTGCCACTCACTGCCTATCCTAATTCACATCTGATTCACACCACCCCGTGATGTTTTTCTCACTCCTATTAGTGAATGTCCTGTTAGAAACTATTACAATGCGCAGTACACCGTGACGTTTTTCAGAAAACTATCCTACATTGCCACTGCATGTTTCCTGACATCCCGATGCTGACCACCCTGTTGTGCTTTTCTCCATCCTACATTGCCACTCAATGCCGATTCTAATTCAGGCCCTCCGATTCTCAACACCCCATGTTGTTGTTCTCACTCCTACTAGTGAATGGCCTGTTAGAAACCCATACAAAGCGCACAGCTCAGCGATGTTTATTAGAAACCTATTCTATATTGCCACTGCATGTTTCCTTGCCTCCGCATGCTGACAAACCCGTGGTGCTTTTCTCCATTCTTCATTGCCACTCACTGCCTGTCCTAATTCAAGCCTTCCGATTCACACCACCCCGTGATGTATTTATCACTCCTACTAGTGAATGGCCTGTTAGAAACCCTTACAATGTGCACCACCCCGTGATGTTTTTCAGAAAACTATCCTACATTGCCACTGCATGTTTCCTGACATCCACATGCTAACCACCCCGTGGTGCTTTTCTCCAACTGACATTGTCACTCACTGTCTATCTTGATTCAGGCCCTCCGATTCAAACCACCCTGTGATGTTTTTCTCACTTCATCTAGTGAATGGCCTGTTAGAAACCCTTACCATGCGCAGCACCCCGCGATATGTTTCAGAAACATATCCTTCATTCCCACTGCATGTTTCCTGACCTCCACATGCTGACCACCCAGTGGCGCTTTTCTCTATGCTACATTGCCAATCACTGCCTATCCTAATTCAGGCCCTCTGATTCACACCACCCGGTGATGTTTTTCTCACTGCTTCTAGTGAATGGCCTGTTATAAAGCCTTACAATGCGTACCGCATGGCGATGTTTTTTAGAAACCTATCCTACATTGCCAATGCATTTTTCCTGACCTCCCCATGCTGACCACCATGTGGTGCTTTTCTCTATCCTACATTGAAACTCACTGCCTATCCTAATTCACAACATCTGATTCACACCACCCCGTGATGTTTTTCTCACTCCTACTAGTGAATGTCCTGTTAGAAACCCTTACAATGCGCAGTACACCGTGATGTTTTTCAGAAAACTATCCTACATTGCCACTGCATGTTTACTGACCTCCCCATGCTGACCACCCTGTGTTGCTTTTCTCCATTCTTCATTCCCACTCACTGCCTATCCTAATTCAGGCCCTCCGATTCACACCACCCGGTGATGTTTTTCTCACTGCTTCTAGTGAATGACCTGTTATAAAGCCTTACAATTCATACCGCCCGGCAATGTTTTTCAGAAACCTATCCTACATTGCCAATGCATTTTTCCTGACCTCCCCATGCTGACCACCCTGTGGTGCTTTTCTCCATCCTACATTGCCACTCACTGCCTATCCTAATTCACAACATCTGATTCACACCACCCCGTGATGTTTTTCTCACTCCTATTAGTGAATGTCCTGTTAGAAACCATTACAATGCGCAGTACACCGTGACGTTTTTCAGAAAACTATCCTACATTGCCACTGCATGTTTCCTGACATCCCGATGCTGACCACCCTGTTGTGCTTTTCTCCATCCTACATTGCCACTCAATGCCGATTCTAATTCAGGCCCTCCGATTCACAACACCCCATGTTGTTGTTCTCACTCCTACTAGTGAATGGCCTGTTAGAAACCCATACAAAGCGCACAGCTCAGCGATGTTTATTAGAAACCTATTCTATATTGCCACTGCATGTTTCCTTGCCTCCGCATGCTGACAAACCCATGGTGCTTTTCTCCATTCTTCATTGCCATTCACTGCCTATCCTAATTCAAGCCTTCCGATTCACACCACCCCGTGATGTATTTATCACTCCTACTAGTGAATGGCCTGTTAGAAACCCTTACAATGTGCACCACCCCGTGATGTTTTTCAGAAAACTATCCTACATTGCCACTGCATGTTTCCTGACATCCACATGCTAACCACCCCGTGGTGCTTTTCTCCAGCTGACATTGTCACTCACTGTCTATCTTGATTCAGACCCTCCGATTCAAACCACCCTGTGATGTTTTTCTCACTTCATCTAGTGAATGGCCTGTTAGAAACCCTTACCATGCGCAGCAACCCGCGATATGTTTCAGAAACATATCCTTCATTCCCACTGCATGTTTCCTGACCTCCCCATGCTGACCACCCAGTGGCGCTTTTCTCTATGCTACATTGCCAATCACTGCCTATCCTAATTCAGGCCCTCTGATTCACACCACCCGGTGATGTTTTTCTCACTGCTTCTAGTGAATGGCCTGTTATAAAGCCTTACAATGCGTACCGCATGGCGATGTTTTTTAGAAACCTATCCTACATTGCCAATGCATTTTTCCTGACCTCCCCATGCTGACCACCATGTGGTGCTTTTCTCTATCCTACATTGCCACTCACTGCCTATCCTAATTCACAACATCTGATTCACACCACCCCGTGATGTTTTTCTCACTCCTACTAGTGAATGTCCTGTTAGAAACCCTTACAATGCGCAGTACACCGTGATGTTTTTCAGAAAACTATCCTACATTGCCACTGCATGTTTACTGACCTCCCCTTGCTGACCACCCTGTGGTGCTTTTCTCCATTCTTCATTCCCACTCACTGTGTATCCTAATTCAGGCCCTCCGATTCACAACACCCCGTGATGATTTTCTCACTCCTAACTAGTGACTAGCATGTTAGAAACACTTACAATGCGCACGACCCCGCTTTTTTTTTTCAGAAACCTATCCTACATTGGCACTGCATGTTTCCTGACCTCCCCATGCTTACAACCCTGTGGTGCTTTTCTCCATCCTACATTGCCACTCAATGCCGATCCTAATTCAGTCCCTCCGATTCACACCACCCCATGTTGTTGTTCTCACTCCTACTAGTGAATGTCCTGTTAGAAACCCTTACAATGCGCAGTACACCGTGATGTTTTTCAGAAAACTATCCTACATTGCCACTGCATGTTTCCTGACCTCCCCATGCTGACCACACCATGGTGCTTTTCTCCATTTTTCATTGCCCCTCACTGCCTATCCTAATTCAGGCCCTCCATTCACACCACCCCGTGATATTTTTCTCTATCCTACCAGTGAATGGCCTGTTAGATAGCCTTACAATGCGCACCATCCGGCGATGTTTTTCAGAAACCTATCCTACAATGCCAATGCATGTTTCCAGAACTCCCCATGCTGACCACCCCGTGGTTATTTTCTCCATCCTACATTGACACTCACTGCCTATCCTGATTCAGGCCCTGCGATTCACAACAGGCCGTGACGTTTTTCTCACTCCTACTAGTGAAAGGCCTTTTAGAAACCCTTACAATGCGAACCACCCCGCGATGTTTTTCAGAAACCTATCCTACATTGCCACTGCATGTTTCCTGACCTCCCCATGCTGACCACACCATGGTGCTTTTCTCCATTTTTCATTGCCCCTCACTGCCTATCCTAATTCAGGCCCTCCATTCACACCACCCCGTGATATTTTTCTCTATCCTACCAGTGAATGGCCTGTTAGATAGCCTTACAATGCGCACCACCCGGCGATGTTTTTCAGAAACCTATCCTACATTGCCAATGCATGTTTCCAGAACTCCCCATGCTGACCACCCCGTGGTGCTTTTCTCCATCCTACATTGCCACTCACTGCCTATCCTAATTCAGAACATCTGATTCACACCACCCGTGATGTTTTTATCACTCCTACTAGTGAATGGCCAGTTAGAAACCCTTACAATGCGCACCACCCTGCGATGTTTTTCAGAAACCTATCTTACATTGCCACTGCATGTTTCCTGATCTCCCCATCCTGACCACCCCGTGGTGTTTTTCTCCATCCTACATTGACACTCACTGCCTATCCTGATTCAGGCCCTGCGATTCACAACAGGCCGTGACGTTTTTCTCACTCCTACTAGTGAAAGGCCTTTTAGAAACCCTTACAATGCGAACCACCCCGCGATGTTTTTCAGAAACCTATCCTACATTGCCAATGCATTTTTCCTGACCTCCCCATGCTGACCACCCTGTGGTGCTTTTCTCCATCCTACATTGCCACTCACTGCCTATCCTAATTCACATCTGATTCACACCACCCCGTGATGTTTTTCTCACTCCTACTAGTGAATGTCCTGTTAGAAACCATTACAATGCGCAGTACACCGTGACGTTTTTCAGAAAACTATCCTACATTGCCACTGCATGTTTCCTGACATCCCGATGCTGACCACCCTGTTGTGCTTTTCTCCATCCTACATTGCCACTCAATGCCGATTCTAATTCAGGCCCTCCGATTCACACCACCCCATGTTGTTGTTCTCACTCCTACTAGTGAATGGCCTGTTAGAAACCCATACAAAGCGCACAGCTCAGCGATGTTTATTAGAAACCTATTCTATATTGCCACTGCATGTTTCCTTGCCTCCGCATGCTGACAAACCCGTGGTGCTTTTCTCCATTCTTCATTGCCACTCACTGCCTATCCTAATTCAGGCCCTCCGATTCATACCACCACGTGATTTTTTTCTCACTCCTACTAGCGAATGACCTGCTACAAATCCTTACAATGCGCACCACCCTGTGATGTTTTTCAGAAACCTATCCTACATTGCCATTGCATGTTTCCTGACCTCCCTATGCACACCAACACGTGGGGCTTTTCTGCATCCTACATTGCCACTCAATGTCTATCTTGATTCAGGATCTCCGATTCACACCACACCATGATGTATTTCTCACTCCTACTAGTGAATGGCCCATAAGAAACTCTTACAATGCGCACTACCCCACGATGTTTTTCAGAAACCTATCCTACATTGCCACTACATGTTTCCTGACCTCCCCATCCTGACCACCCCATGGTGCTTTTTTCCATCCTACATTGCCACTCACTGCCTATCCTGATTCAGGCAATCCGATTCACACCATCCTGTGATGTTTTCTCACTTCTACTAGTGAATGGCCGGTTAGAAACACTTACAATGCACATCACCCCGCGATGTTTTTCAGAAACCTATCCTACATTGCCACTGCATGTTTCCTGCCCTCCCCATGTTGACCACCCTGTGGTGCTTTTCTCAATGCTACATTGCCACTCACTGCCTATCATAATTCAGGCCCTCCGATTCAAACCACCCCGTGATGATTTTCTCACTCCTACTAGTGAATGCCCTGTCAGAAAGCGTTACAATGCGCACCACCTGGCGATGTTTCTCAGAAACCTATCCTACATTGTAAATGCATGTTTGCAGACCTCAACATGCTGACCGTGCCGTGGTGCTTTTCTCCATCCTACATTGCCACTCACTGCCTATCCTCATTCAAGCCTTCCGATTCACACCACCCCGTGATGTATTTATCACTCCTACTAGTGAATGGCCTGTTAGAAACCCTTACAATGTGCACCACCCCGTGATGTTTTTCAGAAAACTATCCTACATTGCCACTGCATGTTTCCTGACATCCACATGCTAACCACCCCGTGGTGCTTTTCTCCAGCTGACATTGTCACTCACTGTCTATCTTGATTCAGGCCCTCCGATTCAAACCACCCTGTGATGTTTTTCTCACTTCATCTAGTGAATGGCCTGTTAGAAACCCTTACCATGCGCAGCACCCCGCGATATGTTTCAGAAACATATCCTTCATTCCCACTGCATGTTTCCTGACCTCCCCATGCTGACCACCCAGTGGCCCTTTTCTCTATGCTACATTGCCAATCACTGCCTATCCTAATTCAGGCCCTCTGATTCACACCACCCGGTGATGTTTTTCTCACTGCTTCTAGTGAATGGCCTGTTATAAAGCCTTACAATGCGTACCGCATGGCGATGTTTTTCAGAAACCTATCCTACATTGCCAATGCATTTTTCCTGACCTCCCCATGCTGACCACCATGTGGTGCTTTTCTCTATCCTACATTGCCACTCACTGCCTATCCTAATTCACAACATCTGATTCACACCACCCCGTGATGTTTTTCTCACTCCTACTAGTGAATGTCCTGTTAGAAACCCTTACAATGCGCAGTACACCGTGATGTTTTTCAGAAAACTATCCTACATTGCCACTGCATGTTTCCTGACCTCCCCATGCTGACCACCCTGTGGTGCTTTTCTCCATTCTTCATTCCCACTCACTGTGTATCCTAATTCAGGCCCTCCGATTCACAACACCCCGTGATGTTTTTCTCACTCCTAACTAGTGACTAGCATGTTAGAAACACTTACAATGCGCACGACCCCGCTTTTTTTTTTCAGAAACCTATCCTACATTGGCACTGCATGTTTCCTGACCTCCCCATGCTTACAACCCTGTGGTGCTTTTCTCCATCCTACATTGCCCCTCAATGCCGATCCTAATTCAGTCCCTCCGATTCACACCACCCCATGTTGTTGTTCTCTCTCCTACTAGTGAATGGCCTGTTAGAAACCCATACAAAGCACACAGCCCACAGATGTTTATTAGAAACCTATTCTATATTGCCACTGCATGTTTCCTTGCCTCCCCATGCTGACAAAGCGTGGTGCTTTTCTCCATTCTTCATTGCCACTCACTGCCTATCCTAATTCAGGCCCTCCGATTCATACCACCCCGTGATGTTTTCCTCACTCCTACTAGCGAATGACCTGCTACAAATCCTTACAATGCGCACCACCCTGTGATGTTTTTCAGAAACCTATCCTACATTGCCATTGCATGTTTCCTGACCTCCCTATGCACAACCACCGGTGGTGCTTTTCTCCATCCTACATTGCCAATCACTGTCTAACTTGATTCAGGCCCTCCGATTCACACCACACCATGATGTATTTCTCACTCCTACTAGTGAATGGCCTGTTAGATACCCTTACAATGCGCCCAACCCCGCGATGTTTTTCAGAAACCGATCCTGCATTGCCACTGCATGCTTCCTGACCTCCGCTTCCTGACCACCCCGTGGTGCTTTTCTCCATCCTACATTGCCACTCACTGCCTATTCTGAATCAGGCCCTCTGATTCACACCACTCCGTTATATTTTTCTCACTCCTACTAGTGACTGGCCTTTTAGAAACCCTTATAATGCGCACCACCCCACGATGTTTTCCAGAAACCTTTCCTACATTGCCACTTCAAGTATCCTCACCTCCCCATACTGACCATACCGAGGTGCTTTTCTCCATTTTACGTTACCACTCACTGCCTATCCAAATTCAGGCCCTCCGATTCACACCACCCCATTATGTTTTGCTCACTCCTACTAGGGAATGGCCAGTTAGAAACCCTTACAATGCACACCACCCTGCGATGTTTTTCAGAAACCTATCCTACATTGCCACTGCAAGTTTCCTGATCTCCCCATTCTGACCACCCCGTGGTTCTTTTCTCCATCCTACATTGACACTCACTGCCTATCCTGATTCATGCCCTGCAATTCACAACAGCCCGTGATGTTTTTCTCACTCCTACTAGTGAAAGGCCTTTCAGAAACCCTTACAATGCGAACCACCCCGCGATGTTTCTCAGAAACCTATCCTACATTGCCACTGCATGTTTCCTGACCTCCCCATGCTGACCACACCATGGTGCTTTTCTCCATTTTTCATTCCCCCTCACTGCCTATCCTAATTCAGGCCCTCCATTCACACCACCCCGTGATATTTTTCTCTATCCTACTAGTGAATGGCCTGTTAGAAAGCCTTACAATGCGCACCACCCGGCGATGTTTTTCAGAAACCTATCCTACATTGCCAATGCATGTTTCCAGAACTCCCCATGCTGACCACCCCGTGGTGCTTTTCTCCATCCTACATTGCCACTCACTGCCTATCCTAATTCAGAACATCTGATTCACACAACCTGTGATGTTTTTCTCACTCCTACTAGTGAATGGCCAGTTAGAAACCCTTACAATGCGCACCACTCCGTGATGTTTTTCAAAAAATTATCCTACATTGCCACTGCATGTTTTCTGACCTCCCCATGATGACCACCCCATGGTGTTTTTCTCTATCCTACATTGCCACTCACTGCCTATCCAAATATAGGCCCTCCGATTCACACCACCCGTAATGTGTTTCTCACTTCTTCTAGTGAATTGACTGTTAGAAAGCCTTAAAATGCTCACTACCCCACTTTTTATCTCGAAACCTATCCTACATTGCCACTGCATGTTTCCTCACCTCCCCATGCTGACCACCCTGTGGTGCTTTTCTCCATCCTACATTGCCACTCAATGCCTATCCTAATTCAGGCCCTCCGATTCACACCACCCCGTGATGTTCTCACTCCTACTAGTGAATGGCCTGTTAGAAACCCTTACAATGCGCACCACCCAGCGATGTTTATCAGAAACCTATTCTACATTGCCACTGCATGTTTCCTTGCCTCCCGATGCTGACAAACCCGTGGTGCTTTCTCCATCTTACATTGCCCCTCACAGCCTATCCTAATTCAGGCCCTCTGATTGACACCATCCCGTGATGTTTTTTTCACGCCTACTTGTGAATGGCATGTTAGAAATCCTTAGAATGCGCACCACCCTGTGATGTTTTTCAGAAACCTATCCTACATTGCCATTGCATGTTTCCTCACCTCCCCATGCTCACCAACCCGTGGTGCTTTTCTCCATCCTACATTGCCACTCACTGTCTATCTTGATTTAGGCCCTCCGATTCACACCACACCAGGATGTATTTCTCACTCCTACTAGTGAATGGCCTTTTAGAAAGCCTTACAATCCGCACTACCGAGCGATGTTTTTCATAAAGCTATCCTACATTGCCACTGCATGTCTCCTGACCTCCCCATCCTGACCTCCCCGTGGTGCTTTTCTCCATTCTTCATTGCCACTCATGGCCTATCCTGAATCAGGCCCTTCGATTCACAACACCCCGTGATGTTTTTCCCACTCCTTCTAGTGAAAGATCCTTTGGAAACCCTTACAATGAGCACCAAACCGCGATGTTTTTCAGAAACCTATTCTATATTGCCACTGCATGTTTCCTGACATCCACATGCTAACCACCCCGTGGTGCTTTTCTCCAGCTGACATTGTCACTCAGTGTCTATCTTGATTCAGGCCCTCCGATTCAAACCACCCTGTGATGTTTTTCTCACTTCATCCAGTGAATGGCCTGTTAGAAATCCTTACAATGCGCAGCACCCCGCGATTTGTTTCAGAAACCTATCCTTCATTCCCACTGCATGTTTCCTGACCTCCCCATGCTGACCACCCCATGGCGCTTTTCTCTATGCTACATTGCCACTCACTGCCTATCCTAATTCAGGCCCTCTGATTCACACCACCCGGTGATGTTTTTCTCACTGCTTCTAGTGAATGGCCTGTTATAAAGCCTTACAATGCGTACCGCATGGCAATGTTTTTCAGAAACCTATCCTACATTGCCAATGCATTTTTCCTGACCTCCCCATGCTGACCACCATGTGGTGCTTTTCTCTATCCTACATTGCCACTCACTGCCTATCCTAATTCACAACATCTGATTCACACCACCCCGTGATGTTTTTCTCACTCCTACTAGTGAATGGCCTGTTAAAAACTGTTACAATGCGCACCACACCGTGATGTTTTTCAGAAAACTATCCTACATTACCACTGCATGTTTCCTGACCTCCCCATGCTGACCACCCTGTTGTGCTTTTCTCCATCCTACATTGCCACTCAATGCGGATTCTAATTCAGGGCCTCCGATTCACACCACCCCATGTTGTTGTTCTCACTCCTACTAGTGAATGGCCTGTTAGAAACCCATACAAAGCGCAGAGCCCAGCGATGTTTATTAGAAACCTATTCTATATTGCCACTGCATGTTTCCTTGCCTCCGCATGCTGACAAACCCGTGGTGCTTTTCTCCATTCTTCATTGCCACTCACTGCCTGTCCTAATTCAGGCCCTCCGATTCATACCACCACGTGATGTTTTTCTCACTCCTACTAGCGAATGACCTGCTACAAATCCTTACAATGCGCACCACCCTGTGATGTTTTTCAGAAACCTATCCTACATTGCCATTGCATGTTTCCTGACCTCCCTATGCACACCAACCCGTGGGGCTTTTCTCCATCCTACATTGCCACTCAATGTCTATCTTGATTCAGGCTGTCCGATTCACACCACACCATGATGTATTTCTCACTCCTACTAGTGAATGGCCCGTAAGAAACCCTTACAATGCACACTACCCCACGATGTTTTTCAGAAACCTATCTTACATTGCCACTACATGTTTCCTGACCTCCCCATCCTGACCAACCCATGGTGCTTTTTTCCATCCTACATTGCCACTCACTGCCTATCCTGATTGAGGCAATCCGATTCACACAATCCTGTGATGTTTTCTCACTTCTACTAGTGAATGGCCTGTTAGAAACACTTACAATGCGCACCACCTGGCGATGTTCTCAGAAACCTATCCTACATTGTAAATGCATGTTTGCAGACCTCACCATGCTGACCGTGCCATGGTGCTTTTCTCCATCCTACATTGCCACTCACTGCCTATCCTGATTCAAGCCTTCCGATTCACAACACCCCGTGATGTATTTATCACTCCTACTAGTGAATGGCCTGTTAGTAACCCTTACAATGTGCACCACCCCGTGATGTTTTTCAGAATACTATCCTACATTGCCACTGCATGTTTCCTGACCACCCCATGCATACCCACCTGTGGTGCTTTTCTCCATCCTACATTGCCAATCACTGTCTAACTTGATTCAGGCCCTCCGATTCACACCACACCATGATGTATTTCTCACTCCTACTAGTGAATGGCCTGTTAGATAGCGTTACAGTGCGCCCAACCCCGCGATGTTTTTCAGAAACCGATCCTGCATTGCCACTGCATGCTTCCTGACCTCCCCATCCTGACCACCCCGTGGGGCTTTTCTCCATCCTACATTGCCACTCACTGCCTATCCTGAATCATGCCCTCCGATTCACACCACTCCGTTATATTTTTCTCACTCCTACTAGTGACTGGCCTGTTAGAAACCCTTATAATGCGCACCACCCCGTGATGTTTTCTAGAAACCTATCCTACATTGCCATTTCATGTATCCTCACCTCCCCATACTGACCATACCGAGGTTCTTTTCTCCATTTTATGTTACCACTCACTGCCTATCCAAATTCAGGCCCTCCGATTCACACCACCCCATTATGTTTTGCTCATTCCTACTAGCGAATGCCCTGTTAGAAAGCCTTACAATGCGCAGCACCCTGCGATGTTTTTCAGAAACCTATCCTACATTGCCACTGCATGTTTCCTGATCTCCCCATCCTGACCACCCCGTGGTTATTTTCTCCATCCTACATTGACACTCACTGCCTATCCTGATTCAGGCCCTGCGATTCACAACAGCCCGTGATGTTTTTCTCACTCCTTCTAGTGAAAGGCCTTTTAGAAACCCTTACAATGCGAACCACTCCGCGATGTTTTTCAGAAACCTATCCTACATTGCCACTGCATGTTTCCTGACCTCCACATGCTGACCACACCATGGTGCTTTTCTCCATTTTTCATTGCCACTCACTGCCTATCCTGATTCAGGCAATCCGATTCATACCACCCTGTGATGTTTTTTTCACTTCTACTAGTGAATGGCCGGTTAGAAACACTTACAATGCGCATAACCCCGCGATGTTTTTCAGAAACTTATCCTACATTGCCGCTGCATGTTTCCTGCCCTCCCAATGTTGAACACCCTGTGGTGCTTTTCTCCATCCTACATTGCCACTCACTGCCTATCATAATTCAGTCCGTCTGATTCACACCACCCCGTGATGTTTTTCTCACTCCTACTAGTGAATGGTCTGTTAGAAAGCGTTACAATGCGCACCACACGCGATGTTTTTCAGAAACCTATCCTACATTGCCAATGCATGTTTCCTGACCTCCCCATGATGACCATCCGATGGTGCTTTTCTCCATCCTACATTGCCACACACTGCCTATCATAATTCTGGCCCTCCGATTCACATCACCCCATGATGTTTTTCTCACTCCTACTAGTGAATGGCCTGTTTGAATCCCTTACATTGCGTACCATTCCGCTTTTTTTTTCAGAAACCTATCCTACATTGCTACTGCATGTTTCCTCACTTCTCCGTGCTGACCACCCTGTGGTGCTTTTCTCCATTCTACATTGCCACTCAATGCCAATCCTAATTGAGGCCCTCCGTTTCACACCACTCCGTGATGTTTTTCTCACTCCTACTAGTGAACGGCCTGTTAGAAACCCTTACAATGCATACCACGCAGCGATGTTTATCAGAAACCTATTCGACATTGCCACGGCATGTTTCCTTGCCTCCCCATGCTGACAAACCCTTGGTGTTTTCTCCATCCTACATTGCCACTCACAGACTATCCTAATTCAGTCCCTCCGATTCAAACCACCCCGTGATGTTTTTCTCACTCCTACTTGTGAATGGCTTGTTAGAAATCCTTACAATGCGCAACGCCCCGCGATGTTTTTCAGAAACCTATCCTTCATTGCCACTGCATGTTTCCTGACCCCCCCATCCTGACCACCCCGTGGTGCTTTCCTCCATCCTACATTGTCACTCACTGCCTATCCTGATTCTGGCCCTCCGATTCACACCACCCTGCGATGTTTTTCTACTTCTACCAATGAATGGCCTGTTAGAAACCATTACAATGCACACAACCCCACGATGTTTTTCAGAAACCTGTCCTACATAGCCACTGCATGTGTCCTGACATCCCCATGCTGACCACACCGTGGTGCTTCTCTCCATCCTACATTGCCACTCACTGCCTATCCTGATTCAGCCCTTCTTATTCAAAGCACGCCGTGATGTTTTTCTCACTCCTTCTAGTGAATGGCCTGTTAGAAACCCTTAAAATGCGCACCAACCCGTGATGTTTTTCAGAAAACTATCCAACATAGCCACTGCATGTGTCCTGACCTCCCCATCCTGACCACCCTGTGGTGTTTTCCTCCATCCTATATTGCCACTCACTTCCTATCCTAAATCAGGCCCTTCGATTAACACCATCCCGTGATGTTTTTTTCACTCCTACTAGTGAATGGCCTGTTAAAAAGCCTTACAATGCGAACCACACCGCTTATTTTTTCAGAAACCTGTCCTAAATTGCCACTGCATGTTTCCTGACCTCCCCATGCTGACCACCCCATGGTGCTTTTCTCCATCCTACTTTGCCACTCACTGCCTATCCTAAATCAGGCCCTTCGATTCACACCACCCCGTGATGTTGTTCTCACTCGTACTATTGAATGGCCTGTTAGAAACCCTTACAATGCGCACCACCCAGAGATGTTTATCTGAAACCTATTCTACATTGCCACTGCATGTTTCCTTGCCTCCCCATACTGACAAACCCATGGTGCTTTTCTCCATCCTACATTGCCTAACACTGCCTATCCTAATTCAAGTCCTTCGATTTACACCACCCCGTGATGTTCTCACTCCTAATAGTGAAAGGCCTTTTAGAAACCCTTACAATGCGAACCACCCCGCGATGTTTTTCAGAAACCTATCCAAAATTGCTACTGCATGTTTCCTCACCTCCCCATGCTGACCAAACCGTCGTGCTTTTCTCCATTTTACATTGCCACTCACTGCCTCTCCTAATTCAGGCCCTCCGATTGAAACCACCCCGTGACATTTTTCTCTATTCTACTAGTGAATGGCCTGTTAGATATCCTTACAATGCGCACCACCCGGCGATGTTTTTCAGAAACCTATCCTAAATTGCCAATGCATGTTTCCAGACCTCCCCATGCTGACCACCCCGTGGTGCTTTTCTCCATCCTACATTGCCCTCACTGCCTATCCTAATTCAGAACATCTGATTCACACTAGCTTTGATGTTTTTCTCCCTCCTACTAGTGAATGGCCAGTTAGAAACCCTTACAATGCGCACCACTCCGTGATGTTTTTCAAAAAACTATTCTACATTGCCACTGCATGTTTCCTGACCTCCCCATGATGACCACCCCGTGGTGCTTTTCTCTATCCTACATTGCCACTCACTGACTATCCTAATTCAGGCACTCTGATTCACACCACCCGTGATGATTTTCTCACTTCTACTAGTGAATTGCCTGTTAGAAATCCTTACAGTGCGCACTACCCCACTTTTTTTCCGAAATCTATCCTACATTGCCACTGCATGTTTACTCACCTCTCCATGCTGACCACCCTGTGGTGCTTTTTTCCATCCTACATTGCCACTCAATGCCTATCCTAATTCAGGCCCTCCGATTCACACCACCCCGTGATGTTTTTCTCACTCCTACTAGTGAATGGCCTGTTAGAAAGGGTTACAATGCGCACCACCCGCTATGTTTTTCAGAAACCTATCCTACATTACCACTGCATGTGTCCTGACCTCCAAATGATGACCATCCCATGGTGCTTTTCTCCATCCTACATTGCCACTCACTGCCTATCATAGTTCTGGCCCTCCGATTCTCACTACCCCATGATGTTTTTCTCACTCCTGCTAGTCAATAGCCTGTTAGAAACCCTTACAATGCGCACTACCCCACTATGTTTTTCAGAAACCTATCCTAAATTGCCACTGCATGTTTCCCGACCTCCCCATGCTGACCACCCCGTGGTGCTTTTCTCCATCCTACTTTGCCACTCACTGCCTATCCTAAATCAGGCCCTTCGATTTACACCACATCGTGATGTTGTTCTCACTCGTACTATTGAATGGCCTGTTAGAAACCCTTACAATGCGCACCACCCAGAGATGTTTATCCGAAACCTATTCTACATTGCCACTGCATGTTTTCTTGCCTCCCCATGCTGACAAACCCATGGTGCTTTTCTCCATCCTACATTGCCACTCACTGCCTATCCTAATTCAAGTCCTTCGATTCACACCACCCCGTGATGTTTTTCTCACTCCTAATAGTGAAAGGCCTTTTAGAAACCCTTACAATGCGAACCACCCCGCGATGTTTTTCAGAAACCTATCCAACATTGCTACTGCATGTTTCCTCACCTCCCCATGCTGACCAAACCGTCGTGCTTTTCTCCATTTTACATTGCCACTCACTGCCTCTCGTAATTCAGGCCCTCCGATTCAAACCACCCCTGACATTTTTCTCTATTCTACTAGTGAATGGCCTGTTAGATATCCTTACAATTCGCACCACCCGGCGATGTTTTTCAGAAACCTATCCTACATTACCAATGCATGTTTCCAGACCTCCCCATGCTGACCACCCCGTGGTACTTTTCTCCATCCTACATTGCCCTCACTGCCTATCCTAATTCAGAACATCTGATTCACACTAGCTGTGATCTTTTTCTCCCTCGTACTAGTGAAAGGCCAGTTAGAAACCCTTAAAATGCGCACTAATCCGTGATGTTTTTCAAAAAACTATTGTACATTGCTACTGCATGTTTCCTGACCTCCCAATGACGACCACCCCGTGGTGCTTTTCTCTTTTCTACATTGCCACTCACTGCCTATCCTAATTCAGGCCCTCTGATTCACACCACCCGTGATGATTTTCTCACTCCTACTAGTGAATTGCCTGTTAGGAATCCATACAGTGCGCACTACCCCGCTTTTTTTCCGAAACCTATCCTACATTGCCACTGCATGTTTACTCACCTCCCCATGCTGACCACCCTGTGGTGCTTTTCTCCAATCTACATTGCCACTCAATGCCTATCCTAATTCAGGCCCTCCGATTCACACCTCCCCATGATGTTGTTCTCACTCCTACTAGTGAATGGCCTGTAAGAAACCCTTACAATGCGCACCACCCAGTGATGCTTTTCAGAAACCTATGCTACATTGCCATTGCATGTTTCCTGACCTCCCCATGCTCACCAACCCGTGGTGCTTTACTCCATCCTACATTACCAATCACAGTCTATCTTGATTCAGACCCTCCATTTCACACCACCCCGTGATGTTTTTTTCACTCCTACTTGTGAATGGCTTGTTAGAAAGCCTTAAAATGCGCACCACCCTGCGATGTTTTCCAGTAACCTATCCTACATTGCCATTGCATGTTTCCTGACCTCCCCATGTTGACCATCCCGTGGTGCTTTTCTCCATTCTTCATTGCCACTCAGTGCCTATCCTAATTCAGGCCCTCCGATTTACACCACCCCGTGATGTTTTTCTCACTCCTACTTGTGAATGGCCTGCTACAAACCCTTACAATGCGCCCCACCCCGCGACGTTTTTCAGAAACCTATCCTACAATGCCAATGCATGTTTCCTGGCCTCCCCATGCTCACCAACCCATGGTGCTTTTCTCCATCCTACATTGCCACTCACTGTCTAACTTGATTCAGGCCCTCCGATTCACACCACACCATGTTGTATTTCTCACTCCTAATAGTGAATGGCCTGTTAGAAACCCTTAAAATTCGCACTACGCTGCGATGTTTTTCAGAAACCTATCTTACATTGCCACTGCATGTTTCCTGACCTCCCCATACTGACCACCCCGTGGTGCTTTTCTCCATTCTACATTGCACTCACTGCCTATCCTAATTCAGAACATCTGATTCACACCACCCCGTGATGTTTTTCTCACTCAAACTAGTGAATGGCCTGTTAGAAACCCTTACAATGCGAACCACCCCTTGATGTTTTTCAGAAAACTATCCTATATTGCCACTGCGTGTTTCCTGACCTCCCCATGATGACCACCCCATGGTGCTATTCTCCATCCTACATTGCCACTCATTGCCTATACTTATTATGGCCCTCCGATTCACACCACCCGGGGTGTTTTTCTCACTCCTACTAGTGAATGGACTGGAAGAAACCCTTACAATGCCCACCACCCCACTTTTTTTTCAGAAACCTATCCTACTTTGCCACTGCATGTTTCCTCACCTCCCCATGCTGACCAACCTGTGGTGCTTGTCTCCATCCTACATTGACACTCAATGCTTATTCTAACTGAGGCCGTCCGATTCACACCACACCATGATGAATTTCTCACTCTTACTAGTTAAAGGCCTTTTAGAAACCCTTGCAATGAGCACCACCCCGCGATGTTTTTCAGAAACCTATCCTACATTGCTACTGCATGTTTCCTGACCTCCCCATGCTGAGAACCCCGTGGTGCTTTTATCCATGCGACATTGCCACTCACTGCCTATCCTGATTCAGGCCCTCCAATTCACACCACCCTGTGATGTTTTTTCTCACTTCTGCTAGGGAATGGCCTGTTAGAAACACTAACAATGCACAACACCACGCGATGTTTTTCAGAACCCTGTCCTACATTGCCACTGCATGTTTCCTGACCTCCCCATGCTGACCACCCCATGGTGCTTTTCTCCATCCTACATTGCCACTCAATGCCTATCATAATTCAGTCCCTTCGATTCACACCACCCCGTGAACTTTTTCTCACTCCTTCCAGTGAATGCGCTGTTAGAAACCCTAACAATTCTCACCACCCGCGATGTTTTTCAGAAACCTATCCTACATTGACACTGCATGTTTCCTGACCTCCCCATGCTGACCACACCGTGGTGCTTTTCTCTATCCTACATTGCCACTCACTGCCTATCCTGATTCAAGCCTTCCGATTCACACCACCCCGTGATGTATTTCTCACTCCTACTAGTGAATGGCCTGTTAGAAACCCTTACAATGCGCACCACCCTGTGATGTTTTTCAGAAAACTATCCTACATTGCCACTGCATGTTTCCTGACCTCCCCATGCTCACCAACCCGTGGTGCTTTTCTCCATCCTACATTGCTAATCACTGACTAACTTGATTCAGGCCCTCTGATTCACACCACCCCGTGATGTATTTCTCACTCCTGCTAGTGAATGGCCTTTTAGAAACACTTACAATAAGCACCACCCTACAATGTTTTTCAGAAACCTATCCAACATTGCCACTGCAAGATTCCTGACCTCCCCATCCTGACCACCCCGTGGTGCTTTTCTCCATCTTACATTGCCACTCACAGCCTATCCTGAATCAGGCCCTCCGATTAACACCACCCCGTTATGTTTTTCTCACTCCTACTAGTGAATGCCCTGTTAGAAAGACTTACAATGCGCACCACCCTGCGATGTTTTTCAGAAACCTATCCTACATTGCCAATGCATGTTCCCTGACCTCCCCGTGCTGACCATCCCGTGGTGCTTTTCTCCATCCTACATTGCACTCACTGCCTATTCTAATTCAGAACATCTGATTCACACCACCCCGTGATGTTTTTCTCACTCCTACTAGTGAATGGCTTGTTAGAAACCCTTACAATGCACACCACCGCATGATGTTTTTCAGAAAACTATCCTATATTGCCACTCCGTGTTTCCTGACCTCCCCATGATCACCACCCTATGGTGCTTTGGTCCATCCTACCTTGCCACTCAATGCCTATCCTAATTCAGGCCCTCGGATTCACACCACCCCCTGATGTTGTTCTCACTCGTACTAGATAATGGCCTGTTAGAAATCCTTACAATGTGCACCACCCTGCGATGTTTTTCAGAAACCTATCCTACATTGCCACTGCATGTTTCCTGACCTCCCCATTTCGACCACCCCGTGGTGCTTTTCTGCATTCTTCATTGCCACTCACTGGCTATCATAATTCAAGCCCTCCGATTCACACCACCCCTTGATGTTTTTCTCACTCCTTCTAGTGAATGGCCTACTACAAACCCTTACAATGCGCACCACCCGGCGATGTTTTTCAGAAACCTATCCTACATTGCCAGTGCATGTTTCCTGATCTCCCCATCCTGACCACCCCGTGGTGCTTTTGTCCATCCTACATTGACACTCACTGCCTATCCTGATTCAGGCCCTGTGATTCACACCACCCCGTGATGTTTTTCTCACTCCTACTAGTTAAAGCCTTTTAGAAACCCTTATAATGCGAACCACCCCGTGATGTTTTTCAGAAACCTATCCTACATTGCAACTGCATGTTTCCTGACCTCCCCATGCTGACCACACCATGGTGCTTTTCTCCATTTTTCATTGCCCCTCACTGCCTATCCTTATTCAGGCCCTCCATTCACACCACCCCGTGATATTTTTCTTTATCCTACTAGTGAATGGCCTTTTAGATAGCTTTACAATGCGCACCACCCAGCGATGTTTTTCAGAAACCTATCCTACATTGCCAATGCATGTTTCCAGACCTCCCCATGCTGACCACCCTGTGGTGCTTTTCTCCATCGTACATTGCCATTGACTGCCAAATCCTAATTCAGAACAACTGATTCACACCACCCGTGATGTTTTTCTCCCTCATATTAGTGAATGGCCTGTTAGAAACCCTTACAATGCGCACCGCTCCATGATGTTTTTCAAAAAACAATCCCACATAGCCACTGCATGTTTCCTGACCTCCCCTTGATTACAACCCCATGGTGCTTTTCTCTATCCTACATTGCCACACACTGCCTATCCTAATTCAGGCCCTCCGATTCATACCACCCGTGATGTTTTTCTCACTTCTTCTAGTGAATTGACAGTTAGAAAGCCTTACAATGCGCACTACCCCACTTTTTTTCCCGAAACCAATCCTACATTGCCACTGCATGTTTCCTCACCTCCCCATGCTGACCATCCTGTGGTGCTTTTCTCCATCCTACATTGCCACTCAATGCCTATCCTAATTCAGGCCCTCCGATTCACACCACCCTGTGATGTTGTTCTCACTCCTAGTAGTGAATGGCTTGTTAGAAACCGTTACAATGCGCACCACCCAGCGATGTTTATCAGAAAACTATTCTACCTTGCCACTGCATGTTTCCTTGTCTCCCCATGCTGACAAACCTGTGGTGCTTTTCTCCATCTTACATTGCCACTCACAGCCTATCCTAATTCAGGCCCTCTCATTCACACCATCCCGTGATGTTTTTTTCACTCCTACTTGTGAATGGCATGTTAGAATTCCTTAGAAAGCGCACCACAATGCGGTTTTTCAGAAACCTGTCCTACATTGCCATTGCATGTTTCCTGACTTCCCCATGCTCACCAACCCGTGGTACTTTTCTCCATCCTACATTGCCATTCACTGTCTATCTTGATTCAGGCCCTCCGATTCACACCACTCCATGATGTATTTCTCACTCCTACTAGTGAATGGCCTGTTAGAAAGCCTTACAATGCGCACTACCGAGCGATGTTTTTCAGAAAGCTATCCTACATTGCCACTGCATATTTCCTGACCTCCCCATTCTGACCACCCCGTGGTGCTTTTCTCCATTCTTCATTGCCACTCACGGCCTATCCTTAATCAGGCCCTCAGATTCACACCACTCCGTTTTTTTTTTCCTTCTCCTACTAGTGAAAAATCCTTTGGAAAACCTTACAATGAGCACCACACCGCGATGTTTTTCAGAAACCTATCCTACATTGCCAATGCATGTTTCCTGACATCCAGATGCTAACCACACTGTGGTGCTTTTCTCCATCCTACATTGCCACTCACTGCGTATCCTGATTCAGGCCCTCCGATTCAAATGACCCTGTAATGTTTTTCTCACTTCATCTAGTGAATAGCCTGTTAGAAACCCTTACAATGCGCAGCACCTCGCGATATGTTTCAGAAACCTATCCTACATTCCCACTGCATGTTTCCTGACCTCGCCATGCTGACCACCCCATGGCGCTTTTCTCTGTGCTACATTGCCACTTACTTCCTATACTAAATCAGGCCCTCCGATTCACACCACCCGGTGATGTTTTTCTCACTGCTACTAGTGAATGGCCTCTTATAAAGCCTTACAATGCGCACGACCCTGCGATGTCTTTCAGAAACCTATCCTACATTGCCAATGCATGTTTCCTGACCTCCCCATGCTGACCACCCTGTGGTGCTTTTCTCCATCCTACATTGCCACTCACTGCCTATCCTAATTCAGAACATCTGATTCACACCACCCCGTGATGTTTTTCTCACTCCTACTAGTGAATGGCCTGTTAAAAACTGTTACAATGCGCACCACACCGTGATGTTTTTCAGAAAAATATACTACATTACCACTGCATGTTTCCTGACCTCCCCATGCTGACCACCCTGTGGTGCTTTTCTCCATTCTTCATTGCCACTCACTAGGTATCATAATTCAGGCACTCCGATTCACACCACCGCATGATGTTTTTCTCACTCCTACTAGTGAATGGCCTGTTAGAAACCCTTACAATGCGCACGACCCTGCTTTTTTTTTTTCATACACCTATCCTGCATTGCCCCCGCATGTTTCCTGACATCGCCATTCTTACCACCCTGTGCGGCTTTTATCCATCCTACATTGCCACTCAATGCCGATCCTAATTCAGTTCCTCCGATTCACACCAACCCATGTTGTTGTTCTCACTCCTACTAGTGAATGGCCTGTTAGAAACACATACAACGCGCAGCACCCAGCGATGTTTATTAGAAACCTATTCTATATTGCCACTGCATGTTTCCTTGCCTCCCCATGCTGACAAACCCGTGGTGCTTTTCTCCATCCTACATTGCCATTCACAGCCTATCCTAATTGAAGCCCTCTGATTCACACCACCCTGTGATGTTTTTTTCACTCCTACTTGTGAATGGATTGTTAGAAAGCCTTACAATTCTCACCACCCCGTGATGTTTTTCAGAAACCTATCCTACATTGCCATTGCATGTTACCTGACCTCCCCATGTTGACCACCCCTTGGTGCTTTTCTCCATTCTTCATTGCCACTCACTGCCTATCCTAATTCAGGCGCTATGATTCACACTACCGCTTGATGATTTTCTCACTCCTACTAGTAAATGGCCTGCTACAAACCAATACAATGCCCACCACCCGGCGATGATTTTCAGAAACCTATCCTACAACGCCATTGCATGTTTCCTGACCTCCCTATGCACACCAACCCATGGTGCTTTTCTCCATCCTTCATTGCCACTCACTATCTATCTTGATTCAGGCTCTCCGATTCACACCACAGAATGATGTATTTCTCACTCCTACTAGTGAATGGCCCGTTAGAAACCCTTACAATGCGCACTACCCCACGATGTTTCTCAGAAACCTATCCTACATTGCCACTGCATGTTTCCTGACCTCCCCATCCTGACCACGCCGTGGTGCTTTTCTCCATTCTACATTGCCACTCACTGCCTATCCTGATTCAGGCCCTCCGATTCACACCATCCTGTGATGTTTTTCTCACTTCTACTTGTGAATGGCCTGTTAGAAACACTTACAATGCACACCACCCCGCGATATTTTTCAGAAAACTATCCTACATTGCCACTGCATGTTTCCAGCCCTCCCCATGCTGACCACCCTGTGGTGCTTTTCTCCATCCTACATTGCCACTCACTGCCTATTATAATTCAGGCCGTCCGATTCACACCACCGCGTGATGTTTTTCTCACTCCTACCAGTGAATGGCCTGTTAGAAAGCCTTACAATTCTCACCACTTGCGATGTTTTTCAGAAACCTATCCTACATTGCCATTGCATGTGTCCTGACCTCCCCATGCTGACCACACCGTGGTGCTTTTTTCCATCCTACATTGCCACTCACTGCCTATAGTGATTCAGGCCCTCTGATTCAAACCACGCTGTGATGTTTTTCTCACTCCTACTAGTGAATGGCCTGTTAGAAACCCTTACAATGCGCACCAAACCGCGATGTTTTTCAGAAACCTATCCTACATTGACACTGCATGTTTCCTGATATCCCCATGCTGACCACACCATGGTGCTTTTCTCTAACCTAATTCAGGCCCTCCGATTCACACCACCCTGTGATGTTTTTCTCACTCCTACTAGTGAATGGCCTATTAGAAAAGGTTACAATGCGCACCACCCGCGATCTTTTTCAGAAACCTATCCTACATTGCCACTGCATGTGGCCTGACCTCCCCATGATGACCATCCCATGGTGCTTTTCTCCATCCTACATTGCCCCTCACTGCCTATCATAATTCTGGCCCTCCGATTCACACCAACCCATGATGTTTTTCTCACTCCTACTAGTGAATGGCCAGTTTGAAACCCTTACATTGCGCACCATTCCGCTTTTTTTTTTTTTCAGAAACCTATCCTACATTGCCACTGCATGTTTCTTCATCTCCCCATGGTGACCACCCTGTGGTGCTTTTCTCCATCCTACCTTGCAACTCAATGCCTATCCTAATTGAGGCCATCCGATTCACAACACCCCGTGATGTTGTTCTCACTCCTACTAGTGAACGCCCTGTGAGAAATCCTTAGAATGTGTACCACCCAGCGATGTTTATCAGAAACCTATTCGACATTGCCACTGCATGTTTCCTTGCCTCCCCATGCTGACAAACCCGTGGTGTTTTCTCCATCCTACATTGCCACTCACAGACTATCCTAATTCAGTCCATACGATTCACACCACACCGTGTTGTTTTAATCACTCCTACTTGTGAATGGCTTGTTAGAAATCCCTACAATGCGCACCAGTCCGCGATGTTTTTCAGAAACCTATCCTACATTGCCACTGCATGTTTCCTAACCTCCGCATGCTGACAACACCGTGGTGCTTTTCTCCGTCCTACATTGTCACTCAGTGCCTATCCTAATTCAGGCCCTCCGATTCACACCACCCGTGATGTTTTTCTCACTCCTGCTAGTGAATGGCCTGTTAGAAACGATTACAATGCGCACTACCCCACTATTTTTTTCAGAAACCTATCGTACATTGCCACTGCATGTTTCCTGACCTCTCCATCCTGAGCACCCCGTGGAGCTTTTCTCCATCTAACATTGCCTCTCACGGCCTATCCTGATTCAGGCCCTCCGATTCATAACACCCCGTGATGTTGTTCTCACTCCTACTAGTGAATGGCCTGTTAGAAACCCTTACAATGCGCACCACCCAGCGATGTTTATCAGAAACCTATTCTACATTGCCACTGCATGTTTCCTTGCCTCCCCATGCTGACAAACCCGTGGTGCTTTCTCCATCTTACATTGCCCCTCACAGCCTATCCTAATTCAGGCCCTCTGATTGACACCATCCCGTGATGTTTTTTTCACGCCTACTTGTGAATGGCATGTTAGAAATCCTTAGAATGCGCACCACCCTGTGATGTTTTTCAGAAACCTATCCTACATTGCCATTGCATGTTTCCTCACCTCCCCATGCTCACCAACCCGTGGTGCTTTTCTCCATCCTACATTGCCACTCACTGTCTATCTTGATTCAGGCCCTCCGATTCACACCACACCAGGATGTATTTCTCACTCCTACTAGTGAATGGCCTTTTAGAAAGCCTTACATTCCGCACTACCGAGCGATGTTTTTCAGAAAGCTATCTTACATTGCCACTGCATGTCTCCTGACCTCCCCATCCTGACCTCCCCGAGGTGCTTTTCTCCATTCTTCATTGCCACTCACGGCCTATCCTGATTCAGGCCCTTCGATTCACACCACCGCGTGATGTTTTTCCCACTCCTTCTAGTGAAAGATCCTTTGGAAACCCTTACAATGAGCACCAAAACGCGATATTTTTCAGAAACCTATTCTATATTGCCACTGCATGTTTCCTGACATCCACATTCTAACCACCCCGTGGTGCTTTTCTCCAGCTGACATTGTCACTCACTGTCTATCTTGATTCAGGCCCTCCGATTCAAACCACCCTGTGATGTTTTTCTCACTTCATCTAGTGAATGGCCTGTTTGAAACCCTTACCATGCGCAGCACCCCGCGATATGTTTCAGAAACGTGTCCTTCATTCCCACTGCATGTTTCCTGACCTCCCCATGCTGACCACCCCGTGGCGCTTTTCTCTATGCTACATTGCCACTCACTGCCTATCCTAATTCAGGCCCTCCGATTCACACCACCCGGTGATGTTTTTCTCACTGCTTCTAGTGAATGACCTGTTATAAAGCCTTACAATTCATACCGCCCGGCAATGTTTTTCAGAAACCTATCCTACATTGTCAATGCATTTTTCCTGACCTCCCCATGCTGACCACCCTGTGGTGCTTTTCTCCATCCTACATTGCCACTCACTGCCTATCCTAATTCACATCTGATTCACACCACCCCGTGATGTTTTTCTCACTCCTATTAGTGAATGTCCTGTTAGAAACTATTACAATGCGCAGTACACCGTGACGTTTTTCAGAAAACTATCCTACATTGCCACTGCATGTTTCCTGACATCCCGATGCTGACCACCCTGTTGTGCTTTTCTCCATCCTACATTGCCACTCAATGCCGATTCTAATTCAGGCCCTCCGATTCTCAACACCCCATGTTGTTGTTCTCACTCCTACTAGTGAATGGCCTGTTAGAAACCCATACAAAGCGCACAGCTCAGCGATGTTTATTAGAAACCTATTCTATATTGCCACTGCATGTTTCCTTGCCTCCGCATGCTGACAAACCCGTGGTGCTTTTCTCCATTCTTCATTGCCACTCACTGCCTGTCCTAATTCAAGCCTTCCGATTCACACCACCCCGTGATGTATTTATCACTCCTACTAGTGAATGGCCTGTTAGAAACCCTTACAATGTGCACCACCCCGTGATGTTTTTCAGAAAACTATCCTACATTGCCACTGCATGTTTCCTGACATCCACATGCTAACCACCCCGTGGTGCTTTTCTCCAACTGACATTGTCACTCACTGTCTATCTTGATTCAGGCCCTCCGATTCAAACCACCCTGTGATGTTTTTCTCACTTCATCTAGTGAATGGCCTGTTAGAAACCCTTACCATGCGCAGCACCCCGCGATATGTTTCAGAAACATATCCTTCATTCCCACTGCATGTTTCCTGACCTCCACATGCTGACCACCCAGTGGCGCTTTTCTCTATGCTACATTGCCAATCACTGCCTATCCTAATTCAGGCCCTCTGATTCACACCACCCGGTGATGTTTTTCTCACTGCTTCTAGTGAATGGCCTGTTATAAAGCCTTACAATGCGTACCGCATGGCGATGTTTTTTAGAAACCTATCCTACATTGCCAATGCATTTTTCCTGACCTCCCCATGCTGACCACCATGTGGTGCTTTTCTCTATCCTACATTGAAACTCACTGCCTATCCTAATTCACAACATCTGATTCACACCACCCCGTGATGTTTTTCTCACTCCTACTAGTGAATGTCCTGTTAGAAACCCTTACAATGCGCAGTACACCGTGATGTTTTTCAGAAAACTATCCTACATTGCCACTGCATGTTTACTGACCTCCCCATGCTGACCACCCTGTGTTGCTTTTCTCCATTCTTCATTCCCACTCACTGCCTATCCTAATTCAGGCCCTCCGATTCACACCACCCGGTGATGTTTTTCTCACTGCTTCTAGTGAATGACCTGTTATAAAGCCTTACAATTCATACCGCCCGGCAATGTTTTTCAGAAACCTATCCTACATTGCCAATGCATTTTTCCTGACCTCCCCATGCTGACCACCCTGTGGTGCTTTTCTCCATCCTACATTGCCACTCACTGCCTATCCTAATTCACAACATCTGATTCACACCACCCCGTGATGTTTTTCTCACTCCTATTAGTGAATGTCCTGTTAGAAACCATTACAATGCGCAGTACACCGTGACGTTTTTCAGAAAACTATCCTACATTGCCACTGCATGTTTCCTGACATCCCGATGCTGACCACCCTGTTGTGCTTTTCTCCATCCTACATTGCCACTCAATGCCGATTCTAATTCAGGCCCTCCGATTCACAACACCCCATGTTGTTGTTCTCACTCCTACTAGTGAATGGCCTGTTAGAAACCCATACAAAGCGCACAGCTCAGCGATGTTTATTAGAAACCTATTCTATATTGCCACTGCATGTTTCCTTGCCTCCGCATGCTGACAAACCCATGGTGCTTTTCTCCATTCTTCATTGCCATTCACTGCCTATCCTAATTCAAGCCTTCCGATTCACACCACCCCGTGATGTATTTATCACTCCTACTAGTGAATGGCCTGTTAGAAACCCTTACAATGTGCACCACCCCGTGATGTTTTTCAGAAAACTATCCTACATTGCCACTGCATGTTTCCTGACATCCACATGCTAACCACCCCGTGGTGCTTTTCTCCAGCTGACATTGTCACTCACTGTCTATCTTGATTCAGACCCTCCGATTCAAACCACCCTGTGATGTTTTTCTCACTTCATCTAGTGAATGGCCTGTTAGAAACCCTTACCATGCGCAGCAACCCGCGATATGTTTCAGAAACATATCCTTCATTCCCACTGCATGTTTCCTGACCTCCCCATGCTGACCACCCAGTGGCGCTTTTCTCTATGCTACATTGCCAATCACTGCCTATCCTAATTCAGTCCCTCTGATTCACACCACCCGGTGATGTTTTTCTCACTGCTTCTAGTGAATGGCCTGTTATAAAGCCTTACAATGCGTACCGCATGGCGATGTTTTTTAGAAACCTATCCTACATTGCCAATGCATTTTTCCTGACCTCCCCATGCTGACCACCATGTGGTGCTTTTCTCTATCCTACATTGCCACTCACTGCCTATCCTAATTCACAACATCTGATTCACACCACCCCGTGATGTTTTTCTCACTCCTACTAGTGAATGTCCTGTTAGAAACCCTTACAATGCGCAGTACACCGTGATGTTTTTCAGAAAACTATCCTACATTGCCACTGCATGTTTACTGACCTCCCCTTGCTGACCACCCTGTGGTGCTTTTCTCCATTCTTCATTCCCACTCACTGTGTATCCTAATTCAGGCCCTCCGATTCACAACACCCCGTGATGATTTTCTCACTCCTAACTAGTGACTAGCATGTTAGAAACACTTACAATGCGCACGACCCCGCTTTTTTTTTTCAGAAACCTATCCTACATTGGCACTGCATGTTTCCTGACCTCCCCATGCTTACAACCCTGTGGTGCTTTTCTCCATCCTACATTGCCACTCAATGCCGATCCTAATTCAGTCCCTCCGATTCACACCACCCCATGTTGTTGTTCTCACTCCTACTAGTGAATGTCCTGTTAGAAACCCTTACAATGCGCAGTACACCGTGATGTTTTTCAGAAAACTATCCTACATTGCCACTGCATGTTTCCTGACCTCCCCATGCTGACCACACCATGGTGCTTTTCTCCATTTTTCATTGCCCCTCACTGCCTATCCTAATTCAGGCCCTCCATTCACACCACCCCGTGATATTTTTCTCTATCCTACCAGTGAATGGCCTGTTAGATAGCCTTACAATGCGCACCATCCGGCGATGTTTTTCAGAAACCTATCCTACAATGCCAATGCATGTTTCCAGAACTCCCCATGCTGACCACCCCGTGGTTATTTTCTCCATCCTACATTGACACTCACTGCCTATCCTGATTCAGGCCCTGCGATTCACAACAGCCCGTGATGTTTTTCTCACTCCTACTAGTGAAGGGCCTTTTAGAAACCCTTACAATGCGAACCACTCCGCGATGTTTTTCAGAAACCTATCCTACATTGACACTGCATGTTTCCTGACCTCCTAATGCTGACCACACCATGGTGCTTTTCTCCATTTTTCATTGCCCCTCACTGCCTATCCTAATTCAGGCCCTCCATTCACACCACCCCGTGATATTTTTCTCTATCCTACTAGAGAATGGCCTGTTAGATAGCCTTACAATGAGCACCACCCGGCGATGTTTTTCAGAAACCTATCCTACATTGCCAATGCATGTTTCCAGAACTCCCCATGCTGACCACCCCGTGGTGCTTTTCTCCATCCTACATTGCCACTCACTGCCTATCCTAATTCAGAACATCTGATTCACACCACCCGTGATGTTTTTATCACTCCTACTAGTGAATGGCCAGTTAGAAACCCTTACAATGCGCACCACCCTGCGATGTTTTTCAGAAACCTATCTTACATTGCCACTGCATGTTTCCTGATCTCCCCATCCTGACCACCCCGTGGTGTTTTTCTCCATCCTACATTGACACTCACTGCCTATCCTGATTCAGGCCCTGCGATTCACAACAGGCCGTGACGTTTTTCTCACTCCTACTAGTGAAAGGCCTTTTAGAAACCCTTACAATGCGAACCACCCCGCGATGTTTTTCAGAAACCTATCCTACATTGACACTGCATTTTTCCTGACCTCCCCATGCTGACCACCCTGTGGTGCTTTTCTCCATCCTACATTGCCACTCACTGCCTATCCTAATTCACATCTGATTCACACCACCCCGTGATGTTTTTCTCACTCCTACTAGTGAATGTCCTGTTAGAAACCATTACAATGCGCAGTACACCGTGACGTTTTTCAGAAAACTATCCTACATTGCCACTGCATGTTTCCTGACATCCCGATGCTGACCACCCTGTTGTGCTTTTCTCCATCCTACATTGCCACTTAATGCCGATTCTAATTCAGGCCCTCCGATTCACACCACCCCATGTTGTTGTTCTCACTCCTACTAGTGAATGGCCTGTTAGAAACCCATACAAAGTGCACAGCTCAGCGATGTTTATTAGAAACCTATTCTATATTGCCACTGCATGTTTCCTTGCCTCCGCATGCTGACAAACCCGTGGTGCTTTTCTCCATTCTTCATTGCCACTCACTGCCTATCCTAATTCAGGCCCTCCGATTCATACCACCACGTGATTTTTTTCTCACTCCTACTAGCGAATGACCTGCTACAAATCCTTACAATGCGCACCACCCTGTGATGTTTTTCAGAAACCTATCCTACATTGCCATTGCATGTTTCCTGACCTCCCTATGCACACCGACACGTGGGGCTTTTCTGCATCCTACATTGCCACTCAATGTCTATCTTGATTCAGGATCTCCGATTCACACCACACCATGATGTATTTCTCACTCCTACTAGTGAATGGCCCGTAAGAAACTCTTACAATGCGCACTACCCCACGATGTTTTTCAGAAACCTATCCTACATTGCCACTACATGTTTCCTGACCTCCCCATCCTGACCACCCCATGGTGCTTTTTTCCATCCTACATTGCCACTCACTGCCTATCCTGATTCAGGCAATCCGATTCAAACCATCCTGTGATGTTTTCTCACTTCTACTAGTGAATGGCCGGTTAGAAACACTTACAATGCGCATCACCCTGCGATGTTTTTCAGAAACCTATCCTACATTGCCACTGCATGTTTCCTGCCCTCCCCATGTTGACCACCCTGTGGTGCTTTTCTCAATGCTACATTGCCACTCACTGCCTATCATAATTCAGGCCCTCCGATTCAAACCACCCCGTGATGATTTTCTCACTCCTACTAGTGAATGCCCTGTCAGAAAGCGTTACAATGCGCACCACCTGGCGATGTTTCTCAGAAACCTATCCTACATTGTAAATGCATGTTTGCAGACCTCAACATGCTGACCGTGCCGTGGTGCTTTTCTCCATCCTACATTGCCACTCACTGCCTATCCTCATTCAAGCCTTCCGATTCACACCACCCCGTGATGTATTTATCACTCCTACTAGTGAATGGCCTGTTAGAAACCCTTACAATGTGCACCACCCCGTGATGTTTTTCAGAAAACTATCCTACATTGCCACTGCATGTTTCCTGACATCCACATGCTAACCACCCCGTGGTGCTTTTCTCCAGCTGACATTGTCACTCACTGTCTATCTTGATTCAGGCCCTCCGATTCAAACCACCCTGTGATGTTTTTCTCACTTCATCTAGTGAATGGCCTGTTAGAAACCCTTACCATGCGCAGCACCCCGCGATATGTTTCAGAAACATATCCTTCATTCCCACTGCATGTTTCCTGACCTCCCCATGCTGACCACCCAGTGGCCCTTTTCTCTATGTTACATTGCCAATCACTGCCTATCCTAATTCAGGCCCTCTGATTCACACCACCCGGTGATGTTTTTCTCACTGCTTCTAGTGAATGGCCTGTTATAAAGCCTTACAATGCGTACCGCATGGCGATGTTTTTCAGAAACCTATCCTACATTGCCAATGCATTTTTCCTGACCTCCCCATGCTGACCACCATGTGGTGCTTTTCTCTATCCTACATTGCCACTCACTGCCTATCCTAATTCACAACATCTGATTCACACCACCCCGTGATGTTTTTCTCACTCCTACTAGTGAATGTCCTGTTAGAAACCCTTACAATGCGCAGTACACCGTGATGTTTTTCAGAAAACTATCCTACATTGCCACTGCATGTTTCCTGACCTCCCCATGCTGACCACCCTGTGGTGCTTTTCTCCATTCTTCATTCCCACTCACTTTGTATCCTAATTCAGGCCCTCTGATTCACAACACCCCGTGATGATTTTCTCACTCCTAACTAGTGACTAGCATGTTAGAAACACTTACAATGCGCACGACCCCGCTTTTTTTTTCAGAAACCTATCCTACATTGGCACTGCATGTTTCCTGACCTCCCCATGCTTACAACCCTGTGGTGCTTTTCTCCATCCTACATTGCCCCTCAATGCCGATCCTAATTCAGTCCCTCCGATTCACACCACCCCATGTTGTTGTTCTCTCTCCTACTAGTGAATGGCCTGTTAGAAACCCATACAAAGCGCACAGCCCACAGATGTTTATTAGAAACCTATTCTATATTGCCACTGCATGTTTCCTTGCCTCCCCATGCTGACAAAGCGTGGTGCTTTTCTCAATTCTTCATTGCCACTCACTGCCTATCCTAATTCAGGCCCTCCGATTCATACCACCACGTGATGTTTTCCTCACTCCTACTAGCGAATGACCTGCTACAAATCCTTACAATGCGCACCAACCTGTGATGTTTTTCAGAAACCTATCCTACATTGCCATTGCATGTTTCCTGACCTCCCTATGCACAACCACCGGTGGTGCTTTTCTCCATCCTACATTGCCAATCACTGTCTAACTTGATTCAGGCCCTCCGATTCACACCACACCATGATGTATTTCTCACTCCTACTAGTGAATGGCCTGTTAGATACCCTTACAATGCGCCCAACCCCGCGATGTTTTTCAGAAACCGATCCTGCATTGCCACTGCATGCTTCCTGACCTCCGCTTCCTGACCACCCCGTGGTGCTTTTCTCCATCCTACATTGCCACTCACTGCCTATTCTGAATCAGGCCCTCTGATTCACACCACTCCGTTATATTTTTCTCACTCCTACTAGTGACTGGCCTTTTAGAAACCCTTATAATGCGCACCACCCCACGATGTTTTCCAGAAACCTTTCCTACATTGCCACTTCAAGTATCCTCACCTCCCCATACTGACCATACCGAGGTGCTTTTCTCCATTTTACGTTACCACTCACTGCCTATCCAAATTCAGGCCCTCTGATTCACACCACCCCATTATGTTTTGCTCACTCCTACTAGGGAATGGCCAGTTAGAAACCCTTACAATGCACACCACCCTGCGATGTTTTTCAGAAACCTATCCTACATTGCCACTGCAAGTTTCCTGATCTCCCCATTCTGACCACCCCGTGGTTCTTTTCTCCATCCTACATTGACACTCACTGCCTATCCTGATTCATGCCCTGCAATTCACAACAGCCCGTGATGTTTTTCTCACTCCTACTAGTGAAAGGCCTTTCAGAAACCCTTACAATGCGAACCACCCCGCGATGTTTCTCAGAAACCTATCCTTCATTGCCACTGCATGTTTCCTGACCTCCCCATGCTGACCACACCATGGTGCTTTTCTCCATTTTTCATTCCCCCTCACTGCCTATCCTAATTCAGGCCCTCCATTCACACCACCCCGTGATATTTTTCTCTATCCTACTAGTGAATGGCCTGTTAGAAAGCCTTACAATGCGCACCACCCGGCGATGTTTTTCAGAAACCTATCCTACATTGCCAATGCATGTTTCCAGAACTCCCCATGCTGACCACCCCGTGGTGCTTTTCTCCATCCTACATTGCCACTCACTGCCTATCCTAATTCAGAACATCTGATTCACACAACCTGTGATGTTTTTCTCACTCCTACTAGTGAATGGCCAGTTAGAAACCCTTACAATGCGCACCACATCGTGATGTTTTTCAAAAAATTATCCTACATTGCCACTGCATGTTTCCTGACCTCCCCATGATGACCACCCCATGGTGTTTTTCTCTATCCTACATTGCCACTCACTGCCTATCCAAATATAGGCCCTCCGATTCACACCACCCGTAATGTGTTTCTCACTTCTTCTAGTGAATTGACTGTTAGAAAGCCTTACAATGCTCACTACCCCACTTTTTATCTCGAAACCTATCCTACATTGCCACTGCATGTTTCCTCACCTCCCCATGCTGACCACCCTGTGGTGCTTTTCTCCATCCTACATTGCCACTCAATGCCTATCCTAATTCAGGCCCTCCGATTCACACCACCCCGTGATGTTGTTCTCACTCCTACTAGTGAATGGCCTGTTAGAAACCCTTACAATGCGCACCACCCAGCGATGTTTATCAGAAACCTATTCTACATTGCCACTGCATGTTTCCTAGCCTCCCCATGCTGACAAACCCGTGGTGCTTTCTCCATCTTACATTGCCCCTCACAGCCTATCCTAATTCAGGCCCTCTGATTGACACCATCCCGTGATGTTTTTTTCACGCCTACTTGTGAATGGCATGTTAGAAATCCTTAGAATGCGCACCACCCTGTGATGTTTTTCAGAAACCTATCCTACATTGCCATTGCATGTTTCCTCACCTCCCCATGCTCACCAATCCGTGGTGCTTTTCTCCATCCTACATTGCCACTCACTGTCTATCTTGATTTAGGCCCTCCGATTCACACCACACCAGGATGTATTTCTCACTCCTACTAGTGAATGGCCTTTTAGAAAGCCTTACAATCCGCACTACCGAGCGATGTTTTTCATAAAGCTATCCTACATTGCCACTGCATGTCTCCTGACCTCCCCATCCTGACCTCCCCGTGGTGCTTTTCTCCATTCTTCATTGCCACTCATGGCCTATCCTGAATCAGGCCCTTCGATTCACAACACCCCGTGATGTTTTTCCCACTCCTTCTAGTGAAAGATCCTTTGGAAACCCTTACAATGAGCACCAAACCGCGATGTTTTTCAGAAACCTATTCTATATTGCCACTGCATGTTTCCTGACATCCACATGCTAACCACCCCGTGGTGCTTTTCTCCAGCTGACATTGTCACTCAGTGTCTATCTTGATTCAGGCCCTCCGATTCAAACCACCCTGTGATGTTTTTCTCACTTCATCTAGTGAATGGCCTGTTAGAAATCCTTACAATGCGCAGCACCCCGCGATTTGTTTCAGAAACCTATCCTTCATTCCCACTGCATGTTTCCTGACCTCCCCATGCTGACCACCCCATGGCGCTTTTCTCTATGCTACATTGCCACTCACTGCCTATCCTAATTCAGGCCCTCTGATTCACACCACCCGGTGATGTTTTTCTCACTGCTTCTAGTGAATGGCCTGTTATAAAGCCTTACAATGCGTACCGCATGGCGTTGTTTTTCAGAAACCTATCCTACATTGCCAATGCATTTTTCCTGACCTCCCCATGCTGACCACCATGTGGTGCTTTTCTCTATCCTACATTGCCACTCACTGCCTATCCTAATTCACAACATCTGATTCACACCACCCCGTGATGTTTTTCTCACTCCTACTAGTGAATGGCCTGTTAAAAACTGTTACAATGCGCACCACACCGTGATGTTTTTCAGAAAACTATCCTACATTACCACTGCATGTTTCCTCACCTCCCCATGCTGACCACCCTGTGGTGCTTTTCTCCATCCTACATTGCCACTCAATGCCTATCCTAATTCAGGCCCTCCGATTCACACCACCCCGTGATGTTGTTCTCACTCCTACTAGTGAATGGCCTGTTAGAAACCCTTACAATGCGCACCACCCAGCGATGTTTATCAGAAACCTATTCTACATTTCCACTGCATGTTTCCTTGCCTCCCCATGCTGACAAACCCGTGGTGCTTTCTCCATCTTACATTGCCCCTCACAGCCTATCCTAATTCAGGCCCTCTGATTGACACCATCCCGTGATGTTTTTTTCACGCCTACTTGTGAATGGCATGTTAGAAATCCTTAGAATGCGCACCACCCTGTGATGTTTTTCAGAAACCTATCCTACATTGCCATTGCATGTTTCCTCACCTCCCCATGCTCACCAACCCGTGGTGCTTTTCTCCATCCTACATTGCCACTCACTGTCTATCTTGATTTAGGCCCTCCGATTCACACCACACCAGGGTGTATTTCTCACTCCTACTAGTGAATGGCCTTTTAGAAAGCCTTACAATCCGCACTACCGAGCGATGTTTTTCATAAAGCTATCCTACATTGCCACTGCATGTCTCCTGACCTCCCCTTCCTGACCTCCCCGTGGTGCTTTTCTCCATTCTTCATTGCCACTCATGGCCTATCCTGAATCAGGCCCTTCGATTCACAACACCCCGTGATGTTTTTCCCACTCCTTCTAGTGAAAGATCCTTTGGAAACCCTTACAATGAGCACCAAACCGCGATGTTTTTCAGAAACCTATTCTATATTGCCACTGCATGTTTCCTGACATCCACATGCTAACCACCCCGTGGTGCTTTTCTCCAGCTGACATTGTCACTCAGTGTCTATCTTCATTCAGGCCCTCCGATTCAAACCACCCTGTGATGTTTTTCTCACTTCATCTAGTGAATGGCCTGTTAGAAACCCTTACAATGCGCAGCACCCCGCGATATGTTTCAGAAACCTATCCTTCATTCCCACTGAATGTTTCCTGACCTCCCCATGATGACCACCCCGTGGTGCTTTTCTCTATGCTACATTGCCACTCACTGCCTATCCTAATTCAGGCCCTCCAATTCACACCACCCGGTGATGTTTTTCTCACTGCTTCTAGTGAATGGCCTGTTATAAAGCCTTACAATTCATACCGCCCGGCAATGTTTTTCAGAAACCTATCCTACATTGCCAAAGGATTTTTCCTGACCTGCCCATGCTGACCACCCTGTGGTGCTTTTCTCCATCCTACATTGCCACTCACTGCCTATCCTAATTCACAACATCTGATTCACACCACCCCGTGATGTTTTTCTCACTCCTACTAGTGAATGTCCTGTTAGAAACCCTTACAATGCGCAGTACACCGTGACGTTTTTCAGAAAACTATCCTACATTGCCACTGCATGTTTCCTGACCTCCCAATGCTGACCACCCTGTTGTGCTTTTCTCCATCCTACATTGCCACTCAATGCCGATTCTAATTCAGGCCCTCCGATTCACACCACCCCATGTTGTTGTTCTCACTCCTACTAGTGAATGGCCTGTTAGAAACCCATACAAAGCGCACAGCTCAGAGATGTTTATTAGAAACCTATTCTATATTGCCACTGCATGTTTCCTTGCCTCCGCATGCTGACAAACCCGTGGTGCTTTTCTCCATTCTTCATTGCCACTCACTGCCTATCCTAATTCAGGCCCTACGATTCATACCACCACGTGATGTTTTTCTCACTCCTACAATTGAAGGGCCTTTTAGAAACCCTTACAATGCGAACCACTCCGCGATGTTTTTCAGAAATCTATCCTACATTGCCACTGCATGTTTCCTGACCTCCCAATGCTGACCACACCATGGTGCTTTTCTCCATTTTTCATTGCCCCTCACTGCCTATCCTAATTCAGGCCCTCCATTCACAGGACCCCGTGATATTTTTCTCTATCCAACTAGTGAATGGCATGTTAGATAGCCTTAAAATGCGCACCACCCGGCGATGTTTTGCAGAAACCTATACTACATTGCCAATGCATGTTTCCAGAACTCCCCATGCTGACCACCCCGTGGTGCTTTTCTCCATCCTACATTGACACTCACTGCCTATCCTGATTCAGGCCCTGCGATTCACAACAGGCCGTGACGTTTTTCTCACTCCTACTAGTGAAAGGCCTTTTATAAACCCTTACAATGCGAACCAGTCCGCGATGTTTTTCAGAAACCTATCCTACTTTGCCACTGCATGTTTCCTGACCTCCTAATGCTGACCACACCATGGTGCTTTTCTCCATTTTTCATTGCCCCTCACTGCCTATCCTAATTCAGGCCCTCCATTCACACCACCCCGTGATATTTTTCTCTATCCTACTAGAGAATGGCCTGTTAGATAGCCTTACAATGAGCACCACCCGGCGATGTTTTTCAGAAACCTATCCTACCTTGCCAATGCATGTTTCCAGAACTCCCCATGCTGACCACCCCGTGGTGCTTTTCTCCATCCTACATTGCCACTCACTGCCTATCCTAATTCAGAACATCTGATTCACACCACCCGTGATGTTTTTATCACTCCTACTAGTGAATGGCCAGTTAGAAACCCTTACAATGCGCACCACCCTGCGATGTTTTTCAGAAACCTATCTTACATTGCCACTGCATTTTTCCTGACCTCCCCATCCTGACCACCCCGTGGTGTTTTTCTCCATCCTACATTGACACTCACTGCCTATCCTGATTCAGGCCCTGCGATTCACAACAGGCCGTGACGTTTTTCTCACTCCTACTAGTGAAAGGCCTTTTAGAAATCCTTACAATGCGAACCACCCCGCGATGTTTTTCAGAAACCTATCCTACATTGCCACTGCATGTTTCCTGACCTCCCCATGCTGACCACACCATGGTGCTTTTCTCCATTTTTCATTGCCCCTCACTGCCTATCCTAATTCAGGCCCTCCATTCACACCACCCCGTGATATTTTTCTCTATCCTACCAGTGAATGGCCTGTTAGATAGCCTTACAATGCGCACCATCCGGCGATGTTTTTCAGAAACCTATCCTACATTGCCAATGCATGTTTCCAGAACTCCCCATGCTGACCACCCCGTGGTTATTTTCTCCATCCTACATTGACACTCACTTCCTATCCTGATTCAGGCCCTGCGATTCACAACAGCCCGTGATGTTTTTCTCACTCCTACTAGTGAAGGGCCTTTTAGAAACCCTTACAATGCGAACCACTCCGCGATGTTTTTCAGAAATCTATCCTACATTGCCACTGCATGTTTCCTGACCTCCCAATGCTGACCACACCATGGTGCTTTACTCCATTTTTCATTGCCCCTCACTGCCTATCCTAATTCAGGCCCTCCAATCACAGGACCCCGTGATATTTTTCTCTATCCAACTAGTGAATGGCATGTTAGATAGCCTTACAATGCGCACCACCCGGCGATGTTTTGCAGAAACCTATACTACATTGCCAATGCATGTTTCCAGAACTCCCCATGCTGACCACCCAGTGGTGCTTTTCTCCGTCCTACATTGACACTCACTGCCTATCCTGATTCAGGCCCTGCGATTCACAACAGGCCGTGACGTTTTTCTCACTCCTACTAGTGAAAGGCCTTTTATAAACCTTTACAATGCGAACCACTCCGCGATGTTTTTCAGAAACCTATCCTACATTGACACTGCATGTTTCCTGACCTCCTAATGCTGACCACACCATGGTGCTTTTCTCCATTTTTCATTGCCCCTCACTGCCTATCCTAATTCAGGCCCTCCATTCACACCACCCCGTGATATTTTTCTCTATCCTACTAGAGAATGGCCTGTTAGATAGCCTTACAATGAGCACCACCCGGCGATGTTTTTCAGAAACCTATCCTACATTGCCAATGCATGTTTCCAGAACTCCCCATGCTGACCACCCCGTGGTGCTTTTCTCCATCCTACATTGCCACTCACTGCCTATCCTAATTCAGAACATCTGATTCACACCACCCGTGATGTTTTTATCACTCCTACTAGTGAATGGCCAGTTAGAAACCCTTACAATGCGCACCACCCTGCGATGTTTTTCAGAAACCTATCTTACATTGCCACTGCATGTTTCCTGATCTCCCCATCCTGACCACCCCGTGGTGTTTTTCTCCATCCTACATTGACACTCACTGCCTATCCTGATTCAGGCCCTGCGATTCACAACAGGCCGTGACGTTTTTCTCACTCCTACTAGTGAAAGGCCTTTTAGAAATCCTTACAATGCGAACCACCCCGCGATGTTTTTCAGAAACCTATCCTACATTGCCACTGCATGTTTCCTGACCTCCCCATGCTGACCACACCATGGTGCTTTTCTCCATTTTTCATTGCCCCTCACTGCCTATCCTAATTCAGGCCCTCCATTCACACCACCCCGTGATATTTTTCTCTATCCTACCAGTGAATGGCCTGTTAGATAGCCTTACAATGCGCACCATCCGGCGATGTTTTTCAGAAACATATCCTACATTGCCAATGCATGTTTCCAGAACTCCCCATGCTGACCACCCCGTGGTTATTTTCTCCATCCTACATTGACACTCACTTCCTATCCTGATTCAGGCCCTGCGATTCACAACAGCCCGTGATGTTTTTCTCACTCCTACTAGTGAAGGGCCTTTTAGAAACCCTTACAATGCGAACCACTCCGCGATGTTTTTCAGAAATCTATCCTACATTGCCACTGCATGTTTCCTGACCTCCCAATGCTGACCACACCATGGTGCTTTACTCCATTTTTCATTGCCCCTCACTGCCTATCTTAATTCAGGCCCTCCAATCACAGGACCCCGTGATATTTTTCTCTATCCAACTAGTGAATGGCATGTTAGATAGCCTTACAATGCGCACCACCCGGCGATGTTTTGCAGAAACCTATACTACATTGCCAATGCATGTTTCCAGAACTCCCCATGCTGACCACCCAGTGGTGCTTTTCTCCATCCTACATTGACACTCACTGCCTATCCTGATTCAGGCCCTGCGATTCACAACAGGCCGTGACGTTTTTCTCACTCCTACTAGTGAAAGGCCTTTTATAAACCCTTACAATGCGAACCACTCCGCGATGTTTTTCAGAAACCTATCCTACATTGACACTGCATGTTTCCTGACCTCCTAATGCTGACCACACCATGGTGCTTTTCTCCATTTTTCATTGCCCCTCACTGCCTATCCTAATTCAGGCCCTCCATTTACACCACCCCGTGATATTTTTCTCTATCCTACTAGAGAATGGCCTGTTAGATAGCCTTACAATGAGCACCACCCGGCGATGTTTTTCAGAAACCTATCCTACATTGCCAATGCATGTTTCCAGAACTCCCCATGCTGACCACCCCGTGGTGCTTTTCTCCATCCTACATTGCCACTCACTGCCTATCCTAATTCAGAACATCTGATTCACACCACCCGTGATGTTTTTATCACTCCTACTAGTGAATGGCCAGTTAGAACCCCTTACAATGCGCACCACCCTGCGATGTTTTTCAGAAACCTATCTTACATTGCCACTGCATGTTTCCTGATCTCCCCATCCTGACCATCCCGTGGTGTTTTTCTCCATCCTACATTGACACTCACTGCCTATCCTGATTCAGGCCCTGCGATTCACAACAGGCCGTGACGTTTTTCTCACTCCTACTAGTGAAAGGCCTTTTAGAAACCCTTACAATGCGAACCACCCCGCGATGTTTTTCAGAAACCTATCCTACATTGCCAATGCATTTTTCCTGACCTCCCCATGCTGACCACCCTGTGGTGCTTTTCTCCATCCTACATTGCCACTCACTGCCTATCCTAATTCACATCTGATTCACACCACCCCGTGATGTTTTTCTCACTCCTACTAGTGAATGTCCTGTTAGAAACCATTACAATGCGCAGTACACCGTGACGTTTTTCAGAAAACTATCCTACATTGCCACTGCATGTTTCCTGACATCCCGATGCTGACCACCCTGTTGTGCTTTTCTCCATCCTACATTGCCACTCAATGCCGATTCTAATTCAGGCCCTCCGATTCACACCACCCCATGTTGTTGTTCTCACTCCTACTAGTGAATGGCCTGTTAGAAACCCATACAAAGCGCACAGCTCAGCGATGTTTATTAGAAACCTATTCTATATTGCCACTGCATGTTTCCTTGCCTCCGCATGCTGACAAACCCGTGGTGCTTTTCTCCATTCTTCATTGCCACTCACTGCCTATCCTAATTCAGGCCCTACGATTCATACCACCACGTGATGTTTTTCTCACTCCTACTATTGAAGGGCCTTTTAGAAACCCTTACAATGCGAACCACTCCGCGATGTTTTTCAGAAATCTATCCTACATTGCCACTGCATGTTTCCTGACCTCCCAATGCTGACCACACCATGGTGCTTTTCTCCATTTTTCATTGCCCCTCACTGCCTATCCTAATTCAGGCCCTCCATTCACAGGACCCCGTGATATTTTTCTCTATCCAACTAGTGAATGGCATGTTAGATAGCCTTAAAATGCGCACCACCCGGCGATGTTTTGCAGAAACCTATACTACATTGCCAATGCATGTTTCCAGAACTCCCCATGCTGACCACCCCGTGGTGCTTTTCTCCATCCTACATTGACACTCACTGCCTATCCTGATTCAGGCACTGCGATTCACAACAGGCCGTGACGTTTTTCTCACTCCTACTAGTGAAAGGCCTTTTATAAACCCTTACAATGCGAACCACTGCGCGATGTTTTTCAGAAACCTATCCTACATTGCCACTGCATGTTTCCTGACCTCCTAATGCTGACCACACCATGGTGCTTTTCTCCATTTTTCATTGCCCCTCACTGCCTATCCTAATTCAGGCCCTCCATTCACACCACCCCGTGATATTTTTCTCTATCCTACTAGAGAATGGCCTGTTAGATAGCCTTACAATGAGCACCACCCGGCGATGTTTTTCAGAAACCTATCCTACCTTGCCAATGCATGTTTCCAGAACTCCCCATGCTGACCACCCCGTGGTGCTTTTCTCCATCCTACATTGCCACTCACTGCCTATCCTAATTCAGAACATCTGATTCACACCACCCGTGATGTTTTTATCACTCCTACTAGTGAATGGCCAGTTAGAAACCCTTACAATGCGCACCACCCTGCGATGTTTTTCAGAAACCTATCTTACATTGCCACTGCATGTTTCCTGACCTCCCCATCCTGACCACCCCGTGGTGTTTTTCTCCATCCTACATTGACACTCACTGCCTATCCTGATTCAGGCCCTGCGATTCACAACAGGCCGTGACGTTTTTCTCACTCCTACTAGTGAAAGGCCTTTTAGAAATCCTTACAATGCGAACCACCCCGCGATGTTTTTCAGAAACCTATCCTACATTGCCACTGCATGTTTCCTGACCTCCCCATGCTGACCACACCATGGTGCTTTTCTCCATTTTTCATTGCCCCTCACTGCCTATCCTAATTCAGGCCCTCCATTCACACCACCCCGTGATATTTTTCTCTATCCTACCAGTGAATGGCCTGTTAGATAGCCTTACAATGCGCACCATCCGTCGATGTTTTTCAGAAACTTATCCTACATTGCCAATGCATGTTTCCAGAACTCCCCATGCTGACCACCCCGTGGTTATTTTCTCCATCCTACATTGACACTCACTGCCTATCCTGATTCAGGCCCTGCGATTCACAACAGCCCGTGATGTTTTTCTCACTCCTACTAGTGAAGGGCCTTTTAGAAACCCTTACAATGCGAACCACTCCGCGATGTTTTTCAGAAATCTATCCTACATTGCCACTGCATGTTTCCTGACCTCCCAATGCTGACCACACCATGGTGCTTTACTCCATTTTTCATTGCCCCTCACTGCCTATCCTAATTCAGGCCCTCCAATCACAGGACCCCGTGATATTTTTCTCTATCCAACTAGAGAATGGCCTGTTAGATAGCCTTACAATGAGCACCACCCGGCGATGTTTTTCAGAAACCTATCCTACATTGCCAATGCATGTTTCCAGAACTCCCCATGCTGACCACCCCGTGGTGCTTTTCTCCATCCTACATTGCCACTCACTGCCTATCCTAATTCAGAACATCTGATTCACACCACCCGTGATGTTTTTATCACTCCTACTAGTGAATGGCCAGTTAGAAACCCTTACAATGCGCACCACCCTGCGATGTTTTTCAGAAACCTATCTTACATTGCCACTGCATGTTTCCTGATCTCCCCATCCTGACCATCCCGTGGTGTTTTTCTCCATCCTACATTGACACTCACTGCCTATCCTGATTCAGGCCCTGCGATTCACAACAGGCCGTGACGTTTTTCTCACTCCTACTAGTGAAAGGCCTTTTAGAAACCCTTACAATGCGAACCACCCCGCGATGTTTTTCAGAAACCTATCCTACATTGCCAATGCATTTTTCCTGACCTCCCCATGCTGACCACCCTGTGGTGCTTTTCTCCATCCTACATTGCCACTCACTGCCTATCCTAATTCACATCTGATTCACACCACCCCGTGATGTTTTTCTCACTCCTACTAGTGAATGTCCTGTTAGAAACCATTACAATGCGCAGTACACCGTGACGTTTTTCAGAAAACTATCCTACATTGCCACTGCATGTTTCCTGACATCCCGATGCTGACCACCCTGTTTTGCTTTTCTCCATCCTACATTGCCACTCAATGCCGATTCTAATTCAGGCCCTCCGATTCACACCACCCCATGTTGTTGTTCTCACTCCTACTAGTGAATGGCCTGTTAGAAACCCATACAAAGCGCACAGCTCAGCGATGTTTATTAGAAACCTATTCTATATTGCCACTGCATGTTTCCTTGCCTCCGCATGCTGACAAACCCATGGTGCTTTTCTCCATTCTTCATTGCCACTCACTGCCTATCCTAATTCAGGCCCTACGATTCATACCACCACGTGATGTTTTTCTCACTCCTACTATTGAAGGGCCTTTTAGAAACCCTTACAATGCGAACCACTCCGCGATGTTTTTCAGAAATCTATCCTACATTGCAACTGCATGTTTCCTGACCTCCCAATGCTGACCACACCATGGTGCTTTTCTCCATTTTTCATTGCCCCTCACTGCCTATCCTAATTCAGGCCCTCCATTCACAGGACCCCGTGATATTTTTCTCTATCCAACTAGTGAATGGCATGTTAGATAGCCTTAAAATGCGCACCACCCGGCGATGTTTTGCAGAAACCTATACTACATTGCCAATGCATGTTTCCAGAACTCCCCATGCTGACCACCCCGTGGTGCTTTTCTCCATCCTACATTGACACTCACTGCCTATCCTGATTCAGGCCCTGCGATTCACAACAGGCCGTGACGTTTTTCTCACTCCTACTAGTGAAAGGCCTTTTATAAACCCTTACAATGCGAACCACTGCGCGATGTTTTTCAGAAACCTATCCTACATTGCCACTGCATGTTTCCTGACCTCCTAATGCTGACCACACCATGGTGCTTTTCTCCATTTTTCATTGCCCCTCACTGCCTATCCTAATTCAGGCCCTCCATTCACACCACCCCGTGATATTTTTCTCTATCCTACTAGAGAATGGCCTGTTAGATAGCCTTACAATGAGCACCACCCGGCGATGTTTTTCAGAAACCTATCCTACCTTGCCAATGCATGTTTCCAGAACTCCCCATGCTGACCACCCCGTGGTGCTTTTCTCCATCCTACATTGCCACTCACTGCCTATCCTAATTCAGAACATCTGATTCACACCACCCGTGATGTTTTTATCACTCCTACTAGTGAATGGCCAGTTAGAAACCCTTACAATGCGCACCACCCTGCGATGTTTTTCAGAAACCTATCTTACATTGCCACTGCATGTTTCCTGACCTCCCCATCCTGACCACCCCGTGGTGTTTTTCTCCATCCTACATTGACACTCACTGCCTATCCTGATTCAGGCCCTGCGATTCACAACAGGCCGTGACGTTTTTCTCACTCCTACTAGTGAAAGGCCTTTTAGAAATCCTTACAATGCGAACCACCCCGCGATGTTTTTCAGAAACCTATCCTACATTGCCACTGCATGTTTCCTGACCTCCCCATGCTGACCACACCATGGTGCTTTTCTCCATTTTTCATTGCCCCTCACTGCCTATCCTAATTCAGGCCCTCCATTCACACCACCCCGTGATATTTTTCTCTATCCTACCAGTGAATGGCCTGTTAGATAGCCTTACAATGCGCACCATCCGGCGATGTTTTTCAGAAACCTATCCTACATTGCCAATGCATGTTTCCAGAACTCCCCATGCTGACCACCCCGTGGTTATTTTCTCCATCCTACATTGACACTCACTGCCTATCCTGATTCAGGCCCTGCGATTCACAACAGCCCGTGATGTTTTTCTCACTCCTACTAGTGAAGGGCCTTTTAGAAACCCTTACAATGCGAACCACTCCGGGATGTTTTTCAGAAATCTATCCTACATTGCCACTGCATGTTTCCTGACCTCCCAATGCTGACCACACCATGGTGCTTTACTCCATTTTTCATTGCCCCTCACTGCCTATCCTAATTCAGGCCCTCCAATCACAGGACCCCGTGATATTTTTCTCTATCCAACTAGTGAATGGCATGTTAGATAGCCTTACAATGCGCACCACCCGGCGATGTTTTGCAGAAACCTATACTACATTGCCAATGCATGTTTCCAGAACTCCCCATGCTGACCACCCAGTGGTGCTTTTCTCCATCCTACATTGACACTCACTGCCTATCCTGATTCAGGCCCTGCGATTCACAACAGGCCGTGACGTTTTTCTCACTCCTACTAGTGAAAGGCCTTTTATAGACCCTTACAATGCGAACCACTCCGCGATGTTTTTCAGAAACCTATCCTACATTGACACTGCATGTTTCCTGACCTCCTAATGCTGACCACACCATGGTGCTTTTCTCCATTTTTCATTGCCCCTCACTGCCTATCCTAATTCAGGCCCTCCATTCACACCACCCCGTGATATTTTTCTCTATCCTACTAGAGAATGGCCTGTTAGATAGCCTTACAATGAGCACCACCCGGCGATGTTTTTCAGAAACCTATCCTACCTTGCCAATGCATGTTTCCAGAACTCCCCATGCTGACCACCCCGTGGTGCTTTTCTCCATCCTACATTGCCACTCACTGCCTATCCTAATTCAGAACATCTGATTCACACCACCCGTGATGTTTTTATCACTCCTACTAGTGAATGGCCAGTTAGAAACCCTTACAATGCGCACCACCCTGCGATGTTTTTCAGAAACCTATCTTACATTGCCACTGCATGTTTCCTGATCTCCCCATCCTGACCACCCCGTGGTGTTTTTCTCCATCCTACATTGACATTCACTGCCTATCCTGATTCAGGCCCTGCGATTCACAACAGGCCGTGACGTTTTTCTCACTCCTACTAGTGAAAGGCCTTTTAGAAACCCTTACAATGCGAACCACCCCGCGATGTTTTTCAGAAACCTATCCTACATTGCCAATGCATTTTTCCTGACCTCCCCATGCTGACCACCCTGTGGTGCTTTTCTCCATCCTACATTGCCACTCACTGCCTATCCTAATTCACATCTGATTCACACCACCCCGTGATGTTTTTTTCACTCCTACTAGTGAATGTCCTGTTAGAAACCATTACAATGCGCAGTACACCGTGACGTTTTTCAGAAAACTATCCTACATTGCCACTGCATGTTTCCTGACATCCCGATGCTGACCACCCTGTTGTGCTTTTCTCCATCCTACATTGCCACTCAATGCCGATTCTAATTCAGGCCCTCCGATTCACACCACCCCATGTTGTTGTTCTCACTCCTACTAGTGAATGGCCTGTTAGAAACCCATACAAAGCGCACAGCTCAGCGATGTTTATTAGAAACCTATTCTATATTGCCACTGCATGTTTCCTTGCCTCCGCATGTTGACAAACCCGTGGTGCTTTTCTCCATTCTTCATTGCCACTCACTGCCTATCCTAATTCAGGATCTACGATTCATACCACCACGTGATGTTTTTCTCACTCCTACTATTGAAGGGCCTTTTAGAAACCCTTACAATGCGAACCACTCCGCGATGTTTTTCAGAAATCTATCCTACATTGCAACTGCATGTTTCCTGACCTCCCAATGCTGACCACACCATGGTGCTTTTCTCCATTTTTCATTGCCCCTCACTGCCTATCCTAATTCAGGCCCTCCATTCACAGGACCCCGTGATATTTTTCTCTATCCAACTAGTGAATGGCATGTTAGATAGCCTTAAAATGCGCACCACCCGGCGATGTTTTGCAGAAACCTATACTACATTGCCAATGCATGTTTCCAGAACTCCCCATGCTGACCACCCCGTGGTGCTTTTCTCCATCCTACATTGACACTCACTGCCTATCCTGATTCAGGCCCTGCGATTCACAACAGGCCGTGATGTTTTTCTCACTCCTACTAGTGAAAGGCCTTTTATAAACCCTTTCAATGCGAACCACTCCGCGATGTTTTTCAGAAACCTATCCTACATTGACACTGCATGTTTCCTGACCTCCTAATGCTGACCACACCATGGTGCTTTTCTCCATTTTTCATTGCCCCTCACTGCCTATCCTAATTCAGGCCCTCCATTCACACCACCCCGTGATATTTTTCTCTATCCTACTAGAGAATGGCCTGTTAGATAGCCTTACAATGAGCACCACCCGGCGATGTTTTTCAGAAACCTATCCTACCTTGCCAATGCATGTTTCCAGAACTCCCCATGCTGACCACCCCGTGGTGCTTTTCTCCATCCTACATTGCCACTCACTGCCTATCCTAATTCAGAACATCTGATTCACACCACCCGTGATGTTTTTATCACTCCTACTAGTGAATGGCCAGTTAGAAACCCTTACAATGCGCACCACCCTGCGATGTTTTTCAGAAACCTATCTTACATTGCCACTGCATGTTTCCTGACCTCCCCATCCTGACCACCCCGTGGTGTTTTTCTCCATCCTACATTGACACTCACTGCCTATCCTGATTCAGGCCCTGCGATTCACAACAGGCCGTGACGTTTTTCTCACTCCTACTAGTGAAAGGCCTTTTAGAAATCCTTACAATGCGAACCACCCCGCGATGTTTTTCAGAAACCTATCCTACATTGCCACTGCATGTTTCCTGACCTCCCCATGCTGACCACAACATGGTGCTTTTCTCCATTTTTCATTGCCCCTCACTGCCTATCCTAATTCAGGCCCTCCATTCACACCACCCCGTGATATTTTTCTCTATCCTACCAGTGAATGGCCTGTTAGATAGCCTTACAATGCGCACCATCCGGCGATGTTTTTCAGAAACCTATCCTACATTGCCAATGCATGTTTCCAGAACTCCCCATGCTGACCACCCCGTGGTTATTTTCTCCATCCTACATTGACACTCACTGCCTATCCTGATTCAGGCCCTGCGATTCACAACAGCCCGTGATGTTTTTCTCACTCCTACTAGTGAAGGGCCTTTTAGAAACCCTTACAATGCGAACCACTCCGCGATGTTTTTCAGAAATCTATCCTACATTGCCACTGCATGTTTCCTGACATCCCGATGCTGACCACCCTGTTGTGCTTTTCTCCATCCTACATTGCCACTCAATGCCGATTCTAATTCAGGCCCTCCGATTCACACCACCCCATGTTGTTGTTCTCACTCCTACTAGTGAATGGCCTGTTAGAAACCCATACAAAGCGCACAGCTCAGCGATGTTTATTAGAAACCTATTCTATATTGCCACTGCATGTTTCCTTGCCTCCGCATGCTGACAAACCCGTGGTGCTTTTCTCCATTCTTCATTGCCACTCACTGCCTATCCTAATTCAGGCCCTACGATTCATACCACCACGTGATTTTTTTCTCACTCCTACTAGCGAATGACCTGCTACAAATCCTTACAATGCGCACCACCCTGTGATGTTTTTCAGAAACCTATCCTACATTGCCATTGCATGTTTCCTGACCTCCCTATGCACACCAACACGTGGGGCTTTTCTGCATCCTACATTGTCACTCAATGTCTATCTTGATTCAGGATCTCCAATTCACACCACACCATGATGTATTTCTCACTCCTACTAGTGAATGGCCCGTAAGAAACTCTTACAATGCGCACTACCCCACGATGTTTTTCAGAAACCTATCCTACATTGCCACTACATGTTTCCTGACCTCCCCATCCTGACCACCCCATGGTGCTTTTTTCCATCCTACATTGCCACTCACTGCCTATCCTGATTCAGGCAATCCGATTCACACCATCCTGTGATGTTTTCTCACTTCTACTAGTGAATGGCCGGTTAGAAACACTTACAATGCGCATCACCCCGCGATGTTTTTCAGAAACCTATCCTACATTGCCACTGCATGTTTCCTGCCCTCCCCATGTTGACCACCCTGTGGTGCTTTTCTCAATGCTACATTGCCACTCACTGCCTATCATAATTCAGGCCCTCCGATTCAAACCACCCCGTGATGATTTTCTCACTCCTACTAGTGAATGCCCTGTCAGAAAGCGGTACAATGCGCACCACCTGGCGATGTTTCTCAGAAACCTATCCTACATTGTAAATGCATGTTTGCAGACCTCAACATGCTGACCGTGCCGTGGTGCTTTTCTCCATCCTACATTGCCACTCACTGCCTATCCTCATTCAAGCCTTCCGATTCACACCACCCCGTGATGTATTTATCACTCCTACTAGTGAATGGCCTGTTAGAAACCCTTACAATGTGCACCACCCCGTGATGTTTTTCAGAAAACTATCCTACATTGCCACTGCATGTTTCCTGACATCCACATGCTAACCACCCCGTGGTGCTTTTCTCCAGCTGACATTGTCACTCACTGTCTATCTTGATTCAGGCCCTCCGATTCAAACCACCCTGTGATGTTTTTCTCACTTCATCTAGTGAATGGCCTGTTAGAAACCCTTACCATGCGCAGCACCCCGCGATATGTTTCAGAAACATATCCTTCATTCCCACTGCATGTTTCCTGACCTCCCCATGCTGACCACCCAGTGGCCCTTTTCTCTATGCTACATTGCCAATCACTGCCTATCCTAATTCAGGCCCTCTGATTCACACCACCCGGTGATGTTTTTCTCACTGCTTCTAGTGAATGGCCTGTTATAAAGCCTTACAATGCGTACCGCATGGCGATGTTTTTCAGAAACCTATCCTACATTGCCAATGCATTTTTCCTGACCTCCCCATGCTGACCACCATGTGGTGCTTTTCTCTATCCTACATTGCCACTCACTGCCTATCCTAATTCACAACATCTGATTCACACCACCCCGTGATGTTTTTCTCACTCCTACTAGTGAATGTCCTGTTAGAAACCCTTACAATGCGCAGTACACCGTGATGTTTTTCAGAAAACTATCCTACATTGCCACTGCATGTTTCCTGACCTCCCCATGCTGACCACCCTGTGGTGCTTTTCTCCATTCTTCATTCCCACTCACTGTGTATCCTAATTCAGGCCCTCCGATTCACAACACCCCGTGATGTTTTTCTCACTCCTAACTAGTGACTAGCATGTTAGAAACACTTACAATGCGCACGACCCCGCTTTTTTTTTTTCAGAAACCTATCCTACATTGGCACTGCATGTTTCCTGACCTCCCCATGCTTACAACCCTGTGGTGCTTTTCTCCATCCTACATTGCCCCTCAATGCCGATCCTAATTCAGTCCCTCCGATTCACACCACCCCATGTTGTTGTTCTCTCTCCTACTAGTGAATGGCCTGTTAGAAACCCATACAAAGCGCACAGCCCACAGATGTTTATTAGAAACCTATTCTATATTGCCACTGCATGTTTCCTTGCCTCCCCATGCTGACAAAGCGTGGTGCTTTTCTCCATTCTTCATTGCCACTCACTGCCTATCCTAATTCAGGCCCTCCGATTCATACCACCCCGTGATGTTTTCCTCACTCCTACTAGCGAATGACCTGCTACAAATCCTTACAATGCGCACCACCCTGTGATGTTTTTCAGAAACCTATCCTACATTGCCATTGCATGTTTCCTGACCTCCCTATGCACAACCACCGGTGGTGCTTTTCTCCATCCTACATTGCCAATCACTGTCTAACTTGATTCAGGCCCTCCGATTCACACCACACCATGATGTATTTCTCACTCCTACTAGTGAATGGCCTGTTAGATACCCTTACAATGCGCCCAACCCCGCGATGTTTTTCAGAAACCGATCCTGCATTGCCACTGCATGCTTCCTGACCTCCGCTTCCTGACCACCCCGTGGTGCTTTTCTCCATCCTACATTGCCACTCACTGCCTATTCTGAATCAGGCCCTCTGATTCACACCACTCCGTTATATTTTTCTCACTCCTACTAGTGACTGGCCTTTTAGAAACCCTTATAATGCGCACCACCCCACGATGTTTTCCAGAAACCTTTCCTACATTGCCACTTCAAGTATCCTCACCTCCCCATACTGACCATACCGAGGTGCTTTTCTCCATTTTATGTTACCACTCACTGCCTATCCAAATTCAGGCCCTCCGATTCACACCACCCCATTATGTTTTGCTCACTCCTACTAGGGAATGGCCAGTTAGAAACCCTTACAATGCACACCACCCTGCGATGTTTTTCAGAAACCTATCCTACATTGCCACTGCAAGTTTCCTGATCTCCCCATTCTGACCAACCCGTGGTTCTTTTCTCCATCCTACATTGACACTCACTGCCTATCCTGATTCATGCCCTGCAATTCACAACAGCCCGTGATGTTTTTCTCACTCCTACTAGTGAAAGGCCTTTCAGAAACCCTTACAATGCGAACCACCCCGCGATGTTTCTCAGAAACCTATCCTACATTGCCACTGCATGTTTCCTGACCTCCCCATGCTGACCACACCATGGTGCTTTTCTCCATTTTTCATTCCCCCTCACTGCCTATCCTAATTCAGGCCCTCCATTCACACCACCCCGTGATATTTTTCTCTATCCTACTAGTGAATGGCCTGTTAGAAAGCCTTACAATGCGCACCACCCGGCGATGTTTTTCAGAAACCTATCCTACATTGCCAATGCATGTTTCCAGAACTCCCCATGCTGACCACCCCGTGGTGCTTTTCTCCATCCTACATTGCCACTCACTGCCTATCCTAATTCAGAACATCTGATTCACACAACCTGTGATGTTTTTCTCACTCCTACTAGTGAATGGCCAGTTAGAAACCCTTACAATGCGCACCACTCCGTGATGTTTTTCAAAAAATTATCCTACATTGCCACTGCATGTTTTCTGACCTCCCCATGATGACCACCCCATGGTGTTTTTCTCTATCCTACATTGCCACTCACTGCCTATCCAAATATAGGCCCTCCGATTCACACCACCCGTAATGTGTTTCTCACTTCTTCTAGTGAATTGACTGTTAGAAAGCCTTAAAATGCTCACTACCCCACTTTTTATCTCGAAACCTATCCTACATTGCCACTGCATGTTTCCTCACCTCCCCATGCTGACCACCCTGTGGTGCTTTTCTCCATCCTACATTGCCACTCAATGCCTATCCTAATTCAGGCCCTCCGATTCACACCACCCCGTGATGTTCTCACTCCTACTAGTGAATGGCCTGTTAGAAACCCCTACAATGCGCACCACCCAGCGATGTTTATCAGAAACCTATTCTACATTGCCACTGCATGTTTCCTTGCCTCCCGATGCTGACAAACCCGTGGTGCTTTCTCCATCTTACATTGCCCCTCACAGCCTATCCTAATTCAGGCCCTCTGATTGACACCATCCCGTGATGTTTTTTTCACGCCTACTTGTGAATGGCATGTTAGAAATCCTTAGAATGCGCACCACCCTGTGATGTTTTTCAGAAACCTATCCTACATTGCCATTGCATGTTTCCTCACCTCCCCATGCTCACCAACCCGTGGTGCTTTTCTCCATCCTACATTGCCACTCACTGTCTATCTTGATTTAGGCCCTCCGATTCACACCACACCAGGATGTATTTCTCACTCCTACTAGTGAATGGCCTTTTAGAAAGCCTTACAATCCGCACTACCGAGCGATGTTTTTCATAAAGCTATCCTACATTGCCACTGCATGTCTCCTGACCTCCCCATCCTGACCTCCCCGTGGTGCTTTTCTCCATTCTTCATTGCCACTCATGGCCTATCCTGAATCAGGCCCTTCGATTCACAACACCCCGTGATGTTTTTCCCACTCCTTCTAGTGAAAGATCCTTTGGAAACCCTTACAATGAGCACCAAACCGCGATGTTTTTCAGAAACCTATTCTATATTGCCACTGCATGTTTCCTGACATCCACATGCTAACCACCCCGTGGTGCTTTTCTCCAGCTGACATTGTCACTCAGTGTCTATCTTGATTCAGGCCCTCCGATTCAAACCACCCTGTGATGTTTTTCTCACTTCATCCAGTGAATGGCCTGTTAGAAATCCTTACAATGCGCAGCACCCCGCGATTTGTTTCAGAAACCTATCCTTCATTCCCACTGCATGTTTCCTGACCTCCCCATGCTGACCACCCCATGGCGCTTTTCTCTATGCTACATTGCCACTCACTGCCTATCCTAATTCAGGCCCTCTGATTCACACCACCCGGTGATGTTTTTCTCACTGCTTCTAGTGAATGGCCTGTTATAAAGCCTTACAATGCGTACCGCATGGCAATGTTTTTCAGAAACCTATCCTACATTGCCAATGCATTTTTCCTGACCTCCCCATGCTGACCACCATGTGGTGCTTTTCTCTATCCTACATTGCCACTCACTGCCTATCCTAATTCACAACATCTGATTCACACCACCCCGTGATGTTTTTCTCACTCCTACTAGTGAATGGCCTGTTAAAAACTGTTACAATGCGCACCACACCGTGATGTTTTTCAGAAAACTATCCTACATTACCACTGCATGTTTCCTGACCTCCCCATGCTGACCACCCTGTTGTGCTTTTCTCCATCCTACATTGCCACTCAATGCGGATTCTAATTCAGGGCCTCCGATTCACACCACCCCATGTTGTTGTTCTCACTCCTACTAGTGAATGGCCTGTTAGAAACCCATACAAAGCGCAGAGCCCAGCGATGTTTATTAGAAACCTATTCTATATTGCCACTGCATGTTTCCTTGCCTCCGCATGCTGACAAACCCGTGGTGCTTTTCTCCATTCTTCATTGCCACTTACTGCCTGTCCTAATTCAGGCCCTCCGATTCATACCACCACGTGATGTTTTTCTCACTCCTACTAGCGAATGACCTGCTACAAATCCTTACAATGCGCACCACCCTGTGATGTTTTTCAGAAACCTATCCTACATTGCCATTGCATGTTTCCTGACCTCCCTATGCACACCAACCCGTGGGGCTTTTCTCCATCCTACATTGCCACTCAATGTCTATCTTGATTCAGGCTTTCCGATTCACACCACACCATGATGTATTTCTCACTCCTACTAGTGAATGGCCCGTAAGAAACCCTTACAATGCACACTACCCCACGATGTTTTTCAGAAACCTATCTTACATTGCCACTACATGTTTCCTGACCTCCCCATCCTGACCAACCCATGGTGCTTTTTTCCATCCTACATTGCCACTCACTGCCTATCCTGATTGAGGCAATCCGATTCACACAATCCTGTGATGTTTTCTCACTTCTACTAGTGAATGGCCTGTTAGAAACACTTACAATGCGCACCACCTGGCGATGTTCTCAGAAACCTATCCTACATTGTAAATGCATGTTTGCAGACCTCACCATGCTGACCGTGCCATGGTGCTTTTCTCCATCCTACATTGCCACTCACTGCCTATCCTGATTCAAGCCTTCCGATTCACAACACCCCGTGATGTATTTATCACTCCTACTAGTGAATGGCCTGTTAGTAACCCTTACAATGTGCACCACCCCGTGATGTTTTTCAGAATACTATCCTACATTGCCACTGCATGTTTCCTGACCACCCCATGCATACCCACCTGTGGTGCTTTTCTCCATCCTACATTGCCAATCACTGTCTAACTTGATTCAGGCCCTCCGATTCACACCACACCATGATGTATTTCTCACTCCTACTAGTGAATGGCCTGTTAGATAGCGTTACAGTGCGCCCAACCCCGCGATGTTTTTCAGAAACCGATCCTGCATTGCCACTGCATGCTTCCTGACCTCCCCATCCTGACCACCCCGTGGGGCTTTTCTCCATCCTACATTGCCACTCACTGCCTATCCTGAATCATGCCCTCCGATTCACACCACTCCGTTATATTTTTCTCACTCCTACTAGTGACTGGCCTGTTAGAAACCCTTATAATGCGCACCACCCCGCGATGTTTTCTAGAAACCTATCCTACATTGCCATTTCATGTATCCTCACCTCCCCATACTGACCATACCGAGGTTCTTTTCTCCATTTTATGTTACCACTCACTGCCTATCCAAATTCAGGCCCTCCGATTCACACCACCCCATTATGTTTTGCTCATTCCTACTAGCGAATGCCCTGTTAGAAAGCCTTACAATGCGCAGCACCCTGCGATGTTTTTCAGAAACCTATCCTACATTGCCACTGCATGTTTCCTGATCTCCCCATCCTGACCACCCCGTGGTTATTTTCTCCATCCTACATTGACACTCACTGCCTATCCTGATTCAGGCCCTGCGATTCACAACAGCCCGTGATGTTTTTCTCACTCCTTCTAGTGAAAGGCCTTTTAGAAACCCTTACAATGCGAACCACTCCGCGATGTTTTTCAGAAACCTATCCTACATTGCCACTGCATGTTTCCTGACCTCCACATGCTGACCACACCATGGTGCTTTTCTCCATTTTTCATTGCCACTCACTGCCTATCCTGATTCAGGCAATCCGATTCATACCACCCTGTGATGTTTTTTTCACTTCTACTAGTGAATGGCCGGTTAGAAACACTTACAATGCGCATAACCCCGCGATGTTTTTCAGAAACTTATCCTACATTGCCGCTGCATGTTTCCTGCCCTCCCAATGTTGAACACCCTGTGGTGCTTTTCTCCATCCTACATTGCCACTCACTGCCTATCATAATTCAGTCCGTCTGATTCACACCACCCCGTGATGTTTTTCTCACTCCTACTAGTGAATGGTCTGTTAGAAAGCGTTACAATGCGCACCACACGCGATGTTTTTCAGAAACCTATCCTACATTGCCAATGCATGTTTCCTGACCTCCCCATGATGACCATCCGATGGTGCTTTTCTCCATCCTACATTGCCACACACTGCCTATCATAATTCTGGCCCTCCGATTCACATCACCCCATGATGTTTTTCTCACTCCTACTAGTGAATGGCCTGTTTGAATCCCTTACATTGCGTACCATTCCGCTTTTTTTTTCAGAAACCTATCCTACATTGCTACTGCATGTTTCCTCACTTCTCCGTGCTGACCACCCTGTGGTGCTTTTCTCCATTCTACATTGCCACTCAATGCCAATCCTAATTGAGGCCCTCCGTTTCACACCACTCCGTGATGTTTTTCTCACTCCTACTAGTGAACGGCCTGTTAGAAACCCTTACAATGCATACCACGCAGCGATGTTTATCAGAAACCTATTCGACATTGCCACGGCATGTTTCCTTGCCTCCCCATGCTGACAAACCCTTGGTGTTTTCTCCATCCTACATTGCCACTCACAGACTATCCTAATTCAGTCCCTCCGATTCAAACCACCCCGTGATGTTTTTCTCACTCCTACTTGTGAATGGCTTGTTAGAAATCCTTACAATGCGCAACGCCCCGCGATGTTTTTCAGAAACCTATCCTTCATTGCCACTGCATGTTTCCTGACCCCCCCATCCTGACCACCCCGTGGTGCTTTCCTCCATCCTACATTGTCACTCACTGCCTATCCTGATTCTGGCCCTCCGATTCACACCACCCTGCGATGTTTTTCTACTTCTACCAATGAATGGCCTGTTAGAAACCATTACAATGCACACAACCCCACGATGTTTTTCAGAAACCTGTCCTACATAGCCACTGCATGTGTCCTGACATCCCCATGCTGACCACACCGTGGTGCTTCTCTCCATCCTACATTGCCACTCACTGCCTATCCTGATTCAGCCCTTCTTATTCAAAGCACGCCGTGATGTTTTTCTCACTCCTTCTAGTGAATGGCCTGTTAGAAACCCTTAAAATGCGCACCAACCCGTGATGTTTTTCAGAAAACTATCCAACATAGCCACTGCATGTGTCCTGACCTCCCCATCCTGACCACCCTGTGGTGTTTTCCTCCATCCTATATTGCCACTCACTTCCTATCCTAAATCAGGCCCTTCGATTAACACCACCCCGTGATGTTTTTTTCACTCCTACTAGTGAATGGCCTGTTAAAAAGCCTTACAATGCGAACCACACCGCTTATTTTTTCAGAAACCTGTCCTAAATTGCCACTGCATGTTTCCTGACCTCCCCATGCTGACCACCCCATGGTGCTTTTCTCCATCCTACTTTGCCACTCACTGCCTATCCTAAATCAGGCCCTTCGATTCACACCACCCCGTGATGTTGTTCTCACTCGTACTATTGAATGGCCTGTTAGAAACCCTTACAATGCGCACCACCCAGAGATGTTTATCTGAAACCTATTCTACATTGCCACTGCATGTTTCCTTGCCTCCCCATACTGACAAACCCATGGTGCTTTTCTCCATCCTACATTGCCTAACACTGCCTATCCTAATTCAAGTCCTTCGATTTACACCACCCCGTGATGTTCTCACTCCTAATAGTGAAAGGCCTTTTAGAAACCCTTACAATGCGAACCACCCCGCGATGTTTTTCAGAAACCTATCCAAAATTGCTACTGCATGTTTCCTCACCTCCCCATGCTGACCAAACCGTCGTGCTTTTCTCCATTTTACATTGCCACTCACTGCCTCTCCTAATTCAGGCCCTCCGATTGAAACCACCCCGTGACATTTTTCTCTATTCTACTAGTGAATGGCCTGTTAGATATCCTTACAATGCGCACCACCCGGCGATGTTTTTCAGAAACCTATCCTAAATTGCCAATGCATGTTTCCAGACCTCCCCATGCTGACCACCCCGTGGTGCTTTTCTCCATCCTACATTGCCCTCACTGCCTATCCTAATTCAGAACATCTGATTCACACTAGCTTTGATGTTTTTCTCCCTCCTACTAGTGAATGGCCAGTTAGAAACCCTTACAATGCGCACCACTCCGTGATGTTTTTCAAAAAACTATTCTACATTGCCACTGCGTGTTTCCTGACCTCCCCATGATGACCACCCCGTGGTGCTTTTCTCTATCCTACATTGCCACTCACTGACTATCCTAATTCAGGCACTCTGATTCACACCACCCGTGATGATTTTCTCACTTCTACTAGTGAATTGCCTGTTAGAAATCCTTACAGTGCGCACTACCCCACTTTTTTTCCGAAATCTATCCTACATTGCCACTGCATGTTTACTCACCTCTCCATGCTGACCACCCTGTGGTGCTTTTTTCCATCCTACATTGCCACTCAATGCCTATCCTAATTCAGGCCCTCCGATTCACACCACCCCGTGATGTTTTTCTCACTCCTACTAGTGAATGGCCTGTTAGAAAGGGTTACAATGCGCACCACCCGCTATGTTTTTCAGAAACCTATCCTACATTACCACTGCATGTGTCCTGACCTCCAAATGATGACCATCCCATGGTGCTTTTCTCCATCCTACATTGCCACTCACTGCCTATCATAGTTCTGGCCCTCCGATTCTCACTACCCCATGATGTTTTTCTCACTCCTGCTAGTCAATAGCCTGTTAGAAACCCTTACAATGCGCACTACCCCACTATGTTTTTCAGAAACCTATCCTAAATTGCCACTGCATGTTTCCCGACCTCCCCATGCTGACCACCCCGTGGTGCTTTTCTCCATCCTACTTTGCCACTCACTGCCTATCCTAAATCAGGCCCTTCGATTTACACCACATCGTGATGTTGTTCTCACTCGTACTATTGAATGGCCTGTTAGAAACCCTTACAATGCGCACCACCCAGAGATGTTTATCCGAAACCTATTCTACATTGCCACTGCATGTTTTCTTGCCTCCCCATGCTGACAAACCCATGGTGCTTTTCTCCATCCTACATTGCCACTCACTGCCTATCCTAATTCAAGTCCTTCGATTCACACCACCCCGTGATGTTTTTCTCACTCCTAATAGTGAAAGGCCTTTTAGAAACCCTTACAATGCGAACCACCCCGCGATGTTTTTCAGAAACCTATCCAACATTGCTACTGCATGTTTCCTCACCTCCCCATGCTGACCAAACCGTCGTGCTTTTCTCCATTTTACATTGCCACTCACTGCCTCTCGTAATTCAGGCCCTCCGATTCAAACCACCCCTGACATTTTTCTCTATTCTACTAGTGAATGGCCTGTTAGATATCCTTACAATTCGCACCACCCGGCGATGTTTTTCAGAAACCTATCCTACATTACCAATGCATGTTTCCAGACCTCCCCATGCTGACCACCCCGTGGTACTTTTCTCCATCCTACATTGCCCTCACTGCCTATCCTAATTCAGAACATCTGATTCACACTAGCTGTGATCTTTTTCTCCCTCGTACTAGTGAAAGGCCAGTTAGAAACCCTTAAAATGCGCACTAATCCGTGATGTTTTTCAAAAAACTATTGTACATTGCTACTGCATGTTTCCTGACCTCCCAATGACGACCACCCCGTGGTGCTTTTCTCTTTTCTACATTGCCACTCACTGCCTATCCTAATTCAGGCCCTCTGATTCACACCACCCGTGATGATTTTCTCACTCCTACTAGTGAATTGCCTGTTAGGAATCCATACAGTGCGCACTACCCCGCTTTTTTTCCGAAACCTATCCAACATTGCCACTGCATGTTTACTCACCTCCCCATGCTGACCACCCTGTGGTGCTTTTCTCCAATCTACATTGCCACTCAATGCCTATCCTAATTCAGGCCCTCCGATTCACACCTCCCCATGATGTTGTTCTCACTCCTACTAGTGAATGGCCTGTAAGAAACCCTTACAATGCGCACCACCCAGTGATGCTTTTCAGAAACCTATGCTACATTGCCATTGCATGTTTCCTGACCTCCCCATGCTCACCAACCCGTGGTGCTTTACTCCATCCTACATTACCAATCACAGTCTATCTTGATTCAGACCCTCCATTTCACACCACCCCGTGATGTTTTTTTCACTCCTACTTGTGAATGGCTTGTTAGAAAGCCTTAAAATGCGCACCACCCTGCGATGTTTTCCAGTAACCTATCCTACATTGCCATTGCATGTTTCCTGACCTCCCCATGTTGACCATCCCGTGGTGCTTTTCTCCATTCTTCATTGCCACTCAGTGCCTATCCTAATTCAGGCCCTCCGATTTACACCACCCCGTGATGTTTTTCTCACTCCTACTTGTGAATGGCCTGCTACAAACCCTTACAATGCGCCCCACCCCGCGACGTTTTTCAGAAACCTATCCTACAATGCCAATGCATGTTTCCTGGCCTCCCCATGCTCACCAACCCATGGTGCTTTTCTCCATCCTACATTGCCACTCACTGTCTAACTTGATTCAGGCCCTCCGATTCACACCACACCATGTTGTATTTCTCACTCCTAATAGTGAATGGCCTGTTAGAAACCCTTAAAATTCGCACTACGCTGCGATGTTTTTCAGAAACCTATCTTACATTGCCACTGCATGTTTCCTGACCTCCCCATACTGACCACCCCGTGGTGCTTTTCTCCATTCTACATTGCACTCACTGCCTATCCTAATTCAGAACATCTGATTCACACCACCCCGTGATGTTTTTCTCACTCAAACTAGTGAATGGCCTGTTAGAAACCCTTACAATGCGAACCACCCCTTGATGTTTTTCAGAAAACTATCCTATATTGCCACTGCGTGTTTCCTGACCTCCCCATGATGACCACCCCATGGTGCTATTCTCCATCCTACATTGCCACTCATTGCCTATACTTATTATGGCCCTCCGATTCACACCACCCGGGGTGTTTTTCTCACTCCTACTAGTGAATGGACTGGAAGAAACCCTTACAATGCCCACCACCCCACTTTTTTTTCAGAAACCTATCCTACTTTGCCACTGCATGTTTCCTCACCTCCCCATGCTGACCAACCTGTGGTGCTTGTCTCCATCCTACATTGACACTCAATGCTTATTCTAACTGAGGCCGTCCGATTCACACCACACCATGATGAATTTCTCACTCTTACTAGTTAAAGGCCTTTTAGAAACCCTTGCAATGAGCACCACCCCGCGATGTTTTTCAGAAACCTATCCTACATTGCTACTGCATGTTTCCTGACCTCCCCATGCTGAGAACCCCGTGGTGCTTTTATCCATGCGACATTGCCACTCACTGCCTATCCTGATTCAGGCCCTCCAATTCACACCACCCTGTGATGTTTTTTCTCACTTCTGCTAGGGAATGGCCTGTTAGAAACACTAACAATGCACAACACCACGCGATGTTTTTCAGAACCCTGTCCTACATTGCCACTGCATGTTTCCTGACCTCCCCATGCTGACCACCCCATGGTGCTTTTCTCCATCCTACATTGCCACTCAATGCCTATCATAATTCAGTCCCTTCGATTCACACCACCCCGTGAACTTTTTCTCACTCCTTCCAGTGAATGCGCTGTTAGAAACCCTAACAATTCTCACCACCCGCGATGTTTTTCAGAAACCTATCCTACATTGACACTGCATGTTTCCTGACCTCCCCATGCTGACCACACCGTGGTGCTTTTCTCTATCCTACATTGCCACTCACTGCCTATCCTGATTCAAGCCTTCCGATTCACACCACCCCGTGATGTATTTCTCACTCCTACTAGTGAATGGCCTGTTAGAAACCCTTACAATGCGCACCACCCTGTGATGTTTTTCAGAAAACTATCCTACATTGCCACTGCATGTTTCCTGACCTCCCCATGCTCACCAACCCGTGGTGCTTTTCTCCATCCTACATTGCTAATCACTGACTAACTTGATTCAGGCCCTCTGATTCACACCACCCCGTGATGTATTTCTCACTCCTGCTAGTGAATGGCCTTTTAGAAACACTTACAATAAGCACCACCCTACAATGTTTTTCAGAAACCTATCCAACATTGCCACTGCAAGATTCCTGACCTCCCCATCCTGACCACCCCGTGGTGCTTTTCTCCATCTTACATTGCCACTCACAGCCTATCCTGAATCAGGCCCTCCGATTAACACCACCCCGTTATGTTTTTCTCACTCCTACTAGTGAATGCCCTGTTAGAAAGACTTACAATGCGCACCACCCTGCGATGTTTTTCAGAAACCTATCCTACATTGCCAATGCATGTTCCCTGACCTCCCCGTGCTGACCATCCCGTGGTGCTTTTCTCCATCCTACATTGCACTCACTGCCTATTCTAATTCAGAACATCTGATTCACACCACCCCGTGATGTTTTTCTCACTCCTACTAGTGAATGGCTTGTTAGAAACCCTTACAATGCACACCACCGCATGATGTTTTTCAGAAAACTATCCTATATTGCCACTCCGTGTTTCCTGACCTCCCCATGATCACCACCCTATGGTGCTTTGGTCCATCCTACCTTGCCACTCAATGCCTATCCTAATTCAGGCCCTCGGATTCACACCACCCCCTGATGTTGTTCTCACTCGTACTAGATAATGGCCTGTTAGAAATCCTTACAATGTGCACCACCCTGCGATGTTTTTCAGAAACCTATCCTACATTGCCACTGCATGTTTCCTGACCTCCCCATTTCGACCACCCCGTGGTGCTTTTCTGCATTCTTCATTGCCACTCACTGGCTATCATAATTCAAGCCCTCCGATTCACACCACCCCTTGATGTTTTTCTCACTCCTTCTAGTGAATGGCCTACTACAAACCCTTACAATGCGCACCACCCGGCGATGTTTTTCAGAAACCTATCCTACATTGCCAGTGCATGTTTCCTGATCTCCCCATCCTGACCACCCCGTGGTGCTTTTGTCCATCCTACATTGACACTCACTGCCTATCCTGATTCAGGCCCTGTGATTCACACCACCCCGTGATGTTTTTCTCACTCCTACTAGTTAAAGCCTTTTAGAAACCCTTATAATGCGAACCACCCCGTGATGTTTTTCAGAAACCTATCCTACATTGCAACTGCATGTTTCCTGACCTCCCCATGCTGACCACACCATGGTGCTTTTCTCCATTTTTCATTGCCCCTCACTGCCTATCCTTATTCAGGCCCTCCATTCACACCACCCCGTGATATTTTTCTTTATCCTACTAGTGAATGGCCTTTTAGATAGCTTTACAATGCGCACCACCCAGCGATGTTTTTCAGAAACCTATCCTACATTGCCAATGCATGTTTCCAGACCTCCCCATGCTGACCACCCTGTGGTGCTTTTCTCCATCCTACATTGCCATTGACTGCCAAATCCTAATTCAGAACAACTGATTCACACCACCCGTGATGTTTTTCTCCCTCATATTAGTGAATGGCCTGTTAGAAACCCTTACAATGCGCACCGCTCCATGATGTTTTTCAAAAAACAATCCCACATAGCCACTGCATGTTTCCTGACCTCCCCTTGATTACAACCCCATGGTGCTTTTCTCTATCCTACATTGCCACACACTGCCTATCCTAATTCAGGCCCTCCGATTCATACCACCCGTGATGTTTTTCTCACTTCTTCTAGTGAATTGACAGTTAGAAAGCCTTACAATGCGCACTACCCCACTTTTTTTCCCGAAACCAATCCTACATTGCCACTGCATGTTTCCTCACCTCCCCATGCTGACCATCCTGTGGTGCTTTTCTCCATCCTACATTGCCACTCAATGCCTATCCTAATTCAGGCCCTCCGATTCACACCACCCTGTGATGTTGTTCTCACTCCTAGTAGTGAATGGCTTGTTAGAAACCGTTACAATGCGCACCACCCAGCGATGTTTATCAGAAAACTATTCTACCTTGCCACTGCATGTTTCCTTGTCTCCCCATGCTGACAAACCTGTGGTGCTTTTCTCCATCTTACATTGCCACTCACAGCCTATCCTAATTCAGGCCCTCTCATTCACACCATCCCGTGATGTTTTTTTCACTCCTACTTGTGAATGGCATGTTAGAATTCCTTAGAAAGCGCACCACAATGCGGTTTTTCAGAAACCTGTCCTACATTGCCATTGCATGTTTCCTGACTTCCCCATGCACACCAACCCGTGGTACTTTTCTCCATCCTACATTGCCATTCACTGTCTATCTTGATTCAGGCCCTCCGATTCACACCACTCCATGATGTATTTCTCACTCCTACTAGTGAATGGCCTGTTAGAAAGCCTTACAATGCGCACTACCGAGCGATGTTTTTCAGAAAGCTATCCTACATTGCCACTGCATATTTCCTGACCTCCCCATTCTGACCACCCCGTGGTGCTTTTCTCCATTCTTCATTGCCACTCACGGCCTATCCTTAATCAGGCCCTCAGATTCACACCACTCCGTTTTTTTTTTCCTTCTCCTACTAGTGAAAAATCCTTTGGAAAACCTTACAATGAGCACCACACCGCGATGTTTTTCAGAAACCTATCCTACATTGCCAATGCATGTTTCCTGACATCCAGATGCTAACCACACTGTGGTGCTTTTCTCCATCCTACATTGCCACTCACTGCGTATCCTGATTCAGGCCCTCCGATTCAAATGACCCTGTAATGTTTTTCTCACTTCATCTAGTGAATAGCCTGTTAGAAACCCTTACAATGCGCAGCACCTCGCGATATGTTTCAGAAACCTATCCTACATTCCCACTGCATGTTTCCTGACCTCGCCATGCTGACCACCCCATGGCGCTTTTCTCTGTGCTACATTGCCACTTACTTCCTATACTAAATCAGGCCCTCCGATTCACACCACCCGGTGATGTTTTTCTCACTGCTACTAGTGAATGGCCTCTTATAAAGCCTTACAATGCGCCCCACCCCGCGACGTTTTTCAGAAACCTATCCTACAATGCCAATGCATGTTTCCTGGCCTCCCCATGCTCACCAACCCATGGTGCTTTTCTCCATCCTACATTGCCACTCACTGTCTAACTTGATTCAGGCCCTCCGATTCACACCACACCATGTTGTATTTCTCACTCCTAATAGTGAATGGCCTGTTAGAAACCCTTAAAATTCGCACTACGCTGCGATGTTTTTCAGAAACCTATCTTACATTGCCACTGCATGTTTCCTGACCTCCCCATACTGACCACCCCGTGGTGCTTTTCTCCATTCTACATTGCACTCACTGCCTATCCTAATTCAGAACATCTGATTCACACCACCCCGTGATGTTTTTCTCACTCAAACTAGTGAATGGCCTGTTAGAAACCCTTACAATGCGAACCACCCCTTGATGTTTTTCAGAAAACTATCCTATATTGCCACTGCGTGTTTCCTGACCTCCCCATGATGACCACCCCATGGTGCTATTCTCCATCCTACATTGCCACTCATTGCCTATACTTATTATGGCCCTCCGATTCACACCACCCGGGGTGTTTTTCTCACTCCTACTAGTGAATGGACTGGAAGAAACCCTTACAATGCCCACCACCCCACTTTTTTTTCAGAAACCTATCCTACTTTGCCACTGCATGTTTCCTCACCTCCCCATGCTGACCAACCTGTGGTGCTTGTCTCCATCCTACATTGACACTCAATGCTTATTCTAACTGAGGCCGTCCGATTCACACCACACCATGATGAATTTCTCACTCTTACTAGTTAAAGGCCTTTTAGAAACCCTTGCAATGAGCACCACCCCGCGATGTTTTTCAGAAACCTATCCTACATTGCTACTGCATGTTTCCTGACCTCCCCATGCTGAGAACCCCGTGGTGCTTTTATCCATGCGACATTGCCACTCACTGCCTATCCTGATTCAGGCCCTCCAATTCACACCACCCTGTGATGTTTTTTCTCACTTCTGCTAGGGAATGGCCTGTTAGAAACACTAACAATGCACAACACCACGCGATGTTTTTCAGAACCCTGTCCTACATTGCCACTGCATGTTTCCTGACCTCCCCATGCTGACCACCCCATGGTGCTTTTCTCCATCCTACATTGCCACTCAATGCCTATCATAATTCAGTCCCTTCGATTCACACCACCCCGTGAACTTTTTCTCACTCCTTCCAGTGAATGCGCTGTTAGAAACCCTAACAATTCTCACCACCCGCGATGTTTTTCAGAAACCTATCCTACATTGACACTGCATGTTTCCTGACCTCCCCATGCTGACCACACCGTGGTGCTTTTCTCTATCCTACATTGCCACTCACTGCCTATCCTGATTCAAGCCTTCCGATTCACACCACCCCGTGATGTATTTCTCACTCCTACTAGTGAATGGCCTGTTAGAAACCCTTACAATGCGCACCACCCTGTGATGTTTTTCAGAAAACTATCCTACATTGCCACTGCATGTTTCCTGACCTCCCCATGCTCACCAACCCGTGGTGCTTTTCTCCATCCTACATTGCTAATCACTGACTAACTTGATTCAGGCCCTCTGATTCACACCACCCCGTGATGTATTTCTCACTCCTGCTAGTGAATGGCCTTTTAGAAACACTTACAATAAGCACCACCCTACAATGTTTTTCAGAAACCTATCCAACATTGCCACTGCAAGATTCCTGACCTCCCCATCCTGACCACCCCGTGGTGCTTTTCTCCATCTTACATTGCCACTCACAGCCTATCCTGAATCAGGCCCTCCGATTAACACCACCCCGTTATGTTTTTCTCACTCCTACTAGTGAATGCCCTGTTAGAAAGACTTACAATGCGCACCACCCTGCGATGTTTTTCAGAAACCTATCCTACATTGCCAATGCATGTTCCCTGACCTCCCCGTGCTGACCATCCCGTGGTGCTTTTCTCCATCCTACATTGCACTCACTGCCTATTCTAATTCAGAACATCTGATTCACACCACCCCGTGATGTTTTTCTCACTCCTACTAGTGAATGGCTTGTTAGAAACCCTTACAATGCACACCACCGCATGATGTTTTTCAGAAAACTATCCTATATTGCCACTCCGTGTTTCCTGACCTCCCCATGATCACCACCCTATGGTGCTTTGGTCCATCCTACCTTGCCACTCAATGCCTATCCTAATTCAGGCCCTCGGATTCACACCACCCCCTGATGTTGTTCTCACTCGTACTAGATAATGGCCTGTTAGAAATCCTTACAATGTGCACCACCCTGCGATGTTTTTCAGAAACCTATCCTACATTGCCACTGCATGTTTCCTGACCTCCCCATTTCGACCACCCCGTGGTGCTTTTCTGCATTCTTCATTGCCACTCACTGGCTATCATAATTCAAGCCCTCCGATTCACACCACCCCTTGATGTTTTTCTCACTCCTTCTAGTGAATGGCCTACTACAAACCCTTACAATGCGCACCACCCGGCGATGTTTTTCAGAAACCTATCCTACATTGCCAGTGCATGTTTCCTGATCTCCCCATCCTGACCACCCCGTGGTGCTTTTGTCCATCCTACATTGACACTCACTGCCTATCCTGATTCAGGCCCTGTGATTCACACCACCCCGTGATGTTTTTCTCACTCCTACTAGTTAAAGCCTTTTAGAAACCCTTATAATGCGAACCACCCCGTGATGTTTTTCAGAAACCTATCCTACATTGCAACTGCATGTTTCCTGACCTCCCCATGCTGACCACACCATGGTGCTTTTCTCCATTTTTCATTGCCCCTCACTGCCTATCCTTATTCAGGCCCTCCATTCACACCACCCCGTGATATTTTTCTTTATCCTACTAGTGAATGGCCTTTTAGATAGCTTTACAATGCGCACCACCCAGCGATGTTTTTCAGAAACCTATCCTACATTGCCAATGCATGTTTCCAGACCTCCCCATGCTGACCACCCTGTGGTGCTTTTCTCCATCCTACATTGCCATTGACTGCCAAATCCTAATTCAGAACAACTGATTCACACCACCCGTGATGTTTTTCTCCCTCATATTAGTGAATGGCCTGTTAGAAACCCTTACAATGCGCACCGCTCCATGATGTTTTTCAAAAAACAATCCCACATAGCCACTGCATGTTTCCTGACCTCCCCTTGATTACAACCCCATGGTGCTTTTCTCTATCCTACATTGCCACACACTGCCTATCCTAATTCAGGCCCTCCGATTCATACCACCCGTGATGTTTTTCTCACTTCTTCTAGTGAATTGACAGTTAGAAAGCCTTACAATGCGCACTACCCCACTTTTTTTCCCGAAACCAATCCTACATTGCCACTGCATGTTTCCTCACCTCCCCATGCTGACCATCCTGTGGTGCTTTTCTCCATCCTACATTGCCACTCAATGCCTATCCTAATTCAGGCCCTCCGATTCACACCACCCTGTGATGTTGTTCTCACTCCTAGTAGTGAATGGCTTGTTAGAAACCGTTACAATGCGCACCACCCAGCGATGTTTATCAGAAAACTATTCTACCTTGCCACTGCATGTTTCCTTGTCTCCCCATGCTGACAAACCTGTGGTGCTTTTCTCCATCTTACATTGCCACTCACAGCCTATCCTAATTCAGGCCCTCTCATTCACACCATCCCGTGATGTTTTTTTCACTCCTACTTGTGAATGGCATGTTAGAATTCCTTAGAAAGCGCACCACAATGCGGTTTTTCAGAAACCTGTCCTACATTGCCATTGCATGTTTCCTGACTTCCCCATGCACACCAACCCGTGGTACTTTTCTCCATCCTACATTGCCATTCACTGTCTATCTTGATTCAGGCCCTCCGATTCACACCACTCCATGATGTATTTCTCACTCCTACTAGTGAATGGCCTGTTAGAAAGCCTTACAATGCGCACTACCGAGCGATGTTTTTCAGAAAGCTATCCTACATTGCCACTGCATATTTCCTGACCTCCCCATTCTGACCACCCCGTGGTGCTTTTCTCCATTCTTCATTGCCACTCACGGCCTATCCTTAATCAGGCCCTCAGATTCACACCACTCCGTTTTTTTTTTCCTTCTCCTACTAGTGAAAAATCCTTTGGAAAACCTTACAATGAGCACCACACCGCGATGTTTTTCAGAAACCTATCCTACATTGCCAATGCATGTTTCCTGACATCCAGATGCTAACCACACTGTGGTGCTTTTCTCCATCCTACATTGCCACTCACTGCGTATCCTGATTCAGGCCCTCCGATTCAAATGACCCTGTAATGTTTTTCTCACTTCATCTAGTGAATAGCCTGTTAGAAACCCTTACAATGCGCAGCACCTCGCGATATGTTTCAGAAACCTATCCTACATTCCCACTGCATGTTTCCTGACCTCGCCATGCTGACCACCCCATGGCGCTTTTCTCTGTGCTACATTGCCACTTACTTCCTATACTAAATCAGGCCCTCCGATTCACACCACCCGGTGATGTTTTTCTCACTGCTACTAGTGAATGGCCTCTTATAAAGCCTTACAATGCGCACGACCCTGCGATGTCTTTCAGAAACCTATCCTACATTGCCAATGCATGTTTCCTGACCTCCCCATGCTGACCACCCTGTGGTGCTTTTCTCCATCCTACATTGCCACTCACTGCCTATCCTAATTCAGAACATCTGATTCACACCACCCCGTGATGTTTTTCTCACTCCTACTAGTGAATGGCCTGTTAAAAACTGTTACAATGCGCACCACACCGTGATGTTTTTCAGAAAAATATACTACATTACCACTGCATGTTTCCTGACCTCCCCATGCTGACCACCCTGTGGTGCTTTTCTCCATTCTTCATTGCCACTCACTAGGTATCATAATTCAGGCACTCCGATTCACACCACCGCATGATGTTTTTCTCACTCCTACTAGTGAATGGCCTGTTAGAAACCCTTACAATGCGCACGACCCTGCTTTTTTTTTTTCATACACCTATCCTGCATTGCCCCCGCATGTTTCCTGACATCGCCATTCTTACCACCCTGTGCGGCTTTTATCCATCCTACATTGCCACTCAATGCCGATCCTAATTCAGTTCCTCCGATTCACACCAACCCATGTTGTTGTTCTCACTCCTACTAGTGAATGGCCTGTTAGAAACACATACAACGCGCAGCACCCAGCGATGTTTATTAGAAACCTATTCTATATTGCCACTGCATGTTTCCTTGCCTCCCCATGCTGACAAACCCGTGGTGCTTTTCTCCATCCTACATTGCCATTCACAGCCTATCCTAATTGAAGCCCTCTGATTCACACCACCCTGTGATGTTTTTTTCACTCCTACTTGTGAATGGATTGTTAGAAAGCCTTACAATTCTCACCACCCCGTGATGTTTTTCAGAAACCTATCCTACATTGCCATTGCATGTTACCTGACCTCCCCATGTTGACCACCCCTTGGTGCTTTTCTCCATTCTTCATTGCCACTCACTGCCTATCCTAATTCAGGCGCTATGATTCACACTACCGCTTGATGATTTTCTCACTCCTACTAGTAAATGGCCTGCTACAAACCAATACAATGCCCACCACCCGGCGATGATTTTCAGAAACCTATCCTACAACGCCATTGCATGTTTCCTGACCTCCCTATGCACACCAACCCATGGTGCTTTTCTCCATCCTTCATTGCCACTCACTATCTATCTTGATTCAGGCTCTCCGATTCACACCACAGAATGATGTATTTCTCACTCCTACTAGTGAATGGCCCGTTAGAAACCCTTACAATGCGCACTACCCCACGATGTTTCTCAGAAACCTATCCTACATTGCCACTGCATGTTTCCTGACCTCCCCATCCTGACCACGCCGTGGTGCTTTTCTCCATTCTACATTGCCACTCACTGCCTATCCTGATTCAGGCCCTCCGATTCACACCATCCTGTGATGTTTTTCTCACTTCTACTTGTGAATGGCCTGTTAGAAACACTTACAATGCACACCACCCCGCGATGTTTTTCAGAAAACTATCCTACATTGCCACTGCATGTTTCCAGCCCTCCCCATGCTGACCACCCTGTGGTGCTTTTCTCCATCCTACATTGCCACTCACTGCCTATTATAATTCAGGCCGTCCGATTCACACCACCGCGTGATGTTTTTCTCACTCCTACCAGTGAATGGCCTGTTAGAAAGCCTTACAATTCTCACCACTTGCGATGTTTTTCAGAAACCTATCCTACATTGCCATTGCATGTGTCCTGACCTCCCCATGCTGACCACACCGTGGTGCTTTTTTCCATCCTACATTGCCACTCACTGCCTATAGTGATTCAGGCCCTCTGATTCAAACCACGCTGTGATGTTTTTCTCACTCCTACTAGTGAATGGCCTGTTAGAAACCCTTACAATGCGCACCAAACCGCGATGTTTTTCAGAAACCTATCCTACATTGACACTGCATGTTTCCTGATATCCCCATGCTGACCACACCATGGTGCTTTTCTCTAACCTAATTCAGGCCCTCCGATTCACACCACCCTGTGATGTTTTTCTCACTCCTACTAGTGAATGGCCTATTAGAAAAGGTTACAATGCGCACCACCCGCGATCTTTTTCAGAAACCTATCCTACATTGCCACTGCATGTGGCCTGACCTCCCCATGATGACCATCCCATGGTGCTTTTCTCCATCCTACATTGCCCCTCACTGCCTATCATAATTCTGGCCCTCCGATTCACACCAACCCATGATGTTTTTCTCACTCCTACTAGTGAATGGCCAGTTTGAAACCCTTACATTGCGCACCATTCCGCTTTTTTTTTTTTCAGAAACCTATCCTACATTGCCACTGCATGTTTCTTCATCTCCCCATGGTGACCACCCTGTGGTGCTTTTCTCCATCCTACCTTGCAACTCAATGCCTATCCTAATTGAGGCCATCCGATTCACAACACCCCGTGATGTTGTTCTCACTCCTACTAGTGAACGCCCTGTGAGAAATCCTTAGAATGTGTACCACCCAGCGATGTTTATCAGAAACCTATTCGACATTGCCACTGCATGTTTCCTTGCCTCCCCATGCTGACAAACCCGTGGTGTTTTCTCCATCCTACATTGCCACTCACAGACTATCCTAATTCAGTCCATACGATTCACACCACACCGTGTTGTTTTAATCACTCCTACTTGTGAATGGCTTGTTAGAAATCCCTACAATGCGCACCAGTCCGCGATGTTTTTCAGAAACCTATCCTACATTGCCACTGCATGTTTCCTAACCTCCGCATGCTGACAACACCGTGGTGCTTTTCTCCGTCCTACATTGTCACTCAGTGCCTATCCTAATTCAGGCCCTCCGATTCACACCACCCGTGATGTTTTTCTCACTCCTGCTAGTGAATGGCCTGTTAGAAACGATTACAATGCGCACTACCCCACTATTTTTTTCAGAAACCTATCGTACATTGCCACTGCATGTTTCCTGACCTCTCCATCCTGAGCACCCCGTGGAGCTTTTCTCCATCTAACATTGCCTCTCACGGCCTATCCTGATTCAGGCCCTCCGATTCATAACACCCCGTGATGTTTTTCTCACTCCTACTAGTGAATGGCCTGTTAGAAACCCTTACAATGCGCACTACCCCGCCATGTTTTTCAGAAACCTATCCTTCAATGCCACTGCATGTTTCCTGACCTCCCCATGCTGACCACCCCGTGGTGCTTTTCTCCATCCGACGTTGCCACTCACTGTCTATCTTTATTCAGGCCCTCCGATTCACACCACACCATGATGTATTTCTCACTCCTATTAGTGAATGGCCTGTTAGGAAACCTTACAATGCGCACCACCCTGCAAAGTTTTTTAGAAACCAATCCAACATTGCCACTGCATGTTTCCTGACCACCCCTTCCGGACCAACCCGTGGTGCTTTTCTCCATCCTACATTGCCACTCACTGCCTATCCTGATTCAGTCCCTCTTATTCAAATCACGCCGTGATGTTTTTCTCACTCCTACTAGTGAATGGCCTGTTAGAAACCTTTAAAATGCGCACCAACCCGTGATGTTTTTCAGAAAACTATCCTACATAGCCACTGCATGTGTCCTGACCTCCCCATCCTGACCACCCTGTGGTGTTTTCCTCCATCCTACATTGCCACTCTCTTCCTATCCTAAATCAGGCCCTTCGATTAACACCACCCTGTGAAGTTTTTTCACTCCTACTAGTGAATGGCCTGTTAGAAAGCCTTACAATGCGAACCACCCCCTTTTTTTTTTCAGAAACCTATACTACATTGCCACTACATGTTTCCTGACCTCCCCATGCTGACCACCCCGTGGTACTTTCCTCCATCCTACATTGCCACTCACTTCATATCCTAAATCAGGCCCTTCGATTAACACCACCCCGTGATGTTTTTTTCACTCCTACTAGAGAATGGCCTGTTAGAAAGCCTTACAATGCGAACCACCCCACTTTTTTTTTCAGAAACCTATACTACATTGCCACTGCATGTTTCCTGACCTCCCCATGCTGACCAGCCCGTTGTGCTTTTCTCCATTCAACTTTGCCACTCACTGCCTATCCTAAATCAGGCCCTTCGATTCACACCACCCCGTGATGTTGTTATCACTGTAGTATTGAATGGCCTGTTAGAAAGCCTTACAATGCTCACCACCCAGAGATGTTTATCTGAAACCTATTCTAATTTGCCACTGCATGTTTCCTAGCCTCCCCATGATGACAAACCCGTGGTGCTTTTCTCCATCCTACATTGCCACTCACTTTCTATCCTAATTCAAGTTCTTCGATTCACACCACCCCGTGATGTTTTTCTGACTCCTACTAGTGAAAGGCCGTTTAGAAACCCTTACAATGCGAACAACCCCGCGATGTTTTTCAGAAACCTATCCTACATTGCCACTGCATGTTTCCTGACCTCCCCATGTTCGCCACCCCGTGGTGCTTTTCTCCATCCTACATTGCCACTCACTGCCTATCATAATTCAGGCCGTCCGATTCACACCACCCCGTGATGTTTTTCTCACTCCTACCAGTGAATGGCCTGTTAGAAAGCCTTACAATTCTCACCACTTGCGATGTTTTTCAGAAACCTATCCTACATTGCCACTGCATGTGTCCTGACCTCCCCATGCTGACCACACCGTGGTGCTTTTTTCCATCCTACATTGCCACTCACTGCCTATAGTGATTTGGGCCCTCTGATTCAAACCACGCTGTGATGTTTTTCTCACTCCTACTAGTGAATGGCCTGTTAGAAACCCTTACAATGCGCACCAACCCGCGATGTTTTTCAGAAACCTATCCTACATTGACACTGCATGTTTCCTGATATCCCCATGCTGACCACACCATGGTGCCTTTCTCTAACCTAATTCAGGCCCTCCGATTCACACCACCCCGTGATGTTTTTCTCACTCCTACTAGTGAATGGCCTGTTAGAAAAGGTTACAATGCGCACCACCCGTGATCTTTTTCAGAAACCTATCCTACATTGCCACTGCATGTGGCCTGACCTCCCCATGATGACCATCCCATGGTGCTTTTCTCCATCCTACATTGCCACTCACTGCCTATCATAATTCTGGCCCTCCAATTCACACCACCCCATGATGTTTTTCTCACTCCTACTAGTGAATGGCCAGTTTGAAACCCTTACATTGCGCACCATTCTGCTTTTTTTTTTCAGAAACCTATCCTACATTGCCACTGCATGTTTCCTCATCTCCCCATGGTGACCACCCTGTGGTGCTTTTCTCCATCCTACCTTGCAACTCAATGCCTATCCTAATTGAGGCCATCCGATTCACAACACCCCGTGATGTTGTTCTCACTCCTACTAGTGAACGGCCTGTTAGAAATCCTTACAATGTGTCCCACCCAGCGATGTTTATCAGAAACCTATTCGACATTGCCACTGCATGTTTCCTTGCCTCCCCATGCTGACAAAACCGTGGTGTTTTCTCCATCCTACATTGCCACTCACAGACTATCCTAATTCAGTCCATCCGATTCACACCACCCCGTGTTGTTTTTCTCACTCCTACTTGTGAATGGCTTGTTAGAAATCCTTACAATGCGCACCACTCCGCGATGTTTTTCAGAAACCTATCCTACATTGCCACTGCATGTTTCCTGACCTCGGCATGCTGACAACACCGTGGTGCTTTTCTCCATCTTACATTGCCACTCAGTGCCTATCCTAATTTAGGCCCTCCGATTCACACCACCCGTGATGTTTTTCTCACTCCTGCTAGTGAATGGCCTGTTAGAAACGATTACAATGTGCACTACCCTACTATTTTTTTCAGAAACCTATCGTACATTGCCACTGCATGTATCCTGACTTCTCCATACTGACCACCCCGTGGAGCTTTTCTCCATCCTACATTGCCACTCACGGCCTATCATGATTCAGGCCCTCCGATTCACACCACCCCGTGATGTTTTTCTCACTCCTACTAGTGAATGGCCTGTTAGAAAGGGTTACCATGTGCACAACCCGCGATGTTTTTCAGAAACCTATCATACATTACCACTGCATGTGTCCTGACCTCCCCATGATGACCATCCCATGGTGCTTTTCTCCATCCTACATTGCCACTCACTGCCTATCATAATTCTGGCCCTCCGATTCACACCACCCCATGATGTTTTTCTCACTCCTACTAGTCAATGGCCTGTTAGAAACCCTTACAATGCGCACTACCCCACTATTTTTTTCAGAAACCTATCCTACATTGCCATTGCATGTTTCCTGACCTCTCCATCCTGACCAACCCGTGGAGCTTTTCTCCATCTAACATTGCCTCTCACGGCCTATCCTGATTCAGGCCCTCCGATTCACACCACCCCGTGATGTTTTTCTCACTCCTACTAGTGAATGGCCTGTTAGAAACCCTTACAATGCGCACTACCCCGCCATGTTTTTCAGAAACCTATCCTTCATTGCCACTGCATGTTTCCTGACCTCCCCATGCTGACCACCCCGTGGTGCTTTTCTCCATCCGACGTTGCCACTCTCTGTCTATCTTGATTCAGGCCCTCCGATTCACACCACACCATGATGTATTTCTCACTCCTATTATTGAATCGCCTGTTAGGAAACCTTACAATGCGCACCACCCCGCAAAGTTTTTTAGAAACCAATCCAACATTGCCACTGAATGTTTCCTGACCTCCCCATCCTGACCACCCCGTGGTGCTTTTCTCCATCCTACATTGCCACTCACTGCCTATAGTGATTTGGGCCGTCTGATTCAAACCACGCTGTGATGTTTTTCTCACACCTACCAGTGAATGGCCTCTTAGAAACCCTTACAATGCGCACCAACCCGCGATGTTTTTCAGAAACCTATCCTACATTGACACTGCATGTTTCCTGATATCCCCATGCTGACCACACCATGGTGCTTTTCTCTAACCTAATTCAGGCCCTCCGATTCACACCACCCCGTGATGTTTTTCTCACTCCTACTAGTGAATGGCCTGTTAGAAAAGGTTACAATGCGCACCACCCATGATCTTTTTCAGAAACCTATCCTACATTGCCACTGCATGTGGCCTGACCTCCCCATGATGACCATCCCATGGTGCTTTTCTCCATACTACATTGCCACTCACTGCCTATCATAATTCTGGCCCTCCAATTCACACCACCCCATGATGTTTTTCTCACTCCTACTAGTGAATGGCCAGTTTGAAACCCTTATATTGCGCACCATTCTACTTTTTTTTTTTCAGAAACCTATCCTACATTGCCACTGCATGTTTCCTCATCTCCCCATGGTGACCACCCTGTGGTGCTTTTCTCCATCCTACCTTGCAACTCAATGCCTATCCTAATTGAGGCCATCCGATTCACAACACCCCGTGATGTTGTTCTCACTCCTACTAGTGAACGGCCTGTTAGAAATCCTTACAATGTGTCCCACCCAGCGATGTTTATCAGAAACCTATTCGACATTGCCACTGCATGTTTCCTTGCCTCCCCATGCTGACAAAACCGTGGTGTTTTCTCCATCCTACATTGCCACTCACAGACTATCCTAATTCAGTCCATCCGATTCACACCACCCCGTGTTGTTTTTCTCACTCCTACTTGTGAATGGCTTGTTAGAAATCCTTACAATGCGCACCAATCCGCGATGTTTTTCAGAAACCTATCCTACATTGCCACTGCATGTTTTCTGACCTCCGCATGCTGACAACACCATGGTGCTTTTCTCCAACTTACATTGCCACTCAGTGCCTATCCTAATTTAGGCCCTCCGATTCACACCACCCGTGATGTTTTTCTCACTCCTGCTAGTGAATGGCCTGTTAGAAACGATTACAATGCGCACTACCCTACTATTTTTTTCAGAAACCTATCGTACATTGCCACTGCATGTTTCCTGACTTCTCCATACTGACCACCCCGTGGAGCTTTTCTCCATCCTACATTGCCACTCACGGCCTATCATGATTCAGGCCCTCCGATTCACACCACCCCGTGATGTTTTTCTCACTCCTACTAGTGAATGGCCTGTTAGAAAGGGTTACAATGTGCACCACCCGCGATGTTTTTCAGAAACCTATCATACATTACCACTGCATGTGTCCTGACCTCCCCATGATGACCATCCCATGGTGCTTTTCTCCATCCTACATTGCCACTCACTGCCTATCATAATTCTGGCCCTCCGATTCACACCACCCCATGATGTTTTTCTCACTCCTACTAGTCAATGGCCTGTTAGAAACCCTTACAATGTGCACTACCCCACTATTTTTTTCAGAAACCTATCCTACATTGCCATTGCATGTTTCCTGACCTCTCCATCCTGACCACCCCGTGGAGCTTTTCTCCATCTAACATTGCCTCTCACGGCCTATCCTGATTCAGGCCCTCCGATTCACACCACCCCGTGATGTTGTTCTCACTACTACTAGTGAATGGCCTGTTAGAAACCCTTACAATGCGCACTACCCCGCCATGTTTTTCAGAAACCTATCCTTCATTGCCACTGCATGTTTCCTGACCTCCCCATGCTGACCACCCCGTGGTGCTTTTCTCCATCCGACGTTGCCACTCTCTGTCTATCTTGATTCAGGCCCTCCGATTCACACCACACCATGATGTATTTCTCACTCCTATTAGTGAATGGCCTGTTAGGAAACCTTAAAATGCGCACCACCCCGCAAAGTTTTTTAGAAACCAATCCAACATTGCCACTGCATGTTTCCTGACCTCCCCATCCTGACCACCCCGTGGTGCTTTTCTCCATCCTACATTGCCACTCACTGCCTAGAGTGATTTGGGCCCTCTGATTCAAACCACGCTGTGATGTTTTTCTCACACCTACTAGTGAATGGCCTGTTAGAAACCCTTACAATGCGCACCAACCCGCGATGTTTTTCAGAAACCTATCCTACATTGACACTGCATGTTTCCTGATATCCCCATGCTGACCACACCATGGTGCTTTTCTCTAACCTAATTCAGGCCCTCCGATTCACACCACCCCGTGATGTTTTTCTCACTCCTACTAGTGAATGGCCTGTTAGAAAAGGTTACAATGCGCACCACCCGTGATCTTTTTCAGAAACCTATCCTACATTCCCACTGCTTGTGGCCTGACCTCCCCATGATGACCATCCCATGGTGCTTTTCTCCATACTACATTGCCACTCACTGCCTATCATAATTCTGGCCCTCCAATTCACACCACCCCATGATGTTTTTCTCACTCCTACTAGTGAATGGCCAGTTTGAAACCCTTACATTGCGCACCATTCTGCTTTTTTTTTTTTTTTCAGAAACCTATCCTACATTGCCACTGCATGTTTCCTCATCTCCCCATGGTGACCACCCTGTGGTGCTTTTCTCCATCCTACCTTGCAACTCATTGCCTATCCTAATTGAGGCCATCCGATTCACAACACCCCGTGATGTTGTTCTCACTCCTACTAGTGAACGGCCTGTTAGAAATCCTTACAATGTGTCCCACCCAGCGATGTTTATCAGAAACCTATTCGACATTGCCACTGCATGTTTCCTTGCCTCCCCATGCTGACAAAACCGTGGTGTTTTCTCCATCCTACATTGCCACTCACAGACTATCCTAATTCAGTCCATCCGATTCACACCACCCCGTGTTGTTTTTCTCACTCCTACTTGTGAATGGCTTGTTAGAAATCCTTACAATGCGCACCACTCCGCGATGTTTTTCAGAAACCTATCCTACATTGCCACTGCATGTTTCCTGACCTCCGCATGCTGACAACACCGTGGTGCTTTTCTCCATCTTACATTGCCACTCAGTGCCTATCCTAATTTAGGCCCTCCGATTCACACCACCCGTGATGTTTTTCTCACTCCTGCTAGTGAATGGCCTGTTAGAAACGATTACAATGCGCACTACCCCACTATTTTTTTCAGAAACCTATCGTACATTACCACTGCATGTGTTCTGACCTCCCCATGATGACCATCCCATGGTGCTTTTCTCCATCCTACATTGCCACTCACTGCCTATCATAATTCTGGCCCTCCGATTCACACCACCCCATGATGTTTTTCTCACTCCTACTAATCAATGGCCTGTTAGAAACCCTTACAATGCACACTACCCCACTATTTTTTTCAGAAACCTATCCTACATTGCCATTGCATGTTTCCTGACCTCTCCATCCTGACCACCCCGTGGAGCTTTTCTCCATCTAACAATGCCTCTCACGGCCTATCCTGATTCAGGCCCTCCGATTCACACCACCCTGTGATGTTTTTCTCACTCCTACTAGTGAATGGCCTGTTAGAAACCCTTACAATACGCACTACCCCGCCATGTTTTTCAGAAACCTATCCTTCATTGCCACTGCATGTTTCCTGACCTCCCCATGCTGACCACCCCGTGGTGCTTTTCTCCATCCGACGTTGCCACTCTCTGTCTATCTTTATTCAGGCCCTCCGATTCACACCACACCATGATGAATTTCTCACTCCTATTAGTGAATGGCCTGTTAGGAAACCTTACAATGCGCACCACCCCGCATAGTTTTTTAGAAACCAATCCAACATTGCCACTGCATGTTTCCTGACCTCCCCATCCTGACCACCCCGTGGTGCTTTTCTCCATCCTACATTGCCACTCACTGCCTATCCTGATTCAGTCCCTGTTATTCAAATCACGCCGTGATGTTTTTCTCACTCCTACTAGTGAATGGCCTGTTAGAAACCTTTAAAATGCGCACCAACCCGTGATGTTTTTCAGAAAACTATCCTACATAGCCACTGCATGTGTCCTGACCTCCCCATCCTGACCACCCTGTGGTGTTTTCCTCCATCCTACATTGCCACTCACTTCCTATCCTAAAACAGCCGCTTTGATTAACACCAACCTGTGATGTTTTTTCACTCCTACTAGTGAATGGCCTGTTAGAAAGCCTTACAATGCGAACCACCCCCCCTTTTTTTTCAGAAACCTATACTACATTGCCACTGCATGTTTCCTGACCTCCCCATGCTGACCACCCCGTGGTGTTTTCCTCCATCCTACATTGCCACTCACTTCCTATCCTAAATCAGGCCCTTCGATTAACACCACCCCGTGATGTTTTTTTCACTCCTACTAGAGAATGGCCTGTTAGAAAGCCTTACAATGCGAACCACCCCCTTTTTTTTCAGAAACCTATACTACATTGCCACTGCATGTTTCCTGACCTCCCCATGCTGACCACCCCGTGGTGTTTTCCTCCATTCTACATTGCCACTTACTTCCTATCCTAAATGAGGCCCTTCGATTAACACCACCCCGTGATGCTTTTTTCACTCCTACTAGAGAATGGCCTTTTAGAAACCCTTACAATGCGAACAACCCCGCGATGTTTTTCAGAATCCTATCCTACATTGCCAGTGCATGTTTCCTGACCTCCCCATGTTGGCCACCCCATGGTGCTTTTCTCCGTTCTTCATTGCCACTCACTGCCTATCCTGATTCAGGCCCTCCAATTCACACCAGCACATTATATTTTTCTCAATCCTACTAGTGAATGGCCTGTTAGAAACCCTTACAATGCGCACTACCCCGCCATGTTTTTCAGAAACCTATCCTTCATTGCCACTGCATGTTTCCTAACCTCCCCATGCTGACCACCCCGTGGTGCTTTTCTCCATCCGACGTTGCCACTCACTGTCTATCTTTATTCAGGCCCTCCGATTCACACCACACCATGATGTATTTCTCACTCCTATTAGTGAATGGCCTGTTAGGAAACCTTACAATGCGCAACACCCCGCAATGTTTTTTAGAAACCAATCCAACATTGCCACTGCATGTTTCCTAACCTCCCCATGCTGACCACCTCGTGGTGCTTTTCTCCATCCTACATTGCCACTCACTGCCTATCCTGATTCAGTCCCTCTTATTCAAATCACGCCTTGATGTTTTTCTCACTCCTACTAGTGAATGGCTTGTTAGAAACCTTTAAAATGCGCACCAACCCGTGATGTTTTTCAGAAAACTATCCTACATAGCCACTGCATGTGTCCTGACCTCCCTATCCTGACCACCCCGTGGTGTTTGCCTCCATCCTACATTGCCACTCACTTCCTATCCTAAATCAGGCCCTTCGATTAACACCACCCCGTGATGTTTTTTTCTCTCCTACTAGTGAATGGCCTGTTAGAAAGCCTTACAATGCGAACCATCCCGCTTTTTTTTTCAGAAACCTGTACTACATTGCCACTGCATGTTTCCTGACCTCCCCATGCTGACCACCCCGTGGTGTTTTCCTCCATCCTACATTGCCACTCACTTCCTATCCTAAATCAGGCCCTTCAATTAACACCACCCCGTGATGTTTTTTTCACTCCTACTAGAGAATGGCCTGTTAGAAAGCCCTACAATGCGAACCACCCCGCTTTTTTTTTCAGAAACCTATACTACATTGCCACTGCATGTTTCCTGACCTCCCCATGCTGACCACATCGTGGTGCTTTTCTCCATTCAACTTTGCCACTCACTGCCTATCCTAAATTAGGCCCTTCGATTCACACCACCCCGTGATGTTGTTATCACTCGTACTATTGAATGGCCTGTTAGAAAGCCTTACAATGCGCACCACCCAGAGATGTTTATCTGAAACCTATTCTACTTTGCCACTGCATGTTTCCTAGCCTCCCCATGATGCCAATCCCGTGGTGCTTTTCTCCATCCTACATTGCCACTCACTGCCTATCCTAATTCAAGTCCTTCGATTCACACCACCCCGTGATGTTTTTCTGACTCCTACTAGTGAAAGGCATTTTAGAAAGCCTTACAATGCGAACCACCCCGCGATGATTTTCAGAAACCTATCCTATATTTCCACTGCATGTTTCCTGACCTCCCCATGTTGACCAGCACATGGTGCTTTTTTCCATTCCTCATTGCCACTCACTGCCTATCCTAATTCAGGCCGTTCGATTCACACCACCCCATGATGTTTTTATCACTCCTACTAGTGAATGGCCTGCAACAGACCCTTAGAATGTGCATCACCCCAGGATGTTTTTCAGAAACCTGTCCTACATTGCCAATGCATGTTTCCTGACCTCCCCTTGCTCACAAACCCGTGGTGCTTTTCTCCATCCTACGTTGCCACTCACAGTCTATCTTGATTCAGATCCTCCGTTTCACACCACCCCGTGATGTTTTTTTCACTTCTACTTGTGACTGGCTTTTTAGAAACCCTTACAATGCGCAACACCCAGCATTGTTTATTAGAAACCTATTCTACATTTCCACTGCTTGTTCCTTGCCTCCCCATGCTGACAAACCCGTGGTGCTTTTGTCCATCCTACATTGCCCCTCACAGTCTATTCTAATTCAGGCTCTCCGATTCACACCACCCCGTGATGTTTTTTTTCACTCCTACTTGTGAATAGCTTGTTAGAAAGCCTTACAATGCGCACAACCCCGCGATGTTGTTCAGAAACCTATCTTACATTGCCATTGCATGTTTCCTGACCTCCCCATGCTCACCAACCTGTGGTGGTTTTCTCCATCCTACATTGCCACTCACAGTCTAACTTGACTCAAGCTCTCCGATTCACACCACACCATGATGTATTTCTCAATCCTACTAGTGAATGGCCTGTTAGAAACCCTTACAATGCGCCCCACCCAGCGATGTTTTTCAGAAACTTATCCTACATTGCCACTGCATGTGTCCTGAACTCCCCATGCTGACCACTCCGTGTTGCTCTTCTCCTTCCTACATTGCCACTCACTGCCTATCCTAATTCAGGCCCTTCGATTCACACCACGCCGTGAGGTTTTTCTCATTCCTACTAGTGAATGGCCTGTTAGAAACAGTTACAATGCGAACCAACCCTCGATGTTTTTCAGAAAGCTATCCAACATTGCCACTGCATGTTTCCTGACCTCCCCATGCTGTCCACCCCGTGGTGCTTTTCTCCATCCGACATTGCAAATAACTGTCTATCTTTATTCAGGCCCTCCGATTCACACCACACCATGATGTATTTCTCACTCCTACTAGTGAATGGCCCTTTAGAAACCCTTACAATGCGCCCCACACCGCGAAGTTTTTCAGAAACTTTTCCTACATTGCCACTGCATCTTTCTGACCTCCCCATCCTGAGAACCCTGTGGTGCTTTTCTCCATCCTACATTGCCACTCACTGCCTATCCTGATTCAGGCCCTCCGATTCACACCACCCCGTGATGTTTTTCTCACTTATACTCGTAAATGGCCTGTTAGAAACCCTTACAATGCGCACCAACCCGCGATGTTTTTCAGAAACCTATCCTACATTGCCACTGCGTGTTTCGTGACCTCCACATGCTGACAACTCCGTGGTGCTTTTCTCAATCCTAGATTTCCACTCACTTCCTATCATTATTCAGGCCCTCTGATTCACACCACCCTGTGATGTTTTTCTCACTCCTACTAGTCAATGGCCTTTTAGAAACCCTTACAATTCTCACCACTAGTGATGTTTTTCAGAAACGTACCCTACATTGCCACTGCATGTGTCCTGACCTCCCCATGCTGACCACACTGTGGCGCTTTTCTCCATCCTACATTGGCACTCACTGCCTATCCTGATTCACGCCCTCTGATTCAAACCTCGCAGTAATGTTTTTCTCACTCCTACTAGTGAATGGCCTGTGCGAAACCCTTAAAATGCGCACCACCCCGCTTTTTTTTTCAGAAACCTATGGTACATTGCCACTGCATATTCCTGACCTCCCCATGCTGACCACCCCGTGGTGCTTTTGTCCATCCTACATTGCCACTCACGGCCTATCTTGATTCAGGCCCTCCGATTCACACCACTCCGTGATGTTTTTTTCACTCCTACTTGTGAATGGCTTGTTAGAAAGCCTTAAAATGCACACCATCCCGAGATGTTTTCCATTAACGTATCCTACATTGCCATTGCATGTTTCCTGACCTCCCCATGTTGACCATCCCATGGTGCTTTTCTCCATTCTTCATTGCCACTCACTGCCTATCCTAATTCAGGCCCTCCGATTTACACCACCCCGTGATGTTTTTCTCAATCCTACTAGTGAATGGCCTCCTACAAACCCTTACAATGCACAGAACCCCGCGACGTTTTTCAGAAACCTATCCTACATTGCAAATGCATGTTTCCTGACCTCCCCGTGCTCACCAACCCATGGTGCTTTTCTCCATCCTACATGGCCACTCACTGTCTGACTTGATTCAGGCCCTCTGATTCACACCACACCATGTTGTATTTCTCACTCCTACTAGAGAATGGTCTGTTATAAACCCTTAAAATGTGCACTACGCTGCGATGTTTTTCAGAAACCTATCCTACATTGCCACTGCATGTTTCCTGACCTCCCCATCCTGACCACCCCGTGGTGCTTTTATCCATTCTACATTGCCACTCACTGCCTATCCTGATTCAGGCCCTGCAATTCACACCAGCACAATATATTTTTCTCAATCCTACTAGGGAATGCCCTGTTAGAAACCCATAAAATGCGCAGCACACCGTGATGTTTTTCAGAAACCTATCCTACATTGCCACTGCATGTTTCCTGACCTCCCCATGATGACCACACAGTGGTGCTTTTCTCCATTTTACGTTGTCACTCACTGACTATTCTATTCAGGCCCTCTGAATCACACCACCCCGTGATGTTTTTCTCACTCCTACTAGTCAAAGGCCTGTTAGAAAGCCTTACAATGCGCAACACCCGGCGATGTTTTTCAGAAACCTATCCTACATAGCCAATGCATGTTTCCTGACCTCCCCATGCTGACCACCCCGTGGTGCTTTTCTCCATCCTACATTGTCACTCACTGCCTATCCTGATTCAGGCCCTTCGATTCACACCACCCCTTGATGTTTTTCTCGCTCCTTTCAGTGAATGCCCTGTTAGAAACCCTTACAATGCGCAACACCCAGCGATGTTTATTAGAAACCTATTCTACATTTCCACTGCTTGTTCCTTGCCTCCCCATGCTGACAAACCCGTGGTGCTTTTGTCCATCCTACATTGCCCCTCACAGTCTATTCTAATTCAGGCCCTCCAATTCACACCACCCCGTGATATTTTTTTCACTCCTACTTGTGAATAGCTTGTTAGAAAGCCTTACAATGCGCACAACCCCGCGATGTTGTTCAGAAACCTTACTTACATTGCTATTGCATGTTTCCTGACCTCCCCATGCTCACCAACCTGTGGTGGTTTTCTCCATCCTACATTGCCACTCACTGTCTAACTTGACTCAAGCTCTCCGATTCACACCACACCGTGATGTATTTTTCAATCCTACTAGTGAATGGCCCGTTAGAAACCCTTACAATGCGCCCCACCCAGCGATGTTTTTCAGAAACTTATCCTATATTGCCACTGTATGTGTCCTGAACATCCCATGCTGACCACTCCGTTTTGCTTTTCTCCTTCCTACATTGCCACTCACTGCCTATCCTAATTCAGGCCCTTCGATTCACACCACGCCGTGAGGTTTTTCTCATTCCTACTAGTGAATGGCCTGTTAGAAACAGTTACAATGCGAATCAACCCTCGATGTTTTTCGGAAAGCTATCCAACATTGCCACTGCATGTTTCCTGACCTCCCCATGCTGTCCACCCCGTGGTGCTTTTCTCCATCCGACATTGCAAATAACTGTCTATCTTTATTCAGGCCCTCCGATTCACACCACACCATGATGTATTTCTCACTCCTACTAGTGAATGGCCCTTTAGAAACCCTTACAATGCGCCCCACCCCGCGACGTTTTTCAGAAACTTTTCCTACATTGCCAATGCATCTTTCTGACCTCCCCATCCTGAGAACCCTGTGGTGCTTTTCTCCATTCTACATTGCCACTCACTGCCTATCCTGATTCAGGCCCTCCGATTCACACGACCCCGTGATGTTTTTCTCACTTCTACTAGTAAATGGCCTGTTAGAAACCCTTACAATGCGCACCAATCCGCGATGTTTTTCAGAAACCTATCCTACATTGCCACTGCGTGTTTCGTGACCTCCACATGCTGACAAATCCGTGCTGCTTTTCTCAATCCTAGATTTCCACTCACTTCCTATCATAATTCAGGCCCTCTGATTCACACCACCCTGTGTTGTTTTTCTCACTCCTACTAGTCAATGGCCTTTTAGAAACCCTTACAATTCTCACCACTAGCGATGTTTTTCAGAAACGTACCCTACATTGCCACTGCATGTGTCCTGACCTCCCCATGCTGATCACACTGTGGCGCTTTTCTCCATCCTACATTGGCACTCACTGCCTATCCTGATTCACGCCCTCTGATTCAAACCACGCAGTGATGTTTTTCTCACTCCTACTAGTGAATGGCCTGTGCGAAACCCTTAAAATGCGCACCACCCCGCTTTTTTTTTCAGAAACCTATGGTACATTGCCACTGCATATTCCTGACCTCCCCATGCTGACCACCCTTTGGTGCTTTTCTCCATCCCACGTTTCCACTCAATGCCTATCCTAATTCAGGCCCTCTGATTCACATCACCCCGTGATGTTGTTCTCACTCTTACTAGTGAATGGCCTGTTATAAACCCTTACAATGCGCACCACCACACGAAGGTTTTCAGAAACCTACCCCACATTTCCACTGCATGTTTCCTGGCCTCCTCATGCTGAGCATCCCATGGTGCTTTTCTCCATCCTACATTGCCACTAACTGTCTATCTTGATTCAGGCCCTCCGTTTCAAACCATACCATGATGTATTTCGCACTCCTACTAGTGAATGACCTGTTAGAAACCCTTACAATGCGCACTACCCCGCGATGTTTTTCAGAAACTTATCCACCATTGCCACTGCATGTTTCATAACCTCCCCATCCTGACCACCCCGTGGTGCTTTTGTCCATCCTACATTGCCACTCACGGCGTATCCTGATTCAGGCCCTCCGATTCACACCACTCCGTGATGTTTTTCTTACTCCAACTAGTGAAAGGCCTTTTAGAAACCCTTACAATGAGCAACACCCCGCGATGTTTTCAGAAACCTATTCTGCATTGCCACTGCATATTTTCTGACCTCCCCATGCTGACCAACCCGTGGTGCTTTTGTCCATCCTACATTGCAACTCACTGCCTATCCTGATTCAGGCCCTCTGATTCAAACCACGCTGTGATGTTTTTTTCACTCCTACTAGTGAATGGCCTGTTAGAAACCCTTAAAATGCGCACCACCATGCAATGTTTTGCAGAAACCTATTGTACATTGCCACTGCCTGTTTCCTGACCTCCCCATGCTGACCACCCTGTGGTGCTTTTCTCCATTTGAATTGCCACTCACTGCCTATCCTAATTCAGGCCCTAAGATTCACACCACCCCATGATGATTTTCTCACTCCTACTAGTGAATGGACTGTTAGAAAGCCTTTCAATGCGCACCACCCAGCGATGTTTTTCAGAAACCTATGCTACAATGACAATGCATGTTTCCTGACCTCCCCATGCTGACAACACCGTAGTGCTTTTCTCCATCCTACATTGCCACTCACTGCCTATCCTAATTCAGAACATCTGATTCATACCACCCCGTGATGTTGTTCTCACTCCTACTAGTGAAAGGCCTGTTAGAAACCCTTACAATGCGCACCAACCCGCGATGTTTTTCAGAAACCTATACAACATTTCCACTGAATGTTTCCTGACCTCCCCATGCTGACCATGCCGTGGTGTTTTTCTCCATCCTACATTGCCACTCACTGCCTATCCTGATTCAGGACTTCCAATTCACACCAACACGTGATGCTGTTCTCACTCCTACTAGTGAATGGCCTGTTAGAAACCTTTACAATGCGCACCACCCCGCTTTTTTTTTTTCAGAAACCTATACTAAATTGCCACTGCATGTTTCCTGACCTCCCCATTCTGACCACCCCGTGGTGCTTTTCTCCATCTTACATTGCCACTCACTAGCTATCCTAATTCAGACACTCAGATTAACACCACCCCGTGATGTTGTTCTCACTCCTACCAATGAATGGCCTGGTAGAAACACTTACAATGCGCACCACCCAGCGATGTTTATCAGAAAACTATTCTACATTGCCACTGCATGTTTCCTTGCCTCCCCATGCTGGCAAAACCGTGGTGCTTTTCTCCATCATACATTGCCACTCACAGCCCATCCTAATTCAGACCCTCCGATTCACACCACCACGTGATGTTTTTTTCACTTCTACAAGTGAATGGCCTGTTAGAAACCCTTACAATGCGCACCACCCCGTGATCTTTTTCAGAAACCTATCCTAGATTGCCACTGCATGTTTCCAGAACTCCACATGCTGACAACCCCGTGGTGCTTTTCTCAATCCTACATTGCCACTCACGGCCTATCATAATTCAGGCCCTCCTAGTCACACCACCCCGTGATGTATTTCTCACTCCTACTAGTGATTGGCCTGTTAGAAAGCCTTACAATGCGCACTACCCCGCGATGTTTTTCAGAAACCTATCCTACATTGCCCCTGCATGTTTCCTGACCTCCCCATCCTGACCAACCGTCGTGCTTTTCTCCATCCTACATTACCACTCATGGCCTATCCTGATTCAGGCCCTCTGATTCACACCACCCCGTGATGTTTTTCTTACTCCTACTAGTGAAAGGCCTTTTAGAAACCCTTACAATGAGCACCACACCGCGATGTTTTTCAGAAACCTATCCTACATTGCCACTGCATGTTTACTGACCTCCCCATACTGACCACACCGTGCTTCTTTTCTCCATCTGACATTGCCATTCACTTTCTATCTTGATTCAGGCCCTCCGATTCACACCACACCATGATGTATTTCTCATTCCTACTAGTGAATGGCCTGTTAGATACCGTTACAATTCTCACCATCCGCGATGATTTTTAGAAACCTATCCTACTTTGCCACTGCATGTTTCCTGACGTCCACATGTTGACCAAGTGGTTGTGCTTTCTCCATCATTCATTGCCACTCACTGCCTATCCTAATTCAGGCCCTCCGATTCACACCACCCCTGATGTTTTTCTCATTCCTAATAGTGAATGGCTTGTTAGGAACCCTTACAATGCGCACCAACCCGCGATGTTTTTTAGAAACCTATCCTACATTGCCAATGCATGTTTCCTGACCTCCCCATGCTGACCACCCCATGGTGCTTTTCTGCATCCTACATTGCCACTCACAGCCTGTGCTAATTCAGAATGTCTCAATCACACCATCCCGTGATGTTTTTCTCACTCCTACTAGTGAATGACCTTTTAGAAACTCTTACAATGCTCACCACCCCGTGATGGTTTTCAGAAAACTATCCTACACTGCCACTGCATGTTTCCTGACCTCCCCATTCTGACCACCCCGTGGTGCTTTTCTCCATCTTACATTGCCACTCATTGCCTATCCTAATTCAGGCCCTCCGATTCACACTACACGTGATGTTTTTTTCACTCCTACTTGTGAATGGCTTGTTAGAAAGCGTTACAATGCGTACAACCACGCGATGTTATTCAGAAACCTATCCTGCATTGCCATTGCATGTGTTCTAACCTCCCCATGCTCACCACCCCGTGTTGCTTTCCTTCATCCTACATGGCCACTCACTGCCTATTCTGATTCAGGCCCTCCGATTCACACCATCCCGTGATGTTTTTTTCACTTCTACTAGTGAATGGCCTGTTAGAAACCGTTACAATGCGCACCACCCCGTGATCTTTTTCAGAAACCTATCCTAGATTGCCACTGCATGTTTCCAGAACTCCACATGCTGACAACCCCGTGGTGCTTTTCTCAATCCTACATTGCCACTCACGGCCTATCATAATTCAGGCCCTCCTAGTCACACCACCCCGTGATGTATTTCTCACTCCTACTAGTGATTGGCCTGTTAGAAAGCCTTACAATGCGCACTACCCCGCGATGTTTTTCAGAAACCTATCCTACATTGCCCCTGCATGTTTCCTGACCTCCCCATCCTGACCAACCGTCGTGCTTTTCTCCATCCTACATTACCACTCATGGCCTATACTGATTCAGGCCCTCTGATTCACACCACCCCGTGATGTTTTTCTTACTCCTACTAGTGAAAGGCCTTTTAGAAACCCTTACAATGAGCACCACACCGCGATGTTTTTCAGAAACCTATCCTACATTGCCACTGCATGTTTCCTGACCTCCCCATCCTGACCACCCCGTGGTGCTTTTATCCATTCTACATTGCCACTCACTGCCTATCCTGATTCAGGCCCTGCAATTCACACCAGCACAATATATTTTTCTCAATCCTACTAGGGAATGCCCTGTTAGAAACCCATAAAATGCGCAGCACACCGTGATGTTTTTCAGAAACCTATCCTACATTGCCACTGCATGTTTCCTGACCTCCCCATGATGACCACACAGTGGTGCTTTTCTCCATTTTACGTTGTCACTCACTGACTATTCTATTCAGGCCCTCCGAATCACACCACCCCGTGATGTTTTTCTCACTCCTACTAGTCAAAGGCCTGTTAGAAAGCCTTACAATGCGCAACACCCGGCGATGTTTTTCAGAAACCTATCCTACATAGCCAATGCATGTTTCCTGACCTCCCCATGCTGACCACCCCGTGGTGCTTTTCTCCATCCTACATTGTCACTCACTGCCTATCCTGATTCAGGCCCTTCGATTCACACCACCCCTTGATGTTTTTCTCGCTCCTTTCAGTGAATGCCCTGTTAGAAACCCTTACAATGCGCAACACCCAGCGATGTTTATTAGAAACCTATTCTACATTTCCACTGCTTGTTCCTTGCCTCCCCATGCTGACAAACCCGTGGTGCTTTTGTCCATCCTACATTGCCCCTCACAGTCTATTCTAATTCAGGCCCTCCAATTCACACCACCCCGTGATATTTTTTTCACTCCTACTTGTGAATAGCTTGTTAGAAAGCCTTACAATGCGCACAACCCCGCGATGTTGTTCAGAAACCTTACTTACATTGCTATTGCATGTTTCCTGACCTCCCCATGCTCACCAACCTGTGGTGGTTTTCTCCATCCTACATTGCCACTCACTGTCTAACTTGACTCAAGCTCTCCGATTCACACCACACCGTGATGTATTTTTCAATCCTACTAGTGAATGGCCCGTTAGAAACCCTTACAATGCGCCCCACCCAGCGATGTTTTTCAGAAACTTATCCTATATTGCCACTGTATGTGTCCTGAACATCCCATGCTGACCACTCCGTTTTGCTTTTCTCCTTCCTACATTGCCACTCACTGCCTATCCTAATTCAGGCCCTTCGATTCACACCACGCCGTGAGGTTTTTCTCATTCCTACTAGTGAATGGCCTGTTAGAAACAGTTACAATGCGAATCAACCCTCGATGTTTTTCGGAAAGCTATCCAACATTGCCACTGCATGTTTCCTGACCTCCCCATGCTGTCCACCCCGTGGTGCTTTTCTCCATCCGACATTGCAAATAACTGTCTATCTTTATTCAGGCCCTCCGATTCACACCACACCATGATGTATTTCTCACTCCTACTAGTGAATGGCCCTTTAGAAACCCTTACAATGCGCCCCACCCCGCGACGTTTTTCAGAAACTTTTCCTACATTGCCAATGCATCTTTCTGACCTCCCCATCCTGAGAACCCTGTGGTGCTTTTCTCCATTCTACATTGCCACTCACTGCCTATCCTGATTCAGGCCCTCCGATTCACACGACCCCGTGATGTTTTTCTCACTTCTACTAGTAAATGGCCTGTTAGAAACCCTTACAATGCGCACCAATCCGCGATGTTTTTCAGAAACCTATCCTACATTGCCACTGCGTGTTTCGTGACCTCCACATGCTGACAAATCCGTGCTGCTTTTCTCAATTCTAGATTTCCACTCACTTCCTATCATAATTCAGGCCCTCTGATTCACACCACCCTGTGTTGTTTTTCTCACTCCTACTAGTCAATGGCCTTTTAGAAACCCTTACAATTCTCACCACTAGCGATGTTTTTCAGAAACGTACCCTACATTGCCACTGCATGTGTCCTGACCTCCCCATGCTGATCACACTGTGGCGCTTTTCTCCATCCTACATTGGCACTCACTGCCTATCCTGATTCACGCCCTCTGATTCAAACCACGCAGTGATGTTTTTCTCACTCCTACTAGTGAATGGCCTGTGCGAAACCCTTAAAATGCGCACCACCCCGCTTTTTTTTTCAGAAACCTATCGTACATTGTCACTGCATATTCCTGACCTCCCCATGCTGACCACCCTTTGGTGCTTTTCTCCATCCCACGTTTCCACTCAATGCCTATCCTAATTCAGGCCCTCTGATTCACATCACCCCGTGATGTTGTTCTCACTCTTACTAGTGAATGGCCTGTTATAAACCCTTACAATGCGCACCACCACACGAAGGTTTTCAGAAACCTACCCCAGATTTCCACTGCATGTTTCCTGGCCTCCTCATGCTGAGCATCCCATGGTGCTTTTCTCCATCCTACATTGCCACTAACTGTCTATCTTGATTCAGGCCCTCCGTTTCAAACCATACCATGATGTATTTCGCACTCCTACTAGTGAATGACCTGTTAGAAACCCTTACAATGCGCACTACCCCGCGATGTTTTTCAGAAACTTATCCACCATTGCCACTGCATGTTTCATAACCTCCCCATCCTGACCACCCCGTGGTGCTTTTGTCCATCCTACATTGCCACTCACGGCGTATCCTGATTCAGGCCCTCCGATTCACACCACTCCGTGATGTTTTTCTTACTCCAACTAGTGAAAGGCCTTTTAGAAACCCTTACAATGAGCAACACCCCGCGATGTTTTCAGAAACCTATTCTGCATTGCCACTGCATATTTTCTGACCTCCCCATGCTGACCAACCCGTGGTGCTTTTGTCCATCCTACATTGCAACTCACTGCCTATCCTGATTCAGGCCCTCTGATTCAAACCACGCTGTGATGTTTTTTTCACTCCTACTAGTGAATGGCCTGTTAGAAACCCTTAAAATGCGCACCACCATGCAATGTTTTGCAGAAACCTATTGTACATTGCCACTGCCTGTTTCCTGACCTCCCCATGCTGACCACCCTGTGGTGCTTTTCTCCATTTGAATTGCCACTCACTGCCTATCCTAATTCAGGCCCTAAGATTCACACCACCCCATGATGATTTTCTCACTCCTACTAGTGAATGGACTGTTAGAAAGCCTTTCAATGCGCACCACCCAGCGATGTTTTTCAGAAACCTATGCTACAATGACAATGCATGTTTCCTGACCTCCCCATGCTGACAACACCGTAGTGCTTTTCTCCATCCTACATTGCCACTCACTGCCTATCCTAATTCAGAACATCTGATTCATACCACCCCGTGATGTTGTTCTCACTCCTACTAGTGAAAGGCCTGTTAGAAACCCTTACAATGCGCACCAACCCGCGATGTTTTTCAGAAACCTATACAACATTTCCACTGAATGTTTCCTGACCTCCCCATGCTGACCATGCCGTGGTGTTTTTCTCCATCCTACATTGCCACTCACTGCCTATCCTGATTCAGGACTTCCAATTCACACCAACACGTGATGCTGTTCTCACTCCTACTAGTGAATGGCCTGTTAGAAACCTTTACAATGCGCACCACCCCGCTTTTTTTTTTTCAGAAACCTATACTAAATTGCCACTGCATGTTTCCTGACCTCCCCATTCTGACCACCCCGTGGTGCTTTTCTCCATCTTACATTGCCACTCACTAGCTATCCTAATTCAGACACTCAGATTAACACCACCCCGTGATGTTGTTCTCACTCCTACCAATGAATGGCCTGGTAGAAACACTTACAATGCGCACCACCCAGCGATGTTTATCAGAAAACTATTCTACATTGCCACTGCATGTTTCCTTGCCTCCCCATGCTGGCAAAACCGTGGTGCTTTTCTCCATCATACATTGCCACTCACAGCCCATCCTAATTCAGACCCTCCGATTCACACCACCACGTGATGTTTTTTTCACTTCTACAAGTGAATGGCCTGTTAGAAACCCTTACAATGCGCACCACCCCGTGATCTTTTTCAGAAACCTATCCTAGATTGCCACTGCATGTTTCCAGAACTCCACATGCTGACAACCCCGTGGTGCTTTTCTCAATCCTACATTGCCACTCACGGCCTATCATAATTCAGGCCCTCCTAGTCACACCACCCCGTGATGTATTTCTCACTCCTACTAGTGATTGGCCTGTTAGAAAGCCTTACAATGCGCACTACCCCGCGATGTTTTTCAGAAACCTATCCTACATTGCCCCTGCATGTTTCCTGACCTCCCCATCCTGACCAACCGTCGTGCTTTTCTCCATCCTACATTACCACTCATGGCCTATCCTGATTCAGGCCCTCTGATTCACACCACCCCGTGATGTTTTTCTTACTCCTACTAGTGAAAGGCCTTTTAGAAACCCTTACAATGAGCACCACACCGCGATGTTTTTCAGAAACCTATCCTACATTGCCACTGCATGTTTACTGACCTCCCCATACTGACCACACCGTGCTTCTTTTCTCCATCTGACATTGCCATTCACTTTCTATCTTGATTCAGGCCCTCCGATTCACACCACACCATGATGTATTTCTCATTCCTACTAGTGAATGGCCTGTTAGATACCGTTACAATTCTCACCATCCGCGATGATTTTTAGAAACCTATCCTACTTTGCCACTGCATGTTTCCTGACGTCCACATGTTGACCAAGTGGTTGTGCTTTCTCCATCATTCATTGCCACTCACTGCCTATCCTAATTCAGGCCCTCCGATTCACACCACCCCTGATGTTTTTCTCATTCCTAATAGTGAATGGCTTGTTAGGAACCCTTACAATGCGCACCAACCCGCGATGTTTTTTAGAAACCTATCCTACATTGCCAATGCATGTTTCCTGACCTCCCCATGCTGACCACCCCATGGTGCTTTTCTGCATCCTACATTGCCACTCACAGCCTGTGCTAATTCAGAATGTCTCAATCACACCATCCCGTGATGTTTTTCTCACTCCTACTAGTGAATGACCTTTTAGAAACTCTTACAATGCTCACCACCCCGTGATGGTTTTCAGAAAACTATCCTACACTGCCACTGCATGTTTCCTGACCTCCCCATTCTGACCACCCCGTGGTGCTTTTCTCCATCTTACATTGCCACTCATTGCCTATCCTAATTCAGGCCCTCCGATTCACACTACACGTGATGTTTTTTTCACTCCTACTTGTGAATGGCTTGTTAGAAAGCGTTACAATGCGTACAACCACGCGATGTTATTCAGAAACCTATCCTGCATTGCCATTGCATGTGTTCTAACCTCCCCATGCTCACCACCCCGTGTTGCTTTCCTTCATCCTACATGGCCACTCACGGCCTATTCTGATTCAGGCCCTCCGATTCACACCATCCCGTGATGTTTTTTTCACTTCTACTAGTGAATGGCCTGTTAGAAACCCTTACAATGCGCACCACCCCGTGATCTTTTTCAGAAACCTATCCTAGATTGCCACTGCATGTTTCCAGAACTCCACATGCTGACAACCCCGTGGTGCTTTTCTCAATCCTACATTGCCACTCACGGCCTATCATAATTCAGGCCCTCCTAGTCACACCACCCCGTGATGTATTTCTCACTCCTACTAGTGATTGGCCTGTTAGAAAGCCTTACAATGCGCACTACCCCGCGATGTTTTTCAGAAACCTATCCTACATTGCCCCTGCATGTTTCCTGACCTCCCCATCCTGACCAACCGTCGTGCTTTTCTCCATCCTACATTACCACTCATGGCCTATCCTGATTCAGGCCCTCTGATTCACACCACCCCGTGATGTTTTTCTTACTCCTACTAGTGAAAGGCCTTTTAGAAACCCTTACAATGAGCACCACACCGCGATGTTTTTCAGAAACCTATCCTACATTGCCACTGCATGTTTCCTGACCTCCCCATCCTGACCACACCGTGCTTCTTTTCTCCATCTGACATTGCCATTCACTTTCTATCTTGATTCAGGCCCTCCGATTCACACCACACCATGATGTATTTCTCATTCCTACTAGTGAATGGCCTGTTAGATACCGTTACAATTCTCACCATCCGCGATGATTTTTAGAAACCTATCCTACTTTGCCACTGCATGTTTCCTGACGTCCACATGTTGACCAAGTGGTTGTGCTTTCTCCATCATTCATTGCCACTCACTGCCTATCCTAATTCAGGCCCTCCGATTCACACCACCCCTGATGTTTTTCTCATTCCTAATAGTGAATGGCTTGTTAGGAACCCTTACAATGCGCACCAACCCGCGATGTTTTTTAGAAACCTATCCTACATTGCCAATGCATGTTTCCTGACCTCCCCATGCTGACCACCCCATGGTGCTTTTCTGCATCCTACATTGCCACTCACAGCCTGTGCTAATTCAGAATGTCTCAATCACACCATCCCGTGATGTTTTTCTCACTCCTACTAGTGAATGACCTTTTAGAAACTCTTACAATGCTCACCACCCCGTGATGGTTTTCAGAAAACTATCCTACACTGCCACTGCATGTTTCCTGACCTCCCCATTCTGACCACCCCGTGGTGCTTTTCTCCATCTTACATTGCCACTCATTGCCTATCCTAATTCAGGCCCTCCGATTCACACTACACGTGATGTTTTTTTCACTCCTACTTGTGAATGGCTTGTTAGAAAGCGTTACAATGCGTACAACCACGCGATGTTATTCAGAAACCTATCCTGCATTGCCATTGCATGTGTTCTAACCTCCCCATGCTCACCACCCCGTGTTGCTTTCCTTCATCCTACATGGCCACTCACTGCCTATTCTGATTCAGGCCCTCCGATTCACACCATCCCGTGATGTTTTTCTCACTCCTACTAGTGAATGACCTTTTAGAAACTCTTACAATGCTCACCACCCCGTGATGTTTTTCAGAAACCTATCCTACAATGCCACTGCATGTTTCCAGAACTCCACATGCTGACAACCCCGTGGTGCTTTTCTCAATCCTACATTGCCACTCACTGCCTATCATAATTCAGGCCCTCCGATTCACACCACCCCGTGATGTTTTTCTAACTCCTACTAGTGAATGGTCTGTTAGAAACCCTAACAAGGCTCACCACCCGCGATGTTTTTAAGAAACCTATCCTACATTGCCCCTGCATATGTCCTGACCTCCCCATGCTGAACACCCCGTTGTGCTTTTCTCCATCCTACATGGCCACTCACTGCCTATCCTGATTCAGCCCTTCCGATTCACACAACGACGTGAGGTTTTTCTCATTCCTACTAGTGAATGGCTTGTTAGAAACCCTTGCAATGCGCACCAACCTGCCATGTTTTTCAGAAAGCTATCCCACATTGCCACTGCATGTTTCCTGACCTCCCCATGCTGACCACCCCGTGGTGCTTTGTACATCTTACATTGCCACTCACTGCCTATCCTGACTCAGGCCCTCCTATTCACACCATTCCGTGATGTATTTCTCACTCCTACTAGTGATTGGGCTGTTAGAAACCCTTACAATGCGCACTACCCCGCGATGTTTTTCAGAAACCTATCCTACATTGCCACTGCATGTTTCCTGACCTCCCCATCCTGACCAACCTTCGTGCTTTTCGCCATCCTACATGCCACTCATGGCCTATCCTGATTCAGGCCGTCCGATTCACACCACCCCGTGATGTTTTTCTTACTCCTACTAGTGAGAGGCCTTTTAGAAACCCTTACAATGAGCACCACCCCACGATGTTTTTCAGAAACCTATCCTACATTGCCACTGCATGTTTCCTGACCTCCCCATGCTGACCACACCGTGGTGCTTTTCTCCATCTGACATTGCCACTCACTTTCTATCTTGATTCAGGCCATCCGATTCACACCACACCATGATGTATTTCTCATTCCTACTAGAGAATGGCCTGTTAGAAATCCCTACAATTCTCACCATCCACGATGTTTTTTAGAAACCTATCCTTCATTGCCACTGCATGTTTCCTGACGTCCCCATGCTGACCACCCCTGGTGGTTTCCTCCATGCTACATTGCCACTCACTGTCTTTCTTCATTCAGGCCCTAGGATTCACACCAGCCCTGATGATTTTCTCACTCCTACTAGGGAATGCCATGTTAGAAACCCTTACAATTTGTACCACCACGCGATGTTTTACAGAATCCTATCCTACATTGCCACTGCATGTTTCCTGACATCCCCATGCTGGCCAACCCTGGTGCTTTTCTCAATCCTACATAGCCACTCACTGCCTATCCTAAATCAGGCCCTTCGATTCACAACACCCCGTGATGTTTTTCAAACTCCTACTAGTGAATGGACTGTTAGAAACCCTTACAATGCGCACTACCCCGCGAGGTTTTTCAGAAACCTATCCTACATTGCTTCTGCATGTTTTCTGACCTCCCCATGATGACTAACCCGTGGAGCTTTTCTCCATCCTACATTGTCACTCACTGCGTATCCTAATTCAGGCCCTCCGATTCACACCACCCCTGATAATTTTTTCACTCCTACTGGTCAATGGCCTCTTAGAAACCCTTACAATGCGCAACACCCCGCGAGGTTTTTCAGAAACCTATCCTACATTGCCACTGCATGTTTCCTGACCTCCCCATCCTGACCGCCCCTGGTGCTTTTCTCCAACCTACCTTGTCACTTACTACCTATCCTTATTCAGCCGCTCCGATTGACACCACACCGTGGTGTTTTACTCGCTCCTACTAGTGAATGGCCTGTTAGAAACCCTTACAATGCGCAACACTCCGCCATTATTTCAGAAAACTATCCTACATTGCCAATGCATGTTTCCTTATCTCCCCATGCTGACCAACCCGTGGTGCTTTTCTCCATCCTACATTGCCACTCACTGCCTATCCTAATTCAGGCCCTCTGATTCACACCACCTCGTGATGTTTTTCTCACTCCTACTAGTGAATGGCCGGTTAGAAACCCTTACAATATTCACCACACCGCGATGTTTTTCAGAAACCTCTTCTATATTGCCACTGCATGTTTCGAACCTCCCCATGCTGACGAACCCGTGGTGCTTTTCTCCATTTTACATTGTCACTCAATGCCTTTCCTAATTCAGGCCCTCAGATTCACACCACCCCCTGATGTTTTTCTCACTCCTACTAGTTATTGGCCTGTTAGAAACCCTTACATTGCGCACCACCCCGCGATGTTTTTCTGAAACCTATCCTACATTGCCACTGCCTGTTTCCTGATATCCCCATCCTGACCACCGCGTGGTGCTTTTCTCCATCCTACATTGCCACACACTGCGTATACAGATTCAGGCCCTTTGATTCACACCACACCGTGATGTTTTTCTCACTCCTACTAGTGAATGGCCTGTTAGAAACACTTACAATGCGCACCACCCCACGATGTTTTTCAGATACCTATCCTACATTGCCACTGCATGTTTCATGATCTCCCCATGCTGACCAACCTGTGGTGCTTTCTCCATTTTACATTACCACTCACTGCCTATCCTGATTCAGGCCCTCTGATTCACAAAACACCATGATGTATTTCTCACTCCTACTAGCTAATGGCCTGGTAGAAACCCTTACAATGCGCACCACCCCACGATGCTTTTCAGAAACCTATCCTACATTGCCACTGCATGTTTCCTGACCTCCCCGTCCTGACCACCCCGTGGTGCTTTTCTCCATCCTACATTGCCACTCACTGCCTATCCTGATTCAGGCCCTTCGATTCAAACCAACCCGTGATGTATTTCTCAGTCCTACTAGTAAATTTCCTGTTAGAAACCCTTACAATGCGCACCACCCAGCGATGTTTATCAGAAACCTATTCTACATTGCCACTGCATGTTTCCTTGCCTCCCCATGCGGGCAAACCCGTGGTGCTTTACTCCATCATTCATTGCCACTCACAGCCTATCCTAATTCAGGCCCTCCAATTCACACCAACACGTGATGTTTTTTTCACTCCTACTTGCGAATGGCTTGTTAGAAAGCCTTACAATGCGTACAACCTCGCGATGTTATTCAGAAACCTATCCTACATTGCCATTGCATGTGTCCTAACCTCCCCATGCTCACCACCCGGTGTTGCTTTCCTTCATCCTACATGGCCACTCACTGCCTATCCTGATTCAGGCCCTCCGATTCACACCATCCCATGATGTTTTTTTCACTTCTACTAGTGAATGGCCTGTTAGAAACACTTACAATGCGAACCACCCCGTGATGTTTTTCAGAAACCTATCCTACATTGCCACTGCATGTTTCCAGAACTCCACATGCTGAAAACCCCGTGGTGCTTTCTACATGTTACATTGCCACTTACTGCCTATCCTGATTCAGGCCCTCCTATTCACACCACCCCGTGATGTTTTTCTCACTCCTACTAGTGATTGGGCTGTTAGAAACCCTTACAATGTGAACTACCCCACGATGTTTTTCAGAAACCTATCCTACATTGCCACTGCATGTTTCCTGACCTCCCCATCCTGACCAACCGTCTTTCTTTTCTCCATCCTACATTGCCACTCATGGCCTATCCTGATTCATTCCCTCTGATTCACACCACCCCATGATGTTTTTCTTACTCCTACTAGTGAAAGGCCTTTTAGAAACCCTTACAATGAGCACCACCCCGCGATGTTTTTCAGAAACCTATCCTACATTGCCACTGCATGTTTCCTCACCTCCCCATGCGGACCACACCGTGGTGCTTTTCTCCATCTGACATTGCCACTCACTGCCTATCCTGATTCAGACCCTCCGATTCACACCACACCATGATGTAGTTCTCACTTCTACAATTGAATGGCCTGTTAGAAACCCTTATAATGCTCACAACCCGCGTTCTTTTTCAGAAGCATATCCTACTTTTCCACTGCATGTTTCCTGACCTCACCATGCTGACCACCCTGTGGTGCTTTTCTTCATCCTACATTGCCACTCACTGCATATCCTAATTCAGCACCTCCGATTAACACCACCACGTGATGTTTTTCTCACTCCTACTAGTGAATGGCCTGTTAGAAACACTTACAATGTGCACAACCCACTGATGTTTTTCGGAAACCTTTCCTACAGTTCCACCGCATGTTTCCTTACCTCGCAATCCTGACCACCCCGTGGTGCTTTTCTCCAACTTACCTTACAACTCACTGCCTATCCTGATTCAGACACTCCGATTCACACCACACCATGATGTATTTCTCACTTCTACAATTGAATGGCCTGTTAGAAACACTTACATTGCGAACCACATAGGCGATGTTTTTCAGAAACCTATCCTACATTGCCACTGCATGTTTCCTGACCTCCCCATCCTGACCAAGTTGTGAAGCTTTTCTCCATGCTACATTGCCAATCACTGCCTATGTTAATTCAGAACATCTGATTCACACCACCCTGTGATGTTTTTCTCACTCCTACTAGTCAATGGCCTGTTAGAAACCCTTACAATGCGCACAACCCTATGATGTTTTTCAGAAAAATATCCTACATTGCCACTGCATGTTTACTGCCCTCCCCATGCTGACCACCACTGGTGATTTTCTCCATTCTACATTGCCACTTGCTGCCTATCCTGATTCAGCCCCTTCGATTCACACCACACCGCGATGTTTTTGTCGCTCTTATTAGTCAATGGCCTGATAGAAACCCTTACAATTCACACCACCCCGCGATGTTTTTCAAAAATCTATCCTACATTGACAATGCATGTTTCCTGCCCTCCACATGCTGACGACACCATTGGGATTTTCTCCATTTTACATTGCCACTCACTGCCTTTCCTAATTTAGGCCCTCCGATTAACACCACCCCGTTATGTTTTTCTCATTCCTACTAGTGAATGGCCTGTTAGAAACCTTTACAATTCTGACGATCCCGCGACGTTTTTCAGAAACCTATCCTACATTACCACTGCATGTTTTATGATCTCCCCATGATGACCAACCTGTGGTGCTTTCTCCATTTTACATTACCACTCACTGCCTATCCTTATTCAGGCCCTCTGATTCACAAAACACCATGATGTATTTCTCACTCCTACTGGCTAATGGCCTGGTAGAAACCCTTACAATGCGCACCACCCCATGATGTTTTGCAGACACCTATCCTACATTGCCACTGCATGTTTGCTGACCTCCCCATCCTGACCACCCCGTGGTGCTTTTCTCGATCCTACATTGCAACTCACTGCCTATCCTGATTCAGGCCCTCCGATTCACACCACCCGGTGATGTTTTTCTCAGTCCTACTAGTAAATTTCCTGTTACAAACATAACAATGCGCACCACCCTGTGGTGTTTATCAGAAACCTATCCTACATTGACACTGCATGTTTCCTGACATCCCCATGCTGACCACCCCGTGGTGCTTTTCTCCATCCTACATTGCCACTCACTGCCTATCATAATTCAGGTCCTTCGATTCAAACCACCCCGTGATGTTTTTCTCACTCCTACTAGTTAATGGCCTGTTAGAAAACCTTACACTGCGCACCACCCTGCGATGTTTTTCAGAAACCTATCTTACATTGTCACTGCAAGTTTCCTGCCCTCCCCATTCTGACCACCCCGTTGTGCTTTTCTCCATTTTACATTGCCACTCACTGCCTTTCCTAACTTAGGCCCTCCCATTAACACCACCCCCTGATGTTTTTGTCACTCCTACTAGTGAATGGCCGGTTAGACACCCTTACAATGCGCACCACCCCGTGATGTTTTTCAGAAACATATCCTACATTACCACTGCATGTTTCCTGACCTCCCCATCCTGACCACACCGTGGTGCTTTTCTCCATCCTACATTGCCACTCACTGCCTATACAGATTCAGGCATTCTGATTCACACCACGCCGTGAAGTTTTTCTCACTACTACTAGTGAATGGCCTGTTAGAAACCCTTACAATGCCCACCAGCCGCGTTCTTTTTCAGAAACCTATCCTACATTGCCACTGCATGATTCCTGACCTCACCATGCTGACCACCCCGTGGGCTTTTTCTTCATCCTACATTGCCACTCACTGCATATCCTAATTCAGGACCTCCGATTCACACCACCCCTTGATGTTTTTCTCACTCCTACGTGTGAATGGCCTGTTAGAAACACTTACAATGCGCACCACCCCGCGATGTTTTTCAGAAACCTATTCTACAGTGCCACGGCATGTTTCCTAACCTCCCCATCCTGACCACCTTCTGGTGCTGTGCTCCATGCTAAATTGCCAATCACTGCCTATCCTAATTCAGAACAGCTTATTCACACCACCCCGTGTTTTTCTCACTCCTACCAATGAATGGCCTGTTAGAAACCCTTACAATGCGCACCACCCCGTGATGTTTTTCAGAAAAATATCCTACATTGCCACTGCGTGTTTCCTGAACTCACCATGCTGACCATCCCGTGGTGCTTTTCTCCATCCTACATTGCCACTCACTGCCTATCATAATTCAGGCCCTCTGATTCGGAACCACCCCGTGATGTTTTTCTCACTCCTACTATTGAATGGCCTGTTAGAAACACGTACAATGCGCACCACGCCTCGATGATTTTCAAAACCTATCCTACATGGCCACTGCATGTTTCCTGACCTCCCCATGCTGAACACCCTGTGGTGCTTTTCTTCATCCTACATTGCCACTCACTGCCTATCCTAATTCAGGACCTCTGATTCACACCAGCCCTGGATGTTTTTCTGACTCCTACTAGTGAATGGCCTGTTAGAAACACTTAAAATGCGCACCACCCAGGCGATGTTTTTCAGAAACCTATCCTATATTGCCACTGCATGTTTCCTGACCTCCCCATCCTGACCAACTTGTGGAGCTTTTCTCCATGCTTCATTACCAATCACTGCCTATCCTAATTCAGAACATCTGATTCACACCACCCCGTGATGTTTTTCTCCCTCCTCCTTGTGAATGGCCTGTTAGAAATCCTTACAATGCGCACCACCCCGTGATGTTTTTCAGAAAAACATCCTACATTGCCACTGCATGTTTCCTGCCCTCACCATGCTGACCTCCCCTGGTGATTTTCTCCATCCTACATTGACACTTACTGCCTATCCTGATTCAGCCCCTCTATTTCACACCACATCGTGATGTTTTTCTCGCTCGTACTAGTCAATGGCCTGTTAGAAAACCTTACAATTCGCAACACCCTCGATGTTTTTTCATAAACCTGACCTACATTGCCAATGCATGTTTCCTGACCTCCCCATGATGACCAAACCATCGTGCTTTTCTCCATCCTTCATTGCCACTCACCGCCTATCCTAATTCAGGCCCTTGGATTCACACCGCCCCGTTATGTTTTTCTCACTCCTACTAGTGATTGGCCTGTTAGAAATCCATACAATTCTCACAACCCCGCGATGTTTTTCAGAAACCTATCCTACATTGCCACTGCATTTTTCATGACCACCCCATGCTGACCAACCTGTGGTGCTTTCTCCATTTTACATTACCACTAACTGCCTATCCTGATTCAGGCCCTCCGATTCACACCACACCATGATGTATTTCTCACTCCTACTAGCTAATGGCCTGTTAGAAACCATTTAAATGCGCACCAGCAAAGGATTTTTTTTCAGAAACCTATCCTACATTGCCACAGCATTTTTACTGACCTCCCCATGCTGACCACCGCGTGGTGCTTTTCTCCATCCTACAATGCCATTCTCTGCCTATCGTGACTCAGGCCCTTCGATTCACACCACCCCGTGATGTTTTTCTCAGTCCTACTAGTAAATTTCTGGTTAGAAACCTTACAATGCGCACCACTCTGCGATGTTTTTCAGAAACCTATCCCACATTGCCACTGCATGTTTCCTGACCTCCCCATGCTGATCACCCCGTGGTGCTTTTCTCAATTTTACATTGCCACTCACTGCCTATCCTGATTCAGGCCCTCCGATACACACCAACCTGTGATGTTTTTCTCACTCCTGTTAGTGAATGGCCTGTTAGAAACCATTTCAGTGCGCACCACCACACGATTTTTTTCAGAAACCTATCTTACATTGCCACTGCATGTTTCCTGCCGTCCCCATGCTGACCACCTGTAGTGCTTTTCTCCATGCTACATTATCATTCACTGTCTATCCTGATTTAGGCCCTTTGATTCACACCACACAATGATGTATTTCTCACTCCTACTAGTGAATGCCTGTTAGAAACCCTTACAATGGGCAACACCCCGCAATGTTTTTCAGAAACCTATCCTACATTGCCACTGCATGTTTCCTGACATCCCCATGCTGACCACCCCATGTTGCTTTTCTCCATCCTACATTGCCACACACTGCCTATCATCATTCAGTCCCTCCGATTCAAACCACCCCGTGATGTTTTTCTCACTCCTACTATTGAACGGCCTGTAAGATACACGTACAATGCGCACCACCCAGCGATGATATTCAAAACCTATGCTATATTGCCACTGCATGTTTCCTGACCTCCCCATGCTGAACACCCCGTGGTGCTTTTCTCCATCCTACATTGCCACTCACTGCCTATATAGATTCAGGCCCTCTGATTCACAACACCCCATGATGTTTTTCTCACTCCTACTAGTGAATGGCCCATTAGAAACCCTTACAATGCCCACCACACAAGTTCTTTTTCAGAAACCTATCCTACATTGCCACTTCATGTTTCCTGACCTCACCATGCTGACCACCCCGTGGTGCTTTTCTTCACCCTGCATATCCTAATTCAGGCCCTCTGATTCACACCACCCCGTGATGTTTTTCTCAGTCCTACTAGTAAATTTCCTGTTAGAAACCTTACAATGCGCACCATTCCGTGATGTTTTTCAGAAAAATATCCTACATTGCCACTGCATGTTTCCTGCCTTCTCATGGTGACCACCCCTGGTGCTTTTCTCCATCCTACTTTGCCACTTACTGCGCATCCTGATTCAGCCCCACTGATTCACACCACACCGTGATGTTTTTCTCGCTCCTACTAGTCAATGGCGTGTTAGAAAACCTTACAATTCGCAACACCCCGCGATGTTTTTCAGAAACGTGTCCTACATTGCCTATGCATGTTTCCTGACCTCCCCATGATGACCAATCCGTGGTGCTTTTCTCCATCCTTCATTGCCACTCACCGCCTATCCTAATTCAGGCCCTCAGATTCACACCGCCCCGTGATGTTTTTCTCAATCCTACTAGTGAATGGCCTGTTAGAAACCATTACAATTCTCACCACCCCGCGATGTTTTTCAGAAACCTATCCTACATTGCCACTTCATGTTTCCTGACTTCACCATGATGACCTACACGTGGTGCTTTTCTCCATTTTACATTATCACTCACTGCCTATCCTGATTCAGGCCCTCCGATTCACACCACACCATGATGTAGTTGTCACCTCTAATAGTGAATGGCCTGTTAGAAACCCTTACAATGGGCACCACCCCGCCATGTTTTTCTGAAACCTATCCTACATAGCCACTGCATGTTTCCTGACCTCCGCATGCTGACCACCCCGTGGTGCATTTCTCCATCCTAAATTGCCCCTCACAGCCTATCCTGATTCAGGCCCTCCGATTCACACCACCCCTTGATGTTTTTCTCAGTCCTACTAGTAAATTTCCTGTTATAAACCTTACAATGCGCACCACCCTGCGATGTTTTTCAGAAACCTATCCTACATTGCCACTGCATGTTTCCTGACCTCCCCATGCTGATCACCCCGTGGTGCTTTTCTAAATTTTACATTGCCACTCACTGCATATCCTAATTCAGGACCTCCGATGCACACCACCCCGTGATGTTTTTCTCACTGCTGCTGGTGAATGGCCTGTTAGAAACACTTACAATGCACACCACCCCGCGATGTTTTTCAGAAACCTATCGTACAGTGCCACTGCATGTTTCGTGACCTCCTCATCCTGACCACCTTCTGGTGCTTTTATCCATGCTACATTGCCAATCACTGCCTATCCTAATTCAGAACTTCTGATTCACACCACTCCGTGATGTTTTTCTTACTCCTACCAATGAATGGCCTTTTAGAAACCCTTACAATGCGCACCACCCCGTGATGTTTTTCAGAAAAATATCCTACATTGCCACTGCATGTTTCCTGCCCTTCCCATGCTGACCACCCCTGGTGCTTTTCTCCATCCTACATTGCCACTTACTGCCTATCCTGATTCAGCCCCTCAGATTCACACCACACCGTGATGTTTTTCTCGCTCCTACTAGTCAATGGCCTGTTAGAAAACTTTACAATTCGCAACACCCTGTGATGTTTTTCAGAAACCTGTCCTACATTGCCAATACATGTTTCCTGACCTCCCCATGATGACCAAACCGTGGTGCTTTACTCCATTCTTCATTGCCACTCACTGCCTATCCTAATTCAGGCCCTTGGATTCACACCGTGCCGTGATGTTTTTCTCACTCCTACTAGTGAATGGCCTGTTAGAAACCCTTACAATGCGCACCACCCCACGATGTTTTTCAGATACCTATCCTACATAGCCACCGCATGTTTCCTGACATCCCAATCCTGACCACCCCATGGTGCTTTTCTCCATCCTACATTGCCAAACATTGCCTATCATCATTCAGGCCCTCCGATTCAAACCACCCCGTGATGTTTTTCTCACTCCTACTATTGAATGGCCTGTTAAAAACACGTACAATGCGCACCACCCCGCGATGATTTTCAAAACGTATCCTACATTGCCACTGCATGTTTCCTGACCTCCCCATGCTGAACACCCCATGGTGCTTTTCTTCATCCTACATTGCCACTCACTGCCTATCCTAATGCAGGACCTCTGATTCACACCAGCCCGGGATGTTTTTCTGACTCCTAATAGTGAATGGCCTGTTAGAAACACTTACAATGCGCACCACCCAGGCGATGTTTTTCAGAAACCTATCCTACATTGCAACTGCATGTATCCTGACCTCCCCATCCTGACCAACTTGTGGAGCTTTTCTCCATGCTACATTGCCAATCACTGCCTATCCTTATTCAGAACATCTGATTCACACCACCCTGTGATGTATTTCTCACTCCTCCTTGTGAATGGCCTGTAAGAAACGCTTACAATGCGCACCACCCCGTGATGTTTTTCAGAAAAATATCCTACATTGCCACTGCATGTTTCCTCCCCTGCCCATGCTTACCAAACCTGGAGATTTTCTCCATCCTACATTGCCACTTACTGCCTATCCTGATTCAGCCCCTCTGATTCACAACAAATCGTGAAGTTTTTCTCTCTCGTACTAGACAATGGCCTGTTAGAAACCCTTACAATTCGCACCACCCCGCGATGTTTTTCAGAAACCTATCCTACATTGACAATGCATTTTTCATGACCACCCCATGCTCACCAACCTGTGGTGCTTTCTCCATTTTACATTACCACTCACTGCCTATCCTGATTCAGGCACTCTGATTCACACCACACCATGATGTATTTCTCACTCCTACTAGCTAATGGCCTGTTAGAAACCCTTACAATGCGCACCACCCCACGATGTTTTTCAGAAACCTATCCTACATTGCCACTGCATGTTTCCTGACCTCTGCATCCTTACCACCCCGTGGTACTTTTCTCCATCCTACATTGCCACTTACTGCCTATTCTGATTCAGGCCCTCCGATTCACACCACCCCGTGATGTTTTTCTCAGTCCTACTAGTAAATTTCCTGTTATAAACCTTACAATGCGCACCACCCTGCGATGTTTATCATAAACCTATCCTACTTTGCCACTGCATGTTTCCTGACCTCTGCATCCTTACCACCCCGTGGTACTTTTCTCCATCCTACATTGCCACTTACTGCCTATTCTGATTCAGGCCCTCCGATTCACACCACCCCGTGATGTTTTTCTCAGTCCTACTAGTAAATTTCCTGTTATAAACCTTACAATGCGCACCACCCTGCGATGTTTATCATAAACCTATCCTACTTTGCCACTGCATGTTTTCTGACCTCCACATGCTGACCACCCCGTGGTGCTTTTCTCCATCCTACATTGTCACTCACTGCCTATCCTGATTTAGGACCTCCGATACACACCAACCCTTGATGTTTTTCTCACTCCTGCTAGTGGATGGCCTGATAGAAACCATTTCAATGCGCACCACCACATGATTTTTTTTTTTCAGAAACCTATCTTACATTGCCACGGCATGTTTCCTGACCTCCCCATGCTGACCACCTCTGGTGCTTTTCTCCATGCTACATTACCACTCACTGTCTATCCTGATTCAGGCCCTCTGATTCACACCACACCATGATGTATTTCTCACTTCTTCTTGTGAAAGGCCTGTGTGAAACCCTGACAATACGCAGCACCCGTGTTGTTTTTCAGAAACCTATGCTACATTGCCACTTCATGGTTCCTGACCTCCCCATGCTGATCACCCAGTGGTGCTTTTCTCCAACCTACATTGCCACTCAATGACTATCATAACTCAGGCCCTCCGATTCAAACCACCCCATGATGTTTTTCTCTCTCCTACTAGTTCATGGCCTGTAAGAAAACCTTACACTGCGCACCACCCTGCAATGTTTATCAGAAACCTATCTTACATTGTCACGGCATGTTTCCTGACCTCCACATACTGACCACCCCGTGGTGCTTTTCTCAATTTTACATTGCCACTCAATGCCTATCCTGATTCAGGCCCTCCGATTCACACCACCCCGTGATGTTTTTCTCACTCCTACTAGGTCATGGACTGTTAGAAACCCTTACAATGGGCACCACCCCACGATGTTTTTCAGAAACCTATCCTACATTGCCACTGCATGATTCCTGACCTCCCCATGCTGACAACCCCGTGGTGCGTTTCTCCTTCCGATATTGCCACTCACTGTCTATATTGATTCAGACCCTCCAATTTACACCAAACCATGATGTATTTCTCACTCCTACTAGTGAATGGCCTGTTAGAAACCCTTACAATGCGCCCCACACATTGATGTTTTTCCGAAACCTATCATACATTGCCACTGCATGTTTTCTGACCTCCCCATCTGACCACCCCTTGGTCCTTTTCTCCATCCTACATTGCCACTCACTGCCTATCCTGATTCAGGCCGTCCGATTCACACCACCATGTGATGTTTTTCTCACTTCTACTAGTAAATGGCCTGTTAGAAACCCTTAAAATGCGCACCACACCGCGACGTTTTTCAGAAACCTATCCTACATTGCCACTGCATGATTTCTGACCTCCCCATCCTGACCACCCCGTGGTCCTTTTCTCCATCCTACATTGCCACTCACGGCCTATACTGATTCAGGCCCTGCGATTGACACCACCCTGCGATGTTTTTCTCACTCCTACTAGTGAAAGGCCTTTTAGAAACCCTTACAATGAGCACCACCCAGCAATGTTTTTCAGAAACCTATCCTATATTGCCACTGCATGTTTTCTGACCTCCCCTTCCTGAGCACCCCGTGGTGCCCTTCTCCATCCTACATTGCCACTCACTGCCTATCCTGATTCAGGCCCTCCGTTTCACACCAGCCCATTATATTTTTCTCACTCCTACTAGGGAATGCCCTGTTAGAAACCATTACAATGTGCCAAACCCCGCGATGTTTTTCAGAAACCTATCCTACATTGCCACTGCATGTTTCCTGACCTCCCCATGCTGACCACACCGTGGTGCGTTTCTAGATTTTACGTTGCCACTCACTGCCTATCCTAATTCAGGCCCCCCGATTCACACCACCCCGTGATGTTTTTCTGACTCCTACTAGTGAATGGCCTTTTAGAAAGCCTTACAATGCGCACCACTCCCTTTTTTTTTTCAGAAACCTATCCTACATTGCCACTGCATGTTTCCTGAGCTCACCATGCTGACCACCCCGTGGTGCTTTTCTCCATCCTACATTGCCACTCATTGCCTATCATAATTCAGGCCCTTCGATTCGCACCACCCCATGATGTTTTTCTCACTCCTACTAGTGAATTGTCTGTTAGAAACACTTACAATTCTTAACACCCGCGATGCTTTTCAAAAACCTATCCTACATTGCCACTGCCTGTGTCCTGACCTCCCCATGCTGACCACCCTGTGGTGCATTTCTCTATCCTACATTGCCACTCAATACCTATCCTAATTCAGGCCCTCCGATTCACACCACCCCGTGATGTTGTTCTCAGTCCTACTAGTGAATGGCCTGTTAGAATCGCTTACAATGCGCACCACCCAGTGATGTTTATCAGAAACCTATTCTTCATTGCCACTGCATGTTTCCCTGCCTCCCCATGCTGACAAACCTGTTTTGCTTTTCTCCATCCTACATTGCCACTCACAGCCTATCCTAATTCAGGCCCTCCAATTCACACCACCCTGTGATGTTTTTTCACTCCTACTTGTGAATGGCTTGTTGAAAGCCTTACAATGCGCACCACCCCGCGATGTTTTTCAGAAACCTATCCTACATTGCCATTACATGTTTCCTGACCTCCCCATGTTGGCCACCCCGTGGTGCTTTATTCCATTCTTGATTGCCACTCACTGCATATCCTAATTCAGCCCCTCCGGTTCACACCACAACGTGATGTTTTTCTCAATCCTAATAGTGAATGGCCCTTTAGAAACCCTTATAATGCGCACCACACCACTTTTTTTTTTCAGAAACCTATCCTACATTGCCACTGCATGTTTCCACACCTCCCCAGGCTGACCACCCTGTGGTGCTTTTCTCCATCCTACATTCCCACTCAATGCTTATCCTAATTCAGGCCCTCCGATTAACACCACCCCGTGATGTTTTTCTCACTCCTACTAGTGAATGGCCTGTTAGAAACCCTTACAATGCGCACCAAACGGTGATGTTTTTCAGAAACCAATCCTACATTGCCAATGCATGTTTCCTGACCTCCCCATGCTGACCACCCCGTGGTGCTTTGCTCCATCCTATATTGCCACTCACTGCCTATCCTAATTCAGGCCCTTCGATTCACACCACCCCGTGATGTTTTTTTCACTCTTACTTGTGAATGGCTAGTTAGAAATCCTTACAATGGGCACCACCCCGCTATGTTTTTCAGAAAGCTATCCTACATTGCCACTGTATGTTTCTTGACCTCGCCATGTTGACCACCCCGTGGTGCTTTTCTCCATACTACATTGCCACTCACTGTCTAACTTGATTCAGGCCCTCCGATTCACACCACACCATGATGTATTTCTCACTCCTATTAGTGAATGGCCTGTTAGAAACCCTTACAATGAGCTCCAACCGGTGATGTTTTTCAGAAACCAATCCTACATTGCCAATGCATGTTTACTGACCTCCCCATCCTGAGCAGCCCGTGGTGCTTTTCTCCATCCTACATTGCCATTCTCGGCCTATATGATTCAGGCCCTGAGATTCACAAAACCCCGTGATGTTTTTCTCACTCGTACTAGTGAAAGGCATTTTAGAAAGCCTTACAATGCGCCCCACCCGTGATGTTTTTCAGAAACCTAACCTACATTGCCACTATATGTTTCTTGACCTCCCCATGCTGACCACACCGAGGTGCTTTTCTCCATTTTACGTTGCCACTCACTGCCTATCCTAATTCAGGCCCTCCGATTCACACCACCCCGTGATGTTTTTCTCACTCATACTAGTGAATGGCCTGTTAGAAAGCCTTACAATGCGCAACACCCGGCGATGTTTTTCAGAAACCTATCCTATATTGAAAATGCATGTTTCCTAACCTCCCCATGCTGACCTCCCCGTGGTGCTTTTCTCCACCCTACATTGCCCTCACTGCCTATCCTAATTCAGAATATCTGACTGACACAACCCCGTGATGTTTTTCTCATCCCTACTAGTGAATGGCCTGTTAGAAACCCTTACAATCTGCACCGCCTCGTGAGGTTTTTCAGAAAACTATCCTACATTGCCACGGCATGTTTCCTGACCTCCCCATGATGACCACCCCGTGGTGCTTTTCTCTATTCTACATTGCCACTCACTGCCTATCCTAATTCAGGCCCTCCGATTCAAACCACCCCGTGATGTTTTTATCACTCCTACTAGTGAATGGCCTGATAGAAACCCTTACAATGCGCACCACCCCAGTTTTTTTTACAGAAACCTTTCCTACATTGCACTGCATGTTTCCTGACCTCCCCATCCTGACCACGCCGTCGTGCTTTTCTCCATCCTACATTGCCACTCACTGCCTATCCTGATTCAGGCCCTCCGATTCACACCACCCGGTGATATTTTTCTCACTTCTACTAGTCAATGGCCTGTTAGAAACCCTTACAATGCGCACCACCCCGCGATGTTTTTCAGAAACCTATCCTACATTGCCACTGCATGTTTCCTGACCTCCCCATGCTGACCACCCTGTGGTGCTTTTCTCCATCCTACATTGCCACTCACTGCCTATCATAATTCAGGCCATCCGATTCACACCACCCCGTGATGTTTTTCTAACTCCTACCAGTGAATGCCCTGTTAGAAAACCTTACAATTCTCACCACCTGCGATGTTTTTCAGAACCTATCCTACACTGACACTGGATGTTTCCTGACATCCCCATGCTGACCACACCGTGGTGCTTTTCTCTAACCTAATTCAGGCCCTCCGATTCACACCATCCCATGATGTTTTTCTCACTCCTACTAGTGAATGGCCTGTTAGAAAGCGTTACAATGCGCACAACCCACGATGTTTTTCAGAAACCTAACCTACATTGCCACTGCATGTGTCCTGACCTCCCCATGATGACCATCCCATGGTGCTTTTCTCCATCCTACATTGCCCCTCACTGCCTATCATAATTCTGGCCCTCCGATTCAAACCACCCCATGATGTTTTTCTCACTCCTACTAATGAATGGCCTGTTGGAAACCCTTACAATGCGCACAATTCCGCTCTTTTTTTCAGAAACCTATCCTACATTGCCACTACATGTTTCCTCACCTCCCCATGCTGACCACCCTGTAGTGCTTTTCTCCATCCTACATTGCCACTCAATGCCTATTCTAATTGAGGCCCTCCGATTCACACCACCCCGTGATGTTGTTCTCACTCGTACTAGTGAATGGCCTGTTAGAATCCCTTACAATGCATACCACCCAGCGTTGTTTATCAGAAACCTATTCGACATTGCCACTGCATGTTTCCTTGAATCCCCATGTTGACAATCCCGTGGTGTTTTCTCCATCTTACATTGCCACTCACAGACTATCCTATTTCAGTCCCTCCGATTCATAGCACCCCGTGATTTTTTTTTCACTCCTACTTGTGATTGGCTTGTTTGAAATCCTTACAATGCACACAACCCCGCGATGTTTTTCAGAAACCTATCCTACATTGCCACTGCATGTTTCCTGACCTACCCATGTTGACAACCCCATGGTGCTTTTCTCCATGATTCATTGCCACTCACTGCCTATCCTAATTCAGGTCCTCCAATTCACACCACCCCGTGATGTTTTTCGCACTCCTGCTAGTTAAAGGCCTGCTACAAACCCTTACAATGCGCACAACCCAGCGATGTTTTTTCAGAAACCTATGCTATATTGCCTTTGCATGTTTCCTGACCTCCCCATGCACACCAACCCATGGTGCTTTTATCCATCCTACATTGCCACACAGTATCTATCTTGATTCATGCCCTCCGATTCACACCACACCCTGATGTATTTCTCACTCCTACTATTGAATGGCCTGTTAGAAACACTTACTATGCGCACTACCCCACTATTTTTTTCAGAAACCTATCCTACATTGCCACTGCATGTTTCCTGACCTCTCCATCCTGACCAGCCCGTGGTGCTTTTCTCCATCCTACATTGCCACTCACTGCCTAAGCTGATTCAGTCCCTCTGATTCAAACCACGCTGTGATGTTTTTCTCAACCCTACTAGTGAATGGCCTGTTAGAAACCCTTACAATGCGCACCACCCCGCGATGTTTTTCAGAAACCTATCCTAAATTGCCACTGCATGTCTCCTGACTACCCCATCCTGACCACCCCGTGGTGCTTTGCTCCATCCTACATTGCCAGTCACGGCCTATCCTGATTCAGGCCCTCCGATTCACACCACCCCGTGATTTTTTTCTCACTCCTACTAGTGAAAGGCCTTTTAGAAACCCTTACAATGAGCAACACCCCGCGATGTTTTACGGAATCCTATCCTAAATTGCCACTGCATGTTTCCTGACCTCCCCATCCTGACCACACCGCGGCGCTTTTCTCCATCTTACATTGCCACTCACAGCCTATGCTGATTCAGGCCCTCTGATTCAAACCTCGCTGTGATGTTTTTCTCACTCCTACTAGTAAATGGCCTGTTAGAAACCCTTGCAATGCACACCACCCCGCTATGTTTTTCCGAAACGAATCCTACACTGACACTGGATGTTTCCTGACATCCCCATTCTGACCCCACCGTGGTGCTTTTCTCTAACCTAATTCAGGCCCTGCGATTCACACCACCCCGTGATGTTTTTCTCACTCCTACTAGTGAATGGCCTGTTAGAAACCGTTACAATATGCACCACCTACGTTGTTTTTCAGAAACCTATCTTACATTGCCATTGCGTGTTTCCTGACCCCCTCCTGCTGACCACCCTGTGGTGTTTCTCTCCATCCTACATTGCCACTCATTGTCTATCCTAATTCAGAACATCTGATTCACACGACCCCGTGATGTTTTTCTTACTCCTACTATTGAATGGCCTGTTAGAAACCCTTCCAATGCTCAACACCTGCGATATTTTACAGAAACCTATCCTACATTGCCATCGCATGTTTCCTGAGCTCACCATGCTCACCAACCCGTGGTGCTTTTCTCCATTGTACATTGCCACTCACTGCCTATCCTAATTCAGGCACTCTGATTCACACCACCCCTTGATGTTTTTCTCACTCCTGCTAGTGAAAGGCCTGTATGCATCCCTTAAAATGCGCACCACCCCTCGATGTCTTTCAGAAACCTATCCTATATTGCCATTGCATGTTTCCTGACCTCCCCATGTTGACCACCCCGTGGTGCTTTTCTCCATTCTTCATTGCCACTCAGTGCCTATCCTAATTCAGGCCTTCCGATTCACACCACCCCGAGATGATTTTCTCACTCCTACTAGTGAATGGCCTGCTACAAACCCTTACAATGAACACAACCCTGCGATGTTTTTCAGAAACCTATCCTACATTGCCATTTCGTGTTTCCTGACCTCACCAGGCTCACCAACCCTTCTTGCTTTGCTCCATTCTCCATTGCCACTCAGTGCCTATCCTAATTCAGGCACTCTGATTCACACCACCGCGTGATGTTTTCCTCACTCCTACTAGTGAATGGCCTGTTAGAAAGCCTTACAATGTGTACCAACCCGTAATATTTTTCAGAAAGCTATCCTACATTGCTACTGCATGTTTCCTGACCTCCCCATGCTGACCACCCTGTGGTTCTTTTCTACATCCTACATTGCCACTCACTGCCTATCCTTAATACGACCCTCTGATTCACACCACCCCGTTATGTTTTTCTCAATCCTCCTAGTGAATAGCATGTTAGAAACCCTTACAATGCACACAACCCCGCGATGTTTTTCAGAAACCTATACTACATTGCCACTGAATGTTTACTGACCTCCCCATGCTGACCATTCCGTGGTGCTTTTCTCCATCCTACATTGCCACTCACTGCCTATCTTGATTCATGCCCTCCGATTCACACCACAACATGATGTATTTCACACTGCTACTAGTGAATGGCCTGTTAGAAACCCTTACAATGGGCCCCACCCCCCGATGTTTTTCAGAAACCTATCCTACATTGACACTGCATGTTTCCTGACCTCCTCATGCTGACCACACCGTGGTGCTTTTCTCCATCCTACATTGCCACTCACTGCCTATCTTGATTCAGGCCTTCCGATTCACACCACCCCATGATGTATTTCTCACTCCTACTAGTGAATGGCCTGTTAGAAACCATTACATTGCGCACCACCCCGCAATGTTTTTCAGAAACCTATCCTACATTGCCACCGCATCTTTCATGACCTCCCCATGCTGACCACCCCGTGGTGCTTTTCTCCATCCTACATTGCCACTCACTGCCTAATCTAATTCAGAACATCTGATTCACACCACCCGTGATGCTTTTCTCACTCCTACTAGTGAATGGCCAGTTAGAAACCCTTACATTGCACACCACCCCGCGATGTTTTTCAGAAACCTATCCTACATTGCCACCGCATGTTTCCTGACCTCCCCATGCTGACCACTCCGTGGTGTTTTTTCCATTTTACATTGCCACTCACTGCCTATCCTAATTCAGAGCATCTGATTCAAACCACCTCGTCATGTTTTTCTCACTCCTACTAGTGAATGGCCTGTTAGAAACCCTTACAATGTGCACCACCCCATGATGTTTCTCTGAAAACTCTTCTACATTGCCACAGTATGTTTCCTGACCTCCTCATGCTGACCACCCTGTGGTGCTTTTCTCCATCCTACATTGCCACTCACTGCCTATCCTAATTCAGAACATCTGATTCACACGACCCCGTGATGTTTTTCTCACTCCTACTAGTGAATGGCCTTTTAGAAAGCCTTACAATGCTCAACACCTGCGATGTTTTTCAGAAACCTATCCTATATTGCCATCGCATGTTTCCTGACCTCACCATGCTCACCAACCTGTAGAGCTTTTCTCCATTCTACATTGCCACTCACTGCCTATCCTAATTCAGGCACTCCAATTCACACCACCCTGTGATGTTTTTCTCACTCCTACTAGTGATTGGCCTGTTTGCAACCCTTACAATGCGCACCACCCCTCGATGTTTTTCAGAAACCTATCCTACATTGCCATTGCATGTTTCCTGACCTCCCCATGTTGACCACCCCATGGCGCTTTTCTCCATTCTTCATTGCCACTCAGTGCCTATCATAATTCAGGCCCTCTGATTCACACCACGCCGAGATGATTTTCTCACTCCTACTAGTGAATGGCCTGCTACAAACCCTTACAACGTGCACAACCCTGCGATGTTTTTCAGAAACCTATCCTACCTTGCCATTTCATGTTTCCTGACCTCACCATGCTCACCAACCCATGGTGCTTTTCTCCATTCTTCATTGCCACTCAGTGCCTATCCTAATTCAGGACATCCGATTCACACCACCCCATGATGTTTTTTTCACTCCTACTTGTGAATGGCTTTTTAGAAAGCCTTACAATGCGCACCACCCCGCAATGTTTTTCACAAACCTATCCAACATTGCCATTGCATGTTTCCTGACCTCCCCATGTTGACCACCCCGTGGTGCTTTTCTCCATCCGACATTGCCACTCACTGTCTATCTTGATTCATGCCCTCCGATTCACACCACAACATGATGTATTTCACACTGCTACTAGTGAATGGCCTGTTAGAAACCCTTACAATGGGCCCCACCCCCCGATGTTTTTCAGAAACCTATCCTACATTGACACTGCATGTTTCCTGACCTCCTCATGCTGACCACACCGTGGTGCTTTTCTCCATCCTACATTGCCACTCACTGCCTATAATGATTCAGGCCCTCTGATTCATAACACGCTGTGATGTTTTACTCACTACTACTACTGAATGGCCTGTTAGAAACCGTTACAATGCGCACCACCCTGCAATGTTTTTCAGAAACCTATCCTACATTGACACTGCATGTTTCCTGACCTCCCCATGCTCACCAACCCGTGGTGCTTTTCTCCATCCTACATTGCCAATCACTGTCTAAATTGATTCAGGCCCTCCGATTCACACCAACCCGTGATGTATTTCTCACTCCTACTAATGAATGGCCTGTTAGAAACCCTTACAATGAGCACCACCCTGTAATGCTTTTCAGAAACCTATCCCACATTGCCACTGCAAGTTTCCTGCCCTCCCCATCCTGACCACCCCGTGGTGCTTTTCTCCAACCTACAATACCACTCACTGCCTATCCTGAATCATGCCCTCCGATTCACACCACTCCGTTATATTTTTCTCTCTCCTACTAGTGAATGGCCTGTTAGAAACCCTTATAATGCGCACCACCCCTCCATGTTTTCCAGAAACCTATCCTACATTGCCACTGCATGTTTCCTCACCTCCCCATACTGACCACACACAGGTGCTTTTTTCCATTTTACGTTACCACTCACTGCCTATCCAACTTCAGGCCCTCTGATTCACACCACCCCCGATGTTGTTCTCACTCGTACTAGATAATGGCCTGTTAGAAATCCTTACAATGCGCAAATCCCCGCGATGTTTTTCAGAAACCTATCCTACATTGCCACTGCATGTTTCCTAACCTCCCCATGTCGAGCACCCCGTGGTGCTTTTCTCCATTCTTCATTGCCACTCACTGCCTATCCTAATTCAGGCCCTCCAATTCACACCCCCCCGTGATGTTTTTTTCACTCCTACTTGTGAATGGCTTGTTAGAAATCCTTACAATGCACACCACCCCGCAATGTTTTTCAGAAACCTATCCAACATTGCCATTGCATCTTTCCTGACCTCCCCATGTTGACCAACCTGTGGTGCTTTTCTCCATCCTACATTGCCAATCACTGTCTAAATTGATTCAGGCCCTCCGATTCACACCACCCCGTGATGTATTTCTCACTCCTACTAATGAATGGCCTGTTAGAAACCCTTACAATGAGCACCACCCCGCAATGTATTTCAAAGACCTATCCAACATTGCCACTGCATGTTTCCTCACCTCCCCATACTGACCACACCGAGGTGTTTTTCTCCTTTTTACGTTACCACTCACAGCCTATCCAAATTCAAGCCCTCCGATTCAAACCACCCGTGATGTTTTTCTCACTCCTACTAGTGAATGCCCTGTTAGAAAGTCTTACAATGCGCACCACCCGGCGATGTTTTTCAGAAACCTATCCTACATTTCCAATGCATGTTTCCAGACCTCCACATGCTGACCACCCCGTGGTGCTTTTCTCCATCCTACATTGCCACTCACTGCCTAATCTAATTCAGAACATCTGATTCACACCACCCGTGATGTTTTTCTCACTCCTACTTGTGAATGGCCAGTTAGAAACCCTTACATTGCGCACCACCCTGCGATGTTTTTCAGAAACCTATCCTACATTGCCACCGCATGTTTCCTGCCCTCCCCATGCTGACCACTCTGTGGTGTTTTTTCCATTTTACATTGCCACTCACTGCCTATCCTAATTCAGAGCATCTGATTCAAACCACCTCGTGATGTTTTTCTCACTCCTACTAGTGAATGGCCTGTTAGAAACCCTTACAATGTGCACCACCCCATGATGTTTTTCTGAAAACTCTTCTACATTGCCACAGTATGTTTCCTGACCTCCTCATGCTGACCACCCTGTGGTGCTTTTCTCCCTCCTACATTGCCACTCACTGCCTATCCTAATTCAGAACATCTGATTCACACGACCCCGTGATGTTTTTCTCACTCCTACTAGTGAATGGCCTTTTAGAAAGCCTTACAATGCTCAACACCTGCGATGTTTTTCAGAAACCTATCCTACATTGCCATCGCATGTTTCCTGACCTCACCATGCTCACCAACCTGTAGAGCTTTTCTCCATTCTACATTGCCACTCACTGCCTATCCTAATTCAGGCACTCGAATTCACACCACCCTGTGATGTTTTTCTCACTCCTACTAGTGAATGGCCTGTTTGCAACCCTTACAATGCGCACCACCCCTCGATGTTTTTCAGAAACCTATCCTACATTGCCATTGCATGTTTCCTGACCTCCCCATGTTGACCACCCCATGGCGCTTTTCTCCATTCTTCATTGCCACTCAGTGCCTATCCTAATTCAGGCCCTCTGATTCACACCACGCCGAGATGATTTTCTCACTCCTACTAGTGAATGGCCTGCTACAAACCCTTACAACGTGCACAACCCTGCGATGTTTTTCAGAAACCTATCCTACCTTGCCATTTCATGTTTCCTGACCTCACCATGCTCACCAACCCATGGTGCTTTTCTCCATTCTTCATTGCCACTCAGTGCCTATCCTAATTCAGGACATCCGATTCACACCACCCCATGATGTTTTTTTCACTCCTACTTGTGAATGGCTTTTTAGAAAGCCTTACAATGCGCACCACCCCGCAATGTTTTTCACAAACCTATCCAACATTGCCATTGCATGTTTCCTGACCTCCCCATGTTGACCACCCCGTGGTGCTTTTCTCCATCCGACATTGCCACTCACTGTCTATCTTGATTCATGCCCTCCGATTCACACCACAACATGATGTATTTCACACTGCTACTAGTGAATGGCCTGTTAGAAACCCTTACAATGGGCCCCACCCCCCGATGTTTTTCAGAAACCTATCCTACATTGACACTGCATGTTTCCTGACCTCCTCATGCTGACCACACCGTGGTTCTTTTCTCCATCCTACATTGCCACTCACTGCCTATCATGATTCAGGCCCTCTGATTCATACCACGCTGTGATGTTTTACTCACTACTACTACTGAATGGCCTGTTAGAAACCGTTACAATGCGCACCACCCTGCAATGTTTTTCAGAAACCTATCCTACATTGACACTGCATGTTTCCTGACCTCCCCATGCTCACCAACCCGTGGTGCTTTTTTCCATCCTACATTGCCAATCACTGTCTAAATTGATTCAGGCCCTCCGATTCACACCACCCCGTGATGTATTTCTCACTCCTACTAATGAATGGCCTGTTAGAAACCCTTACAATGAGCACCACCCTGCAATGCTTTTCAGAAACCTATCCCACATTGCCACTGCAAGTTTCCTGCCCTCCCCATCCTGACCACCCCGTGGTGCTTTTCTCCAACCTACAATACCACTCACTGCCTATCCTGAATCATGCCCTCCGATTCACACCACTCCGTTATATTTTTCTCTCTCCTACTAGTGAATGGCCTGTTAGAAACCCTTATAATGCGCACCACCCCTCCATGTTTTCCAGAAACCTATCCTACATTGCCACTGCATGTTTCCTCACATCCCCATACTGACCACACAGAGGTGCTTTTTTCCATTTTACGTTACCACTCACTGCCTATCCAACTTCAGGCCCTCTGATTCACACCACCCCCGATGTTGTTCTCACTCGTACTAGATAATGGCCTGTTAGAAATCCTTACAATGCGCAAATCCCCGCGATGTTTTTCAGAAACCTATCCTACATTGCCACTGCATGTTTCCTAACCTCCCCATGTCGAGCACCCCGTGGTGCTTTTCTCCATTCTTCATTGCCACTCACTGCCTATCCTAATTCAGGCCCTCCAATTCACACCCCCCCGTGATGTTTTTTTCACTCCTACTTGTGAATGGCTTGTTAGAAATCCTTACAATGCACACCACCCCGCAATGTTTTTCAGAAACCTATCCAACATTGCCATTGCATCTTTCCTGACCTCCCCATGTTGACCAACCTGTGGTGCTTTTCTCCATCCTACATTGCCAATCACTGTCTAAATTGATTCAGGCCCTCCGATTCACACCACCCCGTGATGTATTTCTCACTCCTACTAATGAATGGCCTGTTAGAAACCCTTACAATGAGCACCACCCCGCAATGTATTTCAAAGACCTATCCAACATTGCCACTGCATGTTTCCTCACCTCCCCATACTGACCACACCGAGGTGTTTTTCTCCTTTTTACGTTACCACTCACAGCCTATCCAAATTCAAGCCCTCCGATTCAAACCACCCGTGATGTTTTTCTCACTCCTACTAGTGAATGCCCTGTTAGAAAGTCTTACAATGCGCACCACCCGGCGATGTTTTTCAGAAACCTATCCTACATTTCCAATGCATGTTTCCAGACCTCCACATGCTGACCACCCCGTGGTGCTTTTCTCCATCCTACATTGCCACTCACTGCCTAATCTAATTCAGAACATCTGATTCACACCACCCGTGATGTTTTTCTCACTCCTACTTGTGAATGGCCAGTTAGAAACCCTTACATTGCGCACCACCCTGCGATGTTTTTCAGAAACCTATCCTACATTGCCACCGCATGTTTCCTGCCCTCCCCATGCTGACCACTCTGTGGTGTTTTTTCCATTTTACATTGCCACTCACTGCCTATCCTAATTCAGAGCATCTGATTCAAACCACCTCGTGATGTTTTTCTCACTCCTACTAGTGAATGGCCTGTTAGAAACCCTTACAATGTGCACCACCCCATGATGTTTTTCTGAAAACTCTTCTACATTGCCACAGTATGTTTCCTGACCTCCTCATGCTGACCACCCTGTGGTGCTTTTCTCCCTCCTACATTGCCACTCACTGCCTATCCTAATTCAGATCATCTGATTCACACGACCCCGTGATGTTTTTCTCACTCCTACTAGTGAATGGCCTTTTAGAAAGCCTTACAATGCTCAACACCTGCGATGTTTTTCAGAAACCTATCCTACATTGCCATCGCATGTTTCCTGACCTCACCATGCTCACCAACCTGTAGAGCTTTTCTCCATTCTACATTGCCACTCACTGCCTATCCTAATTCAGGCACTCGAATTCACACCACCCTGTGATGTTTTTCTCACTCCTACTAGTGAATGGCCTGTTTGCAACCCTTACAATGCGCACCACCCCTCGATGTTTTTCAGAAACCTATCCTACATTGCCATTGCATGTTTCCTGACCTCCCCATGTTGACCACCCCATGGCGCTTTTCTCCATTCTTCATTGCCACTCAGTGCCTATCCTAATTCAGGCCCTCTGATTCACACCACGCCGAGATGATTTTCTCACTCCTACTAGTGAATGGCCTGCTACAAACCCTTACAACGTGCACAACCCTGCGATGTTTTTCAGAAACCTATCCTACCTTGCCATTTCATGTTTCCTGACCTCACCATGCTCACCAACCCATGGTGCTTTTCTCCATTCTTCATTGCCACTCAGTGCCTATCCTAATTCAGGACATCCGATTCACACCACCCCATGATGTTTTTTTCACTCCTACTTGTGAATGGCTTTTTAGAAAGCCTTACAATGCGCACCACCCCGCAATGTTTTTCACAAACCTATCCAACATTGCCATTGCATGTTTCCTGACCTCCCCATGTTGACCACCCCGTGGTGCTTTTCTCCATCCGACATTGCCACTCACTGTCTATCTTGATTCATGCCCTCCGATTCACACCACAACATGATGTATTTCACACTGCTACTAGTGAATGGCCTGTTAGAAACCCTTACAATGGGCCCCACCCCCCGATGTTTTTCAGAAACCTATCCTACATTGACACTGCATGTTTCCTGACCTCCTCATGCTGACCACACCGTGGTTCTTTTCTCCATCCTACATTGCCACTCACTGCCTATCATGATTCAGGCCCTCTGATTCATACCACGCTGTGATGTTTTACTCACTACTACTACTGAATGGCCTGTTAGAAACCGTTACAATGCGCACCACCCTGCAATGTTTTTCAGAAACCTATCCTACATTGACACTGCATGTTTCCTGACCTCCCCATGCTCACCAACCCGTGGTGCTTTTCTCCATCCTACATTGCCAATCACTGTCTAAATTGATTCAGGCCCTCCGATTCACACCACCCCGTGATGTATTTCTCACTCCTACTAATGAATGGCCTGTTAGAAACCCTTACAATGAGCACCACCCTGCAATGCTTTTCAGAAACCTATCCCACATTGCCACTGCAAGTTTCCTGCCCTCCCCATCCTGACCACCCCGTGGTGCTTTTCTCCAACCTACAATACCACTCACTGCCTATCCTGAATCATGCCCTCCGATTCACACCACTCCGTTATATTTTTCTCTCTCCTACTAGTGAATGGCCTGTTAGAAACCCTTATAATGCGCACCACCCCTCCATGTTTTCCAGAAACCTATCCTACATTGCCACTGCATGTTTCCTCACATCCCCATACTGACCACACAGAGGTGCTTTTTTCCATTTTACGTTACCACTCACTGCCTATCCAACTTCAGGCCCTCTGATTCACACCACCCCAGATGTTGTTCTCACTCGTACTAGATAATGGCCTGTTAGAAATCCTTACAATGCGCAAATCCCCGCGATGTTTTTCAGAAACCTATCCTACATTGCCACTGCATGTTTCCTAACCTCCCCATGTCGAGCATCCCGTGGTGCTTTTCTCCATTCTTCATTGCCACTCACTGCCTATCCTAATTCAGGCCCTCCGATTCACACCCCCCCGTGATGTTTTTTTCACTCCTACTTGTGAATGGCTTGTTAGAAAGCCTTACAATGCACACCACCCCGCAATGTTTTTCAGAAACCTATCCAACATTGCCATTGCATCTTTCCTGACCTCCCCATGTTGACCAACCCGTCGTGCTTTTCTCCATCCTACATTGCCAATCACTGTCTAAATTGATTCAGGCCCTCCGATTCACACCACCCCGTGATGTATTTCTCAGTCCTACTAATGAATGGCCTGTTAGAAACCCTTACAATGAGCACCACCCCGCAATGTATTTCAAAGACCTATCCAACATTGCCACTGCATGTTTCCTCACCTCCCCATACTGACCACACCGAGGTGCTTTTCTCCATTTTACGTTACCACTCACAGCCTATCCAAATTCAAGCCCTCCGATTCACACCACCCGTGATGTATTTCTCACTCCTACTAGTGAATGCCCTGTTAGAAAGTCTTACAATGCGCACCACCCGGCGATGTTTTTCAGAAACCTATCCTACATTTCCAATGCATGTTTCCAGACCTCCACATGCTGACCACCCCGTGGTGCTTTTCTCCATCCTACATTGCCACTCACTGCCTAATGTAATTCAGAACATCTGATTCACACCACCCGTGATGTTTTTCTCACTCCTACTTGTGAATGGCCAGTTAGAAACCCTTACATTGCGCACCACCCTGCGATGTTTTTCAGAAACCTATCCTACATTGCCACCGCATGTTTCCTGCCCTCCCCATGCTGACCACTCTATGGTGTTTTTTCCATTTTACATTGCCACTCACTGCCTATCCTAATTCAGAGCATCTGATTCAAACCACCTCATGATGTTTTTCTCACTCCTACTAGTGAATGGCCTGTTAGAAACCCTTACAATGTGCCCCACCCCATGATGTTTTTCTGAAAACTCTTCTACATTGCCACAGTATGTTTCCTGACCTCCTCATGCTGACCACCCTGTGGTGCTTTTCTCCATCCTACATTGCCACTCACTGCCTATCCTAATTCAGAACATCTGATTCACACGACCCCGTGATGTTTTTCTCACTCCTACTAGTGAATGGCCTTTTAGAAAGCCTTACAATGCTCAACACCTGCGATGTTTTTCAGAAACCTATCCTACATTGCCATCGCATGTTTCCTGACCTCACCATGCTCACCAACCCGTAGAGCTTTTCTCCATTCTACATTGCCACTCACTGCCTATCCTAATTCAGGCACTCCGATTCACACCACTCCGTGATGTTTTTCTCACTCCTACTAGCGAATGGCCTGTTAGAAACTAATACAATGCGCTCCACACTGCTTTTTTTTTTTTCAGAAACCTGTCCTACATTGCCACTGCATGTTTCCTGACCTCCCCATGCTGACCACACCGTGGTGCTTTTCTCCAGCCTACATTGCCACTCACTGCCTATCATAATTCAGCCCTTCCTATTCCAACCTCCCCATGATATTTTTCTCACTCCTACTAGTGAATGGCCTGTTAGAAGCCCTTACAATTCTCACCACCCGCAATGTTTTTCAGAAACCTATCCTACATTGACAGTGCATGTTTTCTGACCTCCTCATGCTGACCACACCGTGGTGCTTTTCTCCATCCTACATTGCCACTCACTGCCTATCCTGATTCAGGCCCTCTGATTCATACCACTCTGTGATGTTTTACTCACTACTACTACTGAATGGCCTGTTAGAAACCGTTACAATGCACACCACCCCGCAATGTTTTTCAGAAACCTATCCTACATTGACACTGCATGTGTCCTAACCTCCCCATGTCGAGCACCCCGTGGTGCTTTTCTCCATTCTTCATTGCCACTCACTGCCTATCCTAATTCAGGCCCTCCGATTCACACCCCCCCGTGATGTTTTTTTCACTCCTACTTGTGAATGGCTTGTTAGAAAGCCTTACAATGCACACCACCCCGCAATGTTTTTCAGAAACCTATCCAACATTGCCATTGCATCTTTCCTGACCTCCCTATGTTGACCAACCCGTGGTGCTTTTCTCCATCCTACATTGCCAATCACTGTCTAAATTGATTCAGGCCCTCTGATTCACACCACCCCGTGATGTATTTCTCACTCCTACTAATGAATGGCCTGTTAGAAACCCTTACAATGAGCACCACCCCGCAATGTATTTCAAAGACCTATCCAACATTGCCACTGCATGTTTCCTCACCTCCCCATACTGACCACACCGAGGTGCTTTTCTCCATTTTACGTTACCACTCACAGCCTATCCAAATTCAAGCCCTCCGATTCACACCACCCGTGATGTTTTTCTCACTCCTACTAGTGAATGCCCTGTTAGAAAGTCTTACAATGCGCACCACCCGGCGATGTTTTTCAGAAACCTATCCTACATTTCCAATGCATGTTTCCAGACCTCCACATGCTGACCACCCCGTGGTGCTTTTCTCCATCCTACATTGCCACTCACTGCCTAATCTAATTCAGAACATCTGATTCACACCACCCGTGATGTTTTTCTCACTCCTACTTGTGAATGGCCAGTTAGAAACCCTTACATTGCGCACCACCCCGCGATGTTTTTCAGTAACCTATCCTACATTGCCACCGCATGTTTCCTGACCTCCCCATGCTGACCACTCTGTGGTGTTTTTTCCATTTTACATTGCCACTCACTGCCTATCCTAATTCAGAGCATCTGATTCAAACCACCTCGTGATGTTTTTCTCACTCCTAGTAGTGAATGGCCTGTTAGAAACCCTTACAATGTGCCCCACCCCATGATGTTTTTCTGAAAACTCTTCTACATTGCCACAGTATGTTTCCTGACCTCCTCATGCTGACCACCCTGTGGTGCTTTTCTCCATCCTACATTGCCACTCACTGCCTATCCTAATTCAGAACATCTGATTCACACGACCCCGTGATGTTTTTCTCACTCCTACTAGTGAATGGCCTTTTAGAAAGCCATACAATGCTCAACACCTGCGATGTTTTTCAGAAACCTATCCTACATTGCCATCGCATGTTTCCTGACCTCACCATGCTCACCAACCTGTAGAGCTTTTCTCCATTCTACATTGCCACTCACTGCCTATCCTAATTCAGGCACTCCAATTCACACCACCCTGTGATGTTTTTCTCACTCCTACTAGTGAATGGCCTGTTTGCAACCCTTACAATGCGCACCACCCCTCGATGTTTTTCAGAAACCTATCCTACATTGCCATTGCATGTTTCCTGACCTCCCCAAGTTGACCACCCCATGGCGCTTTTCTCCATTCTTCATTGCCACTCAGTGCCTATCCTAATTCAGGCCCTCTGATTCACACCACGCCGAGATGATTTTCTCACTCCTACTAGTGAATGGCCTGCTACAAACCCTTACAACGTGCACAACCCTGCGATGTTTTTCAGAAACCTATCCTACCTTGCCATTTCATGTTTCCTGACCTCACCATGCTCACCAACCCATGGTGCTTTTCTCCATTCTTCATTGCCACTCAGTGCCTATCCTAATTCAGGACATCCGATTCACACCACCCCATGATGTTTTTTTCACTCCTACTTGTGAATGGCTTTTTAGAAAGCCTTACAATGCGCACCACCCCGCAATGTTTTTCACAAACCTATCCAACATTGCCATTGCATGTTTCCTGACCTCCCCATGTTGACCACCCCGTGGTGCTTTTCTCCATCCGACATTGCCACTCACTGTCTATCTTGATTCATGCCCTCCGATTCACACCACAACATGATGTATTTCACACTGCTACTAGTGAATGGCCTGTTAGAAACCCTTACAATGGGCCCCACCCCCCGATGTTTTTCAGAAACCTATCCTACATTGACACTGCATGTTTCCTGACCTCCTCATGCTGACCACACCGTGGTGCTTTTCTCCATCCTACATTGCCACTCACTGCCTATAATGATTCAGGCCCTCTGATTCATACCACGCTGTGATGTTTTACTCACTACTACTACTGAATGGCCTGTTAGAAACCGTTACAATGCGCACAACCCTGCAATGTTTTTCAGAAACCTATCCTACATTGACACTGCATGTTTCCTGACCTCCCCATGCTCACCAACCCGTGGTGCTTTTCTCCATCCTACATTGCCAATCACTGTCTAAATTGATTCAGGCCCTCCGATTCACACCAACCCGTGATGTATTTCTCACTCCTACTAATGAATGGCCTGTTAGAAACCCTTACAATGAGCACCACCCTGTAATGCTTTTCAGAAACCTATCCCACATTGCCACTGCAAGTTTCCTGCCCTCCCCATCCTGACCACCCCGTGGTGCTTTTCTCCAACCTACAATACCACTCACTGCCTATCCTGAATCATGCCCTCCGATTCACACCACTCCGTTATATTTTTCTCTCTCCTACTAGTGAATGGCCTGTTAGAAACCCTTATAATGCGCACCACCCCTCCATGTTTTCCAGAAACCTATCCTACATTGCCACTGCATGTTTCCTCACCTCCCCATACTGACCACACAGAGGTGCTTTTTTCCATTTTACGTTACCACTCACTGCCTATCCAACTTCAGGCCCTCTGATTCACACCACCCCCGATGTTTTTCTCACTCGTACTAGATAATGGCCTGTTAGAAATCCTTACAATGCGCAAATCCCCGCGATGTTTTTCAGAAACATATCCTACATTGCCACTGCATGTTTCCTAACCTCCCCATGTCGAGCACCCCGTGGTGCTTTTCTCCATTCTTCATTGCCACTCACTGCCTATCCTAATTCAGGCCCTCCAATTCACACCCCCCCGTGATGTTTTTTTCACTCCTACTTGTGAATGGCTTGTTAGAAATCCTTACAATGCACACCACCCCGCAATGTTTTTCAGAAACCTATCCAACATTGCCATTGCATCTTTCCTGACCTCCCCATGTTGACCAACCTGTGGTGCTTTTCTCCATCCTACATTGCCAATCACTGTCTAAATATTCAGGCCCTCCGATTCACACCACCCCGTGATGTATTTCTCACTCCTACTAATGAATGGCCTGTTAGAAACCCTTACAATGAGCACCACCCCGCAATGTATTTCAAAGACCTATCCAACATTGCCACTGCATGTTTCCTCACCTCCCCATACTGACCACACCGAGGTGCTTTTCTCCATTTTACGTTACCACTCACAGCCTATCCAAATTCAAGCCCTCCGATTCACACCACCCGTGATGTTTTTCTCACTCCTACTAGTGAATGCCCTGTTAGAAAGTCTTACAATGCGCACCACCCGGCGATGTTTTTCAGAAACCTATCCTACATTTCCAATGCATGTTTCCAGACCTCCACATGCTGACCACCCCGTGGTGCTTTTCTCCATCCTACATTGCCACTCACTGCCTAATCTAATTCAGAACATCTGATTCACACCACCCGTGATGTTTTTCTCACTCCTACTTGTGAATGGCCAGTTAGAAACCCTTACATTGCGCACCACCCTGCGATGTTTTTCAGAAACCTATCCTACATTGCCACCGCATGTTTCCTGCCCTCCCCATGCTGACCACTCTGTGGTGTTTTTTCCATTTTACATTGCCACTCACTGCCTATCCTAATTCAGAGCATCTGATTCAAACCACCTCGTGATGTTTTTCTCACTCCTACTAGTGAATGGCCTGTTAGAAACCCTTACAATGTGCACCACCCCATGATGTTTTTCTGAAAACTCTTCTACATTGCCACAGTATGTTTCCTGACCTCCTCATGCTGACCACCCTGTGGTGCTTTTCTCCCTCCTACATTGCCACTCACTGCCTATCCTAATTCAGAACATCTGATTCACACGACCCCGTGATGTTTTTCTCACTCCTACTAGTGAATGGCCTTTTAGAAAGCCTTACAATGCTCAACACCTGCGATGTTTTTCAGAAACCTATCCTACATTGCCATCGCATGTTTCCTGACCTCACCATGCTCACCAACCTGTAGAGCTTTTCTCCATTCTACATTGCCACTCACTGCCTATCCTAATTCAGGCACTCGAATTCACACCACCCTGTGATGTTTTTCTCACTCCTACTAGTGAATGGCCTGTTTGCAACCCTTACAATGCGCACCACCCCTCGATGTTTTTCAGAAACCTATCCTACATTGCCATTGCATGTTTCCTGACCTCCCCATGTTGACCACCCCATGGCGCTTTTCTCCATTCTTCATTGCCACTGAGTGCCTATCCTAATTCAGGCCCTCTGATTCACACCACGCCGAGATGATTTTCTCACTCCTACTAGTGAATGGCCTGCTACAAACCCTTACAACGTGCACAACCCTGCGATGTTTTTCAGAAACTTATCCTACCTTGCCATTTCATGTTTCCTGACCTCACCATGCTCACCAACCCATGGTGCTTTTCTCCATTCTTCATTGCCACTCAGTGCCTATCCTAATTCAGGACATCCGATTCACACCACCCCATGATGTTTTTTTCACTCCTACTTGTGAATGGCTTTTTAGAAAGCCTTACAATGCGCACCACCCCGCAATGTTTTTCACAAACCTATCCAACATTGCCATTGCATGTTTCCTGACCTCCCCATGTTGACCACCCCGTGGTGCTTTTCTCCATCCGACATTGCCACTCACTGTCTATCTTGATTCATGCCCTCCGATTCACACCACAACATGATGTATTTCACACTGCTACTAGTGAATGGCCTGTTAGAAACCCTTACAATGGGCCCCACCCCCCGATGTTTTTCAGAAACCTATCCTACATTGACACTGCATGTTTCCTGACCTCCTCATGCTGACCACACCGTGGTTCTTTTCTCCATCCTACATTGCCACTCACTGCCTATCATGATTCAGGCCCTCTGATTCATACCACGCTGTGATGTTTTACTCACTACTACTACTGAATGGCCTGTTAGAAACCGTTACAATGCGCACCACCCTGCAATGTTTTTCAGAAACCTATCCTACATTGACACTGCATGTTTCCTGACCTCCCCATGCTCACCAACCCGTGGTGCTTTTCTCCATCCTACATTGCCAATCACTGTCTAAATTGATTCAGGCCCTCCGATTCACACCACCCCGTGATGTATTTCTCACTCCTACTAATGAATGGCCTGTTAGAAACCCTTACAATGAGCACCACCCTGCAATGCTTTTCAGAAACCTATCCCACATTGCCACTGCAAGTTTCCTGCCCTCCCCATCCTGACCACCCCGTGGTGCTTTTCTCCAACCTACAATACCACTCACTGCCTATCCTGAATCATGCCCTCCGATTCACACCACTCCGTTATATTTTTCTCTCTCCTACTAGTGAATGGCCTGTTAGAAACCCTTATAATGCGCACCACCCCTCCATGTTTTCCAGAAACCTATCCTACATTGCCACTGCATGTTTCCTCACCTCCCCATACTGACCACACAGAGGTGCTTTTTGCATTTTACGTTACCACTCACTGCCTATCCAACTTCAGGCCCTCTGATTCACACCACCCCAGATGTTGTTCTCACTCGTACTAGATAATGGCCTGTTAGAAATCCTTACAATGCGCAAATCCCCGCGATGTTTTTCAGAAACCTATCCTACATTGCCACTGCATGTTTCCTAACCTCCCCATGTCGAGCATCCCGTGGTGCTTTTCTCCATTCTTCATTGCCACTCACTGCCTATCCTAATTCAGGCCCTCCGATTCACACCCCCCCGTGATGTTTTTTTCACTCCTACTTGTGAATGGCTTGTTAGAAAGCCTTACAATGCACACCACCCCGCAATGTTTTTCAGAAACCTATCCAACATTGCCATTGCATCTTTCCTGACCTCCCCATGTTGACCAACCCGTCGTGCTTTTCTCCATCCTACATTGCCAATCACTGTCTAAATTGATTCAGGCCCTCCGATTCACACCACCCCGTGATGTATTTCTCAGTCCTACTAATGAATGGCCTGTTAGAAACCCTTACAATGAGCACCACCCCGCAATGTATTTCAAAGACCTATCCAACATTGCCACTGCATGTTTCCTCACCTCCCCATACTGACCACACCGAGGTGCTTTTCTCCATTTTACGTTACCACTCACAGCCTATCCAAATTCAAGCCCTCCGATTCACACCACCCGTGATGTTTTTCTCACTCCTACTAGTGAATGCCCTGTTAGAAAGTCTTACAATGCGCACCACCCGGCGATGTTTTTCAGAAACCTATCCTACATTTCCAATGCATGTTTCCAGACCTCCACATGCTGACCACCCCGTGGTGCTTTTCTCCATCCTACATTGCCACTCACTGCCTAATCTAATTCAGAACATCTGATTCACACCACCCGTGATGTTTTTCTCACTCCTACTTGTGAATGGCCAGTTAGAAACCCTTACATTGCGCACCACCCTGCGATGTTTTTCAGAAACCTATCCTACATTGCCACCGCATGTTTCCTGCCCTCCCCATGCTGACCACTCTGTGGTGTTTTTTCCATTTTACATTGCCACTCACTGCCTATCCTAATTCAGAGCATCTGATTCAAACCACCTCGTGATGTTTTTCTCACTCCTACTAGTGAATGGCCTGTTAGAAACCCTTACAATGTGCACCACCCCATGATGTTTTTCTGAAAACTCTTCTACATTGCCACAGTATGTTTCCTGACCTCCTCATGCTGACCACCCTGTGGTGCTTTTCTCCCTCCTACATTGCCACTCACTGCCTATCCTAATTCAGAACATCTGATTCACACGACCCCGTGATGTTTTTCTCACTCCTACTAGTGAATGGCCTTTTAGAAAGCCTTACAATGCTCAACACCTGCGATGTTTTTCAGAAACCTATCTTCCATTGCCATCGCATGTTTCCTGACCTCACCATGCTCACCAACCTGTAGAGCTTTTCTCCATTCTACATTGCCACTCACTGCCTATCCTAATTCAGGCACTCGAATTCACACCACCCTGTGATGTTTTTCTCACTCCTACTAGTGAATGGCCTGTTTGCAACCCTTACAATGCGCACCACCCCTCGATGTTTTTCAGAAACCTATCCTACATTGCCATTGCATGTTTCCTGACCTCCCCATGTTGACCACCCCATGGCGCTTTTCTCCATTCTTCATTGCCACTCAGTGCCTATCCTAATTCAGGCCCTCTGATTCACACCACGCCGAGATGATTTTCTCACTCCTACTAGTGAATGGCCTGCTACAAACCCTTACAACGTGCACAACCCTGCGATGTTTTTCAGAAACCTATCCTACCTTGCCATTTCATGTTTCCTGACCTCACCATGCTCACCAACCCATGGTGCTTTTCTCCATTCTTCATTGCCACTCAGTGCCTATCCTAATTCAGGACATCCGATTCACACCACCCCATGATGTTTTTTTCACTCCTACTTGTGAATGGCTTTTTAGAAAGCCTTACAATGCACACCACCCCGCAATGTTTTTCACAAACCTATCCAACATTGCCATTGCATGTTTCCTGACCTCCCCATGTTGACCACCCCGTGGTGCTTTTCTCCATCCGACATTGCCACTCACTGTCTATCTTGATTCATGCCCTCCGATTCACACCACAACATGATGTATTTCACACTGCTACTAGTGAATGGCCTGTTAGAAACCCTTACAATGGGCCCCACCCCCCGATGTTTTTCAGAAACCTATCCTACATTGACACTGCATGTTTCCTGACCTCCTCATGCTGACCACACCGTGGTTCTTTTCTCCATCCTACATTGCCACTCACTGCCTATCATGATTCAGGCCCTCTGATTCATACCACGCTGTGATGTTTTACTCACTACTACTACTGAATGGCCTGTTAGAAACCGTTACAATGCGCACCACCCTGCAATGTTTTTCAGAAACCTATCCTACATTGACACTGCATGTTTCCTGACCTCCCCATGCTCACCAACCCGTGGTGCTTTTCTCCATCCTACATTGCCAATCACTGTCTAAATTGATTCAGGCCCTCCGATTCACACCACCCCGTGATGTATTTCTCACTCCTACTAATGAATGGCCTGTTAGAAACCCTTACAATGAGCACCACCCTGCAATGCTTTTCAGAAACCTATCCCACATTGCCACTGCAAGTTTCCTGCCCTCCCCATCCTGACCACCCCGTGGTGCTTTTCTCCAACCTACAATACCACTCACTGCCTATCCTGAATCATGCCCTCCGATTCACACCACTCCGTTATATTTTTCTCTCTCCTACTAGTGAATGGCCTGTTAGAAACCCTTATAATGCGCACCACCCCTCCATGTTTTCCAGAAACCTATCCTACATTGCCACTGCATGTTTCCTCACCTCCCCATACTGACCACACAGAGGTGCTTTTTGCATTTTACGTTACCACTCACTGCCTATCCAACTTCAGGCCCTCTGATTCACACCACCCCAGATGTTGTTCTCACTCGTACTAGATAATGGCCTGTTAGAAATCCTTACAATGCGCAAATCCCCGCGATGTTTTTCAGAAACCTATCCTACATTGCCACTGCATGTTTCCTAACCTCCCCATGTCGAGCATCCCGTGGTGCTTTTCTCCATTCTTCATTGCCACTCACTGCCTATCCTAATTCAGGCCCTCCGATTCACACCCCCCCGTGATGTTTTTTTCACTCCTACTTGTGAATGGCTTGTTAGAAAGCCTTACAATGCACACCACCCCGCAATGTTTTTCAGAAACCTATCCAACATTGCCATTGCATCTTTCCTGACCTCCACATGTTGACCAACCCGTCGTGCTTTTCTCCATCCTACATTGCCAATCACTGTCTAAATTGATTCAGGCCCTCCGATTCACACCACCCCGTGATGTATTTCTCAGTCCTACTAATGAATGGCCTGTTAGAAACCCTTACAATGAGCACCACCCCGCAATGTATTTCAAAGACCTATCCAACATTGCCACTGCATGTTTCCTCACCTCCCCATACTGACCACACCGAGGTGCTTTTCTCCATTTTACGTTACCACTCACAGCCTATCCAAATTCAAGCCCTCCGATTCACACCACCCGTGATGTTTTTCTCACTCCTACTAGTGAATGCCCTGTTAGAAAGTCTTACAATGCGCACCACCCGGCGATGTTTTTCAGAAACCTATCCTACATTTCCAATGCATGTTTCCAGACCTCCACATGCTGACCACCCCGTGGTGCTTTTCTCCATCCTACATTGCCACTCACTGCCTAATCTAATTCAGAACATCTGATTCACACCACCCGTGATGTTTTTCTCACTCCTACTTGTGAATGGCCAGTTAGAAACCCTTACATTGCGCACCACCCTGCGATGTTTTTCAGAAACCTATCCTACATTGCCACCGCATGTTTCCTGCCCTCCCCATGCTGACCACTCTATGGTGTTTTTTCCATTTTACATTGCCACTCACTGCCTATCCTAATTCAGAGCATCTGATTCAAACCACCTCGTGATGTTTTTCTCACTCCTACTAGTGAATGGCCTGTTAGAAACCCTTACAATGTGCCCCACCCCATGATGTTTTTCTGAAAACTCTTCTACATTGCCACAGTATGTTTCCTGACCTCCTCATGCTGACCACCCTGTGGTGCTTTTCTCCATCCTACATTGCCACTCACTGCCTATCCTAATTCAGAACATCTGATTCACACGACCCCGTGATGTTTTTCTCACTCCTACTAGTGAATGGCCTTTTAGAAAGCCTTACAATGCTCAACACCTGCGATGTTTTTCAGAAACCTATCCTACATTGCCATCGCATGTTTCCTGACCTCACCATGCTCACCAACCCGTAGAGCTTTTCTCCATTCTACATTGCCACTCACTGCCTATCCTAATTCAGGCACTCCGATTCACACCACTCCGTGATGTTTTTCTCACTCCTACTAGCGAATGGCCTGTTAGAAACTAATACAATGCACTCCACACTGCTTTTTTTTTTTCAGAAACCTGTCCTACATTGCCACTGCATGTTTCCTGACCTCCCCATGCTGACCACCCCGTGGTGCTTTTCTCCAGCCTACATTGCCACTCACTGCCTATCATAATTCAGCCCTTCCTATTCCAACCACCCCATGATATTTTTCTCACTCCTACTAGTGAATGGCCTGTTAGAAGCCCTTACAATTCTCACCACCCGCAATGTTTTTCAGAAACCTATCCTACATTGACAGTGCATGTTTTCTGACCTCCTCATGCTGACCACACCGTGGTGCTTTTCTCCATCCTACATTGCCACTCACTGCCTATCCTGATTCAGGCCCTCTGATTCATACCACTCTGTGATGTTTTACTCACTACTACTACTGAATGGCCTGTTAGAAACCGTTACAATGCACACCACCCCGCAATGTTTTTCAGAAACCTATCCTACATTGACACTGCATGTTTCCTAACCTCCCCATGTCGAGCACCCCGTGGTGCTTTTCTCCATTCTTCATTGCCACTCACTGCCTATCCTAATTCAGGCCCTCCGATTCACACCCCCCCGTGATGTTTTTTTCACTCCTACTTGTGAATGGCTTGTTAGAAAGCCTTACAATGCACACCACCCCGCAATGTTTTTCAGAAACCTATCCAACATTGCCATTGCATCTTTCCTGACCTCCCTATGTTGACCAACCCGTGGTGCTTTTCTCCATCCTACATTGCCAATCACTGTCTAAATTGATTCAGGCCCTCCGATTCACACCACCCCGTGATGTATTTCTCACTCCTACTAATGAATGGCCTGTTAGAAACCCTTACAATGAGCACCACCCCGCAATGTATTTCAAAGACCTATCCAACATTGCCACTGCATGTTTCCTCACCTCCCCATACTGACCACACCGAGGTGCTTTTCTCCATTTTACGTTACCACTCACAGCCTATCCAAATTCAAGCCCTCCGATTCACACCACCCGTGATGTTTTTCTCACTCCTACTAGTGAATGCCCTGTTAGAAAGTCTTACAATGCGCACCACCCGGCGATGTTTTTCAGAAACCTATCCTACATTTCCAATGCATGTTTCCAGACCTCCACATGCTGACCACCCCGTGGTGCTTTTCTCCATCCTACATTGCCACTCACTGCCTAATCTAATTCAGAACATCTGATTCACACCACCCGTGATGTTTTTCTCACTCCTACTTGTGAATGGCCAGTTAGAAACCCTTACATTGCGCACCACCCCGCGATGTTTTTCAGTAACCTATCCTACATTGCCACCGCATGTTTCCTGACCTCCCCATGCTGACCACTCTGTGGTGTTTTTTCCATTTTACATTGCCACTCACTGCCTATCCTAATTCAGAGCATCTGATTCAAACCACCTCGTGATGTTTTTCTCACTCCTAGTAATGAATGGCCTGTTAGAAACCCTTACAATGTGCACCACCCCATGATGTTTTTCTGAAAACTCTTCTACATTGCCACAGTATGTTTCCTGACCTCCTCATGCTGACCACCCTGTGGTGCTTTTCTCCATCCTACATTGCCACTCACTGCCTATCCTAATTCAGAACATCTGATTCACACGACCCCGTGATGTTTTTCTCACTCCTACTAGTGAATGGCCTTTTAGAAAGCCTTACAATGCTCAACACCTGCGATGTTTTTCAGAAACCTATCCTACATTGCCATCGCATGTTTCCTGACCTCACCATGCTCACCAACCTGTAGAGCTTTTCTCCATTCTACATTGCCACTCACTGCCTATCCTAATTCAGGCACTCGAATTCACACCACCCTGTGATGTTTTTCTCACTCCTACTAGTGAATGGCCTGTTTGCAACCCTTACAATGCGCACCACCCCTCGATGTTTTTCAGAAACCTATCCTACATTGCCATTGCATGTTTCCTGACCTCCCCAAGTTGACCACCCCATGGCGCTTTTCTCCATTCTTCATTGCCACTCAGTGCCTATCCTAATTCAGGCCCTCTGATTCACACCACGCCGAGATGATTTTCTCACTCCTACTAGTGAATGGCCTGCTACAAACCCTTACAACGTGCACAACCCTGCGATGTTTTTCAGAAACCTATCCTACCTTGCCATTTCATGTTTCCTGACCTCACCATGCTCACCAACCCATGGTGCTTTTCTCCATTCTTCATTGCCACTCAGTGCCTATCCTAATTCAGGACATCCGATTCACACCACCCCATGATGTTTTTTTCACTCCTACTTGTGAATGGCTTTTTAGAAAGCCTTACAATGCGCACCACCCCGCAATGTTTTTCACAAACCTATCCAACATTGCCATTGCATGTTTCCTGACCTCCCCATGTTGACCACCCCGTGGTGCTTTTCTCCATCCGACATTGCCACTCACTGTCTATCTTGATTCATGCCCTCCGATTCACACCACAACATGATGTATTTCACACTGCTACTAGTGAATGGCCTGTTAGAAACCCTTACAATGGGCCCCACCCCCCGATGTTTTTCAGAAACCTATCCTACATTGACACTGCATGTTTCCTGACCTCCTCATGCTGACCACACCGTGGTGCTTTTCTCCATCCTACATTGCCACTCACTGCCTATAATGATTCAGGCCCTCTGATTCATACCACGCTGTGATGTTTTACTCACTACTACTACTGAATGGCCTGTTAGAAACCGTTACAATGCGCACCACCCTGCAATGTTTTTCAGAAACCTATCCTACATTGACACTGCATGTTTCCTGACCTCCCCATGCTCACCAACCCGTGGTGCTTTTCTCCATCCTACATTGCCAATCACTGTCTAAATTGATTCAGGCCCTCCGATTCACACCAACCCGTGATGTATTTCTCACTCCTACTAATGAATGGCCTGTTAGAAACCCTTACAATGAGCACCACCCTGTAATGCTTTTCAGAAACCTATCCCACATTGCCACTGCAAGTTTCCTGCCCTCCCCATCCTGACCACCCCGTGGTGCTTTTCTCCAACCTACAATACCACTCACTGCCTATCCTGAATCATGCCCTCCGATTCACACCACTCCGTTATATTTTTCTCTCTCCTACTAGTGAATGGCCTGTTAGAAACCCTTATAATGCGCACCACCCCTCCATGTTTTCCAGAAACCTATCCTACATTGCCACTGCATGTTTCCTCACCTCCCCATACTGACCACACAGAGGTGCTTTTTTCCATTTTACGTTACCACTCACTGCCTATCCAACTTCAGGCCCTCTGATTCACACCACCCCCGATGTTGTTCTCACTCGTACTAGATAATGGCCTGTTAGAAATCCTTACAATGCGCAAATCCCCGCGATGTTTTTCAGAAACCTATCCTACATTGCCACTGCATGTTTCCTAACCTCCCCATGTCGAGCACCCCGTGGTGCTTTTCTCCATTCTTCATTGCCACTCACTGCCTATCCTAATTCAGGCCCTCCAATTCACACCCCCCCGTGATGTTTTTTTCACTCCTACTTGTGAATGGCTTGTTAGAAATCCTTACAATGCACACCACCCCGCAATGTTTTTCAGAAACCTATCCAACATTGCCATTGCATCTTTCCTGACCTCCCCATGTTGACCAACCTGTGGTGCTTTTCTCCATCCTACATTGCCAATCACTGTCTAAATTGATTCAGGCCCTCCGATTCACACCACCCCGTGATGTATTTCTCACTCCTACTAATGAATGGCCTGTTAGAAACCCTTACAATGAGCACCACCCCGCAATGTATTTCAAAGACCTATCCAACATTGCCACTGCATGTTTCCTCACCTCCCCATACTGACCACACCGAGGTGCTTTTCTCCATTTTACGTTACCACTCACAGCCTATCCAAATTCAAGCCCTCCGATTCACACCACCCGTGATGTTTTTCTCACTCCTACTAGTGAATGCCCTGTTAGAAAGTCTTACAATGCGCACCACCCGGCGATGTTTTTCAGAAACCTATCCTACATTTCCAATGCATGTTTCCAGACCTCCACATGCTGACCACCCCGTGGTGCTTTTCTCCATCCTACATTGCCACTCACTGCCTAATCTAATTCAGAACATCTGATTCACACCACCCGTGATGTTTTTCTCACTCCTACTTGTGAATGGCCAGTTAGAAACCCTTACATTGCGCACCACCCTGCGATGTTTTTCAGAAACCTATCCTACATTGCCACCGCATGTTTCCTGCCCTCCCCATGCTGACCACTCTGTGGTGTTTTTTCCATTTTACATTGCCACTCACTGCCTATCCTAATTCAGAGCATCTGATTCAAACCACCTCGTGATGTTTTTCTCACTCCTACTAGTGAATGGCCTGTTAGAAACCCTTACAATGTGCACCACCCCATGATGTTTTTCTGAAAACTCTTCTACATTGCCACAGTATGTTTCCTGACCTCCTCATGCTGACCACCCTGTGGTGCTTTTCTCCCTCCTACATTGCCACTCACTGCCTATCCTAATTCAGAACATCTGATTCACACGACCCCGTGATGTTTTTCTCACTCCTACTAGTGAATGGCCTTTTAGAAAGCCTTACAATACTCAACACCTGCGATGTTTTTCAGAAACCTATCCTACATTGCCATCGCATGTTTCCTGACCTCACCATGCTCACCAACCTGTAGAGCTTTTCTCCATTCTACATTGCCACTCACTGCCTATCCTAATTCAGGCACTCCAATTCACACCACCCTGTGATGTTTTTCTCACTCCTACTAGTGAATGGCCTGTTTGCAACCCTTACAATGCGCACCACCCCTCGATGTTTTTCAGAAACCTATCCTACATTGCCATTGCATGTTTCCTGACCTCCCCATGTTGACCACCCCATGGCGCTTTTCTCCATTCTTCATTGCCACTCAGTGCCTATCCTAATTCAGGCCCTCTGATTCACACCACGCCGAGATGATTTTCTCACTCCTACTAGTGAATGGCCTGCTACAAACCCTTACAACGTGCACAACCCTGCGATGTTTTTCAGAAACCTATCCTACCTTGCCATTTCATGTTTCCTGACCTCACCATGCTCACCAACCCATGGTGCTTTTCTCCATTCTTCATTGCCACTCAGTGCCTATCCTAATTCAGGACATCCGATTCACACCACCCCATGATGTTTTTTTCACTCCTACTTGTGAATGGCTTTTTAGAAAGCCTTACAATGCGCACCACCCCGCAATGTTTTTCACAAACCTATCCAACATTGCCATTGCATGTTTCCTGACCTCCCCATGTTGACCACCCCGTGGTGCTTTTCTCCATCCGACATTGCCACTCACTGTCTATCTTGATTCATGCCCTCCGATTCACACCACAACATGATGTATTTCACACTGCTACTAGTGAATGGCCTGTTAGAAACCCTTACAATGGGCCACACCCCCCGATGTTTTTCAGAAACCTATCCTACATTGACACTGCATGTTTCCTGACCTCCTCATGCTGACCACACCGTGGTTCTTTTCTCCATCCTACATTGCCACTCACTGCCTATCATGATTCAGGCCCTCTGATTCATACCACGCTGTGATGTTTTACTCACTACTACTACTGAATGGCCTGTTAGAAACCGTTACAATGCGCACCACCCTGCAATGTTTTTCAGAAACCTATCCTACATTGACACTGCATGTTTCCTGACCTCCCCATGCTCACCAACCCGTGGTGCTTTTCTCCATCCTACATTGCCAATCACTGTCTAAATTGATTCAGGCCCTCCGATTCACACCACCCCGTGATGTATTTCTCACTCCTACTAATGAATGGCCTGTTAGAAACCCTTACAATGAGCACCACCCTGCAATGCTTTTCAGAAACCTATCCCACATTGCCACTGCAAGTTTCCTGCCCTCCCCATCCTGACCACCCCGTGGTGCTTTTCTCCAACCTACAATACCACTCACTGCCTATCCTGAATCATGCCCTCCGATTCACACCACTCCGTTATATTTTTCTCTCTCCTACTAGTGAATGGCCTGTTAGAAACCCTTATAATGCGCACCACCCCTCCATGTTTTCCAGAAACCTATCCTACATTGCCACTGCATGTTTCCTCACCTCCCCATACTGACCACACAGAGGTGCTTTTTTCCATTTTACGTTACCACTCACTGCCTATCCAACTTCAGGCCCTCTGATTCACACCACCCCAGATGTTGTTCTCACTCGTACTAGATAATGGCCTGTTAGAAATCCTTACAATGCGCAAATCCCCGCGATGTTTTTCAGAAACCTATCCTACATTGCCACTGCATGTTTCCTAACCTCCCCATGTCGAGCACCCCGTGGTGCTTTTCTCCATTCTTCATTGCCACTCACTGCCTATCCTAATTCAGGCCCTCCGATTCACACCCCCCCGTGATGTTTTTTTCACTCCTACTTGTGAATGGCTTGTTAGAAAGCCTTACAATGCACACCACCCCGCAATGTTTTTCAGAAACCTATCCAACATTGCCATTGCATCTTTCCTGACCTCCCCATGTTGACCAACCCGTCGTGCTTTTCTCCATCCTACATTGCCAATCACTGTCTAAATTGATTCAGGCCCTCCGATTCACACCACCCCGTGATGTATTTCTCAGTCCTACTAATGAATGGCCTGTTAGAAACCCTTACAATGAGCACCACCCCGCAATGTATTTCAAAGACCTATCCAACATTGCCACTGCATGTTTCCTCACCTCCCCATACTGACCACACCGAGGTGCTTTTCTCCATTTTACGTTACCACTCACAGCCTATCCAAATTCAAGCCCTCCGATTCACACCACCCGTGATGTTTTTCTCACTCCTACTAGTGAATGCCCTGTTAGAAAGTCTTACAATGCGCACCACCCGGCGATGTTTTTCAGAAACCTATCCTACATTTCCAATGCATGTTTCCAGACCTCCACATGCTGACCACCCCGTGGTGCTTTTCTCCATCCTACATTGCCACTCACTGCCTAATGTAATTCAGAACATCTGATTCACACCACCCGTGATGTTTTTCTCACTCCTACTTGTGAATGGCCAGTTAGAAACCCTTACATTGCGCACCACCCTGCGATGTTTTTCAGAAACCTATCCTACATTGCCACCGCATGTTTCCTGCCCTCCCCATGCTGACCACTCTATGGTGTTTTTTCCATTTTACATTGCCACTCACTGCCTATCCTAATTCAGAGCATCTGATTCAAACCACCTCGTGATGTTTTTCTCACTCCTACTAGTGAATGGCCTGTTAGAAACCCTTACAATGTGCCCCACCCCATGATGTTTTTCTGAAAACTCTTCTACATTGCCACAGTATGTTTCCTGACCTCCTCATGCTGACCACCCTGTGGTGCTTTTCTCCATCCTACATTACCACTCACTGCCTATCCTAATTCAGAACATCTGATTCACACGACCCCGTGATGTTTTTCTCACTCCTACTAGTGAATGGCCTTTTAGAAAGCCTTACAATGCTCAACACCTGCGATGTTTTTCAGAAACCTATCCTACATTGCCATCGCATGTTTCCTGACCTCACCATGCTCACCAACCTGTAGAGCTTTTCTCCATTCTACATTGCCACTCACTGCCTATCCTAATTCAGGCACTCCAATTCACACCACCCTGTGATGTTTTTCTCACTCCTACTAGTGAATGGCCTGTTTGCAACCCTTACAATGCGCACCACCCCTCGATGTTTTTCAGAAACCTATCCTACATTGCCATTGCATGTTTCCTGACCTCCCCAAGTTGACCACCCCATGGCGCTTTTCTCCATTCTTCATTGCCACTCAGTGCCTATCCTAATTCAGGCCCTCTGATTCACACCACGCCGAGATGATTTTCTCACTCCTACTAGTGAATGGCCTGCTACAAACCCTTACAACGTGCACAACCCTGCGATGTTTTTCAGAAACCTATCCTACCTTGCCATTTCATGTTTCCTGACCTCACCATGCTCACCAACCCATGGTGCTTTTCTCCATTCTTCATTGCCACTCAGTGCCTATCCTAATTCAGGACATCCGATTCACACCACCCCATGATGTTTTTTTCACTCCTACTTGTGAATGGCTTTTTAGAAAGCCTTACAATGCGCACCACCCCGCAATGTTTTTCACAAACCTATCCAACATTGCCATTGCATGTTTCCTGACCTCCCCATGTTGACCACCCCGTGGTGCTTTTCTCCATCCGACATTGCCACTCACTGTCTATCTTGATTCATGCCCTCCGATTCACACCACAACATGATGTATTTCACACTGCTACTAGTGAATGGCCTGTTAGAAACCCTTACAATGGGCCCCACCCCCCGATGTTTTTCAGAAACCTATCCTACATTGACACTGCATGTTTCCTGACCTCCTCATGCTGACCACACCGTGGTGCTTTTCTCCATCCTACATTGCCACTCACTGCCTATCTTGATTCAGGCCTTCCGATTCACACCACCCCATGATGTATTTCTCACTCCTACTAGTGAATGGCCTGTTAGAAACCATTACATTGCGCACCACCCCGCGATGTTTTTCAGAAACCTATCCTACATTGTCACCGCATCTTTCATGACCTCCCCATGCTGACCACCCCGTGGTGCTTTTCTCCATTCTACATTGCCACTCACTGCCTAATCTAATTCAGAACATCTGATTCACACCACCCGTGATGCTTTTCTCACTCCTACTAGTAAATGGCCAGTTAGAAACCCTTACATTGCACACCACCCCGCGATGTTTTTCAGAAACCTATCCTACATTGCCACCGCATGTTTCCTGACCTCCCCATGCTGACCACTCCGTGGTGTTTTTTCCATTTTACATTGCCACTCACTGCCTATCCTAATTCAGAGCATCTGATTCAAACCACCTCGTGATGTTTTTCTCACTCCTACTCTGAATGGCCTGTTAGAAACCCTTACAATGTGCACCACCCCATGATGTTTTTCTGAAAACTCTTCTACATTGCCACAGTATGTTTCCTAACCTCCTCATGCTGACCACCCTGTGGTGCTTTTCTCCATCCTACATTGCCACTCACTGCCTATCCTAATTCAGAACATCTGATTCACACGACCCCGTGATGTTTTTCTCACTCCTACTAGTGAATGGCCTTTTAGAAAGCCTTACAGTGCTCAACACCTGCGATGTTTTTCAGAAACCTATCCTACATTGCCATCGCATGTTTCCTGACCTCACCATGCTCACCAACCCGTAGAGCTTTTCTCCATTCTACATTGCCACTCACTGCCTATCCTAATTCAGGCACTCCGATTCACACCACTCCGTGATGTTTTTCTCACTCCTACTAGCGAATGGCCTGTTAGAAACTAATACAATGCGCTCCACACTGCTTTTTTTTTTTTCAGAAACCTGTCCTACATTGCCACTGCATGTTTCCTGACCTCCCCATGCTGACCACCCCGTGGTGCTTTTCTCCAGCCTACATTGCCACTCACTGCCTATCATAATTCAGCCCTTCCTATTCCAACCACCCCATGATATTTTTCTCACTCCTACTAGTGAATGGCCTGTTAGAAGCCCTTACAATTCTCACCACCCGCAATGTTTTTCAGAAACCTATCCTACATTGACAGTGCATGTTTTCTGACCTCCTCATGCTGACCACACCGTGGTGCTTTTCTCCATCCTACATTGCCACTCACTGCCTATCCTGATTCAGGCCCTCTGAATCATACCACTCTGTGATGTTTTACTCAGTAATACTACTGAATGGCCTGTTAGAAACCGTTACAATGCACACCACCCCGCAATGTTTTTCAGAAACCTATCCTACATTGACACTGCATGTTTCCTAACCTCCCCATGTCGAGCACCCCGTGGTGCTTTTCTCCATTCTTCATTGCAACTCACTGCCTATCCTAATTCAGGCCCTCCGATTCACACCCCCCCCCGTGATGTTTTTTTCACTCCTACTTGTGAATGGCTTGTTAGAAAGCCTTACAATGCACACCACCCCGCAATGTTTTTCAGAAACCTATCCAACATTGCCATTGCATCTTTCCTGACCTCCCTATGTTGACCAACCCGTGGTGCTTTTCTCCATCCTACATTGCCAATCACTGTCTAAATTGATTCAGGCCCTCCGATTCACACCACCCCGTGATGTATTTCTCACTCCTACTAATGAATGGCCTGTTAGAAACCCTTACAATGAGCACCACCCTGCAATGTATTTCAAAGACCTATCCAACATTGCCACTGCATGTTTCCTCACCTCCCCATACTGACCACACCGAGGTGCTTTTCTCCATTTTACGTTACCACTCACAGCCTATCCAAATTCAAGCCCTCCGATTCACACCACCCGTGATGTTTTTCTCACTCCTACTAGTGAATGCCCTGTTAGAAAGTCTTACAATGCGCACCACCCGGCGATGTTTTTCAGAAACCTATCCTACATTTCCAATGCATGTTTCCAGACCTCCACATGCTGACCACCCCGTGGTGCTTTTCTCCATCCTACATTGCCACTCACTGCCTAATCGAATTCAGAACATCTGATTCACACCACCCGTGATGTTTTTCTCACTCCTACTTGTGAATGGCCAGTTAGAAACCCTTACATTGCGCACCACCCTGCGATGTTTTTCAGAAACCTATCCTACATTGCCACCGCATGTTTCCTGCCCTCCCCATGCTGACCACTCTGTGGTGTTTTTTCCATTTTACATTGCCACTCACTGCCTATCCTAATTCAGAGCATCTGATTCAAACCACCTCGTGATGTTTTTCTCACTCCTACTAGTGAATGGCCTGTTAGAAACCCTTACAATGTGCACCACCCCATGATGTTTTTCTGAAAACTCTTCTACATTGCCACAGTATGTTTCCTGACCTCCTCATGCTGACCACCCTGTGGTGCTTTTCTCCATCCTACATTGCCACTCACTGCCTATCCTAATTCAGAACATCTGATTCACACGACCCCGTGATGTTTTTCTCACTCCTACTAGTGAATGGCCTTTTAGAAAGCCTTACAATGCTCAACACCTGCGATGTTTTTCAGAAACCTATCCTACATTGCCATCGCATGTTTCCTGACCTCACCATGCTCACCAACCTGTAGAGCTTTTCTCCATTCTACATTGCCACTCACTGCCTATCCTAATTCAGGCACTCCAATTCACACCACCCTGTGATGTTTTTCTCACTCCTACTAGTGATTGGCCTGTTTGCAACCCTTACAATGCGCACCACCCCTCGATGTTTTTCAGAAACCTATCCTACATTGCCATTGCATGTTTCCTGACCTCCCCATGTTGACCACCCCATGGCGCTTTTCTCCATTCTTCATTGCCACTCAGTGCCTATCATAATTCAGGCCCTCTGATTCACACCACGCCGAGATGATTTTCTCACTCCTACTAGTGAATGGCCTGCTACAAACCCTTACAACGTGCACAACCCTGCGATGTTTTTCAGAAACCTATCCTACCTTGCCATTTCATGTTTCCTGACCTCACCATGCTCACCAACCCATGGTGCTTTTCTCCATTCTTCATTGCCACTCAGTGCCTATCCTAATTCAGGACATCCGATTCACACCACCCCATGATGTTTTTTTCACTCCTACTTGTGAATGGCTTTTTAGAAAGCCTTACAATGCGCACCACCCCGCAATGTTTTTCACAAACCTATCCAACATTGCCATTGCATGTTTCCTGACCTCCCCATGTTGACCACCCCGTGGTGCTTTTCTCCATCCAACATTGCCACTCACTGTCTATCTTGATTCATGCCCTCCGATTCACACCACAACATGATGTATTTCACACTGCTACTAGTAAATGGCCTGTTAGAAACCCTTACAATGGGCCCCACCCCCCGATGTTTTTCAGAAACCTATCCTACATTGACACTGCATGTTTCCTGACCTCCTCATGCTGACCACACCGTGGTTCTTTTCTCCATCCTACATTGCCACTCACTGCCTATCATGATTCAGGCCCTCTGATTCATACCACCCTGTGATGTTTTACTCACTACTACTACTGAATGGCCTGTTAGAAACCGTTACAATGCGCACCACCCTGCAATGTTTTTCAGAAACCTATCCTACATTGACACTGCATGTTTCCTGACCTCCCCATGCTCACCAACCCGTGGTGCTTTTCTCCATCCTACATTGCCAATCACTGTCTAAATTGATTCAGGCCCTCCGATTCACACCACCCCGTGATGTATTTCTCACTCCTACTAATGAATGGCCTGTTAGAAACCCTTACAATGAGCACCACCCTGCAATGCTTTTCAGAAACCTATCCCACATTGCCACTGCAAGTTTCCTGCCCTCCCCATCCTGACCACCCCGTGGTGCTTTTCTCCAACCTACAATACCACTCACTGCCTATCCTGAATCATGCCCTCCGATTCACACCACTCCGTTATATTTTTCTCTCTCCTACTAGTGAATGGCCTGTTAGAAACCCTTATAATGCGCACCACCCCTCCATGTTTTCCAGAAACCTATCCTACATTGCCACTGCATGTTTCCTCACCTCCCCATACTGACCACACAGAGGTGCTTTTTTCCATTTTACGTTACCACTCACTGCCTATCCAACTTCAGGCCCTCTGATTCACACCACCCCAGATGTTGTTCTCACTCATACTAGATAATGGCCTGTTAGAAATCCTTACAATGCGCAAATCCCCGCGATGTTTTTCAGAAACCTATCCTACATTGCCACTGCATGTTTCCTAACCTCCCCATGTCGAGCACCCCGTGGTGCTTTTCTCCATTCTTCATTGCCACTCACTGCCTATCCTAATTCAGGCCCTCCGATTCACACCCCCCCGTGATGTTTTTTTCACTCCTACTTGTGAATGGCTTGTTAGAAAGCCTTACAATGCACACCACCCCGCAATGTTTTTCAGAAACCTATCCAACATTGCCATTGCATCTTTCCTGACCTCCCCATGTTGACCAACCGTCGTGCTTTTCTCCATCCTACATTGCCAATCACTGTCTAAATTGATTCAGGCCCTCCGATTCACACCACCCCGTGATGTATTTCTCAGTCCTACTAATGAATGGCCTGTTAGAAACCCTTACAATGAGCACCACCCCGCAATGTATTTCAAAGACCTATCCAACATTGCCACTGCATGTTTCCTCACCTCCCCATACTGACCACACCGAGGTGCTTTTCTCCATTTTACGTTACCACTCACAGCCTATCCAAATTCAAGCCCTCCGATTCACACCACCCGTGATGTTTTTCTCACTCCTACTAGTGAATGCCCTGTTAGAAAGTCTTACAATGCGCACCACCCGGCGATGTTTTTCAGAAACCTATCCTACATTTCCAATGCATGTTTCCAGACCTCCACATGCTGACCACCCCGTGGTGCTTTTCTCCATCCTACATTGCCACTCACTGCCTAATCTAATTCAGAACATCTGATTCACACCACCCGTGATGTTTTTCTCACTCCTACTTGTGAATGGCCAGTTAGAAACCCTTACATTGCGCACCACCCTGCGATGTTTTTCAGAAACCTATCCTACATTGCCACCGCATGTTTCCTGCCCTCCCCATGCTGACCACTCTATGGTGTTTTTTCCATTTTACATTGCCACTCACTGCCTATCCTAATTCAGAGCATCTGATTCAAACCACCTCGTGATGTTTTTCTCACTCCTACTAGTGAATGGCCTGTTAGAAACCCTTACAATGTGCCCCACCCCATGATGTTTTTCTGAAAACTCTTCTACATTGCCACAGTATGTTTCCTGACCTCCTCATGCTGACCACCCTGTGGTGCTTTTCTCCATCCTACATTGCCACTCACTGCCTATCCTAATTCAGAACATCTGATTCACACGACCCCGTGATGTTTTTCTCACTCCTACTAGTGAATGGCCTTTTAGAAAGCCTTACAATGCTCAACACCTGCGATGTTTTTCAGAAACCTATCCTACATTGCCATCGCATGTTTCCTGACCTCACCATGCTCACCAACCTGTAGAGCTTTTCTCCATTCTACATTGCCACTCACTGCCTATCCTAATTCAGGCACTCCAATTCACACCACCCTGTGATGTTTTTCTCACTCCTACTAGTGAATGGCCTGTTTGCAACCCTTACAATGCGCACCACCCCTCGATGTTTTTCAGAAACCTATCCTACATTGCCATTGCATGTTTCCTGACCTCCCCAAGTTGACCACCCCATGGCGCTTTTCTCCATTCTTCATTGCCACTCAGTGCCTATCCTAATTCAGGCCCTCTGATTCACACCACGCCGAGATGATTTTCTCACTCCTACTAGTGAATGGCCTGCTACAAACCCTTACAACGTGCACAACCCTGCGATGTTTTTCAGAAACCTATCCTACCTTGCCATTTCATGTTTCCTGACCTCACCATGCTCACCAACCCATGGTGCTTTTCTCCATTCTTCATTGCCACTCAGTGCCTATCCTAATTCAGGACATCCGATTCACACCACCCCATGATGTTTTTTTCACTCCTACTTGTGAATGGCTTTTTAGAAAGCCTTACAATGCGCACCACCCCGCAATGTTTTTCACAAACCTATCCAACATTGCCATTGCATGTTTCCTGACCTCCCCATGTTGACCACCCCGTGGTGCTTTTCTCCATCCGACATTGCCACTCACTGTCTATCTTGATTCATGCCCTCCGATTCACACCACAACATGATGTATTTCACACTGCTACTAGTGAATGGCCTGTTAGAAACCCTTACAATGGGCCCCACCCCCCGATGTTTTTCAGAAACCTATCCTACATTGACACTGCATGTTTCCTGACCTCCTCATGCTGACCACACCGTGGTGCTTTTCTCCATCCTACATTGCCACTCACTGCCTATCTTGATTCAGGCCTTCCGATTCACACCACCCCATGATGTATTTCTCACTCCTACTAGTGAATGGCCTGTTAGAAACCATTACATTGCGCACCACCCCGCGATGTTTTTCAGAAACCTATCCTACATTGTCACCGCATCTTTCATGACCTCCCCATGCTGACCACCCCGTGGTGCTTTTCTCCATTCTACATTGCCACTCACTGCCTAATCTAATTCAGAACATCTGATTCACACCACCCATGATGCTTTTCTCACTCCTACTAGTAAATGGCCAGTTAGAAACCCTTACATTGCACACCACCCCGCGGTGTTTTTCAGAAACCTATCCTACATTGCCACCGCATGTTTCCTGACCTCCCCATGCTGACCACTCCGTGGTGTTTTTTCCATTTTACATTGCCACTCACTGCCTATCCTAATTCAGAGCATCTGATTCAAACCACCTCGTGATGTTTTTCTCACTCCTACTCTGAATGGCCTGTTAGAAACCCTTACAATGTGCACCACCCCATGATGTTTTTCTGAAAACTCTTCTACATTGCCACAGTATGTTTCCTAACCTCCTCATGCTGACCACCCTGTGGTGCTTTTCTCCATCCTACATTGCCACTCACTGCCTATCCTAATTCAGAACATCTGATTCACACGACCCCGTGATGTTTTTCTCACTCCTACTAGTGAATGGCCTTTTAGAAAGCCTTACAGTGCTCAACACCTGCGATGTTTTTCAGAAACCTATCCTACATTGCCATCGCATGTTTCCTGACCTCACCATGCTCACCAACCCGTAGAGCTTTTCTCCATTCTACATTGCCACTCACTGCCTATCCTAATTCAGGCACTCCGATTCACACCACTCCGTGATGTTTTTCTCACTCCTACTAGCGAATGGCCTGTTAGAAACTAATACAATGCGCTCCACACTGCTTTTTTTTTTTTCAGAAACCTGTCCTACATTGCCACTGCATGTTTCCTGACCTCCCCATGCTGACCACCCCGTGGTGCTTTTCTCCAGCCTACATTGCCACTCACTGCCTATCATAATTCAGCCCTTCCTATTCCAACCACCCCATGATATTTTTCTCACTCCTACTAGTGAATGGCCTGTTAGAAGCCCTTACAATTCTCACCACCCGCAATGTTTTTCAGAAACCTATCCTACATTGACAGTGCATGTTTTCTGACCTCCTCATGCTGACCACACCGTGGTGCTTTTCTCCATCCTACATTGCCACTCACTGCCTATCCTGATTCAGGCCCTCTGAATCATACCACTCTGTGATGTTTTACTCAGTAATACTACTGAATGGCCTGTTAGAAACCGTTACAATGCACACCACCCCGCAATGTTTTTCAGAAACCTATCCTACATTGACACTGCATGTTTCCTAACCTCCCCATGTCGAGCACCCCGTGGTGCTTTTCTCCATTCTTCATTGCAACTCACTGCCTATCCTAATTCAGGCCCTCCGATTCACACCCCCCCCCGTGATGTTTTTTTCACTCCTACTTGTGAATGGCTTGTTAGAAAGCCTTACAATGCACACCACCCCGCAATGTTTTTCAGAAACCTATCCAACATTGCCATTGCATCTTTCCTGACCTCCCTATGTTGACCAACCCGTGGTGCTTTTCTCCATCCTACATTGCCAATCACTGTCTAAATTGATTCAGGCCCTCCGATTCACACCACCCCGTGATGTATTTCTCACTCCTACTAATGAATGGCCTGTTAGAAACCCTTACAATGAGCACCACCCTGCAATGTATTTCAAAGACCTATCCAACATTGCCACTGCATGTTTCCTCACCTCCCCATACTGACCACACCGAGGTGCTTTTCTCCATTTTACGTTACCACTCACAGCCTATCCAAATTCAAGCCCTCCGATTCACACCACCCGTGATGTTTTTTTCACTCCTACTAGTGAATGCCCTGTTAGAAAGTCTTACAATGCGCACCACCCGGCGATGTTTTTCAGAAACCTATCCTACATTTCCAATGCATGTTTCCAGACCTCCACATGCTGACCACCCCGTGGTGCTTTTCTCCATCCTACATTGCCACTCACTGCCTAATCGAATTCAGAACATCTGATTCACACCACCCGTGATGTTTTTCTCACTCCTACTTGTGAATGGCCAGTTAGAAACCCTTACATTGCGCACCACCCTGCGATGTTTTTCAGAAACCTATCCTACATTGCCACCGCATGTTTCCTGCCCTCCCCATGCTGACCACTCTGTGGTGTTTTTTCCATTTTACATTGCCACTCACTGCCTATCCTAATTCAGAGCATCTGATTCAAACCACCTCGTCATGTTTTTCTCACTCCTACTAGTGAATGGCCTGTTAGAAACCCTTACAATGTGCACCACCCCATGATGTTTTTCTGAAAACTCTTCTACATTGCCACAGTATGTTTCCTGACCTCCTCATGCTGACCACCCTGTGGTGCTTTTCTCCATCCTACATTGCCACTCACTGCCTATCCTAATTCAGAACATCTGATTCACACGACCCCGTGATGTTTTTCTCACTCCTACTAGTGAATGGCCTTTTAGAAAGCCTTACAATGCTCAACACCTGCGATGTTTTTCAGAAACCTATCCTACATTGCCATCGCATGTTTCCTGACCTCACCATGCTCACCAACCTGTAGAGCTTTTCTCCATTCTACATTGCCACTCACTGCCTATCCTAATTCAGGCACTCCAATTCACACCACCCTGTGATGTTTTTCTCACTCCTACTAGTGATTGGCCTGTTTGCAACCCTTACAATGCGCACCACCCCTCGATGTTTTTCAGAAACCTATCCTACATTGCCATTGCATGTTTCCTGACCTCCCCATGTTGACCACCCCATGGCGCTTTTCTCCATTCTTCATTGCCACTCAGTGCCTATCATAATTCAGGCCCTCTGATTCACACCACGCCGAGATGATTTTCTCACTCCTACTAGTGAATGGCCTGCTACAAACCCTTACAACGTGCACAACCCTGCGATGTTTTTCAGAAACCTATCCTACCTTGCCATTTCATGTTTCCTGACCTCACCATGCTCACCAACCCATGGTGCTTTTCTCCATTCTTCATTGCCACTCAGTGCCTATCCTAATTCAGGACATCCGATTCACACCACCCCATGATGTTTTTTTCACTCCTACTTGTGAATGGCTTTTTAGAAAGCCTTACAATGCGCACCACCCCGCAATGTTTTTCACAAACCTATCCAACATTGCCATTGCATGTTTCCTGACCTCCCCATGTTGACCACCCCGTGGTGCTTTTCTCCATCCGACATTGCCACTCACTGTCTATCTTGATTCATGCCCTCCGATTCACACCACAACATGATGTATTTCACACTGCTACTAGTGAATGGCCTGTTAGAAACCCTTACAATGGGCCCCACCCCCCGATGTTTTTCAGAAACCTATCCTACATTGACACTGCATGTTTCCTGACCTCCTCATGCTGACCACACCGTGGTTCTTTTCTCCATCCTACATTGCCACTCACTGCCTATCATGATTCAGGCCCTCTGATTCATACCACGCTGTGATGTTTTACTCACTACTACTACTGAATGGCCTGTTAGAAACCGTTACAATGCGCACCACCCTGCAATGTTTTTCAGAAACCTATCCTACATTGACACTGCATGTTTCCTGACCTCCCCATGCTCACCAACCCGTGGTGCTTTTCTCCATCCTACATTGCCAATCACTGTCTAAATTGATTCAGGCCCTCCGATTCACACCACCCCGTGATGTATTTCTCACTCCTACTAATGAATGGCCTGTTAGAAACCCTTACAATGAGCACCACCCTGCAATGCTTTTCAGAAACCTATCCCACATTGCCACTGCAAGTTTCCTGCCCTCCCCATCCTGACCACCCCGTGGTGCTTTTCTCCAACCTACAATACCACTCACTGCCTATCCTGAATCATGCCCTCCGATTCACACCACTCCGTTATATTTTTCTCTCTCCTACTAGTGAATGGCCTGTTAGAAACCCTTATAATGCGCACCACCCCTCCATGTTTTCCAGAAACCTATCCTACATTGCCACTGCATGTTTCCTCACCTCCCCATACTGACCACACAGAGGTGCTTTTTTCCATTTTACGTTACCACTCACTGCCTATCCAACTTCAGGCCCTCTGATTCACACCACCCCAGATGTTGTTCTCACTCGTACTAGATAATGGCCTGTTAGAAATCCTTACAATGCGCAAATCCCCGCGATGTTTTTCAGAAACCTATCCTACATTGCCACTGCATGTTTCCTAACCTCCCCATGTCGAGCACCCCGTGGTGCTTTTCTCCATTCTTCATTGCCACTCACTGCCTATCCTAATTCAGGCCCTCCGATTCACACCCCCCCCGTGATGTTTTTTTCACTCCTACTTGTGAATGGCTTGTTAGAAAGCCTTACAATGCACACCACCCCGCAATGTTTTTCAGAAACCTATCCAACATTGCCATTGCATCTTTCCTGACCTCCCCATGTTGACCAACCCGTCGTGCTTTTCTCCATCCTACATTGCCAATCACTGTCTAAATTGATTCAGGCCCTCCGATTCACACCACCCCGTGATGTATTTCTCAGTCCTACTAATGAATGGCCTGTTAGAAACCCTTACAATGAGCACCACCCCGCAATGTATTTCAAAGACCTATCCAACATTGCCACTGCATGTTTCCTCACCTCCCCATACTGACCACACCGAGGTGCTTTTCTCCATTTTACGTTACCACTCACAGCCTATCCAAATTCAAGCCCTCCGATTCACACCACCCGTGATGTTTTTCTCACTCCTACTAGTGAATGCCCTGTTAGAAAGTCTTACAATGCGCACCACCCGGCGATGTTTTTCAGAAACCTATCCTACATTTCCAATGCATGTTTCCAGACCTCCACATGCTGACCACCCCGTGGTGCTTTTCTCCATCCTACATTGCCACTCACTGCCTAATGTAATTCAGAACATCTGATTCACACCACCCGTGATGTTTTTCTCACTCCTACTTGTGAATGGCCAGTTAGAAACCCTTACATTGCGCACCACCCTGCGATGTTTTTCAGAAACCTATCCTACATTGCCACCGCATGTTTCCTGCCCTCCCCATGCTGACCACTCTATGGTGTTTTTTCCATTTTACATTGCCACTCACTGCCTATCCTAATTCAGAGCATCTGATTCAAACCACCTCGTGATGTTTTTCTCACTCCTACTAGTGAATGGCCTGTTAGAAACCCTTACAATGTGCCCCACCCCATGATGTTTTTCTGAAAACTCTTCTACATTGCCACAGTATGTTTCCTGACCTCCTCATGCTGACCACCCTGTGGTGCTTTTCTCCATCCTACATTGCCACTCACTGCCTATCCTAATTCAGAACATCTGATTCACACGACCCCGTGATGTTTTTCTCACTCCTACTAGTGAATGGCCTTTTAGAAAGCCTTACAATGCTCAACACCTGCGATGTTTTTCAGAAACCTATCCTACATTGCCATCGCATGTTTCCTGACCTCACCATGCTCACCAACCTGTAGAGCTTTTCTCCATTCTACATTGCCACTCACTGCCTATCCTAATTCAGGCACTCCAATTCACACCACCCTGTGATGTTTTTCTCACTCCTACTAGTGAATGGCCTGTTTGCAACCCTTACAATGCGCACCACCCCTCGATGTTTTTCAGAAACCTATCCTACATTGCCATTGCATGTTTCCTGACCTCCCCAAGTTGACCACCCCATGGCGCTTTTCTCCATTCTTCATTGCCACTCAGTGCCTATCCTAATTCAGGCCCTCTGATTCACACCACGCCGAGATGATTTTCTCACTCCTACTAGTGAATGGCCTGCTACAAACCCTTACAACGTGCACAACCCTGCGATGTTTTTCAGAAACCTATCCTACCTTGCCATTTCATGTTTCCTGACCTCACCATGCTCACCAACCCATGGTGCTTTTCTCCATTCTTCATTGCCACTCAGTGCCTATCCTAATTCAGGACATCCGATTCACACCACCCCATGATGTTTTTTTCACTCCTACTTGTGAATGGCTTTTTAGAAAGCCTTACAATGCGCACCACCCCGCAATGTTTTTCACAAACCTATCCAACATTGCCATTGCATGTTTCCTGACCTCCCCATGTTGACCACCCCGTGGTGCTTTTCTCCATCCGACATTGCCACTCACTGTCTATCTTGATTCATGCCCTCCGATTCACACCACAACATGATGTATTTCACACTGCTACTAGTGAATGGCCTGTTAGAAACCCTTACAATGGGCCCCACCCCCCGATGTTTTTCAGAAACCTATCCTACATTGACACTGCATGTTTCCTGACCTCCTCATGCTGACCACACCGTGGTGCTTTTCTCCATCCTACATTGCCACTCACTGCCTATCTTGATTCAGGCCTTCCGATTCACACCACCCCATGATGTATTTCTCACTCCTACTAGTGAATGGCCTGTTAGAAACCATTACATTGCGCACCACCCCGCGATGTTTTTCAGAAACCTATCCTACATTGTCACCGCATCTTTCATGACCTCCCCATGCTGACCACCCCGTGGTGCTTTTCTCCATTCTACATTGCCACTCACTGCCTAATCTAATTCAGAACATCTGATTCACACCACCCGTGATGCTTTTCTCACTCCTACTAGTAAATGGCCAGTTAGAAACCCTTACATTGCACACCACCCCGCGATGTTTTTCAGAAACCTATCCTACATTGCCACCGCATGTTTCCTGACCTCCCCATGCTGACCACTCCGTGGTGTTTTTTCCATTTTACATTGCCACTCACTGCCTATCCTAATTCAGAGCATCTGATTCAAACCACCTCGTGATGTTTTTCTCACTCCTACTCTGAATGGCCTGTTAGAAACCCTTACAATGTGCACCACCCCATGATGTTTTTCTGAAAACTCTTCTACATTGCCACAGTATGTTTCCTAACCTCCTCATGCTGACAACCCTGTGGTGCTTTTCTCCATCCTACATTGCCACTCACTGCCTATCCTAATTCAGAACATCTGATTCACACGACCCCGTGATGTTTTTCTCACTCCTACTAGTGAATGGCCTTTTAGAAAGCCTTACAGTGCTCAACACCTGCGATGTTTTTCAGAAACCTATCCTACATTGCCATCGCATGTTTCCTGACCTCACCATGCTCACCAACCCGTAGAGATTTTCTCCATTCTACATTGCCACTCACTGCCTATCCTAATTCAGGCACTCCGATTCACACCACTCCGTGATGTTTTTCTCACTCCTACTAGCGAATGGCCTGTTAGAAACTAATACAATGCGCTCCACACTGCTTTTTTTTTTTTCAGAAACCTGTCCTACATTGCCACTGCATGTTTTCTGACCTCCCCATGCTGACCACCCCGTGGTGCTTTTCTCCAGCCTACATTGCCACTCACTGCCTATCATAATTCAGCCCTTCCTATTCCAACCACCCCATGATATTTTTCTCACTCCTACTAGTGAATGGCCTGTTAGAAGCCCTTACAATTCTCACCACCCACAATGTTTTTCAGAAACCTATCCTACATTGACAGTGCATGTTTTCTGACCTCCTCATGCTGACCACACCGTGGTGCTTTTCTCCATCCTACATTGCCACTCACTGCCTATCCTGATTCAGGCCCTCTGAATCATACCACTCTGTGATGTTTTACTCAGTAATACTACTGAATGGCCTGTTAGAAACCGTTACAATGCACACCACCCCGCAATGTTTTTCAGAAACCTATCCTACATTGACACTGCATGTTTCCTAACCTCCCCATGTCGAGCACCCCGTGGTGCTTTTCTCCATTCTTCATTGCAACTCACTGCCTATCCTAATTCAGGCCCTCCGATTCACACCCCCCCGTGATGTTTTTTTCACTCCTACTTGTGAATGGCTTGTTAGAAAGCCTTACAATGCACACCACCCCGCAATGTTTTTCAGAAACCTATCCAACATTGCCATTGCATCTTTCCTGACCTCCCTATGTTGACCAACCCGTGGTGCTTTTCTCCATCCTACATTGCCAATCACTGTCTAAATTGATTCAGGCCCTCCGATTCACACCACCCCGTGATGTATTTCTCACTCCTACTAATGAATGGCCTGTTAGAAACCCTTACAATGAGCACCACCCTGCAATGTATTTCAAAGACCTATCCAACATTGCCACTGCATGTTTCCTCACCTCCCCATACTGACCACACCGAGGTGCTTTTCTCCATTTTACGTTACCACTCACAGCCTATCCAAATTCAAGCCCTCCGATTCACACCACCCGTGATGTTTTTCTCACTCCTACTAGTGAATGCCCTGTTAGAAAGTCTTACAATGCGCACCACCCGGCGATGTTTTTCAGAAACCTATCCTACATTTCCAATGCATGTTTCCAGACCTCCACATGCTGACCACCCCGTGGTGCTTTTCTCCATCCTACATTGCCACTCACTGCCTAATCGAATTCAGAACATCTGATTCACACCACCCGTGATGTTTTTCTCACTCCTACTTGTGAATGGCCAGTTAGAAACCCTTACATTGCGCACCACCCTGCGATGTTTTTCAGAAACCTATCCTACATTGCCACCGCATGTTTCCTGCCCTCCCCATGCTGACCACTCTGTGGTGTTTTTTCCATTTTACATTGCCACTCACTGCCTATCCTAATTCAGAGCATCTGATTCAAACCACCTCGTGATGTTTTTCTCACTCCTACTAGTGAATGGCCTGTTAGAAACCCTTACAATGTGCACCACCCCATGATGTTTTTCTGAAAACTCTTCTACATTGCCACAGTATGTTTCCTGACCTCCTCATGCTGACCACCCTGTGGTGCTTTTCTCCATCCTACATTGCCACTCACTGCCTATCCTAATTCAGAACATCTGATTCACACGACCCCGTGATGTTTTTCTCACTCCTACTAGTGAATGGCCTTTTAGAAAGCCTTACAATGCTCAACACCTGCGATGTTTTTCAGAAACCTATCCTACATTGCCATCGCATGTTTCCTGACCTCACCATGCTCACCAACCTGTAGAGCTTTTCTCCATTCTACATTGCCACTCACTGCCTATCCTAATTCAGGCACTCCAATTCACACCACCCTGTGATGTTTTTCTCACTCCTACTAGTGATTGGCCTGTTTGCAACCCTTACAATGCGCACCACCCCTCGATGTTTTTCAGAAACCTATCCTACATTGCCATTGCATGTTTCCTGACCTCCCCATGTTGACCACCCCATGGCGCTTTTCTCCATTCTTCATTGCCACTCAGTGCCTATCATAATTCAGGCCCTCTGATTCACACCACGCCGAGATGATTTTCTCACTCCTACTAGTGAATGGCCTGCTACAAACCCTTACAACGTGCACAACCCTGCGATGTTTTTCAGAAACCTATCCTACCTTGCCATTTCATGTTTCCTGACCTCACCATGCTCACCAACCCATGGTGCTTTTCTCCATTCTTCATTGCCACTCAGTGCCTATCCTAATTCAGGACATCCGATTCACACCACCCCATGATGTTTTTTTCACTCCTACTTGTGAATGGCTTTTTAGAAAGCCTTACAATGCACACCACCCCGCAATGTTTTTCACAAACCTATCCAACATTGCCATTGCATGTTTCCTGACCTCCCCATGTTGACCACCCCGTGGTGCTTTTCTCCATCCGACATTGCCACTCACTGTCTATCTTGATTCATGCCCTCCGATTCACACCACAACATGATGTATTTCACACTGCTACTAGTGAATGGCCTGTTAGAAACCCTTACAATGGGCCCCACCCCCCGATGTTTTTCAGAAACCTATCCTACATTGACACTGCATGTTTCCTGACCTCCTCATGCTGACCACACCGTGGTTCTTTTCTCCATCCTACATTGCCACTCACTGCCTATCATGATTCAGGCCCTCTGATTCATACCACGCTGTGATGTTTTACTCACTACTACTACTGAATGGCCTGTTAGAAACCGTTACAATGCGCACCACCCTGCAATGTTTTTCAGAAACCTATCCTACATTGACACTGCATGTTTCCTGACCTCCCCATGCTCACCAACCCGTGGTGCTTTTCTCCATCCTACATTGCCAATCACTGTCTAAATTGATTCAGGCCCTCCGATTCACACCACCCCGTGATGTATTTCTCACTCCTACTAATGAATGGCCTGTTAGAAACCCTTACAATGAGCACCACCCTGCAATGCTTTTCAGAAACCTATCCCACATTGCCACTGCAAGTTTCCTGCCCTCCCCATCCTGACCACCCCGTGGTGCTTTTCTCCAACCTACAATACCACTCACTGCCTATCCTGAATCATGCCCTCCGATTCACACCACTCCGTTATATTTTTCTCTCTCCTACTAGTGAATGGCCTGTTAGAAACCCTTATAATGCGCACCACCCCTCCATGTTTTCCAGAATCCTATCCTACATTGCCACTGCATGTTTCCTCACCTCCCGATACTGACCACACAGAGGTGCTTTTTTCCATTTTACGTTACCACTCACTGCCTATCCAACTTCAGGCCCTCTGATTCACACCACCCCCGATGTTGTTCTCACTCGTACTAGATAATGGCCTGTTAGACATCCTTACAATGCGCAAATCCCCGCGATGTTTTTCAGAAACCTATCCTACATTGCCACTGCATGTTTCCTAACCTCCCCATGTCGAGCACCCCGTGGTGCTTTTCTCCATTCTTCATTGCCACTCACTGCCTATCCTAATTCAGGCCCTCCGATTCACACCCCCCCGTGATGTTTTTTTCACTCCTACTTGTGAATGGCTTGTTAGAAAGCCTTACAATGCACACCACCCCGCAATGTTTTTCAGAAACCTATCCAACATTGCCATTGCATCTTTCCTGACCTCCCCATGTTGACCAACCCGTCGTGCTTTTCTCCATCCTACATTGCCAATCACTGTCTAAATTGATTCAGGCCCTCCGATTCACACCACCCCGTGATGTATTTCTCACTCCTACTAATGAATGGCCTGTTAGAAACCCTTACAATGAGCACCACCCCGCAATGTATTTCAAAGACCTATCCAACATTGCCACTGCATGTTTCCTCACCTCCCCATACTGACCACACCGAGGTGCTTTTCTCCATTTTACGTTACCACTCACAGCCTATCCAAATTCAAGCCCTCCGATTCACACCACCCGTGATGTTTTTCTCACTCCTACTAGTGAATGCCCTGTTAGAAAGTCTTACAATGCGCACCACCCGGCGATGTTTTTCAGAAACCTATCCTACATTTCCAATGCATGTTTCCAGACCTCCACATGCTGACCACCCCGTGGTGCTTTTCTCCATCCTACATTGCCACTCACTGCCTAATCTAATTCAGAACATCTGATTCACACCACCCGTGATGTTTTTCTCACTCCTACTTGTGAATGGCCAGTTAGAAACCCTTACATTGCGCACCACCCTGCGATGTTTTTCAGAAACCTATCCTACATTGCCACCGCATGTTTCCTGCCCTCCCCATGCTGACCACTCTATGGTGTTTTTTCCATTTTACATTGCCACTCACTGCCTATCCTAATTCAGAGCATCTGATTCAAACCACCTCGTGATGTTTTTCTCACTCCTACTAGTGAATGGCCTGTTAGAAACCCTTACAATGTGCCCCACCCCATGATGTTTTTCTGAAAACTCTTCTACATTGCCACAGTATGTTTCCTGACCTCCTCATGCTGACCACCCTGTGGTGCTTTTCTCCATCCTACATTGCCACTCACTGCCTATCCTAATTCAGAACATCTGATTCACACGACCCCGTGATGTTTTTCTCACTCCTACTAGTGAATGGCCTTTTAGAAAGCCTTACAATGCTCAACACCTGCGATGTTTTTCAGAAACCTATCCTACATTGCCATCGCATGTTTCCTGACCTCACCATGCTCACCAACCTGTAGAGCTTTTCTCCATTCTACATTGCCACTCACTGCCTATCCTAATTCAGGCACTCCAATTCACACCACCCTGTGATGTTTTTCTCACTCCTACTAGTGAATGGCCTGTTTGCAACCCTTACAATGCGCACCACCCCTCGATGTTTTTCAGAAACCTATCCTACATTGCCATTGCATGTTTCCTGACCTCCCCATGTTGACCACCCCATGGCGCTTTTCTCCATTCTTCATTGCCACTCAGTGCCTATCCTAATTCTGGCCCTCTGATTCACACCACGCCGAGATGATTTTCTCACTCCTACTAGTGAATGGCCTGCTACAAACCCTTACAAAGTGCACAACCCTGTGATGTTTTTCAGAAACTTATCCTACCTTGCCATTTCATGTTTCCTGACCTCACCATGCTCACCAACCCATGGTGCTTTTCTCCATTCTTCATTGCCACTCAGTGCCTATCCTAATTCAGGACATCCGATTCACACCACCCCATGATGTTTTTTTCACTCCTACTTGTGAATGGCTTTTTAGAAAGCCTTACAATGCGCACCACCCCGCAATGTTTTTCACAAACCTATCCAACATTGCCATTGCATGTTTCCTGACCTCCCCATGTTGACCACCCCGTGGTGCTTTTCTCCATCCGACATTGCCACTCACTGTCTATCTTGATTCATGCCCTCCGATTCACACCACAACATGATGTATTTCACACTGCTACTAGTGAATGGCCTGTTAGAAACCCTTACAATGGGCCCCACCCCCTGATGTTTTTCAGAAACCTATCCTACATTGCCACTGCATGTTTCCTCACCTCCCCATACTGAGCATACCGAGGTGCTTTTCTCCATTTTACGTTACTACTCACTGCCTATTAAATTCAAGCCCTCCGATTCACACCACCCCGTGATGTTTTTCTCACTCCTACTAGTGAATAGCCTGTTAGAAACCCTTACAATGCGCACCACCCGGCGATGTTTTTCAGAAACCTGTCCTACATTGCCAATGCATGTTCCCAGACCTCGCCATGCTGACTACCCCGTGGTGCTTTTCTCCATCCTACATTGCCACTCACTGCCTATCCTAATTCAGAACATCTGATTCACACCACCCGTGATGTTTTTCTCACTCCTACTAGTGAATGGCCTGTTAGAAACCCTTACAATGAGCACCACCAGGCGATGTTTTTCAGAAACCTATCCTACATTGCCAATGCATGTTTCCTGACCTGCTCATGCTGACGACCCTGTGATGCTTTTCTCCATCCTACATTGCCACTCACTGCCTATCCTAATTCCGAACATCTGATTCACACGACCCCGTGATATTTTTCTGACTCCTGCTAGTGAATGGCGTGTTAGAAACCCTTACAATGCTCAACACCTGTGATGTTTTTCAGAAACCTATCCTACATTCCCATCGCATTTTCCTGACCTCACCATGCTCACCAACCCGTGGTGCTTTTGTCCAAACTACATTGCCACTCACTGCCTATCCTAATTCAGGTACTCCGATTCACACCACCCCGTGATGTTTTTGTCACTCCTACTAGTGAATGGCCTGTTAGATACCCTTACAATGCGCCCAATCCTGCGATGTTTTTCAGAAACCGATCCTGCATTGCCACTGCATGTTTCCTGACCTCCCCATCCTGACCACCCCATGGTGCTTTTCTCCATCCAACATTGCCACTCACTGCCTATCCTGAATCAGGCCCTCCGTTTCACACCACTCCGTTATATTTTTCTCACTCCTACTAGTGAATGGCCTGTTAGAAACCCTTATAATGCGCACCACCCCGCGATGTTTTCCAGAAACCTATCCTACATTGCCAATGCATGTTTCCAGTCCTCCCCATGCTGACCACCCCGCGGTGCTTTTCTCCATCCTACATTGCCACTCACTGCCTATCCTAATTCAGAACATCTGATTCACACCACCCGTGATGTTTTCTCACTCCTACTAGTGAATGGCCAGTTAGAAACCTTTACATTGCGCACCACCCCGCGATGCTTTTCAGAAACCTATCCTACATTGCCATCGCATGTTTCCTGACCTCACCATTCTCACCAACCCGTGGTGCTTTTCTCCATTCTACATTGCCACTCACTGCCTATCCTAATTCAGGCACTCCGATTCACACCACCCCGTGATGTTTTTCTCACTCCTACTAGTGAATGGCCTTTTTGCAACCCTTACAATGCGCACCACCCCTCGATGTTTTTCAGAAACCTATCCTACATTGCCATTGCATGTTTCATGACCTCCCCATGTTGACCACCCCATCGTGCTTTTCTCCATTCTTCATTGCCACTCAGTGCCTATACTAATTCAGGTCCTCTGATTCACACCACCCCGAGATGTTTTTCTCACTCCTACTAGTGAATGGCCTGCTACAAACCCTTACAATGTGCACAACCCTGCGATGTTTTTCAGAAACCTATCCGACCTTGCCATTTCATGTTTCCTGACCTCACCATGCTCACCAACCCGTGGTGCTTTTCTCCATTCTTCATTGCCACTCAGTGCCTATCCTAATTCAGGACCTCCGATTCACACCCTCCCCCGTGATGTTTTTTTCATTCCTACTTGGGAATGGCTTTTTAGAAAGCCTTACAATGCACACCACCCTGCAATGTTTTTCACAAACCTATCCAACATTGCCATTGCATGTTTCCTGACCTCCCCATGTTGACCACCCCGTGGTGCTTTTCTCCATCCTACATTGACACTCAATGCTTATTCTAATTCAGGCCCTCAGATTCACACCACACCATGATGTATTTCTCACTCCTACTAGTTAAAGTCCTATTAGAAACCCTTGCAATGAGCACCACCCCGCGATGTTTTTCAGACACCTATCCTACATTGCTACTGCATGTTTCCTGACCTCCCCATGCTGACCACCACTGGTGCTTTTCTCCATCCGACATTGCCACTCACTGTCTATCTTGATTCATGCCCTCCGATTCACACCACAACATGATGTATTTCTCACTGCTACTAGTGAATGGCCTTTTAGAAACCCTTACAATGGGCCGCACCCCCCGATGTTTTTCAGAAACCTATCCTACTTTGCCATTGCATGTTTCCTGACCTCACCATCTTGACCACGCCATGGTGCTTTTCTCCATCCTACATTGCCAATCACTGCCTATCCTGATTCAGGCCCTCCAATTCACACCACCCTGTGATGTTTTTATCACTTCTCCTAGTGAATGGCCTGTTAGAAACACTAAAAATGTGCACCACCCCACTATGTTTTTCAGAAACCTGTCCTACATTGCCACTGCATGTTTACTGACCTCCCCATGCTGACCACCCCATGGTGCCTTTCTCCTTCCTACATTGCCACACACTGCCTATCATAATTCAGGCCCTTCGATTCACACCACCCCGTGATCTTTTTCTCACTCCTTCCAGTGAATATCCTGTTAGAAATCCTTACAATTCTCACCACCCGCAATGTTTTTCAGAAAACTATCCTACATTGACACTGCATGTTTCCTGACCTCCTCATGCTGACCACACCGTGGTGCTTTTCTCCATCCTACATTGCCACTCACTTCCTATCCTAATTCAGAATATCTGATTCACACGACCCGTGATGTTTTTCTCGCTCCTACTAGTGAATGGCCTGTTAGAAACCCTAACAATGAGCACCACCAGGCGATGTTTTTCAGAAACCTATCCTATATTGCCAATGCATATTTCCTGACCTCCTCATGCTGACCACCCTGTTGTGCTTTTCTCCATCCTACATTGCCACTCACTGCCTATCCTAATTCCGAACATCTGATTCACACGACCCCGTGATGTTTTTCTGACTCCTGCTAGTGAATGGCGTGTTAGAAACCCTTACAATGCTCAACACCTGCGATGTTTTTCAGAAACCTATCCTACTTTGCCACCGCATGTTTCCTGACCTCCCCATGCTGACCACTCCGTGGTGTTTTTTCCATTTTACATTGCCACTCACTGCCTATCCTAATTCAGAGCATCTGATTCAAACCACCTCGTGATGTTTTTCTCACTCCTACTAGTGAATGGCCTGTTAGAAACCCTTACAATGTGCACCACCCCATGATGTTTTTCTGAAAACTCTTCTACATTGCCACAGTATGTTTCCTGACCTCCTCATGCTGACCACCCTGTGGTGCTTTTCTCCATCCTACATTGCCACTCACTGCCTATCCTAATTCAGAACATCTGATTCACACGAACCCGTGATGTTTTTCTCACTCCTACTAGTGAATGGCCTTTTAGAAAGCCTTACAATGCTCAACACCTGCGATGTTTTCCAGAAACCTATCCTACATTGCCATCGCATGTTTCCTGACCTCACCATGCTCACCAACCTGTAGAGCTTTTCTCCATTCTACATTGCCACTCACTGCCTATCCTAATTCAGGCACTCCGAATCACACCACCCTGTGATGTATTTCTCACTCCTACTAGAGAATGGCCGGTTTGCAACCCTTACAATGCGCACCACCCCTCGATGTTTTTCAGAAACCTATCCTACATTGCCATTGCATGTTTCCTGACCTTCCCATGTTGACACCCCATGGCGCTTTTCTCCATTCTTCATTGCCACTCAGTGCCTATACTAATTCAGGCCCTCTGATTCACACTACGCCGAGATGATTTTCTCACTCCTACTAGTGAATGGCCTGCTACAAACCCTTACAACGTGCACAATCCTGCGATGTTTTTCAGAAACCTATCCTACCTTGCCATTTCATATTTCCTGACCTCACCATGCTCACCAACCCGTGGTGCTTTTCTCCATTCTTCATTGCCCCTCAGTGCCTATCCTAATTCCGGACATCCGATTAACACCACCCCATGATGTTTTTTTCACTCCTACTTGTGAATGGCTTTTTAGAAAGCCTTACAATGCGCACCACCCCGCAATGTTTTTCACAAACCTATCCAACATTGCCATTGCATGTTTCCTGACCTCCCCATGTTGACCACCCCGTGGTGCTTTTCTCCATCCGACATTGCCACTCACTGTCTATTTGATTCATGCCCTCCGATTCACACCACAACATGATGTATTTCACACTGCTACTAGTGAATGGCCTGTTAGAAACCCTTACAATGGGCCCCACCCCCCGATGTTTTTCAGAAACCTATCCTACATTGCCACTGCATGTTTCCTGACCTCACCATCTTGACCACGCCATGGTGCTTTTCTCCAACCTACATTGCCAATCACTGCCTATCCTGATTCAGGCCCTCCGATTCACACCACCCTGTGATGTTTTTATCACTTCTCCTAGTGAATGGCCTGTTAGAAACACTAAAAATGCGCACCACCCCACGATGTTTTTCAGAAACCTGTCCTACATTGCCACTGCATGTTTCCTGACCTCCCCATGCTGACCACCCCGTGGTGCTTTTCTCCAGCCTACATTGCCACTCACTGCCTATCATAATTCAGCCCGTCCTATTCAAACCACCCCGTGATATTTTTCTCACTCCTACTAGTGAATGGCCTGTTAGAAACCTTTACAATTCTCACCACCCGCAATGTTTTTCAGAAACCTATCCTACATTGACACTGCATGTTTCCTGACCTCCTCATGCTGACCACACCGTGGTGCTTTTCTCCATCCTACATTGCCACTCACTGCCTATCCTGATTCAGGCCCTCTGATTCATACCACTCTGTGATGTTTTACTCACTACTACTACTGAATGGCCTGTTAGAAACCGTTACAATGCGCACCACCCCGCAATGTTTTTCAGAAACCTATCCTACATTGACACTGCATGTTTCCTAACCTCCCCATGTCGAGCACCCCGTGGTGCTTTTCTCCATTCTTCATTGCCACTCACTGCCTATCCTAATTCAGGCCCTCCGATTCACACCCCCCCGTGATGTTTTTTTCACTCCTACTTGTGAATGGCTTGTTAGAAAGCCTTACAATGCACACCACCCCGCAATGTTTTTCAGAAACCTATCCAACATTGCCATTGCATCTTTCCTGACCTCCCTATGTTGACCAACCCGTGGTGCTTTTCTCCATCCTACATTGCCATTCACTGTCTAAATTGATTCAGGCCCTCCGATTCACACCACCCCGTGATGTATTTCTCACTCCTACTAATGAATGGCCTGTTAGAAACCCTTACAATGAGCACCACCCCGCAATGTATTTCAAAGACCTATCCAACATTGCCACTGCATGTTTCCTCACCTCCCCATACTGACCACACCGAGGTGCTTTTCTCCATTTTACGTTACCACTCACAGCCTATCCAAATTCAAGCCCTCCGATTCACACCACCCGTGATGTTTTTCTCACTCCTACTAGTGAATGCCCTGTTAGAAAGTCTTACAATGCGCACCACCCGGCGATGTTTTTCAGAAACCTATCCTACATTTCCAATGCATGTTTCCAGACCTCCACATGCTGACCACCCCGTGGTGCTTTTCTCCATCCTACATTGCCACTCACTGCCTAATCTAATTCAGAACATCTGATTCACACCACCCGTGATGTTTTTCTCACTCCTACTTGTGAATGGCCAGTTAGAAACCCTTACATTGCGCACCACCCCGCGATGTTTTTCAGTAACCTATCCTACATTGCCACCGCATGTTTCCTGACCTCCCCATGCTGACCACTCTGTGGTGTTTTTTCCATTTTACATTGCCACTCACTGCCTATCCTAATTCAGAGCATCTGATTCAAACCACCTCGTGATGTTTTTCTCACTCCTAGTAGTGAATGGCCTGTTAGAAACCCTTACAATGTGCCCCACCCCATGATGTTTTTCTGAAAACTCTTCTACATTGCCACAGTATGTTTCCTGACCTCCTCATGCTGACCACCCTGTGGTGCTTTTCTCCATCCTACATTGCCACTCACTGCCTATCCTAATTCAGAACATCTGATTCACACGACCCCGTGATGTTTTTCTCACTCCTACTAGTGAATGGCCTTTTAGAAAGCCATACAATGCTCAACACCTGCGATGTTTTTCAGAAACCTATCCTACATTGCCATCGCATGTTTCCTGACCTCACCATGCTCACCAACCTGTAGAGCTTTTCTCCATTCTACATTGCCACTCACTGCCTATCCTAATTCAGGCACTCCAATTAACACCACCCTGTGATGTTTTTCTCACTCCTACTAGTGAATGGCCTGCTACAAACCCTTACAACGTGCACAACCCTGCGATGTTTTTCAGAAACCTATCCTACCTTGCCATTTCATGTTTCCTGACCTCACCATGCTCACCAACCCATGGTGCTTTTCTCCATTCTTCATTGCCACTCAGTGCCTATCCTAATTCAGGACATCCGATTCACACCCCCCCGTGATGTTTTTTTCACTCCTACTTGTGAATGGCTTGTTAGAAATCCTTACAATGTACACCACCCCGCAATGTTTTTCAGAAACCTATCCAACATTGCCATTGCATCTTTCCTGACCTCCCCATGTTGACCAACCTGTGGTGCTTTTCTCCATCCTACATTGCCAATCACTGTCTAAATTGATTCAGGCCCTCCGATTCACACCACCCCGTGATGTATTTCTCACTCCTACTAATGAATGGCCTGTTGGAAACCCTTACAATGAGCACCACCCTGCAATGCTTTTCAGAAACCTATCCCACATTGCCACTGCAAGTTTCCTGCCCTCCCCATCCTGACCACCCCGTGGTGCTTTTCTCCAACCTACAATACCACTCACTGCCTATCCTGAATCATGCCCTCCGATTCACACCACTCCGTTATATTTTTCTCTCTCCTACTAGTGAATGGCCTGTTAGAAACCCTTATAATGCGCACCACCCCTCCATGTTTTCCAGAATCCTATCCTACATTGCCACTGCATGTTTCCTCACCTCCCGATACTGACCACACAGAGGTGCTTTTTTCCATTTTACGTTACCACTCACTGCCTATCCAACTTCAGGCCCTCTGATTCACACCACCCCCGATGTTGTTCTCACTCGTACTAGATAATGGCCTGTTAGAAATCCTTACAATGCGCAAATCCCCGCGATGTTTTTCAGAAACCTATCCTACATTGCCACTGCATGTTTCCTAACCTCCCCATGTCGAGCACCCCGTGGTGCTTTTCTCCATTCTTCATTGCCACTCACTGCCTATCCTAATTCAGGCCCTCCGATTCACACCCCCCCGTGATGTTTTTTTCACTCCTACTTGTGAATGGCTTGTTAGAAAGCCTTACAATGCACACCACCCCGCAATGTTTTTCAGAAACCTATCCAACATTGCCATTGCATCTTTCCTGACCTCCCCATGTTGACCAACCCGTCGTGCTTTTCTCCATCCTACATTGCCAATCACTGTCTAAATTGATTCAGGCCCTCCGATTCACACCACCCCGTGATGTATTTCTCACTCCTACTAATGAATGGCCTGTTAGAAACCCTTACAATGAGCACCACCCCGCAATGTATTTCAAAGACCTATCCAACATTGCCACTGCATGTTTCCTCACCTCCCCATACTGACCACACCGAGGTGCTTTTCTCCATTTTACGTTACCACTCACAGCCTATCCAAATTCAAGCCCTCCGATTCACACCACCCGTGATGTTTTTCTCACTCCTACTAGTGAATGCCCTGTTAGAATGTCTTACAATGCGCACCACCCGGCGATGTTTTTCAGAAACCTATCCTACATTTCCAATGCATGTTTCCAGACCTCCACATGCTGACCACCCCGTGGTGCTTTTCTCCATCCTACATTGCCACTCACTGCCTAATGTAATTCAGAACATCTGATTCACACCACCCGTGATGTTTTTCTCACTCCTACTTGTGAATGGCCAGTTAGAAACCCTTACATTGCGCACCACCCTGCGATGTTTTTCAGAAACCTATCCTACATTGCCATCGCATGTTTCCTGACCTCACCATGCTGACCACTCTATGGTGTTTTTTCCATTTTACATTGCCACTCACTGCCTATCCTAATTCAGAGCATCTGATTCAAACCACCTCGTGATGTTTTTCTCACTCCTACTAGTGAATGGCCTGTTAGAAACCCTTACAATGTGCACCACCCCATGATGTTTTTCTGAAAACTCTTCTACATTGCCACAGTATGTTTCCTGACCTCCTCATGCTGACCACCCTGTGGTGCTTTTCTCCATCCTACATTGCCACTCACTGCCTATCCTAATTCAGAACATCTGATTCACACGACCCCGTGATGTTTTTCTCACTCCTACTGGTGAATGGCCTTTTAGAAAGCCTTACAATGCTCAACACCTGCGATGTTTTTCAGAAACCTATCCTACATTGCCATCGCATGTTTCCTGACCTCACCATGCTCACCAACCTGTAGAGCTTTTCTCCATTCTACATTGCCACTCACTGCCTATCCTAATTCAGGCACTCCAATTCACACCACCCTGTGATGTTTTTCTCACTCCTACTAGTGAATGGCCTGTTTGCAACCCTTACAATGCGCACCACCCCTCGATGTTTTTCAGAAACCTATCCTACATTGCCATTGCATGTTTCCTGACCTCCCCATGTTGACCACCCCATGGCGCTTTTCTCCATTCTTCATTGCCACTCAGTGCCTATCCTAATTCAGGCCCTCTGATTCACACCACGCCGAGATGATTTTCTCACTCCTACTAGTGAATGGCCTGCTACAAACCCTTACAAAGTGCACAACCCTGTGATGTTTTTCAGAAACCTATCCTACCTTGCCATTTCATGTTTCCTGACCTCACCATGCTCACCAACCCATGGTGCTTTTCTCCATTCTTCATTGCCACTCAGTGCCTATCCTAATTCAGGACATCCGATTCACACCACCCCATGATGTTTTTTTCACTCCTACTTGTGAATGGCTTTTTAGAAAGCCTTACAATGCGCACCACCCCGCAATGTTTTTCACAAACCTATCCAACATTGCCATTGCATGTTTCCTGACCTCCCCATGTTGACCACCCCGTGGTGCTTTTCTCCATCCGACATTGCCACTCACTGTCTATCTTGATTCATGCCCTCCGATTCACACCACAACATGATGTATTTCACACTGCTACTAGTGAATGGCCTGTTAGAAACCCTTACAATGGGCCCCACCCCCTGATGTTTTTCAGAAACCTATCCTACATTGCCACTGCATGTTTCCTCACCTCCCCATACTGAGCATACCGAGGTGCTTTTCTCCATTTTACGTTACTACTCACTGCCTATTAAATTCAAGCCCTCCGATTCACACCACCCCGTGATGTTTTTCTCACTCCTACTAGTGAATAGCCTGTTAGAAACCCTTACAATGCGCACCACCCGGCGATGTTTTTCAGAAACCTGTCCTACATTGCCAATGCATGTTCCCAGACCTCGCCATGCTGACTACCCCGTGGTGCTTTTCTCCATCCTACATTGCCACTCACTGCCTATCCTAATTCAGAACATCTGATTCACACCACCCGTGATGTTTTTCTCACTCCTACTAGTGAATGGCCTGTTAGAAACCCTTACAATGAGCACCACCAGGCGATGTTTTTCAGAAACCTATCCTACATTGCCAATGCATGTTTCCTGACCTCCTCATGCTGACCACCCTGTGATGCTTTTCTCCATCCTACATTGCCACTCACTGCCTATCCTAATTCCGAACATCTGATTCACACGACCCCGTGATGTTTTTCTGACTCCTGCTAGTGAATGGCGTGTTAGAAACCCTTACAATGCTCAACACCTGTGATGTTTTTCAGAAACCTATCCTACATTCCCATCGCATCTTTCCTGACCTCACCATGCTCACCAACCCGTGGTGCTTTTGTCCAAACTACATTGCCACTCACTGCCTATCCTAATTCAGGTACTCCGATTCACACCACCCCGTGATGTTTTTGTCACTCCTACTAGTGAATGGCCTGTTAGATACCCTTACAATGCGCCCAATCCTGCGATGTTTTTCAGAAACCGATCCTGCATTGCCACTGCATGTTTCCTGACCTCCCCATCCTGACCACCCCATGGTGCTTTTCTCCATCCAACATTGCCACTCACTCCCTATCCTGAATCAGGCCCTCCGTTTCACACCACTCCGTTATATTTTTCTCACTCCTACTAGTGAATGGCCTGTTAGAAACCCTTATAATGCGCACCACCCCGCGATGTTTTCCAGAAACCTATCCTACATTGCCAATGCATGTTTCCAGTCCTCCCCATGCTGACCACCCCGCGGTGCTTTTCTCCATCCTACATTGCCACTCACTGCCTATCCTAATTCAGAACATCTGATTCACACCACCCGTGATGTTTTCTCACTCCTACTAGTGAATGGCCAGTTAGAAACCTTTACATTGCGCACCACCCCGCGATGCTTTTCAGAAACCTATCCTACATTGCCATCGCATGTTTCCTGACCTCACCATTCTCACCAACCCGTGGTGCTTTTCTCCATTCTACATTGCCACTCACTGCCTATCCTAATTCAGGCACTCCGATTCACACCACCCCGTGATGTTTTTCTCACTCCTACTAGTGAATGGCCTGTTTGCCACCCTTACAATGCGCACCACCCCTCGATGTTTTTCAGAAACCTATCCTACATTGCCATTGCATGTTTCATGACCTCCCCATGTTGACCACCCCATCGTGCTTTTCTCCATTCTTCATTGCCACTCAGTGCCTATACTAATTCAGGTCCTCTGATTCACACCACCCCGAGATGTTTTTCTCACTCCTACTAGTGAATGGCCTGCTACAAACCCTTACAATGTGCACAACCCTGCGATGTTTTTCAGAAACCTATCCGACCTTGCCATTTCATGTTTCCTGACCTCACCATGCTCACCAACCCGTGGTGCTTTTCTCCATTCTTCATTGCCACTCAGTGCCTATCCTAATTCAGGACCTCCGATTCACACCCTCCCCCGTGATGTTTTTTTCATTCCTACTTGGGAATGGCTTTTTAGAAAGCCTTACAATGCACACCACCCTGCAATGTTTTTCACAAACCTATCCAACATTGCCATTGCATGTTTCCTGACCTCCCCATGTTGACCACCCCGTGGTGCTTTTCTCCATCCTACATTGACACTCAATGCTTATTCTAATTCAGGCCCTCAGATTCACACCACACCATGATGTATTTCTCACTCCTACTAGTTAAAGTCCTATTAGAAACCCTTGCAATGAGCACCACCCCGCGATGTTTTTCAGACACCTATCCTACATTGCTACTGCATGTTTCCTGACCTCCCCATGCTGACCACCACTGGTGCTTTTCTCCATCCGACATTGCCACTCACTGTCTATCTTGATTCATGCCCTCCGATTCACACCACAACATGATGTATTTCTCACTGCTACTAGTGAATGGCCTTTTAGAAACCCTTACAATGGGCCGCACCCCCCGATGTTTTTCAGAAACCTATCCTACTTTGCCATTGCATGTTTCCTGACCTCACCATCTTGACCACGCCATGGTGCTTTTCTCCATCCTACATTGCCAATCACTGCCTATCCTGATTCAGGCCCTCCGATTCACACCACCCTGTGATGTTTTTATCACTTCTCCTAGTGAATGGCCTGTTAGAAACACTAAAAATGTGCACCACCCCACTATGTTTTTCAGAAACCTGTCCTACATTGCCACTGCATGTTTACTGACCTCCCCATGCTGACCACCCCATGGTGCCTTCTCCTTCCTACATTGCCACACACTGCCTATCATAATTCAGGCCCTTCGATTCACACCACCCCGTGATCTTTTTCTCACTCCTTCCAGTGAATATCCTGTTAGAAATCCTTACAATTCTCACCACCCGCAATGTTTTTCAGAAAACTATCCTACATTGACACTGCATGTTTCCTGACCTCCTCATGCTGACCACACCGTGGTGCTTTTCTCCATCCTACATTGCCACTCACTTCCTATCCTAATTCAGAATATCTGATTCACACGACCCGTGATGTTTTTCTCGCTCCTACTAGTGAATGGCCTGTTAGAAACCCTAACAATGAGCACCACCAGGCGATGTTTTTCAGAAACCTATCCTATATTGCCAATGCATATTTCCTGACCTCCTCATGCTGACCACCCTGTTGTGCTTTTCTCCATCCTACATTGCCACTCACTGCCTATCCTAATTCCGAACATCTGATTCACACGACCCCGTGATGTTTTTCTGACTCCTGCTAGTGAATGGCGTGTTAGAAACCCTTACAATGCTCAACACCTGCGATGTTTTTCAGAAACCTATCCTACTTTGCCACCGCATGTTTCCTGACCTCCCCATGCTGACCACTCCGTGGTGTTTTTTCCATTTTACATTGCCACTCACTGCCTATCCTAATTCAGAGCATCTGATTCAAACCACCTCGTGATGTTTTTCTCACTCCTACTAGTGAATGGCCTGTTAGAAACCCTTACAATGTGCACCACCCCATGATGTTTTTCTGAAAACTCTTCTACATTGCCACAGTATGTTTCCTGACCTCCTCATGCTGACCACCCTGTGGTGCTTTTCTCCATCCTACATTGCCACTCACTGCCTATCCTAATTCAGAACATCTGATTCACACGAACCCGTGATGTTTTTCTCACTCCTACTAGTGAATGGCCTTTTAGAAAGCCTTACAATGCTCAACACCTGCGATGTTTTCCAGAAACCTATCCTACATTGCCATCGCATGTTTCCTGACCTCACCATGCTCACCAACCTGTAGAGCTTTTCTCCATTCTACATTGCCACTCACTGCCTATCCTAATTCAGGCACTCCGAATCACACCACCCTGTGATGTATTTCTCACTCCTACTAGAGAATGGCCGGTTTGCAACCCTTACAATGCGCACCACCCCTCGATGTTTTTCAGAAACCTATCCTACATTGCCATTGCATGTTTCCTGACCTTCCCATGTTGACACCCCATGGCGCTTTTCTCCATTCTTCATTGCCACTCAGTGCCTATACTAATTCAGGCCCTCTGATTCACACTACGCCGAGATGATTTTCTCACCCCTACTAGTGAATGGCCTGCTACAAACCCTTACAACGTGCACAATCCTGCGATGTTTTTCAGAAACCTATCCTACCTTGCCATTTCATATTTCCTGACCTCACCATGCTCACCAACCCGTGGTGCTTTTCTCCATTCTTCATTGCCCCTCAGTGCCTATCCTAATTCCGGACATCCGATTCACACCACCCCATGATGTTTTTTTCACTCCTACTTGTGAATGGCTTTTTAGAAAGCCTTACAATGCGCACCACCCTGCAATGTTTTTCACAAACCTATCCAACATTGCCATTGCATGTTTCCTGACCTCCCCATGTTGACCACCCCGTGGTGCTTTTCTCCATCCGACATTGCCACTCACTGTCTATCTTGATTCATGCCCTCCGATTCACACCACAACATGATGTATTTCACACTGCTACTAGTGAATGGCCTGTTAGAAACCCTTACAATGGGCCCCACCCCCCGATGTTTTTCAGAAACCTATCCTACATTGCCACTGCATGTTTCCTGACCTCACCATCTTGACCACGCCATGGTGCTTTTCTCCAACCTACATTGCCAATCACTGCCTATCCTGATTCAGGCCCTCCGATTCACACCACCCTGTGATGTTTTTATCACTTCTCCTAGTGAATGGCCTGTTAGAAACACTAAAAATGCGCACCACCCCACGATGTTTTTCAGAAACCTGTCCTACATTGCCACTGCATGTTTCCTGACCTCCCCATGCTGACCACCCCGTGGTGCTTTTCTCCAGCCTACATTGCCACTCACTGCCTATCATAATTCAGCCCGTCCTATTCAAACCACCCCGTGATATTTTTCTCACTCCTACTAGTGAATGGCCTGTTAGAAACCCTTACAATTCTCACCACCCGCAATGTTTTTCAGAAACCTATCCTACATTGACACTGCATGTTTCCTGACCTCCTCATGCTGACCACACCGTGGTGCTTTTCTCCATCCTACATTGCCACTCACTGCCTATCCTGATTCAGGCCCTCTGATTCATACCACTCTGTGATGTTTTACTCACTACTACTACTGAATGGCCTGTTAGAAACCGTTACAATGCGCACCACCCCGCAATGTTTTTCAGAAACCTATCCTACATTGACACTGCATGTTTCCTAACCTCCCCATGTCGAGCACCCCGTGGTGCTTTTCTCCATTCTTCATTGCCACTCACTGCCTATCCTAATTCAGGCCCTCCGATTCACACCCCCCCGTGATGTTTTTTTCACTCCTACTTGTGAATGGCTTGTTAGAAAGCCTTACAATGCACACCACCCCGCAATGTTTTTCAGAAACCTATCCAACATTGCCATTGCATCTTTCCTGACCTCCCTATGTTGACCAACCCGTGGTGCTTTTCTCCATCCTACATTGCCATTCACTGTCTAAATTGATTCAGGCCCTCCGATTCACACCACCCCGTGATGTATTTCTCACTCCTACTAATGAATGGCCTGTTAGAAACCCTTACAATGAGCACCACCCCGCAATGTATTTCAAAGACCTATCCAACATTGCCACTGCATGTTTCCTCACCTCCCCATACTGACCACACCGAGGTGCTTTTCTCCATTTTACGTTACCACTCACAGCCTATCCAAATTCAAGCCCTCCGATTCACACCACCCGTGATGTTTTTCTCACTCCTACTAGTGAATGCCCTGTTAGAAAGTCTTACAATGCGCACCACCCGGCGATGTTTTTCAGAAACCTATCCTACATTTCCAATGCATGTTTCCAGACCTCCACATGCTGACCACCCCGTGGTGCTTTTCTCCATCCTACATTGCCACTCACTGCCTAATCTAATTCAGAACATCTGATTCACACCACCCGTGATGTTTTTCTCACTCCTACTTGTGAATGGCCAGTTAGAAACCCTTACATTGCGCACCACCCCGCGATGTTTTTCAGTAACCTATCCTACATTGCCACCGCATGTTTCCTGACCTCCCCATGCTGACCACTCTGTGGTGTTTTTTCCATTTTACATTGCCACTCACTGCCTATCCTAATTCAGAGCATCTGATTCAAACCACCTCGTGATGTTTTTCTCACTCCTAGTAGTGAATGGCCTGTTAGAAACCCTTACAATGTGCCCCACCCCATGATGTTTTTCTGAAAACTCTTCTACATTGCCACAGTATGTTTCCTGACCTCCTCATGCTGACCACCCTGTGGTGCTTTTCTCCATCCTACATTGCCACTCACTGCCTATCCTAATTCAGAACATCTGATTCACACGACCCCGTGATGTTTTTCTCACTCCTACTAGTGAATGGCCTTTTAGAAAGCCATACAATGCTCAACACCTGCGATGTTTTTCAGAAACCTATCCTACATTGCCATCGCATGTTTCCTGACCTCACCATGCTCACCAACCTGTAGAGCTTTTCTCCATTCTACATTGCCACTCACTGCCTATCCTAATTCAGGCACTCCAATTCACACCACCCTGTGATGTTTTTCTCACTCCTACTAGTGAATGGCCTGCTACAAACCCTTACAACGTGCACAACCCTGCGATGTTTTTCAGAAACCTATCCTACCTTGCCATTTCATGTTTCCTGACCTCACCATGCTCACCAACCCATGGTGCTTTTCTCCATTCTTCATTGCCACTCAGTGCCTATCCTAATTCAGGACATCCGATTCACACCCCCCCGTGATGTTTTTTTCACTCCTACTTGTGAATGGCTTGTTAGAAATCCTTACAATGCACACCACCCCGCAATGTTTTTCAGAAACCTATCCAACATTGCCATTGCATCTTTCCTGACCTCCCCATGTTGACCAACCTGTGGTGCTTTTCTCCATCCTACATTGCCAATCACTGTCTAAATTGATTCAGGCCCTCCGATTCACACCACCCCGTGATGTATTTCTCACTCCTACTAATGAATGGCCTGTTAGAAACCCTTACAATGAGCACCACCCCGCAATGTATTTCAAAGACCTATCCAACATTGCCACTGCATGTTTCCTCACCTCCCCATACTGACCACACCGAGGTGCTTTTCTCCATTTTACGTTACCACTCACAGCCTATCCAAATTCAAGCCCTCCGATTCACACCACCCGTGATGTTTTTCTCACTCCTACTAGTGAATGCCCTGTTAGAAAGTCTTACAATGCGCACCACCCGGCGATGTTTTTCAGAAACCTATCCTACATTTCCAATGCATGTTTCCAGACCTCCACATGCTGACCACCCCGTGGTGCTTTTCTCCATCCTACATTGCCACTCACTGCCTAATCGAATTCAGAACATCTGATTCACACCACCCGTGATGTTTTTCTCACTCCTACTTGTGAATGGCCAGTTAGAAACCCTTACATTGCGCACCACCCTGCGATGTTTTTCAGAAACCTATCCTACATTGCCACCGCATGTTTCCTGCCCTCCCCATGCTGACCACTCTGTGGTGTTTTTTCCATTTTACATTGCCACTCACTGCCTATCCTAATTCAGAGCATCTGATTCAAACCACCTCGTGATGTTTTTCTCACTCCTACTAGTGAATGGCCTGTTAGAAACCCTTACAATGTGCACCACCCCATGATGTTTTTCTGAAAACTCTTCTACATTGCCACAGTATGTTTCCTGACCTCCTCATGCTGACCACTCTGTGGTGCTTTTCTCCATCCTACATTGCCACTCACTGCCTATCCTAATTCAGAACATCTGATTCACACGAACCCGTGATGTTTTTCTCACTCCTACTAGTGAATGGCCTTTTAGAAAGCCTTACAATGCTCAACACCTGCGATGTTTTTCAGAAACCTATCCTACATTGCCATCGCATGTTTCCTGACCTCACCATGCTCACCAACCTGTAGAGCTTTTCTCCATTCTACATTGCCACTCACTGCCTATCCTAATTCAGGCACTCCAATTCACACCACCCTGTGATGTTTTTCTCACTCCTACTAGTGAATGGCCTGTTTGCAACCCTTACAATGCGCACCACCCCTCGATGTTTGTCAGAAACCTATCCTACATTGCCATTGCATGTTTCCTGACCTCCCCATGTTGACCACCCCATGGCGCTTTTCTCCATTCTTCATTGCCACTCAGTGCCTATCCTAATTCAGGCCCTCTGATTCACACCACGCCGAGATGATTTTCTCACTCCTACTAGTGAATGGCCTGCTACAAACCCTTACAACGTGCACAACCCTGCGATGTTTTTCAGAAACCTATCCTACCTTACCATTTCATGTTTCCTGACCTCACCATGCTCACCAACCCATGGTGCTTTTCTCCATTCTTCATTGCCACTCAGTGCCTATCCTAATTCAGGACATCCGATTCACACCACCCCATGATGTTTTTTTCACTCCTACTTGTGAATGGCTTTTTAGAAAGCCTTACAATGCGCACCACCCCGCAATGTTTTTCACAAACCTATCCAACATTGCCATTGCATGTTTCCTGACCTCCCCATGTTGACCACCCCGTGGTGCTTTTCTCCATCCGACATTGCCACTCACTGTCTATCTTGATTCATGCCCTCCGATTCACACCACAACATGATGTATTTCACACTGCTACTAGTGAATGGCCTGTTAGAAACCCTTACAATGGGCCCCACCCCCCGATGTTTTTCAGAAACCTATCCTACATTGACACTGCATGTTTCCTGACCTCCTCATGCTGACCACACCGTGTTTCTTTTCTCCATCCTACATTGCCACTCACTGCCTATCATGATTCAGGCCCTCTGATTCATACCACGCTGTGATGTTTTACTCACTACTACTACTGAATGGCCTGTTAGAAACCGTTACAATGCGCACCACCCTGCAATGTTTTTCAGAAACCTATCCTACATTGACACTGCATGTTTCCTGACCTCCCCATGCTCACCAACCCGTGGTGCTTTTCTCCATCCTACATTGCCAATCACTGTCTAAATTGATTCAGGCCCTCCGATTCACACCACCCCGTGATGTATTTCTCACTCCTACTAATGAATGGCCTGTTAGAAACCCTTACAATGAGCACCACCCTGCAATGCTTTTCAGAAACCTATCCCACATTGCCACTGCAAGTTTCCTGCCCTCCCCATCCTGACCACCCCGTGGTGCTTTTCTCCAACCTACAATACCACTCACTGCCTATCCTGAATCATGCCCTCCGATTCACACCACTCCGTTATATTTTTCTCTCTCCTACTAGTGAATGGCCTGTTAGAAACCCTTATAATGCGCACCACCCCTCCATGTTTTCCAGAAACCTATCCTACATTGCCACTGCATGTTTCCTCACCTCCCCATACTGACCACACAGAGGTGCTTTTTTCCATTTTACGTTACCACTCACTGCCTATCCAACTTCAGGCCCTCTGATTCACACCACCCCCGATGTTGTTCTCACTCGTACTAGATAATGGCCTGTTAGACATCCTTACAATGCGCAAATCCCCGCGATGTTTTTCAGAAACCTATCCTACATTGCCACTGCATGTTTCCTAACCTCCCCATGTCGAGCACCCCGTGGTGCTTTTCTCCATTCTTCATTGCCACTCACTGCCTATCCTAATTCAGGCCCTCTGATTCACACCCCCCCGTGATGTTTTTTTCACTCCTACTTGTGAATGGCTTGTTAGAAAGCCTTACAATGCACACCACCCCACAATGTTTTTCAGAAACCTATCCAACATTGCCATTGCATCTTTCCTGACCTCCCCATGTTGACCAACCTGTGGTGCTTTTCTCCATCCTACATTGCCAATCACTGTCTAAATTGATTCAGGCCCTCCGATTCACACCACCCCGTGATGTATTTCTCAGTCTTACTAATGAATGGCCTGTTAGAAACGCTTACAATGAGCACCACCCCGCAATGTATTTCAAAGACCTATCCAACATTGCCACTGCATGTTTCCTCACCTCCCCATACTGACCACACCGAGGTGCTTTTCTCCATTTTACGTTACCACTCACAGCCTATCCAAATTCAAGCCCTCCGATTCACACCACCCGTGATGTTTTTCTCACTCCTTCTAGTGAATGCCCTGTTAGAAAGTCTTACAATGCGCACCACCCGGCGATGTTTTTCAGAAACCTATCCTACATTTCCAATGCATGTTTCCAGACCTCCACATGCTGACCACCCCGTGGTGCTTTTCTCCATCCTACATTGCCACTCACTGCCTAATCGAATTCAGAACATCTGATTCACACCACCCGTGATGTTTTTCTCACTCCTACTTGTGAATGGCCAGTTAGAAACCCTTACATTGCGCACCACCCTGCGATGTTTTTCAGAAACCTATCCTACATTGCCACCGCATGTTTCCTGCCCTCCCCATGCTGACCACTCTGTGGTGTTTTTTCCATTTTACATTGCCACTCACTGCCTATCCTAATTCAGAGCATCTGATTCAAACCACCTCGTGATGTTTTTCTCACTCCTACTAGTGAATGGCCTGTTAGAAACCCTTACAATGTGCACCACCCCATGATGTTTTTCTGAAAACTCTTCTACATTGCCACAGTATGTTTCCTGACCTCCTCATGCTGACCACCCTGTGGTGCTTTTCTCCATCCTACATTGCCACTCACTGCCTATCCTAATTCAGAACATCTGATTCACACGACCCCGTGATGTTTTTCTCACTCCTACTAGTGAATGGCCTTTTAGAAAGCCTTACAATGCTCAACACCTGCGATGTTTTTCAGAAACCTATCCTACATTGCCATCGCATGTTTCCTGACCTCACCATGCTCACCAACCTGTAGAGCTTTTCTCCATTCTACATTGCCACTCACTGCCTATCCTAATTCAGGCACTCCAATTCACACCACCCTGTGATGTTTTTCTCACTCCTACTAGTGATTGGCCTGTTTGCAACCCTTACAATGCGCACCACCCCTCGATGTTTTTCAGAAACCTATCCTACATTGCCATTGCATGTTTCCTGACCTCCCCATGTTGACCACCCCATGGCGCTTTTCTCCATTCTTCATTGCCACTCAGTGCCTATCATAATTCAGGCCCTCTGATTCACACCACGCCGAGATGATTTTCTCACTCCTACTAGTGAATGGCCTGCTACAAACCCTTACAACGTGCACAACCCTGCGATGTTTTTCAGAAACCTATCCTACCTTGCCATTTCATGTTTCCTGACCTCACCATGCTCACCAACCCATGGTGCTTTTCTCCATTCTTCATTGCCACTCAGTGCCTATCCTAATTCAGGACATCCGATTCACACCACCCCATGATGTTTTTTTCACTCCTACTTGTGAATGGCTTTTTAGAAAGCCTTACAATGCGCACCACCCCGCAATGTTTTTCACAAACCTATCCAACATTGCCATTGCATGTTTCCTGACCTCCCCATGTTGACCACCCCGTGGTGCTTTTCTCCATCCGACATTGCCACTCACTGTCTATCTTGATTCATGCCCTCCGATTCACACCACAACATGATGTATTTCACACTGCTACTAGTGAATGGCCTGTTAGAAACCCTTACAATGGGCCCCACCCCCCGATGTTTTTCAGAAACCTATCCTACAATGACACTGCATGTTTCCTGACCTCCTCATGCTGACCACACCGTGGTTCTTTTCTCCATCCTACATTGCCACTCACTGCCTATCATGATTCAGGCCCTCTGATTCATACCACGCTGTGATGTTTTACTCACTACTACTACTGAATGGCCTGTTAGAAACCGTTACAATGCGCACCACCCTGCAATGTTTTTCAGAAACCTATCCTACATTGACACTGCATGTTTCCTGACCTCCCCATGCTCACCAACCCGTGGTGCTTTTCTCCATCCTACATTGCCAATCACTGTCTAAATTGATTCAGGCCCTCCGATTCACACCACCCCGTGATGTATTTCTCACTCCTACTAATGAATGGCCTGTTAGAAACCCTTACAATGAGCACCACCCTGCAATGCTTTTCAGAAACCTATCCCACATTGCCACTGCAAGTTTCCTGCCCTCCCCATCCTGACCACCCCGTGGTGCTTTTCTCCAACCTACAATACCACTCACTGCCTATCCTGAATCATGCCCTCCGATTCACACCACTCCGTTATATTTTTCTCTCTCCTACTAGTGAATGGCCTCTTAGAAACCCTTATAATGCGCACCACCCCTCCATGTTTTCCAGAATCCTATCCTACATTGCCACTGCATGTTTCCTCACCTCCCCATACTGACCACACAGAGGTGCTTTTTTCCATTTTACGTTACCACTCACTGCCTATCCAACTTCAGGCCCTCTGATTCACACCACCCCCGATGTTGTTCTCACTCGTACTAGATAATGGCCTGTTAGAAATCCTTACAATGCGCAAATCCCCGCGATGTTTTTCAGAAACCTATCCTACATTGCCACTGCATGTTTCCTAACCTCCCCATGTCGAGCACCCCGTTGTGCTTTTCTCCATTCTTCATTGCCACTCACTGCCTATCCTAATTCAGGCCCTCCGATTCACACCCCCCCGTGATGTTTTTTTCACTCCTACTTGTGAATGGCTTGTTAGAAAGCCTTACAATGCACACCACCCCGCAATGTTTTTCAGAAACCTATCCAACATTGCCATTGCATCTTTCCTGACCTCCCCATGTTGACCAACCCGTCGTGCTTTTCTCCATCCTACATTGCCAATCACTGTCTAAATTGATTCAGGCCCTCCGATTCACACCACCCCGTGATGTATTTCTCAGTCCTACTAATGAATGGCCTGTTAGAAACCCTTACAATGAGCACCACCCCGCAATGTATTTCAAAGACCTATCCAACATTGCCACTGCATGTTTCCTCACCTCCCCATACTGACCACACCGAGGTGCTTTTCTCCATTTTACGTTACCACTCACAGCCTATCCAAATTCAAGCCCTCCGATTCACACCACCCGTGATGTTTTTCTCACTCCTACTAGTGAATGCCCTGTTAGAAAGTCTTACAATGCGCACCACCCGGCGATGTTTTTCAGAAACCTATCCTACATTTCCAATGCATGTTTCCAGACCTCCACATGCTGACCACCCCGTGGTGCTTTTCTCCATCCTACATTGCCACTCACTGCCTAATCTAATTCAGAACATCTGATTCACACCACCCGTGATGTTTTTCTCACTCCTACTTGTGAATGGCCAGTTAGAAACCCTTACATTGCGCACCACCCTGCGATGTTTTTCAGAAACCTATCCTACATTGCCACCGCATGTTTCCTGCCCTCCCCATGCTGACCACTCTATGGTGTTTTTTCCATTTTACATTGCCACTCACTGCCTATCCTAATTCAGAGCATCTGATTCAAACCACCTCGTGATGTTTTTCTCACTCCTACTAGTGAATGGCCTGTTAGAAACCCTTACAATGTGCCCCACCCCATGATGTTTTTCTGAAAACTCTTCTACATTGCCACAGTATGTTTCCTGACCTCCTCATGCTGACCACCCTGTGGTGCTTTTCTCCATCCTACATTGCCACTCACTGCCTATCCTAATTCAGAACATCTGATTCACACGACCCCGTGATGTTTTTCTCACTCCTACTAGTGAATGGCCTTTTAGAAAGCCTTACAATGCTCAACACCTGCGATGTTTTTCAGAAACCTATCCTACATTGCCATCGCATGTTTCCTGACCTCACCATGCTCACCAACCTGTAGAGCTTTTCTCCATTCTACATTGCCACTCACTGCCTATCCTAATTCAGGCACTCCAATTCACACCACCCTGTGATGTTTTTCTCACTCCTACTAGTGAATGGCCTGTTTGCAACCCTTACAATGCGCACCACCCCTCGATGTTTTTCAGAAACCTATCCTACATTGCCATTGCATGTTTCCTGACCTCCCCATGTTGACCACCCCATGGCGCTTTTCTCCATTCTTCATTGCCACTCAGTGCCTATCCTAATTCAGGCCCTCTGATTCACACCACGCCGAGATGATTTTCTCACTCCTACTAGTGAATGGCCTGCTACAAACCCTTACAACGTGCACAACCCTGTGATGTTTTTCAGAAACCTATCCTACCTTGCCATTTCATGTTTCTTGACCTCACCATGCTCACCAACCCGTGGTGCTTTTCTCCATTCTTCATTGCCACTCAGTGCCTATCCTAATTCAGGACATCCGATTCACACCACCCCATGATGTTTTTTTCACTCCTACTTGTGAATGGCTTTTTAGAAAGCCTTACAATGCGCACCACCCCGCAATGTTTTTCACAAACCTATCCAACATTGCCATTGCATGTTTCCTGACCTCCCCATGTTGACCACCCCGTGGTGCTTTTCTCCATCCGACATTGCCACTCACTGTCTATCTTGATTCATGCCCTCCGATTCACACCACAACATGATGTATTTCACACTGCTACTAGTGAATGGCCTGTTAGAAACCCTTACAATGGGCCCCACCCCCCGATGTTTTTCAGAAACCTATCCTACATTGACACTGCATGTTTCCTGACCTCCTCATGCTGACCACACCGTGGTTCTTTTCTCCATCCTACATTGCCACTCACTGCCTATCATGATTCAGGCCCTCTGATTCATACCACGCTGTGATGTTTTACTCACTACTACTACTGAATGGCCTGTTAGAAACCGTTACAATGCGCACCACCCTGCAATGTTTTTCAGAAACCTATCCTACATTGACACTGCATGTTTCCTGACCTCCCCATGCTCACCAACCCGTGGTGCTTTTCTCCATCCTACATTGCCAATCACTGTCTAAATTGATTCAGGCCCTCCGATTCACACCACCCCGTGATGTATTTCTCACTCCTACTAATGAATGGCCTGTTAGAAACCCTTACAATGAGCACCACCCTGCAATGCTTTTCAGAAACCTATCCCACATTGCCACTGCAAGTTTCCTGCCCTCCCCATCCTGACCACCCCGTGGTGCTTTTCTCCAACCTACAATACCACTCACTGCCTATCCTGAATCATGCCCTCCGATTCACACCACTCCGTTATATTTTTCTCTCTCCTACTAGTGAATGGCCTCTTAGAAACCCTTATAATGCGCACCACCCCTCCATGTTTTCCAGAATCCTATCCTACATTGCCACTGCATGTTTCCTCACCTCCCCATACTGACCACACAGAGGTGCTTTTTTCCATTTTACGTTACCACTCACTGCCTATCCAACTTCAGGCCCTCTGATTCACACCACCCCCGATGTTGTTCTCACTCGTACTAGATAATGGCCTGTTAGAAATCCTTACAATGCGCAAATCCCCGCGATGTTTTTCAGAAACCTATCCTACATTGCCACTGCATGTTTCCTAACCTCCCCATGTCGAGCACCCCGTGGTGCTTTTCTCCATTCTTCATTGCCACTCACTGCCTATCCTAATTCAGGCCCTCCGATTCACACCCCCCCGTGATGTTTTTTTCACTCCTACTTGTGAATGGCTTGTTAGAAAGCCTTACAATGCACACCACCCCGCAATGAATTTCAGAAACCTATCCAACATTGCCATTGCATCTTTCCTGACCTCCCCATGTTGACCAACCCGTGGTGCTTTTCTCCATCCTACATTGCCAATCACTGTCTAAATTGATTCAGGCCCTCCGATTCACACCACCCCGTGATGTATTTCTCACTCCTACTAATGAATGGCCTGTTAGAAACCCTTACAATGAGCACCACCCCGCAATGTATTTCAAAGACCTATCCAACATTGCCACTGCATGTTTCCTCACCTCCCCATACTGACCACACCGAGGTGCTTTTCTCCATTTTACGTTACCACTCACAGCCTATCCAAATTCAAGCCCTCCGATTCACACCACCCGTGATGTTTTTCTCACTCCTACTAGTGAATGCCCTGTTAGAAAGTCTTACAATGCGCACCACCCCGCGATATTTTCCAGAAACCTATCCTACATTGCCACTGCATGTTTCCTCACCTCCCCATACTGAGCATACCGAGGTGCTTTTCTCCATTTTACGTTACTACTCACTGCCTATTAAATTCAAGCCCTCCGATTCACACCACCCCGTGATGTTTTTCTCACTCCTACTAGTGAATAGCCTGTTAGAAACCCTTACAATGCGCACCACCCGGCGATGTTTTTCAGAAACCTGTCCTACATTGCCAATGCATGTTCCCAGACCTCGCCATGCTGACTACCCCGTGGTGCTTTTCTCCATCCTACATTGCCACTCACTGCCTATCCTAATTCAGAACATCTGATTCACACCACCCGTGATGTTTTTCTCACTCCTACTAGTGAATGGCCTGTTAGAAACCCTTACAATGAGCACCACCAGGCGATGTTTTTCAGAAACCTATCCTACATTGCCAATGCATGTTTCCTGACCTCCTCATGCTGACCACCCTGTGATGCTTTTCTCCATCCTACATTGCCACTCACTGCCTATCCTAATTCCGAACATCTGATTCACACGACCCCGTGATGTTTTTCTGACTCCTGCTAGTGAATGGCGTGTTAGAAACCCTTACAATGCTCAACACCTGTGATGTTTTTCAGAAACCTATCCTACATTCCCATCGCATCTTTCCTGACCTCATCATGCTCACCAACCCGTGGTGCTTTTGTCCAAACTACATTGCCACTCACTGCCTATCCTAATTCAGGTACTCCGATTCACACCACCCCGTGATGTTTTTGTCACTCCTACTAGTGAATGGCCTGTTAGATACCCTTACAATGCGCCCAATCCTGCGATGTTTTTCAGAAACCGATCCTGCATTGCCACTGCATGTTTCCTGACCTCCCCATCCTGACCACCCCATGGTGCTTTTCTCCATCCAACATTGCCACTCACTGCCTATCCTGAATCAGGCCCTCCGTTTCACACCACTCCGTTATATTTTTCTCACTCCTACTAGTGAATGGCCTGTTAGAAACCCTTATAATGCGCACCACCCCGCGATGTTTTCCAGAAACCTATCCTACATTGCCAATGCATGTTTCCAGTCCTCCCCATGCTGACCACCCCGCGGTGCTTTTCTCCATCCTACATTGCCACTCACTGCTTATCCTAATTCAGAACATCTGATTCACACCACCCGTGATGTTTTCTCACTCCTACTAGTGAATGGCCAGTTAGAAACCTTTACATTGCGCACCACCCCGCGATGCTTTTCAGAAACCTATCCTACATTGCCATCGCATGTTTCCTGACCTCACCATTCTCACCAACCCGTGGTGCTTTTCTCCATTCTACATTGCCACTCACTGCCTATCCTAATTCAGGCACTCAGATTCACACCACCCCGTGATGTTTTTCTCACTCCTACTAGTGAATGGCCTGTTTGCAACCCTTACAATGCACACCACCCCTCGATGTTTTTCAGAAACCTATCCTACATTGCCATTGCATGTTTCATGACCTCCCCATGTTGACCACCCCATCGTGCTTTTCTCCATTCTTCATTGCCACTCAGTGCCTATACTAATTCAGGTCCTCTGATTCACACCACCCCGAGATGTTTTTCTCACTCCTACTAGTGAATGGCCTGCTACAAACCCTTACAACGTGCACAACCCTGCGATGTTTTTCAGAAACCTATCCGACCTTGCCATTTCATGTTTCCTGACCTCACCATGCTCACCAACCCGTGGTGCTTTTCTCCATTCTTCATTGCCACTCAGTGCCTATCCTAATTCAGGACCTCCGATTCACACCCTCCCCCGTGATGTTTTTTTCATTCCTACTTGGGAATGGCTTTTTAGAAAGCCTTACAATGCACACCACCCTGCAATGTTTTTCACAAACCTATCCAACATTGCCATTGCATGTTTCCTGACCTCCCCATGTTGACCACCCCGTGGTGCTTTTCTCCATCCTACATTGACACTCAATGCTTATTCTAATTCAGGCCCTCAGATTCACACCACACCATGATGTATTTCTCACTCCTACTAGTTAAAGTCCTATTAGAAACCCTTGCAATGAGCACCACCCCGCGATGTTTTTCAGACACCTATCCTACATTGCTACTGCATGTTTCCTGACCTCCCCATGCTGACCACCACCTGGTGCTTTTCTCCATCCGACATTGCCACTCACTGTCTATCTTGATTCATGCCCTCCGATTCACACCACAACATGATGTATTTCTCACTGCTACTAGTGAATGGCATTTTAGAAACCCTTACAATGGGCCGCACCCCCCGATGTTTTTCAGAAACCTATCCTACTTTGCCATTGCATGTTTCCTGACCTCACCATCTTGACCACGACATGGTGCTTTTCTCCATCCTACATTGCCAATCACTGCCTATCCTGATTCAGGCCCTCCGATTCACACCACCCTGTGATGTTTTTATCACTTCTCCTAGTGAATGGCCTGTTAGAAACACTAAAAATGTGCACCACCCCAATATGTTTTTCAGAAACCTGTCCTACATTGCCACTGCATGTTTACTGACTTCCCCATGCTGACCACCCCATGGTGCCTTTCTCCTTCCTACATTGCCACACACTGCCTATCATAATTCAGGCCCTTCGATTCACACCACCCCGTGATCTTTTTCTCACTCCTTCCAGTGAATATCCTGTTAGAAATCCTTACAATTCTCACCACCCGCAATGTTTTTCAGAAAACTATCCTACATTGACACTGCATGTTTCCTGACCTCCTCATGCTGACCACACCGTGGTGCTTTTCTCCATCCTACATTGCCACTCACTGCCTATCCTAATTCCGAACATCTGATTCACACGACCCCGTGATGTTTTTCTGACTCCTGCTAGTGAATGGCGTGTTAGAAACCCTTACAATGCTCAACACTTGCGATGTTTTTCAGAAACCTATCCTACTTTGCCACCGCATGTTTCCTGACCTCCCCATGCTGACCACTCCGTGGTGTTTTTTCCATTTTACATTGCCACTCACTGCCTATCCTAATTCAGAGCATCTGATTCAAACCACCTCGTGATGTTTTTCTCACTCCTACTAGTGAATGGCCTGTTAGAAACCCTTACAATGTGCACCACCCCATGATGTTTTTCTGAAAACTCTTCTACATTGCCACAGTATGTTTCCTGACCTCCTCATGCTGACCACCCTGTGGTGCTTTTCTCCATCCTACATTGCCACTCACTGCCTATCCTAATTCAGAACATCTGATTCACACGAACCCGTGATGTTTTTCTCACTCCTACTAGTGAATGGCCTTTTAGAAAGCCTTACAATGCTCAACACCTGCGATGTTTTCCAGAAACCTATCCTACATTGCCATCGCATGTTTCCTGACCTCACCATGCTCACCAACCTGTAGAGCTTTTCTCCATTCTACATTGCCACTCACTGCCTATCCTAATTCAGGCACTCCGAATCACACCACCCTGTGATGTATTTCTCACTCCTACTAGAGAATGGCCGGTTTGCAACCCTTACAATGCGCACCACCCCTCGATGTTTTTCAGAAACCTATCCTACATTACCATTGCATGTTTCCTGACCTCCCCATGTTGACACCCCATGGCGCTTTTCTCCATTCTTCATTGCCACTCAGTGCCTATACTAATTCAGGCCCTCTGATTCACACTACGCCGAGATGATTTTCTCACTCCTACTAGTGAATGGCCTGCTACAAACCCTTACAACGTGCACAACCCTGCGATGTTTTTCAGAAACCTATCCTACCTTGCCATTTCATGTTTCCTGACCTCACCATGCTCACCAACCCGTGGTGCTTTTCTCCATTCTTCATTGCCCCTCAGTGCCTATCCTAATTCCGGACATCCGATTCACACCACCCCATGATGTTTTTTTCACTCCTACTTGTGAATGGCTTTTTAGAAAGCCTTACAATGCGCACCACCCTGCAATGTTTTTCACAAACCTATCCAACATTGCCATTGCATGTTTCCTGACCTCCCCATGTTGACCACCCCGTGGTGCTTTTCTCCATCCGACATTGCCACTCACTGTCTATCTTGATTCATGCCCTCCGATTCACACCACAACATGATGTATTTCACACTGCTACTAGTGAATGGCCTGTTAGAAACCCTTACAATGGGCCCCACCCCCCGATGTTTTTCAGAAACCTATCCTACATTGCCACTGCATGTTTCCTGACCTCACCATCTTGACCACGCCATGGTGCTTTTCTCCAACCTACATTGCCAATCACTGCCTATCCTGATTCAGGCCCTCCGATTCACACCACCCTGTGATGTTTTTATCACTTCTCCTAGTGAATGGCCTGTTAGAAACACTAAAAATGCGCACCACCCCTCGATGTTTTTCAGAAACCTGTCCTACATTGCCACTGCATGTTTCCTGACCTCCCCATGCTGACCACCCCGTGGTGCTTTTCTCCAGCCTACATTGCCACTCACTGCCTATCATAATTCAGCCCGTCCTATTCAAACCACCCCGTGATATTTTTCTCACTCCTACTAGTGAATGGCCTGTTAGAAACCCTTACAATTCTCACCACCCGCAATGTTTTTCAGAAACCTATCCTACATTGACACTGCATGTTTCCTGACCTCCTCATGCTGACCACACCGTGGTGCTTTTCTCCATCCTACATTGCCACTCACTGCCTATCCTGATTCAGGCCCTCTGATTCATGCCACGCTGTGATGTTTTACTCACTACTACTACTGAATGGCCTGTTAGAAACCGTTACAATGCGCACCACCCCGCAATGTTTTTCAGAAACCTATCCTACATTGACACTGCATGTTTCCTGACCTCCCCATGCTCACAAACCCGTGGTGCTTTTCTCCATCCTACATTGCCAATCACTGTCTAAATTGATTCAGGCCCTCCGATTCACACCACCCCGTGATGTATTTCTCACTCCTACTAACGAATGGCCTGTTAGAAACCCTTACAATGAGCACCACCCTGCAATGCTTTTCAGAAACCTATCCCACATTGCCACTGCAAGTTTCCTGCCCTCCCCATCCTGACCACCCCGTGGTGCTTTTCTCCAACCTACAATACCACTCACTGCCTATCCTGAATCATGCCCTCCGATTCACACCACTCCGTTATATTTTTCTCTTTCCTACTAGTGAATGGCCTGTTAGAAACCCTTATAATGCGCACCACCCCGCCATGTTTTCCAGAAACCTATCCTACATTGCCACTGCATGTTTCCTCACCTCCCCATACTGACCACACAGAGGTGCTTTTTTCCATTTTACGTTACCACTCACTGCCTATCCAACTTCAGGCCCTCTGATTCACACCACCCCCGATGTTGTTCTCACTCGTACTAGATAATGGCCTGTTAGAAACCCTTACAATGCGCAAAACCCCGCGATGTTTTTCAGAAACCTATCCTACATTGCCACTGCATGTTTCCTAAACTCCCCATGTCGAGCACCCCGTGGTGCTTTTCTCCATTCTTCATTGCCACTCACTGCCTAGCCTAATTCAGACCCTCCCATTCACACCCCCCTGTGATGTTTTTTTCACTCCTTCTTGTGAATGGCTTGTTAGAAAGCCTTACAATGCTTACCACCCCGCGATGTTTTTTAGAAACCGATCCTGAATTGCCACTGCATGTTTCCTGACCTCCCCATCCTGACCAACCCATGGTGCTTTTCTCCATCCTACATTGCCACTCACTGCCTATCCTGAATCAGGCCTTCCGTTTCACACCACTCCGTTATATTTTTCTCACTCCTACTAGTGAATGGCCTGTTAGAAACCCTTATAATGCGCACCACCCCGCGATGTTTTCTAGAAACCTATCCTACATTGCCACTGCATGTTTCCTCACCTCCCCATACTGAGCACACCGAGGTGCTTTTCTCCATTTTACGTTACTACTCACTGCCTATTAAATTCCAGCCCTCCGATTCACACAACCCGTGATGTTTTTCTCACTCCTACTAGTGAATTGCCTGTTAGAAACCCTTACAATGTGCACCACCCGGCGATGTTTTTCAGAAACCTATCCTACATTGCCAATGGATGTTTCCTGACCTCCTCATGCTGACCACCCTGTGGTGCTTTTCTCCATCCTACATTGCCACTCACTGCCTACCTAATTCCGAACATCTGATTCACACGACCCCTGATGTTTTTCTCACTCCTACTAGTGAATGGCCTGTTAGAAACCCTTACAATGCTCAACACTTGCGATGTTTTTCACAAACCTATCCTACATTCCCATCGCATCTTTCCAGACCTCACCATGCTCACCAACCCGTTGTGCTTTTCTCCATTCTACATTGCCACTCAATGCCTATCCTAATTCAGGCACTCCGATTCACACCACCACGTGATGTTTTTCTCACTCCTACTACTGAATGGCCTGTTTGCAACCCTTACAATGCGCACCACCCCTCGATGTTTTTCAGAAACCTATCCTACAATGCCATTGCATGTTTCCTGACCTCCCCATGTTGACCACCCCGTGGCGCTTTTCTCCATTCTTCATTGTAACTCAGTGCCTATACTAATTCAGGCCCTCTGATTCCCACCACGCCGAGATGATTTTCTCACTCCTACTAGTGAATGGCCTGCTACAAACCCTTACAATGTGCACTACCCTGCGATGTTTTTCAGAAACCTATCTTACCTTGCTATTTCATGTTTCCTGACCTCACCATGCTCACCAACCCGTGGTGCTTTTCTCCATTCTTCATTGCCACTCAGTGCCTATCCTAATGCAGGACATCTGATTCACACCACCCCGTGATATTTTTTTCACTCCTACTTGGGAATGGCTTTTTAGAAAGCCTTACAATGCGCACAACTCCACAATGTTTTTCACAAACCTATCTAACATTGCCATTGCATGTTTCCTGACCTCCCCATGTTGACCACTCCGTGGTGCTTTTCTCCATCCTACATTGACACTCAATGCTTATTCTAATTTAAGCCCTCCGATTCACACCACACCATGATGTATTTCTCACTCCTACTACTTAAAGGCCTTTTAGAAACCCTTGCAATGAGCACCACCCCGCGATGTTTTTCAGAAACCTATCCTACATTGCTACTGCATGTTTCCTGACCTCCCCATGCTGACCACCACGTTGTGCTTTTCTCCATCCGACATTGCCACTCACTGTCTATCTTGATTCATGCCCTCCGATTCACACTACAACATGATGTATTTCTCACTGCTACTAGTGAATGGCCTTTTAGAAACCCTTATAATGGGACGCACCCCCCGATGTTTTTCAGAAACCTAACCTACATTGCCACTGCATGTTTCCTGACCTCACCATCTTGACCACGCCATGGTGCTTTTCTCCATTCTACATTGCCAATCACTGCCTATCCTGATTCAGGCCCTCCGATTCACACCACCCTGTGATGTTTTTATCACTTCTCCTAGTGAATGGCCTCTTAGAAACACTAAAAATGTGCACCACCCCACTATGTTTTTCAGAAACCTGTCCTACATTGCCACTGCATGTTTACTGACCTCCCCATGCTGACCACCCCATGGTGCCTTTCTCCTTCCTATATTGCCACACACTGCCTATCATAATTCAGGCCCTTCGATTCACACCACGCCGTGATCTTTTTCTCACTCCTTCCAGTGAATATCCTGTTAGAAACCCTTACAATTCTCACCACCCGCAATGTTTTTCAGAAACCTATCCTACATTGACACTGCATGTTTCCTGACCTCCTCATGCTGACCACACCGTGATGCTTTTCTCCATCCTACATTGCCACTCACTGTCTATCCTAATTCAGAACATCTGATTCACACAACCCGTGATGTTTTTCTCGCTCCTACTAGTGAATGGCCTGTTAGAAACCCTTACAATGAGCACCACCAGGCGTTGTTTTTCAGAAACCTATCCTACATTGCCAATGCATGTTTCCTGACCTCCTCATGCTGACTACCCTGTGGTGCTTTTCTCCATCCTACATTGCCACTCACTGCCTATCCTAATTCCGAACATCTGATTCACACGACCCCGTGATGTTTTTCTGACTCCTGCTAGTGAATGGCGTGTTAGAAACCCTTACAATGCTCAACACCTGCGATGTTTTTCAGAAACCTATCCTACATTCCCATCGCATCTTTCCTGACCTCACCATGCTCACCAACCCGTGGTGCTTTTGTCCATTCTACATTGCCACTCACTGCCTATCCTAATTCAGGCACTCCGATTCACACCACCCCGTGATGTTTTTGTCACTCCTACTAGTGAATGGCCTGTTAGATACCCTTACAATGCGCCCAATCCCGCGATGTTTTTCAGAAACCGATCCTGCATTGCCACTGCATGTTTCCTGACCTCCCCATCCTGACCACCCCGTGGTGCTTTTCTCCATCCTACATTGCCACTCACTGCCTATCCTGAATCAGGCCCTCCATTTCACACCACTCCGTTATATTTTTCTCACTCCTACTAGTGAATGACCTGTTAGAAACCCTTATAATGCGCACCACCCCGCGATGTTTTCCAGAAACCTATCCTACATTGACAATGCATGTTTCCAGTCCTCCCCATGCTGACCATCCCGTGGTGCTTTTCTCCATCCTACATTGCCACTCACTGCCTATCCTAATTCACAACATCTGATTCACAACACCCGTGATGTTTTCTCACTCCTACTAGTGAATGGCCAGTTAGAAAGCTTTACATTGCGCACCACCCCGCGATGTTTTTCAGAAACCTATCCTACATTGCCACCGCATGTTTCCTGACCTCCCCATGCTGACCACTCCGTGGTTTTTTTTCCATTTCACATTGCCACTCACTGCCTATCCTAATTTAGAGCATCTGATTCAAAACACCCCGTGAGGTTTTTCTCACTCCTACTAGTGAATGGCCTGTTAGAAACCCTTACAATGTGCACCACCCCATGATGTTTTTCTGAAAACTCTTCTAGATTGCCACAGTATGTTTCCTGACCTCCTCATGCTGACCACCCTGTGGTGCTTTTCTCCATCCTACATTGCCACTCACTGCCTATCCTAATTCAGAACATCTGATTCACACTACCCCGTGATGTTTTTCTCACTCCTACTAGTGAATGGCGTGTTAGAAACCCTTACAATGCTCAACACCTGTGATGTTTTTCAGAAACCTATCCTACATTGCCATCGCATGTTTCCTGACCTCACCATTCTCACCAACCCGTGGTGCTTTTCTCCATTCTACATTGCCACTCACTGCCTATCCTAATTCAGGCACTCCGATTCACACCACCCAGTGATGATTTTCTCACTCCTACTAGTAAATGGCCTGTTTGCAACACTTACAATGCGCACCACCCCTCGATGTTTTCCAGAAACCTATCCTACATTGCCATTGCATGTTTCATGACCTCCCCATGTTGACCACCCCATGGTGCTTTTCTCCATTCTTTATTGCCACTCAGTGCCTATCCTAATGCAGGACATCTGATTCACACCACCCCGTGATATTTTTTTCACTCCTACTTGGGAATGGCTTTTTAGAAAGCCTTACAATGCGCACAACTCCACAATGTTTTTCACAAACCTATCTAACATTGCCATTGCATGTTTCCTGACCTCCCCATGTTGACCACTCCGTGGTGCTTTTCTCCATCCTACATTGACACTCAATGCTTATTCTAATTTAAGCCCTCCGATTCACACCACACCATGATGTATTTCTCACTCCTACTACTTAAAGGCCTTTTAGAAACCCTTGCAATGAGCACCACCCCGCGATGTTTTTCAGAAACCTATCCTACATTGCTACTGCATGTTTCCTGACCTCCCCATGCTGACCACCACGTTGTGCTTTTCTCCATCCGACATTGCCACTCACTGTCTATCTTGATTCATGCCCTCCGATTCACACTACAACATGATGTATTTCTCACTGCTACTAGTGAATGGCCTTTTAGAAACCCTTATAATGGGACGCACCCCCCGATGTTTTTCAGAAACCTAACCTACATTGCCACTGCATGTTTCCTGACCTCACCATCTTGACCACGCCATGGTGCTTTTCTCCATTCTACATTGCCAATCACTGCCTATCCTGATTCAGGCCCTCCGATTCACACCACCCTGTGATGTTTTTATCACTTCTCCTAGTGAATGGCCTCTTAGAAACACTAAAAATGTGCACCACCCCACTATGTTTTTCAGAAACCTGTCCTACATTGCCACTGCATGTTTACTGACCTCCCCATGCTGACCACCCCATGGTGCCTTTCTCCTTCCTATATTGCCACACACTGCCTATCATAATTCAGGCCCTTCGATTCACACCACGCCGTGATCTTTTTCTCACTCCTTCCAGTGAATATCCTGTTAGAAACCCTTACAATTCTCACCACCCGCAATGTTTTTCAGAAACCTATCCTACATTGACACTGCATGTTTCCTGACCTCCTCATGCTGACCACACCGTGGTGCTTTTCTCCATCCTACATTGCCACTCACTGTCTATCCTAATTCAGAACATCTGATTCACACAACCCGTGATGTTTTTCTCGCTCCTACTAGTGAATGGCCTGTTAGAAACCCTTACAATGAGCACCACCAGGCGTTGTTTTTCAGAAACCTATCCTACATTGCCAATGCATGTTTCCTGACCTCCTCATGCTGACTACCCTGTGGTGCTTTTCTCCATCCTACATTGCCACTCACTGCCTATCCTAATTCCGAACATCTGATTCACACGACCCCGTGATGTTTTTCTGACTCCTGCTAGTGAATGGCGTGTTAGAAACCCTTACAATGCTCAACACCTGCGATGTTTTTCAGAAACCTATCCTACATTCCCATCGCATCTTTCCTGACCTCACCATGCTCACCAACCCGTGGTGCTTTTGTCCATTCTACATTGCCACTCACTGCCTATCCTAATTCAGGCACTCCGATTCACACCACCCCGTGATGTTTTTGTCACTCCTACTAGTGAATGGCCTGTTAGATACCCTTACAATGCGCCCAATCCCGCGATGTTTTTCAGAAACCGATCCTGCATTGCCACTGCATGTTTCCTGACCTCCCCATCCTGACCACCCCGTGGTGCTTTTCTCCATCCTACATTGCCACTCACTGCCTATCCTGAATCAGGCCCTCCATTTCACACCACTCCGTTATATTTTTCTCACTCCTACTAGTGAATGACCTGTTAGAAACCCTTATAATGCGCACCACCCCGCGATGTTTTCCAGAAACCTATCCTACATTGACAATGCATGTTTCCAGTCCTCCCCATGCTGACCATCCCGTGGTGCTTTTCTCCATCCTACATTGCCACTCACTGCCTATCCTAATTCACAACATCTGATTCACAACACCCGTGATGTTTTCTCACTCCTACTAGTGAATGGCCAGTTAGAAAGCTTTACATTGCGCACCACCCCGCGATGTTTTTCAGAAACCTATCCTACATTGCCACCGCATGTTTCCTGACCTCCCCATGCTGACCACTCCGTGGTTTTTTTTCCATTTCACATTGCCACTCACTGCCTATCCTAATTTAGAGCATCTGATTCAAAACACCCCGTGAGGTTTTTCTCACTCCTACTAGTGAATGGCCTGTTAGAAACCCTTACAATGTGCACCACCCCATGATGTTTTTCTGAAAACTCTTCTAGATTGCCACAGTATGTTTCCTGACCTCCTCATGCTGACCACCCTGTGGTGCTTTTCTCCATCCTACATTGCCACTCACTGCCTATCCTAATTCAGAACATCTGATTCACACTACCCCGTGATGTTTTTCTCACTCCTACTAGTGAATGGCGTGTTAGAAACCCTTACAATGCTCAACACCTGTGATGTTTTTCAGAAACCTATCCTACATTGCCATCGCATGTTTCCTGACCTCACCATTCTCACCAACCCGTGGTGCTTTTCTCCATTCTACATTGCCACTCACTGCCTATCCTAATTCAGGCACTCCGATTCACACCACCCAGTGATGATTTTCTCACTCCTACTAGTAAATGGCCTGTTTGCAACACTTACAATGCGCACCACCCCTCGATGTTTTCCAGAAACCTATCCTACATTGCCATTGCATGTTTCATGACCTCCCCATGTTGACCACCCCATGGTGCTTTTCTCCATTCTTTATTGCCACTCAGTGCCTATACTAATTCAGCCCTCTGATTCACACCACCCCGAGATGTTTTTCTCACTCCTACTAGTGAATGGCCTGCTACAAACCCTTACAATGTGCACAACCCTGCGATGTTTTTCAGAAACCTATCCTACCTTGCCATTTCATGTTTCCTGACCTCACCATGCTCACCAACCCGTGGTGCTTTTCTCCATTCTTCATTGCCACTCAGTGCCTATCCTAATTCAGGACCTCCGATTCACACCACCCCCGTGATGTTTTTTTCATTCCTACTTGTGAATGGCTTTTTAGAAAGACTTACAATGCGCACCACCCTGCAATGTTTTTCACAAACCTATCCAACATTGCCATTGCATGTTTCCTGACCTCCCCATGTTGACCACCCCGTGGTGCTTTTCTCCATCCTACATTGACACTCAATGCTTATTCTAATTCAGGCCCTCAGATTCACACCACACCATGATGTATTTCTCACTCCTACTAGTTAAAGGCCTTTTAGAAACCCTTGAAATGAGCACCACCCCGCGATGTTTTTCAGAAACCTATCTTACATTGCCAATGCATGTTTCCTGACCTCCCCATGCTGACCACCCCGTGGTGCTTTTCTCCTTCTGACATTGCCACTCACTGTCTATCTTGATTCATGCCCTCCGATTCACACCACAACATGATTTATTTCTCACTGCTACTAGTGAATGGCCTGCTAGAAACCCTTACAATGGGCCAAACCCCCTGATGTTTTTCAGAAACCTATCCTACATTGCCACTGCATGTTTCCTGACCTCACCATCTTGACCACGCCATGGTGCTTTTCTCCATCCTACATTGCCCATCACTGCCTATACTGATTCAGGCCCTCCGATTCACACCACCCTGTGATGTTTTTATCACTTCTCCTAGTGAATGGCCTCTTAGAAACACTAAAAATGCGCACCACCCCGCAATGTTTTTCAGAAACCTGTCCTACATTGCCACTGCATGTTTCCTGACCTCCCCATGTTGACCACCCCGTGGTGCTTTTCTCCATCCTACATTGACACTCAATGCTTATTCTAATTCAGGCCCTCAGATTCACACCACACCATGATGTATTTCTCACTCCTACTCGTTAAAGGCCTTTTAGAAACCCTTGCAATGAGCACCACCCCGCGATGTTTTTGAGAAACCTATCCTACATTGCTACTGCATGTTTCCTGACCTCCCCATGCTGACCACCCCGTGGTGCTTTTCTCCATCTGACATTGCCACTCACTGTCTATCTAGATTCATGCCCTCCGATTCACACCACAACATGATTTATTTCTCACTGCTACTAGTGAATGGCCTTTTAGAAACCCTTACAATGGGCCCCACCCCCTGATGTTTTTCAGAAACCTATCCTACATTGCCACTGCATGTTTCCTGACCTCACCATCTTGACCACGCCATGGTGCTTTTCTCCATCCTACATTGCCAATCACTGCCTATCCTGATTCAGGCCCTCCGATTCACACCACCCTGTGATGTTTTTATCACTTCTCCTAGTGAATGGCCTCTTAGAAACACTAAAAATGTGCTCCACCCCGTGATGTTTTTCAGAAACCTGTCCTAAATTGCCACTGCATGTTTCCTGACCTCGCCATGCTGACCACCCCATGGTGCTTTTCTCCTTCCTACATTGCCACACACTGCCTATCATAATTCAGGCCCATCGATTCACACCACCCCGTGATCTTTTTCTCACTCCTTCCAGTGAATGCCCTGTTAGAAACCCTTACAATTCTCACCACCCGCAATGTTTTTCAGAAACCTATCCTACATTGACACTGCATGTTTCCTGACCTCCTCATGCTGACCACACCATGGTGCTTTTCTTCATCCTACATTGCCACTCACTGCCTAACCTGATTCAGGCCCTCTGATTCAAATCACGCTGTGATATTTTACTCACTCCTACTACTGAATGGCCTGTTAGAAACCATTACAATGCACACCACGCCGCAATGTTTTTCAGAAACCTATCCTACATTGACACTGCATGTTTCCTGACCTCCCCATGCTCACCAACCCGTGGTGCTTTTCTCCATCCTACATTGCCAATCACTGTCTAAATTGATTCATGCCCTCCGATTCTCACCACCCCGTGATGTATTTCTCACTCCTACTAATGAATGGCCTGTTAGAAACCCTTACAACGAGCACCACCCTGCAATGCTTTTCTGAAACCTATCCCACATTGCCACTGCAAGTTTTCTGACCTCCCCATCCTGACAACCCCGGGGTGCTTTACTCCATCCTACATTTCCACTCACTGCCTATCCTGAATCAGGCCCTCCGATTCACACCACTCCGTTATATTTTTCTCTCTCCTACTAGTGAATGGCCTGTTAGAAACCCTTATAATGCGCACCACCCCGGCATGTTTTCCAGCAACCTATCCTGCATTGCCACTGCATGTTTCCTCACCTCCCCATACTGACCACACAAAGGTGCTTTTTTCCATTTTACGTTACCACTCACTGCCTATCCAACTTCAGGCCCTCCGATTCACACCACCCCTTGATGTTTTTTCACTCCTTCTTGTTAATGGCTTGTTAGAAAGCCTTACAATGCGCACCACCCCGCAATGTTTTTCAGAAACCAATCCAACATTGCCATTGCATGTTTCCTGACCTCCCCATGTTGACCACCCCGTGGTGCTTTTCTGCATTCTTCATTGCCACTCACTGCCTATTCTAATTCAGGCCCTCGAATTTACACCACCCCGTGATGTTTTTCTCACTCCTACTAGTGAATGGCCTGTTAGAAAGCCTTACAATGCGCAACACCCGGCGATGTTTTTCGGAAACCTATAATACTTTGCCCATGCATGTTTCCTGACCTCCCCATGCTGACCACCCCGTGGTGCTTTTCTCCATCCTACATTGCACTCACTGCCTATCCTAATTCAGAACATCTGATTCACACGACCCCATGATGTTTTTCTCACTCCTACTAGTGAATGGCCAGTTAGAAACCCTTACAATCCGCACCACCCCGTAATGTTTTTCAGAAAATTATCCTACATTGCCACTGCATGTTTCCTGACATCCCCATGATAACCACCCCGTGGTGCTTTTCTCCATCCTTCATTGCCACTCACTGCCTATACTAATTCAGGCCCTCCGATTCACACCACCCTGTGATGTTTTTCTCACTCCAACTAGTGAATGGTCTGTTAGAAACCCTTACAATGCGCACCACCCCAAATTTTTTTTCAGAAACCTATCCTACATTGCCAATGCATGTTTCCTCACCTCCCCATGCAGACCACCGTGTGGTGATTTTCTCCATCCTACATTGACACTCAATGCTTATTCTAATTCAGGCCTTCCGATTCACACCGGCCCGTGATGTTTTTCTCACTCCTACTAGTGAATTGCCTGTTAGAAAGCGTTACAATGTGCACCACCTGGCGATGTTTTTCAGAAACCTATCCTACATTGTCAATGCATGTTTCCAGACCTCCTCATGCTGACCGTGCCGTGGTGCTTTTCTCCATCCTACATTGCCACTCACTGCCTATCCTGATTCAACCTTCCGAATCACACCACCCCGTGATGTATTTCTCACTCCTACTAGTGAATGGCCTGTTAGAAACCCTTACAATGCGCACCACCCTGTGATGTTTTTCAGAAAACTATGCTATGTTGCCACTGCATGTTTCCTGACCTCTCCTTGCTCACCAACCTGTCGTGCTTTTCTCCATCCTACATTGCCAATCACTGTCTAACTTGATTCAGGCCCTCTGATTCACACTACACCATGATGTATTTCTCACTCCTACTAGTGAATGGCCTGTTAGATACCCTTACAATGCGCCCAACCCCGCGATGTTTTTCAGAAACCGATCCTGCATTGCCACTGCATGTTTCCTGCCCTCGCCCTCCTGACCACCCCGTGGTGCTTTTCTCTATCCTACATTGCAACTCACTGCCTATCCTGAATCAGGCCCTCTGATTCACACCACTCCGTTATATTTTTCTCACTCCTACTAGTGAATGGCCTGTTAGAAACCCTTATAATGCGCACTACCCCGCGATGTTTTCCGGAAACCTATCCTACATTGCCACTGCATGTTTCCTCACCTCCCCATACTGACCACACCGAGGTGCTTTTCTCCATTTTACGTTACCACCCACTGCCTATCCAAATTCAGGCCCTCCGATTCACACCACCCCGTGATGTTTTTCTCACTCCTACTAGTGAATGCCCTGTTAGAAAGCCTTACAATGCGCACCACCCGGCGATGTTTTTTAGAAACCTATCCTACATTGCCAATGCATGTTTCCAGACCTCCCCATGCTGACCACCCCGTGTTGCCTTTCTCCATCCTACATTGCCACTCACTGCCTTTCCTAATTCAGAACATCTGATTCACACCACCCGTGATGTTTTTCTCACTCCTACTAGTGAATGGCAAGTTAGAAACCCTTACAATGCACAACACTCCGTGATGTTTATCAAAAAATTGTCCTACATTGCCACTGCATGATTCCTGACCTCCCCATGATGACCACCCCATGGTGCTTTTCTCCATTTTATGTTACCACTCACTGCCTATCCTTATTTAGGCCCTCTGATTCACACCACCCGTGATGTTTTTCTCACTTCTTCTAGTGAATTGACTGTTAGAAAGCCTTACAATGCGCACTACCCCACTTTTTTTCCCAAAACCTATCCTACATTGCCACTGCATGTTTCCTCACCTCCCCATGCTGATCACCCTGTGGTGCTTTTCTCCATCCTTCATTGCCACTCAATGCCTATCCTAATTCAGGCCCTCCGATTCACACCACCCCGTGATGTTGTTCTCACTCCTACCAGTGAATGGCCTGTTAGAAACACTTACAATGCACACCACCCAGCGATGTTTATCAGAAACCTATTTTACATTGCCACTGCATGTTTCCTTGCTTCTTCATGCTGACAAACCCCTGGTGCTTTTCTCCATCTTACATTGCCACTCACAGCCTATTCTAATTCAGGCCCTCTGATTATCACCATCCCGTGATGTTTTTTTCACTCCTACTTGTGAATGGCATGTAAGAAATCCTTAGTATGCGCACCACCCTGCGATGTATTTCAGAAATCTATCCTACATTGCCATTGCATGTTTCCTGACCTCCCCATGCTCACCAACCGCTGGTGCTTTTCTCCATCCTACATTGCCACTCACTGTCTATCTTGATTCAGGCCCTCTGATTGACACCACACCATGATGTATTTCTTACTCCTACTAGTGAATGGCCTGTTAGAAAGCCTTACAATCCGCACTACCGAGCGATGTTTTTCAGAAAACTATCCTACATTGCCACTGCATGTTTCCTGACCTCCCCATCCTGAGCACCCCGTTGTGCTTTTCTCCATTCTTCATTGCCACTCACAGCCTATCCTGATTCAGGCCCTCCGATTCACACCACCCCGTGATGTTTTTCCCACTCCTACTAATGAAAGATCATTTGGAAACCCTTACAATGAGCACCACACCGCGATGTTTTTCAGAACCCTATCCTATATTGCCACTGCATGTTTCCTGACATCCACATGCTAACCACCCCGTGGTGCTTTTCTCCAGCTGACATTGCCACTCACTGTCTATCTTGATTCAGACCCTCCGATTCAAACCACCCTGGGATGTTTTTCTCACTTCATCTATGAATGGCCGGTTAGAAACCATTACAATGCGCAGCACCCCGCGATATGTTTCAGAAACCTATCCTACATTCCCACTGCATGTTTCCTGAACTCCCGATACTGACCACCCTGTGGCGCTTTTCTCTATGCTACATTGTTACTCACTGCCTATCCTAATTCAGGCCCTCAGATTCACACCACCCTGTGATGTTTTTCTCACTGCTTCTAGTGAATGGCCTGTTATAAAGCCTTTAAATGCGCACCACCCGGCGATGTTTTTCAGAAACCTATCCTTCATTTCCAATGCATGTTTCCTGACCTCCCCATGCTGACCACCCGTGGTGCTTTTCTCCATCCTACATTGCCACTCACTACCTATCCTAATTCAGAACATCTGATTCACACCACCCCGTGATGTTTTTCTCACTCCTACTAGTGAATGGCCTGTTAGAAACCCTTACAATGCTCAACACCAGCGATGTTTTTCAGAAACCTATCCTACATTGCCATCGCATGTTTCCTGACCTCAACATGCTCACCAACCCGTGGTGCTTTTCTCCATTCTACATTGCCACTCACTGCCTATCCTAATTCAGGCACTCCGATTCACACCACCCCGTGATGTTTTTCTCACTGCTACTAGTGAATGGCCTGTTTGCAACCCTTACAATGTGCACCACCCCTCGATATTTTTCAGAAACCTATCCTACATTGCAATTGAACGTTTCCTGACCTCTCCATGTTGACCACCCCGTGGTGCTTTTCTCCATTCTTCATTGGCACTCAGTGCCTATCATAATTCAGGCCCTCCGATTCACACCACCCCGAGATGATTTTCTCACTCCTACTAGTGAATGGCCTGCTACAAACCCTTACAATGTGCACAACCCTGCGATGTTTTTCAGAAACCTATCCTACACTGCCATTTTATGTTTCCTGACCTCAACATGCTCACCAACCCGTGGTGCTTTTCTCCATTCTTCATTGCCACTCAGTGCCTATCCTAACTCAGGCCCTCCGATTCACACCACCCCGTGATGTTTTTTCACTCCTACTTGTGAGTGGCTTGTTAGAAAGCCTTACAATGCGCACCACCCTGCAATGTTTTTCAGAAACGTATCCAACATTGCCATTGCATGTTTCCTGACCTCCCCATGCTGACCACCCCGTGGTGCTTTTCTGCATTCTTCATTGCCAATCAATGCCTATCCTGATTCAGCTCCTCCGAATCACACCACCCTGTGATCTTTTTCTCACTCCTTCCAGTGAATGCCCTGTTAGAAACCCTTACAATTCTCATCACCCGCGATGTTTTTCAGAAACCTATCCTACATTGACACTGCACGTTTCCTGACATCCACATGCTAACCACCCCGTGGTGCTTTTCTCCAGCTGACATTGCCACTCACTGTCTATCTTGATTCAGGCCCTCCGATTCAAACCACCCTGTGATGTTTTTCTCACTTCATCTAGTGAATGGCCTGTTAGAAACACTTACGATGCGCAGAACCCCGCGATATGTTTCAGAAACCTATCCTACATTCCCACTGCATGTTTCCTGACCTCCCCATTCTGTCCAACCCATGGCGCTTTTCTCTATGCTATATTGCCACCCAATGCCTATCCTAGTTCAGGCCCTCCGATTCATACCACCTGGTGATGTTTTTCTCACTGCTTCTAGTGAATGGCCTGTTATAAAGCCTTACAATGCGCACCACCCGGCGATGATTTTCAGAAACCTATCCTACAATGCCAATGCATGTTTCCTGACCTCCCCATGCTGACCACTCCGTGGTGTTTTTTCCATTTTACATTGCCACTCACTGGCTATCCTAATTCAGAGCATCTGATTCAAACCACCCCGTGATGTTTTTCTCACTCCTACTAGTGAATGGCCTGTTAGAAACCCTTACAATGCTGAACACCTGCGATGTTTTTCAGAAACCTATCCTACATTGCCATCGCATGTTTCCTGACCTCACCATGCTCAACAACCCGTGGTGCTTTTCTCCATTCTACATTACCACTCACTGCCTATCCTTATTCAGGCACTCCGATTCCCACCACCCCGAGATGATTTTCTCACTCCTAATAGTGAATGGCCTGTTTGCAACCTTTACAATGTGCAGCACACCTCGATGTTTTTCAGAAACCTAACCTACATTGCCATTGCGTGTTTCCTGACCTCCCCATGTTGACCACCCCGTGGTGCTTTTCTCCATTCTTCATTGCCACTCAGTGCCTATCCTAATTCAGGCCCTCCGATTCCCACCACCCCGAGATGATTTTCTCACTCCTAATGGTGAATGGCCTGCTACAAACCCTTACAATGTGCACAACCCTGCGATGATTTTTAGAAACCTATCCTACACTGCCATTTCATGTTTCCTGACCTCACCATGCTCACCAACCTGTGGTGCTTTTCTCCATTTTTCATTGCCACTCAGTGCCTATCCTAATTCAGGCCCTCCGATTCACACCACCCCGTGAAGTTTTTTCACTCCTACTTGTGAATAGCTTGTTAGAAAGCCTTACACTGCGCACCACACCGTAATGTTTTTCAGAAACCTATCCAATATTGCCATTGCATGTTTCCTGACCTCCCCATGTTGACCACCCCGTGGTGCTTCTCTGCATTCTTCATTGCCACTCCCTGCCTATCCTAATTCAGGCCCTACAATTTATACCACTCCATGATGTTTTTCTCACTGCTTCTAGTGAATGGCCTGTTATAAAGCCTTACAATGCGCACCACCCGGCGATGTTTTTCAGAAACCTATCCTACATTGCCAATGGATGTTTCCTGACCTCCCCATGCTGACCACCCCATGGTGCTTTTCTCCATCCTACATTGCACTCAATGCCTATCCTAATTCAGAACATCTGATTCACACGACCCCGTGATGTTTTTCTCACTCCTACTAGTGAATGGCCATTTAGAAACCCTTACAATAAGCACCACCCCGTGATGTTTTTCAGATAATTATCCTACATTGCCACTGCATGTTTCCTGATATCCCCATGATAACCACCCCGTGGTGCTTTTCTCCATCCTACATTGCCACTCACTGCCTATCCTAATACAGGCCCTCCGATTAACACCACGCTGTGATGTTTTTCTCACTCCTACTAGTGAATGGCCTATTAGAAACCCTTACAATGCGCACCACCCCACATTTTTTTTTCAGAAACCTATCCTACATTGCCATTGCATGTTTCCTCAGCTCCCCATGCTGACCACCCTGTGGTGCTTTTCTCCATCCTACATTGACACTAAATGCTTATTCCAATTCAGGCCCTCCGATTCACACCACACCATGATGTATTTCTAACTCCGACTAGTTAAAGGCCTTTTAGAAACCCTTACAATGAGCACCACCCCGCGATGTTTTCAGAAACCTATCCTACATTGCTACTGCATGTTTCCTGACCTCCCCATGCTGACCACCCCGTGGTGCTTTTCTCCATCTGACATTGCTACTCACTGTCTATCTTGATTCAGGCCCTCCGATTCACACCACAACATGATGTATTTCTCACTGCTACTAGTGAATGGCCTGTTAGAAACCCTTACAATGGGCCCCACACCCCGATGTTTTTCAGAAACCTATCCTACATTGCCACTGCATGTTTCCTGACCTCACCATCTTGACCAGGGCATGGTGCTTTTCTCCATCCTACATTGCCACTCACTGCCTACCCTGATTCAGGCCCTCCGATTCACACCACCCTGTGATCTTTTTCTCACTCCTTCCAGTGAATGCCCTGTTAGAAACACTTACAATTCTCATCACCCGCGATGTTTTTCAGAAACCTATCCTACATTGACCCTGCATGTTTCCTGACCTCCCCATGCTGACCACATTTGGTGCCTTTCTCCATCATACATTGCCACTCACTGCCTATTCTGATTCAGGCCCTCTGATTCAAACCACGCTGTGATGTTTTACTCACTCCTAGTAGTGAATGGCCTGTTAGAAACCGTTACAATGCGCACCACCCCGCGATGTTATTCAGAAACCTATCCTACATTGACACTGCATGTTTCCTGACCTCCCCATGCTGACCACACCGTAGTGCTTTTCTCTATCCTGCATTGCCACTCACTGCCTATCCTAATTCAGGCCCTCCGATTCACACCACCCCGTGCTGTTTTTCTCACTCCTACTAGTGAATGGCCTGTGAGAAAGCGTTACAATGCGCACCACCTGGCGATGTTTTTGAGAAACCTATCCTACATTGTCAATGCATGTTTCCAGACCTCCCCATGCTGACCGTGCCGTGGTGCTTTTCTCCATCCTACATTGCCACTCAGTGCCTATCCTGATTCAAGCCTTCCAATTCACAGCACCCCGTGATGTATTTCTCACTTCTAATAGTGGATGTCTTCTTAGAAACCCTTACAATGCGCACCACCCCGTGATGTTTTTCAGAAAACTATCCTACATTGCCACTGCATGTTTCCTGACCTCCCCATTCTCACCCACCCGTGGTGCTTTTCTCCAACCTACATTGCCAATCACTGTCTAACTTGATTCAGCCCCTCCGATTCACACCACACCATGATGTATTTCTCACTCCTACTAGTGAAAGGCCTGTTTGATACCCTTACAATGCGCCCAACCCCGCGATGTTTTTAAGAAACCGATCCTGCATTGCCACTGCATGTTTCCTGACCTCCCCATCCTGACAACCCCGGGGTGCTTTTCTCCATCCTACATTGCCACTCACTGCCTATCCTGAATCAGGCCCTCCGTTTCACACCACTCTGTTATATTTTTCTCACTCCTACTAGTGAATGGCTTGTTAGAAACCCTTATAATTCGCACCACCACGCGATGTTTTCCAGAAACCTATCCTACGTTGCCACTGCATGTTTCCTCACCTCCCCATACTGACCACACCGAGGTGCTTTTCTCCATTTTACGTTGACACTCACTGACTATTCTATTCAGGCCCTCCGAATCACACAACCCCGTGATGTTTTTTCTCTCTCCTACTAGTGAATGTCCTGTTAGAAAGCCTTACAATGCGCACCACCCTGCGATGTTTTTCAGAAACCTATCCTACATTGCCAATGCATGTTTCCTGACCTCCCCGTGCTGCCCATCCCGTGGTGCTTTTCTCCATCCTACATTGCACTCACTGCCTATCCTAATTCAGAACATCTGATTCATACCACCCGTGATACTTTTCTCACTCCTATTAGTGAATGCCCTGTTAGAAACCGTTACAATGCGCACCACCGCATGATGATTTTCAGAAAACTATCCTATATTGCCACTGGGTGTTTCCTGACCTCCCCATGATGACCAGGCATGGTGCTTTTCTCCATCCTACATTGCCACTCACTGCCTATCCTGATTCAGGCCCTCTGATTCACACCACCCTGTGATGTTTTCATCACTTCTCCTAGGGAATGGCCTGTTAGAAACACTAACAATGCGCACCACCCCCCGATGTTTTTCAGAAACCTGTCCTACATTGCCACTGCATGTTTCCTGACCTCCACATGCTGACCACCCCATGGTGCTTTTCTCCTTCCTACATTTCCACACACTGCCTATCATAATTCAGGCCCTTCGATTCACACCACCCCGTGATCTTTTTCTCACTCCTTCTAGTGAATGCCCTGTTAGAAACCCTTACAATTCTCACCACCAGCGATGTTTTTCAGAACCCTATCCTACATTGACACTGCATGTTTCCTGACCTCCCCATGCTGACCACACCGTGGTGCTTTTCTCCATCCTACATTGCCACTCACTGCCTATCCTGATTCAGGCCCTCTGATTCAAACCACGCTGTGATATTTTACTCACTCCTACTAGTGAATGGCCTGTTAGAAACCGTTACAATTCACACCACCCCGCGATGTTTTTCAACAACCTATCCTACATTGACACTGATATGTTTCCTGACCTCCCCATGCTGACCACACCGTGGTGCTTTTCTCCATCCTACATTGCCAATCACTGTCTAACTTGATTCAGGCCCTCCGATTCACACCACACCATGATGTATTTCTCACTCCTACTAGTGAATGGCCTGTTAGATACCCTTACAATGCGCCCAACCCATCGATGATTTTCAGAAACCAATCCTGCATTGCCACTGCATGTTTCCTGACCTCCCCATCCTGACCACCCCGTGGTGTTTTCTCCATCCTACATTGCCACTCACTGCCTATGCTAATTATGGCCCTCCGATTCACACCACCTCGTGATGTTTTTCTCTCTCCTACTAGTGAATGGCCAGTTGAAAACCCTTACAATGCGCACCACCCCGCTTTTGTTTTCAGAAAACTATCCTACATTGCCACTTCATGCTTCCTTACCTCCCCATGCTAACCACCCTCTGGTGCTTTTCTCCATTCTACATTGCCACTCAATGCCTATCCTAATTCAGGCCCTCCGATTCACACCACCTCCTGATGTTGTTCTCACTCGTACTAGATAATGGCCTGTTAGAAATCCTAACAATGCGCAACACCCCGCGATGTTTTTCAGAAACCTATCCTACATTGCCACTGCATGTTTCCTGACCTCCCCATGTTGAGCACCCTGTAGTGCGTTTCTCCATTCTTCATTGCCACTCCCTGCCTATCCTAATTCAGGCCCTCCGATTCACACCACACCATGATGTATTTCTCACTCCTACTAGTGAATGGCCTGTTAGATACCCTTACAATGCGCCCAACCCATCGATGTTTTTCAGAAACCGATCCTGCATTGCCATTGCATGTTTCCTGACCTCCCCATCCTGACCACCCCGTGGTGTTTTCTCCATCCTACATTGCCACTCACTGCCTATGCTAATTATGGCCCTCCGATTCACACCACCTCGTGATGTTTTTCTCTCTCCTACTAGTGAATGGCCTGTTGAAAACCCTTACAATGCGCACCACCCCGCTTATGTTTTCAGAAAACTATCCTACATTGCCACTTCATGCTTCCTTACCTCCCCATGCTAACCACCCTCTGGTGCTTTTCTCCATTCTACATTGCCACTCAATGCCTATCCTAATTCAGGCCCTCCGATTCACACCACACCCTGATGTTGTTCTCACTCGTACTAGATAATGGCCTGTTAGAAATCCTAACAATGCGCAACACCCCGTGATGTTTTTCAGAAACCTATCCTACATTGCCACTGCATGTTTCCTGACCTCCCCATGTTGAGCACCCTGTAGTGCGTTTCTCCATTCTTCATTGCCACTCCCTGCCTATCCTAATTCAGGCCCTCCGATTCACACCACCCCTTGATGTTTTTCTCACTTCTACTAGTGAATGGCCTGCTGCAAACCGTTACAATGCGCACCAGCCGGCGATGTTTTTCAGAAACCTATTCTACATTGTCACAGCATGTTTCCTGATGTCCCCATCCTGATCAGCGCTTGGTGCTTTTCTCCATCCTACATTGACACTCACTGCCTATCCTGATTCAGGCCCTGCAATTCACAACAGCCCGTGATGTTTTTCTAACTCCTACTAGTGAAAGGCCTTTTAGAAACCCTTACAAGGCGAACCACCCCGCGATGTTTTTCAGAAACCTATCCTACATTGCCACTGCATGTTTCCTGACCTCCCCATGCTGACCACACCATGCTGCTTTTCTCCATTTTTCATTGACCCTCACTGCCTATCCTAATTCAGGCCCTCCATAGACACCACCCCGTGATATTTTTCTGTATCCTACTAGTGCATGGCCTTTTAGATAGCCTTACAATGCGCACCACCCGGCGATGTTTTTCAGAAACCTATCCTACATTGCCAATGCATGTTTCCAGACCTCCCCATGCTGGAAACCCCGTGGTGCTTTTCTCCATCCTACATTGCCACTCACTGCCTATCCTAATAAAGAACATCTGATTCACACCATCCGTGATGTTTTTCTCACTCCTACTAGTGAATGGCCAGTTACAAACCCTTACAATGCGCACCACTCCGTGATGTTTTTCCAAAAATTATCCTACATTGCCACTGCATGTTTCCTGACCTCCCCATGATGACCACCCCATGGTGCTTTTCTCTATCCTACATTGCCACTCACTGCCTATCCAAATTTAGGCCCTCCGATTCACACCACCCGTGATGTTTTTCTCACTCCTACTAGTGAATGGCCAGTTAGAAAACCTTACAATACGCACCACTCCGTGATGTTTTTCCAAAAATTATCCTACATTGCCACTGCATGTTTCCTCACCTCGCCATGCTGACCACCCTGTGGTGCTTTCCTCCATCCTACATTGCCACTCAATGCCTATCTTAATTCAGGCCCTCTGATTCACACCATCCCGTGATGTTTTTATCACTCCTACTTGTAAAAGGCATGTTAGAAATCCTTAGAATGCGCCACCCTGTGATGTTTTTCAGAAACCTATCCTACATTGCCATTACATGTTTCCTCACCTCCCCATGCTCACCAACCCGTGGTGCTTTTCTCCATCCTACATTGCCACTCACTGTCTATCTTGATTCAGGCCCTCCGATTCACACCACACCAGGATGTATTTCTCACTCCTACTAGTGAATGGCCATTTAGAAAGCCTTACAATCCGCACTACCGAGCTATGTTTTTCGGAAAGCTATCCTACATTGCCACTGCATGTCACCTGACTTCCCCATCCTGACCTCCACGTGGTGCTTTTCTCCATTCCTCAATGCCACTCACGGCCTATCGTGATTCAGGCCCTCCGATTCACACCACCCCGTGATGTTTTTCCCACTCCTACTAGTGAAAGATCCTTTGGAAACCCTTACAATGAGCACCACACCGTGATGTTTTTCAGAAAACTATCCTACATTGCCACTGCATGTTTCCTGACCTCCCCATGCTGACCACCCTGTGGTGCTTTTCTCCATTCTTCATTGCCACTCACTGTGTACCCTAATTCAGGCCTTCCGATTCACACCAACACGTGATGTTGTTCTCACTCCTACTAGTGAATGGCCTGTTAGAAACCCTTACAATGCACACGACCCCGCTTTTTTTTTCAGTAACCTATCCTACATTGCCACTGCATGTTTCCTGACCTCCCCATGCTTACCTCCCTATGGTGCTTTTCTCCATCCTACATTGCCACTCAATGCCGATCCTAATTCAGGCCCTCCGATTCACACCACCCCATGTTGTTCTCACTCCTACAAGTGAATGGCCTGTTAGAAGCCCATACAAAGCGCACCACCCAGAGATGTTTATTAGAAACCTATTCTATATTGCTACTGCATGTTTCCTTGCATCCCCATGCTGACAAACCCGTGGTGCTTTTCTCCATTTTTCATTGCCACTCACTGCCTATCCTAATTCAGGCCCTCCGATTCATATCACCACGTGATTTTTTTCTCACTCCTACTAGCGAATGACCTGCTACAAATCCTTACAATGCGCACCACCCTGTGATGTTTTTCAGAAACCTATACTACATTGCCATTGCATGTTTCCTGACCTCCCTATGCACACCAACCCGTGGTGCTTTTCTCCATCCTACATTGCCACTCACTGTCTATCGTGATTCAGGCTCTCCGATTCACACCACACCATGATGTATTTCTAACTCCTACTAGTGAATGGCCCGTTAGAAACCCTTACAATTCGCAATACCCCACGATGTTTTTCAGAAAGCTATCCTACATTGCCACTGCATGTTTCCTGACCTCCCCATCCTGACCACCCCTTGGTGCTTTTCTCCATCCTACATTGCCACTCACTGCCTATCCTGATTCAGGCATTCCGATTCACACCACCCTGTGATGTTTTTCTCACTTCTACTAGTGAATGGCCGGATAGAAACACAATGCGCATCACCCCGCGATGTTTTTCAGAAACTTATCCTACATTGCCACTGCATGTTTCCTGCTCTCCCTATGTTGACCACCCTGTGATGCTTTTCTCCATCCTATATTGCCACTCACTGCCTATCATAATTCAGGCCATCCGATTCACACCACCCCGTAATGTTTTTCTTACTCCTACCAGTGAATGAACTGTTAGAAAACCTTACAATTCTCACCACTCGCGATGTTTTTCAGAAACCTATCCTACTTTGCCACTGCATGTGTCCTAACCTCCCCATGCTGACCACACCGTGGTGCTTTTCTGCATCCTACATTGCCACTCACTGCCTAACCTGATTCAGGCCCTCTGATTCAAACCACGCTATCATGTTTTTTTCACTCCTACTAGTGAATGGCCTGTTAGAAACCCTTACAATGCGCAGCACCACGCGATGTTTTTCAGAAACCTATCCTACGTTGACACCGAATGTTTCCTGACATCCCCATGCTGAACACACTGTGGTGCTTTTCTCTAACCTAATTCAGGCCATCCGATTCACACCACCCTGTGATGTTTTTCTCACTCCTACTAGTGAATTAGCTGTTAGAAAGCGTTACAATGCGCACTACACGCGATGTTTTTCAGAAACCTATCCTACATTGCCAATGCATGTGTCTGGACATCCACATGATGACCATTCCATGGTGCTTTTCTCCATCCTACATTGCCACTCACTGCCTATCATAATTCTGGCCCTCGGATTCACACCACCCCATGATGTTTTTCTCACTCCTACTAGTGAATGGCCTGTTTGAAATACTTACATTGCGCACCATTCCGATTTTTTTTCAGAAATCTATCTTACATTGCCACTGCATGTTTCCTGACCTCCGCATGCTGACAACACCGTGGCGCTTTTCTCCATTCTACATTGCCTCTCACTGCCTATCCTAATTCAGGCCCTCCGATTCACGCTACCCGTGATGTTTTTCTCACTCCTACTAGTGAATGGCCTGTTAGAAACCCTTACAATGCGCACAACCCCGCTTTTTTTTTTCAGAAACCTATCCTACATTGCCAATGCATGTTTCCTGACCTCACCATGCTCACCAACCCGTCGTGCTTTTCTCCATCCTACATTGCCCCTCACTGTCTATCTTGATTCATGCCCTCCGATTCACACCACACCATGATGTATTTCTCACTCCTAATAGTGAATGGCCTGTTAGAAAGCCTTACAATGCGCACTACCCCACTATTTTTTTTCAGAAACCTATCCTACATTGCCACTGCATGTTTCCTGACCTCTCCATCCTGACCAGCCCGTGGAGCTTTTCTGCATCCTACATTGCCACTCACGGACTATCCTGATTCAGGCCCTCCGATTCACACCACCCCGTGATGTTTTTCTCACTCTTACTAGTGAATGGCCTGTTAGAAACCCTTACAATGCCCACTACCACGCGATGTTTTTCACAAACCTATCCTTCATTGCCACTGCATGTTGCCTGACCTCCCCATGCTGACCCCCCCGTGTTGCTTTTATCCATCCGACTTGCCACTCACTGTCTATCTTGATTCAGGCCCTCCGATTCACACCACTCCATGATGTATTTCTCACTCCTATTAGGGAATGACCTGTTTGTAACCCTTACAATGCGCACCAACCCGCGATGTGTTTTAGAAACCTATCCTACATTGCCACTGCATGTTTCCTGACCTCCCCATCCAAGACCACCCCATGGTGCTTTCCTCCATCCTACATTGCCACTCACTGCCTATCCTGATTCTGGCCCTCCGATTCACACCACCCTGCGATGTTTTTCTACTTCTACTAGTGAATGGCCTGTTAGAAACCATTACAATGCACACAACCCCGCGATGTTTTTCAGAAACGTGTCCTACATAGCCACTGCATGTGTCCTGACATCCCCATGCTGACCACCCCGTGGTGCTTCTCTCCATCCTACATTGCCACTCACTGCCTATCCTGATTCAGCCCCTCTTATTCAAATCACGCCAGGATGTTTTTCTCACTCCTACTAGTGAATGGCCTGTTAGAAACCCTTAAAATGCGCACCAACCCTTGATGTTTTTCAGAAAACTATCCAACATTGCCACTGCATGTGTCCTGACCTCCCCATGCTGACCACCCCGTGGTGCTTTTCTCTATCCTACTTTGCCACTCACTGCCTATCCTAAATCAGGCCCTTCGATTCACACCACCCCGTGATGTTGTTCTCACTCGTACTATTGAATGGCCTGTTAGAAATCCTTACAATGCGCACCACCCAGAGATGTTTATCCGAAACATATTCTACATTGCCACTGTATGTTTCCTTGCCTCCTCATGATTACAAACCCAAGGTGCTTTTCTCCATCAGACATTGCCACTCACTTTCTATCTTGATTCAGGCCCTACAATTCACACCACAACATGATGTATTTCTCACTGCTACAAGTGAATGGCCAGTTAGAAACACTTACAATGGGCCCCCACCCCGATGTTTTTCAGAAACCTATCCTACATTGCCATGGCATGTTTCCTGACCTCCCCATGCTGACCACCCAGTGGTGCTTTTCTCCATCCTACATTGCCAATCACTGTCCAACTTGATTCAGACCCTCCGATTCACACCACCCCGTGAAGTTTTTCTCACTCCTACTAGTGAAAGGCCTTTTAGAAAACCTTACAATGAGCACCACCCTGCAACGTTTTTCAGGAACCTATCCTACATTGCCACTGCATGTTTCCTGACCTCCCAATCCTGACAACCCCGTGGTGCTTTTCTCCATCCTACATTGCCACTCACTGCCTATCCTGAATCAGGGCCTCTAATTCAAACCACTCCGTTATATTTTTCTCACTCCTACTAGTGAATGGCCTGTTAGAAGCCCTTATAATGCATACAACCCCGCGATGTTTTCCAGAAACCTATCATACATTGCCACTGCATGTTTCCTCACATCCACATGCTGACCAAACCGAGTTGCTCTTCTCCATTTTATGTTACCAATCACAGCCTATCCAAATTCATGACCTCCGATTCACACCACCCCGTTATGTTTTTCTCACTTCTACTAAGAATGCCCTGTTAGAAAGCCTTACAATGCGCACCACCTGGCAATGTTTTTCAGAAACCTATCCTACATGGCCAATGCATGTTTCCTGACCTCCCCATGCTGACCACCCCGTGGTGCTTTTCTCCATCCTACACTGCACTCACTGCCTATCCTAATTCAGAACATCTGATTCACACCACCCCGTGATGTTTTTCTCACTCTAACTAGTGAATGGCCTGTTAGAAACCCTTACAATGCGCACCACCCCTTGATGTTTTTCAGAAAACTATCCTATATTGCCACTGCTTGTTTCCTGACCTCCCCATGATGACCACCCAATGGTGCTTTTCTCCATCCTACATTGCCACTCACTGCCTATCCTAATTATGGCCCTCCGATTCACACCACCCCGTGATGTTTTTCTCACTCCTACTAGTTAAAGGCCTTTTAGAAACCCTTGCAATGAGCACCACCACGCGATGTTTTTCAGAAACATATCCTACATAGCAACTGCATGTTTCCTGGCCTCCCCATGCTGACCACCCCGTGGTGCTTTTCTCCATCCGGCATATCCACTAACTGCCTATCCTGATTCAGGCCCTCCGATTCACCCCACCCTGTGATATTTTTATAACTTCTCCTAGTGAATGGCATGTTAGAAACACTAACAATGCGCACCACCCCGTGATGTTTTTCAGAAACCTGTCCTACATTGCCACTGCATGTTTCCTGACCTCCCCATGCTGACCACCCCATGGTGCTTTTCTTCATCCTTCATTGCCACTCACTCCCTATCATAATTCAGGCCCTTCGATTCACACCATTCCGTGATCTTTTTCTCACTCCTTCCAGTGAATGCCCTGTTAGAAACCCTTAAAATTCTCACCACCCGCGATGTTTTTCAGAAACCTATCCTACATTGACAGTGCATGTTTCCTGACCTCCCCATGCTGACCACACCGTGGTGCTTTTCTTCATCCTACATTGCCACTCACTGCCTATCCTAATTCAAGCCCTCCGATTCACACCACCCCGTGATGTTTTTCTCTCTCCTACTAGTGAATGGCCTGTTGGAAACACTTACAATGCGCACCACCCCCCCTTTTTTTTCAGAAACCTATCCTACCTTGCCACTGCATGTTTCCTGACCTCCCCATGCTGACCACACTGTGGTGCTTTTCTCCATCCTACATTGCAAATCACTGCCTATCCTGATTCAAGCCTTCCGATTCACACCACCCCGTGATGTTTTTCTCTCTCCTACTAGTGAATGGCCTGTTGGAAACCCTTACAATGCGCACCACCCCCCTTTTTTTTTCAGAAACCTATCCTACATTGCCACTGCATGTTTCATGACCTCCCCATGCTGACCACCCTCTGGTGCTTTTCTCCATCCTACATTGCCACTCAATGCCTATCCTAAATCAGGCCCTCTGATTCACACCACCCCCTGATGTTGTTCTCACTCGTATTAGATAATGGCATGTTAGAAATCCTTACAATGCGCACCACCCCGCGATATTTTTCAGAAACCTATCCTACATTGCCACTGCATGTTTCCTGACGTCCCCATGTCGACCACCCCGTGGTGCTTTTCTCCATTCTTCATTGCCACTCACTGCCTATCCTAATTCAGGCCCTCCGATTCACACCACCCCGTGATGTTTTTATCACTCCTACTAGTGAATGGCCTACAACAAACCCTTAGAATGCGCATCCACCGCGATGTTTTTCAGAAACCTATAATACATTGCCATTGTATGTTTCCAGACCTCCCCATGCTCAGCACCCCGTAGTGCTTTTCTCCATCCTGCATTGCCACTCACAGTCTATCTTGATTCAGACCGTCCGTTTCACACCACCTGTGATGTGTTTTTCACTGCTACTTGTGAATGGCTTGTTAGAAAGCCTTAAAATGCGCACCACTCCGCGATGTTTTCCAGTAACCTATCCTACATTGCCATTACATGTTTCCTGACCTCCCCATGTTGACCATCCCGTGGTGCTTTTCTCCATTATTCATTACCACTCACTTCCTATTCTAATTTAAGCCCTCCGATTCACACCACCCCCTGATGTTGTTCTCACTCGTATTAGATAATGGCCTGTTAGAAATCCTTACAATGCGCACCACCCCGCGATATTTTTCAGAAACCTATCCTACATTGCCACTGCATGTTTCCTGACCTCCCCATGTCGACCACCCCGTGGTGCTTTTCTCCATTCTTCATTACCACTCACTTCCTATCCTAATTCAAGCCCTCCGATTCACACCACCCCTTGATGTTTTTCTCACTCCTACTAGTGAATGGCCTGCTACAAACCCTTACAATGCGCACCACCCGGCGATTTTTTTCAGGAACCTATCCTACATTGCCATTGCATGTTTCCTGCCCTCCCTATGCACACCAACCCGTGGTGCTTTTCTCCATGCTACATTGCCACTCACTGTCTATCCTGATTCAGGCCCTGCGATTCACTCCACCCCGTGATGTTGTTCTCACTCCTACTAGTGAATGGCCTTTTAGAAAGCCTTACAATGCGCACAACCTCGCGAAGTTTTTCAGAAACCTATCCTACATTGCCACTGCATGTTTCCTGACCTCCCCATGCTGACCACACAATGATGCTTTTCTCCATTTTTCATTGCCCCTCACTGCCTATCCTAATTCAGGCCCTCCATTCACACCACCCCGTTATATTTTTCTCTATCCTACTAGTGAATGGCCTGTTGCATAGCTTTACAATGGGCACCACCCGGCGATGTTTTTCAGAAACCTATCCTACATTGCCAAGGCATGTTTCCAGACCCCGCATGCTGACCATCCCGTGGTGCTTTTCTCCATCCTATATTGCCACTCACTGCCTATCCTAATTCAGGCCCTCCGATTCACACCACCCGTGATGTTTTTCTCACTTCTTCTAGTGAATTGACTGTTATAAAGCCTTACAATGCGCACTACCCCACTTTTTTTCCTGAAACCTATTCTACATTGCCACTGCATGTTTCCTCACCTCCCCATGCTGACAACCCTGTGGTGCTTTTCTCCATCCTACATTGCCACTCAATGCCTATCCTAATGCAGGCCCTCTCATTCACACCACCCCGTGATGTTGTTCTCACTCCTACTAGTGAATGGCCTGTTAGAAACCCTTACAATGTGCACCACCCAGCGATGTTTATCAGAATCCTATTCTACATTGCCACTGCACGTTTCCTTGCCTCCCCATGCTGACAAACCCGTGGTGCTTTTCTTCATTCTACATTGCCACTCACTGCCTATCCTAATTCAAGTCCTTCGATTCACACCACTCCGTGATGTTTTTCTCACTACTACTAGTGAAAGGCCTTTTAGAATCCCTTACAATGCGAACCACCCCGCGATGTTTTTCAGAAACCTATCCTACATTGCCACTGCATGTTTCCTGACCTCCCCATGCTGACCACACCGTGGATCTTTACTCTATTTTACATTGCCACTCACTGCTTCTCCTAATTCATTCCCATGGATTAACACCACCCCGTGACATTTTTCTCTATACTACTAGTGAATTGCCTGTTAGAAACACTTACAATGCGCACTACCCCGCTTTTTTTCCGAAACCTATCCTACATTGCCACTGCATGTTTCCTCACCTCCCCATGCTGACCACCCTGTGGTGCTTTTCTCTATCCTACATTGCCACTCAATGCCTATCCTAATTCAGGCCCTCCGATTCACACCACCCCGTGATGTTGTTCTCACTCCTACTAGTGAATGGCCTGTTAGAAAACCTTACAATGTGCACCACCCAGCGATGTTTATCAGAAACCTGTTCTACATTGCAACTGCATGTTTCCTTGCTTCCCCATGCTGACAAACCCGTGTTGCTTTTCTCCATCCTACATTGCCACTCACAATGTATCCTAATTCAGTCCCTCCGATTCACACCACACCATGATGTATTTCTCACTCCTAGTATCTAAAGGCCTTTTAGAAACCCTTGCAATGAGCACCATCCCGCAATGTTTTTCAGAAACCTATCCTACATTCCTACTGCATGTTTCCTGACCTCCCCATGCTGACCACCCCATGGTGCTTTTCTCCATCCGACATTGCCACTCACTTTCTATCTTGATTCAGGCCCTCCGATTCACACCAAAACATGATGTATTTCTCACTGCTACTAGTGAATGGCCAGTTACAAACACTTACAAAGGGCCCCCACCCCGATGTTTTTCAGAAACCTGTCCTACATTGCAACTTCATGTTTCCTGACCTCACCATCCTGACCACCCCGTGGTGCTTTTCTCCATCCTACATTGCCACTCACTGCCTATCCTGATTCAGGCCCTCCGATTCACACCACCCTGTGATGTTTTTCTCACTTCTAGTAGTGAATGGCCTGTTAGAAACACTTACAATGCGCACCACCCCGCGATGTTTTTCAGAAATCTGTCCAACATTGCCACTGCATGTTTCCTGACCTCCCCATGCTGACCACCCCGTGTTGCTTTTCTCCATCGTACATTGCCAATCACTGTCCAACTTGATTCAGACTCTCCGATTCACACCACCCCGTGATGTTTTTCTCAATCCTACTAGTGAAAGGCCTTTTAGAAACCCTTACAATGAGCACCACCCTGCAACGTTTTACAGAAACCTATCCTACATTGCCACTGAACGTCTCCTGACCTCCCAATCCTGACCACCGCGTGGTGCTTTTCTCCTTCCTACATTGCCACTCACTGCCTATCCTGAATCAGGCCCTCTAATTCAAACCACTCCGTTATATTTTTCTCACTCCTACTAGTGAATGGCCTGTTAGAAACCCTTATAATGCGCACCACCCCGCGATGTTTTCCAGAAACCTATCCTACATTGCCACTGCATGTTTCCTCACCTCCCCATGCTGACCAAACCGAGTTGCTTTTCTCCATTTTATGTTACCACTAACAGCCTATCCAAATTCAGGCCCTCCGATTCACACCACCCCGTTATGTTTTTCTCACTCCTACTACAGAATGCCCTGTTAGAAAGCCTTACAATGCGCACCACCTGGCAATGTTTTTCAGAAAAATATCCTACATTGCCAATGCATGTTTCCTGACCTCCCCATGCTGACCACCCCATGGTGCTTTTCTCCATCCTACATTGCACTCACTGCCTATCCTAATTCAGAACATCTGATTCACACCAGCCGTGATGTTTTTCTCCCTCCTACTGGTGAATGGCCAATTAGAAACCCTCACAATGCGCAACCCTCCGAGATGTTTTTCAAAAAATTATCCTACATTGCCACTGCAGGTTTCCTGACCTACCCATGATGACCACCCCGTGGTGCTTTTCTCTATCCTACATTGCCACTCACTGCCTAACCTAATTCAGGCCTTCTGATTCACACCACCCGTGAGGTTTTTCTCACTCCTACTAGTGAATTGCCTATTAGAAACCCTTACAGTGCGCACTACCCCGCTTTTTTTTCCGAAACCTATCCTACATTGCCACTGCATGTTTCCTCACCTCCACATGCTGACCACCCTGTGGTGCTTTCCTCCATCCTACATTGCCACTCAATGCCTATCCTAATTCAGACCCTCGGATTCACACCACCCCGTGATGTTGTTCTCACTCCTACTAGTGAATGGCCTGTTAGAAACCCTTACAATGCGCACCACCCAGCGATGTTTATCAGAAACCAATTCTACATTGCAACTGCATGTTTCCTTACCTCCCCATGCTGAAAAACCCGTGGTGCTTTTCTCTATCCTACATTGCCACTCACAGCCTATCCTAATTCAGGCTCTCAGATTCACACCACCCCGTGATGTTTTTCTCACTCCTACTTGTGCATGGCATGTTAGAAATCCTTAGAATGAGCACCACCCCGCGATGTATTTCAGAAACTTATCCTACAATGCCACTGCATGTTTCCTTACCTCCCCATGTTGACCACCCCGTGGTGCTTTTCTCCATTCTTCATTGCCACTCACTGCCTATCCTAATTCAGGCCCTCTGATTCACACCACCCTGTGATGTTTTTATCACTCCTACTTGTGAATGGCCTGCAACAAACCCTTAGAATGCGCATCACCCCGCGATGTTTTTCAGAAACCTATCCTACATTGCCATTGCATGTTTCCTGACATACCCATGCTCACCAACCCGTGATGCTTTACTCCATCCTACATTGCCACTCACAGTCTATCTTGATTCAGACCCTCCATTTCACACCACCCCGTGATGTTTTTTTCACTCCTAGTTGTGAATGGCTTGTTAGAAAGCCTTAAAATGCGCACCACCCCGCGATGTTTTCCAGTAACCTATCCTACATTGCCATTGCATGTTTCCTGACCTCCCCATGTTGACCAACCCATGGTGCTTTTCTTCATCCTACATTGCCACTCACCGTCTATCCTAATTCAGAACATCTGATTCACACCAGCCGTGAAGTTTTCTCCCTCCTACTAGTGAATGGCCAGTTAGAAACCCTTACAATGCGAACCCCTCCGTGATATTTTTCAAAAAACATCCTACATTGCCACTGCATGTTTCCTGACATCACCATGATGACCACCCCGTGGTGCTTTTCTCTATCCTGCATTGCCACTCACTGCCTATCCTAATTTAGGCCCTCTGATTCACACCACTCGTGATGTTTTTCTCAATCCTACTAGTGAATTGCCTGTTAGAAACACTTACAGTGCGCACTACCCCGCTTTTTTTTCCGAAACCTATCCTACATTGCCACTGCATGTTTCCTTACCTCCCCATGCTGAAAAACCCATGGTGCTTTTCTCCATCCTACATTGCCACTCACTGCCTATCCTAGTTCAAGTCCTTCGATTCACACCACCCTGTGATGTTTTTCTCACTCCTACGAGTCAAAGGCCTTTTAGAAACCCTTACAATACGAACCACCCCGCGATGTTTTTCAGAAACCTATCCTACATTGCCACTGCATACTTCCTGACCTCCCAATGTTGACCACCCCGTGGTGCTTTTCTCCATTCTTCATTGCCACTCACTGCCTATCCTTATTCAAGCCCTCCGATTCACACCACCCCGTGATGTTTTTATCACTCCTACAAGTGAATGGCCTGCAACAAACCCTTAGAATGCGCATCACCCCGCGATGTTTTTCAGAAACCTATCCTACATTGCCATTGCATGTTTCCTGACCTCCCCTTGCTCACAAACCCGTGGTGCTTTTCTCCATCCTACATTGCCAATCACTGTCTAACTTGATTCAGGCCCTCCGATTCAAGCCACCCCGTGATGTATTTCTCACTCCTACTAGTGAATGGCCTTTTAGAAACCCTTACAATGAGCACCACACTACAATGTTTTTTAGAAACCTATCCAACATTGCCACTGCAAGTTTCTTGACCTCCCCATCCTGACCACCCCGTGGTGCTTTTCTCCATCCTACATTGCCACTCACTGCCTATTCTGAACCAGGCCCTCCTATTCACACCACTCCGTTACATTTTTCTCACTCCTACTAGTGAATGGCCTGTTAGACACCCTTATAATGCGCACCACCCCGCGAAGTTTTTCAGAAACCTATCCTACATTGCCACTGCATGTTTCCTCACCTCCCCATACTGACCACACCGAGGTGCTTTTCTCCATTTTACGTTACCACTCACTGCCTATTCAAATTCAGGCCCTCCGATTCACACCAACCCGTTACGTTTTTCTCACTCCTACTAGTGAATGCCCTGTTAGAAAGCCTTACAATGCGCACCACCCTGCGATGTTTTTCAGAAACCTATCCTACATTGCCAATGCATGTTTCCTGACCTCCCCGTGCTGACCATCCCGTGGTGCTTTTCTCCATCCTACATTGCACTCACTGCCTATCCTAATTCAGAACATCTGATTCTCACCAAGCCGTAATGTTTTTCTCACTCCTACTAGTGAATGGCTTGTTAGAAACCCTTACAATGGGCACCACCGCATGATGTTTTTCGGAAAACTATCCTATATTGCCACACCGTGTTTCCTGACCTCCCCATGATGACCTCCCCATGGTGCTTTTGTCCATCGTACATTTCCACTCACTGTCTATCCTAATTACGGCCGTCCGATTCACACCACTCCGTGACGTTTTTCTCTCTCCTACTAGTGAATGGCCTGTTGGAAACCCTTACAATAGGCACCACCCCGCTTTTTTTTTTCAGAAACCTATCCTACATTGCCACTGCATGTTTCCTCACATTCCCATGCTGACCACACTCTGGTGCTTTTCTCCATCCTACATTGCCACTCAATGCCTATCCTAATTCAGGCCATTGGATTCACACCACCCCCTGATGTTGTTCTCACTCTTACTAGATAATGGCCTGTTAGAAAGCCTTACAATGTGCACCACCCCGCGATGTTTTTCAGAAACCTATCCTACATTGCCACTGCATGTTTCCTGATCTCCCCATCCTGACCACCCCGTGGTGCTTTTCTCCATCCTACATTGACACTCACTGCCTATCCTGATTCAGGCCCTGCGATTCACACGAGCCCGTGATGTTTTTCTCACTCCTACAAGTTAAAGGCCTTTTAGAAACCCTTACAATGTGAACCACCCCGCGATGTTTTTCAGAAACCTATCCTACATTGCAACTGCATGTTTCCTGACCTATCCATGCTGACCACACCATGGTCCTTTTCTCCATCCTACATTGCCACTCACTGCCTATCCTAATTCAGAACAACTGATTCACACCACCCGTGATGGTTTTCTCCCTCCTACTAGTGAATGGCCTGTTAGAAACCCTTACAATGCGCACCACTCCGTGATGTTTTTCAAAAAACTATCCTACATTGCCACTGCATGTTTCCTGACCTCCCCATAATCACCACCCCATGGTGCTTTTCTCTATCCTACATTGCCACTAAATGCCTATCCTATTTCAGGCCCTCCGATTCACACCACCCGTGATGTTTTTCTCACCTCTTCTAGTGAATTGACTATTAGAAAGCCTTACAATGTGCACTGCCCCACTTTTTTTCCCAAAACCAATCCTACATTGCCACTGCATGTTTCCTCACCCCCCCATGCTGACCACCCTGTGGTGCTTTTCTCCATCCTACATTGCCACTCAATGCCTTTCCGAATTCAGGCCCTGCGATTCACACCAACCTGTGATTTTGTTCTCACTCCTAGTAGTGAATGGCCTGTTAGAAACCGTTACAATGCGCACCACCCAGCGATGTTTATCAGAAACCTATTCTACATTGCCACTGCATGTTTCCTTGTCTCCCCATGCTGACAAATCCGTGGTGCTTTTTTCCATCCTACATTGCCACTCACAGCCTATGCTAATTCAGGCTCTCTGATTGACACCATCCCGTGAGGTTTTTTTCACTCCTACTTGTGAATGGCCTGTTAGAAAGCCTTACAATGCGCACTACCGAGCGATGTTTTTCAGAAAGCTATCCTACATTGCCACTGCATGTTTCCTGACATCCACATGCTAACCACCCCATGGTGCTTTTCTCCATCCTACATTGCCACTCACTGCCTATCCGGATTCAGGCCCTCCGATTCAAAGCACCCTGTGATGTTTTTCTCACTTCGTCTAGTGAATAGCCTGTTAGAAACCCTTACAATGCGCAGCACCTCGCGATATGTTTTAGAAACCTATCCTACATTCCCACTGCATATTTCCTGACCTCCCCATGCTGCCACCCCGTTGCGCTTTTCTCTATGCTACATTGCCACTCACTGCCATTCCTAATTCAGGCCCTCCGATTCACACCACCCGGTGATGTTTTTCTCACTGCTACTAGTGAATGGCCTGTTATAAAGCCTTACAATGCGCACCACACGGCGATGTTTTTCAGAAACTTATCCCACATTGCCAATGAATGTTTCCTGACCTCCCCACGCTGACCACCCTCTGGTGCTTTTCTCCATCCTACATTGCCACTCACTGCCTATCCTAATTCAGAATATCTGATTCACACCACCCCGTGATATTTTTCTCACTCCTACTAGTGAATGGCCTGTTAGAAACCGTTACAATGCGCACCACACCGTGATGTTTTTCAGAAAACTATCCTACATTACCACTGCATGTTTCCTGACCTCCCCATGCTGACCACCCTGTGGTTCTTTTCTACATTCTTCATTGCCACTCACTGCGTATCCTAATTCAGGCCCGCCAATTCACACCACCCCATGATGTTTTTCTTACTCCTACTAGTGAATGGCCTGTTAGAAACCCTTACCGTGCACACGACCCTGCTTTTTTTTTTCATAAACCTATCCTACATTGCCACTGCATGTTTCCTGAACTCCCCATGCTTACCATCCTTTGGGGCTTTTCTCCATCCTACATTGCCACTCAGTGCCAATCCTAATTCAGGCCCTCCGATTCACACCACCCCATGTTGTTGTTCTCACTCCTGGTAGTGAATGACCTGTTAGAAACCGATACAAAGCGCACAACCCAGCGATGTTTATTGGAAACCTATTCTATATTGCCACTGCATGTTTCCTTGCCTCCCCATGCTGACAAACCCGTGGTGCTTTTCTCCATCCTACATTGCCATTCACAGCCTATCCTAATTGAATCCCTTTGATTCACACCACCCTGTGATGTTTTTTTCACTCCTACTTGTGAATGGCTTGTTAGAAAGCCTTACAATTCTCACCAGCCCGTGATGTTTTTCAGAAACCTATCCTATATTGCCATTGCATGTTACCTGACCTCCCCATGTTGACCACCCCTTGGTGCTTTTCTCCATTCTTCATTGCCACTCACTGCCTATCCTAATTCAGGCCCTACGATTCACACCACCGCTTGATGTTTTTCTCACTCCTACTAGTGAATGGCCTGCTACAAACCATTACAATGCCCACCACCCGGCGATGATTTTCAGAAACCTATCCTACATTGCCACTGCATGTGTCATGACCTACACATGATGACCATCCCATGGTGCTTTTCTCCATCCTACATTGCAACTCACTGCCTATCATAATTCTGGCCCTCCGATTCACACCACCCCATGATGTTTTTCTCACTCCTACTAGTGAATGGCCTGTTTGAAACCCTTGCATTGCGTACCATTCCGCTTTTTTTTTCAGAAACCTATCCTACATTGCCCCTGCATGTTTCCTCACCTCCCCATGGTGACCACCCTGTGGTGCTTTTCTTCATCCTACATTGCCACTCAATGCCTATCCTAATTGAGGCCCTCCGATTCACACCACCCCATGATGTTGTTCTCACTCCTACTAGTGAACGTCCTGTTAGAAACCCATACATTGCGTACAACCCAGCGATGTTTATCAGAAACCTATTCGACATTGCCACTGCATGTTTCCTTGCCTCCCCATGCTGACAAACCCGTGGTGTTTTCTCCATCCTACATTGCCACTCACAGACTATCCTAATTCAGTCCCTAAGATTCACACCACCCCGTGCTGTTTTTCTCACTCCTACTTGTGAATGGCTTTTTAGAAATCCTTACAATGCGCACCACTCCGCGATGATTTTCAGAAACCCATCCTACATTGCCACTGCATGTGTCCTGACCTCCGCATGCTGACCACACCGCGGTGCTTTTCTCCCTTCTACATTGCCACTCAGTGCCTATCCTAATTCAGGCCCTCCGATTCACACCACCCATGATGTTTTTCTCACTCCTGCTAGTGAATGGCCTGTTAGAAAAACTTACAATGCGCACCACCCCGCTTTTTTTTTTCAGAAACCTATCCTACATTGCCAATGCATGCTTCCTGACCTCACCATGGTCACCAACCCATGGTGCTTTTCTCCATCGTACATTGCCCCTCACTGTCTATCTTGATTCATGCCCTCCGATTCACACCACACCATGACGTACTTCTCACTCCTACTAGTGAATGGCCTGTTAGAAAAACTTACAATGCGCACCACCCCGCTTTTTTTTTCAGAAACCTATCCTACATTGCCACTGCATGTTTTCTGACCTCTCCATACTGACCACCCCGTGGAGCTTTTCTCCATCCTACATTGCCACTCACGGCCTATCCTGATTCAGGCCCTCCGATTCATACCACCCCATGATGTTTTTCTCACTCCTACTAGTGAATGCCCTATTAGAAAGCCTTACAATGCGCACCACCCGGCGATGTTTTTCAGAAACCTATCCTACGTTGAGACTGCATGTGTCCTGACCTCTCCATCCTGACCACATCATGGAGCTTTTCTCCATCCTACATTACCTCTCACGGCCTATCCTGATTCAGGCCCTCCGATTCACACCACCCTGTGATGTTTTTTTCACTCCTACTAGTGAATGGCCTGTTAGAAACCCTTAGAATGCGCACTACCCAGCCATGTTTTTCAGAAACCTATACTTCATTGCCACTGCATGTTTCCTGACATCCCCATGCTGACCACCCCGTGGTGCCTTTCTCCATCCGACGTTGCCACTCACTGTCTATCTTGATTCAGGCCCTCTGATTCACACCACACCATGTTGTATTTCTCACTTCTATTAGTGAATGGCCTGTTAGGAAACCTTACAATGCGCACCAACCCGCAATGTATTTTAGAAACCAATCCACCATTGCCACTGCATGTTTCCTGACCTCCCCTTCCAGACCACCCTGTGGTGCTTTTCTCCATCCTACATTGCCACTCACTGCCTATCCTGATTCAGTCCCTCTTATTCAAATCACGCCGTGATGTTTTTCTCACTCCTACTAGTGAATGGCCTGTTAGAAACCTTTACAATGCGCACCAAGCCGTGATGTTTTTCAGAAAACTATCCTACATAGCCACAGCATGTTTCCTGACCTCCCCATGCTCACCAACCCATGGTGTTTTTCTCCATCCTACATGGGCACTGACTGTCTAACTTGATTCAGGCCCTCTGATTCACACCACACCATGTTGTATTTCTCACTCCTACTAGTGAATGGCCTGTTATAAACCCGTAAAATGCGCACTACGCTGCGATGTTTTTCAGAAACCTATCCTACATTGCCACTGCATGTATCCTGACCTCCCGATCATGACCATCCCGTGGTGCTTTTCTCCATTCTACATTGCCACTCACTGCCTATCCTGATTCAGGCCCTGCAATTCGAACCAGAACATTATATTTTTCTCAATCCTACTAGGGAATGCTCTCTTAGAAACCCTTAAAATGCGCACCACACCGTGATGTTTTTCAGAAACCTATCCTACATTGCCACTGCATGTTTCCTGACCTCCCCATGCTGACCACCCCATGGTGCTTTTCTTCATGCTTCATTGCCACTCACTCCGTATCATAATTCAGGCCCTTCGATTCACACCATTCCGTGATATTTTTCTCACTCCTTCCAGTGAATGCCCTGTTAGAAACCCTTAAAATTCTCACCACCCGCGATGTTTTTCAGAAACCTATCCTACATTGACAGTGCATGTTTCCTGACCTCCCCATGCTGACCACACCGTGGTGCTTTTCTCCATCCTACATTGCCACTCACTGCCTATCCTGATTCAAGCCTTCCGATTCACACCACCCCGTGATGTTTTTCTCTCTCCTACTAGTGAATGGCCTGTTGGAAACCCTTACAATGCGCACCACCCACCCCTTTTTTTTTCAGAAACCTATCCTACATTGCCACTGCATGTTTCCTGACCTCCCCATGCTGACCACACCGTGGTGCTTTTCTCCATCCTACATTGCCACTCACTGCCTATCCTGATTCAAGCCTTCCGATTCACACCACCCTGTGATGTTTTTCTCTCTCCTACAAGTGAATGGCCTGTTGGAAACCCTTACAATGCGCACCACCCCCATTTTTTTTCAGAAACCTATCCTACATTGCCACTGCACGTTTCCTCCCCTCCCCATGCTGACCACCCTCTGGTGCTTTTCTCCATCCTACATTGCCACTCAATGCCTATCCTAATTGATGCCCTCCGATTCACACCACCCCCTGATGTTGTTCTCACTCGTATTAGACAATGGCCTGTTAGAAATCCTTACAATGCGCACCACCCCGCGATATTTTTCAGAAACCTATCCTCCATTGCCACTGCATGTTTCCTGACCTCCCCATGCTGACCACACCGTGGTGCTTTTCTCCATTTTACGTTGACACTCACTGAATATTCTATTCAGGCCCTCCGAATCACACAACCCCGTGATGTTTTTTCTCTCTCCTACTAGTCAATGGCCTGTTAGAAAGCCTTACAAAAAGCAACACCCGGCGATGTTTTTCAGAAACCTATCCTACATTGCCAATGCATGTTTCCTGACCTCCCCATGCTGACCACCCCGTGGTGCTTTTCTCCATCCTACATTGTATCTCACTGCCTATCCTGATTCAGGCCCTTCGATTCACACCACCCCATGATGTTTTTCTCGCTCCTTCCAGTGAATGCCCTGTTAGAAACCCTTACAATGCGCACCAACCCGTGATGATTTTCAGAAAACTATCCTATATTGCCACTGCATGTTTCCTGACCTCCCCATGCTGACCAACCCGTGGTGCTTTTCTTCATCCTACATTGCCAATCACTGTCTAACTTGATTCAGGCCCTCCGATTCACACCACCCCGTGATGTTTTTCTCACTCCTACTAGTGAAAGTCCTTTTAGAAACCCTTACAATGAGCACCACCCTGCAACGTTTTTCAGAAACCTATCCTACATTGCCACTGCAAGTTTCCTGACCTCCCATTCCTGACCACCCCGTGGTGCTTTTTTCCATCCTACATTGCGACTCACTGCATATCCTGAATCAGGCCCTCTGATTCAAACCACTCCTTTATATTTTTCTCACTCCTACTAGTGAATGGCCTGTTTGAAACCCTTATAATGGGAACCACCCCGCAATGTTTTTTAGAAAGCAATCCAACATTGCCACCGCATGTTTCCTGACCTCCCCATCCAGACCACCCCGTGGTGCTTTCCTCCATCCTACATTGCCACTCACTGCCTATCCTGATTCTGGCCCTCTGATTCACACCACCCTGGAATGTTTTTCTATTTCTACTAGTGAATGGCCTGTTAGAAACCATTACAATGCGCACAACCCCTCGATGTTTTTCAGAAACTTATCCTACATAGCCACTGCATGTGTCCTGATATCCCCATGCTGACCACACCGTGGTGCTTTTTTCCATCCTACATTGCCATCCACTGCCTATCCTGATTCAGTCCCTCTTATTCAAATCACGCCGTGAAGTTTTTCTCACTCCTACTAGTGAATGGCCTGTTAGAAAACTTTAAAATGCGCACCAACCCGTGATGTTTTTCAGAAAACTATCCTACATAGCCACTGCATGTGTTCTGACCTCCCCATCCTGACCACCCCGTGGTGTTTTCCTCCATCCTACATTGACACTCACTTCCTATCGTAAATCAGGCTCTTCGATTAACACCACCCCGTGATGTTATTTTCACTCCTACTAGTGAATGGCCTGTTAGAAATCCTTACAATGCGAACCACCCCGCTTTTTTTTTCAGAAACCTATACTACATTGCCACTGCATGTTTCCTGACCTCCCCATGCTGACCACCCCGTGGTGCTTTTCTCCATCCTACTTTGCCACTCACTGCCTATCCTGAATCAGGCCCTCTGATTCAAACCACTCCGTTATATTTTTCTCACGCCTACTAGTGAATGGCCTGTAGAAAGCCTTATAATGCGAACCACCCTGCGATGTTTTCCAGAAACCTATCCTACATTGCCACTGCATGTTTCCTGACCTCCCCATGCTGACCACACCGAGTTGCTTTTCTCCATTTTACGTTACCACTCACTGCCTATCCAAATTCAGGCCCTCTGATTCCCACCACCCTGTTATGTTTTTCTCACTCCTACTAGAGAATGCCCTGTTAGAAAGCCTTACAATGCGCACCACCTGGCGATGTTTTTTGAAACCTATCCTACATTGCCAATGCATGTTTCCTGACCTCCCCATGCTGACCACCCCGTGGTGCTTTTCTCCATCCTACATTGCCACTCACAGTCTATCTTGATTCAGATCCTCCGTTTCACACCACCCCGTGAGGTTTTTTTCACTCCTACTTGTGAATGGCTTGTTAGAAAGCCTTAAAATGCACACCACCCCGCGATGTTTTCCATTAACGTATGCTACATTGCCATTGCATGTTTCCTGACCTCCCAATGTTGACCATCCCGTGGTGCTTTTCTCCATTCTTCATCGCCACTCACTGCCTATCCTTATTCAGGCCCTCCGATTTACACCACCCCGTGATGTTTTTCTCACTCCTACTAGTGAATGGCCTGCTACAATTCCTTACAATGCACACAACCCCGCGACGTTTTTCAGAAAACTATCCTACATTGCCACTGCATGTTTCCTGACCTCCCCATGCTGACCACACCATGGTGCTTTTCTCCATTTTACGTTGTCACTCACTGACTATTCGATTCAGGCTCTCCGAATCACACCACCCCGTGATGTTTTTCTCACTCCTACTAGTCAATAGACTGTTAGAAAGCCTTACAATGCGCAACACCCGGCGATGTTTTTCAGAAACCTATCCTACATTGCCAATGCATGTTTCCTGACCTCCACATGCTGACGACCCCGTGGTGCTTTTCTCCATCCTACATTGCCACTCACTGCCTATCCTGTTTCAGTCCCTTCAATTCACACCACCCTGTGATGTTTTTCTCTCTCCTACTAGTGAATGGCCTGTTGGAAACCCTTACAATGCGCACCACCCCCCTTTTTTTTCAGAAACCTATCCTACATTGCCACTGCACGTTTCCTCCCCTCCCCATGCTGACCACCCTCTGGTGCTTTTCTCCATCCTACATTGCCACTCAATGCCTATCCTAATTGATGCCCTCCGATTCACACCACCCCCTGATGTTGTTCTCACTCGTATTAGACAATGGCCTGTTAGAAATCCTTACAATGCGCACCACCCCGCGATATTTTTCAGAAACCTATCCTCCATTGCCACTGCATGTTTCCTGACCTCCCCATGCTGACCACACCGTGGTGCTTTTCTCCGTTTTATGTTGTCACTCACTGACTATTCGATTCAGGCTCTCCGAATCACACCACCCCGTGATGTTTTTCTCACTCCTACTAGTAAATGGCCTGTTAGAAATCCTTACAATGCGCAACACCCGGCGATGTTTTTCAGAAACCTATCCTACATTGCCACTGCATGTTTCCTGACCTCCCCATGCTGACCACACCGTGGCGCTTTTCTCCATTTTACGTTGACACTCACTGACTATTCTATTCAGGCCCTCCGAATCACACAACCCCGTGATGTTTTTTCTCTCTCCTACTAGTCAATGGCCTGTTAGAAAGCCTTACAAAAAGCAACACCCGGCGATGTTTTTCAGAAACCTATCCTACATTGCCAATGCATGTTTCCTGACCTCCCCATGCTGACCACCCCGTGGTGCTTTTCTCCATCCTACATTGCATCTCACTGCCTATCCTGATTCAGGCCCTTCGATTCACACCACCCCATGATGTTTTTCTCGCTTCTTCCAGTGAATGCCCTGTTAGAAACCCTTACAATGCGCACCAACCCGTGATGATTTTCAGAAAACTATCCTATATTGCCACTGCATGTTTCCTGACCTCCCCATGCTGACCAACCCGTGGTGCTTTTCTTCATCCTACATTGCCAATCACTGTCTAACTTGATTCAGGCCCTCCGATTCACACCACCCCGTGATGTTTTTCTCACTCCTACTAGTGAAAGTCCTTTTAGAAACCCTTACAATGAGCACCACCCTGCAACGTTTTTCAGAAACCTATCCTACATTGCCACTGCAAGTTTCCTGACCTCCCAATCCTGACCACCCCGTGGTGCTTTTTTCCATCCTACATTGCCACTTACTGCATATCCTGAATCAGGCCCTCTGATTCAAACCACTCCTTTATATTTTTCTCACTCCTACTAGTGAATGGCCTGTTTGAAACCCTTATAATGGGAACCACCCCGCAATGTTTTTTAGAAAGCAATCCAACATTGCCACCGCATGTTTCCTGACCTCCCCATCCAGACCACCCCGTGGTGCTTTCCTCCATCCTACATTGCCACTCACTGCCTATCCTGATTCTGGCCCTCTGATTCACACCACCCTGGAATATTTTTCTATTTCTACTAGTGAATGGCCTGTTAGAAACCATTACAATGCGCACAACCCCTCGATGTTTTTCAGAAACTTATCCTACATAGCCACTGCATGTGTCCTGATATCCCCATGCTGACCACACCGTGGTGCTTTTTTCCATCCTACATTGCCATCCACTGCCTATCCTGATTCAGTCCCTCTTATTCAAATCACGCCGTGAAGTTTTTCTCACTCCTACTAGTGAATGGCCTGTTAGAAACCTTTAAAATGCGCACCAACCCGTGATGTTTTTCAGAAAACTATCCTACATAGCCACTGCATGTGTTCTGACCTCCCCATCCTGACCACCCCATGGTGTTTTCCTCCATCCTACATTGACACTCACTTCCTATCGTAAATCAGGCTCTTCGATTAACACCACCCCGTGATGTTATTTTCACTCCTACTAGTGAATGGCCTGTTAGAAATCCTTACAATGCGAACCACCCCGCTTTTTTTTTCAGAAACCTATACTACATTGCCACTGCATGTTTCCTGACCTCCCCATGCTGACCATTCCGTGGTGCTTTTCTCCATCCTACTTTGCCACTCACTGCCTATCCTGAATCAGGCCCTCTGATTCAAACCACTCCGTTATATTTTTCTCACTCCTACTAGTGAATGGCCTGTAGAAACCCTTATAATGCGAACCACCCCGCGATGTTTTCCAGAAACCTATCCTACATTGCCACTGCATGTTTCCTGACCTCCCCATGCTGACCACACCGAGTTGCTTTTCTCCATTTTACGTTACCACTCACTGCCTATCCAAATTCAGGCCCTCTGATTCCCACCACCCTGTTATGTTTTTCTCACTCCTACTAGAGAATGCCCTGTTAGAAAGCCTTACAATGCGCACCACCTGGCGATGTTTTTTGAAACCTATCCTACATTGCCAATGCATGTTTCCTGACCTCCCCATGCTGACCACCCCGTGGTGCTTTTCTCCATCCTACATTGCCACTCACAGTCTATCTTGATTCAGATCCTCCGTTTCACACCACCCCGTGAGGTTTTTTTCACTCCTACTTGTGAATGGCTTGTTAGAAAGCCTTAAAATGCACACCACCCCGCGATGTTTTCCATTAACGTATGCTACATTGCCATTGCATGTTTCCTGACCTCCCAATGTTGACCATCCCGTGGTGCTTTTCTCCATTCTTCATCGCCACTCACTGCCTATCCTTATTCCTCCGATTTACACCACCCCGTGATGTTTTTCTCACTCCTACTAGTGAATGGCCTGCTACAATCCCTTACAATGCACACAACCCCGCGACGTTTTTCAGAAAACTATCCTACATTGCCACTGCATGTTTCCTGACCTCCCCATGCTGACCACACCATGGTGCTTTTCTCCATTTTACGTTGTCACTCACTGACTATTCGATTCAGGCTCTCCGAATCACACCACCCCGTGATGTTTTTCTCACTCCTACTAGTCAATAGACTGTTAGAAAGCCTTACAATGCGCAACACCAGGCGATGTTTTTCAGAAACCTATCCTACATTGCCAATGCATGTTTCCTGACCTCCCCATGCTGACGACCCCGTGGTGCTTTTCTCCATCCTACATTGCCACTCACTGCCTATCCTGTTTCAGGCCCTTCGATTCACACCACCCCATGATGTTTTTCTCGCTTCTGCCAGTGAATGGCCTGTTAGAAACCCTTATAATGCGAAACACCCCTCGATGTTTTCCAGAAACCTATCCTACATTGCCACTGCATGTTTCCTGACCTCCACATGCTGACCACACCGTGGTACTTTTCTCCATTTTACGTTGACACTCACTGACTATTCTATTCAGGCCCTCCGAATCACACAACCCCGTGATGTTTTTTCTCTCTCCTACTAGTCAATGGCCTGTTAGAAAGCCTTACAAAAAGCAACACCCGGCGATGTTTTTCAGAAACCTATCCTACATTGCCAATGCATGTTTCCTGACCTCCCCATGCTGACCACCCCGTGGTGCTTTTCTCCATCCTACATTGCATCTCACTGCCTATCCTGATTCAGGCCCTTCGATTCACACCACCCCATGATGTTTTTCTCGCTTCTTCCAGTGAATGCCCTGTTAGAAACCCTTACAATGCGCACCAACCCGTGATGATTTTCAGAAAACTATCCTATATTGCCACTGCATGTTTCCTGACCTCCCCATGCTGACCAACCCGTGGTGCTTTTCTTCATCCTACATTGCCAATCACTGTCTAACTTGATTCAGGCCCTCCGATTCACACCACCCCGTGATGTTTTTCTCACTCCTACTAGTGAAAGTCCTTTTAGAAACCCTTACAATGAGCACCACCCTGCAACGTTTTTCAGAAACCTATCCTACATTGCCACTGCAAGTTTCCTGACCTCCCAATCCTGACCACCCCGTGGTGCTTTTTTCCATCCTACATTGCCACTCACTGCATATCCTGAATCAGGCCCTCTGATTCAAACCACTCCTTTATATTTTTCTCACTCCTACTAGTGAATGGCCTGTTTGAAACCCTTATAATGGGAACCACCCCGCAATGTTTTTTAGAAAGCAATCCAACATTGCCACCGCATGTTTCCTGACCTCCCCATCCAGACCACCCCGTGGTGCTTTCCTCCATCCTACATTGCCACTCACTGCCTATCCTGATTCTGGCCCTCTGATTCACACCACCCTGGAATGTTTTTCTATTTCTACTAGTGAATGGCCTGTTAGAAACCATTACAATGCGCACAACCCCTCGATGTTTTTCAGAAACTTATCCTACATAGCCACTGCATGTGTCCTGATATCCCCATGCTGACCACACCGTGGTGCTTTTTTCCATCCTACATTGCCATCCACTGCCTATCCTGATTCAGTCCCTCTTATTCAAATCACGCCGTGAAGTTTTTCTCACTCCTACTAGTGAATGGCCTGTTAGAAACCTTTAAAATGCGCACCAACCCGTGATGTTTTTCAGAAAACTATCCTACATAGCCACTGCATGTGTTCTGACCTCCCCATCCTGACCACCCCGTGGTGTTTTCCTCCATCCTACATTGACACTCACTTCCTATCGTAAATCAGGCTCTTCGATTAACACCACCCCGTGATGTTATTTTCACTCCTACTAGTGAATGGCCTGTTAGAAATCCTTACAATGCGAACCACCCCGCTTTTTTTTTCAGAAACCTATACTACATTGCCACTGCATGTTTCCTGACCTCCCCATGCTGACCACCCCGTGGTGCTTTTCTCCATCCTACTTTGCCACTCACTGCCTATCCTGAATCAGGCCCTCTGATTCAAACCACTCCGTTATATTTTTCTCACTCCTACTAGTGAATGGCCTGTAGAAACCCTTATAATGCGAACCACCCCGCGATGTTTTCCAGAAACCTATCCTACATTGCCACTGCATGTTTCCTGACCTCCCCATGCTGACCACACCGAGTTGCTTTTCTCCATTTTACGTTACCACTCACTGCCTATCCAAATTCAGGCCCTCTGATTCCCACCACCCTGTTATGTTTTTCTCACTCCTACTAGAGAATGCCCTGTTAGAAAGCCTTACAATGCGCACCACCTGGCGATGTTTTTTGAAACCTATCCTACATTGCCAATGCATGTTTCCTGACCTCCCCATGCTGACCACCCCGTGGTGCTTTTCTCCATCCTACATTGCCACTCACAGTCTATCTTGATTCAGATCCTCCGTTTCACACCACCCCGTGAGGTTTTTTTCACTCCTACTTGTGAATGGCTTGTTAGAAAGCCTTAAAATGCACACCACCCCGCGATGTTTTCCATTAACGTATGCTACATTGCCATTGCATGTTTCCTGACCTCCCAATGTTGACCATCCCGTGGTGCTTTTCTCCATTCTTCATCGCCACTCACTGCCTATCCTTATTCCTCCGATTTACACCACCCCGTGATGTTTTTCTCACTCCTACTAGTGAATGGCCTGCTACAATCCCTTACAATGCACACAACCCCGCGACGTTTTTCAGAAAACTATCCTACATTGCCACTGCATGTTTCCTGACCTCCCCATGCTGACCACACCATGGTGCTTTTCTCCATTTTACGTTGTCACTCACTGACTATTCGATTCAGGCTCTCCGAATCACACCACCCCGTGATGTTTTTCTCACTCCTACTAGTCAATAGACTGTTAGAAAGCCTTACAATGCGCAACACCAGGCGATGTTTTTCAGAAACCTATCCTACATTGCCAATGCATGTTTCCTGACCTCCCCATGCTGACGACCCCGTGGTGCTTTTCTCCATCCTACATTGCCACTCACTGCCTATCCTGTTTCAGGCCCTTCGATTCACACCACCCCATGATGTTTTTCTCGCTTCTGCCAGTGAATGGCCTGTTAGAAACCCTTATAATGCGAAACACCCCTCGATGTTTTCCAGAAACCTATCCTACATTGCCACTGCATGTTTCCTGACCTCCACATGCTGACCACACCGTGGTACTTTTCTCCATTTTACGTTGACACTCACTGACTATTCTATTCAGGCCCTCCGAATCACACAACCCCGTGATGTTTTTTCTCTCTCCTACTAGTCAATGGCCTGTTAGAAAGCCTTACAAAAAGCAACACCCGGCGATGTTTTTCAGAAACCTATCCTACATTGCCAATGCATGTTTCCTGACCTCCCCATGCTGACCACCCCGTGGTGCTTTTCTCCATCCTACATTGCATCTCACTGCCTATCCTGATTCAGGCCCTTCGATTCACACCACCCCATGATGTTTTTCTCGCTTCTTCCAGTGAATGCCCTGTTAGAAACCCTTACAATGCGCACCAACCCGTGATGATTTTCAGAAAACTATCCTATATTGCCACTGCATGTTTCCTGACCTCCCCATGCTGACCAACCCGTGGTGCTTTTCTTCATCCTACATTGCCAATCACTGTCTAACTTGATTCAGGCCCTCCGATTCACACCACCCCGTGATGTTTTTCTCACTCCTACTAGTGAAAGTCCTTTTAGAAACCCTTACAATGAGCACCACCCTGCAACGTTTTTCAGAAACCTATCCTACATTGCCACTGCAAGTTTCCTGACCTCCCAATCCTGACCACCCCGTGGTGCTTTTTTCCATCCTACATTGCCACTCACTGCATATCCTGAATCAGGCCCTCTGATTCAAACCACTCCTTTATATTTTTCTCACTCCTACTAGTGAATGGCCTGTTTGAAACCCTTATAATGGGAACCACCCCGCAATGTTTTTTAGAAAGCAATCCAACATTGCCACCGCATGTTTCCTGACCTCCCCATCCAGACCACCCCGTGGTGCTTTCCTCCATCCTACATTGCCACTCACTGCCTATCCTGATTCTGGCCCTCTGATTCACACCACCCTGGAATGTTTTTCTATTTCTACTAGTGAATGGCCTGTTAGAAACCATTACAATGCGCACAACCCCTCGATGTTTTTCAGAAACTTATCCTACATAGCCACTGCATGTGTCCTGATATCCCCATGCTGACCACACCGTGGTGCTTTTTTCCATCCTACATTGCCATCCACTGCCTATCCTGATTCAGTCCCTCTTATTCAAATCACGCCGTGAAGTTTTTCTCACTCCTACTAGTGAATGGCCTGTTAGAAACCTTTAAAATGCGCACCAACCCGTGATGTTTTTCAGAAAACTATCCTACATAGCCACTGCATGTGTTCTGACCTCCCCATCCTGACCACCCCGTGGTGTTTTCCTCCATCCTACATTGACACTCACTTCCTATCGTAAATCAGGCTCTTCGATTAACACCACCCCGTGATGTTATTTTCACTCCTACTAGTGAATGGCCTGTTAGAAATCCTTACAATGCGAACCACCCCGCTTTTTTTTTCAGAAACCTATACTACATTGCCACTGCATGTTTCCTGACCTCCCCATGCTGACCACCCCGTGGTGCTTTTCTCCATCCTACTTTGCCACTCACTGCCTATCCTGAATCAGGCCCTCTGATTCAAACCACTCCGTTATATTTTTCTCACTCCTACTAGTGAATGGCCTGTAGAAACCCTTATAATGCGAACCACCCCGCGATGTTTTCCAGAAACCTATCCTACATTGCCACTGCATGTTTCCTGACCTCCCCATGCTGACCACACCGAGTTGCTTTTCTCCATTTTACGTTACCACTCACTGCCTATCCAAATTCAGGCCCTCTGATTCCCACCACCCTGTTATGTTTTTCTCACTCCTACTAGAGAATGCCCTGTTAGAAAGCCTTACAATGCGCACCACCTGGCGATGTTTTTTGAAACCTATCCTACATTGCCAATGCATGTTTCCTGACCTCCCCATGCTGACCACCCCGTGGTGCTTTTCTCCATCCTACATTGCCACTCACAGTCTATCTTGATTCAGATCCTCCGTTTCACACCACCCCGTGAGGTTTTTTTCACTCCTACTTGTGAATGGCTTGTTAGAAAGCCTTAAAATGCACACCACCCCGCGATGTTTTCCATTAACGTATGCTACATTGCCATTGCATGTTTCCTGACCTCCCAATGTTGACCATCCCGTGGTGCTTTTCTCCATTCTTCATCGCCACTCACTGCCTATCCTTATTCCTCCGATTTACACCACCCTGTGATGTTTTTCTCACTCCTACTAGTGAATGGCCTGCTACAATCCCTTACAATGCACACAACCCCGCGACGTTTTTCAGAAAACTATCCTACATTGCCACTGCATGTTTCCTGACCTCCCCATGCTGACCACACCATGGTGCTTTTCTCCATTTTACGTTGTCACTCACTGACTATTCGATTCAGGCTCTCCGAATCACACCACCCCGTGATGTTTTTCTCACTCCTACTAGTCAATAGACTGTTAGAAAGCCTTACAATGCACAACACCAGGCGATGTTTTTCAGAAACCTATCCTACATTGCCAATGCATGTTTCCTGACCTCCCCATGCTGACGACCCCGTGGTGCTTTTCTCCATCCTACATTGCCACTCACTGCCTATCCTGTTTCAGGCCCTTCGATTCACACCACCCCATGATGTTTTTCTCGCTTCTGCCAGTGAATGGCCTGTTAGAAACCCTTATAATGCGAAACACCCCTCGATGTTTTCCAGAAACCTATCCTACATTGCCACTGCATGTTTTCTCACCTCCCCATGCTGACCACACCGAGTTGCTTTTCTCCATTTTATGTTACCACTCACTGCCTATCCAAATTCAGGCCCTCCGATTCACACCACCCCGTTATGTTTTTCTCACTCCTACTAGAGAATGCCCTGTTAGAAAGCCTTACAATGCGCACCACCTGGCGATGTTTTTTAGAAACCTATCCTATATTGACACTGCATGTTTCCTCACCTCCCCATGCTGACCACACCGAGTTGCTTTTCTCCATTTTACGTTACCACTCACTGCCTATCCAAATTCAGTTCCTCAGATTCACACCATCCCGTGATGTTTTTCTCACTCCTACTAGTGAATGGCCTGTTAGAAACCCTTACAATGCGCACCAACCCATGATGTTTTTCAGAAAACTATCCTATATTGCCACTGCGTGTTTCCTGACCTCCCCATGATCACCACCCCTTGGTGCTTTTCTCCATCCTACATTGCCACTCACTGCGTATCCTAATTATGGCCCTCCGATTCACACCACCCCATGATGTTTTTCTCTCTCCTACCAGTGAATGGCCTGCTGGAAACCCTTACAATGCGCACCACCCCGCTTTTTTTTTCAGAAACCTATCCTACATTGCCACTGCATGTTTCCTGACCTCCCCATGCTGACCACCCTGTGGTGCTTTTCTCCATATTATATTGCCACTCAATGCCTATCCTAATTCAGGCCCTCTAATTCACACGACCCACTGATGTTGTTCTCACTCGTCCTAGTTAATGGCCTGTTAGAAACCCTTACAATGCACACCACCCAGCGATGTTTGTCAGAAAGCTATTCTACATTGCCACTGCATGTTTCCTTGCCTCCCCATGCTGACAAACCAATGTTGCTTTTCTCCTTCCTACATTGCCACTCACGGCGTATCCTGATTCAGGCCCTGCACTTCACACCACCCTGTGATGTTTTTTTCACTCCTACTAGTGAAAGGCCTTTTAGAAACCCTTCCAATGAGCACCACCCCGCAATGTTTTTCAGAAACCTATCCTACATTGCCACTGCATGTTTCCTGACCTCCCCATCCTGATCACCCCGTGGGGCTTTTCTCCATCATACATTGACACTCACGGCCTATCCTCATTCAGGCCCTGCATTTCACACCACCCCGTGATGTTATTCTCACTCCTACTAGTCAAAGGCCTTTTAGAAACCCTTACAATGCAGACCACCCCACGATGTTTTTGACAAACCTATCCTACATTGCCACTGCATGTTTCCTGACCTCTCCAACCTGACAACCCTGTGGTGCTTTTCTCCATTCTACATTGCCACTCCCTGCCTATCTTGATCCAGGCCCTCCGATTCACACCACCCCGTGATGTTTTTCTCACTCGTACTAGTGAATGCCTGTTATAAACGCTTACAATGCACACCACCCGGGTATGTTTTTCAGAAACCTGTCCTACATTGCAAATGCAAGTTTCCTGAGCTCCCCATGCTGACCACACCGTGGTGCTATTCTCCATTTTACATTGCCACTCACTGCCTAGCCTAATTCAGGTCTTCCAATACACACTACCCCGTGATGATCTTCTCACTCCTACTGCTGAATGGACTGTTAGAAAGCCTTACAATGAGCACCACAAGGCGATGTGTTTCAGAAACCTATCCTACAGTGCCAATGCATGTTTCCTGACCTCCCCATGCTGAACACCCAGAGGTCCTTTTCTCGATCCTACATTGCTACTCAATGCGTATCCTAATTCAGGCGCTCCGATTCACACCACCCCGTGATGTTATTCTCACTCCTACTAGTGAATGGCCTGTTAGAAAACCTTACAATGCGCACCACTCAGCGATGTTTATCAGAAACCTATTCTACATTGCCACTGCATGTTTCCTGACCTCCCCATGTTGACCATCCCGTGGTGCTTTTCTCCATTCTTCATTGCCACTCACTGCCTATCCTAATTCAGGCCCTCCGATTTACACCACCCCGTGATGTTTTCTCACTCCTACTAGTGAATGGCCTGCTACAAACCCTTAAAATGCACACAACCCCGCGACGTTTTTCAGAAACTTATCCTACATTGCAAATGCATGTTTCCTAACCTCCCCATGCTCACCAACCCATTTTGTTTTTCTCCATCCTACATGGCCACTGACTGTCTAACTTGATTCAGGCCCTCTGATTCACACCACACCATGTTGTATTTCTCACTCCTACTAGTGAATGGCCTGTTATAAACCCGTAAAATGCACACTACGCTGCGATGTTTTTCAGAAACCTATCCTACATTGCCACTGCATGTTTCCTGACCTCCACATGTCGACCACCCCGTGGTACTTTTCTCCATTCTTCATTGCCACTCACTGCCTATCCTAAATCAAGCCCTCCAATTCACACAACCCCTTGATGTTTTTCTCACTCCTACTAGTGAATGGCCTGCAAAAACCCTTACAATGCGCACCACCCGGCGATGTTTTTCAGAAACCTATCCTACATTGCCACTGCATGTTTCCTGATCTCCCCATCCTGACCACCCCGTGGTGCTTTTCTCCATCCTACATTGACACTCACTGCCTATCCTGATTCAGGCCCTGCGATTCACACCAGCCCGTGATGTTTTTCTCACTCCTACAAGTTAAAGGCCTTTTAGAAACCCTTACAATGTGAACCACCCCGCGATGTTTTTCAGAAACCTATCCTACATTGCAACTGCATGTTTCCTGACCTACCCATGCTGACCACACCATGGTCCTTTTCTCCATCCTACATTGCCACTCACTGCCTATCCTAATTCAGAACAACTGATTCACTCCACCCGTGATGTTTTTCTCCCTCCTACTAGTGAATGGCCTGTTAGAAACCCTTACAATGCGCACCACTCCGTGATGTTTTTCAAAAAACTATCCTACATTGCCACTGCACGTTTCCTGACCTCCCCATAATCACCACCCCATGGTGCTTTTCTCTATCCTACATTGCCACTCACTGCCTATCCTAATTCAGGCCCTCCGATTCACACCACCCGTGATGTTTTTCTCACTTCTTCTAGTGAATTGACTATTAGAAAGACTTACAATGTGCACTACCCCACTTTTTTTCGCAAAACCAATCCTACATTGCCACTGCATGTTTCCTCACCTCCCCATGCTGACCACCCTGTGGTGCTTTTCTCCATCCTACATTGCCACTCAATGCCTTTCCGAATTCAGGCCCTGGGATTCACACCACCCTGTGATTTTGTTCTCACTCCTAGTAGTGAATGGCCTGTTAGAAACCATTACAATGCGCACCACCCAGAGATGTTTATCAGAAACCAATTCTACATTGCCACTGCATGTTTCCTTGTCTCCCCATGCTGACAAACCCGTGGTGCTTTTCTCCATCCTACATTGCCACTCACAGCCTATCCTAATTCAGGCCCTCTGATTCACACCATCCCGTGGGGTTTTTTTCACTCCTACTTGTGAATGGCCTGTTAGAAAGCCTTACAATGCGCACTACCGAGCGATGTTTTTCAGAAAGCTATCCTACATTGCCACTGCATGTTTCCTGACATCCACATGCTAACCACCCCATGGTGCTTTTCTCCATCCTACATTGCCACTCACTGCCTATCCGGATTCAGGCCCTCCGATTCAAAGCACCCTGTGATGTTTTTCTCACTTCATCTAATGAATAGCCTGTTAGAAACCCTTACAATGTGCAGCACCTCGCGATATGTTTCAGAATCCTATCCTACATTCCCACTGCATATTTCCTGACCTCCCCATGCTGCCACCCCGTTGCGCTTTTCTCTATGCTACATTGCCACTCACTGCCATTCCTAATTCAGGCCCTCCGATTCACACCACACGGTGATGTTTTTCTCACTGCTACTAGTGAATGGCCTGTTATAAAGCCTTACAATGCGCACCACACGGCGATGTTTTTCAGAAACTTATCCCACATTGCCAATGAATGTTTCCTGACCTCCCCATGCTGACCACCCTCTGGTGCTTTTCTCCATCCTACATTGCCACTCACTGCCTATCCTAATTCAGAATATCTGATTCACACCACCCTGTGATGTTTTTCTCACTCCTACTAGTGAATGGCCTGTTAGAAACCGTTACAATGCGCACCACACCGTGATGTTTTTCAGAAAACTATCCTACATTACCACTGCATGTTTCCTGACCTCCCATGCTGACCACCCTGTGGTTCTTTTCTACATTCTTCATTGCCACTCACTGCGTATCCTAATTCAGGCCCGCCAATTCACAACACCCCATGTTGTTTTTCTTACTCCTACTAGTGAATGGCCTGTTAGAAACCCTTACCATGCACACGACCCTGCTTTTTTTTTTTCATAAACCTATCCTACATTGCCACTGCATGTTTCCTGAACTACCCATGCTTACCATCCTTTGGGGCTTTTCTCCATCCTACATTGCCACTCAGTGCCAATCCTAATTCAGGCCCTCCGATTCACACCACCCCATGTTGTTGTTCTCACTCCTAGTAGTGAAAGACCTGTTAGAAACCCATACAAAGCGCACAACCCAGCGATGTTTATTAGAAACCTATTCTATATTGCCACTGCATGTTTCCTTGCCTCCCCATGCTGACAAACCCGTGGTGCTTTTCTCCATCCTACATTGCCATTCACAGCCTATCCTAATTGAAGCCCTTTGATTCACACCACCCTGTGATGTTTTTTTCACTCCTACTTGTGAATGGCTTGTTAGAAAGCCTTACAATTCTCACCAACCCGTGATGTTTTTCAGAAACCTATCCTACATTGCCATTGCATGTTACCTGACCTCCCCATGTTGACCACCCCTTGGTGCTTTTCTCCATTCTTCATTGCCACTCACTGCCGATCCTAATTCAGGCCCTACGATTCACACCACCGCTTGATGTTTTTCTCACTCCTACTAGTGAATGGCCTGCTACAAACCATTACAATGCCCACCACCCGGCGATGATTTTCAGAAACCTATCCTACATTGCCACTGCATGTGTCATGACCTACCCATGATGACCATCCCATGGTGCTTTTCTCCATCCTACATTGCAACTCACTGCCTATCATAATTCTGGCCCTCCGATTCACACCACCCCATGATGTTTTTCTCACTCCTACTAGTGAATGGCCTGTTTGAAACCCTTGCATTGCGTACCATTCCGCTTTTTTTTTCAGAAACCTATCCTACATTGCCCCTGTATGTTTCCTCACCTCCCCATGGTGACCACCCTGTGGTGCTTTTCTCCATCCTACATTGCCACTCAATGCCTATCCTAATTGAGGCCCTCCGATTCACACCACCCCGTGATGTTGTTCTCACTCCTACTAGTGAACGGCCTGTTAGAAACCCATACATTGCGTACAACCCAGCGATGTTTATCAGAAACCTATTCGACATTGCCACTGCATGTTTCCTTGCCTCCCCATGCTGACAAACCCGTGGTGTTTTCTCCATCCTACATTGCCACTCACAGACTATCCTAATTCAGTCCCTAAGATTCACACCACCCCGTGATGTTTTTCTCACTCCTACTTGTGAATGGCTTGTTAAAAATCCTTACAATGCGCACCACTCCGCGATGATTTTCAGAAACCCATCCTACATTGCCACTGCATGTGTCCTGACCTCCGCATGCTGACCACACCGCGGTGCTTTTCTCCATTCTACATTGCCACTCAGTGCCTATCCTAATTCAGGCCCTCCGATTCACACCACCCGTGATGTTTTTCTCACTCCTGCTAGTGAATGGCCTGTTAGAAAAACTTACAATGCGCACCACCCCGCTTTTTTTTTTTCAGAAACCTATCCTACATTGACAATGCATGCTTCCTGACCTCACCATGGTCACCAACCCATGGTGCTTTTCTCCATCGTACATTGCCCCTCACTGTCTATCTTGATTCATGCCCTCCGATTCACACCACACCATGACGTACTTCTCACTCCTACTAGTGAATGGCCTGTTAGAAAAACTTACAATGCGCACCACCCCGCTTTTTTTTTCAGAAACCTATCCTACATTGCCACTGCATGTTTTCTGACCTCTCCATACTGACCACCCCGTGGAGCTTTTCTCCATCCTACATTGCCACTCACGGCCTATCCTGATTCAGGCCCTCCGATTCATTACACCCCGTGATGTTTTTCTCACTCCTATTAGTGAATGCCCTATTAGAAAGCCTTACAATGTGCACCACCCGGCGATGTTTTTCAGAAACCTATCCTACGTTGCCACTGCATGTGTCCTGACCTCTCCATCCTGACCACATCATGGAGCTTTTCTCCATCCTACATTACCTCTCACGGCCTATCCTGATTCAGGCCCTCCGATTCACACCACCCTGTGATGTTTTTTTCACTCCTACTAGTGAATGGCCTGTTAGAAACCCTTAGAATGCGCACTACCCAGCCATGTTTTTCAGAAACCTATATTTCATTGCCACTGCATGTTTCCTGACATCCCCATGCTGACCACCCCGTGGTGCCTTTCTCCATCCGACGTTGCCACTCACTGTCTATCTTGATTCAGGCCCTCTGATTCACACCACACCATGTTGTATTTCTCACTTCTATTAGTGAATGGCCTGTTAGGAAACCTTACAATGCGCACCAACCCGCAATGTATTTTAGAAACCAATCCACCATTGCCACTGCATGTTTCCTGACCTCCCCTTCCAGACCACCCTGTGGTGCTTTTCTCCATCCTACATTGCCACTCACTGCCTATCCTGATTCAGTCCCTGTTATTCAAATCACGCCGTGATGTTTTTCTCACTCCTACTAGTGAATGGCCTGTTAGAAACCTTTAAAATGCGCACCAACCCGTGATGTTTTTCAGAAAACTATCCTACATAGCCACTGCATGTGTCCTGACCTCCCCATCCTGACCAACCCGTGGTGTTTTCCTCCATCCTACATTGCCACTCATTCCTATCCTAAATCAGGCCCTTCGATTAACACCACCCCGAGATGTTTTTTCACTCCTACTAGTGAATGGCCTGTTAGAAAGCCTTACAATGCGAACCACCACGCTTTTTTTTCAGAAACCTATCCTACATTTCCACTGCATGTTTCCTCACCTTCCCATGCTGACCACACTCTGCTGCTTTTCTCCATCCCAAATCGCCACTCAATGCCTATCCTAATTCCGGCCATTGGATTCACACCACCCCTTGATGTTGTTCTCACTCTTACTAGATAATGGCCTGTTAGAAATCCTTACAATGTGCACCACCCCGCGATGTTTTTCAGAAACCTATCCTACATTGCCACTGCATGTTTCCTGACCTCCACATGTCGACCACCCCGTGGTACTTTTCTCCATTCTTCATTGCCACTCACTGCCTATCCTAAATCAAGCCCTCCAATTCACACAACCCCTTGATGTTTTTCTCACTCCTACTAGTGAATGGCCTGCAAAAACCCTTACAATGCGCACCACCCGGCGATGTTTTTCAGAAACCTATCCTACATTGCCACTGCATGTTTCCTGATCTCCCCATCCTGACCACCCCGTGGTGCTTTTCTCCATCCTACATTGACACTCACTGCCTATCCTGATTCAGGCCCTGCGATTCACACCAGCCCGTGATGTTTTTCTCACTCCTACAAGTTAAAGGCCTTTTAGAAACCCTTACAATGTGAACCACCCCGCGATGTTTTTCAGAAACCTATCCTACATTGCAACTGCATGTTTCCTGACCTACCCATGCTGACCACACCATGGTCCTTTTCTCCATCCTACATTGCCACTCACTGCCTATCCTAATTCAGAACAACTGATTCACTCCACCCGTGATGTTTTTCTCCCTCCTACTAGTGAATGGCCTGTTAGAAACCCTTACAATGCGCACCACTCCGTGATGTTTTTCAAAAAACTATCCTACATTGCCACTGCATGTTTCCTGACCTCCCCATAATCACCACCCCATGGTGCTTTTCTCTATCCTACATTGCCACTCACTGCCTATCCTAATTCAGGCCCTCCGATTCACACCACCCGTGATGTTTTTCTCACTTCTTCTAGTGAATTGACTATTAGAAAGACTTACAATGTGCACTACCCCACTTTTTTTCGCAAAACCAATCCTACATTGCCACTGCATGTTTCCTCACCTCCCTATGCTGACCACCCTGTGGTGCTTTTCTCCATCCTACATTGCCACTCAATGCCTTTCCGAATTCAGGCCCTGGGATTCACACCACCCTGTGATTTTGTTCTCACTCCTAGTAGTGAATGGCCTGTTAGAAACCGTTACAATGCGCACCACACAGAGATGTTTATCAGAAACCAATTCTACATTGCCACTGCATGTTTCCTTGTCTCCCCATGCTGACAAACCCGTGGTCCTTTTCTCCATCCTACATTGCCACTCACTGCCTATCCTAATTCAGAACAACTGATTCACTCCACCCGTGATGTTTTTCTCCCTCCTACTAGTGAATGGCCTGTTAGAAACCCTTACAATGCGCACCACTCCGTGATGTTTTTCAAAAAACTATCCTACATTGCCACTGCACGTTTCCTGACCTCCCCATAATCACCACCCCATGGTGCTTTTCTCTATCCTACATTGCCACTCACTGCCTATCCTAATTCAGGCCCTCCGATTCACACCACCCGTGATGTTTTTCTCACTTCTTCTAGTGAATTGACTATTAGAAAGACTTACAATGTGCACTACCCCACTTTTTTTCGCAAAACCAATCCTACATTGCCACTGCATGTTTCCTCACCTCCCCATGCTGACCACCCTGTGGTGCTTTTCTCCATCCTACATTGCCACTCAATGCCTTTCCGAATTCAGGCCCTGGGATTCACACCACCCTGTGATTTTGTTCTCACTCCTAGTAGTGAATGGCCTGTTAGAAACCATTACAATGCGCACCACCCAGAGATGTTTATCAGAAACCAATTCTACATTGCCACTGCATGTTTCCTTGTCTCCCCATGCTGACAAACCCGTGGTGCTTTTCTCCATCCTACATTGCCACTCACAGCCTATCCTAATTCAGGCCCTCTGATTCACACCATCCCGTGGGGTTTTTTTCACTCCTACTTGTGAATGGCCTGTTAGAAAGCCTTACAATGCGCACTACCGAGCGATGTTTTTCAGAAAGCTATCCTACATTGCCACTGCATGTTTCCTGACATCCACATGCTAACCACCCCATGGTGCTTTTCTCCATCCTACATTGCCACTCACTGCCTATCCGGATTCAGGCCCTCCGATTCAAAGCACCCTGTGATGTTTTTCTCACTTCATCTAATGAATAGCCTGTTAGAAACCCTTACAATGTGCAGCACCTCGCGATATGTTTCAGAATCCTATCCTACATTCCCACTGCATATTTCCTGACCTCCCCATGCTGCCACCCCGTTGCGCTTTTCTCTATGCTACATTGCCACTCACTGCCATTCCTAATTCAGGCCCTCCGATTCACACCACACGGTGATGTTTTTCTCACTGCTACTAGTGAATGGCCTGTTATAAAGCCTTACAATGCGCACCACACGGCGATGTTTTTCAGAAACTTATCCCACATTGCCAATGAATGTTTCCTGACCTCCCCATGCTGACCACCCTCTGGTGCTTTTCTCCATCCTACATTGCCACTCACTGCCTATCCTAATTCAGAATATCTGATTCACACCACCCTGTGATGTTTTTCTCACTCCTACTAGTGAATGGCCTGTTAGAAACCGTTACAATGCGCACCACACCGTGATGTTTTTCAGAAAACTATCCTACATTACCACTGCATGTTTCCTGACCTCCCATGCTGACCACCCTGTGGTTCTTTTCTACATTCTTCATTGCCACTCACTGCGTATCCTAATTCAGGCCCGCCAATTCACAACACCCCATGTTGTTTTTCTTACTCCTACTAGTGAATGGCCTGTTAGAAACCCTTACCATGCACACGACCCTGCTTTTTTTTTTTCATAAACCTATCCTACATTGCCACTGCATGTTTCCTGAACTACCCATGCTTACCATCCTTTGGGGCTTTTCTCCATCCTACATTGCCACTCAGTGCCAATCCTAATTCAGGCCCTCCGATTCACACCACCCCATGTTGTTGTTCTCACTCCTAGTAGTGAAAGACCTGTTAGAAACCCATACAAAGCGCACAACCCAGCGATGTTTATTAGAAACCTATTCTATATTGCCACTGCATGTTTCCTTGCCTCCCCATGCTGACAAACCCGTGGTGCTTTTCTCCATCCTACATTGCCATTCACAGCCTATCCTAATTGAAGCCCTTTGATTCACACCACCCTGTGATGTTTTTTTCACTCCTACTTGTGAATGGCTTGTTAGAAAGCCTTACAATTCTCACCAACCCGTGATGTTTTTCAGAAACCTATCCTACATTGCCATTGCATGTTACCTGACCTCCCCATGTTGACCACCCCTTGGTGCTTTTCTCCATTCTTCATTGCCACTCACTGCCGATCCTAATTCAGGCCCTACGATTCACACCACCGCTTGATGTTTTTCTCACTCCTACTAGTGAATGGCCTGCTACAAACCATTACAATGCCCACCACCCGGCGATGATTTTCAGAAACCTATCCTACATTGCCACTGCATGTGTCATGACCTACCCATGATGACCATCCCATGGTGCTTTTCTCCATCCTACATTGCAACTCACTGCCTATCATAATTCTGGCCCTCCGATTCACACCACCCCATGATGTTTTTCTCACTCCTACTAGTGAATGGCCTGTTTGAAACCCTTGCATTGCGTACCATTCCGCTTTTTTTTTCAGAAACCTATCCTACATTGCCCCTGTATGTTTCCTCACCTCCCCATGGTGACCACCCTGTGGTGCTTTTCTCCATCCTACATTGCCACTCAATGCCTATCCTAATTGAGGCCCTCCGATTCACACCACCCCGTGATGTTGTTCTCACTCCTACTAGTGAACGGCCTGTTAGAAACCCATACATTGCGTACAACCCAGCGATGTTTATCAGAAACCTATTCGACATTGCCACTGCATGTTTCCTTGCCTCCCCATGCTGACAAACCCGTGGTGTTTTCTCCATCCTACATTGCCACTCACAGACTATCCTAATTCAGTCCCTAAGATTCACACCACCCCGTGATGTTTTTCTCACTCCTACTTGTGAATGGCTTGTTAAAAATCCTTACAATGCGCACCACTCCGCGATGATTTTCAGAAACCCATCCTACATTGCCACTGCATGTGTCCTGACCTCCGCATGCTGACCACACCGCGGTGCTTTTCTCCATTCTACATTGCCACTCAGTGCCTATCCTAATTCAGGCCCTCCGATTCACACCACCCGTGATGTTTTTCTCACTCCTGCTAGTGAATGGCCTGTTAGAAAAACTTACAATGCGCACCACCCCGCTTTTTTTTTTTCAGAAACCTATCCTACATTGACAATGCATGCTTCCTGACCTCACCATGGTCACCAACCCATGGTGCTTTTCTCCATCGTACATTGCCCCTCACTGTCTATCTTGATTCATGCCCTCCGATTCACACCACACCATGACGTACTTCTCACTCCTACTAGTGAATGGCCTGTTAGAAAAACTTACAATGCGCACCACCCCGCTTTTTTTTTCAGAAACCTATCCTACATTGCCACTGCATGTTTTCTGACCTCTCCATACTGACCACCCCGTGGAGCTTTTCTCCATCCTACATTGCCACTCACGGCCTATCCTGATTCAGGCCCTCCGATTCATTACACCCCGTGATGTTTTTCTCACTCCTATTAGTGAATGCCCTATTAGAAAGCCTTACAATGTGCACCACCCGGCGATGTTTTTCAGAAACCTATCCTACGTTGCCACTGCATGTGTCCTGACCTCTCCATCCTGACCACATCATGGAGCTTTTCTCCATCCTACATTACCTCTCACGGCCTATCCTGATTCAGGCCCTCCGATTCACACCACCCTGTGATGTTTTTTTCACTCCTACTAGTGAATGGCCTGTTAGAAACCCTTAGAATGCGCACTACCCAGCCATGTTTTTCAGAAACCTATATTTCATTGCCACTGCATGTTTCCTGACATCCCCATGCTGACCACCCCGTGGTGCCTTTCTCCATCCGACGTTGCCACTCACTGTCTATCTTGATTCAGGCCCTCTGATTCACACCACACCATGTTGTATTTCTCACTTCTATTAGTGAATGGCCTGTTAGGAAACCTTACAATGCGCACCAACCCGCAATGTATTTTAGAAACCAATCCACCATTGCCACTGCATGTTTCCTGACCTCCCCTTCCAGACCACCCTGTGGTGCTTTTCTCCATCCTACATTGCCACTCACTGCCTATCCTGATTCAGTCCCTGTTATTCAAATCACGCCGTGATGTTTTTCTCACTCCTACTAGTGAATGGCCTGTTAGAAACCTTTAAAATGCGCACCAACCCGTGATGTTTTTCAGAAAACTATCCTACATAGCCACTGCATGTGTCCTGACCTCCCCATCCTGACCAACCCGTGGTGTTTTCCTCCATCCTACATTGCCACTCATTCCTATCCTAAATCAGGCCCTTCGATTAACACCACCCCGAGATGTTTTTTCACTCCTACTAGTGAATGGCCTGTTAGAAAGCCTTACAATGCGAACCACCACGCTTTTTTTTCAGAAACCTATCCTACATTTCCACTGCATGTTTCCTCACCTTCCCATGCTGACCACACTCTGCTGCTTTTCTCCATCCCAAATCGCCACTCAATGCCTATCCTAATTCCGGCCATTGGATTCACACCACCCCTTGATGTTGTTCTCACTCTTACTAGATAATGGCCTGTTAGAAATCCTTACAATGTGCACCACCCCGCGATGTTTTTCAGAAACCTATCCTACATTGCCACTGCATGTTTCCTGACCTCCACATGTCGACCACCCCGTGGTACTTTTCTCCATTCTTCATTGCCACTCACTGCCTATCCTAAATCAAGCCCTCCAATTCACACAACCCCTTGATGTTTTTCTCACTCCTACTAGTGAATGGCCTGCAAAAACCCTTACAATGCGCACCACCCGGCGATGTTTTTCAGAAACCTATCCTACATTGCCACTGCATGTTTCCTGATCTCCCCATCCTGACCACCCCGTGGTGCTTTTCTCCATCCTACATTGACACTCACTGCCTATCCTGATTCAGGCCCTGCGATTCACACCAGCCCGTGATGTTTTTCTCACTCCTACAAGTTAAAGGCCTTTTAGAAACCCTTACAATGTGAACCACCCCGCGATGTTTTTCAGAAACCTATCCTACATTGCAACTGCATGTTTCCTGACCTACCCATGCTGACCACACCATGGTCCTTTTCTCCATCCTACATTGCCACTCACTGCCTATCCTAATTCAGAACAACTGATTCACTCCACCCGTGATGTTTTTCTCCCTCCTACTAGTGAATGGCCTGTTAGAAACCCTTACAATGCGCACCACTCCGTGATGTTTTTCAAAAAACTATCCTACATTGCCACTGCATGTTTCCTGACCTCCCCATAATCACCACCCCATGGTGCTTTTCTCTATCCTACATTGCCACTCACTGCCTATCCTAATTCAGGCCCTCCGATTCACACCACCCGTGATGTTTTTCTCACTTCTTCTAGTGAATTGACTATTAGAAAGACTTACAATGTGCACTACCCCACTTTTTTTCGCAAAACCAATCCTACATTGCCACTGCATGTTTCCTCACCTCCCTATGCTGACCACCCTGTGGTGCTTTTCTCCATCCTACATTGCCACTCAATGCCTTTCCGAATTCAGGCCCTGGGATTCACACCACCCTGTGATTTTGTTCTCACTCCTAGTAGTGAATGGCCTGTTAGAAACCGTTACAATGCGCACCACACAGAGATGTTTATCAGAAACCAATTCTACATTGCCACTGCATGTTTCCTTGTCTCCCCATGCTGACAAACCCGTGGTCCTTTTCTCCATCCTACATTGCCACTCACTGCCTATCCTAATTCAGAACAACTGATTCACTCCACCCGTGATGTTTTTCTCCCTCCTACTAGTGAATGGCCTGTTAGAAACCCTTACAATGCGCACCACTCCGTGATGTTTTTCAAAAAACTATCCTACATTGCCACTGCACGTTTCCTGACCTCCCCATAATCACCACCCCATGGTGCTTTTCTCTATCCTACATTGCCACTCACTGCCTATCCTAATTCAGGCCCTCCGATTCACACCACCCGTGATGTTTTTCTCACTTCTTCTAGTGAATTGACTATTAGAAAGACTTACAATGTGCACTACCCCACTTTTTTTCGCAAAACCAATCCTACATTGCCACTGCATGTTTCCTCACCTCCCCATGCTGACCACCCTGTGGTGCTTTTCTCCATCCTACATTGCCACTCAATGCCTTTCCGAATTCAGGCCCTGGGATTCACACCACCCTGTGATTTTGTTCTCACTCCTAGTAGTGAATGGCCTGTTAGAAACCATTACAATGCGCACCACCCAGAGATGTTTATCAGAAACCAATTCTACATTGCCACTGCATGTTTCCTTGTCTCCCCATGCTGACAAACCCGTGGTGCTTTTCTCCATCCTACATTGCCACTCACAGCCTATCCTAATTCAGGCCCTCTGATTCACACCATCCCGTGGGGTTTTTTTCACTCCTACTTGTGAATGGCCTGTTAGAAAGCCTTACAATGCGCACTACCGAGCGATGTTTTTCAGAAAGCTATCCTACATTGCCACTGCATGTTTCCTGACATCCACATGCTAACCACCCCATGGTGCTTTTCTCCATCCTACATTGCCACTCACTGCCTATCCGGATTCAGGCCCTCCGATTCAAAGCACCCTGTGATGTTTTTCTCACTTCATCTAATGAATAGCCTGTTAGAAACCCTTACAATGTGCAGCACCTCGCGATATGTTTCAGAATCCTATCCTACATTCCCACTGCATATTTCCTGACCTCCCCATGCTGCCACCCCGTTGCGCTTTTCTCTATGCTACATTGCCACTCACTGCCATTCCTAATTCAGGCCCTCCGATTCACACCACACGGTGATGTTTTTCTCACTGCTACTAGTGAATGGCCTGTTATAAAGCCTTACAATGCGCACCACACGGCGATGTTTTTCAGAAACTTATCCCACATTGCCAATGAATGTTTCCTGACCTCCCCATGCTGACCACCCTCTGGTGCTTTTCTCCATCCTACATTGCCACTCACTGCCTATCCTAATTCAGAATATCTGATTCACACCACCCTGTGATGTTTTTCTCACTCCTACTAGTGAATGGCCTGTTAGAAACCGTTACAATGCGCACCACACCGTGATGTTTTTCAGAAAACTATCCTACATTACCACTGCATGTTTCCTGACCTCCCATGCTGACCACCCTGTGGTTCTTTTCTACATTCTTCATTGCCACTCACTGCGTATCCTAATTCAGGCCCGCCAATTCACAACACCCCATGTTGTTTTTCTTACTCCTACTAGTGAATGGCCTGTTAGAAACCCTTACCATGCACACGACCCTGCTTTTTTTTTTTCATAAACCTATCCTACATTGCCACTGCATGTTTCCTGAACTACCCATGCTTACCATCCTTTGGGGCTTTTCTCCATCCTACATTGCCACTCAGTGCCAATCCTAATTCAGGCCCTCCGATTCACACCACCCCATGTTGTTGTTCTCACTCCTAGTAGTGAAAGACCTGTTAGAAACCCATACAAAGCGCACAACCCAGCGATGTTTATTAGAAACCTATTCTATATTGCCACTGCATGTTTCCTTGCCTCCCCATGCTGACAAACCCGTGGTGCTTTTCTCCATCCTACATTGCCATTCACAGCCTATCCTAATTGAAGCCCTTTGATTCACACCACCCTGTGATGTTTTTTTCACTCCTACTTGTGAATGGCTTGTTAGAAAGCCTTACAATTCTCACCAACCCGTGATGTTTTTCAGAAACCTATCCTACATTGCCATTGCATGTTACCTGACCTCCCCATGTTGACCACCCCTTGGTGCTTTTCTCCATTCTTCATTGCCACTCACTGCCGATCCTAATTCAGGCCCTACGATTCACACCACCGCTTGATGTTTTTCTCACTCCTACTAGTGAATGGCCTGCTACAAACCATTACAATGCCCACCACCCGGCGATGATTTTCAGAAACCTATCCTACATTGCCACTGCATGTGTCATGACCTACCCATGATGACCATCCCATGGTGCTTTTCTCCATCCTACATTGCAACTCACTGCCTATCATAATTCTGGCCCTCCGATTCACACCACCCCATGATGTTTTTCTCACTCCTACTAGTGAATGGCCTGTTTGAAACCCTTGCATTGCGTACCATTCCGCTTTTTTTTTCAGAAACCTATCCTACATTGCCCCTGTATGTTTCCTCACCTCCCCATGGTGACCACCCTGTGGTGCTTTTCTCCATCCTACATTGCCACTCAATGCCTATCCTAATTGAGGCCCTCCGATTCACACCACCCCGTGATGTTGTTCTCACTCCTACTAGTGAACGGCCTGTTAGAAACCCATACATTGCGTACAACCCAGCGATGTTTATCAGAAACCTATTCGACATTGCCACTGCATGTTTCCTTGCCTCCCCATGCTGACAAACCCGTGGTGTTTTCTCCATCCTACATTGCCACTCACAGACTATCCTAATTCAGTCCCTAAGATTCACACCACCCCGTGATGTTTTTCTCACTCCTACTTGTGAATGGCTTGTTAAAAATCCTTACAATGCGCACCACTCCGCGATGATTTTCAGAAACCCATCCTACATTGCCACTGCATGTGTCCTGACCTCCGCATGCTGACCACACCGCGGTGCTTTTCTCCATTCTACATTGCCACTCAGTGCCTATCCTAATTCAGGCCCTCCGATTCACACCACCCGTGATGTTTTTCTCACTCCTGCTAGTGAATGGCCTGTTAGAAAAACTTACAATGCGCACCACCCCGCTTTTTTTTTTTCAGAAACCTATCCTACATTGACAATGCATGCTTCCTGACCTCACCATGGTCACCAACCCATGGTGCTTTTCTCCATCGTACATTGCCCCTCACTGTCTATCTTGATTCATGCCCTCCGATTCACACCACACCATGACGTACTTCTCACTCCTACTAGTGAATGGCCTGTTAGAAAAACTTACAATGCGCACCACCCCGCTTTTTTTTTCAGAAACCTATCCTACATTGCCACTGCATGTTTTCTGACCTCTCCATACTGACCACCCCGTGGAGCTTTTCTCCATCCTACATTGCCACTCACGGCCTATCCTGATTCAGGCCCTCCGATTCATTACACCCCGTGATGTTTTTCTCACTCCTACTAGTGAATGCCCTATTAGAAAGCCTTACAATGTGCACCACCCGGCGATGTTTTTCAGAAACCTATCCTACGTTGCCACTGCATGTGTCCTGACCTCTCCATCCTGACCACATCATGGAGCTTTTCTCCATCCTACATTACCTCTCACGGCCTATCCTGATTCAGGCCCTCCGATTCACACCACCCTGTGATGTTTTTTTCACTCCTACTAGTGAATGGCCTGTTAGAAACCCTTAGAATGCGCACTACCCAGCCATGTTTTTCAGAAACCTATATTTCATTGCCACTGCATGTTTCCTGACATCCCCATGCTGACCACCCCGTGGTGCCTTTCTCCATCCGACGTTGCCACTCACTGTCTATCTTGATTCAGGCCCTCTGATTCACACCACACCATGTTGTATTTCTCACTTCTATTAGTGAATGGCCTGTTAGGAAACCTTACAATGCGCACCAACCCGCAATGTATTTTAGAAACCAATCCACCATTGCCACTGCATGTTTCCTGACCTCCCCTTCCAGACCACCCTGTGGTGCTTTTCTCCATCCTACATTGCCACTCACTGCCTATCCTGATTCAGTCCCTGTTATTCAAATCACGCCGTGATGTTTTTCTCACTCCTACTAGTGAATGGCCTGTTAGAAACCTTTAAAATGCGCACCAACCCGTGATGTTTTTCAGAAAACTATCCTACATAGCCACTGCATGTGTCCTGACCTCCCCATCCTGACCAACCCGTGGTGTTTTCCTCCATCCTACATTGCCACTCATTCCTATCCTAAATCAGGCCCTTCGATTAACACCACCCCGAGATGTTTTTTCACTCCTACTAGTGAATGGCCTGTTAGAAAGCCTTACAATGCGAACCACCACGCTTTTTTTTCAGAAACCTATACTACATTGCCAATGCATGTTTCCTGACCTCCCCTTGCTCACAAACCCGTGGTGCTTTTCTCCATCCTACATTGCCACTCACAGGCTATCTTGATTCAGATCCTCCGTTTCACACCACCCCGTGATTTTTTTTCACTCCTACTTGTGAATGGCTTTTTAGAAAGCCTTACAATGCGCACCACCCTGAGATGTTTATCCGAAACCTATTCTACTTTGCCACTGCATGTTTCCTAGCCTCCCCATGATGACAAACCCGTGGTGCTTTTCTCCATCCTACATTGCCACTCACTGCCTATCCTAATTCAAGTCCTTCGATTCACACCACCCCGTGATGTTTTTCTCACTCCTACTAGTCAAAGGCCTTTTAGAAACACTTACAATGTGAACCACCCCGCGATGTTTTTCAGAAACCTATCCTACATTGCCACTGCATGTTTCCTGACCTCCCCATGTTGACCACCCCGTGGTGCATTTCTCCATTCTTCATTGCCACTCACTGCCTATCCTAATTCAGGCCGTCCAATTCACACCACCCCGTGATGTTTTTATCACTCCTACAAGTGAATGGCCTGCAACAAACCCTTAGAATGCGCATCACCCCGCGATGTTTTTCAGAAACCTATCCTACATTGCCATTGCATGTTTCCTGACCTCCCCTTGCTCACAAACCCGTGGTGCATTTCTCCATCCTACATTGCTACTCACAGTCTATCTTGATTCAGATCCTCCGTTTCACACCACCCCGTGATGTTTTTTTCACTCCTACTTGTGAATGGCTTTTTAGAAAGCCTTATAATGCACACCACCCCACGAGGTTTTCCATTAACGTATCCTACATTGCCATTGAATTTTTCCTGACCTCCCCATGTTGACCATCCCGTGGTGCTTTTCTCCATTCTTCATTGCCACTCACTGCCTATCCTAATTCAGGCCCTCCGATTTACACCACCCCGTGATGTTTTCTCACTCCTACTAGTGAATGGCCTGCTACAAACCCTTAAAATGCACACAACCCCGCGACGTTTTTCAGAAACTTATCCTACATTGCAAATGCATGTTTCCTAACCTCCCCATGCTCACCAACCCATTTTGTTTTTCTCCATCCTACATGGCCACTGACTGTCTAACTTGATTCAGGCCCTCTGATTCACACCACACCATGTTGTATTTCTCACTCCTACTAGTGAATGGCCTGTTATAAACCCGTAAAATGCGCACTACGCTGCGATGTTTTTCAGAAACCTATCCTACATTGCCACTGCATGTATCCTGACCTCTCGATCATGACCACCCCGTGGTGCTTTTCTCCATTCTACATTGCCACTCACTGCCTATCCTGATTCAGGCCCTGCAATTCACACCAGAACATTATATTTTTCTCAATCCTACTAGGGAATGCTCTCTTAGAAACCCTTAAAATGCGCACCAAACCGTGATGTTTTTCAGAAACCTATCCTACATTGCCACTGCATGTTTCCTGACCTCCCCATGCTGACCACCCCATGGTGCTTTTCTTCATGCTTCATTGCCACTCACTCCGTATCATAATTCAGGCCTTTCGATTCACACCATTCCGTGATCTTTTTCTCACTCCTTCCAGTGAATGCCCTGTTAGAAACCCTTAAAATTCTCACCATCCGCGATGTTTTTCAGAAACCTATCCTACATTGACAGTGCATTTTTCCTGACCTCCCCATGCTGACCACACCGTGGTGCTTTTCTCCATCCTACTTTGCCACTCAATGCCTATCCTAATTGATGCCCTCCGATTCACACCACCCCCTGATGTTGTTCTCACTCGTATTAGACAATGGACTGTTAGAAAACCTTACAATGCGCACCACCCCGCGATATTTTTCAGAAACCTATCCTCCATTGCCACTGCATGTTTCCTGACCTCCCCATGCTGACCACACCGTGGTGCTTTTCTCCGTTTTACGTTGTCACTCACTGACTATTCGATTCAGGCTCTCCGAATCACACCACCCCGTGATGTTTTTCTCACTCCTACTAGTCAATGGCCTGTTAGAAAGCCTTACAATGCGCAACACCCGGCGATGTTTTTCAGAAACCTATCCTACATTGCCACTGCATGTTTCCTGACCTCCACATGCTGACCACACCGTGGTACTTTTCTCCATTTTACGTTGACACTCACTGACTATTCTATTCAGGCCCTCCGAATCACACAACCCCGTGATGTTTTTACTCTCTCCTACTAGTCAATGGCCTGTTAGAAAGCCTTACAAAAAGCAACACCCGGCGATGTTTTTCAGAAACCTATCCTACATTGCCAATGCATGTTTCCTGACCTCCCCATGCTGACCACCCCGTGGTGCTTTTCTCCATCCTACATTGCATCTCACTGCCTATCCTGATTCAGGCCCTTCGATTCACACCACCCCATGATGTTTTTCTCACTCCTTCCAGTGAATGCCCTGTTAGAAACCATTACAATGCGCACCAACCCGTTATGATTTTCAGAAAACTATCCTATATTGCCACTGCATGTTTCCTGACCTCCCCATGCTGACCAACCCGTGGTGCTTTTCTTCATCCTACATTGCCAATCACTGTCTAACTTGATTCAGGCCCTCCGATTCACACCACCCCGTGATGTTTTTCTCACTCCTACTAGTGGTAGTCCTTTTAGAAACCCTTACAATGAGCACCACCCTGCAACGTTTTTCAGAAACCTATCCTACATTGCCACTGCAAGTTTCCTAACCTCCCAATCCTGACCACCCCGTGGTGCTTTTTTCCATCCTACATTGCCACTCACTGCATATCCTGAATCAGGCCCTCTGATTCAAACCACTCCTTTATATTTTTCTCACTCCTACTAGTGAATGGCCTGTTTGAAACCCTTATAATGGGAACCACCCCGCAATGTTTTTTAGAAAGCAATCCAACATTGCCACCGCATGTTTCCTGACCTCCCCATCCAGACCACCCCGTGGTGCTTTCCTCCATCCTACATTGCCACTCACTGCCTATCCTGATTCTGGCCCTCTGATTCACACCACCCTGGAATGTTTTTCTATTTCTACTAGTTAATGGCCTGTTAGAAACCATTACAATGCGCACAACCCCGCGATGTTTTTCAGAAACTTATCCTACATAGCCACTGCATGTGTCCTGATATCCCCATGCTGACCACACCGTGGTGCTTTTTTCCATCCTACATTGCCATCCACTGCCTATCCTGATTCAGTCCCTCTTATTCAAATCACACCGTGAAGTTTTTCTCACTCCTACAAGTGAATGGCCTGTTAGAAACCTTTAAAATGCGCACAAACCCGTGATGTTTTTCAGAAAACTATCCTACATAGCCACTGCATGTGTTCTGACCTCCCCATCCTGACCACCCCGTGGTGTTTTCCTCCATCCTACATTGACACTCACTTCCTATCGTAAATCAGGCTCTTCGATTAACACCACCCCATGATGTTATTTTCACTCCTACTAGTGAATGGCCTGTTAGAAATCCTTACAATGCGAACCACCCCGCTTTTTTTTTCAGAAACCTATACTACATTGCCACTGCATGTTTCCTGACCTCCCCATGCTGACCACCCCGTGGTGCTTTTCTCCATCCTACTTTGCCACTCACTGCCTATCCTGAATCAGGCCCTCTGATTCAAATCACTCCGTTATATTTTTCTCACTCCTACTAGTGAATGGCCTGTTAAAAACCCTTATAATGCGAACCACCCCGCGATGTTTTCCAGAAACCTATCCTACATTGCCACTGCATGTTTCCTGACCTCCCCATGCTGACCACACCGAGTTGCTTTTCTCCATTTTACGTTACCACTCACTGCCTATCCAAATTCAGGCCCTCTGATTCCCACCACCCTGTTATGTTTTTCTCACTCCTACTAGAGAATGCCCTGTTAGAAAGCCTTACAATGCGCACCACCTGGCGATGTTTTTTGAAACCTATCCTACATTGCCAATGCATGTTTCCTGACCTCCCCATGCTGACCACCCCGTGGTGCTTTTCTCCATCCTACATTGCCACTCACAGTCTATCTTGATTCAGATCCTCCGTTTCACACCACCCCGTGAGGTTTTTTTCACTCCTACTTGTGAATGGCTTGTTAGAAAGCCTTAAAATGCACACCACCCCGCGATGTTTTCCATTAACGTATGCTACATTGCCATTGCATGTTTCCTGACCTCCCAATGTTGACCATCCCGTGGTGCTTTTCTCCATTCTTCATCGCCACTCACTGCCTATCCTTATTCAGGCCCTCCGATTTACACCACCCCGTGATGTTTTTCTCACTCCTACTAGTGAATGGCCTGCTACAATCCTTTACAATGCACACAACCCCGCGACGTTTTTCAGAAAACTATCCTACATTGCCACTGCATGTTTCCTGACCTCCCCATGCTGACCACACCATGGTGCTTTTCTCCATTTTACGTTGTCACTCACTGACTATTCGATTCAGGCTCTCCGAATCACAACACCCCGTGATGTTTTTCTCACTCCTACTAGTCAATAGACTGTTAGAAAGCCTTACAATGCGCAACACCCGGCGATGTTTTTCAGAAACCTATCCTACATTGCCAATGCATGTTTCCTGACCTCCCCATGCTGACGACCCCATGGTGCTTTTCTCCATCCTACATTGCCACTCACTGCCTATCCTGCTTCAGGCCCTTCGATTCACACCACCCCATGATGTTTTTCTCGCTCCTTCCAGTGAATGCCCTGTTAGAAACCCTTACAATGCGCACCACCCCGTGATGATTTTCAGAAAACTATCCTACATTGCCACTGCATGTTTCCTGACCTCCCCATGCTGACCAACCCGTGGTGCTTTTCTCCATCCTACATTGCCAATCACTGTCTAACTTGATTCAGGCCCTCCGATTCACACCACCATGTGATGTTTTTCTCACTCCTACTAGTGAAAGTCCTTTTAGAAACCCTTACAATGAGCACCACCCTGCAATGTTTTTCAGAAACCTATCCTACATTGCCACTGTAAGTTTCCTGACCTCCCAATCCTGACCACCCTGTGATACTTTTTTCCATCCTACATTGCCACTCACTGCCTATCCTGATTCAGGCCCTTCGATTCACACCACCCCATGATGTTTTTCTCGCTCCTTCCAGTGAATGGCCTGTTAGAAACACTTATAATGCGAAACACCCCTCGATGTTTTCCAGAAACCTATCCTACATTGCCACTGCATGTTTTCTCACCTCCCCATGCTGACCACACCGAGTTGCTTTTCTCCATTTTATGTTACCACTCACTGCCTATCCAAATTCAGGCCCTCCGATTCTCACCACCCCGTGATATTTTTATCACTCCTACTAGAGAATGCCCTGTTAGAAAGCCTTTCAATGCGCACCACCTGGCGATGTTTTTTAGAAACCTATCCTATATTGACACTGCATGTTTCCTCACCTCCCCATGCTGACCACACCGAGTTGCTTTTCTCCATTTTACGTTACCACTCACTGCCTATCCAAATTCAGTCCCTCAGATTCACACCATCCCGTGATGTTTTTCTCACTCCTACTAGTGAATGGCCTGTTAGAAACCCTTACAATGCGCACCACCCCATGATGTTTTTCAGAAAACTATCCTATATTGCCACTGCGTGTTTCCTGACCTCCCCATGATGACCACCCCATGGTGCTTTTCTCCATCCTACATTGCCACTCACTGCGTATCCTAATTATGGCCCTCCGATTCACATCACCCGATGATGTTTTTCTCTCTCCTACCAGTGAATGGCCTGCTGGAAACCCTTACATTGCGCACCACCCCGCTTTTTTTTTCAGAAACCTATCCTACATTGCCACTGCATGTTTCCTGACCTCCCCATGCTGACCACCCTGTGGTGCTTTTCTCCATACTATATTGCCACTCAATGCCTATCCTAATTCAGGCCCTCTAATTCACACTACCCACTGATGTTGTTCTCACTCGTCCTAGTTAATGGCCTGTTAGAAACCCTTACAATGCACACCACCCAGCGATGTTTGTCAGAAAGCTATTCTACATTGCCACTGCATGTTTCCTTGCCTCCCCATGCTGACAAACCAATGGTGCTTTTCTACATCCTACATTGCCACTCACGGCGTATCCTGATTCAGGCCCTGCACTTCACACCACCCCATGATGTTTTTTTCACTCCTACTAGTGAAAGGCCATTTAGAAACCCTTCCAATGAGCACCACCCCGCAACGTTTTTCAGAAACCTATCCTACATTGCCACTGCATGTTTCTTGACCTCCCCATCCTGATCACCCCGTGGGGCTTTTCTCCATCATACATTGCTACTCACGGCCTATCCTTTTTCAGGCCCTGCATTTCACACCACCCCGTGATGTTATTCTCACTCCTACTAGTGAAAGGCCTTTTAGAAACCCTTACAATGCGGACCACCCCACGATGTTTTTGACAAACCTATCCTACATTGCCACTGCATGTTTCCTGACCTCTCCATCCTGACAACCCTGTGGTGCTTTTCTCCATTCTACATTGCCACTCCCTGCCTATCCTGATTCAGGCCCTCCGATTCACACCACCCCGTGATGTTTTTCTCACTCGTACTAGTGAATGCCTGTTATAAACGCTTACAATGCACACCACCCGGGTATGTTTTTCAGAAACCTGTCCTACATTGCAAATGCAAGTTTCCTGAACTCCCCATGCTGACCACACCGTGGTGCTATTCTCCATTTTACATTGCCACTCACTGCCTAGCCTAATTCAGGCCTTCCGATACACACTACCCCGTGATGATCTTCTCACTCCTACTGCTGAATGGACTGTTAGAAAGCCTTACAATGAGCACCACAAGGCGATGTGTTTCAGAAACCTATCCTACAGTTCCAATGCATGTTTCCTGACCTCCCAATGCTGAACACCCAGAGGTCCTTTTCTCGATCCTACATTGCTACTCAATGCGTATCCTAATTCAGGCCCTCCAATTCACACCACCCCGTGATGTTGTTATCACTCCTACTAGTGAATGGCCTGTTAGAAAACCTTACAATGCGCACCACCCAGCGATGTTTATCAGAAACCTATTCTACATTGCCACTGCATGTTTCCTGACCTCACCATGTTGACCCACCTGTGGTGCTTTCCTCCATTCTTTATTGCCACTCACTGCTTATCCTAATTCAGGCCCTCCGATTCACACCAACCCGTGATGTTTTTCTTACCCCTACTAGTGAATGGACTGCTACAAACCCTTCCAATGCACACCACCCCGCGATGATTTTCAGAAACCCATCCTACATGGCCATTGCATGTTTCCTGACCTCCCCATGCTCACCAACCCGTGGTGCTTTTCTCAGTCCTACATTGCCACTCACTGTCTATCTTGATTCAGGTCCTCCGATTCACACCACACCATGATGTATTTCTCTCTCCTACTAGTGAATGGCCTGTTAAAAACCCTTACAATGCGCACCAACCAGTGATGTTTATCAGAAACCTATCCTACATTGCCACTTCATGTTTCCTGACCTCCCCATGCTGACCACCCGGTGGTGCTTTTCTCCATCCTACATTGCCACTCACTGACTATCCTAAATCAGGCCCTTTGATTCACAACACCCCGTGATGTTGTTCTCACTCCTACTAGTGAATGGCCTGTTAGAAACCTTTACAATGCGCACCACCCAGTGAGGTTTATCGGAAACCTATTCTACATTGTCACTGCATGTTTCCTGTCCTCCCCATGCTGACAAAACCGTGGTGCTTTTCTCCATCCTACATTGCCACTCACACCCTTTCCTAATTCAGGCCCTACGATTCACACCACCCCATGATGTTTTTTTCTCTCCTACTTGTCAATGGCTTGTTAGAAAGCCTTACAATCCGCACAACCCCACGGTGTTTCTCAGAAACCTATCCTACATTGCCAATGCATGTTTCCTGACCTCTCCAGGCTGACCACCCGGTGGTGCATTTCTCCATTATACATTGCCACTCATTGCCTATCATGATTCAGGCCCTCTGATTAATACCACACTGTGATGATTTTCTCACTCCTACTAGTGAATGGCCTGTTAGTAACCCTTACAATTCTCACCACCAGCGATGTTTTACAGAAACCTATGCTACATTGCCACAGCATGTGTCCTGACCTCCCTATGCTGACCACCCCTTGGTGCTTTTCTCCATCCTACATTGCCACTCCAGGCCTATCCTGATTCAGGGCTTCCAATTCACACCACCCCGTGATGTATTTCTCACTCCTACTAGTGAATGGCCTGTTAGAAACCCTTACAATGCGCACCACCCCACGATGTTTTTCAGGAACCTATCCTACATTGCCCCTGCATGTTTCAAGACCTCCCCATGCTGACTAAACCGTGGTGCTTTTCCCCATTTTACATTGTCACTCCCTGCCTTTCCTAATTCTGGCCCTCCAATTCACACCACCCCGTGATGTTTTTATCACTTCTACTAGTGAATGGCCTGTTAGAAAGACTTACAATGCGAACCACCCCGTGATGTTTTTCAGAAAACTATCATACATTGCCACTGTATGTTTCATCATCTCCCCATGCTGACCACCCTGTGGTGCTTTTCTCCATCTTACATTGCCACTCACTGCCTATCCTAATTCAGGCACTCTGATTCACACGACCCGGTGATGTTTTTTTCAATCTTACTAGTGAATGGCCTGTTAGAAACCCTTACAATGCGCCCAGCCCGCGATGTTTTTGAGAAACCTGTCCTACATTGCCACTGCATGTTTCCTGACCTCCCCATGTTGACCACCCCGTGGTGCTTTTCTCCATTCTTCATTGCCATTCACTGCATATCCTAATTCAGGCACTCTGATTCACACCACCCCGTGATGTTTTTCTCAATCTTACTAGTGAATGGCCTGTTAGAAACCCTTACAATGCGCCCCACCCCGCGATGTTTTGCAGAACCTATCCTACATTGGCACTGCATGTTTCCTGACCTCCCCATCCTGAATACCCTGTGGTGCTTTTCTCCATCCTTCATTGCCACTCACTGCCTATCCTGATTCAGGCCCTCCAATTCACACCACCCCGTGATGTTTTTCTCACTTCTACTAGTGAATGGTCTGTTAGAAACCCTTAAAATGCGCACCACCCCACGATGTTTTTCAGAAAACTATTCTACATTGCCACTGCATGTTTCCTGACCTGACCATGCTGTCCACCCCATTGTTCATTTCTCCATCCTACATTGCCACTCACTGCCTATCATAATTCAGGCCCTCCGATTCACACCACCCTGTGATGTTTTTCTCACTCCTACCTGTGAATGGGCTGTCAGAAACCCTTACAATGCGCACCACACAAGGACGTTTTTTAAAAACCTATCCTACATTGCCAATGCATGTTTCCTGACCTCCCCATGCTGACCACCCTGTGGTGCTTTTCTCCATCCTACATTGCCACTCACTGCCTATCTTAATTCAGAACATCTGATTCACACCATCCCGTGATGTTTTTCTCACTCCTACTAGTGAATGGCCTGTTAGAAACCCTTAAAATGCGCACCACCCGGCTTTTTTTTTTTTCAGAAACCTATCCTACATTGCCACTGCATGTTTCGTGACCTACCCATGCTAACCACCTCGTGGTGCTTTTCTCCATCCTACATTGCCACTCACTGCTTATCCTAATTCAGAACATCTGATTCACACCACCTTGTGATGTTTTTCTCACTCCTACTAGTGAATGGACTGTTAGAAACCCATACAATTCTCACCACCCGCGATGTTTTTCAGAAACCTCTCTTACATTGCCACTGCCTGAGTCCTGACCTCCCCATGATGACCATCCCGTGGTGCTTTTCTCCATGCTACATTGCCACTCACTGCCTATCCTGATTCAGGCCCTCCAATTCACACCACGCCGTGATATTTTTCTCACTCCTACTAGTGAATGGAATGTTAGAAACCCTTACAATGCGCACCACCCTGCGATGTTTTTCAGAAACCTATCCTACATTGCCAATGCATGGGTCCTGACCTCCGCATCCTGACCACCCCTTGGTGAATTTCTCCATCCTAAATTGCCACTCACTGTCTATCCTAATTCAGAACATCTGATTCAAACCACCCCGTGATGTTTTTCTCACTCCTACTAGTGAATGGCCTGTTAGAAAACCCTTACAATGCGCACCACCCCGTGATGTTTTTCAGAAAACTATCCTACATTGCCACTGCATGTTTCCTGACCTCCGCATGCTGACCACCCTGTGGTACTTTTCTCTATCCTACATTGCCACTCACTGCCTATCCTAATTCAGGCCCTCCGATTCACAACACTCTGTGATGTTTTTCTCACTCCAACAAGTGAATGGCCTGTTAGAAACCCTTACAATGCGCAACACCCCGCTTTTTATTTCAGAAACCTATTGTACATTACCACTGTATGTTTCCTGACCTCCCCATGTTGACCACCCTGTGGTGCTTTTCTCCCTTCTTCATTGCCACTCACTGCCTATCCTAATTCAGGCCCTCCGATTCACACCACCCCGTGATGATTTTCTCACTCCTACTAGTGAATGACCTGTTAGAAACCCTTACAATGCGCACCACCCCACTTTTTTTTTCAGAAACCTATCCTTCATTGCCACTGCATGTTTCCTCACCTCCCCATGCTGACCACCCTGTGGTGCTTTTCTCCATCCTACATTGCCACTCAATGCTTATCCTAATTCAGGCCCTCCGATTCACACCACCCAGTGATGTTTTTCTCACTCCTACTAGTGAATGGCCTGTTAGAAAGCCTTAAATGCGCAATTCCCGGGGATGTTTTTCAGAAACCTATCCTACTTTGCCAATCATATTTCCTGACCTCCCCATGCTGAACAACCCGTGGTGCTATTCTCCATCCTACATTGCACTTACTGCCTATCATAATTCAGAACATCTTATTCACACGACCCTGTGATGTTTTTCTTACTCCTACTAGTGAAAGGCCTTTTAGAAACCCTTACAATGCCCCGCACCCTGCGATGTTTTTCAGAAAACTATCCTACATTGCCTCTGTATGTTTTCTGACCTCCCCATCTGACCACCCCTTGATGCTTTTCTCCATCCTACATTGCCACTCACTGCCTATCCTGATTCAGGCCCTCCGATTCACACCACCCTGTGATGTTTTTCTCACTTCTACTAGTGAATGGCCTGTTAGAAACACTTACAATGCGCACCACCCCGCGATGTTTTTCAGAAACATATCCTACATTGCCACTGCATGTTTTCTGACCTCCCCATCCTGACCACCCCGTGGTCCTCTTCTCCATCTTGTATTGCCACTCACGGCCTATACTGATTCAGGCCCTGTGATTCACACCACCCCGTGATGTTTTTCTAAATCCTACTTGTGAAAGGCCTGTTAGATACCCTTACAATGAGCACCACCCCGCAATGTTTTTCAGAAAGCTATCCTACATTGCCACTGCATGTTTCCTGACCTCCCCATCCTGAGCACCCCGTGGTGCCCTTCTCCATCCTACATTGCCACTCACTGCCTATCCTGATTCACACCGGCCCATTATATTTTTCTCACTCCTACTAGGGAATGCCCTGTTAGAAACCCTTACAATGCACCCGACCCCACGATGTTTTTCAGAAACCTATCCTACATTGCCACTGCATGTTTCCTGACCTCCGATGCTGAGCACACCGTGGTGCTTTTCTCCATTTTACGTTGCCACTGACTGCCTATCCTAATTCAGGCCCTCCCATTCACACCACCCGTGATGTTTTTCTGACTCCTATTAGTGAATGGCCTTTTAGAAAGCCTTACAATGCGCACCACTCCGCTTTTTTTTTCAAAAACCTATCCTACATTGCCACTGCATGTTTCCTGAGCTCCCCATGCTGACCATGCTGTGCTGTTTTTCTCTATCCTTCATTGCCACTCAATGCCTATACTAATTCAGGCCCTCCGATTCACACAACCCCGTGATGTTTTTCTCACTCCTGTTAGTGAATGGCCTGTTAGAAACCCTTACAATGCGCACCACCCGGCGATGTTTTTCATAAACCTATCCTACATTGCCAATGCATGTTTCCTGACCTCCTCATGCTGATCACCCCGTGGTGGTTTTCTCCATTCTACATTGCCACTCACTGCTTTTCCTAATTCAGGCCCTTCGATTCACACCACCCCGTGATGTTTTTTCACTCCTACTTGTGAATGGCTTGTTAGAAATCCTTACAATGGGCACCACCCCATGATGTTTTTTAGAATCCTATCCTACATTGCCACTGTATGTTTCCTGACTTCCCCATGTTGACCACCCTGTGATGTTTTTTCTCCATTCTTCATTGCCACTCACTGCCTATCCTAATTCAGGCCCTCCGATTCACACCACCCCATGATGGTTTTCTCACTCGTACTAGTGAATGGCATGCTACAAACCCTTACAATGCGCACCACGGCACGATGTTTTTCAGAAACCTATCCTACATTGCCATTGCATGTTTCCTGAGTTCCCCATGCTCAAGAACCCGTGGTGCTTTTCCCCATCCTACGTTGCCACTCATTGTCTAACTTTATTCAGGCCCTCCGATTGACAATACACAATGATGTATTTCTCACTCCTACTAGTGAATCGCCTGTTACATACCCTTGCAATGCGTCCAACCCCGCGATGTTTTTCAGAAACCGATCCTGCATTGCCACCTCATGTTTTCTGACCTTCCCATCCTGACCACTCCGTGGTGCTTTTCTCCCTCCTACATTGTCACCCACGGCCTATCCTGACTCATGCAATGCGATTCACAACACCCCGTGAAGTTTTTCTCACTCCTACTAGTGAAAGGCATGCTACAAACCCTTACCATGCGCACCAACCCACGATGTTTTTCAGAAACCTATCCTACATTGCCACTGCATGATTCCTGACCTCCCCATGCTGTCCACCCCATGGTGCTTTTCTCCATCCTACGTTGCCACTCACTGCCTATCCTAATTCAGGCCCTCCTATTCACACTACCCCATGATACTTTTCTCACTCCTACTAGTGAATGGCCTGTTAGAAAGCCTTACAATGCACACCACCCAGCAATGTTTTTCAGAAACCTATCCTACATTGCCAATGCATGGGTCCTGACCTCCGCATGCTGACCACCCCTTAGTGCATTTCTCCATCCTACATTGCCACTCACTGTCTATCCTAATTCAGAACATCTGATTCAAACCACCTCGTGATGATTTTCTCACTCCTACTAGTGAATGGCCTGTTAGAAAAACCTTACAATGCGCACCACCCCGTGATGTATTTCAGAAACCTATCCTACATTACCACTGCATGTTTCCTGACCTCCCCATGTTGACCACCCTGTGGGGCTTTTCTCAATTCTTCATTGCCACTCACTGCCTATCCTAATTCAGGCCGTCCGATTCACACCACCCCGTGATGTTTTTTTCACTTCTACTTGGGAATGGCTTGTTAGAAAGCGTTACAATGCGCACCACACATGATGTTTTTCAGAAACCTATCCTACATTTCCATGGCATGTTTCCTGACCTCCCCATGCTGTCCACCCTGTGGTGCATTTCTCCATCCTACATTGCCTCTCACAGCCAATCCTAATTTAGGCCTTCCGATTCACATCACCTTCTGATGATTTTTCACTCCTACTTGTGAATGGCTTGTTAGAAAGCCTTACAATACGCACCACCCCTTGATGTTTTTAAGAAACCTATCCTAAATTGCGATTACATGTTTCCTGACCTCCCCATGTTGACCACCCCGTGGTGCTTTTCTCCATTCTTCATTGCCATTCACTGCCTGTCCTAATTCAGCCCCTCCGATTCACACCACCCCGTGATGTTTTTCTCACTCCTACTAGTGAATGGCCTGTTAGAAACCCTTACAATGAGCAGCACCCCACTTTTTTTTCAGAAACCTATCCTACATTGCCACTGCATGTTGCCTGACCTCCCCATGCTGACCACCCTATTGTGCTTTTCTCCATCCTACATTGCCACTCAATGCTTATCCTAATTCAGGCCCTCCTATTCACACCACCCAGTGATGTTTTTCTCACTCCTACAAGAGAATGGAATGTTCAAAACACTTACAATGCACACCACCCGGCGATGTTTTTCAGAAAACTATCCTACATTGCCAATGCATGTTTCCTGACCTCCCCATGCTGACCACCCCGTGGTGCTTTTCTCCATCATACATTGCCACTCACTGCCTATCATAATTTAGGCCATCGGATTCACAGCACCCCGTGATATTTTTCTAACTCCTACCAGTTAATGCCCTGTTAGAAAACCTTATAATTTTCACCATCCGCGATGTTTTTCATAAACCTATCCTATATTGCCACTGCATGTGTCCTGACCTCCCCATGCTGACCACACCGCGATGCTTTTCTCCATTCTACATTGCCAATCACAGCATATCCTGATTCAGGCCATTAGATTCACACCACCCCGTGGTGTTGTTCTCAATCCTACTAGTGAATGGCCTGTTAGAATCGCTTGCAATGAGCACCACACCGCGATGTTTTTCAGAAACGTATCCTACATTGCCATTACATGTTTCCTGACCTCCCCATGTTGACGACCCCGTGGTGCTTTATTCATTCTTCATTGCCACTCACTGCCTATCCTAATTCAGCCCCTCCGGTTCACACCACAACGTGATGTTTTTCTCACTCCTACTAGTGAATGGCCTGTTAGAATCGCTTGCAATGCGCACCACACCGCGATGTTTTTCAGAAACTTTCCTACATTGCCATTACATGTTTGCTCACTTCCCCATGCTGACCACCCTGTGGTGCTTTTCTCTATCCTACATTCCCACTCAATGCTTATCCGAATTCAGCCCCTCCGATTCACACCACCCCGTGATGTTTTTCTCACTCCTACTAGTGAATGGCCTGTTAGAAACCCTTACAATGCGCACCAACCGGCGATGTTTTTAATCAACCTATCCTACATTGCCACTGCATGTTTCCTCACCTCCCCATGCTGAACAACCTGTACTGTTTTTCTCCATCCAACATTGCCTCTCAATGCCTATCCTAATTGAGGCCCTCCGATGCACACCACCCCGTGATGTTGTTCTCACTCCTACTAGTGAACGGCCTGTTAGAAAACCTTACAATGCGTACCACCCAGCGATGTTTATCAGAAACATATTCGACACTGCCACTGCATGTTTCCTTGCCTCCCCATGCTGACAAACCCGTGGTGTTTTCTCCATTCTCCATTGCCACTCATAGACTAACCTAATTCAGTCCCTCCAATTCACACGACCCTGTGATGTTTTTTTCACTCCTACTTGTGAATGGCTTGTTAGAATTCCTTACAATGCGCACCACCTCGGGATGTTTTTCAGAAACATATCCTGCATTGCCACTGCATGTTTCCTGACCTCCCCATGTTGACAACCCCGCGGTGTTTTCTCCATTCTTCATTGCCACTCACTGCCTATACTAATTCAGGCCCTACAATTCACACAACCCCGTGATGTTTTTCGCACTCCTGCTATTGAATGGCCTGCTACAAACACTTACAATGCGCACCACCCCGCGATGTTTTTTCAGAAACCTATCCTACATTGCCTTTGCATGTTTCCTGACCTCCCCAAGCACTCCAACCCATGGTGCTTTTATCCATTCTACATTGCCACTCACTGTCTATCTTAATTCATGCCCTCTGATTCACACCACACCATGATGTATTTCTCACTCCTACTAGTGAATGGCCTGTTAGAAACCCTTACAATTCGCACTACCCCACTATTTTTTTCAGAAACCTATCCTACATTGCCACTGCATGTTGCCTGACCTCTCCATCCTGACCAACCCATGGTGCTTTTCTCCATCCTACATTGCCACTCACTGCCTAAGCTTCTTCAGGACCTCTGATTCAAACCACGCTGTGATGTTTTTCTCAATCCTACTAGTGAATGGCCTGTTAGAAACCCTTACAATGCGCACTACCCCGCAATGTTTTTCAGAAACCTATCCTGCATTGCCACTGCATGTCTCCTGACTTCCCCATCCTGACCACCCCGTAGTGCTTTTCTCCATCCTACATTGCCAGTCACGGCCTATCCTGATTCAGGCCCTCCAATTCACACCACCCCGTGATGTTTTTCTCACTCCTACTAGTGAATGGCCTGTTAGAAACCCTTACAATGTGCACTACCCTGCAATGTTTTTCATAAACCTATCCTACATTGCCACTGCATGTTTCCTGACCTCCCCGTGCTGACCACCCTGTGGTGCTTTTCTCCATCCTACATTGCCACTCACTGCCTATCCTTAATCAGGCCCTCCGATTCACACCACCCGGTGATATTTTTCTCACTCCTACTAGTCAATGGCCTTTTAGAAACCCTTACAATGCGCACCAACCCGTAATGTTTTTCAGAAAGCTATCCCACATTGATACTGCATGTTTCCTGACCTCCACATGCTGACCAACCCGTGGTGCTTTTCTACATCCTACATTGCCACTCACTGCCTATCCTTAATCAGGCCCTCTGATTCACACAACCCCGTTACGTTTTTCTAAATCCTACTAGTGAATAGCCTGTTAGAAACCCTTACAATGTGCACAACCCTGCGATGTTTTTCAGAAAACTATACTTCATTGCCACTGAATCTTTCCTTACCTCCCCATGCTGACCATGCCGTGGTGCTTTTCTCCATCCTACATTGCCACTCACTGCCTATCCATATTCAGGCCTTCCGATTCAAACCACCAAATGATGTATTTCTCACTCCTACTAGTGAATGGCCTGTTAGAAACCCTTACATTGCGCACCACCCCGCGATGTTTTTCAGAAACCTATCCTTCATTGCCACCGCATGTTTCCTGACCTCCCCATGCTGACCACTCCGTGGTGTTTTTTCCATTTTACATTGCCACTCACTGACTATCCTAATTCAGAGCATCTGATTCAAACCACCCCGTGATGTTTTTCTCACTCCTACTAGTGAATGGCCTGTTAGAAACCCTTACAATGTGCACCAGCCCATGATGTTTTTCTGAAAACTCTTCTACATTGCTACAGCATGTTTCCTGACCTCCTCATACTGACCACCCTGTGGTGGTTTCTCCATCCTACATTGCCACTCACTGCCTATCCTAATTCAGAACATCTGATTCACACGACCCCGTGATGATTTTCTCACTCCTTCTAGTGAATGGCCTGTTACAAACCCTTACAATGCTCAACACCTGTGATGTTTTTCAGAAACCTATCCTACATTGCCATCGCATGTTTCCTGACCTCACCATGCTCACCAACCCGTGGTGCTTTTCTCCATTCTACATTGCCAATCACTGCATATCCTAATTCAGGCACTCCGATTCACACCACCCCGTGATGTTATTTTCACTCCTATTAGTGAATGGCCTGTTTGCAACCATTACAATGCGCACCAACCCTCGATGTTTTTCAGAAACCTATCCTACATTGCCATTGCATGTTTCCTGACCTCACCATGTTGACCACCCCGAGGAGCTTTTCTCTATTATTCATTAGCACTCAGTGCCTATCCTAATTCAGGCCCTCCGATTCACACCACCCCGAGATGATTGTCTCACTCCTACTAGTGAATGGCCTGCTACAAACCCTTACAATGTGCACAACCGTGCGATGTTTTTCAGAATCCTATCCTACATTACCAATTCATGTTTCATGACCTCACCATGCTCACCAACCCGTGGTGCTTTTCTCCATTCTTCATTGCCACTCAGTGCCTATCCTAATTCAGGCCCTCCGATTCACACCACCCCGTGAGGTTTTTTTCACTCTTACTTGTGAATGGCTTTTTAGAAAGCCTTACAATGCGCACCAACCCGCGATATTTTTCAGAAACCTATCCTACATTGCCATTTCATGTTTCATGACCTCACCATGCTCACCAACCCTTGGTGCTTTTCTCCATCCTACATTGCCACTCACTGCCTATCCTAATTCAGGCCCTTGGATTCACACCACCCCATGATGTTTTTTTCACTCCTTCTTGTGAATGGCTAGTTAGAAATCCTTACAAAAGGCATTACCCCAGGATGTTTTTAAGAAACCTATCCTACATTGTCACTGCATGTTTCCTGACCTCCCCATGTTGACCACCCCGTGGTGCTTTTCTCCATTCTTCATTGCCACTCACTGCCGATCCTGATTCAGGCCCTCCGATTCACACCACCCCGATATGTTTTTCACACTCCTACTAGTGAATGGCCTGCTACAAACACTTAAAATGCGCAAAACCCCGCGACGTTTTTCAGAAACCTATCCTACATTGCCACTGCATGTTTCCTGACCTCCCCATGGTCACCAAACAGTCGTGCTTTTCTCCATCCTACATTGCCACTCACAGCCTATCCTGATTCAGGCCCTCTGATTCAAACCACGCTGTGATGTTTTTCTCACTCCTACTAGTGAATGGCCTGTTAGAAACACTTACAATGCGCACCACCCCGCGATGTTTTTCAGAAACCTATCCTACACTGACACAGGATGTTTCCTGACCCCCCATGCTGACCACACCGTGGTGCTTTTCTCCATCCTACATTGCCACTCACTGCCTATCATAATTCTGGCCCTCTGATTCATACCACCCCATGATGTTTTTCTCACTCCTACTAGTGAATGGCCTGTTGGAAACCCTTACAATGCGCACCATTCCGCTTTTTTTTTCAGAAACCTATCCTACATTGCCACTGCATGTTTCCTCACCTCCCCATGCTGACCACCATGTGGTACTTTTCTCCATCCTACAATGCCACTCAATGTCTATCCTAATTGAGGCCCTCCGATTCACACCACCCCGTGATGTTGTTCTCACTCCTACTAGTGAATGGCCTGTTGGAAACCCTTACAATGCGCGCCATTCCGCTTTTTTTTTTTCAGAAACCTATCCTACATTGCCACTGCATGTTTCCTCACCTCCCCATGCTGACCACCCTGTGGTGCTTTTCTCCGTCCTACATTGCCACTCAATGCCTATTCTAATTGAGGCCCTCGGATTCACACCACCCCGTGAAGTTGTTCTCACTCCTACTAGTGAATGGCCTGTTAAAAACCCTTACAATGCGTACCACGGAGCGATGTTTATCAGAAACATATTCGACACTGCCACTGCATGTTTCCTTGCCTCCCCATGCTGACAAACCCGTGGTGTTTTCTTCATCCTACATTGCCACTCACAGACTATCCTAATTCAGTCCCTAAAATTCACATGACCCCGTGATGTTTTTTCACTCCTTCTTGTGAATGGCTTGATAGAATTCCTTACAATGCGCACCAACCCGCGATGTTTTTGAGAAACCTATCCTACATTGCCACTGCATGTTTCCTGACCTCCCCATGTTGACAACCCCGCGGTGTTTTCTCCATTCTTCATTGCCACTCACTGCCTATACTAATTCAGGCCCTACAATTCACACCACCCCGTGATGTTTTTCTCACTCCTGCTATTGAATGGCCTGCTACAAACCCTTACAATTTGCACCACCCCGCGATGTTTTTTCAGAAACCTATCCTACATTGCCTTTGCATGTTTCCTGACCTCCCCATGCACCCCAACCCATGGTGCTTTTATCCATTCTACATTGCCACTCACTGTCTATCTTAATTCATGCCCTCCGATTCACACCACACCATGATGTATTTCTCATTCCTACTAGTGAATGGCCTGTTAGAAACCCTTACAATTCGCACTACCCCACTATTTTTTTCAGAAACCTATCCTACATTGCCACTGCATGTTTCCTGACCTCTCCATCCAGACCACCCCATGGTGCTTTTCTCCATCCTACATTGCCACTCACTGCCTAAGCTGATTCAGGACCGCTGATTCAAACCACGCTGTGATGTTTTTCTCAATCCTACTAGTGAATGGCCTGTTAGAAACCCTTACAATGCGCACTACCCCGCAATGTTTTTCAGAAACCTATCCTGCATTGCCACTGCATGTCTCCTGACTTCCCCATCCTGACCACCCCATAGTGCTTTTCTCCATCCTACATTGCCAGTCACGGCCTATCCTGATTCAGGTCCTCCGATTCACATCACCCCGTGATGTTTTTCTCACTCCTACTAGTGAATGACCTGTTAGAAACCCTTACAGTGCGCACTACCCCGCAATGTTTTTCAGAAACATATCCTACATTGCCACCGCATGTTTCCTGACCTCCCCATGCTGACCACCCTGTGGTGCTTTTCTCCATCCTACATTGCCACTCACTGCCTATCATAAATCAGGCCCTCCGATTCACACCACCCGGTGATATTTTTCTCACTCCTACTAGTCAATGGCCTGTTGGAAACCCTTACAATGCGCACCAACCCGTAATGTTTTTCAGAAAGCTATCCCACATTGATACTGCATGTTTCCTGACCTCCCCATGCTGACCAACCTGTGGTGCTTTCCTACATCCTACATTACCACTCACTGCCTTTCCTTAATCAGGCCCTCTGATTCACACAACCCCATTATGTTTTTCTCAATTCTACTAGTGAATAGCCTGTTAGAAACCTTACAATGTGCACAACCCTGCGATGTTTTTCAGAAAACTATACTTCATTGCCAATTTATGTTTCCTGACCTTCCCATGCTGACCACCCCGTGGTGCTTTTCTCCATCCTACATTGCACTCACTGCCTATCCTAATTCAGAACATCTGATACACACGACCCCGTGATGTTTTTCTCACTCCTACTGGTGAATGGCCAGTTAGAAACCCTTACAATCTGCACCACCCCATGATGTTTTTCAGAAAATTATCCTACATTGCCACTGCATGTTTCCTGACATCCCCATTATAACCAGCCCATGGTGCTTTTCTCCATCCTACATTGCCACTCACTGCCTATCCTAATTCAGGCCCTCCGATTCACACCACCCAGAGATATTTTTCTCACTCCTACTAGTCAAAGGCCTGTTAGAAACCCTTACAATGCGCACCAACCTGTAATGTTTTTCAGAAAGCTATCCCACATTGCTACTGCATGTTTCCTGACCTCCCCATGCTGACCACCCGGTGGTGCTTTTCTACATCCTACATTGCCACTCATTGCCTATCCTGATTCAGACCTTCCGATTGACACCACACCATGATGTATTTCTCACTCCTACTAGTGAATGGCCTGTTAGAAACCCTTACATTGCGCACCACCCCGCGATGTTTTTCAGAAACCTATCCTACATTGCCACCGCATGTTTCCTGACCACCCCATGCTGACCACTCCGTGGTGTTTTTTCCATTTTCCATTGCCACTCACTGCCTCTTTTAATTCAGATATTCTGATTCAAACCACCCCGTGATGTTTTTCTCACTCCTACTCGTGAAGGGCCTGTTAGAAACCCTTACAATGCGCACCACCCCATGATGTTCTTCTGAAAACTCTTCTTCATTGCCACAGCATGTTTCCTGACCTCCTCATGCTGACCACCCTGTGGTGCTTTTCTCCATCCTACATTGCCACTCCCTGCCTATCCTAATTCAGAACATCTGATTCACACGACCCCGTGATGTTTTTCTCACTCCTACTAGTGAATGGCCTGTTAGAAACCCTTCCAATGCTCAACACCTGCAATGTTTTTCATAAACCTATCCTACATTGCCATCGCATGTTTCCTGACCTCACCATGCTCACCAACCTGTGGTGCTTTTCTCCATTCTACATTGCCACTCACTTCCTATCCTAATTCAGGCACTCTGATTTACACCACCCCGTGATGTTTTTCTCACTCCTACTCGTGAATGGCCTGTTAGAAACCCTTACAATGCGCACCACCCCACTTTTTTTTTCAGAAACCTATCCTACATTGCCACTGCATGTTTCCTCACCTCACCATGCTCACCAACCCGTGGTGGTTTTCTCCCTTCTTCATTGCTACTCAGTACCTATCCTAATTCAGGCCCTCCGATTCACAACACCCGTGATGTTTTTCTCACTCCTACTAGTGAATAGCTTGTTAGAAACCCTTACAATGTGCACCACCTCATGATGTTTTTCCGAAAACTCTTCTACATTGCCACAGCATGTTTCCTGACCTCCTCATGCTGACCACCCTGTGGTGCTTTTCTCCATCCGACATTGCCACTGACTTTCTATCTTGATTCAGGCCCTCTGATTCACACCACAACATGATGTATTTCTCACTCCTACTAAAGAATGCCCTGTTAGAAACCCTTACAATGAGCACCACCCTGCAATGTTTTTCAGAAACCTATCCTACATTGCCAATGCAAGTTTCCTGACCTCCCCAACCTGACCAACCCGTGGTGCTTTTCTCCATCCTACATTGCCACTCACTGCCTATCCTGAATCAGGCACTCTGATTCACACCACTCCGTTATATTTTTCTCACTCCTACTAGTGAATGGCCTGTTAGAAACCCTTATAATGCGCACCACCCCGCAATGTTTTTCAGAAACCTATCCTACATTGCCAATGCATGTTTCCTGACCTCCCCGTGCTGACCATCCCGTGGTGCTTTTCTCCATCCTACATTGCACTCTCTGCCTATCATAATTCAGAACATCTGATTCACACCACCCCGTGATGTTTTTCTCACTCCTACTAGTGAATGGCCTGTTAGAATCACTTATAATGCGCACCACCCCGCAATGTTTTTCAGAAAACTATCCTATATTGCCACTACGTGTTTCCTGACGTCCCCATGATGACCAACCCATGGTGCTTTTCTGCGTCCTACATTGCCACTCACTGCCTATCCTAATTATGGCCCTCCGATTCACACCACCTCATGATGATTTCTCTCTCCTACTAGTGAATGGCCTGTTGGAAACCCTTACAATGCGCACCACCCCACTTGTTTTTTCAGAAACCTATCCTACATTGCGACTGCATGTTTCCTCACCTCCCCATGCTGACCACCCTCTGGTGCTTTTCTCCATCCTACATTGCCACTCAATGCCTATCCTAATTCAGGACCTCTGATTCACACCACCCCCTGATGTTGTTCTCACTCGTACTAGATAATGGCCTAATAGAAATCCTTACAATGCGCTCCACCCCGCAATGTTTTTCACAAACCTATCCTACAGTGCCACTCCATGTTTCCTGACCTCCGCATGTTGACCACCCCGTGGTGCTTTTCTCCATTCGTCATTGCCACTCACTGCCTATCCTAATTCAGGCCCTCCGATTCACACCACCGCTTGATGTTTTTCTCACTCCTACTAGTGAATGGCCTGCTACAAACCCTTACAATGCGCACCACCCGGCGATGTTTTTCAGAAACCTATCCTACATTGCCACTGCATTTCTACTGATCTCCCCATCCTGACCTCCCCGTGGTGCTTTTCTCCATCCTACATTGCCACTCACTGCCTATCCTGATTCAGGCCCTCTGATTCAAACCACGCTGTGATGTTTTTCCCACTCCTACTAGTGAATGACCTGTTAGAAACCCTTACAATGCGCACCACCCCACGATGTTTTTCAGAAACCTATCCTACATTGCCACTGCATGTTTCCTGACCTCCCAATGCTGACCGCACCGTGGAGCTTTTCTCCATTTTACATTGCCACTCACTGCCTCTCCTAATTCAGGCCCTCTGATTCACACCACCCCGTGACATTTTTCTCTATACTACTAGTGAATTGCCTGTTAGAAACCCTTACAATGCGCACTACCCCGCTTTTTTTTCCGAAACCTATCCTACATTTCCACTGCATGTTTCCTCACCTCCCCATGCTGACCACCCTGTGGTGCTTTTCTCTATCCTACATTGCCACTCAATGCCTATCCTAATTCAGGCACTCCGTTTCACACCACCCCGTGAAGTTGTTCTCACTCCTACTAGTGAATGGCCTGTCAGAAACCCTTACAGTGCGCACCACCCAGCGATGTTTATCAGAAACCAATTCTACATTGCAACTGCATGTTTCCTTGCCTCCCCATGCTGACAAACCCGTGGTGCTTTTCTCCATCCTACATTGCCACTCACAGCCTACCCTAATTCAGGCCCTCAGATTCACACCACCCCGTGATGATTTTCTCACTCCTACTTGTGAATGGCATGTTAGAAATCCTTACAATGCCCACCACCTCGCGATGTTTTTCAGAAACCTATCCTACAATGCCACTGCATGTTTCCTGACCTCCCCATGTTGACCACCCCGTGGTGCTTTTCTCCATTCTTCATTGCCACTAACTGCCTATCCTAATTCAGGCCCTCCGATTCACACCACCATGTGATGTTTTTATCACTCCTACTAGTGAATGGCCTGCAAAAAAACCCTTAGAACGCGCATCCACCGTGATGTTTTTCAGAAACCTATCCTACATTGCCATTGTATGTTTCCTGACCTCCCCATGCTCAGCAATCCGTGGTGCTTTTCTCCATCCCACATTGCCACTCACAGTCTATCTTGATTCACACCGTCCGTTTCACACCACCCCGTGATGTGTTTTTCACTCCTACTTGTGAATGGCTTGTTAGAAACCCTTAAAATGCGCACCACCACGCGATGTTTTCCAGTAACCTATCCTACATTGCCATTGCATGTTTCCTGACCTCCCCATGTTGACCATCCCGTAGTGCTTTTCTCCATTCTACATTGCCACTCACTGCCTATCCTGATTCAGGCCCTCCAATTCACACCAGCACATTATATTTTTCTCAATCCTACTAGGGAATGCCCTGTTAGAAAACCGTAAAATGCGCACCACCCCGTGATGTTTTTCAGAAACCTATCCTACATTGCCACTGCATGTTTCCTGACGTCCCCATGCTGACCACACCGTGGTGCTTTTCTCCATTTTACATTGTCACTCACTGCCTATTCTATTCAGGCCCTCTGATTCACACCACCCCGTGATGTTTTTCTCACTCCTACTAGTTAATGGCCTGTTGGAAAGCCTTACAATGCGCAACACCCGGCGATGTTTTTCAGAAACCTATCCTACATTGCCAATGTATGTTTCCTGACCTCCCCATGCTGACCACCCCGTGCTGCTTTTCTCCAACCTTCATTGCACTCACTGCCTATCCTAATTCAGATCATGTGATTCACACGACCCCGTGAGGTTTTTCTCACTCCTACTAGTCAATGGCCAGTTAGAAACCCTTAGAATCCGCACCACACCGTGATGTTTTTCAGAAAACTATCCTACATTGCCACTGGATGTTTCCTGACATCCTCATGATAACCACCCCGTTGTGCTATTCTCCATCCTACATTGCCACTCACTGCCTATCCTAATTCAGGCCCTCCGGTTCACACCACCCCGTGATGTTTTTCTAACTCCTACAAGTGAATGGCCTGTTAGAAACCCTTACAATGCGCACCAACCCAATCTTTTTTTCAGAAACCTATCCAACATTGCCACTGCATGTTTCCTCACCTCCCCATGCTGACCACCCTGTGGTGCTTTTCTCCATCCTACATTGACACTCAATGCTTATTCTAATTCAGGCCCTAAGATTCACACCACACCATGATGTATTTCTCACTCCTACTATTTAAAGGCCTTTTAGAAACCCTTGCAATGAGCACTATCCCGCGATGTTTTTCAGAAACCTATCCTACATTCCTACTGCATGTTTCCTGACTTCCCCATGCTGACCACCCCGTGGTGCGTTTCTCCATCCGACCTTGCCACTCACTTTCTATCTTGATTCAGGCACTCCGATTCACACCACAACATGATGTATTTCTCACTGCTACTAGTGAATGGCCAGTTAGAAACACCTACAAAGGGCCCCAACCCCATGTTTTTCAGAAACCTATCCTACATTGCAACTGCATGTTTCCTGACCTCACCATCCTGACCACCCCTTGGTGCTTTTCTCCATCCTACATTGCCACTCACTGCCTATCCCGATTCAGGCCCTCCGATTCACACCACCCTGTGATGTTTTTCTCACTTCTACTAATGAATCGCCTGTTAGAAACACTTACAATGCGCACCACCCTGCGATGTTTTTCAGAAACCTGTCCAACATTGCCACTGCATGTTTCCTGACCTCCCCATGCTGACCACGCCGTGGTGCTTTTCTCCATCCTACATTACCAATCACTGTCCAACTTGATTCAGACCCTCCGATTCACACCACCCCGTGATGTTTTTCTCACTCCAACTAGTGAAAGGCCTTTTAGAAACCCTTACAATGAGCACCACCCTGCAACGTTTTTCAGAAACCTATCCTACATTGCCACTGCACATTTCCTGACCTCCCAATCCTGACCAGCCCGTGGTGCTTTTCTCCATCCTACATTGCCATTCACTGCCTCTCCTGAATCAGATCCTCTAATTCAAACCATTCCGTTATATTTTTCTCACTCCTACTAGTGAATGGCCTGTTAGAAACCCTTATAATGCGCACCACCCCGCGATGTTTTCCAGAAACCTATCCTACATTGCCACTACATGTTTCCTCACCTCCCCATGCTGACCAAACCGAGTTGCTTTTCTCCATTTTACGTTACCACTCACAGCCTATCCAAATTCAGGCCCTCCGAGTCACACCACCCCGTTATGTTTTTCTCACTCCTACTACAGAATGCCCTGTTAGAAAGCCTTACAATGTGCACCACTTGGCAATGTTTTTCAGAAACCTATCCTACATTGCCAATGCATGTTTCCTGACCTCCCCATGCTGACAACACTGTGGTGCTTTTCTCCATCCTACATTGCACTCACTGCCTATCCTAATTCAGAACATCTGATTCACACCACCCCGTGATGTTTTTCTCACACCAACTAGTGAATGGCCTGTTAGAAACCCTTACAATGCGCACCACCCCTTGATGTTTTTCAGAAAACTATCCTATATTGCCACTGCTTGTTTCCTGACCTCCCCATGATGACCCCCCAATGGTGCTTTTCTCCATCCTACATTGCCACTCACTGGCTATCCTAATTATGGCCCTCCGATTCACAACACCCCGTGATGTTTTTCTCACTCCTACTAGTGAATGGCCTGATAGAAACCCTTACAATGCGCACCACCCCAATTTTTTTTCAGAAACATATCCTACATTGCCACTGCATGTTTCCTCACCTCCCCATGCTGACCACCCTGTGGTGCTTTTCTCCATCCTACATTGACACTCAATGCTTATTCTAATTCAGGCCCTCCGATTCACACCACACCATGATGTATTTCTCACTCCTACTAGTTAAAGGCCTTTTAGAAACCCTTACAATGAACACCCCCCCGCGATGTTTTTCAGAAACCTATCCTACATTGCTACTGCATGTTTCCTGACCTCCCCATGCTGACCACCCCGTGGTGCTTTTCTCCATCGGGCATTGCCCCTCACTGCCTATCGTGATTCAGGCCCTCCGATTCACCCCACCCTGTGATATTTTTATCACTTCTCCTAGTGAATGACCTGTTAGAAACACTAACAATGCGCACCACCCCGCGATGTTTTTCAGAAACCTGTCCTACATTGCCACTGCATGTTTCCTGACCTCCCCATGCTGACCACCCCATGGTGCTTTTCTTCATCTTTCATTGCCACTCACTGCCTATCCTGATTCAAGCCTTCCAATTCACAACACCCCTTGATGTTTTTCTCTCTCCTACTAGTGAATGGCCTGTTGGAAACCCTTACAATGCGCACCACCCCACTTTTTTTTTCAGAAACCTATCCTACTTTGCCACTGCATGTTTCCTCCCCTCCACATGCTGACCACCCTCTGGTGCATTTCTCCATCCTACATTGCCACTCAATGCCTATACTAATTCTGGCACTCCGATTCACACCACCCCCTGATGTTGTTCTCACTCGTATTAGATAATGGCCTGTTAGAAATGCTTACAATGCGCACCACCCCGCGATATTTTTCAGAAACCTATCCTACATTGCCAGTGCATGTTTCCTGACCTCCGGATGTCGACTACCCCGTGGTGCTTTTCTCCATTCTTCATTACCACTCACTGCCTATCCTATTTCAGGCCCTCCGATTCACACCACCCCGTGATGATTTTCTCACTCCTGCTAGTGAATGGGCTGTTAGAAACCATTACAATGCGCCCCACGCCGCGATGTTTTTCAGAAACCTATCCTACTTTGCCACTGCATGTTTCCTGACTTCCCCTTCCTGACCACCCCGTGGTGCTTTTCTCCATCCTACATTGCCAATCAATGTCCAACTTGACTCAGACCCTCTGATTCACACCACCCCATGATGTTTTTCTCACTCCTACTAGTGAAAGGCCTTTTAGAAACCCTTACAATGAGCACCACCCTGCAACGTTTTTCAGAAACCTATCCTACATTGCCACTGCACGTTTCCTGACCTCCCAATCCTGACAAACCCGTGGTGCTTTTCTCCATCCTACATTGCCACTCACTGCCTATACAGATTCAGACCCTCTGATTCACACCACCCCGTGATTTTTTTCTCACTCCTAGTAGTGAATGGCCTGTTAGAAACCCTTATAATGCCAACCACCCACGTTCTTTTTGAGAAACCTATCCTACATTGCCACTGCATGTTTCCTGACCTCACCATGCTGACCACCCCGTGGTGCTTTTCTTCATCCTACATTGCCACTCACTGCATATCCTAATTCAGGACCTCCGATTCACACCACCCCGTGATGTTTTTCTCACACCTACTAGTGAATGGCCTGTTAGAAACACTTACAATGCGCACCACCCGCGTTGTTTTTCAGAAACCTGTCCTACAGTGCCACTGCATGTTTCCTGACCTCCACATCCTGCCCACCTTCTGGTGCTTTTCTCCATGCTACATTGTCAATCACTGCCTATCCTAATTCAAAACATCTGATTCATACCACCCCGTAATGTTTTTCTCACTCCTACCAATGAATGGCCTGTTAGAAACCCTTACAATGCGCACCACCCCGTGATGTTTTTCAGAAAAATATCCTACATTGCCATTGCATGTTTCCTGCCCTCCCCATGCTGACCACCCCTGGTGCTTTTCTCCATCCTTCATTGGCACTCACCGCCTATCCTAATTCAGGTCCTCGGATTCACACCGCCCCGTGATGTTTTTCTCACTCCTACTAGTGAATGGCCTGTTACAAACCATTACAATGCGCACCACCCCATTATGTATTTCAGAAACCTATCCTACATAGCCACTGCATGTTTCCTGACTTCCCCGTCCTGACCACCCCATGGTGCTTTTCTCAATCCTACATTGCCATTCACTACCTATCCTTATTCAGGCCCTCCGATTCACACCACCCCGTGATCTTTTTCTCAGTCCTACTAATAAATTTCCTGTTAGAAACCTTACAATGAGCACCACCAAGCGATGTTTTTCAGAATCCTAGCGTACATTGCCACTGCATGTTTCCTGACCACCCCATTCAGATCACCCTGTGGTGCTTTTCTCAATTTTACATTGCCACTCACTGCGTATTCTGAGTCAGGCACTCCGATACACACCAACCTGTGATGTTTTTCTCACTCCTATTAGTGAATGGCCTTTTAGAAACCATTGAAATGCGCACCACCACACGATTTTTTTCAGAAACCTATCTTACACTGCCACTGCATGTTTCCTACCCACCCCATGCTGACCACCCGTGGTGCTTTTCTCCATGCTACATTACCACTCACTGTCTATCCTGTTTCAGGCCCTTTGATTCACACCACACCATGATATATTTCTCATTCCTACTAGTGAAAGGCCTGTTGGAAACCCTTACAATGGGCACCACCCCGCAATGTTTTTCAGAAACCTATCCTACATTGCCACTGCATGTTTCCTGACCTCCCCATGCTGACCACCCCATGGTGCTTTACTCCATCCTTCATTGCCACTCATTGCCTATCCTAACTCAGGCCCTCTGATTCACACCACCCCGTGATGTTTTTCTCACTCCTACTAGTGAATGGTATGTTAGAAACCCTTAAAATTCTCACCATCCCGCGATGTTTTTCGGAAATGTATCCTACATTGCTATTGCATGTTTCCTGACCTCCCCATGCTGAACAACCCGTGGTGCTTTTCTCCATTTTACATTACCACTCACTGCCTATCCTGATTCAGGCCCTCCGATTCACACCACCCCATGATGTATTTCTCACTCCTACTAGTTAATGGCCTGTTAGAAACCCTTACAATGCGCAACACCCCACGATGTTTTTCAGATACCTATCCTCATAGCCACTGCATGTTTCCCGACCTCCCAATCCTGATCACCGCGTGGTGCTTTTCTCCATCCTACATTGCCACTCACTGCCTATCCTGATTCAGGCCCTCCGATTAACACCACCCCATGATGTTTTTCTCAGTCCTACTAGTAAATTTCCTGTTAGAATCCTTACAATGCGCACAACCCTGCGATGTTTATCATAAACCTATCCTACATTGCCACTGCATGTTTCCTGACTTCCCCATGCTGATCACCCTGTGGTGCTTTTCTCAATTTTACATTGCCACTCACTGCCTATCCTGATTCGGGCCCTCCGATACACACCAAACCGTGATGTTTTTCTCACTCCTACTAGTGAATGGCCTGTTAGAAACCATTTCAATGCGCACAAAAACAAGAATTTTTTCGGAAACTTATCTTACATTGCCACTGCATGTTTTCTGACCTCCCCATGCTGACGACCCCTGGTGCCTTCCTCCATGCTACATTACCACTCACTGTCTATCCTGATTCAGGCCCTCTGACTCACACCACACCATAAAGTATTTCTCACTCCTAGTAGTGAATGGCCTGTTAGAAACCCTTACAATGCGCACCACCCCGCGATGTTTATCAGAAACCTATCCTACATTGCCACTGCATGTTTCCTGACCTCCCCATGCTGACCACCCCGTGGTGCTTTTCTTCATCCTACATTGCCACTCACTGCATATGCCAATTCTGGACCTCCAATTCACACCAGCCCGTGATGTTTTTCTCACACCTACTAGTGAATGGCCTGTTAGAAACACTTACAGTGCGCACCACCCGCGTTGTTTTTCAGAAACCTGTCCTACAGTGCCACTGCATGTTTCCTGACCTCCCCATCCTGCCCACCTTCTGGTGCTTTTCTCCATGCTACATTGTCAATCACTGCCTATCCTAATTCAAAACATCTGATTCACACCACCCCGTAATGTTTTTCTCACTCCTAGCAATGAATGGCCTGTTAGAAACCCTTACAATGCGCACCACCCTGTGATGTTTTTCAGAAAAATATCCTACATTGCCACTGCATGTTTCCTGCCCTCCCCATGCTGACCACCCCGTGGTGCTTTTCTCCATCCTACCTTGCCACTTACTGCCTATCCTGAATTAGCCTCTCTGATTCACACCACACCGTGATGTTATTCTCGCTCATACTAGTAAATGGCCTTTTAGAAAAGTTTACAATTCGCAACACCCCGCGATGTTTTTCAGAAACCTGTCCTACATTGCCAATGCATGTTTCCTGACCTCCCCATGCTGACCACCCCTGGTGCTTTTCTCCATCCTTCATTGGCACTCACCGCCTATCCTAATTCAGGCCCTCGAATTCACACCGCCCCGTGATGTTTTTCTCACTCCTACTAGTGAATGGCCTGTTAGAAACCATTACAATTCTCACCACCCCGCGATGTTTTTCAGAAACCTATCCTACATTGCCACTGCATGTTTCCTGACCTCCCCATGATGACCAACCCGTGGTGCTTTTCTCCATTTTACATTACCACTCACTGCCTATCCTGACTCAGGCCCTCCGATTCACACCACCCCATGATGTAGTTCTCACTCCTACAAGTTAATGGCCTGTTAGAAACCATTACAATGCGCACCAACCCATTATGTATTTCAGATACCTATCCTACATAGCCACTGCATGTTTCCTGACTTCCCCGTCCTGATCACACCGTGGTGCTTTTCTCAATCCTACATTGCCATTCTCTGCCTATCCTTATTCAGACCCTCCGATTCACACCACACCGTGATGTTTTTCTCAGTCCTACTAATAAATTTCCTGTTAGAAACCTTACAATGCGCACCACCAAGCGATGTTTTTCAGAATCCTATCCTACATTGCCACTGCATGTTTCCTGACCACCCCATGCTGACCACCCGTGGTGCTTTTCTCCATGCTACATTACCACTCACTGTCTATCCTGTTTCAGGCCCTTTGATTCACACCACACCATGAGTTATTTCTCATTCCTACTAGTGAAAGGCCTGTTGGAAACCCTTACAATGGGCACCACCCCGCAATGTTTTTCAGAAACCTATCCTACATTGCCACTGCATGTTTCCTGTCCTCCCCATGCTGACCACCCCTTGTTGCTTTTCTCCATCCTACATTGCCACTCACTGCCTATCCTGATTCAGGCCCTCCGATTCACACCACCCCGTGATGTTTTTCTCACTCCTACTAGTGAATGGCCTGTTAGAAACCGTTACAATGCGCACCACCCGCGTTGTTTTTCAGAAACCTATCCTACATTGCCACAGCCTGTTTCCTGACCTCCCCATGCTGACCACCCCATGGTGCTTTACTCCATCCTTCATTGCCACTCACTGCCTAACCTAACTCAGTCCATCTGATTCACACCACCCCGTGATGTTTTTCTCACTCCTAATAGTGAATGGTATGTTAGAAACCCTTAAAATTCTCACCACCCCGCGATGTTTTTCGGAAATGTATCCTACATTCCCATTGCATGTTTCCTGACCTCCCCATGCTGACCAACCCGTGGTGCTTTTCTCCATTTTACATTACCACTCACTGCCTATCCTGATTCAGGCCCTCCGAATCACACCACACCATGATATATTTCTCACTCCTACTAGTTAATGGCCTGTTAGAAACCCTTACAATGTGCAACACCCCACGATGCTTTTCAGATACCTATCCTCATAGCAACTGCATGTTTCCTGACCTCCCCTTCCTGATCACCCCGTGGTGCTTTTCTCCATCCTACATTGCCACTCACTGCCTATCCTGATTCAGGCCCTCCGATTCACACCACCTCGTGATGTTTTTCTCAGTCCTACTAGTAAATTTCCTGTTAGAATCCTTACAATGCGCACCACCCTGCGATGTTTATCAAAAACCTATCCTACATTGCCACTGCATGATTCCTGACTTCCCCATGCTGATCACCCTGTGGTGCTTTTCTCAATTTTACATTGCCATTCACTGCCTATCCTGATTCAGGCCCTCCGATACACACCAAGCCGTGATGTTTTTCTCACTCCTACTAGTGAATGGCCTGTTAGAAACCATTTCAATGCGCACCAAAACACGATTTTTTTCAGAAACTTACCTTACTTTGCCACTGCATGTTTCCTGACCTCCCCATGCTGACGACCCCTGGTGTCTTCCTCCATGCTACATTACCACTCACTGTCTATCCTGATTCAGGCCCTCTGATTCTCACCACACCATAATGTATTTCTCACTCCTACTAGTGAATGGCCTGTTAGAAACCCTTACAATGCGCACCACCCCGCATTGTTTTTCAGAAACCTATCCTACATTGCCACTGCATGTTTCCTGACCTCCCCATGCTGACCACCCCGTGGTGCTTTTCTTCATTCTACATTGCCACTCACTGCATATCCCAATTCAGGACCTCCGATTCACACCAGCCCGTGATGTTTTTCTCACTCCTACTAGCGAATGGCCTGTTAGAAACACTTACAATGCGCACCACCCGGTGATGTTTTTCCGAAAAATATCCTACATTGCCACTGCATGTTTCCTTCCCTCCCTATGCTGACCATCCCTGGTGCTTTTCTCCATCCTGCATTGCCACATACTGCCTATCCTGATTCAGCCCCTCTGATTCACACCACACTGTGATGTTTTTCTCGCTCCTACTAGCCAATGGCCTGTTTGAAAACCTTATAATTCGCACCACCCCACGATGTTTTTCAGAAACCAATCCTACATTGCCAATGCATGTTTCCTGACCTCCCCATGATGACCAACCCGTGGTGCTTTTTTCCATCCTTCATTGCCACTCACCGCCTATCCTAATTCAGGCCCTCCGATTCACACCACAACGTGATGTTTTTCTCACTCCTACTAGTGAATGGCCTGTTTGAAACCCTTACAATGCGCACCACCCACGTTGTTTCTCAGAAACCTATCCTACATTGCCACTGCATGTTTCCTGACCTCCCCGTGCTGAGCACCCCGTGGTGATTTTCTCCATCCTACATTGCCACTCAATGCCTTTCCTGATTCAGGCCCTCTGATTCACACCACCCCGTGAAGTTTTTCTCACTCCAACTAGTCAATGGCCTGTTAGAAACCCTTACAATGCACACCGCCCCGCGATGATTATCAAAACCTATCCTACATTGCCACTGAATGTTTTCTGACGTCCCGATGCAGACCACCCCGTGGTGATTTTCTTCATCCTACATTGCCACTCACTGCCTATGCTAATTCAGGACCTCCGATTCACACCAGCTCGGGATATTTTTTTGACTCCTAATAGAGAATTGCCTGTTATAAACACTTACAATGCGCACCCCCCTGCGAAGTTTTTCAGAAACCTATCCTACATTGCCACTGCATGTTTCCTGCCCTCCCAATCCTTTCCAACTTGTGGTGCTTTTCTCCATGCTACATTGCCAATCACTGCCTATTCTAATTCAGAACATCTGATTCACACCATCCCGTGATGTTTTTCTCACTCCTACTCGTAAATGGCCTGTTAGAAACCCTTACAATGCGCACCACCCCGTGATGTTTTTCAGAAAAATATCCTACATTGCCATTGCATGTTTCCTGCCCTCCCCATGCTGACCACCCCTGGTGCTTTTCTCCATCCTTCATTGGCACTCACCACCTATCCTAATTCAGGCCCTTGGATTCACTCCGCCCTGTGATGTTTTTCTCAATCCTACTAGTGAATGGCCTGTTAGAAACCATTACAATTCTCACCACCCCGCTGTGTTTTTCAGAAACCTATCCTACATTGCCACTGCATGTTTCCTGACCTCCCCATGAAGACCAACCCGTGGTGCTTTTCTCCATTTTACATTACCACTCACTGACAATCCTGATTCAGGCCCTCCGATTCACACCACCCCATGATGTAGTTCTCACTCCTACAAGTTAATGGTCTGTTAGAAACCATTACAATGCGCACCACCCCATTATGTATTTCAGATACCTATCCTACATAGCCACTGCATGTTTCCTGACTTCCCCGTCCTGACCACCCCGTGGTGCTTTTCTCAATCCTACATTGCCTTTCACTACCTATCCTTATTCAGGCCCTCCGATTCACACCACCCCGTGATGTTTTTCTCAGTCCTACTAATAAATTTCCTGTTAGAAACCTTACAATGAGCACCACCAAGCGATGTTTTTCAGAATCCTATCGTACATTGCCACTGCATGTTTCCTGACCACCCCATGCTGATCACCCTGTGGTGCTTTTCTCAATTTTACATTGCCACTCACTGCATATTCTGAGTCAGGCACTCCGATACACACCAACCTGTGATGTTTTTCTCACTCCTATTAGTGAATGGCCTGTTAGAAACCATTTAAATGCGCACCACCGCACGATTTTTTTCAGAAACCTATCTTACACTGCCACTGCATGTTTCCTACCCTCCCCATGCTGACCACCCGTGGTGCTTTTCTCCATGCTACATTACCACTCACTGTCTATCCTGTTTCAGGCCCTTTGATTCACACCACACCATGATGTATTTCTCATTCCTACTAGTGAAAGGCCTGTTGGAAACCCTTACAATGGGCACCTCCCCGCAATGTTTTTCAGAAACCTATCCTACATTGCCACTGCATGTTTCCTGACCTCCCCATGCTGACCACCCCATGGTGCTTTACTCCATCCTTCATTGCCACTCACTGCCTATCCTAACTCAGGCCCTCTGATTCACACCACCCCGTGATGTTTTTCTCACTCCTACTAGTGAATGGTATGTTAGAAACCCTTAAAATTCTCACCACCCCGCGATGTTTTTCGGAAATGTATCCTACATTGCCATTGCATGTTTCCTGACCTCCCCATGCTGAACAACCCGTGGTGCTTTTCTCCATTTTACATTACCACTCACTGCCTATCCTGATTCAGCCCCTCCGATTCACACCACCCCATGATGTATTTCTCACTCCTACTAGTTAATGGCCTGTTAGAAACCCTTACAATGCGCACCAAACCACGATGTTTTTCAGATACCTATCCTCATAGCCACTGCATGTTTCCCGACCTCCCCATCCTGATCACCCCGTGGTGCTTTTCTCCATCCTACATTGCCACTCACTGCCTATTCTGATTCAGGCCCTCCGATTAACACCACCCCATGATGTTTTTCTCAGTCCTACTAGTAAATTTCCTGTTAGAATCCTTACAATGCGCACGACCCTGCGATGTTTATCATAAACCTATCCTACCTTGCCACTGCATGTTTCCTGACTTCCCCGTGCTGATCACCCTGTGGTGCTTTTCTCAATTTTACATTGCCACTCACTGCCTAGCCTGATTCAGGCCCTCCGATACACACCAAACCGTGATGTTTTTCTCACTCCTACTAGTGAATGGCCTGTTAGAAACCATTTCAATGCGCACAAAAACAAGAATTTTTTCGGAAACCTATCCTACATTGCCACTGCATGTTTCCTGACCTCCCCATGCTGACCACCCCGTGGTGCTTTTCTTCATCCTACATTGCCACTCACTGCATATGCCAATTCAGGACCTCCGATTCACACCAGCCCGTGATGTTTTTCTCACACCTACTAGTGAATGGCCTGTTAGAAACACTTACAATGCGCACCACCCGCGTTGTTTTTCAGAAACCTGTCCTACAGTACCACTGCATGTTTCCTGACCTCCCCATCCTGCCCACCTTCTGGTGCTTTTCTCCATGCTACATTGTCAATCACTGCCTATCGTAATTCAAAACATCTGATTCACACCACCCCGTAATGTTTTTCTCACTCCTAGCAATGAATGGCCTGTTAGAAACCCTTACAATGCGCACCACCCTGTGATGTTTTTCAGAAAAATATCCAACATTGCCACTGCATGTTTCCTGCCCTCCTCATGCTGACCACCCCGTGGTGCTTTTCTCCATCCTACCTTGCCACTTACTGCCTATCCTGAATTAGCCCCTCTGATTCACACCACACCGTGATGTTATTCTCGCTCATACTAGTAAATGGCCTTTTAGAAAAGTTTACAATTCGCAACACCCCGCGATGTTTTTCAGAAACCTGTCCTACATTGCCAATGCCTGATTCCTGACCTCCCCATGATGACCAAACCGTGGATGCTTTTCTCCATCTTTCATTGGCACTCACCGCCTATCCTAATTCAGGCACTCGGATTCACACCACCCCGTGATGTTTTTCTCACTCCTACTAGTGAATGGCCTGTTAGAAACCATTACAATTCTCACCACCCCACGATGTTTTTCAGAAACCTATCCTACATTGCCACTGCATGTTTCCTGACCTCCCCATGATGACCAACCCGTGGTGCTTTTCTCCATTTTACATTACCACTCACTGCCTATCCTGACTCAGGCCCTCCGATTCACACCACCCCATGATGTATTTCTCACTCCTACTAGTTAATGGCCTGTTAGAAACCATTACAATGCGCACCACCCCACGATGTTTTTCAGATACCTATCCTCATAGCCACTGCATGTTTCCTGACCTCCCCATCCTGATCACCCTGTGGTGCTTTTCTCCATCCTACATTGGCATTCACTGCCTATCCTGATTCAGGCTCTCCGATTCACACCACCCCGTGATGTTTTTCTCAGTCCTACTAGTAAATTTCCTGTTAGAATCCTTACAATGCGCAAAACTCTGCGATGTTTATCATAAACCAATCCTACATTGCCACTGCATGTTTCCTGACTTCCCCATGCTGATCACCCTGTGGTGCTTTTCTCAATTTACATTGGCACTCACTGCCTATCCTGATCCAGGCCCTCCGATACACACCAAGCCGTGATGGTTTTCTCACTCCTACTAGTGAATGGCCTGTTAGAAACCATTTCAATGCGCACCAAAACAGGATTTTTTTCAGAAACTTATCTTACATTGCCACTGCATGTTTCCTGACCTCCCCATGCTGACGACCCCTGGTGCCTTCCTGCATGCTACATTACCACTCACTGTCTATCCTGATTCTGGCCCTCTGATTCACACCACACCATAATGTATTTCTCCCTCTTACTAGTGAATGGCCTGTTAGAATCCCTTACAATGCGCACCACCCCGCGATGTTTTTCAGAAACCTATCCTACATTGCCACTGCATGTATCCTGACCTCCCCATGCTGACCACCCCGTGGTGCTTTTCTCCAGCCTACATTGCCACTCACTGCCTATCCTGATTCAGGCTGTCTGACTCACACCACCCCGTGATGTTTTTTTCACTCCTACTAGTGAATGGCCTGTGAGAAACACTTGCAATGCGCGCCACCCCGCAATGTTTTTCAGAAACGTGTCCTACATTGCAACTGCATGTTTCCTGACCACCCCATCCTGAACACCTCACGGTGCTTTTCTAAATGCTACATTGCCAATCGCTGCCTATCCTAATTCAGAACATCTGATTCACACCTCCCCATGATCTTTTTCTCACTCCTATTAACGAATGGCCTGTTAGAGACCCTTACAATGCGCAAAACCACGTGATGTTTTTCAGAAAAATATCCTACATTTCCACTGCATGTTTCCTGACCTCCCCATGCTGACGACCCCTGGTGTCTTCCTCCATGGACAATTACCACTCACTGTCTATCCTGATTCAGGCCCTCTGATTCTCACCACACCATAATGTATTTCTCACTCCTACTAGTGAATGGCCTGTTAGAAACCCTTACAATGCGAACCACCCCGCGTTGTTTATCAGAAACCTATCCTACATTGCCAATGCATGTTTCCTGACCTCCCCATGCTGACCACCCCGTGGTGCTTTTCTTCATTCTACATTGCCACTCACTGCATATCCCAATTCAGGACCTCCGATTCACACCAGCCCGTGATGTTTTTCTCACTCCTACTAGTGAATGGCCTGGTAGAAACACTTACAATGCACACCACCCCGCGATGTTTTTCAGAAACCTATCCTACAGTGCCACTGCACTGTTCCTGACCTCCCCATCCTGACCAGCTTCTGGTGTTTTTCTCCATGCTACATTGCCAATCACAGCCTATCCTAATTCAGAAAATTGGATTCACACCACCCTGTGATGTTTTTCTCACTCCTACTGGCGAATGGCCTGTTAGAAACACTTACAATGCGCACCACCCGGTGATGTTTTTCCGAAAAATATCCTACATTGCGACTGCATGTTTCCTGCCCTCCCTATGCTGACCATCCCTGGTGCTTTTCTCCATCCTGCATTGCCACATACTGCCTATCCTGATTCAGGCCCTCCGATTCACACCACAACGTGATGTATTTCTCACTCCTACTAGTTAATGGCCTGTTTGAAACCCTTACAATGCGCACCACCCACGTTGTTTTTCATAAACCTATCCTACATTGCCACTGCATGTATCCTGACCTCCCCATGCTGACCACCCAGTGCTTTTCTCCATTCTACATTGTAACTCACTGCCTATCATAATTCAGCCCTTCCTATTCAAACCACCCCGTGATATTTTTCTCACTCCTACTAGTGAATGGCCTGTTAGAATCCCTTACAATTCTGACCACCCCTCAATGTTTTTCAGAAACCTATCTTACATTGCCACTGCATGTTTCCTGAGCTCCCCATGCTGACCACCCCGTGATGCTTTTCTTCATCCTACATTGCCACTCAATGCATATCCCAATTCAGGACCTCCGATTCACACCAGCCCGTGATGTTTTTCTCACTCCTACTAGTGAATGGCCTGGTAGAAACACTTACCATGCAAACCACCCCGCAATGTTTTCAGAAACCTATCCTACAGTGCCACTGCATGTTTCCTGACCACCCTATGCTGATCACCCTGTGGTGCTTTTCTCAATTTTACATTGCCAGTCACTGCGTATCCTGAGTCAGGCCCTCTGATACACACCAACCTGTGATGTTTTTCTCACTCCTATTAGTGAATGGCCTGTTAGAAACCATTTAAATGCGCACCACCACACGATTTTTTTCAGAAACCTATCTTACATTGCCACTGCATGTTTCCTGCCCTCCCCATGCTGACCACCCGTGGTGCTTTTCTCCATGCTACATTACCACTCTCTGTCTATCCTGTTTGAGGCCCTTTGATTAACACCACCCCGTGATGTTTTTCTCACTCCTACTAGTGAATGGCCTGTTAGAAACCGTTACAATGCGCACCACCCGCGTTGTTTTTCAGAAACCTATCCTACATTGCCACCGCCTGTTTCCTGACCTCCCCATGCTGACCACCCCCTGGTGCTTTTCTCCATTTTACATTACCACTCACTGCCTAGCCTGATTCAGGCCCTCCGATTCACACCACACCATGATGTATTTCTCACTCCTACTAGTTAATGGCCTGTTAGAAACCCTTACAATGCGCACCACCCCATTATGTATTTCAGATACCTATCCTACATTGCCACTGCATGTTTCCTGACTTCCCCATGCTGATCACCCTGTGGTGCTTTTCTCAATTTTACATTGCCACTCACTGCCTATCCTGATCCAGGCCCTCCGATACACACCAAGCCGTGATGTTTTTCTCACTCCTACTAGTGAATGGCCTGTTAGAAACCATTTCAATGCGCACCAAAACACGATTTTTTTCAGAAACTTATCTTACATTGCCACTGCAAGTTTCCTGACCTCCCCATGCTGACGACCCCTGGTGCCTTCCTGCATGCTACATTACCACTCACTGTCTATCCTGATTAGGCCCTCTGATTCACACCACACCATAATGTATTTCTCACTCCTACTAGTGAATGTCCTGTTAGAAACCCTTACAATGCGCACCACCCCGCGTTGTTTTTCAGAAACCTATCCTACATTGCCACTGCATGTTTCCTGACCTCCCCATGCTGACCACCCCGTGGTGCTTTTCTTCATTCTACATTGCCACTCACTGCATATCCCAATTCAGGACCTCCGATTCACACCAGCCCGTGATGTTTTTCTCACTCCTACTAGCGAATGGCCTGTTAGAAACACTTACAATGCGCACCACCCGGTGATGTTTTTCCGAAAAATATCCTACATTGCCACTGCATGTTTCCTTCCCTCCCTATGCTGACCATCCCTGGTGCTTTTCTCCATCCTGCATTGCCACATACTGCCTATCCTGATTCAGCCCCTCTGATTCACACCACACTGTGATGTTTTTCTCGCTCCTACTAGCCAATGGCCTGTTTGAAAACCTTATAATTCGCACCACCCCACGATGTTTTTCAGAAACCAATCCTACATTGCCAATGCATGTTTCCTGACCTCCCCATGATGACCAACCCGTGGTGCTTTTTTCCATCCTTCATTGCCACTCACCGCCTATCCTAATTCAGGCCCTCCGATTCACACCACAACGTGATGTTTTTCTCACTCCTACTAGTGAATGGCCTGTTTGAAACCCTTACAATGCGCACCACCCACGTTGTTTCTCAGAAACCTATCCTACATTGCCACTGCATGTTTCCTGACCTCCCCGTGCTGAGCACCCCGTGGTGATTTTCTCCATCCTACATTGCCACTCAATGCCTTTCCTGATTCAGGCCCTCTGATTCACACCACCCCGTGAAGTTTTTCTCACTCCAACTAGTCAATGGCCTGTTAGAAACCCTTACAATGCACACCGCCCCGCGATGATTATCAAAACCTATCCTACATTGCCACTGAATGTTTTCTGACGTCCCGATGCAGACCACCCCGTGGTGATTTTCTTCATCCTACATTGCCACTCACTGCCTATGCTAATTCAGGACCTCCGATTCACACCAGCTCGGGATATTTTTTTGACTCCTAATAGAGAATTGCCTGTTATAAACACTTACAATGCGCACCCCCCTGCGAAGTTTTTCAGAAACCTATCCTACATTGCCACTGCATGTTTCCTGACCTCCCAATCCTTTCCAACTTGTGGTGCTTTTCTCCATGCTACATTGCCAATCACTGCCTATTCTAATTCAGAACATCTGATTCACACCATCCCGTGATGTTTTTCTCACTCCTACTCGTAAATGGCCTGTTAGAAACCCTTACAATGCGCACCACCCCGTGATGTTTTTCAGAAAAATATCCTACATTGCCATTGCATGTTTCCTGCCCTCCCCATGCTGACCACCCCTGGTGCTTTTCTCCATCCTTCATTGGCACTCACCACCTATCCTAATTCAGGCCCTTGGATTCACTCCGCCCTGTGATGTTTTTCTCACTCCTACTAGTGAATGGCCTGTTAGAAACCATTACAATTCTCACCACCCCGCTGTGTTTTTCAGAAACCTATCCTACATTGCCACTGCATGTTTCCTGACCTCCCCATGAAGACCAACCCGTGGTGCTTTTCTCCATTTTACATTACCACTCACTGACAATCCTGATTCAGGCCCTCCGATTCACACCACCCCATGATGTAGTTCTCACTCCTACAAGTTAATGGTCTGTTAGAAACCATTACAATGCGCACCACCCCATTATGTATTTCAGATACCTATCCTACATAGCCACTGCATGTTTCCTGACTTCCCCGTCCTGACCACCCCGTGGTGCTTTTCTCAATCCTACATTGCCTTTCACTACCTATCCTTATTCAGGCCCTCCGATTCACACCACCCCGTGATGTTTTTCTCAGTCCTACTAATAAATTTCCTGTTAGAAACCTTACAATGAGCACCACCAAGCGATGTTTTTCAGAATCCTATCGTACATTGCCACTGCATGTTTCCTGACCACCCCATGCTGATCACCCTGTGGTGCTTTTCTCAATTTTACATTGCCACTCACTGCATATTCTGAGTCAGGCACTCCGATACACACCAACCTGTGATGTTTTTCTCACTCCTATTAGTGAATGGCCTGTTAGAAACCATTTAAATGCGCACCACCGCACGATTTTTTTCAGAAACCTATCTTACACTGCCACTGCATGTTTCCTACCCTCCCCATGCTGACCACCCGTGGTGCTTTTCTCCATGCTACATTACCACTCACTGTCTATCCTGTTTCAGGCCCTTTGATTCACACCACACCATGATGTATTTCTCATTCCTACTAGTGAAAGGCCTGTTGGAAACCCTTACAATGGGCACCTCCCCGCAATGTTTTTCAGAAACCTATCCTACATTGCCACTGCATGTTTCCTGACCTCCCCATGCTGACCACCCCATGGTGCTTTACTCCATCCTTCATTGCCACTCACTGCCTATCCTAACTCAGGCCCTCTGATTCACACCACCCCGTGATGTTTTTCTCACTCCTACTAGTGAATGGTATGTTAGAAACCCTTAAAATTCTCACCACCCCGCGATGTTTTTCGGAAATGTATCCTACATTGCCATTGCATGTTTCCTGACCTCCCCATGCTGAACAACCCGTGGTGCTTTTCTCCATTTTACATTACCACTCACTGCCTATCCTGATTCAGGCCCTCCGATTCACACCACCCCATGATGTATTTCTCACTCCTACTAGTTAATGGCCTGTTAGAAACCCTTACAATGCGCACCACCCCACGATGTTTTTCAGATACCTATCCTCATAGCCACTGCATGTTTCCCGACCTCCCCATCCTGATCACCCCGTGGTGCTTTTCTCCATCCTACATTGCCACTCACTGCCTATTCTGATTCAGGCCCTCCGATTAACACCACCCCATGATGTTTTTCTCAGTCCTACTAGTAAATTTCCTGTTAGAATCCTTACAATGCGCAAGACCCTGCGATGTTTATCATAAACCTATCCTACCTTGCCACTGCATGTTTCCTGACTTCCCCGTGCTGATCACCCTGTGGTGCTTTTCTCAATTTTACATTGCCACTCACTGCCTAGCCTGATTCAGGCCCTCCGATACACACCAAACCGTGATGTTTTTCTCACTCCTACTAGTGAATGGCCTGTTAGAAACCATTTCAATGCGCACAAAAACAAGAATTTTTTCGGAAACTTATCTTACATTGCCACTGCATGTTTTCTGACCTCCCCATGCTGACGACCCCTGGTGCCTTCCTCCATGCTACATTACCACTCACTGTCTATCCTGATTCAGGCCCTCTGATTCACACCACACCATAAAGTATTTCTCACTCCTAGTAGTGAATGGCCTGTAAGAAACCCTTACAATGCGCACCACCCCGCGATGTTTTTCAGAAACCTATCCTACATTGCCACTGCATGTTTCCTGACCTCCCCATGCTGACCACCCCGTGGTGCTTTTCTTCATCCTACATTGCCACTCACTGCATATGCCAATTCAGGACCTCCGATTCACACCAGCCCGTGATGTTTTTCTCACACCTACTAGTGAATGGCCTGTTAGAAACACTTACAATGCGCACCACCCGCGTTGTTTTTCAGAAACCTGTCCTACAGTGCCACTGCATGTTTCCTGACCTCCCCATCCTGCCCACCTTCTGGTGCTTTTCTCCATGCTACATTGTCAATCACTGCCTATCGTAATTCAAAACATCTGATTCACACCACCCCGTAATGTTTTTCTCACTCCTAGCAATGAATGGCCTGTTAGAAACCCTTACAATGCGCACCACCCTGTGATGTTTTTCAGAAAAATATCCAACATTGCCACTGCATGTTTCCTGCCCTCCTCATGCTGACCACCCCGTGGTGCTTTTCTCCATCCTACCTTGCCACTTACTGCCTATCCTGAATTAGCCCCTCTGATTCACACCACACCGTGATGTTATTCTCGCTCATACTAGTAAATGGCCTTTTAGAAAAGTTTACAATTCGCAACACCCCGCGATGTTTTTCAGAAACCTGTCCTACATTGCCAATGCCTGATTCCTGACCTCCCCATGATGACCAAACCGTGGATGCTTTTCTCCATCTTTCATTGGCACTCACCGCCTATCCTAATTCAGGCCCTCGGATTCACACCACCCCGTGATGTTTTTCTCACTCCTACTAGTGAATGGCCTGTTAGAAACCATTACAATTCTCACCACCCCACGATGTTTTTCAGAAACCTATCCTACATTGCCACTGCATGTTTCCTGACCTCCCCATGATGACCAACCCGTGGTGCTTTTCTCCATTTTACATTACCACTCACTGCCTATCCTGACTCAGGCCCTCCGATTCACACCACCCCATGATGTATTTCTCACTCCTACTAGTTAATGGCCTGTTAGAAACCATTACAATGCGCACCACCCCACGATGTTTTTCAGATACCTATCCTCATAGCCACTGCATGTTTCCTGACCTCCCCATCCTGATCACCCCGTGGTGCTTTTCTCCATCCTACATTGGCATTCACTGCCTATCCTGATTCAGGCTCTCCGATTCACACCACCCCGTGATGTTTTTCTCAGTCCTACTAGTAAATTTCCTGTTAGAATCCTTACAATGCGCAAAACTCTGCGATGTTTATCATAAACCAATCCTACATTGCCACTGCATATTTCCTGACTTCCCCATGCTGATCACCCTGTGGTGCTTTTCTCAATTTACATTGGCACTCACTGCCTATCCTGATCCAGGCCCTCCGATACACACCAAGCCGTGATGGTTTTCTCACTCCTACTAGTGAATGGCCTGTTAGAAACCATTTCAATGCGCACCAAAACAGGATTTTTTTCAGAAACTTATCTTACATTGCCACTGCATGTTTCCTGACCTCCCCATGCTGACGACCCCTGGTGCCTTCCTGCATGCTACATTACCACTCACTGTCTATCCTGATTCTGGCCCTCTGATTCACACCACACCATAATGTATTTCTCCCTCTTACTAGTGAATGGCCTGTTAGAATCCCTTACAATGCGCACCACCCCGCGATGTTTTTCAGAAACCTATCCTACATTGCCACTGCATGTATCCTGACCTCCCCATGCTGACCACCCCGTGGTGCTTTTCTCCAGCCTACATTGCCACTCACTGCCTATCCTGATTCAGGCTGTCTGACTCACACCACCCCGTGATGTTTTTTTCACTCCTACTAGTGAATGGCCTGTGAGAAACACTTGCAATGCGCGCCACCCCGCAATGTTTTTCAGAAACGTGTCCTACATTGCAACTGCATGTTTCCTGACCACCCCATCCTGAACACCTCACGGTGCTTTTCTAAATGCTACATTGCCAATCGCTGCCTATCCTAATTCAGAACATCTGATTCACACCTCCCCATGATCTTTTTCTCACTCCTATTAACGAATGGCCTGTTAGAGACCCTTACAATGCGCAAAACCACGTGATGTTTTTCAGAAAAATATCCTACATTTCCACTGCATGTTTCCTGACCTCCCCATGCTGACGACCCCTGGTGTCTTCCTCCATGGACAATTACCACTCACTGTCTATCCTGATTCAGGCCCTCTGATTCTCACCACACCATAATGTATTTCTCACTCCTACTAGTGAATGGCCTGTTAGAAACTCTTACAATGCGAACCACCCCGCGTTGTTTATCAGAAACCTATCCTACATTGCCAATGCATGTTTCCTGACCTCCCCATGCTGACCACCCCGTGGTGCTTTTCTTCATTCTACATTGCCACTCACTGCATATCCCAGTTCAGGACCTCCGATTCACACCAGCCCGTGATGTTTTTCTCACTCCTACTAGTGAATGGCCTGGTAGAAACACTTACAATGCACACCACCCCGCGATGTTTTTCAGAAACCTATCCTACAGTGCCACTGCACTGTTCCTGACCTCCCCATCCTGACCAGCTTCTGGTGTTTTTCTCCATGCTACATTGCCAATCACAGCCTATCCTAATTCAGAAAGTTGGATTCACACCACCCTGTGATGTTTTTCTCACTCCTACTGGCGAATGGCCTGTTAGAAACACTTACAATGCGCACCACCCGGTGATGTTTTTCCGAAAAATATCCTACATTGCGACTGCATGTTTCCTGCCCTCCCTATGCTGACCATCCCTGGTGCTTTTCTCCATCCTGCATTGCCACATACTGCCTATCCTGATTCAGGCCCTCCGATTCACACCACAACGTGATGTATTTCTCACTCCTACTAGTTAATGGCCTGTTTGAAACCCTTACAATGCGCACCACCCACGTTGTTTTTCATAAACCTATCCTACATTGCCACTGCATGTATCCTGACCTCCCCATGCTGACCACCCAGTGCTTTTCTCCATTCTACATTGTAACTCACTGCCTATCATAATTCAGCCCTTCCTATTCAAACCACCCCGTGATATTTTTCTCACTCCTACTAGTGAATGGCCTGTTAGAATCCCTTACAATTCTGACCACCCCGCAATGTTTTTCAGAAACCTATCTTACATTGCCACTGCATGTTTCCTGAGCTCCCCATGCTGACCACCCCGTGATGCTTTTCTTCATCCTACATTGCCACTCAATGCATATCCCAATTCAGGACCTCCGATTCACACCAGCCCGTGATGTTTTTCTCACTCCTACTAGTGAATGGCCTGGTAGAAACACTTACCATGCAAACCACCCCGCAATGTTTTCAGAAACCTATCCTACAGTGCCACTGCATGTTTCCTGACCACCCTATGCTGATCACCCTGAGGTGCTTTTCTCAATTTTACATTGCCAGTCACTGCGTATCCTGAGTCAGGCCCTCTGATACACACCAACCTGTGATGTTTTTCTCACTCCTATTAGTGAATGGCCTGTTAGAAACCATTTAAATGCGCACCACCACAGGATTTTTTTCAGAAACCTATCTTACATTGCCACTGCATGTTTCCTGCCCTCCCCATGCTGACCACCCGTGGTGCTTTTCTCCATGCTACATTACCACTCTCTGTCTATCCTGTTTGAGGCCCTTTGATTAACACCACCCTGTGATGTTTTTCTCACTCCTACTAGTGAATGGCCTGTTAGAAACCGTTACAATGCGCACCACCCGCGTTGTTTTTCAGAAACCTATCCTACATTGCCACCGCCTGTTTCCTGACCTCCCCATGCTGACCACCCCCTGGTGCTTTTCTCCATTTTACATTACCACTCACTGCCTATCCTGATTCAGGCCCTCCGATTCACACCACACCATGATGTATTTCTCACTCCTACTAGTTAATGGCCTGTTAGAAACCCTTACAATGCGCACCACCCCATTATGTATTTCAGATACCTATCCTACATTGCCACTGCATGTTTCCTGACTTCCCCATGCTAATCACCCTGTGGTGCTTTTCTCAATTTTACATTGCCACTCACTGCCTATCCTGATCCAGGCCCTCCGATACACACCAAGCCATGATGTTTTTCTCACTCCTACTAGTGAATGGCCTGTTAGAAACCATTTCAATGCGCACCAAAACACGATTTTTTTCAGAAACTTATCTTACATTGCCACTGCAAGTTTCCTGACCTCCCCATGCTGACGACCCCTGGTGCCTTCCTGCATGCTACATTACCACTCACTGTCTATCCTGATTAGGCCCTCTGATTCACACCACACCATAATGTATTTCTCACTCCTACTAGTGAATGTCCTGGTAGAAACCCTTAAAATGCGCACCACCCCGCGATGTTTTTCAGAAACCTATCCTACATTGCCACTGCATGTATCCTGACCTCCCCATGCTGACCACCCCGTGGTGCTTTTCTCCAGCCTTCATTGCCACTCACTGCCTATAATAATTCAGCCCTTCCTATTCAAACCACCCCGTGATATTTTTCTCACTCCTACTAGTGAATGGCCTGTTAGAAACCCTTACAATTCTCACCACCCCGCAATGTTTTTCAGAAACCTATCTTACATTGCCACTGCATGTTTACTGACCTCCCCATGCTAACCACCCCGTGGTGCTTTTCTTCATCCTACATTGCCACTGAATGCATATCCCAATTCAGGACCTCCGATTCACACAGCCCGTGATGTTTTTCTCACTCCTACTAGTGAATGGCCTTTTAGAAACACTTACAATGCACACCACCCCGCGATGTTTTTCAGAAACCTATCCTACAGTGCCACTGCATTGTTCCTGACCTCCCCATCCAGACCATCTTCTGGTGTTTTTCTCCATGCTACATTACCAATCACTGCCTATCCTAATTCAGAGCATCGGATTCACACCACCCCGTGATGTTTTTCTCACTCCTACTAGTGAATGGCCTGTTAGAAACCCTTACAATGCGCACCACCCCGCGATGTTTTTCAGAAACCTATCCTACATTGCCACTGCATGTATCCTGACCTCCCCATGCTGACCACCCAGTGGTGCTTTTCTCCATCCTACATTGCCACTCACTGCCTATCATAATTCAGCCCTTCCTATTCAAACCACCCCGTGATATTTTTCTCACTCCTACTAGTGAATGGCCTGTTAGAATCCCTTACAATTCTCACCACCCCGCAATGTTTTTCAGAAACCTATCTTACATTGCCTCTGCATGTTTCCTGAGCTCCCCATGCTGACCACCCCGTGATGCTTTTCTTCATCCTACATTGCCACTCAATGCATATCCCAATTCAGGACCTCCGATTCACACCAGCCCGTGATGTTTTTCTCACTCCTACTAGTGAATGGCCTGGTAGAAACACTTACAATGCACACCAACCCGCGATGTTTTTCAGAAACCTATCCTACAGTGTCACTGCATGTTTCCTGACCACCCCATGCTGATCACCCTGTGGTGCTTTTCTCAATTTTACATTGCCACTCACTGCGTATCCTGAGTCAGTCCCTCCAATACACACCAACCTGTGATGTTTTTGTCACTCCTATTAGTGAATGGCCTGTTAGAAACCATTTAAATGCGCACCACCACACGATTTTTTTCAGAAACCTATCTTACATTGCCACTGCATGTTTCCTACCCTCCCCATGCTGACCACCCGTGGTGCTTTTCTCCATGCTACATTACCACTCACTGTCTATCCTGTTTCAGGCCCTTTGATTCACACCACCCCGTGATGTTTTTCTCACTCCTACTAGTGAATGGCCTGTTAGAAACCGTTACAATGCGCACCACCCACGTTGTTTTTTAGAAACCTATCCTACATTGCCACTGCCTGTTTTCTGACCTCCCCATGCTGACCAACCCATGGTGCTTTACTCCATCCTTCGTTGCCACTCACTGCCTATCCTAACTCAGGCCCTCTGATTCACACCACCCCGTGATGTTTTTCTCACTCCTAATAGTGAATGGTATGTTAGAAACCCTTAAAATTCTCACCACCCCGCGATGTTTTTCGGAAATGTATCCTACATTGCCATTGCATGTTTCCTGACCTCCCCATGCTGACCAACCCGTGGTGCTTTTCTCCATTTTACATTACCACTCACTGCCTATCCTGATTCAGGCCCTCCGATTCACACCACACCATGATGTATTTCTCACTCCTACTAGTTAATGGCCTGTTAGAAACCCTTACAATGCGCACCACCCCACGATGTTTTTCAGATACCTATCCTCATAGCCACTGCATGTTTCCTGACCTCCCCATCCTGATCACCCCGTGGTGCTTTTCTCCATCCTACATTGCCATTAACTGCCTATCCTGATTCAGGCCCTCCGATTCACACCGCCCCGTGATGTTTTTCTCAGTCCTACTAGTAAATTTCCTGTTAGAATCCTTACAATGCGCACCACCCTGCGATGTTTATCATAAACCATTCCTACATTGCCACTGCATGTTACTGACTTCCCCATGCTGATCACCCTGTGGTGCTTTTCTCAATTTTACATTGCCACTGACTGCCTATCCTGATCCAGGCCCTCCGATACACACCAAGCCGTGATGTTTTTCTCACTCCTACTAGTGAATGGCCTATTAGAAACCATTTCAATGCGCACCAAAACAGGATTTTTTTCAGAAACTTATCTTACATTGCCACTGCATGTTTCCTGACCTCCCCATGCTGACGACCCCTGGTGCCTTCCTGCATGCTGCATTACCACTCACTGTCTATCCTGATTCAGGCCCTCTGATTCACACCACACCATAATGTATTTCTCCCTCTTACTAGTGAATGGCCTGTTAGAATCCCTTACAATGCGCACCACCCCGCGATGTTTTTCAGAAACCTATCCTACATTGCCACTGCATGTATCCTGACCTCCCCATGCTGACCACCCCGTGGTGCTTTTCTCCAGCCTACATTGCCACTCACTGCCTATCCTGATTCAGGCTGTCTGACTCACACCACCCCGTGATGTTTTTTTCATTCCTACTAGTGAATGGCCTGTGAGAAACACTTGCAATGCGCGCCACCCCGCAATGTTTTTCAGAAACGTGTCCTACATTGCAACTGAATGTTTCCTGACCACCCCATCCTGAACACCTCACGGTGCTTTTCTAAATGCTACATTGCCAATCGCTGCCTATCCTAATTCAGAACATCTGATTCACACCTCCCCATGATCTTTTTCTCACTCCTATTAATGAATGGCCTGTTAGAGACCCTTACAATGCGCAAAACCACGTGATGTTTTTCAGAAAAATATCCTACATTGCCACTGCATGTTTCCTGACCTCCCCATGCTGACCACCCCGGGTGCTTTGCTCCATGCTACCTTGCCACTCACTGTCTATCCTGATTCATGCGCTCTGATTCACATCACACCATGATGTATTTCTCACTCCTACTAGTGAAAGGCCTGTTAGAAACCCTTACAATGTGCACCACCCCGCGATGTTTTTCAGAAACCTCTCCTACATTGCCACTGCATGTTTCCTGACCTCCTTATCCTTACCACCCCGTGGTGCTTTTCTCCATCCTACATTGCCACTCACTGCCTATCCTGATTCAGGCCCTCCGATTCACACCACCCCGTGATGTTTTTCTCACTCGTACTAGTGAATGGCCTGTTAGAAACGCTTACAATGCGCACCACCCGCGTTGTTTTTCAGAAACCTATTCTACATTGCCACTTCATGTTTCCTGACCTCACCATGCTGACCACTCCGTGGTGCTTTTCTCCATCCTACATTGCCACTCACTGCCTATCATAATTCAGGCCCTCCGATTCAAACCACCGTGATGTTTTTCTCACTCCTACTATTGAAATGCCTGTTAGAAACACTTACAATGCGCACCGCCCCGCAATGATTTTCAAAACCTATCCTACATTGCCACTGCATGTTTTCTGACGTCCCGATGCAGACCACCCCGTGGTGCTTTTCTTCATCCTACATTGCCACTCACTGCCTATGCTAATTCAGGAACTCCGATTAACACCAGCCTGGGATTTTTTCTGACTCCTAATAGTGAATGGCCTGTTATAAACACTTACAATGCGCACCACCCCGCGAAGTTTTTCAGAAACATATCCTACATTGCCACTGCATGTTTCCTGACCTCCACTTCCTGACCAACTTGTGGTGCTTTTCTCCATGCTACATTGCCAATCACTGCCTATTCTAATTCAGAACATCTGATTCACACCATCCCGTGATGTTTTTCTCACTCCTACTCGTGAATGGCCTGTTAGAAACCCTTACAATGCACACCACCCAGTGATGTTTTTCAGAAAAATAACCTACATTGCCACTGCATGTTTCCTGCCCTCCCCATGCTGACTACCCCTGGTGCTTTTCTCTATCCTACATTGCCACTTACTGCCTATCCTGATTCAGCACCTCTGATTCACACCACACCGTGATGTTTTTCTCGCTCCTACTAGTCATTGGCCTTTTGGAAACCCTTATAATTCTCACCACCCCGTGCTGTTTTTCAGAAACGTATCCTACATTGCCATTTCATGTTTTCTGACCTCCCTATGCTGACCAACCCTTTGTGCTTTTCTTCATTTTACATTACCACTCACTGCCTATCCCGATTCAGGCCCTCCGATTCACATCACAGCATGATGTATTTTTCACTCCTACTAGTTGATGGCCTGTTAGAAACCCTTACAATGCGCACCACCCCACGATGTTTTTCAGAAACCTATCCTACATTGCCACTGCATGTTTCCTGACCTCCCCATCCTGTCCACCCCGTGGTGCTTTTCTCCATCCTACATTGCCACTCACTGCCTATACAGATTCAGGCCCTCTGATTCACACCACCCCGTGATTTTTTTCTCACTCCTAGTAGTGAATGGCCTGTTAGAAACCCTTATAATGCCCACCACCCACGTTCTTTTTGAGAAACCTATACTACATTGCCACTGCATGTTTCCTGACCTCACCATGCTGACCACCCCGTGGTGCTTTTCTTCATCCTACATTGCCACTCACTGCATATCCTAATTCAGGACCTCGGATTCACACCACCCCGTGATGTTTTTCTCACACCTACTAGTGAATGGCCTGTTAGAAACACTTACAATGCGCACCACCCGCGTTGTTTTTCAGAAACCTGTCCTACAGTGCCACTGCATGTTTCCTGACCTCCACATCCTGCCCATCTTCTGGTGCTTTTCTCCATGCTACATTGTCAATCACAGCCTATCCTAATTCAAAACATCTGAATCATACCACCCCGTAATGTTTTTCTCACTCCTACCAATGAATGGCCTGTTAGAAACCCTTACAATGCGCACCACCCCGTGATGTTTTTCAGAAAAATATCCCACATTGCCATTGCATGTTTCCTGCCCTCCCCATGCTGACCACCCCTGGTGCTTTTCTCCATCCTTCATTGGCACTCACCGCCTATGCTAATTCAGGCCCTCGGATTCACACCGCCCCGTGATGTTTTTCTCACTCCTACTAGTGAATGGCTTGTTAGAAACCATTACAATTCTCACCACCCCGCCATGTTTTTCAGAAACCTATCCTACATTGCCACTGCATGTTTCCTGACCTCCCCATGATGACCAACCCGTGGTGCTTTTCTCCATTTTACATTACCACTCACTGCCTATCCTGATTCAGGCCCTCCGATTCACACCACACCATGATGTGTTTCTCACTCCTACTAGTGAATGGCCTGTTAGAAACCATTTCAATGCGCACCAAAACAAGATTTTTTTCAGAAACTTATCTTACATTGCCACTGCATGTTTCATGACCTCCCCATGCTGACGCCGCCTGGTGGCTTCCTCCATGCTACATTACCACTCACTGTCTATCCTGATTCAGGCCCTCTGATTCACACCACACCATAATGTATTTCTCACTCCTACTAGTGAATGGCCTGTTAGAAACCCTCACAATGCGCACCAGCCCGCGAAGTTTTTCAGAAACCTATCCTACATTGCCACTTCATGTATCCTGACCTCCCCATGCTGACCACCCAGTGGTGCTTTTCTCCATCCTACATTGCCACTCCCTGCCTATCATAATTCAGCCCTTCCTATTCAAACCACCCCGTGATATTTTTCTCACTCCTACTAGTGAATGGCCTGTTAGAATCCCTTACAATTCTCACCACCCCGCATTGTTTTTCAGAAACCTATCTTACATTGCCACTGCATGTTTCCTGAGCTCCCCATGCTGACCACCCCTTGATGCTTTTCTTCATCCTACATTGCAACTCAATGCATATCCCAATTCAGGACCTCCGATTCACACCAGCCCGTGATGTTTTTCTCACTCCTACTAGTGAATGGCCTGGTAGAAACACTTACAATGCACACCACCCCGCAATGTTTTCAGAAACCTATCCTACAGTGCCACTGCATGTTTCCTGACCACCCCATGCTGATCACCCTGTGGTGCTTTTCTCAATTTTACATTGCCACTCACTGCGTATCCTGAGTCAGGCCCTCCGATACACACCAACCTGTGATGTTGTTCTCACTCCTATTAGTGAATGGCCTGTTAGAAACCATTTAAATGCGCACCACCACACGATTTTTTTCAGAAACCTATCTTACATTGCCACTGCATGTTTCCTGCCTTCCCCATGCTGACCACCCGTGGTGTTTTTCTCCATGCTACATTACCACTCACTGTCTATCCTGTTTGAGGCCCTTTGATTCACACCACCCCGTGATGTTTTTCTCACTCCTACTAGTGAATGGCCTGTTAGAAACCGTTACAATGCGCACCACCCGCGTTGTTTTTCAGAAACCTATCCTACTTTGCCACTGCCTGTTTCCTGACCTCCCCATGCTGACCACCCCATGGTGCTTTACTCCATCCTTCATTGCCACTCAATGCCTATCCTGATTCAGGCCCTCCGATTCACACCACTCCGTGATGTTTTTCTCAGTCCTACTAGTAAATTTCATGTTAGAATCCTTACAATGCGCACCACCCTGCGATGTTTATCATAAACCTATCCTACATTGCCACTGCATGTTTCCTGACTTCCCCATGCTGATCACCCTGTGGTGCTTTTCTCAATTTTACATTGCCACTCACTGCCTATCCTGATTCAGGCCCTCCGATACACACCAAGCCGTGATGTTTTTCTCACTCCTACTAGTGAATGGCCTGTTAGAAACCATTTCAATGCGCACCAAAACAAGATTTTTTTCAGAAACTTATCTTACATTGCCACTGCATGTTTCCTGACCTCCCCATGCTGAGGCCCCCTGGTGCCTTCCTCTATGCTACATTACCACTCACTGTCTATCGTGATTCAGGCACTCTGATTCACACCACACCATAATGTATTTCTCACTCCTACTAGTGAATGGCCTGTTAGAAACCCTTACAATGCGCACCACCCCGCGATGTTTTTCATAAGCCTATCCTACATTGCCACTGCATGTATCCTGACCTCCCCATGCTGACCACCCAGTGCTTTTCTCCATTCTACATTGTAACTCACTGCCTATCATAATTCAGCCCTTCCTATTCAAACCACCCCGTGATATTTTTCTCACTCCTACTAGTGAATGGCCTGTTAGAATCCCTTACAATTCTCACCACACCGCAATGTTTTTCAGAAACCTATCTTACATTGCCACTGCATGTTTCCTGAGCTCCCCATGCTGACCACCCCGTGATGCTTTTCTTCATCCTACATTGCCACTCAATGCATATCCCAATTCAGGACCTCCGATTCACACCAGCCCGTGATGTTTTTCTCACTCCTACTAGTGAATGGCCTGGTAGAAACACTTACAATGCACACCACCCCGCGATGTTTTTCAGAAACCTATCCTACAGTGCCACTGCATGTTTCCTGACGACCCCATGCTGATCACCCTGTGGTGCTTTTCTCAATTTTACATTGCCACTCACTGCGTATCCTGAGTCAGGCCCTCCGATACACACCAACCTGTGATGTTTTTGTCACTCCTATTAGTGAATGGCCTGTTAGAAACCATTTAAATGCGCACCACCACACGATTTTTTTCAGAAACCTATCTTACATTGCCACTGCATGTTTCCTGCCCTCCCCATGCTGACCACCCGTGGTGTTTTTCTCCCTGCTACATTACCACTCACTGTCTATCCTGTTTGAGGCCCTTTGATTCACACCACCCCGTGATGTTTTTCTCACTCCTACTAGTGAATGGCCTGTTAGAAACCGTTACAATGTGCACCACCCGCGTTGTTTTTCAGAAACCTATCCTACATTGCCACTGCCTGTTTCCTGACCTCCCCATGCTGACCACCCCATGGTGCTTTACTCCATCCTTCATTGCCACTCACTGCCTATCCTAACTCAGGCCCTCTGATTCACACCACCCCGTGATGTTTTTCTCACTCCTAATAGTGAATGGTATGTTAGAAACCCTTAAAATTCTCACCACCCCGCGATGTTTTTCGGAAATGTATCCTACATTGCCATTGCATGTTTCCTGACCTCCCCATGCTGACCAACCCGTGGTGCTTTTCTCCATTTTACATTAAAACTCAGTGCCTATCCTGATTCAGGCCCTCCGATTCACACCACACCATGATGTATTTCTCACTCCTACTAGTTAATGGCCTGTTAGAAACCATTACAATGCGCACCACCCCACGATGTTTTTCAGATACCTATCCTCATAGCCACTGCATGTTTCCTGACCTCCCCATCCTGATCACCCCGTGGTGCTTTTCTCCATCCTACATTGGCATTCACTGCCTATCCTGATTCAGGCCCTCCGATTCACACCACCCCGTGATGTTTTTCTCAGTCCTACTAGTAAATTTCCTGTTAGAATCCTTACAATGCGCAAAACTCTGCGATGTTTATCATAAACCAATCCTACATTGCCACTGCATGTTTCCTGACTTCCCCATGCTGATCACCCTGTGGTGCTTTTCTCAATTTACATTGGCACTCACTGCCTATCCTGATCCAGGCCCTCCGATACACACCAAGCCGTGATGGTTTTCTCACTCCTACTAGTGAATGGCCTGTTAGAAACCATTTCAATGCGCACCAAAACAGGATTTTTTTCAGAAACTTATCTTACATTGCCACTGCATGTTTCCTGACCTCCCCATGCTGACGACCCCTGGTGCCTTCCTGCATGCTACATTACCACTCACTGTCTATCCTGATTCAGGCCCTCTGATTCACACCACACCATAATGTATTTCTCCCTCTTACTAGTGAATGGCCTGTTAGAATCCCTTACAATGCGCACCACCCCGCGATGTTTTTCAGAAACCTATCCTACATTGCCACTGCATGTATCCTGACCTCCCCATGCTGACCACCCCGTGGTGCTTTTCTCCAGCCTACATTGCCACTCACTGCCTATCCTGATTCAGGCTGTCTGACTCACACCACCCCGTGATGTTTTTTTCACTCCTACTAGTGAATGGCCTGTGAGAAACACTTGCAATGCGCGCCACCCCGCAATGTTTTTCAGAAACGTGTCCTACATTGCAACTGCATGTTTCCTGACCACCCCATCCTGAACACCTCACGGTGCTTTTCTAAATGCTACATTGCCAATCGCTGCCTATTCTAATTCAGAACATCTGATTCACACCTCCCCATGATCTTTTTCTCACTCCTATTAACGAATGGCCTGTTAGAGACCCTTACAATGCGCAAAACCACGTGATGTTTTTCAGAAAAATATCCTACATTGCCACTGCATGTTTCCTGACCTCCCCATGCTGACGACCCCTGGTGTCTTCCTCCATGCTACATTACCACTCACTGTCTATCCTGATTCAGGCCCTCTGATTCTCACCACACCATAATGTATTTCTCACTCCTACTAGTGAATGGCCTGTTAGAAACCCTTACAATGCGCACCACCCCGCGTTGTTTATCAGAAACCTATCCTACATTGCCAATGCATGTTTCCTGACCTCCCCATGCTGACCACCCCGTGGTGCTTTTCTTCATTCTACATTGCCACTCACTGCATATCCCAATTCAGGACCTCCGATTCACACCAGCCCGTGATGTTTTTCTCACTCCTACTAGTGAATGGCCTGGTAGAAACACTTACAATGCACACCACCCCGCGATGTTTTTCAGAAACCTATCCTACAGTGCCACTGCACTGTTCCTGACCTCCCCATCCTGACCAGCTTCTGGTGTTTTTCTCCATGCTACATTGCCAATCACAGCCTATCCTAATTCAGAAAATTGGATTCACACCACCCTGTGATGTTTTTCTCACTCCTACTGGCGAATGGCCTGTTAGAAACACTTACAATGCGCACCACCCGGTGATGTTTTTCCGAAAAATATCCTACATTGCGACTGCATGTTTCCTGCCCTCCCTATGCTGACCATCCCTGGTGCTTTTCTCCATCCTGCATTGCCACATACTGCCTATCCTGATTCAGGCCCTCCGATTCACACCACAACGTGATGTATTTCTCACTCCTACTAGTTAATGGCCTGTTTGAAACCCTTACAATGCGCACCACCCACGTTGTTTTTCATAAACCTATCCTACATTGCCACTGCATGTAACCTGACCTCCCCATGCTGACCACCCAGTGCTTTTCTCCATTCTACATTGTAACTCACTGCGTATCATAATTCAGCCCTTCCTATTCAAACCACCCCGTGATATTTTTCTCACTCCTACTAGTGAATGGCCTGTTAGAATCCCTTACAATTCTGACCACCCCGCAATGTTTTTCAGAAACCTATCTTACATTGCCACTGCATGTTTCCTGAGCTCCCCATGCTGACCACCCCGTGATGCTTTTCTTCATCCTACATTGCCACTCAATGCATATCCCAATTCAGGACCTCCGATTCACACCAGCCCGTGATGTTTTTCTCACTCCTACTAGTGAATGGCCTGGTAGAAACACTTACCATGCAAACCACCCCGCAATGTTTTCAGAAACCTATCCTACAGTGCCACTGCATGTTTCCTGACCACCCTATGCTGATCACCCTGTGGTGCTTTTCTCAATTTTACATTGCCAGTCACTGCGTATCCTGAGTCAGGCCCTCTGATACACACCAACCTGTGATGTTTTTCTCACTCCTATTAGTGAATGGCCTGTTAGAAACCATTTAAATGCGCACCACCACACGATTTTTTTCAGAAACCTATCTTACATTGCCACTGCATGTTTCCTGCCCTCCCCATGCTGACCACCCGTGGTGCTTTTCTCCATGCTACATTACCACTCTCTGTCTATCCTGTTTGAGGCCCTTTGATTAACACCACCCCGTGATGTTTTTCTCACTCCTACTAGTGAATGGCCTGAAAGAAACCGTTACAATGCGCACCACCCGCGTTGTTTTTCAGAAACCTATCCTACATTGCCACTGCCTGTTTCCTGACCTCCCCATGCTGACCACCCCCTGGTGCTTTTCTCCATTTTACATTACCACTCACTGCCTATCCTGATTCAGGCCCTCCGATTCACACCACACCATGATGTATTTCTCACTCCTACTAGTTAATGGCCTGTTAGAAACCCTTACAATGCGCACCACCCCATTATGTATTTCAGATACCTATCCTACATTGCCACTGCATGTTTCCTGACTTCCCCATGCTGATCACCCTGTGGTGCTTTTCTCAATTTTACATTCCCACTCACTGCCTATCCTGATCCAGGCCCTCCGATACACACCAAGCCGTGATGTTTTTCTCACTCCTACTAGTGAATGGCCTGTTAGAAACCATTTCAATGCGCACCAAAACACGATTTTTTTCAGAAACTTATCTTACATTGCCACTGCAAGTTTCCTGACCTCCCCATGCTGACGACCCCTGGTGCCTTCCTGCATGCTACATTACCACTCACTGTCTATCCTGATTAGGCCCTCTGATTCACACCACACCATAATGTATTTCTCACTCCTACTAGTGAATGTCCTGTTAGAAACCCTTAAAATGCGCACCACCCCGCGATGTTTTTCAGAAACCTATCCTACATTGCCACTGCATGTATCCTGACCTCCCCATGCTGACCACCCCGTGGTGCTTTTCTCCAGCCTACATTGCCACTCACTGCCTATAATAATTCAGCCCTTCCTATTCAAACCACCCCGTGATATTTTTCTCACTCCTACTAGTGAATGGCCTGTTAGAAACCCTTACAATTCTCACCACCCCGCAATGTTTTTCAGAAACCTCTCTTACATTGCCACTGCATGTTTACTGACCTCCCCATGCTAACCACCCCGTGGTGCTTTTCTTCATCCTACATTGCCACTGAATGCATATCCCAATTCAGGACCTCCGATTCACACAGCCCGTGATGTTTTTCTCACTCCTACTAGTGAATGGCCTTTTAGAAACACTTACAATGCACACCACCCCGCGATGTTTTTCAGAAACCTATCCTACAGTGCCACTGCATTGTTCCTGACCTCCCCATCCAGACCATCTTCTGGTGTTTTTCTCCATGCTACATTACCAATCACTGCCTATCCTAATTCAGAGCATCGGATTCACACCACCCCGTGATGTTTTTCTCACTCCTACTAGTGAATGGCCTGTTAGAAACCCTTACAATGCGCACCACCCCGCGATGTTTTTCAGAAACCTATCCTACATTGCCACTGCATGTATCCTGACCTCCCCATGCTGACCACCCAGTGGTGCTTTTCTCCATCCTACATTGCCACTCACTGCCTATCATAATTCAGCCCTTCCTATTCAAACCACCCCGTGATATTTTTCTCACTCCTACTAGTGAATGGCCTGTTAGAATCCCTTACAATTCTCACCACCCCGCAATGTTTTTCAGAAACCTATCTTACATTGCCTCTGCATGTTTCCTGAGCTCCCCATGCTGACCACCCCGTGATGCTTTTCTTCATCCTACATTGCCACTCAATGCATATCCCAATTCAGGACCTCCGATTCACACCAGCCCGTGATGTTTTTCTCACTCCTACTAGTGAATGGCCTGGTAGAAACACTTACAATGCACACCAACCCGCGATGTTTTTCAGAAACCTATCCTACAGTGTCACTGCATGTTTCCTGACCAACCCATGCTGATCACCCTGTGGTGCTTTTCTCAATTTTACATTGCCACTCACTGCGTATCCTGAGTCAGTCCCTCCGATACACACCAACCTGTGATGTTTTTGTCACTCCTATTAGTGAATGGCCTGTTAGAAACCATTTAAATGCGCACCACCACACGATTTTTTTCAGAAACCTATCTTACATTGCCACTGCATGTTTCCTACCCTCCCCATGCTGACCACCCGTGGTGCTTTTCTCCATGCTACATTGCCACTCACTGCATATCCTAATTCAGGACCTCCGATTCACACCACCCCGTGATGTTTTTCTCACACCTACTAGTGAATGGCCTGTTAGAAACACTTACAATGCGCACCACCCGCGTTGTTTTTCAGAAACCTGTCCTACAGTGCCACTGCATGTTTCCTGACCTCCACATCCTGCCCATCTTCTGGTGCTTTTCTCCATGCTACATTGTCAATCACAGCCTATCCTAATTCAAAACATCTGATTCATACCACCCCGTAATGTTTTTCTCACTCCTACCAATGAATGGCCTGTTAGAAACCCTTACAATGCGCACCACCCCGTGATGTTTTTCAGAAAAATATCCCACATTGCCATTGCATGTTTCCTGCCCTCCCCATGCTGACCACCCCTGGTGCTTTTCTCCATCCTTCATTGGCACTCACCGCCTATGCTAATTCAGGCCCTCGGTTTCACACCGCCCCGTGATGTTTTTCTCACTCCTACTAGTGAATGGCTTGTTAGAAACCATTACAATTCTCACCACCCCGCCATGTTTTTCAGAAACCTATCCTACATTGCCACTGCATGTTTCCTGACCTCCCCATGATGACCAACCCGTGGTGCTTTTCTCCATTTTACATTACCACTCACTGCCTATCCTGATTCAGGCCCTCCGATTCACACCACACCATGATGTGTTTCTCACTCCTACTAGTGAATGGCCTGTTAGAAACCATTTCAATGGGCACCAAAACAAGATTTTTTTCAGAAACTTATCTTACATTGCCACTGCATGTTTCCTGACCTCCCCATGCTGACGCCCCCTGGTGGCTTCCTCCATGCTACATTACCACTCACTGTCTATCCTGATTCAGGCCCTCTGATTCACACCACACCATAATGTATTTCTCACTCCTACTAGTGAATGGCCTGTTAGAAACCCTTACAATGCGCACCACCCCGCGAAGTTTTTCAGAAACCTATCCTACATTGCCACTTCATGTATCCTGACCTCCCCATGCTGACCACCCAGTGGTGCTTTTCTCCATCCTACATTGCCACTCACTGCCTATCATAATTCAGCCCTTCCTATTCAAACCACCCCGTGATATTTTTCTCACTCCTACTAGTGAATGGCCTGTTAGAATCCCTTACAATTCTCACCACCCCGCAATGTTTTTCAGAAACCTATCTTACATTGCCACTGCATGTTTCCTGAGCTCCCCATGCTGACCACCCCTTGATGCTTTTCTTCATTCTACATTGCAACTCAATGCATATCCCAATTCAGGACCTCCGATTCACACCAGCCCGTGATGTTTTTCTCACTCCTACTAGTGAATGGCCTGGTAGAAACACTTACAATGCACACCACCCCGCAATGTTTTCAGAAACCTATCCTACAGTGCCACTGCATGTTTCCTGACCACCCCATGCTGATCACCCTGTGGTGCTTTTCTCAATTTTACATTGCCACTCACTGCGTATCCTGAGTCAGGCCCTCCGATACACACCAACCTGTGATGTTTTTCTCACTCCTATTAGTGAATGGCCTGTTAGAAACCATTTAAATGCGCACCACCACACGATTTTTTTCAGAAACCTATCTTACATTGCCACTGCATGTTTCCTGCCTTCCCCATGCTGACCACCCGTGGTGTTTTTCTCCATGCTACATTATCACTCACTGTCTATCCTGTTTCAGGCCCTTTGATTCACACCACCCCGTGATGTTTTTCTCACTCCTACTAGTGAATGGCCTGTTAGAAACCGTTACAATGCGCACCACCCGCGTTGTTTTTCAGAAACCTATCCTACTTTGCCACTGCCTGTTTCCTGACCTCCCCATGCTGACCACCCCATGGTGCTTTACTCCATCCTTCATTGCCACTCAATGCCTATCCTAACTCAGGCCCTCTGATTCACACCACCCCGTGATGTTTTTCTCACTCCTAATAGTGAATGGTATGTTAGAAACCCTTAAAATTCTCACCACCCCGCGATGTTTTTCGGAAATGCATCCTACATTGCCATTGCATGTTTCCTGACCTCCCCATGCTGACCAACCCGTGGTGCTTTTCTCCATTTTACATTACCACTCACTGCCTATCCTGATTCAGGTCCTCCGATTCACACCACACCATGATGTATTTCTCACTCCTACTAGTTAATGGCCTGTTAGAAACCATTACAATGCGCACCACCCCACGATGTTTTTCAGATACCTATCCTCATAGCCACTGCATGTTTCCTGACCTCCCCATCCTGATCACCCCGTGGTGCTTTTCTCCATCCTACATTGCCACTCACTGCCTATCCTGATTCAGGCCCTCCGATTCACACCACTCCGTGATGTTTTTCTCAGTCCTACTAGTAAATTTCATGTTAGAATCCTTACAATGCGCACCACCCTGCGATGTTTATCATAAACCTATCCTACATTGCCACTGCATGTTTCCTGACTTCCCCATGCTGATCACCCTGTGGTGCTTTTCTCAATTTTACATTGCCACTCACTGCCTATCCTGATTCAGGCCCTCCGATACACACCAAGCCGTGATGTTTTTCTCACTCCTACTAGTGAATGGCCTGTTAGAAACCATTTCAATGCGCACCAAAACAAGATTTTTTTCAGAAACTTATCTTACATTGCCACTGCATGTTTCCTGACCTCCCCATGCTGAGGCCCCCTGGTGCCTTCCTCTATGCTACATTACCACTCACTGTCTATCGTGATTCAGGCACTCTGATTCACACCACACCATAATGTATTTCTCACTCCTACTAGTGAATGGCCTGTTAGAAACCCTTACAATGCGCACCACCCCGCGATGTTTTTCATAAACCTATCCTACATTGCCACTGCATGTATCCTGACCTCCCCATGCTGACCACCCAGTGCTTTTCTCCATTCTACATTGTAACTCACTGCCTATCATAATTCAGCCCTTCCTATTCAAACCACCCCGTGATATTTTTCTCACTCCTACTAGTGAATGGCCTGTTAGAATGCCTTACAATTCTGACCACCCCGCAATGTTTTTCAGAAACCTATCTTACATTGCCACTGCATGTTTCCTGAGCTCCCCATGCTGACCACCCCGTGATGCTTTTCTTCATCCTACATTGCCACTCAATGCATATCCCAATTCAGGACCTCCGATTCACACCAGCCCGTGATGTTTTTCTCACTCCTACTAGTGAATGGCCTGGTAGAAACACTTACCATGCAAACCACCCCGCAATGTTTTCAGAAACCTATCCTACAGTGCCACTGCATGTTTCCTGACCACCCTATGCTGATCACCCTGTGGTGCTTTTCTCAATTTTACATTGCCAGTCACTGCGTATCCTGAGTCAGGCCCTCTGATACACACCAACCTGTGATGTTTTTCTCACTCCTATTAGTGAATGGCCTGTTAGAAACCATTTAAATGCGCACCACCACACGATTTTTTTCAGAAACCTATCTTACATTGCCACTGCATGTTTCCTGCCCTCCCCATGCTGACCACCCGTGGTGCTTTTCTCCATGCTACATTACCACTCTCTGTCTATCCTGTTTGAGGCCCTTTGATTAACACCACCCCGTGATGTTTTTCTCACTCCTACTAGTGAATGGCCTGTTAGAAACCGTTACAATGCGCACCACCCGCGTTGTTTTTCAGAAACCTATCCTACATTGCCACTGCCTGTTTCCTGACCTCCCCATGCTGACCACCCCCTGGTGCTTTTCTCCATTTTACATTACCACTCACTGCCTATCCTGATTCAGGCCCTCCGATTCACACCACACCATGATGTATTTCTCACTCCTACTAGTTAATGGCCTGTTAGAAACCCTTACAATGCGCACCACCCCATTATGTATTTCAGATACCTATCCTACATTGCCACTGCATGTTTCCTGACTTCCCCATGCTGATCACCCTGTGGTGCTTTTCTCAATTTTACATTGCCCCTCACTGCCTATCCTGATCCAGGCCCTCCCATACACACCAAGCCGTGATGTTTTTCTCACTCCTACTAGTGAATGGCCTGTTAGAAACCATTTCAATGCGCACCAAAACACGATTTTTTTCAGAAACTTATCTTACATTGCCACTGCAAGTTTCCTGACCTCCCCATGCTGACGACCCCTGGTGCCTTCTTGCATGCTACATTACCACTCACTGTCTATCCTGATTAGGCCCTCTGATTCACACCACACCATAATGTATTTCTCACTCCTACTAGTGAATGTCCTGTTAGAAACCCTTAAAATGCGCACCACCCCGCGATGTTTTTCAGAAACCTATCCTACATTGCCACTGCATGTATCCTGACCTCCCCATGCTGACCACCCAGTGCTTTTCTCCATTCTACATTGTAACTCACTGCCTATCATAATTCAGCCCTTCCTATTCAAACCACCCCGTGATATTTTTCTCACTCCTACTAGTGAATGGCCTGTTAGAATCCCTTACAATTCTGACCACCCCGCAATGTTTTTCAGAAACCTATCTTACATTGCCACTGCATGTTTCCTGAGCTCCCCATGCTGACCACCCCGTGATGCTTTTCTTCATCCTACGTTGCCACTCAATGCATATCCCAATTCAGGACCTCCGATTCACACCAGCCCGTGATGTTTTTCTCACTCCTACTAGTGAATGGCCTGGTAGAAACACTTACCATGGAAACCAACCCGCAGTGTTTTCAGAAACCTATCCTACAGTGCCACTGCATGTTTCCTGACCACCCTATGCTGATCACCCTGTGGTGCTTTTCTCAATTTTACATTGCCAGTCACTGCGTATCCTGAGTCAGGCCCTCTGATACACACCAACCTGTGATGTTTTTCTCACTCCTATTAGTGAATGGCCTGTTAGAAACCATTTAAATGCGCACCACCACACGATTTTTTTCAGAAACCTATCTTACATTGCCACTGCATGTTTCCTGCCCTCCCCATGCTGACCACCCGTGGTGCTTTTCTCCATGCTACATTACCACTCTCTGTCTATCCTGTTTGAGGCCCTTTGATTAACACCACCCCGTGATGTTTTTCTCACTCCTACTAGTGAATGGCCTGTTAGAAACCGTTACAATGCGCACCACCCGCGTTGTTTTTCAGAAACCTATCCTACATTGCCACCGCCTGTTTCCTGACCTCCCCATGCTGACCACCCCCTGGTGCTTTTCTCCATTTTACATTACCACTCACTGCCTAGCCTGATTCAGGCCCTCTGATTCACACCACACCATGATGTATTTCTCACTCCTACTAGTTAATGGCCTGTTAGAAACCCTTACAATGCGCACCACCCCATTATGTATTTCAGATACCTATCCTACATTGCCACTGCATGTTTCCTGACTTCCCCATGCTGATCACCCTGTGGTACTTTTCTCAATTTTACATTGCCACTCACTGCCTATCCTGATCCAGGCCCTCCGATACACACCAAGCCGTGATGTTTTTCTCACTCCTACTAGTGAATGGCCTGTTAGAAACCATTTCAATGCGCACCAAAACACGATTTTTTTCAGAAACTTATCTTACATTGCCACTGCAAGTTTCCTGACCTCCCCATGCTGACGACCCCTGGTGCCTTCCTGCATGCTACATTACCACTCACTGTCTATCCTGATTAGGCCCTCTGATTCACACCACACCATAATGTATTTCTCACTCCTACTAGTGAATGTCCTGTTAGAAACCCTTACAATGCGCACCACCCCGCGTTGTTTTTCAGAAACCTATCCTACATTGCCACTGCATGTTTCCTGACCTCCCCATGCTGACCACCCCGTGGTGCTTTTCTTCATTCTACATTACCACTCACTGTCTATCCTGATTAGGCCCTCTGATTCACACCACACCATAATGTATTTCTCACTCCTACTAGTGAATGTCCTGTTAGAAACCCTTAAAATGCGCACCACCCCGCGATGTTTTTCAGAAACCTATCCTACATTGCCACTGCATGTATCCTGACCTCCCCATGCTGACCACCCCGTGGTGCTTTTCTCCAGCCTTCATTGCCACTCACTGCCTATAATAATTCAGCCCTTCCTATTCAAACCACCCCGTGATATTTTTCTCACTCCTACTAGTGAATGGCCTGTTAGAAACCCTTACAATTCTCACCACCCCGCAATGTTTTTCAGAAACCTATCTTACATTGCCACTGCATGTTTACTGACCTCCCCATGCTAACCACCCCGTGGTGCTTTTCTTCATCCTACATTGCCACTGAATGCATATCCCAATTCAGGACCTCCGATTCACACAGCCCGTGATGTTTTTCTCACTCCTACTAGTGAATGGCCTTTTAGAAACACTTACAATGCACACCACCCCGCGATGTTTTTCAGAAACCTATCCTACAGTGCCACTGCATTGTTCCTGACCTCCCCATCCAGACCATCTTCTGGTGTTTTTCTCCATGCTACATTACCAATCACTGCCTATCCTAATTCAGAGCATCGGATTCACACCACCCCGTGATGTTTTTCTCACTCCTACTAGTGAATGGCCTGTTAGAAACCCTTACAATGCGCACCACCCCGCGATGTTTTTCAGAAACCTATCCTACATTGCCACTGCATGTATCCTGACCTCCCCATGCTGACCACCCAGTGGTGCTTTTCTCCATCCTACATTGCCACTCACTGCCTATCATAATTCAGCCCTTCCTATTCAAACCACCCCGTGATATTTTTCTCACTCCTACTAGTGAATGGCCTGTTAGAATCCCTTACAATTCTCACCACCCCGCAATGTTTTTCAGAAACCTATCTTACATTGCCTCTGCATGTTTCCTGAGCTCCCCATGCTGACCACCCCGTGATGCTTTTCTTCATCCTACATTGCCACTCAATGCATATCCCAATTCAGGACCTCCGATTCACACCAGCCCGTGATGTTTTTCTCACTCCTACTAGTGAATGGCCTGGTAGAAACACTTACAATGCACACCAACCCGCGATGTTTTTCAGAAACCTATCCTACAGTGTCACTGCATGTTTCCTGACCACCCCATGCTGATCACCCTGTGGTGCTTTTCTCAATTTTACATTGCCACTCACTGCGTATCCTGAGTCAGTCCCTCCGATACACACCAACCTGTGATGTTTTTGTCACTCCTATTAGTGAATGGCCTGTTAGAAACCATTTAAATGCGCACCACCACACGATTTTTTTCAGAAACCTATCTTACATTGCCACTGCATGTTTCCTACCCTCCCCATGCTGACCACCCGTGGTGCTTTTCTCCATGCTACATTACCACTCACTGTCTATCCTGTTTCAGGCCCTTTGATTCACACCACCCCGTGATGTTTTTCTCACTCCTACTAGTGAATGGCCTGTTAGAAACCGTTACAATGCGCACCACCCACGTTGTTTTTTAGAAACCTATCCTACATTGCCACTGCCTGTTTTCTGACCTCCCCATGCTGACCAACCCATGGTGCTTTACTCCATCCTTCGTTGCCACTCACTGCCTATCCTAACTCAGGCCCTCTGATTCACACCACCCCGTGATGTTTTTCTCACTCCTAATAGTGAATGGTATGTTAGAAAGCCTTAAAATTCTCACCACCCCGCGATGTTTTTCGGAAATGTATCCTACATTGCCATTGCATGTTTCCTGACCTCCCCATGCTGACCAACCCGTGGTGCTTTTCTCCATTTTACATTACCACTCACTGCCTATCCTGATTCAGGCCCTCCGATTCACACCACACCATGATGTATTTCTCACTCCTACTAGTTAATGGCCTGTTAGAAACCCTTACAATGCGCACCACCCCACGATGTTTTTCAGATACCTATCCTCATAGCCACTGCATGTTTCCTGACCTCCCCATCCTGATCACCCCGTGGTGCTTTTCTCCATCCTACATTGCCATTAACTGCCTATCCTGATTCAGGCCCTCCGATTCACACCGCCCCGTGATGTTTTTCTCAGTCCTACTAGTAAATTTCCTGTTAGAATCCTTACAATGCGCACCACCCTGCGATGTTTATCATAAACCAATCCTACATTGCCACTGCATGTTACTGACTTCCCCATGCTGATCACCCTGTGGTGCTTTTCTCAATTTTACATTGCCACTGACTGCCTATCCTGATCCAGGCCCTCCGATACACACCAAGCCGTGATGTTTTTCTCACTCCTACTAGTGAATGGCCTGTTAGAAACCATTTCAATGCGCACCAAAACAGGATTTTTTTCAGAAACTTATCTTACATTGCCACTGCATGTTTCCTGACCTCCCCATGCTGACGACCCCTGGTGCCTTCCTGCATGCTACATTACCACTCACTGTCTATCCTGATTCAGGCCCTCTGATTCACACCACACCATAATGTATTTCTCCCTCTTACTAGTGAATGGCCTGTTAGAATCCCTTACAATGCGCACCACCCCGCGATGTTTTTCAGAAACCTATCCTACATTGCCACTGCATGTATCCTTACCTCCCCATGCTGACCACCCCGTGGTGCTTTTCTTCAGCCTACATTGCCACTCACTGCCTATCCTGATTCAGGCTGTCTGACTCACACCACCCCGTGATGTTTTTTTCACTCCTACTAGTGAATGGCCTGTGAGAAACACTTGCAATGCGCGCCACCCCGCAATGTTTTTCAGAAACGTGTCCTACATTGCAACTGCATGTTTCCTGACCACCCCATCCTGAACACCTCACGGTGCTTTTCTAAATGCTACATTGCCAATCGCTGCCTATCCTAATTCAGAACATCTGATTCACACCTCCCCATGATCTTTTTCTCACTCCTATTAACGAATGGCCTGTTAGAGACCCTTACAATGCGCAAAACCACGTGATGTTTTTCAGAAAAATATCCTACATTTCCACTGCATGTTTCCTGACCTCCCCATGTTGACCACCCCGGGTGCTTTGCTCCATGCTACCTTGCCACTCACTGTCTATCCTGATTCAGGCGCTCTGATTCTCATCACACCATGATGTATTTCTCACTCCTACTAGTGAAAGGCCTGTTAGAAACCCTTACAATGTGCACCAAATCGCGATGTTTTTCAGAAACCTCTCCTACATTGCCACTGCATGTTTCCTGACCTCCTTATCCTTACCACCCCGTGGTGCTTTTCTCCATCCTACATTGCCACTCACTGCCTATCCTGATTCAGGCCCTCCGATTCACACCTCCCCGTGATGTTTTTCTCACTCGTACTAGTGAATGGCCTGTTAGAAACCCTTACAATGCGCACCACCCGCGTTGTTTTTCAGAAACCTATCCTACATTGCCACTTCATGTTTCCTGACCTCACCATGCTGACCACTCCGTGGTGCTTTTCTCCATCCTACATTGCCACTCACTGCCTATCATAATTCAGGCCCTCCGATTCAAACCACCGTGATGTTTTTCTCACTCCTACTATTGAAATGCCTGTGAGAAACACTTACAATGTGCACCGCCCCACAATGATTTTCAAAACGTATCCTACATTGCCACTGCATGTTTTCTGACGTCCCGATGCAGACCACCCCGTGGTGCTTTTCTTCATCCTACATTGCCACTCACTGCCTATGCTAATTCAGGACTTCCGATTCACACCAGCCTGGGATTTTTTCTGACTCCTAATAGTGAATGGCCTGTTATAAACACTTACAATGCGCACCACCCCGCGAAGTTTTTCAGAAACATATCCTACATTGCCACTGCATGTTTCCTGACCTCCACATCCTGACCAACTTGTGGTGCTTTTCTCCATGCTACATTGCCAATCACTGCCTATTTTAATTCAGAACATCTGATTCACACCATCCCGTGATGTTTTTCTCACTCCTACTCGTGAATGGCCTGTTAGAAACCCTTACAATGCACACCACCCAGTGATGTTTTTCAGAAAAATATCCTACATTGCCACTGCATGTTTCCTGCCGTCCCCATGCTGACTACCCCTGGTGCTTTTCTCCATCCTACATTGCCACTTACTGCCTATCCTGATTCAGCACCTCTGATTCACACCACACCGTGATGTTTTTCTCGCTCCTACTAGTCATTGGCCTGTTGGAAACCCTTACAATTCTCACCACCCCGCGATGTTTTTCAGAAACGTATCCTACATTGCCATTTCATGTTTCCTGACCTTCCCATGCTGACCAACCCGTTTTGCTTTTCTTCATTTTACATTACCACTCACTGCCTATCCTGATTCAGGCCCTCCGATTCAAATCACAGCATGATGTATTTTTCACTCCTACTAGTTAATGGCCTGTTAGAAACCCTAACAATGCGCACCACCCCACGATGTTTTTCAGATACCTATCCTCATAGCCACTGCATTTTTCCTGACCTCCCCATCCTGACCACCCCGTGGTGCATTTCTCAATCCTACATTGCCACTCACTGCCTATCCTGATTCAGGCACTCCCATTCACACCACCCCGTGATGTTTTTCTCAGTCCTACTAGTAAATATCCTGTGAAACCTTACAAGGTGCACCACGCTGCGAACTTTATCAGAAACCTATCCTACATTGCCACTGCATGTTTCCTAACCTCCCCATGCTGAACCCCCCCCTGGTGCTTTTCTTAATTTTACATTGCCACTCACTGCCTATCCTGATTCAGGCCCTCCGATACACACCAACCCGTGATGTTTTTCTCACTCTTACTAGTGAATGGCCTGATAGAAACCATTTCAATGCGCACCACCACACGATTTTTTTCAGAAACTTATCTTACATCGCCACTGCATGTTTCCTGACCTCCCCATGCTGATGACCCCTGGTGCTTCTCCATGCTACATTACCACTCACTGTCTATCCTGATTCAGGCCCTCTGATTCACACCACACCATAATGTATTTCTCACTCCTACTAGTGAATGGCCTGTTAGAAACCCTTACAATGCGCACCACCCCGCGATGTTTTTCAGAAACCTATCCTACATTGCCACTGCATTGTTCCTGACCTCCCCATCCTGACCAGCTTCTGGTGTTTTTCTCCATGCTACATTGCCAATCACAGCCTATCCTAATTCAGAAAATCGGATTCACACCACCCTGTGATGTTTTTCTCACTCCTACTAGTGAATGGCCTGTTAGAAACCATTTCAATGCGCACCAAAACACAATTTTTTTCAGAAACTTATCTTACATTGCCACTGCATGTTTCCTGACCTCCCCATGCTGACCACCCCGTGGTGCTTTACTTCATCCTACATTGCCACTCACTGCATATCGCAATTCAGGACCTCCGATTCACAACAGCCCATGATGTTTTTCTCACTCCTACTAGTGAATGGCCTGTTTGAAACACATACAATGCACACCACCCCGCGATGATTTTCAAAACCTATCCTACATTGCCACTGAATGTTTTCTGACGTAACGATGCAGACCACCACGTGGTGCTTTTCTTCATCCTACATTGTCACTCACTGCCTATGCTAATTCAGGACCTCCGATTCACACCAGCCCGGGATATTTTTCTGCCTCCTAATAGAGAATTGCCTGTTATAAACACTTACAATGCGCACCCCCCTGCGAAGTTTTTCAGAAACCTATCCTACATTGCCACTGCATGTTTCCTGACCTCCCCATCCTTTCCAACTTGTGGTGCTTTTCTTCATCTTACATTGCCACTCACTTCATATCCCAATTCAGGACCTCCGATTCACACCAGCCCGTGATGTTTTTCTCACTCCTACTAGTGAATGGCCTGGTAGAAACACTTACAATGCACACCACCCAGCGATGTTTTTCAGAAACCTATCCTACAGTGCCACTGCATTGTTCCTGACCTCCCCATCCTGACCACCTTCTGGTGTTTTTCTCCATGCTACATTGCCAATCACAACCTATCCTTATTCAGAAAATCAGATTCGCACCACCCTGTGATGTTTTTCTCACTCCTACTAGCGAATGGCCTGTTAGAAACCCTTACAATGCGCACCACCCGGTGATGTTTTTCAGAAAAATATCCTACATTGCCACTGCAGGTTTCCTGCCCTCCCTATGCTGACCATCCCTGGTGCTTTTCTCCATCCTGCATTGCCACATACTGCCTATCCTGATTCAGCCCCTCTGATTCACACCACACTGTGATGTTTTACTCGCTCCTACTAGCCAATGGTGTGTTTGAAAACCTTACAATTCACACCACCCCGCGATGTTTTTCAGAAACCAATCCTTCATTGCCAATGCATGTTTCCTGGCCTCCCCATGATGACCAACCCGTGGTGCTTTTTGCCATCCTTCATTGCCACTCACCGCCTATCCTAATTCAGGCCCTCCGCTTCACACCACCCCGTGATGTTTTTCTCACTCCTACTAGTGAATGGCCTGTTTGAAACTCTTACAATGCGCACCACCCGCGTTGTTTTTCAGAAACCTATCCTACATTGCCACTGCATGTTTCCTGACCTCCTCATGCTGAGCACCCTGTGGTGATTTTCTCCATCCTACATTGCCACTCAATGCCTATCCTGATTCAGGCCCTCCGATTCACACCACCCCGTGATGTTTTTCTCACTCCTACTAGTCAATGGCCTGTTAGAAACCCTTACAATGCACACCGCCCCGCGATGATTTTCAAAACCTATCCTACATTGCCACTGAATGTTTTCTGACGTAACGATGCAGACCACCCCGTGGTGCTTTTCTTCATCCTACATTGTCACTCACTGCCTATGCTAATTCAGGACCTACGATTCACACCAGCCCGGGATATTTTTCTGCCTCCTAATAGAGAATTGCCTGTTATAAACACTTACAATGCGCACCACCCCGCGAAGTTTTTCAGAAACCTATCCTACATTGCCACTGCATGTTTCATGACCTCCCCATGCTGACGCCCCCTGGTGGCTTCCTCCATGCTACATTACCACTCACTGTCTATCCTGATTCAGGCCCTCCGATTCACACCACACCATGATGTATTTCTCACTCCTACTAGTTAATGGCCTGTTAGAAACCATTACAATGCGCACCACCCCACGATGTTTTTCAGATACCTATCCTCATAGCCACTGCATGTTTCCTGGCCTCCCCATCCTGATCACCCCGTGGTGCTTTTCTCCATCCTACATTGCCACTCACTGCCTATCCTGATTCAGGCCCTCCGATTCACACCACCCCGTGATGTTTTTCTCAGTCCTACTAGTAAATTTCATGTTAGAATCCTTACAATGTGCACCACCCTGCGATGTTTATCATAAACCTATCCTACATTGCCACTGCATGTTTCCTGACTTCCCCATGCTGATCACCCTGTGGTGCTTTTCTCAATTTAACATTGCCACTCACTGCCTATCCTGATTCAGGCCCTCCGATACACACCAAGCCGTGATGTTTTTCTCACTCCTACTAGTGAATGGCCTGTTAGAAACCATTTCAATGTGCACCAAAACAAGATTTTTTTCAGAAACTTATCTTACATTGCCACTGCATGTTTCCTGACCTCCCCATGCTGACGCCCCCTGATGCCTTCCTCTATGCTACATTACCACTCACTGTCTATCCTGTTTGAGGCCCTTTGATTCACACCATCCCGTGATGTTTTTCTCCCTCCTACTAGTGAATGGCCTGTTAGAAACCGTTACAATGCGCACCACCCGCGTTGTTTTTCAGAAACCTATCCTACATTGCCACTGCCTGTTTCCTGACCTCCCCATGCTGACCACCCCATGGTGTTTACTCCATCCTTCGTTGCCACTCACTGCCTATCCTAACTCAGGCCCTCTGATTCACACCACCCCGTGATGTTTTTCTCACTCCTAATAGTGAATGGTATGTTAGAAACCCTTAAAATTCTCACCACCCCGCGATGTTTTTCGGAAATGTATCCTACATTGCCATTGCATGTTTCCTGACCTCCCCATGCTGACCAACCCGTGGTGCTTATCTCCATTTTACATTACCACTCAGTGCCTATCCTGATTCAGGCCCTCCGATTCACACCACACCATGATGTATTTCTCACTCCTACTAGTTAATGGCCTGTTAGAAACCCTTGCAATGCGCACCACCACACGATGTTTTTCAGATAACTATCCTCATAGCCACTGCATGTTTCCTGACCTCCCCATCCTGATCACCCCGTGGTGCTTTTCTCCATCCTACATTGCCATTCACTGCCTATCCTGATTCAGGCCCTCTGCTTCACACCACCCCGTGATGTTTTTCTCAGTCCTACTAGTAAGTTTCCTGTTAGAATCCTTACAATGCGCAAAACCCTGCGATGTTTATCATAAACCAATCCTACATTGCCACTGCATGTTTCGTGACTTCCCCATGCTGATCACCCTGTGGTGCTTTTCTCAATTTTACATTGGCACTCACTGCCTATCCTGATCCAGGCCCTCCGATACACACCAAGCCGTGATGGTTTTCTCACTACTACTAGTGAATGGCCTGTTAGAAACCATTTCAATGTGCACCAAAACAGGATTTTTTTCAGAAACTTATCTTACATTGCCAGTGCATGTTTCCTGACCTCCCCATGCTGACGACCCCTGGTGCCTTCCTGCATGCTACATTACCACTCACTGTCTATCCTGATTCAGGACCTCTGATTCACACCACACCATAATGTATTTCTCCCTCTTACTAGTGAATGGCCTGTTAGAAACCCTTACAATGCGCACCACCCCGCGATGTTTTTCAGAAACCTATCCTACATTGCCACTCCATGTACCCTGACCTCCCCATGCTGACCACCCCATGGTGCTTTTCTCCAGCCTACATTGCCACTCACTGCCTATCATAATTCAGCCCTTCCTATTCAAACCTCCCCGTGATATTTTTCTCACTCCTACTAGTGAATGGCCTGTTAGAATCCCTTACAATTCTCACCACCCCGCAATGTTTTTCAGAAAACTATCTTACATTGCCACTGCATGTTTCCTGACCTCCCCATGCTAACCACCCCGTGGTGCTTTTCTTCATCCTACATTGCCACTCACTGCATATCCCAATTCAGGACCTCCGATTCACACAGCCCGTGATGTTTTTCTCACTCCTACTAGTGAATGGCCTGGTAGAAACACTTACAATGCACACCACCCCGCGATGTTTTTCCGAAACCTATCCTACAGTGCCACTGCATTGTTCCTGACCTCCCCATCCATACCACCTTCTGGTGTTTTTCTCCATGCTACATTACCAATCCCTGCCTATCCTAATTCAAAACATCGGATTCACACCACCCCCTGATGTTTTTCAGAAAAATATCCTACATTGCCACTGCATGTTTCCTGCCCTCCCCATGCTGACCAACCCTGGTGCTTTTCTCCATCCTGCATTGCCACATACTGCCTATCCTGATTCAGCCCCTCTGATTCACACCACACTGTGATGTTTTTCTCGCTCCTACTAGCCAATGGCCTGTTTGAAATCCTTACAATTCACACCACCCCGCGATGTTTTTCAGAAACCAATCCTACATTGCCAATTCATGTTTCCTGACCTCCCCATGATGACCAATCCGTGGTGCTTTTTTCCATCCTTCATTGCCACTCACTGCATATCCTGATTCAGGCCCTCCGATTCCCACCACCCTGTTATATTTTTCTCACTCCTACTAGTGAATGTCCTGTTAGAAAAACTTACCATGCGCACCACCCCGCTGTTTTTTTCAGAAACCTATCCTACATTGCCACTGCATGTGTCCTGACCTCCACATGCTCACCACACCGTGGTGCTTTTCTCGATGTTATGTTGAGACTCACTGCCTATTCTAATTCCGGCCCACCGATTCACACCACCACGTGATGTTTTTCTCACTCCTACTAATGAATGGCCTGTTAGAAACCCTTACAATGCGAACCACCCAGCGATGTTTATCAGAAACCTATCCTACCTTGACACTACATGTTTCCTGACCTCCCCATGCTGACCACACCGTGGGGCTTTTCTCCATTTTACATTGATACTTACTGCCTATTCTTATTCAGGTCCTCCGTTTCCACCACCCCGTGATGTTTTTCTCACTCCTACTAGTGAATGACCTGTTAGGAAGCCTTACAATGGGCACCACCCCGTGATGATTTTCAGAAAAATATCCTAGCTTGCCACTGCATGTTTTCTGACCTCCTCATGCTGACCACACCGTGGTGCTTTTCTCCATCCCACATTGCAACTCACTGCCTATCCTAAATCAGGCGCTCTGATTCACCCACTTCGTGATGTATTTCTCACTTCTACTAGTGAATGGCCTGTTAGAAACCCTTCCAATGCGCACCACCCCGCTGTTTTTTTCAGAAACCTATCGTACATTGCCACTGCATGTTTCCTGACCTCCCCATGCTGAACACACCGTGGTGCTTTTCTCTATCCTACATTGCCACTCACTGCCTATCCTAATTCAGAACATATGATTCACACAACCCCGTGATGTTTTTCTCACTCCTACTAGTGAAAGGCCTGTTAGAAACCCTTACAATGCCCACCGCCCCGTGATGTTTCCCAGAAAACTATCCTACATTGCCACTGCATGTTTCCTGTCCTCCCCATGGTGACTACCCCGTGGTGCTTTTCTCCATGCTACATTGCCACTCACTGCCTATCATAATTCAGGCCCTCCGATTCATACCACCCTGTGATGTTTTTCTCACTCCTACTAGTGAAAAGCCTGTTAGAAACCCTTACAATGTGCACCACCCCACGATGTTTTTCAGAAACCTATCCTACATTGCCACTGCATGTGTCCTGACCTCGCCATGATGACCACCCCGTGGTGCTTTTCTCCATGTTAAATTGCCACTCACTGCCTATCCTAATTAGAACATCTGATTCAAACCACCCCATGATGTTTTTCTCACTCCTACTAGTGAAAAGCCAGTTAGAAACCCTTACAATGTTCACCACCCCGCGATGTTTTTCAGAAACCTATCCTACATTGCCACTGCATGTGTCCTGACCTCCCCATGATGACCACCCCGTGGTGCTTTTCTCCATCCTACATTGCCACTCACTGCCTATCCTAATTAGAACATCTGATTCAAACCACCCCATGATGTTTTTCTCACTCCTACTAGCGAAAAGCCTGTTAGAAACCCTTACAATGTGCACCACCCCACGATGTTTTTCAGAAACCTATCCTACATTGCCACTGCATGTTTCCTGACCTCCCTATGCTCACCAACCCGTGGTGCTTTTCTCCATCCTACATTATCACTCAATGATTCTCCTGATTCAGGCCTTCCGATTCACACCACCCCGTGATGTTTTTCTCACTCCTACTAGTGAATAGCCTGTTAGAAACCCTTACAATGCGCACCACCCCGATGTTTTTTTCAGAAACCTATCCTACATTGCCACTGCATGTTTCCTGACCTCCCCATGCTGACCACACCGTGGTGCTTTTCTCCATCGTACATTACCACTCACTGCTTTTCATAATTGAGGCCCTCTGACTCACACCACCCCGCAATGATTTTCTCACTCCTACTAGTGAATGGCCTGTTAGAAAGCCTTATAATTCTCACCACCCTGCGATGTTTTTCAGAAACCTATCCTACATTGCCACTGCATGTGTCCTGAGCTCCCCATGATGACCATGCCGTGGTGCTTTTCTCCATCCTACATTGCCTCTCACTGCCTATTCTGATTCATGCCTTCCGATTCACACACTCCCGTGATGTATTTCTCACTCCTACCAGGGAATGGACAGTTAGATACCCTTACAAGGCGCACCACCCCGTGATGTTTTTCAGAAAACTTTCCTACATTGCCACTGCATGTTTCCTGACCTCCACATGATGACCACACTGTGGTGCTTTTCTACACTCTTCATTGCCACTCACTGCCTATCCTAATTCAGGGCCTCCGATTCACACCACCCCATGATGATTTTGTCACTCCTACTAGTGAATGGCCTGCTACAAACCCTTTTAATGCGCACAACCCCGCGATGTTTTTCAGAAACCTATCCTACATTGCCATTGCATGTTTCCTGACCTCCCCGTGCTCACCAACCGGTGGTGCTTTTCTCCATCCTACATTGCCACTCATAGCCTATCCTAATTCAGACGCTCTGATTCACACCACCCTGTGATGTTTTTTTCACTCCTACTTGTGAATGGCCTGTGAGAAACGCTTACAATGCGTACCACCCCGCCGTTTTATTCAGAAACCTATCCTACATTGCCACTGCATGTTTCCTGACCTCCCCATGCTGAACACCCCGTGGTGCATTTCTCCATCCTACATTGCCACTCACTGCCTATCCTAATTCAGAACATCTGATTCACACCACCCCGTGATGTTTTTCTCACTCCTACTAGTGAATGGCCTGTTAGAAACCCTTAAAATCCGCACCACCCCGTGATGTTTTCAGAAAACTATCCTACATTGCCATTGCATGTTTCCTGACCTCCCCATGCTGACCACCCTGTGGTGCTTTTCTCCATCCTACATTGGCACTCACCGCCTATCCTCATTCAGGCCCTCTGATTCACACCACCCCTTGATGTTTTTCTCACTCTTACTAGTGAATGGCCTGTTAGAAATCTTTACAATGCGCACCACCCAGCTTTTTTTTCCAGAAAACTATCCTACATTACAATTGCATGTTTCCTGACCTCCCCATGCTGACTGCCCCGTGGTGCTTTTCTCCATCCTACATTGCCACTCACTGCCTATCCTAACTCAGTCCCTCCTATTCAGACCACCCCGTGAAGTTTTTTGCGCTCCTACTTGTGAATGGCTTGTTAGAAACTCTTACAATACGCACCACACCGCGATGTTTTCAGAAACCTATCCTACATTGCCATTGCATGTTTCCTGACCTCCTCATGCTGACCACCCCGTGGTGCTTTTCTCCATCCTACATTGCCACTCACTGCTTTTCATAATTCAGGCCCTCTGATTCACACCAACCCGTGATGTATTTCTCACTCCTACCAGTGAATGGCCTGTTAGAAAACCTTGCAATGCTCACCACACCGCGATGTTTTTCAGAAACCTATCCTACATTGCCACTGCATGTGTCCTGACCTCCCCATGATGACCATGCCGTGGTGCTTTTCTCCATCCGACATTGCCACTCACTGCCTGTTCTGATTCAGGCCTTCTGGTTCACACCCTCCCGTGATGTATTTCTCACTCCTACCAGGGAATGGCCGGTTAGATACCCTTAAGAGGCGCACAACCCCGTGATATTTTTCAGAAACCTTTCCTACATTGCCACTGCATGTTTCCTCACCTCCCCATGCTGACCACACCGTGGTGCTTTTCTCCATTTTATATAGCCACTCACTGCCTATCCTAATTCAGGCCCTCCGATTCACACCACCCTGTGATGTTTTTCTCAATCCTACTAGTGAATGGCCTGTTAGAAAGCCTTACAATGCGCACCACCAGCAATGTTTTTCAGAAACCTATCCTACATTGCCAATGCATGTTTCTTGTCCTCCCCATGCTGACAACCCCGTGGTGCTTTTCTCCATCTTACATTGCCACTCACTGCCTATCCTAATTCAGACCATCTGATTCAAACCACCCCGTGATGTTTTTCTCACTCCTACTAGTGAATGGCCTCTTAGAAACCCTTACAATGTGCACCACCCCGCTGTTTTTTTCAGAAACCTATCCTGCATTGCCACTGCATGTTTCCTGACCTCCCCATGCTGAACACCCCATGGTGCTTTTCTCCATCCTACATTGCCACTCACTGCCTATCCTAATTCAGAACATCTGATTCACACAACCCCGTGATGTTTTTCTCACTCCTACTAGTGAAATGCCTTTTAGAAACCCTTACAATGCGCACCACCCCGCGATGTTTTTCAGAAACCTATCCTACACTGCCACTGCATGTGTCCTGACCTCCCCATGATGACCATGCCGTGATGCTTTTCTCCATCCGACATTGCCACTCACTGCCTGTTCTGATTCAGGCCTTCTGGTTCACACCCTCCCGTGATGTATTTCTCACTCCTACCAGGGAATGGCCGGTTAGATACCCTTAAAAGGCGCACAACCCCGTGATATTTTTCAGAAACCTTTCCTACATTGCCACTGCATGTTTCCTCACCTCCCCATGCTGACCACACCGTGGTGCTTTTCTCCATTTTATATAGCCACTCACTGCGTATCCTAATTCAGGCCCTCCGATTCACACCACCCTGTGATGTTTTTCTCAATCCTACTTTTGAATGGCCTGTTAGAAAGCCTTACAATGCGCACCACCAGCGATGTTTTTCAGAAACCTATCCTACATTGCCAATGCATGTTTCTTGACCTCCCCATGCTGACAACCCCGTGGTGCTTTTCTCCATCTTACATTGCCACTCACTGCCTATCCTAATTCAGACCATCTGATTCAAACCACCCCGTGATGTTTTTCTCACTCCTACTAGTGAATGGCCTGTTAGAAACCCTTACAATGTGCACCACCCCGCTGTTTTTTTCAGAAACCTATCCTGCATTGCCACTGCATGTTTCCTGACCTCCCCATGCTGAACACCCCTTAGTGCTTTTCTCCATCCTACATTGCCACTCACTGCCTATCCTAATTCAGAACATCTGATTCACACCACCCCGTGATGTTTTTCTCACTCCTACTAGTGAAATGCCTTTTAGAAACCCTTACAATGCGCACCACCCCGCGATGTTTTTCAGAAACTTATCCTACATTGCCACTGCATGTGTCCTGACCTCGCCATGATGACCAGCCCGTGGTGCTTTTCTCCATCCTACATTGCCACTCCCTGCCTATCCTAATTAGAACATCTGATTCAAACACCCCGTGATGTTTTTCTAACTCCTACTAGTGAATGGCCTGTTAGAAACCCTTAAAATCTGCACCACCCGGTGATGTTTTCAGAAAACTATCCTACATTGCCATTGCATGTTTCCTGACCTCCCCATGCTGACCACCCTGTGATGCTTTTCTCCATCCTACATTGCCACTCACTGCCTATCCTAATTCAGGCCCTCCGATTCACACCACCCCGTGATGTTTTTCTCACTCCTACTAGTGAATGGCCTGTTAGAAATCTTTACAATGCGCACCACCCAGGTTTTTTTTTCAGAAAACTATCGTACATTACCATTGCATGTTTCCTGACCTCTCCATGCTGAACACCCCGTTTTGCTGTTCTCCATCCTACATTGCCACTCACTGCCTATCCTAAATCAGGCCCTCCGATTCAGACCTCACTGTGATGTTTTTTGTGCTCCTTCTTGTGAATGGCTTGTTAGAAACCCTTACAATGCTCACCACACCGCAATGTTTTTCAGAAACCTCTCCTACATTGCCATTGCATGTTTCCTGACCTCCCCATATTGACCACCCCGTTGTGCTTTTCTACATTCTTCATTGCCACTCACTGCCTATCGTAATTCAGGCCCTCCGATTCTCACCACCCCGTGATGATTTTTTCACTCCTACTAGTGAATGGCCTGCTACAAACCCTTATAATGCGCAAAACCCCGCGATGTTTTTCAGAAACCTATGCTACATTGCCATTGCATGTTTCCTGACCTCCGCATGCTCACCCATCTGTGATGCTTTTCTCCATCCTACATTGCCACTCACTGTCAAACTTGATTCAGGCCCTCCGATTCACACCACACCATGATGTATTTCTCACTCCTACTAGTAAATGGCGTGTTAGATACCATTACAATGCGCCCAACCCCGTGATGTTTTTCAGAAACCGATCCTGCATTGCCACTGCATGTTTCCTGACCTCCCCATACTGACCACCCCGTGGTGCTTTACTCCATCCTACATTGCCACTCACTGCCTGTCCTAATACAGGGCTTCCGATTCACACCACCGCGTGATGCTTTTCTCACTCCTACTAGTGAATGGCCTGTTAGAAAGCCTTACAATGGGCACCACCACGTGATGTTTTTCAGAAAACTATCCTACTTTGCCACTGCATGTTTCCTGACGTCCTCATGCTGACCAACCTGTGGTGGTTTTCTCCATCCTACATTGCCACTCACTGCCTATCCTAAATCAGGCCCTCCGATTCACACCACCCCGTGATGTTTTTCTCACTCCTACTAGTGAATGGCCTGTTAGAAAGCCTTACAATTCTCACCACCCCGCGATGTTTTTCAGAAACCTATCCTACATTGCCCCTGCATGTGTCCTGACCTCCCCATGAAGACCATGCCGTGGTGCTTTTCTCCAACCGACATTGCCACTCACTGAATATCCTGATTCAGGCCTTCCGATTCACACCCTCCCATGATGTATTTCTCACTCCTACCAGGGAATGGCCGGTTAGATACCCTTACAAGGCACACAACCCCGTGATATTTTTCAGAAACCTATCCTACATTGCCATTGCATGTTTCCTGACCTCCCCATGCTGACAACCCCGTGGTGCTTTTCTCCATCTTACATTGCCACTCACTGCCTAACCTAATTCAGAATATCTGAAACAAACAACCCCGTGATGTTTTTCTCACTCCTACTTGTGAATGGCCTGTTAGAAACCCTTACAATGTGCACCACCCCGCTGTTTTTTTCAAAACCCTATCCTACATTGCCACTGCATGTTTCCTGACCCCCCATGCTGAACACCCCGTGGTGCTTTTCTCCATCCTACATTGCCACTCATTGCCTATGCTAATTCAGAACATCTGATTCACACCACCCCGTGATGTTTTTCTCACTCCTACTAGTGAAATGCCTGTTAGAAACCCTTACAATGCGCACCACCCCGCGATGTTTTTCAGAAACCTATCCTACATTGCCACTGCATGTGTCCTCACCTCGCCATGATGACAACCCCGTGGTGCTTTTCTCCATCCTACATTGCCACTCCCTGCCTATCCTAATTAGAACATCTGATTCAAAACACCCCGTGATGTTTTTCTCACTCCTACTAGTGAATGGCCTGTTAGAAACCCTTAAAATCTGCACCACACCGTGATGTTTTCAGAAAACTATCCTACATTGCCATTGCATGTTTCCTGACCTCCCCATGCTGACCAGCCTGTGGGGCTTTTCTCCATCCTACATTGCCAATCATTGCCTATTCTAATTCAGGCCCTCCGATTCACACCACCCCGTTATGTTTTTCTAACTCCTTCTAGTGAATGGCCTGTTAGAAATCTTAACAATGCGCACCACCCAGCTTTTTTTATCTGAAAACTATCGTACATCACCACCCCGTGATGATTTTGTCACTCCTACTAGTGAATGGCCTGCTACAAACCCTTATGATGCGCACAACCCTGCGATGTTTTTCAGAAACCTATTCTACATTGCCATTGCATGTTTGCTGACCTCCGCATGCTCACCAACCCGTGATGCTTTTCTCCATCCTACATTGCCACTCACTGTGTAACTTTATTCAGGCCCTCCGATTCACACCACACCATGATGTATTTCTCACTCCAACTACTAAATGGCCTGTTAGATACCTTTACAATGTGCCCTACCACGCGATGTTTTTCAGAAACCGATCCTGCATTGCTACTGCATGTTTCCTGACCTCCCCATACTGACCAGCCCGTGGTGCTTTACTCCATCCTACATTGCCACTCACTGCTTTTCATAATTCAGGCCCTCTGATTCACACCACCCCGTGATGTTTTTCTCACTCCTACTAGTGAATGGCCTGTTAGAAAGCCTTACAATTGTCACCAGCCCGCGATGTTTTTCAGAAACCTATCCTACATTACAATTGCATGTTTCCTGACCTCCCCATGCTGACCGCCCCTGCATGTGTCCTGACCTCCACATGAAGACCATGCCGTTGCGCTTTTCTCCATCCTACATTGCCACTCACTGCCTATCCTGATTCAGGCCTTCCGTTTCACACCCTCCCGTGATGTATTTCTCACTCCTACCAGGGAATGGCCGGTTAGATACCCTTACAAGGCGAACCACCCCGTGATGTTTTTCAGAATCCTTTCCTACATTGCCACTGCATGTTTCCTGACCTCCCCATGCTGACCACACTGTGGTGCTTTTCTCCATTTTATATTGCCACTCACTGCCTATCCTATTTCAGGCCCTCCGATTCACACCACCCTGTGATGATTTTCTCATTCCTACTAGTGAATGGCGTGTTAGAAAGCCTTACAATGCGCACCACCACGCTTTTTTTTTTTCAGAAACCTATCCTACATTACCACTGCATGTTTCCTGACCTCCCCATGCTGAACACCCTTTGGTGTCTTCTCCATCCTACATTGCCTCTCACTCCCTATCCTAATTCAGTGCCGCTATTTCACACCACCGTGTGATGTTGTTCTCACTCCTACTAGTGAATGGCCTGTTAGAAACCCTTAAAATCCACACCACCCCTTGATTTTTTCAGAACACTATCCTACATTGCCATTGCATGTTTCCTGACTTCCCCATTCTGACCAACCTGTGGTGCTTTTCTCCATCCTACATTGCCACTCACTGCCTATCCTAATTCAGACACTCCGATTCACACCACCCCGTGATGTTTTCTCAATCCTACTAGTGAATGGCCTCTTAGAAAGACTTACAATGGGCACCACCCCTTGATGTTTTTCAGAAAACTATCCTACATTGCCATTGCATGTTTCCTGACCTCCCCATGATGACCACCCCGTGGTGCTTTTCTCCATCCTACATTGCCACTCACTGCCTATCCTAATTAGAACATCTGATTCAAACCACCCCATGATGTTTTTCTCACTCCTACTAGTCAAAAGCCTGTTAGAAACCCTTACAATGTGCACCACCCCGCGATGTTTTTCAGAAACCTATCCTACATTGCCACTGCATGTGTCCTGACCTCCCCATGATGACCACCCTGTGGTGCTTTTCTCCATCCTACATTGCCACTCACTGCCTATCCTAATTAGAACATTTGATTCAAACCACCCCATGATGTTTTTCTCACTCCTACTAGCGAAAAGCCTGTTAGAAACCCTTACAATGTGCACCACCCCTTGATGTTTTTCAGAAACCTATTCTACATTGCCACTGCATGTTTCCTGACCACCCTATGCTCACCAACCCGTGGTGCTTTTCTCCATCCTACATTATCACTCAATGACTCTCCTGTTTCAGGCCTTCCGATTCACACCACCCCGTGATGTTTTTCTCACTCCTACTAGTGAATAGCCTGTTAGAAACCCTTACAATGCGCACCACCCCGATGTTTTTTTCAGAAACCTATCCTACATTGCCACTGCATGTTTCCTGACCTCCCCATGCTCACCACCCCGTGGTGCTTTTCTCCATCCTACATTGCCACTCACTTCTTTTCATAATTGAGGCCCTCTGATTCACACCACCCCGCGATGATTTTCTCACTCCTACTAGTGAATGGCCTGTTAGAAAGCCTTACAATTCTCTCCACCCCGCGATGTTTTTCAGAAACCTATCCTACATTGTCACTGCATGTGTCCTGACCTCCCTATGATGACCATGCCGTGCTGCTTTTCTCCATTCTACATTGCCACTCACTGCCTATTCTGATTCATGCCTTCCGATTCACACACTCCCGTGATGTATTTCTCACTCCTACCAGGGAATGGACAGTTAGATACCCTTACAAGGCGCACCACCCCGTGATGTTTTTCAGAAACATTTCCTACATTGCCACTGCATGTTTCCTGACCTCCACATGAAGACCACACCATGGTGCTTTTCTACACTCTTCATTGCCACTCACTGCCTATACTAATTCAGGCCCTCCGATTCACACCACCCCGTGATGATTTTGTCACTCCTACTAGTGAATGGCCTGCTACAAACCCTTTTAAAGCGCACAACCCCACGATGTTTTTCAGAAACCTATCCTACATTGCCATTGCATGTTTCCTGACCTCCCCGTGCTCACCAACCCGTGGTGCTTTTCTCCATCCTACATTGCCACTCACTGTCTAACTTGATTCTGGCCCTCCAATTCACACCACACCACGATGTATTTCTCACTCCTACTAGTAAATGGCCTGTTAGATACCTTTACAATGCGCCCAACCCCGCGATGTTTTTCAGAAACCGATCCTGCATTGCCACTGCATGTGTCCTGACCTCCCCATGCTGACCACACCGTGGTGCTTTTCTCCCTTTTATATTGGCACTCACTGCCTTTCCTAATTCAGGGCCTCCGATTCACACCACCCTGTGATGTTTTTCTCACTCCTACTAGTGAATGGCCTTTTAGGAACCCTTAAAATGCGCACCACCCCGTGATGTTTTCAGAAAAGTATCCCACATTGCCACTGCATGTTTCCTGAACTCCCCATGCTGACCACCCTTTGGTGCTTTTCTCCATCCTACATTGCCACTCACTGCCTATCCTTATTCAGGCCCTCTGATTCACACAACCCCGTGATGTTTTTCTCACTCCTACTAGTGAATGGCCTGTTAGAAACCCTTACAATGTGCACCACCATGCTTTTTTTTTTCAGAAACCTATCCTACATTACCACTGCATATTTCCTGACCTCCCTATGCTGACCACCCTGTGGTGTTTTCTCCATCTTACATTGCCTCTCACTCCCTATCCTAATTCAGTGCCTTCGATTCACAAAACCGCGTGATGTTGTTCTCACACCTACTAGTGAATGGCCTGTTACAAACCATTACAATGCGCACCACCCAGTGATGCTTATCAGACACCTATTCTCCATTGCCACTACATCTTTCCTTGCCTCCCCATGCTGACAAACCCGCGGTGCTTTTCTACATACTTCATTGCACTCACTGCCTATTCTAATTCATGCCCTCCGATTCACACCACCCCGTGATGATTTTTTCACTCCTACTAGTGAATGGCCTGGTACAAACCCTTGTAATGCGCACAACCCCGCATTGTTTTTCAGAAACCTATCCTACATTGATATTGCATGTTTCCTGACTTCCACATGCTCACCAACCCGTGGTGCTTTTCTCCATCCTACATTGCCACTCACTGTCTAACTTGATTCAGGCCCTCCGATTCACACCACACCATGTTGTATTTCTCACTCCTACTAGTAAATGGCCTGTTAGATACCTTTACAATGCCGCCAACCCCGCGTTGTTTTTCAGAAACGGATCCTGCATTGCCACTGCATGTTTCCTGACCTCCCCATCCTGACCACCCCGTGGTGCTTTTCTCCATCCTACATTGCCACTCACTGCCTATCCTAATTCAGGGCCTCCGATTCACACCACCTCGTGATGTTTTTCTCACACCTACTAGTGAATGGCCTGTTAGAAAGTCCTACAATGGGCACCACACCGTGATGTTTTTCAGAGAACTATCCTACTTTGCCACTGCATGTGTCCTGACCTCCCCATGATGCCACCCTTTGGTGCTTTTCTCCATCCTACATTGCCACTCACTGCCTATCCTGATTCAAGACCTCCAATTCACACCACCGCGTGATGTTTTTCTCACTCCTACTTGTGAATGGCCTGTTAGAAACCCTTACAATGCGCACCACCCAGTGATGCTTATCAGAAACCTATTCTACATTGTCACTGCATGTTTCCTTGCCTCCCCATGCTGCCAAACCCGTGGTGCTTTTCTCCATCCTACATTGCCACTCACTGCCAATACTAATTCAGCCCCTCCGAATCACACCACCCTGTGATGTTTTTCTCACTCCTACTAGTAAAGGGCCTGCTACAAACCCTTACAATGGGCACAACCCCGCGAAGTTTTTCAGAAACCTATCGTACATTGACAATGCATGTTTCCTGACCTCCCCATGCTCACCAACCCGTGGGGCTTTTCTCCATCCTACATTGCCACTCACTGTCTAACTTGATTCAGGCCCTCCAATTCACACACACCATGATGTATTTCTCAGTCCTACTAGTAATATGCCTGTTAGAAACCCTTACCATGCGCACTATGCCGCGATGTTTTTCAGAAACATATCCTACATTGCCACTGCATTTTTCCTGACCTCCCCATCGGGACCACCCTGTGGTGCTTTTCTCCATCCTACACTGCCACTCACTGCCTATCCTGATTCAGGACTTCCGATTCACACCACCCCGTGATGATTTTGTCACTCCTACTAGTGAATGGCCTGCTACAAACACTGACAATGCGCACAACCCCGCGATGTTTTTCAGAAATCTGTCCTACATTGTCATTGCATGTTTCCTGACTTCCCCATGCTCACCAACCCGTGGTGCTTTTCTCCATCCTACATTGCCACTCACTGTCTAACTTGATTCATGCCCTCCGATTCACACCACACCATGATGTATATCTCACTCCTACTAGTGAATGGCCTGTTAGATACCTTTACAATGCGCCCAACCCCGCGATGTATTTCAGAAACCGATCCTGCATTGTCACTGCATATTTCCTGACTTCCCCATGCTGACCACACCGTGGTGATTTTCTCCATGTTATGTTGCCACTCACTGCCTATCCTAATTCTGGCCCACGGATTCACAGTACCACGTGATGTTTTTCTCACTCCTACTAATGAATGGCCTGTCAGAAACCCTTACAATGCGCACCACCCAGAGATGTTTATCAGAAACCTATCCTACATTGACACTGAATGTTTCCTGACCTCCCCATGCTGACCACACGGTGGTGCTTTTCTCCATTTTACATTGCCACTCACTGTCTAACTTGATTCATGCCCTCCGATTCACACCACACCATGATGTATTTCACATTCCTACTAGTGAATGGCCTGTTAGAAAGCCTTACAATGGGCACCACCCCGTGATGTTTTTCAGAAAACTATCCTACTTTGCCACAACATGTGTCCTGACGTGCCCATGATGACCACACTTTATTGCTTTTCTCCATCCTACATTGCCACTCACTGCCTATCCTGATTCAGGCCCTCCAATTCACACCACCCCGTTATGTTTTTCTCACTCCTACTAGTGAATGGCCTGTTATAAACCCTTGCAATGGGCACCACCTCGCGATGTTATTCAGAAACTTTTACTTCGTTGCCACTGAATGTTTCCTGACCTCCCCATGCTGACCACCCCGTGGTGCTTTTCTCCATCCTACATTGCCACTCACTGTCTAACTTGACTCAGGCCCTCCAATTCACACCATCCCATGATGCATTTCTCACTCCTACTAGTGAATGGCCTGTTAGATACATTTACAATGATCCCATTCCCGCGATGTTTTTTAGAAACCGATCCTGCATTGCCACTGCATGTTTCCTGACCTCCCCATCCTGACCACCCCGTGGTGCTTTTCTCCATCCTACATTTCCACCCACGGCCTATCCTGATTCAGGCCCTGTGATTCACACCCTCCCTTGATGTATTTCTCACTCCTACCAGGGAATGGCCGGTTAGAAATCCTTACAAGGCGCACCACTCAGTGACGTTTTTCAAAAAACTATCCTACAATGCCGCTGCATGTTTCCTGACCTCCCCATGCTGACCACCCCGTGGCGCTTTTCTCTATCCTACATTGCCACACACTGCCTATCCTAATTCAGGCCCTCCTATTCATACCACCCCGTGATGTTTTTCTCACTCCTAGTAGTGAATGGCCTGTTAGAAATCCTTACAATGCGCACCACCAGCGATGTTTTTCAGAAACCTATCCTACATTGCCATTGCATGTTTCCTGACCTCCCCATGAAGACCACCCCGTGGTGCTTTTCTCCATCCTACATTGCCACTCACTGTGTATTCTAATTAAGAACATCTGACTCAAACAACCCCGTGATGTTTTACTCAATCCTAGTAGTGAATGGCCTGTTAGAAACCCTTACAATGCACATGACAGCGTGATGTTTTTCAGAAAACTATCCTACATTGCCACTGCATGTTTTCTGACCTCCCCATGCTGACCACCCTGTGGTGCTTTTCTCCTTCCTTCATTGCCACTCACTGCCTATCCTAATTGAGGCCCTCCGATTCACAGCACCCCGTGATGTTTTTCTCAATCCTACCAGTGAATGGCCTGTTAGAAACACTTACAGTCGCACCACCGCACTTTTTATTTTCAGAAATCTATCCTACATTGCCAGGGCTCGTTTTCTTACCTCCCCATGCTGACCACCCTGTGGTGATTTTCTCCACCCTACATTGCCACTCACTGCCTACCCTAATTCAGGCTCTCCGATTCACACCACCTCTTGATGTTTTTTTCACTCCTACTTCTGAATGGCTTTTTAGAAAGCCTTGCAATGAGCACCACCCAGCGATGTTTTTCAGAAACCTATCCTACATTAGCATTGCATGTTTCCTTTCCTCCCCATGTTGACCAACCCATGGTGCTTTTCTCCATTCTTCATTGCCATTCACTGCCTATCCTAATTCAGCCTCTCTCATTCACACCACCCCGTGATGATTTTCTCACTCCTACTAGTGAATAGCCTGCTACAAACACTTACAATGCGCACCACCCGACGATGTTTTTCAGAAAACTTTCCTACATTGCCATTGCATGTTTACTGACCTCCCCATGCTGACCACACCGTGGTGCTTTTCTCCATTTTATGTTGCCACTCACTGCCTATCCTAATTCAGGACCACTGATTCACACCACCACGTGATGTTTTTCTCACTCGTACTAGTGAATGGCCTGTTAGAAACCCATACAATCCTCACCACCCGCGATGTTTTTTAGAATCCTATGCTACATTGCTACTGCATGTGTCCTGACCTTCCCATAATGACCACCCCGTGGTGCTTTTCTTCATCCTACATTGCCACTCACTGCCTATCCTGATTCAGGCCCTCTAATTCACACCACGCCATGAGGTTTTTCTCACTCCTACGAGGGAAAGGCCTGTTAGAAACCCTTACAATGTGCACCAACCCATAATGTTTTTCAGAAAATTATCCTACATTGCCACTGCATGTTTCCTGACCTCCCCATGCTGACCACCCTGCGGTGTTTTCTCCATCCTACATTGCCACTCACTGCCTATCCTAATTCAGGGGCTCCGATTCACACCACCGCCTGATGTTGTTCTCACTCCTACTAGTGAATGCCCTGTTAGAAACCCTTACAATGCGCACCACTCCGATGTTTTTTTCAGAAACCTATCCTACATTGCCACTGCTTGTTTCCTGAACTCCCCATGCTGACCACCCCGTGGTGCTTTTCTCCATCCGACACTGCCACTCTCTGTCTAACTTGATTCAGGCCCTCCGATTCACACAACACCATGATGTATTTCTCACTCCTACTAGTGAATGGCATGTTAGATATCTTTACAATGCGCCCAACCCCATGATGTATTTCAGAAACAGATCCTGCATTGCCACTGCATGTTTCCTGACCTCCTCATGCTGACAACACCGTGGTGCTTTTCTCCATGTTATGTTGCCACTCACTGCCTATCCTTATTCAGGCCCACTGATTGACAGTACCACGTGATGTTTTTCTAACTCCTACTAATGAATGGCCTGTTAGAAACCCTTACAATGCGCACCAACCAGAGATGTTTATCAGAAACCTATCCTACATTGACACTGAATGTTTCCTGACCTCCTCATGCTGACCACACCGTGGTGCTTTTCTCCATTTTACATTGCGACTCACTGCCCATCCTAATTCAGGCCCTCCAATTCATACCACCCCGTGATTTTTTTTTTCACTCCTACTTTGAATGGCTTGTTAGAAAGCCTTACAATGTGCACCACCCCGCGAGGTTTTTTCAGAACCCTACCCTACATTGACATTACATGTTTCCTGATATCCCCATGTTGACCAACCCGTGGTGCTTTTCTCCATCCTACACTGCCACTCACTGCCCATCCTGATTCAGGCCCGCCGATTCACACCACCCCGTGATGATTTTGTCACTCCTACTAGTGAATGGCCTGCTACAAACACTGACAATGCGCACAACCCCGCGATGTTTTTCAGAAACCTATCCTAAATTGCCATTGCATGTTTCCTTACTTCCCCATGCTCACCAGCCCGTGGTACTTTTCTCCATCCTACATTGCCACTCACTGTCTACCTTGATTCATATCCTCCGATTCACACCACACCATGTTGTATTTCTCACTCCTACGAGTGAATGGCCTTCTACAAACACTGACAATGCGCACAACCCGGCGATGTTTTTCAGAAACATAACCTACATTGCCACTGCATGTTTCCTTACCTCCCCATGCTGACCAACCCGTGGTGATTTTCTCCATCCTACATTGCCACTCATAGCTTTTCATAATTCAGGCCCTCTGATTCACCCCACCCCGTGATGTTTTTCTTACTCCTACTATTGAATGGCCTGTTAGAAAGCCTTACAATTCTCACCACCCCGCGTTGTATTTCATAAAATGATCCTGCATTGCCACTGCATGTTTCCTGACCTCCCCATGCTGACCACACCGTGGTGCTTTTCTCCACGTTATGTTGCCACTCACTGCCTATCCTAATTCAGGCCCACCGATTCACAATACCACGTGATGTTTTTCTCACTCCTACTGATGAATGGCCTGTTAGAAACCGTTACAATGCGCACCACCCAGAGATGTTTATCAGAAACCTATCCTACATTGACACTGAATGTTTGCTGACATCCCCATGCTGACCAAATCGTGGTGCTTTTCCCCATTTTACATTGCCACTCTCTGCCTATCCTAATTCAGGCCCTCCGATTCACACCACCCCGTGATGTTTTTCTCTGTCCTTCTAGTGAATGGCCTGTTAGAAAGCCTTACAATTCTCACCACCTGCGATGTTTTTCAGAAACCAATCATACATTGCCACTGCATGTGTCCTGACCTCCCCACGATGACCACCCTTTGGTGCTTTTCTCCAACCTACATTGCCACTCACTGCCTATCCTGATTCAGGCCCTCCAATTCACACCACGCCGTGATGTTTTTCTCACTCCTACTAGTGAATGGCCTGTTAGAAACACTTACAATGCGCACCACCCCGCGATGTTTTTCAGAAAGCTATCCCACATTGCCACTGCATGTTTCCTGACTTCCCCATGCTGACCATGCCATGGTGCTTTTCTTCATCCTACATTGCCATTCACTGCCTATTCTAATTCAGGCCTTCCGATTCACACGCTCCCGTGATGTTTTTCTCACTCCTACTAGTGAATGGCCTGTTAGAAAGCCTTACAATGCGCAACACCCAGCGATGTTTTTCCGAAACCTATCCTACATTGCCAATGCATGTTTCCTAACCTCCCCATGCTGACCACCCCGTGGTGCTTTTCTCCATCCTACATTGCACTCACTGCCTATCCTAATTCAGAACATCTGATTCACACGACCATGTGATGTTTTTCTCACTCCTACTAGTGAATGGCCTGTTAGAAACCCTTACAATCAGCACCACCCCGTGATGTTTTTCAGAAAACTATCCTACATTGCCACTGCATGTTTCCTGACCTCCCCATGTTGACCACCCTGTGGTGCTTTTCTCCATTTTTCATTGCCACTCACTGCCTATCCTAATTCAGGCACTCCAATTCACCCAACCCTTGATGTTTTTCTCACTCCTGCTAGTGAATGGCCTGCTACAAACCCTTACAATGTGCACCACCCCGCGATGTTTTCAGAAACCTATCCTACAATGCCACTGCATGTTTCCTGACCTCACCATGCTGTCCACCCTGTGGTCCTTTTCTCCATCCTACATTGCCATTCACTGCCTATCATAATTCAGGCCCTCTGATTCACAGCACCCCGTGATGTTTTTCTCACTCCTACCTGTGAATGGCATGTCAGAAACCCTTACAATGCGCACAACCCGAGGATATTTTTCAGAAACCTGTCCTACATTGTCAATGCATGTTTCCTGAGCTCCCCATGTTGACCACCCCGTGGTTCTTTTCTCCATCCTACATTGCCACTCACTGCCTATCCTAATTCAGGCCCTTGGATTCGCAACACCCCGTGATGTTTTTCTCACTCCTACTAGTGCATGGCCTGTTAGAAACTCTTACATTTCTCAGCACCCGCGATGTTTTTCAAAAACCTATCCTACATTGCCACTGCCTGTGTCCTGACCTCCCCATGCTGACCACCCTGTGGTGCTTTTCTCTATCCTACATTGCCACTCAATGCCTATCCTAATTCAGGCCCTCCGATTCACACCACCTCGTGATGTTGTTCTCAATCCTAAGAGTGAAAGGCCTGTTAGAAACGCTTACAATGCGCACCACCCAGCGATGTTTATCAGAAACCTATTCTACATTGCCACTGCATGTTTCCTTTCTTCCCCAGGCTGACAAACTCGTGGTGCTTTTCTCCATCCTACATTGCCACTCACAGTCTATCCTAATTCAGGCCCTCCGATTCACACCACCCTGTGATGTTTTTTCACTCCTACTTGTGAATGGCTTGTTAGAAAGCCGTACAATGCGCACCACTCCGTAATGTTTTTTAGAAACCTATCCTACATTGCCATTACATGTTTCCTGACCTCCCCATGTTGACCACCCCGTGGTGCTTTATTCCATTCTTCATTGCCACTCACTGCCTATCCTAATTCAGCCCCTCCGGTTCACACCTCAACGTGATGTTTTTCTCACACCTACTAGTGAATGGTCCTTTTAAAACCATTACAATGCGCACCACCCCACTTTTTTTTTCAGAAACCTATCCTACATTGCCACTGCATGTTTCCTCACCTCCCCATGCTGCCCACCCTGTGGTGCTTTTCTCCATCCTACATTGCCACTCAAAGCTTATCCTAATTCAGGCCCTCCGATTCACACTACCCCGTGATGTTTTTCTCACTCCTACTAGTAAATGGCCTGTTAAAAACCCTTTCAAAGCACACCAACCGGCGATGTTTTTCAGAAACCAATCCTACATTGCCAATGCATGTTTCCTGACTTCCCCATGCTGACCACCCCGTAGTGCTTTTCTCCATCCTACATTGCCACTCACTGCCTAACCTAATTCAGGCCCTCCGATTCACACAACCCCGTGGTGTTTTTCTGATTCCTACTAGTTAAAGGCCTTTTAGAAACCCTTACAATGAGCTCCACCACGCGATGTTTTTCGGAATCCTATTCGACATTGAAACTGCATGTTTCCTGACCTCCCCATGCTGACCACCCCGTGGTGCTTTTCTCCATCCGACACTGCCACTCTCTGTCTAACTTGATTCAGGCCCTCCGATTCACACAACACCATGATGTATTTCTCACTCCTACTAGTGAATGGCATGTTAGATATCTTTACAATGCGCCCAACCCCACGATGTATTTCAGAAACAGATCCTGCATTGCCACTGCATGTTTCCTGACCTCCTCATGCTGACAACACCGTGGTGCTTTTCTCCATGTTATGTTGCCACTCACTGCCTATCCTTATTCAGGCCCACTGATTGACAGTACCACGTGATGTTTTTCTAACTCCTACTAATGAATGGCCTGTTAGAAACCCTTACAATGCGCACCAACCAGAGATGTTTATCAGAAACCTATCCTACATTGACACTGAATGTTTCCTGACCTCCTCATGCTGACCACACCGTGGTGCTTTTCTCCATTTTACATTGCGACTCACTGCCCATCCTAATTCAGGCCCTCCAATTCATACCACCCCATGATTTTTTTTTCACTCCTACTTTGAATGGCTTGTTAGAAAGCCTTACAATGTGCACCACCCCGCGAGGTTTTTTCAGAACCCTACCCTACATTGACATTACATGTTTCCTGATATCCCCATGTTGACCAACCCGTGGTGCTTTTCTCCATCCTACACTGCCACTCACTGCCCATCCTGATTCAGGCCCGCCGATTCACACCACCCCGTGATGATTTTGTCACTCCTACTAGTGAATGGCCTGCTACAAACACTGACAATGCGCACAACCCCGCGATGTTTTTCAGAAACCTATCCTAAATTGCCATTGCATGTTTCCTTACTTCCCCATGCTCACCAGCCCGTGGTACTTTTCTCCATCCTACATTGCCACTCACTGTCTACCTTGATTCATATCCTCCGATTCACACCACACCATGATGTATTTCTCACTCCTACGAGTGAATGGCCTTCTACAAACACTGACAATGCGCACAACCCGGCGATGTTTTTCAGAAACATAACCTACATTGCCACTGCATGTTTCCTTACCTCCCCATGCTGACCAACCCGTGGTGATTTTCTCCATCCTACATTGCCACTCATAGCTTTTCATAATTCAGGCCCTCTGATTCACCCCACCCCGTGATGTTTTTCTTACTCCTACTATTGAATGGCCTGTTAGAAAGCCTTACAATTCTCACCACCCCGCGTTGTATTTCATAAAATGATCCTGCATTGCCACTGCATGTTTCCTGACCTCCCCATGCTGACCACACCGTGGTGCTTTTCTCCACGTTATGTTGCCACTCACTGCCTATCCTAATTCAGGCCCACCGATTCACAATACCACGTGATGTTTTTCTCACTCCTACTGATGAATGGCCTGTTAGAAACCGTTACAATGCGCACCACCCAGAGATGTTTATCAGAAACCTATCCTACATTGACACTGAATGTTTGCTGACATCCCCATGCTGACCAAATCGTGGTGCTTTTCCCCATTTTACATTGCCACTCTCTGCCTATCCTAATTCAGGCCCTCCGATTCACACCACCCCGTGATGTTTTTCTCTGTCCTTCTAGTGAATGGCCTGTTAGAAAGCCTTACAATTCTCACCACCTGCGATGTTTTTCAGAAACCAATCATACATTGCCACTGCATGTGTCCTGACCTCCCCACGATGACCACCCTTTGGTGCTTTTCTCCAACCTACATTGCCACTCATTGCCTATCCTGATTCAGGCCCTCCAATTCACACCACGCCGTGATGTTTTTCTCACTCCTACTAGTGAATGGCCTGTTAGAAACACTTACAATGCGCACCACCCCGCGATGTTTTTCAGAAAGCTATCCCACATTGCCACTGCATGTTTCCTGACTTCCCCATGCTGACCATGCCATGGTGCTTTTCTTCATCCTACATTGCCATTCACTGCCTATTCTAATTCAGGCCTTCCGATTCACACGCTCCCGTGATGTTTTTCTCACTCCTACTAGTGAATGGCCTGTTAGAAAGCCTTACAATGCGCAACACCCAGCGATGTTTTTCCGAAACCTATCCTACATTGCCAATGCATGTTTCCTAACCTCCCCATGCTGACCACCCCGTGGTGCTTTTCTCCATCCTACATTGCACTCACTGCCTATCCTAATTCAGAACATCTGATTCACACGACCATGTGATGTTTTTCTCACTCCTACTAGTGAATGGCCTGTTAGAAACCCTTACAATCAGCACCACCCCGTGATGTTTTTCAGAAAACTATCCTACATTGCCACTGCATGTTTCCTGACCTCCCCATGTTGACCACCCTGTGGTGCTTTTCTCCATTTTTCATTGCCACTCACTGCCTATCCTAATTCAGGCACTCCAATTCACCCAACCCTTGATGTTTTTCTCACTCCTGCTAGTGAATGGCCTGCTACAAACCCTTACAATGTGCACCACCCCGCGATGTTTTCAGAAACCTATCCTACAATGCCACTGCATGTTTCCTGACCTCACCATGCTGTCCACCCTGTGGTCCTTTTCTCCATCCTACATTGCCATTCACTGCCTATCATAATTCAGGCCCTCTGATTCACAGCACCCCGTGATGTTTTTCTCACTCCTACCTGTGAATGGCATGTCAGAAACCCTTACAATGCGCACAACCCGAGGATATTTTTCAGAAACCTGTCCTACATTGTCAATGCATGTTTCCTGAGCTCCCCATGTTGACCACCCCGTGGTTCTTTTCTCCATCCTACATTGCCACTCACTGCCTATCCTAATTCAGGCCCTTGGATTCGCAACACCCCGTGATGTTTTTCTCACTCCTACTAGTGCATGGCCTGTTAGAAACTCTTACATTTCTCAGCACCCGCGATGTTTTTCAAAAACCTATCCTACATTGCCACTGCCTGTGTCCTGACCTCCCCATGCTGACCACCCTGTGGTGCTTTTCTCTATCCTACATTGCCACTCAATGCCTATCCTAATTCAGGCCCTCCGATTCACACCACCTCGTGATGTTGTTCTCAATCCTAAGAGTGAAAGGCCTGTTAGAAACGCTTACAATGCGCACCACCCAGCGATGTTTATCAGAAACCTATTCTACATTGCCACTGCATGTTTCCTTTCTTCCCCAGGCTGACAAACTCGTGGTGCTTTTCTCCATCCTACATTGCCACTCACAGTCTATCCTAATTCAGGCCCTCCGATTCACACCACCCTGTGATGTTTTTTCACTCCTACTTGTGAATGGCTTGTTAGAAAGCCGTACAATGCGCACCACTCCGTAATGTTTTTTAGAAACCTATCCTACATTGCCATTACATGTTTCCTGACCTCCCCATGTTGACCACCCCGTGGTGCTTTATTCCATTCTTCATTGCCACTCACTGCCTATCCTAATTCAGCCCCTCCGGTTCACACCTCAACGTGATGTTTTTCTCACACCTACTAGTGAATGGTCCTTTTAAAACCATTACAATGCGCACCACCCCACTTTTTTTTTCAGAAACCTATCCTACATTGCCACTGCATGTTTCCTCACCTCCCCATGCTGACCACCCTGTGGTGCTTTTCTCCATCCTACATTGCCACTCAAAGCTTATCCTAATTCAGGCCCTCCGATTCACACTACCCCGTGATGTTTTTCTCACTCCTACTAGTAAATGGCCTGTTAAAAACCCTTACAAAGCACACCAACCGGCGATGTTTTTCAGAAACCAATCCTACATTGCCAATGCATGTTTCCTGACTTCCCCATGCTGACCACCCCGTAGTGCTTTTCTCCATCCTACATTGCCACTCACTGCCTAACCTAATTCAGGCCCTCCGATTCACACAACCCCGTGGTGTTTTTCTGATTCCTACTAGTTAAAGGCCTTTTAGAAACCCTTACAATGAGCTCCACCACGCGATGTTTTTCGGAATCCTATTCTACATTGAAACTGCATGTTTCCTGACCTCCCCATGCTGACCACCCCGTTGTGCTTTTCTCCATCCGATATTGCCACTCACTTTCTATCTTGATTCAGTCCCTCCGATTTACACCACACCATGATGTATTTCTCACTCCTACTAGTGAATGGCCTGTTAGAAACCCTTACAATGCGCCCCACCCTGCGATGTTTTTCAGAAACCTATCCTACATTGCCACTGCATGTTTTCTGACCTCCCCATCCAGACCACCCCGTGGTTCTTTTCTCCACCCTACATTGACACTCACGGCCTATACTGATTCATGCCCTGCGATTCACGCCACCCCGTGATGTTTTAATCACTCCTACTAGTGAAAGGCCTTTTAGAAACCCTTACAATGAGCACCACGCCGCAATGTTTTTCAGAAACCCATCCTAAATTGCCACTGCATTTTTCCTGACCTCCCCATGCTGACCACACCGTGGTGCTTTTCTCCATTTTACGTTGCCACTCACTGCCTATCCTAATTCAGAATCTCTGATTCACACCACCCCGTGATGTTTTTCTCACTCTTAATAGTGAATGGCCTGTTAGAAACCCTTACAATGCTCACCACCTGCGATGTTTTTCAGAAACCTATCCTACATTGCCATTGCATGTTTCCTGACCTCCCCATGCTGACCACACTGAGGTACTTTTCTCCATTTTACGTTGCCACTCACTGCCTTTACTAATTCAGGCCCTCCGAATCACACCACCCTGTGATGTTTTTCTCACTCCTACTAGTGAATGGCCTGTTAGAAAGCCTTACAATGCGCAACACCATGCGATGATTTTCCCGAAACCTATCCAAAATTGCTAATGCATGTTTCCTAACCTTCCCATGCTGACCACCCCGTGGTGCTTTTCTCCATCCTACATTGCACTCACTGCCTATTCTAATTCAGAATATCTGATTCACACGACCCCGTGATGTTTTTATCACTCCTACTAGTGAATGGCCTGTTAGAAACCTTTACAATCTGCACCACCCCGTAATGTTTTTCAGAAAACTATCCTACATTGCCACTGCATGTTTCCTGACCTCCCCATGATGACCACCCAGTGGTGCTTTTCTCCATTTTACATTGCCACTCACTGCCTATCCTAATTCAGCCTCTCTGATTCACACAACCACGTGATGTTTTTCTCACTCATACTAGGTAATGGGTGATTTTCTCCATCCTACCTTGCACTCACTGCCTATCCTAATTCAGAACATCTGATTCACACGACCCCGTGGTGTTTTTCTCACTCCTACTAGTGAATGGCCTGTTAGAAACGCTTACAATCTGCATCACCCCGTGATGTTTTTCAGAAACGTATCCTACATTGCCACTGCAAGTTTCCTGACCTCCCCATCCTGACCACGCCGTGGTGCTCTTCTCCATCCCACATTGCCACTCACTGCATATCCTGATTCAGGCCCTCCGATTCACACCACCCTGTGATGTTTATCTCAGTTCTACTAGAGAATGGGCTGCTAGAAACACTTACAATGCGCACCACCCCGCGATGTTTTTCAGAAAGCTATCCTACATTGCCACTGCATGTGTCCTGTCCTCCCCATGCTGACCACCCTGTGGTTCTTTTCTCCATCCTACATTGCCACTCACTGCCTATTCTAATTCAGGCCGTCTGATTCACACCACCCCGTGATGTTTTTCTCACTCCTACCAGTGAATGCCCTGTTAGAAAACTTTACAATTCTCACCACCCGAGATGTTTTTCAGAAACCTATCCTACATTGCCACTGCATGTGTCCTGACCTCCCCATGCTGACCACACCGTGGTGCTTTTCTCCATCCTACATTGGCATTCACAGCCTATCCTGATTCAGGCCCTCTGATTCAAACCACGCTGTGATGTTTTTCTCACTCCTACTAGTGAGTGGCCTGTTAGAAACCCTTACAATGCGCACCACCCCGCGATGTTTTTCAGAAACCTATCCTACATTGACACTGCATGTTTCCTGACATCCCCATGCTGACAAACCTGTGGTGCATTTCTGAATCCTACATTGCCACTCACAGCCTATCCTTATTCAGGCCCTCTGATTCGCACCACCCCATTATGTTTTTCTCACTCCTACTAGTGAATAGCCAGTTGGAAACCCTTACAATGCGCAACACCCCTCGATGTTTTTCAGAAACCTATACAACATTGCCACTGAATGTTTCCTGACCTCTCCATGCTGACCAGCCCATGATTATTTTCTCCATCCTACACTGCCAGTCACTGCCTATCCTGATTCAGGCTGTCCGATTCACACCACCCCATGGTGTATTTCTCCCTCCTACTAGTGAATGGCCTGTTAGAAACCCTTACAATGCGCACCACCCGGCGATGTTTTCAGATACCTATCCTACATTGCCAATGCATGATTACTCACCTCCCCATGCTGACCAACCCGTGGTGCTTTTCTCCATCCTACATTGACACTCACTGTATATCCTAATTCAGAACATCTGATTCAAACCACCCCGTGATGTTTTTCTCAATCCTACTAGTGAATGGCCTGTTAGAAACCATTACAAAGCGCAACACCCCATGATGTTTTTCAGAAAACTATCCTACATTGCCACTGCATGTTTCCTACCTCCCCATGCTGACCACCCTGTGGTGCTTTTCTCCATCCTACAATGCCACTCACTGCCTATGCTAATTCAGGCCCTCCGATTCACACCACCCCGTGATGTTTTTCTCACTCCTACTAGTGAATGGTCTGTTAGAAACACTTACAATGTGCAACATCCCGGAATTTTTTTTTCAGAATCCTATCCTACATTGCCACGGCATGTTTTCTGACCTCCCTATGCTGACCACACTGTGGTGATTTTCTCCATCCTATATTGCCACTCACTGCCTAACCTAATTCAGGCCCTCCGTTTCACCCCACCCCGTGATGTTTTTTTCAATCCTACTTGTGAATGGCTTGTTAGAAACCCTTACAATGCCCACCACCCCGCGATGTTTTTCAGAAACCTATCCTACATTGCCATTGCATGTTTCCTGACCTCCCCTTGCTGACCACCCCGTGGTGCTTTTCTCCATCCTACATTACCACTCACTGCTTATCCTAAATCAGGCCCTCTCATTCACAACACCCCGTGATGTTTTTCTCACTCCTACTAGTGAATGGCCTGTTAGAAACCCTTACAATGCGCACCACTCCGATGTTTTTTTCAGAAACCTATACTACATTGCCACTGCTTGTTTCCTGACCCTCCCATGCTGACCACCCCGTGGTGCTTTTCTCCATCCTACATTGCCACTCACTGCTTATCATAATTCAGGCCCTCTGATTCACACCACCCCGTGATGTTTTTCTCAGTCCTTCTAGTGAATGGCCTGTTAAAAAGCCTTACAATTCTCACCACCGCAGATGATTTTCAGAAACCAAGCATACATTGCCACTGCATGTGTCCTGACCTCCCCGTGATGACCACCCTTTGGTGCTTTTCTCCATCCTACATTGCCACTCACTGCCTATCCTGATTCAGGCAATCCAATTCACACCACGCCGTTATGTTTTTCTCACTCCTACTAGTGAATGGCCTGTTAGAAACACTTACAATGCGCACCACCCCGCGATGTTTTTCAGAAACCTATCCCACATTGCCACTGCATGTTTCCTGACTTCCCCATGCTGACCATGCCGTGGTGCTTTTCTTCATCCTACATTGCCACTCACTGCCTATTCTAATTCAGGCCTTCCGATTCACACGCTCCCGTGATGTTTTTCTCGCTCGTACTAGTGAATGGCCTGTTAGAAAGCCTTACAATGCGCAACACCCGGCGATGTTTTTCCGAAACATATCCTACATTGCCAATGCATGTTTCCTAACCTCCACATGCTGACCACCCCGTGGTGCTTTTCTCCATCCTACATTGCACTCACTGCCTATCCTAATTCAGAACATCTGATTCACACGACCCCGTGATGTTTTTCTCACTCCTACTAGTGAATGGCCTGTTAGAAACGCTTACAATCTGCATCACCCCGTGATGTTTTTCAGAAACGTATCCTACTTTGCCACTGCATGTTTCCTGACCTCCCCATCCTGACCACGCCGTGGTGCTTTTCTCCATCCTACATTGCCACTCACTGCATATCCTGATTCAGGCCCTCCGATTCACACCACCCTGTGATGTTTTTCTCAGTTCTACTGGAGAATGGGCTGCTAGAAACACTTACAATGCGCACCACCCCGCGATGTTTTTCAGAAAGCTATCCTACATTGCCACTGCATGTGTCCTGTCCTCCCCATGCTGACCACCCTGTGGTTCTTTTCTCCATCCTACATTGCCACTCACTGCCTATTCTAATTCAGGCCGTCTGATTCACACCACCCCATGATGTTTTTCTCACTCCTACCAGTGAATGCCCTGTTAGAAAACTTTACAATTCTCACCACCCGAGATGTTTTTCAGAAACCTATCCTACATTGCCACTGCATGTGTCCTGACCTCCCAATGCTGACCACACCGTGGTGCTTTTCTCCATCCTACATTGGCATTCACAGCCTATCCTGATTCAGGCCCTGTGATTCAAACCACGCTGTGATGTTTTTCTCACTCCTACTAGTGAGTGGCCTGTTAGAAACCCTTACAATGCGCACCACCGCGCGATGTTTTTCAGAAACCTATCCTACATTGACACTGCATGTTTCCTGACATCCCCATGCTGACAAACCCGTGGTGCTTTTCTGAATCCTACATTGCCACTCACAGCCTATCCTTATTCAGGCCATCTGATTCGCACCACCCCATGATGTTTTTCTCACAACCACTAGTGAATGGCCTGTTAGAAAGCCTTACAATGCGCACAACCAGCGATGTTTTTCAGAAACCTATCCTACATTGCCAATGCATGTTTCACGACCTCCCCATGCTGACCACCCCATGGTCGTTTTCTCCATCCTACATTGCCACTCACTGTATATCCTAATTCAGAACATCTGATTCAAACCACCCCGTGAAGTTTTTCTCAATCCTACTAGTGAATGGCCTGTTAGAAACCCTTACAATGTGCACCACCCCGTGATGTTTTTCAGAAAACTATCCTACATTGCCACTGCTTGTTTCCTGACTCTCCCATGCTGACCACCCCGTGGTGCTTTTCTCCATCCTACATTGCCACTCACTGCTTATCATAATTCAGGCCCTCTGATTCACACCACCCCGTGATGTTTTTCTCAGTGCTTCTAGTGAATGGCCTGTTAAAAAGCCTTACAATTCTCACCACCGCAGATGATTTTCAGAAACCAAGCATACATTGCCACTGCATGTGTCCTGACCTCCCCGTGATGACCACCCTTTGGTGCTTTTCTCCATCCTACATTGCCACTCACTGCCTATCCTGATTCAGGCACTCCAATTCACACCACGCCATGATGTTTTTCTCACTCCTGCTAGTGAATGGCCTGTTAGAAACACTTACAATGCGCACCACCTCGCGATGTTTTTCAGAAACCTATCCCACATTGCCACTGCATGTTTCCTGACTTCCCCATGCTGACCATGCCGTGGTGCTTTTCTTCATCCTACATTGCCACTCACTGCCTATTCTAATTCAGGCCTTCCGATTCACACGCTCCCGTAATGTTTTTCTCACTCGTACTAGTGAATGGCCTGTTAGAAAGCCTTACAATGCGCAACACCCGGCGATGTTTTTCCGAAACCTATCCTACATTGCCAATGCATGTTTCCTAACCTCCACATGCTGACCACCCCGTGGTGCTTTTCTCCATCCTACATTGCACTCACTGCCTATCCTTATTCAGAACATCTGATTCACACGACCCCGTGATGTTTTTCTCACTTCTACTAGTGAATGGCCTGTTAGAAACCCTTACAATCTGCACCACCCCGTGATGTTTTTCAGAAAACTATCCTACATTGCCACTGCATGTTTCCTGACCTCCCCATCATGACCACTCAGTTTTGCTTTTCTCCATCCTACATTGCCACTCACTGCCTATCATAATTCAGGCCGTCCAATTCACACCACCCCGTGATGTTTTTCTCACTCCTACCAGTGAATGCCCTGTTAGGAAACCTTACAATTCTCACCACCTGAGATGTTTTTCAGAAACCTATCACACATTGCCACTGCATGTGTCCTGACCTACCCATGCTGACCACACCGTGGTGCTTTTCTCCATCCTACATTGCCATTCACAGCCTATCCTGATTCAGGCCCTGTGATTCAAACCACGCTGTGATGTTTTTTCACTCCTACTAGTGAAAGGCCTGTTAGAAACCCTTACAATGCGCACCACACCTCGATGTTTTTCAGAAACCTATCCTACATTGACACTGCATATTTCCTGACATCCCCATGCTGACCACACCATGATGCTTTTCTCTAACCTAATTCAGGCCCTCCGATTCACACAACCCCGTGATGTTTTTCTCACTCCTAATAGTGAATGGCCTGTTAGAAAACGTTACAATGCGCACCACCCGCGATGTTTTTCAGAAACCTATCCTACATTGCCACTGCATGTGTCCTGACCTCCCCATGCTGACAAACCCGTGGTGTTTTCTCCATCCTACATTGCCACTCACAGACTATTCTAATTCAGTCCCTCTGATTTACACCACCCCGTGATTTTTTTTTAACTCCTACTTTTGAATGGCTTGTTAGAAATCCCTACAATGCGCACCACCCCGTGATGTTTTTCAGAAAACTATCCTACATTGCCACTGCATGTTTCCTGACCTCCCCATGATGACCACCCAGTGGTGCTTTTCTCCATTTTACATTGCCACTCACTGCCTATCCTAATTCAGCCTCTCTGATTCACACAACCACGTGATGTTTTTCTCACTCATACTAGGTAATGGGTGATTTTCTCCATCCTACCTTGCACTCACTGCCTATCCTAATTCAGAACATCTGATTCACACGACCCCGTGATGTTTTTCTCACTCCTACTAGTGAATGGCCTGTTAGAAACGCTTACAATCTGCATCACCCCGTGATGTTTTTCAGAAACGTATCCTACATTGCCACTGCATGTTTCCTGACCTCCCCATCCTGACCACGCCGTGGTGCTCTTCTCCATCCTACATTGCCACTCACTGCATATCCTGATTCAGGCCCTCCGATTCACACCACCCTGTGATGTTTTTCTCAGTTCTACTAGAGAATGGGCTGCTAGAAACACTTACAATGCGCACCACCCCGCCATGTTTTTCAGAAAGCTATCCTACATTGCCACTGCATGTGTCCTGTCCTCCCCATGCTGACCACCCTGTGGTTCTTTTCTCCATCCTACATTTCCACTCACTGCCTATTCTAATTCAGGCCGTCTGATTCACACCACCCCGTGATGTTTTTCTCACTCCTACCAGTGAATGCCCTGTTAGAAAACATTACAATTCTCACCACCCGAGATGTTTTTCAGAAACCTATCCTACATTGCCACTGCATGTGTCCTGACCTCCCCATGCTGACCACACCGTGGTGCTTTTCTCCATCCTACATTGGCATTCACAGCCTATCCTGATTCAGGCCCTCTGATTCAAACCACGCTGTGATGTTTTTCTCACTCCTACTAGTGAGTGGCCTGTTAGAAACCCTTACAATGCGCACCACCCCGCGATGTTTTTCAGAAACCTATCCTACATTGACACTGCATGTTTCCTGACATCCCCATGCTGACAAACCTGTGGTGCATTTCTGAATCCTACATTGCCACTCACAGCCTATCCTTATTCAGGCCCTCTGATTCGCACCATCCCATTATGTTTTTCTCACTCCTACTAGTGAATAGCCAGTTGGAAACCCTTACAATGCGCAACACCCCGTGATGTTTTTCAGAAACCTATACAACATTGCCACTGAATGTTTCCTGACCTCTCCATGCTGACCAGCCCATGATGCTTTTCTCCATCCTACACTGCCAGTCACTGCCTATCCTGATTCAGGCTGTCCGATTCACACCACCCCATGGTGTATTTCTCCCTCCTACTAGTGAATGGCCTGTTAGAAACCCTTACAATGCGCACCACCCGGCGATGTTTTCAGATACCTATCCTACATTGCCAATGCATGATTACTCACCTCCCCATGCTGACCAACCCGTGGTGCTTTTCTCCATCCTACATTGACACTCACTGTATATCCTAATTCAGAACATCTGATTCAAACCACCCCGTGATGTTTTTCTCAATCCTACTAGTGAATGGCCTGTTAGAAACCATTACAAAGCGCAACACCCCGTGATGTTTTTCAGAAAACTATCCTACATTGCCACTGCATGTTTCCTACCTCCCCATGCTGACCACCCTGTGGTGCTTTTCTCCATCCTACAATGCCACTCACTGCCTATGCTAATTCAGGCCCTCCGATTCACACCACCCCGTGATGTTTTTCTCACTCCTACTAGTGAATGGTCTGTTAGAAACACTTACAATGTGCAACATCCCGGAATTTTTTTTTCAGAATCCTATCCTACATTGCCACGGCATGTTTTCTGACCTCCCTATGCTGACCACACTGTGGTGATTTTCTCCATCCTATATTGCCACTCACTGCCTAACCTAATTCAGGCCCTCCGTTTCACCCCACCCCGTGATGTTTTTTTCAATCCTACTTGTGAATGGCTTGTTAGAAACCCTTACAATGCCCACCACCCCGCGATGTTTTTCAGAAACCTATCCTACATTGCCATTGCATGTTTCCTGACCTCCCCATGCTGACCACCCCGTGGTGCTTTTCTCCATCCTACATTACCACTCACTGCTTATCCTAAATCAGGCCCTCTCATTCACAACACCCCGTGATGTTTTTCTCACTCCTACTAGTGAATGGCCTGTTAGAAACCCTTACAATGCGCACCACTCCGATGTTTTTTTCAGAAACCTATACTACATTGCCACTGCTTGTTTCCTGACCCTCCCATGCTGACCACCCCGTGGTGCTTTTCTCCATCCTACATTGCCACTCACTGCTTATCATAATTCAGGCCCTCTGATTCACACCACCCCGTGATGTTTTTCTCAGTCCTTCTAGTGAATGGCCTGTTAAAAAGCCTTACAATTCTCACCACCGCAGATGATTTTCAGAAACCAAGCATACATTGCCACTGCATGTGTCCTGACCTCCCCGTGATGACCACCCTTTGGTGCTTTTCTCCATCCTACATTGCCACTCACTGCCTATCCTGATTCAGGCAATCCAATTCACACCACGCCGTTATGTTTTTCTCACTCCTACTAGTGAATGGCCTGTTAGAAACACTTACAATGCGCACCACCCCGCGATGTTTTTCAGAAACCTATCCCACATTGCCACTGCATGTTTCCTGACTTCCCCATGCTGACCATGCCGTGGTGCTTTTCTTCATCCTACATTGCCACTCACTGCCTATTCTAATTCAGGCCTTCCGATTCACACGCTCCCGTGATGTTTTTCTCACTCGTACTAGTGAATGGCCTGTTAGAAAGCCTTACAATGCGCAACACCCGGCGATGTTTTTCCGAAACATATCCTACATTGCCAATGCATGTTTCCTAACCTCCACATGCTGACCACCCCGTGGTGCTTTTCTCCATCCTACATTGCACTCACTGCCTATCCTAATTCAGAACATCTGATTCACACGACCCCGTGATGTTTTTCTCACTCCTACTAGTGAATGGCCTGTTAGAAACGCTTACAATCTGCATCACCCCGTGATGTTTTTCAGAAACGTATCCTACTTTGCCACTGCATGTTTCCTGACCTCCCCATCCTGACCACGCCGTGGTGCTTTTCTCCATCCTACATTGCCACTCACTGCATATCCTGATTCAGGCCCTCCGATTCACACCACCCTGTGATGTTTTTCTCAGTTCTACTGGAGAATGGGCTGCTAGAAACACTTACAATGCGCACCACCCCGCGATGTTTTTCAGAAAGCTATCCTACATTGCCACTGCATGTGTCCTGTCCTCCCCATGCTGACCACCCTGTGGTTCTTTTCTCCATCCTACATTGCCACTCACTGCCTATTCTAATTCAGGCCGTCTGATTCACACCACCCCATGATGTTTTTCTCACTCCTACCAGTGAATGCCCTGTTAGAAAACTTTACAATTCTCACCACCCGAGATGTTTTTCAGAAACCTATCCTACATTGCCACTGCATGTGTCCTGACCTCCCAATGCTGACCACACCGTGGTGCTTTTCTCCATCCTACATTGGCATTCACAGCCTATCCTGATTCAGGCCCTGTGATTCAAACCACGCTGTGATGTTTTTCTCACTCCTACTAGTGAGTGGCCTGTTAGAAAGCCTTACAATGCGCACCACCGCGCGATGTTTTTCAGAAACCTATCCTACATTGACACTGCATGTTTCCTGACATCCCAATGCTGACAAACCCGTGGTGCTTTTCTGAATCCTACATTGCCACTCACAGCCTATCCTTATTCAGGCCATCTGATTCGCACCACCCCATGATGTTTTTCTCACAACCACTAGTGAATGGCCTGTTAGAAAGCCTTACAATGCGCACAACCAGCGATGTTTTTCAGAAACCTATCCTACATTGCCAATGCATGTTTCCCGACCTCCCCATGCTGACCACCCCGTGGTCGTTTTCTCCATCCTACATTGCCACTCACTGTATATCCTAATTCAGAACATCTGATTCAAACCACCCCGTGAAGTTTTTCTCAATCCTACTAGTGAATGGCCTGTTAGAAACCCTTACAATGTGCACCACCCCGTGATGTTTTTCAGAAAACTATCCTACATTGCCACTGCTTGTTTCCTGACTCTCCCATGCTGACCACCCCGTGGTGCTTTTCTCCATCCTACATTGCCACTCACTGCTTATCATAATTCAGGCCCTCTGATTCACACCACCCCGTGATGTTTTTCTCAGTCCTTCTAGTGAATGGCCTGTTAAAAAGCCTTACAATTCTCACCACCGCAGATGATTTTCAGAAACCAAGCATACATTGCCACTGCATGTGTCCTGACCTCCCCGTGATGACCACCCTTTGGTGCTTTTCTCCATCCTACATTGCCACTCACTGCCTATCCTGATTCAGGCACTCCAATTCACACCACGCCGTGATGTTTTTCTCACTCCTACTAGTGAATGGCCTGTTAGAAACACTTACAATGCGCACCACCCCGCGATGTTTTTCAGAAACCTATCCCACATTGCCACTGCATGTTTCCTGACTTCCCCATGCTGACCATGCCGTGGTGCTTTTCTTCATCCTACATTGCCACTCACTGCCTATTCTAATTCAGGCCTTCCGATTCACACGCTCCCGTAATGTTTTTCTCACTCGTACTAGTGAATGGCCTGTTAGAAAGCCTTACAATGCGCAACACCCGGCGATGTTTTTCCGAAACCTATCCTACATTGCCAATGCATGTTTCCTAACCTCCACATGCTGACCACCCCGTGGTGCTTTTCTCCATCCTACATTGCACTCACTGCCTATCCTTATTCAGAACATCTGATTCACACGACCCCGTGATGTTTTTCTCACTCCTACTAGTGAATGGCCTGTTAGAAACCCTTACAATCTGCACCACCCCGTGATGTTTTTCAGAAAACTATCCTACATTGCCACTGCATGTTTCCTGACCTCCCCATCATGACCACTCAGTTTTGCTTTTCTCCATCCTACATTGCCACTCACTGCCTATCATAATTCAGGCCGTCCAATTCACACCACCCCGTGATGTTTTTCTCACTCCTACCAGTGAATGCCCTGTTGGAAACCTTACAATTCTCACCACCCGCGATGTTTTTCAGAAACCTATCACACATTGCCACTGCATGTGTCCTGACCTACCCATGCTGACAAACCCGTGGTGTTTTCTCCATCCTACATTGCCACTCACAGACTATTCTAATTCAGTCCCTCTGATTTACACCACCCCGTGAAGTTTTTTTTAACTCCTACTTTTGAATGGCTTGTTAGAAATCCCTACAATGCGCACCACCCCGTGATGTTTTTCAGAAAACTATCCTACATTGCCACTGCATGTTTCCTGACCTCCCCATGTTGACCACCCCGTGGTGCTTTTCTCCATTCTTCATTGCCACTCACTGCCTATCCTAATTGAGGCCCTCCAAATCACCCCAACCCGTGATGTTTTTCTCACTCCTGCTAGTGAATGGCCTGCTAGAAACCCTTACAATGCGCACCACCGCGCGATGTTTTTCAGAAACCTATCCTACATTGCCTTTGCATGATTCTTGACCTCCACAAGCACACCAACCCATGGTGCTTTAATCCATCCTACATTGCCACTCACTGTCTATCTTGATTCATGCCCTCCGATTCACACGACAACATGATGTACTTCTCACTCCTACTAGTGAATGGCCTGTTAGAAACCCTTATAATTCTCAGCACCCGCGATGTTTTTCAAAACCTATCCTACATTGCCACTGCATGTGTCCTGACCTCCCCATGCTTACCAACCCGTTATGCTTTTCTACATCCTACATTGCCACTACTGCCTATCCTTATTCAGGCCCTCTGATTCACACCACCCCGTTATCTTTTTCTCACTCCTACTAGTGAATAGCCTGTTGTAAACCCTTACAATGCGCAACACCTCGCGATGTTGTTCAGAAACCTATACTACATTGCCACTGAATGTTTCCTGACCTCCCCATGCTGACCACCCCGTGATGCTTTTCTCCATCCTACATTGCCAGTCACTACCTTACCTGATTCAGGCCTTCTGATTCACACCACCCCATGGTGTATTTCTCCCTCCTACTTGTGAATGTCCTGTTAGAAACCCTTACATTGCACACCACCCCACGATGTTTTTCAGAAACCTATCCTACATTGCCACCGCATGTTTCCTGACCTCCCCATTCTGAACCACCCTTTGGTGCTTTTCTCCATCCTACATTGCCACTCACTGCCTATCTTGATTCAGGCCCTCCAATTCACACCACGCCGTGATGTTTTTCTCATTCCTACTAGTGAATGGCCTGTTAGAAACACTTACAATGCGCACCACCCCGCGATGTTTTTCAGAAAGCTATCCCACATTGCCACTGCATGATTCCTGACTTCCCCATGCTGACCATGCCGTGGTGCATTTCTTCATTCTACATTGCCACTCACTGCCTATCCTAATTCAGGCCTTCCGATGCACACCCTCCCGTGATGTTTTTCTCACTCCTACTAGTGAATGGCCTTTTAGAAACCCTTACAATGCGCACCACCAGCGATGTTTTTCAGAAACCTATCCTACATTGCCAATGCATGATTCCCGACCTCCTCATGCTGACCACCCCGTGGTCCTTTTCTCCATCCTACATTGCCACTCACTGTATAACCTAATTCAGAACATCTGATTCAAACCACCCCGTGACGTTTTTCTCAATCCTACTAGTGAATGGCCTGCTACAAATCCTTACAATGCGCACAACCCCGCGATGTTTTTCAGAAACCTATCCTACTTTGCAATTGTATGATTCCTGACCTCCCCGTGCTCACCAACCCGTGGTGCTTTTCTCCATCCTGCATTGCCACTCACTGTCTAAGTTGATTCAGGCCCTCCGATAGACAACCCGTGATGTTTTTCAGAAAACTATCCTACTTTGCCACTGCATGTTTCATGACCTCCTCATGCTGACCACCCCATGGTGCGTTTCTCCATCCTACATTGCCACTCATTGCCTATCCTAAATCAGGCCCTCCGATAGACACCACCCCGTGATGTTTTTCTCACTCCTACTAGTGAATGGCCTGTTAGAAACTCTTACAATGCGCACCACCCCGCTTTTTTTTTTTCCAGAAACCTATCCTACATTGCCAGGGCATATTTTCTGACCTCCCCATGCTGACCACCCTGTGGTGATTTTCTCCATCCTACATTGCCACTCACTGCCTAACCTAATTCAAGCTCTTCGATTCACACCACCCCTTGATGTTTTTTTTCACTCCTACTTGTGAATGGCTTGTTAGAAACCCTTGCAATGCGCACCACCCCGCGATGTTTTTCAGAAACCTATCCTGCATTGCCATTGCATGTTTCCTGACCTCTCCATGTTGACCAAACCATGGTGCTTTTCTCCATTCTTCATTGCCACTCACTGCCTATTCTAATTGAGGCCGTCCCATTCACACAACCCCGTGATGATTTTCTCACTCCTACTATTGAATGGCCTGCTACAAACACTTACAATGCGCACCACCCCGCGATGTTTTTCAGTAACCTATCCTACATTGCCATTGCATGTTTCCTTACCTCCCCATGCTCAAGAACCCGTGGTGCTTTTCTCAATCCTACATTGCCACTCACTGTGTATCTTGATTCAGGCCCTCCGATTGACACAACCCCGTGATGTTTTTCTCACTCCTACTAGTGAAAGGCCTTTTAGAAACCCTTACAATGAGCACCACCCTGCGATGTTTTTCGGAATCCTAACCTACATTGCCACTGCATGTTTCCTGACCTCCCCATGCTGACCACCCCGTGGTGCTTTTCTCCATCTGATATTGCCAATCACTGTCTATCTTGATTCAGGCCCTCCGATTTACACCACACCATGATGTATTTCACACTTCTACTAGTGAATGGCCTGTTAGAAACAATTACAATGCACCCCACCCCACGATGTTTTTGAGAATCTTATTATACATTGCCACTGCATGTTTTCTGACCTCCCCATCCTGACCACCCCTTGGTCCTTTTCTTCATCCTACATTGCGACTCACTGCCTATCCTTATTCAGGCCCTCCGATTCACACCACCCTGTGATGTTTTTCTCACTTCTACTAGTGTATGGCCTGTTAGAAACCCTTACAATGCGCACAACCCGGCGATGTTTTTCAGAAACCTATCCTACTTTGCCAATGCATGTTTGCTGACCTCCCCATACTGACCACACCATGATGCTTTTCTCCGTCCTCCATTGCCACTAACTGCCTATCCTGATTCAGGCCCTCCAATTCACACCACCCCGTTATATTTTTCTCACTCCTTCTACTGAATGGCGTGTTAGAAACCCTTACAATGCGCACCACTCCGTGATGTTTTTCAGAAACCTATCCTACATTGCCACTGAATGTTTCCTTGCCTCCCCATGCTGACAAACCATTTTGCTTTTCTCCATCCTACATTGCCACTCACTGCCTATCCTAATTCAGGCCCTTCGATTCACACAACCCCGTGATGTTTTTTTCACTCCTACTTGTGAAAGGCATGTTAGAAAACATTACAATGGGCACCACCCCGCGATGTTTTTCAGAAACCTAACCTACATTGCCACTGCATGTTTCCTGACCTCCCCATGTTGACCACCCTTGGTGCTTGTCTCCATTCTTCATTGCCACTCACTGCCTATCCTAATTCAGGCCCTCCGATTCACACCACCACGTGATGTTTTTCTCACTCCTACTAGTGAATGGCCTGCTACAAACCCTGAAAATGCACACCACCGCGCGATTTTTTTCAGAAAAGTATCCTACTTTGCCATTGCATGATTCCTGACCTCCCCATGCTCAACAACCTGTGGTGCTTTTGTCTATCCTACATTGCCACTCACTGTCTATCTTGATTCAGGCCCTCCGATTCACACCACACCATGATGTATTTCTTACTCCTCCTAGTGAATGGCCTGTTAGAAACCCTTACAATGCACACTTCCCCGCGATGTTTTTCAGAAACCTATCCTACATTGCCACTGCATGTTTCTTGACCTCTCCATCCTGACCACACCGTGGTGCTTTTCTAGATCCTACATTGCCCCTCACGGCCTATCCAGATTCAGGCCCTCGAATTCACACAACCCCATGATGTTTTGTCACTCCTACTAGTGAAAGGCCTTTTAGAAACCCTTACAATGAGCAACACCCCGCGATGTTTTTCGGAATCCTATCCTACATTGCCACTGCATGTTTCCTTACCTCCCCATGCTGACCACCCCGTGGTGCTTTTCTCCAACCGATATTGCCACTCCCTGTCTATCTTGATTCAGGCACTCCGATTGACACCACACCATGATGTATTTCTCACTCCTACTAGTGAATGGCCTGTTAGAAACCCTTACAATGCGCCGCACACCGCGATGTTTTTCAGAAACCTATCCTACATTGCCACTGCATGTTTTCTGACCTGCTTATCTGAAAACCCCTTGGCACTTTTCTCCATCCTACATTGCCACTCACTGCCTATCCTGATTGAGGCCCTCCGATTCACACCACACTGTGATGTTTTTCTCAATTCTACTAGTGAATGGCCTGTTAGAAACCGTTACAATGCGCACAACCCCGCGATGTTTTTCAGAAAGGTATCCTAAATTGGCAATGCATGTTTCCTGACCTCCCCAACCTGAGCAACCCTTTGTGCCCTTCTCCATCCTACATTGACACTCACTGCCTATCCTGATTCAGGCCCTACGATTTACACCAGCCCATTATATTTTTCACACTCCTACAATGGAATGCCCTGTTAGAAACCACTACAATGCGCCCCGCCCCGCGATGTTTTTCAGAAACCTATCCTACTTTGCCACTGCATGTTTCCTGACCTCCCCATGCTGACCACACCGTGGTGCTTTTCTCCATTTTACGTTGCCACTCACTGCCTAAACTATTTCAGGCTTTCCGTTTCACAGCACCCCGTGATGTTTTTCTTACTCCTACTAGTGAATGGCCTTTTAGAAAGCCTTACAATGTGCACCACTCTGCTTTTTTTTTCAGAATCCTATCCTACATTTCCACTGCACGTTTCCTGAGCTCCCCATGCTGACCACCCCGCGGTGCTTTTCTCCATCCTACATTGCCACTCACTGCCTATCCTAATTCAGGCCCTTCGATTCGCAATACCCCGTGATGTTTTTCTCACTCCTAATAGTGAATGGCCTGTTAGAAACTCTTACAATTCTCACCACCGGAGATGTTTTTCAAAAACCTATCCTACATTGCCACTGCCTGTGTCCTGACCTCCCCATGATGACCACACCGTGGTGCTTTTCTCTATCCTACATTGCCACTCAATGCCTATCCTAATTCAGGCCCTGCGATTCACACCACCTTGTGATGTTGTTCTCAATCCTAAGAGTGAATGGCCTGTTAGAAACGCTTACAATGCGCACCACCCAGCGATGTTTATCAGAAACCTATTCTACATTGCCACTGCATGTTGCCTTGCCTCCCCATGCTGACAAACCCGTGGTGCTTTCCTCCATCCTACATTGCCACTCACTGCCTATCCTGATTCTGGCCATCCGATTCACACCACCCTGCAATGTTTTTCTCACGTCTACTAGTAAATGGCCTGTTAGAAACCATTACAATGCGCACAACCCCGCGATGTTTTTCAGAAACCTATCCTACATAGCCACTGCATGTGTCCTGACATCCCCATGCTGACCACACCGTGGTGCTTTTCTCCATCCTACCTTGCCACTCACTGGCTATCCTGATTCAGGCCCTCGTATTCAAATCACGTCATGATGATTTTCTCACTCCTACTACTGAATGGCCTGTTAGAAACCCTTACAATGCGCACCACACAGCGATGTTTATCAGAAACCTATTCTATCTTGCCACTGCATGTTTCCTTACCTCCCCATGCTGACAAACCCGTGGTGCTTTTCTCCATCCTACATTACCACTCACAGCCTATCCTAATTCAGGCCCTCTGATTCACACCACCCCATGATGTTTTTGTCACTCCTGGTTGTGGATTTTATGTTAGAAATCCTTACAATGCGCACCACCCCGCGATGTTTTTTCAGAAAACTATCCTACAATGCCACTGCATGTTTCCTGACCTCCCCAGGTTGACCACCCCGTGGTGCTTTTCTCCATTCTTCATTGCCACTCACGGCCTATCCTAATTCAGGCCCTCCGATTCACACCACCCCGTGATGTTTTTATCACTCCTACTACTAAATGGCCTGCAACAAACCCTTAGAATGCGCATCACCCCTCAATGTTTTTCAGAAACCTATCCTACATTGCCATTGCATGATTCCTGACCTCCCCATGCTCACCAACCCGTGGTGCTTTTCTCCATCCTACATTGCCACTCACTGTCTATCGTGATTCAGGCCCTCCGATTCACACCACCCCGTGATGTTTTTTTCACTCCTACTTGTGAATGGCTTGTTAGAAAGCCTTACAATGCTCACCACCCCGCGATGTTTTTCAGTAACCTATCCTACATTGCCATTGCATGTTTCCTGACATCCCCATGTTGACCATGCCATGGTGCTTTTCTCCATTCTTCATTGTCACTCACTGCCTATTCTTATTCAGGCCCTCCGATGTACGCCACCCCGTGATGTTTTTCTCACTCCTACTAGTGAATGGCCTGCTACAAACCCTTACAATGCGCACAACCCCGTGACGTTTTTAAGAAACCTATCCTACCTTGCCAATGCATGTATCCTGACCTCCCAATGCTCACCAATCCGTGGTGCTTTTCTCCATCCTACATTGCCAATCAATGGTTATGCTAATTCAGGCCCTCCGATTCACACCACCCAGTGATGTATTTCTCACTCCTACTAGTGAATGGCCTGTTAAAAACCCTTACAATGCGCACCACCCGGCGATGTTTTTCAGAAACCTATCCTACATTGACAATGCATGTTTCCTGACCTCCCCATGCTGACCACCCCATGGTGCTTTTCTCCATCCTACATTGCCACTCACTGCCTATCCTAATTCAGAACATCTGATTCACATCAGCCGTGATGTTTTTCCCACTCCTACTAGTGAAAGATCCTTTGGAAACCCTTGCAATGAGCACCACACTGCGATGTTTTTCAGAAACCTATCCTATATTGCCACAGCATGTTTCCTGACCTCCCCATGCTGACCACCCCGTGGCACTTTTCTCTATCCTACATTGCCACTCACTGCCTATCCTAATTCAGGCCCTCCGATTCACACCACACCATGATGTATTTCTCACTCCTACTAGTGAATGGCCTGTTAGAACCCCTTACAATGTGCACCACCCCGCTATGTTTTTCAGAAACCTATCCTACATTGCCACTGCAAGTTTCCTGACCTCCCCATCTTGACCACACCGTGGTGATTTTCTCCATCCTACATTGCCACTCACTGCTATCCTAATTCAGGCCCTCCGATTCACACCACCCCGTGATGTTTTTCTCACTCTTACTGGTGAATGGCCTGCTACAAACCCTTACAATGCGCACAACCCCGCAAGATTTTTCAGAAACCTATCTTACATTGTCATTGCATGTTTCCTGACCTCCCAATGCTCAACAACTCATGGTGCTTTTCTCCATCCTACATTGCCACTCACTGTATAACTTGATTCAGGCCCTCCGATTCACACCACACCATAATTTATTTCTCACTCCTACTAGTGAATGGCATGTTAGAAACCGTTACAGTGCGCACTACACCGCGATGTTTTCAGAAAACTATCCTACATTGCCACTGCATGTTTCCTGACCTCCCCATCCTGACCACCCCGTGGTGCTTTTCTCTATAATACATTGCCACTCACGGCCTATCCTGATTCAGGCTCTGCACTTCATACCACCCTGTGATGTTTTTCTCACTCCTACTAGTGAAAGGACTTTTAGAAACCCTTACAATGAGCACCACCCCGCAATGTTTTTCAGAAACCTATCCTACATTGCTACTGAATGTTTCCTGACCTAACCATCCTGACCACCCCGTGGTGCTTTTCTCCATTTTACGTTGCCACTCACTGCCTATCCTAATCCAGTCCCTCCGATTCACACCACCCGAGATGTTTTTCTCACTTCTACTAATGAATGGCCTGTTAGAAAGCCTTACAATGCGCACCACACGGCGATGTTTTTCAGAAACCTATCCTACATTGCCAATGCATGTTTCCCGACCTCACCATGCTCACCAACCAGTGGTGCTTTTCTCCATCCTACATTGCCCCTCACTATCTATCTAGATTCAGGCTCTCCGATTCACACCACACCATGATTTATTTTTCACTCCTACTAGTGAATGGCCTGTTAGAAACCCTTACAATGCGCATTACCCCGCAATGTTTTTCAGAAACCTATCCTACATTGCCACTGCATGTTTCCTGGCCTCCCCATGCTGACAAACCCGTCATGCTTTTCTCTATCCTACATTGCCACTCACAGCCTATCCTAATTCAAGTCCTTCGATTCACACAACACCGTGAGGTTTTTCTCACTCCTACTAGTGAATGGCCTGTTAGAAACCCTTACAATGCGCACCACTCCGTGATGTATTTCAAAAAACTATCCTACATTGCCACTGCATGTTTCCTGACCTCCCCATGATGACAACCCCGTGGTGATATTCTCTATCCTACATTGCCACTTACTGCCTATCCTAATTCAGGCCCTCCGATTCACACCAACCCGTGATGTTGTTCTCACTCCTACTAGTGAATGGCCTGTTAGAAACCCTTACAATGCGCACCACCCAGCGTTGTTTATCAGAAACATATTCTACCTTGCCACTGCATGTTTCCTTGCCTCCCCATGCTGACAAACCACTGGTGCTTTTCTCCATCCTACATTGCCACTCACAGCCTATCCTAATTCAGGCCCTCTGATTCACACCACCCGTGATGTTTTTCTCACTTCTACTAATGAATGGCCTGTTAGAAAGCCTTACAATGCGCACCACACGGAGATGTTTTTCAGAAACCTATCCTACAATGCCACTGCATGTTTCCTGACCTCCCCATGTTGACCACCCCGTGGTGCTTTTCTCCATTCTTCATTGCCACTAACTGCCTATTCTATTCAGGCCCGCCGATTCACACCACCCCGTGATGTTTTTATCACTCCTACTAGTAAATGGCCTGTTAGAAAGCCTTACAATGCGCAACACCCGGCGAAGTTTTTCAGAAACCTATCCTACATTGCCAATGCATGTTTCCTGACCTCCCCATGCTGACCACACCGTGGTGCTTTTCTCCATTTTACGTTGCCACTCACTGCCTAAACTATTTCAGGCTTTCCGTTTCACAGCACCCCGTGATGTTTTTCTGACTCCTACTAGTGAATGGCCTTTTAGAAAGCCTTACAATGTGCACCACTCCGCTTTTTTTTTCAGAAACCTATCCTACATTTCCACTGCACGTTTCCTGAGCTCCCCATGCTGACCACCCCGCGGTGCTTTTCTCCATCCTACATTGCCACTCACTGCCTATTCTAATTCAGGCCCTTCGATTCGCAATACCCCGTGATGTTTTTCTCAATCCTAATAGTGAATGGCCTGTTAGAAACTCTTACAATTCTCACCACCGGAGATGTTTTTCAAAAACCTATCCTACATTGCCACTGCCTGTGTCCTGACCTCCCCATGCTGACCACCCCTTGGTCCTTTTCTCCATCCTACATTGCACTCACTGCCTATCCTAATTCAGAACATCTGATTCACACGACCCCGTGATGTTTTTCTCACTCCTACTAGTGAATGGCCAGTTAGAAACCATTACAATCTGCAACACCCGTGATGTTTTTCAGAAAATTATACTACATTGCCACTGCATGTTTCCTGACATCCCTATGATAACCACCCCGTGGTGCTTTTCACCATCCTACATTGCCACTCACTGCCTATCCTAAATCAGGCCCTCCGATTCACAACACCCAGAGATATTTTTCTCAATCCTAGTTGTCAATGGCCTGTTAGAAACCCTTACAATGCGCACCAATCTGTAATGTTTTTCAGAAAGCTATCCCACATTGCTACTGCTTGTTTCCTGTCCTCCCCATGCTGACCACCCCGTGGTGCTTTCCTCCATCCTACATTGCCACTCACTGCCTATCCTGATTCTGGCCATCCGATTCACACCACCCTGCAATGTTTTTCTCACGTCTACTAGTAAATGGCCTGTTAGAAACCATTACAATGCGCACAACCCCGCGATGTTTTTCAGAAACCTATCCTACATAGCCACTGCATGTGTCCTGACATCCCCATGCTGACCACACCGTGGTGCTTTTCTCCATCCTACCTTGCCACTCACTGGCTATCCTGATTCAGGCCCTCGTATTCAAATCACGTCATGATGATTTTCTCACTCCTACTACTGAATGGCCTGTTAGAAACCCTTACAATGCGCACCACACAGCGATGTTTATCAGAAACCTATTCTATCTTGCCACTGCATGTTTCCTTACCTCCCCATGCTGACAAACCCGTGGTGCTTTTCTCCATCCTACATTACCACTCACAGCCTATCCTAATTCAGGCCCTCTGATTCACACCACCCCATGATGTTTTTGTCACTCCTGGTTGTGGATTTTATGTTAGAAATCCTTACAATGCGCACCACCCCGCGATGTTTTTTCAGAAAACTATCCTACAATGCCACTGCATGTTTCCTGACCTCCCCAGGTTGACCACCCCGTGGTGCTTTTCTCCATTCTTCATTGCCACTCACGGCCTATCCTAATTCAGGCCCTCCGATTCACACCACCCCGTGATGTTTTTATCACTCCTACTACTAAATGGCCTGCAACAAACCCTTAGAATGCGCATCACCCCTCAATGTTTTTCAGAAACCTATCCTACATTGCCATTGCATGATTCCTGACCTCCCCATGCTCACCAACCCGTGGTGCTTTTCTCCATCCTACATTGCCACTCACTGTCTATCGTGATTCAGGCCCTCCGATTCACACCACCCCGTGATGTTTTTTTCACTCCTACTTGTGAATGGCTTGTTAGAAAGCCTTACAATGCTCACCACCCCGCGATGTTTTTCAGTAACCTATCCTACATTGCCATTGCATGTTTCCTGACATCCCCATGTTGACCATGCCATGGTGCTTTTCTCCATTCTTCATTGTCACTCACTGCCTATTCTTATTCAGGCCCTCCGATGTACGCCACCCCGTGATGTTTTTCTCACTCCTACTAGTGAATGGCCTGCTACAAACCCTTACAATGCGCACAACCCCGTGACGTTTTTAAGAAACCTATCCTACCTTGCCAATGCATGTATCCTGACCTCCCAATGCTCACCAATCCGTGGTGCTTTTCTCCATCCTACATTGCCAATCAATGGTTATGCTAATTCAGGCCCTCCGATTCACACCACCCAGTGATGTATTTCTCACTCCTACTAGTGAATGGCCTGTTAAAAACCCTTACAATGCGCACCACCCGGCGATGTTTTTCAGAAACCTATCCTACATTGACAATGCATGTTTCCTGACCTCCCCATGCTGACCACCCCATGGTGCTTTTCTCCATCCTACATTGCCACTCACTGCCTATCCTAATTCAGAACATCTGATTCACATCAGCCGTGATGTTTTTCCCACTCCTACTAGTGAAAGATCCTTTGGAAACCCTTGCAATGAGCACCACACTGCGATGTTTTTCAGAAACCTATCCTATATTGCCACAGCATGTTTCCTGACCTCCCCATGCTGACCACCCCGTGGCACTTTTCTCTATCCTACATTGCCACTCACTGCCTATCCTAATTCAGGCCCTCCGATTCACACCACACCATGATGTATTTCTCACTCCTACTAGTGAATGGCCTGTTAGAACCCCTTACAATGTGCACCACCCCGCTATGTTTTTCAGAAACCTATCCTACATTGCCACTGCAAGTTTCCTGACCTCCCCATCTTGACCACACCGTGGTGATTTTCTCCATCCTACATTGCCACTCACTGCTATCCTAATTCAGGCCCTCCGATTCACACCACCCCGTGATGTTTTTCTCACTCTTACTGGTGAATGGCCTGCTACAAACCCTTACAATGCGCACAACCCCGCAAGATTTTTCAGAAACCTATCTTACATTGTCATTGCATGTTTCCTGACCTCCCAATGCTCAACAACTCATGGTGCTTTTCTCCATCCTACATTGCCACTCACTGTATAACTTGATTCAGGCCCTCCGATTCACACCACACCATAATTTATTTCTCACTCCTACTAGTGAATGGCATGTTAGAAACCGTTACAGTGCGCACTACACCGCGATGTTTTCAGAAAACTATCCTACATTGCCACTGCATGTTTCCTGACCTCCCCATCCTGACCACCCCGTGGTGCTTTTCTCTATAATACATTGCCACTCACGGCCTATCCTGATTCAGGCTCTGCACTTCATACCACCCTGTGATGTTTTTCTCACTCCTACTAGTGAAAGGACTTTTAGAAACCCTTACAATGAGCACCACCCCGCAATGTTTTTCAGAAACCTATCCTACATTGCTACTGAATGTTTCCTGACCTAACCATCCTGACCACCCCGTGGTGCTTTTCTCCATTTTACGTTGCCACTCACTGCCTATCCTAATCCAGTCCCTCCGATTCACACCACCCGAGATGTTTTTCTCACTTCTACTAATGAATGGCCTGTTAGAAAGCCTTACAATGCGCACCACACGGCGATGTTTTTCAGAAACCTATCCTACATTGCCAATGCATGTTTCCCGACCTCACCATGCTCACCAACCAGTGGTGCTTTTCTCCATCCTACATTGCCCCTCACTATCTATCTAGATTCAGGCTCTCCGATTCACACCACACCATGATTTATTTTTCACTCCTACTAGTGAATGGCCTGTTAGAAACCCTTACAATGCGCATTACCCCGCAATGTTTTTCAGAAACCTATCCTACATTGCCACTGCATGTTTCCTGGCCTCCCCATGCTGACAAACCCGTCATGCTTTTCTCTATCCTACATTGCCACTCACAGCCTATCCTAATTCAAGTCCTTCGATTCACACAACACCGTGAGGTTTTTCTCACTCCTACTAGTGAATGGCCTGTTAGAAACCCTTACAATGCGCACCACTCCGTGATGTATTTCAAAAAACTATCCTACATTGCCACTGCATGTTTCCTGACCTCCCCATGATGACAACCCCGTGGTGATATTCTCTATCCTACATTGCCACTTACTGCCTATCCTAATTCAGGCCCTCCGATTCACACCAACCCGTGATGTTGTTCTCACTCCTACTAGTGAATGGCCTGTTAGAAACCCTTACAATGCGCACCACCCAGCGTTGTTTATCAGAAACATATTCTACCTTGCCACTGCATGTTTCCTTGCCTCCCCATGCTGACAAACCACTGGTGCTTTTCTCCATCCTACATTGCCACTCACAGCCTATCCTAATTCAGGCCCTCTGATTCACACCACCCGTGATGTTTTTCTCACTTCTACTAATGAATGGCCTGTTAGAAAGCCTTACAATGCGCACCACACGGAGATGTTTTTCAGAAACCTATCCTACAATGCCACTGCATGTTTCCTGACCTCCCCATGTTGACCACCCCGTGGTGCTTTTCTCCATTCTTCATTGCCACTAACTGCCTATTCTATTCAGGCCCGCCGATTCACACCACCCCGTGATGTTTTTATCACTCCTACTAGTAAATGGCCTGTTAGAAAGCCTTACAATGCGCAACACCCGGCGAAGTTTTTCAGAAACCTATCCTACATTGCCAATGCATGTTTCCTGACCTCCCCATGCTGACCACACCGTGGTGCTTTTCTCCATTTTACGTTGCCACTCACTGCCTAAACTATTTCAGGCTTTCCGTTTCACAGCACCCCGTGATGTTTTTCTGACTCCTACTAGTGAATGGCCTTTTAGAAAGCCTTACAATGTGCACCACTCCGCTTTTTTTTTCAGAAACCTATCCTACATTTCCACTGCACGTTTCCTGAGCTCCCCATGCTGACCACCCCGCGGTGCTTTTCTCCATCCTACATTGCCACTCACTGCCTATTCTAATTCAGGCCCTTCGATTCGCAATACCCCGTGATGTTTTTCTCAATCCTAATAGTGAATGGCCTGTTAGAAACTCTTACAATTCTCACCACCGGAGATGTTTTTCAAAAACCTATCCTACATTGCCACTGCCTGTGTCCTGACCTCCCCATGCTGACCACCCCTTGGTCCTTTTCTCCATCCTACATTGCACTCACTGCCTATCCTAATTCAGAACATCTGATTCACACGACCCCGTGATGTTTTTCTCACTCCTACTAGTGAATGGCCAGTTAGAAACCATTACAATCTGCAACACCCGTGATGTTTTTCAGAAAATTATACTACATTGCCACTGCATGTTTCCTGACATCCCTATGATAACCACCCCGTGGTGCTTTTCACCATCCTACATTGCCACTCACTGCCTATCCTAAATCAGGCCCTCCGATTCACAACACCCAGAGATATTTTTCTCAATCCTAGTTGTCAATGGCCTGTTAGAAACCCTTACAATGCGCACCAATCTGTAATGTTTTTCAGAAAGCTATCCCACATTGCTACTGCTTGTTTCCTGTCCTCCCCATGCTGACCACCCCGTGGTGCTTTTCTCCATCCTACATTGCCACTCACTGCCTATCCTAATTCAGTCCCTTCGATTCGCAATACCCCGTGATGTTTTTCTCACTCCTAATAGTGAATGGCCTGTTAGAAACTCTTACAATTCTCACCACCAGAGATGTTTTTCAAAAACCTATCCTACATTGCCACTGCCTGTGTCCTGACCTCCCCATGCTGACCACACCATGGTGCTTTTCTCTATCCTACATTGCCACTCAATGCCTATCCTAATTCAGGCCCTGCGATTCACACCACCTTGTGATGTTGTTCTCAATCCTAAGAGTGAATGGCCTGTTAGAAACGCTTACAATGCGCACCACCCAGCGATGTTTATCAGAAACCTATTCTACATTGCCACTGCATGTTGCCTTGCCTCCCCATGCTGACAAACCCGTGGTGCTTTCCTCCATCCTACATTGCCACTCACTGCCTATCCTGATTCTGGCCACGCGATTCACACCACCCTGCGATGTTTTTCTCACGTCTACTAGTAAATGGCCTGTTAGAAACCATTACAATGCGCACAACCCCGCGATGTTTTTCAGAAACCTATCCTACATAGCCACTGCATGTGTCCTGACATCCCCATGCTGACCACACCGTGGTGCTTTTCTCCATCCTACCTTGCCACTCACTGGCTATCCTGATTCAGTCCCTCGTATTCAAATCACGTCGTGATGATTTTCTCACTCCTACTAGTGAATGGCCTGTTAGAAACCCTTACAATGCGCACCACACAGCGATGTTTATCAGAAACCTATTCTATCTTGCCACTGCATGTTTCCTTACCTCCCCATGCTGACAAACCCGTGGTGCTTTTCTCCATCCTACATTACCACTCACAGCCTATCCTAATTCAGGCCCTCTGATTCACACCACCCCATGATGTTTTTGTCACTCCTGGTTGTGGATTTTATGTTAGAAATCCTTACAATGCGCACCACCCCGCGATGTTTTTTCAGAATCTATCCTACAATGCCACTGCATGTTTCCTGACCTCCCCAGGTTGACCACCCCGTGGTGCTTTTCTCCATTCTTCATTGCCACTCACTGCCTATCCTAATTCAGGCCCTCCGATTCACACCACCCCGTGATGTTTTTATCACTCCTACTACTAAATGGCCTGCAACAAACCCTTAGAATGCGCATCACCCCTCGATGTTTTTCAGAAACCTATCCTACATTGCCAATGCATGTTTCCTGACCTCCCCATGCTGACCACACCGTGGTGCTTTTCTCCATTTTACGTTGCCACTCACTGCCTAAACTATTTCAGGCTTTCCGTTTCACAGCACCCCGTGATGTTTTTCTGACTCCTACTAGTGAATGGCCTTTTAGAAAGCCTTACAATGTGCACCACTCCGCTTTTTTTTTCAGAAACCTATCCTACATTTCCACTGCACGTTTCCTGAGCTCCCCATGCTGACCACCCCGTGGTGCTGTTCTCCATCCTACATTGCCACTCACTGCCTATTCTAATTCAGGCCCTTCGATTCGCAATACACCGTGATGTTTTTCTCACTCCTAATAGTGAATGGCCTGTTAGAAACTCTTACAATTCTCACCACCGGAGATGTTTTTCAAAAACCTATCCTACATTGCCACTGCCTGTGTCCTGACCTCCCAATGCTGACAACCCCTTGGTCCTTTTCTCCATCCTACATTGCACTCACTGCCTATCCTAATTCAGAACATCTGATTCACACGACCCCGTGATATTTTTCTCACTCCTACTAGTGAATGGCCAGTTAGAAACCATTACAATCTGCAACACCCGTGATGTTTTTCAGAAAATTATACTACATTGCCACTGCATGTTTCCTGACATCCCTATGATAACCACCCCGTGGTGCTTTTCACCATCCTACATTGCCACTCACTGCCTATCCTAAATCAGGCCCTTAGATTCACAACACCTGGAGATATTTTTCTCAATCCTAGTTGTCAATGGCCTGTTATAAACCCTTACAATGCACACCAATCTGTAATGTTTTTCAGAAAGCTATCCCACATTGCTACTGCTTGTTTCCTGTCCTCCCCATGCTTACCACCCCGTGGTGCTTTTCTCCATCCTACATTGCGACTCACTGCCTATCCTAATTCAGTCCCTTCGATTCGCAATACCCCGTGATGTTTTTCTCACTCCTAATAGTGAATGGCCTGTTAGAAACCCTTACAATTCTCACCACCGGAGATGTTTTTCAAAAACCTATCCTACATTGCCACTGCCTGTGTCCTGACCTCCCCATGCTGACCACACCATGGTGCTTTTCTCTATCCTACATTGCCACTCAATGCCTATCCTAATTCAGGCCCTGCGATTCACACCACCTTGTGATGTTGTTCTCAATCCTAAGAGTGAATGGCCTGTTAGAAACGCTTACAATGCGCACCACCCAGCGATGTTTATCAGAAACCTATTCTACATTGCCACTGCATGTTGCCTTGCCTCCCCATGCTGACAAACCCGTGGTGCTTTCCTCCATCCTACATTGCCACTCACTGCCTATCCTGATTCTGGCCATCCGATTCACACCACCCTGCGATGTTTTTCTCACGTCTACTAGTAAATGGCCTGTTAGAAACCATTACAATGCGCACAACCCCGCGATGTTTTTCAGAAACCTATCCTACATAGCCACTGCATGTGTCCTGACATCCCCATGCTGACCACACCGTGGTGCTTTTCTCCATCCTACCTTGCCACTCACTGGCTATCCTGATTCAGTCCCTCGTATTCAAATCACGTCGTGATGATTTTCTCACTCCTACTAGTGAATGGCCTGTTAGAAACCCTTACAATGCGCACCACACAGCGATGTTTATCAGAAACCTATTCTATCTTGCCACTGCATGTTTCCTTACCTCCCCATGCTGACAAACCCGTGGTGCTTTTCTCCATCCTACATTACCACTCACAGCCTATCCTAATTCAGGCCCTCTGATTCACACCACCCCATGATGTTTTTGTCACTCCTGGTTGTGGATTTTATGTTAGAAATCCTTACAATGCGCACCACCCCGCGATGTTTTTTCAGAATCTATCCTACAATGCCACTGCATGTTTCCTGACCTCCCCTGGTTGACCACCCCGTGGTGCTTTTCTCCATTCTTCATTGCCACTCACTGCCTATCCTAATTCAGGCCCTCCGATTCACACCACCCCGTGATGTTTTTATCACTCCTACTACTAAATGGCCTGCAACAAACCCTTAGAATGCGCATCACCCCTCGATGTTTTTCAGAAACCTATCCTACATTGCCATTGCATGTTTCCTGACCTCCCCATGCTCACCAACCCGTGGTGCTTTTCTCCATCCTACATTGCCACTCACTGTCTATCGTGATTCAGGCCCTCCGATTCACACCACCCCGTGATGTTTTTTTCAGTCCTACTTGTGAATGGCTTGTTAGAAAGCCTTACAATGCTCACCACCCCGCGATGTTTTTCAGTAACCTATCCTACATTGCCATTGCATGTTTCCTGACATCCCCATGTTGACCATGCCATGGTGCTTTTCTCCATTCTTCATTGTCACTCACTGCCTATTCTTATTCAGGCCCTCCGATTTACGCCACCCCGTGATGTTTTTCTCACTCCTACTAGTGAATGGCCTGCTACAAACCCTTACAATGCGCACAACCCCTTGACGTTTTTCAGAAACCTATCCTACCTTGCCAATGCATGTATCCTGACCTCCCAATGCTCACCAATCCGTGGTGCTTTTCTCCATCCTACATTGCCAATCAATGCTTATGCTAATTCAGGCCCTCCGATTCACACCACCCAGTGATGTATTTCTCACTCCTACTAGTGAATGGCCTGTTAAAAACCCTTACAATGCGCACCACCCGGCGATGTTTTTCAGAAACCTATCCTACATTGACAATGCATGTTTCCTGACCTCCCCATGCTGACCACCCCATGGTGCTTTTCTCCATCCTACATTGCCACTCACTGCCTATCCTAATTCAGAACATCTGATTCACATCAGCCGTGATGTTTTTCTCACTCCTACTAGTGAATGGCCAGTTAGAAACCCTTACAATGCGCACTACTCCGTGATGTTTTTCAAAAAACTATCCTACATTGCCACTGCATGTTTCCTGACCTCCCCATCCTGACCACCCCGTGGTGCTTTGCTCCATTCTTCATTGCCTCTCACGGCCTATCCTGATTCAGACCCTCCGATTCACACTACCCCGTAATGTTTTTCCCACTCCTACTAGTGAAAGATCCTTTGGAAACCCTTGCAATGAGCACCACACTGTGATGTTTTTCAGAAACCTATCCTATATTGCCACTGCATGTTTCCTGACCTCCCCATGCTGACCACCCCGTGGCACTTTTCTCTATCCTACATTGCCACTCACTGCCTATCCTAATTCAGGCCCTCCGATTCACACCACACCATGACGTATTTCCCACTCCTACTAGTGAATGGCCTGTTAGAACCCCTTACAATGTGCACCACCCCGCTATGTTTTTCAGAAACCTATCCTACATTGCCACTGCAAGTTTCCTGACCTCCCCATCTTGACCATCCCGTGGTGATTTTCTCCATCCTACATTGCCACTCACTGCTATCCTAATTCAGGCCCTCCGATTCACACCACCCCGTGATGTTTTTCTCACTCTTACTGGTGAATGGCCTGCTACAAACCCTTACAATGCGCACAACCCGGCAATGTTTTTCAGAAACCTATCGTACATTGTCATTGCATGTTTCCTGACCTCCCAATGCTCAACAACTCATGGTGCTTTTCTCCATCCTACATTGCAACTCACTGTATAACTTGATTCAGGCCCTCCGATTCACACCACACCATAATGTATTTCTCACTCCTACTAGTGAATGGCATGTTAGAAACCGTTACAGTGCGCACTACACCGCGATGTTTTCAGAAAACTATCCTACATTGCCACTGCATGTTTCCTGACCTCCCCATCCTGACCACCCCGTGGTGCTTTTCTCTATAATACATTGCCACTCACGGCCTATCCTGATTCAGGCTCTGCACTTCATACCACCCTGTGATGTTTTTCTCACTCCTACTAGTGAAAGGACTTTTAGAAACCCTTACAATGAGCACCACCCCGCAATGTTTTTCAGAAACCTATCCTACATTGCTACTGCATGTTTCCTGACCTCCCCATCCTGACCACCCCGTGGTGCTTTTCTCCATTTTACGTTGCCACTCACTGCCTATCCTAATCCAGTCCCTCCGATTCACACCACCCGTGATGTTTTTCTCACTTCTACTAATGAATGGCCTGTTAGAAAGCCTTACAATGCGCACCACACGGCGATGTTTTTCAGAAACCTATCCTACATTGCCAATGCATGTTTCCCGACCTCACCATGCTCACCAACCCGTGGTGCTTTTCTCCATCCTACATTGCCCCTCACTATCTATCTAGATTCAGGCTCTCCGATTCACACCACACCATGATTTATTTTTCACTCCTACTAGTGAATGGCCTGTTAGAAACCTTACAATGCGCATTACCCCACAATGTTTTTCAGAAACCTATCCTACATTGCCACTGCATGTTTCCTTGCCTCCCCATGCTGACAAACCCGTCATGCTTTTCTCTATCCTACATTGCCACTCACAGCCTATCCTAATTCAAGTCCTTCGATTCACACAACACCGTGAGGTTTTTCTCACTCCTACTAGTGAATGGCCTGTTAGAAACCCTTACAATGCGCACCACCCAGCGTTGTTTATCAGAAACATATTCTACCTTGCCACTGCATGTTTCCTTGCCTCCCCATGCTGACAAACCACTGGTGCTTTTCTCCATCCTACATTGCCACTCACAGCCTATCCTAATTCAGGCCCTCTGATTCACACCACCCTTGATGTTTTTCTCACTTCTACTAATGAATGGCCTGTTAGAAAGCCTTACAATGCGCACCACATAGCGATGTTTTTCAGAAACCTATCCTACAATGCCACTGCATGTTTCCTGACCTCCCCATGTTGACCACCCCGTGGTGCTTTTCTCCATTCTTCATTGCCACTAACTGCCTATTCTGTTCAGGCCCGCCGATTCACACCACCCCGTGATGTTTTTATCACTCCTACTAGTAAATGGCCTGTTAGAAAGCCTTACAATGCGCAACACCCGGCGAAGTTTTTCAGAAACCTATCCTACATTGCCAATGCATGTTTCCTGACCTCACCATGCTGACCACCCCGTGGTGATTTTCTCCATTCTTCATTGCCACTCACGGCCTATCCTGATTCAGGCCCTCCGATTCAAACCACCCCGTGATGTTTTTCCCACTCCTACTAGTGAAAGATCCTTTGGAAACCCTTACAATGAGCACCACACCGCGATGTTTTTCAGAAACCAATCCTATATTGCCACTGCATGTTTCCTGACATCCCCATGCTAACCACCCCGTGGTGATTTTCTCCAGCTGACATTGCGACTCACTGTCTCTCTTGATTCAGGCCCTCCGATTCACACCACACCATGATGTATTTCTCACTCCTACTAGTGAATGACCTGTTAGAAACCCTTACAATGTGCACCACCCCGCTATGTTTTTCAGAAACCTATCCTACATTGCCACTGCAAGTTTCCTGACCTCCCCATCTTGACCACCCCGTGGTGCTTTTCTCCATCCTACATTGCCACTCACTGCTATCCTAATTGAGGCCCTCCGATTCACTCCACCCCGTGATGTTTTTCTCACTCTTACTGGTGAATGGCCTGCTACAAACCCTTACAATGCGCACAACCCCGTGATGTTTTTCAGAAACCTATCTTACATGGCCATTGCATATTTCCTGACCTCCCAATGCTCAACAACTCATGTTGCTTTTCTCCATCCTACATTGCCACTCACTGTCTAACTTGATTTAGTCCCTTCGATTCACACCACACCATAATGTATTTCTCACTCCTACTAGTGAATGGCCTGTTAGAGACCGGTACAATGCGCACTACACCGCGATTTTTTCAGAAAACTATCCTACATTGCCACTGCATGTTTCCTGACCTCCCCATTCTGACCACCCTGTGGTGCTTTTCTATATTCTACATTGCCACTCACGGCCTATCCTGATTTAGGCCCTGCACTTCATACCACCCCGTGATGTTTTTCTCACTCCTACTAATGAAAGGCCTTTTAGAAACCCTTACAATGAGCACCACCCCGCAATGTTTTTCAGAAACCTATCCTACATTGCCACTGCATGTTTCTTGACCTCCCCATTCTGACCAGCCCGTGGTGCTTTTCTCCATTTTACGTTGCCACTCACTGCCTATCCTAATCCAGGCCCTCCGATTCACACCACCCGTGATGTTTTTCTCACTTCTACTAATGAATGGCCTGTTAGAAAGACTTTCAATGCGCACCACACGGCAATGTTTTCCAGAAACCTATCCTACAATGCCACTGCATGTTTCCTGACCTCACCATGCTCACCAACCCATGGTGCTTTTCTCCATGCTACATTGCCACTCACGGCCTATCCTGATTCAGGCCCTCAGATTCACACCACTCCGTGATGTTTTTCCCACTCTTGCTAGTGAAAGGCCTTTTAGAAACCCTTACAATCAGCACCACCCCGCGATGTTTTTCAGAAACGTATCCTTCATTGCCACTGCATGTTTCCTGACCTCCCCATACTGACGACCCCGTGGTGCTTTTCTCCATCCGACGTTGCCACTCACTGTCTCTCTTGATTCAGACCCTCCGATTCACACCACACCAAGATGTATTTCTCACTCCTAGTTTTGAATGGCCTGTTAGAAACCCTTACAATGTGCACCACCGCACGATGTTTTGTAGAAACCTATCCTACATTGCCACTGCATGTTTCCTGACCTCCGATCCTGACCACCCTGTGGTGCTTTCCTCCATCCTACATTGCCACTCACTGCCTATCCTGATTCTGGTCCTCCGATTCACACTGCCCTGCGATGTTTTTCTCACTTCGACTAGTGAATGGCCTGTTAGAAACCATTACAATGCGCACAACCCCGCGATCTTTTTTAGAAACCTACCCTACTTAGCCACTGCATGTGTCCTGACCTCCCCATGCTGACCACACCGTGGTGCTTTTCTCAATCCTACATTGCCACTCACTGCCTATCCTGATTCAGTCCCTCTTATTCAAATCACGCCGTGATGATTTTATCACTCCTACTAGTTAATGGCCTGTTAGAATCCCTTACAATGCGCACCAAACAGCGATGTTTATCAGAAACATATTCTACCTTGCCACTGCATGTTTCCTTGCCTCCCCATGCTGACAAACCCGTGGTGCTTTTCTCCATCCTACATTGCCACTCACAGCCTATCCAAATTCAGGCCCTCTGATTCAGACCACCCCGTGATATTTTTTTCACTCTTACTTGTGAATGGCATGTTAGAAATCCTTATAATGCGCACCACCCCGCCATGTTTTTCAGAAACCTATCCTACAATGCCACTGCATGTTTCCAGACCTCCCCATTTTGACCACCCCGTGGTGCTTTTCTCCATTCTTCATTGCCACTCACTACCTTTCCTAATTCAGGCCCTCGGATTCACACCAGCCCGTGATGTTTTTATCACTCCTACTAGTGAATGGCCTGCAACAAACCCTTAGAATGTGCATCACACCGCGATGTTTTTCAGAAACCTATCCTACATTACCATCGCATGTTTCCTGACCTCCCAATGCTCACCAACCCGTGGTGCTTTTCTCCATCCTACATTGCCACTCACTGTCTAACTTGATTCAGGCACTCTGATTCACACCACACCATGTTGTATTTCTCACTCCTACTAGTGAATGGCCCGTTAGAAACCATTACAATTCTCACCACCCGCGATGATTTTCACACACCTATACCACATTGCCACTGCATGTATCCTGACCTCCCCATGGTGACCAACCCGTGGTGCTTTTGTCCATTCTACATTGCCACTCACTGCCTATCCTGATTCACGTCCTCTGGTTCACACCACACCATGATGTTTTTCTCACTCCTACTAGTGAATGGCCCGTTAGAAACCCTTACAATGCGCACCACCCTGCGATGTTTTTCAGAAACCTATCCTACATTGTCAATGCATGTTTCCTGACCTCCCCATTCTGACCACCCCGTGGTGCTTTTCTCCATCCTACATTGCCACTCACTGCCTATCCTAATTGAAAACATCTGATTCACACCACCCCGTGATATTTTTCTCACTCCTACTAGTGAATGGCCTGTTAGAAACATTAAAATGGGCACCACAACGTGACGTTTTTCCGAAAACTATCCTACATTGCCACTGCATGTTTCTAGACCTCCCCATCCTGACCACCCTGTGATGCTTTTCTCCATCCTACATTGCCACTCACTGCCTATACTAATTCATGGCCTCCGATTCACACCACCCCGTGATGTTTTTCTCATTCCTACTAGTGAATGGCCTGTTAGAAACGCTTACAATTCGCACTACCCCGCTGTATTTTCCGAAACCTATACTACATTGCCACTGCATGATTCCTGACCTCCCCATGCTTACCACTCTGTGGTGCTTTTCTCCATCCAACATTGCCACACAATGCCTATCCTAATTCAGGCCCTCCGATTCACACCACCCCTGATGTTGTTCTCACTCCTACTAGTGAATGGCCTTTTAGAAATCCTTACAATGCGCACCACCCAGCGATGTCTATCACAAACCTATCCTACATTGCCACTGCATGTTTCAGATCTCCCCATGCTGACCACCCCGTGGTACATTTCTCCATCCTACATTGCCACTCACTGCCTATCATAATTCAATCGTCTGATTCACACCACCCTGTGATGTTTTTCTCACTCCTACTAGTGAATGGCCTGTTAGAAACCATTACAATTCTCACCACCCGCGATGATTTTCACACACCTATACCACATTGCCACTGCATGTGTCCTGACATCCCCAAGGTGACCACCCCGTGGTGCTTTTGTCCATTCTACATTGCCACTCACTGCCTATCCTGATTCACTTCCTCTGATTCACACCACGCCATGATGTTTTTCTCACTCCCACTAGTGAATGGCCTGTTAGAAACCCTTACAGTGCGCACCACCCTGCGATGTTTTTCAGAAACCTATCCTACATTGTCAATGCATGTTTCCTGACCTCCCCATGCTGACCACATCTTGGTGCTTTTCTCCATTCTACATTGCTACTCACTGCCTATCATAATTCAATCGTCCGATTCACACCACCCAGTGATGTTTTTCTCACTCGTACTAGTGAATGGCCTGTTAGAAACCATTACAATTCTCACCACCCACGATGATTTTCACACACCTATACCACATTGCCACTGCATGTGTCCTGACCTCCCCATGGTGACCACCCCGTGGTGCTTTTCTCCATCCTACATTGCCACTCACTGCCTATCCTAATTCAAAACTTCTGATTCACACCACCCCGTGATATTTTTCTCACTCCTACTAGTGAATGGCCTGTTAGAAACATTAAAATGGGCACCACAACGTGACTTTTTTCCGAAAACTATCCTACATTGCCACTGCATGTTTCTTTACCTCCCCATGCTGACCACCCTGTGGTGCTTTTCTCCATCCTACATTGCCACTCACTGCCTATACTAATTCATGGCCTCCGAATCACACCACCCCGTGATGTTTTTCTCATTCCTACTAGTGAATGGCCTGTTAGAAACACTTTCAATGCGCACTACCCCGCTGTATTTTCAGAAACTTATACTACATTGCCACTGTATGATTCCTGACCTCCCCATGCTTACCACCCTGTGGTGCTTTTCTCCATCCAACATTGCCACTCAATGCCTATCCTAATTCAGGCCCCTGATTCACACCACCCCGTGATGTTGTTCTCACTCCGACTAGTGAATGGCCTGTTAGAAATCCTTACAATGCGCACCACCCAGCGATGTCTATCACAAACCTATCCTACATTGTCACTGCATGTTTCCTGACCAACCCATCCTGACCACCCCGTGGTGCTTTTCTCCATCCTACATTGCCACTTACTGCCTATCCTCTTTCAGGCCCTCCGACTCACACCACCCCGTGATGTTTGTCTCACTGCTACTAGTGAATGGCCTGTTACAAACCCTTACAATTATCACAACCCGCGATGTTTTTCAGAAAACTTTCCTACATTGCCACTGCATGTTTCCTGACCTCCCCTTGCTGACTACCCCGTGGTGGTTTTCTCCATCCTATATTGCCACTCACTGCCTATCCTAATTCATGCCCTCCAATTCACATCACGCCGTGATGTTTTTCTCACTCCTACTAGTGAATGCCCTGTTAGAAAGCCTTACAATGCGCACCACCCTGCGATGTTTTTCAGAAACCTATCCTACATTGCCAATGCATGTTTCCTGACCTCCCCATGCTGACCAACCCGTGGTGCTTTACTCCATCCGACGTCGCCACTCACTGTCTATCTTGATTCAGGCCCTCCGATTCACACGACATCATGATGTATTTCTCACTCCTACTAGTAAATGGCCTGTTAGAAACCCTTACAATGCGCACTAAACCGCGATGTTTTTTAGAAACCTATCCTACTTTGCCACTTCATGTTGCCTGACCTCCCCTTCCTGACCACCCCGTTGTGCTTTTCTCCATTCTACATTGCCACTCACTGCCTATCCTAATACAGGCCCTCTGATTAACACCACCCTGTGATGTTTTTCTCATTTCTACTAGTGAATGGCCTTTCAGAAACCCCTACAATGCCCACCACCCCGCGATGTTTTTCAGAAGCCTATCCTACATTGCCACCATATGTGTCCTGATCTCCCCATGCTGACCACACCGTGGTGCTTTTCTCCATCCTACATTGCCACTCACTGCCTATCCTGATTCAGGCCCTCTGATTCAAACCACGCCGTTATGTTTCTCTCGCTCATACTTGTGAATGGCCTGTAAGAAACCCTTAGGATGCGCACCACCCTGCGATGTTTTTCAGAAACCTATCCTACATTGACACAGCATGTTTCCTGCCCACACTATGCTGACCACACCGTGGTGCTTTTCTCCATTTTACATTGCCAGTCACTGCCTATCCTTATTCAGACCCTCTGATTCACACCACCCCGTGATGCTTTTCTCACTCCTACTAGTGAATGGCCTGTTAGAAAGCCTTACAATGCGCACCACCTGGTGATGTTTTTCAGAAACCTATCCTACATTGTCAATGCATGTTTCCTGACCTCCCCATGCTGACGACCCAATGGTGCTTTTCTCCATCCGATGTTGCCACTCACTGTCTGTCTTGATTCAGGCCCTCCGATTCACACCAAACCATGATGTATTTCTCACTCCTACTAGTGAATGGCCTGTTAAAAACACTTACAATTCGCACCACCCCGCGATGTTTTTCAGAAACCTATCCTACATTGCCACTGCATGTGTCCTGACCTCCCCATGCTGACCACACCGTGGTGCTTTTCTCCATCCTACATTGCCACTCACTGAATATCTTGATTCAGGCCCTCTGATTGAAACCACGTGGTGATGTTTTTCTCTCTCCTACTAGTGAATGGCCTGTTAGAAACCCTTACAATGCGCACCACCGCGCGATGATTTTCAGAAACCTATACTACATTGACACAGCATGTTTCCTGACCTCCCCATGCTGACCACCCCGTGTAGCTTTTCTCCATTTTACATTGCCACTCACTGCCTATCCTAATTCAGACCCTCCAATTCACACCACCCCATGATGTTTTTCTCACTTCATCTAGTGAATGGCCTGTTAGAAACCATTACAATGCGCACCACCCGGCGATGTTTTTCAGAAACTTATCCGACATTGCCAATGCATGTTTCCTGACCTCCCCATGCTGACCACCCTGTGGTGTTTTTCTACATACTTCATTGCCACTCACTGTGTATCCTAATTCAGGCCCTCCGATTCACACCTCCCAGTGATGTTTTTCTCACTCCTACTAGTGAATGGCCTGTTAGAAACCCTTACAATGCGCACCACCCCGTGATGTTTTTCAGAAAACTATTCTACATTGCCACTGCATGTTTCCTGACCTCCCCATGCTGACCACTCCGTGGTGCTTTTCTCCATCCCACATTGCTACTCACTTCCTATCCTAAATCAGGCCCTCCGATTAACACGACCCCGTGATGTTTTTCTCACTCCTACTAGTGAATGGCCTGTTAGAAAGCCTTACAATGCTCACCACCCCGCTTTTTTTTTTTCAGAAACCTATCCTACATTGCCAATGCATGTTTCCTGACCTCCCCATGCTGACCTCTCCTTGGTGCTTTTCTCCATCCTACATTGCCACTCACTGCCTATCCTTATTCAGACCCTCCGATTCACACCACCCCGTGATGTTTTTCTCACTCCTACTAGTGAATGGCCTGTTAGAAAGCCTTACAATGCCCACCACCCAGTGATGTTTATCTGAAACCTATTCTACATTGCCACTGCATGTTTCCCTGCCTTCCCATGCTGACAAACCAGTGGTGCTTTTCTCCATCCTACATTGCCACACACAGCCTTTCCTAATTCAGGCCCTCCGATTCACACCACTCCGTGATGTTTTTTTCTCTCCTACTTGTCAATGGCTTGTTAGAAATCCTTACAATGCGCACCACCCCGCGATGTTTTTCAGAAACCTATACTGCATTGCCACTGCATGTTTCCTGACCTCCCCATGTTGACCACCCCGTGGTGCTTTTCTCCATTCTTCATTGCCACTCACTGTCTATCCTAATTCAGGCCCTCCGATTCACAGCACCCCATGAAGTTTTTATCACTCCTACTAGTGAATGGCCTGCTACAAACTATTACAATGCGCATCACCCCGCGGTGATTTTCAGAAACCTATCCTACATTGCCATTTCATGTTTCCTGACCTCCCAATGCTCACCATCCCGTGGTGCTTTTCTCCATTCTACGTTGCCACTCACTGCCTATTCTAATTCACGCCCTCTGATTCACACCACCCTGTGATGTTTTTCTCACTTCTACTAGTGAATGGCCTTTCAGAAACCCTTACAATGCGCACCACCCCGCGATGTTTTTCAGAAACCTATCCTACATTGCCAGTGCATGTGTCCTGACCTCCCCATGCTGACCACACCGTGGTGCTTTTCTCCATTTTACATTGACACTCACTGCCTATCCTAATTCAGACCCTCCGATTCACACCACCCCGTGATTTTTTCTCACTTCTACTAGTGAATGGCCTGTTAGAAAGTCTTACAATGCGCACCACCTTGAGATGTTTTTCAGAAACCTATCCTACATTGTCAATGCATGTTTCCTGACCTCCCCATGCTGACGACCCGGTGGGGCTTTTCTCCATCCGACGTTGCCACTCACTGTCTATCTTGATTCAGGCCCACCGATTCACACCAAACCATGATGTATTTCTCACTCCTACTAGTGAATGGCCTTTTAGAAACCCTTACAATGCGCACCACCCCGCGATGTTTTTCAGAACCATATCCTACATTGCCACTGCATGTGTCCTGACCTCACCATGCTGACCACACCGTGGTGTGTTTCTCCATCCTACATTGCCACTCACTGCCTATCATGATTCAGGCCCTCTGATTGAAACCACACCGTGATGTTTTTCTCACTCCTACTAGTGAATGGCCTGTTAGAAACCCTTACAATGCGCACCATCCCGCGATGTTTTTCAGAAACCTATTCTCTATTGCCACTGCATGTTTACTGACCTCCCCATCCTGACCACCCCATGGTGCTTTTCTCCATCCTACATTGCCACTCACTGCCTATACTGATTCACGCCCTCCGATTCAAACCACCCTGTGATGTTTTTCTCACTTCATCTAGTGAATGGCCTGTTAGAAAACATTACAATGCGCACCACCCGGCGATGTTTTTCAGAAACCTATCCGACATTGCCAATGCATGTTTCCTGACCTCCCCATGCTGACCACCCTGTGGTGTTTTTCTACATACTTCATTGCCACTCACTGTGTATCCTAATTTAGGCCCTCCGATTCACTCCTCCCAGTGATGTTTTTCTCACTCCTACTAGTGAATGGCCTGTTAGAAAGCCTTACAATGTGCACCACCTGGCGATGTTTTTCAGAAACCTATCCTACATTGCCAATGCATGTTTCCTGACCTCCACATGCTGACCAACCCGTGGTGCTTTTCTCCATCCTACATTGCCACTCACTGCCTATTCTAATTCAGAACATCTGATTCACACCACCCCGCGATGTTTTTCTCATTCATACTAGTGAATGGCCTGTTAGAAACCCTTACAATGCGCACCACCCCGTGATGTTTTTCAGAAAACTATTCTACATTGCCACTGCATGTTTCCTGGCCTCCCCATGCTGACCACTCCGTGGTGCTTTTCTCCATCCTACATTGCTACTCACTTCCTATCCTAAATCAGGCCCTCCGATTAACACCACCCCGTGATGTTTTTCTCATTCCTACTAGTGAATGTCCTGTTAGAAAGCCTTACAATGCTCACCACCCCGCTTTTTTTTTCAGAAACCTATCCTACATTGCCAATGCATGTTTCCTGACCTCGCCATGCTGACATCTCCTTGGTGCTTTTCTTCATCCTACATTGCCACTCACTGCCTATCCTTATTCAGACCCTCCGATTCACACCACCCCGTGATGTTTTTCTCACTCCTACTAGTGAATGGCCTGTTAGAAAGCCTTACAATGCCCACCACCCAGTGATGTTTATCTGAAACCTATTCTACATTGCCACTGCATGTTTCCCTGCCTTCCCATGCTGACAAACCAGTGGTGCTTTTCTCCATTCTTCATTGCCACTCACTGTCTATCCTAATTCAGGCCCTCCGATTCACAGCACCCCATGAAGTTTTTATCACTCCTACTAGTGAATGGCCTGCTACAAACTATTACAATGCGCATCACCCCGCGGTGATTTTCAGAAACCTATCCTACATTGCCATTTCATGTTTCCTGACCTCCCAGTGCTCACCATTCCGTGGTGCTTTTCTCCATTCTACGTTGCCACTCACTGCCTATCCTAATTCACGCCCTCTGATTCACACCACCCTGTGATGTTTTTCTCACTTCTACTAGTGAATGGCCTTTTAGAAACCCTTACATTGCGCACCACCCCGAGATGTTTTTCAGAAACCTATCCTACATTGCCAGTGCATGTGTCCTGACCTCCCCATGCTGACCACACGGTGGTGCTTTTGTCCATTTTACATTGACACTCACTGCCTATCCTAATTCAGACCCTCCGATTCACACCACCCCGTGATTTTTTCTCACTTCTACTAGTGAATGGCCTGTTAGAAAGCCTTACAATGCGCACCACCTGGCGATGTTTTTCAGAAACCTATCCTACATTGTCAATGCATGTTTCCTGACCTCCCCATGCTGACGACCCGGTGGGGCTTTTCTCCATCCGACGTTGCCACTCACTGTATATCTTGATTCAGGCCCACCGATTCACACCAAACCATGATGTATTTCTCACTCCTACTAGTGAATGGCCTGTTAGAAACCCTTACAAAGCGCACCACCCCGTGATGTTTTTCAGAAAACTATTCTACATTGCCACTGCATGTTTCCTGACCTCCCCATGCTGACCACTCCGTGGTGCTTTTCTCCATCCTACATTGCTACTCACTTCCTATTCTAAATCAGGCCCTCCGATTAACACCACCCCGTGATGTTTTTCTCACTCCTACTAGTGAATGGCCTGTTAGAAAGCCTTACAATGCTCACCACCCCGCTTTTTTTTTTTCAGAAACCTATCCTACATTGCCAATGCATGTTTCCTGACCTCCCCATGCTGACCTCTCCTTGGTGCTTTTCTCCATCCTACATTGCCACTTACTGCCTATCCTTATTCAGACCCTCCGATTCACACCACCCCGTGATGTTTTTCTCACTCCTACTAGTGAATGGCCTGTTAGAAAGCCTTACAATGCCCACCACCCAGTGATGTTTATCTGAAACCTATTCTACCTTGCCACTGCATGTTTCCCTACCTTCCCATGCTGACAAACCAGTGGTGCTTTTCTCCATCCTACATTGCCACACACAGCCTTTCCTAATTCAGGCCCTCTGATTCACACCACTCCGTGATGTTTTTTTCTCTCCTACTTGACAATGGCTTGTTAGAAATCCTTACAATGCGCACCACCCCGCGATGTTTTTCAGAAACCTATACTGCATTGCCACTGCATGTTTCCTGACCTCCCCATGTTGACCACCCCGTGGTGCTTTTCTCCATTCTTCATTGCCACTCACTGTCTATCCTAATTCAGGCCCTCCGATTCACAGCACCCCATGAAGTTTTTATCACTCCTACTAGTGAATGGCCTGCTACAAACCATTACAATGCGCATCACCCCGCGGTGATTTTCAGAAACCTATCCTACATTGCCATTTCATGTTTCCTGACCTCCCAATGCTCACCATCCCGTGGTGCTTTTCTCCATTCTACATTGCCACTCACTGCCTATCCTAATTCACGCCCTCTGATTCACACCACCCTGTGATGTTTTTCTCACTTCTACTAGTGAATGGCCTTTTAGAAACCCTTACCATGCGCACCACCCCGCGATGTTTTTCAGAAACCTATCCTACATTGCCAGTGCATGTGTCCTGACCTCCCCATGCTGACCACACCGTGGTGCTTTTCTCCATTTTACATTGACACTCACTGCCTATCCTAATTGAGACCCTCCGATTCACACCACCCCGTGATTTTTTCTCACTTCTACTAGTGAATGGCCTGTTAGAAAGCCTTACAATGCGCACCACCTGGCGATGTTTTTCAGAAACCTATCCTACATTGTCAATGCATGTTTTCTGACCTCCCCATGCTGACGACCCGGTGGGGCTTTTCTCCATCCGACGTTGCCACTCACTGTCTATCTTGATTCAGGCCCACCGATTCACACCAAACCATGATGTATTTCTCACTCCTACTAGTGAATGGCCTTTTAGAAACCCTTACAATGCGCACCACCTCGCGATGTTTTTCAGAACCATATCCTACATTGCCACTGCATGTGTCCTGACCTCACCATGCTGACCACACCGTGGTGTGTTTCTCCATCCTACATTGCCACTCACTGCCTATCCTGATTCAGGCCCTCTGATTGAAACCACGCCTTGATGTTTTTCTCACTCCTACTAGTGAATGGCCTGTTAGAAACCCTTACAATGCGCACCACCTCGCGATGTTTTTCAGATACCTATACTACATTGACACAGCATGTTTCCTGACCTCCTCATGCTGACCACACCGTGGTGCTTTTCTCCATTTTACATTGCCACTCACTGCCTATCCTAATTCAGACCCTCCGATTCACACCACCCCGTGATGTTTTTCTCACTCCTACTAGTGAATGGCCTGTTAGAAACCATTACAATGCGCACCACCCGGCGATGTTTTTCAGAAACCTATCCAACATTGCCAATGCATGTTTCCTGACCTCCCCATCCTGACCACCCCATGGTGCTTTTCTAAATCCTACATTGCCACTCACTGCCTATCCTGATTCAGGCCCTCCGATTCAAACCACCCTGTGATGTTTTTCTCACTTCATCTAGTGAATGGCCTGTTAGAAACCATTACAATGCGCACCACCCGGCGATGTTTTTCAGAAACCTATCCGATATTGCCAATGCATGTTTTCTGACCTCCCCATGCTGACCTCCCCGTGGTGCTTTACTCCGTCCTACATTGCCACTCACTGCCTATCCTAATTCAGAACATCTGATTCACACCACTGCGTGATGTTTTTCTCACCCCGACTAGTGAATGGCGTGTTAGAAACCCTTACAATGCGCACCACCACGTGATGTGTTTCAGAAAACTATCCTACATTGCCACTGCATGTTTCCTGACTTCCCCATGCTGACCACCCTGTGGTGTTTTTCTACATACTTCATTGCCACTCACTGTGTATCCTAATTCAGGCCCTCCGATTCACACCTCCCAGTGATGTTTTTCTCACTCCTACGAGTGAATGGTCTGTTAGAAAGCCATACAAAGCGCACCACCCAGCGATGTTTATTTGAAACCTATTCTACATTGCCACTGCATGTTTCCTTGCCACCCCATGCTGACAAACCCGTGGTGCTTTTCTCCATTTTACATTGCCACTCACTGCCTATCCTAATTCAGACCCTCCGATTCACACCACCCCGTGATGTTTTTCTCACTCCTACTAGTGAATGGCCTGTTAGAAACCCTTACAATGCGAAACTACCCCGCGAAGTTTTTCAGAAACCTATCCTACAGTGCCACTGCATGTTTCCTGACCTGCCCATCCTGACCACCCCGTGGTGCTATTCTCTGTCCTACATTGCCACTCACGGCCTATCCTGATTCGGGCCCTCCGATTCACACCACCCCGTGTTGTTTTTCCCACTCCTACTAGTGAAAGGCCCTTTGGAAACCCTTATAATGATCACCACACTGAGATGTTTTTCAGAATCCTATCCAATCTTGCCACTGCATGTTTCCTGACAACCCCATGCTAACCACCCCGTGGTGCTTTTCTCCATCTGAAATTGCCCCTCACTGTCTATCTTGATTCAGGCCCTCCGATTCACACCACACCATGATGTATTTCTCACTCCTACTAGTGAATGGCCTGTTAGAAACCCTTACAAAGCGCACCATCCCGCGATGTTTTTCAGAAACCTATTCTACATTGCCACTGCATGTTTCCTGACCTCCCCATCCTGACCACCCTATGGTGTTTTTCTCCATCCTACATTGCCACTCACTGCCTATCCTGATTCAGGCCCTCCGATTCAAACCACCCTGTGATGTTTTTCTCACTTCATCTAGTGAATGGCCTGTTAGAAACCATTACAATGCGCACCACCCGGCGAAGTTTTTCAGAAACTTATCCGACATTGCCAATGCATGTTTCCTGACCTCCCCATGCTGACCACCCTGTGGTGTTTTTCTACATACTTCATTGCCACTCACTGTGTATCCTAATTCAGGCCCTCCGATTCACACCTCCCAGTGATGTTTTTCTCACTCCTACTAGTGAATGGCCTGTTAGAAAGCCTTACAATGTGCACCAACTGGCGATGTTTTTCAGAAACCTATCCTACATTGCCAATGCATGTTTCCTGACCTCCCCATGCTGACCAACCCGTGGTGCTTTTCTCCATCCTACATTGCCACTCACTGCCTACTCTAATTCAGAACATCTGATTCACACCACCCCGCGATGTTTTTCTCATTCATACTAGTGAATGGCCTGTTAGAAACCCTTACAATGCGCACCACCCCGTGATGTTTTTCAGAAAACTATTCTACATTGCCACTGCATGTTTCCTGACCTCCCCATGCTGACCACTCCGTGGTGCTTTTCTCCATCCTACATTGCTACTCACTTCCTATCCTAAATCAGGCCCTCCGATTAACACCACCCCATGATGTTTTTCTCACTCCTACTAGTGAATGGCCTGTTAGAAAGCCTTACAATGCTCACCACCCCGCTTTTTTTTTTTCAGAAACCTATCCTACATTGCCAATGCATGTTTCCTGACCTCCCCATGCTGACCTCTCCTTGGTGCTTTTCTCCATCCTACATTGCCACTCACTGCCTATCCTTATTCAGACCCTCCGATTCACACCACCCCGTGATGTTTTTCTCACTCCTACTAGTGAATGGCCTGTTAGAAAGCCTTACAATGCCCACCACCCAGTGATGTTTATCTGAAACCTATTCTACATTGCCACTGCATGTTTCCCTGCCTTCCCATGCTGACAAACCAGTGGTGCTTTTCTCCATCCTACATTGCCACACACAGCCTTTCCTAATTCAGGCCCTCCGATTCACACCACTCCGTGATGTTTTTTTCTCTCCTACTTGACAATGGCTTGTTAGAAATCCTTACAATGCGCACCACCCCGCGATGTTTTTCAGAAACCTATACTGCATTGCCACTGCATGTTTCCTGACCTCCCCATGTTGACCACCCCGTGGTGCTTTTCTCCATTCTTCATTGCCACTCACTGTCTATCCTAATTCAGGCCCTCCGATTCACAGCACCCCATGAAGTTTTTATCACTCCTACTAGTGAATGGCCTGCTACAAACTATTACAATGCGCATCACCCCGCGGTGATTTTCAGAAACCTATCCTACATTGCCATTTCATGTTTCCTGACCTCCCAATGCTCACCATTCCGTGGTGCTTTTCTCCATTCTACGTTGCCACTCACTGCCTATTCTAATTCACGCCCTCTGATTCACACCACCCTGTGATGTTTTTCTCACTTCTACTAGTGAATGGCCTTTTAGAAACCCTTACAATGCGCACCACCCCGCGATGTTTTTCAGAAACCTATCCTACATTGCCAGTGCATGTGTCCTGACCTCCCCATGCTGACCACACCGTGGTGCTTTTCTCCATTTTACATTGACACTCACTGCCTATCCTAATTGAGACCCTCCGATTCACACCACCCCGTGATTTTTTCTCACTTCTACTAGTGAATGGCCTGTTAGAAAGCCTTACAATGCGCACCACCTGGCGATGTTTTTCAGAAACCTATCCTACATTGTCAATGCATGTTTCCTGACCTCCCCATGCTGACGACCCGGTGGGGTTTTCTCCATCCGACGTTGCCACTCACTGTCTATCTTGATTCAGGCCCACCGATTCACACCAAACCATGATATATTTCTCACTCCTACTAGTGAATGGCCTTTTAGAAACCCTTACAATGCGCACCACCTCGCGATGTTTTTCAGAACCATATCCTACATTGCCACTGCATGTGTCCTGACCTCACCATGCTGACCACACCGTGGTGTGTTTCTCCATCCTACATTGCCACTCACTGCCTATCCTGATTCAGGCTCTCTGATTGAAACCACGCCGTGATGTTTTTCTCACTCCTACTAGTGAATGGCCTGTTAGAAACCCTTACAATGCGCACCACCTCGCGATGTTTTTCAGATACCTATACTACATTGACACAGCATGTTTCCTGACGTCCTCATGCTGACCACACCGTGGTGCTTTTCTCCATTTTACATTGCCACTCACTGCCTATCCTAATTCAGACACTCCGATTCACACCACCCCGTGATGTTTTTCTCACTCCTACTAGTGAATGGCCTGTTAGAAACCATTACAATGCGCACCACCCGGCGATGTTTTTCAGAAACCTATCCAACATTGCCAATGCATGTTTCCTGACCTCCCCATCCTGACCACCCCATGGTGCTTTTCTAAATCCTACATTGCCACTCACTGCCTATCCTGATTCAGGCCCTCCGATTCAAACCACCCTGTGATGTTTTTCTCACTTCATCTAGTGAATGGCCTGTTAGAAACCATTACAATGCGCACCACCCGGCGATGTTTTTCAGAAACCTATCCGACATTGCCAATGCATGTTTCCTGACCTCCCCATGCTGACCTCCCCGTGGTGCTTTACTCCGTCCTACATTGCCACTCACTGCCTATCCTAATTCAGAACATCTGATTCACACCACTGCGTGATGTTTTTCTCACCCCGACTAGTGAATGGCGTGTTAGAAACCCTTACAATGCGCACCACCCCGTGATGTGTTTCAGAAAACTATCCTACATTGCCACTGCATGTTTCCTGACTTCCCCATGCTGACCACCCTGTGGTGTTTTTCTACATACTTCATTGCCACTCACTGTGTATCCTAATTCAGGCCCTCCGATTCACACCTCCCAGTGATGTTTTTCTCACTCCTACGAGTGAATGGTCTGTTAGAAAGCCATACAAAGCGCACCACCCAGCGATGTTTATTTGAAACCTATTCTACATTGCCACTGCATGTTTCCTTGCCACCCCATGCTGACAAACCCGTGGTGCTTTTCTCCATCTTACATTGCCACTCACAGCCTATCCTAATTCAGGCCCTCCGATTCACACCACCGGTGATGTTTTTTTTACTCCTACTTGTGAATGGCTTGTTAGAAAGCCTTACAATGCGCACCACCCCGCGATATTTTTCTGAAACCTATCCTACATTGCCATTGCATGTTTCCTGACTTCCCAATGTTTACCGCCCCGTGGTGCCTTTCTCCATCCTTCATTGCCACTCACAGCCTATCCTCATTCAGGCCCTCCGATTCACACCAACCCGTGATGTTTTTCGCACTCCTACTGGTGAGTATCCTGCTACAAAATATTACAATGCCCAAAAACCCGCGATGTTTTTCAGAAACCTATCCTACATTGCCATTGCATGTTTCCTGACCTCCCAATGCTCACAAACCGGGGTGCTTTTCACAATCCTACATTGCCACTCACTGTCTATCTTGATTCAGGCTCTCCGATTCACAACACACCATGATGTATTTCTCACTCTTACTAGTGAATGACCTATTAGAAACCCTTACAATGCGCAGCATACCGCAAAGTTTTTGAGAAACCTATCGTACATTGCCAGTGCATGTTTCATGACATCCCCATCCTGACCACCCCGTGGAGCATTTCTCCAACCTACATTGCCACTCATGGCATATCCTGATTCAGGCCCTCCGATTCACATCACCCCGTGATGTTTTTCTCACTCCTGCTAGTGAAAGGCCTTTTAGAAACCCTTACAATGAGCACCACCCCACGATATTTTTCAGAAACCTATCCTACATTGCCACTGCATGTTTCCTGACCTCCCCATGCTGACCACCCCGTGGTGCTTTTCTCCACCTGACGTTGCCACTCACTGTCTATCTTGATTCAGCCCTTCCGATTCACACCACACCATGATGTATTTCTCACTCCTACTAGTGAGTGGCCTGTTAGAAACCCTTACAATGCGCACCACCCCGCGAAGTTTTTCAGAAACCTATTATACATTGCCACTGCATGTGTCCTGACCCCCCATGCTGTCCACACCGTGGTGCTTTCCTCCTTCCTACATTGCCACTCACTGCCTATCCTAATTCAGACCCTCCGATTCACACCACCCCGTGACGTTTTTCTACTCATACTAGTGAATGCCCTGTTAGAAAGCCTTACAATGTGCACTAACTGGCGATGTTTTTCAAAACCTATCCTACATTGCCAATGCATGTTTCCGGACCTCCCCATGCTGACCACCCCGTGGAGCTTTTCTCCATCCTACATTGCCACTCACTGCCTATCCTGATTCAGGCCCTCTGATTCAAACCACGCCGTCTTGTTTTTCTCACTCCTACTAGTGAATGGCCTGTTAGAAACCCTTACAATGCGCCCCACCCCGCGATGTTTTTCAGAAACCAATCCTACATTGACACAGCATGTTTCCTGACCACCCCATGCTGACCAAACCGTGGTGCTTTTCTCCATTTTACGTTGACACATACTGACTATCCTAATTCAGACTCTCCGATTCACACCACCCCGTTATGTTTTTCTCACTTCTACTAATGTATGGCCTGTTAGAAACCTTACAATGCGCACTACCCCGCGAAATTTTTCAGAAACCTATCCTACACTGCCACTGCATGTTTCCTGACCTGCCCATCCTGACCACCCCGTCGTGCTTTTCTCCATCCTACATTGCCACTCACGGCCTATCCTGATTCAGGCCCTCCGATTCACACCACCCCGTGTTGTTTTTCCCACTCCTAGTAGTGAAAGGCCTTTTGGAAACCCTTATGATGATTACCACACCGCGATGTTTTTCAGAATCCTATCAAATATTGCCACTGCATGTTTCCTGACAACCCCATGCTAACCACCCCGTGGTGCTTTTCTCCATCTGACATTGCCACTCACTGCCTATCCTGATTCAGGCCCTCCGATTCAAACCACCCTGTGATGTTTTTCTCACTTCATCTAGTGAATGTCCTGTTTGAAACCCTTACAATGCGCACCACCTGGCGATTTTTATCAGAAACTTATCCTACATTGCCACTGCATGTTTCCTGACCTCCCAATGCTGACCACACCGTTGTGCTTTTCTCCATTTTACATTGCCACTCACTGGCTATCTTAATTGAGGCCCTCTGATTCACACCAGCCCGGTATGTTTTTCTGACTCCTACTAGGGAATGGCCTGTTAGAAAACCTTACACTGCGCACCACCAGGCGATGTTTTTCAGAAACCTATCCGACATTGCCAATGCATGTTTCCTAACCTCCTCATGCTGACCACCCCGTGGTGTTTTACTCCATCCTACATTGCCACTCAATGCCTATCCTAATTCAGAACATCTGATTCACACCACCGTGTGATGTTTTTCTCACTCCTACTAGTGAATGGCGTGTTAGAAACCCTTACAATCCGAAACACCCCGTGATGTGTTTCCTAAAACTATCCTACATTGCCACTGCATGTTTCCTGACTTCCCCATGCTGACCACCCTGTGGTGCTTTTCTACATACTTTATTGCCACTCACTGTGTATCCTAATTCAGGCCCTCCGATTCACACCACCCAGTGATGTTTTTCTCACTCCTATGAGTGAATGGCCTGTTAGAAACCCATACAAAGCGCACCACCCAGCGATGTTTATTAGAAACCTATTCTACATTGCCACCGCATGTTTCCTTGCCACCCCATGCTGACAAACCCGTGGTGCTTTTCTCCATCCTACATTGCCACTCACAGCCTATCCTAATTCAGGCGCTCTGATTCACACCACCGGGTGATGTTTTTTTTACTCCTACTTGTGAATGGCTTGTTAGAAAGCCTTACAATGCGCACCACTCCGCGATGTTTTTCTGAAACCTATCGTACATTGCCATTGCATGTTTCCTGACCTTCCAATGTTGACCGCCCCGTGGTGCTTTTCTCCATTCTTCATTGCCACTCACAGCCTATCCTCATTCAGGCCCTCCGATTCACACCAACCCGTGATGTTTTTCGCACTCCTACTGGTGAATATCCTGCTACAAAGCCTTACAATGCGCACAACCCCGCGATGTTTTTCACAAACCTATCCTACATTGCCATTGCATGTTTCCTGACTTCCCAATGCCCACAAACCGGGGTGCTTTTCTCAATCCTACATTGCCACTCACTGTCTATCTTGATTCAGGCTCTCCGATTCACAACACAGCATGATCTATTTCTCACTCTTACTAGTGAATGACCTATTAGAATCCCTTACAATGCGCACCACACCGTGAAGTTTTTGAGAAACCTATCCTACATTGCCACTGCATGTTTCATGACATCCCCATCCTGACCAGCCCGAGGAGCATTTCTCCATCCTACATTGCCACTCATGGCCTATGCTGATTCAGGCCCTCCGATTCAGACCACCCTGTGATGTTTTTCTCACTCCTACTAGTGAATGGTCTGTTAGAAAGCATTACAATGCATGCCACCCCGGTTTTTTTTTCAGAAACCTATCCTACAATGCAACTGCATGTTTCCTGCCCTCCCCATACTGACCACACCGTGGTGCTTTTCTCCATCCTACATTGCCACTCACTGCCTATCCTAAATCAGGCCCTTCAATTCACACCACCCCGTGATGTTGTTCTCACTCCTACTAGTGAATGGCCTGTTAGAAACCCTTAAAATGCGCACCACCCAGTGATGTTTATCCAAAACCTATTCTACATTGCCACTGCATGTTTCCTTGCCTCCCCATGCTGACAAAACCGTGGTGCTTTTCTTCATCCCACATTGCAACTCACAGCCTTTCCTAATTCAAGCCTTCCGATTCACACCACTCCGTGATGTTTTTTTCTCTCCTACTTGTCAATGGCTTGTTAGAAATCCTTACAATGCGCACAACCACATGATGTTTTTCAGAAACCTATCCTACATTGCCAATGCATATTTCCTGACCGCTCCAGGCTGACCACCCCGTGGTGCTTTTCTCTATTATGCATTGCCACTCACTGCCTATCATGATTCAGGCCCTCTGTTTAATACCACCCTGTGATGTATTTCCCACTCCTAGTAGTGAATGGCCTGTTAGACACCCTTACAATGCGCACCACCCCGCGATGTTTTACAAAAACCTATCCTACATTGCCACTGCATGTTTCCTGACCTCCCCATGCTGACCACACCGTGGTGCTTTTCTCCATTTTACATTGTCCCTCACTGCCTATCCTAATTCAGGCCCTCCGATTCACACCACCATGTGATGCTTTTCTCACTCCTACCAGTGAATGGCCTGCTACAAACCCTTACAATGCGCACCACCCCCGGATGTTTTTCAGAAAACTATCCTACATTGCCACTGCATGTTTCCTGACTTCCCCATGCTCACCCACCAGTGGTGCTTTTCTCCATCCTACATTGCCACTCACTGCCCATCCTGGTTCAGGGCTTCAGATTCACACCACCCCGTGATGTATTTCTCACTCCTACAAGTAAATGGCCTGTTAGAAACCCTTTCAACTCGCAGGACCCCGTGATGTTTTTCAGAAACCTATCCTACATTGCCACTGCATGTTTCCTGACCTCCCCATGCCAACCACACCGTGGTGCTTTTCTCCATTTTACATGGCCATTCACTGCCTATCCTAATTCAGTTCTTCCGATTCACACCAGCCCGTGATGTTTTTCTGACTCCTACTAGTGAATGGCTGTTAGAAACCGATACAAAGCCCACCACCCAGCGATGTTTTTCAGAAACCTATCCTATATTGCCAATGCATGTTTCCTGACCTCCCCATGCTGACCACACCGTGGTTCTTTTTTCCATTTGACATTGCCACTCACTACCTATCCTAATTCAGGCCCTCCGATTCACACTACCCCGTGATGTTCTTTTCACTCCTACTACTGAACGGCCTGTTAGAAAGCCTTACAATGCGCACCACCATTCGATGTTTTTCAAAAACATATCCTACATTGCCACTGCATGTATCCTGACCTCCCCATGCTGAGCACACCATGGTGGTTTTCTCCATCCTAAATTTCCGCTCACTGCCTATCCTGATTCAGGCCCTCTGATTCAAACCACGCCGTGATGTTTTTCTCACACCTACTAGTGAATGGCCTGTTAGAAGCCCTTACAATGCGTACCACCCTGCGATGTGTTTCAGAAACCTATCCTACATTGACACAGCATGTTTCCTGACTTCCCCATGCTGACCACACCGTGGTGCTTTTCTCCATTTTACATTTCCATTCACTGCCTATCCTAATTCAGAACCTCTGATTAACACCACCCCGTGATGTTTTTCTCACTCCTACTAGTGAATGTCCTGTTAGAAACCCTTACAATGCGCACCACCTGGCGATGTTTTTCAGATACCTATCCTACGTTGCCAATGCATGTTTCCTGACCTCCCCATGCTGACCACACCGTGGTGCTTTTTCCATTCTACATTGCCACTCACTGCCTATCCTAATTTAGAACATCTGGTTCACACAACCCTGTGATGTATTTCTCACTCCTACTAGTGAATGGCCTGTTAGATACCCTTACAATGCGCACCATCCCGCGATGTTTTACAGAAACCTAACCTACATTGCCACTTCATGTTTCCTGACCTCCCCATGCTGACCACACCGTGGTGCTTTTCTCCATTTTACCTTGTCACTCACTGCCTATCCTAATTCAGGCCCTCCGATTCACACCACCCAGTGATGTTTTTCTCACTCCTATGAGTGAATGGCCTGTTAGAAACCCATACAAAGCGCACCACCCAGCGATGTTTATTAGAAACCTATTCTACATTGCCACCGCATGTTTCCTTGCCACCCCATGCTGACAAACCCGTGGTGCTTTTCTCCATCCTACATTGCCACTCACAGCCTATCCTAATTCAGGCGCTCTGATTCACACCACCGGGTGATGTTTTTTTTACTCCTACTTGTGAATGGCTTGTTAGAAAGCCTTACAATGCGCACCACTCCGCGATGTTTTTCTGAAACCTATCGTACATTGCCATTGCATGTTTCCTGACCTTCCAATGTTGACCGCCCCGTGGTGCTTTTCTCCATTCTTCATTGCCACTCACAGCCTATCCTCATTCAGGCCCTCCGATTCACACCAACCCGTGATGTTTTTCGCACTCCTACTGGTGAATATCCTGCTACAAAGCCTTACAATGCGCACAACCCCGCGATGTTTTTCACAAACCTATCCTACATTGCCATTGCATGTTTCCTGACTTCCCAATGCCCACAAACCGGGGTGCTTTTCTCAATCCTACATTGCCACTCACTGTCTATCTTGATTCAGGCTCTCCGATTCACAACACAGCATGATCTATTTCTCACTCTTACTAGTGAATGACCTATTAGAATCCCTTACAATGCGCACCACACCGTGAAGTTTTTGAGAAACCTATCCTACATTGCCACTGCATGTTTCATGACATCCCCATCCTGACCAGCCCGAGGAGCATTTCTCCATCCTACATTGCCACTCATGGCCTATGCTGATTCAGGCCCTCCGATTCAGACCACCCTGTGATGTTTTTCTCACTCCTACTAGTGAATGGTCTGTTAGAAAGCATTACAATGCATGCCACCCCGGTTTTTTTTTCAGAAACCTATCCTACAATGCAACTGCATGTTTCCTGCCCTCCCCATACTGACCACACCGTGGTGCTTTTCTCCATCCTACATTGCCACTCACTGCCTATCCTAAATCAGGCCCTTCAATTCACACCACCCCGTGATGTTGTTCTCACTCCTACTAGTGAATGGCCTGTTAGAAACCCTTAAAATGCGCACCACCCAGTGATGTTTATCCAAAACCTATTCTACATTGCCACTGCATGTTTCCTTGCCTCCCCATGCTGACAAAACCGTGGTGCTTTTCTTCATCCCACATTGCAACTCACAGCCTTTCCTAATTCAAGCCTTCCGATTCACACCACTCCGTGATGTTTTTTTCTCTCCTACTTGTCAATGGCTTGTTAGAAATCCTTACAATGCGCACAACCACATGATGTTTTTCAGAAACCTATCCTACATTGCCAATGCATATTTCCTGACCGCTCCAGGCTGACCACCCCGTGGTGCTTTTCTCTATTATGCATTGCCACTCACTGCCTATCATGATTCAGGCCCTCTGTTTAATACCACCCTGTGATGTATTTCCCACTCCTAGTAGTGAATGGCCTGTTAGACACCCTTACAATGCGCACCACCCCGCGATGTTTTACAAAAACCTATCCTACATTGCCACTGCATGTTTCCTGACCTCCCCATGCTGACCACACCGTGGTGCTTTTCTCCATTTTACATTGTCCCTCACTGCCTATCCTAATTCAGGCCCTCCGATTCACACCACCATGTGATGCTTTTCTCACTCCTACCAGTGAATGGCCTGCTACAAACCCTTACAATGCGCACCACCCCCGGATGTTTTTCAGAAAACTATCCTACATTGCCACTGCATGTTTCCTGACTTCCCCATGCTCACCCACCAGTGGTGCTTTTCTCCATCCTACATTGCCACTCACTGCCCATCCTGGTTCAGGGCTTCAGATTCACACCACCCCGTGATGTATTTCTCACTCCTACAAGTAAATGGCCTGTTAGAAACCCTTTCAACTCGCAGGACCCCGTGATGTTTTTCAGAAACCTATCCTACATTGCCACTGCATGTTTCCTGACCTCCCCATGCCAACCACACCGTGGTGCTTTTCTCCATTTTACATGGCCATTCACTGCCTATCCTAATTCAGTTCTTCCGATTCACACCAGCCCGTGATGTTTTTCTGACTCCTACTAGTGAATGGCTGTTAGAAACCGATACAAAGCCCACCACCCAGCGATGTTTTTCAGAAACCTATCCTATATTGCCAATGCATGTTTCCTGACCTCCCCATGCTGACCACACCGTGGTTCTTTTTTCCATTTGACATTGCCACTCACTACCTATCCTAATTCAGGCCCTCCGATTCACACTACCCCGTGATGTTCTTTTCACTCCTACTACTGAACGGCCTGTTAGAAAGCCTTACAATGCGCACCACCATTCGATGTTTTTCAAAAACATATCCTACATTGCCACTGCATGTATCCTGACCTCCCCATGCTGAGCACACCATGGTGGTTTTCTCCATCCTAAATTTCCGCTCACTGCCTATCCTGATTCAGGCCCTCTGATTCAAACCACGCCGTGATGTTTTTCTCACACCTACTAGTGAATGGCCTGTTAGAAGCCCTTACAATGCGTACCACCCTGCGATGTGTTTCAGAAACCTATCCTACATTGACACAGCATGTTTCCTGACTTCCCCATGCTGACCACACCGTGGTGCTTTTCTCCATTTTACATTTCCATTCACTGCCTATCCTAATTCAGAACCTCTGATTAACACCACCCCGTGATGTTTTTCTCACTCCTACTAGTGAATGTCCTGTTAGAAACCCTTACAATGCGCACCACCTGGCGATGTTTTTCAGATACCTATCCTACGTTGCCAATGCATGTTTCCTGACCTCCCCATGCTGACCACACCGTGGTGCTTTTTCCATTCTACATTGCCACTCACTGCCTATCCTAATTTAGAACATCTGGTTCACACAACCCTGTGATGTATTTCTCACTCCTACTAGTGAATGGCCTGTTAGATACCCTTACAATGCGCACCATCCCGCGATGTTTTACAGAAACCTAACCTACATTGCCACTTCATGTTTCCTGACCTCCCCATGCTGACCACACCGTGGTGCTTTTCTCCATTTTACCTTGTCACTCACTGCCTATCCTAATTCAGGCCCTCCAATTCACACCACCCCGTGATGTTTTTCTCACTCCTACGAGTTAATGGCCTGCTACAAACCCTTACAATGCGCACCACCCTGCGATGGTTTTCAGAAACCTATCCTACATTGCCACTGCATGTTTCCTGACCTCTCCAACCTGACCACCCTGTGGTGCTTTTCTCCATCCTACACTCCCACTCACTGCCTATCCTGATTCAGGCACTCCGATTCACACCACCCCGTGATGTTTTTATTACTCCTACTAGTGAATGCCTGTTAGAAACCTTTACAATGCCAACCAACCGGGGATGTTTTTCAGAAACCTATCCTACATTGCCAATGCTAGTTGCCTGACCTCCCCATGCTGACCACACCATGGTGCTTTTCTCCATTTTACATTTCCACTCACTGCCTATCCTAATTTCGGCCATCCGATTCACACTACCCCGTGATGTTCTTCTCACTCCTACTACTGAATGGCCTGCTACAAACCCTTACAATGCACACCACCCCGCGATGTTTTTCAGAAACCTATCCTACATTGCCATTGCATGTTTCCTGACCTCCCCATGCTCACCAACCCGTGGTGCTTTTCTCCATCCTACATTGCCACTCACTGTCTATCTTGATTCAGGTCCTCTGATTCACACCACACCATCTTGTATTTCTCACTCCTACTAGTGAATGGCCTGTTAGAAACCCTTACAATGCGCACCATCCAGTGATGTTTATCAGAAACCTAGCTTACATTGCCACTGCATGTTTCCTGACCTCCCCATGCTGACCACCCCGTGATGCTTTTCTCCATTCTACATTGCCCCTCACTGCCTATCCTAAATCAGGCCCTTCGATTATTAACAACCCGTGATGTTGTTTTCACTCCTACTAGTGAATGGCATGTTAGAAGCCCTTACAATGCGCACCACCCAGTGATGTTTATCCGAAACCTATTCTACATTGCCACTGCATGTTTCCTTGCCTCCCCATGCTGACAAACCCGTGGTGCTTTTCTCCATCCTACATTGCCACTCACAGCCTTTCCTAATTCAGGCCCTCCGATTCATACACCCCTGTGATGTTTTTTTCTCTCCTACTTGTCAATGGCTTGTTAGAAAGCCTTACAATCCGCACAACCCCATGATGTTTTTCAGAAACCTATCCTACATTGCCAATGCATGTTTCCTGACCTCTGCAGGCTGACCACCCCGTGGTGCATTTCTCCATTATACATTGCCACTCACTGCCTATCATGATTCAGGCCCTCTGATTAATACCACCCTGTGATGTTTTTCTCACTCCTACTAGTGAATGGTCTGTTATAAACCCTTACAATTCTCACCCCCAACGATGTTTTACAGAAACCTATGCTACATTGCCACAGCATGTGTCCTGACCTCCCTATGCTGACCAAACCGTGGTGCTTTTCTCCATCCTACATTGCCATTCAATGCGTATCCTAATTCAGGCCCTCCGATTCACACCACCCCGTGATGTTTTTCTCTGTCCTACCAATGAATGGCCTGCTACAAACCCTTACATTGCACACCACCCCATGATGTTTTTCACAAACCTATCCTACATTGCCAATGCATGTTTCCTGACCTCTGCAGGCTACCACCCCGTGGTGCATTTCTCCATCCTACATTGCCACTCACTGTCTATCTTGATTCAGGTCTTCCGATTCACACCACATCATGATGTATTTCTCACTCCTACTGGAGTATGGCCTGTTAGAAACCCTTAAAATGCGCACCACCCAGTGATGTTTATCAAAAAACTATCCTACATTGATACTGCATGTTTCCTGACCTCCCCATGCTGACCACACCGTGGTGCTTTTCTCCATCCTACATTGCCACTCACTGCCTATCCTAAATCTGGCCCTTCGATTCACAAGACCCCGTGATGTTGTTCTCACTCCTACTAGTGAATGGCCTGTTAGAAAGCCTTACAATGCGCACCACGCAGTGATGTTTATCAGAAACCTATCCTACATTGAAACTGCATGTTTCCTTGCCTCCCCATGCTGACAAACCCGTGGTGCTTTTCTCCATCCTACATTGCCACTCACAGCCTTTCCTAATTCAGGCCCTCCGATTCACACCACCCCGTGATGTTTTTTTTCTCTCCTACTTGTCAATGGCTTGTTAGAAAGCCTTACAATGCGCACAACCCCACGATGTTTTTCAGAAACCTATCCTACATAGTCAATGCATGTTTCCTGACCTCTCCATGCTGACCACCCCTTGGTGCATTTCTCCATTGTACATTGCCACTCACTGCCTATCATGATTCAGGCCCTCTGATTAATACCATCCCATGATGTTTTTCTCACTCGTACTACTGAATGGCCTGTTTGAAACCCTTGCAATTCTCACAACCAGCAATGTTTTTCAGAAACCTATGCTACATTGCCACAAGCATGTGTCCTGACCTCCCTATGCTGACCACCCCGTGGTGCTTCTCTCCATCCTACATTGCCACTCACTGCCTATCCTGATTCAGGGCTTCCGATTCACACCACCCCGTGCTGTTTTTCTCACTCCTACTTGTGAATGGCGTGTTAGAAACCCTTACAATGCGCACTACCCAGCGATGTTTTTCAGAAACCTAACCAACATTGCCACAGAATGTTTCCTGACCTCCCCATGCTGACCACCCCGTGGTGCTATTCTCCATCCGATATTGCCACTCACTGTCTATCTTGATTTAGCCCCTCTTATTCACACCACACCATGATGGATTTCTCACTCCTACTAGTGAATGGCCTGCTAGAAACCATTACAATGCGCCCCACCCCGCAATTTTTTTCAGAAACCTATCCTACATTGACACTGCATGTTTCCTGACTTCCCCTTCCTGACCACCCCGAGGTGCTTTTCTCCATCCTACATTGAAACTAGCTGCCTAACCTGATTCAGGCCCTCCGATTCACAACACGCCGTGATGTTTTTCTCACTCCTACTAGTGAATGTACTGTTAGAAAGCCTTACAGTACACACCACCAGGAGATGTTTTTCAGAAACCTATCCTACATTGCCAATGCATGTTTCCTGACCTCCCCATCCTGACAACCCCATGGTGCTTTTCTCCATCCTACATTGCCACTCACTGTGTATCCTAAATCACAACATGTGATTCACACCACCCCGTGATGTTGTTCTCACTCCTAATAGTGAATGTCCTGTTAGAAACCCTTACAATGCGCACCACCCTGCGATGTTTTTCAGAAACATATACTACATTGCCACGGAATGTTTCCTGACCTCCCCATGCTGACCATGCCGTGGTGCTTTTCTCCATCCTACATTGCGACTCACTGCCTATACTGATTCAGGCCTTCCGATTCACAGCAACACGTGATGTATTTCTCACTCCTACTAGTGAATAGCCTGCTAGAAACCCTAACAATGCGCACCACCCCGCGAGGTTTTGCAGGAACCTATTCTACATTGCCAATGCATGTTTCCCGACCTCCCCTTGCTCACCACCCCGTGGTGCTTTTCTCCATTTTACATTGCCACTCACTGCCTATCCTAATTCTGGCCCTCCGATTAACACCACCCCGTGTTGATTTTCTCACTCCTACTAGTGAAAGGCCTGTTACAAAGATTTACAATGTGCACCATCTGGCGATGTTTTTCAGAATCATATCCCACATTGCCAATGCATGTTTCCTGAACTCCCCATGCTGACCACCCCGTGGTGCTTTTCTCCATCCTACATTGCCACTGACTGCCTATCCTAATTCAGAACATTTGATTCACACCACCCCGTGATGTTTTTCTCACTCCTACTAGTGTATCGCCTGTTAGACACCCTTACAATGCGCACTACCGAGTGATGTTTTTCAGAAACATATCCTACATTGCCACTGCATGTTTCCTGACCTCTCTGTGCTGACCACCCCCTGGTGCTTTTCTCCATCCTACATTGCCACTCAATGCCTATCCTAAATCAGGCCCTCCGATTCACACCACCCCGTGATGTTTTTCTCACTCCAACTAGTGAATGGCCTGTTAGAAACCAATACAATGCGCACCACCCTGCTTTTTTTTCAGAAACCTAACCTACATTGCCACTGCATGTTTCCTGACCTCCCCATGCTGACCACCCTGTGGTGCTTTTCTCCATCCTACATTGCCACTTACTGCCTATCATAATTCAGTCCTCCGATTCACACCACCCCGTGATGTTTTTCTCACTCCTACTAGTGAATGGCCTCTTAGAAACCCTTACAATTCTCACCACCCACGATTATTTTCAGACACCTATACCACATTGCCACTGCATGTGTACTGACCTCCCCATGGTGACCAACCCGTGGTGCTTTTGTCCATCCTACATTGCCACTCACTGTGTATCCTAAATCAGAACATTTGATTCAAACCTCCCTGTGATGTTTTTCTCACTCCTACTAGTGAATGGCCTGTTAGAAACCCTTACAATGCTCACCACACCATGATGTTTTTCATAAAAGTATCCTACATTGCCACTGCATGTTTCCTGACCTCCCCATTCTGACCACCCCGTGGTGCTTTTCTCCATCTTACATTGCCACTCACTGCCTATCCTAATTCAAGCCCTCCGATTAACACCAACCCGTGATGTTGTTCTCACTCCTAAAAATGAATGGCCTGTTAGAAACCCTTACAACGCTCACCACCCAGCGATGTTTATCAGAAACCTATTCTACATTGCCACTGCATGTTTCCTTGCCTCCCCATGCTGGCAAACACTTGGTACTTTTCTCCTTCATATATTGCCACTCACAGCCTATCCTAATTCAGGCCCTCCGATTCACACCACCACGTGATGTTTTTTTCACTCCTACTTGTGAATGGCTTGTTACAAAGCCTTGCAATGCGTACAACGTCGTGATGTTTTTCAGAAACCTATCCTACATTGCCATTGCATGTGTCCTAACCTCCCGATGCTCACCACCCCTTGTTGCTGTCCTTCATCCTACATGGCCACTCACTGCCTATCCTGATTCAGCCCTACCGATTCACCCCACGACATGAGGATTTTCACATTCCTACTAGTGAATGGCTTGTTAGAAACCCTTGCAATGCGGACAAACCCGCGATGTTTTTCAGAAAGCTATCCCACATTGCCACTGCATGTTTGCTGACCTCCCCATGCTGACCACCCCTTGGTGCTTCCTATATCTTACATTACCACTCACTGCCTATCCTGATTCAGGCCCTCCTATTCAGACCACCCCGTGATGTATTTCTCACTCCTACTAGTGATTGGCCTGTTAGAAACCCTTACAATGCGCACTACCCGCGATGTTTTTCAGAAACCTATCCTACATTGCCACTGCATGTTTCCTGACCTCCCCATCCTGACCAACCGTCGTGCTTTTCTCCATCCTACATTGCCACTCACGGCCTATCCTGATTCAGGCCCTCCGATTCACACCACCCCGTGATGTTTTTCTTACTCCTACTAGTGAAAGGCCTTTTAGAAACCCTTACAATTAGCACCACCCCGCGATGTTTTTCAGAAACCTATCCAACATTGCCACTGCATGTTTCCTGACCTCCCCATGCTGACCACACTGTGGTGCTTTTCTCCATCTGACATTGCCACTCAATTTCTATCTTGATTCAGGCCCTCTGATTCACACCACACCATGATGTATTTCTCATTCCTACTAGTGAATGGCCTGTTAGAATCCCTTAAAATTCTCACCATTGGCGATGTTTTTTAGAAACCTATCCTACATTGCCACTGCATGTTTCCTGACACCCACATGTTGACCACCCGGTGGTGCTTTATCCATCATTCATTGCCTCTCACTGCCTATCCTAATTCAGGCCCTCCGATTCACACCACCCCTGATGTATTTCTCACTCCTAATAGTGAATGGCTTGTTAGGAACCCTTACAATGCGCACCACCCTGCGATGTTTTTTCGAAAAGTATCCTATATTGCCAATGCATGTTTCTTGGCCTCGCCATGCTGACCACCCCATGGTGCTTTTCTACATCCTCCATTGCCACTCACAGCCTGTGCTAATTCAGAACATCTCAATCACATCACCCCGTGATGTTTCTCACTCCTACTAGTGAATGGCCTGTTAGAAACCCTTACAATGCTCACCACCCCATGATATTTTTCAGAAAACTATCCTACATTGCCACTGCATGTTTCCTGACGCCCACATGTTGACCACCCGGTGGTGCTTTATCCATCATTCATTGCCTCTCACTGCCTATCATAATTCAGTCCTCCGATTCACACCACCCCGTGATGTTTTTCTCACTCCTACTAGTGAATGGCCTGTTAGAAAGCCTTACACTGTGGACCACCCAGCGATGTTTTTCAGAAACCTATCCTACATTGCCAAGGCATGTTTCATGACTTCCCCATGCTGACCACCCCATGGTTCTTATCTCCATCCTACATTGCCACTCACAGCCTATGCTAATTCAGAACATCTGAATCACACCATCCCATGAAGTTTTTCTCACTCCTAGTAGTGAATGGCCTGTTAGAAACCCTTACAATGCTCACCACCACGTGATGTTTTTCAGGAACCTATCCTACATTCCCACTGCATGTTTCCTGACCTCCCCATGCTCACCAACCCGTGGTGCTTTTCTCCATCCTACATTGCCACTCACTGACCATCCTGATTCAGGGCTTCCGATTCACACCAACCCGTGATGTATTTCTCACTCCTACTAGTGAATGGCCAGGTAGAAACCCTTACAATCCGCCCCACCCCGCGATGTTTTTCAGAAACCTATCCTACATTGCCACTGCATTTTTCCTGACCTCCCCATCCTGACCACCCCGTGGTGCTTTTCTCCATCCTATATTTTCACTCCCTGCCTATCTTGATTCAAGCCCTCCGACTCACACCACCCCGTGATGTTTTTCTCACTCCCACTAGTGAATGGCCTTTTAGAAAACCTTACAATTATCACCACCGCCGATGTTTTTCAGAAACCAATCCCACTTTGCCACTGCATGTATCCTGACCTCCCCATGGTGACCACTCCGTGGTGCTTTTCTCCATCCTACATTGCCACTCACTGCCTATCCTGATTCAAGTCCTCCGATTAACACCACCCTGTGATGTTGTTCTCACTCCTACCAATGAATGGCCTGTTAGAAACCCTTACAACGCTCACCACCCAGCGATGTTTATCAAAAACCTATTCTACATTGCCACTGCATGTTTCCTTGCCTCCCCATGCTGGCAAACACTTGGTACTTTTCTCCATCATATATTGCCACTCACAGCCTATCCTAATTCAGGCCCTCCGATTCACACCACCACGTGATGTTTTTTTCACTCCTACTTGTGAATGGCTTGTTACAAAGCCTTGCAATGCGTACAACCTCGCGATGTTATTCAGAAACCTATCCTACATTGCCATTGCATGTGTCCTAACCTCCCGATGCTCACCACCCCGTGTTGCTTTCTTTCATCCTACATGGCCACTCACTGCCTATCCTGATTCAGGCCCTCCGATTCACACCATCTCGTGATATTTTTTTCACTTCTACTAGTGAATTGCCTGTTAGAAACCCTTACAATGCGCACCACCACGTGATGTTTTTCAGAAACCTATCATACATTGCCACTGCATGTTTCCAGAACTCCACATGCTGACAACCCCGTGGTGCTTTTCTCAATCCTACATTGCCACTCACTGCCTATCATAATTCAGGCCCTCCGATTCACACCACCCCGTGATGTTTTTCTCACTCCTACTAGTGAATGGTCTGTTAGAAACCCTAACAATGCTCACCACCTGCGATGTTTTTCAGAAACCTATCCTACATTGCCACTGCATGTGTCCTGACCTCCCCATGCTGACCACCCCGTGGTGCTTTTCTCCATCCTACATGGCCACTCACTGCCTATCCTGATTCAGCCCTTCCGATTCACCCCACGACATGAGGTTTTTCTCATTCCTACTAGTGAATGGCTTGTTAGAAACCCTTGCAATGCGCACAAACCCGCGATGTTTTTCAGAAAGCTATCCCACATTGCCACTGCATGTTTGCTGACCTCCCCATGATGACAATCCTGTGGTGCTTTTCTCCATCCTACATTGCCACTCAATGCCTACCTAATTCAGGCCCTCCGATTCCCACCACCCTGTGATTTGTTCTCACTCCAACTAGTGAATGGCCTTTTAGAAACCCTTACAATGCGCAATACCCCGCGATGTTTTTCAGAAACCTATAATACATTGCCACTGAATGTTTCCTGACCTCCCCATGCTAACCATGCCGTGGTGCTTTTCTCCATCCTACATTGCCAATCACTGCCTATTCTACTTCCGGCCCTCCGATTCACACCACCCCATGATGTTTTTCTCACTCCTACTAGTGAATGGCCTGTTAGAAAGCCTTACACTGCGGACCACCCGGCGATGTTTTTCAGAAACCTATCCTACATTGCCAAGGCATGTTTCCTGACTTCCCCATGCTGACCACCCCATGGTTCTTATCTCCATCCTACATTGCCACTCACAGCCTATGCTAATTCAGAACATCTGAATCACACCATCCAATGATGTTTTTCTCACTCCTACTAGTGAATGGCCTGTTAGAAACCCTTACAATGCTCACCACCACGTGATGTTTTTCAGGAACCTATCCTACATTCCCACTGCATGTTTCCTGACCTCTCCATGCTCACCAACCCGTGGTGCTTTTCTCCATCCTACATTGCCACTCACTGACCATCCTGATTCAGGGCTTCCGATTCACACCAACCCGTGATGTATTTCTCACTCCTACTAGTGAATGGCCTGGTAGAAACCCTTACAATCCGCCCCACCCCGCGATGTTTTTCAGAAACCTATCCTACATTGCCACTGCATTTTTCCTGACCTCCCCATCCTGACCACCCCGTGGTGCTTTTCTCCATCCTATATTGCCACTCAATGCCTATCCTGATTCAAGCCCTCCGACTCACACCACCCCGTGATGTTTTTCTCACTCCTACTAGTGAATGGCCTTTTAGATAACCTTACAATTATCACCACCGCCGATGTTGTTCAGAAACCAATCCCACTTTGCCACTGCATGTATCCTGACCTCCCCATGGTGACCACTCCGTGGTGCTTTTCTCCATCCTACATTGCCACTTACTGCCTATCCTGATTCAAGCCCTCCGATTAACACCACCCCGTGATGTAGTTCTCACTCCTACCAATGAATGGCCTTTTAGAAACCCTTACAACGCTCACCACCCAGCGATGTTTATCAAAAACCTATTCTACATTGCCACTGCATGTTTCCTTGCCTCCCCATGCTGGCAAACACTTGGTACTTTTCTCCATCATATATTGCCACTCACAGCCTATCCTAATTCAGGCCCTCCGATTCACACCACCACGTGATGTTTTTTTCACTCCTACTTGTGAATGGCTTGTTACAAAGCCTTGCAATGCGTACAACCTCGCGATGTTATTCAGAAACCTATCCTACATTGCCATTGCATGTGTCCTAACCTCCCGATGCTCACCACCCCGTGTTGCTTTCTTTCATCCTACATGGCCACTCACTGCCTATCCTGATTCAGGCCCTCCGATTCACACCATCTCGTGATGTTTTTTTCACTTCTACTAGTGAATTGCCTGTTAGAAACCCTTACAATGCGCACCACCACGTGATGTTTTTCAGAAACCTATCATACATTGCCACTGCATGTTTCCAGAACTCCACATGCTGACAACCCCGTGGTGCTTTTCTCAATCCTACATTGCCACTCACTGCCTATCATAATTCAGGCCCTCCGATTCACACCACCCCGTGATGTTTTTCTCACTCCTACTAGTGAATGGTCTGTTAGAAACCCTAACAATGCTCACCACCTGCGATGTTTTTCAGAAACCTATCCTACATTGCCACTGCATGTGTCCTGACCTCCCCATGCTGACCACCCCGTGGTGCTTTTCTCCATCCTACATGGCCACTCACTGCCTATCCTGATTCAGCCCTTCCGATTCACCCCACGACATGAGGTTTTTCTCATTCTTACTAGTGAATGGCTTGTTAGAAACCCTTGCAATGCGCACAAACCCGCGATGTTTTTCAGAAAGCTATCCCACATTGCCACTGCATGTTTGCTGACCTCCCCATGATGACAATCCTGTGGTGCTTTTCTCCATCCTACATTGCCACTCAATGCCTACCTAATTCAGGCCCTCCGATTCCCACCACCCTGTGATTTGTTCTCACTCCAACTAGTGAATGGCCTTTTAGAAACCCTTACAATGCGCAATACCCCGCGATGTTTTTCAGAAACCTATAATACATTGCCACTGAATGTTTCCTGACCTCCCCATGCTAACCATGCCGTGGTGCTTTTCTCCATCCTACATTGCCAATCACTGCCTATTCTACTTCCGGCCCTCCGATTCACACCACCCCATGATGTTTTTCTCACTCCTACTAGTGAATGGCCTGTTAGAAAGCCTTACACTGCGGACCACCCGGCGATGTTTTTCAGAAACCTATCCTACATTGCCAAGGCATGTTTCCTGACTTCCCCATGCTGACCACCCCATGGTTCTTATCTCCATCCTACATTGCCACTCACAGCCTATGCTAATTCAGAACATCTGAATCACACCATCCAATGATGTTTTTCTCACTCCTACTAGTGAATGGCCTGTTAGAAACCCTTACAATGCTCACCACCACGTGATGTTTTTCAGGAACCTATCCTACATTCCCACTGCATGTTTCCTGACCTCTCCATGCTCACCAACCCGTGGTGCTTTTCTCCATCCTACATTGCCACTCACTGACCATCCTGATTCAGGGCTTCCGATTCACACCAACCCGTGATGTATTTCTCACTCCTACTAGTGAATGGCCTGGTAGAAACCCTTACAATCCGCCCCACCCCGCGATGTTTTTCAGAAACCTATCCTACATTGCCACTGCATTTTTCCTGACCTCCCCATCCTGACCACCCCGTGGTGCTTTTCTCCATCCTATATTGCCACTCAATGCCTATCCTGATTCAAGCCCTCCGACTCACACCACCCCGTGATGTTTTTCTCACTCCTACTAGTGAATGGCCTTTTAGATAACCTTACAATTATCACCACCGCCGATGTTGTTCAGAAACCAATCCCACTTTGCCACTGCATGTATCCTGACCTCCCCATGGTGACCACTCCGTGGTGCTTTTCTCCATCCTACATTGCCACTTACTGCCTATCCTGATTCAAGCCCTCCGATTAACACCACCCCGTGATGTAGTTCTCACTCCTACCAATGAATGGCCTTTTAGAAACCCTTACAACGCTCACCACCCAGCGATGTTTATCAAAAACCTATTCTACATTGCCACTGCATGTTTCCTTGCCTCCCCATGCTGGCAAACACTTGGTACTTTTCTCCATCATATATTGCCACTCACAGCCTATCCTAATTCAGGCCCTCCGATTCACAACACCACGTGATGTTTTTTTCACTCCTACTTGTGAATGGCTTGTTACAAAGCCTTGCAATGCGTACAACCTCGCGATGTTATTCAGAAACCTATCCTACATTGCCATTGCATGTGTCCTAACCTCCCGATGCTCACCACCCCGTGTTGCTTTCTTTCATCCTACATGGCCACTCACTGCCTATCCTGATTCAGGCCCTCCGATTCATACCATCCCGTGATGTTTTTTTCACTTCTACTAGTGAATTGCCTGTTAGAAACCCTTACAATGCGCACCACCACGTGATGTTTTTCAGAAACCTATCATACATTGCCACTGCATGTTTCCAGAACTCCACATGCTGACAACCCCGTGGTGCTTTTCTCAATCCTACATTGCCACTCACTGCCTATCATAATTCAGGCCCTCCGATTCACACCACCCCGTGATGTTTTTCTCACTCCTACTAGTGAATGGTCTGTTAGAAACCCTAACAATGCTCACCACCTGCGATGTTTTTCAGAAACCTATCCTACATTGCCACTGCATGTGTCCTGACCTCCCCATGCTGACCACCCCGTGGTGCTTTTCTCCATCCTACATGGCCACTCACTGCCTATCCTGATTCAGCTCTTCCGATTCACCCCACGACATGAGGTTTTTCTCATTCCTACTAGTGAATGGCTTGTTAGAAACCCTTGCAATGCGCACAAAGCCGCGATGTTTTTCAGAAAGCTATCCCACATTGCCACTGCATGTTTGCTGACCTCCCCATGCTGACCACCCCTTGGTGCTTTCTACATCTTACATTACCACTCACTGCCTATCCTGATTCAGGCCCTCCTATTCAGACCACCCCGTGACGTATTTCTCACTCCTACTAGTGATTGGCCTGTTAGAAAACCTTACAACGCGCACTACCCCGCGATGTTTTTCAGAAACCTATCCTACATTGCCACTGCATGTTTCCTGACCTCCCCATCCTGACCAACCGTCCTGCTTTTCTCCATCCTACATAGCGACTCAAGGCCTATCCTGATTCAGGCCCTCCGATTCACACCACCCCATGATGTTTTTCTTACTCCTACTAGTGAAAGGCCTTTTAGAAACCCTTACAATGAGCACCACCCCGCGATGTTTTTCAGAAACCTATCCAACATTGCCACTGCATGTTTCCTGACCTCCCCATGCTGACCACACCGTGGTGCTTTTCTCCATCTGACATTGCCACTCACTTTCTATCTTGATTCAAGCCCTCCGATTCACACCACACCATGATGTATTTCTCTTTCCTACTAGTGAATGGCCTGTTAGAATCCCTTACAATTCTCACCATTGGCGTTGTTTTTTAGAAACCTATCCTACATTGCCACTGCATGTTTCCTGATGCCCACATGTTGACCACCCGGTGGTGCTTTATCCATCATTCATTGCCACTCACTGCCTATCCTAATTCAGACCCTCCGATTCACACCACCCCTGATGTTTTTCTCACTCCTAATAGTGAATGGCTTGTTAGGAACCCTTACAATGCGTACCACCCTGCGAAGATTTTTAGAAACGTATCCTACATTGCCAATGCATGTTTCTTGGCCTCGCCATGCTGACCACCCCATGGTGCTTTTCTACATCCTCCATTGCCACTCACAGCCTGTGCTAATTCAGAACATCTGAATCACATCACCCCGTGATGTTTCTCACTCCTACTAGTGAATGGCCTGTTAGAAACCCTTACAATGCTCACCACCCCATGATGTTTTTCAGAAAACTATCCTACATTGCCACTGCATGTTTCCTGACCTCCCCATTCTGACCCCCCCGTGGTGCTTTTCTCCATGTTACATTGCCACTCACTGCCTATCCTAATTCAGGCCCTCCGATTAACACCACCCCGTGATGTTGTTCTCACTCCTACCAATGAATGGCCTGTTAGAATCCCTTACAATGCACACCACGCAGCGATGTTTATCACAAACCTATTCTACATTGCCACTGCATGTTTCCTTGCCTAGCCATGCTGGCAAACCCGTGGTGCTTTTCTCCATCATACATTGCCACTCTTAGCCAATCCTAATTCAGGCCCTCCGATTCACACCACCACGTGATGTTTTTTTCATTCCTACTTGTGAATGGCTTGTTAGAAAGCCTTACAATGCGTACAACCTCGCGATGTTATTCAGAAACCTATCCTACATTGCCATTGCATGTGTCCTAACCTCCCCATGCTCACCACCCCGTGTTGCTTTCCTTCATCCTACATGGCCACTCACTGCCTATTCTGATTCAGGCCCTCCGATTCACACCATCCCGTGATGTTTTTTTCACTTCTACTAGTGTGTGGCCTGTTAGAAACCCTTACAATGCGCACCACCCCGTGATGTTTTTCAGAAACCTATCCTACTTTGCCACTGCATGTTTCCAGAACTACACATGCTGACAACCCCGTGGTCTTTTCTCAATCCTACATTGCCACTCACTGCCAATCATAATTCAGGCCCTCCGATTCACACCACCCCGTGATGTTTTTCTCACTCCTAGTAGTGAATGGCATGTTAGAAACCCATACAATGCACACCACCCAGTGATGTTTATCCGAAACCTATTCTACATTGACACTGCATGTTTCCTTGCCTCCCCATGCTGACAAACCCGTGGTGCTTTTCTCCATCCTACATTGCCACTCACAGCCTTTCCTAATTCAGGCCCTCCGATTCATACACCCCTGGGATGTTTTTATCTCTCCTACTTGTTAATGGCTTGTTAGAAAGCCTTAAAATCCGCACAACCCGATGATGTTTTTCAGAAACCTATCCTACATTGCCAATGCATGTTTCCTGACCTCTCCAGGCTGACCACGCCGTGGTGCATTTCTCCATTATACATTGCCACTCACTGCCTATCATGATTCAGGCCCTCTGATTAATACCACCCTGTAATGTTTTTCTCACTCCTACTAGTGAATGCTCTGTTATAAACCCTTACAATTCTCACCCCCAACGATGTTTTACAGAAACCTATACTACATTGCCACAGCATGTGTCCTGACCTCCGTAAGCCGACCAAACCGTGGTGCTTTTCTCCGTCCTACATTGCCACTCACTGCCTATCCTAATTCAGGCCCTCCGATTCACACCACCCCGTGATGTTTTTCTCTGTCCTACCAATGAATGGCCTGCTACAAACCCTTACAATGCACACCACCCCGCGATGTTTTTCAGAAACCTATCCTACATTGCCACTGCATGTTTCCTGACCTCCCCATGCCGACAAAACCGTGGTGCTTTTCTCCATCCGACATTGCCACTCACTGTCTATCTTGATTCAGGTCTTCCGATTCACACCATCCCGTGATGTTTTTTTCACTTCTACTAGTGATTGGCCTGTTAGAAACCCTTACAATGCGCACCACCCCGTGATTTTTTCTCACTCTTACTAGTGAATGGCCTGTTAGAGAGACTTACCATGCGCACCACCCGGCGATGTTTTTCAGAAACATACCCTACATTGCCAATGCATGTTTCCTGACCTCCCCATGCTGACCACCCAATGTTGCTTTTCTCCATCCTACATTGCCACTCACTGATTACCTAATTCAGAACATCATATTGACACCAAACCGTGATGTTTTTCAAACTTCTACTAGTGAATGGCCTGTTAGAAACCCTTACAATGCACACCACCTCGCGATGTTTTTCAGAAAAGTATCTTACATTGCCACTGCATGTTTCCTGAACTCCCCATGCGGACCGCCCTGTTGTGCCTTCCTCCATCCTACATTGCCACTCACTGCCTATCCTAACTCAGACCCTCCGATTCACACCAACCTGTGATGTTTTTCTCACCCATACAAGTGAATGTCCTGCTACAAACCCTTACAATGCACACCACCCAGAGATGTTTTTCAGAAACCTATCCTACATTGCCATTGCATGTTTCCTGACGACCCCATGCTCACCAACCCGTGGTGCTTTTCTCCATCCTACATTGCCACTCACTGTCTATCTTGATTCAGGTCTTCCGATTCACACCATCCCGTGATGTTTTTTTCACTTCTACTAGTGATTGGCCTGTTAGAAACCCTTACAATGCGCACTACCCCGCGATGTTTTTCAGAAACCTATCCTACATTGCCATTGCATGTTTCCTGACCACCCCATGCTGACCAACCCGTGGTGCTTTTCTCCATTTTACATTGCCACTCAATGCCTTTCGTAATTCAGGCCCTCAAATTCACACCACCCCCTGATGTTTTTCTCACTCCTACTGGAGAATGGCCTGTTAGAAACCCTTAAAATGCGCACCACCCAGTGATGCTTATCAGAAACCTATCCTACATTGCCACTGCATGTTTCCTGACCTCCCCATGCTGACCACCCCGTGATGCTTTTCTCCATTCTACATTGCCCCTCACTGCCTATCCTAAATCAGGCCCTTCGATTATTAACAACCCGTGATGTTGTTTTCACTCCTACTAGTGAATGGCATGTTAGAAGCCCTTACAATGCGCACCACCCAGTGATGTTTATCCGAAACCTATTCTACATTGCCACTGCATGTTTCCTTGCCTCCCCATGCTGACAAACCCGTGGTGCTTTTCTCCATCCTACATTGCCACTCACAGCCTTTCCTAATTCAGGCCCTCCGATTCATACACCCCTGTGATGTTTTTTTCTCTCCTACTTGTCAATGGCTTGTTAGAAAGCCTTACAATCCGCACAACCCCATGATGTTTTTCAGAAACCTATCCTACATTGCCAATGCATGTTTCCTGACCTCTGCAGGCTGACCACCCCGTGGTGCATTTCTCCATTATACATTGCCACTCACTGCCTATCATGATTCAGGCCCTCTGATTAATACCACCCTGTGATGTTTTTCTCACTCCTACTAGTGAATGGTCTGTTATAAACCCTTACAATTCTCACCCCCAACGATGTTTTACAGAAACCTATGCTACATTGCCACAGCATGTGTCCTGACCTCCCTATGCTGACCAAAGGGTGGTGCTTTTCTCCATCCTACATTGCCACTCAATGCCTATCCTAATTCAGGCCCTCCCATTCACACCACCCCGTGATGTTTTTCTCTGTCCTACCAATGAATGGCCTGCTACAAACCCTTACATTGCACACCACCCCATGATGTTTTTCAGAAACCTATCCTACATTGCCAATGCATGTTTCCTGACCTCTGCAGGCTACCACCCCGTGGTGCATTTCTCCATCCTACATTGCCACTCACTGTCTATCTTGATTCAGGTCTTCCGATTCACACCACATCATGATGTATTTCTCACTCCTACTGGGGTATGTTAGAAACCCTTAAAATGCGCACCACCCAGTGATGTTTATCAGAAACCTATCCTACATTGAGACTGCATGTTTTCTGACCTCCCCATGCTGACCACACCGTGGTGCTTTTCTCCATCCTACATTGCCACTCACTGCCTATCCTAAATCTGGCCCTTCGATTCACAAGACCCCGTGATGTTGTTCTCACTCCTACTAGTGAATGGCCTGTTAGAAAGCCTTACAATGCGCACCACACAGTGATGTTTATCAGAAACCTATTCTACATTGAAACTGCATGTTTCCTTGCCTCCCCATGCTGACAAACCCGTGGTGCTTTTCTCCATCCTACATTGCCACTCACAGCCTTTCCTAATTCAGGCCCTCCGATTCACACCACCCCGTGATGTTTTTTTCTCTCCTACTTGTCAATGGCTTGTTAGAAAGCCTTACAATGCGCACAACCCCACGATGTTTTTCAGAAACCTATCCTACATAGTCAATGCATGTTTCCTGACCTCTCCATGCTGACCACCCCTTGGTGCATTTCTCCATTGTACATTGCCACTCACTGCCTATCATGATTCAGGCCCTCTGATTAATACCATCCCATGATGTTTTTCTCACTCGTACTACTGAATGGCCTGTTTGAAACCCTTGCAATTCTCACAACCAGCAATGTTTTTCAGAAACCTATGCTACATTGCCACAGCATGTGTCCTGACCTCCCTATGCTGACCACCCCGTGGTGCTTCTCTACATCCTACATTGCCACTCACTGCATATCCTGATTCAGGGCTTCCGATTCACACCACCCCGTGCTGTTTTTCTCACTCCTACTTGTGAATGGCGTGTTAGAAACCTTTTCAATGCGCATCACCCAGCGATGTTTTTCAGAAACCTAACCAATATTGCCACTGCATGTTTCCTGACCTCCCCATGCTGACCACCCCGTGGTGCTATTCTCCATCCGATATTGCCACTCACTGTCTATCTTGATTTAGGCCCTCTTATTCACACCACACCATGATGAATTTCTCACTCCTACTAGTGAATGGCCTGTTAGAAACTCTTACAATGCCCCCCACCCCGCAATGTTTTTCAAAAAACTATCCTACATTGCCACTGCATATTTCCTGACCTCCCCATCCTGACCACCCCGTTTTTCTTTTCTCCATCCTACATGGCCACTCACTGCGTATCCTGATTCAGGCCCTCCGATTCACATCACCCCGTGATGTTTTTCTCACTCCTACTAGTGAATGGCCTGTTAGAAACATTACAATGGTCAACACAACGTGACGTTTTTCAGAAAACTATCCTACATTGCCACTGCATGTTTCCTGACCTCCCCATGCTGACCACCCCATGGTGCTTTTCTCCATCCTACATTGCCACTCACTGCCTATGCTAAATGAGGCCCTCCGATTCACACCAACCCGTGATGTTCTTCTCACTCCTACTAGTGAATGGCCTGTTATAAACCCTTACAATGCGCACCACCCAGGGATGTTTATCCGAAACCTATTCTACATTGCCACTGCATGTTTTCTTGCCTCCCCATGCTGACAAAACCGTGGTGCTTTTCTTCATCCCACATTGCAACTCACAGCCTTTCCTAATTCAGGCCTTCCGATTCACACCACTCCGTGATGTTTTTTTCTCTCCTACTTGTCAATGGCTTGTTAGAAATCCTTACAATGCGCACAACCACAAGATGTTTTTCAGAAACCTATCCTAATTGCCAATGCATATTTCCTGACCGCTCCAGGCTGACCACCCCGTGGTGCTTTTCTCTATTATGCATTGCCACTCACTGCCTATCATGATTCAGGCCCTCTGTTTAATACCACCCTGTGATGTATTTCCCACTCCTACTAGTGAATGGCCTGTTAGACACCCTTACAATGCGCACCACCCCGCGATGTTTTACAAAAACCTATCCTACATTGCCACTGCATGTTTCCTGACCTCCCCATGCTGACCACACCGTGGTGCTTTTCTCCATTTTACATTGTCCCTCACTGCCTATCCTAATTCAGGCCCTCCGATTCACACCACCGTGTGATGTTTTTCTCACTCCTACCAGTGAATGGCCTGCTACAAACCCTTACAATGTGCACCACCCCCGGATGTTTTTCAGAAAACTATCCTACATTGCCACTGCATGTTTCCTGACTTCCCCATGCTCACCCACCAGTGGTGCTTTTCTCCATCCTACATTGCCACTCACTGCCCATCCTGATTCAGGGCTTCAGATTCACACCACCCCGTGATGTATTTCTCACTCCTACTAGTAAATGGCCTGTTAGAAACCCTTTCAACTCGCAGGACTCCGTGATGTTTTTCAGAAACCTATCCTACATTGCCACTGCATGTTTCCTGACCTCCCCATGCCAACCACACCGTGGTGCTTTTCTCCATTTTACATGGCCATTCACTGCCTATCCTAATTCAGTTCCTCCTATTCACACCAGCCCGTGATGTTTTTCTGACTCCTACTAGTGAATGGCTGTTAGAAACTGATACAAAGCCCACCACCCAGCGATGTTTTTCAGAAACCTATCCTATATTGCCAATGCATGTTTCCGGACCTCCCCATGCTGACCACACCGTGGTTCTTTTTTCCATTTGACATTGCCACTCACTACCTATCCTAATTCAGGCCCTCCGATTCACACTACCCCGTGATGTTCTTTTCACTCCTACTACTGAACGGCCGGTTAGAATGCCTTACAATGCGCACCACCAGGCAATGCTTTTCAAAAACATATCCTACATTGCCACTGCATGTTTCTTGACCTCCCCATGCCAACCACACCGTGGTGCTTTTCTCCATTTTACAGGGCCATTCACTGCCTATCCTAATTCAGTTCCTCCGATTCACACCAGCCCGTGATGTTTTTCTGACTCCTACTAGTGAATGGCTGTTAGAAACCGATACAAAGCCCACCACCCAGCGATGTTTTTCAGAAACCTATCCTAATTGCCAATGCATATTTCCTGAGCGCTCCAGGCTGACCACCCCGTGGTGTTTTTCTCTATTATGCATTGCCACTCACTGCCTATCATGATTCAGGCCCTCTGTTTAATACCACCCTGTGATGTATTTCCCACTCCTACTAGTGAATGGCCTGTTAGACACCCTTACAATGCGTACCACCCTGCGATGTGTTTCAGAAACCTATCCTACATTGACACAGCATGTTTCCTGACTTCCCCATGCTTACCACACCGTGGTGCTTTTCTCCATTTTACATTTCCACTCACTGCCTATCCTAATTCAGACCCTCTGATTCACACCACCCCGTGATGTTTTTCTCACTCCTACTAGTGAATGTCCTGTTAGAAACCCTTACAATGCGCACCACCTGGCGATGTTTTTCAGATACCTATCCTACGTTGCCAATGCATGTTTCCTGACCTCCCCATGCTGACCACACCGTGGTGCTTTTTCCATTCTACATTGCCACTCACTGCCTATCCTAATTTAGAACATCTGGTTCACACAACCCTGTGATGTATTTCTCACTCCTACTAGTGAATGGCCTGTTAGATACCCTTACAATGCGCTCCATCCCGCGATGTTTTACAGAAACCTAACCTACATTGCCACTTCATGTTTCCTGACCTCCCCATGCTGACCACACCGTGGTGCTTTTCTCCATTTTACCTTGTCACTCACTGCCTATCCTAATTCAGGCCCTCCAATTCACACCACCCCGTGATGTTTTTCTCACTCCTACGAGTTAATGGCCTGCTACAAACCCTTACAATGCGCACCAACCTGCGATGGTTTTCAGAAACCTGTCCTACATTGCCACTGCATGTTTGCTGACCTCTCCAACCTGACCACCCTGTGGTGCTTTTCTCCATCCTACACTCCCACTCACTGCCTATCCTGATTCAGGCACTCCGATTCACACCACCCCGTGATGTTTTTCTTACTCCTACTAGTGAATGCCTGTTAGAAACCCTTACAATGCCAACCACCAGGGGATGTTTTTCAGAAACCTATCCTACATTGCCAATGCTAGTTGCATGACCTCCCTATGCTGACCACACCATGGTGCTTTTCTCCATTTTACATTTCCACTCACTGCCTATCCTAATTTCGGCCATCCGATTCACACTACCCCGTGATGTTCTTCTCACTCCTACTACTGAATGGCCTGCTACAAACCCTTACAATGCACACCACCCCGCGATGTTTTTCAGAAACCTATCCTACATTGCCATTGCATGTTTCCTGACCTCCCCATGCTCACCAACCCGTGGTGCTTTTCTCCATCCTACATTGCCACTCACTGTCTATCTTGATTCAGGTCCTCTGATTCACACCACACCATCTTGTATTTCTCACTCCTACTAGTGAATGCCTGTTAGAAACCCTTACAATGCCAACCACCCGGGGATGTTTTTCAGAAACCTATCCTACATTGCCAATGCTAGTTGCCTGACCTCCCCATGCTGACCACACCATGGTGCTTTTCTCCATTTTACATTTCCACTCACTGCCTATCCTAATTTCGGCCATCCGATTCACACTACCCCGTGATGTTCTTCTCACTCCTACTACTGAATGGCCTGCTACAAACCCTTACAATGCACACCACCCCGCTATGTTTTTCAGAAACCTATCCTACATTGCCATTGCATGTTTCCTGACCTCCCCATGCTCACCAACCCGTGGTGCTTTTCTCCATCCTACATTGCCACTCACTGTCTATCTTGATTCAGGTCCTCCGATTCACACCACACCATCTTGTATTTCTCACTCCTACTAGTGAATGGCCTGTTAGAAACCCTTACAATGCGCACCATCCAGTGATGTTTATCAGAAACCTAGCTTACATTGCCAATGCATGTTTCCTGACCTCCCCATGCTGACCACACCGTGGTGCTTTTTCCATTCTACATTGCCACTCACTGCCTATCCTAATTTAGAACATCTGGTTCACACAACCCTGTGATGTATTTCTCACTCCTACTAGTGAATGGCCTGTTAGATACCCTTACAATGCGCTCCATCCCGCGATGTTTTACAGAAACCTAACCTACATTGCCACTTCATGTTTCCTGACCTCCCCATGCTGACCACACCGTGGTGCTTTTCTCCATTTTACCTTGTCACTCACTGCCTATCCTAATTCAGGCCCTCCAATTCACACCACCCCGTGATGTTTTTCTCACTCCTACGAGTTAATGGCCTGCTACAAACCCTTACAATGCGCACCAACCTGCGATGGTTTTCAGAAACCTGTCCTACATTGCCACTGCATGTTTGCTGACCTCTCCAACCTGACCACCCTGTGGTGCTTTTCTCCATCCTACACTCCCACTCACTGCCTATCCTGATTCAGGCACTCCGATTCACACCACCCCGTGATGTTTTTCTTACTCCTACTAGTGAATGCCTGTTAGAAACCCTTACAATGCCAACCACCAGGGGATGTTTTTCAGAAACCTATCCTACATTGCCAATGCTAGTTGCATGACCTCCCTATGCTGACCACACCATGGTGCTTTTCTCCATTTTACATTTCCACTCACTGCCTATCCTAATTTCGGCCATCCGATTCACACTACCCCGTGATGTTCTTCTCACTCCTACTACTGAATGGCCTGCTACAAACCCTTACAATGCACACCACCCCGCGATGTTTTTCAGAAACCTATCCTACATTGCCATTGCATGTTTCCTGACCTCCCCATGCTCACCAACCCGTGGTGCTTTTCTCCATCCTACATTGCCACTCACTGTCTATCTTGATTCAGGTCCTCTGATTCACACCACACCATCTTGTATTTCTCACTCCTACTAGTGAATGCCTGTTAGAAACCCTTACAATGCCAACCACCCGGGGATGTTTTTCAGAAACCTATCCTACATTGCCAATGCTAGTTGCCTGACCTCCCCATGCTGACCACACCATGGTGCTTTTCTCCATTTTACATTTCCACTCACTGCCTATCCTAATTTCGGCCATCCGATTCACACTACCCCGTGATGTTCTTCTCACTCCTACTACTGAATGGCCTGCTACAAACCCTTACAATGCACACCACCCCGCTATGTTTTTCAGAAACCTATCCTACATTGCCATTGCATGTTTCCTGACCTCCCCATGCTCACCAACCCGTGGTGCTTTTCTCCATCCTACATTGCCACTCACTGTCTATCTTGATTCAGGTCCTCCGATTCACACCACACCATCTTGTATTTCTCACTCCTACTAGTGAATGGCCTGTTAGAAACCCTTACAATGCGCACCATCCAGTGATGTTTATCAGAAACCTAGCTTACATTGCCACTGCATGTTTCCTGACCTCCCCATGCTGACCACCCCGTGATGCTTTTCTCCATTCTACATTGCCCCTCACTGCCTATCCTAAATCAGGCCCTTTGATTATTAACAACCCGTGATGTTGTTTTCACTCCTACTAGTGAATGGCATGTTAGAAACCCTTACAATGCGCACCACCCAGTGATGTTTATCCGAAACCTATTCTACATTGCCAATGCATGTTTCCTTGCCTCCCCATGCTGACAAACCCGTGGTGCTTTTCTCCATCCTACATTGCCACTCACAGCCTTTCCTAATTCAGGCCCTCCTATTCATACACCCCTGTGATGTTTTTTTCTCTCCTACTTGTCAATGGCTTGTTAGAAAGCCTTACAATCCGCACAACCCCATGATGTTTTTCAGAAACCTATCCTACATTGCCAATGCATGTTTCCTGACCTCTGCAGGCTGACCACCCCGTGGTGCATTTCTCCATTATACATTGCCACTCACTGCCTATCATGATTCAGGCCCTCTGATTAATACCACCCTGTGATGTTTTTCTCACTCCTACTAGTGAATGGTCTGTTATAAACCCTTACAAATCTCACCCCCAACGATGTTTTACAGAAACCTATGCTACATTGCCACAGCATGTGTCCTGACCTCCCTATGCTGACCAAAGGGTGGTGCTTTTCTCCATCCTACATTGCCACTCAATGCGTATCCTAATTCAGGCCCTCCGATTCACACCACCCCGTGATGTTTTTCTCTGTCCTACCAATGAATGGCCTGCTACAAACCCTTACATTGCACACCACCCCATGATGTTTTTCAGAAACCTATCCTACATTGCCAATGCATGTTTCCTGACCTCTGCAGGCTACCACCCCGTGGTGCATTTCTCCATCCTACATTGCCACTCACTGTCTATCTTGATTCAGGTCTTCCGATTCACACCACATCATGATGTATTTCTCACTCCTACTGGAGTATGGCCTGTTAGAAACCCTTAAAATGCGCACCACCCAGTGATGTTTATCAGAAACCTATCCTACATTGATACTGCATGTTTCCTGACCTCCCCATGCTGACCACACCGTGGTGCTTTTCTCCATCCTACATTGCCACTCACTGCCTATCCTAAATCTGGCCCTTCGATTCACAAGACCCCGTGATGTTGTTCTCACTCCTACTAGTGAATGGCCTGTTAGAAAGCCTTACAATGCGCACCACCCAGTGATGTTTATCAGAAACCTATTCTACATTGAAACTGCATGTTTCCTTGCCTCCCCATGCTGACAAACCCGTGGTGCTTTTCTCCATCGTACATTGCCACTCACAGCCTTTCCTAATTCAGGCCCTCCGATTCACACCACCCCGTGATGTTTTTTTTCTCTCCTACTTGTCAATGGCTTGTTAGAAAGCCTTACAATGCGCACAACCCCACGATGTTTTTCAGAAACCTATCCTACATAGTCAATGCATGTTTCCTGACCTCTCCATGCTGACCACCCCTTGGTGCATTTCTCCATTGTACATTGCCACTCACTGCCTATCATGATTCAGGCCCTCTGATTAATACCATCCCATGATGTTTTTCTCACTCGTACAACTGAATGGCCTGTTTGAAACCCTTGCAATTCTCACAACCAGCAATGTTTTTCAGAAACCTATGCTACATTGCCACAGCATGTGTCCTGACCTCCCTATGCTGACCACCCCGTGGTGCTTCTCTACATCCTACATTGCCACTCACTGCCTATCCTGATTCAGGGCTTCCGATTCACACCACCCCGTGCTGTTTTTCTCACTCCTACTTGTGAGTGGCGTGTTAGAAACCCTTACAATGCGCACCACCCAGCGATGTTTTTCAGAAACCTAACCAACATTGCCACTGCATGTTTCCTGACCTCCCCATGCTGACCACCCCGTGGTTCTATTCTCCATCCGATATTGCCACTCACTGTCTATCTTGATTTAGTCCCTCTTATTCACACCACACCATGATGGATTTCTCACTCCTACTAGTGAATGGCCTGTTAGAAACTCTTACAATGCGCCCCACCCCGCAATGTTTTTCAAAAAACTTTCCTACATTGCCACTGCATATTTCCTGACCTCCCCATCCTGACCACCCCATTTTTCTTTTCTCCATCTCACATGGCCACTCACTGCGTATCCTGATTCAGGCCCTCCGATTCACATCACCCCGTGATGTTTTTCTCACTCCTACTAGTGAATGGCCTGTTAGAAACATTACAATGGCCAACACAACGTGACGTTTTTCAGAAAACTATCCTACATTGCCACTGCATGTTTCCTGACCTCCCCATGCTGACCACCCCATGGTGCTTTTCTCCATCCTACATTGCCACTCACTGCCTATGCTAAATGAGGCCCTCCGATTCACACCAATCCGTAATGTTTTTCTCAGTCCAACTAGTGAATGGCCTGTTAGAAACCCTTAAATTGCGCACAACCCCCCCCTTTTTTTTTCAGAAACTTATCCTACATTGCCAGTGCATGATTACTGAACTCGCCCTGCTGACCACCCTTTGGTGCTTTTCTCCATCCCACATTGCCACTCAAAGCCTATCCTAATTCAGGCCCTCCGATTCACATCAGCCCGTGATGATGTTCTCACTCTTACTAGTGAATGGCCTGTTATAAACCCTTACAATGCGCATCACCCATCAATGTTTATCAGAAACCTATTCTACATTGCCACTGCATGTTTCCTTGCCTCCGAATGCTGACAAATCCGTGGTGCATTTCTACATCCTACATTGCCACTCACAGTCTATCCTGATTCAGGCCGTTCGATTCACACCACCCCGTAATGTTTTTCTCTCTACTGCTAGTTAATGGCCTGTTAGAAACCATTACAATGCGCCCCACCTCGCGATTTTTTTCAGAAACCTATCCTACATTGCCACTGCATGTTACCTGGCTTCCTCTTCCTGACCACCCCGTGGTGCTTTTCTCCATCCTACATTGCCACTCGCTGCCTAAACTATTCAGGCCCTCCGATTCACAGCACCCCCTGATGTTTTTCTCACTCCTACTAGTGAATGTACTGTTAGAAAGCCTTACAGTGAACACCACCAGGAGATATTTTTCAGAAACCTATCCTACATTGCCAATGCATGTTTCCTGACCTCCCCATGCTGACCACACCGTGGTGCTTTTCTCCATTCTACATTGCCACTCACTGTGTATCCTAATTCAGAACATCTGATTCACACCACCCCGTGATGTTTTTCTCACTCCTACTAGTGAATGGCCTGTTAGAAACCCTTACAATGTGCCCCACCCCGTGATGTTATTCAGAAAACTCTCCTACATTGCCACTGCTTGTTTCCTGACCTCGCCTTGCTGACCACTCCATGGTGCTTTTCTCCATCCTACATTGCCACTCAATGCCTACCTAATTCAAGCCCTCCGATTCCCACCACCCTGTGATTTGTTCTCACTCCAACTAGTGAATGGCCTTTTAGAAACCCTTACAATGCGCAATACCCCGCGATGTTTTTCAGAAACCTATAATACATTGCCACTGAATGTTTCCTGACCTCCCCATGCTGACCATGCCGTGGTGCTTTTCTCCATCGTACATTGCCAATCACTGCCTATTCTAATTCCGGCCCTCCGATTCACACCACCACATGATGTTTTTCTCACTCCTACTAGTGAATGGCCTGTTAGAAAGCCTTACACTGCGGACCACCCGGCGATGTTTTTCAGAAACCTATCCTACATTGCCAAGGCATGTTTCCTGACTTCCCCATGCTGACCACCCCATGGTTCTTATCTCCATCCTACATTGCCACTCACAGCCTATGCTAATTCAGAACATCTGAATCACACCATCCAATGATGTTTTTCTCACTCCTACTAGTGAATGGCCTGTTAGAAACCCTTACAATGCTCACCACCACGTGATGTTTTTCAGGAACCTATCCTACATTCCCACTGCATGTTTCCTGACCTCTCCATGCTCACCAACCCGTGGTGCTTTTCTCCATCCTACATTGCCACTCACTGACCATCCTGATTCAGTGCTTCCGATTCACACCAACCCGTGATGTATTTCTCACTCCTACTAGTGAATGGCCTGTTAGAAACCCTTACAATCCGCCCCACCCCGCGATGTTTTTCAGAAACCTATCCTACATTGCCACTGCATTTTCCCTGACCTCCCCATCCTGACCACCCCGTGGTGCTTTTCTCCATCCTATATTGCCACTCACTGCCTATCCTGATTCAAGCCCTCCGACTCACACCACCCCGTGATGTTTTTCTCACTCCTACTAGTGAATGGCCTTTTAGAAAACCTTACAATTATCACCACCGCCGATGTTTTTCAGAAACCTATCCCACTTTGCCACTGCATGTATCCTGACCTCCCCAATGTGACCACTCCGTGGTGCTTTTCTCCATCCTACATTGCCACTTACTGCCTATCCTGATTCAAGCCCTCCGATTAACACCACCCCGTGATGTTGTTCTCACTCCTACCAATGAATGGCCTGTTAGAAAGCCTTACAATGCGCACCACCCCAATTTTTTTTCAGAAACCTATCCTACATTGCCACTGCATGTTTGCTGACCTCCCGATGATGACAATCCTGTGGTGCTTTTCTCCATTCTACATTGCCACTCAATGCCTACCTTATTCAGGCCCTCCGATTCCCACCACCCTGTGATTTGTTCTCACTCCAACTAGTGAATGGCCTTTTAGAAACCCTTACAATGCGGAATACCCCGCGATATTTTTCAGAAACCTATAATACATTGCCACTGAATGTTTCCTGACCTCCCCATGCTGACCATGCCGTGGTGCTTTTCTCCATCCTACATTGCCAATCACTGCCTATTCTAATTCAGGCCCTCTGATTCACACCACCCCATGATGTTTTTCTCACTCCTACTAGTGAATGGCCTGTTAGAAAGCCTTACACTGTGGACCACCCGGCGATGTTTTTCAGAAACCTATCCTACATTGCCAAGGCATGTTTCCTGACTTCCCCATGCTGACCACCCCATGGTTCTTATCTCCATCCTACATTGCCACTCACAGCCTATGCTAATTCAGAACATCTGAATCACACCATCCAATGAAGTTTTTCTCACTCCTAGTAGTGAATGGCCTGTTAGAAACCCTTACAATGCTCACCACCACGTGATGTTTTTCAGGAACCTATCCTACATTCCCACTGCATGTTTCCTGACCTCTCCATGCTCACCAACCCGTGGTGCTTTTCTCCATCCTACATTGCCACTCACTGACCATCCTGATTCAGGGCTTCCGATTCACACCAACCCGTGATGTATTTCTCACTCCTACTAGTGAATGGCCTGGTAGAAACCCTTACAATCCGCCCCACCCCGCGATGTTTTTCAGAAACCTATCCTACATTGCCACTGCATTTTTCCTGACCTCCCCATCCTGACCACCCCGTGGTGCTTTTCTCCATCCTATATTGCCACTCACTGCCTATCCTGATTCAAGCCCTCCGACTCACACCACCCCGTGATGTTTTTCTCACTCCTACTAGTGAATGGCCTTTTAGAAAACCTTACAATTATCACCACCGCCGATGTTGTTCAGAAACCAATCCCACTTTGCCACTGCATGTATCCTGACCTCCCCATGGTGACCACTCCGTGGTGCTTTTCTCCATCCTACATTGCCACTTACTGCCTATCCTGATTCAAGCCCTCCGATTAACACCACCCCGTGATGTTGTTCTCACTCCTACCAATGAATGGCCTGTTAGAAACCCTTACAACGCTCACCACCCAGCGATGTTTATCAAAAACCTATTCTACATTGCCACTGCATGTTTCCTTGCCTCCCCATGCTGGCAAACACTTGGTACTTTTCTCCATCATATATTGCCACTCACAGCCTATCCTAATTCAGGCCCTCCGATTCACACCACCACGTGATGTTTTTTTCACTCCTACTTGTGAATGGCTTGTTACAAAGCCTTGCAATGCGTACAACTTCGCGATGTTATTCAGAAACCTATCTTACATTGCCATTGCATGTGTCCTAACCTCCCGATGCTCACCACCCCGTGTTGCTTTCTTTCATCCTACATGGCCACTCACTGCCTATCCTGATTCAGGCCCTCCGATTCACACCATCCCGTGATGTTTTTTTCACTTCTACTAGTGAATTGTGTTGGGAGCCGCAGCCCCGAGCCCGGTCGCCTCACTTTGCGGACGTGAGGCCTGTAGTAAAGAGTGAGGCCTGAGGTAGATTACCCCTCCCATTGAATATGTTAGTTTCCTGCTTACCGCGTAAACAACCCGCTCAACAATATAGTCTGCCTGGCAACTGATGATGTTAGCCAATCAGCTTGCCTTGCTTACTTTAACATGATTGGACACTGTACCCGTATATATACCGGTGCCACCCCTGGGCGGAAGTAGAAGCCAGATAGAAGCCCGGAAGTAGAAGCCCAAAAGGAGCCGCGGAGAGCGGACCGGTAGAGGCTTTGGGGCAGGCTGAAGCACAAAAGGAGCCGCGGGGAGCGGACCAAAGGAGGCTTCAGCTGGGAGAACCCAGGGCAGGCTGTACGGAGAAGGAAAATAAAAAGAAAAGGTTGTCCACTACCAGACTTTGTCGTGTGTCCTTCCTGCCGGCCGGGAGCGGACATCGACATTTGGTGGCCCGTACGGGGACTGATCACCCCCGAGACGTGGAAGTGGACAACGCTCCAGTACAGAGCTGCGAGACAGGTGAGTTGGGGATAAGCCTGGGCTCTGGGTGGCGCGCACCTACAGGGCTTTTAGACTCCCCTCAGGCTCACGCGTAAGTGGCGGATTCCTTGGGCCTCACGCGGTGAGTAACATATTAAAAAATGGGAAACATGCTAGGTAGCGGCACTAAGAGCGAGGGTGGTTGTGGAGAAAGCTCTCAAGAGCTTACAAAAGTACGCAGGGTATCTGAGCAGGCCCAGTCAGGGAGCTCCCGAGAGGGGCCTGTCAAGGGGAACAAAGATGCTAAGGAGGAGGACGGGGCTCTAGCCTTGGAGTCGTCTGACTCCGAGGACGAGGGAAAGTTGAATGGCAGGGAGGCCAAAGAGACCAGCTGTCAGGAGCCTAAGTCGCTCAATAAGGAGTCGCAGGGTTCTTTTCCAGCGTTGCCCCGCGAATTGCGCTCTGCTCAACCTGGTCTGCGGAGGAGTAGAGAGCTCCTGAGTGCGCCCCGGCGCGAGAGGGAGGCGAAGCCTTCCGCCCCACCTTGGGGGCCTTTTCCGGAGGCGGTCCCTCGCCACGAGGCGGCCGCCTGGGAGCTCCCTCCCCTTTCGCCAGAACAGGAAGTGATGCACGGGCCCCCATTTTCCGCCCAATCACGGCCGCCGTCTTATGCTCCGCCGCCGGCGGGTTGGTATTTTTACAGGCGGCTTTGGCAGGAGGGACGCTTGTCTCATGAGGTACATCCACCTGGGATAGATAGTGGCCCCTACGAGATATTTCCTGTACAAGTAGCTATGGGCCAGGGACGCAATGTATGGGAGCCTTTTGAGATAAAGCAGATTAGAGAACTTAAAAATGCAGTTACAACCTTTGGGCCCACTGCGCCTTACACCATTGCCATGCTGGAGAATCTGTCTTCTGGGCCCCTCACCCCCGCGGACTGGATTCAGCTGGCAAAGGCGTGTCTGCCCTCGGGCAGTTACCTGGATTGGCGAGCCTGGTACGCAGAGTTCTCTGCAGAGCAGGCTGAGAGAAACGCCAATCGGGGAAACCGGGGGTGGAACAAGGAAATGCTTATGGGAGAAGGTCGGCACGCTGATGACCAGACCCAGTTCCCCGGCGCTGTCTATGAGCAAATCAATGCCATAGGACTCCGCGCCTGGAAGCAAGCAAGTGGTGCCGGAACAGCCTCCTTGTGTCTTTCAAAAATAATTCAGGGTACCACAGAGCCATTTGTTGACTTTGTGGCCCGAATGCAAGATGCTGCCGATAAGATATTTTCTGATCCGGGAGTGGCTGCTCTCCTGGCCGCGGCTATACAGCAGAGGGGACCTCGCGGGTTAGAAGGGGAATGTAAGGCTAAAGGGTGTTTTGCCTGCGGGGAGCCAGGACACATTAAACGTCACTGCCCAAACAATGCAGATGCTAGGCCTCGTCCTAGGAATGAAGAACCATATGTTTGTGGGCGATGCAAGAAGGGATCACACAAAGCTGAGGAGTGTAGGTCGGTCTTTGATGCTCAGGGCAACCGTATTTGTGGACAAGATGCTAGAGAGCCAAAAAACGGCCAGAGGGGGCCCCCTTCACAGGCGGGCCCCCGCCCCAGAGACAGGACAGCTCAGGGTGGCAGCCTTCAACAAGGGCCACCCCTGGGTCAGCAGGTGTGGACCTCAGTGTCGTCTCCAGACTTATATGGGTGTTCATCTTGTCATTTGTCACTCAGCACCCTATAATTTTTCCAAAGGTTACTGCCTCTGAGCCATTAGTCCCAGCAACTACAATATATACAGATGGCTCCAAGACGGGGATAGGCGCCTATGTGATCCTAGGCAAGCCCCCGGTTACCATACAATTTGAACCAGATCAGCCTCAGGTGGTGGAACTGCAGATCGTTAAAATGATTCTTGAACGGTTCTCAGAAGCCATTAACATTGTCTCCGATTCTAGGTATGTGGTCAATGCTATGCAAATGCTTGAGACTGCCGGTTTAATTAGATCCACTTCCACAGTGGCTGGGCTGTTCCTGTCTATCCAGACATTGCTTCAGAACAGACACCATAAGGTCTTCACCACCCACATAAGAGCACATACATCCCTGCCAGGGCCTATGGCACAGGGGAATGCGGCTGCTGACACTGCCACTCGCCCGTTATGGATTTTTACCTTACTAACACCAATCGAGCGAGCCCGTGCCTTCCATGATAAGTTTCATGTCAATGCCAGGACACTAGCAAACCATTTCCATGTTTCCAGAGCAGATGCACGAGATATCGTGCGACTATGTGACTCCTGTGCCACATACAAACCTGCCATACCGATGGGAGTAAACCCTCGAGGTTTGATCCCTGGTGATGTTTGGCAGATGGACATCACACATATACAGGAGTTTGGGACTCTTAAATATGTTCATGTTTCCACAGACACCTGTTCTCGCGTCATATTTGCAACAGCAGAAACAGGTGAAAAAGTGTCTAATGTGATCAATCATTGCCTGGCAGCTTGGGCCGCATGGGGCAAACCAAAAATATTAAAAACTGATAATGGACCAGCCTATATAGGCAAAGCTTTCAATGAGTTCTGCAAAATGATGGAGGTTCAATTAAAACATGGTATCCCATACAATCCCCAAGGTCAAGGAATCATTGAGAGGGCTCATAGAAGCCTCAAAGAAATTTTACAAAAACAAAAAGGGGGAGTAGGCCAAGGCCTGGCCCCAAAGGCACGATTATCCATGGCACTATTCACACACAATTTTTTAAATTTAAATAATGATAATCGCTCCCCAGCTGTGGAGCACTGCAACCCTTCCCCCAACCATAAAGGGTGGGTGAAGTGGAAAGATGTCCTGACAGGACAATGGATGGGCCCGGATCCAGTGGTCAGCTGGAACCGAGGCGCGGTTTGTGTTTTCCCACAGGAATCGGGACGAGAACCACTGTGGATACCGGAGAGACTGACACGGGCGACAAAGCCCTCGACTGAAGATCAGACCTGCCCTACTGGAGATCCATCACAGACCAACCAACAAGATGAATAGAAATAGCGGTAGCCCGAAATGGACAAGAAGATCCTCAGGCATATGCATGGCTTGCTCAATTGGCCCACGACCGAGTCTAGATATGGCGGGCATCCCTCATTCTCCTCCATAAGGTGACAATACACAGCAGGGTAGGAGAGTCAATGACGGGTAAGAGCGTACTCCCCCGGTGCGACTCAACCTAAGCCAGGCCCTACCCCATTCTGCACGTAAGCCGCTGGACTGTTAGATGCTGCCCAGGTCTAAATTTCTCTCCGAGGGGATTTCTTTACGGAGAGAAAATGAGTGCAAGCTTGTGTGCATCCAGGTTCCGTCCAGTTTGTGCCTGGCCCTAGAAAAAGGACGAGGGCCTCAGGGCCTTGGCAGACCATGGGACGGCCGACCAGGGTCTAAGCCAAGGACCTACGGTGGGCCTACACATAGGGCATAAGCCTCTGCACCCAGTCCAGGAAGGGCTACGATGCGCACATTCATAAAAAAAAAAAAGGGGGAGATGTTGGGAGCCGCAGCCCCGAGCCCGGTCGCCTCACTTGGCGGACGTGAGGCCTGTAGTAAAGAGTGAGGCCTGAGGTAGATTACCCCTCCCATCGAATATGTTAGTTTCCTGCTTACCGCGTAAACAACCCGCTCAACAATATAGTCTGCCTGGCAACTGATGATGTTAGCCAATCAGCTTGCCTTGCTTACTTTAACATGATTGGACACTGTACCCGTATATATACCGGTGCCACCCCTGGGCGGAAGTAGAAGCCAGATAGAAGCCCGGAAGTAGAAGCCCAAAAGGAGCCGCGGAGAGCGGACCGGTAGAGGCTTTGGGGCAGGCTGAAGCACAAAAGGAGCTGCGGGGAGCGGACCAAAGGAGGCTTCAGCTGGGAGAACCCAGGGCAGGCTGTACGGAGAAGGAAAATAAAAAGAAAAGGTTGTCCACTACCAGACTTTGTCGTGTGTCCTTCCTGCCGGCCGGGAGCGGACATCGACAGAATTGCCTGTTAGAAACCCTTACAATGCGCACCACCACGTGATGTTTTTCAGAAACCTATACTACATTGCCACTGCATGCTTCCAGAACTCCACATGCTGACAACCCCGTGGTGCTTTTCTCAATCCTACATTGCCACTCACTGCCTATCATAATTCAGGCCCTCCGATTCACACCACCCGGTGATGTTTTTCTCACTCCTACTAGTGAATGGTCTGTTAGAAACCCTAACAATGCTCACCACCTGCGATGTTTTTCAGAAACCTATCCTACATTGCCACTGCATGTGTCCTGACCTCCCCATGCTGACCACCCCGTGGTGCTTTTCTCCATCCTACATGGCCACTCACTGCCTATCCTGATTCAGCCCTTCCGATTCACCCCACGACATGAGGTTTTTCTCATTCCTACTAGTGAATGGCTTGTTAGAAACCCTTGCAATGCGCACAAACCCGCGATGTTTTTCAGAAAGCTATCCCACATTGCCACTGCATGTTTGCTGACCTCCCCATGATGAAAATCCTGTGGTGCTTTTCTCCATCCTACATTGCCACTCAATGCCTACCTAATTCAGGCCATCCGATTCCCACCACCCTGTGATTTGTTCTCACTCCAACTAGTGAATGGCCTTTTAGAAACCCTTACAATGCGCAATACCCCGCGATGTTTTTCAGAAACCTATAATATATTGCCACTGAATGTTTCCTGACCTCCCCATGCTGACCATGCCGTGGTGCTTTTCTCCATCCTACATTGCCAATCACTGCCTATTCTAATTCCGGCCCTCCGATTCACACCACCCCATGATGTTTTTCTCACTCCTACTAGTGAATGGCATGTTAGAAACCCATACAATGCGCACCACCCAGTGATGTTTATCCGAAACCTATTCTACATTGCCACTGCATGTTTCCTTGCCTCCCCATGCTGACAAACCCGTGGTGCTTTTCTCCATCCTACATTGCCACTCACAGCCTTTCCTAATTCAGGCCCTCCGATTCATACACCCCTGGGATGTTTTTATCTCTCCTACTTGTTAATGGCTTGTTAGAAAGCCTTAAAATCCGCACAACCCGATGATGTTTTTCAGAAACCTATCCTACATTGCCAATGCATGTTTCCTGACCTCTCCAGGCTGACCACGCCGTGGTGCATTTCTCCATTATACATTGCCACTCACTGCCTATCATGATTCAGGCCCTCTGATTAATACCACCCTGTAATGTTTTTCTCACTCCTACTAGTGAATGCTCTGTTATAAACCCTTACAATTCTCACCCCCAACGATGTTTTACAGAAACCTATACTACATTGCCACAGCATGTGTCCTGACCTCCGTAAGCCGACCAAACCGTGGTGCTTTTCTCCGTCCTACATTGCCACTCACTGCCTATCCTAATTCAGGCCCTCCGATTCACACCACCCCGTGATGTTTTTCTCTTTCCTACCAACGAATGGCCTGCTACAAACCCTTACAATGCACACCACCCCGCGATGTTTTTCAGAAACCTATCCTACATTGCCACTGCATGTTTCCTGACCTCCCCATGCCGACAAAACCGTGGTGCTTTTCTCCATCCGACATTGCCACTCTCTGCCTATCCTGATTCAGGGCTTCCGATTCACACCACTCCGTGATGTACTTCTCACTCGTACTACTGAATGGCCTGTTAGAAACCCTTACAATGCGCACCACCCCGTGATTTTTTCTCACTCTTACTAGTGAATGGCCTGTTAGAGAGACTTACCATGCGCACCACCCGGCGATGTTTTTCAGAAACATACCCTACATTGTCAATGCATGTTTCCTGACCTCCCCATGCTGACCACCCCATGTTGCTTTTCTCCATCCTACATTGCCACTCACTGATTACCTAATTCAGAACATCATATTGACACCAAACCGTGATGTTTTTCAAACTTCTACTAGTGAATGGCCTGTTAGAAACCCTTACAATGCACACCACCTCGCGATGTTTTTCAGAAAAGTATCTTACATTCCCACTGCATGTTTCCTGAACTCCCCATGCGGACCGCCCTGTTGTGCCTTCCTCCATCCTACATTGCCACTCACTGCCTATCCTAACTCAGACCCTCCGATTCACACCAACCTGTGATGTTTTTCTCACCCATACAAGTGAATGTCCTGCTACAAACCCTTACAATGCACACCACCCAGAGATGTTTTTCAGAAACCTATCCTACATTGCCATTGCATGTTTCCTGACGACCCCATGCTCACCAACCCGTGGTGCTTTTCTCCATCCTACATTGCCACTCACTGTCTATCTTGATTCAGGTCTTCCGATTCACACCATCCCGTGATGTTTTTTTCACTTCTACTAGTGATTGGCCTGTTAGAAACCCTTACAATGCGCACTACCCCGCGATGTTTTTCAGAAACCTATCCTACATTGCCATTGCATGTTTCCTGACCACCCCATGCTGACCAACCCGTGGTGCTTTTCTCCATTTTACATTGCCACTCAATGCCTTTCGTAATTCAGGCCCTCAAATTCACACCACCCCCTGATGTTTTTCTCACTCCTACTGGAGAATGGCCTGTTAGAAACCCTTAAAATGCGCACCACCCAGTGATGCTTATCAGAAACCTATCCTACATTGCCACTGCATGTTTCCTGACCTCCCCATGCTGACCACCCCGTGATGCTTTTCTCCATTCTACATTGCCCCTCACTGCCTATCCTAAATCAGGCCCTTCGATTATTAACAACCCGTGATGTTGTTTTCACTCCTACTAGTGAATGGCATGTTAGAAGCCCTTACAATGCGCACCACCCAGTGATGTTTATCCGAAACCTATTCTACATTGCCACTGCATGTTTCCTTGCCTCCCCATGCTGACAAACCCGTGGTGCTTTTCTCCATCCTACATTGCCACTCACAGCCTTTCCTAATTCAGGCCCTCCGATTCATACACCCCTGTGATGTTTTTTTCTCTCCTACTTGTCAATGGCTTGTTAGAAAGCCTTACAATCCGCACAACCCCATGATGTTTTTCAGAAACCTATCCTACATTGCCAATGCATGTTTCCTGACCTCTGCAGGCTGACCACCCCGTGGTGCATTTCTCCATTATACATTGCCACTCACTGCCTATCATGATTCAGGCCCTCTGATTAATACCACCCTGTGATGTTTTTCTCACTCCTACTAGTGAATGGTCTGTTATAAACCCTTACAATTCTCACCCCCAACGATGTTTTACAGAATCCTATGCTACATTGCCACAGCATGTGTCCTGACCTCCCTATGCTGACCAAACCGTGGTGCTTTTCTCCATCCTACAATGCCACTCAATGCCTATCCTAATTCAGGCCCTCCCATTCACACCACCCCGTGATGTTTTTCTCTGTCCTACCAATGAATGGCCTGCTACAAACCCTTACATTGCACACCACCCCATGATGTTTTTCAGAAACCTATCCTACATTGTCAATGCATGTTTCCTGACCTCTGCAGGCTACCACCCCGTGGTGCATTTCTCCATCCTACATTGCCACTCACTGTCTATCTTGATTCAGGTCTTCCGATTCACACCACATCATGATGTATTTCTCACTCCTACTGGGGTATGTTAGAAACCCTTAAAATGCGCACCACCCAGTGATGTTTATCAGAAACCTATCCTACATTGATACTGCATGTTTTCTGACCTCCCCATGCTGACCACACCGTGGTGCTTTTCTCCATCCTACATTGCCACTCACTGCCTATCCTAAATCTGGCCCTTCGATTCACAAGACCCCGTGATGTTGTTCTCACTCCTACTAGTGAATGGCCTGTTAGAAAGCCTTACAATGCGCACCACGCAGTGATGTTTATCAGAAACCTATTCTACATTGAAACTGCATGTTTCCTTGCCTCCCCATGCTGACAAACCCGTGGTGCTTTTCTCCATCCTACATTGCCACTCACAGCCTTTCCTAATTCAGGCCCTCCGATTCACACCACCCCGTGATGTTTTTTTCTCTCCTACTTGTCAATGGCTTGTTAGAAAGCCTTACAATGCGCACAACCCCACGATGTTTTTCAGAAACCTATCCTACATAGTCAATGCATGTTTCCTGACCTCTCCATGCTGACCACCCCTTGGTGCATTTCTCCATTTTACATTGCCACTCACTGCCTATCATGATTCAGGCCCTCTGATTAATACCATCCCATGATGTTTTTCTCACTCGTACTACTGAATGGCCTGTTTGAAACCCTTGCAATTCTCACAACCAGCAATGTTTTTCAGAAACCTATGCTACATTGCCACAGCATGTGTCCTGACCTCCCTATGCTGACCACCCCGTGGTGCTTCTCTCCATCCTACATTGCCACTCACTGCCTATCCTGATTCAGGGCTTCCGATTCACACCACCCCGTGCTGTTTTTCTCACTCCTACTTGTGAATGCGTGTTAGAAACCCTTACAATGCGCACTACCCAGCGATGTTTTTCAGAAACCTAACCAACATTGCCACAGAATATTTCCTGACCTCCCCATGCTGACCACCCCGTGGTGCTATTCTCCATCCGATATTGCCACTCACTGTCTATCTTGATTTAGCCCCTCTTATTCACACCACACCATGATGGATTTCTCACTCCTACTAGTGAATGGCCTGCTAGAAACCATTACAATGCGCCCCACCCCGCAATTTTTTTCAGAAACCTATCCTACATTGACACTGCATGTTTCCTGACTTCCCCTTCCTGACCACCCCGAGGTGCTTTTCTCCATCCTACCTTGAAACTAGCTGCCTAACCTGATTCAGGCCCTCCGATTCACAACACGCCATGAGGTTTTTCTCACTCCTACTAGTGAATGTACTGTTAGAAAGCCTTACAGTGCACACCACCAGGAGATGTTTTTCAGAAACCTATCCTACATTGCCAATGCATGTTTCCTGACCTCCCCATCCTGACAACCCCATGGTGCTTTTCTCCATCCTACATTGCCACTCACTGTGTATCCTAAATCACAACATGTGATTCACACCACCCCGTGATGTTGTTCTCACTCCTAATAGTGAATGTCCTGTTAGAAACCCTTACAATGCGCACCACCCTGCGATGTTTTTCGGAAACATATACTACATTGCCAGGGAATGTTTCCTGACCTCCCCATGCTGACCATGCCGTGGTGCTTTTCTCCATCCTACATTGCGAATCACTGCCTATCCTGATTCAGGCCTTCCAATTCACAGCAACACGTGATGTATTTCTCACTCCTACTAGTGAATAGCCTACTAGAAACCCTAACAATGCGCACCACCCCGCGAGGTTTTGCAGGAACCTATTCTACATTGCCACTGCATGTTTCCTGACCTCCGCATGCTGACCACACCGTGGTGCTTTCTCAATTTTACATTGCCACTCACTGCCTATTGTAATTCAGGCCCTCCGATTCACAAGACCCCATGATGTTTTTCTCACTCCTACTAGTGAATGGCCTGTTAGAAAGCCTTACACTGCGGACCACCCGGCGAGCTTTTTCAGAAACCTATCCTACATTGCCACTGCATTTTTCCTGACCTCCCCATCCTTACCACCCCGTGGTGCTTTTCTTCATCCTACATTGCCACTCACTGCCTATCCTGATTCAGGCCTTCCGATTCACACCACCCCATGTTGCTTTTCTCACTCCTACTAGTGAATAGCCTGTTAGAAACCCTTACAATTATCACCACCCACGATGTTTTTCAGAAACCTATCCCACTTTGCCACGGCATGTATCCTGACCTTCCCATGATGACCACTCCATGGTGCTTTTCTCCATCCTACATTGCCACTCACTGCTTATCCTGATTCAGGCCCTCCGATTCGCACCACGCCATGATGTTTTTCTTACTCCTACTAGTGAATGGCCTGTTAGAAATCCTTACAATGCGCACCAACTCGCAATGTTTTTCAGAAAGCTTTCCCACATTGCCACTACATGTTTCCTGACCTCCCGATCCTGACCACCCCGTGGTGTTTTTCTCCATCCTACATTTCCACTCACTGCCTATCCTCATTCAGGCACTCAGGTTCAGACCACCCCGTGATGTTTTTCTCACTCCTACTAGTGAATGGCCTGTTAGAAAGCCTTACAATGTGCACCACCTGGCGATGTTTTTCAGAAACCTATCCTTCATTGCCAATGCATGTTTCCTGACCTCCCCTTGCTGACCACCCCGTGGTGCTTTTCTCCATCCTACATTGCCAGTGACTGCCTATCCTAATTCAGAACATCTGATTCACACCACCCCGTGATGTTTTTCTCACTCCTACTAGTGAATGTCCTGTTAGAAAGCCTTACAATGCGCACCACCTGGCGATGTTTTTCAGAAACCTATCCTTCATTGCCAATGCATGTTTCCTGACCTCCCCTTGCTCACCACCCCGTGGTGCTTTTCTCCATTTTACATTGCCACTCACTGCCTATCCTAATTCTGGCCCTCCGATTAACACCACCCCGTGTTGATTTTCTCACTCCTACTAGTGAAAGGCCTGTTACAAAGATTTACAATGTGCACCATCTGGCGATGTTTTTCAGAATCATATCCCACATTGCCAATGCATGTTTCCTGAACTCCCCATGCTGACCACCCCGTGGTGCTTTTCTCCATCCTACATTGCCACTGACTGCCTATCCTAATTCAGAACATTTGATTCACACCACCCCGTGATGTTTTTCTCACTCCTACTAGTGTATCGCCTGTTAGACACCCTTACAATGCGCACTACCGAGTGATGTTTTTCAGAAACCTATCCTACATTGCCACTGCATGTTTCCTGACCTCTCTGTGCTGACCACCCCATGGTGCTTTTCTCCATCCTACATTGCCACTCAATGCCTATCCTAAATCAGGCCCTCCGATTCACACCACCCGGTGATGTTTTTCTCACTCCAACTAGTGAATGGCCTGTTAGAAACCAATACAATGTGCACCACCCTGCTTATTTTTCAGAAACCTAACCTACATTGCCACTGCATGTTTCCTGACCTCCCCATGCTGACCACCCTGTGGTGCTTTTCTCCATCCTACATTGCCACTTACTGCCTATCATAATTCAGTCCTCCGATTCACACCACCCCGTGATGTTTTTCTCACTCCTACTAGTGAATGGCCTGTTAGAAACCCTTACAATTCTCACCACCCACGATTATTTTCAGACACCTATACCACATTGCCACTGCATGTGTACTGACCTCCCCATGGTGACCAACCCGTGGTGCTTTTGTCCATCCTACATTGCCACTCACTGTGTATCCTAAATCAGAACATTTGATTCAAACCTCCCTGTGATGTTTTTCTCGCTCCTACTAGTGAATGGCCTGTTAGAAACCCTTACAATGCTCACCACACCATGATGTTTTTCATAAAAGTATCCTACATTGCCACTGCATGTTTCCTGAACTCCCCATTCTGACCACCCCGTGGTGCTTTTCTCCATCTTACATTGCCACTCACTGCCTATCCTAATTCAAGTTCTCCGATTAACACCAACCCGTGATGTTGTTCTCACTCCTAAAAATGAATGGCCTGTTAGAAACCCTTACAACGCTCACCACCCAGCGATGTTTATCAGAAACCTATTCTACATTGCCACTGCATGTTTCCTTGCCTCCCCATGCTGGCAAACACTTGGTACTTTTCTCCATCATATATTGCCACTCACAGCCTATCCTAATTCAGGCCCTCCGATTCACACCACCACGTGATGTTTTTTTCACTCCTACTTGTGAATGGCTTGTTACAAAGCCTTGCAATGCGTACAACGTCATGATGTTTTTCAGAAACCTATCCTACATTGCCATTGCATGTGTCCTAACCTCCCGATTCTCAACACCCCGTGTTGCTGTCCTTCATCCTACATGGCCACTCACTGCCTATCCTGATTCAGGCCCTCCGATTCACACCATCCTGTGATGTTTTTTTCACTTCTACTAGTGAATTGCCTGTTAGAAACCCTTACAATGCGCACCACCACGTGATGTTTTTCACAAACCTATCATACATTGCCACTGCATGTTTCCAGAACTCCACATGCTGACAACCCCGTGGTGCTTTTCTCAATCCTACATTGCCACTCACTGCCTATCCTGATTCAGCCCTACCGATTCACCCCACGACATGAGGATTTTCTCATTCCTACTAGTGAATGGCTTGTTAGAAACCCTTGCAATGCGGACAAACCCGCGATGTTTTTCAGAAAGCTATCCTACATTGCCACTGCATGTGTCCTGACCTCTCCATGCTGACCACCCCGTGGTGCTTTTCTCCATCCTACATGGCCACTCACTGCCTATCCTGATTCAGCCCTAGCGATTCATCCCACGACATGAGGATTTTCTCATTCCTACTAGTGAATGGCTTGTTAGAAACCCTTGCAATGCGGACAAACCCGCGATGTTTTTCAGAAAGCTATCCCACATTGCCACTGCATGTTTGCTGACCTCCCCATGCTGACCACCCCTTGGTGCTTCCTACATCTTACATTACCACGCACTGCCTATCCTGATTCAGGCACTCCGATTCACACCACCCCGTGATGTATTTCTCACTCCTACTAGTGATTGGCCTGTTAGAAACCCTTACAATGCGCACTACCCACGATGTTTTTCAGAAACCTATCCTACATTGCCACTGCATGTTTCCTGACCTCCCCATCCTGACCAACCGTCGTGCTTTTCTCCATCCTACATTGCCACTCACGGCCTATCCTGATTCAGGCCCTCCGATTCACACCACCCCGTGATGTTTTTCTTACTCCTACTAGTGAAAGGCCTTTTAGAAACCCTTACAATTAGCACCACCCCGCGATGTTTTTCAGAAACCTATCCAACATTGCCGCTGCATGTTTCCTGACCTCCCCATGCTGACCACACTGTGGTGCTTTTCTCCATCTGACATTGCCACTCACTTTCTATCTTGATTCAGGCCCTCCGATTCACACCACACCATGATGTATTTCTCATTCCTACTAGTGAATGGCCTGTTAGAATCCCTTAAAATTCTCACCATTGGCGATGTTTTTTAGAAACTTATCCTACATTGCCACTGCATGTTTCCTGACGCCCACATGTTGACCACCCGGTGGTGCTTTATCCATCATTCATTGCCTCTCACTGCCTATCCTAATTCAGGCCCTCCGATTCACACCACCCCTGATGTTTTTCTCACTCCTAATAGTGAATGGCTTGTTAGGAACCCTTATAATGCGCACCACCCTGCGATGTTTTTTCGAAACGTATCCTACATTGCCAATGCATGTTTCTTGGCCTCCACATGCTGACCACCCCATGGTGCTTTTCTACGTTCTACATTGCCACTCACAGCCTGTGCTAATTCAGAACATCTGAATCACATCACCCTGTGATGTTTTTCTCACTCCTACTAGTGAATGGCCTGTTAGAAAGCCTTACAATGTGCACCACCTGGCGATGTTTTTCAGAAACCTATCCTTCATTGCCAATGCATGTTTCCTGACCTCCCCTTGATGACCACCCCGTGGTGCTTTTCTCCATTTTACATTGCCACTCACTGCCTATCCTAATTCTGGCCCTCCGATTAACACCACCCTGTGTTGTTTTTCTCACTCCTACTACTGAAAGGCCTGTTACAAAGATTTACAATGTGCACCATCTGGCGATGTTTTGCAGAAACATATCCCACATTGCCAATGCATGTTTCCTGACCTCCCCATGCTGACCACCCCGTGGTGCTTTTCTCCATCCTACATTGCCACTGACTGCCTATCCTAATTCAGAACATCTGATTCACACCACCCCGTGATGTTTTTCTCACTCCTACTAGTGAATGTCCTGTTAGAAAACCTTACAATGCGCACCACCTGGCGATGTTTTTCAGAAACCTATCCTTCATTGCCAATGCATGTTTCCTGACCTCCCCTTGCTGACCACCCCGTGGTGCTTTTCTCCATTTTTCATTGCCACTCACTGTCTATCCTAATTCTGACCCTCCGATTAACACCACCCCGTGTTGATTTTCTCACTCCTACTAGTGAAAGGCCTGTTACAAAGATTTACAATGTGCACCATCTGGCGATGTTTTTCAGAATCATATCCCACATTGCCAATGCATGTTTCCTGACCTCCCCATGCTGACCACCCCATGGTGCTTTTCTACATCCTACATTGCAACTCACAGCCTGTGCTAATTCAGAACATCTGAATCACATCACCCCGTGATGTTTCTCACTCCTACTTGTGAATGGCCTGTTAGAAACCCTTACAATGCTCACCACCCCATGATGCTTTTTAGAATACTATCCTACATTGCCACTGCATGTTTCCTGACCTCCCCATTCTGACCCCCCCGTGGTGCTTTTCTCCATGTTACATTGCCACTCACTGCCTATCCTAATTCAGGCCCTCGATTAACACCACCCCGTGATGTTGTTCTCACTCCTACCAATGAATGGCCTGTTAGAATCCCTTACAATGCACACCACTCAGCGATGTTTATCACAAACCTATTCTACATTGCCACTGCATGTTTCCTTGCCTCCCCATGCTGGCAAACCCGTGGTGCTTTTCTCCATCATACATTGCCACTCTTAGCCTATCCTAATTCAGGCCCTCCGATTCACACCACCACGTGATGTTTTTTTCATTCCTACTTGTGAATGGCTTGCTAGAAAGCCTTACAATGCATACAACCTCGCGATGTTATTCAGAAACCTATCCTACATTGCCATTGCATGTGTCCTAACCTCCCCATGCTCACCACCCCGTGTTGCTTTCCTTCATCCTACATGGCCACTCACTGCCTATCCTGATTCAGGCCCTCCGATTCACACCATCCTGTGATGTTTTTTTCACTTCTACTAGTGAATTGCCTGTTAGAAACCCTTACAATGCGCACCACCACGTGATGTTTTTCAGAAACCTATCATTCATTGCCACTGCATGTTTCCAGAACTCCACATGCTGACAACCCCGTGGTGCTTTTCTCAATCCTACATTGCCACTCACTGCCTATCATAATGCAGGCCCTCTGATTCACACCACCCCGTGATGTTTTTCTCACTCCTACTAGTGAATGGTCTGTTAGAAACCCTAACAATGCTCACCACCTGCGATGTTTTTCAGAAACCTATCCTACATTGCCACTGCATGTGTCCTGACCTCCCCATGCTGACCACCCCGTGGTGCTTTTCTCCATCCTACATGGCCACTCTCTGCCTATCCTGATTCAGCCCTACCGATTCACCCCACGACATGAGGTTTTTCTCACTCCTACTAGTGAATGGCTTGTTAGAAACCCTTGCAATGCGGACAAACCCGCGATGTTTTTCAGAAAGCTATCCCACATTGCCACTGCATGTTTGCTGACCTCCCCATGCTGACCACCCCTTGGTGCTTTCTACATCTTACATTACCACGCTCTGCCTATCCTGATTCAGGCCCTTCTATTCAGACCACCCCGTGATGTATTTCTCACTCCACTAGTGATTGGCCTGTTAGAAACCCTTACAATGCGCACTACCCCGCGATGTTTTTCCGAAACCTATCCTACATTGCCACTGCATGTTTCCTGACCTCCCCATGCTGACCACACTGTGGTGCTTTTCTCCATTTTAGGTTGCCACTCATTGCCTATCCTAATTCAGGCCCTCCGATTCACACCACCCCTGATGTTTTTCTCACTCCTAATAGTGAATGGCTTGTTAGGAACCCTTACAATGCGCACCACCCTGCGATGTTTTTTAGAAACGTATCCTACATTGCCAATGCATGTTTCTTGGCCTCCACATGCTGACCACCCCATGGTGCTTTTCTACATTCTACATTGCCACTCACAGCCTGTGCTAATTCAGAACATCTGAATCACATCACCCCGTGATGTTTTTCTCACTCCTACTAGTGAATTGCCTGTTAGAAAGCCTTACAATGTGCACCACCTGGCGATGTTTTTCAGAAACCTATCCTTCATTGCTAATGCATGTTTCCTGACCTCCCCTTGCTGACCACCCCGTGGTGCTTTTCTCCATTTTACATTGCCACTCACTGCCTATCCTAATTCTGGCCCTCCGATTAACACCACCATGTGTTGTTTTTCTCACTCCTACTAGTGAAAGGCCTGTTACAAAGATTTACAATGTGCACCATCTGGCGATGTTTTGCAGAAACATATCCCACATTGCCAATACATGTTTCCTGACCTCCCCATGCTGACCATCCCGTGGTGCTTTTCTCCATCCTACATTGCCACTGAGTGCCTATCCTAATTCAGGCCCTCCAATTCACACCACCACGTGATGTTTTTTTCATTCCTACTTGTGAATGGCTTGTTAGAAAGCCTTACAATGCGTACAACCTCGCGATGTTATTCAGAAACCTATCCTACATTGCCATTGCATGTGTCCTAACCTCCCCATGCTCACCACCCAATGTTGCTTTCCTTCATCCTACATGGCCACTCACTGCCTATCCTGATTCAGGCCCTCCGATTCACACCATCCCGTGATGTTTTTTTCACTTCTACTAGTGAGTGGCCTGTTAGAAACCCTTACAATGCGCACCACCCCGTGATGTTTTTCAGAAACCTATCCTACATTGCCACTGAATGTTTCCAGAACTACACATGCTGACAACCCCGTGGTGCTTTTCTCAATCCTACATTGCCACTCACTGCCTATCATAATTCAGGCCCTCCGAGTCACACCACCCCGTGATGTTTTTCTCACTCCTAGTAGTGAATGGTCTGTTAGAAACCCTAACAATGCTCACCACCCACGATGTTTTTCAGAAACCTATCCTACATTCCCTCTGCATGTGTCCTGACCTCCCCATGCTGACCACCCCGTGGTGCTTTTCTCCATCCTACATGGCCACTCACTGCCTATCCTGATTCAGCCCTTCCGATTCACCCCACGACATGAGGTTTTTCTCACTCCTACTAGTGAATGGCTTGTTAGAAACCCTTGCAATGTGGACAAACCCGCGATGTTTTTCAGAAAGCTATCCCACATTGCCACTGCATGTTTCCTGACCTCCCCATGCTGACCACACTGTGGTGCTTTTCTCCATTTTAGGTTGCCACTCATTGCCTATCCTAATTCAGGCCCTCCGATTCACACCACCCCTGATGTTTTTCTCACTCTTAATAGTGAATGGCTTGTTAGGAACCCTTACAATGCGCACCACCCTGCGATGTTTTTTAGAAACGTATCCTACATTGCCAATGCATGTTTCTTGGCCTCCACATGCTGACCACCCCATGGTGCTTTTCTACATTCTACATTGCCACTCACAGCCTGTGCTAATTCAGAACATCTGAATCACATCACCCCGTGATGTTTTTCTCACTCCTACTAGTGAATGGCCTGTTAGAAAGCCTTACAATGTGCACCACCTGGCGATATTTTTCAGAAACCTATCCTTCATTGCCAATGCATGTTTCCTGACCTCCCCTTGATGACCACCCCGTGGGGCTTTTCTCCATTTTACATTGCCACTCACTGCCTATCCTAATTCTGGCCCTCCGATTAACACCACCATGTGTTGTTTTTCTCACTCCTACTAGTGAAAGGCCTGTTACAAAGATTTACAATGTGCACCATCTGGCGATGTTTTGCAGAAACATATCCCACATTGCCAATACATGTTTCCTGACCTCCCCATGCTGACCATCCCGTGGTGCTTTTCTCCATCCTACATTGCCACTGAGTGCCTATCCTAATTCAGGCCCTCCAATTCACACCACCACGTGATGTTTTTTTCATTCCTACTTGTGAATGGCTTGTTAGAAAGCCTTACAATGCGTACAACCTCGCGATGTTATTCAGAAACCTATCCTACATTGCCATTGCATGTGTCCTAACCTCCCCATGCTCACCACCCAATGTTGCTTTCCTTCATCCTACATGGCCACTCACTGCCTATCCTGATTCAGGCCCTCCGATTCACACCATCCCGTGATGTTTTTTTCACTTCTACTAGTGAGTGGCCTGTTAGAAACCCTTACAATGCGCACCACCCCGTGATGTTTTTCAGAAACCTATCCTACATTGCCACTGAATGTTTCCAGAACTACACATGCTGACAACCCCGTGGTGCTTTTCTCAATCCTACATTGCCACTCACTGCCTATCATAATTCAGGCCCTCCGATTCACACCACCCCGTGATGTTTTTCTCACTCCTAGTAGTGAATGGTCTGTTAGAAACCCTAACAATGCTCACCACCCGCGATGTTTTTCAGAAACCTATCCTACATTCCCTCTGCATGTGTCCTGACCTCCCCATGCTGACCACCCCGTGGTGCTTTTCTCCATCCTACATGGCCACTCACTGCCTATCCTGATTCAGCCCTTCCGATTTACCCCACGACATGAGGTTTTTCTCACTCCTACTAGTGAATGGCTTGTTAGAAACCCTTGCAATGTGGACAAACCCGCGATGTTTTTCAGAAAGCTATCCCACATTGCCACTGCATGTTTGCTGACCTCCCCATGCTGACCACCCCTTGGTGCTTTCTACATCTTACATTACCACGCACTGCCTATCCTGATTCAGGCCCTCCTATTCAGACCACCCCGTGATGTATTTCTCACTCCACTAGTGATTGGCCTGTTAGAAACCCTTACAATGCGCACTACCCCGCGATGTTTTTCAGAAACCTATCCTACATTGCCACTGCATGTTTCCTGACCTCCCCATGCTGACCACACTGTGGTGCTTTTCTCCATTTTAGGTTGCCACTCATTGCCTATCCTAATTCAGGCCCTCCGATTCACACCACCCCTGATGTTTTTCTCACTCTTAATAGTGAATGGCTTGTTAGGAACCCTTACAATGCGCACCACCCTGCGATGTTTTTTAGAAACGTATCCTACATTGCCAATGCATGTTTCTTGGCCTCCACATGCTGACCACCCCATGGTGCTTTTCTACATTCTACATTGCCACTCACAGCCTGTGCTAATTCAGAACATCTGAATCACATCACCCCGTGATGTTTTTCTCACTCCTACTAGTGAATGGCCTGTTAGAAAGCCTTACAATGTGCACCACCTGGCGATGTTTTTCAGAAACCTATCCTTCATTGCCAATGCATGTTTCCTGACCTCCCCTTGCTGACCACCCCGTGGTGCTTTTCTCCATTTTACATTGCCACTCACTGCCTATCCTAATTCTGGCCCTCCGATTAACACCACCATGTGTTGTTTTTCTCACTCCTACTAGTGAAAGGCCTGTTACAAAGATTTACAATGTGCACCATCTGGCGATGTTTTGCAGAAACATATCCCACATTGCCAATACATGTTTCCTGACCTCCCCATGCTGACCATCCCGTGGTGCTTTTCTCCATCCTACATTGCCACTGAGTGCCTATCCTAATTCAGGCCCTCCAATTCACACCACCACGTGATGTTTTTTTCATTCCTACTTGTGAATGGCTTGTTAGAAAGCCTTATAATGCGTACAACCTCGCGATGTTATTCAGAAACCTATCCTACATTGCCATTGCATGTGTCCTAACCTCCCCATGCTCACCACCCAATGTTGCTTTCCTTCATCCTACATGGCCACTCACTGCCTATCCTGATTCAGGCCCTCCGATTCACACCATCCCGTGATGTTTTTTTCACTTCTACTAGTGAGTGGCCTGTTAGAAACCCTTACAATGCGCACCACCCCGTGATGTTTTTCAGAAACCTATCCTACATTGCCACTGAATGTTTCCAGAACTACACATGCTGACAACCCCGTGGTGCTTTTCTCAATCCTACATTGCCACTCACTGCCTATCATAATTCAGGCCCTCCGATTCACACCACCCCGTGATGTTTTTCTCACTCCTAGTAGTGAATGGTCTGTTAGAAACCCTAACAATGCTCACCACCCGCGATGTTTTTCAGAAACCTATCCTACATTCCCTCTGCATGTGTCCTGACCTCCCCATGCTGACCACCCCGTGGTGCTTTTCTCCATCCTACATGGCCACTCACTGCCTATCCTGATTCAGCCCTTCCGATTCACCCCACGACATGAGGTTTTTCTCACTCCTACTAGTGAATGGCTTGTTAGAAACCCTTGCAATGCGGACAAACCCGCGATGTTTTTCAGAAAGCTATCCCACATTGCCACTGCATGTTTGCTGACCTCCTCATGCTGACCACCCCTTGGTGCTTTCTACATCTTACATTACCACGCACTGCCTATCCTGATTCAGGCCCTCCTATTCAGACCACCCCGTGATGTATTTCTCACACCACTAGTGATTGGCCTGTTAGAAACCCTTACAATGCGCACTACCCCGCGATGTTTTTCAGAAACCTATCCTACATTGCCACTGCATGTTTCCTGACCTCCCCATGCTGACCACACTGTGGTGCTTTTCTCCATTTTAGGTTGCCTCTCATTGCCTATCCTAATTCAGGCCCTCCGATTCACACCACCCCTGATGTTTTTCTCACTCCTAATAGTGAATGGCTTGTTAGGAACCCTTACAATGCGCACCACCCTGCGATGTTTTTTAGAAACGTATCCTACATTGCCAATGCATGTTTCTTGGCCTCCACATGCTGACCACCCCATGGTGCTTTTCTACATTCTACATTACCACTCACAGCCTGTGCTAATTCAGAACATCTGAATCACATCACCCCGTGATGTTTTTCTCACTCCTACTAGTGAATGGCCTGTTAGAAAGCCTTACAATGTGCACCACCTGGCGATGTTTTTCAGAAACCTATCCTTCATTGCCAATGCATGTTTCCTGACCTCCCCTTGCTGACCACCCCGTGGTGCTTTTCTCCATTTTACATTGCCACTCACTGCCTATCCTAATTCTGGCCCTCCGATTAACACCACCATGTGTTGTTTTTCTCACTCCTACTAGTGAAAGTCCTGTTACAAAGATTTACAATGTGCACCATCTGGCGATGTTTTGCAGAAACATATCCCACATTGCCAATACATGTTTCCTGACCTCCCCATGCTGACCATCCCGTGGTGCTTTTCTCCATCCTACATTGCCACTGAGTGCCTATCCTAATTCAGGCCCTCCAATTCACACCACCACGTGATGTTTTTTTCATTCCTACCTGTGAATGGCTTGTTAGAAAGCCTTACAATGCGTACAACCTCGCGATGTTATTCAGAAACCTATCCTACATTGCCATTGCATGTGTCCTAACCTCCCCATGCTCACCACCCAATGTTGCTTTCCTTCATCCTACATGGCCACTCACTGCCTATCCTGATTCAGGCCCTCCGATTCACACCATCCCGTGATGTTTTTTTCACTTCTACTAGTGAGTGGCCTGTTAGAAACCCTTACAATGCGCACCACCCCGTGATGTTTTTCAGAAACCTATCCTACATTGCCACTGAATGTTTCCAGAACTACACATGCTGACAACCCCGTGGTGCTTTTCTCAATCCTACATTGCCACTCACTGCCTATCATAATTCAGGCCCTCCGATTCACACCACCCCGTGATGTTTTTCTCACTCCTAGTAGTGAATGGTCTGTTAGAAACCCTAACAATGCTCACCACCCGCGATGTTTTTCAGAAACCTATCCTACATTCCCTCTGCATGTGTCCTGACCTCCCCATGCTGACCACCCCGTGGTGCTTTTCTCCATCCTACATGGCCACTCACTGCCTATCCTGATTCAGCCCTTCCAATTCACACCACGACGTGAGGTTTTTCTCATTTCTACTAGTGAATGGCTTGTTAGAAACTCTTGCAATGGGCACCACCCCATGATGTTTTTCAGAAAACTATCCTACATTGCTACTGCATGTTTCCTGACCTCCCCATTTAGACCACCCCGTGGTGCTTTTCTCCATCTTACATTGCCACTCACTGCCTACCCTAATTCAGGCCATCCGATTAACACCACCCCGTGATGTTGTTCTCACTCCTACCAATGAATGGCCTGTCAGAAACCCTTACAATGCGAACCACCCTGCGATGTTTATCAGAAACCTATTCTACATTGCCACTGCATGTTTCCTTGCCTCCCCATGCTGTAAAACCTGTGGTGCTTTTCTCCATCATACATTGCCACTAACAGCCTATCCTAATTCAGGCCCTCCGATTCACACCACCACGTGATGTTTTTTTCACTCCTACTTGTGAATGGCTTGTTAGAAAGCCTTACAATGCGTACAACCTCGCGATGTTATTCAGAAACGTATCCTACATTGCCAGTGCATGTTTCCTGACCTCCCCATGCTGACCACCCTGTGGTGCTTTTCTCCATCCTACATGGCCACTCACTGCCTATCCTGATTCAGGCCCTCCTATTCACACCACCCCGTGATGTATTTCTCACTCCTACTAGTGATTGACCTGTTAAAAACCCTTACAATGCGCACTACCCCGCGATATTTTACAGAAACCTATCCTATATTGCCACTGCATGTTTCCTGACCTCCCCATCCTGACCAACCGTCGTGATTTTCTCCATCCTACGTTGCCACTCATGGCCTATCCTGATTCAGGCCCTCAGATACGCACCACCCCGTGATGTTTTTCTTACTCCTACTAGTGAAAGGCCTTTTAGAAACCCTTACAATGAGCACCACCCCGCGATGTTTTTCAGAAACCTATGCTACATTGCCAAGGCATGTTTCCTGACCTCCCCATGCTGACCACACCGTGGTGCTTTTCTCCATCTGACATTGCCACTCACTTTCTATCTTGATTCAGGCCCTCTGATTCACACCAAACCATGATGTATTTCTCATTCCTACTAGTGAATGGCTTGTTAGATACCCTTACAATTCTCACTATACACGATGTTTTTTAGAAACATATCCTACATTGCCACTGCATGTTTCCAGACGTCCACATGTTGACCACCCAGTGGTGCTTTCTGCATCATTCATTGGCACTCACTGCCTATCCTAATTCAGGCCCTCCGAATCACACCACCCCTGATGTTTTTCTCACTCCTAATAGTGAATGGCTTGTTAGGAACCCTTGCAATGCGCACCACCCCACGATGTTTTTCAGAATCCTATCCTACATTGCCACTGCATGTTTCCTGACGTCCCCTTGCTGACACCCCTGGTGCTTTCCTCCATGCTCCATTGCCCCTCACTGGCTTTCTACATTCAGGCCCTAGGATTCACACCACCCCTGATGTTTTTCTCACTCCTACTCGTGAATGGTATTTTAGAAACCCTTACAATTTGTACCACCACGCGATGTTTTACAGAATCCTATCCTACATTGCCACTGCATGTTTCCTGACGTCCCCATGCTGGCCACCCCTGGTGCTTTTCTCCATCATACATAGCCACTCACTGCCTATCCTAAATCAGGCCCTCCGATTCACAACACCCCGTGATGTTTTTCACACTCCTAATAGTGAATGGCCTGTTAGAAACCCTTACAATGCGCACCACCCCGGGAGGTTTTTCAGAAACCTATCCTACATTGCTACTGCATGTTTCCTGACCTCCCCATGATGACCAACCCGTGGAGCTTTTCTCCATCCTACATTGTCACTTACTGCGTATCCTAATTCAGGCCCTCCGATTCACACCACCCTTGATAATTTTTTCACTCCTACTAGTCAATGGCCTGTTAGAAATACTTACAATGCGCAACACCCCACGATGTTTTTCAGAAACCCATTTTACATTGCCACTGCATGTTTCCTGACCTCCCCATGCTGACCACCCCTGTAGCTTTTCTCCATGCTACATTACCAGTCACTGTCTATCCTGATTCAGGCCCTCTGACTCACACCACGCCATGATGTTTTCCACACTCCTACTAATGAATGTCCTGATAGAAACCATTACAAAGCGCACCACCCGGTGATGTTTTTCAGAAACCTATCCTACATTGCCACTGCATGTTTCCTGACCTCCCCATGCTGACCAACCCGTGGTGCTTTTCTCGAACCTACCTTGTCACTCACTGCCTATCCTAATTCAGGCACTCTGATTCACACCACCCGTGATGTTTTTTTCACTCCTACAAGTGAAGGGCCTTTAAGAAAGCCTTACAATGCGCACCACCCAAGATGTTTTTCAGAAACCTATCCTACATTGCCACTGCATGTTTCGTGCCCTCCCCATGCTGACCTAACCTGGTGCTTTTCTCCATCCTAAATTGCCACTTGCTACCTATCCTGATTCAGCCCCTCTGATTCACACCACACCGTGGTGTTTTTCTCGCTCCTACTAGTGAATGGCCTGTTAGAAACCCTTACAATGCGCAACACCCCGCCATGTTTTTCAGAAAACTGTCCTACATTGCCAATGCATGTTTCCTTATCTCCCCATGCTGACCAACCCTTCGTGCTTTTCTCCATCCTACATTGCCACTCACTGCCTATCCTACTTCAGAACCTCTGATTCACACCACCCCGTGATGTTTTTCTCACTCCTACTAGTGAATGGCCTATTAGAAACCCTTACAATATTCACCACCCCGCGTTGTTTTTCAGAAACCTCTTCTATATTGCCACTGCATGTTTCGAACCTCCCCATGCTGACCAACCCGTGGTGCTTTTCTCCATTTTACATTGCCACTCAATGCCTTTCATAATTCAGGCCCAACGATTCACACCACCCCCTTGTGTTTTTCTCACTCCTACTAGTGAATGGCCTGTTAGAAACCCTTACAATGCGCACCACCTCGCGATGTTTTTCAGAAACCTATCCTACAGTGCCACTGCATGTTTCCTGACATCCCCCTGCTGACCACCTCGTGGTGGTTTTCTCCAACCTACATTGCCACTCACTGCCTATACAGATTCAGGCCCTCTGATTCACACCACCCCGTGATGTTTTTCTCACTCCTACTAGTGAATGGCCTGTTAGAAACCCTTACAATGCGCACCACCCCCTGATGTTTTTCGGAAACCTATCCTACAGTGCCACTGCATGTTTCCTTACATCCCAATCCTGACCAACCCATGGTGGTTTTCTCCATTTTACCTTACCACTCACTGCCTATCCTGATTCAGACCCTCCGATTCACACCACACTATGATGTAGTTCTCACTTCTACAATTTAATGGCCTGTTAGAAACCCTTACAATCTGCACCACCCCACCATGTTTTTCAGATACCTATCCTACATTGCCACTGCATGTTTCATGATCTCCCCATGCTGACAAACCTGTGGTCCTTTCTCCATTTTACATTACCATTCACTGCCTATCCTGATTCAGGCCCTCTGATTCACACCACACCATGATGTGTTTCTTAGTCTTACTAGCTAATTGCCTGGTAGAAACCCTTACAATGCGCACCACCCCACTATGTTTTTCAGAAACCTATCTTACAGTGCCACTGCATGTTTCCTGACCTCCCCATCCTGAGCACCTTCTGGTGCTGTTCTCCATGCTAAATTGCCAATCACTGCCTATCCTAATTCAGAACATCTGATTCACACCACACCGTGATGTTTTTCTCACTCCTACTAGTGAATGGCCTGTTAGAAACCCTTACAATGCGCACCACCCCGTGATGATTTAAAGAGAAATATCCTACAATGCCACGGCATGTTTACTGCCCTCACCATGCTGACCACCACTGGTGATTTTCTCCATCCTACATTGCCACTTCCTGCCTATCCTGATTGAGCCCCTCTGATTCACACCACACCGTGATGTTTTTCTTGCTCTTACTAGTCAATGGCCTGTTAGAAACCCTTACAATTCGCATCCACCCGCGATGTTTTTCAGAAATCTATCCTACATTGACAATGCATGTTTCCTGACCCCCCCATGATGACCGACCCGTGGTGCCTTTCTCCATCCTACATTGCCACTCAGTGCCTATCCTAATTCAGGCCCTCCGATTCACAACACCCCATGATGTTTTTCACATTCCTCCTGGTGAATGGCCTGTTAGAAACCCTTACAATTCTCACCACCCCACGATGTTTTTCAGAAACCTATCCTACATTGTCACTGCATGTATCCTGACCTCCCCATGCTGACCAACGCGTGGTGCTTTTCTCGAAACTACCTTGTCACTCACTGCCTATCCTAATTCAGGCACTCCGTTTCACACCACCCGTGATGTTTTTCTCACTCCTACAAGTGAAGGGCCTTTAAGAAAGCCTTACAATGCGCACCACACAAGATGTTTTTCAGAAACCTATCCTATATTGCCACTGCATGTTTCCTGCCCTCCCCATGCTGACCTCCCCTGGTGCTTTTCTCCATCCTACATTGCCACTTGCTACCTATCCTGATTCAGCCCCTCCGATTCACACCACACCGTGGTGTTTTTCTCGCTCCTACTAGTGAATGGCCTGTTAGAAACCCTTACAATTCGCAACACCCCGCCATGTTTTTTAGAAAACTATCCTACATTGCCAATGCATGTTTACTTATCTCCCCATGCTGACCAACCCATGGTGCTTTTCTCCATCCTACATTACCACTCACTGCCTATCCTAATTCAGGCACTCCGATTCACACCACCCCGTGATGTTTTTCTCACTCCTACTAGTGAATGGCCTGTTAGAAACCCTTACAATATTCACCACCCCGCGTTGTTTTTCAGAAACATCTTCTACATTGCCACTGCGTGTTTCGAACCTCCCCATGCTGACCAACCCGTGGTGCTTTTCTCCATTTTACATTGCCACTCAATGCCTTTCGTAATTCAGGCCCTCCGATTCACACCACCCCCTGATGTTTTTCTCAGTCCTACTAGTGAATCGCCTGTTAGAAACCCTTACAATGCGCACCACCCCGCGATGTTTTTCAGAAACCTATCCTACATTGCCACTGCATGTTTCCTGACATCCCCTTCCTGACCACCGCGTGGTGCTTTTCTCCATCCTACATTGCCACTCACTGCCTATACAGATTCAGGCCCTCTGATTCACACCACCCCGTGATGTTTTTCTCACTCCTACTAGTGAATGGCCTGTTAGAAACCCTTACAATGTGCAAAACCCGCGTTCTTTTTCAGAAACATACCCTACTTTGTGACTGCATGTTTCCTGACCTCACCATGCTGACCACCCCGTGGTGCTTTTCTTCATCCTACATTACCACTCACTGCATATCCTAAATCAGGAGCTCGGATTCACACCACCCCGTGATGTTTTTCTCACTCCTACTAGTGAATGGCCTGTTAGAAACACTTACAATGCGCACAACCCCCTGATGTTTTTCGGAAACCTATCCTACAGTGCCACTGCATGTTTCCTTATGTCCCAATTCTGACCGACCCGTGGTGGTTTTCTCCATTTTACCTTACCACTCACTGCCTATCCTGATTCAGACAGACTGATTCACACCACACCATGATGTAGTTCTCACTTCTACAATTTAATGTCCTGTTAGAAACCCTTACAATGCGCACCACCCCAAGATGTTTTTCAGATACCTATCCTACATTGCAACTGCATGTTTCATGATCTCCCCATGCTGACCAACCTGTGGTGCTTTCTCCATTTTACATTAGCACTCACTGCCTATCCTGATTCAGGCCCTCTGATTCACACCACACCATGATGTATTTCTTACTCCTACTAGCTAATGGCCTGGTAGAAACCCTTACAATGCGCACCACCCCACGATGTTTTTCACAAATCTATCCTATATTGCCACTGCATGTTTCCTAACCTACCCGTCTTGACCACCCCGTGGTGCTTTTCTCCATCCTACATTGCCACTCACTGCCTATCCTGATTCAGGCCATCCGATTCACACCACCCCATGATGTTTTTCTCAGTCCTACTAGTAAATTTCCTGTTAGGAACCTTACAATGCGAACCACCCTCCGATGATTTTCAGAAACCTGTACTACATTGCCTCTGCATGTTTCCTGACCTCCCCATTCTGATCACCCCATGGTGCTTTTCTCAATTTTACATTGCCACTCACTGCCTATCCTGATTCAGGCCCTCCGATACACACCAACCTGTGATGTTTTTCTCACTCCTATTAGTGAATGGCCTGTTAGAAACCATTTCAATGCGCACCACCACACGATTTTTTTCAGAAACCTAACTTACATTGCCACTGCATGTTTCCTGCCCTCCTCATGCTGACCACCAGTGGTTCTTTTCTCCATGCTACATTACTACTCACTGTCTATCCTGATTCAGGCCCTTTGATTCACACCACAACATGATGTATTTCTCACTCCTACTAGTGAATGGCCTGTTAGAAACACTTACAATGGGCACCACCTGCAATGTTTTTCAGAAACCTATCCTACATTGCCTCTGCATGTTTCCTAACCTCCCCAAGCTGACCACCCCTTGTTGCTTTTCTCCATCCTACATTGCCTCTCACTGCCTATCCTGATTAAGGCCCTCTGATTCACACCACCCCGTGATGTTTTTCTCACTCCTACTAGTGAATGCCATGTTAGAAACCCTTACAATGCGCAACACCCGCGTTGTTTTTCAGCAACCTATCATACATTCCCACTGCGTGTTTCCTGACCTACCCATGCTGAACACCCCGTGGTGCTTTTCTTCATCCTCCATTGCCACTCACTGCCTATCCTAATTCAGGCCCTCCGATTCACACCAGAGCAGGATGTTTTTCTGACTCCTACTAGTGGATGGCCTGTTAGAAACACTTACATTGCGCACCACCCAGGGGATGTTTTTCAGACACCTATCCTACAGTGCCACTGCATGTTTCCTGACCTCCCCATCCTGACCACCTTCTGGTGCTGTTCTCCATGCTAAATTGCCCATCACTGCCTATCCTAATTCAGAACATCTGATTCACACCACACCGTGTTGTTTTTCTCACTCCTACTAGTGAATGGCCTGTTAGAAACCCTTACAATGCGCACCACCCCGTGATGATTTAAAGAAAAATATCCTACAATGTCACTGCATGTTTACTGCCCTCACCATGCTGACCACCACTGGTGATTTTCTCCATCCTACATTGCCACTTGCTGCCTATCCTGATTGAGCCCCTCTGATTCACACCAAAACGTGATGTGTTTCTCGCTCTTACTAGTCAATGGCCTGTTAGAAACCCTTACAATTCGCATCAACCCGCGATGTTTTTCAGAAATCTATCCTACATTGACAATGCATGTTTCCTGACCTCCCCATGATGACCGACCCTTGGTGCCTTTCTCCATCCTACATTGCCACTCAGTGCCTATCCTAATTCAGGCCCTCCGATTCACAACACCCCGTGATGTTTTTCTCATTCCTACTAGTGAATGGCCTGTTAGAAACCCTTACATTTCTCAATACCCCGCGATGTTTTTCAGAAACCTGTCGTACATTGCTACTGCATGTTTCATGATCTCCCCATGCTGACCAACCTGTGGTGCTTTCTCCATTTTACATTACAACTCACTGCCTATCCTGATTCAGGCGCTCTGATTCACACCACACCATGATGTATTTCTCACTCCTACTAGCTGATAGCCTGGTAGAAACCCTTAAAATGCGCACGAAACTGCGATGTTTTTCAGAAAAATATCCTACATTGCCACTGCATGTTTCCTGCCATCCCATGCTGACCACCCCTGGTGCTTTTCTCCATCCTACTTTGCCAATTAATGACTATCCTGATTCAGCCCCTCTGATTCACACCACACCGTGATGTTTTTCTCGCTCCTATTAGTCAATGGCCTGTTAGAAAACCTTACAATTCGCAACACCCCGCGATGTTTTTCAGAAACATGTCCTACATTGCCAATGCATGTTTCCTGACCTCCCCATGATGACCAAACCGTGGTGCTTTTCTCCATCCTTCTCTGCCACTCACCGCCTATCCTAATACAGGCCCTCGGATTCACACCGCCCCGTGATGTTTTTCTCACTCCTACTAGTGAATGGCCTGTTAGAAACCATTACAATTCTCACCACCCCGCGATATTTTTCAGATACATATCCTACATTGCCACTGCATGTTTCCTGACCTCCCCATGATGACCAAAACGTGGTGCTTTTCTCCATTTTACATTATCACTCACTGCCTATCATAATTCAGGCCCTCAGATTCACACCACCCCGCGATGTTTTTCTCACTCCTATTAGTGAATGGCCTGTTAGAAACCCTTACAATGGGCACCACCCCGCAATGTTTTTCAGAAACGTATCCTACATTGCCACTGCATGTTTCCTGACCTCCTCATGATGACCAAACAATGGTGATTTTCTCCATCCTTCATTGCCACGCACTGCCTATCCTAATTCAGGCCCTCGGATTCACACCGCGCAGTGATGTTTTTCTCACTCCTACTAGTGAATGGCCTGTTAGAAACCCTTACAATGCGCACCACCCCACGATGTTTTTCAGATACCTATCCTACATAGCCACTGCATGTTTCCTGACTTCCCCATCCTGACCACCCCGTGGTGCTTTTCTCCATCCTACAATGCCATTCACTGCCTATCCTGATTCAGGCCGTCCGATTCACACCACCCCGTGATGTTTTTCTCAGTCCTACTAGTAAATTTCCTGTTAGAAACCTTACAATGCGCACCACCCTGCGATGTTTTTCAGAAACCTATCCTGCATTGCCACTGAATGTTTCCTGACCTCCCCATGCTAATCACCCCGTGGTGCTTTTCTCAATTTTACTTTGCCACTCACAGCCTATCCTGATTCAGGCCCTCCGATACACACCAACCTGTGATGTTTTTCTCACTCCTATTAGTGAATGGCCTGTTAGAAACCCTTACAATGAGCACCACCCCGCGATATTTTTCAGAAACCTATCCTACATTGCCACTGCATGTTTCCTGACCTCCCCATGCTGACCACCCCGTGGTGCTTTTCTCCATCCGACGTTGCCACTCACTGTCTATCTTGATTCAGGCCCTCCGATTCACACCACACCATGATGTATTTCTCACTCCTACTAGTGAATGGCCTGTTAGAAACCCTTACAATGCACACTACCCCGGGATGTTTTTTAGAAACCTATCCTACATTGCCACTGCATGTTTCCTGACCTCCCCATCCTTACCACCCCGTGGTGCTTTTCTCCATTCTACATTGCCACTCACTGCCTATCCTGATTCAGGTCCTCTGATTCACACCACGCCGTTATGTTTTTCCTACTCCTACTAGTGAATGGCCTGTTAGAAACCCTTACAATGCCCACCATCTGGCGACAATTTCAGAAACCTATCCTACATTGCCAATGCATGTTTCCTGACCTCCCTATGCCTACCACCCCGTGGTGCTTTTCTCCATCCTACATTGCTACTCATTTCCTATCCTAAATCAGGCCCTCCGATTAACACCACCCCGTGATGTTTTTCTCACTCCAACTAGTGAATGGCCTGTTAGAAAGCCTTATAATGCATGCCACCCCGCTTTTTTTTTTTCAGAAACCTATCCTACAATGCCACTGCATGTTTCCTGACCTCCCTATACTGACCACACCGTGGTGCTTTTCTCCATCCTACATTGCCACTCACTGCCTATCCTAAATCAGGCCCTTCAATTCATACCACCCCGTGATGTTGTTCTCACTCCTACTAGTGAATGGCCTGTTAGAAACCCTTACAATGCGCACCACCCAGTGATGTTTATCCGAAACCTATTCTACATTGCCACTGCATGTTTCCTTGCCTCCCCATGCTGACAAAACCGTGATGCTTTTCTCCATCCCACATTGCAACTCACTGCCTTTCCTAATTCAGGGCTTCTGATTCACACCACTCCGTGATGATTTTTTCTCTCCTACTTGTCATTGGCTTGTTAGAAATCCTTACAATGCGCACAACCACACGATGTTTTTCAGAAACCTATCCTACATTGCCAATGCATGTTTCCTGACCTCTCCAGGCTGACCACCCCGTGGTGCTTTTCTCTATTATGCATTGCCACTCACTGCCTATCATGATTCAGGCCCTCTGTTTAATACCACCCTGTGATGTATTTCCCACTACTACTAGTGAATGGCCACTTAGACACCCTTACAATGCGCACCACCCCGCGATGTTTTTCAGAAACCTATCCTACATTGCCACTGCATGTTTCCTGACCTCCCCATGCTCACCACACCGTGGTGCTTTTCTCCATTTTACATTGTCCCTCACTGCCTATCCTAATTCAGGACCTCCGATTCACACCACCCCGTGATGTTTTTCTCACTCCTACCAGTGAATGTCCTCCTACAGACCCTTACAATGCGCACCACCCCCGGATGTTTTTCAGAAAACTATCCTACATTGCCACTGCATGTTTCCTGAATTCCCCATGCTCACACACCAGTGGTGTTTTTCTCCATCCTACATTGCCACTCACTGACCATCCTGATTCAGGGCTTCAGATTCACAGCACCCCGTGATGTATTTCTCACTCCTACTAGTAAATCGCCTGTTAGAAACCCTTTCAACTCGCAGGACCCCGTGATGTTTTTCAGAAACCTATCCTATATTGCCACTGCATGTTTCCTGACCTCCACATGCCAACCACACCGTGGTGCTTTTCTCCATTTTACATGGCCATTCACTGCCTATCCTAATTCAGTTCATCCGATTCACACCAGCCCGTGATGTTTTTCTGACTCCTACTATTGAATGCCTGTTAGAAACCGTTACAATGCCCACCACCCAGCGATGTTTTTCAGAAACCTATCCTATATTGCCAATGCATGTTTCCTGACCTCCCCATGCTGACCACACCGTGGTTCTTTTCTCCATTTGACATTGCCATTCACTGCTTATCCTAATTCAGGCCCTCCGATTCACACTACCCCGTGATGTTATTGTCACTCCTACTACTGAACGGCCTGTTAGAAAGCCTTACAATGCGCACCACCAGGCGATGTTTTTCAAAAACATATCCTACATTGCCACTGCATGTGTCCTGACCTCCCCATGCTGAGCACACCATGGTGCTTTTCTCCATCCTAAATTGCCGCTCACTGCCTATCCTGATTCAGGCCCTCTGATTCAAACCACGCTGTGATGTTTTTCTCACTCCTACTAGTGAATGGCCTGTTAGAAACCCTTACAATGCGTACCACCCTGCGATGTTTTTCAGAAACTTATCCTACATTGACACAGCATGTTTCCTGACTTCCCCATGCTGACCACACCGTGGTGCTTTTCTCCATTTTACATTGCCACTCACTGCCTATCCTTATTCAGACCCTCCGATTCACACCACCCCGTGATGTTTTTCTCACTCCTACTAGTGAATGGCCTGTTAGAAACCCTTACAATGCGCACCACCTGGCGATGTTTTTCAGATACCTATCCTACGTTGAAAATGCATGTTTCCTGACCTCCCCATGCTGACCACACCGTTGTGCTTTTTCTATCCCACATTGCAACTCACTGCCTATCCTAATTCAGAACATCTGGTCCACACCACCCCGTGATGTATTTCTCACTCCTACTAGTGAATGGCCTGTTAGATACCCTTACCATGCACACCATCCCGCGATGTTTTCCAGAAACCTAACCTACATTGCCATTTCATGTTTCCTGACTTCCCCATGCTGACCACACCGTGGTGCTTTTCTCCATTTTACCTTGTCACTCACTGCCTATCCTAATTCAGGCCCTCCAATTCACACCACCCCGTGATGTTTTTCTCACTCCTACGAGTGAATGGCCTGCTACAAACCCTTACAATGCGCACCACCCTGCGATGTTTTTCAGAAACGTATCCTACATTGCCACTGCATGCTTCCTGACCTCCCCATGCTGACCAACCCATGGTGCTTTTGTCCCTCCTACATTGCCACTCACTGCCTATCCTAATTCAGACCCTCCGATTCACACCACCCCGTGATGTTTTTCTCACTCCTACTAGTGAATGGCCTGTTAGAAGCCCTTACAATGCGCACCACCTGGCAATGTTTTTCAGATACCTATCCTACGTTGCCAATGCATGTTTCCTGACCTCCCCATGCTGACCACACCGTTGTGCTTTTTCTATCCCACATTGCCACACACTGCCTATCCTAATTCAGAACATCTGGTTCACACCACCCCGTGATGTATTTCTCACTCCTACTAGTGAATGGCCTGTTAGATACCCTTACCATGCACACCATCCCGCGATGTTTTCCAGAAACCTAACCTACATTGCCATTTCATGTTTCCTGACTTCCCCATGCTGACCACTACGTGGTGCTTTTCTCCATTTTACCTTGTCACTCACTGCCTATCCTAATTCAGGCCCTCCAAATCACACCACCCCGTGATGTTTTTCTCACTCCTACGAGTGAATGGCCTGCTACAAACCCTTACAATGTGCACCACCCTGCGATGTTTTTCAGAAACCTATCCTACATTGCCACTGCATGTTTCCTGACCTCCCCATGCTCACCAACCTGTGGTGCTTTTCTCCATCCTACATTGCCATTCACTGACCATCCTGATTCAGGGCTTCCGATTCACACCACCCCGTGATGTATTTCTCACTCCTACTAGTGAATGGCCTGTTAGAAACCCTTACAACGCGCAGCACCCCGCGATGTTTTTCAGAAACCTATCCTACAGAGCCACTGCATGTTTCCTGACCTCCCCATGCCGACCACACCGTGGTGCTTTTCTCCATTTTACATTGCCATTCACTGCCTATCCTAATTCAGTCCCTCCGATTCACACCACCCCGTGATGTATTTCTCACTCCTACTATTGAATGACCTTTTAGAAACCCTTACAATGCGCACCACCCCGCGATGTTTTTGAGAAACCTATCCTCCATTGCCACTGCATGTTTCCTGACCTCTCCAACCTGACCACCCTGTGGTGCTTTTCTCCATCCTACACTGCCACTCACTGCCTATCCTGATTCAAGCCCTCCAATTCACACCACCCCGTGATGTTTTTCTCACTCCTACTAGTGAATGCCTGTTAGAAACCCTTACAATGCCTACCACCCGGCGATGTTTTTCAGAAACCTATTCTACATTGGCAATGCTAGTTGCCTGACCTCTACATGCTGACCACACCATGGTGCTTTTCTCCATTTTACATTTCCACTCACTGCCTATCCTAATTTAGGCCCTCCGATTCACACTACCCCGTGATGTTCTTCTCACTCCTACTACTGAATGGCCTGTTAGGAAGCCTTACAATGCACAACACCAGGCGATGTGTTTCAGAAACCTATCCTACATTGCCACTGCATGTTTCCTGACCTCCCCATGCTGATCACCGCATGGTGCTTTTTTCAATTTTACTTTGCCACTCACTGCGTATCCTAATTCAAGACCTCCGATTCACACCACCCCGTGATGTTTTTCTCACTGCTACTAGTGAATGGCCTGTTCGAAACACTTACAATGCGCACCACCCCGCGATGTTTTTCAGAACCCTATCGTACAGTGCCACTGCTTGTTTCGTGACCTCCCCATCCTGACCACCTTCTGGTGCTTTTATCCATGCTACATTGCCAATCACTGCCTATCCTAATTCAGAACTTCTGATTCACACCACTCCGTGATGTTTTTCTTACTCCTACCAATGAATGGCCTTTTAGAAACCCTTACAATGCGCACCACCCTGTCCTGTTTTTCAGAAAAATATCCTACATTGCCACTGCATGTTTCCTGCCCTCCCCATGCTGACCACCCCTGGTGCTTTTCTCCATCCTACATTGCCACTTACTGCCTATCCTGATTCAGCCCCTCTGATTCACACCACACCGTGATGTTTTTCTCACTCCTACTAGTCAATGGCCTGTTAGAAAACCTTACAATTCGCAACACCCCGCGATGTTTTTCAGAAACCTGTCCTACATTGCCAATACATGTTTCCTGAAATCCTCATGATGACCAAACAATGGAGATTTTCTCCATCCTTCATTGCCACTCACTGCCTATCCTAATTCAGGCCCTCGGATTCACACTGCGCAGTGATGTTTTTCTCACTCCTACTAGTGAATGGCCTGTTAGAAACCCTTACAATGCGCACCACCCCACGATGTTTTTCAGATACCTATCCTACATAGCCACTGCATGTTTCCTGACTTCCCCATCCTGACCACCCCGTGTTGCTTTTCTCCATCCTACAATACCATTCACTGCCTATCCTGATTCAGGCCGTCCGATTCACACCACCCCGTGATGTTTTTCTCAGTCCTACTAGTAAATTTCCTGTTAGAAACCATACAATGCGCACCACCCTGCGATGTTTTTCAGAAACCTATCCTACATTGCCACTGCATGTTTCCTGACCTCCCCATGCTGATCACCCCGTGGTGCTTTTCTCAATTTTACTTTGCCACTCACAGCCTATCCTGATTCAGGCCCTCCGATACACACCAACCTGTGATGTTTTTCTCACTCCTATTAGTGAATGGCCTGTTAGAAACCCTTACAATGAGCACCACCCCACGATATTTGTCAGAAACCTATCCTACATTGCCACTGCATGTTTCCTGACCTCCCCATGCTGACCACCCCGTGGTGCTTTTCTCCATCCAACGTTGCCACTCACTGTCTATCTTGATTCAGGCCCTCCGATTCACACCACACCATGATGTATTTCTCACTCCTACTAGTGAATGGCCTGTTAGAAACCCTTACAATGCACACCACCACGTGATGTTTTTCTCACTCCTACTAGTGAATGGCCTGTTAGAAACCCTTACAATGCGCACCATCTGGCGATGATTTCAGAAACCTATCCTACATTGCCAATGCATGTTTCCTGACCTCCCTATGCTGAGCACACCATGGTGCTTTTCTCCATCCTACATTGCTACTCATTTCCTATCCTAAATCAGGCCCTCCGATTAACACCACCCCGTGATGTTTTTCTCACTCCTACTAGTGAATGGCCTGTTAGAAAGCCTTACAATGCATGCCATCCCGCTTTTTTTTTCAGAAACCTATCCTACAATGCCACTGCATGTTTCCTAACCTCCCTATACTGACCACACCGTGGTGCTTTTCTACATCCTACAATGCCACTCACTGCCTATCCTAAATCAGGCCCTTCAATTCATACCACCCCGTGATGTTGTTCTCACTCCTACTAGTGAATGGCCTGTTAGAAACCCTTACAATGCGCACCACCCAGTGATGTTTATCCGAAACCTATTCTACATTGCCACTGCATGTTTCCTTGCCTCCCCATGCTGACAAAACCGTGGTGCTTTTCTCCATCCCACATTGCAACTCACTGCCTTTCCTAATTCAGGGCTTCTGATTCACACCACTCCGTGATGTTTTTTTCTCTCCTACTTGTCATTGGCTTGTTAGAAATCCTTACAATGCGCACAACCACACGATGTTTTTCAGAAACTTATCCTACATTGCCAATGCATGTTTCCTGACCTCTCCAGGCTGACCACCCCGTGGTGCTTTTCTCTATTATGCATTGCCACTCACTGCCTATCATGATTCAGGCCCTCTGTTTAATACGACCCTGTGATGTATTTCCCACTACTACTAGTGAATGGCCACTTAGACACCCTTACAATGCGAACCACCCCGCGATGTTTTTCAGAAACCTATCCTACATTGCCACTGCATGTTTCCTGACCTCCCCATGCTCACCACACCGTGGTGCTTTTCTCCATTTTACATTGTCCCTCACTGCCTATCCTAATTCAGGACCTCCGATTCACACCACCCCGTGATGTTTTTCTCACTCCTACCAGTGAATGGCCTGCTACAAACCCTTACAATGCGCACCACCCCGGATGTTTTTCAGAAAACTACCCTACATTGCCACTGCATGTTTCCTGACTTCCCCATGCTCACCCACCAGTGGTGCTTTTCTCCATCCTACATTGCCACTCACTGACCATCCTGATTCAGGGCTTCAGATTCACAGGACCCCGTGATGTATTTCTCACTCCTACTAGTAAATCGCCTGTTAGAAACCCTTTCAACTCGCAGGACCCCGTGATGTTTTTCAGAAACCTATCCTATATTGCCACTGCATGTTTCCTGACCTCCACATGCCAACCACACCGCGGTGCTTTTCTCCATTTTACATGGCCATTCACTGCCTATCCTAATTCAGTTCATCCGATTCACACCAGCCCGTGATGTTTTTCTGACTCCTACTAGTGAATGCCTGTTAGAAACCGTTACAATGCCCACCACCCAGCGATGTTTTTCAGAAACCTATCCTATATTGCCAATGCATGTTTCCTGACCTCCCCATGCTGACCATACCGTGGTTCTTTTCTCCATTTGACATTGCCATTCACTGCTTATCCTAATTCAGGCCCTCCGATTCACACTACCCCGTGATGTTCTTGTCACTCCTACTACTGAACGGCCTGTTAGAAAGCCTTACAATGCGCACCACCAGGCGATGTTTTTCAAAAACATATCCTACATTGCCACTGCATGTGTCCTGACCTCCCCATGCTGAGCACACCATGGTGCTTTTCTCCATCCTAAATTGCCGCTCACTGCCTATCCTGATTCAGGCCCTCTGATTCAAACCACGCTGTGATGTTTTTCTCACTCCTACTAGTGAATGGCCTGTTAGAAACCCTTACAATGCGTACCACCCTGCGATGTTTTTCAGAAACCTATCCTACATTGACACAGCATGTTTCCTGACTTCCCCATGCTGACCACACCGTGGTGCTTTTCTCCATTTTACATTGCCACTCACTGCCTATCCTAATTCAGACCCTCCGATTCACACCACCCCGTGATGTTTTTCTCACTCCTACTAGTGAATGGCCTGTTAGAAACCCTTACAATGCGCACCACCTGGCGATGTTTTTCAGATACCTATCCTACGTTGAAAATGCATGTTTCCTGACCTCCCCATGCTGACCACACCGTTGTGCTTTTTCTATCCCACATTGCAACTCACTGCCTATCCTAATTCAGAACATCTGGTTCACACCACCCCGTGATGTATTTCTCACTCCTACTAGTGAATGGCCTGTTAGATACCCTTACCATGCACACCATCCCGCGATGTTTTCCAGAAACCTAACCTACATTGCCATTTCATGTTTCCTGACTTCCCCATGCTGACCACTACGTGGTGCTTTTCTCCATTTTACCTTGTCACTCACTGCCTATCCTAATTCAGGCCCTCCAAATCACACCACCCCGTGATGTTTTTCTCACTCCTACGAGTGAATGGCCTGCTACAAACCCTTACAATGTGCACCACCCTGCGATGTTTTTCAGAAACCTATCCTACATTGCCACTGCATGTTTCCTGACCTCCCCATGCTCACCAACCTGTGGTGCTTTTCTCCATCCTACATTGCCATTCACTGACCATCCTGATTCAGGGCTTCCGATTCACACCACCCCGTGATGTATTTCTCACTCCTACTAGTGAATGGCCTGTTAGAAACCCTTACAACGCGCAGCACCCCGCGATGTTTTTCAGAAACCTATCCTACAGAGCCACTGCATGTTTCCTGACCTCCCCATGCCGACCACACCGTGGTGCTTTTCTCCATTTTACATTGCCATTCACTGCCTATCCTAATTCAGTCCCTCCGATTCACACCACCCCGTGATGTATTTCTCACTCCTACTATTGAATGACCTTTTAGAAACCCTTACAATGCGCACCACCCCGCGATGTTTTTGAGAAACCTATCCTCCATTGCCACTGCATGTTTCCTGACCTCTCCAACCTGACCACCCTGTGGTGCTTTTCTCCATCCTACACTGCCACTCACTGCCTATCCTGATTCAAGCCCTCCAATTCACACCACCCCGTGATGTTTTTCTCACTCCTACTAGTGAATGCCTGTTAGAAACCCTTACAATGCCTACCACCCGGCGATGTTTTTCAGAAACCTATTCTACATTGGCAATGCTAGTTGCCTGACCTCTACATGCTGACCACACCATGGTGCTTTTCTCCATTTTACATTTCCACTCACTGCCTATCCTAATTTAGGCCCTCCGATTCACACTACCCCGTGATGTTCTTCTCACTCCTACTACTGAATGGCCTGTTAGGAAGCCTTACAATGCACAACACCAGGCGATGTGTTTCAGAAACCTATCCTACATTGCCACTGCATGTTTCCTGACCTCCCCATGCTGATCACCGCATGGTGCTTTTTTCAATTTTACTTTGCCACTCACTGCGTATCCTAATTCAAGACCTCCGATTCACACCACCCCGTGATGTTTTTCTCACTGCTACTAGTGAATGGCCTGTTCGAAACACTTACAATGCGCACCACCCCGCGATGTTTTTCAGAACCCTATCGTACAGTGCCACTGCTTGTTTCGTGACCTCCCCATCCTGACCACCTTCTGGTGCTTTTATCCATGCTACATTGCCAATCACTGCCTATCCTAATTCAGAACTTCTGATTCACACCACTCCGTGATGTTTTTCTTACTCCTACCAATGAATGGCCTTTTAGAAACCCTTACAATGCGCACCACCCTGTCCTGTTTTTCAGAAAAATATCCTACATTGCCACTGCATGTTTCCTGCCCTCCCCATGCTGACCACCCCTGGTGCTTTTCTCCATCCTACATTGCCACTTACTGCCTATCCTGATTCAGCCCCTCTGATTCACACCACACCGTGATGTTTTTCTCACTCCTACTAGTCAATGGCCTGTTAGAAAACTTTACAATTCGCAACACCCCGCGATGTTTTTCAGAAACCTGTCCTACATTGCCAATACATGTTTCCTGAAATCCTCATGATGACCAAACAATGGAGATTTTCTCCATCCTTCATTGCCACTCACTGCCTATCCTAATTCAGGCCCTCGGATTCACACTGCGCAGTGATGTTTTTCTCACTCCTACTAGTGAATGGCCTGTTAGAAACCCTTACAATGCGCACCACCCCACGATGTTTTTCAGATACCTATCCTACATAGCCACTGCATGTTTCCTGACTTCCCCATCCTGACCACCCCGTGTTGCTTTTCTCCATCCTACAATACCATTCACTGCCTATCCTGATTCAGGCCGTCCGATTCACACCACCCCGTGATGTTTTTCTCAGTCCTACTAGTAAATTTCCTGTTAGAAACCATACAATGCGCACCACCCTGCGATGTTTTTCAGAAACCTATCCTACATTGCCACTGCATGTTTCCTGACCTCCCCATGCTGATCACCCCGTGGTGCTTTTCTCAATTTTACTTTGCCACTCACAGCCTATCCTGATTCAGGCCCTCCGATACACACCAACCTGTGATGTTTTTCTCACTCCTATTAGTGAATGGCCTGTTAGAAACCCTTACAATGAGCACCACCCCACGATATTTGTCAGAAACCTATCCTACATTGCCACTGCATGTTTCCTGACCTCCCCATGCTGACCACCCCGTGGTGCTTTTCTCCATCCGACGTTGCCACTCACTGTCTATCTTGATTCAGGCCCTCCGATTCACACCACACCATGATGTATTTCTCACTCCTACTAGTGAATGGCCTGTTAGAAACCCTTACAATGCACACCACCACGTGATGTTTTTCTCACTCCTACTAGTGAATGGCCTGTTAGAAACCCTTACAATGCGCACCATCTGGCGATGATTTCAGAAACCTATCCTACATTGCCAATGCATGTTTCCTGACCTCCCTATGCTGAGCACACCGTGGTGCTTTTCTCCATCCTACATTGCTACTCATTTCCTATCCTAAATCAGGCCCTCCGATTAACACCACCCCGTGATGTTTTTCTCACTCCTACTAGTGAATGGCCTGTTAGAAAGCCTTACAATGCATGCCATCCCGCTTTTTTTTTCAGAAACCTATCCTACAATGCCACTGCATGTTTCCTAACCTCCCTATACTGACCACACCGTGGTGCTTTTCTACATCCTACAATGCCACTCACTGCCTATCCTAAATCAGGCCCTTCAATTCATACTACCCCGTGATGTTGTTCTCACTCCTACTAGTGAATGGCCTGTTAGAAACCCTTACAATGCGCACCACCCAGTGATGTTTATCCGAAACCTATTCTACATTGCCACTGCATGTTTCCTTGCCTCCCCATGCTGACAAAACCGTGGTGCTTTTCTCCATCCCACATTGCAACTCACTGCCTTTCCTAATTCAGGGCTTCTGATTCACACCACTCCGTGATGTTTTTTTCTCTCCTACTTGTCATTGGCTTGTTAGAAATCCTTACAATGCGCACAACCACACGATGTTTTTCAGAAACCTATCCTACATTGCCAATGCATGTTTCCTGACCTCTCCAGGCTGACCACCCCGTGGTGCTTTTCTCTATTATGCATTGCCACTCACTGCCTATCATGATTCAGGCCCTCTGTTTAATACGACCCTGTGATGTATTTCCCACTACTACTAGTGAATGGCCACTTAGACACCCTTACAATGCGAACCACCCCGCGATGTTTTTCAGAAACCTATCCTACATTGCCACTGCATGTTTCCTGACCTCCCCATGCTCACCACACCGTGGTGCTTTTCTCCATTTTACATTGTCCCTCACTGCCTATCCTAATTCAGGACCTCCGATTCACACCACCCCGTGATGTTTTTCTCACTCCTACCAGTGAATGGCCTGCTACAAACCCTTACAATGCGCACCACCCCGGATGTTTTTCAGAAAACTACCCTACATTGCCACTGCATGTTTCCTGACTTCCCCATGCTCACCCACCAGTGGTGCTTTTCTCCATCCTACATTGCCACTCACTGACCATCCTGATTCAGGGCTTCAGATTCACAGGACCCCGTGATGTATTTCTCACTCCTACTAGTAAATCGCCTGTTAGAAACCCTTTCAACTCGCAGGACCCCGTGATGTTTTTCAGAAACCTATCCTATATTGCCACTGCATGTTTCCTGACCTCCACATGCCAACCACACCGCGGTGCTTTTCTCCATTTTACATGGCCATTCACTGCCTATCCTAATTCAGTTCATCCGATTCACACCAGCCCGTGATGTTTTTCTGACTCCTACTAGTGAATGCCTGTTAGAAACCGTTACAATGCCCACCACCCAGCGATGTTTTTCAGAAACCTATCCTATATTGCCAATGCATGTTTCCTGACCTCCCCATGCTGACCATACCGTGGTTCTTTTCTCCATTTGACATTGCCATTCACTGCTTATCCTAATTCAGGCCCTCCGATTCACACTACCCCGTGATGTTCTTGTCACTCCTACTACTGAACGGCCTGTTAGAAAGCCTTACAATGCGCACCACCAGGCGATGTTTTTCAAAAACATATCCTACATTGCCACTGCATGTGTCCTGACCTCCCCATGCTGAGCACACCATGGTGCTTTTCTCCATCCTAAATTGCCGCTCACTGCCTATCCTGATTCAGGCCCTCTGATTCAAACCACACTGTGATGTTTTTCTCACTCCTACTAGTGAATGGCCTGTTAGAAACCCTTACAATGCGTACCACCCTGCGATGTTTTTCAGAAACCTATCCTACATTGACACAGCATGTTTCCTGACTTCCCCATGCTGACCACACCGTGGTGCTTTTCTCCATTTTACATTGCCACTCACTGCCTATCCTAATTCAGACCCTCCGATTCACACCACCCCGTGATGTTTTTCTCACTCCTACTAGTGAATGGCCTGTTAGAAACCCTTACAATGCGCACCACCTGGCGATGTTTTTCAGATACCTATCCTACGTTGAAAATGCATGTTTCCTGACCTCCCCATGCTGACCACACCGTTGTGCTTTTTCTATCCCACATTGCAATTCACTGCCTATCCTAATTCAGAACATCTGGTTCACACCACCCCGTGATGTATTTCTCACTCCTACTAGTGAATGGCCTGTTAGATACCCTTACCATGCACACCATCCCGCGATGTTTTCCAGAAATCTAACCTACATTGCCATTTCATGTTTCCTGACTTCGCCATGCTGACCACACCGTGGTGCTTTTCTCCATTTTACCTTGTCACTCACTGCCTATCCTAATTCAGGCCCTCCAATTCACACCACCCCGTGATGTTTTTCTCACTCCTACGAGTGAATGCCTGTTAGAAACCCTTACAATGCCTACCACCCGGCGATGTTTTTCAGAAACCTATTCTACATTGGCAATGCTAGTTGCCTGACCTCTACATGCTGACCACACCATGGTGCTTTTCTCCATTTTACATTTCCACTCACTGCCTATCCTAATTTAGGCCCTCCGATTCACACTACCCCGTGATGTTCTTCTCACTCCTACTACTGAATGGCCTGTTAGGAAGCCTTACAATGCACAACACCAGGCGATGTGTTTCAGAAACCTATCCTACATTGCCACTGCATGTTTCCTGACCTCCCCATGCTGATCACCGCATGGTGCTTTTTTCAATTTTACTTTGCCACTCACTGCGTATCCTAATTCAAGACCTCGGATTCACACCACCCCGTGATGTTTTTCTCACTGCTACTAGTGAATGGCCTGTTCGAAACACTTACAATGCGCACCACCCCGCGATGTTTTTCAGAACCCTATCGTACAGTGCCACTGCTTGTTTCGTGACCTCCCCATCCTAACCACCTTCTGGTGCTTTTATCCATGCTACATTGCCAATCACTGCCTATCCTAATTCAGAACTTCTGATTCACACCACTCCGTGATGTTTTTCTTACTCCTACCAATGAATGGCCTTTTAGAAACCCTTACAATGCGCACCACCCTGTCCTGTTTTTCAGAAAAATATCCTACATTGCCACTGCATGTTTCCTGCCCTCCCCATGCTGACCACCCCTGGTGCTTTTCTCCATCCTACATTGCCACTTACTGCCTATCCTGATTCAGCCCCTCTGATTCACACCACACCGTGATGTTTTTCTCACTCCTACTAGTCAATGGCCTGTTAGAAAACCTTACAATTCGCAACACCCCGCGATGTTTTTCAGAAACCTGTCCTACATTGCCAATACATGTTTCCTGAAATCCTCATGATGACCAAACAATGGAGATTTTCTCCATCCTTCATTGCCACTCACTGCCTATCCTAATTCAGGCCCTCGGATTCACACTGCGCAGTGATGTTTTTCTCACTCCTACTAGTGAATGGCCTGTTAGAAACCCTTACAATGCGCACCACCCCACGATGTTTTTCAGATACCTATCCTACATAGCCACTGCATGTTTCCTGAGTTCCCCATCCTGACCACCCCGTGTTGCTTTTCTCCATCCTACAATACCATTCACTGCCTATCCTGATTCAGGCCGTCCGATTCACACCACCCCGTGATGTTTTTCTCAGTCCTACTAGTAAATTTCCTGTTAGAAACCATACAATGCGCACCACTCTGCGATGTTTTTCAGAAACCTATCCTACATTGCCACTGCATGTTTTCTGACCTCCCCATGCTGATCACCCCGTGGTGCTTTTCTCAATTTTACTTTGCCACTCACAGCCTATCCTGATTCAGGCCCTCCGATACACACCAACCTGTGATGTTTTTCTCACTCCTATTAGTGAATGGCCTGTTAGAAACCCTTACAATGAGCACCACCCCACGATATTTGTCAGAAACCTATCCTACATTGCCACTGCATGTTTCCTGACCTCCCCATGCTGACCACCCCGTGGTGCTTTTCTCCATCCGACGTTGCCACTCACTGTCTATCTTGATTCAGGCCCTCCGATTCACACCACACCATGATGTATTTCTCACTCCTACTAGTGAATGGCCTGTTAGAAACCCTTACAATGCACACCACCACGTGATGTTTTTCTCACTCCTACTAGTGAATGGCCTGTTAGAAACCCTTACAATGCGCACCATCTGGCGATGATTTCAGAAACCTATCCTACATTGCCAATGCATGTTTCCTGACCTCCCTATGCTGAGCACACCGTGGTGCTTTTCTCCATCCTACATTGCTACTCATTTCCTATCCTAAATCAGGCCCTCCGATTAACACCACCCCGTGATGTTTTTCTCACTCCTACTAGTGAATGGCCTGTTAGAAAGCCTTACAATGCATGCCATCCCGCTTTTTTTTTCAGAAACCTATCCTACAATGCCACTGCATGTTTCCTAACCTCCCTATACTGACCACACCGTGGTGCTTTTCTACATCCTACAATGCCACTCACTGCCTATCCTAAATCAGGCCCTTCAATTCATACCACCCCGTGATGTTGTTCTCACTCCTACTAGTGAATGGCCTGTTAGAAACCCTTACAATGCGCACCACCCAGTGATGTTTATCCGAAACCTATTCTACATTGCCACTGCATGTTTCCTTGCCTCCCCATGCTGACAAAACCGTGGTGCTTTTCTCCATCCCACATTGCAACTCACTGCCTTTCCTAATTCAGGGCTTCTGATTCACACCACTCCGTGATGTTTTTTTCTCTCCTACTTGTCATTGGCTTGTTAGAAATCCTTACAATGCGCACAACCACACGATGTTTTTCAGAAACCTATCCTACATTGCCAATGCATGTTTCCTGACCTCTCCAGGCTGACCACCCCGTGGTGCTTTTCTCTATTATGCATTGCCACTCACTGCCTATCATGATTCAGGCCCTCTGTTTAATACGACCCTGTGATGTATTTCCCACTACTACTAGTGAATGGCCACTTAGACACCCTTACAATGCGAACCACCCCGCGATGTTTTTCAGAAACCTATCCTACATTGCCACTGCATGTTTCCTGACCTCCCCATGCTCACCACACCGTGGTGCTTTTCTCCATTTTACATTGTCCCTCACTGCCTATCCTAATTCAGGACCTCCGATTCACACCACCCCGTGATGTTTTTCTCACTCCTACCAGTGAATGGCCTGCTACAAACCCTTACAATGCGCACCACCCCGGATGTTTTTCAGAAAACTACCCTACATTGCCACTGCATGTTTCCTGACTTCCCCATGCTCACCCACCAGTGGTGCTTTTCTCCATCCTACATTGCCACTCACTGACCATCCTGATTCAGGGCTTCAGATTCACAGGACCCCGTGATGTATTTCTCACTCCTACTAGTAAATCGCCTGTTAGAAACCCTTTCAACTCGCAGGACCCCGTGATGTTTTTCAGAAACCTATCCTATATTGCCACTGCATGTTTCCTGACCTCCACATGCCAACCACACCGCGGTGCTTTTCTCCATTTTACATGGCCATTCACTGCCTATCCTAATTCAGTTCATCCGATTCACACCAGCCCGTGATGTTTTTCTGACTCCTACTAGTGAATGCCTGTTAGAAACCGTTACAATGCCCACCACCCAGCGATGTTTTTCAGAAACCTATCCTATATTGCCAATGCATGTTTCCTGACCTCCCCATGCTGACCATACCGTGGTTCTTTTCTCCATTTGACATTGCCATTCACTGCTTATCCTAATTCAGGCCCTCCGATTCACACTACCCCGTGATGTTCTTGTCACTCCTACTACTGAACGGCCTGTTAGAAAGCCTTACAATGCGCACCACCAGGCGATGTTTTTCAAAAACATATCCTACATTGCCACTGCATGTGTCCTGACCTCCCCATGCTGAGCACACCATGGTGCTTTTCTCCATCCTAAATTGCCGCTCACTGCCTATCCTGATTCAGGCCCTCTGATTCAAACCACGCTGTGATGTTTTTCTCACTCCTACTAGTGAATGGCCTGTTAGAAACCCTTACAATGCGTACCACCCTGCGATGTTTTTCAGAAACCTATCCTACATTGACACAGCATGTTTCCTGACTTCCCCATGCTGACCACACCGTGGTGCTTTTCTCCATTTTACATTGCCACTCACTGCCTATCCTAATTCAGACCCTCCGATTCACACCACCCCGTGATGTTTTTCTCACTCCTACTAGTGAATGGCCTGTTAGAAACCCTTACAATGCGCACCACCTGGCGATGTTTTTCAGATACCTATCCTACGTTGAAAATGCATGTTTCCTGACCTCCCCATGCTGACCACACCGTTGTGCTTTTTCTATCCCACATTGCAATTCACTGCCTATCCTAATTCAGAACATCTGGTTCACACCACCCCGTGATGTATTTCTCACTCCTACTAGTGAATGGCCTGTTAGATACCCTTACCATGCACACCATCCCGCGATGTTTTCCAGAAACCTAACCTACATTGCCATTTCATGTTTCCTGACTTCCCCATGCTGACCACTACGTGGTGCTTTTCTCCATTTTACCTTGTCACTCACTGCCTATCCTAATTCAGGCCCTCCAAATCACACCACCCCGTGATGTTTTTCTCACTCCTACGAGTGAATGGCCTGCTACAAACCCTTACAATGTGCACCACCCTGCGATGTTTTTCAGAAACCTATCCTACATTGCCACTGCATGTTTCCTGACCTCCCCATGCTCACCAACCTGTGGTGCTTTTCTCCATCCTACATTGCCATTCACTGACCATCCTGATTCAGGGCTTCCGATTCACACCACCCCGTGATGTATTTCTCACTCCTACTAGTGAATGGCCTGTTAGAAACCCTTACAACGCGCAGCACCCCGCGATGTTTTTCAGAAACCTATCCTACAGAGCCACTGCATGTTTCCTGACCTCCCCATGCCGACCACACCGTGGTGCTTTTCTCCATTTTACATTGCCATTCACTGCCTATCCTAATTCAGTCCCTCCGATTCACACCACCCCGTGATGTATTTCTCACTCCTACTATTGAATGACCTTTTAGAAACCCTTACAATGCGCACCACCCCGCGATGTTTTTGAGAAACCTATCCTCCATTGCCACTGCATGTTTCCTGACCTCTCCAACCTGACCACCCTGTGGTGCTTTTCTCCATCCTACACTGCCACTCACTGCCTATCCTGATTCAAGCCCTCCAATTCACACCACCCCGTGATGTTTTTCTCACTCCTACTAGTGAATGCCTGTTAGAAACCCTTACAATGCCTACCACCCGGCGATGTTTTTCAGAAACCTATTCTACATTGGCAATGCTAGTTGCCTGACCTCTACATGCTGACCACACCATGGTGCTTTTCTCCATTTTACATTTCCACTCACTGCCTATCCTAATTTAGGCCCTCCGATTCACACTACCCCGTGATGTTCTTCTCACTCCTACTACTGAATGGCCTGTTAGGAAGCCTTACAATGCACAACACCAGGCGATGTGTTTCAGAAACCTATCCTACATTGCCACTGCATGTTTCCTGACCTCCCCATGCTGATCACCGCATGGTGCTTTTTTCAATTTTACTTTGCCACTCACTGCGTATCCTAATTCAAGACCTCCGATTCACACCACCCCGTGATGTTTTTCTCACTGCTACTAGTGAATGGCCTGTTCGAAACACTTACAATGCGCACCACCCCGCGATGTTTTTCAGAACCCTATCGTACAGTGCCACTGCTTGTTTCGTGACCTCCCCATCCTAACCACCTTCTGGTGCTTTTATCCATGCTACATTGCCAATCACTGCCTATCCTAATTCAGAACTTCTGATTCACACCACTCCGTGATGTTTTTCTTACTCCTACCAATGAATGGCCTTTTAGAAACCCTTACAATGCGCACCACCCTGTCCTGTTTTTCAGAAAAATATCCTACATTGCCACTGCATGTTTCCTGCCCTCCCCATGCTGACCACCCCTGGTGCTTTTCTCCATCCTACATTGCCACTTACTGCCTATCCTGATTCAGCCCCTCTGATTCACACCACACCGTGATGTTTTTCTCACTCCTACTAGTCAATGGCCTGTTAGAAAACCTTACAATTCGCAACACCCCGCGATGTTTTTCAGAAACCTGTCCTACATTGCCAATACATGTTTCCTGAAATCCTCATGATGACCAAACAATGGAGATTTTCTCCATCCTTCATTGCCACTCACTGCCTATCCTAATTCAGGCCCTCGGATTCACACTGCGCAGTGATGTTTTTCTCACTCCTACTAGTGAATGGCCTGTTAGAAACCCTTACAATGCGCACCACCCCACGATGTTTTTCAGATACCTATCCTACATAGCCACTGCATGTTTCCTGAGTTCCCCATCCTGACCACCCCGTGTTGCTTTTCTCCATCCTACAATACCATTCACTGCCTATCCTGATTCAGGCCGTCCGATTCACACCACCCCGTGATGTTTTTCTCAGTCCTACTAGTAAATTTCCTGTTAGAAACCATACAATGCGCACCACCCTGCGATGTTTTTCAGAAACCTATCCTACATTGCCACTGCATGTTTTCTGACCTCCCCATGCTGATCACCCCGTGGTGCTTTTCTCAATTTTACTTTGCCACTCACAGCCTATCCTGATTCAGGCCCTCCGATACACACCAACCTGTGATGTTTTTCTCACTCCTATTAGTGAATGGCCTGTTAGAAACCCTTACAATGAGCACCACCCCACGATATTTGTCAGAAACCTATCCTACATTGCCACTGCATGTTTCCTGACCTCCCCATGCTGACCACCCCGTGGTGCTTTTCTCCATCCGACGTTGCCACTCACTGTCTATCTTGATTCAGGCCCTCCGATTCACACCACACCATGATGTATTTCTCACTCCTACTAGTGAATGGCCTGTTAGAAACCCTTACAATGCACACCACCACGTGATGTTTTTCTCACTCCTACTAGTGAATGGCCTGTTAGAAACCCTTACAATGCGCACCATCTGGCGATGATTTCAGAAACCTATCCTACATTGCCAATGCATGTTTCCTGACCTCCCTATGCTGAGCACACCGTGGTGCTTTTCTCCATCCTACATTGCTACTCATTTCCTATCCTAAATCAGGCCCTCCGATTAACACCACCCCGTGATGTTTTTCTCACTCCTACTAGTGAATGGCCTGTTAGAAAGCCTTACAATGCATGCCATCCCGCTTTTTTTTTCAGAAACCTATCCTACAATGCCACTGCATGTTTCCTAACCTCCCTATACTGACCACACCGTGGTGCTTTTCTACATCCTACAATGCCACTCACTGCCTATCCTAAATCAGGCCCTTCAATTCATACCACCCCGTGATGTTGTTCTCACTCCTACTAGTGAATGGCCTGTTAGAAACCCTTACAATGCGCACCACCCAGTGATGTTTATCCGAAACCTATTCTACATTGCCACTGCATGTTTCCTTGCCTCCCCATGCTGACAAAACCGTGGTGCTTTTCTCCATCCCACATTGCAACTCACTGCCTTTCCTAATTCAGGGCTTCTGATTCACACCACTCCGTGATGTTTTTTTCTCTCCTACTTGTCATTGGCTTGTTAGAAATCCTTACAATGCGCACAACCACACGATGTTTTTCAGAAACCTATCCTACATTGCCAATGCATGTTTCCTGACCTCTCCAGGCTGACCACCCCGTGGTGCTTTTCTCTATTATGCATTGCCACTCACTGCCTATCATGATTCAGGCCCTCTGTTTAATACGACCCTGTGATGTATTTCCCACTACTACTAGTGAATGGCCACTTAGACACCCTTACAATGCGAACCACCCCGCGATGTTTTTCAGAAACCTATCCTACATTGCCACTGCATGTTTCCTGACCTCCCCATGCTCACCACACCGTGGTGCTTTTCTCCATTTTACATTGTCCCTCACTGCCTATCCTAATTCAGGACCTCCGATTCACACCACCCCGTGATGTTTTTCTCACTCCTACCAGTGAATGGCCTGCTACAAACCCTTACAATGCGCACCACCCCGGATGTTTTTCAGAAAACTACCCTACATTGCCACTGCATGTTTCCTGACTTCCCCATGCTCACCCACCAGTGGTGCTTTTCTCCATCCTACATTGCCACTCACTGACCATCCTGATTCAGGGCTTCAGATTCACAGGACCCCGTGATGTATTTCTCACTCCTACTAGTAAATCGCCTGTTAGAAACCCTTTCAACTCGCAGGACCCCGTGATGTTTTTCAGAAACCTATCCTATATTGCCACTGCATGTTTCCTGACCTCCACATGCCAACCACACCGCGGTGCTTTTCTCCATTTTACATGGCCATTCACTGCCTATCCTAATTCAGTTCATCCGATTCACACCAGCCCGTGATGTTTTTCTGACTCCTACTAGTGAATGCCTGTTAGAAACCGTTACAATGCCCACCACCCAGCGATGTTTTTCAGAAACCTATCCTATATTGCCAATGCATGTTTCCTGACCTCCCCATGCTGACCATACCGTGGTTCTTTTCTCCATTTGACATTGCCATTCACTGCTTATCCTAATTCAGGCCCTCCGATTCACACTACCCCGTGATGTTCTTGTCACTCCTACTACTGAACGGCCTGTTAGAAAGCCTTACAATGTGCACCACCAGGCGATGTTTTTCAAAAACATATCCTACATTGCCACTGCATGTGTCCTGACCTCCCCATGCTGAGCACACCATGGTGCTTTTCTCCATCCTAAATTGCCGCTCACTGCCTATCCTGATTCAGGCCATCTGATTCAAACCACGCTGTGATGTTTTTCTCACTCCTACTAGTGAATGGCCTGTTAGAAACCCTTACAATGCGTACCACCCTGCGATGTTTTTCAGAAACCTATCCTACATTGACACAGCATGTTTCCTGACTTCCCCATGCTGACCACACCGTGGTGCTTTTCTCCATTTTACATTGCCACTCACTGCCTATCCTAATTCAGACCCTCCGATTCACACCACCCCGTGATGTTTTTCTCACTCCTACTAGTGAATGGCCTGTTAGAAACCCTTACAATGCGCACCACCTGGCGATGTTTTTCAGATACCTATCCTACGTTGAAAATGCATGTTTCCTGACCTCCCCATGCTGACCACACCGTTGTGCTTTTTCTATCCCACATTGCAACTCACTGCCTATCCTAATTCAGAACATCTGGTTCACACCACCCCGTGATGTATTTCTCACTCCTACTAGTGAATGGCCTGTTAGATACCCTTACCATGCACACCATCCCGCGATGTTTTCCAGAAACCTAACCTACATTGCCATTTCATGTTTCCTGACTTCCCCATGCTGACCACACCGTGGTGCTTTTCTCCATTTTACCTTGTCACTCACTGCCTATCCTAATTCAGGCCCTCCAATTCACACCACCCCGTGATGTTTTTCTCACTCCTACGAGTGAATGGCCTGCTACAAACCCTTACAATGCGCACCACCCTGCGATGTTTTTCAGAAACCTATCCTACATTGCCACTGCATGTTTCCTGACCTCCCCATGCTCACCAACCTGTGGTGCTTTTCTCCATCCTACATTGCCATTCACTGACCATCCTGATTCAGGGCTTCCGATTCACACCACCCCGTGATGTATTTCTCACTCCTACTAGTGAATGGCCTGTTAGAAGCCCTTACAACGCGCAGCACCCCGCGATGTTTTTCAGAAACCTATCCTACAAAGCCACTGCATGTTTCCTGACCTCTCCAACCTGACCACCCTGTGGTGCTTTTCTCCATCCTACATTGCCACTCACTGCCTATCCTGATTCAGGCCCTCCAATTCACACCACCCCGTGATGTTTTTCTCACTCCTACTATTGAATGCCTGTTAGAAACCCTTACAATGCCTACCACCCGGCGATGTTTTTCAGAAACCTATCCTACATTGGCAATGCTAGTTGCCTGACCTCTACATGCTGACCACACCATGGTGCTTTACTCCATTTTACATTTCCACTCACTGCCTATCCTAATTTAGGCCCTCCGATTCACACTACCCCGTGATGTTCTTCTCACTCCTACTACTGAATGGCCTGTTAGGAAGCTTTACAATGCACACCACCAGGTGATGTGTTTCAGAAACCTATCCTACATTGCCAATGCATGTTTCCTGAACTCCCTTTGTTGACCACCCCGTGGTGCTTTCCTCCATTCTTCATTGCCATGCACTGCGTATCGTAATTCAGGCCCTCCGATTCACACCAACCCGTGATATTTTTCTCACCCCTACTAGTGACTGGCCTGCTACAAACCCTTACAATGCACACCACCCTGCGATGTTTTTCAGAAACCTATCCTACATTGCCATTGCATGTTTCCTGACCTCCCCATGCTCACCAACCCGTGGTGCTTTTCTCCGTCCTACATTGCCACTCACTGTCTATCTTGATTCAGGTCCTCCGATTCACACCACACCATGATGTATTTCTCACTCCTACTAGTGAATGGCCTGTTAGAAACCCTTACAATGCGCACCATCCAGTGATATTTATCAGAAACCTAGCCTACATTGCCACTGCATGTTTCCTTACCTCCCCATGCTGACCACCCCGTGATGCTTTTCTCCATTCTACATTGCCACTCACTCCCTATCCTAAATCAGGCCCTTCGATTATTATCACCCCGTGATGTTGTTTTCACTCCTACTAGTGAATGGCATGTTAGAAACCCTTACAATGCGCACCACCCAGTGATGTTTATCCGAAACCTATTCTACATTGCCACTGCATGTTTCCTTGCCTCCCCATGCTGACAAACCCGTGGTGCTTTTCTCCATCCTACATTGCCACACACAGCCTTTCCTAATTCAGGCTCTCCGATTCATACCCCCCTGTGATGTTTTTTTCTCTCCTGCTTGTCAATGGCTTGTTAGAAATCCTTACAATCCGCACAACCCCACCATGTTTTTCAGAAACATATCCTACTTTGCCAATGCATGTTTCCTGACCTCTCCAGGCTGTCCACCCCGTGGAGCATTTCTCCATTATACATTGCCACTCACTGCCTATCATGATTCAGGCCCTCTGATTAATACCACCCTGTGATGTTTTTCTCACTCCTACTAGTGAATGGTCTGTTATAAACCCTTACAATTCTCACCCCCAACGATGTTTTACAGAAACCTATGCTACATTGCCACAGCATGTGTCCTGACCTCCCTATGCTGACCACCTCGTGGTGCTTTTCTCCATCCTACATTACCTCTCACTGCCTATCCTGATTCAGGGCTTCCGATTCACACCACCCCGTGCTGTATTTCTCACTCCTACTAGTGAATGGCCTGTTAGAAACCCTTACAATGTGCACCACCCCGTGATGTTTTTCTCACTCTTACAAGTGAATGGCCTGTTAGAGAGACTTACCATGCACACCACCTGGCGATGCTTTTCAGAAACATATTCTACATTGCCGATGCATGTTTCCTGACCTCCCATGCTGACCACCCCATGTTGCTTTTCTCCATCCTACATTGCCACTCACTGATTAACTAATTCAGAACATCTTATTCACACCAGACCGTGATGTTTTTCTCACTCCTACTAGTGAAGGGCCTTTTATAAACCCTTACACTGTGCACCACCTCGCGATGTTTTTCAGAAAAGTATCTTACATTGCCACTGCATGTTTCCTGACCTCCCCATGCTGACCGCACTGTTGTGCTTTTCTCCATCCTACATTGCCACTCACTGCATATCCTAATTCAGGCCCTCCAATTCACACCAACCTGTGATGTTTTTCTCACCCCTACAATTGAATGGCCTGCTACAAAACCTTACAATGCACACCACCCCGCGATGTTTTTCAGAAACTTATCCTACATTGCCACTGCATGTTTCCTGATCTCCCCATGTTGACCACACCGTGGTTCTTTTCTAAATTCTTCATTGCCACTCACTGTCTATCCTATTTCAGGCCCTCCGATTCACACCACCCCGTGATGTTTTTCTCTATCCTACCAATGAATGGCCTGCTACAAACCATTACAATGCACACCACCCCGCGATGTTTTTCAGAAACCTATCTTACATTGCCATTGCATGTTTCCTGACCACCCCATGCTCACCAACCCGTGGTGCTTTTATCCATCCTACATTGCCACTCACTGTCTATCTTGATTCAGGTCTTCCGATTCACACCACATCATGATGTATTTCTCACTCCTACTGGAGAATGGCCTGTTAGAAACCCTTAAAATGTGCACCACCCAGTGATGTTTATCACAAACTTATCCTACATTGCCACTGCATGTTTCCTGACCTCCCCATGCTGACCACACCGTGGTGCTTTTCTCCATCCTACATTGCCACTCACTGCCTATCCTACATCTGGCCCTTCAATTCACAAGACCCCGTGATGTTGTTCTCACTCCTACTAGTGAATGGCCTGTTAGAAAGCCTTACAATGCGCACCACGCAGTGATGTTTATCCGAAACCTAATCTACATTGCCACTGCATGTTTCCTTGCCTCCCCATGCTGACAAAACCGTGGTGCTTTTCTCCATCCTACATTGCCACTCACAGCCTTTCCTAATTCAGGCCCTCCGATTCATACCACCCCGTGTTGTTTTTTTCTCTCCTACTTGTCAATGGCTTGTTAGAAAGCCTTACAATGCGCACAACCCCACGATGTTTTTCAGAAACCTATCCTACATTGCCAATGCATGTTTCCTGACCTCTCCATGCTGAAGACCCCTTGGTGCATTTCTCCATTGTACATTGCCACTCACTGCCTTTCATGATTCAGGCCCTCTGGTTAATAACACCCCATGATGTTTTTCTCACTCCTACTAGTGAATGGCCTGTTTGAAACACTTGCAATTCTCACAACCAGCGATGTTTTTCAGAAACCTATGCTACATTGCCACAGCATGTGTCCTGACCTCCCTATGCTGACCACCCCGTGGTGCTTCTCTCCATCCTACATTGCCACTCACTGCCTATCCTGATTCAGGGCTTCCGATTCACACCACCCCGTGCTGTATTTCTCACTCCTACTAGTGAATGACCTGTTAGAAAACCTTACAATGCGCAAGACCCTGCGATGTTTTTCAGAAACGTATCCTAAATTGCCACTGCATGTTTCCTGACCTCCCCATGCTGACCACACCGTGGTGCATTTCTCCATTTTACATTGTCACTCACTGCCTATCCCAATTCAGGCCCTCCGATTCTGACCACCCCGTGATGTTTTTCTCACTCCTACTAGTGAATGGCCTGTTAGAAACCCTTACAATGCGCACCACCCAGCGATGTTTTTCAGAAACCTAACCTACATTGCCACTGCATGTTTCCTGATCTCCCCATGCTGACCACCCCGTGGTGCTATTCTCCATCCGATATTTCCACTCACTGTCTATCTTGATTTAGGCCCTCTTATTCACACCACACCATGATGGATTTCTCACTCCTACAAGTGAATGGCCTGTTAGAAACTCTTACAATGCCCCCCACCCCGCAATGTTTTTCAAAAAACTATCCTACATTGCCACTGCATATTTCCTGACCTCCCCATCCTTACCACCCCGTTTTTATTTTCTCCATCCTACATTGCCACTCACTGCCTATCCTGATTCAGGCCCTCCGATTCACATCACCCCGTGATGTTTTTCTCACTCCTACTAGTGAATGGCCTGTTAGAAACATTACAATGGTCAACACAACGTGACGTTTTTCAGAAAACTATCCTACATTGCCACTGCATGTTTCCTGACCTCCCCATGCTGAGCAACCTGTGGTGCTTTTCTCCATCCTACATTGCCACTCACTGCCTATCCTAATTCATGGCCTCCGATTCACATCACCCCGTGATGTTTTTCTCACTCCTACTAGTGAATGGCCTGTTACAAACCCTTACAATTCTCCCAATCCGCGATGATTTTCAGAAAAGTATCCTACATTGCCACTGCATGTGTTCTGAACCCCCTTGCTGACTACCCCGTGGTGCTGTTCTCCATCCTACATTGCCACTCGCTGCCTAACCTGATTCAGGCCCTCCGATTCACACCACCCCTGATGTTTTTCTCACTGCTACTAGTGAATGTACTGTTAGAAAGCCTTGCAGTGCACACCACCAGGAGATGTTTTTCAGAAACCTATCCTACATTGCCAATGCATGTTTCCTGACCTCCCCATGTTGACCACCCCGTGTCGCTTTTCTCCATCCTACATTGCCACTCACTGTGTATCCTAATTCAGAACATCTGATTCACAACAGCCCGTAATGTTTTTCTCACTCCTACTAGTGAATGGCCTGTTAGAAACCCTTAAAATCCGCACCATCCCGTGATGTTTTCAGAAAACTATCCTACATTGGCATTGCATGTTTCCTGACCTCCCCATGCTGACCACCCTGTGGTGCTTTTCTCTATCCTACATTGCCACTCACTGCCTATCCTAATTCAGAACATCTGATTCACACCACCCCGTGATGTTTTTCTCACTCCTACTATTGAATGGCATGTTAGAAACCCTTACAATGAGCACCACCCCGCAATGTTTTTCAGAAACTTATCCTACATTGACACTGCATGTTTCCTGGCCTCCTCATGCTGACCACCCTGTGGGGCTTTTCTCCATTCTACATTGCCACTCACTGCATATCCTAATTCAGAACATCTGATTCACACCACCCCGTGATATTTTGTCACTCCTACTGGTGAATGGCCTGTTAGAAACCCTTACAATGCGCACCACCCCGTGATGTTTTTCAGAAAACTATTCTACATTGCCACTACATGTTTCCTGACCTCCCCATGCTGACTACCCCGTGGTGCTTTTCTCCATCCTACATTGCCACTCACTGCCTATGCTCAATCAGGCCCTCCGATTCACACCAACCCGTGATGTTTTTCTCACTCCTGCTAGTGAATGGCCTGTTAGAAACCCTTAAATTGCGCACCACCCCCTCTTTTTGTTTCAGAAACCTATCCTACATTGCCACTGCATGATTCCTGAACTCCCCATGCTGACCACCCTTTGGTGCTTTTCTCCATCCCACATTGCCACTCAAAGCCTGTCCTAATTCAGGCCCTCCGATTCACATCAGCCCGTGATGATGTTCTCACTCTTACTAGTGAATGGCCTGTTATAAACACTTACAATGCGCACCACCCATCAATCTTTATCAGAAACCTATTCTACATTGCCACTGCATGTTTCCTTGCCTCCCACGCTGACAAACCCGTGGTGCATTTCTACATCCTACATTGCCACTCACTGCCTATCCTGATTCAGGCCCTTCGATTCACACCACCCCGTGATGTTTTTCTCACTACTGCTAGTTAATGGCCTGTTACAAACCATTACAATGCGCCCCACCTCGCGATTTTTTTCAGAAACCTATCCTACATTGCCACTGCATGTTTCCTGGCTTCCCCTTCCTGACCACCCCGTGGTGCTTTTCTCCATCCTACATTGCCACTCGCTGCCTAAACTGATTCAGGCCCTCCGATTCACACCACCCCCTGATGTTTTTCTCACTCCTTCTAGTGGATGTACTGTTAGAAAGCCTTACAGTGAACACCAAAAGGCGATATTTTTCAGAAACCTATCCTACATTGCCAATGCATGTTTCCTGACCTCCCCATGTTGACCACACCGTGGTGCTTTTCTCCATCCTACATTGCCACTCACTGTGTATCCTAATTCAGAACATCTGATTCACACCACCCCATGATGTTTTTCTCACTCCTACTACTGAATGGCCTGTTAGAAACCCTTACAATGTGCACCACCCCGTGATGTTATTCAGAAAACTATCCTACATTGCCACTGCTTGTTTCCTGACCTCGCCTTGCTGACCACTCCATGGTGCTTTTCTCCATCCTACATTGCCACTCACTGCCTATCCTAATTCAGGCACTCCGATTCACACCAACCCATGATGTTTTTCTCACTCTTACTAGTGAATGACCTGTTAGAAAGCCTTACAATGCGCACCACCCCGCTTTTTTTTTTCAGAAACCTATCCTACATTGCCACTGCATGTTTGCTGACCTCCCCATGATGACCATTCTGTGTTGCTTTTCTCCATCCTACATTGCCACTCAATGCCTACCTAATTCAGGCCCTCCGATTCACACCACCCCGTGATGTTGTTCTCACTCCAACTAGTGAATGGCCTGTTAGAATCCCTTACAATGCGCAATACCCCGCGATGTTTTTCAGAAACCTATACTACATTGCCACTGAATGTTTCCTGACCTCCCCATGCTGACCATGCCGTGGTGCTTTTCTCCATCCTACATTGCCAATCACTGCCTATTCTAATTCAGGCCCTCCGATTCACACCACCCCATGATGTTTTTCTTACTCCTACTAGTGAATGGCCTGTTAGATAGACTTACACTGCGGACCACCCGGCGATGTTTTTCAGAAACCTATCCTACATTGCCAAGGCATGTTTCCTGACTTCCCCATGCTGACCACCCCATGGTTCTTTTCTCCATCCTACATTGCCAATCACAGCCTATGCTAATTCAGAACATCTGAATCACACCATCCAATGATGATTTCCTCACTCCTACTAGTGAATGGCGTGTTAGAAACCCTTACAATGCTCACCACCCCGTGATGTTTTTCAGGAACCTATCCTACATTGCCACTGCATGTTTCCTGACCTCCCGATGCTCACCAACCCGTGGTGCTTTTCTCCATCCTACATTGCCACTCACTGACCATCCTGATTCAGGGCTTCCGATTCACACCACCCCGTGATGTATTTCTCACTCCTACTAGTGAATGGCATGTTAGAAACCCTTACAATGCGCACCACCCCGCGATGTTTATTACAAATCTATTTTACATTGCCACTGCATGTTTCCTTGCCTCCCCATGATGACCATTTAGTGGTGCTTTTCTCCATCCTACATTGCCACTCACAGCCGATTCTAATTCAGTCCCTCCGATTCACACCACCCCGTGATGTTTTTTTCACTCCTTCTTGTGAATGGCTTGTTAGAAAGCATTACAATGCGCACAACCCCGCGATGTTGTTCAGAAACCTATCTTACATTGCCATTGCATGTTTCCTGACCCTCCAATGCTCACCAACCCGTGTTGGTTTTCTCCATCCTACATTGCCACTCACTGTCTAAATTGATTGAGGCCCTCCGAATCACACCGCACCGTGATTTATTTCTCACTCCTACTATTGAATGGCCTGTTAGAAACCCTTACAATGCTCACTACCTTGCGATGTTTTTCAGAAACCTATCCTACATTGCCACTGCGTGTTTCGTTACCTCCACATGCTGACAACCCCGTGGTGCTTTTCTCAATCCTAGATTTCCACTCACTTCCTATCATAATTAAGGTCCTCTGATTCACACAACCCTGTGATGTTTTTCTCACTCCTTCTAGTGAATGGCCTTTTAGAAACACTTACAATTCTCACGACCAGCGATGTTTTTCAGAAACCTACCCTAAAATGCCACTGCATGTGTCCTGACCTCCCCATAATGACCACCCCGTGTAGCTTTTCTCCATCCTACATTGCCACTCACTGCCTATCATAATTCAGGCCGTCCGATTCACACCACCCCGTAATGTTTTTCTAACTCCTACTAGTGAAAGGCCTTTTAGAAACCCTTACAATGAGCACCACCCCGCAATGTTTCTCAGAAACTTATCCTACATTGACACTGCATGTTTCCTGGCTTCCTCATGCTGACCACCCTGTGGGGCTTTCTTCCATCCTACATTGCCACTCATTGCATATCCTAATTCAGAACATCTGATTCACACCACCCCGTGATTTTTTGTCACTCCTACTGGTGAATGGCCTGTTAGAAACCCTTACAATGTGCACCACCCCGTGATGTTTTTCAGAAAACTATCCTACATTGCCCCTGCATGTTTCCTGACCTCTCCATGCTGACCACCCCATGGTGCTTTTCTCCATCCTACATTGCCACTCTCTGCCTATGCTAAATCAGGCCCTCCAATTCACACCAACCCGTGATGTTTTTCTCACTTCTACTAGTGAATGGCCTGTTAGAAACCCTTAAATTGCGCACCACCCCCTCTTTTTTTTTCAGAAACCTATCGTACATTGCCACTGCATGATTCCTGAAATCCCCATGCTGAGCACCTTTTGGTGCTTTTCTCCATCCCAAATTGCCACTCAAAGCCTATACTAATTCAGGCCCTCCGATTCACCTCAGCCCCTGATGATGTTCTCACTCTTACTAGTGAATGGCCTGTTATAAACCCTTACAAAGTGCACCACCCATCAATGTTTATCAGAAACCTATTCTACATTGCCACTGCATGTTTCCTTGCCTCACAATGCTGACAAACCCGTGGTCCATTTCTACATCCTACATTCCACTCACTGCCTATCCTGATTCAGGCCCTTCAATTCACACCACCCCGTGATGTTTTTCTCACTACTGCTAGTTAATGGCCTGTTAGAAACCATTGCAATGCGCCCCACCTCGCGATTTTTTTCAGAAACCTATCCTACATTGCCACTGCATGTTTACTGGCTTCCCCTTCCTGACCACCCCGTGGTGCTTTTCTCCATCCTAAGTTGCCACTCGCTGCCTAACCTGATTCAGGCCCTCCGATTCACACAACCCCCTGATGTTTTTCTCACTCCTACTAGTGAATGTACTGTTAGAAAGCCTTACAGTGAACACCACCAGGAGATATTTTTCAGAAACCAATCTTACATTGCCAATGCATGTTTCTTGACCTACCCATGCTGACCACACCGTGGTGCTTTTCTCCATCCTACATTGCCACTCACTGTGTATCCAAATTCAGAACATCTGATTCACACCGCCCCGTGATGCTTTTCTCACTCCTACTAGTGAATGGCCTGTTAGAAACACTTACAATGTGCACCACCCCGTGATGTTATTCAGAAAACTATCCTACATTGCCACTGCTTGTTTCCTGACCTCGCCTTGCTGACCACTCCATGGTGCTTTTCTCCATCCTACATTGCCACTCACTGCCTATCCTAGTTCAGGCACTCCGATTCACACCACCCCATGATGTTTTTCTCACTCCTACTAGTGAATGGCCTGTTAGAATGCCTTACAATGCGCACCACCCCGCTTTTTTTTACAGAAACCTATCCTACATTGCCACTGCATGTTTGCTGACCTCCCCATGATGACAATCCTGTGGTGCTTTTCTCCATCCTACATTGCCACTCAATGCCTACCTAATTCAGGCCCTCCGATTCACACCACCCCGTGATGTTGTTCTCACTCCAACTAGTGAATGGCCTGTTAGAAACCCTTACAATGCGCAATACCCCGCGATGTTTTTCAGAAACCTATACTACATTGCCACTGCATGTTTGCTGACCTCCCCATGATGACAATCCTGTGGTGCTTTTCTCCATCCTACATTGCCAATCACTGCCTATTCTAATTCAGGCCCTCCGATTCACACCACCCCATGATGTTTTTCTCACTCCAACTAGTGAATGGCCTGTTAGAAAGCCTTACACTGCGGACCACCCGGCGATGTTTTTCAGAAACCTATCCTACATTGCCAAGGCATGTTTCCTGACTTCCCCATGCTGACCACCCCATGGTTCTTTTCTCCATCCTACATTGCCACTCACAGCCTATGCTAATTTAGAACATCTGAATCACACCATCCAATGATGTTTTTCTCATTCCTACTAGTGAATGGCCTGTTAGAAACCCTTACAATGCACACCACCCCGTGATGTTTTTCAGGAACCTATCCTACATTCCCACTGCATGTTTCCTGACCTCCCCATGCTCACCAACCCGTGGTGTTTTTCTCCATCCTACATTGACACTCACTGACCATCCTGATTCATGGCTTCCGATTCACACCACCCCGTGATGTATTTCTCACTCCTACTAGTGAATGGCCTGTTAGAAACCCTTACAATCCGCCCCACCCCGCGATGTTTTTCAGAAACCTATCCTACATTGCCACTGCATTTTTCCTGACCTCACCATACTGACCACCCCGTGGTGCTTTTCTCCATCCTATATTGCCAGTCACTGCCTATCCTGATTCAGTCCCTACGATTCACACCACCCCGTGATGTTTTTCTCACTGCTACTAGTGAATGGCCTTTTAGAAAACCTTACAATTATCACCACCGGCGATGTTTTTCAGAAACCTATCCCACTTTGCCACTGCATGTATCCTGACCTCCCCATGGTGACCACTCCGTGGGGTTTTTCTCCGTCCTACATTGCCACTTACAGCCTATCCTGATTCAGGCCCTCCGATTCGCACCACACCGTGATGTTTTTCTCACTACTACTAGTGAATGGCCTGTTAGAAACCCTTACAATGCGCACCAACCCGCGATGTTTTTCAGAAAGCTATCCAACATTGCCACTGCATGTTTCCTGACCTCCCCATGCTGACCACCCCGTGGTGCTTTTCTCCATCCTACATTGCCACTCACTGCCTATCCTAAATCAGGCCCTCCGGTTCGCACCACCCCGTGATGCTTTTCTCACTCCAACTAGTGAATGGCCTGTTAGAAACCAATACAATGCGCACCACCCTGCTTTTTTTTTCAGAAACCTATCCTACATTGCCACTGCATATTTCCTGACCTCCCCATGCTGACCACCCTGTGGTGCTTTTCTCCATCCTACATAGCCAATCAATGCCTATCCTAATTCAGGCCCTCGAATCACACCACCCCGTGAAGTTGTTCTCACTCCTACTAGTGAATGGCCTGTTAGAAACCAATACAATGCGCACCACCCTGCTTTTTTTTCAGAAACCTATCCTACATTGCCACTGCATGTTTCCTGACCTCCCCATGCTGACCACCCTGTGGTGTTTTTCTCCATCCTACATAGCCAATCAATGCCTATCCTGATTCAGGCCCTCCGATTCACACCACCCCGTGAAGTTGTTCTCACTCCTACTAGTGAATGGCCTGTTAGAATCCCATACAATGGGCACCACCCCGCGATGTTTATCAGAAACCTATTCTACATTGCCAATGCATGTTGCCTTGCCTCCCCATGCTGCCAAACCCGTGTTGCATTTCTCCATCCTACATTGCCACTCACAGCCTATCCTATTTCAGGCCCTCTGATTCTCACCACCCCGTGATGTTTTTTTCACTCCTCCTTGTCAGGGGCTTGTTAGAAAGCCTTACAATGCGCACCACCCCATGATGTTTTTCAGAAACCTGTCCTACATTGCCACTGCGTGTTTCCTGACTTCCGCATGCTGACCACCCAGTGGTGCTTTTCTCCATCCTACATTGCCACTCACTGCCTATCATAATTCAATCCTCAGATTCACACGAACCCGTGATGTTTTTCTCACTCCTACTAGTGAATGGCCTGTTAGAAACCCTTACAATTCTCACCACCAACAATTATTTTCAGACACCTATACTACATTGCCACTGCATGTGTCCTGACCTCCCCATGGTGACCACCCCGTGGTGCTTTTCTCCATCCTACATTGCCACTCACTGCCTATCCTTATTCACGCCCTCCGATTCACACCACGCCGGGATGTTTTTCTCACTCCTACTAGATAATGGCCAGTTAGAAACCCTTACAATGCGCACCACCCCGCGATGTTTTTCAGAAACCTATCCTACATTGCCACTGCATGTTTCCTGACTTCCCCATGTTGACCATCCCGCGGTGCTTTTCTCCATCCTACATTGCCACTCAGTGGCTATACAGATTCAGGCCCTCTGATTCACACCACTCCGTGATGTTTTTCTCACTCCTACTAGTGAATGGCCTGTTAGAAACCCTTACAATGCGCACCACCCGTGTTCTTTTTCAGAAACATATCCTATTTTGTCACTGCATGTTTCCTGACCTCACCATGCTGACCACCCCGTGGTGCTTTTCTTCATCCTACATTACCACTCACTGCATATCCTAAATCAGGAGCTCGGATTCACACCACCCCGTGATGTTTTTCTCACTCCTACTAGTGAATGGCCTGTTAGAAACACTTACAATGCGCACAACCCCCTGATGTTTTTCGGAAACCTATCCTACAGTGCCACTGCATGTTTCCTTAAGTCCCAATTCTGACCAACCCGTGGTGGTTTTCTCCATTTTACCTTACCACTCACTGCCTATCCTGATTCAGACCCTCCGTTTCACACCACACCATTATGCAGTTCTCACTTCTACAATTTAATGGCCTGTTAGAAACCCTTACAATGCGCTCAACCCCACGATGTTTTTCAGATACCTATCCTACATTGCCACTGCATGTTTCATGATCTCCCCATGCTGACCAACCTGTGGTGCTTTCTCCATTTTACATTACCACTCACTGCCTATCCTGATTCAGGCCCTCTGATTCACACCACACCATGATGTATTTCTTACTCCTACTAGCTAATGGCCTTGTAGAAACCCTTACAATGCGCACCACCCCACGATGTTTTTCAGAAACCTATCCTATATTGCCACTGCATGTTTCCTGACCTCCCCGTCCTGACCACCCCGTGGTGCTTTTCTCCATCCTACATTGCCACTCACTGCCTATCCTGATTCAGGCCCTCCGATTCACACCACCTCGTGATGTTTTTCTCAGTCCTACTAGTAAATTTCCTGTTAGAAACCTTACAATGCGCACCACACTGCGATGTTTTACAGAAACCTATACTACATTGCCTCTGCATGTTTCCTGACCTCCCCATTCTGATCACCCCATGGTGCTTTTCTCAATTTTACATTGCCACTCACTGCCTATCCTGATTCAGGCCCTCCGATACACACCAACCTGTGATGTTTTTCTCACTCCTATTAGTGAATGTCCTGTTAGAAAACATTTCAATGCGCACCACCACACGATTATTTTCAGAAACCTAACTTTCATTGCCACTGCATGTTTCCTGCCCTCCTCATGCTGACCACCCGTGGATTTTTTCTCCATGCTACATTACCACTCACTGTCTATCCTGATTCAGGCCCTTTGATTCAAACCACAACATGATGTATTTCTCACTCCTACTATTGAATGGCCTGTTAGAAACACTTACAATGGGCACCACCCCGCAATGTTTTTCAGAAACCTATCCTACATTGCCTCTGCATGTTTCCTTACCTCCCCAAGCTGACCACCACTTGTTGCTTTTCTCCATCCTACATTGCCTCTCACTGCCTATCCTGATTCAGGCCCTCTGATTCACACCACCCCGTGATGTTTTTCTCACTCCTACCAGTGAATGCCATGTTAGAAACCCTTACAATGCGCACCACCCGGGTTGTTTTTCAGAAACCTTTCACACATTCCCACTGCGTGTTTCCTGACCTTCCCATGCTGACCACCCCCTGGTGCTTTTCTCCATCCTACATTGACACTCACTGCCTATCATAATTCAGGCCCTCCGATTCAAACCACCCCGTGATGCTTTTCTCACTCCTACTATTAAATGGCCTGTTAGAAACACGTACAATGCGCACCACCCCGCGATGATTTTCTAAACCTATCCTACATTGCCACTGCATGTTTCCTGACCTACCCATGCTGAACACCCCGTGGTGCTTTTCTTCATCCTACATTGCCACTCACTGCCTATCCTAATTCAGGCCGTCCGATTCTCACCAGCCCGGGATGTTTTTCTGACTCCTACTAGTGAATGGCCTGTTAGAAACACTTACATTGCGCACCACCCAGGCGATGTTTTTCAGACACCTATCCTACAGTGCCACTGCATGTTTCCTGACCTCCCCATCCTGACCACCTTCTGGTGCTTTTCTTCATGCTAAATTGCCAATCACTGCCTATCCTAATTCAAAACATCTGATGAACACCACAACGTGATGTTTTTCTCACTCCTACTAGTGAATGGCCTGTTAGAAACCCTTACAATGCGCACCAACCCCGTGATGATTTAAAGAAAAATATCCTACAATGCCACTGCATGTTTACTGCCCTCACCATGCTGACCACCACTGGTGATTTTCTCCATCCTACATTGCCACTTGCTGCCTATCCTGATTGAGCCCCTCTGATTCACACCAAACGTGATGTTTTTCTCGCTCTTACTAGTCATTGGCCAGTTAGAAACCCTTACAATTCGCATCAACCCGCGATGTTTTTCAGAAATCTATCCTACATTGACAATGCATGTTTCCTGACCCCCCCATGATGACCGACCCGAAGTGCCTTTCTCCATCCTACATTGCCACTCAGTGCCTATCCTAATTCAGGCCCTCCGATTCACAACACCCCGTGATGTTTTTCTCATTCCTACTGGTGAATGGCCTGTTAGAAACCCTTACAATTCTCACCACCCCGCAATGTTTTTCAGAAACCTATCCTACATTGCCACTCCATGTTTCCTGACCTCCCCATGCTGTCCAAGCCGTGGTGCTTTTCTCGAACTTACCTTGTCACTCATTGCCTATCCTAATTCAGGCACTCCGATTCCCACCACCCATGATGTTTTTCTCACTCCTACAAGTGAAGGGCCTTTAAGAAAGCCTTACAATGTGCACCACCCAAGATGTTTTTCAGAAACCTATCCTACATTGCCACTGCATGTTTCATGCCCTCCCCATGCTGACCTCCCCTGGTGCTTTTCTCCATCATACATTGCCACTTGCTACCTATCCTGATTCAGCCCCTCATATTAACACCACACCGTGGTGTTTTTCTAGCTCCTGCTAGTGAATGGCCTGTTAGAAACCCTTACAATGCGCAACACCCCGCCATGTTTTTCAGAAAATTATCCTACATTGCCAATGCATGTTTCCTTATCTCCCCATGCTGACCAACCCGTGGTGCTTTTCTCCATCCTACATTGCCACTCACTGCCTATCCTAATTCAGGCCCTCCGATTAACACCACCCCCTGATGTTTTTCTCACTCCTACTAGTGAATGGCCTGTTGAATCTCTTACAATATTCACCACCCCGCGTTGTTTTTCAGAAACCTCTTCTATATTGCCACTGCATGTTTCGAACCTCCCCATGCTGACCAACCCGTGGTGCTTTTCTCCATTTTACATTGCCACTCAACGCCTTTCATAATTCAGGCCCTCCGATTCACACCACCCCCTGATGTTTTTCTCACTCCTACTAGTGAATGGCCTGTTAGAAACCCTTACAATGCACACCACCCCGCGATTTTTTTCAGAAACCTATCCTACATTGCCACTGCATGTTTCCTGACATCCCCATCCTGACCACCGCATGGTGCTTTTCTCCATCCTACATTGCCACTCACTGCCTATACAGATTCAGGACCTCTGATTCACACCACCCCGTGATGTTTTTCTCACTCCTACTAGAGAATGGCCTGTTAGAAACCCTTGCAATGTGCACCACCCGCGTTCTTTTTCAGAAACATATCCTACTTTGTGACTGCATGTTTCCTGACCTTACCATGCTAACCACCCTTTGGTGCTTTTCTTCATCCTACATTACCACTCACTGCATAACCTAAATCAGGAGCTCGGATTCACACCACCCCGTGATGTTTTTCTCACTCCTACTAGTGAATGGCCTGTTAGAAACCCTTACAATGCGCACAACCCCCTGATGTTTTTCGGAGACCTATCCTACAGTTTCCACTGCATGTTTCCTTACATCCCAATCCTGACCAACCCGTGGTGGTTTTCTCCATTTTACCTTACAACTCAGTGCCTATCCTGATTCAGACCCTCCGATTCACACCACACCATGATGTAGTTCTCACTTCTACAATTTAATGTCCTGTTAGAAATCCTTACAATGTGCACCACCACACGATGTTTTTCAGATGCCTATCCTACATTGCCACTGCATGTTTCCTGCCCTCCCCATGCTGACCTCCCCTGGTGCTTTTATCCATCCTACATTGCCACTTGCTACCTATCCTGATTCAGCCGCTCCGATTCACACCACACCGTGGTGTTTTTCTCGCTCCGACTAGTGAATGGCCTGTTAGAAACCCTTACAATGCGCAACACCCCGCCATGTTTTTCAGAAAACTATCCTACATTGCCAATGCATGTTTCCTTATCTCCCCATGCTAACCAACCCGTGGTGCTTTTCTCCATCCTACATTGCCACTCTCTGCCTATCCTAATTCAGGCCCTCCGATTCACACCACCCCGTGATGTTTTTCTCACTCCTACTAGTGAATGGCCTCTTAGAAACCCTTACAATGCACACCACCCCGCGATGTTTTTCAGAAACCTATCCTACATTGCCACTGCATGTTTCCTGATATCCCCATGCTGACCACCGCGTGGTGCTTTTCTCCATCCTACATTGCCACTCACTGCATATACAGATTCAGGCCCTCTGATTCACACCACCCCGTGATGTTTTTCTCACTCCTACTAGTGAATGGCCTGTTAGAAACCCTTGCAATGTGCACCACCCGCGTTCTTTTTCGGAAACATATCCTACTTGTGACTGCATGTTTCCTGACCTCACCATGCTGACCACCCCGTGGTGCATTTCTTCATCCTACATTACCACTCACTGCATGTCCTAAATCAGGAGCTCGGATTCACACCACCCCGTGATGTTTTTCTCACTCCTACTAGTGAATGGCCTGTTAGAAACACTTACAATGCGCACAACCCCCTGATGTTTTTCGGAAACCTATCCTACAGTGCCACTGCATGTTTCTTACGTCCCAATCCTGACCAACCCGTGGTGGTTTTCTCCATTTTACCTTACCACTCACTGCCTATCCTGATTCAGACCCTCCGATTCACACCACACCATGATGTAGTTCTCACTTCTACAATTTAATGGCCTGTTAGAAACTCTTACAATGCGCTCCACCCCACGATGTTTTTCAGATGCCTATCCTACATTGCCACTGCATGTTTCATGATCTCCCCATGCTGACCAACCCGTGGTGCTTTCTCCATTTTACATTACCACTCACTGCCTATCCTGATTCAGGCCCTCTGATTTACACCACACCATGATGTATTTCTTACTCCTACTAGCTAATGGCCTGGTAGAAACCCTTACAATGCGCACCACCCCAAGATGTTTTTCAGAAACCTATCCTATATTGCCACTGCATGTTTCCTACCCTGCCCGTCTTGACCACCCCGTGGTGCTTTTCTCCATCCTACATTGCCACTCACTGCCTATCCTTATTCAGGCCCTCCGATTCACACTACCCCGTGATGTTTTTCTCAGTCCTACTAGTAAATTTCCTGTTAGAAATCTTACAATGCGCACCACCCTGCGACGTTTTTCAGAAACCTGTAATACATTGCCTCTGCACGTTTCCTGACCTCCCCATTCTGATCACCCCATGGTGCTTTTCTCAATTTTACATTGCCACTCACTGCCTATCCTGATTCAGGCCCTCCGATACACACCAACCTGTGATGCTTTTCTCACTCCTATTAGTGAATGCCCTGTTAGAAACCATTTCAATGCGCACAACCACACGTTTTTTTTCACAAACCTATCTTACATTGCCACTGCATGTTTCCTGCCCTCCTCCTGCTGACCACCCGTCGATCTTTTCTCCATGCTACATTACCACTCACTGTCTATTAGATTCAGGCCCTTTGATTCAAACCACAAAATGATGTATTTCTCACTCCTACTAGTGAATGGCCTGTTAGAAACACTTACATTTGGCACCACCCCGCAATGTTTTTCAGAAACCTATCCTACATTGCCTCTGCATGTTTCCTAACCTCCCCACGCTGACCACCCCTTTTTGCTTTTCTCCATCCTACATTGCCTCTCACTGCCTATCCTGATTCAGGCCCTCTGATTCACACCACCCCGTGATGTCTTTCTCACTCCTACTAGTGAATGCCATGTTAGAAACCCTTACAATGCGCACCATCCGCGTTGTTTTTCAGAAACCTATCATACATTCGCACTCCGTGTTTCCTGACCTTCCCATGCTGACCACCCCCTGGTGCTTTTCTCCATCCTACATTGCCACTCAATGCCTATCATAATTCAGGCCCTCCGATTCAAACCACCCCGTGATGCTTTTCTCCCTCCTACTATTAAATGGCCTGTTAGAAACACGTACAATGTGCACCACCCCGCGATGATTTTCAAAACCTATCCTACATTGCCACTGCATGTTTCCTGACCTACCCATGCTGAACACCCCGTGGTGCTTTTCTTCATCCTACATTGCCACTCACTGCATATCCGAATTCAGGCCCTCCGATTCACACCAGCCCGGGATGTTTTTCTGACTCCTACTAGTGAATGGCCTGTTAGAAACACTTACATTGTGCACCACCCAGGCGATGTTTTTCAGACACCTATCCTACAGTGCCACTGCATGTTTCCTGACCTCCCCATCCTGACCACCTTCTGGTGCTTTTCTTCATGCTAAATTGCCAATCACTGCCTATCCTAATTCAAAACATCTGATTCACACCACACCGTGATGTTTTTCTCACTCCTACTAGTGAATGGCCTGTTAGAAACCCTTACAATTCGCATCAACCCGCGATGTTTTTCAGAAATCTATCCTAAATTGACAATGCATGTTTCCTGACCCCCCCATGATGACCGACCCGAGGTGCCTTTCTCCATCCTACATTGCCACTCAGTGCCTATCCTAATTCAGGCCCTCCGATTCAAAACACCCCGTGATGTTTTTCTCATTCCTACTGGTGATTGGCCTGTTAGAAACCCTTACAATTCTCACCACCCCGCGATGTTTTTCAGAAACCTATCCTACATTGCCACTGCATGTTTCCTGACCTCCCCATGCTGACCAACCCGTGGTGCTTTTCTCGAACCTACCTTGTCACTCACTGCCTATCCTAATTCAGGCACTCCGATTCACACAGCCCAGGATGTTTTTCTCACTCCTACAAGTGAAGGGCCTTTAAGAAAGCCTTACAATGCGCACCACTGCGTGATGTTTTTCAGAAATCTATTCTACATTGCCACTGCATGTTTCCTGACCTCCCAATGCTGACCACTCCATGGTGCTTTTCTCCATCCTACATTGCTACTCACTTCCTATCCTAAATCAGGCCCTCCGATTAACACCACCCCGTGATGTTTTTCTCACTCTTACTAGTGAATGGCCTATTAGAAAGCCTTACAATGCTCACCACCCCGTTTTTTTTTTCAGAAACCTATCCTACATTGCCACTGCATGTTTCGTGCCCTCACCATGCTGACCTCCCCTGGTGCTTTTCTCCATCCTACATTGCCACTTGCTACCTATCCTGATTCAGCCCCTCATATTCACACCACACCGTGGTGTTTTTCTCGCTCCTACTAGTGAATGGCCTGTTAGAAACCCTTACAATGCACAACACCCCGCCTTTTTTTTCAGAAAACTATCCTACATTGCCAATGCATGTTTCCTTATCTCCCCATGCTGACCAACCCGTGGTGTTTTTCTCCATCCTACACTGCCACTCACTGCCTATCCTAATTCAGGCCCTCCGATTCACACCACCCCGTGATGTTTTTCTCACTCCTACTAGTGAATGTAATGTAACACACACCCATACAATGCGCACCACCCCGTGATGTTTTTCTCACTCCTACTAGTGAATGGCCTGTTAGAAACCCTTACAATATTCACCAACCCACGTTGTTTTTCAGAAACCTCTTCTATATTGCCACTGCATGTTTAGAACCTCCCCATGCCGACCAACCCGTGGTGCTTTTCTCCATTTTACATTGCCACTCAATGCCTTTCGTAATTCAGGCCCTCCAATTCACCCCTCCCCCTGATGTTTTTCTCACTCCTACTAGTGAATGGCCTGCTAGAAACCCTTACAATGCACACCACCCCGCGATGTTTTTCAGAAACCTATCCTACATTGCCACTGCATGTTTCCTGACATCCCCATCCTTACCACCGCGTGGTGCTTTTCTCCATCCTACATTGCCACTCACTGCCTATACAGATTCAGGCCCTCCGATTCACACCACCCCGTGATGTTTTTCTCACTCCTACTAGTGAATGGCCTGTTAGAAACCCTTACAATGCGCACCACCCGCGTTCTTTTTCAGAAAAATATCCTACTTTGTGACTGCATGTTTCCTGATCTCACCATGCTGACCATCCCGTGGTGCTTTTCTTCATCCTACATTACCACTCACTGCATATCCTAAATCAGGAGCTCAGATTCACACCACCCCGTGATGTTTTTCTCACTCCTACTAGTGAATGGCCTGTTAGAAACACTTACAATGCGCACAACCCCCTGATGTGTTTCGGAGACCTATCCTACAGTTTCCACTGCATGTTTCCTTACGTCCCAATCCTGACCAACCCGTGGTGGTTTTCTCCATTTTACCTTACCACTTACTGCCTATCCTGATTCAGACCCTCCGATTCACACCACACCATGATGTAGTTCTCACTTCTACAATTTAATGTCCTGTTAGAAACCCTTACAATGCGCACCACCCCACGATGTTTTTCAGATGCCTATCCTACATTGCCACTGCATGTTTCCTGCCCTCCCAATGCTGACCTCCCCTGGTGCTTTTCTCCATCCTACATTGCCACTTGCTACCTATCCTGATTCAGCCGCTCTGATTCACACCGCACCACGGTGTTTTTCTCGCTCCTACTACTGAATGGCCTGTTAGAAACCCTTACAATGCGCAACACCCCGCCATGTTTTTCCGAAAACTATCCTACATTGCCAATGCATGTTTCCTTATCTCCCCATGCTGACCAACCCGTGGTGCTTTTCTCCATCCTACATGTCCACTCACTGCCTATCCTAATTCAGGCCCTCCGATTCACACCACCCCGTGATGTTTTCTCACTCCCACTAGTGAATGGCCTGTTAGAAACCATTTCAATGCGCACCACCACACGATTTTTTTCAGAAACCTAACTTACATTGCCACTGCATGTTTCCTGCCCTCCTCCTGCTGACCACCCGTGGATCTTTTCTCCATGCTACATTACCACTCACTGTCTATCCTGATTCAGGCCCTTTGATTCACACCACAACATGATGTATTTCTCACTCCTACTAGTGAATGGCCTGTTAGAAACACTTACAATGGGCACCACCCCGCAATGTTTTTCAGAAGCCTATCCTACATTGCCTCTGCATGTTTAGAACCTCCCCATGCCGACCAACCCGTGGTGCTTTTCTCCATTTTACATTGCCACTCAATGCCTTTCGTAATTCAGGCCCTCCAATTCACCCCTCCCCCTGATGTTTTTCTCACTCCTACTAGTGAATGGCCTGCTAGAAACCCTTACAATGCACACCACCCCGCGATGTTTTTCAGAAACCTATCCTACATTGCCACTGCATGTTTCCTGACATCCCCATCCTGACCACCGCGTGGTGCTTTTCTCCATCCTACATTGCCACTCACTGCCTATACAGATTCAGGCCCTCCGATTCACACCACCCCGTGATGTTTTTCTCACTCCTACTAGTGAATGGCCTGTTAGAAACCCTTACAATGCGCACCACCCGCGTTCTTTTTCAGAAAAATATCCTACTTTGTGACTGCATGTTTCCTGATCTCACCATGCTGACCATCCCATGGTGCTTTTCTTCATCCTCCATTACCACTCACTGCATATCCTAAATCAGGAGCTCAGATTCACACCACCCCGTGATGTTTTTCTCACTCCTACTAGTGAATGGCCTGTTAGAAACACTTACAATGCGCACAACCCCATGATGTGTTTCGGAGACCTATCCTACAGTTTCCACTGCATGTTTCCTTACGTCCCAATCCTGACCAACCCGTGGTGGTTTTCTCCATTTTACCTTACCACTTACTGCCTATCCTGATTCAGACCCTCCGATTCACACCACACCATGATGTAGTTCTCACTTCTACAATTTAATGTCCTGTTAGAAACCCTTACAATGCGCACCACCCCACGATGTTTTTCAGATGCCTATCCTACATTGCCACTGCATGTTTCCTGCCCTCCCAATGCTGACCTCCCCTGGTGCTTTTCTCCATCCTACATTGCCACTTGCTACCTATCCTGATTCAGCCGCTCCGATTCACACCGCACCGCGGTGTTTTTCTCGCTCCTACTACTGAATGGCCTGTTAGAAACCCTTACAATGCGCAACACCCCGCCATGTTTTTCCGAAAACTATCCTACATTGCCAATGCATGTTTCCTTATCTCCCCATGCTGACCAACCTGTGGTGCTTTTCTCCATCCTACATGTCCACTCACTGCCTATCCTAATTCAGGCCCTCCGATTCACACCACCCCGTGATGTTTTCTCACTCCCACTAGTGAATGGCCTGTTAGAAACCATTTCAATGCGCACCACCACACGATTTTTTTCAGAAACCTAACTTACATTGCCACTGCATGTTTCCTGCCCTCCTCCTGCTGACCACCCGTGGATCTTTTCTCCATGCTACATTACCACTCACTGTCTATCCTGATTCAGGCCCTTTGATTCACACCACAACATGATGTATTTCTCACTCCTACTAGTGAATGGCCTGTTAGAAACACTTACAATGGGCACCACCCCGCAATGTTTTTCAGAAGCCTATCCTACATTGCCTCTGCATGTTTCCTTACCTCCCCAAGCTGACCACTCCTTGTTGCTTTTCTCCATCCTACATTGCCTCTCACTGCCTATCCTGATTCAGTCCCTCTGATTCACACCACCACGTGATGTTTTTCTCACTCCTACTAGTGAATGCCATGTTAGAACCCTTACAATGCGCAACACCCGCGTTGTTTTTCAGAAACCTATCATACATTCCCACTGCGTGTTTCCTGACCTTCCCATGCTGACCACACCCTGGTGCTTTTCTCCATCCTACATTGCCACTCACTGCCTATCATAATTCAGGCCCTCTGATTCAAACCACCCCGTGATGTTTTTCTCACTCCTACTATTAAATGGCCTGTTAGAAACACGTACAATGCGCACCACCCCGCGATGATTTTCAAAACCTATCCTACATTGCCACTGCATGTTTCCTGACCTGCCCATGCTGAACACCCCGTGGTGCTTTTCTTCATCCTACATTGCCACTCACTGCCTATCCTAATTCAGGCCCTCCGATACACACAAGCCCGGGATGTTTTTCTGACTCCTACTAGTGAATGGCCTGTTAGAAACACTTACATTGCGAACCACCCAGTCGATGTTTTTCAGACACCTATCCTACAGTGCCACTGCATGTTTCCTGCCCTCCCCATGCTGACCACCCCTGGTGCTTTTCTCCATCCTACATTGCCACTTGCTACCTATCCTGATTCAGCCCCTCCGATTCACACCACACCGTCGTGTTTTTCTCGCTCCTACTAGTGAATGGCCTGTTAGAAACCCTTACAATGCGCAACACCCCGCCATGTTTTCAGAAAACTATCCTACATTGCCAATGCATGTTTCCTTATCTCCCCATGCTGACCAACCCATGGTGCTTTCCTCCATCCTACATTGCCACTCACTGCCTATCCTAATTCAGGCCCTCCGATTCACACCACCCCGTGATGTTTTTCTCACTCCTACTAGTGAATGGCCTGTTAGAAACCCTTACAATGCGCACAACCCCCTGATGTTTTTCGGAAACCTATCCTACAGTTTCCACTGCATGTTTCCTTACGTCCAAATCCTGACCAACCCGTGGTGGTTTTCTCCATTTTACCTTACCACTCACTGCCTATCCTGATTCAGACCCTCCGATTCACACCACATCATGATGTAGTTCTCACTTCTACAATTTAATGTCCTGTTAGAAACCCTTACAATGCGCACACCCCATGATGTTTTTCAGATGCCTATCCTACATTGCCACTGCATGTTTCCTGCCCTCCCCATGCTGACCTCCCCTGGTGCTTTTCTCCATCCTACATTGCCACTTGCTACCTATCCTGATTCAGCCGCTCTGATTCACACCACACCGTGGTGTTTTTCTCGCTCCTACTAGTGAATGGCCTGTTAGAAACCCTTACAATGCACAACACCCCGCCTTTTTTTTCAGAAAACTATCCTACATTGCCAATGCATGTTTCCTTATCTCCCCATGCTGACCAACCCGTGGTGTTTTTCTCCATCCTACACTGCCACTCACTGCCTATCCTAATTCAGGCCCTCCGATTCACACCACCCCGTGATGTTTTTCTCACTCCTACTAGTGAATGTAATGTAACACACACCCATACAATGCGCACCACCCCGTGATGTTTTTCTCACTCCTACTAGTGAATGGCCTGTTAGAAACCCTTACAATATTCACCAACCCACGTTGTTTTTCAGAAACCTCTTCTATATTGCCACTGCATGTTTCGAACCTCCCCATGCTGACCAACCCGTGGTGCTTTTCTCCATTTTACATTGCCACTCAATGCCTTTCGTAATTCAGGCCCTCCGATGCACACCACCCCCTGATGTTTTTCTCACTCCTACTAGTGAATGGCCTGTTAGAAACCCTTACAATGCACACCACCCCTCGATGTTTTTCAGAAACTTATCCTACATTGCCACTGCATGTTTCCTGACATCCCCATCCTGACCACCGCGTGGTGCTTTTCTCCATCCTACATTGCCACTCACTGCCTATACAGATTCAGGCCCTCTGATTCACACCACCCCGTGATGTTTTTCTCACTCCTACTAGTGAATGGCCTGTTAGAAACCCTTACAATGTGCACCACCCGCATTCTTTTTCGGAAACATATCCTACTTGTGACTGCATGTTTCCTGACCTCACCATGCTGACCACCCCGTGGTGCTTTTCTTCATCCTACATTATCACTCACTGCATATCCTAAATCATGAGCTCTGATTCACACCACCCTGTGATGTTTTTCTCACTCCTACTAGTGAATGGCCTGTTAGAAACACTTACAATGCGCACAACCCCCTGATTTTTTTCGAAAACCTATCTTACAGTGCCACTGCATGTTTCTTACATCCCAATCCTGACCAACCCGTGATGGTTTTCTCCATTTTACCTTACCACTCACTGCCTATCCTGATTCAGACCCTCCGATTCACACCACACCATGATGTAGTTCTCACTTCTACAATTTAATGGCCTGTTAGAAACCCTTACAATGCGCACCACCCCACGATGTTTTTCAGATGCCTATCCTACATTGCCACTGCATGTTTCATGATCTCCCTATGCTGACCAACCTGTGGTGCTTTCTCCATTTTACATTACCACTCACTGCCTATCCTGATTCAGGCCCTCTGATTTACACCACACCATGATGTATTTCTTACTCCTACTAGCTAATGGCCTGGTAGAAACCCTTACAATGCGCACCACCCCACGATGTTTTTCAGAAACCTATCCTACATTGCCACTGCATGTTTCCTGCCGCCCCATGCCGACCACCCCTGGTGCTTTTCTCCATCCTACATTGCCACTTACTGCCTATCCTGATTGAGCCCCTCTGATTCACACCACAACGTGATGTTTTTCTCGCTCTTACTAGTCATTGGCTTGTTAGAAACCCTTACAATTCTCACCACCCGCAATGTTTTTCAGAAACCTATCCTATATTGCCACTGCATGTTTCCTGACCTCCCCATGCTGTCCAAGCCGTGGTGCTTTTCTCGAACTTACCTTGTCACTCATTGCCTATCCTAATTCAGGCACTCCGATTCCCAGCACCCATGATGTTTTTCTCACTCCTACAAGTGAAGGGCCTTTAAGAAAGCCTTACAATGCACACCACCCAAGATGTTTTTCAGAAACCTATCCTACATTGCCACTGCATGTTTCGTGCCCTCCCCATGCTGACCTCCCCTGGTGATTTTCTCCATCCTACATTGCCACTTGCTACCTATCCTGATTCAGCCCCTCATATTAACACCACACCGTGGTGTTTTTCTAGCTCCTACTAGTGAATGGCCTGTTAGAAACCCTTACAATGCGCAACACCCCGCCATGTTTTTCAGAAAATTATTCTACATTGCCAATGCATGTTTCCTTATCTCCCCATGCTGACCAACCCGTGGTGCTTTTCTCCATCCTACATTGCCACTCACTGCCTATCCTAATTCAGGCCCTCCGATTCACACCACCCCCTGATGTTTTTCTCACTCCTACTAGTGAATGGCGTGTTGAATCTCTTACAATATTCACCACCCCGCGTTGTTTTTCAGAAACCTCTTCTATATTGCCACTGCATGTTTCGAACCTCCCCATGCTGACCAAGCCGTGGTGCTTTTCTCCATTTTACATTGCCACCCAATGCCTTTCATAATTCAGGCCCTCCGATTCACACCACCCCCTGATGTTTTTCTCACTCCTACTAGTGAATGGCCTGTTAGAAACCCTTACAATTCTCACCTCCCGCAATGTTTTTCAGAAACCTATCCTACATTGCCACTGCATGTTTCCTGCCCTCCCCATGCTGACCTCCCCTGGTGCTTTTCTCCATCCTACATTGCCACTTGCTACCTATCCTGATTCAGCCGCTCCGATTCACACCACACCGTGGTGTTTTTCTCGCTCCTACTACTGAATGGCCTGTTAGAAAACCTTACAATGCTCAACACCCCGCCATGTTTTTCCGAAAACTATCCTACATTGCCAATGCATGTTTCCTGCCCTCCCCATGCTAACCAACCCGTGGTGCTTTTCTCCATTTTACATTGCCACTCAATGCCTTTCGTAATTCAGGATCTGCGATGCACACCACCCCCTGATGTTTTTCTCACTCCTACTAGTGAATGGCCTGTTAGAAACCCTTACAATGTGCACCACCTGCGTTGTTTTTCAGAAACCTATCCTATATTGCCACTGCGTGTTTCCTGACCTCCCCATGCTGACCACCCCGTGTTGCTTTTCTCCATCCAACATTGCCACACACTGCTTATCGTAATTCAGTCCCTCCGATTCAAACCACCCTGTTATGTTTTTCTGATTCCTACTATTGAATGGCCTGTTAGAAACACGTACAATGCGCACCACCCCGCGATGATTTTCAAAACCTATCCTACATTGCCACTGCATGTTTCCTGACCTCTCAATGCTGACCAGCCCCGGGTGCTTTTCTCCATCCTACATTGCAACTCACTGACTATTCTGATTCAGGCACTCCGATTCACACCACCCCGTGATGTTTTTCTCACTCCTCTTACTGAATGGCCTGTTAGACACCCTTACAATGCGCACCACCCCGCGATGTTTTTCAGAAACATATCCTGCATTGCCACTGCATGTTTTCTCACATCTCCATGCTGACCACCCCGTGTTGATTTTCTCCAACCTACATTGCCACTCACTGCCTATCCTATTTCAGCCCCTCCGATTCACAACACCCCATGATGTTTTTCTCACTCCTACTAGTGAATGGCCTGTTAGAAACACTTTCAATGGGCACCACCACGTGATTTTTCTCAGAAACCTATGTTACTTTGGCCCTGCATGTTTCCTGACTTCCACATCCTAATCACCCTGTGGTGCTTTTCTACATCCTACATTGCCACTCACTGCCTATCCTGATTCAGGCCATCCGATTCACACCACCCCGTGATGTTTTTCTCACTCCTACTAGTGAATGGCCTGTTAGAAACCCTTACAATATTCACCACCCCACGTTGTTTTTCAGAAACCTCTTCTATATTGCCACTGCATGTTTCGAACCTCCCCATGCTGACCAACCCGTGGTGCTTTTCTTCATTTTACATTGCCACTCAATGCCTTTCATAATTCAGGCCCTCCAATTCACACCACCCCCTGATGTTTTTCTCACTCCTACCAGTGAATGGCCTGTTAGAAACCCTTACAATGCACACCACCCCGCGATGTTTTTCAGAAACCTATCCTACATTGCCACTGCATGTTTCCTGACATCCCCATCCTGACCACCGCGTGGTGCTTTTCTCCGTCCTACATTGCCACTCACTGCCTATACAGATTCAGGCCCTCTGATTCACACCACCCCGTGATGTTTTTCTCACTCCTACTAGTGAATGGCCTGTTAGAAACCCTTACACTGCGCACCACTCGCGTTCTTTTTCAGAAACATATCCTACTTTGTGACTGCATGTTTCCTGACCTCACCATGCTGACCACCCTGTGGTGCTTTTCTTCATCCTACATTACCACTCACTGCATATCCTAAATCAGGAGCTCTGATTCACACCACCCTGTGATGTTTTTCTCACTCCTACTAGTGAATGGCCTGTTAGAAACCCTTACAATGCGCACAACCCCCTGATGTTTTTCGGAAACCTATCCTACAGTTTCCACTGCATGTTTCCTTACGTCCCAATCCTGACCAACCCGTGGTGGTTTTCTCCATTTTACCTTACCACTCACTGCCTATCCTGATTCAGACCCTCCGAGTCACACCACACCATGATGTAGTTCTCACTTCTACAATTTAATGTCCTGTTAGAAACCCTTACAATGCGCACCACCCCACGATGTTTTTCAGATGCCTATCCTACATTGCCACTGCATGTTTCCTGCCCTCCCCAGGCTGACCTCCCCTGGTGCTTTTCTCCATCCTACATTGCCACTTGCTACCTATCCTGATTCAGCCGCTCCGATTCACACCACACCGTGTTTTTCTCGCTCCTACTACCTAATGGCCTGTTAGAAACCCTTACAATGCGCAACACCCCGCCATGTTTTTCAGAAAACTATCCTACATTGCCAATGCATGTTTCCTTATCTCCCCATGCTGACCAACCCGTGGTGCTTTTCTCCATCCTACATTGCCACTCACTGCCTATCCTAATTCAGGCCCTCCGATTCACACCACCCCGTGATGTTTTTCTCACTCCTACTAGTGAATGGCCTGTTACAAACCCTTACAATATTCCCCACCCCACGTTGTTTTTCAGAAACCTCTTCTATATTGCCACTGCATGTTTCGAACCTCCCCGTGCTGACCAACCCGTGGTGCTTTTCTCCATTTTACATTGCCACTCAATGCCTTTCGTAATTCAGGGCCTCTGATGCACACCACCCCCTGATGTTTTTCTCACTCCTTCTAGTGAATGGCCTGTTAGAAACCCTTACAATGCACTCCACCCCGCGATGTTTTTCAGAAACCTATCCTACACAGCCACTTCATGTTTCCTGACATCCCCATCCTGACCACCGCGTGGTGCTTTTCTCCATCCTACATTGCCACTCACTGCCTATACAAAATCAGGCCCTCTGATTCACACCAGCCCGGGATGATTTTCTGACTCCTACTAGTGAATGGCCTGTTAGAAACACTTACATTGCGCACCACCCAGTCGATGTTTTTCAGACACCTATCCTACAGTGCCACTGCATGTTTCCTGACCTCGCCATCATGACCACCGCGTGGTGCTTTTCTCCATCCTACATTGCCACTCACTGCCTATACAGATTCAGGCCCTCTGATTCACACCACCCCGTGATGTTTTTCTCACTCCTACTAGTGAATGGTCTGTTAGAAACCCTTACAATGTGCACCACCCGCGTTTTTTTTCGGAAACATATCCTACTTGTGACTGTATGTTTCCTGACCTCACCATGCTGACCACCCCGTGGTGCTTTTCTTCATCCTACATTACCACTCACTGCATATCCTAAATCAGGAGGTTGGATTCACACCACCCCGTGATGTTTTTCTCACTCCTACTAGTGAATGGCCTGTTAGAAACACTTACAATGCGCACAACCCCCTGATGTTTTTCGGAAACCTATCCTACAGTGCCACTGCATGTTTCTTACGTCCCAATCCTGACCAACCCGTGGTGGTTTTCTCCATTTTACCTTACCACTCACTGCCTATCCTGATTCAGACCCTCCGATTCACACCACACCATGATGTAGTTCTCACTTCTACAATTTAATGGCCTGTTAGAATTCCTTACAATGCGCACCTCCCCACGATGTTTTTCAGATGCCTATCCTACATTGCCACTGCATGTTTCATGATCTCCCCATGCTGACCAACCTGTGGTGCTTTCTCCATTTTACATTACCACTCACTGCCTATCCTGATTCAGGCCCTCTGATTTACACCACACCATGATGTATTTCTTTCTCCTACTAGCTAATGGCCTGGTAGAAACCCTTACAATGCGCACCACCCCATGATGTTTTTCAGAAACCTATCCTATATTGCCAGTACATGTTTCCTAACCTCCCCGTCCTGACCACCCCATGGTGCTTTCCTCCATCCTACATTGGCACTCACTGCCTATCCTGATTCAGGCCCTCCGATTCACACCACCCCGTGATGTTTTTCTCAGTCCTTCTAGTAAATTTCCTGTTAGAAACCTTACAATGCGCACCACCCTGCGATGTTTTTCAGAAACCTGTACTACATTGCCTCTGCATGTTTCCTGACCTCCCCATTCTGATCACCCCATGGTGCTTTTCTCAATTTTTCATTGCCACTCACTGCCTATCCTGATTCAGGCCCTCCGATACACACCAACCTGTGATGTTTTTCTCACTCCTATTAGTGAATGGCCTGTTAGAAACCATTTCAATGCGCACCACCACACGATTTTTTTCAGAAACCTAACTGACATTGCCACTGCATGTTTCCTGCCCTCCTCATGCTGACCACCAGTGGATCTTTTCTCCATGCTACATTACCACTCACTGTCTATCCTGATTCAGGCCTTTTGATTCACACCACAACATGATGTATTTCTCACTCCTACCAGTGAATGGCCTGTTAGAAATACTTACAATGGCCACCACCCCGCAATGTTTTTCAGAAACCTATCCTACATTGCCTCTGCATGTTTCCTTACCTCCCCAAGCTGACCAACCCTCGTTGATTTTCTCCATCCTACATTGCCTCTCACTGCCTATCCTGATTCAGGCACTCTGATTCACACCACCACGTGATGTTTTTCTCACTCCTACTAGTGAATGCCATGTTAGAACCCTTACAATGCGCAACACCCGCGTTGCTTTTCAGAAACCTATCATACATTCCCACTGCGTGTTTCCTGACCTTCCCATGCTGACCACCCCCTGGTGCTTTTCTCCATCCTACATTGCCACTCACTGCCTATCATAATTCAGGCCCTCCGATTCAAACCACCCCGTGATGTTTTTCTCACTCCTACTATTAAATGGCCTGTTAGAAACACGTACAATGCGCACCACCCCGCGATGATTTTCAAAACCTATCCAACATTGCCACTGCATGATTCCTGACGTACCCAGGCTGAACACCCCGTGGTGCTTTTCTTCATCCTACATTGCCACTCACTGCCTATCCTAATTCAGGCCCTCCGATTCACACCAGCCCGGGATGTTTTTCTGACTCCTACTAGTGAATGGCCTGTTAGAAACACTTACATTGCGCAAGACCCAGTCGATGTTTTTCAGATACCTATCCTACATTGCCACTGTATGTTTCATGATCTCCCCATGCTGACCAACCTGTGGTGCTTTCTCCATTTTACATTACCACTCACTGCCTATCCTGATTCAGGCAATCTGATTTACACCACACCATGATGTATTTCTTACTCCTACTAGCTAATGGCCTGGTAGAAACCCTTACAATGCGCACCACCCCACGATGTTTTTCAGAAACCTATCCTACATTGCCACTGCATGTTTCCTGCCCTCCCCATGCTGACCACCCCTGGTGCTTTTCTCCATCCTACATTGCCACTTACTGCATATCCTGATTCAGCCCCTGGGATTCACACCACAACGTGGTGTTTTTCTCGCTCTTACTAGTCATTGGCCTGTTAGAAACCATTACAATTCGCATCAACCCGCGATGTTTTTCAGAAACCTATCCTACATTGTCACTGCATGTTTCCTGACACCCCAGGATGACCGACCCGTGGTGCCTTTCTCCATCCTACATTGCCACTCAGTGCCTATCCTAATTCAGGCCCTCCGATTCACAACACCCGGTGATGTTTTTCTCATTCCTACTGGTGAATGGCCTGTTAGAAACCCTTACAATTCTCACCACCCCGCGATGTTTTTCAGAAACCTATCCTACATTGCCACTGCATGTTTTCTGACCTCCCCATGCTGACCAACCCGTGGTGCTTTTCTCGAACCAACCTTGTCACTCACTGCCTATCCTAATTCAGGCACTCCGATTCACACCACCCATGATGTTTTTCTCACTCCTACAAGTGAAGGGCCTTTAAGAAAGCCTTACAATGCGCACCACCCAAGATGATTTTCAGAAACCTATCCTACATTGCCACTGCATGTTTCGTGCCCTCCCCATGCTGACCTCCCCTGGTGCTTTTCTCCATCCTACATTGCCACTTGCTACCTATCCTGATTCAGCCCCTCATATTCACACCACACCGTGGTGTTTTTCTCGCTCCTACTAGTGAATGGCCTGTTAGAAACCCTTACAATGCGCACAACCCGCTGATGTTTTTCGGAAACCTATCCTACAGTTTCCACTGCATGTTTCCTTACATCCCAATCCTAACCAACCCGTGGTGGTTTTCTCCATTTTACCTTACCACTCACTGCCTATCCTGATTCAGACCCTCCGATTCACACCACACCATGATGTAGTTCTCACTTCTACAATTTAATGTCCTGTTAGAAACCCTTACAATGCGCACCACCCCACGATGTTTTTCAGATGCCTATCCTACATTGCCACTGCATGTTTCCTGCCCTCCCCAGGCTGACCTCCCCTGGTGCTTTTCTCCATCCTACATTGCCACTTGCTACCTATCCTGATTCAGCCGCTCCGATTCACACCACACCGTGTTTTTCTCGCTCCTACTACCTAATGGCCTGTTAGAAACCCTTACAATGCGCAACACCCCGCCATGTTTTTCAGAAAACTATCCTACATTGCCAATGCATGTTTCCTTATCTCCCCATGCTGACCAACCCATGGTGCTTTTCTCCATCCTACATTGCCACTCACTGCCTATCCTAATTCAGGCCCTCCGATTCTCACCACCCCGTGATGTTTTTCTCACTCCTACTAGTGAATGGCCTGTTACAAACCCTTACAATATTCCCCACCCCACGTTGTTTTTCAGAAACCTCTTCTATATTGCCACTGCATGTTTCGAACCTCCCCATGCTGACCAACCCGTGGTGCTTTTCTCCATTTTACATTGCCACTCAATGCCTTTCGTAATTCAGGGCCTCTGATGCACACCACCCCCTGATGTTTTTCTCACTCCTTCTAGTGAATGGCCTGTTAGAAACCCTTACAATGCACTCCACCCCGCGATGTTTTTCAGAAACCTATCCTACACAGCCACTTCATGTTTCCTGACATCCCCATCCTGACCACCGCGTGGTGCTTTTCTCCATCCTACATTGCCACTCACTGCCTATACAAAATCAGGCCCTCTGATTCACACCAGCCCGGGATGATTTTCTGACTCCTACTAGTGAATGGCCTGTTAGAAACACTTACATTGCGCACCACCCAGTCGATGTTTTTCAGACACCTATCCTACAGTGCCACTGCATGTTTCCTGACCTCGCCATCATGACCACCGCGTGGTGCTTTTCTCCATCCTACATTGCCACTCACTGCCTATACAGATTCAGGCCCTCTGATTCACACCACCCCGTGATGTTTTTCTCACTCCTACTAGTGAATGGTCTGTTAGAAACCCTTACAATGTGCACCACCCGCGTTTTTTTTCGGAAACATATCCTACTTGTGACTGTATGTTTCCTGACCTCACCATGCTGACCACCCCGTGGTGCTTTTCTTCATCCTACATTACCACTCACTGCATATCCTAAATCAGGAGCTTGGATTCACACCACCCCGTGATGTTTTTCTCACTCCTACTAGTGAATGGCCTGTTAGAAACACTTACAATGCGCACAACCCCCTGATGTTTTTCGGAAACCTATCCTACAGTGCCACTGCATGTTTCTTACGTCCCAATCCTGACCAACCCGTGGTGGTTTTCTCCATTTTACCTTACCACTCACTGCCTATCCTGATTCAGACCCTCCGATTCACACCACACCATGATGTAGTTCTCACTTCTACAATTTAATGGCCTGTTAGAATTCCTTACAATGCGCACCTCCCCACGATGTTTTTCAGATGCCTATCCTACATTGCCACTGCATGTTTCATGATCTCCCCATGCTGACCAACCTGTGGTGCTTTCTCCATTTTACATTACAACTCACTGCCTATCCTGATTCAGGCCCTCTGATTTACACCACACCATGATGTATTTCTTACTCCTACTAGCTAATGGCCTGGTAGAAACCCTTACAATGCGCACCACCCCACGATGTTTTTCAGAAACCTATCCTATATTGCCAGTACATGTTTCCTAACCTCCCCGTCCTGACCACCCCGTGGTGCTTTTCTCCATCCTACATTGCAACTCACTGCCTATCCTGATTCAGGCCCTCCGATTCACACCCCCCCCGTGATGTTTTTCTCAGTCCTACTAGTAAATTTCCTGTTAGAGACCTTACAATGCGCACCACCCTGCGATGTTTTTCAGAAACCTGTACTACATTGCCTCTGCATGTTTCCTGACCTCCCCATTCTGATCACCCCATGGTGCTTTTCTCAATTTTTCATTGCCACTCACTGCCTATCCTGATTCAGGCCCTCCGATACACACCAACCTGTGATGTTTTTCTCACTCCTATTAGTGAATGGCCTGTTAGAAACCATTTCAATGCGCACCACCACACGATTTTTTTCAGAAACCTAACTGACATTGCCACTGCATGTTTCCTGCCCTCCTCATGCTGACCACCAGTGGATCTTTTCTCCATGCTACATTACCACTCACTGTCTATCCTGATTCAGGCCCTTTGATTCACACCACAACATGATGTATTTCTCACTCCTACCAGTGAATGGCCTGTTAGAAATACTTACAATGGCCACCACCCCGCAATGTTTTTCAGAAACCTATCCTACATTGCCTCTGCATGTTTCCTTACCTCCCCAAGCTGACCACCCCTCGTTGCTTTTCTCCATCCTACATTGCCTCTCACTGCCTATCCTGATTCAGGCAGTCTGATTCACACCACCACGTGATGTTTTTCTCACTCCTACTAGTGAATGCCATGTTAGAACCCTTACAATGCGCAACACCCGCGTTGTTTTTCAGAAACCTATCATACATTCCCACTGCGTGTTTCCTGACCTTCCCATGCTGACCACCCCCTGGTGCTTTTCTCCATCCTACATTGCCACTCACTGCCTATCATAATTCAGGCCCTCCGATTCAAACCACCCCGTGATGTTTTTCACACTGCTACTATTAAATGGCCTGTTAGAAACACGAACAATGCGCACCACCCCGCGATGATTTTGAAAACCTATCCTACATTGCCACTGCATGTTTCCTGACCTACCCATGCTGAACACCCCGTGGTGCTTTTCTTCATCCTACATTGCCACTCACTGCCTATCCTAATTCAGGCCCTCCGATTCACATGAGCCCGGGATGTTTTTCTGACTCCTACTAGTGAATGGACTGTTAGAAACACTTACATTGCGCACCACCCAGGTGATGTTTTTCAGACACCTATCCTACATTGCCACTGCATGTTTCGTGCCCTCCCCATGCTGACCTCCCCTGGTGCTTTTCTCCATCCTACATTGCCACTTGCTACCTATCCTGATTCAGCCCCTCATATTCACACCACACCGTGGTGTTTTTCTCGCTCCTACTAGTGAATGGCCTGTTAGAAACCCTTACAATGCGCACAACCCCCTGGTGTTTTTCGGAAACCTATCCTACAGTTTCCACTGCATGTTTCCTTACGTCCCAATCCTGACCAACCCGTGGTGGTTTTCTCCATTTTACCTTACCACTCACTGCCTATCCTGATTCAGACCCTCCGAGTCACACCACACCATGATGTAGTTCTCACTTCTACAATTTAATGTCCTGTTAGAAACCCTTACAATGCGCACCACCCCACGATGTTTTTCAGATGCCTATCCTACATTGCCACTGCATGTTTCCTGCCCTCCCCAGGCTGACCTCCCCTGGTGCTTTTCTCCATCCTACATTGCCACTTGCTACCTATCCTGATTCAGCCGCTCCGATTCACACCACACCGTGGTGTTTTTCTCGCTCCTACTACCTAATGGCCTGTTAGAAACCCTTACAATGCGCAACACCCCGCCATGTTTTTCAGAAAACTATCCTACATTGCCAATGCATGTTTCCTTATCTCCCCATGCTGACCAACCCGTGGTGCTTTTCTCCATCCTACATTGCCACTCACTGCCTATCCTAATTCAGGCCCTCCGATTCACACCACCCTGTGATGTTTTTCTCACTCCTACTAGTGAATGGCCTGTTAGAAACCCTTAAAATATTCACCACCCCGCGTTGTTTTTCAGAAACCTCTTCTATATTGCCACTGCATGTTTCGAACCTCCCCATGCTAACCAACCCGTGGTGCTTTTCTCCATTTTACATTGCCACTCAATGCCTTTCGTAATTCAGGCCCTCCGATGCACACCACCCCCTGATGTTTTTCTCACTCCTACTAGTGAATGGCCTGTTAGAAACCCTTACAATGCAAACCACCCCGCGATGTTTTTCAGAAACCTATCCTACATTGCCACTGCATGTTTCCTGACATCCCCATCCTGACCACCGCATGGTGCTTTTCTCCATCCTACATTGCCACTCACTGCCTATACAGATTCAGGCCCTCTGATTCACACCACCCCGTGATGTTTTTCTCACTCCTACTAGTGAATGGCCTGTTAGAAACCCTTACAATGTGCACCACCTGCGTTCTTTTTCGGATACATATCCTACTTGTGACTGCATGTTTCCTGACCTCACCATGCTGACCACCCCGTGGTGCTTTTCTTCATCCTACATTACCACTCACTGCATATCCTAAATCAGGAGCTCAGATTCACACCAACCCGTGATGTTTTTCTCACTCCTACTAGTGAATGGCCTGTTAGAAACATTTACAATGCTCACAACCCCCTGATGTTTTTCAGAAACCTATCCTACAGTGCCACTGCATGTTTCTTACGTCCCAATCCTGACCAACCCGTGGTGGTTTTCTCCATTTTACCTTACCACTCACTGCCTATCCTGATTCAGACCCTCCGATTCACACCACACCATGATGTAGTTCTCACTTGTACAATTTAATAGCCTGTTAGAAACCCTTACAATGCGCACCACCCCACGATGTTTTTCAGAAACCTATCCTATATTGACACTGCATGTTTCCTAACCTACCCGTCTTGACCACCCTGTGGTGCTTTTCTCCATCCTACATTGGCACTCACTGCCTATCCTGATTCAGGCCATCCGATTCACACCACCCCCTGATGTTTTTCTCACTCCTACTAGTGAATGGCCTGTTAGAAACCCTTACAATGCGCACCACCCCATGATGTTTTTCAGAAACCTATCCTATATTGCCACTGCATGTTTCCTGACCTCACCATGCTGTCCACCCCGTGGTCCTTTTCTCCATCCTACATTTCCACTCACTGCCTATTGTAATTCAGGCCCTCCGATTCACACCACCCCGTGATGTTTTTCGCACTCCTACCTGTGAATCGGCTGTCAGAAACCCTTACAATGAGCACCACCCGAAGATGTTTTTTAAAAACCTATCCTACATTGCCAATGCATGTTTCCTAACCTCCCCATGCTGACGACCCTGTGGTGCTTTTCTCCATCCTACATTGCCACTCACTGCATATCATTAATCAGAACATCTGATTCACACCCTCCCGTGATGTTTTTCTCACTCCCCTCCTAGTGAATGTTCTGATAGAAACCCTTAAAATGTGCACCACCCCGTGATGTTTTTCAGAAAACTATCCTACATTTCCACTGCATGTTTCCTGTCCTCCCCTTGATAACCACCCCGTGGTGCTTTTCTCCATCGTACATTGCCACTCACTGCCTATCCTGATTCAGGCCCTCCGATTCACACCACCCCGTGATGTTTTTCTCAGTCCTATTACTAAATTTCCTGTTGGAAACCTTACAATGCGCACCAACCTGCGATATTTTTCAGAAACCTGTACTACATTGCCTCTGCATGTTTCCTGACCTCCCCATTCTGATCACCCCACGGTGCTTTTCTCAATTTTACATTGCCACTCACTGCCTATCCTGATTCAGGCCCTCCGATACACACCAACCTGTGATGTTTTTCTCACTCCTATTAGTGAATGGCCTGTTAGAAACCATTTCAATGCGCACCACCACACGATTTTTTTCAGAAACCTAACTTACATTGCCACTGTATGTTTCCTGCCCTCCTCATGCTGACCACCCGTGGTTCTTTTCTCCATGCTACATTACCACTCACTGTCTATCCTGATTCAGGCCCTTTGATTCACACCACCCCGTGATGTTTTTCTCACTCCTACTAGTGAATGGCCTGTTAGAAACCCTTACAATGCGCACCACCCCATGATGTTTTTCAGAAACCTATCCTATATTGCCACTGCATGTTTCCTGACCTCACCATGCTGTCCACCCCGTGGTCCTTTTCTCCATCCTACATTTCCACTCACTGCCTATTGTAATTCAGGCCCTCCGATTCACACCACCCCGTGATGTTTTTCGCACTCCTACCTGTGAATCGGCTGTCAGAAACCCTTACAATGAGCACCACCCGAAGATGTTTTTTAAAAACCTATCCTACATTGCCAATGCATGTTTCCTAACCTCCCCATGCTGACCACCCTGTGGTGCTTTTCTCCATCCTACATTGCCACTCACTGCATATCATTAATCAGAACATCTGATTCACACCCTCCCGTGATGTTTTTCTCACTCCCCTCCTAGTGAATGTTCTGATAGAAACCCTTAAAATGTGCACCACCCCGTGATGTTTTTCAGAAAACTATCCTACATTTCCACTGCATGTTTCCTGTCCTCCCCCTGATAACCACCCCGTGGTGCTTTTCTCCATCGTACATTGCCACTCACTGCCTATCCTGATTCAGGCCCTCCGATTCACACCACCCCGTGATGTTTTTCTCAGTCCTATTACTAAATTTCCTGTTGGAAACCTTACAATGCGCACCAACCTGCGATATTTTTCAGAAACCTGTACTACATTGCCTCTGCATGTTTCCTGACCTCCCCATTCTGATCACCCCACGGTGCTTTTCTCAATTTTACATTGCCACTCACTGCCTATCCTGATTCAGGCCCTCCGATACACACCAACCTGTGATGTTTTTCTCACTCCTATTAGTGAATGGCCTGTTAGAAACCATTTCAATGCGCACCACCACACGATTTTTTTCAGAAACCTAACTTACATTGCCACTGCATGTTTCCTGCCCTCCTCATGCTGACCACCCGTGGTTCTTTTCTCCATGCTACATTACCACTCACTGTCTATCCTGATTCAGGCCCTTTGATTCACACCACAACATGATGTATTTCCCACTCCTACTAGTGAATGGCCTGTTAGAAACACTTACAATGGGCACCACCCCTCAATATTTTTCAGAACCTATCCTACATTGCCTCTGCATGTTTCATAACCTCTCCACGCTGACCACCCCTTTTGGCTTTTCTCCATCCTACATTGCCTCTCACTGCCTATCCTGATTCAGACCCTCTGATTCACACCACCCCGTGATATCTTTCTCACTCCTACTAGTGAATGCCATGTTAGAAACCCTTACAATGCGCAACACCCGCGTTGTTTTTCAGAAACCTATCATACATTCCCACTGCGTGTTTCCTGACCTTCGCATGCTGACCACACCCTGGTGCATTTCTCCATCCTACATTGCCACTCACTGCCTATCATAATTCAGGCCCTCTGATTCAAACCACCACGTGATGTTTTTCTCATTCCTACTATTAAATGGCCTGTTAGAAACACGTACAATGCGCACCACCCCGCGATGTTTTTCAAAACCTATCCTACATTGCCACTGCAAGTTTCCTGACCTACCCATGCTGAACAACCCGTGGTGCTTTTCTTCATCCTACATTGCCACTCAATGCCTATCCTAATTCAGACCCTCCGATTCACACCAGCCCGGGATGTTTTTCTGACTCCTACTAGTGAATGGCCTGTTAGAAACACTTACATTGCGCAGCACCCAGGCGATGTTTTTCAGACACCTATCTTACAGTGCCACTGCATGTTTCCTGACCTCCCCATCCTGACCACCTTCTGGTGCTGTTCTCCATGCTAAATTGCCAATCACTGCCTATCCTAATTCAGAACATCTGATTCACACCACACCGTGTTGTTTTTCTCACTCCTACTAGTGAATGGCCTGTTAGAAACCGTTACAATGCGCACCACCCCGTGATGATTTAAAGAAAAATATCTTACATTGCCACTGCATGTTTTCTGCCCTGCCCATGCTGACCACCCCTGGTGCTTTTCTCCATCCTACATTGCCACTTGATACCTATCCTGATTGAGCCCCTCTGATTCACACCACACCGTGATGTTTTTCTCGCTCTTACTAGTCAATGGCCTCTAGAAACCCTTACAATTCGCATAAACCCGCGATGTTTTTCAGAAATCTATCCTACCTTGACAATGCATGTTTCCTGACCTCCCCATGATGACCGACCCGTGGTGCCTTTCTACATCCTACGTTGCCACTCAGTGCCTATCCTAATTCAGGCCCTCCGATTCACAACACCCCGTGATGTTTTTCTCATTCCTACTAGTGAATGGCCTGTTAGAAACACTTACAATTCTCAATACCCCGCGATGTTTTTCAGAAACCTATCCTACATTGCTACTGCATGTTTCATGATCTCCCCATGCTGACCAACCTGTGGTGCTTTCTCCATTTTACATTACAACTCCCTGCCTATCCTGATTCAGGCCCTCTGATTCACACCACACCATGATGTATTTCTCACTCCTACTAGCTAATAGCCTGGTAGAAACCCTTAAAATGCGCACCAACCCGCGATGTTTTTCAGAAAAATATCCTACATTGCCACTGCATGTTTCCTGCCATCCCATGCTGACCACCCCTGGTGCTTTTCTCCATCCTACTTTGTCACTCACTGCCTATCCTGATTCAGCCCTTCTGATTCACACCACACCGTGATGTTTTCTCGCTCCTACTAGTCAATGGCCTGTTAGAAAACCTTACAATTCCAACACCCCGCGATGTTTTTAAGAAACCTGTCCTACATTGCCAATGCATGTTTCCTGACCTCCCCATGATGACCAAACCGTGGTGCTTTTCTCCATCATTCACTACCACTCACCGCCTATCCTATATTCAGGCCCTCGGATTCACACCGCCCTGTGATGTTTTTCTCACTCCTACTAGTGAATGGCCTGTTAGAAATCATTACAATTCTCACAACCCCGCGATATTTTTCAAAAACCTATCCTGCATTGCCACTGCATGTTTCCTGACCTCCCCATGATGACTAAAACGTGGTGATTTTCTCCATTTTACATTATCACTCACTGCCTATCCTGATTCAGGCCCTCCGATTCACACCACACTATGATGTAGTTCTCACTTCTACTAGTGAATGGCCTGTAAGAAACCCTTACAATGGGTACCACCCCGCAATGTTTTTCAGAAACGTATCCTACATTGCCACTGCATGTTTCATGACCTCCCCATGCTGACCACACCTTGTTGCTTTTCTCCATCCTACATTGCCACTCACTGCCTATCCTGATTCAGGCCCTCCGATACACACCAACCTGTGATGTTTTTCTCACTCCTATTAGTGAATGGCCTGTTAGAAACCATTTCAATGCGCACCACCCCGTGATGTTTTTCAGAAAAGTATCCGACATTGCCACTGCATGTTTCCTGCCGTCCCCATGCTGACCACCCGTGGTGCTTTTCTCAATGCTACATTACCATTCACTGTCTATCCTGATTCAGGCCCTTTGATTCACACCACACCATGATGTATTTCTCACTCCTACTAGTGAATGGCCTGTTAGAAACCCTTACAATTGGCACCACCCAGCAATGTTTTTCAGAAACCTATCCTATATTGCCACTGCATGTTTCCTGACCTCCCAATCCTGACCACACCGTGGTGCTTTTCTCCATTCTACATTTCCACTCACTGCCTATACAGATTCAGGCCCTCTGATTCACACCACCCCGTGATGTTTTTCTCACTCCTACTAGTGATTGGCCTGTTAGAAACCCTTACAATGCGCACCACCCGCGTTCTTTTACAGAAACCTATCCTACATTGCCACTGCATGTTTCCTGACCTCACCATGCTGACCAACCCGTGGTGCTTTTCTTCATCCTACATTGCCACTCACTGCCTATCCTAATTCAGGACCTCCGATTCACACCACCCCATGATGTTTTTCTTACTGCTACTAGTGAAAAGCCTGTTAGAAACAATTACAATGCGCACCACCCCGCGATGTTTTTCAGAAACCTATCCTACAGTGCCACTGCATGTTTCGTGACCTCCCCATCCTGACCACCTTCTGGTGCTTTTCTCCATGCTAAATTGCCAATCACTGCCTATCCTAATTCAGAACTTCTGATTCACACAACCCCGTGATGTTTTTCTTACTGCTACCAATGAATGGCCTGTTAGAAACCCTTACAATGCGCACCACCCTGTGATGTTTTTCAGAAAAATATCCTACATTGCCACTGCATGTTTCCTGCCCTCCCCATGCTGACCACCCCTGGTGCTTTTCTCCATCATACATTGCCACTTACTGCCTATCCTGATTCAGCCCCTGTGATTCACACAACACCGTGATGTTTTTCTCGCTCCTACTAGTCAATGGCCTGTTAGAAAACCTTAAAATTCGCAACACCCCGCGATGCTTTTCAGAAACCTGTCCTATATTGCCAATGCATGTTTCCTGACCTCCCCATGATGACCAAACCGTGGTGCTTTTCTCCATCCTTCATTGCCACTCTCTGCCTATCCTAATTCAGGCCCTCAGATTCACACCACGCCGTGATGTTTTTCTCACTCCTACTAGTGAATGGCCTGTTAGAAACACTGACAATGCGCACGATCCCACGATGTTTTTCAAATACCTCTCCTACATAGCCACTGCATGTTTCCTGATTTCCCCATCCTGACCACCCCGTGGTGCTTTTCTCCATCCTACAATGCCATTCACTGCCTATCCTGATTCAGGCCCTCCGATTCACACCACCCCGTGATGTTTTTCTCAGTCCTACTAGTAAATTTACTGTTAGAAACCTTACAATGCGCACCACCCTGCGCTGTTTTTCAGAAACCTCTCCTACATTGCCACTGCATGTTTCCTGACCTCTCCATGCTGATCACCCCATGGTGCTTTTCTCAATTTTACTTTGCCACTCACTGCATATCCTAATTCCGGACTTCCGATTCACACAACCCCGTGATGTTTTTCTCACTGCTACTAGTGAATAGCCTGTTCGAAACACTTACAAGGCGCACCACCCCGCGATGTTTTTCAGAAAACTATCGTACAGTGCCACTGCTTGTTTCGTGACCTCCCCATCCTGACCACCTTCTGGTGCTTTTATCCATGCTACATTGCCAATCACTGCCTATCCTAATTCAGAACTTCTGATTCACACCACTCCGTGATGTTTTTCTTACTCGACCAATGAATGGCCTTTTAGAAACCCTTACAATGCGCACTACCCTGTGATGTTTTTTAGAAAAATATCCTACAATGTCACTGCATGTTTACTGCCCTCACCATGCTGACCACCACTGGTGATTTTTTCCATCCTACATTGACACTTGCTGCCTATCCTGATTGAGCCCCTCTGATTCACACCACCCTGCGATGTTTTTGAGAAACCTATTGTACATTGCCACTGCAATTTTCCTAACCTCCCAATGCTGACCACCCCGTGGTGCTTTTCTCCATCCTACATTGTCACTCACTGCCTATCCTGATTCATGCCCTCTGATTCACACCACCCCGAGATGTTCTTCTCAATCCTACTAGTGAATGGCCTGTTAGAAACCCTTACAATGCGCACCACCCCACGATGTTTTTCAGAAAACTATCCTACATTGCCACTGCATGTTTCCTGACCTCCCCATGCTAACCAGCGTGTGGTGTTTTTCTCCATCCTACATTGCCACTCACTGCCTATCCTAACTCACGCCTCCCGATTCACACCACCGCAAGATGTTTTTCTCACTCCTACTAGTGAAGCGCCTTAAAGAAATGTTACAATGCTCACCACCACACGGTGTTTTTCAGAAACCTAACCTACATTGCCACTGCATGTTTCCTGCCCTCCCCATGCTGACCACCCCTGGTGCTTTTCTCCATCCTACATTACCACTCACTGCCTATCCTAATTCAGTTCCTCCGACTCACACCACATGGTGATGTTTTTCTGATTCCTACTATTGAATGGCCTGTTAGAAACACGTACAATGCGCACCACCCCGCGATGATTTTCAAAACCTATCCTACATTGCCACTGCATGTTTCCTGACCTCCCCATGCTGACCTGCCTGGTGATTTTCTCCATCCTACATTGCCACTTACTGCCTGTCCTGATTCAGGCCCTCCGATTCACACCACCCCGTGATGTTTTTCTCACTCCTACTAGCTAATGGCCTGTTAGAAACCCTTACAATGCGCACCACCCCACGATGTTTTTCAGAAACCTATCCTACATTGCCACTGCATTTTGCCTGACCTCCCCAGCCTTTCCACCCCATGGTGCTTTTCTCCATCCTACATTGCCACTCACTGCATATCCTAATTCAGGACCTCCGATTCACACCACCACGTGATGTTTTTCCCACTCCTACTAGTGCATGGCCTGTTACAAACACTTACAATGCGCATCACCCCGCGATGTTTTTCAGAAACCCATCCCACAGTGCCACTGCATGTTTCGTGACCTCCCCATCCTGACGACCTTCTGGTGCTTTTCTCCATGCTACATTGCCAACCACTGCCTATACTTATTCAGAACATCTGATTCACACCACCCCGTGATGTTTTTCTCACTCCTACTAGTGAATGGCCTGTTAGAAACCCTTACAATGCGCACCACCCCGCAATGTTTTTCAGAAACCTATCCTATATTGCCACTGCATGATTCCTGACCTCCCCATGCTGACCACCCCCTGGTGCTTTTCTCCATCCTACATTGCCACTCACTGACTATTCAGATTCAGGCCCTCCAATTCACAGCACCCCGTGATGTTTTTCTCACTCCTACAAGTGAATGGCCTTTTAGAAACCCTTACGATGCGCACCACCCCGTGATGTTTTTCAGAAAAGTATCCGACATTGCCACTGCATGTTTTCTGACCTCCCCATCCTGAGCACCCCATGGTGCTTTTCTCCATCCTACATTGTCACTCACTGCCTATCCTAATTCAGGCCCTCCGATTCACACAACCCCTGATGTTTTTCTGACTCCTACTACTGAATGGCCTGTTAGAAAACTTACAATGTGCACCACCGGGCGATGTTTTTCCGAAACCAATCCTACATTTCCACTGCAAGTTTCCTGACCTCCCCATGTTGATCGCAAATTGGTGCTTTACTCCATCCTACATTGCCACTCACTGCCTATCCTAATTCAGGCCCTCCGATTCACACCACCCCGTGATATTTTTCTCACTCCTACTAGTGAATGGCCTTTTAGAAACCCTTACAATGCGCATCAACCCGCGATGTTTTTCACAAACCTAACCTACATTGCCACTGCCTGTTTCCTGACCTCTCAATGCTGACCACCCCCGGGTGCTTTTCTCCATCCTACGTTGCAACTCACTGACTATTCTGATTCAGGAACTCCGATTCACACCACCCCATGATATTTTTCTCACTCCTACTAGTGAATGGCCTGTTAGAAACACTTTCAATGGGCACCACCACGTGATTTTTCTCAGAAACCTATGTTACTTTGGCCCTGCATGTTTCCTGACTTCCACATCCTAATCACCCCGTGGTTCTTTTCTACATCCTACATTGCCACTCACTGCCTATCCTGATTCAGGCCATCCGATTCACACCACCCCGTGATGTTTTTCTCACTCCTACTTGTGAACGGCCTGTTAGAAACCCTTACAATGCTCACCACCCCGCGATGTTTTTCAGAAACATATCCTACATTGCCACTGCATGTTTCCTGACCTCCCCATGCTAACCAGCCTGTGGTGTTTTTTTCCATCCTACCTTGCCACTCACTGCCTATTCTAATTCAGGCCTCCCGATTCCCACCACCCCGTGATGTTTTTCTCACTCCTACTAGTGAAGCGCCTTTAAGAAACCTTACAATGCTCACCACAGCATGATGTTTTTCAGAAACCTAACCTACATTGCCACTGCATGTTTCCTGCCCTCCCCATGCTGACCACCCCTGGTGCTTTTCTCCATCCTATATTACCACTCAGTGCCTATCCTAATTCAGGTTCTCTGACTCACACCACACCGTGATGTTTTTGTAACTCCTAGTCGTGAATGGCCTGTTAGAAACCCTTACAATGCACACCACCCCGCAATGTTTCTCAGAAACGAATCCTACATTGCCACTGCATGTTTCCTGACCTCCCAATGCTGACCACCCTGAGGTGCTTTTCTCCATCCTACATTGACACTCACTGACTATTCTAATTCAGGCCCTCCGATTCACACCACCCCGTGATGTTATTCTCACTCCTACTAGTGAATGGCCTTTTAGAAACCCTTACAATGAGCACCACCCAGCGATGTTTTTCAGAAACCTATCCTAGATTGGCACGGCATGTTCTCTGACTTTCACATGCTGACCACCCAGTGGAGCTTTTCTCCATCTTACATTGCCACTCACTGCCCATCCTGATTCAGGCCATCCGATTCACACCAACCGTGATGTTATTCTCACTAATACTAATGAATGGCCTGTTAGAAACCCGTACAATGCAAACAAACCCGCGATGTTTTTCAGAAAGGTATCCTACATTGCCACTGAAAGTTTCCTGACCTCCCCATGCTGACCACCCCGTGGTGCTTTTCTCCATCCTACATTGCCACTCACTGCATATTCTAATTCAGGCCTTCCTATTCACACCACACCGTGTTGTTTTTCTCACTCCTACTAGTGAATAGCCTGTTAGACACCCTTACAATGTGCACCACCCCGCGATATTTTTCAGAAACCAATCCTACATTGCCACTGCATGTTTCCTGACCTCCCCATGCTGACCACCCCGTGGTGCTTTTCTCCATCCTACATTGCCACTCACTGCATATTCTAATTCAGGCCTTTCTATTCACACCACACCGTGTTGTTTTTCTCACTCCTACTAGTGAATAGCCTGTTAGACACCCTTACAATGTGCACCACCCCGCGATTTTTTTCAGAAAACTATCCTACATTGCCACTGCATATGTCCTAACCTCCACATGCTGACCACCCCTGGCGCTTTTCTCCTACCTACATTGCCACTCACTGCGTATCCTAATTCAGGCCCTCCGATTCACACCACCCCGTGATGTTTTTCTCCCTCCTACTAGTGAATGGTGTGTTAGAAACCCTTACAATGCGCACCAACGGTCGATGTTTTTCAGAAACCTATCCTTCATTACCACTGCAAGTTTCCTGACCTCCTCATGTTGACCGCTCAATGGTGCTTTTCTCCATCCTACATTGCCACTCACTGCCTATCCAAATTCAGGCCCTTCGATTCACACAACACTCTGATGTTTTTCTCACTCCTACTAGTGCATATCGTGTAAGAAAACCTTACAATGCGCACCAACACGCTATTTTTTCAGAAACCTATCCTACATTGCCACTGCAAGTTTCCTACCTCCCCATGTTGACCGCCCCATGGTGCTCTTCTCCATCCTAAATTGCCACTCACTGCCTATCCTCAGTCAGCCCTGTGACTCACACCACCCCATGATGTTTTTCTCACTCCTACTGGTGAATGGTCTGTTAGAAAACCTTTCAATGTGCACCACCACGCGATTTTTCTCAGAAACCTATCTTACTTTGGCCCTGTATGTTTCCTGACTTCCACATCCTAATCACCACGTGGTGCTGATCTATATACTACATTGCCACTCACTGCCTATCCTGATTCAGGCCCCCCGATTCACAACACCCCGTGATGTTTTTCTCACTCCTACTTTTGAATAGCCTGTTAGAAACACTTACAATTCGCACCACCCCGCGATGTTATTCAGAAAACTATCCTACATTGCCACTGCATGTTTCCTGACCTCCCCATGCTAACCAGCGTGTGGTGTTTTTCTCCATCCTACATTGCCACTCACTGCCTATCCTAATTCACGCCTCCCGATTCACACCACCCCGTGATGTTTTTCTCACTCCTACTAGTGAAGCGCCTTAAAGAAATGTTACAATGCACACCACCACAAGGTGTTTTTCAGAAACCTAAACTACATTGCCACTGCATGTTTCCTGCCCTCCCCATGCTGACCACCCCTGGTGCTTTTCTCCATCCTACATTACCACTCACTGCCTATCCTAATTAAGGTCCTCCGACTCACACCACATGGTGATGTTTTTCTGATTCCTACTATTGAATGGCCTGTTAGAAACACGTACAATGCGCACCACCCCGCGATGATTTTCAAAACCTATCCTACATTGCCACTGCATGTTTCCTGACCTCCCCATGCTGAACACCCCGTGGTGCTTTTCTTCATCCTACATTGTCACTCACTGCCTATCCTAATTCAGGACCTCTGATTCACACCAGCCTGGGATGTTTTTCTGACTCCTACTAGTGAATGGCCTGTTAGAAACACTTACAATGCGCACCACCCAGGCGATGTTTTTCAGAAACCTATCCTATATTGCCACTGCATGTTTCCTGACCTCCCCATCCTGACCAACTTGTGGAACTTTTCTCCATGCTACATTGCCAATCACTGCCTATCCTAATTCACAACATCTGATTCAAACCACCCCGTGATGTTTTTCTCCCTCCTCCTTGTGAATGGCCTGTAAGAAACCCTTACAAAGCGCACCACCCCGTGATGTTTTTCAGAAAAATATCCTACATTGCCACTGCATGTTTCCTGCCCCCCCATGCTGACCTGCCTGGTGATTTTCTACATCCTACATTGCCACTTACTGCCTGTCCTGATTCAGGCCCTCAGATTCACACCACCCCGCGATGTTTTTCTCACTCCTACTAGCTAATGGCCTGTTAGAAACCCTTACAATGCGCACCACCCCACGATGTTTTTCAGAAACCTATCCTACATTGCCACTGCATGTTTCGTGACCTCCCCAGCCTTACCACCCCGTGGTGCTTTTCTCCATCCTACATTGCCACTCACTGCATATCCTAATTCAGGACCTCCGATTCACACCACCCCGTGATGTTTTTCTCACTCCTACTAGTGAATGGCCTGTTAGAAACACTTACAATGCGCATCACCCCGCGATGTTTTTCAGAAACCTATCCTACAGTGCCACTGCATGTTTCGTGACCTCCCCATCCTGACGACCTTCTGGTGCTTTTCTCCATGCTACATTGCCAATCACTGCCTATCCTTATTCAGAACATCTGATTCACACCACCCCGTGATGTTTTTCCCACTCCTACCAATGAATGTTCTTTTAGAAACCCTTACAATGCGCACCACCCACTCACTGCCTATGCTAATTCAGTCCCTCCGATTCACACCACCCCGTGATGTTTTTTTCACTCCTACTAGTGAATGCCCTGTTAGAAACCCTTACAATATGCAACACCCCAAGATGTTTTTCCGAAACCTATCCTACATTGCCACTGCATGTTTCATGACCTCTCCATGCTGACCACCCCAGGTGCTTTTCTCCATCCTACATTGCCATTCACTGGCTATACTGATTCAGGCCCTCCGATTTACACCACACCGTGATGTTTTTCTCACTCCTACTAGTGAATGGCCTGCTAGAAACCCTTACAATGCGCACCACCCCACAATGTTTTTCAGAAACCTATCCTACATTGCCAATGCATGATTCCTGACCTCCCCATGCTGACCACCCCTGGTGCTTTTCTCCAACCTACATTGCCACTCACTGCCTATTCAGATTCAGGCCCTCCAATTCACAGCACCCCGTGATGTTTTTCTCACTCCTACAAGTGAATGGCCTTTTAGAAACCCTTACAATGCGCACCACCCCGTGATGTTTTTCAGAAAAGTATCCGACATTGCCACTGCATGTTTTCTGCCCTCCCCATCCTGAGCACCCCATGGTGCTTTTCTCCATCCTACATTGTAACTCACTGCCTATCCTAATCTAGGCCCTCCGATTCACACCACCCCTGATGTTTTTCTGACTCCTACTACTGAATGGCCTGTTAGAAAACTTACAATGTGCACCACCGGGCGATGGTTTTCTGAAACCAATCCTACATTTCTACTGCAAGTTTCCTGACCTCCCCATGTTGATCGCCAATTGGTGCTTTACTCCATCCTACATTGCCACTCACTGCCTATCCTAATACAGGCCCTCTGATTCAAAGCACCCCGTGATGTTTTTCTCACTCCTACTAGTGAATGGCCTTTTAGAAACCCTTACAATGCGCATCAACCCGCGATGTTTTCCACAAACCTAACCTACATTGCCACTGCATGTTTCCTGACCTCTTAATGCTGACCACCCCCGGGTGCTTTTCTCCATCCTACATTGCAACTCACTGACTATTCTGATTCAGGCCCTCTGATACACACCACCCCGTGATGTTTTTCTCACTCCTCTTACTGAATGGCCTGTTAGACACACTTACAATGCGCACCACCCCGAGATGTTTTTCAGAAATATATCCTGCATTGCCACTGCATGTTTTCTCACATCTCCATGCTGACCACCCCGTGGTGATTTTCTCCAACCTACATTGCCACTCACTGCCTATCCTATTTCAGCCCCTCCGATTCACAACCCCCCATGATATTTTTCTCACTCCTACTAGTGAATGGCGTGTTAGAAACACTTTCAATGGGCACCACCACGTGATTTTTCTCAGAAACCTATGTTACTTTGGCCCTGCATGTTTCCTGACTTCCACATCCTAATCACCCCGTAGTGCTTTTCTACCTCCTACATTGCCACTCACTTCCTATCCTGATTCAGGCCATCCGATTCACACCACCCCGTGATGTTTTTCTCACTCCTACTTGTGAATGGCCTGTTAGAAACCCTTACAATGCTCACCACCCCGCGATGTTTTTCAGAAACATATCCTACATTGCCACTGCATGTTTCCTGACCTCCCCATGCTAACCAGCCTGTGGTGTTTTTCTCCATCCTACCTTGCCACTCACTGCCTATTCTAATTCAGGCCTCCCGATTCACACCACCCCGTGATGTTTTTCTCACTCCTACTAGTGAAGCACCTTTAAGAAACCTTACAATGCTAACCACAGCATGATGTTTTTCCGAAACCTAACCTACATTGCCACTGCATGTTTCCTGCCCTCTGCATGCTGACCACCCCTGGCGCTTTTCTCCATCCTATATTACCACTCAGTGCCTATCCTAATTCAGGTTCTCTGACTCACACCACACCGTGATGTTTTTGTAACTCCTAGTCGTGAATGGCCTGTTACAAACCCTTACAATGCACACCACCCCGCAATGTTTCTCAGAATCGAATCCTACATTGGCACTGCATGTTTCCTGACCTCCCAATGCTGACCACCCTGAGGTGCTTTTCTCCATCCTACATTGACACTCACTGACTATTCTAATTCAGGCCCTCCGATTCACACCACCCCGTGATGTTATTCTCACTCCTACTTGTGAATGGCCTTTTAGAAACCCTTACAATGAGCACCACCCAGCGATGTTTTTCAGAAACCTATCCTAGATTGGCACGGCATGTTCTCTGACTTTCACATGCTGACCACCCAGTGGAGCTTTTCTCCATCTTACATTGCAACACACTGCCTATCCTGATTCAGGCCATCCGATTCACACCAACCGTGATGTTCTTCTCACTAATACTAGTGAATGGCCTGTTAGAAACCCGTACAATGCGCACCCCACCCCGGTGTTTTTCAGAACCTATCCTACATTGCCACTGCATGTTTCCTGACCTCCCCATGCTGACCACCCCATGGTGCTTTTCTGCTTCCTACATTGCCACTCACTGCCTATCCTAATTCATGCCTTCCGATTAACACCACACCGTGATGTTTTTCTCCCTCCTACTAGTGAATAGCCTGATAGAATCCCTTACAATGTGCACCACCCTGCAATGTTTCTCAGAAACCAATCCTACATTGCCTCTGCATGTTTCCTGACCTCCCCATGCTGACCACTCCGTGGTGTTTTTCTCCATCCTACAATGCCACTAACTGACTAATCTGATACAGGCCCTCCGATTTACACCCCCCCCTGATGTCTTTCTCACTCCTACTAGTGAATAGCCTCTTATAAACACTTACAATGCGCACCAGCCCGCGATGTTTTTGAGAAACCTATCGTACACTGCCACTGCAATTTTCCTAACCTCCCCATGTTGACCACCCCATGGTGCTTTTCTCCATCCTACATTGCCACTCACTGCTTATCCTAATCCAGGCCCTCCGATTCACAACACCTTGCGATGTTTTTCTCACTCCTACTATTGAATGGCCTGTTAGAAACCCTTACAATGCAAACAAACCCGCGATGTTTTTCAGAAAGGTATCCTACATTGCCACTGCAATTTTCCTGACCTCCACATCTTGACCACCCCGTGGTGCTTTTCTCCATCCTACATTGTCACTCACTGCCTATCCTGATTCATGCCCTCTGATTCAAACCACCCCGTGATGTTCTTCTCACTCCTACTAGTGAATGGCCTTTTAGAAACCCTTACAATGCGCACCATCCCGCGATGTTTTTCAGAAACCTATCCTAGACTGGCACGGCATGTTCTCTGATTTTCACATACTGACCACCTAGTGATGCTTTTCTCCATCTTATATTGCCACTCACTGCCTATCCTGATTCAGGCCCTCTGATTGACACCACCCGGGACGTTCTTCTCACTCCTAGTAGTGAATGGCCTGTTAGAAACCCTTTCAATGGGCACCACCACGCGATTTTTTTCAGAAACCTATCTGATATTGGCCCTGCATGTTTCCTGACTTCCACATCCTAATCACCCCGTGGTGCTTTTCTACATACTACATTGCCACTCACTGCCTATCCTGATTCAGGCCGTCCGATTCACACCACCCCGTGATGTTTTTCTCACTCCTACTTATGATTGGCCTGTTAGAAACACTTACAATTCGGACCACGCCATGATGTTTTTCAGAAATCTATCCTACATTGCCACTGCATGTTTCCTGATCTGTCCATGCTGACCAACCTGTGGTGCTTTTCTCCATCCTACATTGCCACTCACTGCCTATTCTAATTCAGGCCCTCCGATTCACACCACACCGTGATGTTTTTCTCAATCCTACTAGTGAATAGCCTGTTAGACACCCTTACAATGAGCACCACCACGCGATGTTTCTCAGAAACCAATCCTACATTGCCACTGCATGTTTCCTGACCTCCCCATGCTGACCACCCCGTGGTGCTTTTCTCCATCCTACATTGCCACTCACTGCCTATTCTAATTCAGGCCCTCCGATTCACACCACACCCACCATGATGTTTTTCTCACTCCTACTAGTGAATAGCCTGTTAGACACCCTTACAATATACACCACCCCGCGATGTTTTTCAGAAAACTATCCTACATTGCCACTGCATATGTCCTAACCTCCACATGCTGACCACCCCTGGCGCTTTTCTCCTACCTACATTGCCACTCACTGCGTATCCTAATTCAGGCCCTCCGATTCACACCACCCCGTGATGTTTTTCTCACTCCTACTAGTGAATGGTCTGTTAGAAACCCTTACAATGCGCACCAACGGGCGATGTTTTTCAGAAACCTATCCTTCATTACCAATGCAAGTCTCCTGACCTCCTCATGTTGACCGCTCAATGGTGCTTTTCTCCATCCTACATTTCCACTCACTGCCTATCCAAATTCAGGCCCTTCGATTCACACAACACTCTGAAGTTTTTCTCACTCCTACTAGTGCATGTCGTGTAAGAAACCCTTACAATGAGCACCATCACGCTATTTTTTTCAGTAACCTATCCTACATTGCCACTGTAAGTTTCCTACCTCCCCATGTTGACCGCCCCATGGTGCTTTTCTCCATCCTAAATTGCCACTCACTGCCTATCCTAAGTCAGCACTGTGATTCACACCACCCCTGATGTTTTTCTGACTCCTACTACTGAATGGGCTGTTAGAAAACATACAATGTGCACCACCGGGCGATGGTTTTCCGAAACCAATCCTACATTTCCACTGCAAGTTTCCTGACCTCCCCATGTTGATCGCCAATTGGTGCTTTACTCCATCCTACATTGCCACTCACTGCCTATCCTAATTCAGGCTCTCCGATTCACACCACCCCGTGATGTTTTTCTCACTCCTACTAGTGAATGGCCTTTTAGAAACCCTTACAATGCGCACCATCCCGCGATGTTTTTCACAAACCTAACCTACATTGCCACTGCATGTTTCCTGACCTCTCAATGCTGACCACCCCCGGGTGCTTTTCTCCATCCTACATTGCAACTCACTGACTATTCTGATTCAGGCCCCCCGATTCACACCACCCCGTGATGTTTTTCTCACTCCTCTTATTGAATGGCCTGTTAGACACCCTTACAATGCGCACCACCCCGAGAAGTTTTTCAGAAACGTATCCTGCATTGCCACTGCATGTTTTCTCACATCTCCATGCTGACCACCCCGTGGTGATTTTCTCCAACCTACATTGCCACTCACTGCCTATCCTACTTCAGCCCCTCCGATTCACAACACCCCATGATGTTTTTCTCACTCCTACTAGTGAATGGCCTGTTAGAAACACTTTCAATTGGCACCACCACGTGATTTTTCTCAGAAACCTATGTTACTTAGGCCCTGCATGTTTCCTGACTTCCACATCCTAATCACCCCGTGGTGCTTTTCTACATCCTACATTGCCACTCACTGCCTATCCCGATTCAGGCCATCCGATTCACACCACCCCGTGATGTATTTCTCACTCCTACTTGTGAACGGCCTGTTAGAAACCCTTACAATGCTCACCACCCGGCGATGTTTTTCAGAAACATATCCTACATTGCCACTGCATGTTTCCTGACCTCCCCATGCTAACCAGCCTGTGTTGTTTTTCTCCATCCTACCTTGCCACTCACTACCTAACCTAATTCAGGCCTCCCGATTCACACCACCCCGTGATGTTTTTCTCACTCCTACTAGAGAAGCGCCTTTAAGAAACCTTACAATGCTCACCACAGCATGATGTTTTTCAGAAACCTAACCTAAATTGCCACTGCATGTTTCCTGCCCTCCCCATGCTGACCACCCCTGGTGCTTTTATCCATCCTATGTTACCACTCAGCGCCTATCCTAATTCAGGTTCTCTGACTCACACCACACCGTGATGTTTTTGTAACTCCTAGTCGTGAATGGCCTGTTAGAAACCCTTACAATGCACACCATCCCGCAATGTTTCTCAGAAACGAATCCTACATTGCCACTGCATGTTTCATGACCTCCCAATGCTGACCACCCTGAGGTGCTTTTCTCCATCCTACATTGACACTCACTGACTATTCTACTTCAGGCCCTCCGATTCACACCACCCCGTGATGTTATTCTCACTCCTACTAGTGAATGGCCTTTTAGATACCCTTACAATGAGCACCACCCAGCTATGTTTTTCAGAAACCTATCCTAGATTGGCACGGCATGTTCTCTAACTTTCACATGCTGACCACCCAGTGGAGCTTTTCTCCATCTTACATTGCCACTCACTGCCTATCCTGATTCAGGCCATCCGATTCACACCAACCTTGATGTTGTTCTCACTAACACTAGTGAATGGCCTGTTAGAAACCCATACAATGCGGACCCCCGCCCGGTGTTTTTCAGAAACCTGTCCTACATTGCCACTGCATGTTTCCTGACCTCCCCATGTTGACCACCCCATGGTGCTTTTCTCCATCCTACATTGCCACTCACTGCTTATCCTAATGCAGACCCTCCGATTCACAACACCCTGTGATGTTTTTCTCACTCCTACTATTGAATGGCCTGTTAGAAACCCTAACAATGCAAACAAACCCGCGATGTTTTTCAGAAAGGTATCCTACATTGCCACTGCAAGTTTCCTGACCTCCCCATCCTGACCACCCCGTGGTGCTTTTCTCCATGCTACCTTGTCACTCACTGCCTATCCTGATTCATGCCTTCTTATTCACACCACTCCGTGGTGTTCTTCTCACTCCTACTATTGAATGGCTTGTTAGAAACCCTTACAATGCGCACCATCCCGCGATGTTTTTCAGAAACCTATCCTAGACTGGCACGGCATGTTCTCTGACTTTCACATACTGACCACCCAGTGATGCTTTTCTCCAACTTACATTGCCACTCCCTGCCTATCCTGATTCAGGCCATCCGATTGACACCACCCCTGATGTTCTTCTCACTCCTACTAGTGAATGGCCTGTTAGAAACCCTTACAATGCGCACCACCCAACGATGTTTTTCAGAAACATATCCTGCATTGCCACTGCATGTTTTCTGACATCTCCATGCTGACCTCCCCGTGGTGCTTTTCTCCATCCTACATTGTCACTCACTGCCTATCCTAAGTCAGCCCCTCCGATTCACACCACCCCATGATGTTTTTCTCACTCCTACTAGTGAATGGCCTGTTAGAAACCCTTTCAATGGGCACCACCACGCGATTTTTTTCAGAAACCTATCTTATATTGGCCCTGCATGTTTCCTGACTTCCACATCCTAATCACACCGTGGTGCTTTTCTACATACTACATTGCCACTCACTGCCTATCCTGATTCAGGCCGTCCGATTCACACCACCCCGTGATGTTTTTCTCACTCCTACTTATGATTGGCCTGTTAGAAACACTTACAATTCGCCCCACCCCGCGATGTTTTTCAGAAAACTATCCTACATTGCCACTGCATGTTTCCTGACCTGTCCATGCTGACCAACCTGTGGTGCTTTTCTCCATTCTACATTGCCACTCACTGCCTATTCTAATTCAGGCCCTCCGATTCACACCACACCGTGATGTTTTTCTCACTCCTACTAGTGAATAGCCTGTTAGACACCCTTACAATGTGCACCACCCCGCGATGTTTCTCAGAAACCAATCCTACATTGCCACTGCATGTTTCCTGACCTCCCCATGCTGACCACCCCGTGGTGCTTTTCTCCATCCTACATTGCCACTCACTGCCTATTCTAATTCAGGCCCTCCGATTCACACCACACCCACCATGATGTTTTTCTCACTCCTACTAGTGAATAGCCTGTTAGACACCCTTACAATATGCACCACACCGCGATGTTTTTCAGAAAACAATCCTACATTGCCACTGCATATATCCTAACCTCCACATGCTGACCACCCCATGGTGCTTTTCTCCATCCTACATTGCCACTCACTGCTTATCCTAATGCAGACCCTCCGATTCACAACACCCTGTGATGTTTTTCTCACTCCTACTATTGAATGGCCTGTTAGAAACCCTAACAATGCAAACAAACCCGCGATGTTTTTCAGAAAGGTATCCTACATTGCCACTGCAAGTTTCCTGACCTCCCCATCCTGACCACCCCGTGGTGCTTTTCTCCATGCTACATTGTCACTCACTGCCTATCCTGATTCATGCCTTCTTATTCACACCACTCCGTGGTGTTCTTCTCACTCCTACTATTGAATGGCTTGTTAGAAACACGTACAATGCGCACCACCCCGCGATGATTTTCAAAACCTATCCTACATTGCCACTGCATGTTTCCTGACCTCCCCATGCTGAACACCCCGTGGTGCTTTTCTTCATCCTACATTGCCACTCACTGCCTATCCTAATTCAGGACCTCTGATTCACACCAACCCGGGATGTTTTTCTGACTCCTACTAGTGAATGGCCTGTTAGAAACACTTACAATGCGCACCACCCAGGCGATGTTTTTCAGAAGCCTATCCTATATTGCCACTGCATGTTTCCTGACCTCCCCATCCAGACCAACTTGTGGAACTTTTCTCCATGCTACATTGCCAATCAATGCCTATCCTAATTCAGAACATCTGATTCAAACCACCCCGTGATGTTTTTCTCCCTCCTCCTTGTGAATGGCATGTAAGAAACCCTTACAAAGCGCACCACCCCGTGATGTTTTTCAGAAAAATATCCTACATTGCCACTGCATGTTTCCTGCCCTCCCCATGCTGAACTGCCTGGTGATTTTCTCCATCCTACATTGCCACTTACTGCCTATCCTGATTCAGGCCCTTCGATTCACACCACCCCGTGATGTTTTTCTCACTCCTACTAGCTAATGACCTGTTAGAAACCCTTACAATGCGCACCACCCCACGATGTTTTTCAGAAACCTGTCCTACAGTGCCACTGCATGTTTCATGACCTCCCCATCCTGACGACCTTCTGGTGCTTTTCTCCAAGCTACATTGCCAATCACTGCCTATCCTTATTCAGAACATCTGATTCACACCACCCCGTGATGTTTTTCTCCCTCCTACCAATGAATGGCCTGTTAGAAACCCTTACAATGCGCACCACCCACTCACTGCCTATTCTAATTCAGTCCCTCCGATTCACACCACCCCGTGATGTTTTTTTCACTCCTACTGGTGAATGGCCTGTTACAAACCCTTACAATATGCAACACCCCGCGATGTTTTTCCGAAACCTATCCTACATTGCCACTGCATGTTTCCTGACATCCCCATCCTGACCACCGCGTGGTGCTTTTCTCCATCCTACATTGCCACTCACTGCCTATACAAAATCAGGCCCTCTGATTCACACCAGCCCGGGATGTTTTTCTGACTCCTACTAGTGAATGGCCTGTTAGAAACACTTACATTGCGCACCACCCAGTCGATGTTTTTCAGACACCTATCCTACAGTGCCACTGCATGTTTCCTGACCTTCCCATCATGAACAACGCGTGGTGCTTTTCTCCATCCTACATTGCCACTCACTGCCTATACAGATTCAGGCCCTCTGATTCACACCACCCCGTGATGTTTTTCTCACTCCTACTAGTGAATGGTCTGTTAGAAACCCTTACAATGTGCACCACCCGCGTTTTTTTTCGGAAACCTATCCTACGTTGCCACTCCATGTTTCTTGCCCTCCCCATGCTGACCACCCCTGGTGCTTTTCTCCATCCTACATTGCCACTTACTGGCTATCCTTATTCAGCCCCTCCGATTCACATCACACTGTGATGTTTTTCTCGCTTCTAATATTCAATGGCCTGTTAGAAAGCCTTACAATGGGCACCACCCCGCGGTGGTTTCAGAAACCTATCCTACATTGGCAATGCATGCTTCCTGACCTCCCCAGGCTGACCAACCCGCGGTGATTTTCTCCATCCTACATTGCCACTCACTGCCTATCCTAATTCATGCCCTCTGATTAACACCACCCCGTGATGTTTTTCTCACGCCAACTAGTGAATGGCCTGTTAGAAAGCCTTACAATGCGCAAAACCTGGCGATGTTTTTCAGAAACCTACCCTATTTGCCTACTGAACATTTCCTGACCTTGACATGCTGACCACCCCTGGTGCTTTTCTCCTTCCTACATTGTCACTTACTGCCTATCCTGTTTCAGGCCCTCCGATGCACAACACCCCTGATGTTTTTCTCACTCCTACTAGTGAAGGGCCTTTAAGAAACCCTTACAATGCGCACCACACCGCGATGTTTTTCAGAAACCTATCATTCATTGCCACTGCATGTTTTCAGACCTCCCTATGCTGATCACCCGCTGGTGCCTTTGTCCATCCTACATTGCCACTCACTGCCTATCCTAATTCAGGCCCTACGATTCACACCACCCCGTGATGTTTTTCTCACTCCTACAAGTGAATTGCCTGTTAGCAAACCTTACAATGCGCACCACACCGCGATGTTTTTCAGAAACCTATCCTACTTTTCCACTGCATGTTTCCTGACTTCCCCATGCTGACCACGCCGTGGGGCTTTTCTCCATGCTACATTGTCACTCACTGCCTATCCTTATTTTGCCTCTCCGATTCACACCTCCCCAGGATGTTTTTCTCACTCCTAATACTGAATGGCCTGTTAGAAACCCTTACAATGCGCACCACCCCGCTATGTTTTTCAGAAACCTATCCTACGTTGCCACTGCATGTTTCCTGACCTCCCCATGCTGACAACGCCGTGGGACTTTTCTCCATCCTACATTGTCACTTACTGCCTATCCTAATTCAGGCCCTCCGATTCACATGACCCCTGATGATTTTCTCACTCCTACAAGTGAATGGTATGTTAGAAACACTTACAATGCGCACAACTGGGCGATGATTTTCAGAAACCTATCCTATATTGCCACTGCAAGTTTCCAGCCCTCCCCATGTTGACCGCCCCATGGTGCTTTTCTCCATCCTACATTGCCACTCACTGCCTATCCTAATACAGGCCCTCTGATTCACACCACACCTGATGATTTTCTCACTCCTACTAGTGAATGGCCTGTTAGAGACCCTTACAATGGCACCACCCCACGATGATTTTCCACAAAGCTAACCTACATTGCCACTGCATGTTTCCTGACCTCTCAATGCTGACCAGCCCCGGGTGCTTTTCTCCATCCTACATTGCAACTCACTGACTATTCTGATTCAGGCCCTCCGATTCACACCACCCCGTGATGTTTTTCTCACTCCTCTTCCTGAATGGCCTGTTAGACACCCTTACAATGCGCACCACACCGCGATGTTTTTCAGAAACATATCCTGCATTGCCACTGCATGTTTTCTCACATCTCCATTCTGACCACCCCGTGGTGATTTTCTCCAACCTACATTGCCACTCACTGCCTATCCTATTTCAGCCCCTCCGATTCACAACACTCCATGATGTTTTTCTCACTCCTACTATTGAATGGCCTGTTAGAAACCCTTTCAATGGGCACCACCACGTGATTTTTCTCAGAAACCTATGTTACTTTGGCCCTGCATGTTTCCTGACTTCCACATCCTAATCACCCCGTGCTGCTTTTCTAGATCCTATATTGCCACTCACTGCCTATCCTGATTCAGGCCATCCGATTCACACCAAGCCGTGATGTTTTGCTCACTCCTACTTGTGAATGGCCTGTTAGAAACCCTTACAATGCTCAACACCCCGCAATGTTTTTCAGAAACATATCCTACATTGCCACTGCATGTTTCCTGACCTCCCCATGCTAACCAGCCTGTGGTGTTTTTCTCCATCCTATCTTGCCACTCACTGCCTATCCTAATTCAGGCCTCCCGATTCACACCACCCCGTGATGTTTTTCTCACTCCTACTAGTGAAGCACCTTTAAGAAACCTTACAATGCTCACCACAGCATGATGTTTTTCAGAAACTTAACCTACATTGCCACTGCATGTTTCCTGCCCTCCGCATGCTGACCACCCCGTGTTGCTTTTCTCCTTCCTACATTGCCACTCACTGCCTATCCTAATTCATGCCCTCCGATTAACTCCACACCGTGATGTTTTTCTCCCTCCTACTAGTGAATAGCCTGATAGAAACCCTTACAATGTGCACCACCCCGCGATGTTTCTCAGAAACCAATCCTACATTGCCTCTGCATGTTTCCTGACCTCCCCATGCTGACCACCCCGTGGTGTTTTTCTGCATCCTACAATGCCACTAACTGACCAATCTGATACAGGCCCTCCGATTTACACCCCCCCCTGATGTCTTTCTCACTCCTACTAGTGAATAGCCTCTTAGAAACCCTTACAATGCGCACCACCCCGCGATGTTTTTGACAAACCTATTGTACATTGCCACTGCAATTTTCCTAACCTCCCCATGTTGACCACCCCATGGTGCTTTTCTCCATTCTACATTGCCACTCACTGCTTATCCTAATCCAGGCCCTCCGATTCACAACACCCTGTGATGTTTTTCTCACTCCTAGTATTGAATGGCCTGTTAAAAACCCTTACAATGCAAACAAACCCGCGATGTTTTTCAGAAAGTTATCCTACATTGCCACTGCAAGTTTCCTGACCTCCCAATCCTGACCACCCCGTGGTGCTTTTCTCCATCCTACATTGTCACTCACTGCCTATCCTGATTCATGCCCTCTGATTCACACCACCCCGTGATGTTCTTCTCACTCCTACTAGTGAATGGCCTTTTAGAAACCCTTACAATGCGCACCATACCACGATGTTTTTCAGAAAGCTATCCTAGACTGGCACGGCATGTTATCTGTCTTTCACATACTGACCACCCAGTGATGCTTTTCTCCATCTTACATTGCCACTCACTGCCTATCCTGATTCAGGCCATCCGATTGACACAACCCCTGATGTTCTTCTCACTCCTACTAGTGAATGGCCTGTTGGAAACCCTTACAATGCGCACCACCCCACGATGTTTTTCAGAAACATATCCTGCATTGCCACTGCATGTTTTCTGGCATCTCCATGCTGACCACCCCGTGGTGCTTTTCTCCATCCTACATTGTCACTCACTGCCTATCCTAAGTCAGCCCTGTGATTCACACCACCCCATGATGTTTTTGTCACTCCTGCTCGTGTATGGCCTGTTAGAGACCTTTACAATGCGCACAACCCCGCGATATTTTTCAGAAACATATCCTACATTGCCACTGCATGTTTCCTGCATCTACATGCTGACCACTCCGTGGTGCTTTTCTCCATCCTACATTGCCACTCACTGCTTATCCTAATTCTGCCCCTCCGATTCACACCACCCCATGATGTTTTTCTCACTACTACTTGTGAATGGCCTGTTAGAAACGCTTACAATTCGCACCAGCCCGCGATGTTTTTCAGAAACCTATCCTACATTGCCACTGCATGTTTCCTGACCTCCCCATGCTGAACCAACCCGTGGTACTTTTCTCCATTCTACATTGCCACTCACTGCCTATCCTAATTCAGGCCCTCCAATTCACACAACCCCGTGATGTTTTTCTCACTCCTACTAGTGAATGGCCTTTTAGAAACCCGTACAATGCGCACCACCCCGCGATGTTTTTCAGAAACTTATCCTACCTTGCCACTGCATATTTCCAGACCTCCCCATACTGACCACCCTATGGTGCTTTTCTCCATCCTACATTGCCACTCACTGCTTATCATAATCCAGGCCCTCCAATTCACACCACCACGTGATGTTTTTCTCACTCCTACTAGTGAATGGCCGGTTAGAAACCAGTACAATGCGCACCACCCAACGATGTTTTTCAGAAACCTATGCTACATTGCGACTGCATGTTTCCTGACCTCCACATGTTGACCACCCTGTGGTGCTTTTCTCCTTCCCACATTGCCACTCACTGCCTAATATAATTCAGGCCCTCTGATTCACACAACCCCGTGATGTTTTTCTCACTCCTAATAGTGAATGGCCTGTTAGAAACCTTTACAATGCGCACCACCCCGCGATGTTTTTCACAAACATATCCTGCATTGCCACTGCATGTTTCTTGAAATCTCCATGCTGACCACCCCGTGGTGCTTTTCTCCATTCTACATTGCCTCTCACTGCCTATCCTAATTAAGTCCCTCCGTTTCACACCACCCTTGATGTTTTTCTCACTGCTACTAGTGAATGGCCTGTTAAAAACCCTTTCAATGGGTACCACCACGCAATTTTTTTCAGAAACCCATCTTATATTGGCCCTGCATGTTTCATGACTTCCACATACTAATCACCCTGTGGTGCTTTTCTACATCTTACATTGCCACTCACTGCCTATCCTAATGCAGGCCGTCCGATTCACACCATCCCGTGATGTTTTTCTCACTCCTAGAAGTGAATGGCCTGTTAGAAACACTTACAATGCGCACCACGCCGAGAGATTTTTCAGAAAACTATCCTACATTGCCACTGCATGTTTCCGAACCTCCCCATGCTGACCACCCCGTGGTGCTTTTCTCCATCCTACATTGCCACTCACTGACTATTCCAATTCAGGCCCTCCGATTCACACAACCCCGTGGTGTTTTTGTCACTCCTACTAGAGAATGGCCATTTAGAAACCAGTACAGTGCGCACCCCCCCCCGATGTTTTTCAGAAACCTATCCTACATTGCCACTGAATGTTTCCTGACCTCCACATGATGACCACCCCGTGGTGCTTTTCTCCAGTTTACATTGCCACTCACTGCCTATCCTAATTCAGGCCCTCCGATTCACACCACCGCGGGATGTTTTCTCACTCCTTCTAGTGAATGGCCTGTTAGAAAGCCTTACAATGGGCACCACCCCGTGATGTTTTTCAGAAAATTATCCTACATTTCCAGTGCATGTTTCCTGACCTCCTCATGCTGACCACCCCGTGTTGCTTTTCTCCATCCTACATTGCCACTCACTGCCTATCCTAAATCAGGCCCTCCCATTCACAACACCCCATGATGTTTTCTCACTCCTATTAGTGAATGGCCTGTTAGAAACCCTTACAATGTGCACCACCCCGTGATGTTTTTCCAGAAAACTATCCTACATTGCCACTGCATGTTTCATGACCTCCCCATGCTGACCACGCTGTGGTGATTTTCTCCATCCTACATTGCCAATCACTGCCTATCCTAATTCAGGCCCTCCCATTCACACCACCCCGTGATGATTTTCTCACTCCTACTAGTGAATGGCCTGCTACAAACACTTACAATGCGCACCACACCGTGATGTTTTTCAGAAACTTTTCCTACATTGTCACTGGATGTTTCCTGACCTCCCCATGCTGACCACACCGTGGGACTTTTCACCATTTTATGTTGCCACTCACTGCAAATCCTAATTCAGGCCCACGGATTCACACCACCACATGATGTTTTTCTCATTCTACTGGTGAATGGCCTGTTAGAAAGCCTTACAATGCACACCACCCCGCGATGTTTTTCAGAAACCTATCCTACATTGTCAATGCATGTTTCCTGACCTCCCCATGCTGACCACCCCGTGGTGCTTTTCTCCATCCTACATTGCCACTCACTGCCTATATTAATTCAGAACATCTGATTCACACCACCCCGTGATGTTTTTATCACTCCTACTAGTGAATGTCCTGTTAGAACCCCTTACTATGCGCACCATCCCGTGATGTTTTTCAGAAAACTATCCTACATTGCCACTGCATGTTTCCTGTCCTCCCCATGATGACCACCGCGTGGTGCTTTTCTCCATTTTACATTGCCACTCACTGCCTATCCTAAATCAGGCCCTCCGATTCACACCACACCGTGATGTTTTTCTCACTCCTACTAGGGAGTGGCCTGTTACAAAGCCTTACAATGCGCACCACCAGCGATGTTTTTCAGAAACCTATTATACATAGCCAATGTATGTTTCCCGACCTCCCCATGCTGACCAACCCGTGGTCCTTTTCTCCATCCTACATTGCCACTCACTGTATATCCTAATTCAGAACATCTCATTCAAATCAACCCGTGACGTTTTTTCTCAATCCTACTAGTCAATGGCCTGTTAGAAACCCTTACAATGCGCACCACCCCGTGATGTTTTTCAGAAAAGTATCCTACATTGCCCCTTCATGTTTCCTGACCTCCCCATGCTGACCACCCTGTGGTGCTTTTCTCCATCCTACTTTGCCACTCACTGCCTATCGTAATTCAGGCCCTCCGATTCACACCACCCTGTGATGTTTTTCTCACTCCTACTAGTGAATAGCCTGTTAGACACCCTTACAATGTGCACCACCCCGCAATGTTTTTCAGAATCCGATCCTACATTGACACTGCATGTGTCCTGAACTCACCATGCTGAACCACCCCGTTGTACTTTTCTCTATGCTACATTGCCACTCACTGCGTATCCTAATTCAGGCCCTCCAATTCACACCACCCCGTGATGATTTTCTCACTCCTACTAGTGAATGGCCGGTTAGAAACCCGTACAATGCGCACCACCCCTCGATGTTTTTCAGAAACTTATCCTACTTTGCCACTGCATGTTTCCTGACCTCCCCATGATGACCACCCCGTGGTGCTTTTCTCCTTCCTACATTGCCACTCACTGCCTATCCTAATTCAGGCCCTCCGATTCACACAACCCCGTGATGTTTTTCTCACTCTTTCTAGTGAATGGCCTGTTAGAAACCCATACAATGCTCACCACCGCACGATATATTTCAGAAACATATCTGACATTGCCACTGCAAGTTTCCTGACCTCCCAATGTGGACCACCCCATGGTGCTTTTCTCCATACTACATTGCCACTCACTGCTTATCCTAATCCAGGACCTCCGATTCACAACACCCTGTGATGTTTTTCTCATTCCTACTAGTGAATGGCCTGTTAGAAACCCATACAATGCGCACCACCCCGCGATGTTTTTCAAAAACCTGTCCTACATTGCCACTGCATGTTTCCTGACCTCCCCATGCTGACCACATCATGGTGCTTTTCTCTTTCCTACATTGCCACTCACTGCCTATCCTAATTCAGGCCCTTCGAATCACACAACCCCGTGATGTTTTTCTCACTCTTACTAGGGAATGGCCTGTTAGAAACCCTTACAAAGCGCACCACGCCGCGATGTTTTTCAGAAAATTATCCTACATTGCCACTGCATGTTTCCTGACATCTCCATGCTGACCACCCCGTGGTGCTTTTCTCCATTATACATTGCCACTCACTGCCTATCCTAATTCTGCCCCTCCGATTCACACCACCCCATGATGTTTTTCTCACTTCTACTAGTGAATGGCCTGTTAGAAACCTTTTCAATCGGCACCACCACGTGATTTTTTTCAGAAACCAATCTTACATTGGCCCTGCATGTTTCCTGACTTCCACATCCTAATCACCCCGTGGTACTTTTCTCCATCCAACATTGCCACTCACTGCCTATCCTGATTCTGGCCCTCTGATTCACACAACCCGGTGATGTTCTTATCACTCCTACTAGTGAATGGCCTGTTAGAAACCCTTACAATGCGCACCACCCCGTGATGTTTTTCTCACTCCTACTAGTGAATCTAATGTAACACACACCCATACAATGCGCACCACCCCGCGATGTTTTTCAGAAACCTATCCTACATTGCCACTGCATGTTCCCTGACCTCCCCATGCTGACCACACTGCGGTGCTTTTCTCCATCCTACATTGCCACTCACTGCCTATCCTAATTCAGACCCTCCGATTCACACCACCCCGGGATGTTTTTCTCACTCCTACTAGTGAATGTAATGTAACACACACCCATAAAATGCGCACCACCCCATGATGTTTTTCTCACACCTACTAGTGAATGTAATGTAACACACACCCATACAATGCGCACCACGCCGTGATGTTTTTCTCACTCCTACTAGTGAATGTAATGTAACACACACCCATAGAATGCGCACCACCCCGTGATGTTTTTCTCACTCCTACTAGTGAATCTAATGTAACACACACCCATACAATGCGCACCACCCCGTGATGTTTTTCTCACTCCTACTAGTGAATGTAATGTAACACACACCCATACAATGCGCACCACCCCGTGATGTTTTTCTCTCTCCTACAAGTGAATCTAATGTAACACACACCCATACAATGCACACCACCCCGGGATGTTTTTTTCACTCCTATTAGTGAATGTAATGCAACACACATCCATAGAATGCGCACCACCCGGTGATTTTTTTCTCACTCCTACTAGTGAATCTAATGTAACACACACCCATACAATGCGCACCACCCCGCGATGTTTTTCAGAAACCTATCCTACATTGCCACTGCATGTTCCCTGAACTCCCCATGCTGACCACACTGCGGTGCTTTTCTCCATCCTACATTGCCACTCACTGCCTATCCTAATTCAGACCCTCCGATTCACACCACCCTGGGATGTTTTTCTCACTCCTACTAGTGAATGTAATGTAACACACACCCATAAAATGCGCACCACCCCATGATGTTTTTCTCACACCTATTAGTGAATGTAATGTAACACACACCCATACAATGCGCACCACGCCGTGATGTTTTTCTCACTCCTACTAGTGAATGTAATGTAACACACACCCATAGAATGCGCACCACCCCGTGATGTTTTTCTCACTCCTACTAGTGAATCTAATGTAACACACACCCATACAATGCGCACCACCCCGTGATGTTTTTCTCACTCCTAATAGTGAATGTAATGTAACACACACCCATACAATGCGCACCACCCCGTGATGTTTTTCTCTCTCCTACAAGTGAATCTAATGTAACACACACCCATACAATGCACACCACCCCGGGATGTTTTTTTCACTCCTATTAGTGAATGTAATGCAACACACATCCATACAATGCGCACCACCCCGTGATGTTTTTCTCACTCCTACTAGTGAATCTAATGTAACACACACCCATACAATGCGCACCACCCCGCGATGTTTTTCAGAAACCTATCCTACATTGCCACTGCATGTTCCCTGACCTCCCCATGCTGACCACACTGCGGTGCTTTTCTCCATCCTACATTGCCACTCACTGCCTATCCTAATTCAGACCCTCCGATTCACACCACCCCGGGATGTTTTTCTCACTCCTACTAGTGAATGTAATGTAACACACACCCATAAAATGCGCACCACCCCATGATGTTTTTCTCACACCTACTAGTGAATGTAATGTAACACACACCCATACAATGCGTACCACGCCGTGATGTTTTTCTCACTCCTACTAGTGAATGTAATGTAACACACACCCATAGAATGCGCACCACCCCGTGATGTTTTTCTCACTCCTACTAGTGAATCTAATGTAACACACACCCATACAATGCGCACCACCCCGTGATGTTTTTCTCACTCCTACTAGTGAATGTAATGTAACACACACCCATACAATGCGCACCACCCCGTGATGTTTTTCTCTCTCCTACAAGTGAATCTAATGTAACACACACCCATACAATGCACACCACCCCGGGATGTTTTTTTCACTCCTATTAGTGAATGTAATGCAACACACATCCATAGAATGCGCACCACCCGGTGATTTTTTTCTCACTCCTACTAGTGAATCTAATGTAACACACACCCATACAATGCGCACCACCCCGCGATGTTTTTCAGAAACCTATCCTACATTGCCACTGCATGTTCCCTGAACTCCCCATGCTGACCACACTGCGGTGCTTTTCTCCATCCTACATTGCCACTCACTGCCTATCCTAATTCAGACCCTCCGATTCACACCACCCTGGGATGTTTTTCTCACTCCTACTAGTGAATGTAATGTAACACACACCCATAAAATGCGCACCACCCCATGATGTTTTTCTCACACCTACTAGTGAATGTAATGTAACACACACCCATACAATGCGCACCACGCCGTGATGTTTTTCTCACTCCTACTAGTGAATGTAATGTAACACACACCCATAGAATGCGCACCACCCCGTGATGTTTTTCTAACTCCTACTAGTGAATCTAATGTAACACACACCCATACAATGCGCACCACCCCGTGATGTTTTTCTCACTCCTACTAGTGAATGTAATGTAACACACACCCATACAATGCGCACCACCCCGTGATGTTTTTCTCTCTCCTACAAGTGAATCTAATGTAACACACACCCATACAATGCACACCACCCCGGGATGTTTTTTTCACTCCTATTAGTGAATGTAATGCAACACACATCCATACAATGCGCACCACCCCGTGATGTTTTTCTCACTCCTACTAGTGAATCTAATGTAACACACACCCATACAATGCGCACCACCCCGCGATGTTTTTCAGAAACCTATCCTACATTGCCACTGCATGTTCCCTGACCTCCCCATGCTGACCACACTGCGGTGCTTTTCTCCATCCTACATTGCCACTCACTGCCTATCCTAATTCAGACCCTCCGATTCACACCACCCCGGGATGTTTTTCTCACTCCTACTAGTGAATGTAATGTAACACACACCCATAAAATGCGCACCACCCCATGATGTTTTTCTCACACCTACTAGTGAATGTAATGTAACACACACCAATACAATGCGTACCACGCCGTGATGTTTTTCTCACTCCTACTAGTGAATGTAATGTAACACACACCCATAGAATGCGCACCACCCCGTGATGTTTTTCTCACTCCTACTAGTGAATCTAATGTAACACACACCCATACAATGCGCACCACCCCGTGATGTTTTTCTCACTCCTACTAGTGAATGTAATGTAACACACACCCATACAATGCGCACCACCCCGTGATGTTTTTCTCTCTCCTACAAGTGAATCTAATGTAACACACACCCATACAATGCACACCACCCCGGGAAGTTTTTTTCACTCCTATTAGTGAATGTAATGCAACACACATCCATACAATGCGCACCACCCCGTGATGTTTTTCTCACTCCTACTAGTGAATCTAATGTAACACACACCCATACAATGCGCACCACCCCGCGATGTTTTTCAGAAACCTATCCTACATTGCCACTGCATGTTCCCTGACCTCCCCATGCTGACCACCCCGCGGTGCTTTTCTCCATGCTACATTGCCACTCACTGCCTATCCTAATTCAGACCCTCAGTTTCACACCACCCCGTGATGTTTTTCTCACTCCTACTAGTGAATGTAATGTAACACACACCCATACAATGCGCACCACCCCGTGATGTTTTTCTCACTCCTACTATTGAATGTAACGTAACACACACCCATACAATGCACACCACCCCGTGATGTTTTTCTCACTCCTACTATTGAATGTAACGTAACACACACCCATAAAATGCACACCACCCCGTGATGTTTTTCTCACTCCTACTATTGAATGTAACGTAACACACACCCATACAATGCGCACCAGCCCGTGATGTTTTTCTCACTCCTACTAGTGAATGTAATGTAACACACACCCATACAATGCGCACCACACCGTGATGTTTTTCTCACTCCTACTAGTGAATGTAATGTAACACAAACCCATACAATGCGCACCACCCCGTGATGTTTTTCTCACTCCTACTAGTGAATGTAATGTAACACACACCCATACAATGCGCACCACCCCGTGATGTTTTTCTCACTCCTACTAGTGAATCTAATGTAACACACACCCATACAATGCGCACCACCCTGTGATGTTTTTCTCACTCCTACTAGTGTATCTAATGTAACACACACCCATACAATGCGCACCACCCCGTGATGTTTTTCTCACTCCTACTAGTGAATGTAATGTAACACACACCCATGCAATGCGCACCACCCCGTGATGTTTTTCTCACTCCTACTAGTGAATGTAATGTAACACACTCCCATACAATGCGCACCACCCCGTAATGTTTTTCTCACTCCTACTAGTGAATGTAATGTAACACACACCCATACAATGCGCACCACCCCGTGATGTTTTTCTCACTCCTATTAGTGAATCTAATGTAACACACACCCATACAATGCGCACCACCCCGTGATGATTTTCTCACTCCTACTAGTGAATCTAATGTAACACACCCCCATACAATGCGCACCACCCCGTGATGTTTTTCTCACTCCTACTAGTGAATGTAATGTAACACACACCCATACAATGCGCACCACCCCGTGATGTTTTTCTCACTCCTACTAGTGAATGTAATGTAACACACACCCATACAATGCGCACCACCCCGTGATGTTTTTCTCACTCCTACTAGTGAATGTAATGTAACACACACCCATACAATGCGCACCACCCCGTGATGTTTTTATCACTCCTACTAGTGAATGTAATGTAACACACACCCATACAATGCGCACCACCCCGTGATGTTTTTCTAACTCCTACTAGTGAATCTAATGTAACACACACCCATACAATGCGCACCACCCCGTGATGTTTTTCTCACTCCTACTAGTGAATGTAATGTAACACACACCCATACAATGCGCACCACCCCGTGATGTTTTTCTCTCTCCTACAAGTGAATCTAATGTAACACACACCCATACAATGCACACCACCCCGGGATGTTTTTTTCACTCCTATTAGTGAATGTAATGCAACACACATCCATACAATGCGCACCACCCCGTGATGTTTTTCTCACTCCTACTAGTGAATCTAATGTAACACACACCCATACAATGCGCACCACCCCGCGATGTTTTTCAGAAACCTATCCTACATTGCCACTGCATGTTCCCTGACCTCCCCATGCTGACCACACTGCGGTGCTTTTCTCCATCCTACATTGCCACTCACTGCCTATCCTAATTCAGACCCTCCGATTCACACCACCCCGGGATGTTTTTCTCACTCCTACTAGTGAATGTAATGTAACACACACCCATAAAATGCGCACCACCCCATGATGTTTATCTCACACCTACTAGTGAATGTAATGTAACACACACCAATACAATGCGTACCACGCCGTGATGTTTTTCTCACTCCTACTAGTGAATGTAATGTAACACACACCCATAGAATGCGCACCACCCCGTGATGTTTTTCTCACTCCTACTAGTGAATCTAATGTAACACACACCCATACAATGCGCACCACCCCGTGATGTTTTTCTCACTCCTACTAGTGAATGTAATGTAACACACACCCATACAATGCGCACCACCCCGTGATGTTTTTCTCTCTCCTACAAGTGAATCTAATGTAACACACACCCATACAATGCACACCACCCCGGGAAGTTTTTTTCACTCCTATTAGTGAATGTAATGCAACACACATCCATACAATGCGCACCACCCCGTGATGTTTTTCTCACTCCTACTAGTGAATCTAATGTAACACACACCCATACAATGCGCACCACCCCGCGATGTTTTTCAGAAACCTATCCTACATTGCCACTGCATGTTCCCTGACCTCCCCATGCTGACCACCCCGCGGTGCTTTTCTCCATGCTACATTGCCACTCACTGCCTATCCTAATTCAGACCCTCAGTTTCACACCACCCCGTGATGTTTTTCTCACTCCTACTAGTGAATGTAATGTAACACACACCCATACAATGCGCACCACCCCGTGATGTTTTTCTCACTCCTACTATTGAATGTAACGTAACACACACCCATACAATGCACACCACCCCGTGATGTTTTTCTCACTCCTACTATTGAATGTAACGTAACACACACCCATAAAATGCACACCACCCCGTGATGTTTTTCTCACTCCTACTATTGAATGTAACGTAACACACACCCATACAATGCGCACCAGCCCGTGATGTTTTTCTCACTCCTACTAGTGAATGTAATGTAACACACACCCATACAATGCGCACCACACCGTGATGTTTTTCTCACTCCTACTAGTGAATGTAATGTAACACAAACCCATACAATGCGCACCACCCCGTGATGTTTTTCTCACTCCTACTAGTGAATGTAATGTAACACACACCCATACAATGCGCACCACCCCGTGATGTTTTTCTCACTCCTACTAGTGAATCTAATGTAACACACACCCATACAATGCGCACCACCCTGTGATGTTTTTCTCACTCCTACTAGTGTATCTAATGTAACACACACCCATACAATGCGCACCACCCCGTGATGTTTTTCTCACTCCTACTAGTGAATGTAATGTAACACACACCCATGCAATGCGCACCACCCCGTGATGTTTTTCTCACTCCTACTAGTGAATGTAATGTAACACACTCCCATACAATGCGCACCACCCCGTAATGTTTTTCTCACTCCTACTAGTGAATGTAATGTAACACACACCCATACAATGCGCACCACCCCGTGATGTTTTTCTCACTCCTATTAGTGAATCTAATGTAACACACACCCATACAATGCGCACCACCCCGTGATGATTTTCTCACTCCTACTAGTGAATCTAATGTAACACACCCCCATACAATGCGCACCACCCCGTGATGTTTTTCTCACTCCTACTAGTGAATGTAATGTAACACACACCCATACAATGCGCACCACCCCGTGATGTTTTTCTCACTCCTACTAGTGAATGTAATGTAACACACACCCATACAATGCGCACCACCCCGTGATGTTTTTCTCACTCCTACTAGTGAATGTAATGTAACACACACCCATACAATGCGCACCACCCCGTGATGTTTTTATCACTCCTACTAGTGAATGTAATGTAACACACACCCATACAATGCGCACCACCCCGTGATGTTTTTCTCACTCCTACTAGTGAATCTAATGTAACACACACCCATACAATGCGCACCACCCCGTGATGTTTTTCTCACTCCTACTAGTGAATCTAATGTAACACACACCCATACAATGTGCACCACCCCTTGATGTTTTTCTCACTCCTACTAGTGAATGTAATGTAACACACACCCATACAATGCGAACCACCCCGTGATGTTTTTCTCACTCCTACTAGTGAATGTAATGTAACACACACCCATACAATGCGCACCACCCCGGGATGTGTTTCTCACTCCTACTAGTGAATCTAATGTAACACACACCCATACAATGCGCACCACCCCGTCATGTTTTTCTCACTCCTACTAGTGAATCTAATGTAACACACACCCATACAATGCGCAACACCCCGCGATGTTTTTCAGAAACCTATCCTACTTTGCCACTGCATGTTCCCTGACCTCCCCATGCTGACCACCCCGCGGTGCTTTTCTCCATCCTACATTGCCACTCACTGCCTATCCTAATTCAGACCCTCCGATTCACACCACCCCGTGATGTTTTTCTCACTCCTACTAGTGAATGTAATGTAACACACACCCACAAAATGCGCACCACCCCGTGATGTTTTTCTCACACCTACTAGTGAATGTAATGTAACACACACCCATACAATGCGCACCACCCCGTGATGTTTTTCTCACTCCTACTAGTGAATGTAATGTAACACACACCCATACAATGCGCACCCACCCGTGATGTTTTTCTCACTCCTACTAGTGAATCTAATGTAACACACACCCATACAATGCACACCACCCCTTGATGTTTTTCTCACTCCTACTAGTGAATGTAATGTAACACACACCCATACAATGCGCACCACCCCGTGATGTGTTTCTCACTCCTACTAGTGAATGTAACGTAACACACACCCATACAATGCGCACCACCCCGTGATGTTTTTCTCACTCCTACTAGTGAATGTAATGTAACACACACCCATACAATGCGCACCACCCCGTGATGTTTTTCTCACTACTACTAGTGAATGTAATGTAACACACACCCATACAATGCGCACCACCCCGCGATGTTTTTCAGAAACCTATCCTACATTGCCACTGCATGTTCCCTGACCTCCCCATGCTGACCACCCCGCGGTGCTTTTCTCCATGCTACATTGCCACTCACTGCCTATCCTAATTCAGACCCTCAGTTTCACACCACCCCGTGATGTTTTTCTCACTCCTACTAGTAAATGTAATGTAACACACACCCATACAATGCGCACCACCCCGTGATGTTTTTCTCACTCCTACTAGTGAATCTAATGCAACACACACCCATACAATGCGCACCACCCCGTGATGTTTTTCTCACTCCTACTAGTGAATGTAATGTAACACACACCCATACAATGTGCACCACCCCATGATGATTTCTCACTCCTACTAGTGAATGTAATGTAACACACACCCATACAATGCGCACCACCCCGTGATGTTTTTCTCACTCCTACTAGTGAATGTAATGTAACACACACCCATACAATGCGCACCACCCCGTGATGTTTTTCTCACTCCTACTAGTGAATGTAATGTAACACACACCCATACAATGCGCACCACCCCGTGATGTTTTTCTCACTCCTACTATTGAATGTAACGTAACACACACCCATACAATGCACACCACCCCGTGATGTTTTTCTCACTCCTACTATTGAATGTAACGTAACACACACCCATAAAATGCACACCACCCCGTGATGTTTTTCTCACTCCTACTAGTGAATGTAATGTAACACACACCCATACAATGCGCAACACACCGTGATGTTTTTCTCACTCCTACTAGTGAATGTAATGTAACACAAACCCATACAATGCGCACCACCCCGTGATGTTTTTCTCACTCCTACTAGTGAATGTAATGTAACACACACCCATACAATGCGCACCACCCCGTGATGTTTTTCTCACTCCTACTAGTGAATCTAATGTAACACACACCCATACAATGCGCACCACCCCGTGATGTTTTTCTCACTCCTACTAGTGTATCTAATGTAACACACACACATACAATGCGCACCACCCCGTGATGTTTTTCTCACTCCTACTAGTGAATGTAATGTAACACACACCCATACAATGCGCACCACCCCGTGATGTTTTTCTCACTCCTACTAGTGAATGTAATGTAACACACTCCCATACAATGCGCACCACCCCGTAATGTTTTTCTCACTCCTACTAGTGAATGTAATGTAACACACACCCATACAATGCGCACCACCCCGTGATGTTTTTCTCACTCCTATTAGTGAATCTAATGTAACACACACCCATACAATGCGCACCACCCCGTGATGTTTTTCTCACTCCTACTAGTAAATCTAATGTAACACACCCCCATACAATGCGCACCACCCCGTGATGTTTTTCTCACTCCTACTAGTGAATGTAATGTAACACACACCCATACAATGCGCACCACCCCGTGATGTTTTTCTCACTCCTACTAGTGAATGTAATGTAACACACACCCATACAATGTGCACCACCCCGTGATGTTTTTCTCACTCCTACTAGTGAATGTAATGTAACACACACCCATACAATGCGCACCACCCCGTGATGTTTTTCTCACTCCTACTAGTGAATCTAATGTAACACACACCCATACAATGTGCACCACCCCTTGATGTTTTTCTCACTCCTGCTAGTGAATGTAATGTAACACACACCCATACAATGCGAACCACCCCGTGATGTTTTTCTCACTCCTACTAGTGAATCTAATGTAACACACACCCATACAATGCGCACCACCCCGTGATGTTTTTCTCACTCCTACTAGTGAATCTAATGTAACACACACCCATACAATGTGCACCACCCCTTGATGTTTTTCTCACTCCTACTAGTGAATGTAATGTAACACACACCCATACAATGCGAACCACCCCGTGATGTTTTTCTCACTCCTACTAGTGAATGTAATGTAACACACACCCATACAATGCGCAACACCGCGGGATGTGTTTCTCACTCCTACTAGTGAATGTAATGTAACACACACCCATACAATGCGCACCACCCCGTGATGTTTTTCTCACTCCTACTAGTGAATGTAATGTAACACACACCCATACAATGCGCACCACCCCGTGATGTTTTTCTCACTACTACTAGTGAATGTAATGTAACACACACCCATACAATGCGCACCACCCCGCGATGTTTTTCAGAAACCTATCCTACATTGCCACTGCATGTTCCCTGACCTCCCCATGCTGACCACCCCGCGGTGCTTTTCTCCATGCTACATTGCCACTCACTGCCTATCCTAATTCAGACCCTCAGTTTCACACCACCCCGTGATGTTTTTCTCACTCCTACTAGTGAATGTAATGTAACACACACCCATACAATGCGCACCACCCCGTGATGTTTTTCTCACTCCTACTAGTGAATCTAATGCAACACACACCCATACAATGCGCACCACCCCGTGATGTTTTTCTCACTCCTACTAGTGAATGTAATGTAACACACACCCATACAATGTGCACCACCCCATGATGATTTCTCACTCCTACTAGTGAATGTAATGTAACACACACCCATACAATGCGCACCACCCCGTGATGTTTTTCTCACTCCTACTAGTGAATGTAATGTAACACACACGCATACAATGCGCACCACCCCGTGATGTTTTTCTCACTCCTACTAGTGAATGTAATGTAACACACACCCATACAATGCGCACCACCCCGTCATGTTTTTCTCACTCCTACTAGTGAATCTAATGTAACACACACCCATACAATGCGCACCACCCCGTGATGTTTTTCTCACTACTACCAATGAATATAATGTAACACACACCCATACAATGCGCACCACCACGTGATGTTTTTCTCACTCCTACTAGTGAATCTAATGTAACACACACCCATACAATGCGCACCACCCCGTGATGTTTTTCTCACTCCTACTAGTGAATGTAATGTAACACACACCCATACAATGCGCAACACCCCGTGATGTTTTTCTGACTCCTACTATTGAATGTAACGTAACACACACCCATTCAATGCACACCACCCCGTGATGTTTTTCTCACTCCTACTATTGAATGTAACGTAACACACACCCATAAAATGCGCACCACCCCGTGATGTTTTTCTCACTTCTACTAGTGAATGTAATGTAACACACACCCATACAATGTGCACCACCCGTGATGTTTTTCTCACTCCTACTAGTGAATGTAATGTAACACACACCCATACAATGCGCACCAGCCCGTGATGTTTTTCCCACTCCTACTAGTGAATGTAATGTAACACACACCCATACAATGCGCACCACCCCGTGATGTTTTTCTCACTCCTACTAGTGAATGTAATGTAACACAAACCCATACAATGCGCACCACCCCGTGATGTTTTTCTCACTCCTACTAATGAATGTAATGTAACACACACCCATACAATGCGCAACACCCCGTGATGTTTTTCTCACTCCTACTAGTGAATCTAATGAAACACACACCCATACAATGCGCACCACTCTGTGATGTTTTTCTCACTCCTACTAGTGTATCTAATGTAACACACACCCATACAATGCGCACCACCCCGTGATGTTTTTCTCACTCCTACTAGTGAATGTAATGTAACACACACCCATACAATGCGCACCACCCCGTGATGTTTTTCTCACTCCTACTAGTGAATCTAATGTAACACACACCCATACAATGCGCACCACCCCGTGATGTTTTTCTCACTCCTACTAGTGAATGTAATGTAACACACACCCATACAATGCGCACCACCCCGTGATGTTTTTCTCTCTCCTACAAGTGAATCTAATGTAACACACACCCATACAATGCACACCACCCCGGGATGTTTTTATCACTCCTATTAGTGAATGTAATGCAACACACATCCATACAATGCGCACCACCCCGTGATGTTTTTCTCACTCCTACTAGTGAATCTAATGTAACACACACCCATACAATGCGCACCACCCCACGATGTTTTTCAGAAACCTATCCTACATTGCCACTGCATGTTCCCTGACCTCCCCATGCTGACCACCCCGCGGTGCTTTTCTCCATGCTACATTGCCACTCACTGCCTATCCTAATTCAGACCCTCAGTTTCACACCACCCCGTGATGTTTTTCTCACTCCTACTAGTGAATGTAATGTAACACACACCCATACAATGCGCACCACCCCGTGATGTTTTTCTCACTCCTACTATTAAATGTAATGTAACACACACCCATACAATGCACACCACCCCGTGATGTTTTTCTCACTCCTAGTATTGAATGTAACGTAACACACACCCATAAAATGCACACCACCCCGTGATGTTTTTCTCACTCCTACTATTGAATGTAACGTAACACACACCCATACAATGCGCACCAGCCCGTGATGTTTTTCTCACTCCTACTAGTGAATGTAATGTAACACACACCCATAAAATGCGCACCACACCGTGATGTTTTTCTCACTCCTACTAGTGAATGTAATGTAACACAAACCCATACAACGCGCACCAACCCGTGATGTTTTTCTCACTCCTACTAGTGAATGTAATGTAACACACACCCATACAATGCGCAACACCCGGTGATGTTTTTCTCACTCCTACTAGTGAATCTAATGTAACACACACCCATACAATGCGCACCACCCCGTGATGTTTTTCTCACTCCTACTAGTGTATCTAATGTAACACACACCCATACAATGCGCACCACCCCGTGATGTTTTTCTCACTCCTACTAGTGAATGTAATGTAACACACACCCGTACAATGCCCACCACCCCGTGATGTTTTTCTCACTCCTACTAGTGAATGTAATGTAACACACACCCGTACAATGCGCACCACCCCGTGATGTTTTTCTCACTCCTACTAGTGAATGTAATGTAACACACACCCATACAATGCGCACCACCCCGTGATGTTTTTATCACTCCTACTAGTGAATGTAATGTAACACACACCCATACAATGCGCACCACCCCGCGATGTTTTTCAGAAACCTATCCTACTTTGCCACTGCATGTTCCCTGACCTCCCCATGCTGACCACCCCGCGGTGCTTTTCTCCATCCTACATTGCCACTCACTGCCTATCCTAATTCAGACCCTCCGATTCACACCACCCCGTGATGTTTTTCTCACTCCTACTAGTGAATGTAATGTAACACACACCCACAAAATGCGCACCACCCCGTGATGTTTTTCTCACACCTACTAGTGAATGTACTGTAACACACACCCATACAATGCGCACCACCCCGTGATGTTTTTCTCACTCCTACTAGTGAATGTAATGTAACACACACCCATACAATGCGCACCACCCCGTGATGTTTTTCTCACTCCTACTAGTGAATCTAATGTAACACACACCCATACAATGCACACCACCCCTTGATGTTTTTCTCACTCCTACTAGTGAATGTAATGTAACACACACCCATACAATGCGCACCACCCCGTGATGTTTTTCTCACTCCTACTAGTGAATGTAACGTAACACACACCCATACAATGCGCACCACCCCGTGATGTTTTTCTCACTCCTACTAGTGAATGTAATGTAACACACACCCATACTATGCGCACCACCCCGTGATGTTTTTCTCACTACTACTACTGAATGTAATGTAACACACACCCATACAATGCGCACCACCCCGCGATGTTTTTCAGAAACCTATTCTACATTGCCACTGCATGTTCCCTGACCTCCCCATGCTGACCACCCCGCGGTGCTTTTCTCCATGCTACATTGCCACTCACTGCCTATCCTAATTCAGACCCTCAGTTTCACACCACCCCGTGATGTTTTTCTCACTCCTACTAGTGAATGTAATGTAACACACACCCATACAATGTGCACCACCCCATGATGATTTCTCACTCCTACTAGTGAATGTAATGTAACACACACCCATACAATGCGCAACACCCCGTGATGTTTTTCTCACTCCTACTATTGAATGTAACGTAACACACACCCATTCAATGCACACCACCCCGTGATGTTTTTCTCACTCCTACTATTGAATGTAACGTAACACACACCCATAAAATGCACACCACCCCGTGATGTTTTTCTCACTTCTACTAGTGAATGTAATGTAACACACACCCATACAATGCGCACCACCCCGTGATGTTTTTCTCACTGCTACTAGTGAATGTAATGTAACACACACCCATACAATGCCCACCAGCCCGTGATGTTTTTCCCATTCCTACTAGTGAATGTAATGTAACACACACCCATACAATGCGCACCACACCGTGATGTTTTTCTCACTCCTACTAGTGAATGTAATGTAACACAAACCCATACAATGCGCACCACCCCGTGATGTTTTTCTCACTCCTACTAGTTCATGTAATGTAACACACACCCATACAATGCGCAACACCCCGTGATGTTTTTCTCACTCCTACTAGTGAATCTAATGTAACACACACCCATACAATGCGCACCACCCCGTGATGTTTTTCTCACTCCTACTAGTGTATCTAATGTAACACACACCCATACAATGCGCACCACCCCGTGATGTTTTTCTCACTCCTACTAGTGAATGTAATGTAACACACACCCATACAATGCGCACCACCCCGTGATGTTTTTCTCACTCCTACTAGTGAATGTAATGTAACACACACCCATACAATGCGCACCACCCCGTGATGTTTTTCTCACTCCTATTAGTGAATCTAATGTAACACACACCCATACAATGCGCACCACCCCGTGATGTTTTTCTCACTCCTACTAGTGAATCTAATGTAACACACCCCCATACAATGCGAACCACCCCGTGATGTTTTTCTCACTCCTACTAGTGAATGTAATGTAACACACACCCATACAATGCGCACAACCCCGTGATGTTTTTCTCACTCCTACTAGTGAATGTAATGTAACACACACCCATACAATGCGCACCACCCCGTGATGTTTTTCTCACTCCTACTAGTGAATGTAATGTAACACACACCCATACAATGCGCACCACCCCGTGATGTTTTTATCACTCCTACTAGTGAATGTAATGTAACACACACCCATACAATGCACACCACCCCGTGATGTTTTTCTCACTCCTACTAGTGAATGTAATGTAACACACACCCATACAATGCGCACCACCCCGTGATGTTTTTCTCACTCCTACTAGTGAATCTAATGTAACACACACCCATACAATGCGCACCACCCCGTGATGTTTTTCTCACTCCTACTAGTGAATGTAATGTAACACACACCCATACAATGCGAACCACCCCGTGATGTTTTTCTCACTCCTACTAGTGAATGTAATGTAACACACACCCATACAATGCGCACCACCCCGGGATGTGTTTCTCACTCCTACTAGTGAATTTAATGTAACACACAAACATACAATGCGCACCACCCCGTGATGTTTTTCTCACTCCTACTAGTGAATCTAATGTAACACACACCCATACAATGCGCACCACCCCGCGATGTTTTTCAGAAACCTATCCTACTTTGCCACTGCATGTTCCCTGACCTCCCCATGCTGACCACCCCGCGGTGCTTTTCTCCATCCTACATTGCCACTCACTGCCTATCCTAATTCAGACCCTCCGATTCACACCACCCCGTGATGTTTTTCTCACTCCTACTAGTGAATGTAATGTAACACACACCCACAAAATGCGCACCACCCCGTGATGTTTTACTCACACCTACTAGTGAATGTAATGTAACACACACCCATACAATGCGCACCACCCCGTGATGTTTTTCTCACTCCTACTAGTGAATGTAATGTAACACACACCCATACAATGCGCACCACCCCGTGATGTTTTTCTCACTCCTACTAGTGAATCTAATGTAACACACACCCATACAATGCACACCACCCCTTGATGTTTTTCTCACTCCTACTAGTGAATGTAATGTAACACACACCCATACAATGCGCACCACCCCGTGATGTTTTTCTCACTCCTACTAGTGAATGTAACGTAACACACACCCATACAATGCGCACCACCCCGTGATGTTTTTCTCACTCCTACTAGTGAATGTAATGTAACACACACCCATACAATGCGCACCACCCCGTGATGTTTTTCTCACTACTACCAGTGAATGTAATGTAACACACACCCATACAATGCGCACCACCCCGCGATGTTTTTCAGAAACCTATCCTACATTGCCACTGCATGTTCCCTGACCTCCCCATGCTGACCACCCCGCGGTGCTTTTCTCCATGCTACATTGCCACTCACTGCCTATCCTAATTCAGACCCTCAGTTTCACACCACCCCGTGATGTTTTTCTCACTCCTACTAGTGAATGTAATGTAACACACACCCATACAATGCGCACCACCCCGTGATGTTTTTCGCACTCCTACTAGTGAATCTAATGCAACACACACCCATACAATGCGCACCACCCCGTGATGTTTTTCTCACTCCTACTAGTGAATGTAATGTAACACACACCCATACAATGTGCACCACCCCATGATGATTTCTCACTCCTACTAGTGAATGTAATGTAACACACACCCATACAATGCGCACCACCCCGTGATGTTTTTCTCACTCCTACTAGTGAATGTAATGTAACACACACCCATACAATGCGCACCACCCCGTGATGTTTTTCTCACTCCTACTAGTGAATGTAATGTAACACACACCCATACAATGCGCACCACCCCGTCATGTTTTTCTCACTCCTACTAGTGAATCTAATGTAACACACACCCATACAATGCGCACCACCCCGTGATGTTTTTCTCACTCCTACCAATGAATATAATGTAACACACACCCATACAATGCGCACCACCACGTGATGTTTTTCTCACTCCTACTAGTGAATCTAATGTAACACACACCCATACAATGCGCACCACCCCGTGATGTTTTTCTCACTCCTACTAGTGAATGTAATGTAACACACACCCATACAATGCGCAACACCCCGTGATGTTTTTCTGACTCCTACTATTGAATGTAACGTAACACACACCCATTCAATGCACACCACCCCGTGATGTTTTTCTCACTCCTACTATTGAATGTAACGTAACACACACCCATAAAATGCGCACCACCCCGTGATGTTTTTCTCACTTCTACTAGTGAATGTAATGTAACACACACCCATACAATGTGCACCACCCGTGATGTTTTTCTCACTCCTACTAGTGAATGTAATGTAACACACACCCATACAATGCGCACCAGCCCGTGATGTTTTTCCCACTCCTACTAGTGAATGTAATGTAACACACACCCATACAATGCGCACCACCCCGTGATGTTTTTCTCACTCCTACTAGTGAATGTAATGTAACACAAACCCATACAATGCGCACCACCCCGTGATGTTTTTCTCACTCCTACTAGTGAATGTAATGTAACACACACCCATACAATGCGCAACACCCCGTGATGTTTTTCTCACTCCTACTAGTGAATCTAATGAAACACACACCCATACAATGCGCACCACTCTGTGATGTTTTTCTCACTCCTACTAGTGTATCTAATGTAACACACACCCATACAATGCGCACCACCCCGTGATGTTTTTCTCACTCCTACTAGTGAATGTAATGTAACACACACCCATACAATGCGCACCACCCCGTGATGTTTTTCTCACTCCTACTAGTGAATCTAATGTAACACACACCCATACAATGCGCACCACCCCGTGATGTTTTTCTCACTCCTACTAGTGAATCTAATGTAACACACACCCATACAATGCGCACCACCCCGTGATGTTTTTCTCACTCCTACTAGTGAATGTAATGTAACACACACCCATACAATGCGCACCACCCCGTGATGTTTTTCTCTCTCCTACAAGTGAATCTAATGTAACACACACCCATACAATGCACACCACCCCGGGATGTTTTTATCACTCCTATTAGTGAATGCAATGCAACACACATCCATACAATGCGCACCACCCCGTGATGTTTTTCGCACTCCTACTAGTGAATCTAATGTAACACACACCCATACAATGCGCACCACCCCGTGATGTTTTTCTCACTCCTACTATTAAATGTAATGTAACACACACCCATACAATGCACACCACCCGTGATGTTTTTCTCACTCCTAGTATTGAATGTAACGTAACACACACCCATAAAATGCACACCACCCCGTGATGTTTTTCTCACTCCTACTATTGAATGTAACGTAACACACACCCATACAATGCGCACCAGCCCGTGATGTTTTTCTCACTCCTACTAGTGAATGTAATGTAACACACACCCATACAATGCGCACCACACCGTGATGTTTTTCTCACTCCTACTAGTGAATGTAATGTAACACAAACCCATACAACGCGCACCAACCCGTGATGTTTTTCTCACTCCTACTAGTGAATGTAATGTAACACACACCCATACAATGCGCAACACCCGGTGATGTTTTTCTCACTCCTACTAGTGAATCTAATGTAACACACACCCATACAATGCGCACCACCCCGTGATGTTTTTCTCACTCCTACTAGTGTATCTAATGTAACACACACCCATACAATGCGCACCACCCCGTGATGTTTTTCTCACTCCTACTAGTGAATGTAATGTAACACACACCCGTACAATGCGCACCACCCCGTGATGTTTTTCTCACTCCTACTAGTGAATGTAATGTAACACACACCCGTACAATGCGCACCACCCCGTGATGTTTTTCTCACTCCTACTAGTGAATGTAATGTAACACACACCCATACAATGCGCACCACCCCGTGATGTTTTTATCACTCCTACTAGTGAATGTAATGTAACACACACCCATACAATGCGCACCACCCCGCGATGTTTTTCAGAAACTTATCCTACTTTGCCACTGCATGTTCCCTGACCTCCCCATGCTGACCACCCCGCGGTGCTTTTCTCCATCCTACATTGCCACTCACTGCCTATCCTAATTCAGACCCTCCGATTCACACCACCCCGTGATGTTTTTCTCACTCCTACTAGTGAATGTAATGTAACACACACCCACAAAATGCGCACCACCCCGTGATGTTTTTCTCACACCTACTAGTGAATGCACTGTAACACACACCCATACAATGCGCACCACCCCGTGATGTTTTTCTCACTCCTACTAGTGAATGTAATGTAACACACACCCATACAATGCGCACCACCCCGTGATGTTTTTCTCACTCCTACTAGTGAATCTAATGTAACACACACCCATACAATGCACACCACCCCTTGATGTTTTTCTCACTCCTACTAGTGAATGTAATGTAACACACACCCATACAATGCGCACCACCCCGTGATGTTTTTCTCACTCCTACTAGTGAATGTAACGTAACACACACCCATACAATGCGCACCACCCCGTGATGTTTTTCTCACTCCTACTAGTGAATGTAATGTAACACACACCCATACTATGCGCACCACCCCGTGATGTTTTTCTCACTACTACTACTGAATGTAATGTAACACACACCCATACAATGCGCACCACCCCGCGATGTTTTTCAGAAACCTATCCTACATTGCCACTGCATGTTCCCTGACCTCCCCATGCTGACCACCCCGCGGTGCTTTTCTCCATGCTACATTGCCACTCACTGCCTATCCTAATTCAGACCCTCAGTTTCACACCACCCCGTGATGTTTTTCTCACTCCTACTAGTGAATGTAATGTAACACACACCCATACAATGTGCACCACCCCATGATGATTTCTCACTCCTACTAGTGAATGTAATGTAACACACACCCATACAATGCGCAACACCCCGTGATGTTTTTCTCACTCCTACTATTGAATGTAACGTAACACACACCCATTCAATGCACACCACCCCGTGATGTTTTTCTCACTCCTACTATTGAATGTAACGTAACACACACCCATAAAATGCACACCACCCCGTGATGTTTTTCTCACTTCTACTAGTGAATGTAATGTAACACACACCCATACAATGCGCACCACCCCGTGATGTTTTTCTCACTCCTACTAGTGAATGTAATGTAACACACACCCATACAATGCCCACCAGCCCGTGATGTTTTTCCCACTCCTACTAGTGAATGTAATGTAACACACACCCATACAATGCGCACCACACCGTGATGTTTTTCTCACTCCTACTAGTGAATGTAATGTAACACAAACCCATACAATGCGCACCACCCAGTGATGTTTTTCTCACTCCTACTAGTTCATGTAATGTAACACACACCCATACAATGCGCAACACCCCGTGATGTTTTTCTCACTCCTACTAGTGAATCTAATGTAACACACACCCATACAATGCGCACCACCCCGTGATGTTTTTCTCACTCCTACTAGTGTATCTAATTTAACACACACCCATACAATGCGCACCACCCCGTGATGTTTTTCTCACTCCTACTAGTGAATGTAATGTAACACACACCCATACAATGCGCACCACCCCGTGATGTTTTTCTCACTCCTACTAGTGAATGTAATGTAACACACACCCATACAATGCGCACCACCCCGTAATGTTTTTCTCACTCCTACTAGTGAATGTAATGTAACACACACCCATACAATGCGCACCACCCCGTGATGTTTTTCTCACTCCTATTAGTGAATTTAATGTAAGACACACCCATACAATGCGCACCACCCCGTGATGTTTTTCTCACTCCTACTAGTGAATCTAATGTAACACACCCCCATACAATGCGAACCACCCCGTGATGTTTTTCTCACTCCTACTAGTGAATGTAATGTAACACACACCCATACAATTCGCACCACCCCGTGATGTTTTTCTCACTCCTACTAGTGAATGTAATGTAACACACACCCATACAATGCGCACAACCCCGTGATGTTTTTCTCACTCCTACTAGTGAATGTAATGTAACACACACCCATACAATGCGCACCACCCCGTGATGTTATTCTCACTCCTACTAGTGAATGTAATGTAACACACACCCATACAATGCGCACCACCCCGTGATGTTTTTATCACTCCTACTAGTGAATGTAATGTAACACACACCCATACAATGCACACCACCCCGTGATGTTTTTCTCACTCCTACTAGTGAATGTAATGTAACACACACCCATACAATGCGCACCACCCCGTGATGTTTTTCTCTCTCCTACTAGTGAATCTAATGTAACACACACCCATACAATGCGCACCACCCCGTGATGTGTTTCTCACTCCTACTAGTGAATGTAATGTAACACACACCCATACAATGCGAACCACCCCGTGATGTTTTTCTCACTCCTACTAGTGAATGTAATGTAACACACACCCATACAATGCGCACCACCCCGGGATGTGTTTCTCACTCCTAGTAGTGAATTTAATGTAACACACAAACATACAATGCGCACCACCCCGTGATGTTTTTCTCACTCCTACTAGTGAATCTAATGTAACACACACCCATACAATGCGCACCACCCCGCGATGTTTTTCAGAAACCTATCCTACTTTGCCACTGCATGTTCCCTGACCTCCCCATGCTGACCACCCCGCGGTGCTTTTCTCCATCCTACATTGCCACTCACTGCCTATCCTAATTCAGACCCTCCGATTCACACCACCCCGTGATGTTTTTCTCACTCCTACTAGTGAATGTAATGTAACACACACCCACAAAATGCGCACCACCCCGTGATGTTTTACTCACACCTACTAGTGAATGTAATGTAACACACACCCATACAATGCGCACCACCCCGTGATGTTTTTCTCACTCCTACTAGTGAATGTAATGTAACACACACCCATACAATGCGCACCACCCCGTGATGTTTTTCTCACTCCTACTAGTGAATCTAATGTAACACACACCCATACAATGCACACCACCCCTTGATGTTTTTCTCACTCCTACTAGTGAATGTAATGTAACACACACCCATACAATGCGCACCACCCCGTGATGTTTTTCTCACTCCTACTAGTGAATGTAACGTAACACACACCCATACAATGCGCACCACCCCGGGATGTTTTTATCACTCCTATTAGTGAATGTAATGCAACACACATCCATACAATGCGCACCACCCCGTGATGTTTTTCTCACTCCTACTAGTGAATCTAATGTAACACACACCCATACAATGCGCACCACCCCACGATGTTTTTCAGAAACCTATCCTACATTGCCACTGCATGTTCCCTGACCTCCCCAAGCTGACCACCCCGCGGTGCTTTTCTCCATGCTACATTGCCACTCACTGCCTATCCTAATTCAGACCCTCAGTTTCACACCACCCCGTGATGTTTTTCTCACTCCTACTAGTGAATGTAATGTAACACACACCCATACAATGCGCACCACCCCGTGATGTTTTTCTCACTCCTACTATTAAATGTAATGTAACACACACCCATACAATGCACACCACCCCGTGATGTTTTTCTCACTCCTAGTATTGAATGTAACGTAACACACACCCATAAAATGCACACCACCCCGTGATGTTTTTCTCACTCCTACTATTGAATGTAAGGTAACACACACCCATACAATGCGCACCAGCCCGTGATGTTTTTCTCACTCCTACTAGTGAATGTAATGTAACACACACCCATACAATGCGCACCACACCGTGATGTTTTTCTCACTCCTACTAGTGAATGTAATGTAACACAAACCCATACAACGCGCACCAACCCGTGATGTTTTTCTCACTCCTACTAGTGAATGTAATGTAACACACACCCATACAATGCGCAACACCCGGTGATGTTTTTCTCACTCCTACTAGTGAATCTAATGTAACACACACCCATACAATGCGCACCACCCCGTGATGTTTTTCTCACTCCTACTAGTGTATCTAATGTAACACACACCCATACAATGCGCACCACCCCGTGATGTTTTTCTCACTCCTACTAGTGAATGTAATGTAACACACACCCGTACAATGCGCACCACCCCGTGATGTTTTTCTCACTCCTACTAGTGAATGTAATGTAACACACACCCGTACAATGCGCACCACCCCGTGATGTTTTTCTCACTCCTACTAGTGAATGTAATGTAACACACACCCATACAATGCGCACCACCCCGTGATGTTTTTATCACTCCTACTAGTGAATGTAATGTAACACACACCCATACAATGCGCATCACCCCGCGATGTTTTTCAGAAACTTATCCTACTTTGCCACTGCATGTTCCCTGACCTCCCCATGCTGACCACCCCGCGGTGCTTTTCTCCATCCTACATTGCCACTCACTGCCTATCCTAATTCAGACCCTCCGATTCACACCACCCCGTGATGTTTTTCTCACTCCTACTAGTGAATGTAATGTAACACACACCCACAAAATGCGCACCACCCCGTGATGTTTTTCTCACACCTACTAGTGAATGCACTGTAACACACACCCATACAATGCGCACCACCCCGTGATGTTTTTCTCACTCCTACTAGTGAATGTAATGTAACACACACCCATACAATGCGCACCACCCCGTGATGTTTTTCTCACTCCTACTAGTGAATCTAATGTAACACACACCCATACAATGCACACCACCCCTTGATGTTTTTCTCACTCCTACTAGTGAATGTAATGTAACACACACCCATACAATGCGCACCACCCCGTGATGTTTTTCTCACTCCTACTAGTGAATGTAACGTAACACACACCCATACAATGCGCACCACCCCGTGATGTTTTTCTCACTCCTACTAGTGAATGTAATGTAACACACACCCATACTATGCGCACCACCCCGTGATGTTTTTCTCACTACTACTACTGAATGTAATGTAACACACACCCATACAATGCGCACCACCCCGCGATGTTTTTCAGAAACCTATCCTACATTGCCACTGCATGTTCCCTGACCTCCCCATGCTGACCACCCCGCGGTGCTTTTCTCCATGCTACATTGCCACTCACTGCCTATCCTAATTCAGACCCTCAGTTTCACACCACCCCGTGATGTTTTTCTCACTCCTACTAGTGAATGTAATGTAACACACACCCATACAATGTGCACCACCCCATGATGATTTCTCACTCCTACTAGTGAATGTAATGTAACACACACCCATACAATGCGCAACACCCCGTGATGTTTTTCTCACTCCTACTATTGAATGTAACGTAACACACACCCATTCAATGCACACCACCCCGTGATGTTTTTCTCACTCCTACTATTGAATGTAACGTAACACACACCCATAAAATGCACACCACCCCGTGATGTTTTTCTCACTTCTACTAGTGAATGTAATGTAACACACACCCATACAATGCGCACCACCCCGTGATGTTTTTCTCACTCCTACTAGTGAATGTAATGTAACACACACCCATACAATGCCCACCAGCCCGTGATGTTTTTCCCACTCCTACTAGTGAATGTAATGTAACACACACCCATACAATGCGCACCACACCGTGATGTTTTTCTCACTCCTACTAGTGAATGTAATGTAACACAAACCCATACAATGCGCACCACCCCGTGATGTTTTTCTCACTCCTACTAGTTCATGTAATGTAACACACACCCATACAATGCGCAACACCCCGTGATGTTTTTCTCACTCCTACTAGTGAATCTAATGTAACACACACCCATACAATGCGCACCACCCCGTGATGTTTTTCTCACTCCTACTAGTGTATCTAATTTAACACACACCCATACAATGCGCACCACCCCGTGATGTTTTTCTCACTCCTACTAGTGAATGTAATGTAACACACACCCATACAATGCGCACCACCCCGTGATGTTTTTCTCACTCCTACTAGTGAATGTAATGTAACACACACCCATACAATGCGCACCACCCCGTAATGTTTTTCTCACTCCTACTAGTGAATGTAATGTAACACACACCCATACAATGCGCACCACCCCGTGATGTTTTTCTCACTCCTATTAGTGAATTTAATGTAAGACACACCCATACAATGCGCACCACCCCGTGATGTTTTTCTCACTCCTACTAGTGAATCTAATGTAACACACCCCCATACAATGCGAACCACCCCGTGATGTTTTTCTCACTCCTACTAGTGAATGTAATGTAACACACACCCATACAATGCGCACAACCCCGTGATGTTTTTCTCACTCCTACTAGTGAATGTAATGTAACACACACCCATACAATGCGCACCACCCCGTGATGTTATTCTCACTCCTACTAGTGAATGTAATGTAACACACACCCATACAATGCGCACCACCCCGTGATGTTTTTATCACTCCTACTAGTGAATGTAATGTAACACACACCCATACAATGCACACCACCCCGTGATGTTTTTCTCACTCCTACTAGTGAATGTAATGTAACACACACCCATACAATGCGCACCACCCCGTGATGTTTTTCTCTCTCCTACTAGTGAATCTAATGTAACACACACCCATACAATGCGCACCACCCCGTGATGTGTTTCTCACTCCTACTAGTGAATGTAATGTAACACACACCCATACAATGCGAACCACCCCGTGATGTTTTTCTCACTCCTACTAGTGAATGTAATGTAACACACACCCATACAATGCGCACCACCCCGGGATGTGTTTCTCACTCCTAGTAGTGAATTTAATGTAACACACAAACATACAATGCGCACCACCCCGTGATGTTTTTCTCACTCCTACTAGTGAATCTAATGTAACACACACCCATACAATGCGCACCACCCCGCGATGTTTTTCAGAAACCTATCCTACTTTGCCACTGCATGTTCCCTGACCTCCCCATGCTGACCACCCCGCGGTGCTTTTCTCCATCCTACATTGCCACTCACTGCCTATCCTAATTCAGACCCTCCGATTCACACCACCCCGTGATGTTTTTCTCACTCCTACTAGTGAATGTAATGTAACACACACCCACAAAATGCGCACCACCCCGTGATGTTTTACTCACACCTACTAGTGAATGTAATGTAACACACACCCATACAATGCGCACCACCCCGTGATGTTTTTCTCACTCCTACTAGTGAATGTAATGTAACACACACCCATACAATGCGCACCACCCCGTGATGTTTTTCTCACTCCTACTAGTGAATCTAATGTAACACACACCCATACAATGCACACCACCCCTTGATGTTTTTCTCACTCCTACTAGTGAATGTAATGTAACACACACCCATACAATGCGCACCACCCCGTGATGTTTTTCTCACTCCTACTAGTGAATGTAACGTAACACACACCCATACAATGCGCACCACCCCGTGATGTTTTTCTCACTCCTACTAGTGAATGTAATGTAACACACACCCATACAATGCGCACCACCCCGTGATGTTTTTCTCACTACTAAGAGTGAATGTAATGTAACACACACCCATACAATGCGCACCACCCCGCGATGTTTTTCAGAAACCTATCCTACATTGCCACTGCATGTTCCCTGACCTCCCCATGCTGACCACCCCGCGGTGCTTTTCTCCATGCTACATTGCCACTCACTGCCTATCCTAATTCAGACCCTCAGTTTCACACCACCCCGTGATGTTTTTCTCACTCCTACTAGTGAATGTAATGTAACACACACCCATACAATGCGCACCACCCCGTGATGTTTTTCGCACTCCTACTAGTGAATCTAATGCAACACACACCCATACAATGCGCACCACCCCGTGATGTTTTTCTCACTCCTACTAGTGAATGTAATGTAACACACACCCATACAATGTGCACCACCCCATGATGATTTCTCACTCCTACTAGTGAATGTAATGTAACACACACCCATACAATGCGCACCACCCCGTGATGTTTTTCTCACTCCTACTAGTGAATGTAATGTAACACACACCCATACAATGCGCACCACCCCGTGATGTTTTTCTCACTCCTACTAGTGAATGTAATGTAACACACACCCATACAATACGCACCACCCCGTGATGTTTTTCTCACTCCTAGTAGTGAATGTAATGTAACACACACCCATACAATGCGCACCACCCCGTGATGATTTTCTCACTCCTACTAGTGAATCTAATGTAACACACACCCATACAATGCGCACCACCCCTCGATGTTTTTCAGAAACCTATCCTACATTGCCACTGCATGTTCCCTGACCTCCCCATGCTGACCACCCCGCGGTGCTTTTCTCCATGCTACATTGCCACTCACTGCCTATCCTAATTCAGACCCTCAGTTTCACACCACCCCGTGATGTTTTTCTCACTCCTACTAGTGAATGTAATGTAACACACACCCATACAATGCGCACCACCCCGTGATGTTTTTCTCACTCCTACTATTAAATGTAATGTAACACACACCCATACAATGCACACCACCCCGTGATGTTTTTCTCACTCCTAGTATTGAATGTAACGTAACACACACCCATAAAATGCACACCACCCCGTGATGTTTTTCTCACTCCTACTATTGAATGTAACGTAACACACACCCATACAATGCGCACCAGCCCGTGATGTTTTTCTCACTCCTACTAGTGAATGTAATGTAACACACACCCATACAATGCGCACCACACCGTGATGTTTTTCTCACTCCTACTAGTGAATGTAATGTAACACAAACCCATACAACGCGCACCAACCCGTGATGTTTTTCTCACTCCTACTAGTGAATGTAATGTAACACACACCCATACAATGCGCAACACCCGGTGATGTTTTTCTCACTCCTACTAGTGAATCTAATGTAACACACACCCATACAATGCGCACCACCCCGTGATGTTTTTCTCACTCCTACTAGTGTATCTAATGTAACACACACCCATACAATGCGCACCACCCCGTGATGTTTTTCTCACTCCTACTAGTGAATGTAATGTAACACACACCCGTACAATGCGCACCACCCCGTGATGTTTTTCTCACTCCTACTAGTGAATGTAATGTAACACACACCCGTACAATGCGCACCACCCCGTGATGTTTTTCTCACTCCTACTAGTGAATGTAATGTAACACACACCCATACAATGCGCACCACCCCGTGATGTTTTTATCACTCCTACTAGTGAATGTAATGTAACACACACCCATACAATGCGCACCACCCCGCGATGTTTTTCAGAAACCTATCCTACTTTGCCACTGCATGTTCCCTGACCTCCCCATGCTGACCACCCCGCGGTGCTTTTCTCCATCCTACATTGCCACTCACTGCCTATCCTAATTCAGACCCTCCGATTCACACCACCCCGTGATGTTTTTCTCACTCCTACTAGTGAATGTAATGTAACACACACCCACAAAATGCGCACCACCCCGTGATGTTTTTCTCACACCTACTAGTGAATGTACTGTAACACACACCCATACAATGCGCACCACCCCGTGATGTTTTTCTCACTCCTACTAGTGAATGTAATGTAACACACACCCATACAATGCGCACCACCCCGTGATGTTTTTCTCACTCCTACTAGTGAATCTAATGTAACACACACCCATACAATGCACACCACCCCTTGATGTTTTTCTCACTCCTACTAGTGAATGTAATGTAACACACACCCATACAATGCGCACCACCCCGTGATGTTTTTCTCACTCCTACTAGTGAATGTAACGTAACACACACCCATACAATGCGCACCACCCCGTGATGTTTTTCTCACTCCTACTAGTGAATGTAATGTAACACACACCCATACTATGCGCACCACCCCGTGATGTTTTTCTCACTACTACTACTGAATGTAATGTAACACACACCCATACAATGCGCACCACCCCGCGATGTTTTTCAGAAACCTATCCTACATTGCCACTGCATGTTCCCTGACCTCCCCATGCTGACCACCCCGCGGTGCTTTTCTCCATGCTACATTGCCACTCACTGCCTATCCTAATTCAGACCCTCCGATTCACACCACCCCGTGATGTTTTTCTCACTCCTACTAGTGAATGTAATGTAACACACACCCACAAAATGCGCACCACCCCGTGATGTTTTTCTCACACCTACTAGTGAATGTACTGTAACACACACCCATACAATGCGCACCACCCCGTGATGTTTTTCTCACTCCTACTAGTGAATGTAATGTAACACACACCCATACAATGCGCACCACCCCGTGATGTTTTTCTCACTCCTACTAGTGAATCTAATGTAACACACACCCATACAATGCACACCACCCCTTGATGTTTTTCTCACTCCTACTAGTGAATGTAATGTAACACACACCCATACAATGCGCACCACCCCGTGATGTTTTTCTCACTCCTACTAGTGAATGTAACGTAACACACACCCATACAATGCGCACCACCCCGTGATGTTTTTCTCACTCCTACTAGTGAATGTAATGTAACACACACCCATACTATGCGCACCACCCCGTGATGTTTTTCTCACTACTACTACTGAATGTAATGTAACACACACCCATACAATGCGCACCACCCCGCGATGTTTTTCAGAAACCTATCCTACATTGCCACTGCATGTTCCCTGACCTCCCCATGCTGACCACCCCGCGGTGCTTTTCTCCATGCTACATTGCCACTCACTGCCTATCCTAATTCAGACCCTCAGTTTCACACCACCCCGTGATGTTTTTCTCACTCCTACTAGTGAATCTAATGTAACACACACCCATACAATGCGCACCACCCCGTGATGTTTTTCTCACTCCTACTGGTGAATGTAATGTAACACACACCCATACAATGCGAACCACCCCGTGATGTTTTTCTCACTCCTACTAGTGAATGTAATGTAACACACACCCATACAATGCGCACCACCCCGGGATGTGTTTCTCACTCCTAGTAGTGAATTTAATGTAACACACAAACATACAATGCGCACCACCCCGTGATGTTTTTCTCACTCCTACTAGTGAATCTAATGTAACACACACCCATACAATGCGCACCACCCCGCGATGTTTTTCAGAAACCTATCCTACTTTGCCACTGCATGTTCCCTGACCTCCCCATGCTGACCACCCCGCGGTGCTTTTCTCCATCCTACATTGCCACTCACTGCCTATCCTAATTCAGACCCTCCGATTCACACCACCCCGTGATGTTTTTCTCACTCCTACTAGTGAATGTAATGTAACACACACCCACAAAATGCGCACCACCCCGTGATGTTTTACTCACACCTACTAGTGAATGTAATGTAACACACACCCATACAATGCGCACCACCCCGTGATGTTTTTCTCACTCCTACTAGTGAATGTAATGTAACACACACCCATACAATGCGCACCACCCCGTGATGTTTTTCTCACTCCTACTAGTGAATCTAATGTAACACACACCCATACAATGCACACCACCCCTTGATGTTTTTCTCACTCCTACTAGTGAATGTAATGTAACACACACCCATACAATGCGCACCACCCCGTGATGTTTTTCTCACTCCTACTAGTGAATGTAACGTAACACACACCCATACAATGCGCACCACCCCGTGATGATTTTCTCACTCCTACTAGTGAATGTAATGTAACACACACCCATACAATGCGCACCACCCCGTGATGTTTTTCTCACTACTACCAGTGAATGTAATGTAACACACACCCATACAATGCGCACCACCCCGCGATGTTTTTCAGAAACCTATCCTACATTGCCACTGCATGTTCCCTGACCTCCCCATGCTGACCACCCCGCGGTGCTTTTCTCCATGCTACATTGCCACTCACTGACTATCCTAATTCAGACCCTCAGTTTCACACCACCCCGTGATGTTTTTCTCACTCCTACTAGTGAATGTAATGTAACACACACCCATACAATGCGCACCACCCCGTGATGTTTTTCGCACTCCTACTAGTGAATCTAATGCAACACACACCCATACAATGCGCACCACCCCGTGATGTTTTTCTCACTCCTACTAGTGAATGTAATGTAACACACACCCATACAATGTGCACCACCCCATGATGATTTCTCACTCCTACTAGTGAATGTAATGTAACACACACCCATACAATGCGCACCACCCCGTGATGTTTTTCTCACTCCTACTAGTGAATGTAATGTAACACACACCCATACAATGCGCACCACCCCGTGATGTTTTTCTCACTCCTACTAGTGAATGTAATGTAACACACACCCATACAATACGCACCACCCCGTGATGTTTTTCTCACTCCTAGTAGTGAATGTAATGTAACACACACCCATACAATGCGCACCACCCCGTGATGATTTTCTCACTCCTACTAGTGAATCTAATGTAACACACACCCATACAATGCGCACCACCCCTCGATGTTTTTCAGAAACCTATCCTACATTGCCACTGCATGTTCCCTGACCTCCCCATGCTGACCACCCCGCGGTGCTTTTCTCCATGCTACATTGCCACTCACTGCCTATCCTAATTCAGACCCTCAGTTTCACACCACCCCGTGATGTTTTTCTCACTCCTACTAGTGAATGTAATGTAACACACACCCATACAATGCGCACCACCCCGTGATGTTTTTCTCACTCCTACTATTAAATGTAATGTAACACACACCCATACAATGCACACCACCCCGTGATGTTTTTCTCACTCCTAGTATTGAATGTAACGTAACACACACCCATAAAATGCACACCACCCCGTGATGTTTTTCTCACTCCTACTATTGAATGTAACGTAACACACACCCATACAATGCGCACCAGCCCGTGATGTTTTTCTCACTCCTACTAGTGAATGTAATGTAACACACACCCATACAATGCGCACCACACCGTGATGTTTTTCTCACTCCTACTAGTGAATGTAATGTAACACAAACCCATACAACGCGCACCAATCCGTGATGTTTTTCTCACTCCTACTAGTGAATGTAATGTAACACACACCCATACAATGCGCAACACCCGGTGATGTTTTTCTCACTCCTACTAGTGAATCTAATGTAACACACACCCATACAATGCGCACCACCCCGTGATGTTTTTCTCACTCCTACTAGTGTATCTAATGTAACACACACCCATACAATGCGCACCACCCCGTGATGTTTTTCTCACTCCTAGTAGTGAATGTAATGTAACACACACCCGTACAATGCGCACCACCCCGTGATGTTTTTCTCACTCCTACTAGTGAATGTAATGTAACACACACCCGTACAATGCGCACCACCCCGTGATGTTTTTCTCACTCCTACTAGTGAATGTAATGTAACACACACCCATACAATGCGCACCACCCCGTGATGTTTTTATCACTCCTACTAGTGAATGTAATGTAACACACACCCATACAATGCGCACCACCCCGCGATGTTTTTCAGAAACCTATCCTACTTTGCCACTGCATGTTCCCTGACCTCCCCATGCTGACCACCCCGCGGTGCTTTTCTCCATCCTACATTGCCACTCACTGCCTATCCTAATTCAGACCCTCCGATTCACACCACCCCGTGATGTTTTTCTCACTCCTACTAGTGAATGTAATGTAACACACACCCACAAAATGCGCACCACCCCGTGATGTTTTTCTCACACCTACTAGTGAATGTACTGTAACACACACCCATACAATGCGCACCACCCCGTGATGTTTTTCTCACTCCTACTAGTGAATGTAATGTAACACACACCCATACAATGCGCACCACCCCGTGATGTTTTTCTCACTCCTACTAGTGAATCTAATGTAACACACACCCATACAATGCACACCACCCCTTGATGTTTTTCTCACTCCTACTAGTGAATGTAATGTAACACACACCCATACAATGCGCACCACCCCGTGATGTTTTTCTCACTCCTACTAGTGAATGTAACGTAACACACACCCATACAATGCGCACCACACCGTGATGTTTTTCTCACTCCTACTAGTGAATGTAATGTAACACACACCCATACTATGCGCACCACCCCGTGATGTTTTTCTCACTACTACTACTGAATGTAATGTAACACACACCCATACAATGCGCACCACCCCGCGATGTTTTTCAGAAACCTATCCTACATTGCCACTGCATGTTCCCTGACCTCCCCATGCTGACCACCCCGCGGTGCTTTTCTCCATGCTACATTGCCACTCACTGCCTATCCTAATTCAGACCCTCAGTTTCACACCACCCCGTGATGTTTTTCTCACTCCTACTAGTGAATGTAATGTAACACACACCCATACAATGTGCACCACCCCATGATGATTTCTCACTCCTACTAGTGAATGTAATGTAACACACACCCATACAATGCGCAACACCCCGTGATGTTTTTCTCACTCCTACTATTGAATGTAACGTAACACACACCCATTCAATGCACACCACCCCGTGATGTTTTTCTCACTCCTACTATTGAATGTAACGTAACACACACCCATAAAATGCACACCACCCCGTGATGTTTTTCTCACTTCTACTAGTGAATGTAATGTAACACACACCCATACAATGCGCACCACCCCGTGATGTTTTTCTCACTCCTACTAGTGAATGCAATGTAACACACACCCATACAATGCGCACCAGCCCGTGATGTTTTTCCCACTCCTACTAGTGAATGTAATGTAACACACACCCATACAATGCGCACCACACCGTGATGTTTTTCTCACTCCTACTAGTGAATGTAATGTAACACAAACCCATACAATGCGCACCACCCCGTGATGTTTTTCTCACTCCTACTAGTTCATGTAATGTAACACACACCCATACAATGCGCAACACCCCGTGATGTTTTTCTCACTCCTACTAGTGAATCTAATGTAACACACACCCATACAATGCGCACCACCCCGTGATGTTTTTCTCACTCCTACTAGTGTATCTAATGTAACACACACCCATACAATGCGCACCACCCCGTGATGTTTTTCTCACTCCTACTAGTGAATGTAATGTAACACACACCCATACAATGCGCACCACCCCGTGATGTTTTTCTCACTCCTACTAGTGAATGTAATGTAACACACACCCATACAATGCGCACCACCCCGTAATGTTTTTCTCACTCCTACTAGTGAATGTAATGTAACACACACCCATACAATGCGCACCACCCCGTGATGTTTTTCTCACTCCTATTAGTGAATCTAATGTAACACACACCCATACAATGCGCACCACCCCGTGATGTTTTTCTCACTCCTACTAGTGAATCTAATGTAACACACCCCCATACAATGCGAACCACCCCGTGATGTTTTTCTCACTCCTACTAGTGAATGTAATGTAACACACACCCATACAATGCACACCACCCCGTGATGTTTTTCTCACTCCTACTAGTGAATGTAATGTAACACACACCCATACAATGCGCACCACCCCGTGATGTTTTTCTCACTCCTACTAGTGAATCTAATGTAACACACACCCATACAATGCGCACCACCCCGTGATGTTTTTCTCACTCCTACTAGTGAATGTAATGTAACACACACCCATACAATGCGAACCACCCCGTGATGTTTTTCTCACTCCTACTAGTGAATGTAATGTAACACACACCCATACAATGCGCACCACCCCGGGATGTGTTTCTCACTCCTACTAGTGAATTTAATGTAACACACAAACATACAATGCGCACCACCCCGTGATGTTTTTCTCACTCCTACTAGTGAATCTAATGTAACACACACCCATACAATGCGCACCACCCCGCGATGTTTTTCAGAAACCTATCCTACTTTGCCACTGCATGTTCCCTGACCTCCCCATGCTGACCACCCCGCGGTGCTTTTCTCCATCCTACATTGCCACTCACTGCCTATCCTAATTCAGACCCTCCGATTCACACCACCCCGTGATGTTTTTCTCACTCCTACTAGTGAATGTAATGTAACACACACCCACAAAATGCGCACCACCCCGTGATGTTTTACTCACACCTACTAGTGAATGTAATGTAACACACACCCATACAATGCGCACCACCCCGTGATGTTTTTCTCACTCCTACTAGTGAATGTAATGTAACACACACCCATACAATGCGCACCACCCCGTGATGTTTTTCTCACTCCTACTAGTGAATCTAATGTAACACACACCCATACAATGCACACCACCCCTTGATGTTTTTCTCACTCCTACTAGTGAACGTAATGTAACACACACCCATACAATGCGCACCACCCCGTGATGTTTTTCTCACTCCTACTAGTGAATGTAACGTAACACACACCCATACAATGCGCACCACCCCGTGATGTTTTTCTCACTCCTACTAGTGAATGTAATGTAACACACACCCATACAATGCGCACCACCCCGTGATGTTTTTTTCACTACTACCAGTGAATGTAATGTAACACACACCCATACAATGCGCACCACCCCGCGATGTTTTTCAGAAACCTATCCTACATTGCCACTGCATGTTCCCTGACCTCCCCATGCTGACCACCCCGCGGTGCTTTTCTCCATGCTACATTGCCACTCACTGCCTATCCTAATTCAGACCCTCAGTTTCACACCACCCCGTGATGTTTTTCTCACTCCTACTAGTGAATGTAATGTAACACACACCCATACAATGCGCACCACCCCGTGATGTTTTTCGCACTCCTACTAGTGAATCTAATGCAACACACACCCATACAATGCGCACCACCCCGTGATGTTTTTCTCACTCCTACTAGTGAATGTAATGTAACACACACCCATACAATGTGCACCACCCCATGATGATTTCTCACTCCTACTAGTGAATGTAATGTAACACACACCCATACAATGCGCACCACCCCGTGATGTTTTTCTCACTCCTACTAGTGAATGTAATGTAACACACACCCATACAATGCGCACCACCCCGTGATGTTTTTCTCACTCCTACTAGTGAATGTAATGTAACACACACCCATACAATACGCACCACCCCGTGATGTTTTTCTCACTCCTAGTAGTGAATGTAATGTAACACACACCCATACAATGCGCACCACCCCGTGATGATTTTCTCACTCCTACCAATGAATGTAATGTAACACACACCCATACAATGCGCACCACCACGTGATGTTTTTCTCACTCTACTAGTGAATCTAATGTAACACACACCCATACAATGCGCACCACCCCGTGATGTTTTTTTCACTCCTACTAGTGAATGTAATGTAACACACACCCAAACAATGCGCAACACCCCGTGATGTTTTTCTCACTCCTACTATTGAATGTAACGTAACACACACCCATTCAATGCACACCACCCCGTGATGTTTTTCTCACTCCTACTATTGAATGTAACGTAACACACACCGATAAAATGCACACCACCCCGTGATGTTTTTCTCACTTCTACTAGTGAATGTAATGTAACACACACCCATACAATGCGCACCACCCCGTGATGTTTTTCTCACTCCTACTAGTGAATGTAATGTAACACACACCCATACAATGCGCACCAGCCCGTGATGTTTTTCCCACTCCTACTAGTGAATGTAATGTAACACACACCCATACAATGCGCACCACCCCGTGATGTTTTTCTCACTCCTACTAGTGAATGTAATGTAACACAAACCCATACAATGCGCACCACCCCGTGATGTTTTTCTCACTCCTACTAGTGAATGTAATGTAACACACACCCATACAATGCGCAACACCCCGTGATGTTTTTCTCACTCCTACTAGTGAATCTAATGAAACACACACCCATACAATGCGCACCACCCCGTGATGTTTTTCTCACTCCTACTAGTGTATCTAATGTAACACACACCCATACAATGCGCACCACCCCGTGATGTTTTTCTCACTCCTACTAGTGAATGTAATGTAACACACACCCATACAATGCGCACCACCCCGTGATGTTTTTCTCACTCCTACTAGTGAATCTAATGTAACACACACCCATACAATGCGCACCACCCCGTGATGTTTTTCTCACTCCTACTAGTGAATGTAATGTAACACACACCCATACAATGCGCACCACCCCGTGATGTTTTTCTCACTCCTACTAGTGAATGTAATGTAACACACACCCATACAATGCGCACCACACCGTGATGTTTTCCTCACTCCTACTAGTGAATGTAATGTAACACACACCCATACAATGCGCACCACCCCGTGATGTTTTTCTCACTCCTACTAGTGAATGTAATGTAACACACACCCATACAATACGCACCACCCCGTGATGTTTTTCTCACTCCTAGTAGTGAATGTAACGTAACACACACCCATACAATGCGCACCACCCCGTGATGATTTTCTCACTCCTACCAATGAATGTAATGTAACACACACCCATACAATGCGCACCACCACGTGATGTTTTTCTCACTCTACTAGTGAATCTAATGTAACACACACCCATACAATGCGCACAACCCCTTGATGTTTTTCTCACTCCTACTAGTGAATGTAATGTAACACACACCCATACAATGCGCACCACCCCGTGATGTTTTTCTCACTCCTACTATTGAATGTAACGTAACACACACCCATTCAATGCACACCACCCCGTGATGTTTTTCTCACTCCTACTATTGAATGTAACGTGACACACACCCATAAAATGCACACCACCCCGTGATGTTTTTCTCACTTCTACTAGTGAATGTAATGTAACACACACCCATACAATGCGCACCACCCCGTGATGTTTTTCTCACTCCTACTAGTGAATGTAATGTAACACACACCCATACAATGCGCACCAGCCCGTGAAGTTTTTCCCACTCCTACTAGTGAATATAATGTAACACACACCCATACAATGCGCACCACACCGTGATGTTTTTCTCACTCCTACTAGTGAATGTAATGTAACACAAACCCATACAATGCGCACCACCCCGTGATGTTTTTCTCACTCCTACTAGTGAATGTAATGTAACACACACCCATACAATGCGCAACACCCCGTGATGTTTTTCTCACTCCTACTAGTGAATCTAATGTAACACACACCCATACAATGCGCACCACCCCGTGATGTTTTTCTCACTCCTACTAGTGTATCTAATGTAACACACACCCATACAATGCGCACCACCCCGTGATGTTTTTCTCACTCCTACTAGTGAATGTAATGTAACACACACCCATACAATGCGCACCACCCCGTGATGTTTTTCTCACTCTTACTAGTGAATGTAATGTAACACACACCCATACAATGCGCACCACCCCGTAATGTTTTTCTCACTCCTACTAGTGAATGTAATGTAACACACACCCATACAATGCGCACCACCCCGTGATGTTTTTCTCACTCCTATTAGTGAATCTAATGTAACACACACCCATACAATGCGCACCACCCCGTGATGTTTTTCTCACTCCTACTAGTGAATCTAATGTAACACACCCCCATACAATGCGAACCACCCCGTGATGTTTTTCTCACTCCTACTAGTGAATGTAATGTAACACACACCCATACAATGCGCACCACCCCGTGATGTTTTTCGCACTCCTACTAGTGAATCTAATGCAACACACACCCATACAATGCGCACCACCCCGTGATGTTTTTCTCACTCCTACTAGTGAATGTAATGTAACACACACCCATACAATGTGCACCACCCCATGATGATTTCTCACTCCTACTAGTGAATGTAATGTAACACACACCCATACAATGCGCACCACCCCGTGATGTTTTTCTCACTCCTACTAGTGAATGTAATGTAACACACACCCATACAATGCGCACCACCCCGTGATGTTTTTCTCACTCCTACTAGTGAATGTAATGTAACACACACCCATACAATACGCACCACCCCGTGATGTTTTTCTCACTCCTAGTAGTGAATGTAATGTAACACACACCCATACAATGCGCACCACCCCGTGATGATTTTCTCACTCCTACCAATGAATGTAATGTAACACACACCCATACAATGCGCACCACCACGTGATGTTTTTCTCACTCTACTAGTGAATCTAATGTAACACACACCCATACAATGCGCACCACCCCGTGATGTTTTTCTCACTCCTACTAGTGAATGTAATGTAACACACACCCAAACAATGCGCAACACCCCGTGATGTTTTTCTCACTCCTACTATTGAATGTAACGTAACACACACCCATTCAATGCACACCACCCCGTGATGTTTTTCTCACTCCTACTATTGAATGTAACGTAACACACACCGATAAAATGCACACCACCCCGTGATGTTTTTCTCACTTCTACTAGTGAATGTAATGTAACACACACCCATACAATGCGCACCACCCCGTGATGTTTTTCTCTCTCCTACTAGTGAATGTAATGTAACACACACCCATACAATGCGCACCAGCCCGTGATGTTTTTCCCACTCCTACTAGTGAATGTAATGTAACACACACCCATACAATGCGCACCACCCCGTGATGTTTTTCTCACTCCTACTAGTGAATGTAATGTAACACAAACCCATACAATGCGCACCACCCCGTGATGTTTTTCTCACTCCTACTAGTGAATGTAATGTAACACACACCCATACAATGCGCAACACCCCGTGATGTTTTTCTCACTCCTACTAGTGAATCTAATGAAACACACACCCATACAATGCGCACCACCCCGTGATGTTTTTCTCACTCCTACTAGTGTATCTAATGTAACACACACCCATACAATGCGCACCATCCCGTGATGTTTTTCTCACTCCTACTAGTGAATGTAATGTAACACACACCCATACAATGCGCACCACCCCGTGATGTTTTTCTCACTCCTACTAGTGAATCTAATGTAACACACACCCATACAATGCGCACCACCCCGTGATGTTTTTCTCACTCCTACTAGTGAATGTAATGTAACACACACCCATACAATGCGCACCACCCCGTGATGTTTTTCTCACTCCTACTAGTGAATGTAATGTAACACACACCCATACAATGCGCACCACACCGTGATGTTTTCCTCACTCCTACTAGTGAATGTAATGTAACACACACCCATACAATGCGCACCACCCCGTGATGTTTTTCTCACTCCTACTAGTGAATGTAATGTAACACACACCCATACAATACGCACCACCCCGTGATGTTTTTCTCACTCCTAGTAGTGAATGTAACGTAACACACACCCATACAATGCGCACCACCCCGTGATGATTTTCTCACTCCTACCAATGAATGTAATGTAACACACACCCATACAATGCGCACCACCACGTGATGTTTTTCTCACTCTACTAGTGAATCTAATGTAACACACACCCATACAATGCGCACCACCCCTTGATGTTTTTCTCACTCCTACTAGTGAATGTAATGTAACACACACCCATACAATGCGCACCACCCCGTGATGTTTTTCTCACTCCTACTATTGAATGTAACGTAACACACACCCATTCAATGCACACCACCCCGTGATGTTTTTCTCACTCCTACTATTGAATGTAACGTGACACACACCCATAAAATGCACACCACCCCGTGATGTTTTTCTCACTTCTACTAGTGAATGTAATGTAACACACACCCATACAATGCGCACCACCCCGTGATGTTTTTCTCACTCCTACTAGTGAATGTAATGTAACACACACCCATACAATGCGCACCAGCCCGTGAAGTTTTTCCCACTCCTACTAGTGAATGTAATGTAACACACACCCATACAATGCGCACCACACCGTGATGTTTTTCTCACTCCTACTAGTGAATGTAATGTAACACAAACCCATACAATGCGCACCACCCCGTGATGTTTTTCTCACTCCTACTAGTGAATGTAATGTAACACACACCCATACAATGCGCAACACCCCGTGATGTTTTTCTCACTCCTACTAGTGAATCTAATGTAACACACACCCATACAATGCGCACCACCCCGTGATGTTTTTCTCACTCCTACTAGTGTATCTAATGTAACACACACCCATACAATGCGCACCACCCCGTGATGTTTTTCTCACTCCTACTAGTGAATGTAATGTAACACACACCCATACAATGCGCACCACCCCGTGATGTTTTTCTCACTCCTACTAGTGAATGTAATGTAACACACACCCATACAATGCGCACCACCCCGTAATGTTTTTCTCACTCCTACTAGTGAATGTAATGTAACACACACCCATACAATGCGCACCACCCCGTGATGTTTTTCTCACTCCTATTAGTGAATCTAATGTAACACACACCCATACAATGCGCACCACCCCGTGATGTTTTTCTCACTCCTACTAGTGAATCTAATGTAACACACCCCCATACAATGCGAACCACCCCGTGATGTTTTTCTCACTCCTACTAGTGTATCTAATGTAACACACACCCATACAATGCGCACCACCCCGTGATGTTTTTCTCACTCCTACTAGTGAATGTAATGTAACACACACCCATACAATGCGCACCACCCCGTGATGTTTTTCTCACTCCTACTAGTGAATCTAATGTAACACACACCCATACAATGCGCACCACCCCGTGATGTTTTTCTCACTCCTACTAGTGAATGTAATGTAACACACACCCATACAATGCGCACCACCCCGTGATGTTTTTCTCACTCCTACTAGTGAATGTAATGTAACACACACCCATACAATGCGCACCACACCGTGATGTTTTCCTCACTCCTACTAGTGAATGTAATGTAACACACACCCATACAATGCGCACCACCCCGTGATGTTTTTCTCACTCCTACTAGTGAATGTAATGTAACACACACCCATACAATACGCACCACCCCGTGATGTTTTTCTCACTCCTAGTAGTGAATGTAATGTAACACACACCCATACAATGCGCACCACCCCGTGATGATTTTCTCACTCCTACCAATGAATGTAATGTAACACACACCCATACAATGCGCACCACCACGTGATGTTTTTCTCACTCTACTAGTGAATCTAATGTAACACACACCCATACAATGCGCACCACCCCTTGATGTTTTTCTCACTCCTACTAGTGAATGTAATGTAACACACACCCATACAATGCGCACCACCCCGTGATGTTTTTCTCACTCCTACTATTGAATGTAACGTAACACACACCCATTCAATGCACACCACCCCGTGATGTTTTTCTCACTCCTACTATTGAATGTAACGTGACACACACCCATAAAATGCACACCACCCCTTGATGTTTTTCTCACTTCTACTAGTGAATGTAATGTAACACACACCCATACAATGCGCACCACCCCGTGATGTTTTTCTCACTCCTACTAGTGAATGTAATGTAACACACACCCATACAATGCGCACCAGCCCGTGAAGTTTTTCCCACTCCTACTAGTGAATGTAATGTAACACACACCCATACAATGCGCACCACACCGTGATGTTTTTCTCACTCCTACTAGTGAATGTAATGTAACACAAACCCATACAATGCGCACCACCCCGTGATGTTTTTCTCACTCCTACTAGTGAATGTAATGTAACACACACCCATACAATGCGCAACACCCCGTGATGTTTTTCTCACTCCTACTAGTGAATCTAATGTAACACACACCCATACAATGCGCACCACCCCGTGATGTTTTTCTCACTCCTACTAGTGTATCTAATGTAACACACACCCATACAATGCGCACCACCCCGTGATGTTTTTCTCACTCCTACTAGTGAATGTAATGTAACACACACCCATACAATGCGCACCACCCCGTGATGTTTTTCTCACTCCTACTAGTGAATGTAATGTAACACACACCCATACAATGCGCACCACCCCGTAATGTTTTTCTCACTCCTACTAGTGAATGTAATGTAACACACACCCATACAATGCGCACCACCCCGTGATGTTTTTCTCACTCCTATTAGTGAATCTAATGTAACACACACCCATACAATGCGCACCACCCCGTGATGTTTTTCTCACTCCTACTAGTGAATCTAATGTAACACACCCCCATACAATGCGAACCACCCCTTGATGTTTTTCTCACTCCTACTAGTGAATGTAATGTAACACACACCCATACAATGCGCACAACCCCGTGATGTTTTTCTCACTCCTACTAGTGAATGTAATGTAACACACACCCATACAATGCGCACCACCCCGTGATGTTTTTCTCACTCCTACTAGTGAATGTAATGTAACACACACCCATACAATGCGCACCACCCCGTGATGTTTTTCTCACTCCTACTAGTGAATCTAATGTAACACACACCCATACAATGCACACCACCCCGTGATGTTTTTCTCACTCCTACTAGTGAATGTAATGTAACACACACCCATACAATGCGAACCACCCCGTGATGTTTTTCTCACTCCTACTAGTGAATGTAATGTAACACACACCCATACAATGCGCACCACCCCGGGATGTGTTTCTCACTCCTACTAGTGAATTTAATGTAACACACAAACATACAATGCGCACCACCCCGTGATGTTTTTCTCACTCCTACTAGTGAATCTAATGTAACACACACCCATACAATGCGCACCACCCCGCGATGTTTTTCAGAAACCTATCCTACTTTGCCACTGCATGTTCCCTGACCTCCCCATGCTGACCACCCCGCGGTGCTTTTCTCCATCCTACATTGCCACTCACTGCCTATCCTAATTCAGACCCTCCGATTCACACCACCCCGTGATGTTTTTCTCACTCCTACTAGTGAATGTAATGTAACACACACCCACAAAATGCGCACCACCCCGTGATGTTTTTCTCACACCTACTAGTGAATGTAATGTAACACACACCCATACAATGCGCACCACCCCGTGATGTTTTTCTCACTCCTACTAGTGAATGTAATGTAACACACACCCATACAATGCGCACCACCCCGTGATGTTTTTCTCACTCCTACTAGTGAATCTAATGTAACACACACCCATACAATGCACACCACCCCTTGATGTTTTTCTCACTCCTACTAGTGAATGTAATGTAACACACACCCATACAATGCGCACCACCCCGTGATGTTTTTCTCACTCCTACTAGTGAATGTAACGTAACACACACCCATACAATGCGCACCACCCCGTGATGTTTTTCTCACTCCTACTAGTGAATGTAATGTAACACACACCCATACAATGCGCACCACCCCGCGATGTTTTTCAGAAACCTATCCTACATTGCCACTGCATGTTCCCTGACCTCCCCATGATGACCACCCCGCGGTGCTTTTCTCCATGCTACATTGCCACTCACTGCCTATCCTAATTCAGACCCTAAGTTTCACACCACCCCGTGATGTTTTTCTCACTCCTACTAGTGAATGTAATGTAACACACACCCATACAATACGCACCACCCCGTGATGTTTTTCGCACTCCTACTAGTGAATCTAATGCAACACACACCCATACAATGCGCACCACCCCGTGATGGTTTTCTCACTCCTACTAGTGAATGTAATGTAACACACACCCATACAATGTGCACCACCCCATGATGATTTCTCACTCCTACTAGTGAATGTAATGTAACACACACCCATACAATGCGCACCACCCCGTGATGTTTTTCTCACTCCTACTAGTGAATGTAATGTAACACACACCCATACAATGCGCACCACCCCGTGATGTTTTTCTCACTCCTACTAGTGAATGTAATGTAACACACACCCATACAATACGCACCACCCCGTGATGTTTTTCTCACTCCTAGTAGTGAATGTAATGTAACACACACCCATACAATGCGCACCACCCCGTGATGATTTTCTCACTCCTACCAATGAATGTAATGTAACACACACCCATACAATGCGCACCACCACGTGATGTTTTTCTCACTCTACTAGTGAATCTAACGTAACACACACCCATACAATGCGCACCACCCCGTGATGTTTTTCTCACTCCTACTAGTGAATGTAATGTAACACACACCCATACAATGCGCAACACCCCGTGATGTTTTTCTCACTCCTACTATTGAATGTAACGTAACACACACCCATTCAATGCACACCACCCCGTGATGTTTTTCTCACTCCTACTATTGAATGTAACGTAACACACACCCATAAAATGCACACCACCCCGTGATGTTTTTCTCACTTCTACTAGTGAATGTAATGTAACACACACCCATACAATGCGCACCACCCCGTAATGTTTTTCTCACTCCTACTAATGAATGTAATGTAACACACACCCATACAATGCGCACCACCCCGTGATGTTTTTCCCACTCCTACTAGTGAATGTAATGTAACACACACCCATACAATGCGCACCACCCCGTGATGTTTTTCTCACTCCTACTAGTGAATGTAATGTAACACAAACCCATACAATGCGCACCACCCCGTGATGTTTTTCTCACTCCTACTAGTGAATGTAATGTAACACACACCCATACAATGCGCAACACCCCGTGATGTTTTTCTCACTCCTACTAGTGAATCTAATGAAACACACACCCATACAATGCGCACCACCCCGTGATGTTTTTCTCACTCCTACTAGTGTATCTAATGTAACACACACCCATACAATGCGCACCACCCCGTGATGTTTTTCTCACTCCTACTAGTGAATGTAATGTAACACACACCCATACAATGCGCACCACCCCGTGATGTTTTTCTCACTCCTACTAGTGAATCTAATGTAACACACACCCATACAATGCGCACCACCCCGTGATGTTTTTCTCACTCCTACTAGTGAATGTAATGTAACACACACCCATACAATGCGCACCACCCCGTGATGTTTTCCTCACTCCTACTAGTGAATGTAATGTAACACACACCCATACAATGCGCACCACCCCGTGATGTTTTTCTCACTCCTACTAGTGAATGTAATGTAACACACACCCATACAATGCGCACCACCCCGTGATGTTTTCCTCACTCCTACTAGTGAATGTAATGTAACACACACCCATACAATGCGCACCACCCCGTGATGTTTTTCTCACTCCTACTAGTGAATGTAATGTAACACACACCCTTACAATACGCACCACCCCGTGATGTTTTTCTCACTCCTAGTAGTGAATGTAATGTAACACACACCCATACAATGCGCACCACCCCGTGATGATTTTCTCACTCCTACCAATGAATGTAATGTAACACACACCCATACAATGCGCATCACCACGTGATGTTTTTCTCACTCTACTAGTGAATCTAATGTAACACACACCCATACAATGCGCACCACCCCGTGATGTTTTTCTCACTCCTACTAGTGAATGTAATGTAACACACACCCATACAATGCGCACCACCCCGTGATGTTTTTCTCACTCCTACTATTGAATGTAACGTAACACACACCCATTCAATGCACACCACCCCGTGATGTTTTTCTCACTCCTACTATTGAATGTAACGTGACACACACCCATAAAATGCACACCACCCCGTGATGTTTTTCTCACTTCTACTAGTGAATGTAATGTAACACACACCCATACAATGCGCACCACCCCGTGATGTTTTTCTCACTCCTACTAGTGTATCTAATGTAACACACACCCATACAATGCGCACCACCCCGTGATGTTTTTCTCACTCCTACTAGTGAATGTAATGTAACACACACCCATACAATGCGCACCATCCCGTGATGTTTTTCTCACTCCTACTAGTGAATGTAATGTAACACACACCCATACAATGCGCACCACCACGTGATGTTTTTCTCACTCCTACTAGTGAATGTAATGTAACACACACCCATACAATGCGCACCACCCCGTGATGTTTTTCTCACTCCTATTAGTGAATCTAATGTAACACACACCCATACAATGCGTACCACCCCGTGATGTTTTTCTCACTCCTACTAGTGAATCTAATGTAACACACACCCATACAATGCGCACCACCCCGTGATGTTTTTCTCACTCCTACTAGTGTATCTAATGTAACACACACCCATACAATGCGCACCACCCCGTGATGTTTTTCTCACTCCTACTAGTGAATGTAATGTAACACACACCCATACAATGCGCACCATCCCGTGATGTTTTTCTCACTCCTACTAGTGAATGTAATGTAACACACACCCATACAATGCGCACCACCACGTGATGTTTTTCTCACTCCTACTAGTGAATGTAATGTAACACACACCCATACAATGCGCACCACCCCGTGATGTTTTTCTCACTCCTATTAGTGAATCTAATGTAACACACACCCATACAATGCGTACCACCCCGTGATGTTTTTCTCACTCCTACTAGTGAATCTAATGTAACACACCCCCATACAATGCGCACCACCCCGTGATGTTTTTCTCACTCCTACTAGTGAATGTAATGTAACACACACCCATACAATGCGCACCACCCCGTGATGTTTTTCTCACTCCTACTAGTGTATCTAATGTAACACACACCCATACAATGCGCACCACCCCGTGATGTTTTTCTCACTCCTACTAGTGAATGTAATGTAACACACACCCATACAATGCGCACCACCCCGTGATGTTTTTCTCACTCCTACTAGTGAATGTAATGTAACACACACCCATACAATGCGCACCACCCCGTAATGTTTTTCTCACTCCTACTAGTGAATGTAATGTAACACACACCCATACAATGCGCACCACCCCGTGATGTTTTTCTCACTCCTATTAGTGAATCTAATGTAACACACACCCATACAATGCGCACCACCCCGTGATGTTTTTCTCACTCCTACTAGTGAATCTAATGTAACACACCCCCATACAATGCGAACCACCCCGTGATGTTTTTCTCACTCCTACTAGTGAATGTAATGTAACACACACCCATACAATGCGCACAACCCCGTGATGTTTTTCTCACTCCTACTAGTGAATGTAATGTAACACACACCCATACAATGCGCACCACCCCGTGATGTTTTTATCACTCCTACTAGTGAATGTAATGTAACACACACCCATACAATGCACACCACCCCGTGATGTTTTTCTAACTCCTACTAGTGAATGTAATGTAACACACACCCATACAATGCGCACCACCCCGTGATGTTTTTCTCACTCCTACTAGTGAATCTAATGTAACACACACCCATACAATGCGCACCACCCCGTGATGTTTTTCTCACTCCTACTAGTGAATGTAATGTAACACACACCCATACAATGCGAACCACCCCGTGATGTTTTTCTCACTCCTACTAGTGAATGTAATGTAACACACACCCATACAATGCGCACCACCCCGGGATGTGTTTCTCACTCCTACTAGTGAATTTAATGTAACACACAAACATACAATGCGCACCACCCCGTGATGTTTTTCTCACTCCTACTAGTGAATCTAATGTAACACACACCCATACAATGCGCACCACCCCGCGATGTTTTTCAGAAACCTATCCTACTTTGCCACTGCATGTTCCCTGACCTCCCCATGCTGACCACCCCGCGGTGCTTTTCTCCATCTTACATTGCCACTCACTGCCTATCCTAATTCAGACCCTCCGATTCACACCACCCCGTGATGTTTTTCTCACTCCTACTAGTGAATGTAATGTAACACACACCCACAAAATGCGCACCACCCCGTGATGTTTTTCTCACACCTACTAGTGAATGTAATGTAACACACACCCATACAATGCGCACCACCCCGTGATGTTTTTCTCACTCCTACTAGTGAATGTAATGTAACACACACCCATACAATGCGCACCACCCCGTGATGTTTTTCTCACTCCTACTAGTGAATCTAATGTAACACACACCCATACAATGCACACCACCCCTTGATATTTTTCTCACTCCTACTAGTGAATGTAATGTAACACACACCCATACAATGCGCACCACCCCGTGATGTTTTTCTCACTCCTACTAGTGAATGTAACGTAACACACACCCATACAATGCGCACCACCCCGTGATGTTTTTCTCACTCCTACTAGTGAATGTAATGTAACACACACCCATACAATGCGCACCACCCCGTGATGTTTTTCTCACTACTACTAGTGAATGTAATGTAACACACACCCATACAATGCGCACCACCCCGCGATGTTTTTCAGAAACCTATCCTACATTGCCACTGCATGTTCCCTGACCTCCCCATGCTGACCACCCCGCGGTGCTTTTCTCCATGCTACATTGCCACTCACTGCCTATCCTAATTCAGACCCTCAGTTTCACACGACCCCGTGATGTTTTTCTCACTCCTACTAGTGAATGTAATGTAACACACACCCATACAATGCGCACCACCCCGTGATGTTTTTCGCACTCCTACTAGTGAATCTAATGCAACACACACCCATACAATGCCCACCACCCCGTGATGTTTTTCTCACTCCTACTAGTGAATGTAATGTAACACACACCCATACAATGTGCACCACCCCATGATGATTTCTCACTCCTACTAGTGAATGTAATGTAACACACACCCATACAATGCGCACCACCCCGTGATGTTTTTCTCACTCCTACTAGTGAATGTAATGTAACACACACCCATACAATGCGCACCACCCCGTGATGTTTTTCTCACTCCTACTAGTGAATGTAATGTAACACACACCCATACAATATGCACCACCCCGTGATGTTTTTCTCACTCCTAGTAGTGAATGTAATGTAACACACACCCATACAATGCGCACCACCCCGTGATGATTTTCTCACTCCTACCAATGAATGTAATGTAACACACACCCATACAATGCGCACCACCACGTGATGTTTTTCTCACTCTACTAGTGAATCTAATGTAACACACACCCATACAATGCGCACCACCCCGTGATGTTTTTCTCACTCCTACTAGTGAATGTAATGTAACACACACCCATACAATGCGCAACACCCCGTGATGTTTTTCTCACTCCTACTATTGAATGTAACGTAACACACACCCATTCAATGGACACCACCCCGTGATGTTTTTCTCACTCCTACTATTGAATGTAACGTAACACACACCCATAAAATGCACACCACCCCGTGATGTTTTTCTCACTTCTACTAGTGAATGTAATGTAACACACACCCATACAATGCGCACCACCCCGTGATGTTTTTCTCACTCCTACTAATGAATGTAATGTAACACACACCCATACAATGCGCACCACCCCGTGATGTTTTTCCCACTCCTACTAGTGAATGTAATGTAACACACACCCATACAATGCGCACCACACCGTGATGTTTTTCTCACTCCTACTAGTGAATGTAATGTAACACAAACCCATACAATGCGCACCACCCCCTGATGTTTTTCTCACTCCTACTAGTGAATCTAATGTAACACACACCCATACAATGCGCAACTCCCCGTGATGTTTTTCTCACTCCTACTAGTGAATCTAATGTAACACACACCCATACAATGCGCACCACCCCGTGATGTTTTTCTCACTCCTACTAGTGAATGTAATGTAACACACACCCATACAATGCGCACCATCCCGTGATGTTTTTCTCACTCCTACTAGTGAATGTAATGTAACACACACCCATACAATGCGCACCACCACGTGATGTTTTTCTCACTCCTACTAGTGAATGTAATGTAACACACACCCATACAATGCGCACCACCCCGTGATGTTTTTCTCACTCCTATTAGTGAATCTAATGTAACACACACCCATACAATGCGTACCACCCCGTGATGTTTTTCTCACTCCTACTAGTGAATCTAATGTAACACACCCCCATACAATGCGCACCACCCCGTGATGTTTTTCTCACTCCTACTAGTGAATGTAATGTAACACACACCCATACAATGCGCACCACCCCGTGATGTTTTTCTCACTCCTACTAGTGAATGTAATGTAACACACACCCATACAATGCGCACCACCCCGTGATGTTTTTCTCACTCCTACTAGTGAATGTAATGTAACACACACCCATACAATGCGCACCACCCCGTGATGTTTTCCTCACTCCTACTAGTGAATGTAATGTAACACACACCCATACAATGCGCACAACCCCGTGATGTTTTCCTCACTCCTACTAGTGAATGTAATGTAACACACACCCATACAATGCGCACCACCCCGTGATGTTTTTCTCACTCCTACTAGTGAATCTAATGTAACACACACCCATACAATGCGCACCACCCCGTGATGTTTTTCTCACTCCTACTAGTGAATGTAATGTAACACACACCCATACAATGCGAACCACCCCGTGATGTTTTTCTCACTCCTACTAGTGTATGTAATGTAACACACACCCATACAATGCGCACCACCCCGTGATGTGTTTCTCACTCCTACTAGTGAATGTAATGTAACACACACCCATACAATGCGCACCACCCCGTGATGTTTTTCTCACTCCTACTAGTGAATCTAATGTAACACACACCCATACAATGCACACCACCCCTTGATATTTTTCTCACTCCTACTAGTGAATGTAATGTAACACACACCCATACAATGCGCACCACCCCGTGATGTTTTTCTCACTCCTACTAGTGAATGTAACGTAACACACACCCATACAATGCGCACCACCCCGTGATGTTTTTCTCACTCCTACTAGTGAATGTAATGTAACACACACCCATACAATGCGCACCACCCCGTGATGTTTTTCTCACTACTACTAGTGAATGTAATGTAACACACACCCATACAATGCGCACCACCCCGCGATGTTTTTCAGAAACCTATCCTACATTGCCACTGCATGTTCCCTGACCTCCCCATGCTGACCACCCCGCGGTGCTTTTCTCCATGCTACATTGCCACTCACTGCCTATCCTAATTCAGACCCTCAGTTTCACACGACCCCGTGATGTTTTTCTCACTCCTACTAGTGAATGTAATGTAACACACACCCATACAATGCGCACCACCCCGTGATGTTTTTCGCACTCCTACTAGTGAATCTAATGCAACACACACCCATACAATGCCCACCACCCCGTGATGTTTTTCTCACTCCTACTAGTGAATGTAATGTAACACACACCCATACAATGTGCACCACCCCATGATGATTTCTCACTCCTACTAGTGAATGTAATGTAACACACACCCATACAATGCGCACCACCCCGTGATGTTTTTCTCACTCCTACTAGTGAATGTAATGTAACACACACCCATACAATGCGCACCACCCCGTGATGTTTTTCTCACTCCTACTAGTGAATGTAATGTAACACACACCCATACAATATGCACCACCCCGTGATGTTTTTCTCACTCCTAGTAGTGAATGTAATGTAACACACACCCATACAATGCGCACCACCCCGTGATGATTTTCTCACTCCTACCAATGAATGTAATGTAACACACACCCATACAATGCGCACCACCACGTGATGTTTTTCTCACTCTACTAGTGAATCTAATGTAACACACACCCATACAATGCGCACCACCCCGTGATGTTTTTCTCACTCCTACTAGTGAATGTAATGTAACACACACCCATACAATGCGCAACACCCCGTGATGTTTTTCTCACTCCTACTATTGAATGTAACGTAACACACACCCATTCAATGGACACCACCCCGTGATGTTTTTCTCACTCCTACTATTGAATGTAACGTAACACACACCCATAAAATGCACACCACCCCGTGATGTTTTTCTCACTTCTACTAGTGAATGTAATGTAACACACACCCATACAATGCGCACCACCCCGTGATGTTTTTCTCACTCCTACTAATGAATGTAATGTAACACACACCCATACAATGCGCACCACCCCGTGATGTTTTTCCCACTCCTACTAGTGAATGTAATGTAACACACACCCATACAATGCGCACCACACCGTGATGTTTTTCTCACTCCTACTAGTGAATGTAATGTAACACAAACCCATACAATGCGCACCACCCCCTGATGTTTTTCTCACTCCTACTAGTGAATCTAATGTAACACACACCCATACAATGCGCAACTCCCCGTGATGTTTTTCTCACTCCTACTAGTGAATCTAATGTAACACACACCCATACAATGCGCACCACCCCGTGATGTTTTTCTCACTCCTACTAGTGAATGTAATGTAACACACACCCATACAATGCGCACCATCCCGTGATGTTTTTCTCACTCCTACTAGTGAATGTAATGTAACACACACCCATACAATGCGCACCACCACGTGATGTTTTTCTCACTCCTACTAGTGAATGTAATGTAACACACACCCATACAATGCGCACCACCCCGTGATGTTTTTCTCACTCCTATTAGTGAATCTAATGTAACACACACCCATACAATGCGTACCACCCCGTGATGTTTTTCTCACTCCTACTAGTGAATCTAATGTAACACACCCCCATACAATGCGCACCACCCCGTGATGTTTTTCTCACTCCTACTAGTGAATGTAATGTAACACACACCCATACAATGCGCACCACCCCGTGATGTTTTTCTCACTCCTACTAGTGAATGTAATGTAACACACACCCATACAATGCGCACCACCCCGTGATGTTTTTCTCACTCCTACTAGTGAATGTAATGTAACACACACCCATACAATGCGCACCACCCCGTGATGTTTTCCTCACTCCTACTAGTGAATGTAATGTAACACACACCCATACAATGCGCACAACCCCGTGATGTTTTCCTCACTCCTACTAGTGAATGTAATGTAACACACACCCATACAATGCGCACCACCCCGTGATGTTTTTCTCACTCCTACTAGTGAATCTAATGTAACACACACCCATACAATGCGCACCACCCCGTGATGTTTTTCTCACTCCTACTAGTGAATGTAATGTAACACACACCCATACAATGCGAACCACCCCGTGATGTTTTTCTCACTCCTACTAGTGTATGTAATGTAACACACACCCATACAATGCGCACCACCCCGTGATGTGTTTCTCACTCCTACTAGTGAATTTAATGTAACACACACCCATACAATGCGCACCACCCCGTGATGTTTTTCTCACTCCTACTAGTGAATCTAATGTAACACACACCCATACAATGCGCACCACCCCGCGATGTTTTTCAGAAACCTCTCCTACTTTGCCACTGCATGTTCCCTGACCTCCCCATGCTGACCACCCCGCGGTGCTTTTCTCCATCCTACATTGCCACTCACTGCCTATCCTAATTCAGACCCTCCGATTCACACCACCCCGTGATGTTTTTCTCACTCCTACTAGTGAATGTAATGTAACACACACCCATAAAATGCGCACCAATCCGTGATGTTTTTCTCACACCTACTAGTGAATGTAATGTAACACACACCAATACAATGCGCACCACCCTGTGATGTTTTTCTCACTCCTACTAGTGAATGTAATGTAACACACACCCATACAATGCGCACCACCCCATGATGTTTTTCTCACTCCTACTAGTGAATCTACTGTAACACACACCGATACAATGCACACCACCCCTTGATGTTTTTCTCACTCCTACTAGTGAATGTAATGTAACACACACCCATACAATGCGCACCACCCCGTGATGTTTTTCTCACTCCTACTAGTGAATGTAACGTAACACACACCCATACAATGCGCACCACCCCGTGATGTTTTTCTCACTCCTACTAGTGAATATAATGTAACACACACCCATACAATGCGCACCACCCCGTGATGTTTTTCTCACTACTACTAGTGAATTTAATGTAACACACACCCATACAATGCGCACCACCCCGCGATGTTTTTCAGAAACCTATCCTACATTGCCACTGCATGTTCCCTGACCTCCCCATGCTGACCACCCCGCGGTGCTTTTCTCCATGCTACATTGCCACTCACTGCCTATCCTAATTCAGTCCCTCAGTTTCACACCACCCAGAGATGTCTTTCTCACTCCTACTAGTGAATGTAATGTAACACACACCCATACAATGCGCACCACCTCGTGATGTTTTTCTCACTCCTACTAGTGAATGTAATGTAACACACACCCATGCAATGCGCACCACCCCGTGATGTTTTTCTCACTCCTACTAGTGAATGTAATGTAACACACACCCATACAATGCGCACCACCCCGTGATGTTTTTCTCACTCCTACTAGTGAATGTAATGTAACACACACCCATACAATGCGCACCACCCCGTGATGTTTTTCTCACTCCTACTAGTGAATGTAATGTAACACACACCCATACAATTCGCACCACCCCGTGATGTTTTTCTCACTCCTACTAGTGAATGTAATGTAACACACACCCATACAATGCGCACCACCCCGTGATGTTTTTCTCACTCCTACTAGTGAATGTAATGTAACACACACCCATACAATGCGCACCACCCCGTGTTGTTTTTCTCACTCCTACTAGTGAATGTAATGTAACACACACCCATACAATGCGCACCACCCCGTGATGATTTTCTCACTCCTACTAGTGAATGTAATGTAACACACACCCATACAATGCGCACCACCCCGTGATGTATTTCTCACTCCTACTAGTGAATCTAATGTAACACACACCCATACAATGCGCACCACCCCGTGATGTTTTTCTCACTCCTACTAGTGAATGCAATGTAACACACACCCATACAATGCGCACCACCCCGTGATGTTTTTCTCACTCCTACTAGTGAATGTAATGTAACACACACCCATACAATGCGCACCAGCCTGTGATGATTTTCTCACTCCTACTAGTGAATGTAATGTAACACACACCCATACAATGCGCACCACCCCGTGATGTTTTTCTCACTCCTACTTGTGAATCTAATGTAACACACACCCATACAATGCGCACCACCCCGTCATGTTTTTCTCACTCCTACTAGTGAATCTAATGTAACACACACCCATACAATGCGCACCACCCCGTCATGTTTTTCTCACTCCTACTAGTGAATCTAATGTAACACACACCCATACAATGCGCACCACCCCGCGATGTTTTTCAGAAACCTATCCTACTTTGCCACTGCATGTTCCCTGACCTCCCCATGCTGACCACCCCGCGGTGCTTTTCTCCATCCTACATTGCCACTCACTGCCTATCCTAATTCAGACCCTCCGATTCACACCACCCCGTGATGTTTTTCTCACTCCTACTAGTGAATGTAATGTAACACACACCCATAAAATGCGCACCACCCCGTGATGTTTTTCTCACACCTACTAGTGAATGTAATGTAACACACACCAATACAATGCGCACCACCCTGTGATGTTTTTCTCACTCCTACTAGTGAATGTAATGTAACACACACCCATACAATGCGCACCACCCCATGATGTTTTTCTCACTCCTACTAGTGAATCTACTGTAACACACACCGATACAATGCACACCACCCCTTGATGTTTTTCTCACTCCTACTAGTGAATGTAATGTAACACACACCCATACAATGCGCACCACCCCGTGATGTTTTTCTCACTCCTACTAGTGAATGTAACGTAACACACACCCATACAATGCGCACCACCCCGTGATGTTTTTCTCACTCCTACTAGTGAATGTAATGTAACACACACCCATACAATGCGCACCACCCCGTGATGTTTTTCTCACTACTACTAGTGAATGTAATGTAACACACACCCATACAATGCGCACCACCCCGCGATGTTTTTCAGAAACCTATCCTACATTGCGACTGCATGTTCCCTGACCTCCCCATGCTGACCACCCCGCGGTGCTTTTCTCCATGCTACATTGCCACTCACTGCCTATCCTAATTCAGTCCCTCAGTTTCACACCACCCAGAGATGTTTTTCTCACTCCTACTAGTGAATGTAATGTAACACACACCCATACAATGCGCACCACCTCGTGATGTTTTTCTCACTCCTACTAGTGAATGTAATGTAACACACACCCATGCAATGCGCACCACCCGTGATGTTTTTCTCACTCCTACTAGTGAATGTAATGTAACACACACCCATACAATGCGCACCACCCCGTGATGTTTTTCTCACTCCTACTAGTGAATGTAATGTAACACACACCCATACAATGCGCACCACCCCGTGTTTTTCTCACTCCTACTAGTGAATGTAATGTAACACACACCCATACAATTCGCACCACCCCGTGATGTTTTTCTCACTCCTACTAGTGAATGTAATGTAACACACACCCATACAATGCGCACCACCCCGTGATGTTTTTCTCACTCCTACTAGTGAATGTAATGTAACACACACCCATACAATGCGCACCACCCCGTGATGTTTTTCTCACTCCTACTAGTGAATGTAATGTAACACACACCCATACAATGCGCACCACCCCGTGATGATTTTCTCACTCCTACTAGTGAATGTAATGTAACACACACCCATACAATGCGCACCACCCCGTGATGTATTTCTCACTCCTACTAGTGAATCTAATGTAACACACACCCATACAATGCGCACCACCCCGTGATGTTTTTCTCACTCCTACTAGTGAATGCAATGTAACACACACCCATACAATGCGCACCACCCCGTGATGTTTTTCTCACTCCTACTAGTGAATGTAATGTAACACACACCCATACAATGCGCACCAGCCTGTGATGATTTTCTCACTCCTACTAGTGAATGTAATGTAACACACACCCATACAATGCGCACCACCCCGTGATGTTTTTCTCACTCCTACTTGTGAATCTAATGTAACACACACCCATACAATGCGCACCACCCCGTCATGTTTTTCTCACTCCTACTAGTGAATCTAATGTAACACACACCCATACAATGCGCACCACCCCGTCATGTTTTTCTCACTCCTACTAGTGAATCTAATGTAACACACACCCATACAATGCGCACCACCCCGCGATGTTTTTCAGAAACCTATCCTACATTGCCACTGCATGTTCCCTGACCTCCCCATGTTGACCACCACGGGGTGGTTTTCTCCATCCTACATTGCCACTCACTGCCTATCCTAATTCAGACCCTCCGATTCACACCAACCCGTGATGTTTTTCTCACTCCTACTAGTGAATGAAATGTAACACACACCCATACAATGCGCACCACCCCGTGATGATTTTCTCACTCCTACTAGTGAATGTAATGTAACACACACCCATACAATGCGCACCACCCCGTGATGTTTTTCTCACTCCTACTAGTGAATGTAATGTAACACACACCCATACAATGCGCACCACCCCGTGATGTTTTTCTCACTCCTACTAGTGAATGTAATGTAACACACACTCATACAATGCGCACCACCCCGTGATGTTTTTCTCACTCCTACTAGTGAATGTAATGTAACACACACCCATACAATGCGCACCACCCCGTGATGTTTTTCTCACTCCTACTAGTGAATGTAATGTAACACACACCCATACAATGCGCACCACCCCGTGATGTTTTTCTCACTCCTACTAGTGAACGTAATGTAACACACACACATACAATGCGCACCACCCCGTGATGTTTTTCTCACTCCAACTAGTGAATGTAATGTAACACACACCCATACAATGCGCACCACCCCGTGATGTTTTTCTCACTCCTACTAGTGAATGTAATGTAACACACACCCATACAATGCGCACCACCCCGTGATGTTTTTCTCACTCCTACTAGTGAATGTAATGTAACACACACCCATACAATGCGCACCACCCCGTGATGTTTTTCTCACTCCTACTAGTGAACGTAATGTAACACACACACATACAATGCGCACCACCCCGTGATGTTTTTCTCACTCCTACTAGTGAATGTAATGTAACACACACCCATATAATGCGCACCACCCCGTGATGTTTTTCCCACTCCTACTAGTGAATGTAATGTAACACACACCCATACAATGCGCACCACCCCGTGATGTTTTTCTCACTCCTACTAGTGAATGTAATGTAACACAAACGCATACAATGCGCACCACCCCGTGATGTTTTTCTCACTCTTATTAGTGAATCTAATGTAACACACACCCATACAATGCGCACCACCCCGTGATGTTTTTCTCACTCCTACTAGTGAATCTAATGTAACACACCCCCATACAATGCGCACCACCCCGTTCTGTTTTTCTCACTCCTACTAGTGAATCTAATGTAACACACACCCATACAATGCGCACCACCCCGTGATGTTTTTCTCACTCCTACTAGTGAATGTAATGTAACACACACCCATACAATGCGCACCACCCCGTGATGTTTTTCTCACTCCTACTAGTGAATGTAATGTAACACACACCCATGCAATGCGCACCACCCCGTGATGTTTTTCTCACTCCTACTAGTGAATGTAACGTAACACACACCCATACAATGCGCACCACCCCGTGATGTTTTTCTCACTCCTACTAGTGAATGTAATGTAACACACACCCATACAATGCGCACCACCCCGTGATGTTTTTCTCACTACTACTAGTGAATGTAATGTAACACACACCCATACAATGCGCACCACCCCGCGATGTTTTTCAGAAACCTATCCTACATTGCCACTGCATGTTCCCTGACCTCCCCATGCTGACCACCACGCGGTGCTTTTCTCCATGCTACATTGCCACTCACTGCCTATCCTAATTCAGTCCCTCAGTTTCACACCACCCAGAGATGTTTTTCTCACTCCTACTAGTGAATGTAATGTAACACACACCCATACAATGCGCACCACCTCGTGATGTTTTTCTCACTCCTACTAGTGAATGTAATGTAACACACACCCATGCAATGCGCACCACCCCGTGATGTTTTTCTCACTCCTACTAGTGAATGTAATGTAACACACACCCATACAATGCGCACCACCCCGTGATGTTTTTCTCACTCCTACTAGTGAATGTAATGTAACACACACCCATACAATGCGCACCACCCCGTGATGTTTTTCTCACTCCTACTAGTGAATGTAATGTAACACACACCCATACAATTCGCACCACCCCGTGATGTTTTTCTCACTCCTACTAGTGAATGTAATGTAACACACACCCATACAATGCGCACCACCCCGTGATGTTTTTCTCACTCCTACTAGTGAATGTAATGTAACACACACCCATACAATGCGCACCACCCCGTGATGTTTTTCTCACTCCTACTAGTGAATGTAATGTAACACACACCCATACAATGCGCACCACCCCGTGATGATTTTCTCACTCCTACTAGTGAATGTAATGTAACACACACCCATACAATGCGCACCACCCCGTGATGTATTTCTCACTCCTACTAGTGAATCTAATGTAACACACACCCATACAATGCGCACCACCCCGTGATGTTTTTCTCACTCCTACTAGTGAATGCAATGTAACACACACCCATACAATGCGCACCACCCCGTGATGTTTTTCTCACTCCTACTAGTGAATGTAATGTAACACACACCCATACAATGCGCACCAGCCTGTGATGATTTTCTCACTCCTACTAGTGAATGTAATGTAACACACACCCATACAATGCGCACCACCCCGTGATGTTTTTCTCACTCCTACTTGTGAATCTAATGTAACACACACCCATACAATGCGCACCACCCCGTCATGTTTTTCTCACTCCTACTAGTGAATCTAATGTAACACACACCCATACAATGCGCACCACCCCGTCATGTTTTTCTCACTCCTACTAGTGAATCTAATGTAACACACACCCATACAATGCGCACCACCCCGCGATGTTTTTCAGAAACCTATCCTACATTGCCACTGCATGTTCCCTGACCTCCCCATGTTGACCACCACGGGGTGGTTTTCTCCATCCTACATTGCCACTCACTGCCTATCCTAATTCAGACCCTCCGATTCACACCAACCCGTGATGTTTTTCTCACTCCTACTAGTGAATGAAATGTAACACACACCCATACAATGCGCACCACCCCGTGATGATTTTCTCACTCCTACTAGTGAATGTAATGTAACACACACCCATACAATGCGCACCACCCCGTGATGTTTTTCTCACTCCTACTAGTGAATGTAATGTAACACACACCCATACAATGCGCACCACCCCGTGATGTTTTTCTCACTCCTACTAGTGAATGTAATGTAACACACACTCATACAATGCGCACCACCCCGTGATGTTTTTCTCACTCCTACTAGTGAATGTAATGTAACACACACCCATACAATGCGCACCACCCCGTGATGTTTTTCTCACTCCTACTAGTGAATGTAATGTAACACACACCCATACAATGCGCACCACCCCGTGATGTTTTTCTCACTCCTACTAGTGAACGTAATGTAACACACACACATACAATGCGCACCACCCCGTGATGTTTTTCTCACTCCTACTAGTGAATGTAATGTAACACACACCCATACAATGCGCACCACCCCGTGATGTTTTTCTCACTCCTACTAGTGAATGTAATGTAACACACACCCATACAATGCGCACCACCCCGTGATGTTTTTCTCACTCCTACTAGTGAATGTAATGTAACACACACCCATACAATGCGCACCACCCCGTGATGTTTTTCTCACTCCTACTAGTGAACGTAATGTAACACACACACATACAATGCGCACCACCCCGTGATGTTTTTCTCACTCCTACTAGTGAATGTAATGTAACACACACCCATACAATGCGCACCACCCCGTGATGTTTTTCTCACTCCTACTAGTGAATGTAATGTAACACACACCCATACAATGCGCACCACCCCGTGATGTTTTTCTCACTCCTACTAGTGAATGTAATGTAACACAAACCCATACAATGCGCACCACCCCGTGATGTTTTTCTCACTCTTATTAGTGAATCTAATGTAACACACACCCATACAATGCGCACCACCCCGTGATGTTTTTCTCACTCCTACTAGTGAATCTAATGTAACACACCCCCATACAATGCGCACCACCCCGTTCTGTTTTTCTCACTCCTACTAGTGAATCTAATGTAACACACACCCATACAATGCGCACCACCCCGTGATGTTTTTCTCACTCCTACTAGTGAATGTAATGTAACACACACCCATACAATGCGCACCACCCCGTGATGTTTTTCTCACTCCTACTAGTGAATGTAATGTAACAAACACCCATGCAATGCGCACCACCCCGTGATGTTTTTCTCACTCCTACTAGTGAATGTAATGTAACACACACCCATACAATGCGCACCACCCCGTGATGTTTTTCTCACTCCTACTAGTGAATGTAATGAAACACACACCCATACAATGCGCACCACCCCGTGATGTTTTTCTCACTCCTACTAGTGAATGTAATGTAACACACACCCATACAATGCGCACCACCCCGTGATGTTTTTCTCACTCCTACTAGTGAATCTAATGTAACACACACCCATACAATGCGCACCACCCCGTGATGTTTTTCTCACTCCTACTAGTGAATGTAATGAAACACACACCCATACAATGTGCACCACCCCGTGATTTTTTTCTCACTCGTACTAGTGAATCTAATGTAACACACACCCATACAATGCGCACCACCCCGTGATGTTTTTCTCACTCCTACTAGTGAATCTAATGTAACACACACCCATACAATGCGCACCACCCCGTCATGTTTTTCTCACTCCTACTAGTGAATCTAATGTAACACACACCCATACAATGCGCACCACCCCGCAATGTTTTTCAGAAACCTATCCTACATTGCCACTGCATGTTCCCGGACCTCCCCATGCTGACCACCACGGGGTGCTTTTCTCCATCCTACATTGCCACTCACTGCCTATCCTAATTCAGACCCTCCGATTCACACCACCCCGTGATGTTTTTCTCACTCCTACTAGTGAATGTAATGTAACACACACCCATACAATGCGCACCACCCCGTGATGTTTTTCTCACTCCTACTAGTGAATGTAATGTAACACACACCCATACAATTCGCACCACCCCGTTATGTTTTTCTCACTCCTACTAGTGAATGTAATGTAACACACACCCATACAATGCGCACCACCCCGTGATGTTTTTCTCACTCCTACTAGTGAATGTAATGTAACACACACCCATACAATGCACACCACCCCGTGATGTTTTTCTCACTCCTACTAGTGAATGTAATGTAACACACACCCATACAATGCGCACCACCCCGTGATGATTTTCTCACTCCTACTAGTGAATGTAATGTAACACACACCCATACAATGCGCACCACCCCGTGATGTTTTTCTCACTCCTACTAGTGAATGTAATGTAACACACACCCATACAATGCGCACCACCCCGTGATGTTTTTCTCACTCCTACTAGTGAATGTAATGTAACACACACCCATACAATGCGCACCACCCCGTGATGTTTTTCTCACTCCTACTAGTGTATGTAGTGTAACACAAACCCATACAATGCGCACCACCCCGTGATGATTTTCTCACTCCTACTAGTGAATGTAATGTAACACACACCCATACAATGCGCACCACCCCGTGATGTTTTTCTCACTCCTACTAGTGAATCTAATGTAACACACACCCATACAATGCGCACCACCCCGTCATCTTTTTCTCACTCCTACTAGTGAATCTAATGTAACACACACCCATACAATGCGCACCACCCCGTCATGTTTTTCTTACTCCTAGTAGTGAATCTAATGTAACACACACCCATACAATGCGCACCACCCCGCGATGTTTTTCAGAAACCTATCCTACTTTGCCACTGCATGTTCCCTGACCTCCCCATGCTGACCACCACGGGGTGCTTTTCTCCATCCTACATTGCCACTCACTGCCTATCCTAATTCAGACCCTCCGATTCACACCACCCCGTGTTGTTTTTCTCACTCCTACTAGTGAATGTAATGTAACACACACCCATACAATGCGCACCACCCCGTGATGTTTTTCTCACTCCTACTAGTGAATGTAATGTAACACACACCCATACAATGCGCACCACCCCGTAATGTTTTTCTCACTCCTACTAGTGAATGTAATGTAACACACACCCATACAATGCGCACCACCCCGTGATGTTTTTCTCACTCCTATTAGTGAATCTAATGTAACACACACCCATACAATGCGCACCACCCCGTGATGTTTTTCTCACTCCTACTAGTGAATCTAATGTAACACACGCCCATACAATGCGCACCACCCCGTGATGTTTTTCTCACTCCTATTAGTGAATGTAATGTAACACACACCCATACAATGCGCACCACCCCGTGATGTTTTTCTCACTCCTACTAGTGAATGTAATGTAACACACACCCATACAATGCGCACCACCCCGTGATGTTTTTCTCACTCCTACTAGTGAATGTAATGTAACACACACCCATGCAATGCGCACCACCCCGTGATGTTTTTCTCACTCCTACTAGTGAATGTAATGTAACACACACCCATACAATGCGCACCACCCCGTGATGTTTTTCTCACTCCTACTAGTGAATGTAATGTAACACACACCCATACAATGCGCACCACCCCGTGATGTTTTTCTCACTCCTACTAGTGAATCTAATGTAACACACACCCATACAATGCGCACCACCCCGTGATGTTTTTCTCACTCCTACTAGTGAATGTAATGTAACACACACCCATACAGTGTGCACCACCCCGTGATGTTTTTCTCACTCCTACTAGTGAATCTAATGTAACACACACCCATACAATTCGCACCACCCCGTGATGTTTTTCTCACTCCTACTAGTGAATCTAATGTAACACACACCCATACAATGCGCACCACCCCGTCATGTTTTTCTCACTCCTACTAGTGAATCTAATGTAACACACACCCATACAATGCGCACCACCCCGTGATGTTTTTCTCACTCCTACTAGTGAATCTAATGTAACACACCCCCATACAATGCGCACCACCCCGTGATGTTTTTCTCACTCCTACTAGTGAATGTAATGTAACACACACCCATACAATGCGCACCACCCCGTCATGTTTTTCTCACTCCTACTAGTGAATCTAATGTAACACACACCCATACAATGCGCACCACCCCGCGATGTTTTTCAGAAACCTATCCTACATTGCCACTGCATTTTCCCTGACCTCCCCATGCTGACCACCACGGGGTGCTTTTCTCCATCCTACATTGCCACTCACTGCCTATCCTAATTCAGACCATCCGATTCACACCACCCCGTGATGTTTTTCTCACTCCTACTAGTGAATGTAATGTAACACACACCCATACAATGCGCACCACCCCGGAATGTTTTTCTCACTCCTACTAGTGAATGTAATGTAACACACACCCATACAATTCGCACCACCCCGTGATGTTTTTCTCACTCCTACTAGTGAATGTAATGTAACACACACCCATACAATGCACACCACCCCGTGATGTTTTTCTCACTCCTACTAGTGAATGTAATGTAACACACACCCATACAATGCGCACCACCCTGTCATGTTTTTCTCACTCCTACTAGTGAATCTAATGTAACACACACCCATACAATGCGCACCACCCCGCGATGTTTTTCAGAAACCTATCCTACATTGCCACTGCATGTTCCCTGACCTCCCCATGCTGACCACCACGGGGTGCTTTTCTCCATCCTACATTGCCACTCACTGCCTATCCTAATTCAGACCCTCCGATTCACACCACCTCGTGATGTTTTTCTCACTCCTACTAGTGAATGTAATGTAACACACACCCATACAATGCGCACCACCCCGTAATGTTTTTCTCACTCCTACTAGTGAATGTAATGTAACACACACCCATACAATGCGCACCACCCCGTAATGTTTTTCTCACTCCTACTAGTGAATGTAATGTAACACACACCCATACAATGCGCACCACCCCGTGATGTTTTTCTCACTCCTATTAGTGAATCTAATGTAACACACACCCATACAATGCGCACCACCCCGTGATGTTTTTCTCACTCCTACTAGTGAATCTAATGTAACACACACCCATACAATGCGCACCACCCCGTGATGTTTTTCTCACTCCTACTAGTGAATGTAATGTAACACACACCCATACAATGCGCACCACCCCGTGATGTTTTTCTCACTCCTACTAGTGAATGTAATGTAACACACACCCATACAATGCGCACCACACCGTGATGTTTTTCTCACTCCTACTAGTGAATGTAATGTAACACACACCCATACAATGCGCACCACCCCGTGATGTTTTTCTCACTCCTACTAGTGAATCTAATGTAACACACACCCATACAATGCGCACCACCCCGTGATGTTTTTCTCACTCCTACTAGTGAATGTAATGTAACACACACCCATACAATGTGCACCACCCCGTGATGTTTTTCTCACTCCTACTAGTGAATCTAATGTAACACACACCCATACAATGCGCACCACCCCGTGATGTTTTTCTCACTCCTACTAGTGAATCTAATGTAACACACACCCATACAATGCGCACCACCCCGTCATGTTTTTCTCACTCCTACTAGTGAATCTAATGTAACACACACCCATACAATGCGCACCACCCCGTGATGTTTTTCTCACTCCTACTAGTGAATCTAATGTAACACACCCCCATACAATGCGCACCACCCCGTGATGTTTTTCTCACTCCTACTAGTGAATGTAATGTAACACACACCCATACAATGCGCACCACCCCGTCATGTTTTTCTCACTCCTACTAGTGAATCTAATGTAACACACACCCATACAATGCGCACTACCCCGCGATGTTTTTCAGAAACCTATCCTACATTGCCACTGCATGTTCCCTGACCTCCCCATGCTGACCACCATGGGGTGCTTTTCTCCATCCTACATTGCCACTCACTGCCTATCCTAATTCAGACCCTCCGATTCACACCACCCCGTGATGTTTTTCTCACTCCTACTAGTGAATGTAATGTAACACACACCCATACAATGCGCACCACCCCGTAATGTTTTTCTCACTCCTACTAGTGAATGTAATGTAACACACACCCATACAATTCGCACCACCCCGTGATGTTTTTCTCATTCCTACTAGTGAATGTAATGTAACACACACCCATACAATGCACACCACCCCGTGATGTTTTTCTCACTCCTACTAGTGAATGTAATGTAACACACACCCATACAATGCGCACCACCCCGTCATGTTTTTCTCACTCCTACTAGTGAATGTAATGTAACACACACCCATGCAATGCGCACCACCCCGTGATGTTTTTCTCACTCCTACTAGTGAATCTAATGTAACACACACCCATACAATGCGCACCACTCCGTGACGTTTTTCTCACTCCTACTAGTGAATGTAATGTAACACACACCCATACAATGCGCACCACCCCGTCATGTTTTTCTCACTCCTACTAGTGAATCTAATGTAACACACACCCATACAATGCGCACCACCCCGCGATGTTTTTCAGAAACCTATCCTACATTGCCACTGCATGTTCCCGGACCTCCCCATGCTGACCACCACGGGGTGCTTTTCTCCATCCTACATTGCCACTCACTGCCTATCCTAATTCAGACCCTCCGATTCACACCACCCCGTGATGTTTTTCTCAATCCTACTAGTGAATGTAATGTAACACACACCCATACAATGCGCACCACCCCGTAATGTTTTTCTCACTCCTACTAGTGAATGTAATGTAACACACACCCATACAATGCGCACCACCCCGTGATGTTTTTCTCACTCCTATTAGTGAATCTAATGTAACACACACCCATACAATGCGCACCACCCCGTGATGTTTTTCTCACTCCTACTAGTGAATTTAATGTAACACACCCCCATACAATGCGCCCCACCCCGTGATGTTTTTCTCACTCCTACTAGTGAATGTAATGTAACACACACCCATACAATGCGCACCACCCCGTGATGTTTTTCTCACTCCTACTAGTGAATGTAATGTAACACACACCCATACAATGCGCACCACCCCGTGATGTTTTTCTCACTCCTACTAGTGAATTAAATGTAACACACACCCATGCAATGCGCACCACCCCGTGATGTTTTTCTCACTCCAACGAGTGAATGTAATGTAACACACACCCATACAATGCGCACCACCCCGTGATGTTTTTCTCACTCCAACTAGTGAATGTAATGTAACACACACCCATACAATGCGCACCACCCCGTGATGTTTTTCTCACTCCAACTAGTGAATGTAATGTAACACACACCCATACAATGCGCACCACCACGTGACTTTTTTCTCACTCCTACTAGTGAATGTAATGTAACACACACCCATACAATGCGCACCACCCCGTGACGTTTTTCTCACTCCTACTAGTGAATGTAATGTAACACACACCCATACAATGTGCACCACCCCGTGATGTTTTTCTCACTCCTACTAGTGAATCTAATGTAACACACACCCATACAATGCGCACCACCCCGTGATGTTTTTCTCACTCCTACTAGTGAATCTAATGTAACACACACCCATACAATGCGCACCACCCCGTCATGTTTTTCTCACTCCTACTAGTGAATCTAATGTAACACACACCCATACAATGCGCACCAACCCGTGATGTTTTTCTCACTCCTACTAGTGAATGTAATGTAACACACCCCCATACAATGCGCCCCACCCCGTGATGTTTTTCTCACTCCTACTAGTGAATGTAATGTAACACACACCCATACAATGCGCACCACCCCGTGATGTTTTTCTCACTCCTACTAGTGAATGTAATGTAACACACACCCATACAATGCGCACCACCCCGTGATGTTTTTCTCACTCCTACTAGTGAATTAAATGTAACACACACCCATGCAATGCGCACCACCCCGTGATGTTTTTCTCACTCCTACTAGTGAATGTAATGTAACACACACCCATACAATGCGCACCACCCCGTGATGTTTTTCTCACTCCAACTAGTGAATGTAATGTAACACACACCCATACAATGCGCACCACCCCGTGATGTTTTTCTCACTCCTACTAGTGAATGTAATGTAACACACACCCATACAATGCGCACCACCCCGTGATGTTTTTCTCACTCCTACTAGTGAATGTAATGTAACACACACCCATACAATGTGCACCACCCCGTGATATTTTTCTCACTCCTACTAGTGAATCTAATGTAACACACACCCATACAATGCGCACCACCCCGTGATGTTTTTCTCACTCCTACTAGTGAATTTAATGTAACAAACACCCATACAATGCGCACCACCCCGTCATGTTTTTCTCACTCCTACTAGTGAATCTAATGTAACACACACCCATACAATGCGCACCACCCCGTGATGTTTTTCTCACTCCTACTAGTGAATCTAATGTAACACACCCCCATACAATGCGCACCACCCCGTGATGTTTTTCTCACTCCTACTAGTGAATGTAATGTAACACACACCCATACAATGCGCACCACCCCGTCATGTTTTTCTCACTCCTACTAGTGAATGTAATGTAACACACACCCATGCAATGCGCACCACCCCACGATGTTTTTCAGAAACGTATCCTACATTGCCACTGCATGTTCCCTGACCTCCCCATGCTGACCACCACGGGGTGCTTTTCTCCATCCTACATTGCCACTCACTGCCTATCCTAATTCAGACCCTCCGATTCACACCACCCCGTGATGTTTTTCTCACTCCTACTAGTGAATGTAATGTAACACACACCCATACAATGCGCACCACACCGTGATGTTTTTCTCACTCCTACTAGTGAATCTAATGTAACACACACCCATACAATGCGCACCACCCCGTGATGTTTTTCTCACTCCTATTAGTGAATCTAATGTAACACACACACATACAATGCGCCCCACCCCGTGATGTTTTTCTCACTCCTACTAGTGAATCTAATGTAACACACCCCCATACAATGCGCCCCACGCCGTGATGTTTTTCTCACTCCTACTAGTGAATGTAATGTAACACACACCCATACAATGCGCACCACCCCGTGATGTTTTTCTCACTCCTACTAGTGAATGTAATGTAACACACACCCATGCAATGCGCACCACCCCGTGATGTTTTTCTCACTCCTACTAGTGAATGTAATGTAACACACACCCATGCAATGCGCACCACCCCGTGATGTTTTTCTCACTCCTACTAGTGAATGTAATGTAACACACACCCATACAATGCGCACCACCCCGTGATGTTTTTCTCACTCCTACTAGTGAATGTAATGTAACACACACCCATACAATGCGCACCACCCCGTGATGTTTTTCTCACTCCTACTAGTGAATGTAATGTAACACACACCCATACAATGCGCACCACCCCGGGATGTTTTTCTCACTCCTACTAGTGAATCTAATGTAACACACACCCATACAATGCGCACCACCCCGTGATGTTTTTCTCACTCCTACTAGTGAATCTAATGTAACACACACCCATACAATGCGCACCACCCCGTGATGTTTTTCTCACTCCTACTAGTGAATCTAATGTAACACACACCCATACAATGGGCACCACCCCGTGATGTTTTTCTCACTCCTACTAGTGAATCCAATGTAACACACACCCATACAATGCGCACCACCCCGTGATGTTTTTCTCACTCCTACTAGTGAATCCAATGTAACACACACCCATACAATGCGCACCACCCCGTCATGTTTTTCTCACTCCTACTAGTGAATCTAATGTAACACACACCCATACAATGCGCACCACCCCGCGATGTTTTTCAGAAACCTATCCTACATTGCCACTGCATGTTCCCTGACCTCCCAATGCTGACCAACACGGGGTGCTTTTCTCCATCCTACATTGCCACTCACTGCCTATCCTAATTCAGACCCTCCGATTCACACCACCCCGTGATGTTTTTCTCACTCCTACTAGTGAATGTAATGTAACACACACCCATACAATGCGCACCACCCCGTGATGTTTTTCTCACTCCTACTAGTGAATGTAATGTAACACACACCCATACAATTCACACCACCCCGTGATGTTTTTCTCACTCCTACTAGTGAATGTAATGTAACACACACCCATACAATTCGCACCACCCCGTGATGTTTTTCACACTCCTACTAGTGAATGTAATGTAACACACACCCATACAATGCGCACCACCCCGTGATGTTTTTCTCACTCCTACTAGTGAATGTAATGTAACACACACCCATGCAATGCGCACCTCCCCGTGATGTTTTTCTCACTCCTACTAGTGAATGTAATGTAACACACACCCATACAATGCGCACCACCCCGTGATGTTTTTCTCACTCCTACTAGTGAATGTAATGTAACACACACCCATACAATGCGCACCACCCCGTGATGTTTTTCTCACTCCTACTAGTGAATCTAATGTAACACACACCCATACAATGCGCACCACCCCGTGATGTTTTTCTCACTCCTACTAGTGAATGTAATGTAACACACACCCATACAATGTGCACCACCCCGTGATGTTTTTCTCACTCCTACTAGTGAATCTAATGTAACACACACCCATACAATGCGCACCACCCCGTGATGTTTTTCTCACTCCTACTAGTGAATCTAATGTAACACACACCCATACAATGCGCACCACACCGTCATGTTTTTCTCACTCCTACTAGTGAATCTAATGTAACACACACCCATACATTGCGCACCACCCCGTGATGTTTTTCTCACTCCTACTAGTGAATCTAATGTAACACACCCCCATACAATGCGCACCACCCCGTGATGTTTTTCTCACTCCTACTAGTAAATGTAATGTAACACACACCCATACAATGGGCACCACATCGTGATGTTTTTCTCACTCCTACTAGTGAATGTAATGTAACACACACCCATACAATGCGCACCACCCCGTGATGTTTTTCTCACTCCTACTAGTGAATGTAATGTAACAAACACCCATGCAATGCGCACCACCCCGTGATGTTTTTCTCACTCCTACTAGTGAATGTAATGTAACACACACCGATACAATGCGCACCACCCCATGATGTTTTTCTCACTCCTACTAGTGAATGTAATGTAACACACACCCATACAATGCGCACCACCCCGTGATGTTTTTCTCACTCCTACTAGTGAATCTAATGTAACACACACCCATACAATGCGCACCACCCCGTGATGTTTTTCTCACTCCTACTAGTGAATGTAATGAAACACACACCCATACAATGTGCACCACCCCGTGATGTTTTTCTCACTCCTACTAGTGAATCTAATGTAACACACACCCATACAATGCGCACCACCCCGTGATGTTTTTCTCACTCCTACTAGTGAATCTAATGTAACACACACCCATACAATGCGCACCACCCCGTCATGTTTTTCTCACTCCTACTAGTGAATCTAATGTAACACACACCCATACAATGCGCACCACCCCGCGATGTTTTTCAGAAACCTATCCTACATTGCCACTGCATGTTCCCTGACCTCCCCATGCTGACCACCACGGGGTGCTTTTCTCCATCCTACATTGCCACTCACTGCCTATCCTAATTCAGACACTCCGATTCACACCACCCCGTGATGTTTTTCTCACTCCTACTAGTGAATGTAATGTAACACACACCCATACAATGCGCACCACCCCGTGATGTTTTTCTCACTCCTACTAGTGAATGTAATGTAACACACACCCATACAATGCGCACCACCCCGTGATGTTTTTCTCACTCCTACTAGTGAATGTAATGTAACACACACCCATAAAATGCGCACCACCCCGTGATGTTTTTCTCACTCCTACTAGTGAATGTAATGTAACACACACCCATACAATGCGCACCACCCCGTGATGTTTTTCTCACTCCTACTAGTGAATGTAATGTAACACACACCCATACAATGCGCACCACCCCGTGATGTTTTTCTCACTCCTACTAGTGAATGTAATGTAACACACACCCATACAATGCGCACCACCCCGTGATGTTTTTCTCACTTCTACAAGTGAATGTAATGTAACACACACCCATGCAATGCGCACCACCCCGTGATGTTTTTCTCACTCCTACTAGTGAATGTAATGTAACACACACCCATACAATGCGCACCACCCCGTGATGTTTTTCTCACTCCTACTAGTGAATGTAATGAAACACACACCCATACAATGCGCACCACCCCGTGATGTTTTTCTCACTCCTACTAGTGAATGTAATGTAACACACACCCATGCAATGCGCACCACCCCGTGATGTTTTTCTCACTCCTACTAGTGAATGTAATGTAACACACACCCATACAATGCGCACCACCCCGTGATATTTTTCTCACTCCTACTAGTGAATGTAATGTAACACACACCCATACAATGCACACCACCCCGTGATGTTTTTCTCACTCCTACTAGTGAATGTAATGTAACACACACCCATACAATGCGCACCACCCCGTGATGTTTTTCTCACTCCTACTAGTGAATGTAATGTAACACACACCCATACAATGCGCACCACCCCGTGATGTTTCTCTCATTCCTACTAGTGAATGTAATGTAACACACACCCATACAATGTGCACCACCCCGTGATGTTTTTCTCACTCCTACTATTGAATCTAATGTAACACACACCCATACAATGCGCACCACCCCGTGATGTTTTTCTCACTCCTACTAGTGAATCTAATGTAACACACACCCATACAATGCGCACCACCCCGTCATGTTTTTCTCACTCCTACTAGTGAATCTAATGTAACACACACCCATACAATGCGCACCACCCCGTGATGTTTTTCTCACTCCTACTAGTGAATCTAATGTAACACACCCCCATACAATGCGCACCACCCCGTGATGTTTTTCTCACTCCTACTAGTGAATGTAATGTAACACACACCCATACAATGCGCACCACCCCGTCATGTTTTTCTCACTCCTACTAGTGAATCTAATGTAACACACACCCATACAATGCGCACCACCCCGCGATGTTTTTCAGAAACCTATCCTACATTGCCACTGCATGTTCCCTGACCTCCCCATGCTGACCACCACGGGGTGCTTTTCTCCATCCTACATTGCCACTCACTGCCTATCCTAATTCAGACCCTCCGATTCACACCACCCCGTGATGTTTTTCTCACTCCTACTAGTGAATGTAATGTAACACACACCCATACAATGCGCACCACCCCGTGATGTTTTTCTCACTCCTACTAGTGAATGTAATGTAACACACACCCATACAATTCGCACCACCCCGTGATGTTTTTCTCACTCCTACTAGTGAATGTAATGTAACACACACCCATACAATGCGCACCACCCCGTGATGTTTTTCTCACTCCTACTAGTGAATGTAATGTAACACACACCCATACAATGCGCACCACCCCGTGATGTTTTTCTCACTCCTACTAGTGAATGTAATGTAACACACACCCATGCAATGCGCACCTCCCCGTGATGTTTTTCTCACTCCTACTAGTGAATGTAATGTAACACACACCCATACAATGCGCACCACCCCGTGATGTTTTTCTCACTCCTACTAGTGAATGTAATGTAACACACACCCATACAATGCGCACCACCCCGTGATGTTTTTCTCACTCCTACTAGTGAATCTAATGTAACACACACCCATACAATGCGCACCACCCCGTGATGTTTTTCTCACTCCTACTAGTGAATGTAATGTAACACACACCCATACAATGTGCACCACCCCGTGATGTTTTTCTCACTCCTACTAGTGAATCTAATGTAACACACACCCATACAATGCGCACCACCCCGTGATGTTTTTCTCACTCCTACTTGTGAATCTAATGTAACACACACCCATACAATGCGCACCACCCCGTCATGTTTTTCTCACTCCTACTAGTGAATCTAATGTAACACACACCCATACGATGCGCACCACCCCGTGATGTTTTTCTCACTCCTACTAGTGAATCTAATGTAACACACCCCCATACAATGCGCACCACCCCGTGATGTTTTTTTCACTCCTACTAGTGAATGTAATGTAACACACACCCATACAATGCGCACCACCCCGTGATGTTTTTCTCACTCCTACTAGTGAATGTAATGTAACACACACCCATACAATGCGCACCACCCCGTGTTGTTTTTCTCACTCCTACTAGTGAATCTAATGTAACACACACCCATACAATGCGCACCACCCCGTGATGTTTTTCTCACTCCTACTAGTGAATGTAATGTAACACACACCCATACAATGCGCACCACCCCGTGATGTTTTTCTCACTCCTATTAGTGAATCTAATGTAACACACACCCATACAATGCGCACCACCCCGTGATGTTTTTCTCACTCCTACTAGTGAATCTAATGTAACACACCCCCATACAATGCGCACCACCCCGTGATGTTTTTCTCACTCCTACTAGTGAATGTAATGTAACACACCCCCATACAATGCGCACCACCCCGTGATGTTTTTCTCACTCCTACTAGGTAATGTAATGTAACACACACCCATACAATGCGCACCACCCCGTGATGTTTTTCTCACTCCTACTAGTGAATGTAATGTAACACACACCCATGCAATGCGCACCACCCCGTGATGTTTTTCTCACTCCTACTAGTGAATGTAATGTAACACACACCCATACAATGCGCACCACCCCGTCATGTTTTTCTCACTCCTACTAGTGAATGTAATGTAACACACACCCATACAATGCGCACCACCCCGTGATGTTTTTCTCACTCCTACTAGTGAATCTAATGTAACACACACCCATACAATGCGCACCACCCCGTGATGTTTTTCTCACTCCTACTAGTGAATGTAATGTAACACACACCCATACAATGTGCACCACCCCGTGATGTTTTTCTCACTCCTACTAGTGAATCTAATGTAACACACACCCATACAATGCGCACCACCCCGTGATGTTTTTCTCACTCCTACTAGTGAATCTAATGTAACACACACCCATACAATGCGCACCACCCCGTCATGTTTTTCTCACTCCTACTAGTGAATCTAATGTAACACACACCCATACAATGCGCACCACCCCGGGAAGTTTTTCTCACTCCTACTAGTGAATCTAATGTAACACACCCCCATACAATGCGCACCACCCCGTTCTGTTTTTCTCACTCCTACTAGTGAATCTAATGTAACACACACCCATACAATGCGCACCACCCCGTCATGTTTTTCTCACTAATACTAGTGAATCTAATGTAACACACACCCATACAATGCGCACCACCCCGCGATGTTTTTCAGAAACCTACCCTACATTGCCACTGCATGTTCCCTGACCTCCCCATGCTGACCACCACGGGGTGCTTTTCTCCATCCTACATTGCCACTCACTGCCTATCCTAATTCAGACCCTCCGATTCACACCACCCCGTGATGTTTTTCTCACTCCTACTAGTGAATGTAATGTAACACACACCCATACAATGCGCACCACCCCGTAATGTTTTTCTCACTCCTACTAGTGAATGTAATGTAACACACACCCATACAATTCGCACCACCCCGTGATGTTTTTCTCACTCCTACTAGTGAATGTAATGTAACACACACCCATACAATGCACACCACCCCGTGATGTTTTTCTCACTCCTAGAAGTGAATGTAATGTAACACACACCCATACAATGCGCACCACCCCGTCATGTTTTTCTCACTCCTACTAGTGAATCTGATGTAACACACACCCATACAATGCGCACCACCCCGCGATGTTTTTCAGAAACCTATCCTACATTGCCACTGCATGTTCCCTGACCTCCCCATGCTGACCACCACGGGGTGCTTTTCTCCATCCTACATTGCCACTCACTGCCTATCCTAATTCAGACCCTCCGATTCACACCACCCCGTGATGTTTTTCTCACTCCTACTAGTGAATGTAATGTAACACACACCCATACAATGCGCACCACCCCGTAATGTTTTTCTCACTCCTACTAGTGAATGTAATGTAACACACACCCATACAATGCGCACCACCCCGTGATGTTTTTCTCACTCCTATTAGTGAATCTAATGTAACACACACCCATACAATGCGCACCACCCCGTGATGTTTTTCTCACTCCTACTAGTGTATCTAATGTAACACACCCCCATACAATGCGCACCACCCCGTGATGTTTTTCTCACTCCTACTAGTGAATGTAATGTAACACACACCCATACAATGCGCACCACCCCGTGATGTTTTTCTCACTCCTACTAGTGAATGTAATGTAACACACACCCGTACAATGCGCACCACCCCGTGATGTTTTTCTCACTCCTACTAGTGAATGTAATGTAACACACACCCGTGCAATGCGCACCACCCCGTGATGTTTTTCTCACTCCTACTAGTGAATGTAATGTAGCACACACCCATACAATGCGCACCACCCCGTGATGTTTTTCTCACTCCTACTAGTGAATGTAATGTAACACACACCCATACAATGCGCACCACCCCGTGATGTTTTTCTCACTCCTACTAGTGAATCTAATGTAACACACACCCATACAATGCGCACCACCCCGTGATGTTTTTCTCACTCCTACTAGTGAATGTAATGTAACACACACCCATACAATGTGCACCACCCCGTGATGTTTTTCTCACTCCTACTAGTGAATCTAGTGTAACACACACCCATACAATGCGCACCACCCCGTGATGTTTTTCTCACTCCTACTAGTGAATATAATGTAACACACACCCATACAATGCGCACCACCCCGTCATGTTTTTCTCACTCCTACTAGTGAATCTAATGTAACACACACCCATACAATGCGCACCACCCCGTGATGTTTTTCTCACTCCTACTAGTGAATCTAATGTAACACACCCCCATACAATGCGCACCACCCCGTGATGTTTTTCTCACTCCTACTAGTGAATGTAATGTAACACACACCCATACAATGCGCACCACCCCGTCATGTTTTTCTCACTCCTACTAGTGAATCTAATGTAACACACACCCATACAATGCGCACCACCCCGCGATGTTTTTCAGAAACCTATCCTACATTGCCACTGCATGTTCCCTGACCTCCACATGCTGACCACCACGGGGTGCTTTTCTCCATCCTACATTGCCACTCACTGCCTATCCTAATTCGGACCCTCCGATTCACACCACCCCGTGATGTTTTTCACACTCCTACTAGTGAATGTAATGTAACACACACCCATACAATGCACACCACCCCGTGATGTTTTTCTCACTCCTACTAGTGAATGTAATGTAACACACACCCATACAATGCGCACCACCCCGTGATGTTTTTCTAACTCCTACTAGTGAATGTAATGTAACACACCCCCATACAATGCGCACCACCCCGTGATGTTTTTCTCACTCCTACTAGTGAATGTAATGTAACACACACCCATACAATGCACACCACCCCGTGATGTTTTTCTCACTCCTACTAGTGAATGTAATGTAACACACACCCATACAATGCGCACCACCCCGTGATGTTTTTCTCACTCCTACTAGTGAATGTAATGTAACACACACCCATACAATTCGCACCACCCCGTGATGTTTTTCTCACTCCTACTAGTGAATGTAATGTAACACACACCCATACAATGCGCACCACCCCGTGATGTTTTTCTCACTCCTACTATTGAATGTAATGTAACACACACCCATACAATGCGCACCACCCCGTGATGTTTTTCTCACTCCTACTAGTGAATGTAATGTAACACACACCCATACAATGCGCACCACCCCGTGATGATTTTCTCACTCCTACTAGTGAATGTAATGTAACACACACCCATACAATGCGCACCACCCCGTGATGTTTTTCTCACTCCTACTAGTGAATGTAATGTAACACACACCCATACAATTCGCACCACCCCGTGATGTTTTTCACACTCCTACTAGTGAATGTAATGTAACACACACCCATACAATGCGCACCACCCCGTGATGTTTTTCTCACTCCTACTAGTGAATGTAATGTAACACACACCCATGCAATGCGCACCTCCCCGTGATGTTTTTCTCACTCCTACTAGTGAATGTAATGTAACACACACCCATACAATGCGCACCACCCCGTGATGTTTTTCTCACTCCTACTAGTGAATGTAATGTAACACACACCCATACAATGCGCACCACCCCGTGATGTTTTTCTCACTCCTACTAGTGAATCTAATGTAACACACACCCATACAATGCGCACCACCCCGTGATGTTTTTCTCACTCCTACTAGTGAATGTAATGTAACACACACCCATACAATGTGCACCACCCCGTGATGTTTTTCTCACTCCTACTAGTGAATCTAATGTAACACACACCCATACAATGCGCACCACCCCGTGATGTTTTTCTCACTCCTACTAGTGAATCTAATGTAACACACACCCATACAATGCGCACCACACCGTCATGTTTTTCTCACTCCTACTAGTGAATCTAATGTAACACACACCCATACATTGCGCACCACCCCGTGATGTTTTTCTCACTCCTACTAGTGAATCTAATGTAACACACCCCCATACAATGCGCACCACCCCGTGATGTTTTTCTCACTCCTACTAGTAAATGTAATGTAACACACACCCATACAATGGGCACCACCCCGTGATGTTTTTCTCACTCCTACTAGTGAATGTAATGTAACACACACCCATACAATGCGCACCACCCCGTGATGTTTTTCTCACTCCTACTAGTGAATGTAATGTAACAAACACCCATGCAATGCGCACCACCCCGTGATGTTTTTCTCACTCCTACTAGTGAATGTAATGTAACACACACCGATACAATGCGCACCACCCCGTGATGTTTTTCTCACTCCTACTAGTGAATGTAATGTAACACACACCCATACAATGCGCACCACCCCGTGATGTTTTTCTCACTCCTACTAGTGAATCTAATGTAACACACACCCATACAATGCGCACCACCCCGTGATGTTTTTCTCACTCCTACTAGTGAATGTAATGAAACACACACCCATACAATGTGCACCACCCCGTGATGTTTTTCTCACTCCTACTAGTGAATCTAATGTAACACACACCCATACAATGCGCACCACCCCGTGATGTTTTTCTCACTCCTACTAGTGAATCTAATGTAACACACACCCATACAATGCGCACCACCCCGTCATGTTTTTCTCACTCCTACTAGTGAATCTAATGTAACACACACCCATACAATGCGCACCACCCCGCGATGTTTTTCAGAAACCTATCCTACATTGCCACTGCATGTTCCCTGACCTCCCCATGCTGACCACCACGGGGTGCTTTTCTCCATCCTACATTGCCACTCACTGCCTATCCTAATTCAGACACTCCGATTCACACCACCCCGTGATGTTTTTCTCACTCCTACTAGTGAATGTAATGTAACACACACCCATACAATGCGCACCACCCCGTGATGTTTTTCTCACTCCTACTAGTGAATCTAATGTAACACACACCCATACAATGCGCACCACCCCGTGATGTTTTTCTCACTCCTACTAGTGAATGTAATGTAACACACACCCATAAAATGCGCACCACCCCGTGATGTTTCTCTCACTCCTACTAGTGAATGTAATGTAACACACACCCATACAATGCGCACCACCCCGTGATGTTTTTCTCACTCCTACTAGTGAATGTAATGTAACACACACCCATACAATGCGCACCACCCCGTGATGTTTTTCTCACTCCTACTAGTGAATGTAATGTAACACACACCCATACAATGCGCACCACCCCGTGATGTTTTTCTCACTTCTACAAGTGAATGTAATGTAACACACACCCATGCAATGCGCACCACCCCGTGATGTTTTTCTCACTCCTACTAGTGAATGTAATGTAACACACACCCATACAATGCGCACCACCCCGTGATGTTTTTCTCACTCCTACTAGTGAATGTAATGAAACACACACCCATACAATGCGCACCACCCCGTGATGTTTTTCTCACTCCTACTAGTGAATGTAATGTAACACACACCCATGCAATGCGCACCACCCCGTGATGTTTTTCTCACTCCTACTAGTGAATGTAATGTAACACACACCCATACAATGCGCACCACCCCGTGATGTTTTTCTCACTCCTACTAGTGAATGTAATGTAACACACACCCATACAATGCACACCACCCCGTGATGTTTTTCTCACTCCTACTAGTGAATGTAATGTAACACACACCCATACAATGCGCACCACCCCGTGATGTTTTTCTCACTCCTACTAGTGAATGTAATGTAACACACACCCATACAATGCGCACCACCCCGTGATGTTTCTCTCATTCCTACTAGTGAATGTAATGTAACACACACCCATACAATGTGCACCACCCCGTGATGTTTTTCTCACTCCTACTATTGAATCTAATGTAACACACACCCATACAATGCGCACCACCCCGTGATGTTTTTCTCACTCCTACTAGTGAATCTAATGTAACACACACCCATACAATGCGCACCACCCCGTCATGTTTTTCTCACTCCTACTAGTGAATCTAATGTAACACACACCCATACAATGCGCACCACCCCGTGATGTTTTTCTCACTCCTACTAGTGAATCTAATGTAACACACCCCCATACAATGCGCACCACCCCGTGATGTTTTTCTCACTCCTACTAGTGAATGTAATGTAACACACACCCATACAATGCGCACCACCCCGTCATGTTTTTCTCACTCCTACTAGTGAATCTAATGTAACACACACCCATACAATGCGCACCACCCCGCGATGTTTTTCAGAAACCTATCCTACATTGCCACTGCATGTTCCCTGACCTCCCCATGCTGACCACCACGGGGTGCTTTTCTCCATCCTACATTGCCACTCACTGCCTATCGTAATTCAGACCCTCCGATTCACACCACCCCGTGATGTTTTTCTCACTCCTACTAGTGAATGTAATGTAACACACACCCATACAATGCGCACCACCCCGTGATGTTTTTCTCACTCCTACTAGTGAATGTAATGTAACACACACCCATACAATTCGCACCACCCCGTGATGTTTTTCTCACTCCTACTAGTGAATGTAATGTAACACACACCCATACAATGCGCACCACCCCGTGATGTTTTTCTCACTCCTACTAGTGAATGTAATGTAACACACACCCATACAATGCGCACCACCCCGTGATGTTTTTCTCACTCCTACTAGTGAATGTAATGTAACACACACCCATGCAATGCGCACCTCCCCGTGATGTTTTTCTCACTCCTACTAGTGAATGTAATGTAACACACACCCATACAATGCGCACCACCCCGTGATGTTTTTCTCACTCCTACTAGTGAATGTAATGTAACACACACCCATACAATGCGCACCACCCCGTGATGTTTTTCTCACTCCTACTAGTGAATCTAATGTAACACACACCCATACAATGCGCACCACCCCGTGATGTTTTTCTCACTCCTACTAGTGAATGTAATGTAACACACACCCATACAATGTGCACCACCCCGTGATGTTTTTCTCACTCCTACTAGTGAATCTAATGTAACACACACCCATACAATGCGCACCACCCCGTGATGTTTTTCTCACTCCTACTTGTGAATCTAATGTAACACACACCCATACAATGCGCACCACCCCGTCATGTTTTTCTCACTCCTACTAGTGAATCTAATGTAACACACACCCATACGATGCGCACCACCCCGTGATGTTTTTCTCACTCCTACTAGTGAATCTAATGTAACACACCCCCATACAATGCGCACCACCCCGTGATGTTTTTTTCACTCCTACTAGTGAATGTAATGTAACACACACCCATACAATGCGCACCACCCCGTGATGTTTTTCTCACTCCTACTAGTGAATGTAATGTAACACACACCCATACAATGCGCACCACCCCGTGATGTTTTTCTCACTCCTACTAGTGAATCTAATGTAACACACACCCATACAATGCGCACCACCCCGTGATGTTTTTCTCACTCCTACTAGTGAATGTAATGTAACACACACCCATACAATGCGCACCACCCCGTGATGTTTTTCTCACTCCTATTAGTGAATCTAATGTAACACACACCCATACAATGCGCACCACCCCGTGATGTTTTTCTCACTCCTACTAGTGAATCTAATGTAACACACCCCCATACAATGCGCACCACCCCGTGATGTTTTTCTCACTCCTACTAGTGAATGTAATGTAACACACCCCCATACAATGCGCACCACCCCGTGATGTTTTTCTCACTCCTACTAGTGAATGTAATGTAACACACACCCATACAATGCGCACCACCCCGTGATGTTTTTCTCACTCCTACTAGTGAATGTAATGTAACACACACCCATGCAATGCGCACCACCCCGTGATGTTTTTCTCACTCCTACTAGTGAATGTAATGTAACACACACCCATACAATGCGCACCACCCCGTGATGTTTTTCTCACTCCTACTAGTGAATGTAATGTAACACACACCCATACAATGCGCACCACCCCGTGATGTTTTTCTCACTCCTACTAGTGAATCTAATGTAACACACACCCATACAATGCGCACCACCCCGTGATGTTTTTCTCACTCCTACTAGTGAATGTAATGTAACACACACCCATACAATGTGCACCACCCCGTGATGTTTTTCTCACTCCTACTAGTGAATCTAATGTAACACACACCCATACAATGCGCACCACCCCGTGATGTTTTTCTCACTCCTACTAGTGAATCTAATGTAACACACACCCATACAATGCGCACCACCCCGTCATGTTTTTCTCACTCCTACTAGTGAATCTAATGTAACACACACCCATACAATGCGCACCACCCCGTTCTGTTTTTCTCACTCCTACTAGTGAATCTAATGTAACACACACCCATACAATGCGCACCACCCCGTTCTGTTTTTCTCACTCCTACTAGTGAATCTAATGTAACACACACCCATACAATGCGCACCACCCCGTCATGTTTTTCTCACTAATACTAGTGAATCTAATGTAACACACACCCATAAAATGCGCACCACCCCGCGATGTTTTTCAGAAACCTACCCTACATTGCCACTGCATGTTCCCTGACCTCCCCATGCTGACCACCACGGGGTGCTTTTCTCCATCCTACATTGCCACTCACTGCCTATCCTAATTCAGACCCTCCGATTCACACCACCCCGTGATGTTTTTCTCACTCCTACTAGTGAATGTAATGTAACACACACCCATACAATGCGCACCACCCCGTAATGTTTTTCTCACTCCTACTAGTGAATGTAATGTAACACACACCCATACAATTCGCACCACCCCGTGATGTTTTTCTCACTCCTACTAGTGAATGTAATGTAACACACACCCATACAATGCACACCACCCCGTGATGTTTTTCTCACTCCTAGAAGTGAATGTAATGTAACACACACCCATACAATGCGCACCACCCCGTCATGTTTTTCTCACTCCTACTAGTGAATCTGATGTAACACACACCCATACAATGCGCACCACCCCGCGATGTTTTTCAGAAACCTATCCTACATTGCCACTGCATGTTCCCTGACCTCCCCATGCTGACCACCACGGGGTGCTTTTCTCCATCCTACATTGCCACTCACTGCCTATCCTAATTCAGACCCTCCGATTCACACCACCCCGTGATGTTTTTCTCACTCCTACTAGTGAATGTAATGTAACACACACCCATACAATGCGCACCACCCCGTAATGTTTTTCTCACTCCTACTAGTGAATGTAATGTAACACACACCCATACAATGCGCACCACCCCGTGATGTTTTTCTCACTCCTATTAGTGAATCTAATGTAACACACACCCATACAATGCGCACCACCCCGTGATGTTTTTCTCACTCCTACTAGTGTATCTAATGTAACACACCCCCATACAATGCGCACCACCCCGTGATGTTTTTCTCACTCCTACTAGTGAATGTAATGTAACACACACCCATACAATGCGCACCACCCCGTGATGTTTTTCTCACTCCTACTAGTGAATGTAATGTAACACACACCCGTACAATGCGCACCACCCCGTGATGTTTTTCTCACTCCTACTAGTGAATGTAATGTAACACACACCCGTGCAATGCGCACCACCCCGTGATGTTTTTCTCACTCCTACTAGTGAATGTAATGTAGCACACACCCATACAATGCGCACCACCCCGTGATGTTTTTCTCACTCCTACTAGTGAATGTAATGTAACACACACCCATACAATGCGCACCACCCCGTGATGTTTTTCTCACTCCTACTAGTGAATCTAATGTAACACACACCCATACAATGCGCACCACCCCGTGATGTTTTTCTCACTCCTACTAGTGAATGTAATGTAACACACACCCATACAATGTGCACCACCCCGTGATGTTTTTCTCACTCCTACTAGTGAATCTAGTGTAACACACACCCATACAATGCGCACCACCCCGTGATGTTTTTCTCACTCCTACTAGTGAATCTAATGTAACACACACCCATACAATGCGCACCACCCCGTCATGTTTTTCTCACTCCTACTAGTGAATCTAATGTAACACACACCCATACAATGCGCACCACCCCGTGATGTTTTTCTCACTCCTACTAGTGAATCTAATGTAACACACCCCCATACAATGCGCACCACCCCGTGATGTTTTTCTCACTCCTACTAGTGAATGTAATGTAACACACACCCATACAATGCGCACCACCCCGTCATGTTTTTCTCACTCCTACTAGTGAATCTAATGTAACACACACCCATACAATGCGCACCACCCCGCGATGTTTTTCAGAAACCTATCCTACATTGCCACTGCATGTTCCCTGACCTCCACATGCTGACCACCACGGGGTGCTTTTCTCCATCCTACATTGCCACTCACTGCCTATCCTAATTCGGACCCTCCGATTCACACCACCCCGTGATGTTTTTCACACTCCTACTAGTGAATGTAATGTAACACACACCCATACAATGCACACCACCCCGTGATGTTTTTCTCACTCCTACTAGTGAATGTAATGTAACACACACCCATACAATGCGCACCACCCCGTGATGTTTTTCTCACTCCTACTAGTGAATGTAATGTAACACACCCCCATACAATGCGCACCACCCCGTGATGTTTTTCTCACTCCTACTAGTGAATGTAATGTAACACACACCCATACAATGCACACCACCCCGTGATGTTTTTCTCACTCCTACTAGTGAATGTAATGTAACACACACCCATACAATGCGCACCACCCCGTGATGTTTTTCTCACTCCTACTAGTGAATGTAATGTAACACACACCCATACAATTCGCACCACCCCGTGATGTTTTTCTCACTCCTACTAGTGAATGTAATGTAACACACACCCATACAATGCGCACCACCCCGTGATGTTTTTCTCACTCCTACTATTGAATGTAATGTAACACACACCCATACAATGCGCACCACCCCGTGATGTTTTTCTCACTCCTACTAGTGAATGTAATGTAACACACACCCATACAATGCGCACCACCCCGTGATGATTTTCTCACTCCTACTAGTGAATGTAATGTAACACACACCCATACAATGCGCACCACCCCGTGATGTTTTTCTCACTCCTACTAGTGAATCTAATGTAACACACACCCATACAATGCGCACCACCCCGTGATGTTTTTCTCACTCCTACTAGTGAATGTAATGTAACACACACCCATACAATGCGCACCACCCCGTGATGTTTTTCTCACTCCTACTAGTGAATGTAATGTAACACACACCCATACAATGCGCACCACCCCGTCATGTTTTTCTCACTCCTACTAGTGAATCTAATGTAACACACACCCATACAATGCGCACCACCCCGCGATGTTTTTCAGAAACCTATCCTACATTGCCACTGCATGTTCCCTGACCTCCCCATGCTGAACACCACGGGGTGCTTTTCTCCATCCTACATTGCCACTCACTGCCTATCCTAATTCAGACCCTCCGATTCACACCACCCCGTGATGTTTTTCTCACTCCTACTAGTGAATGTAATGTAACACACACCCATACAATGCGCACCACCCCGTGATGTTTTTCTCACTCCTACTAGTGAATGTAATGTAACACACACCCATACAATTCGCACCACCCCATGATGTTTTTCTCACTCCTACTAGTGAATGTAATGTAACACACACCCATACAATGCACACCACCCCGTGATGTTTTTCTCACTCCTACTAGTGAATGTAATGTAACACACACCCATACAATGCGCACCACCCCGTGATGTTTTTCTCACTCCTACTAGTGAATGTAATGTAACACACACCCATGCAATGCGCACCTCCCCGTGATGTTTTTCTCACTCCTACTAGTGAATGTAATGTAACACACACCCATACATTGCGCACCACCCCGTGATGTTTTTCTCACTCCTACTAGTGAATGTAATGTAACACACACCCATACAATGCGCACCACCCCGTGATGTTTTTCTCACTCCTACTAGTGAATCTAATGTAACACACACCCATACAATGCGCACCACCCCGTGATGTTTTTCTCACTCCTACTAGTGAATGTAATGTAACACACACCCATACAATGTGCACCACCCCGTGATGTTTTTCTCACTCCTACTAGTGAATCTAATGTAACACACACCCATACAATGCGCACCACCCCGTGATGTTTTTCTCACTCCTACTAGTGAATCTAATGTAACACACCCCCATACAATGCGCACCACCCCGTGATGTTTTTTTCACTCCTACTAGTGAATGTAATGTAACACACACCCATACAATGCGCACCACCCCGTGATGTTTTTCTCACTCCTACTAGTGAATGTAATGTAACACACACCCATACAATGCGCACCACCCCGTGATGTTTTTCTCACTCCTACTAGTGAATCTAATGTAACACACACCCATACAATGCGCACCACCCCGTGATGTTTTTCTCACTCCTACTAGTGAATGTAATGTAACACACACCCATACAATGCGCACCACCCCGTGATGTTTTTCTCACTCCTATTAGTGAATCTAATGTAACACACACCCATACAATGCGCACCACCCCGTGATGTTTTTCTCACTCCTACTAGTGAATCTAATGTAACACACCCCCATACAATGCGCACCACCCCGTGATGTTTTTCTCACTCCTACTAGTGAATGTAATGTAACACACCCCCATACAATGCGCACCACCCCGTGATGTTTTTCTCACTCCTACTAGTGAATGTAATGTAACACACACCCATACAATGCGCACCACCCCGTGATGTTTTTCTCACTCCTACTAGTGAATGTAATGTAACACACACCCATGCAATGCGCACCACCCCGTGATGTTTTTCTCACTCCTACTAGTGAATGTAATGTAACACACACCCATACAATGCGCACCACCCCGTGATGTTTTTCTCACTCCTACTAGTGAATGTAATGTAACACACACCCATACAATGCGCACCACCCCGTGATGTTTTTCTCACTCCTACTAGTGAATCTAATGTAACACACACCCATACAATGCGCACCACCCCGTGATGTTTTTCTCACTCCTACTAGTGAATGTAATGTAACACACACCCATACAATGTGCACCACCCCGTGATGTTTTTCTCACTCCTACTAGTGAATCTAATGTAACACACACCCATACAATGCGCACCACCCCGTGATGTTTTTCTCACTCCTACTAGTGAATCTAATGTAACACACACCCATACAATGCGCACCACCCCGTCATGTTTTTCTCACTCCTACTAGTGAATCTAATGTAACACACACCCATACAATGCGCACCACCCCGGGAAGTTTTTCTCACTCCTACTAGTGAATCTAATGTAACACACCCCCATACAATGCGCACCACCCCGTTCTGTTTTTCTCACTCCTACTAGTGAATCTAATGTAAAACACACCCATACAATGCGCACCACCCCGTCATGTTTTTCTCACTAATACTAGTGAATCTAATGTAACACACACCCATACAATGCGCACCACCCCGCGATGTTTTTCAGAAACCTACCCTACATTGCCACTGCATGTTCCCTGACCTCCCCATGCTGACCACCACGGGGTGCTTTTCTCCATCCTACATTGCCACTCACTGCCTATCCTAATTCAGACCCTCCGATTCACACCACCCCGTGATGTTTTTCTCACTCCTACTAGTGAATGTAATGTAACACACACCCATACAATGCGCACCACCCCGTAATGTTTTTCTCACTCGTACTAGTGAATGTAATGTAACACACACCCATACAATTCGCACCACCCCGTGATGTTTTTCTCACTCCTACTAGTGAATGTAATGTAACACACACCCATACAATGCACACCACCCCGTGATATTTTTCTCACTCCTAGAAGTGAATGTAATGTAACACACACCCATACAATGCGCACCACCCCGTCATGTTTTTCTCACTCCTACTAGTGAATCTGATGTAACACACACCCATACAATGCGCACCACCCCGCGATGTTTTTCAGAAACCTATCCTACATTGCCACTGCATGTTCCCTGACCTCCCCATGCTGACCACCACGGGGTGCTTTTCTCCATCCTACATTGCCACTCACTGCCTATCCTAATTCAGACCCTCCGATTCACACCACCCCGTGATGTTTTTCTCACTCCTACTAGTGAATGTAATGTAACACACACCCATACAATGCGCACCACCCCGTAATGTTTTTCTCACTCCTACTAGTGAATGTAATGTAACACACACCCATACAATGCGCACCACCCCGTGATGTTTTTCTCACTCCTATTAGTGAATCTAATGTAACACACACCCATACAATGCGCACCACCCCGTGATGTTTTTCTCACTCCTACTAGTGTATCTAATGTAACACACCCCCATACAATGCGCACCACCCCGTGATGTTTTTCTCACTCCTACTAGTGAATGTAATGTAACACACACCCATACAATGCGCACCACCCCGTGATGTTTTTCTCACTCCTACTAGTGAATGTAATGTAACACACACCCGTACAATGCGCACCACCCCGTGATGTTTTTCTCACTCCTACTAGTGAATGTAATGTAACACACACCCGTGCAATGCGCACCACCCCGTGATGTTTTTCTCACTCCTACTAGTGAATGTAATGTAGCACACACCCATACAATGCGCACCACCCCGTGATGTTTTTCTCACTCCTACTAGTGAATGTAATGTAACACACACCCATACAATGCGCACCACCCCGTGATGTTTTTCTCACTCCTACTAGTGAATCTAATGTAACACACACCCATACAATGCGCACCACCCCGTGATGTTTTTCTCACTCCTACTAGTGAATGTAATGTAACACACACCCATACAATGTGCACCACCCCGTGATGTTTTTCTCACTCCTACTAGTGAATCTAGTGTAACACACACCCATACAATGCGCACCACCCCGTGATGTTTTTCTCACTCCTACTAGTGAATCTAATGTAACACACACCCATACAATGCGCACCACCCCGTCATGTTTTTCTCACTCCTACTAGTGAATCTAATGTAACACACACCCATACAATGCGCACCACCCCGTGATGTTTTTCTCACTCCTACTAGTGAATTTAATGTAACACACCCCCATACAATGCGCACCACCCCGTGATGTTTTTCTCACTCCTACTAGTGAATGTAATGTAACACACACCCATACAATGCGCACCACCCCGTGATGTTTTTCTCACTCCTACTAGTGAATCTAATGTAACACACACCCATACAATGCGCACCACCCCGCGATGTTTTTCAGAAACCTATCCTACATTGCCACTGCATGTTCCCTGACCTCCCCATGCTGACCACCACGGGGTGCTTTTCTCCATCCTACATTGCCACTCACTGCCTATCCTAATTCAGACCCTCCGATTCACACCACCCCGTGATGTTTTTCACACTCCTACTAGTGAATGTAATGTAACACACACCCATACAATGCACACCACCCCGTGATGTTTTTCTCACTCCTACTAGTGAATGTAATGTAACACACACCCATACAATGCACACCACCCCGTGATGTTTTTCTCACTCCTACTAGTGAATGTAATGTAACACACCCACATACAATGCGCACCACCCCGTGATGTTTTTCTCACTCCTACTAGTGAATGTAATGTAACACACACCCATACAATGCACACCACCCCGTGATGTTTTTCTCACTCCTACTAGTGAATGTAATGTAACACACACCCATACAATGCGCACCACCCCGTGATGTTTTTCTCACTCCTACTAGTGAATGTAATGTAACACACACCCATACAATTCGCACCACCCCGTGATGTTTTTCTCACTCCTACTAGTGAATGTAATGTAACACACACCCATACAATGCGCACCACCCCGTGATGTTTTTCTCACTCCTACTATTGAATGTAATGTAACACACACCCATACAATGCGCACCACCCCGTGATGTTTTTCTCACTCCTACTAGTGAATGTAATGTAACACACACCCATACAATGCGCACCACCCCGTGATGATTTTCTCACTCCTACTAGTGAATGTAATGTAACACACACCCATACAATGCGCACCACCCCGTGATGTTTTTCTCACTCCTACTAGTGAATCTAATGTAACACACACCCATACAATGCGCACCACCCCGTGATGTTTTTCTCACTCCTACTAGTGAATGTAATGTAACACACACCCATACAATGCGCACCACCCCGTGATGTTTTTCTCACTCCTACTAGTGAATGTAATGTAACACAAACCCATACAATGCGCACCACCCCGTGATGATTTTCTCACTCCTACTAGTGAATGTAATGTAACACACACCCATACAATGCGCACCACCCCGTGATGTTTTTCTCACTCCTACTAGTGAATCTAATGTAACACACACCCATACAATGCACACCACCCCGTCATGTTTTTCTCACTCCTACTAGTGAATCTAATGTAACACACACCCATACAATGCGCACCACCCCGTGATGTTTTTCTCACTCCTACTAGTGAATCTAATGTAACACACCCCCATACAATGCGCACCACCCCGTGATGTTTTTCTCACTCCTACTAGTGAATGTAATGTGACACACACCCATACAATGCGCACCACCCCGTGATGTTTTTCTCACTCCTACTAGTGAATGTAATGTAACACACACCCATACAATGCGCACCACCCCGTCATGTTTTTCTCACTCCTACTAGTGAATGTAATGTGACACACACCCATACAATGCGCACCACCCCGTGATGTTTTTCTCACTCCTACTAGTGAATCTAATGTAACACACACCCGTACAATGCGCACCACCCCGTCATGTTTTTCTCACTCCTACTAGTGAATCTAATGTAACACACACCCATACAATGCGCACCACCCCGTGATGTTTTTCTCACTCCGACTAGTGAATCTAATGTAACACACCCCCATACAATGCGCACCACCCCGTGATGTTTTTCTCACTCCTACTAGTGAATGTAATGTAACACACACCCATACAATGCGCACCACCCCGTCATGTTTTTCTCACTCCTACTAGTGAATCTAATGTAACACACACCCATACAATGCGCACCACCCCGCGATGTTTTTCAGAAACCTATCCTACATTGCCACTGCATGTTCCCTGACCTCCCCATGCTGACCACCACGGGGTGCTTTTCTCCATCCTACATTGCCACTCACTGCCTATCCTAATTCAGACCCTCCGATTCACACCACCCCGTGATGTTTTTCTCACTCCTACTAGTGAATGTAATGTAACACACACCCATACAATGCGCACCACCCCGTGATGTTTTTCTCACTCCTACTAGTGAATGTAATGTAACACACACCCATACAATTCGCACCACCCCGTGATGTTTTTCTCACTCCTACTAGTGAATGTAATGTAACACACACCCATACAATGCACACCACCCCGTGATGTTTTTCTCACTCCTACTAGTGAATGTAATGTAACACACACCCATACAATGCGCACCACCCCATGATGTTTTTCTCACTCCTACTAGTGAATGTAATGTAACACACACCCATGCAATGCGCACCTCCCCGTGATGTTTTTCTCACTCCTACTAGTGAATGTAATGTAACACACACCCATACAATGCGCACCACCCCGTGATGTTTTTCTCACTCCTACTAGTGAATGTAATGTAACACACACCCATACAATGCGCACCACCCCGTGATGTTTTTCTCACTCCTACTAGTGAATCTAATGTAACACACACCCATACAATGCGCACCACCCCGTCATGTTTTTCTCACTCCTACTAGTGAATGTAATGAAACACACACCCATACAATGTGCACCACCCCGTGATGTTTTTCTCACTCCTACTAGTGAATCTAATGTAACACACACCCATACAATGTGCACCACCCCGTGATGTTTTTCTCACTCCTACTAGTGAATCTAATGTAACACACACCCATACAATGCGCACCACCCCGTCATGTTTTTCTCACTCCTACTAGTGAATCTAATATAACACACACCCATACAATGCGCACCACCCCGCGATGTTTTTCAGAAACCTATCCTACATTGCCACTGCATGTTCCCTGACCTCCCCATGCTGACCACCACGGGGTGCTTTTCTCCATCCTACATTGCCACTCACTGCCTATCCTAATTCAGACACTCCGATTCACACCACCCCGTGATGTTTTTCTCACTCCTACTAGTGAATGTAATGTAACACACACCCATACAATGCGCACCACCCCATGATGTTTTTCTCACTCCTACTAGTGAATGTAATGTAACACACACCCATGCAATGCGCACCACCCCGTGATGTTTTTCTCACTCCTACTAGTGAATGTAATGTAACACACACCCATACAATGCGCACCACCCCGTGATGTTTTTCTCACTCCTACTAGTGAATGTAATGTAACACACACATGCAATGCGCACCTCCCCGTGATGTTTTTCTCACTCCTACTAGTGAATGTAATGTAACACACACCCATACAATGCGCACCACCCCGTCATGTTTTTCTCACTCCTACTAGTGAATGTAATGTAACACACACCCATACAATGCGCACCACCCCGTCATGTTTTTCTCACTCCTACTAGTGAATCTAATGTAACACACACCCATACAATGCGCACCACCCCGTCATGTTTTTCTCACTCCTACTAGTGAATGTAATGAAACACACACCCATACAATGTGCACCACCCCGTGATGTTTTTCTCACTCCTACTAGTGAATCTAATGTAACACACACCCATACAATGTGCACCACCCCGTGATGTTTTTCTCACTCCTACTAGTGAATCTAATGTAACACACACCCATACAATGCGCACCACCCCGTCATGTTTTTCTCACTCCTACTAGTGAATCTAATATAACACACACCCATACAATGCGCACCACCCCGCGATGTTTTTCAGAAACCTATCCTACATTGCCACTGCATGTTCCCTGACCTCCCCATGCTGACCACCACGGGGTGCTTTTCTCCATCCTACATTGCCACTCACTGCCTATCCTAATTCAGACACTCCGATTCACACCACCCCGTGATGTTTTTCTCACTCCTACTAGTGAATGTAATGTAACACACACCCATACAATGCGCACCACCCCGTGATGTTTTTCTCACTCCTACTAGTGAATGTAATGTAACACACACCCATGCAATGCGCACCACCCCGTGATGTTTTTCTCACTCCTACTAGTGAATGTAATGCAACACACACCCATACAATGCGCACCACCCCGTGATGTTTTTCTCACTCCTACTAGTGAATGTAATGTAACACACACCCATACAATGCGCACCACCCCGTGATGTTTTTCTCACTCCTACTAGTGAATGTAATGTAACACACACCCATACAAGGCGCACCACCCCGTGATGTTTTTCTCACTCCTACTAGTGAATGTAATGTAACACACACCCATACAATGCGCACCACCCCGTGATGTTTTTCTCACTCCTACTAGTGAATCTAATGTAACACACCCCCATACAATGCGCACCACCCCGTGATGTTTTTCTCACTCCTACTAGTGAATGTAATGTAACACACACCCATACAATGCGCACCACCCCGTGATGTTTTTCTCACTCCTACTAGTGAATGTAATGTAACACACACCCATACAATTCGCACCACCCCATGATGTTTTTCTCACTCCTACTAGTGAATGTAATGTAACACACACCCATACAATGCACACCACCCCGTGATGTTTTTCTCACTCCTACTAGTGAATGTAATGTAACACACACCCATACAATGCGCACCACCCCGTGATGTTTTTCTCACTCCTACTAGTGAATGTAATGTAACACACACCCATGCAATGCGCACCTCCCCGTGATGTTTTTCTCACTCCTACTAGTGAATGTAATGTAACACACACCCATACAATGCGCACCACCCCGTGATGTTTTTCTCACTCCTACTAGTGAATGTAATGTAACACACACCCATACAATGCGCACCACCCCGTGATGTTTTTCTCACTCCTACTAGTGAATCTAATGTAACACACACCCATACAATGCGCACCACCCCGTGATGTTTTTCTCACTCCTACTAGTGAATGTAATGTAACACACACCCATACAATGTGCACCACCCCGTGATGTTTTTCTCACTCCTACTAGTGAATCTAATGTAACACACACCCATACAATGCGCACCACCCCGTGATGTTTTTCTCACTCCTACTTGTGAATCTAATGTAACACACACCCATACAATGCGCACCACCCCGTCATGTTTTTCTCACTCCTCCTAGTGAATCTAATGTAACACACACCCATACAATGCGCACCACCCCGTGATGTTTTTCTCACTCCTACTAGTGAATGTAATGTAACACACCCCCATACAATGCGCACCACCCCGTGATGTTTTTTTCACTCCTACTAGTGAATGTAATGTAACACACACCCATACAATGTGCACCACCCCGTGATGTTTTTCTCACTCCTACTAGTGAATGTAATGTAACACACACCCATACAATGCGCACCACCCCGTGATGTTTTTCTCACTCCTACTAGTGAATCTAATGTAACACACACCCATACAATGCGCACCACCCCGTAATGTTTTTCTCACTCCTACTAGTGAATGTAATGTAACACACACCCATACAATGCGCACCACCCCGTGATGTTTTTCTCACTCCTACTAGTGAATCTAATGTAACACACAACCATACAATGCGCACCACCCCGTGATGTTTTTCTCACTCCTACTAGTGAATCTAATGTAACACACCCCCATACAATGCGCACCACCCCGTGATGTTTTTCTCACTCCTACTAGTGAATGTAATGTAACACACACCCATACAATGCGCACCACCCCGTGATGTTTTTCTCACTCCTACTAGTGAATGTAATGTAACACACACCCATACAATGCGCACCACCCCGTGATGTTTTTCTCACTCCTACTAGTGAATGTAATGTAACACACACCCATGCAATGCGCACCACCCCGTGATGTTTTTCTCACTCCTACTAGTGAATGTAATGTAACACACACCCATACAATGCGCACCACCCCGTGATGTTTTTCTCACTCCTACTAGTGAATGTAATGTAACACACACCCATACAATGCGCACCACCCCGTGATGTTTTTCTCACTCCTACTAGTGAATCTAATGTAACACACACCCATACAATGCGCACCACCCCGTGATGTTTTTCTCACTCCTACTAGTGAATGTAATGTAACACACACCCATACAATGTGCACCACCCCGTGATGTTTTTTTCACTCCTACTAGTGAATCTAATGTAACACACACCCATACAATGCGCACCACCCCGTGATGTTTTTCTCACTCCTACTAGTGAATCTAATGTAACACACACCCATACAATGCGCACCACCCCGTCATGTTTTTCTCACTCCTACTAGTGAATCTAATGTAACACACACCCATACAATGCGCACCACCCCGGGAAGTTTTTCTCACTCCTACTAGTGAATCTAATGTAACACACCCCCATACAATGCGCACCACCCCGTTCTGTTTTTCTCACTCCTACTAGTGAATCTAATGTAACACACACCCATACAATGCGCACCACCCCGTCATGTTTTTCTCACTAATACTAGTGAATCTAATGTAACACCCACCCATACAATGCGCACCACCCCGCGATGTTTTTCAGAAACCTACCCTACATTGCCACTGCATGTTCCCTGACCTCCCCATGCTGACCACCACGGGGTGCTTTTCTCCATCCTACATTGCCACTCACTGCCTATCCTAATTCAGACCCTCCGATTCACACCACCCCGTGATGTTTTTCTCACTCCTACTAGTGAATGTAATGTAACACACACCCATACAATGCGCACCACCCCGTAATGTTTTTCTCACTCCTACTAGTGAATGTAATGTAACACACACCCATACAATTCGCACCACCCCGTGATGTTTTTCTCACTCCTACTAGTGAATGTAATGTAACACACACCCATACAATGCACACCACCCCGTGATGTTTTTCTCACTCCTAGAAGTGAATGTAATGTAACACACACCCATACAATGCGCACCACCCCGTCATGTTTTTCTCACTCCTACTAGTGAATCTGATGTAACACACACCCATACAATGCGCACCACCCCGCGATGTTTTTCAGAAACCTATCCTACATTGCCACTGCATGTTCCCTGACCTCCCCATGCTGACCACCACGGGGTGCTTTTCTCCATCCTACATTGCCACTCACTGCCTATCCTAATTCAGACCCTCCGATTCACACCACCCCGTGATGTTTTTCTCACTCCTACTAGTGAATGTAATGTAACACACACCCATACAATGCGCACCACCCCGTAATGTTTTTCTCACTCCTACTAGTGAATGTAATGTAACACACACCCTTACAATGCGCACCAACCCGTGATGTTTTTCTCACTCCTATTAGTGAATCTAATGTAACACACACCCATACAATGCGCACCACCCCGTGATGTTTTTCTCACTCCTACTAGTGTATCTAATGTAACACACCCCCATACAATGCGCACCACCCCGTGATGTTTTTCTCACTCCTACTAGTGAATGTAATGTAACACACACCCATACAATGCGCACCACCCCGTGATGTTTTTCTCACTCCTACTAGTGAATGTAATGTAACACACACCCGTACAATGCGCACCACACCGTGATGTTTTTCTCACTCCTACTAGTGAATGTAATGTAACACACACCCGTGCAATGCGCACCACCCCGTGATGTTTTTCTCACTCCTACTAGTGAATGTAATGTAGCACACACCCATACAATGCGCACCACCCCGTGATGTTTTTCTCACTCCTACTAGTGAATGTAATGTAACACACACCCATACAATGCGCACCACCCCGTGATGTTTTTCTCACTCCTACTAGTGAATCTAATGTAACACACACCCATACAATGCGCACCACCCCGTGATGTTTTTCTCACTCCTACTAGTGAATGTAATGTAACACACACCCATACAATGTGCACCACCCCGTGATGTTTTTCTCACTCCTACTAGTGAATCTAGTGTAACACACTCCCATACAATGCGCACCACCCCGTGATGTTTTTCTCACTCCTACTAGTGAATCTAATGTAACACACCCCCATACAATGCGCACCACCCCGTGATGTTTTTCTCACTCCTACTAGTGAATGTAATGTAACACACACCCATACAATGCGCACCACCCCGTCATGTTTTTCTCACTCCTACTAGTGAATCTAATGTAACACACACCCATACAATGCGCACCACCCCGCGATGTTTTTCAGAAACCTATCCTACATTGCCACTGCATGTTCCCTGACCTCCCCATGCTGACCACCACGGGGTGCTTTTCTCCATCCTACATTGCCACTCACTGCCTATCCTAATTCAGACCCTCCGATTCACACCACCCCGTGATGTTTTTCACACTCCTACTAGTGAATGTAATGTAACACACACCCATACAATGCACACCACCCCGTGATGTTTTTCTCACTCCTACTAGTGAATGTAATGTAACACACACCCATACAATGCGCACCACCCCGTGATGTTTTTCTCACTCCTACTAGTGAATGTAATGTAACACACCCCCATACAATGCGCACCACCCCGTGATGTTTTTCTCACTCCTACTAGTGAATGTAATGTAACACACACCCATACAATGCACACCACCCCGTGATGTTTTTCTCACTCCTACTAGTGAATGTAATGTAACACACACCCATACAATGCGCACCACCCCGTGATGTTTTTCTCACTCCTACTAGTGAATGTAATGTAACACACACCCATACAATTCGCACCACCCCGTGATGTTTTTCTCACTCCTACTAGTGAATGTAATGTAACACACACCCATACAATGCGCACCACCCCGTGATGTTTTTCTCACTCCTACTATTGAATGTAATGTAACACACACCCATACAATGCGCACCACCCCGTGATGTTTTTCTCACTCCTACTAGTGAATGTAATGTAACACACACCCATACAATGCGCACCACCCCGTGATGATTTTCTCACTCCTACTAGTGAATGTAATGTAACACACACCCATACAATGCGCACCACCCCGTGATGTTTTTCTCACTCCTACTAGTGAATCTAATGTAACACACACCCATACAATGCGCACCACCCCGTGATGTTTTTCTCACTCCTACTAGTGAATGTAATGTAACACACACCCATACAATGCGCACCACCCCGTGATGTTTTTCTCACTCCTACTAGTGAATGTAATGTAACACAAACCCATACAATGCGCACCACCCCGTGATGATTTTCTCACTCCTACTAGTGAATGTAATGTAACACACACCCATACAATGCGCACCACCCCGTGATGTTTTTCTCACTCCTACTAGTGAATCTAATGTAACACACACCCATACAATGCGCACCACCCCGTCATGTTTTTCTCACTCCTACTAGTGAATCTAATGTAACACACACCCATACAATGCGCACCACCCCGTGATGTTTTTCTCACTCCTACTAGTGAATCTAATGTAACACACCCCCATACAATGCGCACCACCCCGTGATGTTTTTCTCACTCCTACTAGTGAATGTAATGTGACACACACCCATACAATGCGCACCACCCCGTGATGTTTTTCTCACTCCTACTAGTGAATGTAATGTAACACACACCCATACAATGCGCACCACCCCGTCATGTTTTTCTCACTCCTACTAGTGAATGTAATGTGACACACACCCATACAATGCGCACCACCCCGTGATGTTTTTCTCACTCCTACTAGTGAATCTAATGTAACACACACCCATACAATGCGCACCACCCCGTCATGTTTTTCTCACTCCTACTAGTGAATCTAATGTAACACACACCCATACAATGCGCACCACCCCGTGATGTTTTTCTCACTCCGACTAGTGAATCTAATGTAACACACCCCCATACAATGCGCACCACCCCGTGATGTTTTTCTCACTCCTACTAGTGAATGTAATGTAACACACACCCATACAATGCGCACCACCCCGTCATGTTTTTCTCACTCCTACTAGTGAATCTAATGTAACACACACCCATACAATGCGCACCACCCCGCGATGTTTTTCAGAAACCTATCCTACATTGCCACTGCATGTTCCCTGACCTCCCCATGCTGACTACCACGGGGTGCTTTTCTCCATCCTACATTGCCACTCACTGCCTATCCTAATTCAGACCCTCCGATTCACACCACCCCGTGATGTTTTTCTCACTCCTACTAGTGAATGTAATGTAACACACACCCATACAATGTGCACCACCCCGTGATGTTTTTCTCACTCCTACTAGTGAATGTAATGTAACACACACCCATACAATTCGCACCACCCCGTGATGTTTTTCTCACTCCTACTAGTGAATGTAATGTAACACACACCCATACAATGCACACCACCCCGTGATGTTTTTCTCACTCCTACTAGTGAATGTAATGTAACACACACCCATACAATGCGCACCACCCCATGATGTTTTTCTCACTCCTACTAGTGAATGTAATGTAACACACACCCATGCAATGCGCACCTCCCCGTGATGTTTTTCTCACTCCTACTAGTGAATGTAATGTAACACACACCCGTACAATGCGCACCACCCCGTGATGTTTTTCTCACTCCTACTAGTGAATGTAATGTAACACACACCCATACAATGCGCACCACCCCGTGATGTTTTTCTCACTCCTACTAGTGAATCTAATGTAACACACACCCATACAATGCGCACCACCCCGTCATGTTTTTCTCACTCCTACTAGTGAATGTAATGAAACACACACCCATACAATGTGCACCACCCCGTGATGTTTTTCTCACTCCTACTAGTGAATCTAATGTAACACACACCCATACAATGCGCACCACCCCGTTCTGTTTTTCTCACTCCTACTAGTGAATCTAATGTAACACACACCCATACAATGCGCACCACCCCGTCATGTTTTTCTCACTCCTACTAGTGAATCTAATATAACACACACCCATACAATGCGCACCACCCCGCGATGTTTTTCAGAAACCTATCCTACATTGCCACTGCATGTTCCCTGACCTCCCCATGCTGACCACCACGGGGTGCTTTTCTCCATCCTACATTGCCACTCACTGCCTATCCTAATTCAGACACTCCGATTCACACCACCACGTGATGTTTTTCTCACTCCTACTAGTGAATGTAATGTAACACACACCCATACAATGCGCACCACCCCGTGATGTTTTTCTCACTCCTACTAGTGAATCTAATGTAACACACACCCATGCAATGCGCACCACCCCGTGATGTTTTTCTCACTCCTACTAGTGAATGTAATGTAACACACACCCATACAATGCGCACCACCCCGTGATGTTTTTCTCACTCCTACTAGTGAATGTAATGTAACACACACATGCAATGCGCACCTCCCCGTGATGTTTTTCTCACTCCTACTAGTGAATGTAATGTAACACACACCCATACAATGCGCACCACCCCGTGATGTTTTTCTCACTCCTACTAGTGAATGTAATGTAACACACACCCATACAATGCGCACCACCCCGTGATGTTTTTCTCACTCCTACTAGTGAATCTAATGTAACACACACCCATACAATGCGCACCACCCCGTCATGTTTTTCTCACTCCTACTAGTGAATGTAATGAAACACACACCCATACAATGTGCACCACCCCGTGATGTTTTTCTCACTCCTACTAGTGAATCTAATGTAACACACACCCATACAATGTGCACCACCCCGTGATGTTTTTCTCACTCCTACTAGTGAATCTAATGTAACACACACCCATACAATGCGCACCAAACCGTCATGTTTTTCTCACTCCTACTAGTGAATCTAATATAACACACACCCATACAATGCGCACCACCCCGCGATGTTTTTCAGAAACCTATCCTACATTGCCACTGCATGTTCCCTGACCTCCCCATGCTGACCACCACGGGGTGCTTTTCTCCATCCTACATTGCCACTCAATGCCTATCCTAATTCAGACACTCCGATTCACACCACCCCGTGATGTTTTTCTCATTCCTACTAGTGAATGTAATGTAACACACACCCATACAATGCGCACCACCCCGTGATGTTTTTCTCACTCCTACTAGTGAATGTAATGTAACACACACCCATGCAATGCGCACCACCCCGTGATGTTTTTCTCACTCCTACTAGTGAATGTAATGTAACACACACCCATACAATGCGCACCACCCCGTGATGTTTTTCTCACTCCTACTAGTGAATGTAATGTAACACACACCCATACAATGCGCACCACCCCGTGATGTTTTTCTCACTCCTACTAGTGAATGTAATGTAACACACACCCATACAATGCGCACCACCCAGTGATGTTTTTCTCACTCCTACTAGTGAATGTAATGTAACACACACCCATACAATGTGCACCACCCCGTGATGTTTTTCTCACTCCTACTAGTGAATCTAATGTAACACACACCCATACAATGCGCACCACCCCGTGATGTTTTTCTCACTCCTACTAGTGAATGTAATGTAACACACACCCATACAATGCGCAACACCCCGTGATGTTTTTCTCACTCCTACTAGTGAATCTAATGTAACACACACCCATACAATGCGCACCACCCCGTGATGTTTTTCTCACTCCTACTAGTGAATCTAATATAACACACACCCATACAATGCGCACCACCCCGTGATGTTTTTCTCACTCCTACTAGTGAATCTAATGTAACACACACCCATACAATGCGCACCACCCCGTGATGTTTTTCTCACTCCTACTAGTGAATGTAATGTAACACACACCCATACAATGCGCACCACCCCGTGATGTTTTTCTCACTCCTACTAGTGAATCTAATGTAACACACACCCATACAATGCGCACCACCCCGTGATGTTTTTCTCACTCCTACTAGTGAATCTAATGTAACACACACCCATACAATGCGCACCACCCCGTGATGTTTTTCTCAATCCTACTAGTGAATCTAATGTAACACACACCCATACAATGCGCAACACCCCGTGATGTTTTTCTCACTCCTACTAGTGAATGTAATGAAACACACACCCATACAATGTGCACCACCCCGTGATGTTTTTCTCACTCCTACTAGTGAATCTAATGTAACACACACCCATACAATGCGCACCACCCCGTTCTGTTTTTCTCACTCCTACTAGTGAATCTAATGTAACACACACCCATGCAATGCGCACCACCCCGTGATGTTTTTCTCACTCCTACTAGTGAATGTAATGTAACACACACCCATACAATGCGCACCACCCCGTGATGTTTTTCTCACTCCTACTAGTGAATGTAATGTAACACACACCCATACAATGCGCACCACCCCGTGATGTTTTTCTCACTCCTACTAGTGAATCTAATGTAACACACACCCATACAATGCGCACCACCCCGTGATGTTTTTCTCACTCCTACTAGTGAATGTAATGTAACACACACCCATACAATGTGCACCACCCCGTGATGTTTTTTTCACTCCTACTAGTGAATCTAATGTAACACACACCCATACAATGCGCACCACCCCGTGATGTTTTTCTCACTCCTACTAGTGAATCTAATGTAACACACACCCATACAATGCGCACCACCCCGTCATGTTTTTCTCACTCCTACTAGTGAATCTAATGTAACACACACCCATACAATGCGCACCACCCCGGGAAGTTTTTCTCACTCCTACTAGTGAATCTAATGTAACACACCCCCATACAATGCGCACCACCCCGTTCTGTTTTTCTCACTCCTACTAGTGAATCTAATGTAACACACACCCATACAATGCGCACCACCCCGTCATGTTTTTCTCACTAATACTAGTGAATCTAATGTAACACCCACCCATACAATGCGCACCACCCCGCGATGTTTTTCAGAAACCTACCCTACATTGCCACTGCATGTTCCCTGACCTCCCCATGCTGACCACCACGGGGTGCTTTTCTCCATCCTACATTGCCACTCACTGCCTATCCTAATTCAGACCCTCCGATTCACACCACCCCGTGATGTTTTTCTCACTCCTACTAGTGAATGTAATGTAACACACACCCATACAATGCGCACCACCCCGTAATGTTTTTCTCACTCCTACTAGTGAATGTAATGTAACACACACCCATACAATTCGCACCACCCCGTGATGTTTTTCTCACTCCTACTAGTGAATGTAATGTAACACACACCCATACAATGCACACCACCCCGTGATGTTTTTCTCACTCCTAGAAGTGAATGTAATGTAACACACACCCATACAATGCGCACCACCCCGTCATGTTTTTCTCACTCCTACTAGTGAATCTGATGTAACACACACCCATACAATGCGCACCACCCCGCGATGTTTTTCAGAAACCTATCCTACATTGCCACTGCATGTTCCCTGACCTCCCCATGCTGACCACCACGGGGTGCTTTTCTCCATCCTACATTGCCACTCACTGCCTATCCTAATTCAGACCCTCCGATTCACACCACCCCGTGATGTTTTTCTCACTCCTACTAGTGAATGTAATGTAACACACACCCATACAATGCGCACCACCCCGTAATGTTTTTCTCACTCCTACTAGTGAATGTAATGTAACACACACCCTTACAATGCGCACCAACCCGTGATGTTTTTCTCACTCCTATTAGTGAATCTAATGTAACACACACCCATACAATGCGCACCACCCCGTGATGTTTTTCTCACTCCTACTAGTGTATCTAATGTAACACACCCCCATACAATGCGCACCACCCCGTGATGTTTTTCTCACTCCTACTAGTGAATGTAATGTAACACACACCCATACAATGCGCACCACCCCGTGATGTTTTTCTCACTCCTACTAGTGAATGTAATGTAACACACACCCGTACAATGCGCACCACACCGTGATGTTTTTCTCACTCCTACTAGTGAATGTAATGTAACACACACCCGTGCAATGCGCACCACCCCGTGATGTTTTTCTCACTCCTACTAGTGAATGTAATGTAGCACACACCCATACAATGCGCACCACCCCGTGATGTTTTTCTCACTCCTACTAGTGAATGTAATGTAACACACACCCATACAATGCGCACCACCCCGTGATGTTTTTCTCACTCCTACTAGTGAATCTAATGTAACACACACCCATACAATGCGCACCACCCCGTGATGTTTTTCTCACTCCTACTAGTGAATGTAATGTAACACACACCCATACAATGTGCACCACCCCGTGATGTTTTTCTCACTCCTACTAGTGAATCTAGTGTAACACACACCCATACAATGCGCACCACCCCGTGATGTTTTTCTCACTCCTACTAGTGAATCTAATGTAACACACCCCCATACAATGCGCACCACCCCGTGATGTTTTTCTCACTCCTACTAGTGAATGTAATGTAACACACACCCATACAATGCGCACCACCCCGTCATGTTTTTCTCACTCCTACTAGTGAATCTAATGTAACACACACCCATACAATGCGCACCACCCCGCGATGTTTTTCAGAAACCTATCCTACATTGCCACTGCATGTTCCCTGACCTCCCCATGCTGACCACCACGGGGTGCTTTTCTCCATCCTACATTGCCACTCACTGCCTATCCTAATTCAGACCCTCCGATTCACACCACCCCGTGATGTTTTTCACACTCCTACTAGTGAATGTAATGTAACACACACCCATACAATGCACACCACCCCGTGATGTTTTTCTCACTCCTACTAGTGAATGTAATGTAACACACACCCATACAATGCGCACCACCCCGTGATGTTTTTCTCACTCCTACTAGTGAATGTAATGTAACACACCCCCATACAATGCGCACCACCCCGTGATGTTTTTCTCACTCCTACTAGTGAATGTAATGTAACACACACCCATACAATGCACACCACCCCGTGATGTTTTTCTCACTCCTACTAGTGAATGTAATGTAACACACACCCATACAATGCGCACCACCCCGTGATGTTTTTCTCACTCCTACTAGTGAATGTAATGTAACACACACCCATACAATTCGCACCACCCCGTGATGTTTTTCTCACTCCTACTAGTGAATGTAATGTAACACACACCCATACAATGCGCACCACCCCGTGATGTTTTTCTCACTCCTACTATTGAATGTAATGTAACACACACCCATACAATGCGCACCACCCCGTGATGTTTTTCTCACTCCTACTAGTGAATGTAATGTAACACACACCCATACAATGCGCACCACCCCGTGATGATTTTCTCACTCCTACTAGTGAATGTAATGTAACACACACCCATACAATGCGCACCACCCCGTGATGTTTTTCTCACTCCTACTAGTGAATCTAATGTAACACACACCCATACAATGCGCACCACCCCGTGATGTTTTTCTCACTCCTACTAGTGAATGTAATGTAACACACACCCATACAATGCGCACCACCCCGTGATGTTTTTCTCACTCCTACTAGTGAATGTAATGTAACACAAACCCATACAATGCGCACCACCCCGTGATGATTTTCTCACTCCTACTAGTGAATGTAATGTAACACACACCCATACAATGCGCACCACCCCGTGATGTTTTTCTCACTCCTACTAGTGAATCTAATGTAACACACACCCATACAATGCGCACCACCCCGTCATGTTTTTCTCACTCCTACTAGTGAATCTAATGTAACACACACCCATACAATGCGCACCACCCCGTGATGTTTTTCTCACTCCTACTAGTGAATCTAATGTAACACACCCCCATACAATGCGCACCACCCCGTGATGTTTTTCTCACTCCTACTAGTGAATGTAATGTGACACACACCCATACAATGCGCACCACCCCGTGATGTTTTTCTCACTCCTACTAGTGAATGTAATGTAACACACACCCATACAATGCGCACCACCCCGTCATGTTTTTCTCACTCCTACTAGTGAATGTAATGTGACACACACCCATACAATGCGCACCACCCCGTGATGTTTTTCTCACTCCTACTAGTGAATCTAATGTAACACACACCCATACAATGCGCACCACCCCGTCATGTTTTTCTCACTCCTACTAGTGAATCTAATGTAACACACACCCATACAATGCGCACCACCCCGTGATGTTTTTCTCACTCCGACTAGTGAATCTAATGTAACACACCCCCATACAATGCGCACCACCCCGTGATGTTTTTCTCACTCCTACTAGTGAATGTAATGTAACACACACCCATACAATGCGCACCACCCCGTCATGTTTTTCTCACTCCTACTAGTGAATCTAATGTAACACACACCCATACAATGCGCACCACCCCGCGATGTTTTTCAGAAACCTATCCTACATTGCCACTGCATGTTCCCTGACCTCCCCATGCTGACTACCACGGGGTGCTTTTCTCCATCCTACATTGCCACTCACTGCCTATCCTAATTCAGACCCTCCGATTCACACCACCCCGTGATGTTTTTCTCACTCCTACTAGTGAATGTAATGTAACACACACCCATACAATGTGCACCACCCCGTGATGTTTTTCTCACTCCTACTAGTGAATGTAATGTAACACACACCCATACAATTCGCACCACCCCGTGATGTTTTTCTCACTCCTACTAGTGAATGTAATGTAACACACACCCATACAATGCACACCACCCCGTGATGTTTTTCTCACTCCTACTAGTGAATGTAATGTAACACACACCCATACAATGCGCACCACCCCATGATGTTTTTCTCACTCCTACTAGTGAATGTAATGTAACACACACCCATGCAATGCGCACCTCCCCGTGATGTTTTTCTCACTCCTACTAGTGAATGTAATGTAACACACACCCGTACAATGCGCACCACCCCGTGATGTTTTTCTCACTCCTACTAGTGAATGTAATGTAACACACACCCATACAATGCGCACCACCCCGTGATGTTTTTCTCACTCCTACTAGTGAATCTAATGTAACACACACCCATACAATGCGCACCACCCCGTCATGTTTTTCTCACTCCTACTAGTGAATGTAATGAAACACACACCCATACAATGTGCACCACCCCGTGATGTTTTTCTCACTCCTACTAGTGAATCTAATGTAACACACACCCATACAATGCGCACCACCCCGTTCTGTTTTTCTCACTCCTACTAGTGAATCTAATGTAACACACACCCATACAATGCGCACCACCCCGTCATGTTTTTCTCACTCCTACTAGTGAATCTAATATAACACACACCCATACAATGCGCACCACCCCGCGATGTTTTTCAGAAACCTATCCTACATTGCCACTGCATGTTCCCTGACCTCCCCATGCTGACCACCACGGGGTGCTTTTCTCCATCCTACATTGCCACTCACTGCCTATCCTAATTCAGACACTCCGATTCACACCACCACGTGATGTTTTTCTCACTCCTACTAGTGAATGTAATGTAACACACACCCATACAATGCGCACCACCCCGTGATGTTTTTCTCACTCCTACTAGTGAATCTAATGTAACACACACCCATGCAATGCGCACCACCCCGTGATGTTTTTCTCACTCCTACTAGTGAATGTAATGTAACACACACCCATACAATGCGCACCACCCCGTGATGTTTTTCTCACTCCTACTAGTGAATGTAATGTAACACACACATGCAATGCGCACCTCCCCGTGATGTTTTTCTCACTCCTACTAGTGAATGTAATGTAACACACACCCATACAATGCGCACCACCCCGTGATGTTTTTCTCACTCCTACTAGTGAATGTAATGTAACACACACCCATACAATGCGCACCACCCCGTGATGTTTTTCTCACTCCTACTAGTGAATCTAATGTAACACACACCCATACAATGCGCACCACCCCGTCATGTTTTTCTCACTCCTACTAGTGAATGTAATGAAACACACACCCATACAATGTGCACCACCCCGTGATGTTTTTCTCACTCCTACTAGTGAATCTAATGTAACACACACCCATACAATGTGCACCACCCCGTGATGTTTTTCTCACTCCTACTAGTGAATCTAATGTAACACACACCCATACAATGCGCACCAAACCGTCATGTTTTTCTCACTCCTACTAGTGAATCTAATATAACACACACCCATACAATGCGCACCACCCCGCGATGTTTTTCAGAAACCTATCCTACATTGCCACTGCATGTTCCCTGACCTCCCCATGCTGACCACCACGGGGTGCTTTTCTCCATCCTACATTGCCACTCAATGCCTATCCTAATTCAGACACTCCGATTCACACCACCCCGTGATGTTTTTCTCATTCCTACTAGTGAATGTAATGTAACACACACCCATACAATGCGCACCACCCCGTGATGTTTTTCTCACTCCTACTAGTGAATGTAATGTAACACACACCCATGCAATGCGCACCACCCCGTGATGTTTTTCTCACTCCTACTAGTGAATGTAATGTAACACACACCCATACAATGCGCACCACCCCGTGATGTTTTTCTCACTCCTACTAGTGAATGTAATGTAACACACACCCATACAATGCGCACCACCCCGTGATGTTTTTCTCACTCCTACTAGTGAATGTAATGTAACACACACCCATACAATGCGCACCACCCAGTGATGTTTTTCTCACTCCTACTAGTGAATGTAATGTAACACACACCCATACAATGTGCACCACCCCGTGATGTTTTTCTCACTCCTACTAGTGAATCTAATGTAACACACACCCATACAATGCGCACCACCCCGTGATGTTTTTCTCACTCCTACTAGTGAATGTAATGTAACACACACCCATACAATGCGCAACACCCCGTGATGTTTTTCTCACTCCTACTAGTGAATCTAATGTAACACACACCCATACAATGCGCACCACCCCGTGATGTTTTTCTCACTCCTACTAGTGAATCTAATATAACACACACCCATACAATGCGCACCACCCCGTGATATTTTTCTCACTCCTACTAGTGAATCTAATGTAACACACACCCATACAATGCGCACCACCCCGTGATGTTTTTCTCACTCCTACTAGTGAATGTAATGTAACACACACCCATACAATGTGGACCACCCCGTGATGTTTTTCTCACTCCTACTAGTGAATCTAATGTAACACACACCCATACAATGCGCACCACCCCGTGATGTTTTTCTCACTCCTACTAGTGAATCTAATGTAACACACACCCATACAATGCGCACCACCCCGTCATGTTTTTCTCACTCCTACTAGTGAATCTAATGTAACACACACCCATACAATGCGCACCACCCCGTGATGTTTTTCTCACTCCTACTAGTGAATGTAATGTAACACACACCCATACAATGCGCACCACCCCGTTCTGTTTTTCTCACTCCTACTAGTGAATCTAATGTAACACACACCCATACAATGCGCACCACCCCGTCATGTTTTTCTCACTCCTACTAGTGAATCTAATATAACACACACCCATACAATGCGCACCACCCCGCGATGTTTTTCAGAAACCTATCCTACATTGCCACTGCATGTTCCCTGACCTCCCCATGCTGACCACCACGGGGTGCTTTTCTCCATCCTACATTGCCACTCACTGCCTATCCTAATTCAGACACTCCGATTCACACCACCACGTGATGTTTTTCTCACTCCTACTAGTGAATGTAATGTAACACACACCCATACAATGCGCACCACCCCGTGATGTTTTTCTCACTCCTACTAGTGAATCTAATGTAACACACACCCATACAATGCGCACCACCCCGCGATGTTTTTCAGAAACCTATCCTACATTGCCACTGCATGTTCCCTGACCTCCCCATGCTGACCACCACGGGGTGCTTTTCTCCATCCTACATTGCCACTCACTGCCTATCCTAATTCAGACACTCCGATTCACACCACCACGTGATGTTTTTCTCACTCCTACTAGTGAATGTAATGTAACACACACCCATACAATGCGCACCACCCCGTGATGTTTTTCTCACTCCTACTAGTGAATCTAATGTAACACACACCCATGCAATGCGCACCACCCCGTGATGTTTTTCTCACTCCTACTAGTGAATGTAATGTAACACACACCCATACAATGCGCACCACCCCGTGATGTTTTTCTCACTCCTACTAGTGAATGTAATGTAACACACACATGCAATGCGCACCTCCCCGTGATGTTTTTCTCACTCCTACTAGTGAATGTAATGTAACACACACCCATACAATGCGCACCACCCCGTGATGTTTTTCTCAGTCCTACTAGTGAATGTAATGTAACACACACCCATACAATGCGCACCACCCCGTGATGTTTTTCTCACTCCTACTAGTGAATCTAATGTAACACACACCCATACAATGCGCACCACCCCGTCATGTTTTTCTCACTCCTACTAGTGAATGTAATGAAACACACACCCATACAATGTGCACCACCCCGTGATGTTTTTCTCACTCCTACTAGTGAATCTAATGTAACACACACCCATACAATGTGCACCACCCCGTGATGTTTTTCTCACTCCTACTAGTGAATCTAATGTAACACACACCCATACAATGCGCACCACCCCGTCATGTTTTTCTCACTCCTACTAGTGAATCTAATATAACACACACCCATACAATGCGCACCACCCCGCGATGTTTTTCAGAAACCTATCCTACATTGCCACTGCATGTTCCCTGACCTCCCCATGCTGACCACCACGGGGTGCTTTTCTCCATCCTACATTGCCACTCAATGCCTATCCTAATTCAGACACTCCGATTCACACCACCCCGTGATGTTTTTCTCATTCCTACTAGTGAATGTAATGTAACACACACCCATACAATGCGCACCACCCCGTGATGTTTTTCTCACTCCTACTAGTGAATGTAATGTAACACACACCCATGCAATGCGCACCACCCCGTGATGTTTTTCTCACTCCTACTAGTGAATGTAATGTAACACACACCCATACAATGCGCACCACCCCGTGATGTTTTTCTCACTCCTACTAGTGAATGTAATGTAACACACACCCATACAATGCGCACCACCCCGTGATGTTTTTCTCACTCCTACTAGTGAATGTAATGTAACACACACCCATACAATGCGCACCACCCAGTGATGTTTTTCTCACTCCTACTAGTGAATGTAATGTAACACACACCCATACAATGTGCACCACCCCGTGATGTTTTTCTCACTCCTACTAGTGAATCTAATGTAACACACACCCATACAATGCGCACCACCCCGTGATGTTTTTCTCACTCCTACTAGTGAATGTAATGTAACACACACCCATACAATGCGCAACACCCCGTGATGTTTTTCTCACTCCTACTAGTGAATCTAATGTAACACACACCCATACAATGCGCACCACCCCGTGATGTTTTTCTCACTCCTACTAGTGAATCTAATATAACACACACCCATACAATGCGCACCACCCCGTGATGTTTTTCTCACTCCTACTAGTGAATCTAATGTAACACACACCCATACAATGCGCACCACCCCGTGATGTTTTTCTCACTCCTACTAGTGAATGTAATGTAACACACACCCATACAATGCGCACCACCCCGTGATGTTTTTCTCACTCCTACTAGTGAATCTAATGTAACACACACCCATACAATGCGCACCACCCCGTGATGTTTTTCTCACTCCTACTAGTGAATCTAATGTAACACACACCCATACAATGCGCACCACCCCGTCATGTTTTTCTCACTCCTACTAGTGAATCTAATGTAACACACACCCATACAATGCGCACCACCCCGTGATGTTTTTCTCACTCCTACTAGTGAATGTAATGTAACACACACCCATACAATGCGCACCACCCCGTTCTGTTTTTCTCACTCCTACTAGTGAATCTAATGTAACACACACCCATACAATGCGCACCACCCCGTCATGTTTTTCTCACTCCTACTAGTGAATCTAATATAACACACACCCATACAATGCGCACCACCCCGCGATGTTTTTCAGAAACCTATCCTACATTGCCACTGCATGTTCCCTGACCTCCCCATGCTGACCACCACGGGGTGCTTTTCTCCATCCTACATTGCCACTCACTGCCTATCCTAATTCAGACACTCCGATTCACACCACCACGTGATGTTTTTCTCACTCCTACTAGTGAATGTAATGTAACACACACCCATACAATGCGCACCACCCCGTGATGTTTTTCTCACTCCTACTAGTGAATCTAATGTAACACACACCCATGCAATGCGCACCACCCCGTGATGTTTTTCTCACTCCTACTAGTGAATGTAATGTAACACACACCCATACAATGCGCACCACCCCGTGATGTTTTTCTCACTCCTACTAGTGAATGTAATGTAACACACACATGCAATGCGCACCTCCCCGTGATGTTTTTCTCACTCCTACTAGTGAATGTAATGTAACACACACCCATACAATGCGCACCACCCCGTGATGTTTTTCTCACTCCTACTAGTGAATGTAATGTAACACACACCCATACAATGCGCACCACCCCGTGATGTTTTTCTCACTCCTACTAGTGAATCTAATGTAACACACACCCATACAATGCGCACCACCCCGTCATGTTTTTCTCACTCCTACTAGTGAATGTAATGAAACACACACCCATACAATGTGCACCACCCCGTGATGTTTTTCTCACTCCTACTAGTGAATCTAATGTAACACACACCCATACAATGTGCACCACCCCGTGATGTTTTTCTCACTCCTACTAGTGAATCTAATGTAACACACACCCATACAATGCGCACCACCCCGTCATGTTTTTCTCACTCCTACTAATGAATCTAATATAACACACACCCATACAATGCGCACCACCCCGCGATGTTTTTCAGAAACCTATCCTACATTGCCACTGCATGTTCCCTGACCTCCCCATGCTGACCACCACGGGGTGCTTTTCTCCATCCTACATTGCCACTCACTGCCTATCCTAATTCAGACACTCCGATTCACACCACCCCGTGATGTTTTTCTCATTCCTACTAGTGAATGTAATGTAACACACACCCATACAATGCGCACCACCCCGTGATGTTTTTCTCACTCCTACTAGTGAATGTAATGTAACACACACCCATGCAATGCGCACCACCCCGTGATGTTTTTCTCACTCCTACTAGTGAATGTAATGTAACACACACCCATACAATGCGCACCACCCCGTGATGTTTTTCTCACTCCTACTAGTGAATGTAATGTAACACACACCCATACAATGCGCACCACCCCGTGATGTTTTTCTCACTCCTACTAGTGAATGTAATGTAACACACACCCATACAATGCGCACCACCCAGTGATGTTTTTCTCACTCCTACTAGTGAATGTAATGTAACACACACCCATACAATGTGCACCACCCCGTGATGTTTTTCTCACTCCTACTAGTGAATCTAATGTAACACACACCCATACAATGCGCACCACCCCGTGATGTTTTTCTCACTCCTACTAGTGAATGTAATGTAACACACACCCATACAATGCGCACCACCCCGTGATGTTTTTCTCACTCCTACTAGTGAATGTAATGTAACACACACCCATACAATGCGCACCACCCCGTGATGTTTTTCTCACTCCTACTAGTGAATCTAATGTAACACACACCCATACAATGCGCACCACCCCGTGATGTTTTTCTCACTCCTACTAGTGAATCTAATGTAACACACACCCATACAATGCGCACCACCCCGTGATGTTTTTCTCACTCCTACTAGTGAATGTAATGTAACACACACCCATACAATGTGCTCCACCCCGTGATGTTTTTCTCACTCCTACTAGTGAATCTAATGTAACACACACCCATACAATGCGCACCACCCCGTGATGTTTTTCTCACTCCTACTAGTGAATCTAATGTAACACACACCCATACAATGCGCACCACCCCGTCATGTTTTTCTCACTCCTACTAGTGAATCTAATGTAACACACACCCATACAATGCGCACCACCCCGTGATGTTTTTCTCACTCCTACTAGTGAATCTAATGTAACACACCCCCATACAATGCGAACCACCCCGTGATGTTTTTCTCACTCCTACTAGTGAATGTAATGTGACACACACCCATACAATGCGCACCACCCCGTGATGTTTTTCTCACTCCTACTAGTGAATGTAATGTAACACACACCCATACAATGCGCACCACCCCGTCATGTTTTTCTCACTCCTACTAGTGAATGTAATGTGACACACACCCATACAATGCGCACCACCCCGTGATGTTTTTCTCACTCCTACTAGTGAATCTAATGTAACACACACCCATACAATGCGCACCACCCCGTCATGTTTTTCTCACTCCTACTAGTGAATCTAATGTAACACACACCCATACAATGCGCACCACCCCGTGATGTTTTTCTCACTCCTACTAGTGAATCTAATGTAACACAAACCCATACAATGTGCACCACCCCGTGATGTTTTTCTCACTCCTACTAGTGAATCTAATGTAACACACACCCATACAATGCGCACCACCCCGTCATGTTTTTCTCACTCCTACTAGTGAATCTAATATAACACACACCCATACAATGCGCACCACCCCGCGATGTTTTTCAGAAACCTATCCTACATTGCCACTGCATGTTCCCTGACCTCCCCATGCTGACCACCACGGGGTGCTTTTCTCCATCCTACATTGCCACTCACTGCCTATCCTAATTCAGACACTCCGATTCACACCACCCCTTGATGTTTTTCTCACTCCTACTAGTGAATGTAATGTAACACACACCCATACAATGCGCACCACCCCGTGATGTTTTTCTCACTCCTACTAGTGAATGTAATGTAACACACACCCATACAATTCGCACCACCCCGTGATGTTTTTCTCACTCCTACTAGTGAATGTAATGTAACACACACCCATACAATGCGCACCACCCCGTGATGTTTTTCTCACTCCTACTATTGAATGTAATGTAACACACACCCATACAATGCGCACCACCCCGTGATGTTTTTCTCACTCCTACTAGTGAATGTAATGTAACACACACCCATACAATGCGCACCACCCCGTGATGATTTTCTCACTCCTACTAGTGAATGTAATGTAACACACACCCATACAATGCGCACCACCCCGTGATGTTTTTCTCACTCCTACTAGTGAATGTAATGTAACACACACCCATGCAATGCGCACCACCCCGTGATGTTTTATTCACTCCTACTAGTGAATGTAATGTAACACACACCCATACAATGCGCACCACCCCGTGATGTTTTTCTCACTCCTACTAGTGAATGTAATGTAACACAAACCCATACAATGCGCACCACCCCGTGATGTTTTTCTCACTCCTACTAGTGAATCTAATGTAACACACACCCATACAATGCGCACCACCCCGTGATGTTTTTCTCACTCCTACTAGTGAATGTAATGTAACACACACCCATACAATGTGCACCAACCCGTGATGTTTTTCTCACTCCTACTAGTGAATCTAATGTAACACACACCCATACAATGCGCACCACCCCGTGATGTTTTTCTCACTCCTACTAGTGAATCTAATGTAACACACACCCATACAATGCGCACCACCCCGTCATGTTTTTCTCACTCCTACTAGTGAATCTAATGTAACACACACCCATACAATGCGCACCACCCCGTCATGTTTTTCTCACTCCTACTAGTGAATCTAATATAACACACACCCATACAATGCGCACCACCCCGCGATGTTTTTCAGAAACCTATCCTACATTGCCACTGCATGTTCCCTGACCTCCCCATGCTGACCACCACGGGGTGCTTTTCTCCATCCTACATTGCCACTCACTGCCTATCCTAATTCAGACACTCCGATTCACACCACCCCTTGATGTTTTTCTCACTCCTACTAGTGAATGTAATGTAACACACACCCATACAATGCGCACCACCCCGTGATGTTTTTCTCACTCCTACTAGTGAATGTAATGTAACACACACCCATACAATTCGCACCACCCCGTGATGTTTTTCTCACTCCTACTAGTGAATGTAATGTAACACACACCCATACAATGCGCACCACCCCGTGATGTTTTTCTCACTCCTACTATTGAATGTAATGTAACACACACCCATACAATGCGCACCACCCCGTGATGTTTTTCTCACTCCTACTAGTGAATGTAATGTAACACACACCCATACAATGCGCACCACCCCGTGATGATTTTCTCACTCCTACTAGTGAATGTAATGTAACACACACCCATACAATGCGCACCACCCCGTGATGTTTTTCTCACTCCTACTAGTGAATGTAATGTAACACACACCCATGCAATGCGCACCACCCCGTGATGTTTTATTCACTCCTACTAGTGAATGTAATGTAACACACACCCATACAATGCGCACCACCCCGTGATGTTTTTCTCACTCCTACTAGTGAATGTAATGTAACACAAACCCATACAATGCGCACCACCCCGTGATGTTTTTCTCACTCCTACTAGTGAATCTAATGTAACACACACCCATACAATGCGCACCACCCCGTGATGTTTTTCTCACTCCTACTAGTGAATGTAATGTAACACACACCCATACAATGTGCACCAACCCGTGATGTTTTTCTCACTCCTACTAGTGAATCTAATGTAACACACACCCATACAATGCGCACCACCCCGTGATGTTTTTCTCACTCCTACTAGTGAATCTAATGTAACACACACCCATACAATGCGCACCACCCCGTCATGTTTTTCTCACTCCTACTAGTGAATCTAATGTAACACACACCCATACAATGCGCACCACCCCGCGATATTTTTCAGAAACCTATCCTACATTGCCACTGCATGTTCCCTGACCTCCCCATGCTGACCACCACGGGGTGCTTTTCTCCATCCTACATTGCCACTCACTGCCTATCCTAATTCAGACCCTCCGATTCACACCACCCCGTGATGTTTTTCTCACTCCTACTAGTGAATGTAATGTAACACACACCCATACAATGCGCACCACCCCGTGATGTTTTTCTCACTCCTACTAGTGAATGTAATGTAACACACACCCATACAATTCGCACCACCCCGTGATGTTTTTCTCACTCCTACTAGTGAATGTAATGTAACACACACCCATACAATGCGCACCACCGCGTGATGTTTTTCTCACTCCTACTAGTGAATGTAATGTAACACACACCCATACAATGCGCACCACCCCGTGATGTTTTTCTCACTCCTACTAGTGAATGTAATGTAACACACACCCATACAATGCGCACCACCCCGTGATGTTTTTCTCACTCCTACTAGTGAATGTAATGTAACACACACCCATACAATGCGCACCACCCCGTGATGTTTTTTTCACTCCTACTAGTGAATGTAATGTAACACACACCCATACAATGCGCACCACCCCGTGATGTTTTTCTCACTCCTACTAGTGAATGTAATGTAACACACACCCATACAATGCGCACCACCCCGTGATGTTTTTCTCACTCCTACTAGTGAATCTAATGTAACACACACCCATACAATGCGCACCACCCCGTAATGTTTTTCTCACTCCTACTAGTGAATGTAATGTAACACACACCCATACAATGCGCACCACCCCGTGATGTTTTTCTCACTCCTATTAGTGAATCTAATGTAACACACACCCATACAATGCGCACCACCCCGTGATGTTTTTCTCACTCCTACTAGTGAATCTAATGTAACACACCCCCATACAATGCGCACCACCCCGTGATGTTTTTCTCACTCCTACTAGTGAATGTAATGTAACACACACCCATACAATGCGCACCACCCCGTGATGTTTTTCTCACTCCTACTAGTGAATGTAATGTAACACACACCCATACAATGCGCACCACCCCGTGATGTTTTTCTCACTCCTACTAGTGAATGTAATGTAACACACACCCATGCAATGCGCACCACCCCGTGATGTTTTTCTCACTCCTACTAGTGAATGTAATGTAACACACACCCATACAATGCGCACCACCCCGTGATGTTTTTCTCACTCCTACTAGTGAATGTAATGTAACACACACCCATACAATGCGCACCACCCCGTGATGTTTTTCTCACTCCTACTAGTGAATCTAATGTAACACACACCCATACAATGCGCACCACCCCGTCATGTTTTTCTCACTCCTACTAGTGAATGTAATGTAACACACACCCATACAATGTGCACCACCCCGTGATGTTTTTCTCACTCCTACTAGTGAATCTAATGTAACACACACCCATACAATGCGCACCACCCCGTTCTGTTTTTCTCACTCCTACTAGTGAATCTAATGTAACACACACCCATACAATGCGCACCACCCCGTCATGTTTTTCTCACTCCTACTAGTGAATCTAATGTAACACACACCCATACAATGCGCACCACCCCGGGAAGTTTTTCTCACTCCTACTAGTGAATCTAATGTAACACACCCCCATACAATGCGCACCACCCCGTTCTGTTTTTCTCACTCCTACTAGTGAATCTAATGTAACACACACCCATACAATGCGCACCACCCCGTCATGTTTTTCTCACTCCTACTAGTGAATCTAATGTAACACACACCCATACAATGCGCACCACCCCGCGATGTTTTTCAGAAACCTACCCTACATTGCCACTGCATGTTCCCTGACCTCCCCATGCTGACCACCACGGGGTGCTTTTCTCCATCCTACATTGCCACTCACTGCCTATCCTAATTCAGACCCTCCGATTCACACCACCCCGTGATGTTTTTCTCACTCCTACTAGTGAATGTAATGTAACACACACCCATACAATGCGCACCACCCCGTAATGTTTTTCTCACTCCTACTAGTGAATGTAATGTAACACACACCCATACAATTCGCACCACCCCGTGATGTTTTTCTCACTCCTACTAGTGAATGTAATGTAACACACACCCATACAATGCACACCACCCCGTGATGTTTTTCTCACTCCTAGAAGTGAATGTAATGTAACACACACCCATACAATGCGCACCACCCCGTGATGTTTTTCTCACTCCTATTAGTGAATCTAATGTAACACACACCCATACAATGCGCACCACCCCGTGATGTTTTTCTCACTCCTACTAGTGAATCTAATGTAACACACCCCCATACAATGCGCACCACCCCGTGATGTTTTTCTCACTCCTACTAGTGAATGTAATGTAACACACACCCATACAATGCGCACCACCCCGTGATGTTTTTCTCACTCCTACTAGTGAATGTAATGTAACACACACCCGTACAATGCGCACCACCCCGTGATATTTTTCTCACTCCTACTAGTGAATGTAATGTAACACACACCCGTGCAATGCGCACCACCCCGTGATGTTTTTCTCACTCCTACTAGTGAATGTAATGTAACACACACCCATACAATGCGCACCACCCCGTGATGTTTTTCTCACTCCTACTAGTGAATGTAATGTAACACACACCCATACAATGCGCACCACCCCGTGATGTTTTTCTCACTCCTACTAGTGAATCTAATGTAACACACACCCATACAATGCGCACCACCCCGTGATGTTTTTCTCACTCCTACTAGTGAATGTAATGTAACACACACCCATACAATGTGCACCACCCCGTGATGTTTTTCTCACTCCTACTAGTGAATCTAGTGTAACACACACCCATACAATGCGCACCACCCCGTGATGTTTTTCTCACTCCTACTAGTGAATCTAATGTAACACACACCCATACAATGCGCACCACCCCGTCATGTTTTTCTCACTCCTACTAGTGAATCTAATGTAACACACACCCATACAATGCGCACCACCCCGTGATGTTTTTCTCACTCCTACTAGTGAATCTAATGTAACACACCCCCATACAATGCGCACCACCCCGTGATGTTTTTCTCACTCCTACTAGTGAATGTAATGTAACACACACCCATACAATGCGCACCACCCCGTCATGTTTTTCTCACTCCTACTAGTGAATCTAATGTAACACACACCCATACAATGCGCACCACCCCGCGATGTTTTTCAGAAACCTATCCTACATTGCCACTGCATGTTCCCTGACCTCCCCATGCTGACCACCACGGGGTGCTTTTCTCCATCCTACATTGCCACTAACTGCCTATCCTAATTCAGACCCTCTGATTCACACCACCCCGTGATGTTTTTCACACTCCTACTAGTGAATGTAATGTAACACACACCCATACAATGCGCACCACCCCGTAATGTTTTTCTCACTCCTACTAGTGAATGTAATGTAACACACACCCATACAATGCGCACCACCCCGTGATGTTTTTCTCACTCCTATTAGTGAATCTAATGTAACACACACCCATACAATGCGCACCACCCGGTGATGTTTTTCTCACTCCTACTAGTGAATCTAATGTAACACACCCCCATACAATGCGCACCACCCCGTGATGTTTTTCTCATTCCTACTAGTGAATGTAATGTAACACACACCCATACAATGCGCACCACCCCTTGATGTTTTTCTCACTCCTACTAGTGAATGTAATGTAACACACACCCATACAATGCGCACCACCCCGTGATGTTTTTCTCACTCCTACTAGTGAATGTAATGTAACACACACCCATGCAATGCGCACCACCCCGTGATGTTTTTCTCACTCCTACTAGTGAATGTAATGTAACACACACCCATACAATGCGCACCACCCCGTGATGTTTTTCTCACTCCTACTAGTGAATGTAATGTAACACACACCCATACAATGCGCACCACCCCGTGATGTTTTTCTCACTCCTACTAGTGAATGTAATGTAACACACACCCATACAATGCGCACCACCCCGTGATGTTTTTCTCACTCCTACTAGTGAATGTAATGTAACACACACCCATACAATGTGCACCACCCCGTGATGTTTTTCTCACTCCTACTAGTGAATCTAATGTAACACACACCCATACAATGCGCACCACCCCGTGATGTTTTTCTCACTCCTACTAGTGAATGTAATGTAACACACACCCATACAATGCGCACCACCCCGTGATGTTTTTCTCACTCCTACTAGTGAATCTAATGTAACACACACCCATACAATGCGCACCACCCCGTGATGTTTTTCTCACTCCTACTAGTGAATCTAATGTAACACACACCCATACAATGCGCACCACCCCGTGATGTTTTTCTCACTCCTACTAGTGAATCTAATGTAACACACACCCATACAATGCGCACCACCCCGTGATGTTTTTCTCACTCCTACTAGTGAATGTAATGTAACACACACCCATACAATGTGCACCACCCCGTGATGTTTTTCTCACTCCTACTAGTGAATCTAATGTAACACACACCCATACAATGCGCACCACCCCGTGATGTTTTTCTCACTCCTACTAGTGAATCTAATGTAACACACACCCATACAATGCGCACCACCCCGTCATGTTTTTCTCACTCCTACTAGTGAATCTAATGTAACACACACCCATACAATGCGCACCACCCCGTGATGTTTTTCTCACTCCTACTAGTGAATCTAATGTAACACACCCCCATACAATGCGTACCACCCCGTGATGTTTTTCTCACTCCTACTAGTGAATGTAATGTGACCCACACCCATACAATGCGCACCACCCCGTGATGTTTTTCTCACTCCTACTAGTGAATGTAATGTAACACACACCCATACAATGCGCACCACCCCGTGATGTTTTTCTCACTCCTACTAGTGAATCTAATGTAACACACACCCATACAATGCGCACCACACCGTCATGTTTTTCTCACTCCTACTAGTGAATCTAATGTAACACACACCCATACAATGCGCACCACCCCGTGATGTTTTTCTCACTCCTACTAGTGAATCTAATGTAACACACCCCCATACAATGCGCACCACCCCGTGATGTTTTTCTCACTCCTACTAGTGAATGTAATGTAACACACACCCATACAATGCGCACCACCCCGTCATGTTTTTCTCACTCCTACTAGTGAATCTAATGTAACACACACCCATACAATGCGCACCACCCCGCGATGTTTTTCAGAAACCTATCCTACATTGCCACTGCATGTTCCCTGACCTCCCCATGCTGACCACCACGGGGTGCTTTTCTCCATCCTACATTGCCACTCACTGCCTATCCTAATTCAGACCCTCCGATTCACACCACCCCGTGATGTTTTTCTCACTCCTACTAGTGAATGTAATGTAACACACACCCATACAATGCGCACCACCCCGTGATGTTTTTCTCACTCCTACTAGTGAATGTAATGTAACACACACCCATACAATTCGCACCACCCCGTGATGTTTTTCTCACTCCTACTAGTGAATGTAATGTAACACACACCCATGCAATGCGCACCACCCCGTGATGTTTTTCTCACTCCTACTAGTGAATGTAATGTAACACACACCCATGCAATGCGCACCTCCCCGTGATGTTTTTCTCACTCCTACTAGTGAATGTAATGTAACACACACCCATACAATGCGCACCACCCCGTCATGTTTTTCTCACTCCTACTAGTGAATGTAATGTAACACACACCCATACAATGCGCACCACCCCGTGATGTTTTTCTCACTCCTACTAGTGAATCTAATGTAACACACACCCATACAATGCGCACCACCCCGTCATGTTTTTCTCACTCCTACTAGTGAATGTAATGAAACACACACCCATACAATGTGCACCACCCCGTGATGTTTTTCTCACTCCTACTAGTGAATCTAATGTAACACACACCCATACAATGTGCACCACCCCGTGATGTTTTTCTCACTCCTACTAGTGAATCTAATGTAACACACACCCATACAATGCGCACCACCCCGTCATGTTTTTCTCACTCCTACTAGTGAATCTAATATAACACACACCCATACAATGCGCACCACCCCGCGATGTTTTTCAGAAAACTATCCTACATTGCCACTGCATGTTCCCTGACCTCCCCATGCTGACCACCACGGGGTGCTTTTCTCCATCCTACATTGCCACTCACTGCCTATCCTAATTCAGACACTCCGATTCACACCACCCCGTGATGTTTTTCTCACTCCTACTAGTGAATGTAATGTAACACACACCCATACAATGCGCACCACCCCGTGAAGTTTTTCTCACTCCTACTAGTGAATGTAATGTAACACACACCCATACAATTCGCACCACCCCGTGATGTTTTTCTCACTCCTACTAGTGAATGTAATGTAACACACACCCATACAATGCGCACCACCCCGTGATGTTTTTCTCACTCCTACTATTGAATGTAATGTAACACACACCCATACAATGCGCACCACCCCGTGATGTTTTTCTCACTCCTACTAGTGAATGTAATGTAACACACACCCATACAATGCGCACCACCCCGTGATGATTTTCTCACTCCTACTCGTGAATGTAATGTAACACACACCCATACAATGCGCACCACCCCGTGATGTTTTTCTCACTCCTACTACTGAATCTAATGTAACACACACCCATACAATGCGCACCACCCCGTGATGTTTTTCTCACTCCTACTAGTGAATGTAATGTAACACACACCCATACAATGCGCACCACCCCGTGATGTTTTTCTCACTCCTACTAGTGAATGTAATGTAACACAAACCCATACAATGCGCACCACCCCGTGATGATTTTCTCACTCCTACTAGTGAATGTAATGTAACACACACCCATACAATGCGCACCACCCCGTGATGTTTTTCTCACTCCTAGTAGTGAATCTAATGTAACACACACCCATACAATGCGCACCACCCCGTCATGTTTTATTCACTCCTACTAGTGAATCTAATGTAACACACACCCATACAATGCGCACCACCCCGTCATGTTTTTCTCACTCCTACTAGTGAATCTAATGTAACACACACCCATACAATGCGCACCACCCCGCGATGTTTTTCAGAAACCTATCCTACATTGCCACTGCATGTTCCCTGACCTCCCCATGCTGACCACCACGGGGTGCTTTTCTCCATCCTACATTGCCACTCACTGCCTATCCTAATTCAGACCCTCCGATTCACACCACCCCGTGTTGTTTTTCTCACTCCTACTAGTGAACGTAATGTAACACACACCCATACAATGCGCACCACCCCGTGATGTTTTTCTCACTCCTACTAGTGAATGTAATGTAACACACACCCATAAAATGCGCACCACCCCGTGATGTTTTTCTCACTCCTACTAGTGAATGTAATGTAACACACACCCATACAATGCGCACCACCCCGTGATGTTTTTCTCACTCCTACTAGTGAATGTAATGTAACACACACCCATACAATGCGCACCACCCCGTGATGTTTTTCTCACTCCTACTAGTGAATGTAATGTAACACACACCCATACAATGCGCACCACCCCGTGATGTTTTTCTCACTCCTACTAGTGAATCTAATGTAACACACCCCCATACAATGCGCACCACCCCGTGATGTTGTTCTCACTCCTACTAGTGAATGTAATGTAACACACACCCATGCAATGCGCACCACCCCGTGATGTTTTTCTCACTCCTACTAGTGAATGTAATGTAACACACACCCATACAATGCGCACCACCCCGTGATGTTTTTCTCACTCCTATTAGTGAATGTAATGTAACACACACCCATACAATGCGCACCACCCCGTGATGTTTTTCTCACTCCTACTAGTGAATGTAATGTAACACACACCCATACAATGCGCACCACCCCGTGATGTTTTTCTCACTCCTACTAGTGAATGTAATGTAACACACACCCATACAATGCGCACCACCCCGTGATGTTTTTTCACTCCTACTAGTGAATGTAATGTAACACACACCCATACAATGCGCACCACCCCGTGATGTTTTTCTCACTCCTACTAGTGAATGTAATGTAACACACACCCATACAATGCGCACCACCCCGTGATGTGTTTCTCACTCCTACTAGTGAATTTAATGTATAACACACCCATACAATGCGCACCACCCCGTGATGTTTTTCTCACTCCTACTAGTGAATCCAATGTAACACACACCCATACAATGCGCACCACCCCGTGATGTTTTTCTCACTCCTACTAGTGAATCTAATGTAACACACACCCATACAATGCGCACCACCCCGTCATGTTTTTCTCACTCCTACTAGTGAATCTAATGTAACACACACCCATACAATGCGCACCACCCCGGGAAGTTTTTCTCACTCCTACTAGTGAATCTAATGTAACACACCCCCATACAATGCGCACCACCCCGTTCTGTTTTTCTCACTCCTACTAGTGAATCTAATGTAACACACACCCATACAATGCGCACCACCCCGTCATGTTTTTCTCACTCCTACTAGTGAATCTAATGTAACACACACCCATACAATGCGCACCACCCCGCGATGTTTTTCAGAAACCTACCCTACATTGCCACTGCATGTTCCCTGACCTCCCCATGCTGACCACCACGGGGTGCTTTTCTCCATCCTACATTGCCACTCACTGCCTATCCTAATTCAGACCCTCCGATTCACACCACCCCGTGATGTTTTTCTCACTCCTACTAGTGAATGTAATGTAACACACACCCATACAATGCGCACCACCCCGTAATGTTTTTCTCACTCCTACTAGTGAATGTAATGTAACACACACCCATACAATTCGCACCACCCCGTGATGTTTTTCTCACTCCTACTAGTGAATGTAATGTAACACACACCCATACAATGCACACCACCCCGTGATGTTTTTCTCACTCCTAGAAGTGAATGTAATGTAACACACACCCATACAATGCGCACAACCCTGTCATGTTTTTCTCACTCCTACTAGTGAATCTAATGTAACACACACCCATACAATGCGCACCACCCCGCGATGTTTTTCAGAAACCTATCCTACATTGCCACTGCATGTTCCCTGACCTCCCCATGCTGACCACCACGGGGTGCTTTTCTCCATCCTACATTGCCACTCACTGCCTATCCTAATTCAGACCCTCCGATTCACACCACCCCGTGATGTTTTTCTCACTCCTACTAGTGAATGTAATGTAACACACACCCATACAATGCGCACCACCCCGTAATGTTTTTCTCACTCCTACTAGTGAATGTAATGTAACACACACCCATACAATGCGCACCACCCCGTGATGTTTTTCTCACTCCTATTAGTGAATCTAATGTAACACACACCCATACAATGCGCACCACCCCGTGATGTTTTTCTCACTCCTACTAGTGAATCTAATGTAACACACCCCCATACAATGCGCACCACCCCGTGATGTTTTTCTCACTCCTACTAGTGAATGTAATGTAACACACACCCATACAATGCGCACAACCCCGTGATGTTTTTCTCACTCCTACTAGTGAATGTAATGTAACACACACCCGTACAATGCGCACCACCCCGTGATATTTTTCTCACTCCTACTAGTGAATGTAATGTAACACACACCCGTGCAATGCGCACCACCCCGTGATGTTTTTCTCACTCCTACTAGTGAATGTAATGTAACACACACCCATACAATGCGCACCACCCCGTGATGTTTTTCTCACTCCTACTAGTGAATGTAATGTAACACACACCCATACAATGCGCACCACCCCGTGATGTTTTTCTCACTCCTACTAGTGAATCTAATGTAACACACACCCATACAATGTGCACCACCCCGTGATGTTTTTCTCACTCCTACTAGTGAATGTAATGTAACACACACCCATACAATGTGCACCACCCCGTGATGTTTTTCTCACTCCTACTAGTGAATCTAGTGTAACACACACCCATACAATGCGCACCACCCCGTGATGTTTTTCTCACTCCTACTAGTGAATCTAATGTAACACACACCCATACAATGCGCACCACCCCGTCATGTTTTTCTCACTCCTACTAGTGAATCTAATGTAACACACACCCATACAATGCGCACCACCCCGTGATGTTTTTCTCACTCCTACTAGTGAATCTAATGTAACACACCCCCATACAATGCGCACCACCCCGTGATGTTTTTCTCACTCCTACTAGTGAATGTAATGTAACACACACCCATACAATGCGCACCACCCCGTCATGTTTTTCTCACTCCTACTAGTGAATCTAATGTAACACACACCCATACAATGCGCACCACCCCGCGATGTTTTTCAGAAACCTATCCTACATTGCCACTGCATGTTCCCTGACCTCCCCATGCTGACCACCACGGGGTGCTTTTCTCCATCCTACATTGCCACTCACTGCCTATCCTAATTCAGACCCTCTGATTCACACCACCCCGTGATGTTTTTCACACTCCTACTAGTGAATGTAATGTAACACACACCCATACAATGCGCACCACCCCGTAATGTTTTTCTCACTCCTACTAGTGAATGTAATGTAACACACACCCATACAATGCGCACCACCCCGTGATGTTTTTCTCACTCCTATTAGTGAATCTAATGTAACACACACCCATACAATGCGCACCACCCGGTGATGTTTTTCTCACTCCTACTAGTGAATCTAATGTAACACACCCCCATACAATGCGCACCACCCCGTGATGTTTTTCTCATTCCTACTAGTGAATGTAATGTAACACACACCCATACAATGCGCACCACCCCTTGATGTTTTTCTCACTCCTACTAGTGAATGTAATGTAACACACACCCATACAATGCGCACCACCCCGTGATGTTTTTCTCACTCCTACTAGTGAATGTAATGTAACACACACCCATGCAATGCGCACCACCCCGTGATGTTTTTCTCACTCCTACTAGTGAATGTAATGTAACACACACCCATACAATGCGCACCACCCCGTGATGTTTTTCTCACTCCTACTAGTGAATGTAATGTAACACACACCCATACAATGCGCACCACCCCGTGATGTTTTTCTCACTCCTACTAGTGAATGTAATGTAACACACACCCATACAATGCGCACCACCCCGTGATGTTTTTCTCACTCCTACTAGTGAATGTAATGTAACACACACCCATACAATGTGCACCACCCCGTGATGTTTTTCTCACTCCTACTAGTGAATCTAATGTAACACACACCCATACAATGCGCACCACCCCGTGATGTTTTTCTCACTCCTACTAGTGAATGTAATGTAACACACACCCATACAATGCGCACCACCCCGTGATGTTTTTCTCACTCCTACTAGTGAATCTAATGTAACACACACCCATACAATGCGCACCACCCCGTGATGTTTTTCTCACTCCTACTAGTGAATCTAATGTAACACACACCCATACAATGCGCACCACCCCGTGATGTTTTTCTCACTCCTACTAGTGAATCTAATGTAACACACACCCATACAATGCGCACCACCCCGTGATGTTTTTCTCACTCCTACTAGTGAATGTAATGTAACACACACCCATACAATGTGCACCACCCCGTGATGTTTTTCTCACTCCTACTAGTGAATCTAATGTAACACACACCCATACAATGCGCACCACCCCGTGATGTTTTTCTCACTCCTACTAGTGAATCTAATGTAACACACACCCATACAATGCGCACCACCCCGTCATGTTTTTCTCACTCCTACTAGTGAATCTAATGTAACACACACCCATACAATGCGCACCACCCCGTGATGTTTTTCTCACTCCTACTAGTGAATCTAATGTAACACACCCCCATACAATGCGTACCACCCCGTGATGTTTTTCTCACTCCTACTAGTGAATGTAATGTGACACACACCCATACAATGCGCAAGACCCCGTGATGTTTTTCTCACTCCTACTAGTGAATGTAATGTAACACACACCCATACAATGCGCACCACCCCGTGATGTTTTTCTCACTCCTACTAGTGAATCTAATGTAACACACACCCATACAATGCGCACCACCCCGTCATGTTTTTCTCACTCCTACTAGTGAATCTAATGTAACACACACCCATACAATGCGCACCACCCCGTGATGTTTTTCTCACTCCTACTAGTGAATCTAATGTAACACACCCCCATACAATGCGCACCACCCCGTGATGTTTTTCTCACTCCTACTAGTGAATGTAATGTAACACACACCCATACAATGCGCACCACCCCGTCATGTTTTTCTCACTCCTACTAGTGAATCTAATGTAACACACACCCATACAATGCGCACCACCCCGCGATGTTTTTCAGAAACCTATCCTACATTGCCACTGCATGTTCCCTGACCTCCCCATGCTGACCACCACGGGGTGCTTTTCTCCATCCTACATTGCCACTCACTGCCTATCCTAATTCAGACCCTCCGATTCACACCACCCCGTGATGTTTTTCTCACTCCTACTAGTGAATATAATGTAACACACACCCATACAATGCGCACCACCCCGTGATGTTTTTCTCACTCCTAATAGTGAATGTAATGTAACACACACCCATATAATTCGCACCACCCCGTGATGTTTTTCTCACTCCTACTAGTGAATGTAATGTAACACACACCCATACAATGCACACCACCCCGTGATGTTTTTCTCACTCCTACTAGTGAATGTAATGTAACACACACCCATGCAATGCGCACCACCCCGTGATGTTTTTCTCACTCCTACTAGTGAATGTAATGTAACACACACCCATGCAATGCGCACCTCCCCGTGATGTTTTTCTCACTCCTACTAGTGAATGTAATGTAACACACACCCATACAATGCGCACCACCCCGTCATGTTTTTCTCACTCCTACTAGTGAATGTAATGTAACACACACCCATACAATGCGCACCACCCCGTGATGTTTTTCTCACTCCTACTAGTGAATCTAATGTAACACACACCCATACAATGCACACCACCCCGTCATGTTTTTCTCACTCCTACTAGTGAATGTAATGAAACACACACCCATACAATGTGCACCACCCCGTGATGTTTTTCTCACTCCTACTAGTGAATCTAATGTAACACACACCCATACAATGTGCACCACCCCGTGATGTTTTTCTCACTCCTACTAGTGAATCTAATGTAACACACACCCATACAATGCGCACCACCCCGTCATGTTTTTCTCACTCCTACTAGTGAATGTAATGTAACACACACCCGTACAATAAGCACCACCCCGTGATATTTTTCTCACTCCTACTAGTGAATGTAATGTAACACACACCCGTGCAATGCGCACCACCCCGTGATGTTTTTCTCACTCCTACTAGTGAATGTAATGTAACACACACCCATACAATGCGCACCACCCCGTGATGTTTTTCTCACTCCTACTAGTGAATGTAATGTAACACACACCCATACAATGCGCACCACCCCGTGATGTTTTTCTCACTCCTACTAGTGAATCTAATGTAACACACACCCATACAATGCGCACCACCCCGTGATGTTTTTCTCACTCCTACTAGTGAATGTAATGTAACACACACCCATACAATGTGCACCACCCCGTGATGTTTTTCTCACTCCTACTAGTGAATCTAGTGTAACACACACCCATACAATGCACACCACCCCGTGATGTTTTTCTCACTCCTACTAGTGAATCTAATGTAACACACACCCATACAATGCGCACCACCCCGTCATGTTTTTCTCACTCCTACTAGTGAATCTAATGTAACACACACCCATACAATGCGCACCACCCCGTGATGTTTTTCTCACTCCTACTAGTGAATCTAATGTAACACACCCCATACAATGCGCACCACCCCGTGATGTTTTTCTCACTCCTACTAGTGAATGTAATGTAACACACACCCATACAATGCGCACCACCCCGTCATGTTTTTCTCACTCCTACTAGTGAATCTAATGTATCACACACCCATACAATGCGCACCACCCCGCGATGTTTTTCAGAAACCTATCCTACATTGCCACTGCATGTTCCCTGACCTCCCCATGCTGACCACCACGGGGTGCTTTTCTCCATCCTACATTGCCACTAACTGCCTATCCTAATTCAGACCCTCTGATTCACACCACCCCGTGATGTTTTTCACACTCCTACTAGTGAATGTAATGTAACACACACCCATACAATGCGCACCACCCCGTAATGTTTTTCTCACTCCTACTAGTGAATGTAATGTAACACACACCCATACAATGCGCACCACCCCGTGATGTTTTTCTCACTCCTATTAGTGAATCTAATGTAACACACACCCATACAATGCGCACCACCCGGTGATGTTTTTCTCACTCCTACTAGTGAATCTAATGTAACACACCCCCATACAATGCGCACCACCCCGTGATGTTTTTCTCATTCCTACTAGTGAATGTAATGTAACACACACCCATACAATGCGCACCACCCCTTGATGTTTTTCTCACTCCTACTAGTGAATGTAATGTAACACACACCCATACAATGCGCACCACCCCGTGATGTTTTTCTCACTCCTACTAGTGAATGTAATGTAACACACACCCATGCAATGCGCACCACCCCGTGATGTTTTTCTCACTCCTACTAGTGAATGTAATGTAACACACACCCATACAATGCGCACCACCCCGTGATGTTTTTCTCACTCCTACTAGTGAATGTAATGTAACACACACCCATACAATGCGCACCACCCCGTGATGTTTTTCTCACTCCTACTAGTGAATGTAATGTAACACACACCCATACAATGCGCACCACCCCGTGATGTTTTTCTCACTCCTACTAGTGAATGTAATGTAACACACACCCATACAATGTGCACCACCCCGTGATGTTTTTCTCACTCCTACTAGTGAATCTAATGTAACACACACCCATACAATGCGCACCACCCCGCGATGTTTTTCAGAAACCTATCCTACATTGCCACTGCATGTTCCCTGACCTCCCCATGCTGACCACCACGGGGTGCTTTTCTCCATCCTACATTGCCACTCACTGCCTATCCTAATTCAGACCCTCCGATTCACACCACCCCGTGATGTTTTTCTCACTCCTACTAGTGAATATAATGTAACACACACCCATACAATGCGCACCACCCCGTGATGTTTTTCTCACTCCTAATAGTGAATGTAATGTAACACACACCCATATAATTCGCACCACCCCGTGATGTTTTTCTCACTCCTACTAGTGAATGTAATGTAACACACACCCATACAATGCACACCACCCCGTGATGTTTTTCTCACTCCTACTAGTGAATGTAATGTAACACACACCCATGCAATGCGCACCACCCCGTGATGTTTTTCTCACTCCTACTAGTGAATGTAATGTAACACACACCCATGCAATGCGCACCTCCCCGTGATGTTTTTCTCACTCCTACTAGTGAATGTAATGTAACACACACCCATACAATGCGCACCACCCCGTCATGTTTTTCTCACTCCTACTAGTGAATGTAATGTAACACACACCCATACAATGCGCACCACCCCGTGATGTTTTTCTCACTCCTACTAGTGAATCTAATGTAACACACACCCATACAATGCACACCACCCCGTCATGTTTTTCTCACTCCTACTAGTGAATGTAATGAAACACACACCCATACAATGTGCACCACCCCGTGATGTTTTTCTCACTCCTACTAGTGAATCTAATGTAACACACACCCATACAATGTGCACCACCCCGTGATGTTTTTCTCACTCCTACTAGTGAATCTAATGTAACACACACCCATACAATGCGCACCACCCCGTCATGTTTTTCTCACTCCTACTAGTGAATGTAATGTAACACACACCCGTACAATAAGCACCACCCCGTGATATTTTTCTCACTCCTACTAGTGAATGTAATGTAACACACACCCGTGCAATGCGCACCACCCCGTGATGTTTTTCTCACTCCTACTAGTGAATGTAATGTAACACACACCCATACAATGCGCACCACCCCGTGATGTTTTTCTCACTCCTACTAGTGAATGTAATGTAACACACACCCATACAATGCGCACCACCCCGTGATGTTTTTCTCACTCCTACTAGTGAATCTAATGTAACACACACCCATACAATGCGCACCACCCCGTGATGTTTTTCTCACTCCTACTAGTGAATGTAATGTAACACACACCCATACAATGTGCACCACCCCGTGATGTTTTTCTCACTCCTACTAGTGAATCTAGTGTAACACACACCCATACAATGCACACCACCCCGTGATGTTTTTCTCACTCCTACTAGTGAATCTAATGTAACACACACCCATACAATGCGCACCACCCCGTCATGTTTTTCTCACTCCTACTAGTGAATCTAATGTAACACACACCCATACAATGCGCACCACCCCGTGATGTTTTTCTCACTCCTACTAGTGAATCTAATGTAACACACCCCCATACAATGCGCACCACCCCGTGATGTTTTTCTCACTCCTACTAGTGAATGTAATGTAACACACACCCATACAATGCGCACCACCCCGTCATGTTTTTCTCACTCCTACTAGTGAATCTAATGTATCACACACCCATACAATGCGCCCCACCCCGCGATGTTTTTCAGAAACCTATCCTACATTGCCACTGCATGTTCCCTGACCTCCCCATGCTGACCACCACGGGGTGCTTTTCTCCATCCTACATTGCCACTAACTGCCTATCCTAATTCAGACCCTCTGATTCACACCACCCCGTGATGTTTTTCACACTCCTACTAGTGAATGTAATGTAACACACACCCATACAATGCGCACCACCCCGTAATGTTTTTCTCACTCCTACTAGTGAATGTAATGTAACACACACCCATACAATGCGCACCACCCCGTGATGTTTTTCTCACTCCTATTAGTGAATCTAATGTAACACACACCCATACAATGCGCACCACCCGGTGATGTTTTTCTCACTCCTACTAGTGAATCTAATGTAACACACCCCCATACAATGCGCACCACCCCGTGATGTTTTTCTCATTCCTACTAGTGAATGTAATGTAACACACACCCATACAATGCGCACCACCCCTTGATGTTTTTCTCACTCCTACTAGTGAATGTAATGTAACACACACCCATACAATGCGCACCACCCCGTGATGTTTTTCTCACTCCTACTAGTGAATGTAATGTAACACACACCCATGCAATGCGCACCACCCCGTGATGTTTTTCTCACTCCTACTAGTGAATGTAATGTAACACACACCCATACAATGCGCACCACCCCGTGATGTTTTTCTCACTCCTACTAGTGAATGTAATGTAACACACACCCATACAATGCGCACCACCCCGTGATGTTTTTCTCACTCCTACTAGTGAATGTAATGTAACACACACCCATACAATGCGCACCACCCCGTGATGTTTTTCTCACTCCTACTAGTGAATGTAATGTAACACACACCCATACAATGTGCACCACCCCGTGATGTTTTTCTCACTCCTACTAGTGAATCTAATGTAACACACACCCATACAATGCGCACCACCCCGTGATGTTTTTCTCACTCCTACTAGTGAATGTAATGTAACACACACCCATACAATGCGCACCACCCCGTGATGTTTTTCTCACTCCTACTAGTGAATCTAATGTAACACACACCCATACAATGCGCACCACCCCGTGATGTTTTTCTCACTCCTACTAGTGAATCTAATGTAACACACACCCATACAATGCGCACCACCCCGTGATGTTTTTCTCACTCCTACTAGTGAATCTAATGTAACACACACCCATACAATGCGCACCACCCCGTGATGTTTTTCTCACTCCTACTAGTGAATGTAATGTAACACACACCCATACAATGTGCACCACCCCGTGATGTTTTTCTCACTCCTACTAGTGAATCTAATGTAACACACACCCATACAATGCGCACCACCCCGTGATGTTTTTCTCACTCCTACTAGTGAATCTAATGTAACACACACCCATACAATGCGCACCACCCCGTCATGTTTTTCTCACTCCTACTAGTGAATCTAATGTAACACACACCCATACAATGCGCACCACCCCGTGATGTTTTTCTCACTCCTACTAGTGAATCTAATGTAACACACCCCCATACAATGCGTACCACCCCGTGATGTTTTTCTCACTCCTACTAGTGAATGTAATGTGACACACACCCATACAATGCGCACCACCCCGTGATGTTTTTCTCACTCCTACTAGTGAATGTAATGTAACACACACCCATACAATGCGCATCACCCCGTGATGTTTTTCTCACTCCTACTAGTGAATCTAATGTAACACACACCCATACAATGCGCACCACCCCGTCATGTTTTTCTCACTCCTACTAGTGAATCTAATGTAACACACACCCATACAATGCGCACCACCCCGTGATGTTTTTCTCACTCCTACTAGTGAATCTAATGTAACACACCCCCATACAATGCGCACCACCCCGTGATGTTTTTCTCACTCCTACTAGTGAATGTAATGTAACACACACCCATACAATGCGCACCACCCCGTCATGTTTTTCTCACTCCTACTAGTGAATCTAATGTAACACACACCCATACAATGCGCACCACCCCGCGATGTTTTTCAGAAACCTATCCTACATTGCCACTGCATGTTCCCTGACCTCCCCATGCTGACCACCACGGGGTGCTTTTCTCCATCCTACATTGCCACTCACTGCCTATCCTAATTCAGACCCTCCGATTCACACCACCCCGTGATGTTTTTCTCACTCCTACTAGTGAATGTAATGTAACACACACCCATACAATGCGCACCACCCCGTGATGTTTTTCTCACTCCTACTAGTGAATGTAATGTAACACACACCCATACAATTCGCACCACCCCGTGATGTTTTTCTCACTCCTACTAGTGAATGTAATGTAACACACACCCATACAATGCACACCACCCCGTGATGTTTTTCTCACTCCTACTAGTGAATGTAATGTAACACACACCCATGCAATGCGCACCACCCCGTGATGTTTTTCTCACTCCTACTAGTGAATGTAATGTAACACACACCCATGCAATGCGCACCTCCCCGTGATGTTTTTCTCACTCCTACTAGTGAATGTAATGTAACACACACCCATACAATGCGCACCACCCCGTCATGTTTTTCTCACTCCTACTAGTGAATGTAATGTAACACACACCCATACAATGCGCACCACCCCGTGATGTTTTTCTCACTCCTACTAGTGAATCTAATGTAACACACACCCATACAATGCGCACCACCCCGTCATGTTTTTCTCACTCCTACTAGTGAATGTAATGAAACACACACCCATACAATGTGCACCACCCCGTGATGTTTTTCTCACTCCTACTAGTGAATCTAATGTAACACACACCCATACAATGTGCACCACCCCGTGATGTTTTTCTCACTCCTACTAGTGAATCTAATGTAACACACACCCATACAATGCGCACCACCCCGTCATGTTTTTCTCACTCCTACTAGTGAATCTAATATAACACACACCCATACAATGCGCACCACCCCGCGATGTTTTTCAGAAACCTATCCTACATTGCCACTGCATGTTCCCTGACCTCCCCATGCTGACCACCACGGGGTGCTTTTCTCCATCCTACATTGCCACTCACTGCCTATCCTAATTCAGACACTCCGATTCACACCACCCCGTGATGTTTTTCTCACTCCTACTAGTGAATGTAATGTAACACACACCCATACAATGCGCACCACCCCGTGAAGTTTTTCTCACTCCTACTAGTGAATGTAATGTAACACACACCCATACAATTCGCACCACCCCGTGATGTTTTTCTCACTCCTACTAGTGAATGTAATGTAACACACACCCATACAATGCGCACCACCCCGTGATGTTTTTCTCACTCCTACTATTGAATGTAATGTAACACACACCCATACAATGCGCACCACCCCGTGATGTTTTTCTCACTCCTACTAGTGAATGTAATGTAACATACACCCATACAATGCGCACCACCCCGTGATGATTTTCTCACTCCTACTAGTGAATGTAATGTAACACACACCCATACAATGCGCACCACCCCGTGATGTTTTTCTCACTCCTACTACTGAATCTAATGTAACACACACCCATACAATGCGCACCACCCCGTGATGTTTTTCTCACTCCTACTAGTGAATGTAATGTAACACACACCCATACAATGCGCACCACCCCGTGATGTTTTTCTCACTCCTACTAGTGAATGTAATGTAACACAAACCCATACAATGCGCACCACCCCGTGATGATTTTCTCACTCCTACTAGTGAATGTAATGTAACACACACCCATACAATGCGCACCACCCCGTGATGTTTTTCTCACTCCTAGTAGTGAATCTAATGTAACACACACCCATACAATGCGCACCACCCCGTCATGTTTTATTCACTCCTACTAGTGAATCTAATGTAACACACACCCATACAATGCGCACCACCCCGTCATGTTTTTCTCACTCCTACTAGTGAATCTAATGTAACACACACCCATACAATGCGCACCACCCCGCGATGTTTTTCAGAAACCTATCCTACATTGCCACTGCATGTTCCCTGACCTCCCCATGCTGACCACCACGGGGTGCTTTTCTCCATCCTACATTGCCACTCACTGCCTATCCTAATTCAGACCCTCCGATTCACACCACCCCGTGTTGTTTTTCTCACTCCTACTAGTGAACGTAATGTAACACACACCCATACAATGCGCACCACCCCGTGATGTTTTTCTCACTCCTACTAGTGAATGTAATGTAACACACACCCATAAAATGCGCACCACCCCGTGATGTTTTTCTCACTCCTACTAGTGAATGTAATGTAACACACACCCATACAATGCGCACCACCCCGTGATGTTTTTCTCACTCCTACTAGTGAATGTAATGTAACACACACCCATACAATGCGCACCACCCCGTGATGTTTTTCTCACTCCTACTAGTGAATGTAATGTAACACACACCCATACAATGCGCACCACCCCGTGATGTTTTTCTCACTCCTACTAGTGAATCTAATGTAACACACCCCCATACAATGCGCACCACCCCGTGATGTTGTTCTCACTCCTACTAGTGAATGTAATGTAACACACACCCATGCAATGCGCACCACCCCGTGATGTTTTTCTCACTCCTACTAGTGAATGTAATGTAACACACACCCATACAATGCGCACCACCCCGTGATGTTTTTCTCACTCCTATTAGTGAATGTAATGTAACACACACCCATACAATGCGCACCACCCCGTGATGTTTTTCTCACTCCTACTAGTGAATGTAATGTAACACACACCCATACAATGCGCACCACCCCGTGATGTTTTTCTCACTCCTACTAGTGAATGTAATGTAACACACACCCATACAATGCGCACCACACCGTGATGTTTTTTCACTCCTACTAGTGAATGTAATGTAACACACACCCATACAATGCGCACCACCCCGTGATGTTTTTCTCACTCCTACTAGTGAATGTAATGTAACACACACCCATACAATGCGCACCACCCCGTGATGTGTTTCTCACTCCTACTAGTGAATTTAATGTATAACACACCCATACAATGCGCACCACCCCGTGATGTTTTTCTCACTCCTACTAGTGAATCCAATGTAACACACACCCATACAATGCGCACCACCCCGTGATGTTTTTCTCACTCCTACTAGTGAATCTAATGTAACACACAGCCATACTATGCGCACCACCCCGTCATGTTTTTCTCACTCCTACTAGTGAATCTAATGTAACACACACCCATACTATGCGCACCACACCGGGAAGTTTTTCTCACTCCTACTAGTGAATCTAATGTAACACACCCCCATACAATGCGCACCACCCCGTTCTGTTTTTCTCACTCCTACTAGTGAATCTAATGTAACACACACCCATACAATGCGCACCACCCCGTCATGTTTTTCTCACTCCTACTAGTGAATCTAATGTAACACACACCCATACAATGCGCACCACCCCGCGATGTTTTTCAGAAACCTACCCTACATTGCCACTGCATGTTCCCTGACCTCCCCATGCTGACCACCACGGGGTGCTTTTCTCCATCCTACATTGCCACTCACTGCCTATCCTAATTCAGACCCTCCGATTCACACCACCCCGTGATGTTTTTCTCACTCCTACTAGTGAATGTAATGTAACACACACCCATACAATGCGCACAACCCCGTAATGTTTTTCTCACTCCTACTAGTGAATGTAATGTAACACACACCCATACAATTCGCACCACCCCGTGATGTTTTTCTCACTCCTACTAGTGAATGTAATGTAACACACACCCATACAATGCGCACCACCCCGTGATGTTTTTCAGAAACCTATCCTACATTGCCACTGCATGTTCCCTGACCTCCCCATGCTGACCACCACGGGGTGCTTTTCTCCATCCTACATTGCCACTCACTGCCTATCCTAATTCAGACCCTCCGATTCACACCACCCCGTGTTGTTTTTCTCACTCCTACTAGTGAACGTAATGTAACACACACCCATACAATGCGCACCACCCCGTGATGTTTTTCTCACTCCTACTAGTGAATGTAATGTAACACACACCCATAAAATGCGCACCACCCCGTGATGTTTTTCTCACTCCTACTAGTGAATGTAATGTAACACACACCCATACAATGCGCACCACCCCGTGATGTTTTTCTCACTCCTACTAGTGAATGTAATGTAACACACACCCATACAATGCGCACCACCCCGTGATGTTTTTCTCACTCCTACTAGTGAATGTAATGTAACACACACCCATACAATGCGCACCACCCCGTGATGTTTTTCTCACTCCTACTAGTGAATCTAATGTAACACACCCCCATACAATGCGCACCACCCCGTGATGTTGTTCTCACTCCTACTAGTGAATGTAATGTAACACACACCCATGCAATGCGCACCACCCCGTGATGTTTTTCTCACTCCTACTAGTGAATGTAATGTAACACACACCCATACAATGCGCACCACCCCGTGATGTTTTTCTCACTCCTATTAGTGAATGTAATGTAACACACACCCATACAATGCGCACCACCCCGTGATGTTTTTCTCACTCCTACTAGTGAATGTAATGTAACACACACCCATACAATGCGCACCACCCCGTGATGTTTTTCTCACTCCTACTAGTGAATGTAATGTAACACACACCCATACAATGCGCACCACACCGTGATGTTTTTTCACTCCTACTAGTGAATGTAATGTAACACACACCCATACAATGCGCACCACCCCGTGATGTTTTTCTCACTCCTACTAGTGAATGTAATGTAACACACACCCATACAATGCGCACCACCCCGTGATGTGTTTCTCACTCCTACTAGTGAATTTAATGTATAACACACCCATACAATGCGCACCACCCCGTGATGTTTTTCTCACTCCTACTAGTGAATCCAATGTAACACACACCCATACAATGCGCACCACCCCGTGATGTTTTTCTCACTCCTACTAGTGAATCTAATGTAACACACAGCCATACTATGCGCACCACCCCGTCATGTTTTTCTCACTCCTACTAGTGAATCTAATGTAACACACACCCATACTATGCGCACCACACCGGGAAGTTTTTCTCACTCCTACTAGTGAATCTAATGTAACACACCCCCATACAATGCGCACCACCCCGTTCTGTTTTTCTCACTCCTACTAGTGAATCTAATGTAACACACACCCATACAATGCGCACCACCCCGTCATGTTTTTCTCACTCCTACTAGTGAATCTAATGTAACACACACCCATACAATGCGCACCACCCCGCGATGTTTTTCAGAAACCTACCCTACATTGCCACTGCATGTTCCCTGACCTCCCCATGCTGACCACCACGGGGTGCTTTTCTCCATCCTACATTGCCACTCACTGCCTATCCTAATTCAGACCCTCCGATTCACACCACCCCGTGATGTTTTTCTCACTCCTACTAGTGAATGTAATGTAACACACACCCATACAATGCGCACAACCCCGTAATGTTTTTCTCACTCCTACTAGTGAATGTAATGTAACACACACCCATACAATTCGCACCACCCCGTGATGTTTTTCTCACTCCTACTAGTGAATGTAATGTAACACACACCCATACAATGCACACCACCCCGTGATGTTTTTCTCACTCCTAGAAGTGAATGTAATGTAACACACACCCATACAATGCGCACCACCCCGTCATGTTTTTCTCACTCCTACTAGTGAATCTAATGTAACACACACCCATACAATGCGCACCACCCCGCGATGTTTTTCAGAAACCTATCCTACATTGCCACTGCATGTTCCCTGACCTCCCCATGCTGACCACCACGGGGTGCTTTTCTCCATCCTACATTGCCACTCACTGCCTATCCTAATTCAGACCCTCCGATTCACACCACCCCGTGATGTTTTTCTCACTCCTACTAGTGAATATAATGTAACACACACCCATACAATGCGCACCACCCCGTAATGTTTTTCTCACTCCTACTAGTGAATGTAATGTAACACACACCCATACAATGCGCACCACCCCGTGATGTTTTTCTCACTCCTATTAGTGAATCTAATGTAACACACACCCATACAATGCGCACCACCCCGTGATGTTTTTCTCACTCCTACTAGTGAATCTAATGTAACACACCCCCATACAATGCGCACCACCCCGTGATGTTTTTCTCACTCCTACTAGTGAATGTAATGTAACACACACCCATACAATGCGCACCACCCCGTGATGTTTTTCTCACTCCTACTAGTGAATGTAATGTAACACACACCCGTACAATGCGCACCACCCCGTGATATTTTTCTCACTCCTACTAGTGAATGTAATGTAACACACACCCGTGCAATGCGCACCACCCCGTGATGTTTTTCTCACTCCTACTAGTGAATGTAATGTAACACACACCCATACAATGCGCACCACCCCGTGATGTTTTTCTCACTCCTACTAGTGAATGTAATGTAACACACACCCATACAATGCGCACCACCCCGTGATGTTTTTCTCACTCCTACTAGTGAATCTAATGTAACACACACCCATACAATGCGCACCACCCCGTGATGTTTTTCTCACTCCTACTAGTGAATGTAATGTAACACACACCCATACAATGTGCACCACCCCGTGATGTTTTTCTCACTCCTACTAGTGAATCTAGTGTAACACACACCCATACAATGCGCACCACCCCGTGATGTTTTTCTCACTCCTACTAGTGAATCTAATGTAACACACACCCATACAATGCGCACCACCCCGTCATGTTTTTCTCACTCCTACTAGTGAATCTAATGTAACACACACCCATACAATGCGCACCACCCCGTGATGTTTTTCTCACTCCTACTAGTGAATCTAATGTAACACACCCCCATACAATGCGCACCACCCCGTGATGTTTTTCTCACTCCTACTAGTGAATGTAATGTAACACACACCCATACAATGCGCACCACCCCGTCATGTTTTTCTCACTCCTACTAGTGAATCTAATGTAACACACACCCATACAATGCGCACCACCCCGCGATGTTTTTCAGAAACCTATCCTACATTGCCACTGCATGTTCCCTGACCTCCCCATGCTGACCACCACGGGGTGCTTTTCTCCATCCTACATTGCCACTCACTGCCTATCCTAATTCAGACCCTCTGATTCACACCACCCCGTGATGTTTTTCACACTCCTACTAGTGAATGTAATGTAACACACACCCATACAATGCGCACCACCCCGTAATGTTTTTCTCACTCCTACTAGTGAATGTAATGTAACACACACCCATACAATGCGCACCACCCCGTAATGTTTTTCTCACTCCTACTAGTGAATGTAATGTAACACACACCCATACAATGCGCACCACCCCGTGATGTTTTTCTCACTCCTATTAGTGAATCTAATGTAACACACACCCATACAATGCGCACCACCCGGTGATGTTTTTCTCACTCCTACTAGTGAATCTAATGTAACACACCCCCATACAATGCGCACCACCCCGTGATGTTTTTCTCAATCCTACTAGTGAATGTAATGTAACACACACCTATACAATGCGCACCACCCCTTGATGTTTTTCTCACTCCTACTAGTGAATGTAATGTAACACACACCCATACAATGCGCACCACCACGTGATGTTTTTCTCACTCCTACTAGTGAATGTAATGTAACACACACCCATGCAATGCGCACCACCCCGTGATGTTTTTCTCACTCCTACTAGTGAATGTAATGTAACACACACCCATACAATGCGCACCACCCCGTGATGTTTTTCTCACTCCTACTAGTGAATGTAATGTAACACACACCCATACAATGCGCACCACCCCGTGATGTTTTTCTCACTCCTACTAGTGAATGTAATGTAACACACACCCATACAATGCGCACCACCCCGTGATGTTTTTCTCACTCCTACTAGTGAATGTAATGTAACACACACCCATACAATGTGCACCACCCCGTGATGTTTTTCTCACTCCTACTAGTGAATGTAATGTAACACACACCCATACAATGCGCACCACCCCGTGATGTTTTTCTCACTCCTACTAGTGAATCTAATGTAACACACACCCATACAATGCGCACCACCCCGTGATGTTTTTCTCACTCCTACTAGTGAATTTAATGTAACACACACCCATACAATGCGCACCACCCCGTGATGTTTTTCTCACTCCTACTAGTGAATCTAATGTAACACACACCCATACAATGCGCACCACCCCGTGATGTTTTTCTCACTCCTACTAGTGAATGTAATGTAACACACACCCATACAATGTGCACCACCCCGTGATGTTTTTCTCACTCCTACTAGTGAATCTAATGTAACACACACCCATACAATGCGCACCACCCCGTGATGTTTTTCTCACTCCTACTAGTGAATCTAATGTAACACACACCCATACAATGCGCACCACCCCGTCATGTTTTTCTCACTCCTACTAGTGAATCTAATGTAACACACACCCATACAATGCGCACCACCCCGTGATGTTTTTCTCACTCCTACTAGTGAATCTAATGTAACACACCCCCATACAATGCGTACCACCCCGTGATGTTTTTCTCACTCCTACTAGTGAATGTAATGTGACACACACCCATACAATGCGCACCACCCCGTGATGTTTTTCTCACTCCTACTAGTGAATGTAATGTAACACACACCCATACAATGCGCACCACCCCGTGATGTTTTTCTCACTCCTACTAGTGAATCTAATGTAACACACACCCATACAATGCGCACCACCCCGTCATGTTTTTCTCACTCCTACTAGTGAATCTAATGTAACACACACCCATACAATGCGCACCACCCCGTGATGTTTTTCTCACTCCTACTATTGAATCTAATGTAACACACCCCCATACAATGCGCACCACCCCGTGATGTTTTTCTCACTCCTACTAGTGAATGTAATGTAACACACACCCATACAATGCGCACCACCCCGTCATGTTTTTCTCACTCCTACTAGTGAATCTAATGTAACACACACCCATACAATGCGCACCACCCCGCGATGTTTTTCAGAAACCTATCCTACATTGCCACTGCATGTTCCCTGACCTCCCCATGCTGACCACCACGGGGTGCTTTTCTCCATCCTACATTGCCACTCACTGCCTATCCTAATTCAGACCCTCCGATTCACACCACCCCGTGATGTTTTTCTCACTCCTACTAGTGAATGTAATGTAACACACACCCATACAATGCGCACCACCCCGTGATGTTTTTCTCACTCCTACTAGTGAATGTAATGTAACACACACCCATACAATTCGCACCACCCCGTGATGTTTTTCTCACTCCTACTAGTGAATGTAATGTAACACACACCCATACAATGCACACCACCCCGTGATGTTTTTCTCACTCCTACTAGTGAATGTAATGTAACACACACCCATGCAATGCGCACCACCCCGTGATGTTTTTCTCACTCCTACTAGTGAATGTAATGTAACACACACCCATGCAATGCGCACCTCCCCGTGATGTTTTTCTCACTCCTACTAGTGAATGTAATGTAACACACACCCATACAATGCGCACCACCCCGTCATGTTTTTCTCACTCCTACTAGTGAATGTAATGTAACACACACCCATACAATGCGCACCACCCCGTGATGTTTTTCTCACTCCTACTAGTGAATCTAATGTAACACACACCCATACAATGCGCACCACCCCGTCATGTTTTTCTCACTCCTACTAGTGAATGTAATGAAACACACACCCATACAATGTGCACCACCCCGTGATGTTTTTCTCACTCCTACTAGTGAATCTAATGTAACACACACCCATACAATGTGCACCACCCCGTGATGTTTTTCTCACTCCTACTAGTGAATCTAATGTAACACACACCCATACAATGCGCACCACCCCGTCATGTTTTTCTCACTCCTACTAGTGAATCTAATATAACACACACCCATACAATGCGCACCACCCCGCGATGTTTTTCAGAAACCTATCCTACATTGCCACTGCATGTTCCCTGACCTCCCCATGCTGACCACCACGGGGTGCTTTTCTCCATCCTACATTGCCACTCACTGCCTATCCTAATTCAGACACTCCGATTCACACCACCCCGTGATGTTTTTCTCACTCCTACTAGTGAATGTAATGTAACACACACCCATACAATGCGCACCACCCCGTGAAGTTTTTCTCACTCCTACTAGTGAATGTAATGTAACACACACCCATACAATTCGCACCACCCCGTGATGTTTTTCTTACTCCTACTAGTGAATGTAATGTAACACACACCCATACAATGCGCACCACCCCGTGATGTTTTTCTCACTCCTACTATTGAATGTAATGTAACACACACCCATACAATGCGCACCACCCCGTGATGTTTTTCTCACTCCTACTAGTGAATGTAATGTAACACACACCCATACAATGCGCACCACCCCGTGATGATTTTCTCACTCCTACTAGTGAATGTAATGTAACACACACCCATACAATGCGCACCACCCCGTGATGTTTTTCTCACTCCTACTACTGAATCTAATGTAACACACACCCATACAATGCGCACCACCACGTGATGTTTTTCTCACTCCTACTAGTGAATGTAATGTAACACACACCCATACAATGCGCACCACCCCGTGATGTTTTTCTCACTCCTACTAGTGAATGTAATGTAACACAAACCCATAAAATGCGCACCACCCCGTGATGATTTTCTCACTCCTACTAGTGAATGTAATGTAACACACACCCATACAATGCGCACCACCCCGTGATGTTTTTCTCACTCCTAGTAGTGAATCTAATGTAACACACACCCATACAATGCGCACCACCCCGTCATGTTTTATTCACTCCTACTAGTGAATCTAATGTAACACACACCCATACAATGCGCACCACCCCGTCATGTTTTTCTCACTCCTACTAGTGAATCTAATGTAACACACACCCATACAATGCGCACCACCCCGCGATGTTTTTCAGAAACCTATCCTACATTGCCACTGCATGTTCCCTGACCTCCCCATGCTGACCACCACGGGGTGCTTTTCTCCATCCTACATTGCCACTCACTGCCTATCCTAATTCAGACCCTCCGATTCACACCACCCCGTGTTGTTTTTCTCACTCCTACTAGTGAACGTAATGTAACACACACCCATACAATGCGCACCACCCCGTGATGTTTTTCTCACTCCTACTAGTGAATGTAATGTAACACACACCCATAAAATGCGCACCACCCCGTGATGTTTTTCTCACTCCTACTAGTGAATGTAATGTAACACACACCCATACAATGCGCACCACCCCGTGATGTTTTTCTCACTCCTACTAGTGAATGTAATGTAACACACACCCATACAATGCGCACCACCCCGTGATGTTTTTCTCACTCCTACTAGTGAATGTAATGTAACACACACCCATACAATGCGCACCACCCCGTGATGTTTTTCTCACTCCTACTAGTGAATCTAATGTAACACACCCCCATACAATGCGCACCACCCCGTGATGTTGTTCTCACTCCTACTAGTGAATGTAATGTAACACACACCCATGCAATGCGCACCACCCCGTGATGTTTTTCTCACTCCTACTAGTGAATGTAATGTAACACACACCCATACAATGCGCACCACCCCGTGATGTTTTTCTCACTCCTATTAGTGAATGTAATGTAACACACACCCATACAATGCGCACCACCCCGTGATGTTTTTCTCACTCCTACTAGTGAATGTAATGTAACACACACCCATACAATGCGCACCACCCCGTGATGTTTTTCTCACTCCTACTAGTGAATGTAATGTAACACACACCCATACAATGCGCACCACCCCGTGATGTTTTTTCACTCCTACTAGTGAATGTAATGTAACACACACCCATACAATGCGCACCACCCCGTGATGTTTTTCTCACTCCTACTAGTGAATGTAATGTAACACACACCCATACAATGCGCACCACCCCGTGATGTGTTTCTCACTCCTACTAGTGAATTTAATGTATAACACACCCATACAATGCGCACCACCCCGTGATGTTTTTCTCACTCCTACTAGTGAATCCAATGTAACACACACCCATACAATGCGCACCACCCCGTGATGTTTTTCTCACTCCTACTAGTGAATCTAATGTAACACACACCCATACAATGCGCACCACCCCGTCATGTTTTTCTCACTCCTACTAGTGAATCTAATGTAACACACACCCATACAATGCGCACTACCCCGCGATGTTTTTCAGAAACCTATCATACATTGCCACTGCATGTTCCCTGACCTCCCCATGCTGACCACCACGGGGTGCTTTTCTCCATTCTACATTGCCACTCACTGCCTATCCTAATTCAGACCCTCCGATTCACACCACCCCGTGATGTTTTTCTCACTCCTACTAGTGAATGTAATGTAACACACACCCATACAATGCGCACCACCCCTTGATGTTTTTCTCACTCCTACTAGTGAATGTAATGTAACAAACACCCATACAATGCGCACCACCCCGTGATGTTTTTCTCACTCCTACTAGTGAATGTAATGTAACACACACCCATACAATGCGCACCACCCCGTGATGTTTTTCTCACTCCTACTAGTGAATGTAATGTAACACACACCCATACAATGCGCACCACCCCGTGATGTTTTTCTCACTCCTACTAGTGAATGTAATGTAACACACACCCATACAATGCGCACCACCCCGTGATGTTTTTCTCACTCCTACTAGTGAATGTAATGTAACACAAACCCATACAATGCGCACCACCCCGTGATGATTTTCTCACTCCTACTAGTGAATGTAATGTAACACACACCCATACAATGCGCACCACCCCGTGATGTTTTTCTCACTCCTACTAGTGAATCTAATGTAACACACACCCATACAATGCACACCACCCCGTCATGTTTTTCTCACTCCTACTAGTGAATCTAATGTAACACACACCCATACAATGCGCACCACCCCGTCATGTTTTTCTCACTCCTACTAGTGAATCTAATGTAACACACACCCATACAATGCGCACCACCCCGCGATGTTTTTCAGAAACCTATCCTACATTGCCACTGCATGTTCCCTGACCTCCCCATGCTGACCACCACGGGGTGCTTTACTCCATCCTACATTGCCACTCAATGCCTATCCTAATTCAGACCCTCCGATTCACACCAACCCGTGATGTTTTTCTCACTCCTACTTGTGAATGTAATGTAACACACACTCATAAAATGCGCACCACCCCGTGATGATTTTCTCACTCCTACTAGTGAATGTAATGTAACACACACCCATACAATGCGCACCACCCCGTGATGTTTTTCTCACTCCTACTAGTGAATGTAATGTAACACACACCCATACAATGCGCACCACCCCGTGATGTTTTTTCACTCCTACTAGTGAATGTAATGTAACACACACCCATACAATGCGCACCACCCCGTGATGTTTTTCTCACTCCTACTAGTGAATGTAATGTAACACACACCCATACAATGCGCACCACCCCGTGATGTTTTTCTCACTCCTACTAGTGAATGTAATGTAACACACACCCATACAATGCGCACCACCCCGTGATGTTTTTCTCACTCCTACTAGTGAATGTAATGTAACACACACCCATACAATGCGCACCACCTCGTGATGTTTTTCTCACTCCTACTAGTGAATGTAATGTAACACACACCCATACAATGCGCACCACCCCGTCATGTTTTTCTCACTCCTACTAGTGAATCTAATGTAACACACCCCCATACAATGCGCACCACCCCGCGATGTTTTTCAGAAACCTATCCTACATTGCCACTGCATGTTCCCTGACCTCCCCATGCTGACCACCACGGGGTGCTTTTCTCCATCCTACATTGCCACTCACTGCCTATCCTAATTCAGACCCTCCGATTCACACCACCCCGTGATGTTTTTCTCACTCCTACTAGTGAATGTAATGTAACACACACCCATACAATGCGCACCACCCCGTGATGTTTTTCTCACTCCTACTAGTGAATGTAATGTAACACACACCCATACAATGCGCACCACCCCGTGATGTTTTTCTCACTCCTACTAGTGAATGTAATGTAACACACACCCATACAATGCGCACCACCCCGTGATGTTTTTCTCACTCCTACTAGTGAATGTAATGTAACACACACCCATACAATGCGCACCACCCCGTGATGATTTTCTCACTCCTACTAGTGAATGTAATGTAACACACACCCATACAATGCGCACCACCCCGTGATGTTTTTCTCACTCCTACTAGTGAATCTAATGTAACACACACCCATACAATGCGCACCACCCCGTGATGTTTTTCTCACTCCTACTAGTGAATGTAATGTAACACACACCCATACAATGCGCACCACCCCGTGATGTTTTTCTCACTCCTACTAGTGAATGTAATGTAACACACACCCATACAATGCGCACCACCCCGTGATGATTTTCTCACTCCTACTAGTGAATGTAATGTAACACACACCCATACAATGCGCACCACCCCGTGATGTTTTTCTCACTCCTACTAGTGAATCTAATGTAACACACACCCATACAATGCGCACCACCCCGTCATGTTTTTCTCACTCCTACTAGTGAATCTAATGTAACACACACCCATACAATGCGCACCACCCCGTCATGTTTTTCTCACTCCTACTAGTGAATCTAATGTAACACACACCCATACAATGCGCACCACCCCGCGATGTTTTTCAGAAACCTATCCTACATTGCCACTGCATGTTCCCTGACCTCCCCATGCTGACCACCACGGGGTGCTTTTCTCCATTCTACATTGCCACTCACTGCCTATCCTAATTCAGACCCTCCGATTCACACCAACCCGTGATGTTTTTCTCACTCCTATTAGTGAATGTAATGTAACACACACCCATACAATGCGCACCACCCCGTGATGATTTTCTCACTCCTACTAGTGAATGTAATGTAACACACACCCATACAATGCGCACCACCCCGTGATGTTTTTCTCACTCCTACTAGTGAATGTAATGTAACACACACCCATACAATGAGCACCACCCCGTGATGTTTTTCTCACTCCTACTAGTGAATGTAATGTAACACACACCCATACAATGCGCACCCCCCCGTAATGTTTTTCTCACTCCTACTAGTGAATGTAATGTAACACACACCCATACAATGCGCACCACCCCGTGATGTTTTTCTCACTCCTATTAGTGAATCTAATGTAACACACACCCATACAATGCGCACCACCCCGTGATGTTTTTCTCACTCCTACTAGTGAATCTAATGTAACACACCCCCATACAATGCGCACCACCCCGTGATGTTTTTCTCACTCTTACTTGTTAATGTAATGTAACACACACCCATACAATGCGCACCACCCCGTGATGTTTTTCTCACTCCTACTAGTGAATGTAATGTAACACACACCCATACAATGCGCACCACCCCGTGATGTTTTTCTCACTCCTACTAGTGAATGTAATGTAACACACACCCATGCAATGCGCACCACCCCGTGATGTTTTATTCACTCCTACTAGTGAATGTAATGTAACACACACCCATACAATGCGCACCACCCCGTGATGTTTTTCTCACTCCTACTAGTGAATGTAATGTAACACACACCCATACAATGCGCACCACCCCGTGATGTTTTTCTCACTCCTACTAGTGAATCTAATGTAACACACACCCATACAATGCGCACCACCCCGTGATGTTTTTCTCACTCCTACTAGTGAATGTAATGTAACACACACCCATACAATGTGCACCAACCCGTGATGTTTTTCTCACTCCTACAAGTGAATCTAATGTAACACACACCCATACAATGCGCACCACCCCGTCATGTTTTTCTCACTCCTACTAGTGAATCTAATGTAACACACACCCATACAATGCGCACCACCCCGTCATGTTTTTCTCACTCCTACTAGTGAATCTAATGTAACACACACCCATACAATGCGCACCACCCCGCGATATTTTTCAGAAACCTATCCTACATTGCCACTGCATGTTCCCTGACCTCCCCATGCTGACCACCACGGGGTGCTTTTCTCCATCCTACATTGCCACTCACTGCCTATCCTAATTCAGACCCTCCGATTCACACCACCCCGTGATGTTTTTCTCACTCCTACCAGTGAATGTACTGTAACACACACCCATACAATGCGCACCACCCCGTGATGTTTTTCTCACTCCTACTAGTGAATGTAATGTAACACACACCCATACAATTCGCACCACCCCGTGATATTTTTCTCACTCCTACTAGTGAATGTAATGTAACACACACCCATACAATGCGCACCACCCCGTGATGTTTTTCTCACTCCTACTAGTAAATGTAATGTAACACACACCCATACAATGCGCACCACCCCGTGATGTTTTTCTCACTCCTACTAGTGAATGTAATGTAACACACACCCATACAATGCGCACCACCCCGTGATGTTTTTCTCACTCCTACTAGTGAATGTAATGTAACACACACCCATACAATGCGCACCACCCCGTGATGTTTTTCTCACTCCTACTAGTGAATGTAATGTAACACACACCCATACAATACGCACCACCCCGTGATGATTTTCTCACTCCTACTAGTGACTGTAATGTAACACACACCCATACAATGCTCACTACCCCGTGATGTTTTTCTCACTCCTACTAGTGAATCTAATGTAACACACACCCATACAATGCGTACCCCCCCTTGATGTTTTTCTCACTCCTACTAGTGAATGTAATGTAACACACACCCATACAATGCGCACCACCCCGTGATGTTTTTCTCACTCCTACTAGTGAATGTAACGTAACACACACCCATACATTGCGCACCACCCCGTGATGTTTTTCTCACTACTACTAGTGAATGTAATGTAACACACACCCATACAATGCGCACCACCCCGTGATGTTTTTCTCACTACTACTAGTGAATGTAATGTAACACACACCCATACAATGCGCACCACCCCGCGATGTTTTTCAGAAACCTATCCTACATTGCCACTGCATGTTCCCTGACCTCCCCATGCTGACCACCACGGGGTGCTTTTCTCCATCCTACATTGCCACTCACTGCCTATCCTAATTCAGACCCTCCGATTCACACCACCCCGTGATGTTTTTCTCACTCCTACTAGTGAATGTAATGTAACACACACCCATACAATGCGCACCACCCCGTGATGTTTTTCTCACTCCTACTAGTGAATGTAATGTAACACACACCCATGCAATGCGCACCACCCCGTGATGTTTTTCTCACTCCTACTAGTGAATGTAATGTAACACACACCCATACAATGCGCACCACCCCGTGATGTTTTTCTCACTCCTATTAGTGAATGTAATGTAACACACACCCATACAATGCGCACCACCCCGTGATGTTTTTCTCACTCCTACTAGTGAATGTAATGTAACACACACCCATACAATGCGCACCACCCCGTGATGTTTTTTCACTCCTACTAGTGAATGTAATGTAACACACACCCATACAATGCGCACCACCCCGTGATGTTTGTCTCACTCCTAGTAGTGAATGTAATGTAACACACACCCATACAATGCGCACCACCCCGTGATGTGTTTCTCACTCCTACTAGTGAATTTAATGTAACACACACCCATACAATGCGCACCACCCCGTCATGTTTTCTCACTCCTACTAGTGAATCCAATATAACACACACCCATACAATGCGCACCACCCCGTGATGTTTTTCTCACTCCTACTAGTGAATCTAATGTAACACACACCCATACAATGCGCACCACCCCGTCATGTTTTTCTCACTCCTACTAGTGAATCTAATGTAACACACACCCATACAATGCGCACCACAACGCGATGTTTTTCAGAAACCTATCATACATTGCCACTGCATGTTCCCTGACCTCCCCATGCTGACCACCACGGGGTGCTTTTCTCCATCCTACATTGCCACTCACTGCCTATCCTAATTCAGACCCTCCGATTCACACCACCCCGTGATGTTTTTCTCACTCCTACTAGTGAATGTAATGTAACACACACCCATACAATGCGCACCACCCCGTGATGTTTTTCTCACTCCTACTAGTGAATGTAATGTAACAAACACCCATACAATGCGCACCACCCCGTGATGTTTTTCTCACTCCTACTAGTGAATGTAATGTAACACACACCCATACAATGCGCACCACCCCGTGAAGTTTTTCTCACTCCTACTAGTGAATGTAATGTAACACACACCCATACAATGCGCACCACCCCGTCATGTTTTTCTCACTCCTACTAGTGAATGTAATGTAACACACACCCATACAATGCGCACCACCCCGTGATGTTTTTCTCACTCCTACTAGTGAATGTAATGTAACACAAACCCATACAATGCGCACCACCCCGTGATGATTTTCTCACTCCTACTAGTGAATGTAATGTAACACACACCCATACAATGCACACCACCCCGTGATGTTTTTCTCACTCCTACTAGTGAATCTAATGTAACACACACCCATACAATGCACACCACCCCGTCATGTTTTTCTCACTCCTACTAGTGAATCTAATGTAACACACACCCATACAATGCGCACCACCCCGTCATGTTTTTCTCACTCCTACTAGTGAATCTAATGTAACACACACCCATACAATGCGCACCACCCCGCGATGTTTTTCAGAAACCTATCCTACATTGCCACTGCATGTTCCCTGACCTCCCCATGCTGACCACCACGGGGTGCTTTACTCCATCCTACATTGCCACTCAATGCCTATCCTAATTCAGACCCTCCGATTCACACCAACCCGTGATGTTTTTCTCACTCCTACTTGTGAAGGTAATGTAACACACACCCATAAAATGCGCACCACCCCGTGATGATTTTCTCACTCCTACTAGTGAATGTAATGTAACACACACCCATACAATGTGCACCACCCCGTCATGTTTTTCTCACTCCTACTAGTGAATCTAATGTAACACACACCCATACAATGCTCACCACCCCGCGATGTTTTTCAGAAACCTATCCTACATTGCCACTGCATGTTCCCTGACCTCCCCATGCTGACCACCACGGGGTGCTTTTCTCCATCCTACATTGCCACTCACTGCCTATCCTAATTCAGACCCTCCGATTCACACCACCCCGTGATGTTTTTCTCACTCCTACTAGTGAATGTAATGTAACACACACCCATACAATGCGCACCACCCCGTGATGTTTTTTCACTCCTACTAGTGAATGTAATGTAACACACACCCATACAATGCGCACCACCCCGTGATGTTTTTCTCACTCCTACTAGTGAATGTAATGTAACACACACCCATACAATGCGCACCACCCCGTGATGTGTTTCTCACTCCTACTAGTGAATTTAATGTATAACACACCCATACAATGCGCACCACCCCGTGATGTTTTTCTCACTCCTACTAGTGAATCCAATGTAACACACACCCATACAATGCGCACCACCCCGTGATGTTTTTCTCACTCCTACTAGTGAATCTAATGTAACACACACCCATACAATGCGCACCACCCCGTCATGTTTTTCTCACTCCTACTAGTGAATCTAATGTAACACACACCCATACAATGCGCACTACCCCGCGATGTTTTTCAGAAACCTATCATACATTGCCACTGCATGTTCCCTGACCTCCCCATGCTGACCACCACGGGGTGCTTTTCTCCATTCTACATTGCCACTCACTGCCTATCCTAATTCAGACCCTCCGATTCACACCACCCCGTGATGTTTTTCTCACTCCTACTAGTGAATGTAATGTAACACACACCCATACAATGCGCACCACCCCTTGATGTTTTTCTCACTCCTACTAGTGAATGTAATGTAACAAACACCCATACAATGCGCACCACCCCGTGATGTTTTTCTCACTCCTACTAGTGAATGTAATGTAACACACACCCATACAATGCGCACCACCCCGTGATGTTTTTCTCACTCCTACTAGTGAATGTAATGTAACACACACCCATACAATGCGCACCACCCCGTGATGTTTTTCTCACTCCTACTAGTGAATGTAATGTAACACACACCCATACAATGCGCACCACCCCGTGATGTTTTTCTCACTCCTACTAGTGAATGTAATGTAACACAAACCCATACAATGCGCACCACCCCGTGATGATTTTCTCACTCCTACTAGTGAATGTAATGTAACACACACCCATACAATGCGCACCACCCCGTGATGTTTTTCTCACTCCTACTAGTGAATCTAATGTAACACACACCCATACAATGCACACCACCCCGTCATGTTTTTCTCACTCCTACTAGTGAATCTAATGTAACACACACCCATACAATGCGCACCACCCCGTCATGTTTTTCTCACTCCTACTAGTGAATCTAATGTAACACACACCCATACAATGCGCACCACCCCGCGATGTTTTTCAGAAACCTATCCTACATTGCCACTGCATGTTCCCTGACCTCCCCATGCTGACCACCACGGGGTGCTTTACTCCATCCTACATTGCCACTCAATGCCTATCCTAATTCAGACCCTCCGATTCACACCAACCCGTGATGTTTTTCTCACTCCTACTTGTGAATGTAATGTAACACACACTCATAAAATGCGCACCACCCCGTGATGATTTTCTCACTCCTACTAGTGAATGTAATGTAACACACACCCATACAATGCGCACCACCCCGTGATGTTTTTCTCACTCCTACTAGTGAATGTAATGTAACACACACCCATACAATGCGCACCACCCCGTGATGTTTTTTCACTCCTACTAGTGAATGTAATGTAACACACACCCATACAATGCGCACCACCCCGTGATGTTTTTCTCACTCCTACTAGTGAATGTAATGTAACACACACCCATACAATGCGCACCACCCCGTGATGTTTTTCTCACTCCTACTAGTGAATGTAATGTAACACACACCCATACAATGCGCACCACCCCGTGATGTTTTTCTCACTCCTACTAGTGAATGTAATGTAACACACACCCATACAATGCGCACCACCTCGTGATGTTTTTCTCACTCCTACTAGTGAATGTAATGTAACACACACCCATACAATGCGCACCACCCCGTCATGTTTTTCTCACTCCTACTAGTGAATCTAATGTAACACACCCCCATACAATGCGCACCACCCCGCGATGTTTTTCAGAAACCTATCCTACATTGCCACTGCATGTTCCCTGACCTCCCCATGCTGACCACCACGGGGTGCTTTTCTCCATCCTACATTGCCACTCACTGCCTATCCTAATTCAGACCCTCCGATTCACACCACCCCGTGATGTTTTTCTCACTCCTACTAGTGAATGTAATGTAACACACACCCATACAATGCGCACCACCCCGTGATGTTTTTCTCACTCCTACTAGTGAATGTAATGTAACACACACCCATACAATGCGCACCACCCCGTGATGTTTTTCTCACTCCTACTAGTGAATGTAATGTAACACACACCCATACAATGCGCACCACCCCGTGATGTTTTTCTCACTCCTACTAGTGAATGTAATGTAACACACACCCATACAATGCGCACCACCCCGTGATGATTTTCTCACTCCTACTAGTGAATGTAATGTAACACACACCCATACAATGCGCACCACCCCGTGATGTTTTTCTCACTCCTACTAGTGAATCTAATGTAACACACACCCATACAATGCGCACCACCCCGTGATGTTTTTCTCACTCCTACTAGTGAATGTAATGTAACACACACCCATACAATGCGCACCACCCCGTGATGTTTTTCTCACTCCTACTAGTGAATGTAATGTAACACACACCCATACAATGCGCACCACCCCGTGATGATTTTCTCACTCCTACTAGTGAATGTAATGTAACACACACCCATACAATGCGCACCACCCCGTGATGTTTTTCTCACTCCTACTAGTGAATCTAATGTAACACACACCCATACAATGCGCACCACCCCGTCATGTTTTTCTCACTCCTACTAGTGAATCTAATGTAACACACACCCATACAATGCGCACCACCCCGTCATGTTTTTCTCACTCCTACTAGTGAATCTAATGTAACACACACCCATACAATGCGCACCACCCCGCGATGTTTTTCAGAAACCTATCCTACATTGCCACTGCATGTTCCCTGACCTCCCCATGCTGACCACCACGGGGTGCTTTTCTCCATTCTACATTGCCACTCACTGCCTATCCTAATTCAGACCCTCCGATTCACACCAACCCGTGATGTTTTTCTCACTCCTATTAGTGAATGTAATGTAACACACACCCATACAATGCGCACCACCCCGTGATGATTTTCTCACTCCTACTAGTGAATGTAATGTAACACACACCCATACAATGCGCACCACCCCGTGATGTTTTTCTCACTCCTACTAGTGAATGTAATGTAACACACACCCATACAATGAGCACCACCCCGTGATGTTTTTCTCACTCCTACTAGTGAATGTAATGTAACACACACCCATACAATGCGCACCCCCCCGTAATGTTTTTCTCACTCCTACTAGTGAATGTAATGTAACACACACCCATACAATGCGCACCACCCCGTGATGTTTTTCTCACTCCTATTAGTGAATCTAATGTAACACACACCCATACAATGCGCACCACCCCGTGATGTTTTTCTCACTCCTACTAGTGAATCTAATGTAACACACCCCCATACAATGCGCACCACCCCGTGATGTTTTTCTCACTCTTACTTGTTAATGTAATGTAACACACACCCATACAATGCGCACCACCCCGTGATGTTTTTCTCACTCCTACTAGTGAATGTAATGTAACACACACCCATACAATGCGCACCACCCCGTGATGTTTTTCTCACTCCTACTAGTGAATGTAATGTAACACACACCCATGCAATGCGCACCACCCCGTGATGTTTTATTCACTCCTACTAGTGAATGTAATGTAACACACACCCATACAATGCGCACCACCCCGTGATGTTTTTCTCACTCCTACTAGTGAATGTAATGTAACACACACCCATACAATGCGCACCACCCCGTGATGTTTTTCTCACTCCTACTAGTGAATCTAATGTAACACACACCCATACAATGCGCACCACCCCGTGATGTTTTTCTCACTCCTACTAGTGAATGTAATGTAACACACACCCATACAATGTGCACCAACCCGTGATGTTTTTCTCACTCCTACAAGTGAATCTAATGTAACACACACCCATACAATGCGCACCACCCCGTCATGTTTTTCTCACTCCTACTAGTGAATCTAATGTAACACACACCCATACAATGCGCACCACCCCGTCATGTTTTTCTCACTCCTACTAGTGAATCTAATGTAACACACACCCATACAATGCGCACCACCCCGCGATATTTTTCAGAAACCTATCCTACATTGCCACTGCATGTTCCCTGACCTCCCCATGCTGACCACCACGGGGTGCTTTTCTCCATCCTACATTGCCACTCACTGCCTATCCTAATTCAGACCCTCCGATTCACACCACCCCGTGATGTTTTTCTCACTCCTACCAGTGAATGTACTGTAACACACACCCATACAATGCGCACCACCCCGTGATGTTTTTCTCACTCCTACTAGTGAATGTAATGTAACACACACCCATACAATTCGCACCACCCCGTGATATTTTTCTCACTCCTACTAGTGAATGTAATGTAACACACACCCATACAATGCGCACCACCCCGTGATGTTTTTCTCACTCCTACTAGTAAATGTAATGTAACACACACCCATACAATGCGCACCACCCCGTGATGTTTTTCTCACTCCTACTAGTGAATGTAATGTAACACACACCCATACAATGCGCACCACCCCGTGATGTTTTTCTCACTCCTACTAGTGAATGTAATGTAACACACACCCATACAATGCGCACCACCCCGTGATGTTTTTCTCACTCCTACTAGTGAATGTAATGTAACACACACCCATACAATACGCACCACCCCGTGATGATTTTCTCACTCCTACTAGTGACTGTAATGTAACACACACCCATACAATGCTCACTACCCCGTGATGTTTTTCTCACTCCTACTAGTGAATCTAATGTAACACACACCCATACAATGCGTACCCCCCCTTGATGTTTTTCTCACTCCTACTAGTGAATGTAATGTAACACACACCCATACAATGCGCACCACCCCGTGATGTTTTTCTCACTCCTACTAGTGAATGTAACGTAACACACACCCATACATTGCGCACCACCCCGTGATGTTTTTCTCACTACTACTAGTGAATGTAATGTAACACACACCCATACAATGCGCACCACCCCGTGATGTTTTTCTCACTACTACTAGTGAATGTAATGTAACACACACCCATACAATGCGCACCACCCCGCGATGTTTTTCAGAAACCTATCCTACATTGCCACTGCATGTTCCCTGACCTCCCCATGCTGACCACCACGGGGTGCTTTTCTCCATCCTACATTGCCACTCACTGCCTATCCTAATTCAGACCCTCCGATTCACACCACCCCGTGATGTTTTTCTCACTCCTACTAGTGAATGTAATGTAACACACACCCATACAATGCGCACCACCCCGTGATGTTTTTCTCACTCCTACTAGTGAATGTAATGTAACACACACCCATGCAATGCGCACCACCCCGTGATGTTTTTCTCACTCCTACTAGTGAATGTAATGTAACACACACCCATACAATGCGCACCACCCCGTGATGTTTTTCTCACTCCTATTAGTGAATGTAATGTAACACACACCCATACAATGCGCACCACCCCGTGATGTTTTTCTCACTCCTACTAGTGAATGTAATGTAACACACACCCATACAATGCGCACCACCCCGTGATGTTTTTTCACTCCTACTAGTGAATGTAATGTAACACACACCCATACAATGCGCACCACCCCGTGATGTTTGTCTCACTCCTAGTAGTGAATGTAATGTAACACACACCCATACAATGCGCACCACCCCGTGATGTGTTTCTCACTCCTACTAGTGAATTTAATGTAACACACACCCATACAATGCGCACCACCCCGTCATGTTTTCTCACTCCTACTAGTGAATCCAATATAACACACACCCATACAATGCGCACCACCCCGTGATGTTTTTCTCACTCCTACTAGTGAATCTAATGTAACACACACCCATACAATGCGCACCACCCCGTCATGTTTTTCTCACTCCTACTAGTGAATCTAATGTAACACACACCCATACAATGCGCACCACAACGCGATGTTTTTCAGAAACCTATCATACATTGCCACTGCATGTTCCCTGACCTCCCCATGCTGACCACCACGGGGTGCTTTTCTCCATCCTACATTGCCACTCACTGCCTATCCTAATTCAGACCCTCCGATTCACACCACCCCGTGATGTTTTTCTCACTCCTACTAGTGAATGTAATGTAACACACACCCATACAATGCGCACCACCCCGTGATGTTTTTCTCACTCCTACTAGTGAATGTAATGTAACAAACACCCATACAATGCGCACCACCCCGTGATGTTTTTCTCACTCCTACTAGTGAATGTAATGTAACACACACCCATACAATGCGCACCACCCCGTGAAGTTTTTCTCACTCCTACTAGTGAATGTAATGTAACACACACCCATACAATGCGCACCACCCCGTCATGTTTTTCTCACTCCTACTAGTGAATGTAATGTAACACACACCCATACAATGCGCACCACCCCGTGATGTTTTTCTCACTCCTACTAGTGAATGTAATGTAACACAAACCCATACAATGCGCACCACCCCGTGATGATTTTCTCACTCCTACTAGTGAATGTAATGTAACACACACCCATACAATGCACACCACCCCGTGATGTTTTTCTCACTCCTACTAGTGAATCTAATGTAACACACACCCATACAATGCACACCACCCCGTCATGTTTTTCTCACTCCTACTAGTGAATCTAATGTAACACACACCCATACAATGCGCACCACCCCGTCATGTTTTTCTCACTCCTACTAGTGAATCTAATGTAACACACACCCATACAATGCGCACCACCCCGCGATGTTTTTCAGAAACCTATCCTACATTGCCACTGCATGTTCCCTGACCTCCCCATGCTGACCACCACGGGGTGCTTTACTCCATCCTACATTGCCACTCAATGCCTATCCTAATTCAGACCCTCCGATTCACACCAACCCGTGATGTTTTTCTCACTCCTACTTGTGAAGGTAATGTAACACACACCCATAAAATGCGCACCACCCCGTGATGATTTTCTCACTCCTACTAGTGAATGTAATGTAACACACACCCATACAATGTGCACCACCCCGTCATGTTTTTCTCACTCCTACTAGTGAATCTAATGTAACACACACCCATACAATGCTCACCACCCCGCGATGTTTTTCAGAAACCTATCCTACATTGCCACTGCATGTTCCCTGACCTCCCCATGCTGACCACCACGGGGTGCTTTTCTCCATCCTACATTGCCACTCACTGCCTATCCTAATTCAGACCCTCCGATTCACACCACCCCGTGATGTTTTTCTCACTCCTACTAGTGAATGTAATGTAACACACACCCATACAATGCGCACCACCCCGTGATGTTTTTCTCACTCCTACTAGTGAATGTAATGTAACACACACCCATACAATGCGCACCACCCCGTGATGTTTTTCTCACTCCTACTAGTGAATGTAATGTAACACACACCCATACAATGCGCACCACCCCGTGATGTTTTTCTCACTCCTACTAGTGAATGTAATGTAACACACACCCATACAATGCGCACCACCCCGTGATGATTTTCTCACTCCTACTAGTGAATGTAATGTAACACACACCCATACAATGCGCACCACCCCGTGATGTTTTTCTCACTTCTACTAGTGAATCTAATGTAACACACACCCATACAATGCGCACCACCCCGTGATGTTTTTCTCACTCCTACTAGTGAATGTAATGTAACACACACCCATACAATGCGCACCACCCCGTGATGTTTTTCTCACTCCTACTAGTGAATGTAATGTAACACACACCCATACAATGCGCACCACCCCGTGATGATTTTCTCACTCCTACTAGTGAATGTAATGTAACACACACCCATACAATGCGCACCACCCCGTGATGTTTTTCTCACTCCTACTAGTGAATCTAATGTAACACACACCCATACAATGCGCACCACCCCGTGATGTTTTTCTCACTCCTACTAGTGAATCTAATGTAACACACACCCATACAATGCGCACCACCCCGTCATGTTTTTCTCACTCCTACTAGTGAATCTAATGTAACACACACCCATACAATGCGCACCACCCCGCGATGTTTTTCAGAAACCTATCCTACATTGCCACTGCATGTTCCCTGACCTCCCCATGCTGACCACCACGGGGTGCTTTTCTCCATCCTACATTGCAACTCACTGCCTATCCTAATTCAGACCCTCCGATTCACACCAACCCGTGATGTTTTTCTCACTCCTACTAGTGAATGTAATGTAACACACACCCATACAATGCGCACCACCCCGTGATGATTTTCTCACTCCTACTAGTGAATGTAATGTAACACACACCCATACAATGCGCACCACCCCGTGATGTTTTTCTCACTCCTACTAGTGAATGTAATGTAACACACACCCATACAATGCGCACCACCCCGTTCTGTTTTTCTCACTCCTACTAGTGAATCTAATGTAACACACACCCATACAATGCGCACCACCCCGTGATGTTTTTCTCACTCCTACTAGTGAATGTAATGTAACACACACCCATACAATGCGCACCACCCCGTGATGTTTTTCTCACTCCTACTAGTGAATGTAATGTAACACACACCCATACAATGCGCACCACCCCGTGATGTTTTTCTCACTCCTACTAGTGAATGTAATGTAACACACACCCATACAATGCGCACCACCCCGTGATGTTTTTCTCACTCCTACTAGTGAATGTAATGTAACACACACCCATACAATGCGCACCACCCCGTGATGTTTTTCTCACTCCTACTAGTGAATTTAATGTGACACACACCCATACAATGCGCACCACCCCGAGATGTTTTTCAGAAACCTATCCTACATTGCCACTGCATGTTCCCTGACCTCCCCATGCTGACCACCACGGGGTGCTTTTCTCCGTCCTACATTGCCACTCACTGCCTATCCTAATTCAGACCCTCCGATTCACACCACCACGTGATGTTTTTCTCACTCCTACTAGTGAATGTAATGTAACACACACCCATACAATGCGCACCACCCCGTGATGTTTTTCTCACTCCTACTAGTGAATGTAATGTAACACACACCCATACAATGCGCACCACCCCGTGATGTTTTTCTCACTCCTACTAGTGAATGTAATGTAACACAAACCCATACAATGCGCACCACCCCGTGATGTTTTTCTCACTCTTATTAGTGAATCTAATGTAACACACACCCATACAATGCGCACCACCCCGTGATGTTTTTCTCACTCCTACTAGTGAATCTAATGTAACACACCCCCATACAATGCGCACCACCCCGTGATGTTTTTCTCACTCCTACTAGCGAATGTAATGTAACACACACCCATACAATGCGCACCACCCCGTGATGTTTTTCTCACTCCTACTAGTGAATGTAATGTAACACACACCCATACAATGCGCACCACCCCGTGATGTTTTTCTCACTCCTACTAGTGAATGTAATGTAACAAACACCCGTGCAATGCGCACCACCCCGTGATGTTTTTCTCACTCCTACTAGTGAATGTAATTTAACACACACCCATACAATGCGCACCACCCCGTGATGTTTTTCTCACTCCTACTAGTGAATGTAATGTAACACACACCCATACAATGCGCACCACCCCGTGATGTTTTTCTCACTCCTACTAGTGAATCTAATGTAACACACACCCATACAATGCGCACCACCCCGTCATGTTTTTCTCACTCCTACTAGTGAATCCAATATAACACACACCCATACAATGCGCACCACCCCGTGATGTTTTTCTCACTCCTACTAGTGAATCTAATGTAACACACACCCATACAATGCGCACCACCCCGTCATGTTTTTCTCACTCCTACTAGTGAATCTAATGTAACACACACCCATACAATGCGCACCACAACGCGATGTTTTTCAGAAACCTATCATACATTGCCACTGCATGTTCCCTGACCTCCCCATGCTGACCACCACGGGGTGCTTTTCTCCATCCTACATTGCCACTCACTGCCTATCCTAATTCAGACCCTTCCGATTCACACCACCCCGTGATGTTTTTCTCACTCCTACTAGTGAATGTAATGTAACACACACCCATACAATGCGCACCATCCCTTGATGTTTTTCTCACTCCTACTAGTGAATGTAATGTAACAAACACCCATACAATGCGCACCACCCCGTGATGTTTTTCTCACTCCTACTAGTGAATGTAATGTAACACACACCCATACAATGCGCACCACCCCGTGAAGTTTTTCTCACTCCTACTAGTGAATGTAATGTAACACACACCCATACAATGCGCACCACCCCGTCATGTTTTTCTCACTCCTACTAGTGAATGTAATGTAACACACACCCATACAATGCGCACCACCCCGTGATGTTTTTCTCACTCCTACTAGTGAATGTAATGTAACACAAACCCATACAATGCGCACCACCCCGTGATGATTTTCTCACTCCTACTAGTGAATGTAATGTAACACACACCCATACAATGCACACCACCCCGTGATGTTTTTCTCACTCCTACTAGTGAATCTAATGTAACACACACCCATACAATGCACACCACCCCGTCATGTTTTTCTCACTCCTACTAGTGAATCTAATGTAACACACACCCATACAATGCGCACCACCCCGTCATGTTTTTCTCACTCCTACTAGTGAATCTAATGTAACACACACCCATACAATGCGCACCACCCCGCGATGTTTTTCAGAAACCTATCCTACATTGCCACTGCATGTTCCCTGACCTCCCCATGCTGACCACCACGGGGTGCTTTACTCCATCCTACATTGCCACTCAATGCCTATCCTAATTCAGACCCTCCGATTCACACCAACCCGTGATGTATTTCTCACTCCTACTTGTGAATGTAATGTAACACACACCCATAAAATGCGCACCACCCCGTGATGATTTTCTCACTCCTACTAGTGAATGTAATGTAACACACACCCATACAATGCGCACCACCCCGTCATGTTTTTCTCACTCCTACTAGTGAATCTAATGTAACACACACCCATACAATGCTCACCACCCCGCGATGTTTTTCAGAAACCTATCCTACATTGCCACTGCATGTTCCCTGACCTCCCCATGCTGACCACCACGGGGTGCTTTTCTCCATCCTACATTGCCACTCACTGCCTATCCTAATTCCGACCCTCCGATTCACACCACCCCGTGATGTTTTTCTCACTCCTACTAGTGAATGTAATGTAACACACACCCATACAATGCGCACCACCCCGTGATGTTTTTCTCACTCCTACTAGTGAATGTAATGTAACACACACCCATACAATGCGCACCACCCCGTGATGTTTTTCTCACTCCTACTAGTGAATGTAATGTAACACACACCCATACAATGCGCACCACCCCGTGATGTTTTTCTCACTCCTACTAGTGAATGTAATGTAACACACACCCATACAATGCGCACCACCCCGTGATGATTTTCTCACTCCTACTAGTGAATGTAATGTAACACACACCCATACAATGCGCACCACCCCGTGATGTTTTTCTCACTTCTACTAGTGAATCTAATGTAACACACACCCATACAATGCGCACCACCCCGTGATGTTTTTCTCACTCCTACTAGTGAATGTAATGTAACACACACCCATACAATGCGCACCACCCCGTGATGTTTTTCTCACTCCTACTAGTGAATGTAATGTAACACACACCCATACAATGCGCACCACCCCGTGATGATTTTCTCACTCCTACTAGTGAATGTAATGTAACACACACCCATACAATGCGCACCACCCCGTGATGTTTTTCTCACTCCTACTAGTGAATCTAATGTAACACACACCCATACAATGCGCACCACCCCGTGATGTTTTTCTCACTCCTACTAGTGAATCTAATGTAACACACACCCATACAATGCGCACCACCCCGTCATGTTTTTCTCACTCCTACTAGTGAATCTAATGTAACACACACCCATACAATGCGCACCACCCCGCGATGTTTTTCAGAAACCTATCCTACATTGCCACTGCATGTTCCCTGACCTCCCCATGCTGACCACCACGGGGTGCTTTTCTCCATCCTACATTGCAACTCACTGCCTATCCTAATTCAGACCCTCCGATTCACACCAACCCGTGATGTTTTTCTCACTCCTACTAGTGAATGTAATGTAACACACACCCATACAATGCGCACCACCCCGTGATGATTTTCTCACTCCTACTAGTGAATGTAATGTAACACACACCCATACAATGCGCACCACCCCGTGATGTTTTTCTCACTCCTACTAGTGAATGTAATGTAACACACACCCATACAATGCGCACCACACCGTGATGTTTTTCTCACTCCTACTAGTGAATGTAATGTAACACACACCCATACAATGCGCACCACCCCGTGATGTTTTTCTCACTCCTACTAGTGAATGTAATGTAACACACACCCATACAATGCGCACCACCCCGTGATGTTTTTCTCACTCCTACTAGTGAATGTAATGTAACACACACCCATACAATGCGCACCACCCCGTGATGTTTTTCTCACTCCTACTAGTGAATGTAATGTAACACACACCCATACAATGCGCACCACCCCGTGATGTTTTTCTCACTCCTACTAGTGAATGTAATGTAACACACACCCATACAATGCGCACCACCCCGTGATGTTTTTCTCACTCCTACTAGTGAATTTAATGTGACACACACCCATACAATGCGCACCACCCCGAGATGTTTTTCAGAAACCTATCCTACATTGCCACTGCATGTTCCCTGACCTCCCCATGCTGACCACCACGGGGTGCTTTTCTCCGTCCTACATTGCCACTCACTGCCTATCCTAATTCAGACCCTCCGATTCACACCACCACGTGATGTTTTTCTCACTCCTACTAGTGAATGTAATGTAACACACACCCATACAATGCGCACCACCCCGTGATGTTTTTCTCACTCCTACTAGTGAATGTAATGTAACACACACCCATACAATGCGCACCACCCCGTGATGATTTTCTCACTCCTACTAGTGAATGTAATGTAACACAAACCCATACAATGCGCACCACCCCGTGATGTTTTTCTCACTCTTATTAGTGAATCTAATGTAACACACACCCATACAATGCGCACCACCCCGTGATGTTTTTCTCACTCCTACTAGTGAATCTAATGTAACACACCCCCATACAATGCGCACCACCCCGTGATGTTTTTCTCACTCCTACTAGCGAATGTAATGTAACACACACCCATACAATGCGCACCACCCCGTGATGTTTTTCTCACTCCTACTAGTGAATGTAATGTAACACACACCCATACAATGCGCACCACCCCGTGATGTTTTTCTCACTCCTACTAGTGAATGTAATGTAACAAACACCCGTGCAATGCGCACCACCCCGTGATGTTTTTCTCACTCCTACTAGTGAATGTAATTTAACACACACCCATACAATGCGCACAACCCCGTGATGTTTTTCTCACTCCTACTAGTGAATGTAATGTAACACACACCCATACAATGCGCACCACCCCGTGATGTTTTTCTCACTCCTACTAGTGAATCTAATGTAACACACACCCATACAATGCGCACCACCCCGTCATGTTTTTCTCACTCCTACTAGTGAATCTAATGTAACACACACCCATACAATGCGCACCACCCCGCGATGTTTTTCAGAAACCTATCCTACATTGCCACTGCATGTTCCCTGACCTCCCCATGCTGATCACCACGGGGTGCTTTTCTCCATCCTACATTGCCACTCACTGCCTATCCTAATTCAGACCCTCCGATTCACACCACCCCGTGATGTTTTTCTCACTCCTACTAGTGAATGTAATGTAACACACACCCATACAATGCGCACCACCCCGTGATGTTTTTCTCACTCCTACTAGTGAATGTAATGTAACACACACCCATACAATTCGCACCACCCCGTGAAGTTTTTCTCACTCCTACTAGTGAATGTAATGTAACACACACCCATACAATGCGCACCACCCCGTGATGTTTTTCTCACTCCTACTAGTGAATGTAATGTAACACACACCCATACAATGCGCACCACCCCGTGATGTTTTTCTCACTCCTACTAGTGAATGTAATGTAACACACACCCATACAATGCGCACCACACCGTGATGTTTTTCTCACTCCTACTAGTGAATGTAATGTAACACAAACCCATACAATGCGCACCACCCCGCGATGTTTTTCAGAAACCTATCCTACATTGCCACTGCATGTTCCCTGACCTCCCCATGCTGACCACCACGGGGTGCTTTTCTCCATCCTACATTGCCACTCACTGCCTATCCAAATTCAGACCCTCCGATTCACACCACCCCGTGTTGTTTTTCTCACTCCTACTAGTGAATGTAATGTAACACACACCCATACAATGCGCATCACCCCGTGATGTTTTTCTCACTCCTACTAGTGAATGTAATGTAACACACACCCATACAATGCGCACCACCCCGTGATGTTTTTCTCACTCCTACTAGTGAATGTAATGTAACACACACCCATACAATGCGCACCACCCCGTAATGTTTTTCTCACTCCTACTAGTGAATGTAATGTAACACACACCCATACAATGCGCACCACCCCGTGATGTTTTTCTCACTCCTATTAGTGAATCTAATGTAACACACACCCATACAATGCGCACCACCCCGTGATGTTTTTCTCACTCCTACTAGTGAATCTAATGTAACACACCCCCATACAATGCGCACCACCCCGTGATGATTTTCTCACTCCTACTAGTGAATGTAATGTAACACACAACCATACAATGCGAACCACCCCGTGATGTTTTTCTCACTCCTACTAGTGAATCTAATGTAACACACACCCATACAATGCGCACCACCCCGTGATGTTTTTCTCACTCCTACTAGTGAATGTAATGTAACACACACCCATACAATGCGCACCACCCCGTGATGATTTTCTCACTCCTACTAGTGAATGTAATGTAACACACACCCATACAATGCGCACCACCCCGTGATGTTTTTCTCACTCCTACTAGTGAATCTAATGTAACACACACCCATACAATGCGCACAACCCCGTCATGTTTTTCTCACTCCTACTAGTGAATGTAATGTAACACACACCCATACAATGCGCACCACCCCGCGATGTTTTTCAGAAACCTATCCTACATTGCCACTGCATGTTCCCTGACCTCCCCATGCTGACCACCACGGGGTGCTTTTCTCCGTCCTACATTGCCACTCACTGCCTATCCTAATTCAGACCCTCCGATTCACACCACCACGTGATGTTTTTCTCACTCCTACTAGTGAATGTAATGTAACACACACCCATACAATGCGCACCACACCGTGATGTTTTTCTCACTCCTACTAGTGAATGTAATGTAACACACACCCATACAATGCGCACCACCCCGTGATGTTTTTCTCACTCCTACTAGTGAATGTAATGTAACACAAACCCATACAATGCGCACCACCCCGTGATGTTTTTCTCACTCTTATTAGTGAATCTAATGTAACACACACCCATACAATGCGCACCACCCCGTGATGTTTTTCTCACTCCTACTAGTGAATCTAATGTAACACACCCCCATACAATGCGCACCACCCCGTGATGTTTTTCTCACTCCTACTAGTGAATGTAATGTAACACACACCCATACAATGCGCACCACCCCGTGATGTTTTTCTCACTCCTACTAGTGAATGTAATGTAACACACACCCATACAATGCGCACCACCTCGTGATGTTTTTCTCACTCCTACTAGTGAATGTAATGTAACAAACACCCATGCAATGCGCACCACCCCGTGATGTTTTTCTCACTCCTACTAGTGAATGTAATTTAACACACACCCATACAATGCGCACCACCCCGTGATGTTTTTCTCACTCCTACTAGTGAATGTAATGTAACACACACCCATACAATGCGCACCACCCCGTGATGTTTTTCTCACTCCTACTAGTGAATCTAATGTAACACACACCCATACAATGCGCACCACCCCGTCATGTTTTTCTCACTCCTACTAGTGAATCTAATGTAACACACACCCATACAATGCGCACCACCCCGCGATGTTTTTCAGAAACCTATCCTACATTGCCACTGCATGTTCCCTGACCTCCCCATGCTGACCACCACGGGGTGCTTTTCTCCATCCTACATTGCCACTCAATGCCTATCCTAATTCAGACCCTCCGATTCACACCACCCCGTGATGTTTTTCTCACTCCTACTAGTGAATGTAATGTAACACACACCCATACAATGCGCACCACCCCGTGATGATTTTCTCACTCCTACTAGTGAATGTAATGTAACACACACCCATACAATGCGCACCACCCCGTGAAGTTTTTCTCACTCCTACTAGTGAATGTAATGTAACACACACCCATACAATGCGCACCACCCCGTCATGTTTTTCTCACTCCTACTAGTGAATGTAATGTAACACACACCCATACAATGCGCACCACCCCGTGATGTTTTTCTCACTCCTACTAGTGAATGTAATGTAACACACACCCATACAATGCGCACCACCCCGTGAAGTTTTTCTCACTCCTACTAGTGAATGTAATGTAACACACACCCATACAATGCGCACCACCCCGTCATGTTTTTCTCACTCCTACTAGTGAATGTAATGTAACACACACCCATACAATGCGCACCACCCCGTGATGTTTTTCTCACTCCTACTAGTGAATGTAATGTAACACAAACCCATACAATGCGCACCACCCCGTGATGATTTTCTCACTCCTACTAGTGAATGTAATGTAACACACACCCATACAATGCGCACCACCCCGTGATGATTTTCTCACTCCTACTAGTGAATCTAATGTAACACACACCCATACAATGCACACCACCCCGTCATGTTTTTCTCACTCCTACTAGTGAATCTAATGTAACACACACCCATACAATGCGCACCACCCCGTCATGTTTTTCTCACTCCTACTAGTGAATCTAATGTAACACACACCCATACAATGCGCACCACCCCGCGATGTTTTTCAGAAACCTATCCTACATTGCCACTGCATGTTCCCTGACCTCCCCATGCTGACCACCACGGGGTGCTTTACTCCATCCTACATTGCCACTCAATGACTATCCTAATTCAGACCCTCCGATTCACACCAACCCGTGATGTTTTTCTCACTCCTACTTGTGAGTGTAATGTAACACACACCCATAAAATGCGCACCACCCCGTGATGATTTTCTCACTCCTACTAGTGAATGTAATGTAACACACACCCATACAATACGCACCACCCCGTGATGATTTTCTCACTCCTACTAGTGACTGTAATGTAACACACACCCATACAATGCTCACTACCCCGTGATGTTTTTCTCACTCCTACTAGTGAATCTAATGTAACACACACCCATACAATGCGCACCCCCCCTTGATGTTTTTCTCACTCCTACTAGTGAATGTAATGTAACACACACCCATACAATGCGCACCACCCCGTGATGTTTTTCTCACTCCTACTAGTGAATGTAACGTAACACACACCCATACATTGCGCACCACCCCGTGATGTTTTTCTCACTCCTACTAGTGAATCTAATGTAACACACACCCATACAATGCGCACCACCCCGTCATGTTTTTCTCACTACTACTAGTGAATGTAATGTAACACACACCCATACAATGCGCACCACCCCGCGATGTTTTTCAGAAACCTATCCTACATTGCCACTGCATGTTCCCTGACCTCCCCATGCTGACCACCACGGGGTGCTTTTCTCCATCCTACATTGCCACTCACTGCCTATCCTAATTCAGACCCTCCGATTCACACCACCCCGTGATGTTTTTCTCACTCCTACTAGTGAATGTAATGTAACACACACCCATACAATGCGCACCACCCCGTGATATTTTTCTCACTCCTACTAGTGAATGTAATGTAACACACACCCATGCAATGCGCACCACCCCGTGATGTTTTTCTCACTCCTACTAGTGAATGTAATGTAACACACACCCATACAATGCGCACCACCCCGTGATGTTATTCTCACTCCTATTAGTGAATGTAATGTAACACACACCCATACAATGCGCACCACCCCGTGATGTTTTTCTCACTCCTACTAGTGAATGTAATGTAACACACACCCATACAATGCGCACCACCCCGTGATGTTTTTTCACTCCTACTAGTGAATGTAATGTAACACACACCCATACAATGCGCACCACCCCGTGATGTTTGTCTCACTCCTACTAGTGAATGTAATGTAACACACACCCATACAATGCGCACCACCCCGTGATGTGTTTCTCACTCCTACTAGTGAATTTAATGTAACACACACCCATACAATGCGCACCACCCCGTCATGTTTTCTCACTCCTACTAGTGAATCCAATATAACACACACCCATACAATGCGCACCACCCCGTGATGTTTTTCTCACTCCTACTAGTGAATCTAATGTAACACACACCCATACAATGCGCACCACCCCGTCATGTTTTTCTCACTCCTACTAGTGAATCTAATGTAACACACACCCATACAATGCGCACCACACCGCGATGTTTTTCAGAAACCTATCATACATTGCCAGTGAATGTTCCCTGACCTCCCCATGCTGACCACCACGGGGTGCTTTTCTCCATCCTACATTGCCACTCACTGCCTATCCTAATTCAGACCCTCCGATTCACACCACCCCGTGATGTTTTTCTCACTCCTACTAGTGAATGTAATGTAACACACACCCATACAATGCGCACCATCCCTTGATGTTTTTCTCACTCCTACTAGTGAATGTAATGTAACAAACACCCATACAATGCGCACCACCCCGTGATGTTTTTCTCACTCCTACTAGTGAATGTAATGTAACACACACCCATACAATGCGCACCACCCCGTGAAGTTTTTCTCAATCCTACTAGTGAATGTAATGTAACACACACCCATACAATGCGCACCACCCCGTCATGTTTTTCTCACTCCTACTAGTGAATGTAATGTAACACACACCCATACAATGCGCACCACCCCGTGATGTTTTTCTCACTCCTACTAGTGAATGTAATGTAACACAAACCCATACAATGCGCACCACCCCGTGATGATTTTCTCACTCCTACTAGTGAATGTAATGTAACACACACCCATACAATGCGCACCACCCCGTGATGTTTTTCTCACTCCTACTAGTGAATCTAATGTAACACACACCCATACAATGCACACCACCCCGTCATGTTTTTCTCACTCCTACTAGTGAATCTAATGTAACACACACCCATACAATGCGCACCACCCCGTCATGTTTTTCTCACTCCTACTAGTGAATCTAATGTAACACACACCCATACAATGCGCACCACCCCGCGATGTTTTTCAGAAACCTATCCTACATTGCCACTGCATGTTCCCTGACCTCCCCATGCTGACCACCACGGGGTGCTTTACTCCATCCTACATTGCCACTCAATGCCTATCCTAATTCAGACCCTCCGATTCACACCAACCCGTGATGTTTTTCTCACTCCTACTTGTGAATGTAATGTAACACACACCCATAAAATGCGCACCACCCCGTGATGATTTTCTCACTCCTACTAGTGAATGTAATGTAACACACACCCATACAATGCGCACCACCAAGTGATGTTTTTCTCACTCCTACTAGTGAATGTAATGTAACACACACCCATACAATGCGCACCACGCCGTGATGTTTTTTCACTCCTACTAGTGAATGTAATGTAACACACACCCATACAATGCGCACCACCCCGTGATGTTTTTCTCACTCCTACTAGTGAATGTAATGTAACACACACCCATACAATGCGCACCACCCCGTGATGTTTTTCTCACTCCTACTAGTGAATGTAATGTAACACACACCCATACAATGCGCACCACCCCGTGATGTTTTTCTCACTCCTACTAGTGAATGTAATGTAACACACACCCATACAATGCGCACCACCCCGTGATGTTTTTCTCACTCCTACTAGTGAATGTAATGTAACACACACCCATACAATGCGCACCACCCCGTCATGTTTTTCTCACTCCTACTAGTGAATCTAATGTAACACACACCCATACAATGCTCACCACCCCGCGATGTTTTTCAGAAACCTATCCTACATTGCCACTGCATGTTCCCTGACCTCCCCATGCTGACCACCACGGGGTGCTTTTCTCCATCCTACATTGCCACTCACTGCCTATTCTAATTCAGACCCTCCGATTCACACCACCCCGTGATGTTTTTCTCACTCCTACTAGTGAATGTAATGTAACACACACCCATACAATGCGCACCACCCCGTGATGTTTTTCTCACTCCTACTAGTGAATGTAATGTAACACACACCCATACAATGCGCACCACCCCGTGATGTTTTTCTCACTCCTACTAGTGAATGTAATGTAACACACACCCATACAATGCGCACCACCCCGTGATGTTTTTCTCACTCCTACTAGTGAATGTAATGTAACACACACCCATACAATGCGCACCACCCCGTGATGATTTTCTCACTCCTACTAGTGAATGTAACGTAACACACACCCATACAATGCGCACCACCCCGTGATGTTTTTCTCACTTCTACTAGTGAATCTAATGTAACACACACCCATACAATGCGCACCACCCCGTGATGTTTTTCTCACTCCTACTAGTGAATGTAATGTAACACACACCCATACAATGCGCACCACCCCGTGATGTTTTTCTCACTCCTACTAGTGAATGTAATGTAACACACACCCATACAATGCGCACCACCCCGTGATGATTTTCTCACTCCTACTAGTGAATGTAATGTAACACACACCCATACAATGCGCACCACCCCGTGATGTTTTTCTCACTCCTACTAGTGAATCTAATGTAACACACACCCATACAATGCGCACCACCCCGTCATGTTTTTCTCACTCCTACTAGTGAATCTAATGTAACACACACCCATACAATGCGCACCACCCCGTCATGTTTTTCTCACGCCTACTAGTGAATCTAATGTAACACACACCCATACAATGCGCACCACCCCGCGATGTTTTTCAGAAACCTATCCTACATTGCCACTGCATGTTCCCTGACCTCCCCATGCTGACCACCACGGGGTGCTTTTCTCCATCCTACATTGCAACTCACTGCCTATCCTAATTCAGACCCTCCGATTCACACCAACCCGTGATGTTTTTCTCACTCCTACTAGTGAATGTAATGTAACACACACCCATACAATGCGCACCACCCCGTGATGATTTTCTCACTCCTACTAGTGAATGTAATGTAACACACACCCATACAATGCGCACCACCCCGTGATGTTTTTCTCACTCCTACTAGTGAATGTAATGTAACACACACCCATACAATGCGCACCACACCGTGATGTTTTTCTCACTCCTACTAGTGAATGTAATGTAACACACACCCATACAATGCGCACCACCCCGTGATGTTTTTCTCACTCCTACTAGTGAATGTAATGTAACACACACCCATACAATGCGCACCACCCCGTGATGTTTTTCTCACTCCTACTAGTGAATGTAATGTAACACACACCCATACAATGCGCACCACCCCGTGATGTTTTTCTCACTCCTACTAGTGAATGTAATGTAACACACACCCATACAATGCGCACCACCCCGTGATGTTTTTCTCACTCCTACTAGTGAATGTAATGTAACACACACCCATACAATGCGCACCACCCCGTGATGTTTTTCTCACTCCTACTAGTGAATTTAATGTGACACACACCCATACAATGCGCACCACCAGGCGATGTTTTTCATAAACCTATCCTACATTGCCACTGCATGTTCCCTGACCTCCCCATGCTGACCACCACGGGGTGCTTTTCTCCGTCCTACATTGCCACTCACTGCCTATCCTAATTCAGACCCTCCGATTCACACCACCACGTGATGTTTTTCTCACTCCTACTAGTGAATGTAATGTAACACACACCCATACAATGCGCACCACACCGTGATGTTTTTCTCACTCCTACTAGTGAATGTAATGTAACACACACCCATACAATGGGCACCACCCCGTGATGTTTTTCTCACTCCTACTAGTGAATGTAATGTAACACAAACCCATACAATGCGCACCACCCCGTGATGTTTTTCTCACTCTTATTAGTGAATCTAATGTAACACACACCCATACAATGCGCACCACCCCGTGATGTTTTTCTCACTCCTACTAGTGAATCTAATGTAACACACCCCCATACAATGCGCACCACCCCGTGATGTTTTTCTCACTCCTACTAGTGAATGTAATGTAACACACACCCATACAATGCGCACCACCCAGTGATGTTTTTCTCACTCCTACTAGTGAATGTAATGTAACACACACCCATACAATGCGCACCACCCCGTGATGTTTTTCTCACTCCTACTAGTGAATGTAATGTAACAAACACCCGTGCAATGCGCACCACCCCGTGATGTTTTTCTCACTCCTACTAGTGAATGTAATTTAACACACACCCATACAATGCGCACCACCCCGCGATGTTTTTCAGAAACCTATCCTACATTGCCACTGCATGTTCCCTGACCTCCCCATGCTGATCACCACGGGGTGCTTTTCTCCATCCTACATTGCCACTCACTGCCTATCCTAATTCAGACCCTCCGAATCACACCACCCCGTGATGTTTTTCTCACTCCTACTAGTGAATGTAATGTAACACACACCCATACAATGCGCACCACCCCGTGATGTTTTTCTCACTCCTACTAGTGAATCTAATGTAACACACACCCATACAATGCGCACCACCCCGCGATGTTTTTCAGAAACCTATCCTACATTGCCACTGCATGTTCCCTGACCTCCCCATGCTGATCACCACGGGGTGCTTTTCTCCATCCTACATTGCCACTCACTGCCTATCCTAATTCAGACCCTCCGATTCACACCACCCCGTGATGTTTTTCTCACTCCTACTAGTGAATGTAATGTAACACACACCCATACAATGCGCACCACCCCGTGATGTTTTTCTCACTCCTACTAGTGAATGTAATGTAACACACACCCATACAATTCGCACCACCCCGTGAAGTTTTTCTCACTCCTACTAGTGAATGTAATGTAACACACACCCATACAATGCGCACCACCCCGTGATGTTTTTCTCACTCCTACTAGTGAATGTAATGTAACACACACCCATACAATGCGCACCACCCCGTGATGTTTTTCTCACTCCTACTAGTGAATGTAATGTAACACACACCCATACAATGCGCACCACCCCGTGATGTTTTTCTCACTCCTACTAGTGAATGTAATGTAACACACACCCATACAATGCGCACCACCCCGTAATGTTTTTCTCACTCCTACTAGTGAATGTAATGTAACACACACCCATACAATGCGCACCACCCCGTGATGTTTTTCTCACTCCTATTAGTGAATCTAATGTAACACACACCCATACAATGCGCAAAACCCCGTGATGTTTTTCTCACTCCTACTAGTGAATCTAATGTAACACACCCCCATACAATGCGCACCACCCCGTGATGATTTTCTCACTCCTACTAGTGAATGTAATGTAACACACAACCATACAATGCGCACCACCCCGTGATGTTTTTCTCACTCCTACTAGTGAATCTAATGTAACACACACCCATACAATGCGCACCACCCCGTGATGTTTTTCTCACTCCTACTAGTGAATGTAATGTAACACACACCCATACAATGCGCACCACCCCGTGATGATTTTCTCACTCCTACTAGTGAATGTAATGTAACACACACCCATACAATGCGCACCACCCCGTGATGTTTTTCTCACTCCTACTAGTGAATCTAATGTAACACACACCCATACAATGCGCACCACCCCGTGATGTTTTTCTCACTCCTACTAGTGAATGTAATGTAACACACACCCATACAATGCGCACCACCCCGCGATGTTTTTCAGAAACCTATCCTACATTGCCACTGCATGTTCCCTGACCTCCCCATGCTGACCACCACGGGGTGCTTTTCTCCGTCCTACATTGCCACTCAATGCCTATCCTAATTCAGACCCTCCGATTCACACCACCACGTGATGTTTTTCTCACTCCTACTAGTGAATGTAATGTAACACACACCCATACAATGCGCACCACACCGTGATGTTTTTCTCACTCCTACTAGTGAATGTAATGTAACACACACCCATACAATGCGCACCACCCCGTGATGTTTTTCTCACTCCTACTAGTGAATGTAATGTAACACAAACCCATACAATGCGCACCACCCCGTGATGTTTTTCTCACTCTTATTAGTGAATCTAATGTAACACACACCCATACAATGCGCACCACCCCGTGATGTTTTTCTCACTCCTACTAGTGAATCTAATGTAACACACCCCCATACAATGCGCACCACCCCGTGATGTTTTTCTCACTCCTACTAGTGAATGTAATGTAACACACACCCATACAATGCGCACCACCCCGTGATGTTTTTCTCACTCCTACTAGTGAATGTAATGTAACACACACCCATACAATGCGCACCACCTCGTGATGTTTTTCTCACTCCTACTAGTGAATGTAATGTAACAAACACCCATGCAATGCGCACCACCCCGTGATGTTTTTCTCACTCCTACTAGTGAATGTAATTTAACACACACCCATACAATGCGCACCACCCCGTGATGTTTTTCTCACTCCTACTAGTGAATGTAATGTAACACACACCCATACAATGCGCACCACCCCGTGATGTTTTTCTCACTCCTATTAGTGAATCTAATGTAACACACACCCATACAATGCGCACCACCCCGTCATGTTTTTCTCACTCCTAATAGTGAATCTAATGTAACACACACCCATACAATGCGCACCACCCCGCGATGTTTTTCAGAAACCTATCCTACATTGCCACTGCATGTTCCCTGACCTCCCCATGCTGACCACCACGGGGTGCTTTTCTCCATCCTACATTGCCACTCACTGCCTATCCTAATTCAGACCCTCCGATTCACACCACCCCGTGATGTTTTTCTCACTCCTACTAGTGAATGTAATGTAACACACACCCATACAATGCGCACCACCTCGTGATGATTTTCTCACTCCTACTAGTGAATGTAATGTAACACACACCCATACAATGCGCACCACCCCGTGAAGTTTTTCTCACTCCTACTAGTGAATGTAATGTAACACACACCCATACAATGCGCACCACCCCGTCATGTTTTTCTCACTCCTACTAGTGAATGTAATGTAACACACACCCATACAATGCGCACCACCCCGTGATGTTTTTCTCACTCCTACTAGTGAATGTAATGTAACACACACCCATACAATGCGCACCACCCCGTGAAGTTTTTCTCACTCCTACTAATGAATGTAATGTAACACACACCCATACAATGCGCACCACCCCGTCATGTTTTTCTCACTCCTACTAGTGAATGTAATGGAACACACACCCATACAATGCGTACCACCCCGTGATGTTTTTCTCACCCCTACTAGTGAATGTAATGTAACACAAACCCATACAATGCGCACCACCCCGTGATGATTTTCTCACTCCTACTAGTGAATGTAATGTAACACACACCCATACAATGCGCACCACCCCGTGATGTTTTTCTCACTCCTACTAGTGAATCTAATGTAACACACACCCATACAATGCACACCACCCCGTCATGTTTTTCTCACTCCTACTAGTGAATCTAATGTAACACACACCCATACAATGCGCACCACCCCGCGATGTTTTTCAGAAACCTATCCTACATTGCCACTGCATGTTCCCTGACCTCCCCATGCTGACCACCACGGGGTGCTTTACTCCATCCTACATTGCCACTCAATGCCTATCCTAATTCAGACCCTCCGATTCACACCAACCCGTGATGTTTTTCTCACTCCTACTTGTGAATGTAATGTAACACACACCCATAAAATGCGCACCACCCCGTGATGATTTTCTCACTCCTACTAGTGAATGTAATGTAACACACAACCATACAATGCGCACCACCCCGTGATGTTTTTCTCACTCCTACTAGTGAATGTAATGTAACACACACCCATACAATGCGCACCACCCCGTGATGTTTTTTCACTCCTACTAGTGAATATAATGTAACACACACCCATACAATGCGCACCACCCCGTGATGTTTTTCTCACTCCTACTAGTGAATGTAATGTAACACACACCCATACAATGCGCACCACCCCGTGATGTTTTTCTCACTCCTACTAGTGAATGTAATGTAACACACACCCATACAATGCGCACCACCCCGTGATGTTTTTCTCACTCCTACTAGTGAATGTAATGTAACACACACCCATACAATGCGCACCACCCCGTGATGTTTTTCTCACTCCTACTAGTGAATGTAATGTAACACACACCCATACAATGCGCACCACCCCGTCATGTTTTTCTCACTCCTACTAGTGAATCTAATGTAACACACACCCATACAATGCTCACCACCCCGCGATGTTTTTCAGAAACCTATCCTACATTGCCACTGCATGTTCCCTGACCTCCCCATGCTGACCACCACGGGGTGCTTTTCTCCATCCTACATTGCCACTCACTGCCTATCCTAATTCAGACCCTCCGATTCACACCACCCCGTGATGTTTTTCTCACTCCTACTAGTGAATGTAATGTAACACACACCCATACAATGCGCACCACCCCGTGATGTTTTTCTCACTCCTACTAGTGAATGTAATGTAACACACACCCATACAATGCGCACCACCCCGTGATGTTTTTCTCACTCCTACTAGTGAATGTAATGTAACACACACCCATACAATGCGCACCACCCCGTGATGTTTTTCTCACTCCTACTAGTGAATGTAATGTAACACACACCCATACAATGCGCACCACCCCGTGATGATTTTCTCACTCCTACTAGTGAATGTAATGTAACACACACCCATACAATGCGCACCACCCCGTGATGTTTTTCTCACTCCTACTAGTGAATCTAATGTAACACACACCCATACAATGCGCACCACCCCGTGATGTTTTTCTCACTCCTACTAGTGAATGTAATGTAACACACACCCATACAATGCGCACCACCCCGTGATGTTTTTCTCACTCCTACTAGTGAATGTAATGTAACACACACCCATACAATGCGCACCACCCCGTGATGATTTTCTCACTCCTACTAGTGAATGTAATGTAACACACACCCATACAATGCGCACCACCCCGTGATGTTTTTCTCACTCCTACTAGTGAATCTAATGTAACACACACCCATACAATGCGCACCACCCCGTCATGTTTTTCTCACTCCTACTAGTGAATCTAATGTAACACACACCCATACAATGCGCACCACCCCGTCATGTTTTTCTCACTCCTACTAGTGAATCTAATGTAACACACACCCATACAATGCGCACCACCCCGCGATGTTTTTCAGAAACCTATCCTACATTGCCACTGCATGTTCCCTGACCTCCCCATGCTGACCACCACGGGGTGCTTTTCTCCATCCTACATTGCAACTCACTGCCTATCCTAATTCAGACCCTCCGATTCACACCAACCCGTGATGTTTTTCTCACTCCTACTAGTGAATGTAATGTAACACACACCCATACAATGCGCACCACCCCGTGATGATTTTCTCACTCCTACTAGTGAATGTAATGTAACACACACCCATACAATGCGCACCACCCCGTGATGTTTTTCTCACTCCTACTAGTGAATGTAATGTAACACACACCCATACAATGCGCACCACACCGTGATGTTTTTCTCACTCCTACTAGTGAATGTAATGTAACACACACCCATACAATGGGCACCACCCCGTGATGTTTTTCTCACTCCTACTAGTGAATGTAATGTAACACAAACCCATACAATGCGCACCACCCCGTGATGTTTTTCTCACTCTTATTAGTGAATCTAATGTAACACACACCCATACAATGCGCACCACCCCGTGATGTTTTTCTCACTCCTACTAGTGAATCTAATGTAACACACCCCCATACAATGCGCACCACCCCGTGATGTTTTTCTCACTCCTACTAGTGAATGTAATGTAACACACACCCATACAATGCGCACCACCCCGTGATGTTTTTCTCACTCCTACTAGTGAATGTAATGTAACACACACCCATACAATGCGCACCACCCCGTGATGTTTTTCTCACTCCTACTAGTGAATGTAATGTAACAAACACCCATGCAATGCGCACCACCCCGTGATGTTTTTCTCACTCCTACTAGTGAATGTAATGTAACACACACCCATACAATGCGCACCACCCCGTGATGTTTTTCTCACTCCTACTAGTGAATGTAATGTAACACACACCCATACAATGCGCACCACCCCGTCATGTTTTTCTCACTCCTACTAGTGAATCTAATGTAACACACACCCATACAATGCGCACCACCCCGCGATGTTTTTCAGAAACCTATCCTACATTGCCACTGCATGTTCCCTGACCTCCCCATGCTGACCACCACGGGGTGCTTTTCCCCATCCTACATTGCCACTCACTGCCTATCCTAATTCAGACCCTCCGATTCACACTACCCCGTGATGTTTTTCTCACTCCTACTAGTGAATGTAATGTAACACACACCCATACAATGCGCACCACCCCGTGATGTTTTTCTCACTCCTACTAGTGAATGTAATGTAACACACACCCATACAATTCGCACCAACCCGTGATGTTTTTCTCACTCCTACTAGTGAATGTAATGTAACACACACCCATACAATGCGCACCACCCCGTGATGTTTTTCTCACTCCTACTAGTGAATGTAATGTAACACACACCCATACAATGCGCACCACCCCGTGATGTTTTTCTCACTCCTACTAGTGAATGTAATGTAACACACACCCATACAATGCGCACCACACCGTGATGTTTTTCTCACTCCTACTAGTGAATGTAATGTAACACAAACCCATACAATGCGCACCACCCCGCGATGTTTTTCAGAAACCTATCCTACATTGCCACTGCATGTTCCCTGACCTCCCCATGCTGACCCCCACGGGGTGCTTTTCTCCATCCTACATTGCCACTCACTGCCTATCCAAATTCAGACCCTCCGATTCACACCACCCCGTGTTGTTTTTCTCACTCCTACTAGTGAATGTAATGTAACACACACCCATACAATGCGCACCACCCCGTGATGTTTTTCTCACTCCTACTAGTGAATGTAATGTAACACACACCCATACAATGCGCACCACCCCGTGATGTTTTTCTCACTCCTACTAGTGAATGTAATGTAATACACACCCATACAATGCGCACCACCCGTGATGTTTTTCTCACTCCTACTAGTGAATGTAATGTAACACACACCCATACAATGCGCACCACCCCGTAATGTTTTTCTCACTCCTACTAGTGAATGTAATGTAACACACACCCATACAATGCGCACCACCCCGTGATGTTTTTCTCACTCCTATTAGTGAATCTAATGTAACACACACCCATACAATGCGCACCACCCCGTGATGTTTTTCTCACTCCTACTAGTGAATCTAATGTAACACACCCCCATACAATGCGCACCACCCCGTGATGATTTTCTCACTCTTACTAGTGAATGTAATGTAACACACAACCATACAATGCGCACCACCCCGTGATGTTTTTCTCACTCCTACTAGTGAATGTAATGTAACACACACCCATACAATGCGCACCACCCCGTGATGTTTTTCTCACTCCTACTAGTGAATGTAATGTAACACACACCCATACAATGCGCACCACCTCGTGATGTTTTTCTCTCTCCTACTAGTGAATGTAATGTAACAAACACCCATGCAATGCGCACCACCCCGTGATGTTTTTCTCACTCCTACTAGTGAATGTAATTTAACACACACCCATACAATGCGCACCACCCCGTGATGTTTTTCTCACTCCTACTAGTGAATGTAATGTAACACACACCCATACAATGCGCACCACCCCGTGATGTTTTTCTCACTCCTACTAGTGAATCTAATGTAACACACACCCATACAATGCGCACCACCCCGTCATGTTTTTCTCACTCCTACTAGTGAATCTAATGTAACACACACCCATACAATGCGCACCACCCCGTGATGTTTTTCTCACTCCTACTAGTGAATGTAATGTAACACACACCCATACAATGCGCACCACCCCGTGATGTTTTTCTCACTCCTACTAGTGAATGTAATGTAACACACACCCATACAATGCGCACCACCCGTGATGTTTTTCTCACTCCTACTAGTGAATGTAATGTAACACACACCCATACAATGCGCACCACCCCGTAATGTTTTTCTCACTCCTACTAGCGAATGTAATGTAACACACACCCATACAATGCGCACCACCCCGTGATGTTTTTCTCACTCCTATTAGTGAATCTAATGTAACACACACCCATACAATGCGCACCACCCCGTGATGTTTTTCTCACTCCTACTAGTGAATCTAATGTAACACACCCCCATACAATGCGCACCACCCCGTGATGATTTTCTCACTCTTACTAGTGAATGTAATGTAACACACAACCATACAATGCGCACCACCCCGTGATGTTTTTCTCACTCCTACTAGTGAATGTAATGTAACACACACCCATACAATGCGCACCACCCCGTGATGTTTTTCTCACTCCTACTAGTGAATGTAATGTAACACACACCCATACAATGCGCACCACCCCGTGATGTTTTTCTCACTCCTACTAGTGAATGTAATGTAACACACACCCATACAATTCGCACCACCCCGTGATGTTTTTCTCACTCCTACTAGTGAATGTAATGTAACACACACCCATACAATGCGCACCACCCCGTGATGTTTTTCTCACTCCTACTAGTGAATGTAATGTAACACACACCCATACAATGCGCACCACCCCGTGATGTTTTTCTCACTCCTACTAGTGAATGTAATGTAACACACACCCATACAATGCGCACCACACCGTGATGTTTTTCTCACTCCTACTAGTGAATGTAATGTAACACAAACCCATACAATGCGCACCACCCCGCGATGTTTTTCAGAAACCTATCCTACATTGCCACTGCATGTTCCCTGACCTCCCCATGCTGACCCCCACGGGGTGCTTTTCTCCATCCTACATTGCCACTCACTGCCTATCCAAATTCAGACCCTCCGATTCACACCACCCCGTGTTGTTTTTCTCACTCCTACTAGTGAATGTAATGTAACACACACCCATACAATGCGCACCACCCCGTGATGTTTTTCTCACTCCTACTAGTGAATGTAATGTAACACACACCCATACAATGCGCACCACCCCGTGATGTTTTTCTCACTCCTACTAGTGAATGTAATGTAACACACACCCATACAATGCGAACCACCCGTGATGTTTTTCTCACTCCTACTAGTGAATGTAATGTAACACACACCCATACAATGCGCACCACCCCGTAATGTTTTTCTCACTCCTACTAGTGAATGTAATGTAACACACACCCATACAATGCGCACCACCCCGTGATGTTTTTCTCACTCCTATTAGTGAATCTAATGTAACACACACCCATACAATGCGCACCACCCCGTGATGTTTTTCTCACTCCTACTAGTGAATCTAATGTAACACACCCCCATACAATGCGCACCACCCCGTGATGATTTTCTCACTCTTACTAGTGAATGTAATGTAACACACAACCATACAATGCGCACCACCCCGTGATGTTTTTCTCACTCCTACTAGTGAATGTAATGTAACACACACCCATACAATGCGCACCACCCCGTGATGTTTTTCTCACTCCTACTAGTGAATGTAATGTAACACACACCCATACAATGCGCACCACCTCGTGATGTTTTTCTCTCTCCTACTAGTGAATGTAATGTAACAAACACCCATGCAATGCGCACCACCCCGTGATGTTTTTCTCACTCCTACTAGTGAATGTAATTTAACACACACCCATACAATGCGCACCACCCCGTGATGTTTTTCTCACTCCTACTAGTGAATGTAATGTAACACACACCCATACAATGCGCACCACCCCGTGATGTTTTTCTCACTCCTACTAGTGAATCTAATGTAACACACACCCATACAATGCGCACCACCCCGTCATGTTTTTCTCACTCCTACTAGTGAATCTAATGTAACACACACCCATACAATGCGCACCACCCCGTGATGTTTTTCTCACTCCTACTAGTGAATGTAATGTAACACACACCCATACAATGCGCACCACCCCGTGATGTTTTTCTCACTCCTACTAGTGAATGTAATGTAACACACACCCATACAATGCGCACCACCCGTGATGTTTTTCTCACTCCTACTAGTGAATGTAATGTAACACACACCCATACAATGCGCACCACCCCGTAATGTTTTTCTCACTCCTACTAGTGAATGTAATGTAACACACACCCATACAATGCGCACCACCCCGTGATGTTTTTCTCACTCCTATTAGTGAATCTAATGTAACACACACCCATACAATGCGCACCACCCCGTGATGTTTTTCTCACTCCTACTAGTGAATCTAATGTAACACACCCCCATACAATGCGCACCACCCCGTGATGATTTTCTCACTCTTACTAGTGAATGTAATGTAACACACAACCATACAATGCGCACCACCCCGTGATGTTTTTCTCACTCCTACTAGTGAATGTAATGTAACACACACCCATACAATGCGCACCACCCCGTGATGTTTTTCTCACTCCTACTAGTGAATGTAATGTAACACACACCCATACAATGCGCACCACCCCGTGATGTTTTTCTCACTCCTACTAGTGAATGTAATGTAACAAACACCCATGCAATGCGCACCACCCCGTGATGTTTTTCTCACTCCTACTAGTGAATGTAATTTAACACACACCCATACAATGCGCACCACCCCGTGATGTTTTTCTCACTCCTACTAGTGAATGTAATGTAACACACACCCATACAATGCGCACCACCCCGTGATGTTTTTCTCACTCCTACTAGTGAATGTAATGTAACACACACCCATACAATGCGCACCACCCCGTGATGATTTTCTCACTCCTACTAGTGAATGTAATATAACACACACCCATACAATGCGCACCACCCCGTGATGTTTTTCTCACTTCTACTAGTGAATCTAATGTAACACACACCCATACAATGCGCACCACCCCGTGATGTTTTTCTCACTCCTACTAGTGAATGTAATGTAACACACACCCATACAATGCGCACCACCCCGTGATGTTTTTCTCACTCCTACTAGTGAATGTAATGTAACACACACCCATACAATGCGCACCACCCCGTGATGATTTTCTCACTCCTACTAGTGAATGTAATGTAACACACACCCATACAATGCGCACCACCCCGTGATGTTTTTCTCACTCCTACTAGTGAATCTAATGTAACACACACCCATACAATGCGCACCACCCCGTGATGTTTTTCTCACTCCTACTAGTGAATCTAATGTAACACACACCCATACAATGCGCACCACCCCGTCATGTTTTTCTCACTCCTACTAGTGAATCTAATGTAACACACACCCATACAATGCGCACCACCCCGTGATGTTTTTCTCACTCCTACTAGTGAATGTAATGTAACACACACCCATATAATGCGCACCACCCCGTGATGTTTTTCTCACTCCTACTAGTGAATGTAATGTGACACACACCCATACAATGCGCACCACCCCGCGATGTTTTTCAGAAACCTATCCTACATTGCCACTGCATGTTCCCTGACCTCCACATGCTGACCACCACGGGGTGCTTTTCTCCGTCCTACATTGCCACTCACTGCCTATCCTAATTCAGACCCTCCGATTCACACCACCACGTGTTGTTTTTCTCACTCCTACTAGTGAATGTAATGTAACACACACCCATACAATGCGCACCACACCGTGATGTTTTTCTCACTCCTACTAGTGAATGTAATGTAACACACACCCTTACAATGGGCACCACCCCGTGATGTTTTTCTCACTCCTACTAGTGAATGTAATGTAACACAAACCCATACAATGCGCACCACCCCGTGATGTTTTTCTCACTCTTATTAGTGAATCTAATGTAACACACACCCATACAATGCGCACCACCCCGTGATGTTTTTCTCACTCCTACTAGTGAATCTAATGTAACACACCCCCATACAATGCGCACCACCCCGTGATGTTTTTCTCACTCCTACTAGTGAATGTAATGTAACACACACCCATACAATGCGCACCACCCCGTGATGTTTTTCTCACTCCTACTAGTGAATGTAATGTAACACACACCCATACAATGCGCACCACCCCGTGATGTTTTTCTCACTCCTACTAGTGAATGTAATGTAACAAACACCCATGCAATGCGCACCACCCCGTGATGTTTTTCTCACTCCTACTAGTGAATGTAATTTAACACACACCCATACAATGCGCACCACCCCGTGATGTTTTTCTCACTCCTACTAGTGAATGTAATGTAACACACACCCATACAATGCGCACCACCCCGTGATGTTTTTGTCACTCCTACTAGTGAATGTAATGTAACACACACCCATACAATGCGCACCACCCCGCGATGTTTTTCAGAAACCTATCCTACATTGCCACTGCATGTTCCCTGACCTCCCCATGCTGACCACCACGGGGTGCTTTTCCCCATCCTACATTGCCACTCACTGCCTATCCTAATTCAGACCCTCCGATTCACACCACCCCGTGATGTTTTTCTCACTCCTACTAGTGAATGTAATGTAACACACACCCATAAAATGCGCACCACCCCGTGATGTTTTTCTCACTCCTACTAGTGAATGTAATGTAACACACACCCATACAATTCGCACCACCCCGTGATGTTTTTCTCACTCCTACTAGTGAATGTAATGTAACACACACCCATACAATGCGCACCACCCCGTGATGTTTTTCTCACTCCTACTAGTGAATGTACTGTAACACACACCCATACAATGCGCACCACCCCGTGATGTTTTTCTCACTCCTACTAGTGAATGTAATGTAACACACACCCATACAATGCGCACCACACCGTGATGTTTTTCTCACTCCTACTAGTGAATGTAATGTAACACAAACCCATACAATGCGCACCACCCCGCGATGTTTTTCAGAAACCTATCCTACATTGCCACTGCATGTTCCCTGACCTCCCCATGCTGACCCCCACGGGGTGCTTTTCTCCATCCTACATTGCCACTCACTGCCTATCCAAATTCAGACCCTCCGATTCACACCACCCCGTGTTGTTTTTCTCACTCCTACTAGTGAATGTAATGTAACACACACCCATACAATGCGCACCACCCCGTGATGTTTTTCTCACTCCTACTAGTGAATGTAATGTAACACACACCCATACAATGCGCACCACCCCGTGATGTTTTTCTCACTCCTACTAGTGAATGTAATGTAACACACACCCATACAATGCGCACCACCCGTGATGTTTTTCTCACTCCTACTAGTGAATGTAATGTAACACACACCCATACAATGCGCACCACCCCGTAATGTTTTTCTCACTCCTACTAGTGAATGTAATGTAACACACACCCATACAATGCGCACCACCCCGTGATGTTTTTCTCACTCCTATTAGTGAATCTAATGTAACACACACCCATACAATGCGCACCACCCCGTGATGTTTTTCTCACTCCTACTAGTGAATCTAATGTAACACACCCCCATACAATGCGCACCACCCCGTGATGATTTTCTCACTCTTACTAGTGAATGTAATGTAACACACAACCATACAATGCGCACCACCCCGTGATGTTTTTCTCACTCCTACTAGTGAATGTAATGTAACACACACCCATACAATGCGCACCACCCCGTGATGTTTTTCTCACTCCTACTAGTGAATGTAATGTAACACACACCCATACAATGCGCACCACCTCGTGATGTTTTTCTCACTCCTACTAGTGAATGTAATGTAACAAACACCCATGCAATGCGCACCACCCCGTGATGTTTTTCTCACTCCTACTAGTGAATGTAATTTAACACACACCCATACAATGCGCACCACCCCGTGATGTTTTTCTCACTCCTACTAGTGAATGTAATGTAACACACACCCATACAATGCGCACCACCCCGTGATGTTTTTCTCACTCCTACTAGTGAATCTAATGTAACACACACCCATACAATGCGCACCACCCCGTCATGTTTTTCTCACTCCTACTAGTGAATCTAATGTAACACACACCCATACAATGCGCACCACCCCGCGATGTTTTTCAGAAACCTATCCTACATTGCCACTGCATGTTCCCTGACCTCCCCATGCTGACCACCACGGGGTGCTTTTCTCCATCCTACATTGCCACTCACTGCTTGTCCTAATTCAGACCCTCCGATTCACACCACCCCGTGATGTTTTTCTCACTCCTACTAGTGAATGTAATGTAACACACACCCATACAATGCGCACCACCCCGTGATGATTTTCTCACTCCTACTAGTGAATGTAATGTAACACACACCCATACAATGCGCACCACCCCGTGATGTTTTTCTCACTCCTACTAGTGAATCTAATGTAACACACACCCATACAATGCGCACCACCCCGTGATGTTTTTCTCACTCCTACTAGTGAATGTAATGTAACACATACCCATACAATGCGCACCACCCCGTGATGATTTTCTCACTCCTACTAGTGAATGTAGTGTAACACACACCCATACAATGCGCACCACCCCGTGATGTTTTTCTCACTCCTACTAGTGAATCTAATGTAACACACACCCATACAATGCGCACCACCCCGTGATGTTTTTGTCACTCCTACTAGTGAATGTAATGTAACACACACCCATACAATGCGCACCACCCCGCGATGTTTTTCAGAAACCTATCCTACATTGCCACTGCATATTCCCTGACGTCCACATGCTGACCACCACGTGGTGCTTTTCTCTGTCCTACATTGCCACTCACGACCTATCCTAATTCAGACCCTCCGATTCACACCACCACGTGATGTTTTTCTCACTCCTACTAGTGAATGTAATGTAACACACACCCATACAATGCGCACCACACCGTGATGTTTTTCTCACTCCTACTAGTGAATGTAATGTAACACACACCCATACAATGCGCACCACCCCGTGAAGTTTTTCTCACTCCTACTAGTGAATGTAATGTAACACAAACCCATACAATGCGCACCACCCCGTGATGTTTTTCTCACTCTTATTAGTGAATCTAATGTAACACACACCCATACAATGCGCACCACCCCGTGATGTTTTTCTCACTCCTACTAGTGAATCTAATGTAACACACCCCCATACAATGCGCACCACCCCGTGATGTTTTTCTCACTCCTACTAGTGAATGTAATGTAACACACACCCATACAATGCGCACCACCCCGTGATGTTTTTCTCACTCCTACTAGTGAATGTAATGTAACACACACCCATACAATGCGCACCACCTCGTGATGTTTTTCTCACTCCTACTAGTGAATGTAATGTAACAAACACCCATGCAATGCGCACCACCCCATGATGTTTTTCTCACTCCTACTAGTGAATGTAATTTAACACACACCCATACAATGCGCACCACCCCGTGATGTTTTTCTCACTCCTACTAGTGAATGAAATGTAACACACACCCATACAATGCGCACCACCCCGTGATGTTTTTCTCACTCCTACTAGTGAATCTAATGTAACACACACCCATACAATGCGCACCACCCCGTCATGTTTTTCTCACTCCTACTAGTGAATCTAATGTAACACACACCCATAAAATGCGCACCACCCCGCGATGTTTTTCAGAAACCTATCCTACATTGCCACTGCATGTTCCCTGACCTCCCCATGCTGACCACCACGGGGTGCTTTTCTCCATCCTACATTGCCACTCACTGCCTATCCTAATTCAGACCCTCCGATTCACACCACCCCGTGATATTTTTCTCACTCCTACTAGTGAATGTAATGTAACACACACCCATACAATGCGCACCACCCCATGATGTTTTTCTCACTCCTACTAGTGAATGTAATGTAACACACACCCATACAATTCGCACCACCCCGTGATGTTTTTCTCACTCCTACTAGTGAATGAAATGTAACACACACCCATACAATGCGCACCACCCCGTGATGTTTTTCTCACTCCTACTAGTGAATGTAATGTAACACACACCCATACAATGCGCACCACCCCGTGATGTTTTTCTCACTCCTACTAGTGAATGTAATGTAACACACACCCATACAATGCGCACCACCCCGTGATGATTTTCTCACTCCTACTAGTGAATGTAATGTCACACACACCCATACAATGCGCACCACCCCGTGATGTTTTTCTCACTCCTACTAGTGAATCTAATGTAACACACACCCATACAATGCGCACCACCCCGGGATGTTTTTCTCACTCCTACTAGTGAATGTAATGTAACACACACCCATACAATGCGCACCACACCGTGATGTTTTTCTCACTCCTACTAGTGAATGTAATGTAACACAAACCCATACAATGCGCACCACCGGGTGATGATTTTCTCACTCCTACTAGTGAATGTAATGTAACACACACCCATACAATGCGCACCACCCCGTGATGTTTTTCTCACTCCTACTAGTGAATGTAATGTAACACACACCCATACAATGCGCACCACCCCGTGATGTTTTTCTCACTCCTACTAGTGAATCTAATGTAACACACACCCATACAATGCGCACCACCCCGTCATGTTTTTCTCACTCCTACTAGTGAATCTAATGTAACACACACCCATACAATGCGCACCACCCCGTCATGTTTTTCTCACTCCTACTAGTGAATCTAATGTAACACACACCCATACAATGCGCACCACCCCGCGATGTTTTTCAGAAACCTATCCTACATTGCCACTGCATGTTCCCTGACCTCCCCATGCTGACCACCACGGGGTGCTTTTCTCCATCCTACATTGCCACTCACTGCCTATCCTAATTCAGACCCTCCGATTCACACCACCCCGTGTTGTTTTTCTCACTCCTACTAGTGAATGTAATGTAACACACACCCATACAATGTGCACCACCCCGTGATGTTTTTCTCACTCCTACTAGTGAATGTAATGTAACACACACCCATACAATGCGCACCACCCCGTGATGTTTTTCTCACTCCTACTAGTGAATGTAATGTAACACACACCCATACAATGCGCACCACCCCGTGATGTTTTTCTCACTCCTACTTGTGAATGTAATGTAACACACACCCATACAATGCGCACCACCCCGTGATGTTTTTCTCACTCCTACTAGTGAATGTAATGTAACACACACCCATACAATGCGCACCACCCCGTGATGTTTTTCTCACTCCTATTAGTGAATGTAATGTAACACACACCCATACAATGCGCACCACCCCGTGATGTTTTTCTCACTCCTACTAGTGAATGTAATGTAACACACACCCATGCAATGCGCACCACCCCGTGATATTTTTGTCACTCCTACTAGTGAATGTAATGTAACACACACCCATACAATGCGCACCACCCCGTGATGTTTTTCTCACTCCTACTAGTGAATGTAATGTAACACACACCCATACAATGCGCACCACCCCGTGATGTTTTTCTCACTCCTACTAGTGAATCTAATGTAACACACACCCATACAATGCGCACCACCCCGTGATGTTTTTCTCACTCCTACTAGTGAATGTAATGTAACACACACCCATACAATGTGCACCACCCCGTGATGTTTTTCTCACTCCTACTAGTGAATCTAATGTAACACACACCGATACAATGCGCACCACCCCGTGATGTTTTTCTCACTCCTACTAGTGAATCTAATGTAACACACACCCATACAATGCGCACCACCCCGTCATGTTTTTCTCACTCCTACTAGTGAATCTAATGTAACACACACCCATACAATGCGCACCACCCCGCGATGTTTTTCAGAAACCTATCCTACATTGCCACTGCATGTTCCCTGACCTCCCCATGCTGACCACCACGGGGTGCTTTTCTCCATCCTACATTGCCACTCACTGCCTATCCTAATTCAGACCCTCCGATTCACACCACCCCGTGATGTTTTTCTCACTCCTACTAGTGAATGTAATGTAACACACACCCATACAATGCGCACCACCCCGTGATGTTTTTCTCACTCCTACTAGTGAATGTAATGTAACACACACCCATACAATTCGCACCACCCCGTGATGTTTTTCTCACTCCTACTAGTGAATGTAATGTAACACACACCCATACAATGCGCACCACCCCGTGATGTTTTTCTCACTCCTACTAGTGAATGTAATGTAACACACACCCATACAATGCGCACCACCCCGTGATGTTTTTCTCACTCCTACTAGTGAATGTAATGTAACACACACCCATACAATCCGCACCACCCCGTGATGATTTTCTCACTCCTACTAGTGAATGTAATGTAACACACACCCATACAATGCGCAGCACCCCGTGATGTTTTTCTCACTCCTACTAGTGAATCTAATGTAACACACACCCATACAATGCGCACCACCCCGTGATGTTTTTCTCACTCCTACTAGTGAATGTAATGTAACACACACCCATACAATGCGCACCACCCCGTGATGTTTTTCTCACTCCTAATAGTGAATGTAATGTAACACACACCCATACATTGCGCACCACCCCGTGATGTTTTTCTCACTCCTACTAGTGAATGTAATGTAACACACACCCATACAATGCGCACCACCCCGTGATGTTTTTCTCACTACTACTAGTGAATGTAATGTAACACACACCCATACAATGCGCACCACCCCGCGATGTTTTTCAGAAACCTATCCTACATTGCCACTGCATGTTCCCTGACCTCCCCATGCTGACCACCACGGGGTGCTTTTCTCCATCCTACATTGCCACTCACTGCCTATCCTAATTCAGACCCTCCGATTCACACCACCCCGTGATGTTTTTCTCACTCCTACTAGTGAATGTAATGTAACACACACCCATACAATGCGCACCACCCCGTGATATTTTTCTCACTCCTACTAGTGAATGTAATGTAACACACACCCATGCAATGCGCACCACCCCGTGATGTTTTTCTCACTCCTACTAGTGAATGTAATGTAACACACACCCATACAATGCGCACCACCCCGTGATGTTTTTCTCACTCCTATTCGTGAATGTAATGTAACACACACCCATACAATGCGCACCACCCCATGATGTTTTTCTCACTCCTACTAGTGAATCTAATGTAACACACACCCATACAATGCGCACCACCCCGTGATGTTTTTCTCGCTCCTACTAGTGAATCTAATGTAACACACACCCATACAATGCGCACCACCCCGCGATGTTTTTCAGAAACCTATCCTACATTGCCACTGCATGTTCCCTGACCTCCCCATGCTGACCACCACGGGGTGCTTTTCTCCATCCTACATTGCCACTCACTGCCTATCCTAATTCAGACCCTCCGATTCACACCACCCCGTGATGTTTTTCTCACTCCTACTAGTGAATGTAATGTAACACACACCCATACAATGCGCACCACCCCGTGATGTTTTTCTCACTCCTACTAGTGAATGTAATGTAACACACACCCATACAATGCGCACCACCCCGTGATGTTTTTCTCACTCCTACTAGTGAATGTAATGTAACACACACCCATACAATGCGCACCACCCCGTGATGTTTTTCTCACTCCTACTAGTGAATGTAATGTAACACACACCCATACAATGCGCACCACCCCGTAATGTTTTTCTCACTCCTACTAGTGAATGTAATGTAACACACACCCATACAATGCGCACCACCCCGTGATGTTTTTCTCACTCCTATTAGTGAATCTAATGTAACACACACCCATACAATGCGCACCACCCCGTGATGTTTTTCTCACTCCTACTAGTGAATCTAATGTAACACACCCCCATACAATGCGCACCACCCCGTAATGTTTTTCTCACTCCTACTAGTGAATGTAATGTAACACACACCCATACAATGCGCACCACCCCGTGATGTTTTTCTCACTTCTACTAGTGAATGTAATGTAACACACACCCATACAATGCGCACCACCCCGTGATGTTTTTCTCACTCCTACTAGTGAATGTAATGTAACACACACCCATGCAATGCGCACCACCCCGTGATGTTTTTCTCACTCCTACTAGTGAATGTAATGTAACACACACCCATACAATGCGCACCACCCCGTGATGTTTTTCTCACTCCTACTAGTGAATGTAATGTAACACACACCCATACAATTCGCACCACCCCGTGATGTTTTTCTCACTCCTACTAGTGAATCTAATGTAACACACACCCATACAATGCGCACCACCCCGTGATGTTTTTCTCACTCCTACTAGTGAATCTAATGTAACACACACCCATACAATGCGCACCACCCCGTCATGTTTTTCTCACTCCTACTAGTGAATCTAATGTAACACACACACATACAATGCGCACCACCCCGCGATGTTTTTCAGAAACCTATCCTACATTGCCACTGCATGTTCCCTGACCTCCCCATGCTGACCACCACGGGGTGCTTTTCTCCATCCTACATTGCCACTCACTGCCTATCCTAATTCAGACCCTCCGATTCACACCACCCCGTGTTGTTTTTCTCACTCCTACTAGTGAATGTAATGTAACACACACCCATACAATCCGCACCACCCCGTGATGTTTTTCTCACTCCTACTAGTGAATGTAATGTAACACACACCCATACAATTCGCACCACCCCGTGATGTTTTTCTCACTCCTACTAGTGAATGTAATGTAACACACACCCATACAATGCGCACCACCCCGTGATGTTTTTCTCACTCCTACTAGTGAATGTAATGTAACACACACCCATACAATGCGCACCACCCCGTGATGTTTTTCTCACTCCTACTAGTGAATGTAATGTAACACACACCCATACAATGCGCACCACCCCGTGATGATTTTCTCACTCCTACTAGTGAATGTAATGTAACACACACCCATACAATGCACACCACCCCGTAATGTTTTTCTCACTCCTACTAGTGAATCTAATGTAACACACACCCATACAATGCGCACCACCCCGTGATGTTTTTCTCACTCCTACTAGTGAATGTAATGTAACACACACCCATACAATGCGCACCACCCCGTGATGATTTTCTCACTCCTACTAGTGAATGTAATGTAACACACACCCATACAATGCGCACCACCCCGTGATGTTTTTCTCACTCCTACTAGTGAATGTAATGTAACACACACCCATACAATGCGCACCACCCCGTGATGTTTTTCTCACTCCTACTAGTGAATGTAATGTAACATACACCCATACAATGCGCACCACCCCGTGATGATTTTCTCACTCCTACTAGTGAATCTAATGTAACACACACCCATACAATGCGCACCACCCCGTCATGTTTTTCTCACTCCTACTAGTGAATGTAATGTAACACACACCCATACAATGCGCACCACCCCGCGATGTTTTTCAGAAACCTATCCTACATTGCCACTGCATGTTCCCTGACCTCCCCATGCTGACCACCACGGGGTGCTTTTCTCCGTCCTACATTGCCACTCACTGCCTATCCTAATTCAGACCCTCCGATTCACACCACCACGTGATGTTTTTCTCACTCCTACTAGTGAATGTAATGTAACACACACCCATACAATGCGCACCACACCGTGATGTTTTTCTCACTCCTACTAGTGAATGTAATGTAACACACACCCATACAATGCGCACCACCCCGTGATGTTTTTCTCACTCCTACTAGTGAATGTAATGTAACACAAACCCATACAATGCGCACCACCCCGTGATGTTTTTCTCACTCCTACTAGTGAATGTAATGTAACACACACCCATACAATGCGCACCACCTCGTGATGTTTTTCTCACTCCTACTAGTGAATGTAATGTAACAAACACCCATGCAATGCGCACCACCCCGTGATGTTTTTCTCACTCCTACTAGTGAATGTAATTTAACACACACCCATACAATGCGCACCACCCCGTGATGTTTTTCTCACTCCTACTAGTGAATGTAATGTAACACACACCCATACAATGCGCACCACCACGTGATGTTTTTCTCACTCCTACTAGTGAATCTAATGTAACACACACCCATACAATGCGCACCACCCCGTCATGTTTTTCTCACTCCTACTAGTGAATCTAATGTAACACACACCCATACAATGCGCACCACCCCGTGATGTTTTTCAGAAACCTATCCTACATTGCCACTGCATGTTCCCTGACCTCCCCATGCTGACCACCACGGGGTGCTTTTCTCCATCCTACATTGCCACTCACTGCCTATCCTAATTCAGACCCTCCGATTAACACCACCCCGTGATGTTTTTCTCACTCCTACTAGTGAATGTAATGTAACACACACCCATACAATGCGCACCACCCCGTGATGTTTTTCTCACTCCTACTAGTGAATGTAATGTAACACACACCCATACAATGCGCACCACCCCGTGATGTTTTTCTCACTCCTACTAGTGAATGTAATGTAACACACACCCATACAATGCGCACCACCCCGTGATGATTTTCTCACTCCTACTAGTGAATGTAATGTAACACACACCCATACAATGCGCACCACCCCGTGATGTTTTTCTCACTCCTACTAGTGAATCTAATGTAACACACACCCATACAATGCGCACCACCCCGTGATGTTTTTCTCACTCCTACTAGTGAATGTAATGTAACACACACCCATAAAATGCGCACCACACCGTGATGTTTTTCTCACTCCTACTAGTGAATGTAATGTAACACAAACCCATACAATGCGCACCACCCCGTGATGATTTTCTCACTCCTACTAGTGAATGTAATGTAACACACACCCATACAATGCGCACCACCCCGTGATGTTTTTCTCACTCCTACTAGTGAATCTAATGTAACACACACCCATACAATGCGCACCACACCGTCATGTTTTTTTCACTCCTACTAGTGAATCTTATGTAACACACACCCATACAATGCGCACCACCCCGTCATGTTTTTCTCACTCCTACTAGTGAATCTAATGTAACACACACCCATACAATGCGCACCACACCACGATGTTTTTCAGAAACCTATCCTACATTGCCACTGCATGTTCCCTGACCTCCCCATGCTGACCACCACGGGGTGCTTTTCTCCATCCTACATTGCCACTCACTGCCTATCCTAATTCAGACCCTCCGATTCACACCACCCCGTGTTGTTTTTCTCACTCCTACTAGTGAATGTAATGTAACACACACCCATACAATGCGCACCACCCCGTGATGTTTTTCTCACTCCTACTAGTGAATGTAATGTAACACACACCCATACAATGCGCACCACCCCGTGATGTTTTTCTCACTCCTACTAGTGAATGTAATGTAACACACACCCATACAATGCGCACCACCCCGTGATGTTTTTCTCACTCCTACTAGTGAATGTAATGTAACACACACCCATAAAATGCGCACCACCCCGTAATGTTTTTCTCACTCCTACTAGTGAATGTAATGTAACACACACCCATACAATGCGCACCACCCCGTGATGTTTTTCTCACTCCTATTAGTGAATCTAATGTAACACACACCCATACAATGCGCACCACCCCGTGATGTTTTTCTCACTCCTACTAGTGAATCTAATGTAACACACCCCCATACAATGCGCACCACCCCATGATGTTTTTCTCACTCCTACTAGTGAATGTAATGTAACACACACCCATACAATGCGCACCACCCCGTGATGTTTTTCTCACTCCTACTAGTGAATGTAATGTAACACACACCCATACAATGCGCACCACCCCGTGATGTTTTTCTCACTCCTACTAGTGAATGTAATGTAACACACACCCGTGCAATGCGCACCACCCCGTGATGTTTTTCTCACTCCTACTAGTGAATGTAATGTAACACACACCCATACAATGCGCACCACCCCGTGATGTTTTTCTCACTCCTACTAGTGAATGTAATGTAACACACACCCATACAATTCGCACCACCCCGTGATGTTTTTCTCACTCCTACTAGTGAATCTAATGTAACACACACCCATACAATGCGCACCACCCCGTGATGTTTTTCTCACTCCTACTAGTGAATGTAATGTAACACACACCCATACAATGTGCACCACCCCGTGATGTTTTTCTCACTCCTACTAGTGAATCTAATGTAACACACACCGATACAATGCGCACCACCCCGTGATGTTTTTCTCACTCCTACTAGTGAATCTAATGTAACACACACCCATACAATGCGCACCACCCCGTCATGTTTTTCTCACTCCTACTAGTGAATCTAATGTAACACACACCCATACAATGCGCACCACCCCGCGATGTTTTTCAGAATCCTATCCTACATTGCCACTGCATGTTCCCTGACCTCCCCATGCTGACCACCACGTGGTGCTTTTCTCCATCCTACATTGCCACTCACTGCCTATCCTAATTCAGGCCCTCCGATTCACACCACCCCGTGATGTTTTTCTCACTCCTACTAGTGAATGTAATGTAACACACACCCATAAAATGCGCACCACACCGTGATGTTTTTCTCACTCCTACTAGTGAATGTAATGTAACACACACCCATACAATTCGCACCACCCCGTGATGTTTTTCTCACTCCTACTAGTGAATGTAATGTAACACACACCCATACAATGCGCACCACCCCGTGATGTTTTTCTCACTCCTACTAGTGAATGTAATGTAACACACACCCATACAATGCGCACCACCCCGTGATGTTTTTCTCACTCCTACTAGTGAATGTAATGTAACACACACCCATACAATGCGCACCACCCCGTGATGATTTTCTCACTCCTACTAGTGAATGTAATGTAACACACACCCATACAATGCGCACCACCCCGTGATGTTTTTCTCACTCCTACTAGTGAATCTAATGTAACACACACCCATACAATGCGCACCACCCCGTGATGTTTTTCTCACTCCTACTAGTGAATGTAATGTAACACACACCCATACAATGCGCACCACCCCGTGATGTTTTTCTCACTCCTAATAGTGAATGTAATGTAACACACACCCATACATTGCGCACCGCCCCGTGATGTTTTTCTCACTCCTACTAGTGAATGTAATGTAACACACACCCATACAATGCGCACCACCCCGTCATGTTTTTCTCACTACTACTAGTGAATGTAATGTAACACATACCCATACAATGCGCACCACCCCGCGATGTTTTTCAGAAACCTATCCTACATTGCCACTGCATGTTCCCTGACCTCCCCATGCTGACCACCACGGGGTGCTTTTCTCCATCCTACATTGCCACTCACTGCCTATCCTAATTCAGACCCTCCGATTCACACCACACCGTGATGTTTTTCTCACTCCTACTAGTGAATGTAATGTAACACACACCCATACAATGCGCACCACCCCGTGATATTTTTCTCACTCCTACTAGTGAATGTAATGTAACACACACCCATGCAATGCGCACCACCCCGTGATGTTTTTCTCAATCCTACTGGTGAATGTAATGTAACACACACCCATACAATGCGCACCACCCCGTGATGTTTTTCTCACTCCTATTAGTGAATGTAATGTAACACACACCCATACAATGTGCACCACCCCGTGATGTTTTTCTCACTCCTACTAGTGAATCCAATGTAACACACACCCATACAATGCGCACCACCCCGTGATGTTTTTCTCACTCCTACTAGTGAATCTAATGTAACACACACCCATACAATGCGCACCACCCCGTCATGTTTTTCTCACTCCTACTAGTGAATGTAATGTAACACACACCCATACAATGCGCACCACCCCGTGATGTTTTTCTCACTCCTACTAGTGAATGTAATGTAACACACACCCATACAATGCGCACCACCCCGTGATGTTTTTCTCACTCCTACTAGTGAATGTAATGTAACATACACCCATACAATGCGCACCACCCCGTGATGATTTTCTCACTCCTACTAGTGAATCTAATGTAACACACACCCATACAATGCGCACCACCCCGTCATGTTTTTCTCACTCCTACTAGTGAATGTAATGTAACACACACCCATACAATGCGCACCACCCCGCGATGTTTTTCAGAAACCTATCCTACATTGCCACTGCATGTTCCCTGACCTCCCCATGCTGACCACCACGGGGTGCTTTTCTCCGTCCTACATTGCCACTCACTGCCTATCCTAATTCAGACCCTCCGATTCACACCACCACGTGATGTTTTTCTCACTCCTACTAGTGAATGTAATGTAACACACACCCATACAATGCGCACCACACCGTGATGTTTTTCTCACTCCTACTAGTGAATGTAATGTAACACACACCCATACAATGCGCACCACCCCGTGATGTTTTTCTCACTCCTACTAGTGAATGTAATGTAACACAAACCCATACAATGCGCACCACCCCGTGATGTTTTTCTCACTCTTATTAGTGAATCTAATGTAACACACTCCCATACAATGCGCACCACCCCGTGATGTTTTTCTCACTCCTACTAGTGAATCTAATGTAACACACCCCCATACAATGCGCACCACCCCGTGATGTTTTTCTCACTCCTACTAGTGAATGTAATGTAACACACACCCATACAATGCGCACCACCCCGTGATGTTTTTCTCACTCCTACTAGTGAATGTAATGTAACACACACCCATACAATGCGCACCACCTCGTGATGTTTTTCTCACTCCTACTAGTGAATGTAATGTAACAAACACCCATGCAATGCGCACCACCCCGTGATGTTTTTCTCACTCCTACTAGTGAATGTAATTTAACACACACCCATACAATGCGCACCACCCCGTGATGTTTTTCTCACTCCTACTAGTGAATGTAATGTAACACACACCCATACAATGCGCACCACCCCGTGATGTTTTTCTCACTCCTACTAGTGAATCTAATGTAACACACACCCATACAATGCGCACCACCCCGTCATGTTTTTCTCACTCCTACTAGTGAATCTAATGTAACACACACCCATACAATGCGCACCACCCCGTGATGTTTTTCAGAAACCTATCCTACATTGCCACTGCATGTTCCCTGACCTCCCCATGCTGACCACCACGGGGTGCTTTTCTCCATCCTACATTGCCACTCACTGCCTATCCTAATTCAGACCCTCCGATTAACACCACCCCGTGATGTTTTTCTCACTCCTACTAGTGAATGTAATGTAACACACACCCATACAATGCGCACCACCCCGTGATGTTTTTCTCACTCCTACTAGTGAATGTAATGTAACACACACCCATACAATTCGCACCACCACGGGATGTTTTTCTCACTCCTACTAGTGAATGTAATGTAACACACACCCATACAATGCGCACCACCCCGTGATGTTTTTCTCACTCCTACTAGTGAATGTAATGTAACACACACCCATACAATGCGCACCACCCCGTGATGTTTTTCTCACTCCTACTAGTGAATGTAATGTAACACACACCCATACAATGCGCACCACCCCGTGATGATTTTCTCACTCCTACTAGTGAATGTAATGTAACACACACCCATACAATGCGCACCACCCCGTGATGTTTTTCTCACTCCTACTAGTGAATCTAATGTAACACACACCCATACAATGCGCACCACCCCGTGATGTTTTTCTCACTCCTACTAGTGAATGTAATGTAACACACACCCATAAAATGCGCACCACACCGTGATGTTTTTCTCACTCCTACTAGTGAATGTAATGTAACACAAACCCATACAATGCGCACCACCCCGTGATGATTTTCTCACTCCTACTAGTGAATGTAATGTAACACACACCCATACAATGCGCACCACCCCGTGATGTTTTTCTCACTCCTACTAGTGAATCTAATGTAACACACACCCATACAATGCGCACCACCCCGTCATGTTTTTTTCACTCCTACTAGTGAATCTTATGTAACACACACCCATACAATGCGCACCACCCCGTCATGTTTTTCTCACTCCTACTAGTGAATCTAATGTAACACACACCCATACAATGCGCACCACACCGCGATGTTTTTCAGAAACCTATCCTACATTGCCACTGCATGTTCCCTGACCTCCCCATGCTGACCACCACGGGGTGCTTTTCTCCATCCTACATTGCCACTCACTGCCTATCCTAATTCAGACCCTCCGATTCACACCACCCCGTGTTGTTTTTCTCACTCCTACTAGTGAATGTAATGTAACACACACCCATACAATGCGCACCACCCCGTGATGTTTTTCTCACTCCTACTAGTGAATGTAATGTAACACACACCCATACAATGCGCACCACCCCGTGATGTTTTTCTCACTCCTACTAGTGAATGTAATGTAACACACACCCATACAATGCGCACCACCCCGTGATGTTTTTCTCACTCCTACTAGTGAATGTAATGTAACACACACCCATAAAATGCGCACCACCCCGTAATGTTTTTCTCACTCCTACTAGTGAATGTAATGTAACACACACCCATACAATGCGCACCACCCCGTGATGTTTTTCTCACTCCTATTAGTGAATCTAATGTAACACACACCCATACAATGCGCACCACCCCGTGATGTTTTTCTCACTCCTACTAGTGAATCTAATGTAACACACCCCCATACAATGCGCACCACCCCATGATGTTTTTCTCACTCCTACTAGTGAATGTAATGTAACACACACCCATACAATGCGCACCACCCCGTGATGTTTTTCTCACTCCTACTAGTGAATGTAATGTAACACACACCCATACAATGCGCACCACCCCGTGATGTTTTTCTCACTCCTACTAGTGAATGTAATGTAACACACACCCGTGCAATGCGCACCACCCCGTGATGTTTTTCTCACTCCTACTAGTGAATGTAATGTAACACACACCCATACAATGCGCACCACCCCGTGATGTTTTTCTCACTCCTACTAGTGAATGTAATGTAACACACACCCATACAATTCGCACCACCCCGTGATGTTTTTCTCACTCCTACTAGTGAATCTAATGTAACACACACCCATACAATGCGCACCACCCCGTGATGTTTTTCTCACTCCTACTAGTGAATGTAATGTAACACACACCCATACAATGTGCACCACCCCGTGATGTTTTTCTCACTCCTACTAGTGAATCTAATGTAACACACACCGATACAATGCGCACCACCCCGTGATGTTTTTCTCACTCCTACTAGTGAATCTAATGTAACACACACCCATACAATGCGCACCACCCCGTCATGTTTTTCTCACTCCTACTAGTGAATCTAATGTAACACACACCCATACAATGCGCACCACCCCGCGATGTTTTTCAGAATCCTATCCTACATTGCCACTGCATGTTCCCTGACCTCCCCATGCTGACCACCACGTGGTGCTTTTCTCCATCCTACATTGCCACTCACTGCCTATCCTAATTCAGGCCCTCCGATTCACACCACCCCGTGATGTTTTTCTCACTCCTACTAGTGAATGTAATGTAACACACACCCATACAATGCGCACCACACCGTGATGTTTTTCTCACTCCTACTAGTGAATGTAATGTAACACACACCCATACAATTCGCACCACCCCGTGATGTTTTTCTCACTCCTACTAGTGAATGTAATGTAACACACACCCATACAATGCGCACCACCCCGTGATGTTTTTCTCACTCCTACTAGTGAATGTAATGTAACACACACCCATACAATGCGCACCACCCCGTGATGTTTTTCTCACTCCTACTAGTGAATGTAATGTAACACACACCCATACAATGCGCACCACCCCGTGATGATTTTCTCACTCCTACTAGTGAATGTAATGTAACACACACCCATACAATGCGCACCACCCCGTGATGTTTTTCTCACTCCTACTAGTGAATCTAATGTAACACACACCCATACAATGCGCACCACCCCGTGATGTTTTTCTCACTCCTACTAGTGAATGTAATGTAACACACACCCATACAATGCGCACCACCCCGTGATGTTTTTCTCACTCCTAATAGTGAATGTAATGTAACACACACCCATACATTGCGCACCGCCCCGTGATGTTTTTCTCACTCCTACTAGTGAATGTAATGTAACACACACCCATACAATGCGCACCACCCCGTCATGTTTTTCTCACTACTACTAGTGAATGTAATGTAACACATACCCATACAATGCGCACCACCCCGCGATGTTTTTCAGAAACCTATCCTACATTGCCACTGCATGTTCCCTGACCTCCCCATGCTAACCACCACGGGGTGCTTTTCTCCATCCTACATTGCCACTCACTGCCTATCCTAATTCAGACCCTCCGATTCACACCACACCGTGATGTTTTTCTCACTCCTACTAGTGAATGTAATGTAACACACACCCATACAATGCGCACCACCCCGTGATATTTTTCTCACTCCTACTAGTGAATGTAATGTAACACACACCCATGCAATGCGCACCACCCCGTGATGTTTTTCTCAATCCTACTGGTGAATGTAATGTAACACACACCCATACAATGCGCACCACCCCGTGATGTTTTTCTCACTCCTATTAGTGAATGTAATGTAACACACACCCATACAATGTGCACCACCCCGTGATGTTTTTCTCACTCCTACTAGTGAATCCAATGTAACACACACCCATACAATGCGCACCACCCCGTGATGTTTTTCTCACTCCTACTAGTGAATCTAATGTAACACACACCCATACAATGCGCACCACCCCGTCATGTTTTTCTCACTCCTACTAGTGAATCTAATGTAACACACACCCATACAATGCGCACCACCCCGCGATGTTTTTCAGAAACCTATCCTACATTGCCACTGCATGTTCCCTGACCTCCCCATGCTGACCACCACGGGGTGCTTTTCTCCATCCTACATTGCCACTCACTGCCTATCCTAATTCAGGCCCTCCGATTCACACCACCCCGTGATGTTTTTCTCACTCCTACTAGTGAATGTAATGTAACACACACCCAAACAATGCGCACCACCCCTTGATGTTTTTCTCACTCCTACTAGTGAATGTAATGTAACAAACACCCATACAATGCGCACCACCCCGTGATGTTTTTCTCACTCCTACTAGTGAATGTAATGTAACAAACACCCATACAATGCGCACCACCCCGTGATGTTTTTCTCACTCCTACTAGTGAATGTAATGTAACACACACCCATACAATGCGCACCACCCCGTGATGTTTTTCTCACTCCTACTAGTGAATGTAATGTAACACACACCCATACAATGCGCACCACCCCGAGATGTTTTTCTCACTCCTACTAGTGAATGTAATGTAACACACACCCATACAATGCGCACCACCCCGTCATGTTTTTCTCACTACTACTAGTGAATGTAATGTAACACATACCCATACAATGCGCACCACCCCGCGATGTTTTTCAGAAACCTATCCTACATTGCCACTGCATGTTCCCTGACCTCCCCATGCTGACCACCACGGGGTGCTTTTCTCCATCCTACATTGCCACTCACTGCCTATCCTAATTCAGACCCTCCGATTCACACCACACCGTGATGTTTTTCTCACTCCTACTAGTGAATGTAATGTAACACACACCCATACAATGCGCACCACCCCGTGATATTTTTCTCACTCCTACTAGTGAATGTAATGTAACACACACCCATGCAATGCGCACCACCCCGTGATGTTTTTCTCAATCCTACTGGTGAATGTAATGTAACACACACCCATACAATGCGCACCACCCCGTGATGTTTTTCTCACTCCTATTAGTGAATGTAATGTAACACACACCCATACAATGTGCACCACCCCGTGATGTTTTTCTCACTCCTACTAGTGAATCCAATGTAACACACACCCATACAATGCGCACCACCCCGTGATGTTTTTCTCACTCCTACTAGTGAATCTAATGTAACACACACCCATACAATGCGCACCACCCCGTCATGTTTTTCTCACTCCTACTAGTGAATCTAATGTAACACACACCCATACAATGCGCACCACCCCGCGATGTTTTTCAGAAACCTATCCTACATTGCCACTGCATGTTCCCTGACCTCCCCATGCTGACCACCACGGGGTGCTTTTCTCCATCCTACATTGCCACTCACTGCCTATCCTAATTCAGGCCCTCCGATTCACACCACCCCGTGATGTTTTTCTCACTCCTACTAGTGAATGTAATGTAACACACACCCAAACAATGCGCACCACCCCTTGATGTTTTTCTCACTCCTACTAGTGAATGTAATGTAACAAACACCCATACAATGCGCACCACCCCGTGATGTTTTTCTCACTCCTACTAGTGAATGTAATGTAACAAACACCCATACAATGCGCACCACCCCGTGATGTTTTTCTCACTCCTACTAGTGAATGTAATGTAACACACACCCATACAATGCGCACCACCCCGTGATGTTTTTCTCACTCCTACTAGTGAATGTAATGTAACACACACCCATACAATGCGCACCACCCCGAGATGTTTTTCTCACTCCTACTAGTGAATGTAATGTAACACACACCCATACTATGCGCACCACCCCGTGATGTTTTTCTCACTCCTACTAGTGAATGTAATGTAACACAAACCCATACAATGCGCACCACCCCGTGATGATTTTCTCACTCCTACTAATGAATGTAATGTAACACACACCCATACAATGCGCACCACCCCGTGATGTTTTTCTCACTCCTACTAGTGAATCTAATGTAACACACACCCATACAATGCACACCACCCCGTCATGTTTTTCTCACTCCTACTAGTGAATCTAATGTAACACACACCCATACAATGCGCACCACCCCGTCATGTTTTTCTCACTCCTACTAGTGAATCTAATGTAACACACACCCATACAATGCGCACCACCCCGCGATGTTTTTCAGAAACCTATCCTACATTGCCACTGCATGTTCCCTGACCTCCCCATGCTGACCACCACGGGGTGCTTTACTCCATCCTACATTGCCACTCAATGCCTATCCTAATTCAGACCCTTCGATTCACACCAACCCGTGATGTTTTCTCACTCCTACTTGTGAATGTAATGTAACACACACCCATAAAATGCGCACCACCCCGTGATGTTTTTCTCACTCCTACTAGTGAATGTAATGTAACACACACCCATACAATGCGCACCACCCCGTGATGTTTTTCTCACTCCTACTAGTGAATGTAATGTAACACACACCCATACAATGCGCACCACCCCGTGATGTTTTTCTCACTCCTACTAGTGAATGTAATGTAACACACACCCATACAATGCGCACCACCCCGTGATGTTTTTCTCACTCCTACTAGTGAATGTAATGTAACACACACCCATACAATGCGCACCACCCCGTGATGTTTTTCTCACTCCTACTAGTGAATGTAATGTAACACACACCCATACAATGCGCACCACCCCGTGATGTTTTTCTCACTCCTACTAGTGAATGTAATGTAACACACACCCATACAATGCGCACCACCCCGTGATGTTTTTCTCACTCCTACTAGTGAATGTAATGTAACACACACCCATACAATGCGCACCACCCCGTGATGTTTTTCTCACTCCTACTAGTGAATCTAATGTAACACACACCCATACAATGCGCACCACCCCGCGATGTTTTTCAGAAACCTATCCTACATTGCCACTGCATGTTCCCTGACCTCCCGATGCTGACCACCACGGGGTGCTTTTCTCCATCCTACATTGCCACTCACTGCCTATCCTAATTCAGACCCTCCGATTCACACCACTCCGTGATGTTTTTCTCACTCCTACTAGTGAATGTAATGTAACACACACCTATACAATGCGCACCACCCCGTGATGTTTTTCTCACTCCTACTAGTGAATGTAATGTAACACACACCCATACAATGCGCACCACCCCGTGATGTTTTTCTCACTCCTACTAGTGAATGTAATGTAACACACACCCATACAATGCGCACCACCCGGTAATGTTTTTCTCACTCCTATTAGTGAATCTAATGTAACACACACCCATACAATGCGCACCACCCCGTGATGTTTTTCTCACTCCTACTAGTGAATCTAATGTAACACACCCCCATACAATGCGCACCACCCCGTGATGTTTTTCTCACTCCTACTAGTGAATTTAATGTAACACACACCCATACAATGCGCACCACCCCGTGATGTTTTTCTCACTCCTACTAGTGAATGTAATGTAACAGACACCCATACAATGCGCACCACCCCGTGATGTTTTTCTCACTCCTACTAGTGAATGTAATGTAACACACACCCATGCAATGCGCACCACCCCGTGATGTTTTTCTCACTCCTACTAGTGAATGTAATGTAACACACACCCATACAATGCGCACCACCCCGTGATGTTTTTCTCACTCCTACTAGTGAATGTAATGCAACACACACCCATACAATTCGCACCACCCCGTGATGTTTTTCTCACTCCTACTAGTGAATCTAATGTAACACAAACCCATACAATGCGCACCACCCCGTGATGTTTTTCTCACTCCTACTAGTGAATGTAATGTAACACACACCCATACAATGCGCACCACCCCGTGATGTTTTTCTCACTCCTACTAGTGAATGTAATGTATCACACACCCATACAATGCGCACCACCCCGTGATGTTTTTCTCACTCCTACTAGTGAATGTAATGTAACACACACCCATACAATGCGCACCACCCCGTCATGTTTTTCTCACTCCTACTAGTGAATCTAATGTAACACACACCCATACAATGCGCACCACCCCGCGATGTTTTTCAGAAACCTATCCTACATTGCCACTGCATGTTCCCTGACCTCCCCATGCTGACCACCACGGGGTGCTTTTCTCCATCCTACATTGCCACTCACTGCCTATCCTAATTCAGACCCTCCGATTCACACCACCCCGTGATGTTTTTCTCACTCCTACTAGTGAATGTAATGTAACACACACCCATACAATGCGCACCACCCCGTGATGTTTTTCTCACTCCTAATAGTGAATGTAATGTAACACACACCCATACATTGCGCACCACCCCGTGATGTTTTTCTCACTCCTACTAGTGAATGTAATGTAACACACACCCATACAATGCGCACCACCCCGTGATGTTTTTCTCACTACTACTAGTGAATGTAATGTAACACATACCCATACAATGCGCACCACCCCGCGATGTTTTTCAGAAACCTATCCTACATTGCCACTGCATGTTCCCTGACCTCCCCATGCTGACCACCACGGGGTGCTTTTCTCCATCCTACATTGCCACTCACTGCCTATCCTAATTCAGACCCTCCGATTCACACCACCCCGTGATGTTTTTCTCACTCCTACTAGTGAATGTAATGTAACACACACCCATACAATGCGCACCACCCCGTGATATTTTTCTCACTCCTACTAGTGAATGTAATGTAACACACACCCATGCAATGCGCACCACCCCGTGATGTTTTTCTCAATCCTACTGGTGAATGTAATGTAACACACACCCATACAATGCGCACCACCCCGTGATGTTTTTCTCACTCCTATTAGTGAATGTAATGTAACACACACCCATACAATGTGCACCACCCCGTGATGTTTTTCTCACTCCTCCTAGTGAATCCAATGTAACACACACCCATACAATGCGCACCACCCCGTGATGTTTTTCTCACTCCTACTAGTGAATCTAATGTAACACACACCCATACAATGCGCACCACCCCGTCATGTTTTTCTCACTCCTACTAGTGAATCTAATGTAACACACACCCATACAATGCGCACCACCCCGCGATGTTTTTCAGAAACCTATCCTTCATTGCCACTGCATGTTCCCTGACCTCCCCATGCTGACCACCACGGGGTGCTTTTCTCCATCCTACATTGCCACTCACTGCCTATCCTAATTCAGACCCTCCGATTCACACCACCCCGTGATGTTTTTCTCACTCCTACTCGTGAATGTAATGTAACACACACCCAAACAATGCGCACCACCCCTTGATGTTTTTCTCACTCCTACTAGTGAATGTAATGTAACAAACACCCATACAATGCGCACCACCCCGTGATGTTTTTCTCACTCCTACTAGTGAATGTAATGTAACACACACCCATACAATGCGCACCACCCCGTGATGTTTTTCTCACTCCTACTAGTGAATGTAATGTAACACACACCCATACAATGCGCACCACCCCGTGATGTTTTTCTCACTTCTACTAGTGAATGTAATGTAACACACACCCATACAATGCGCACCACCCCGTGATGTTTTTCTCACTCCTACTAGTGAATGTAATGTAACACACACCCATACAATGCGCACCACCCCGTGATGTTTTTCTCACTCCTACTAGTGAATGTAATGTAACACACACCCATACAATGCGCACCACCCCGTGATGTTTTTCTCACTCCTACTAGTGAATGTAATGTAACACACACCCATACAATGCGCACCACCCCGTGATGTTTTTCTCACTCCTACTAGTGAATGTAATGTAACACACACCCATACAATTCGCACCACCCCGTGATGTTTTTCTCACTCCTACTAGTGAATCTAATGTAACACACACCCATACAATGCGCACCACCCCGTGATGATTTTCTCACTCCTACTAGTGAATCTAATGTAACACACACCCATACAATGCGCACCACCCCGTCATGTTTTTCTCACTCCTACTAGTGAATCTAATGTAACACACACACATACAATGCGCACCACCCCGCGATGTTTTTCAGAAACCTATCCTACATTGCCACTGCATGTTCCCTGACCTCCCCATGCTGACCACCACGGGGTGCTTTTCTCCATCCTACATTGCCACTCACTGCCTATCCTAATTCAGACCCTCCGATTCACACCACCCCGTGTTGTTTTTCTCACTCCTACTAGTGAATGTAATGTAACACACACCCATACAATGCGCACCACCCCGTGATGTTTTTCTCACTCCTACTAGTGAATGTAATGTAACACACACCCATACAATTCGCACCACCCCGTGATGTTTTTCTCACTCCTACTAGTGAATGTAATGTAACACACACCCATACAATGCGCACCACCCCGTGATGTTTTTCTCACTCCTACTAGTGAATGTAATGTAACACACACCCATACAATGCGCACCACCCCGTGATGTTTTTCTCACTCCTACTAGTGAATGTAATGTAACACACACCCATACAATGCGCACCACCCCGTGATGATTTTCTCACTCCTACTAGTGAATGTAATGTAACACACACCCATACAATGCGCACCACCCCGTAATGTTTTTCTCACTCCTACTAGTGAATCTAATGTAACACACACCCATACAATGCGCACCACCCCGTGATGTTTTTCTCACTCCTACTAATGAATGTAATGTAACACACACCCATACAATGCGCACCACCCCGTGATGATTTTCTCACTCCTACTAGTGAATGTAATGTAACACACACCCATACAATGCGCACCACCCCGTGATGTTTTTCTCACTCCTACTAGTGAATGTAATGTAACACACACCCATACAATGCGCACCACCCCGTGATGTTTTTCTCACTCCTACTAGTGAATGTAATGTAACATACACCCATACAATGCGCACCACCCCGTGATGATTTTCTCACTCCTACTAGTGAATCTAATGTAACACACACCCATACAATGCGCACCACCCCGTCATGTTTTTCTCACTCCTACTAGTGAATGTAATGTAACACACACCCATACAATGCGCACCACCCCGCGATGTTTTTCAGAAACCTATCCTACATTGCCACTGCATGTTCCCTGACCTCCCCATGCTGACCACCACGGGGTGCTTTTCTCCGTCCTACATTGCCACTCACTGCCTATCCTAATTCAGACCCTCCGATTCACACCACCACGTGATGTTTTTCTCACTCCTACTAGTGAATGTAATGTAACACACACCCATACAATGCGCACCACACCGTGATATTTTTCTCACTCCTACTAGTGAATGTAATGTAACACACACCCATACAATGCGCACCACCCCGTGATGTTTTTCTCACTCCTACTAGTGAATGTAATGTAACACAAACCCATACAATGCGCACCACCCCGTGATGTTTTTCTCACTCTTATTACTGAATCTAATGTAACACACTCCCATACAATGCGCACCACCCCGTGATGTTTTTCTCACTCCTACTAGTGAATCTAATGTAACACACCCCCATACAATGCGCACCACCCCGTGATGTTTTTCTCACTCCTACTAGTGAATGTAATGTAACACACACCCATACAATGCGCACCACCCCGTGATGTTTTTCTCACTCCTACTAGTGAATGTAATGTAACACACACCCATACAATGCGCACCACCTCGTGATGTTTTTCTCACTCCTACTAGTGAATGTAATGTAACAAACACCCATGCAATGCGCACCACCCCGTGATGTTTTTCTCACTCCTACTAGTGAATGTAATTTAACACACACCCATACAATGCGCACCACCCCGTGATGTTTTTCTCACTCCTACTAGTGAATGTAATGTAACACACACCCATACAATGCGCACCACCCCGTGATGTTTTTCTCACTCCTACTAGTGAATCTAATGTAACACACACCCATACAATGCGCACCACCCCGTCATGTTTTTCTCACTCCTACTAGTGAATCTAATGTAACACACACCCATACAATGCGCACCACCCCGTGATGTTTTTCAGAAACCTATCCTACATTGCCACTGCATGTTCCCTGACCTCCCCATGCTGACCACCACGGGGTGCTTTTCTCCATCCTACATTGCCACTCACTGCCTATCCTAATTCAGACCCTCCGATTAACACCACCCCGTGATGTTTTTCTCACTCCTACTAGTGAATGTAATGTAACACACACCCATACAATGCGCACCACCCCGTGATGTTTTTCTCACTCCTACTAGTGAATGTAATGTAACACACACCCATACAATTCGCACCACCACGGGATGTTTTTCTCACTCCTACTAGTGAATGTAATGTAACACACACCCATACAATGCGCACCACCCCGTGATGTTTTTCTCACTCCTACTAGTGAATGTAATGTAACACACACCCATACAATGCGCACCACCCCGTGATGTTTTTCTCACTCCTACTAGTGAATGTAATGTAACACACACCCATACAATGCGCACCACCCCGTGATGATTTTCTCACTCCTACTAGTGAATGTAATGTAACACACACCCATACAATGCGCACCACCCCGTGATGTTTTTCTCACTCCTACTAGTGAATCTAATGTAACACACACCCATACAATGCGCACCACCCCGTGATGTTTTTCTCACTCCTACTAGTGAATGTAATGTAACACACACCCATAAAATGCGCACCACACCGTGATGTTTTTCTCACTCCTACTAGTGAATGTAATGTAACACACACCCATACAATGCGCACCACCCCGTGATGTTTTTCTCACTCCTACTAGTGAATGTAATGTAACACACACCCATACAATGCGCACCACCCCGTGATGTTTTTCAGAAACCTATCCTACATTGCCACTGCATGTTCCCTGACCTCCCCATGCTGACCACCACGGGGTGCTTTTCTCCATCCTACATTGCCACTCACTGCCTATCCTAATTCAGACCCTCCGATTAACACCACCCCGTGATGTTTTTCTCACTCCTACTAGTGAATGTAATGTAACACACACCCATACAATGCGCACCACCCCGTGATGTTTTTCTCACTCCTACTAGTGAATGTAATGTAACACACACCCATACAATTCGCACCACCACGGGATGTTTTTCTCACTCCTACTAGTGAATGTAATGTAACACACACCCATACAATGCGCACCACCCCGTGATGTTTTTCTCACTCCTACTAGTGAATGTAATGTAACACACACCCATACAATGCGCACCACCCCGTGATGTTTTTCTCACTCCTACTAGTGAATGTAATGTAACACACACCCATACAATGCGCACCACCCCGTGATGATTTTCTCACTCCTACTAGTGAATGTAATGTAACACACACCCATACAATGCGCACCACCCCGTGATGTTTTTCTCACTCCTACTAGTGAATCTAATGTAACACACACCCATACAATGCGCACCACCCCGTGATGTTTTTCTCACTCCTACTAGTGAATGTAATGTAACACACACCCATAAAATGCGCACCACACCGTGATGATTTTCTCACTCCTACTAGTGAATGTAATGTAACACACACCCATACAATGCGCACCACCCCGTGATGTTTTTCTCACTCCTACTAGTGAATCTAATGTAACACACACCCATACAATGCGCACCACCCCGTCATGTTTTTCTCACTCCTACTAGTGAATCTAATGTAACACACACCCATACAATGCGCACCACCCCGTCATGTTTTTCTCACTCCTACTAGTGAATCTAATGTAACACACACCCATACAATGCGCACCACACCGCGATGTTTTTCAGAAACCTATCCTACATTGCCACTGCATGTTCCCTGACCTCCCCATGCTGACCACCACGGGGTGCTTTTCTCCATCCTACATTGCCACTCACTGCCTATCCTAATTCAGACCCTCCGATTCACACCACCCCGTGTTGTTTTTCTCACTCCTATTAGTGAATGTAATGTAACACACACCCATACAATGCGCACCACCCCGTGATGTTTTTCTCACTCCTACTAGTGAATGTAATGTAGCACACACCCATACAATGCGCACCACCCCGTGATGTTTTTCTCACTCCTACTAGTGAATGTAATGTAACACACACCCATACAATGCGCACCACCCCGTGATGTTTTTCTCACTCCTACTAGTGAATGTAATGTAACACACACCCATAAAATGCGCACCACCCCGTAATGTTTTTCTCACTCCTACTAGTGAATGTAATGTAACACACACCCATACAATGCGCACCACCCCGTGATGTTTTTCTCACTCCTATTAGTGAATCTAATGTAACACACACCCATACAATGCGCACCACCCCGTGATGTTTTTCTCACTCCTACTAGTGAATCTAATGTAACACACCCCCATACAATGCGCACCACCCCATGATGTTTTTCTCACTCCTACTAGTGAATGTAATGTAACACACACCCATACAATGCGCACCACCCCGTGATGTTTTTCTCACTCCTACTAGTGAATGTAATGTAACACACACCCATACAATGCGCACCACCCCGTGATGTTTTTCTCACTCCTACTAGTGAATGTAATGTAACACACACCCGTGCAATGCGCACCACCCCGTGATGTTTTTCTCACTCCTACTAGTGAATGTAATGTAACACACACCCATACAATGCGCACCACCCCGTGATGTTTTTCTCACTCCTACTAGTGAATGTAATGTAACACACACCCATACAATGCGCACCACCCCGTGATGTTTTTCTCACTCCTACTAGTGAATCTAATGTAACACACACCCATACAATGCGCACCACCCCGTGATGTTTTTCTCACTCCTACTAGTGAATGTAATGTAACACACACCCATACAATGTGCACCACCCCGTGATGTTTTTCTCACTCCTACTAGTGAATCTAATGTAACACACACCGATACAATGCGCACCACCCCGTGATGTTTTTCTCACTCCTACTAGTGAATCTAATGTAACACACACCCATACAATGCGCACCACCCCGTCATGTTTTTCTCACTCCTACTAGTGAATCTAATGTAACACACACCCATACAATGCGCACCACCCCGCGATGTTTTTCAGAATCCTATCCTACATTGCCACTGCATGTTCCCTGACCTCCCCATGCTGACCACCACGTGGTGCTTTTCTCCATCCTACATTGCCACTCACTGCCTATCCTAATTCAGACCCTCCGATTCACACCACCCCGTGATGTTTTTCTCACTCCTACTAGTGAATGTAATGTAACACACACCCATACAATGCGCACCACACCGTGATGTTTTTCTCACTCCTACTAGTGAATGTAATGTAACACACACCCATACAATTCGCACCACCCCGTGATGTTTTTCTCACTCCTACTAGTGAATGTAATGTAACACACACCCATACAATGCGCACCACCCCGTGATGTTTTTCTCACTCCTACTAGTGAATGTAATGTAACACACACCCATACAATGCGCACCACCCCGTGATGTTTTTCTCACTCCTACTAGTGAATGTAATGTAACACACACCCATACAATGCGCACCACCCCGTGATGATTTTCTCACTCCTACTAGTGAATGTAATGTAACACACACCCATACAATGCGCACCACCCCGTGATGTTTTTCTCACTCCTACTAGTGAATCTAATGTAACACACACCCATACAATGCGCACCACCCCGTGATGTTTTTCTCACTCCTACTAGTGAATGTAATGTAACACACACCCATACAATGCGCACCACCCCGTGATGTTTTTCTCACTCCTAATAGTGAATGTAATGTAACACACACCCATACATTGCGCACCGCCCCGTGATGTTTTTCTCACTCCTACTAGTGAATGTAATGTAACACACACCCATACAATGCGCACCACCCCGTCATGTTTTTCTCACTACTACTAGTGAATGTAATGTAACACATACCCATACAATGCGCACCACCCCGCGATGTTTTTCAGAAACCTATCCTACATTGCCACTGCATGTTCCCTGACCTCCCCATGCTGACCACCACGGGGTGCTTTTCTCCATCCTACATTGCCACTCACTGCCTATCCTAATTCAGACCCTCCGATTCACACCACACCGTGATGTTTTTCTCACTCCTACTAGTGAATGTAATGTAACACACACCCATACAATGCGCACCACCCCGTGATATTTTTCTCACTCCTACTAGTGAATGTAATGTAACACACACCCATGCAATGCGCACCACCCCGTGATGTTTTTCTCAATCCTACTGGTGAATGTAATGTAACACACACCCATACAATGCGCACCACCCCGTGATGTTTTTCTCACTCCTATTAGTGAATGTAATGTAACACACACCCATACAATGTGCACCACCCCGTGATGTTTTTCTCACTCCTACTAGTGAATCCAATGTAACACACACCCATACAATGCGCACCACCCCGTGATGTTTTTCTCACTCCTACTAGTGAATCTAATGTAACACACACCCATACAATGCGCACCACCCCGTCATGTTTTTCTCACTCCTACTAGTGAATCTAATGTAACACACACCCATACAATGCGCACCACCCCGCGATGTTTTTCAGAAACCTATCCTACATTGCCACTGCATGTTCCCTGACCTCCCCATGCTGACCACCACGGGGTGCTTTTCTCCATCCTACATTGCCACTCACTGCCTATCCTAATTCAGACCCTCCGATTCACACCACCCCGTGATGTTTTTCTCACTCCTACTAGTGAATGTAATGTAACACACACCCAAACAATGCGCACCACCCCTTGATGTTTTTCTCACTCCTACTAGTGAATGTAATGTAACAAACACCCATACAATGCGCACCACCCCGTGATGTTTTTCTCACTCCTACTAGTGAATGTAATGTAACAAACACCCATACAATGCGCACCACCCCGTGATGTTTTTCTCACTCCTACTAGTGAATGTAATGTAACACACACCCATACAATGCGCACCACCCCGTGATGTTTTTCTCACTCCTACTAGTGAATGTAATGTAACACACACCCATACAATGCGCACCACCCCGAGATGTTTTTCTCACTCCTACTAGTGAATGTAATGTAACACACACCCATACAATGCGCACCACCCCGTGATGTTTTTCTCACTCCTACTAGTGAATGTAATGTAACACACACCCATACAATGCTCACTACCCCGTGATGATTTTCTAACTCCTACTAATGAATGTAATGTAACACACACCCATACAATGCGCACCACCCCGTGATGTTTTTCTCACTCCTACTAGTGAATCTAATGTAACACACACCCATACAATGCACACCACCCCGTCATGTTTTTCTCACTCCTACTAGTGAATCTAATGTAACACACACCCATACAATGCGCACCACCCCGTCATGTTTTTCTCACTCCTACTAGTGAATCTAATGTAACACACACCCATACAATGCGCACCACCCCGCGATGTTTTTCAGAAACCTATCCTACATTGCCACTGCATGTTCCCTGACCTCCCCATGCTGACCACCACGGGGTGCTTTACTCCATCCTACATTGCCACTCAATGCCTATCCTAATTCAGACCCTTCGATTCACACCAACCCGTGATGTTTTTCTCACTCCTACTTGTGAATGTAATATAACACACACCCATAAAATGCGCACCACCCCGTGATGTTTTTCTCACTCCTACTAGTGAATGTAATGTAACACACACCCATACAATGCGCACCACCCCGTGATGTTTTTCTCACTCCTACTAGTGAATGTAATGTAACACACACCCATACAATGCGCACCACCCCGTGATGTTTTTCTCACTCCTACTAGTGAATGTAATGTAACACACACCCATAAAATGCGCACCACCCCGTGATGTTTTTCTCACTCCTACTAGTGAATGTAATGTAACACACACCCATACAATGCGCACCACCCCGTGATGTTTTTCTCACTCCTACTAGTGAATGTAATATAACACACACCCATACAATGCGCACCACCCCGTGATGTTTTTCTCACTCCTACTAGTGAATGTAATGTAACACACACACATACAATGCGCACCACCCCGTGATGTTTTTCTCACTCCTACTAGTGAATGTAATGTAACACACACCCATACAATGCGCACCACCCCGTGATGTTTTTCTCACTCCTACTAGTGAATCTAATGTAACACACACCCATACAATGCGCACCACCCCGCGATGTTTTTCAGAAACCTATCCTACATTGCCACTGCATGTTCCCTGACCTCCCCATGCTGACCACCACGGGGTGCTTTTCTCCATCCTACATTGCCACTCACTGCCTATCCTAATTCAGACCCTCCGATTCACACCACCCCGTGATGTTTTTCTCACTCCTACTAGTGAATGTAATGTAACACACACCCATACAATGCGCACCACCCCGTGATGTTTTTCTCACTCCTACTAGTGAATGTAATGTAACACACACCCATACAATGCGCACCACCCCGTGATGTTTTTCTCACTCCTACTAGTGAATGTAATGTAACACACACCCATACAATGCGCACCACCCGGTAATGTTTTTCTCACTCCTATTAGTGAATCTAATGTAACACACACCCATACAATGCGCACCACCCCGTGATGTTTTTCTCACTCCTACTAGTGAATCTAATGTAACACACCCCCATACAATGCGCACCACCCCGTGATGTTTTTCTCACTCCTACTAGTGAATTTAATGTAACACACACCCATACAATGCGCACCACCCCGTGATGTTTTTCTCACTCCTACTAGTGAATGTAATGTAACACACACCCATACAATGCGCACCACCCCGTGATGTTTTTCTCACTCCTACTAGTGAATGTAATGTAACACACACCCATGCAATGCGCACCACCCCGTGATGTTTTTCTCACTCCTACTAGTGAATGTAATGTAACACACACCCATACAATGCGCACCACCCCGTGATGTTTTTCTCACTCCTACTAGTGAATGTAATGCAACACACACCCATACAATTCGCACCACCCCGTCATGTTTTTCTCACTCCTACTTGTGAATCTAATGTAACACACACCCATACAATGCGCACCACCCCGTGATGTTTTTCTCACTCCTACTAGTGAATGTAATGTAACACACACCCATACAATGCGCACCACCCCGTGATGTTTTTCTCACTCCTACTAGTGAATGTAATGTATCACACACCCATACAATGCGCACCACCCCGTGATGTTTTTCTCACTCCTACTAGTGAATGTAATGTAACACACACCCATACAATGCGCACCACCCCGTCATGTTTTTCTCACTCCTACTAGTGAATCTAATGTAACACACACCCATACAATGCGCACCACCCCGCGATGTTTTTCAGAAACCTATCCTACATTGCCACTGCATGTTCCCTGACCTCCCCATGCTGACCACCACGGGGTGCTTTTCTCCATCCTACATTGCCACTCACTGCCTATCCTAATTGAGACCCTCCGATTCACACCACCCCGTGATGTTTTTCTCACTCCTACTAGTGAATGTAATGTAACACACACCCATACAATGCGCACCACCCCGTGATGTTTTTCTCACTCCTAATAGTGAATGTAATGTAACACACACCCATACATTGCGCACCACCCCGTGATGTTTTTCTCACTCCTACTAGTGAATGTAATGTAACACACACCCATACAATGTGCACCACCCCGTGATGTTTTTCTCACTACTACTAGTGAATGTAATGTAACACATACCCATACAATGCGCACCACCCCGCGATGTTTTTCAGAAACCTATCCTACATTGCCACTGCATGTTCCCTGACCTCCCCATGCTGACCACCACGGGGTGCTTTTCTCCATCCTACATTGCCACTCACTGCCTATCCTAATTCAGACCCTCCGATTCACACCACCCCGTGATGTTTTTCTCACTCCTACTAGTGAATGTAATGTAACACACACCCATACAATGCGCACCACCCCGTGATATTTTTCTCACTCCTACTAGTGAATGTAATGTAACACACACCCATGCAATGCGCACCACCCCGTGATGTTTTTCTCAATCCTACTGGTGAATGTAATGTAACACACACCCATACAATGCGCACCACCCCGTGATGTTTTTCTCACTCCTATTAGTGAATGTAATGTAACACACACCCATACAATGTGCACCACCCCGTGATGTTTTTCTCACTCCTCCTAGTGAATCCAATGTAACACACACCCATACAATGCGCACCACCCCGTGATGTTTTTCTCACTCCTACTAGTGAATCTAATGTAACACACACCCATACAATGCGCACCACCCCGTCATGTTTTTCTCACTCCTACTAGTGAATCTAATGTAACACACACCCATACAATGCGCACCACCCCGCGATGTTTTTCAGAAACCTATCCTTCATTGCCACTGCATGTTCCCTGACCTCCCCATGCTGACCACCACGGGGTGCTTTTCTCCATCCTACATTGCCACTCACTGCCTATCCTAATTCAGACCCTCCGATTCACACCACCCCGTGATGTTTTTCTCACTCCTACTAGTGAATGTAATGTAACACACACCCAAACAATGCGCACCACCCCTTGATGTTTTTCTCACTCCTACTAGTGAATGTAATGTAACAAACACCCATACACTGCGCACCACCCCGTGATGTTTTTCTCACTCCTACTAGTGAATGTAATGTAACACACACCCATACAATGCGCACCACCCCGTGATGTTTTTCTCACTCCTACTAGTGAATGTAATGTAACACACACCCATACAATGCGCACCACCCCGTGATGTTTTTCTCACTCCTACTAGTGAATGTAATGTAACACACACCCATACTATGCGCACCACCCCGTGATGTTTTTCTCACTCCTACTAGTGAATGTAATGTAACACAAACCCATACAATGCGCACCACCCCGTGATGATTTTCTCACTCCTACTAGTGAATGTAATGTAACACACACCCATACAATGTGCACCACCCCGTGATGTTTTTCTCACTCCTCCTAGTGAATCCAATGTAACACACACCCATACAATGCGCACCACCCCGTGATGTTTTTCTCACTCCTACTAGTGAATCTAATGTAACACACACCCATACAATGCGCACCACCCCGTCATGTTTTTCTCACTCCTACTAGTGAATCTAATGTAACACACACCCATACAATGCGCACCACCCCGCGATGTTTTTCAGAAACCTATCCTTCATTGCCACTGCATGTTCCCTGACCTCCCCATGCTGACCACCACGGGGTGCTTTTCTCCATCCTACATTGCCACTCACTGCCTATCCTAATTCAGACCCTCCGATTCACACCACCCCGTGATGTTTTTCTCACTCCTACTAGTGAATGTAATGTAACACACACCCAAACAATGCGCACCACCCCTTGATGTTTTTCTCACTCCTACTAGTGAATGTAATGTAACAAACACCCATACAATGCGCACCACCCCGTGATGTTTTTCTCACTCCTACTAGTGAATGTAATGTAACACACACCCATACAATGCGCACCACCCCGTGATGTTTTTCTCACTCCTACTAGTGAATGTAATGTAACACACACCCATACAATGCGCACCACCCCGTGATGTTTTTCTCACTCCTACTAGTGAATGTAATGTAACACACACCCATACTATGCGCACCACCCCGTGATGTTTTTCTCACTCCTACTAGTGAATGTAATGTAACACAAACCCATACAATGCGCACCACCCCGTGATGATTTTCTCACTCCTGTTAGTGAATGTAATGTAACACACACCCATACAATGCGCACCACCCCGTGATGTTTTTCTCACTCCTACTAGTGAATCTAATGTAACACACACCCATACAATGCACACCACCCCGTCATGTTTTTCTCACTCCTACTAGTGAATCTAATGTAACACACACCCATACAATGCGCACCACCCCGTCATGTTTTTCTCACTCCTACTAGTGAATCTAATGTAACACACACCCATACAATGCGCACCACCCCGCGATGTTTTTCAGAAACCTATCCTACATTGCCACTGCATGTTCCCTGACCTCCCCATGCTGACCACCACGGGGTGCTTTACTCCATCCTACATTGCCACTCAATGCCTATCCTAATTCAGACCCTCCGATTCACACCAACCCGTGATGTTTTTCTCACTCCTACTTGTGAATGTAATGTAACACACACCCATAAAATGCGCACCACCCCGTGATGTTTTTCTCACTCCTACTAGTGAATGTAATGTAACACACACCCATACAATGCGCACCACCCCGTGATGTTTTTCTCACTCCTACTAGTGAATGTAATGTAACACACACCCATACAATGCGCACCACCCCGTGATGTTTTTCTCACTCCTACTAGTGAATGTAATGTAACACACACCCATACAATGCGCACCACCCCGTGATGTTTTTCTCACTCCTACTAGTGAATGTAATGTAACACACACCCATACAATGCGCACCACCCCGTGATGTTTTTCTCACTCCTACTAGTGAATGTAATGTAACACACACCCATACAATGCGCACCACCCCGTGATGTTTTTCTCACTCCTACTAGTGAATGTAATGTAACACACACCCATACAATGCGCACCACCCCGTGATGTTTTTCTCACTCCTACTAGTGAATGTAATGTAACACACACCCATACAATGCGCACCACCCCGTGATGTTTTTCTCACTCCTACTAGTGAATCTAATGTAACACACACCCATACAATGCGCACCACCCCGCGATGTTTTTCAGAAACCTATCCTACATTGCCACTGCATGTTCCCTGACCTCCCCATGCTGACCACCACGGGGTGCTTTTCTCCATCCTACATTGCCACTCACTGCCTATCCTAATTCAGACCCTCCGATTCACACCACCCCGTGATGTTTTTCTCACTCCTACTAGTGAATGTAATGTAACACACACCCATACAATGCGCACCACCCCGTGATGTTTTTCTCACTCCTACTAGTGAATGTAATGTAACACACACCCATACAATGCGCACCACCCCGTGATGTTTTTCTCACTCCTACTAGTGAATGTAATGTAACACACACCCATACAATGCGCACCACCCGGTAATGTTTTTCTCACTCCTATTAGTGAATCTAATGTAACACACACCCATACAATGCGCACCACCCCGTGATGTTTTTCTCACTCCTACTAGTGAATCTAATGTAACACACCCCCATACAATGCGCACCACCCCGTGATGTTTTTCTCACTCCTACTAGTGAATGTAATGTAACACACACCCATACAATGCGCACCACCCCGTGATGTTTTTCTCACTCCTACTAGTGAATGTAATGTAACACACACCCATACAATGCGCACCACCCCGTGATGTTTTTCTCACTCCTACTAGTGAATGTAATGTAACACACACCCATGCAATGCGCACCACCCCGTGATGTTTTTCTCACTCCTACTAGTGAATGTAATGTAACACACACCCATACAATGCGCACCACCCCGTGATGTTTTTCTCACTCCTACTAGTGAATGTAATGCAACACACACCCATACAATTCGCACCACCCCGTGATGTTTTTCTCACTCCTACTAGTGAATCTAATGTAACACACACCCATACAATGCGCACCACCCCGTGATGTTTTTCTCACTCCTACTAGTGAATGTAATGTAACACACACCCATACAATGTGCACCACCCCGTGATGTTTTTCTCACTCCTACTAGTGAATGTAATGTAACGCACACCCATACAATGCGCACCACCCCGTGATGTTTTTCTCACTCCTACTAGTGAATGTAATGTAACACACACCCATACAATGCGCACCACCCCGTCATGTTTTTCTCACTCCTACTAGTGAATCTAATGTAACACACACCCATACAATGCGCACCACCCCGCGATGTTTTTCAGAAACCTATCCTACATTGCCACTGCATGTTCCCTGACCTCCCCATGCTGACCACCACGGGGTGCTTTTCTCCATCCTACATTGCCACTCACTGCCTATCCTAATTCAGACCCTCCGATTCACACCACCCTGTGATGTTTTTCTCACTCCTAATAGTGAATGTAATGTAACACACACCCATACAATGCGCACCACCCCGTGATGTTTTTCTCACTCCTACTAGTGAATGTTATGTAACACACACCCATACAATTCGCACCACCCCGTGATGTTTTTCTCACTCCTACTAGTGAATGTAATGTAACACACACCCATACAATGCGCACCACCCCGTGATGTTTTTCTCACTCCTACTAGTGAATGTAATGTAACACACACCCATACAATGCGCACCACCCCGTGATGATTTTCTCACTCCTACTAGTGAATGTAATGTAACACAAACCCATACAATGCGCACCACCCCGTGATGTTTTTCTCACTCCTACTAGTGAATCTAATGTAACACACACCCATACAATGCGCACCACCCCGTGATGTTTTTCTCACTCCTACTAGTGAATGTAATGTAACACACACCCATACAATGCGCACCACCCCGTGATGTTTTTCTCACTCCTACTAGTGAATGTAATGTAACACACACCCATACAATGCGCACCACCCCGTGATGATTTTCTCACTCCTACTAGTGAATGTAATGTAACACACACCCATACAATGCTCACTACCCCGTGATGTTTTTCTCACTCCTACTAGTGAATCTAATGTAACACACACCCATACAATGCGCACCACCCCTTGATGTTTTTCTCACTCCTACTAGTGAATGTAATGTAACACACACCCATACAATGCGCACCACCCCGTGATGTTTTTCTCACTCCTACTAGTGAATGTAACGTAACACACACCCATACATTGCGCACCACCCCGTGATGTTTTTCTCACTCCTACTAGTGAATGTAATGTAACACACACCCATAGAATGCGCACCACCCCGTGATGTTTTTCTCACTACTACTAGTGAATGTAATGTAACACACACCCATACAAGGCGCACCACCCCGCGATGTTTTTCAGAAACCTATCCTACATTGCCACTGCATGTTCCCTGACCTCCCCATGCTGACCACCACGGGGTGCTTTTCTCCATCCTACATTGCCACTCACTGCCTATCCTAATTCAGACCCTCCGATTCACACCACCCCGTGATGTTTTTCTCACTCCTACTAGTGAATGTAATGTAACACACACCCATACAATGCGCACCACCCCGTGATATTATTCTCACTCCTACTAGTGAATGTAATGTAACACACACCCATGCAATGCGCACCACCCCGTGATGTTTTTCTCACTCCTACTAGTGAATGTAATGTAACACACACCCATACAATGCGCACCACCCCGTGATGTTTTTCTCACTCCTATTAGTGAATGTAATGTAACACACACCCATACAATGCGCACCACCCCGTGATGTTTTTCTCACTCCTACTAGTGAATGTAATGTAACACACACCCATACAATGCGCACCACCCCGTGATGTTTTTTCACTCCTACTAGTGAATGTAATGTAACACACACCCATACAATGCGCACCACCCCGTGATGTTTTTCTCACTCCTACTAGTGAATGTAATGTAACACACACCCATACAATGCGCACCACCCCGTGATGTGTTTCTCACTCCTACTAGTGAATTTAATGTAACACACACCCATACAATGCGCACCACCCCGTGATGTTTTTCTCACTCCTACTAGTGAATGTAATGTAACACACACCCATACAATGCGCACCACCCCGTGATGTTTTTCTCACTCCTACTAGTGAATGTAATGTAACACACACCCATACAATGCGCACCACCCCGTGATGTTTTTCTCACTCCTACTAGTGAATCTAATGTAACACACACCCATACAATGCGCACCACCCCGCGATGTTTTTCAGAAACCTATCCTACATTGCCACTGCATGTTCCCTGACCTCCCCATGCTGACCACCACGGGGTGCTTTTCTCCATCCTACATTGCCACTCACTGCCTATCCTAATTCAGACCCTCCGATTCACACCACCCCGTGATGGTTTTCTCACTCCTACTAGTGAATGTAATGTAACACACACCCATACAATGCGCACCACCCCGTGATGTTTTTCTCACTCCTACTAGTGAATGTAATGTAACACACACCCATACAATGCGCACCACCCCGTGATGTTTTTCTCACTCCTACTAGTGAATGTAATGTAACACACACCCATACAATGCGCACCACCCGGTAATGTTTTTCTCACTCCTATTAGTGAATCTAATGTAACACACACCCATACAATGCGCACCACCCCGTGATGTTTTTCTCACTCCTACTAGTGAATCTAATGTAACACACCCCCATACAATGCGCACCACCCCGTGATGTTTTTCTCACTCCTACTAGTGAATTTAATGTAACACACACCCATACAATGCGCACCACCCCGTGATGTTTTTCTCACTCCTACTAGTGAATGTAATGTAACACACACCCATACAATGCGCACCACCCCGTGATGTTTTTCTCACTCCTACTAGTGAATGTAATGTAACACACACCCATGCAATGCGCACCACCCCGTGATGTTTTTCTCACTCCTACTAGTGAATGTAATGTAACACACACCCATACAATGCGCACCACCCCGTGATGTTTTTCTCACTCCTACTAGTGAATGTAATGCAACACACACCCATACAATTCGCACCACCCCGTGATGTTTTTCTCACTCCTACTAGTGAATCTAATGTAACACACACCCATACAATGCGCACAACCCCGTGATGTTTTTCTCACTCCTACTAGTGAATGTAATGTAACACACACCCATACAATGCGCACCACCCCGTGATGTTTTTCTCACTCCTACTAGTGAATCTAATGTAACACACACCCATACAATGCGCACCACCCCGCGATGTTTTTCAGAAACCTATCCTACATTGCCACTGCATGTTCCCTGACCTCCCCATGCTGACCACCACGGGGTGCTTTTCTCCATCCTACATTGCCACTCACTGCCTATCCTAATTCAGACCCTCCGATTCACACCACCCCGTGATGTTTTTCTCACTCCTACTAGTGAATGTAATGTAACACACACCCATACAATGCGCACCACCCCGTGATGTTTTTCTCACTCCTACTAGTGAATGTAATGTAACACACACCCATACAATGCGCACCACCCCGTGATGTTTTTCTCACTCCTACTAGTGAATGTAATGTAACACACACCCATACAATGCGCACCACCCGGTAATGTTTTTCTCACTCCTATTAGTGAATCTAATGTAACACACACCCATACAATGCGCACCACCCCGTGATGTTTTTCTCACTCCTACTAGTGAATCTAATGTAACACACCCCCATACAATGCGCACCACCCCGTGATGTTTTTCTCACTCCTACTAGTGAATTTAATGTAACACACACCCATACAATGCGCACCACCCCGTGATGTTTTTCTCACTCCTACTAGTGAATGTAATGTAACACACACCCATACAATGCGCACCACCCCGTGATGTTTTTCTCACTCCTACTAGTGAATGTAATGTAACACACACCCATGCAATGCGCACCACCCCGTGATGTTTTTCTCACTCCTACTAGTGAATGTAATGTAACACACACCCATACAATGCGCACCACCCCGTGATGTTTTTCTCACTCCTACTAGTGAATGTAATGCAACACACACCCATACAATTCGCACCACCCCGTGATGTTTTTCTCACTCCTACTAGTGAATCTAATGTAACACACACCCATACAATGCGCACCACCCCGTGATGTTTTTCTCACTCCTACTAGTGAATGTAATGTAACACACACCCATACAATGCGCACCACCCCGTGATGTTTTTCTCACTCCTACTAGTGAATGTAATGTATCACACACCCATACAATGCGCACCACCCCGTGATGTTTTTCTCACTCCTACTAGTGAATGTAATGTAACACACACCCATACAATGCGCACCACCCCGTCATGTTTTTCTCACTCCTACTAGTGAATCTAATGTAACACACACCCATACAATGCGCACCACCCCGCGATGTTTTTCAGAAACCTATCCTACATTGCCACTGCATGTTCCCTGACCTCCCCATGCTGACCACCACGGGGTGCTTTTCTCCATCCTACATTGCCACTCACTGCCTATCCTAATTCAGACCCTCCGATTCACACCACCCCGTGATGTTTTTCTCACTCCTACTAGTGAATGTAATGTAACACACACCCATACAATGCGCACCACCCCGTGATGTTTTTCTCACTCCTAATAGTGAATGTAATGTAACACACACCCATACATTGCGCACCACCCCGTGATGTTTTTCTCACTCCTACTAGTGAATGTAATGTAACACACACCCATACAATGCGCACCACCCCGTGATGTTTTTCTCACTACTACTAGTGAATGTAATGTAACACATACCCATACAATGCGCACCACCCCGCGATGTTTTTCAGAAACCTATCCTACATTGCCACTGCATGTTCCCTGACCTCCCCATGCTGACCACCACGGGGTGCTTTTCTCCATCCTACATTGCCACTCACTGCCTATCCTAATTCAGACCCTCCGATTCACACCACCCCGTGATGTTTTTCTCACTCCTACTAGTGAATGTAATGTAACACACACCCATACAATGCGCACCAGCCCGTGATATTTTTCTCACTCCTACTAGTGAATGTAATGTAACACACACCCATGCAATGCGCACCACCCCGTGATGTTTTTCTCAATCCTACTGGTGAATGTAATGTAACACACACCCATACAATGCGCACCACCCCGTGATGTTTTTCTCACTCCTATTAGTGAATGTAATGTAACACACACCCATACAATGTGCACCACCCCGTGATGTTTTTCTCACTCCTCCTAGTGAATCCAATGTAACACACACCCATACAATGCGCACCACCCCGTGATGTTTTTCTCACTCCTACTATTGAATCTAATGTAACACACACCCATACAATGCGCACCACCCCGTCATGTTTTTCTCACTCCTACTAGTGAATCTAATGTAACACACACCCATACAATGCGCACCACCCCGCGATGTTTTTCAGAAACCTATCCTTCATTGCCACTGCATGTTCCCTGACCTCCCCATGCTGACCACCACGGGGTGCTTTTCTCCATCCTACATTGCCACTCACTGCCTATCCTAATTCAGACCCTCCGATTCACACCACCCCGTGATGTTTTTCTCACTCCTACTAGTGAATGTAATGTAACACACACCCAAACAATGCACACCACCCCTTGATGTTTTTCTCACTCCTACTAGTGAATGTAATGTAACAAACACCCATACAATGCGCACCACCCCGTGATGTTTTTCTCACTCCTACTAGTGAATGTAATGTAACACACACCCATAAAATGCGCACCACCCCGTGATGTTTTTCTCACTCCTACTAGTGAATGTAATGTAACACACACCCATACAATGCGCACCACCCCGTGATGTTTTTCTCACTCCTACTAGTGAATGTAATGTAACACACACCCATACTATGCGCACCACCCCGTGATGTTTTTCTCACTCCTACTAGTGAATGTAATGTAACACAAACCCATACAATGCGCACCACCCCGTGATGATTTTCTCACTCCTACTAGTGAATGTAATGTAACACACACCCATACAATGCGCACCACCCCGTGATGTTTTTCTCACTCCTACTAGTGAATCTAATGTAACACACACCCATACAATGCACACCACCCCGTCATGTTTTTCTCACTCCTACTAGTGAATCTAATGTAACACACACCCATACAATGCGCACCACCCCGTCATGTTTTTCTCACTCCTACTAGTGAATCTAATGTAACACACACCCATACAATGCGCACCACCCCGCGATGTTTTTCAGAAACCTATCCTACATTGCCACTGCATGTTCCCTGACCTCCCCATGCTGACCACCACGGGGTGCTTTACTCCATCCTACATTGCCACTCAATGCCTATCCTAATTCAGACCCTCCGATTCACACCAACCCGTGATGTTTTTCTCACTCCTACTTGTGAATGTAATGTAACACACACCCATAAAATGCGCACCACCCCGTGATGTTTTTCTCACTCCTACTAGTGAATGTAATGTAACACACACCCATACAATGCGCACCACCCCGTGATGTTTTTCTCACTCCTACTAGTGAATGTAATGTGACACACACCCATACAATGCGCACCACCCCGTGATGTTTTTCTCACTCCTACTAGTGAATGTAATGTAACACACACCCATACAATGTGCACCACCCCGTGATGTTTTTCTCACTCCTACTAGTGAATGTAATGTAACACACACCCATACAATGCGCACCACCCCGTGATGTTTTTCTCACTCCTACTAGTGAATGTAATGTAACACACACCCATACAATGCGCACCACCCCGTGATGTTTTTCTCACTCCTACTAGTGAATGTAATGTAACACACACCCATACAATGCGCACCACCCCGTGATGTTTTTCTCACTCCTACTAGTGAATGTAATGTAACACACACCCATACAATGCGCACCACCCCGTGATGTTTTTCTCACTCCTACTAGTGAATCTAATGTAACACACACCCATACAATGCGCACCACCCCGCGATGTTTTTCAGAAACCTATCCTACATTGCCACTGCATGTTCCCTGACCTCCCCATGCTGACCACCACGGGGTGCTTTTCTCCATCCTACATTGCCACTCACTGCCTATCCTAATTCAGACCCTCCGATTCACACCACCCCGTGATGTTTTTCTCACTCCTACTAGTGAATGTAATGTAACACACACCCATACAATGCGCACCACCCCGTGATGTTTTTCTCACTCCTACTAGTGAATGTAATGTAACACACACCCATACAATGCGCACCACCCCGTGATGTTTTTCTCACTCCTACTAGTGAATGTAATGTAACACACACCCATACAATGCGCACCACCCGGTAATGTTTTTCTCACTCCTATTAGTGAATCTAATGTAACACACACCCATACAATGCGCACCACCCCGTGATGTTTTTCTCACTCCTACTAGTGAATCTAATGTAACACACCCCCATACAATGCGCACCACCCCGTGATGTTTTTCTCACTCCTACTAGTGAATGTAATGTAACACACACCCATACAATGCGCACCACCCCGTGATGTTTTTCTCACTCCTACTAGTGAATGTAATGTAACACACACCCATACAATGCGCACCACCCCGTGATGTTTTTCTCACTCCTACTAGTGAATGTAATGTAACACACACCCATGCAATGCGCACCACCCCGTGATGTTTTTCTCACTCCTACTAGTGAATGTAATGTAACACACACCCATACAATGCGCACCACCCCGTGATGTTTTTCTCACTCCTACTAGTGAATGTAATGCAACACACACCCATACAATTCGCACCACCCCGTGATGTTTTTCTCACTCCTACTAGTGAATCTAATGTAACACACACCCATACAATGCGCACCACCCCGTGATGTTTTTCTCACTCCTACTAGTGAATGTAATGTAACACACACCCATACAATGTGCACCACCCCGTGATGTTTTTCTCACTCCTACTAGTGAATGTAATGTAACGCACACCCATACAATGCGCACCACCCCGTGATGTTTTTCTCACTCCTACTAGTGAATGTAATGTAACACACACCCATACAATGCGCACCACCCCGTCATGTTTTTCTCACTCCTACTAGTGAATCTAATGTAACACACACCCATACAATGCGCACCACCCCGCGATGTTTTTCAGAAACCTATCCTACATTGCCACTGCATGTTCCCTGACCTCCCCATGCTGACCACCACGGGGTGCTTTTCTCCATCCTACATTGCCACTCACTGCCTATCCTAATTCAGACCCTCCGATTCACACCACCCCGTGATGTTTTTCTCACTCCTACTAGTGAATGTAATGTAACACACACCCATACAATGCGCACCACCCCGTGATGTTTTTCTCACTCCTACTAGTGAATGTAATGTAACACACACCCATACAATTCGCACCACCCCGTGATGTTTTTCTCACTCCTACTAGTGAATGTAATGTAACACACACCCATACAATGCGCACCACCCCGTGATGTTTTTCTCACTCCTACTAGTGAATGTAATGTAACACACACCCATACAATGCGCACCACCCCGTGATGTTTTTCTCACTCCTACTAGTGAATGTAATGTAACACACACCCATACAATGCGCACCACCCCGTGATGTTTTTCTCACTCCTACTAGTGAATGTAATGTAACACACACCCATACTATGCGCACCACCCCGTGATGTTTTTCTCACTCCTACTAGTGAATGTAATGTAACACAAACCCATACAATGCGCACCACCCCGTGATGATTTTCTCACTCCTGTTAGTGAATGTAATGTAACACACACCCATACAATGCGCACCACCCCGTGATGTTTTTCTCACTCCTACTAGTGAATCTAATGTAACACACACCCATACAATGCACACCACCCCGTCATGTTTTTCTCACTCCTACTAGTGAATCTAATGTAACACACACCCATACAATGCGCACCACCCCGTCATGTTTTTCTCACTCCTACTAGTGAATCTAATGTAACACACACCCATACAATGCGCACCACCCCGCGATGTTTTTCAGAAACCTATCCTACATTGCCACTGCATGTTCCCTGACCTCCCCATGCTGACCACCACGGGGTGCTTTACTCCATCCTACATTGCCACTCAATGCCTATCCTAATTCAGACCCTCCGATTCACACCAACCCGTGATGTTTTTCTCACTCCTACTTGTGAATGTAATGTAACACACACCCATAAAATGCGCACCACCCCGTGATGTTTTTCTCACTCCTACTAGTGAATGTAATGTAACACACACCCATACAATGCGCACCACCCCGTGATGTTTTTCTCACTCCTACTAGTGAATGTAATGTAACACACACCCATACAATGCGCACCACCCCGTGATGTTTTTCTCACTCCTACTAGTGAATGTAATGTAACACACACCCATACAATGCGCACCACCCCGTGATGTTTTTCTCACTCCTACTAGTGAATGTAATGTAACACACACCCATACAATGCGCACCACCCCGTGATGTTTTTCTCACTCCTACTAGTGAATGTAATGTAACACACACCCATACAATGCGCACCACCCCGTGATGTTTTTCTCACTCCTACTAGTGAATGTAATGTAACACACACCCATACAATGCGCACCACCCCGTGATGTTTTTCTCACTCCTACTAGTGAATGTAATGTAACACACACCCATACAATGCGCACCACCCCGTGATGTTTTTCTCACTCCTACTAGTGAATCTAATGTAACACACACCCATACAATGCGCACCACCCCGCGATGTTTTTCAGAAACCTATCCTACATTGCCACTGCATGTTCCCTGACCTCCCCATGCTGACCACCACGGGGTGCTTTTCTCCATCCTACATTGCCACTCACTGCCTATCCTAATTCAGACCCTCCGATTCACACCACCCCGTGATGTTTTTCTCACTCCTACTAGTGAATGTAATGTAACACACACCCATACAATGCGCACCACCCCGTGATGTTTTTCTCACTCCTACTAGTGAATGTAATGTAACACACACCCATACAATGCGCACCACCCCGTGATGTTTTTCTCACTCCTACTAGTGAATGTAATGTAACACACACCCATACAATGCGCACCACCCGGTAATGTTTTTCTCACTCCTATTAGTGAATCTAATGTAACACACACCCATACAATGCGCACCACCCCGTGATGTTTTTCTCACTCCTACTAGTGAATCTAATGTAACACACCCCCATACAATGCGCACCACCCCGTGATGTTTTTCTCACTCCTACTAGTGAATGTAATGTAACACACACCCATACAATGCGCACCACCCCGTGATGTTTTTCTCACTCCTACTAGTGAATGTAATGTAACACACACCCATACAATGCGCACCACCCCGTGATGTTTTTCTCACTCCTACTAGTGAATGTAATGTAACACACACCCATGCAATGCGCACCACCCCGTGATGTTTTTCTCACTCCTACTAGTGAATGTAATGTAACACACACCCATACAATGCGCACCACCCCGTGATGTTTTTCTCACTCCTACTAGTGAATGTAATGCAACACACACCCATACAATTCGCACCACCCCGTGATGTTTTTCTCACTCCTACTAGTGAATCTAATGTAACACACACCCATACAATGCGCACCACCCCGTGATGTTTTTCTCACTCCTACTAGTGAATGTAATGTAACACACACCCATACAATGTGCACCACCCCGTGATGTTTTTCTCACTCCTACTAGTGAATGTAATGTAACGCACACCCATACAATGCGCACCACCCCGTGATGTTTTTCTCACTCCTACTAGTGAATGTAACACACACCCATACAATGCGCACCACCCCGTCATGTTTTTCTCACTCCTACTACTGAATCTAATGTAACACACACCCATACAATGCGCACCACCCCGCGATGTTTTTCAGAAACCTATCCTACATTGCCACTGCATGTTCCCTGACCTCCCCATGCTGACCACCACGGGGTGCTTTTCTCCATCCTACATTGCCACTCACTGCCTATCCTAATTCAGACCCTCCGATTCACACCACCCTGTGATGTTTTTCTCACTCCTAATAGTGAATGTAATGTAACACACACCCATACAATGCGCACCACCCCGTGATGTTTTTCTCACTCCTACTAGTGAATGTTATGTAACACACACCCATACAATTCGCACCACCCCGTGATGTTTTTCTCACTCCTACTAGTGAATGTAATGTAACACACACCCATACAATGCGCACCACCCCGTGATGTTTTTCTCACTCCTACTAGTGAATGTAATGTAACACACACCCATACAATGCGCACCACCCCGTGATGATTTTCTCACTCCTACTAGTGAATGTAATGTAACACAAACCCATACAATGCGCACCACCCCGTGATGTTTTTCTCACTCCTACTAGTGAATCTAATGTAACACACACCCATACAATGCGCACCACCCCGTGATGTTTTTCTCACTCCTACTAGTGAATGTAATGTAACACACACCCATACAATGCGCACCACCCCGTGATGTTTTTCTCACTCCTACTAGTGAATGTAATGTAACACACACCCATACAATGCGCACCACCCCGTGATGATTTTCTCACTCCTACTAGTGAATGTAATGTAACACACACCCATACAATGCTCACTACCCCGTGATGTTTTTCTCACTCCTACTAGTGAATCTAATGTAACACACACCCATACAATGCGCACCACCCCTTGATGTTTTTCTCACTCCTACTAGTGAATGTAATGTAACACACACCCATACAATGCGCACCACCCCGTGATGTTTTTCTCACTCCTACTAGTGAATGTAACGTAACACACACCCATACATTGCGCACCACCCCGTGATGTTTTTCTCACTCCTACTAGTGAATGTAATGTAACACACACCCATAGAATGCGCACCACCCCGTGATGTTTTTCTCACTACTACTAGTGAATGTAATGTAACACACACCCATACAAGGCGCACCACCCCGCGATGTTTTTCAGAAACCTATCCTACATTGCCACTGCATGTTCCCTGACCTCCCCATGCTGACCACCACGGGGTGCTTTTCTCCATCCTACATTGCCACTCACTGCCTATCCTAATTCAGACCCTCCGATTCACACCACCCCGTGATGTTTTTCTCACTCCTACTAGTGAATGTAATGTAACACACACCCATACAATGCGCACCACCCCGTGATATTATTCTCACTCCTACTAGTGAATGTAATGTAACACACACCCATGCAATGCGCACCACCCCGTGATGTTTTTCTCACTCCTACTAGTGAATGTAATGTAACACACACCCATACAATGCGCACCACCCCGTGATGTTTTTCTCACTCCTATTAGTGAATGTAATGTAACACACACCCATACAATGCGCACCACCCCGTGATGTTTTTCTCACTCCTACTAGTGAATGTAATGTAACACACACCCATACAATGCGCACCACCCCGTGATGTTTTTTCACTCCTACTAGTGAATGTAATGTAACACACACCCATACAATGCGCACCACCCCGTGATGTTTTTCTCACTCCTACTAGTGAATGTAATGTAACACACACCCATACAATGCGCACCACCCCGTGATGTGTTTCTCACTCCTACTAGTGAATTTAATGTAACACACACCCATACAATGCGCACCACCCCGTGATGTTTTTCTCACTCCTACTAGTGAATGTAATGTAACACACACCCATACAATGCGCACCACCCCGTGATGTTTTTCTCACTCCTACTAGTGAATGTAATGTAACACACACCCATACAATGCGCACCACCCCGTGATGTTTTTCTCACTCCTACTAGTGAATCTAATGTAACACACACCCATACAATGCGCACCACCCCGCGATGTTTTTCAGAAACCTATCCTACATTGCCACTGCATGTTCCCTGACCTCCCCATGCTGACCACCACGGGGTGCTTTTCTCCATCCTACATTGCCACTCACTGCCTATCCTAATTCAGACCCTCCGATTCACACCACCCCGTGATGGTTTTCTCACTCCTACTAGTGAATGTAATGTAACACACACCCATACAATGCGCACCACCCCGTGATGTTTTTCTCACTCCTACTAGTGAATGTAATGTAACACACACCCATACAATGCGCACCACCCCGTGATGTTTTTCTCACTCCTACTAGTGAATGTAATGTAACACACACCCATACAATGCGCACCACCCGGTAATGTTTTTCTCACTCCTATTAGTGAATCTAATGTAACACACACCCATACAATGCGCACCACCCCGTGATGTTTTTCTCACTCCTACTAGTGAATCTAATGTAACACACCCCCATACAATGCGCACCACCCCGTGATGTTTTTCTCACTCCTACTAGTGAATTTAATGTAACACACACCCATACAATGCGCACCACCCCGTGATGTTTTTCTCACTCCTACTAGTGAATGTAATGTAACACACACCCATACAATGCGCACCACCCCGTGATGTTTTTCTCACTCCTACTAGTGAATGTAATGTAACACACACCCATGCAATGCGCACCACCCCGTGATGTTTTTCTCACTCCTACTAGTGAATGTAATGTAACACACACCCATACAATGCGCACCACCCCGTGATGTTTTTCTCACTCCTACTAGTGAATGTAATGCAACACACACCCATACAATTCGCACCACCCCGTGATGTTTTTCTCACTCCTACTAGTGAATCTAATGTAACACACACCCATACAATGCGCACAACCCCGTGATGTTTTTCTCACTCCTACTAGTGAATGTAATGTAACACACACCCATACAATGCGCACCACCCCGTGATGTTTTTCTCACTCCTACTAGTGAATCTAATGTAACACACACCCATACAATGCGCACCACCCCGCGATGTTTTTCAGAAACCTATCCTACATTGCCACTGCATGTTCCCTGACCTCCCCATGCTGACCACCACGGGGTGCTTTTCTCCATCCTACATTGCCACTCACTGCCTATCCTAATTCAGACCCTCCGATTCACACCACCCCGTGATGTTTTTCTCACTCCTACTAGTGAATGTAATGTAACACACACCCATACAATGCGCACCACCCCGTGATGTTTTTCTCACTCCTACTAGTGAATGTAATGTAACACACACCCATACAATGCGCACCACCCCGTGATGTTTTTCTCACTCCTACTAGTGAATGTAATGTAACACACACCCATACAATGCGCACCACCCGGTAATGTTTTTCTCACTCCTATTAGTGAATCTAATGTAACACACACCCATACAATGCGCACCACCCCGTGATGTTTTTCTCACTCCTACTAGTGAATCTAATGTAACACACCCCCATACAATGCGCACCACCCCGTGATGTTTTTCTCACTCCTACTAGTGAATTTAATGTAACACACACCCATACAATGCGCACCACCCCGTGATGTTTTTCTCACTCCTACTAGTGAATGTAATGTAACACACACCCATACAATGCGCACCACCCCGTGATGTTTTTCTCACTCCTACTAGTGAATGTAATGTAACACACACCCATGCAATGCGCACCACCCCGTGATGTTTTTCTCACTCCTACTAGTGAATGTAATGTAACACACACCCATACAATGCGCACCACCCCGTGATGTTTTTCTCACTCCTACTAGTGAATGTAATGCAACACACACCCATACAATTCGCACCACCCCGTGATGTTTTTCTCACTCCTACTAGTGAATCTAATGTAACACACACCCATACAATGCGCACCACCCCGTGATGTTTTTCTCACTCCTACTAGTGAATGTAATGTAACACACACCCATACAATGCGCACCACCCCGTGATGTTTTTCTCACTCCTACTAGTGAATGTAATGTATCACACACCCATACAATGCGCACCACCCCGTGATGTTTTTCTCACTCCTACTAGTGAATGTAATGTAACACACACCCATACAATGCGCACCACCCCGTCATGTTTTTCTCACTCCTACTAGTGAATCTAATGTAACACACACCCATACAATGCGCACCACCCCGCGATGTTTTTCAGAAACCTATCCTACATTGCCACTGCATGTTCCCTGACCTCCCCATGCTGACCACCACGGGGTGCTTTTCTCCATCCTACATTGCCACTCACTGCCTATCCTAATTCAGACCCTCCGATTCACACCACCCCGTGATGTTTTTCTCACTCCTACTAGTGAATGTAATGTAACACACACCCATACAATGCGCACCACCCCGTGATGTTTTTCTCACTCCTAATAGTGAATGTAATGTAACACACACCCATACATTGCGCACCACCCCGTGATGTTTTTCTCACTCCTACTAGTGAATGTAATGTAACACACACCCATACAATGCGCACCACCCCGTGATGTTTTTCTCACTACTACTAGTGAATGTAATGTAACACATACCCATACAATGCGCACCACCCCGCGATGTTTTTCAGAAACCTATCCTACATTGCCACTGCATGTTCCCTGACCTCCCCATGCTGACCACCACGGGGTGCTTTTCTCCATCCTACATTGCCACTCACTGCCTATCCTAATTCAGACCCTCCGATTCACACCACCCCGTGATGTTTTTCTCACTCCTACTAGTGAATGTAATGTAACACACACCCATACAATGCGCACCAGCCCGTGATATTTTTCTCACTCCTACTAGTGAATGTAATGTAACACACACCCATGCAATGCGCACCACCCCGTGATGTTTTTCTCAATCCTACTGGTGAATGTAATGTAACACACACCCATACAATGCGCACCACCCCGTGATGTTTTTCTCACTCCTATTAGTGAATGTAATGTAACACACACCCATACAATGTGCACCACCCCGTGATGTTTTTCTCACTCCTCCTAGTGAATCCAATGTAACACACACCCATACAATGCGCACCACCCCGTGATGTTTTTCTCACTCCTACTATTGAATCTAATGTAACACACACCCATACAATGCGCACCACCCCGTCATGTTTTTCTCACTCCTACTAGTGAATCTAATGTAACACACACCCATACAATGCGCACCACCCCGCGATGTTTTTCAGAAACCTATCCTTCATTGCCACTGCATGTTCCCTGACCTCCCCATGCTGACCACCACGGGGTGCTTTTCTCCATCCTACATTGCCACTCACTGCCTATCCTAATTCAGACCCTCCGATTCACACCACCCCGTGATGTTTTTCTCACTCCTACTAGTGAATGTAATGTAACACACACCCAAACAATGCACACCACCCCTTGATGTTTTTCTCACTCCTACTAGTGAATGTAATGTAACAAACACCCATACAATGCGCACCACCCCGTGATGTTTTTCTCACTCCTACTAGTGAATGTAATGTAACACACACCCATAAAATGCGCACCACCCCGTGATGTTTTTCTCACTCCTACTAGTGAATGTAATGTAACACACACCCATACAATGCGCACCACCCCGTGATGTTTTTCTCACTCCTACTAGTGAATGTAATGTAACACACACCCATACTATGCGCACCACCCCGTGATGTTTTTCTCACTCCTACTAGTGAATGTAATGTAACACAAACCCATACAATGCGCACCACCCCGTGATGATTTTCTCACTCCTACTAGTGAATGTAATGTAACACACACCCATACAATGCGCACCACCCCGTGATGTTTTTCTCACTCCTACTAGTGAATCTAATGTAACACACACCCATACAATGCACACCACCCCGTCATGTTTTTCTCACTCCTACTAGTGAATCTAATGTAACACACACCCATACAATGCGCACCACCCCGTCATGTTTTTCTCACTCCTACTAGTGAATCTAATGTAACACACACCCATACAATGCGCACCACCCCGCGATGTTTTTCAGAAACCTATCCTACATTGCCACTGCATGTTCCCTGACCTCCCCATGCTGACCACCACGGGGTGCTTTACTCCATCCTACATTGCCACTCAATGCCTATCCTAATTCAGACCCTCCGATTCACACCAACCCGTGATGTTTTTCTCACTCCTACTTGTGAATGTAATGTAACACACACCCATAAAATGCGCACCACCCCGTGATGTTTTTCTCACTCCTACTAGTGAATGTAATGTAACACACACCCATACAATGCGCACCACCCCGTGATGTTTTTCTCACTCCTACTAGTGAATGTAATGTGACACACACCCATACAATGCGCACCACCCCGTGATGTTTTTCTCACTCCTACTAGTGAATGTAATGTAACACACACCCATACAATGTGCACCACCCCGTGATGTTTTTCTCACTCCTACTAGTGAATGTAATGTAACACACACCCATACAATGCGCACCACCCCGTGATGTTTTTCTCACTCCTACTAGTGAATGTAATGTAACACACACCCATACAATGCGCACCACCCCGTGATGTTTTTCTCACTCCTACTAGTGAATGTAATGTAACACACACCCATACAATGCGCACCACCCCGTGATGTTTTTCTCACTCCTACTAGTGAATGTAATGTAACACACACCCATACAATGCGCACCACCCCGTGATGTTTTTCTCACTCCTACTAGTGAATCTAATGTAACACACACCCATACAATGCGCACCACCCCGCGATGTTTTTCAGAAACCTATCCTACATTGCCACTGCATGTTCCCTGACCTCCCCATGCTGACCACCACGGGGTGCTTTTCTCCATCCTACATTGCCACTCACTGCCTATCCTAATTCAGACCCTCCGATTCACACCACCCCGTGATGTTTTTCTCACTCCTACTAGTGAATGTAATGTAACACACACCCATACAATGCGCACCACCCCGTGATGTTTTTCTCACTCCTACTAGTGAATGTAATGTAACACACACCCATACAATGCGCACCACCCCGTGATGTTTTTCTCACTCCTACTAGTGAATGTAATGTAACACACACCCATACAATGCGCACCACCCGGTAATGTTTTTCTCACTCCTATTAGTGAATCTAATGTAACACACACCCATACAATGCGCACCACCCCGTGATGTTTTTCTCACTCCTACTAGTGAATCTAATGTAACACACCCCCATACAATGCGCACCACCCCGTGATGTTTTTCTCACTCCTACTAGTGAATGTAATGTAACACACACCCATACAATGCGCACCACCCCGTGATGTTTTTCTCACTCCTACTAGTGAATGTAATGTAACACACACCCATACAATGCGCACCACCCCGTGATGTTTTTCTCACTCCTACTAGTGAATGTAATGTAACACACACCCATGCAATGCGCACCACCCCGTGATGTTTTTCTCACTCCTACTAGTGAATGTAATGTAACACACACCCATACAATGCGCACCACCCCGTGATGTTTTTCTCACTCCTACTAGTGAATGTAATGCAACACACACCCATACAATTCGCACCACCCCGTGATGTTTTTCTCACTCCTACTAGTGAATCTAATGTAACACACACCCATACAATGCGCACCACCCCGTGATGTTTTTCTCACTCCTACTAGTGAATGTAATGTAACACACACCCATACAATGTGCACCACCCCGTGATGTTTTTCTCACTCCTACTAGTGAATGTAATGTAACGCACACCCATACAATGCGCACCACCCCGTGATGTTTTTCTCACTCCTACTAGTGAATGTAATGTAACACACACCCATACAATGCGCACCACCCCGTCATGTTTTTCTCACTCCTACTAGTGAATCTAATGTAACACACACCCATACAATGCGCACCACCCCGCGATGTTTTTCAGAAACCTATCCTACATTGCCACTGCATGTTCCCTGACCTCCCCATGCTGACCACCACGGGGTGCTTTTCTCCATCCTACATTGCCACTCACTGCCTATCCTAATTCAGACCCTCCGATTCACACCACCCCGTGATGTTTTTCTCACTCCTACTAGTGAATGTAATGTAACACACACCCATACAATGCGCACCACCCCGTGATGTTTTTCTCACTCCTACTAGTGAATGTAATGTAACACACACCCATACAATTCGCACCACCCCGTGATGTTTTTCTCACTCCTACTAGTGAATGTAATGTAACACACACCCATACAATGCGCACCACCCCGTGATGTTTTTCTCACTCCTACTAGTGAATGTAATGTAACACACACCCATACAATGCGCACCACCCCGTGATGTTTTTCTCACTCCTACTAGTGAATGTAATGTAACACACACCCATACAATGCGCACCACCCCGTGATGATTTTCTCACTCCTACTAGTGAATGTAATGTAACACACACCCATACAATGCGCACCACCCCGTGATGTTTTTCTCACTCCTACTAGTGAATCTAATGTAACACACACCCATACAATGCGCACCACCCCGTGATGTTTTTCTCACTCCTACTAGTGAATGTAATGTAACACACACCCATACAATGCGCACCACCCCGTGATGTTTTTCTCACTCCTACTAGTGAATGTAATGTAACACACACCCATACAATGCGCACCACCCCGTGATGATTTTCTCACTCCTACTAGTGAATGTAATGTAACACACACCCATACAATGCTCACTACCCCGTGATGTTTTTCTCACTCCTACTAGTGAATCTAATGTAACACACACCCATACAATGCGCACCACCCCTTGATGTTTTTCTCACTCCTACTAGTGAATGTAATGTAACACACACCCATACAATGCGCACCACCCCGTGATGTTTTTCTCACTCCTACTAGTGAATGTAACGTAACACACACCCATACATTGCGCACCACCCCGTGATGTTTTTCTCACTCCTACTAGTGAATGTAATGTAACACACACCCATACAATGCGCACCACCCCGTGATGTTTTTCTCACTACTACTAGTGAATGTAATGTAACACACACCCATACAATGCGCACCACCCCGCGATGTTTTTCAGAAACCTATCCTACATTGCCACTGCATGTTCCCTGACCTCCCCATGCTGACCACCACGGGGTGCTTTTCTCCATCCTACATTGCCACTCACTGCCTATCCTAATTCAGACCCTCCGATTCACACCACCCCGTGATGTTTTTCTCACTCCTACTAGTGAATGTAATGTAACACACACCCATACAATGCGCACCACCCCGTGATATTATTCTCACTCCTACTAGTGAATGTAATGTAACACACACCCATGCAATGCGCACCACCCCGTGATGTTTTTCTCACTCCTACTAGTGAATGTAATGTAACACACACCCATACAATGCGCACCACCCCGTGATGTTTTTCTCACTCCTATTAGTGAATGTAATGTAACACACACCCATACAATGCGCACCACCCCGTGATGTTTTTCTCACTCCTACTAGTGAATGTAATGTAACACACACCCATACAATGCGCACCACCCCGTGATGTTTTTTCACTCCTACTAGTGAATGTAATGTAACACACACCCATACAATGCGCACCACCCCGTGATGTTTTTCTCACTCCTACTAGTGAATGTAATGTAACACACACCCATACAATGCGCACCACCCCGTGATGTGTTTCTCACTCCTACTAGTGAATTTAATGTAACACACACCCATACAATGCGGACCACCCCGTGATGTTTTTCTCACTCCTACTAGTGAATCCAATGTAACACACACCCATACAATGCGCACCACCCCGTGATGTTTTTCTCACTCCTACTAGTGAATCTAATGTAACACACACCCATACAATGCGCACCACCCCGTCATGTTTTTCTCACTCCTACTAGTGAATCTAATGTAACACACACCCATACAATGCGCACCACCCCGCGATGTTTTTCAGAAACCTATCCTACATTGCCACTGCATGTTCCCTGACCTCCCCATGCTGACCACCACGGGGTGCTTTTCTCCATCCTACATTGCCACTCACTGCCTATCCTAATTCAGACCCTCCGATTCACACCACCCCGTGATGTTTTTCTCACTCCTACTAGTGAATGTAATGTAACACACACCCATACAATGCGCACCACCCCTTGATGTTTTTCTCACTCCTACTAGTGAATGTAATGTAACAAACACCCATACAATGCACACCACCCCGTGATGTTTTTCTCACTCCTACTAGTGAATGTAATGTAACACACACCCATACAATGCGCACCACCCCGTGATGTTTTTCTCACTCCTACTAGTGAATGTAATGTAACACACACCCATACAATGCGCACCACCCCGTGATGTTTTTCTCACTCCTACTAGTGAATGTAATGTAACACACACCCATACAATGCGCACCACCCCGTGATGTTTTTCTCACTCCTACTAGTGAATGTAATGTAACACACACCCATACAATGCGCACCACCCCATGATGTTTTTCTCACTCCTACTAGTGAATCTAATGTAACACACACCCATACAATGCGCACCACCCCGTGATGTTTTTCTCACTCCTACTAGTGAATCTAATGTAACACACACCCATACAATGCGCACCACCCCGTCATGTTTTTCTCACTCCTACTAGTGAATCTAATGTAACACACACCCATACAATGCGCACCACCCCGCGATGTTTTTCAGAAACCTAATCTACATTGCCACTGCATGTTCCCTGACCTCCTCATGCTGACCACCACGGGGTGCTTTTCTCCATCCTGCATTGCCACTCACTGCCTATGCTAATTCAGACCCTCCGAGTCACACCACCCCGTGATGTTTTTCTCACTCGTACTAGTGAATGTAATGTAACACACACCCATACAATGCGCACCACCCCATGATGTTTTCTCACTCCTACTAGTGAATGTAATGAAACACACACCCATACAATGCGCACCACCCCGTGATGTTTTGCTCACTCCTACTAGTGAATGTAATGTAACACACACCCATACAATGCGCACCACCCCGTGATGTTTTTCTCACTCCTACTAGTGAATGTAATGTAACACACACCCATACAATGCGCACCACCCCGTGATGTTTTTCTCACTCCTACTAGTGAATGTAATGTAACACACACCCATACAATGCGCACCACCCCGTGATGTTTTTCTCACTCCTACTAGTGAATGTAATGTAACACACACCCATACAATGCGCACCACCCCGTGTTGTTTTTCTCACTCCTACTAGTGAATGTAATGTAACACACACCCATACAATGCGCACCACCCCGTGATGTTTTTCTCACTCCTACTAGTGAATATAATGTAACACACACCCTTACAATGCGCACCACCCCGTGATGTGTTTCTCACTCCTACTAGTGAATTTAATGTAACACACACCCATACAATGCGCACCACCCCGTGATGTTTTTCTCACTCCTACTAGTGAATCTAATGTAACACACACCCATACAATGCGCACCACCCCGCGATGTTTTTCAGAAACCTATCCTACTTTGCCACTGCATGTTCCCTGACCTCCCCATGCTGACCACCCCGGGGTGCTTTTCTCCATCCTACATTGCCACTCACTGTCTTTCCTAATTCAGACTCTCCGATTCACACCACCCCGTGATGTTTTTCTCACTCCTACTAGTGAATGCAATGTAACACACACCCATACAATGCGCACCTCCCCGTGATGTTTTTCTCACTCCTACTAGTGAATGTAATGTAACACACACCCATACAATGCGCACCACCCCGTGATGTTTTTCTCACTCCTACTAGTGAATGTAATGTAACACACACCCATACAATGCGCACCACCCCGTGATGTTTTTCTCACTCCTACTAGTGAATGTAATGTAACACACACCCATACAATGCGCACCACCCCGTGATGTTTTTCTCACTCCTACTAGTGAATGTAATGTAACACACACCCATAAAATGCGCACCACCCCGTGATGTTTTTCTCACACCTACTAGTGAATGTAATGTAACACACACCCATACAATGCGCACCACCCCGTGATGTTTTTCTCACTCCTACTAGTGAATGTAATGTAACACACACCCATACAATGCGCACCACCCCGTGATGTTTTACTCACTCCTACTAGTGAATCTAATGTAACACACACCCATACAATGCGCACCACCCCTTGATGTTTTTCTCACTCCTACTAGTGAATGTAATGTAACACACACCCATACAATGCGCACCACCCCGTGATGTTTTTCTCACTACTATTAGTGAATGTAATGTAACACACACCCATACAATGCGCACCACCCCGCGATGTTTTTCAGAAACCTATCCTACATTGCCACTGCATGTTCCCTGACCTCCCCATGCTGACCACCCCGCGATGCTTTTCTCCATCCTATATTGCCACTCACTGCCTATCCTAATTCAGACCCTCCGATTCACACCACCCCGTGATGTATTTCTCCTACTAGTGAATGTAATGTAACACACACCCATACAATGCGCACCACCCCGTGATGTTTTTCTCACTCCTACTAGTGAATGTAATGTAACACACACACATACAATGCGCACCACAACGTGAAGTTTTTCTCACTCCTACTAGTGAATCTAATGTAACACACACCCATACAATGCGCACCACCCCGTCATGTTTTTCGCACTCCTACTAGTGAATCCAATGTAACACACACCCATAAAATGCGCACCACCCCGCGATGTTTTTCAGAAACCTATCCTACATTGCCACTGAATATTCCCTGACCTCCCCATGCTGAGCACCGCGCGGTGCTTTTCTCCATCCTACATTGCCACTCATTGCCTATCCTAATTCAGGCCCTCCGATTCACACCACCCCGTGATGTTTTTCTCACTCCTACTAGTGAATGTAATGTAACACACACCCATACAATGCGCACCACCCCGTGATGTTTTTCTCACTCCTACTAGTGAATCTAATGTAACACACACCCATACAATGCTCACCACCCCGTGATGTTTTTCTCACTCCTACTAGTGAATCTAATGTAACACACACCCATACAATGCGCACCACCCCGTGATGTTTTTCTCACTACTATTAGTGAATATAATGTAACACACACCCATACAATGCGCACCACCCCGCGATGTTTTTCAGAAACCTATCCTACATTGCCACTGCATGTTCCCTGACCTCCCCATGCTGACCACCACGGGGTGCTTTTCTCCATCCTATATTGCCACTCACTGCATATCCTAATTCAGACCCTCTGATTCACACCACCCCGTGATGTTTTTCTCACTCCTACTAGTGAATGTAATGTAACACACACCCATACAATGTGCACCACCCGTTGATGTTTTTCTCACTCCTACTAGTGAATGTAATGTAACACACACCCATACAATGCGCACCATCCCGTGATGTTTTTCTCACTCCTACTAGTGAATGTAATGTAACACACACCCATACAATGCGCACCACCCCGTGATGTTTTTCTCACTCCTACTAGTGAATCTAATGTAACACACACCCATACAATGCGCACCACCCCGTGATGTTTTTATCACTCCTACTAGTGAATGTAATGTAACACACACCCATACAATGCGCACCACACCGTGATATTTTTCTCACTCCTACTAGTGAATCTAATGTAACACACACCCATACAATTCGCACCACCCCGCGATGTTTTTCAGAAACCTAATCTACATTGCCACTGCATGTTCCCTGACCTCCTCATGCTGACCACCACGGGGTGCTTTTCTCCATCCTACATTGCCACTCACTGCCTATCCTAATTCAGACCCTCCGAGTCACACCACCCCGTGATGTTTTTCTCACTCCTACTAGTGAATGTAATGTAACACACACCCATACAATGCGCACCACCCCGTGATGTTTTTCTCACTCCTACTAGTGAATGTAATGTAACACACACCCATACAATGCGCACCACCCCGTGATGTTTTTCTCACTCCTACTAGTGAATGTAATGTAACACACACCCATACAATGCGCACCACCCCGTGATGTTTTTCTCACTCCTACTAGTGAATGTAATGTAACACACACCCATACAATGCGCACCACCCCGTGATGTTTTTCTCACTCCTACTAGTGAATGTAATGTAACACACACCCATACAATGCGCACCACCCCGTGATGTTTTTCTCACTCCTACTAGTGAATGTAATGTAACACACACCCTTACAATGCGCACCACCCCGTGATGTGTTTCTCACTCCTACTAGTGAATTTAATGTAACACACACCCATACAATGCGCACCACCCCGTGATGTTTTTCTCACTCCTACTAGTGAATGTAATGTAACACACACCCATACAATGCGCACCACCCCGTGATGTTTTTCTCACTCCTACTAGTGAATGTAATGTAACACACACCCATACAATGCGCACCACCCCGTGATGTTTTTCTCACTCCTACTAGTGAATGTAATGTAACACACACCCATACAATGCGCACCACCCCGTGATGTTTTTCTCACTCCTACTAGTGAATCTAATGTAACACACACCCATACAATGCGCACCACCCCGTGATGTTTTTCTCACTGCTACTAGTGAATGTAATGTAACACACACCCATACAATGCGCACCACCCCGTGATGTTTTTCTCACTCCTACTAGTGAATGTAATGTAACACACACCCATACAATGCGCACCACACCGTGATATTTTTCTCACTCCTACTAGTGAATCTAATGTAACACACACCCATACAATTCGCACCACCCCGCGATGTTTTTCAGAAACCTAATCTACATTGCCACTGCATGTTCCCTGACCTCCTCATGCTGACCACCACGGGGTGCTTTTCTCCATCCTACATTGCCACTCACTGCCTATCCTAATTCAGACCCTCCGAGTCACACCACCCCGTGATGTTTTTCTCACTCCTACTAGTGAATGTAATGTAACACACACCCATACAATGCGCACCACCCCGTGATGTTTTTCTCACTCCTACTAGTGAATGTAATGTAACACACACCCATACAATGCGCACCACCCCGTGATGTTTTTCTCACTCCTACTAGTGAATGTAATGTAACAACACCCATACAATGCGCACCACCCCGTGATGTTTTTCTCACTCCTACTAGTGAATGTAATGTAACACACACCCATACAATGCGCACCACCCCGTGATGTTTTTCTCACTCCTACTAGTGAATGTAATGTAACACACACCCATACAATGCGCACCACCCCGTGATGTTTTTCTCACTCCTACTAGTGAATGTAATGTAACACACACCCTTACAATGCGCACCACCCCGTGATGTGTTTCTCACTCCTACTAGTGAATTTAATGTAACACACACCCATACAATGCGCACCACCCCGTGATGTTTTTCTCACTCCTACTAGTGAATCTAATGTAACACACACCCATACAATGCGCACCACCCCGCGATGTTTTTCAGAAACCTATCCTACTTTGCCACTGCATGTTCCCTGACCTCCCCATGCTGACCACACCGGGGTGCTTTTCTCCATCCTACATTGCCACTCACTTCCTATCCTAATTCAGACCCTCCGATTCACACCACCGCGTGATGTTTTTCTCACTCCTACTAGTGAATGTAATGTAACACACACCCATACAATGCGCACCACCCCGTGATGTTTTTCTCACTCCTACTAGTGAATGTAATGTAACACACACCCATACAATGCGCACCACCCCGTGATGTTTTTCTCACTCCTAGTAGTGAATCTAATGTAACACACACCCATACAATGCGCACCACCCCGTGATGTTTTTCTCACTCCTACTAGTGAATGTAATGTAACACACACCCATACAATGCGCACCACAACGTGAAGTTTTTCTCACTCCTACTAGTGAATCTAATGTAACACACACCCATACAATGCGCACCACCCCGTCATGTTTTTCGCACTCCTACTAGTGAATCTAATGTAACACACACCCATAAAATGCGCACCACCCCGCGATGTTTTTCAGAAACCTATCCTACATTGCCACTGCATATTCCCAGACCTCCCCATGCTGAGCACCCCGCGATGCTTTTCTACATCCTACATTGCCACTCATTGCCTATCCTAATTCAGGCCCTCCGATTCACACCACCCCGTGATGTTTTTCTCACTCCTACCAGTGAATGTAATGTAACACACACCCATACAATGCGCACCACCCCGTGATGTTTTTCTCACTCCTACTAGTGAATCTAATGTAACACACACCCATACAATGCGCACCACCCCGTGATGTTTTTCTCACTCCTACAAGTGAATCTAATGTAACACACACCCATACAATGCGCACCACCCCGTGATGTTTTTCTCACTACTATTAGTGAATGTAATGTAACACACACCCATACAATGCGCACCACCCCGCGATGTTTTTCAGAAACCTATCCTACATTGCCACTGCATGTTCCCTGACCTCCCCATGGTGACCACCCCGCGGTGCTTTTCTCCATCCTACATTGCCACTCACTGCCTATCCTAATTCAGACCCTCCGATTCACACCACCCCGTGATGTTTTTCTCACTCCTACTAGTGAATGTAATGTAACACACACCCATAAAATGCGCACCACCCCGTGATGTTTTTCTCACACCTACTAGTGAATGTAATGTAACAGACACCCATACAATGCGCACCACCCCGTGATGTTTTTCTCACTCCTACTAGTGAATGTAATGTAACACACACCCATACAATGCGCACCACCCCGTGATGTTTTTCTCACTCCTACTAGTGAATCTAATGTAACACACACCCATACAATGCGCACCACCCCGTGATGTTTTTCTCACTCCTACTAGTGAATGTAACGTAACACACACCCATACAATGCGCACCACCCCGTGATGTTTTTCTCACTCCTACTAGTGAATGTAATGTAACACACACCCATACAATGCGCACCACCCCGTGATGTTTTTCTCACTACTAATAGTGAATGTAATGTAACACACACCCATACAATGCGCACCACCCCGCGATGTTTTTCAGAAACCTATCCTACATTGCCACTGCATGTTCCCTGACCTCCCCATGCTGACCACCCCGCGATGCTTTTCTCCATCCTATATTGCCACTCACTGCCTATCCTGATTCAGACCCTCCGATTCACACCACCCCGTGATGTATTTCTCCTACTAGTGAATGTAATGTAACACACACCCATACAATGCGCACCACCCCGTGATGTTTTTCTCACTCCTACTAGTGAATGTAATGTAACACACACCCATACAATGCGCACCACAACGTGAAGTTTTTCTCACTCCTACTAGTGAATCTAATGTAACACAAACCCATACAATGCGCACCACCCCGTGATGTTTTTCTCACTCCTACTAGTGAATCTAATGTAACACACACCCATACAATGCGCACCACCCCGTGATGTTTTTCTCACTCCTACTAGTGAATCTAATGTAACACACACCCATACAATGCGCACCACCCCGTGATGTTTTTCTCACTCCTATTAGTGAATGTAATGTAACACACACCCATACAATGCGCACCAACCCGCGATGTTTTTCAGAAACCTATCCTACATTGCCACTGCATGTTCCCTGACCTCCCCATGCTGACCACCACGGGGTGCTTTTCTCCATCCTACATTGCCACTCACTGCCTATCCTAATTCAGACCCTCCGATTCACACCACCCCGTGATGTTTTTCTCACTCCTACTAGTGAATGTAATGTAACACACACCCATACAATGCGCACCACCCGGTGATGTTTTTCTCACTCCTACTAGTGAATGTAATGTAACACACAACCATACAATGCGCACCATCCCGTGATGTTTTTCTCACTCCTACTAGTGAATCTAATGTAACACACACCCATACAATGCGCACCACCCCGTGATGTTTTGCTCACTCCTACAAGTGAATCTAATGTAACACACACCCATACAATGCGCACCACCCCGTGATGTTTTTCTCACTCCTACTAGTTAATGTAATGTAACACACACCCATACAATGCGCACCACACCGTGATATTTTTCTCACTCCTACTAGTGAATGTAATGTAACACACACCCATACAATGCGCACCACTCCGTGATGTTTTTCTCACTCCTAGTAGTGAATGTAATGTAACACACACCCATACAATGCGCACCACTCCGTGATGTTTTTCTCACTCCTACTAGTGAATGTAATGTAACACACACCCATACAATGCGCACCACCCCGCGATGTTTTTCAGAAACCTATCCTACATTGCCACTGCATGTTCCCTGACCTCCCCAAGCTGACCAACCCACGGTGCTTTACTCCATCCTACATTGCCACTCACTGCCTATCCTAATTCAGACACTCCAATTCACACCACCCCGTGATGTTTTTCTCACTCCTACTAATGAATGTAATGTAACACACACCCATACAATGCGCACCACCCCGTGATGTTTTTCTCACTCCTATTAGTGAATGTAACGTAACACACACCCATACAATGTGCACCACCCCGTGATGTTTTTCTCACTCCTACTAGTGAATCTAATGTAACACACACCCATACCATGCACACCACCCCGGGATGTTTTTCTCACTCCTATTAGTGAACGTAATGTAACACACACCCATACAATGCGCACCACCCCGTGATGTTTTTCTCACTCCTACTAGTGAATCTAATGTAACACACACCCATACAATGCGCACCACCCCGCGATGTTTTTCAGAAACCTATGCTACATTGCCACTGCATGTTCCCTGACCTCCCCATGCTGACCACCCCGCGGTGCTTTTCTCCATCCTACATTGCCACTCACTGCCTATCCTAATTCAAACCTTCAGATTCACACCACCCCGTGATGTTTTTCTCACTCCTACTAGTGAATGTAATGTAACACACACCCATACAATGCGCACTACCCCGTGATGTTTTTCTCACTCCTACTAGTGAATCTAATGTAACACACCCATACAATGCGCACCACCCCGTGATCTTTTTCTCACTCCTACTAGTGAATGTAATGTAACACACAACCATACAATGCGCACCACCCCGTGATGATTTCTCACTCCTACTAGTGAATGTAATGTAACACACACCCATACAATGCGACCACCCCGTGATGTTTTTCTCACTCCTACTAGTGAATGTAATGTAACACACACCCATACAATGCGCACCACCCCGTGATGTTTTTCTCACTCCTACTAGTGAATCTAATGTAACACACACCCATACAATGCGCACCACCCCGTGATGTTTTTCTCACTCCTACTAGTGAATGTAATGTAACACACACCCATACAATGCGCACCACCCCGTGATGTTTTTCTCACTCCTACTAGTGAATCTAATGTAACACACACCCATACAATGCGCACCACCCCGTGATGTTTTTCTCACTCCTACTAGTGAATGTAATGTAACACACACCCATACAATGCGCACCACCCCGTGATGTTTTTCTCACTCCTACTAGTGAATGTAATGTAAACACACACCCATACGATGCGCACCACCCCGTGAGGTTTTTCTCACTCCTACTAGTGAATGTAATGTAACACACACCCATACAATGCGCACCACACCGTGATATTTTTCTCACTCCTACTAGTGAATGTAATGTAACACACACCCATACAATGCGCACCACTCCGTGATGTTTTTCTCACTCCTAGTAGTGAATGTAATGTAACACACACCCATACAATGCGCACCACCCCGTGATGTTTTTCTCACTCCTACTAGTGAATGTAATGTAACACACACCCATACAATGCGCACCACCCCGTGATGTTTTTCTCACTCCTACTAGTGAATGTAATGTAACACACACCCATACAATGCGCACCACTCCGTGATGTTTTTCTCACTCCTAGTAGTGAATGTAATGTAACACACACCCATACAATGCGCACCACCCCGTGATGTTTTTCTCACTCCTAGTAGTGAATGTAATGTAACACACACCCATACAATGCGCACCACCCCGTGATGTTTTTCTCACTCCTAGTAGTGAATGTAATGTAACACACACCCTTACAATGCGCACCACCCCGTGATGTGTTTCTCACTCCTACTAGTGAATTTAATGTAACACACACCCATACAATGCGCACCACCCCGTGATGTTTTTCTCACTCCTACTAGTGAATCTAATGTAACACACACCCATACAATGCGCACCACCCCGCGATGTTTTTCAGAAACCTATCCTACTTTGCCACTGCATGTTCCCTGACCTCCCCATGCTGACCACCCCGCGGTGCTTTTCTCCATCCTACATTGCCACTCACTGCCTATCCTAATTCAGACCTTCCGATTCACACCACCCCGTGATGTTTTTCTCACTCCTACTAGTGAATGTATTGTAACACACACCCATAAAATGTGCACCACCCCGTGATGTTTTTCTCACACCTACTAGTGAATGTAATGTAACACACACCCATACAATGCGCACCACCCCGTGATGTTTTTCTCACTCCTACTAGTGAATGTAATGTAACACACACCCATACAATGCGCACCATCCCGTGATGTTTTTCTCACTCCTACTAGTGAATCTAATGTAACACACACCCATACAATGCGCACCACCCCTTGATGTTTTTCTCACTCCTACTAGTGAATGTAATGTAACACACACCCATACAATGCGCACCACCCCGTGATGTTTTTCTCACTACTATTAGTGAATGTAATGTAACACACACCCATACAATGCGCACCACCCCGCGATGTTTTTCAGAAACCTATCCTACATTGCCACTGCATGTTCCCTGACCTCCCCATGCTGACCACCCCGCGATGCTTTTCTCCATCCTATATTGCCACTCACTGCCTATCCTAATTCAGACCCTCCGATTCACACCACCCCGTGATGTTTTTCTCCTACTAGTGAATGTAATGTAACACACACCCATACAATGCGCACCACCCCGTGATGTTTTTCTCACTCCTACTAGTGAATGTAATGTAACACACACCCTTACAATGCGCACCACCCCGTGATGTTTTTCTCACTCCTACTAGTGAATCTAATGTAACACACACCCATACAATGCGCACCACCCCGTGATGTTTTTCTCACTCCTACTAGTGAATCTAATGGAACACACACCCATACAATGCGCACCACCCCGTCATGTTTTTCTCACTCCTACTAGTGAATATAATGTAACACAAACCCATACAATGCGCACCACCCCGCGATGTTTTTCAGAAACCTATCCTACATTGCCACTGCATGTTCCCTGACCTCCCCATGCTGACCACCACGGGGTGCTTTTCCCCATCCTACATTGCCACTCATTGCATATCCTAATTCAGACCCTCCGATTCACACCACCCCCTGATGTTTTTCTCACTTCTACTAGTGAATGTAATGTAACACACACCCATACAATGCGCACCACCCGTTGATGTTTTTCTCACTCCTACTAGTGAAAGTAATGTAACACACACCCATACAATGCGCACCATCCCGTGATGTTTTTCTCACTCCTACTAGTGAATGTAATGTAACACACACCCATACAATGCGCACCACCCCTTGATGTTTTTCTCACTCCTACTAGTGAATCTAATGTAACACACACCCATACAATGCGCACCACCCCGCGATGTTTTTCAGAAACCTATGCTACATTGCCACTGCATGTTCCCTGACCTCCCCATGCTGACCACCCCGCGGTGCTTTTCTCCATCCTACATTGCCACTCACTGCCTATCCTAATTCAAACCTTCAGATTCACACCACCCCGTGATGTTTTTCTCACTCCTACTAGTGAATGTAATGTAACACACACCCATACAATGCGCACTACCCCGTGATGTATTTCTCACTCCTACTAGTGAATCTAATGTAACACACCCATACAATGCGCACCACCCCGTGATCTTTTTCTCACTCCTACTAGTGAATGTAATGTAACACACAACAATACAATGCGCACCACCCCGTGATGATTTCTCACTCCTACTAGTGAATGTAATGTAACACACACCCATACAATGCGACCACCCCGTGATGTTTTTCTCACTCCTAATAGTGAATGTAATGTAACACACACCCATACAATGCGCACCACCCCGTGATGTTTTTCTCACTCCTACTAGTGAATCTAATGTAACACACACCCATACAATGCGCACCACCCCGTGATGTTTTTCTCACTCCTACTAGTGAATGTAATGTAACACACACCCATACAATGCGCACCACCACGTGATGTTTTTCTCACTCCTACTAGTGAATCTAATGTAACACACACCCATACAATGCGCACCACCCCGTGATGTTTTTCTCACTCCTACTAGTGAATGTAATGTAACACACACCCATACAATGCGCACCACCCCGTGATGTTTTTCTCACTCCTACTAGTGAATGTAATGTAAACACACACCCATACGATGCGCACCACCCCGTGAGGTTTTTCTCACTCCTACTAGTGAATGTAATGTAACACACACCCATACAATGCGCACCACACTGTGATATTTTTCTCACTCCTACTAGTGAATGTAATGCAACACACACCCATACAATGCGCACCACTCCGTGATGTTTTTCTCACACCTAGTAGTGAATGTAATGTAACACACACCCATACAATGCGCACCACCCCGTGATGTTTTTCTCACTCCTACTAGTGAATGTAATGTAACACACACCCATACAATGCGCACCACCTCGTGATGTTTTTCTCACTCCTACTAGTGAATGTAATGTAACACGCACCCATACAATGCGCACCACTCCGTGATGTTTTTCTCACTCCTAGTAGTGAATGTAATGTAACACACACCCATACAATGCGCACCACCCCGTGATGTTTTTCTCACTCCTAGTAGTGAATGTAATGTAACACACACCCATACAATGCGCACCACCCCGAGATGTTTTTCTCACTCCTAGTAGTGAATGTAATGTAACACACACCCTTACAATGCGCACCACCCCGTGATGTGTTTCTCACTCCTACTAGTGAATTTAATGTAACACACACCCATACAATGCGCACCACCCAGTGATGTTTTTCTCACTCCTACTAGTGAATCTAATGTAACACACACCCATACAATGCGCACCACCCCGCGATGTTTTTCAGAAACCTATCCTACTTTGCCACTGCATGTTCCCTGACCTCCCCATGCTGACCACCCCGCGGTGCTTTTCTCCGTCCTACATTGCCACTCACTGCCTATCCTAATTCAGACCTTCCGATTCACACCACCCCGTGATGTTTTTCTCACTCCTACTAGTGAATGTATTGTAACACACACCCATAAAATGTGCACCACCCCGTGATGTTTTTCTCACACCTACTAGTGAATGTAATGTAACACACACCCATACAATGCGCACCACCCCGTGATGTTTTTCTCACTCCTACTAGTGAATGTAATGTAACACACACCCATACAATGCGCACCACCCCGTGATGTTTTTCTCACTCCTACTAGTGAATCTAATGTAACACACACCCATACAATGCGCAACACCCCTTGATGTTTTTCTCACTCCTACTAGTGAATGTAATGTAACACACACCCATACAATGCGCACCACCCCGTGATGTTTTTCTCACTCGTACTAGTGAATGTAACGTAACACACACCCATACAATGCGCACCACCCCATGATGTTTTTCTCACTACTATTAGTGAATGTAATGTAACACACACCCATACAATGCGCACCACCCCGCGATGTTTTTCAGAAACCTATCCTACATTGCCACTGCATGTTCCCTGACCTCCCCATGCTGACCACCCCGCGATGCTTTTCTCCATCCTATATTGCCACTCACTGCCTATCCTAATTCAGACCCTCCGATTCACACCACCCCGTGATGTTTTTCTCCTACTAGTGAATGTAATGTAACACACACCCATACAATGCGCACCACCCCGTGATGTTTTTCTCACTCCTACTAGTGAATGTAATGTAACACACACCCATACAATGCGCACCACCCCGTGATGTTTTTCTCACTCCTACTAGTGAATCTAATGTAACACACACCCATACAATGCGCACCACCCCGTGATGTTTTTCTCACTCCTACTAGTGAATCTAATGTAACACACACCCATACAATGCGCACCACCCCGTCATGTTTTTCTCACTCCTACTAGTGAATCTAATGTAACACAAACCCATACAATGCGCACCACCCCGCGATGTTTTTCAGAAACCTATCCTACATTGCCACTGCATGTTCCCTGACCTCCCCATGCTGACCACCACGGGGTGCTTTTCTCCATCCTACATTGCCACTCACTGCATATCCTAATTCAGACCCTCCGATTCACACCACCCCGTGATGTTTTTCTCACTCCTACTAGTGAATCTAATGTAACACACACCCATACAATGCGCACCACCCCTTGATGTTTTTCTCACTCCTACTAGTGAATGTAATGTAACACACACCCATACAATGCGCACCACCCCGTGATGTTTTTCTCACTCCTACTAGTGAATGTAACGTAACACACACCCATACAATGCGCACCACCCCGTGATGTTTTTTTCACTACTATTAGTGAATGTAATGTAACACACACCCATACAATGCGCACCACCCCGCGATGTTTTTCAGAAACCTATCCTACATTGCCACTGCATGTTCCCTGACCTCCCCATGCTGACCACCCCGCGATGCTTTTCTCCATCCTATATTGCCACTCACTGCCTATCCTAATTCAGACCCTCCGATTCACACCACCCCGTGATGTTTTTCTCCTACTAGTGAATGTAATGTAACACACACCCATACAATGCGCACCCCCCCGTGATGTTTTTCTCACTCCTACTAGTGAATGTAACGTAACACACACCCATACAATGCGCACCACCCCGTGATGTTTTTCTCACTCCTACTAGTGAATCTAATGTAACACACACCCATACAATGCGCACCACCCCGTGATGTTTTTCTCACTCCTACTAGTGAATCTAATGTAACACACACCCATACAATGCGCACCACCCCATCATGTTTTTCTTACTCCTACTAGTGAATCTAATGTAACACACACCCATACAATGCGCACCACCCCGTCATGTTTTTCTCACTCCTACTAGTGAATCTAATGTAACACAAACCCATACAATGCGCACCACCCCGCGATGTTTTTCAGAAACCTATCCTACATTGCCACTGCATGTTCCCTGACCTCCCCATGCTGACCACCACGGGGTGCTTTTCTCCATCCTACATTGCCACTCACTGCATATCCTAATTCAGACCCTCCGATTCACACCACCCCTGATGTTTTTCTCACTTCTACTAGTGAATGTAATGTAACACACACCCATACAATGCGCACCACCCGTTGATGTTTTTCTCACTCCTACTAGTGAAAGTAATGTAACACACACCCATACAATGCGCACCATCCCGTGATGTTTTTCTCACTCCTACTAGTGAATGTAATGTAACACACACCCATACAATGCGCACCACCCCGTGATGTTTTTCTCACTCCTAATAGTGAATCTAATGTAACACACACCCATACAATGCGCACCACCACGTGATGTTTTTATCACTCCTACTAGTGAATGTAATGTAACACACACCCATACAATGCGCACCACCCCGTGATGTTTTTCTCACTCCTACTAGTGAATGTAATGTAACACACACCCATACAATGCGCACCACCCCGTGATGTTTTTCTCACTCCTACTAGTGAATGTAATGTAACACACACCCATACAATGCGCACCACCCCGTGATGTTTTTCTCACTCCTACTAGTGAATCTAATGTAACACACACCCATACAATGCGCACCCCCCGTGATGTTTTTCTCACTCCTACTAGTGAATGTAATGTAACACACACCCATACAATGCGCACCACCCCGTGATGTTTTTCTCACTCCTAATAGTGAATCTAATGTAACACACACCCATACAATGCGCACCACCCCGTGATGTTTTTATCACTCCTACTAGTGAATGTAATGTAACACACACCCATACAATGCGCACCACCCCGTGATGTTTTTCTCACTCCTACTAGTGAATGTAATGTAACACACACCCATACAATGCGCACCACCCCGCGATGTTTTTCAGAAACTTATCCTACATTGCCACTGCATGTTCCCTGACCTCCACATGCTGACCACCACGGGGTGCTTTTCTCCATCCTACATTGCCACTCACTGCCTATCCTAATTCAGAGCCTCCGATTCACACCACCCCGTGATTTTTTCTCACTCCTACTAGTGAATGTAATGTAACACACACCCATACAATGCGCACCCCCCGGTGATGTTTTTCTCACTCCTACTAGTGAATGTAATGTAACACACAACCATACAATGCGCACCATCCCGTGATGTTTTTCTCACTCCTACTAGTGAATGTAATGTAACACACACCCATACAATGCGCACCACCCCGTGATGTTTTTCTCACTCCTACTAGTGAATCTAATGTAACACACACCCATACAATGCGCACCACCCCGTGATGTTTTTCTCACTCCTACTAGTGAATGTAACGTAACACACACCCATACAATGCGCACCACACCGTGATATTTTTCTCACTCCTACTAGTGAATGTAATGTAACACACACCCATACAATGCGCACCACTCCGTGATGTTTTTCTCACTCCTACTAGTGAATGTAATGTAACACACACCCATACAATGCGCACCACCTCGTGATGTTTTTCTCACTCCTACTAGTGAATGTAATGTAACACACACCCATACAATGCGCACCACCCCGCGATGTTTTTCAGAAACCTATCCTCCATTGCCACTGCATGTTCCCTGACCTCCCCATGCTGACCAAACCACGGTGCTTTTCTCCATCCTACATTGCCACTCACTGCCTATCCTAATTCAGACACTCCAATTCACACCACCCCGTGATGTTTTTCTCACTCCTACTAATGAATGTAATGTAACACACACCCATACAATGCCCACCACCCCGTGATGTTTTTCTCACTCCTATTAGTGAATGTAATGTAACACACACCCATACAATGCGCACCACCCCGTGATGTTTTTCTCACTCGTACTAGTGAATCTAATGTAACACACACCGATACCATGCACACCACCCCGGGATGTTTTTCTCACTCCTATTAGTGAACGTAATGTAACACAAACCCATACAATGCGCACCACCCCGTGATGTTTTTCTCACTCCTACTAGTGAATCTAATTTAACACACACCCATACAATGCGCACCACCCCACGATGTTTTTCAGAAACCTATGCTACATTGCCATTGCATGTTCCCTGTCCTCCCCATGCTGACCACCCCGCGGTGCTTTTCTCCATCCTACATTGCCACTCACTGCCTATCCTAATTCAAACCTTCAGATTCACACAACCCCGTGATGTTTTTCTCACTCCTAATAGTGAATCTAATGTAACACACACCCATACAATGCGCACCACCCCGTGATCTTTTTCTCACTCCTACTAGTGAATGTAATGTAACACACAACCATACAATGCGCACCACCCCGTGATGATTTCTCACTCCTACTAGTGAATGTAATGTAACACACACACATACAATGCGACCACCCCGTGATGTTTTTCTCACTCCTACTAGTGAATGTAATGTAACACACACCCATACAATGCGCACCACCCCGTGATGTTTTTCTCACTCCTACTAGTGAATCTAATGTAACACACACCCATACAATGCGCACCACCCCGTGATGTTTTTCTCACTCCTACTAGTGAATGTAATGTAACACACACCCATACAATGCGCACCACCCCGTGATGTTTTTCTCACTCCTACTAGTGAATCTAATGTAACACACACCCATACAATGCGCACCACCCCGTGATGTTTTTCTCACTCCTACTAGTGAATCTAATGTAACACACACCCATACAATGCGCACCATCCCGTGATGTTTTTCTCACTCCTACTAGTGAATGTAATGTAACACACACCCATACAATGCGCACCACCCGGTGATGTTTTTCTCACTCCTACTAGTGAATGTAATGTAACACACAACCATACAATGCGCACCATCCCGTGATGTTTTTCTCACTCCTACTAGTGAATGTAATGTAACACACACCCATACAATGCGCACCACCCCGTGATGTTTTTCTCACTCCTACTAGTGAATCTAATGTAACACACACCCATACAATGCGCACCACCCCGTGATGTTTTTCTCACTCCTACTAGTGAATCTAATGTACCACACACCCATACAATGCGCACCACCCCGTGATGTTTTTCTCACTCCTACTAGTGAATGTAACGTAACACACACCCATACAATGCGCACCACCCCGTGATGTTTTTCTCACTCCTACTAGTGAATGTAATGTAACACACACCCATACAATGCGCACCACTCCGTGATGTTTTTCTCACCCCTAGTAGTGAATGTAATGTAACACACACCCATACAATGCGCACCACCCCGTGATGTTTTTCTCACTCCTAGTAGTGAATGTAATGTAACACACACCCATACAATGCGCACCACCCCGTGATGTTTTTCTCACTCCTAGTAGTGAATGTAATGTAACACACACCCTTACAATGCGCACCACCCCGTGATGTTTTTCTCACTACTATTAGTGAATGTAATGTAACACACACCCATACAATGCGCACCACCCCGCGATGTTTTTCAAAAACCTATCCTACATTGCCACTGCATGTTCCCTGACCTCCCCATGCTGACCACCCCGCGATGCTTTTCTCCATCCTATATTGCCACTCACTGCCTATCCTAATTCAGACCCTCCGATTCACACCACCCCGTGATGTTTTTCTCCTACTAGTGAATGTAATGTAACACACACCCATACAATGCGCACCACTCCGTGATGTTTTTCTCACTCCTACTAGTGAATCTAATGTAACACACACCCATACAATGCGCACCACCCCGTGATGTTTTTCTCACTCCTACTAGTGAATCTAATGTAACACACACCCATACAATGCGCACCACCCCGTCATGTTTTTCTCACTCCTACTAGTGAATCTAATGTAACACACACCCATACAATGCGCACCACTCCGTGATGTTTTTCTCACTCCTACTAGTGAATGTAACGTAACACACACCCATACAATGCGCACCACCCCGTGATGTTTTTCTCACTACTATTAGTGAATGTAATGTAACACACACCCATACAATGCGCACCACCCCGCGATGTTTTTCAGAAACCTATCCTACATTGCCACTGCATGTTCCCTGACCTCCCAATGCTGACCACCCCGCGATGCTTTTCTCCATCCTATATTGCCACTCACTGCCTATCCTAATTCAGACCCTCCGATTCACACCACCCCGTGATGTTTTTCTCCTACTAGTGAATGTAATGTAACACACACCCATACAATGCGCACCACCCCGTGATGTTTTTCTCACTCCTACTAGTGAATGTAATGTAACACACACCCATACAATGCGCACCACCCCATGATGTTTTTCTCACTCCTACTAGTGAATCTAATGTAACACACACCCATACAATGCGCACCACCCCGTGATGTTTTTCTCACTCCTACTAGTGAATCTAATGTAACACACACCCATACAATGCGCACCACCCCGTCATGTTTTTCTCACTCCTACTAGTGAATCTAATGTAACACAAACCCATACAATGCGCACCACCCCGCGATGTTTTTCAGAAACCTATCCTACATTGCCACTGCATGTTCCCTGACCTCCCCATGCTGACCACCACGGGGTGCTTTTCTCCATCCTACATTGCCACTCACTGCATATCCTAATTCAGACCCTCCGATTCACACCACCCCGTGATGTTTTTCTCACTTCTACTAGTGAATATAATGTAACACACACCCATACAATGCGCACCACCCGTTGATGTTTTTCTCACTCCTACTAGTGAAAGTAATGTAGCACACACCCATACAATGCGCACCATCCCGTGATGTTTTTCTCACTCCTACTAGTGAATGTAATGTAACACACACCCATACAATGCGCACCACCCCGTGATGTTTTTCTCACTCCTAATAGTGAATCTAATGTAACACACACCCATACAATGCGCACCACCCCGTGATGTTTTTATCACTCCTACTAGTGAATGTAATGTAACACACACCCATACAATGCGCACCACCCCGTGATGTTTTTCTCACTCCTACTAGTGAATGTAACGTAACACACACCCATACAATGCGCATCACCCCGCGATGTTTTTCAGAAACCTATCCTACATTGCCACTGCATGTTCCCTGACCTCCCCATGCTGACCACCCTGCGATGCTTTTCTCCATCCTATATTGCCACTCACTGCCTATCCTAATTCAGACCCTCCGATTCACACCACCCCGTGATGTTTTTCTCCTACTAGTGAATGTAATGTAACACACACCCATACAATGCGCACCACCCCGTGATGTTTTTCTCACTCCTACTAGTGAATCTAATGTAACACACACCGATACCATGCACACCACCCCGGGATGTTTTTCTCACTCCTATTAGTGAACGTAATGTAACACACACCCATACAATGCGCACCACCCCGTGATGTTTTTCTCACTCCTACTAGTGAATCTAATGTAACACACACCCATACAATGCGCACCACCCCGCGATGTTTTTCAGAAACCTATGCTACATTGCCATTGCATGTTCCCTGTCCTCCCCATGCTGACCACCTCGCGGTGCTTTTCTCCATCCTACATTGCCACTCACTGCCTATCCTAATTCAAACCTTCAGATTCACACCACCCCGTGATGTTTTTCTCACTCCTACTAGTGAATCTAATGTAACACACACCCATACAATGCGCACCACCCCGTGATCTTTTTCTCACTCCTACTAGTGAATGTAATGTAACACACAACCATACAATGCGCACCACCCCGTGATGATTTCTCACTCCTACTAGTAAATGTAATGTAACACACACCCATACAATGCGCACCACCCCGTGATGTTTTTCTCACTCCTACTAGTGAATCTAATGTAACACACACCCATACAATGCGCACCACCCCGTGATGTTTTTCTCACTCCTACTAGTGAATGTAATGTAACACACACCCATACAATGCGCACCACCCCGTGATGTTTTTCTCACTCCTACTAGTGAATCTAATGTAACACACACCCATACAATGCGCACCACCCCGTGATGTTTTTCTCACTCCTACTAGTGAATCTAATGTAACACACACCCATACAATGCGCACCACCCCGTGATGTTTTTCTCACTCCTACTAGTGAATGTAATGTAACACACACCCATACAATGCGCACCACCCCGCGATGTTTTTCAGAAACTTATCCTACATTGCCACTGCATGTTCCCTGACCTCCCCATGCTGACCACCACGGGGTGCTTTTCTCCATCCTACATTGCCACTCACTGCCTATCCTAATTCAGAGCCTCCGATTCACACCACCCCGTGATGTTTTTCTCACTCCTACTAGTGAATGTAATGTAACACACACCCATACAATGCGCACCACCCGGTGATGTTTTTCTCACTCCTACTAGTGAATGTAATGTAACACACAACCATACAATGCGCACCATCCCGTGATGTTTTTCTCACTCCTACTAGTGAATGTAATGTAACACACACCCATACAATGCGCACCACCACGTGATGTTTTTCTCACTCCTACTAGTGAATCTAATGTAACACACACCCATACAATGCGCACCACCCCGTGATGTTTTTCTCACTCCTACTAGTGAATGTAACGTAACACACACCCATACAATGCGCACCACACCGTGATATTTTTCTCACTCCTACTAGTGAATGTAATGTAACACACACCCATACAATGCGCACCACTCCGTGATGTTTTTCTCACTCCTACTAGTGAATGTAATGTAACACACACCCATACAATGCGCACCACCCCGTGATGTTTTTCTCACTCCTACTAGTGAACCTAATGTAACACACACCCATACAATGCGCACCACCCCGCGATGTTTTTCAGAAACCTATCCTACATTGCCACTGAATGTTCCCTGACCTCCCCATGCTGACCAACCCACGGTGCTTTTCTCCATCCTACATTGCCACTCACTGCCTATCCTAATTCAGACACTCCAATTCACACCACCCCGTGATGTTTTTCTCACTCCTATTAGTGAACGTAATGTAACACACACCCATACAATGCGCACCACCCCGTGATGTTTTTCTCACTCCTACTAGTGAATCTAATGTAACACACACCCATACAATGCGCACCACCCCGCGATGTTTTTCTGAAACCTATGCTACATTGCCATTGCATGTTCCCTGACCTCCCCATGCTGACCACCCCGCGGTGCTTTTCTCCATCCTACATTGCCACTCACTGCCTATCCTAATTCAAACCTTCAGATTCACACCACCCCGTGATGTTTTTCTCACTCCTACTAGTGAATGTAATGTAACACACACCCATACAATGCGCACCACCCCGTGATGTTTTTCTCACTCCTACTAGTGAATCTAATGTAACACACACCCATACAATGCACACCACCCCGTGATCTTTTTCTCACTCCTACTAGTGAATGTAATGTAACACACAACCATACATTGCGCACCACCCCGTGATGATTTCTCACTCCTACTAATGAATGTAATGTAACACACACCCATACAATGCGACCACCCCGTGATGTTTTTCTCACTCCTACTATTGAATGTAATGTAACACACACCCATACAATGCGCACCACCCCGTGATGTTTTTCTCACTCCTACTAGTGAATCTAATGTAACACACACCCATACAATGCGCACCACCCCGTGATGTTTTTCTCACTCCTACTAGTGAATGTAATGTAACACACACCCATACAATGCGCACCACCCCGTGATGTTTTTCTCACTCCTACTAGTGAATCTAATGTAACACACACCCATACAATGCGCACCACCCCGTGATGTTTTTCTCACTCCTACTAGTGAATGTAATGTAACACACACCCATACAATGCGCACCACCCCGTGATGTTTTTCTCACTCCTACTAGTGAATGTAATGTAACACACACCCATACAATGCGCACCACCCCGTGATGTTTTTCTCACTCCTACTAGTGAATGTAATGTAACACACACCCATACAATGCGCAGCACACCGTGATATTTTTCTCACTCTTACTAGTGAATGTAATGTAACACACACCCATACTATGCGCACCACTCCGTGATGTTCTTCTCACTCCTAGTAGTGAATGTAATGTAACACACACCCATACAATGCGCACCACCCCGTGATGTTTTTCTCACTCCTACTAGTGAATGTAATGTAACACACACCCATACAATGCGCACCACCCCGTGATGTTTTTCTCACTCCTACTAGTGAATGTAATGTAACACACACCCATACAATGCGCACCACTCCGTGATGTTTTTCTCACTCCTAGTAGTGAATGTAATGTAACACACACCCATACAATGCGCACCACCCCGTGATGTTTTTCTCACTCCTAGTAGTGAATGTAATGTAACACACACCCATACAATGCGCACCACCCCGTGATGTTTTTCTCACTCCTAGTAGTGAATGTAATGTAACACACACCCTTACAATGCGCACCACCCCGTGATGTGTTTCTCACTCCTACTAGTGAATTTAATGTAACACACACCCATACAATGCGCACCACCCCGTGATGTTTTTCTCACTCCTACTAGTGAATCTAATGTAACACACACCCATACAATGCGCACCACCCCGCGATGTTTTTCAGAAACCTATCCTACTTTGCCACTGCATGTTCCCTGACCTCCCCATGCTGACCACTCCGCGGTGCTTTTCTCCATCCTACATTGCCACTCACTGCCTATCCTAATTCAGACCCTCCGATTCACACCACCCCGTGATGTTTTTCTCACTCCTACTAGTGAATGTAATGTAACACACACCCATAAAATGTGCACCACCCCGTGATGTTTTTCTCACACCTACTAGTGAATGTAATGTAACACACACCGATACAATGCGCACCACCCCGTGATGTTTTTCTCACTCCTACTAGTGAATGTAATGTAACACACACCCATACAATGCGCACCACCCCGTGATGTTTTTCTCACTCCTACTAGTGAATCTAATGTAACACACACCCATACAATGCGCACCACCCCGTGATGTTTTTCTCACTCCTACTAGTGAATGTAACGTAACACACACCCATACAATGCGCACCACACCGTGATATTTTTCTCACTCCTACTAGTGAATCTAATGTAACACACACCCATACAATGCGCACCACCCCGCGATGTTTTTCAGAAACCTATGCTACATTGCCATTGCATGTTCCCTGACCTCCCCATGCTGAGCACCCCGCGGTGCTTTTCTCCATCCTACATTGCCACTCACTGCCTATCCTAATTCAAACCTTCAGATTCAGACCACCCCGTGATGTTTTTCTCACTCCTACTAGTGAATGTAATGTAACACACACCCATACAATGCGCACCACCCCGTGATGTTTTTCTCACTCCTACTAGTGAATCTAATGTAACACACACCCATACAATGCGCACCACCCCGTGATCTTTTTCTCACTCCTACTAGTGAATGTAATGTAACACACACCCATACAATGCGCACCACCCCGTGATGTTTTTCTCACTACTATTAGTGAATGTAATGTAACACACACCCATACAATGCGCACCACCCCGCGATGTTTTTCAAAAACCTATCCTACATTGCCACTGCATGTTCCCTGACCTCCCCATGCTGACCACCCCGCGATGCTTTTCTCCATCCTATATTGCCACTCACTGCCTATCCTAATTCAGACCCTCCGATTCACACCACCCCGTGATGTTTTTCTCACTCCTACTAGTGAATGTAATGTAACACACACCCATAAAATGTGCACCACCCCGTGATGTTTTTCTCACACCTACTAGTGAATGTAATGTAACACACACCGATACAATGCGCACCACCCCGTGATGTTTTTCTCACTCCTACTAGTGAATGTAATGTAACACACACCCATACAATGCGCACCACCCCGTGATGTTTTTCTCACTCCTACTAGTGAATCTAATGTAACACACACCCATACAATGCGCACCACCCCGTGATGTTTTTCTCACTCCTACTAGTGAATGTAATGTAACACACACCCATACAATGCGCACCACACCGTGATGTTTTTCTCACTCCTACTAGTGAACGTAATGTAACACACACCCATACAATGCGCACCACTCCGTGATGTTTTTCTCACTCCTAGTAGTGAATGTAATGTAACACACACCCATACAATGCGCACCACCGGGTGATGTTTTTCTCCTCCTACTAGTGAATGTAATGTAACACACACCCATACAATGCACACCGCCCCGCGATGTTTTTCAGAAACCTATGCTACATTGCCATTGCATGTTCCCTGTCCTCCCCATGCTGACCACCCCGCGGTGCTTTTCTCCATCCTACATTGCCACTCACTGCCTATCCTAATTCAAACCTTCAGATTCACACCACCCCGTGATGTTTTTCTCACTCCTACTAGTGAATCTAATGTAACACACACCCATACAATGCGCACCACCCCGTGATCTTTTTCTCACTCCTACTAGTGAATGTAATGTAACACACAACCATACAATGCGCACCACCCCGTGATGATTTCTCACTCCTACTAGTGAATGTAATGTAACACACACCCATACAATGCGACCACCCCGTGATGTTTTTCTCACTCCTACTAGTGAATGTAATGTAACACACACCCATACAATGCGCACCACCCCGTGATGTTTTTCTCACTCCTACTAGTGAATCTAATGTAACACACACCCATACAATGCGCACCACCCCGTGATGTTTTTCTCACTCCTACTAGTGAATGTAATGTAACACACACCCATACAATGCGCACCACCCCGTGATGTTTTTCTCACTCCTACTAGTGAATCTAATGTAACACACACCCATACAATGCGCACCACCCCGTGATGTTTTTCTCACTCCTACTAGTGAATCTAATGTAACACACACCCATACAATGCGCACCACCCCGTGATGTTTTTCTCACTCCTACTAGTGAATGTAATGTAACACACACCCATACAATGCGCACCACCCCGCGATGTTTTTCAGAAACTTATCCTACATTGCCACTGCATGTTCCCTGACCTCCCCATGCTGACCACCACGGGGTGCTTTTCTCCATCCTACATTGCCACTCACTGCCTATCCTAATTCAGAGCCTCCGATTCACACCGCCCCGTGATGTTTTTCTCACTCCGACTAGTGAATGTAATGTAACACACACCCATACAATGCGCACCACCCGGTGATGTTTTTCTCACTCCTACTAGTGAATGTAATGTAACACACAACCATACAATGCGCACCATCCCGTGATGTTTTTCTCACTCCTACTAGTGAATGTAATGTAACACACACCCATACAATGCGCACGACCCCGTGATGTTTTTCTCACTCCTACTAGTGAATCTAATGTAACACACACCCAAACAATGCGCACCACCCCGTGATGTTTTTCTCACTCCTACTAGTGAATGTAACGTAACACACACCCATACAATGCGCACCACACCGTGATATTTTTCTCACTCCTACTAGTGAATGTAATGTAACACACACCCATACAATGCGCACCACTCCGTGATGTTTTTCTCACTCCTACTAGTGAATGTAATGTAACACACACCCATACAATGCGCACCACCCCGTGATGTTTTTCTCACTCCTACTAGTGAACCTAATGTAACACACACCCATACAATGCGCACCACCCCGCGATGTTTTTCAGAAACCTATCCTACATTGCCACTGCATGTTCCCTGACCTCCCCATGCTGACCAACCCACGGTGCTTTTCTCCATCCTACATTGCCACTCACTGCCTATCCTAATTCCGACACTCCAATTCACACCACCCCGTGATGTTTTTCTCACTCCTATTAGTGAACGTAATGTAACACACACCCATACAATGCGCACCACCCCGTGATGTTTTTCTCACTCCTACTAGTGAATCTAATGTAACACACACCCATAAAATGCGCACCACCCCGCGATGTTTTTCAGAAACCTATGCTACATTGCCATTGCATGTTCCCTGACCTCCCCATGCTGACCACCCCGCGGTGCTTTTCTACATCCTACATTGCCACTCACTGCCTATCCTAATTCAAACCTTCAGATTCACACCACCCCGTGATGTTTTTCTCACTCCTACTAGTGAATGTAATGTAACACACACCCATACAATGCGCACCACCCCGTGATGTTTTTCTCACTCCTACTAGTGAATCTAATGTAACACACACCCATACAATGCGCACCACCCCGTGATCTTTTTCTCACTCCTACTAGTGAATGTAATGTAACACACAACCATACAATGCGCACCACCCCGTGATGATTTCTCACTCCTACTAGTGAATGTAATGTAACACACACCCATACAATGCGACCACCCCGTGATGTTTTTCTCACTCCTACTATTGAATGTAATGTAACACACACCCATACAATGCGCACCACCCCGTGATGTTTTTCTCACTCCTACTAGTGAATCTAATGTGACACACACCCATACAATGCGCACCACCCCGTGATGTTTTTCTCACTCCTACTAGTGAATGTAATGTAACACACACCCATACAATGCGCACCACCCCGTGATGTTTTTCTCACTCCTACTAGTGAATCTAATGTAACACACACCCATACAATGCGCACCACCCCGTGATGTTTTTCTCACTCCTACTAGTGAATGTAATGTAACACACACCCATACAATGCGCACCACCCCGTGATGTTTTTCTCACTCCTACTAGTGAATGTAATGTAACACACACCCATACAATGCGCACCACCCCGTGATGTTTTTCTAACTCCTACTAGTGAATGTAATGTAACACACACCCATACAATGCGCAGCACACCGTGATATTTTTCTCACTCTTACTAGTGAATGTAATGTAACACACACCCATACAATGCGCACCACTCCGTGATGTTTTTCTCACTCCTAGTAGTGAATGTAATGTAACACACACCCATACAATGCGCATCACCCCGTGATGTTTTTCTCACTCCTACTAGTGAATGTAATGTAACACACACCCATACAATGCGCACCACCCCGTGATGTTTTTCTCACTCCTACTAGTGAATGTAATGTAACACACACCCATACAATGCGTACCACTCCGTGATGTTTTTCTCACTCCTAGTAGTGAATGTAATGTAACACACACCCATACAATGCGCACCACCCCGTGATGTTTTTCTCACTCCTAGTAGTGAATGTAATGTAACACACACCCATACAATGCGCACCACCCCGTGATGTTTTTCTCACTCCTAGTAGTGAATGTAATGTAACACACACCCTTACAATGCGCACCACCCCGTGATGCGTTTCTCACTCCTACTAGTGAATTTAATGTAACACACACCCATACAATGCGCACCACCCCGTGATGTTTTTCTCACTCCTACTAGTGAATCTAATGTAACACACACCCATACAATGCGCACCACCCCGCGATGTTTTTCAGAAACCTATCCTAGTTTGCCACTGCATGTTCCCTGACCTCCCCATGCTGACCACTCCGCGGTGCTTTTCTCCATCCTACATTGCCACTCACTGCCTATCCTAATTCCGACCCTCCGATTCACACCACCCCGTGATGTTTTTCTCACTCCTTCTAGTGAATGTAATGTAACACACACCCAAACAATGCGCACCACCCCGTGATGTTTTTCTCACTCCTAGTAGTGAATGTAATGTAACACACACCCATAAAATGTGCACCACCCCGTGATGTTTTTCTCACACCTACTAGTGAATGTAATGTAACACACACCCATACAATGCGCACCACCCCGTGATGTTTTTCTCACTCCTACTAGTGAATGTAATGTAACACACACCCATACAATGCGCACCACCCCGTGATGTTTTTCTCACTCCTACTAGTGAATCTAATGTAACACACACCCATATAATGCGCACCACCCCTTGATGTTTTTCTCACTCCTACTAGTGAATGTAATGTAACACACACCCATACAATGCGCACCACTCCGTGATGTTTTTCTCACTCCTACTAGTGAATGTAATGTAACACACACCCATACAATGCGCACCACCCCGTGATGTTTTTCTCACTCCTACTAGTGAATGTAATGTAACACACACCCATACAATGCGCACCACCCCGTGATGTTTTTCTCACTACTATTAGTGAATGCAATGTAACACACACCCATACAATGCGCACCACCCCGCGATGTTTTTCAAAAACCTATCCTACATTGCCACTGCATGTTCCCTGACCTCCCCATGCTGACCACCCCGCGATGCTTTTTTCCATCCTATATTGCCACTCACTGCCTATCCTAATTCAGACCCTCCGATTCACACCACCCCGTGATGTTTTTCTCCTACTAGTGAATGTAATGTAACACACACCCATACAATGCGCACCACCCCGTGATGTTTTTCTCACTCCTACTAGTGAATGTAATGTAACACACACCCATAAAATGCGCACCACAACGTGAAGTTTTTCTCACTCCTACTAGTGAATCTAATGTAACACACACCCATACAATGCGCACCACCCCGTCATGTTTTTCTCACTCCTACTAGTGAATCTAATGTAACACACACCCATAAAATGCGCACCACCCCGCGATGTTTTTCAGAAACCTATCCTACATTGCCACTGCATATTCACTGACCTTCCCATGCTGAGCACCCCGCGGTGCTTTTCTCCATCCTACATTGCCACTCATTGCCTATCCTAATTCAGGCCCTCCGATTCACACCACCACGTGATGTTTTTCTCACTCCTACTAGTGAATGTAATGTAACACACACCCATACAATGCGCACCACTCCGTGATGTTTTTCTCACTCCTACTAGTGAATCTAATGTAACACTCCCCCATACAATGCGCACCACCCCGTGATGTTTTTCTCACTCCTACTAGTGAATCTAATGTAACACACACCCATACAATGCGCACCACCCCGTGATGTTTTTCTCACTCCTACTAGTGAATGTAACGTAACACACACCCATACAATGCGCACCACACCGTGATATTTTTCTCAGTCCTACTAGTGAATGTAATGTAACACACACCCATACAATGCGCACCACTCCGTGATGTTTTTCTCACTCCTACTAGTGAATGTAATGTAACACACACCCATACAATGCGCACCACCCCGTGATGTTTTTCTCACTCCTACTAGTGAACCTAATGTAACACACACCCATACAATGCGCACCACACCGCGATGTTTTTCAGAAACCTATCCTACATTGCCACTGCATGTTCCCTGACCTCCCCATGCTGACCAACCCACGGTGCTTTTCTCCATCCTACATTGCCACTCACTGCCTATCCTAATTCAGACACTCCAATTCACACCACCCCGTGATGTTTTTCTCACTCCTATTAGTGAATGTAATGTAACACACACCGATACAATGCGCACCACCCCGTGATGTTTTTCTCACTCCTACTAGTGAATCTAATGTAACACACACCCATACAATGCGCACCACCCCGCGATGTTTTTCAGAAACCTATGCTACATTGCCATTGCATGTTCCCTGACCTCCCCATGCTGACCAACCCGCGGTGCTTTTCTCCATCCTACATTGCCACTCACTGCCTATCCTAATTCAAACCTTCAGATTCACACCACCCCGTGATGTTTTTCTCACTCCTACTAGTGAATGTAATGTAACACACACCCATACAATGCGCACCACCCCGTGATGTTTTTCTCACTCCTACTAGTGAATCTAATGTAACACACACCCATACAATGCGCACCACCCCGTGATCTTTTTCTCACTCCTACTAGTGAATGTAATGTAACACACAACCATACAATGCGCACCACCCCGTGATGATTTCTCACTCCTACTAGTGAATGTAATGTAACACACACCCATACAATGCGACCACCCCGTGATGTTTTTCTCACTCCTACTATTGAATGTAATGTAACACACACCCATACAATGCGCACCACCCCGTGATGTTTTTCTCACTCCTACTAGTGAATCTAATGTAACACACACCCATACAATGCGCACCACCCCGTGAGGTTTTTCTCACTCCTACTAGTGAATGTAATGTAACACACACCCATACAATGCGCACCACCCCGTGATGTTTTTCTCACTCCTACTAGTGAATCTAATGTAACACACACCCATACAATGCGCACCACCCCGTGATGTTTTTCTCACTCCTACTAGTGAATGTAATGTAACACACACCCATACAATGCGCACCACCCCGTGATGTTTTTCTCACTCCTACTAGTGAATGTAATGTAACACACACCCATACAATGCGCACCACCCCGTGATGTTTTTCTCACTCCTACTAGTGAATGTAATGTAACACACACCCATACAATGCGCAGCACACCGTGATATTTTTCTCACTCTTACTAGTGAATGTAATGTAACACACACCCATACAATGCGCACCACTCCGTGATGTTTTTCTCACTCCTAGTAGTGAATGTAATGTAACACACACCCATACAATGCGCACCACCCCGTGATGTTTTTCTCACTCCTACTAGTGAATGTAATGTAACACACACCCATACAATGCGCACCACCCCGTGATGTTTTTCTCACTCCTACTAGTGAATGTAATGTAACACACACCCATACAATGCGCACCACCCCGTGATGTTTTTCTCACTCCTAGTAGTGAATGTAATGTAACACACACCCATACAATGCGCACCACCCCGTGATGTTTTTCTCACTCCTAGTAGTGAATGTATTGTAACACACACCCATACAATGCGCACCACCCCGTGATGTTTTTCTCACTCCTAGTAGTGAATGTAATGTAACACACACCCTTACAATGCGCACCACCCCGTGATGTGTTTCTCACTCCTACTAGTGAATTTAATGTAACACACACCCATACAATGCGCACCACCCCGTGATGTTTTTCTCACTCCTACTAGTGAATCTAATGTAACACACACCCATACAATGCGCACCACCCCGCGATGTTTTTCAGAAACCTATCCTACTTTGCCACTGCATGTTCCCTGACCTCCCCATGCTGACCACTCCGCGGTGCTTTTCTCCATCCTACATTGCCACTCACTGCCTATCCTAATTCAGACCCTCCGATTCACACCACCCCGTGATGTTTTTCTCACTCCTACTAGTGAATGTAATGTAACACACACCCATAAAATGTGCACCACCCCGTGATGTTTTTCTCACACCTACTAGTGAATGTAATGTAACACACACCCATACAATGCGCACCACCCCGTGATGTTTTTCTCACTCCTACTAGTGAATGTAATGTAACACACACCCATACAATGCGCACCACCCCGTGATGTTTTTCTCACTCCTACTAGTGAATCTAATGTAACACACACCCATACAATGCGCACCACCCCTTGATGTTTTTCTCACTCCTACTAGTGAATGTAATGTAACACACACCCATACAATGCGCACCACTCCGTGATGTTTTTCTCACTCCTACTAGTGAATGTAACGTAACACACACCCATACAATGCGCACCACCCCGTGATGTTTTTCTCACTCCTACTAGTGAATGTAATGTAACACACACCCATAATATGCGCACCACCCCGTGATGTTTTTCTCACTACTATTAGTGAATGTAATGTAACACACACCCATACAATGCGCACCACCCCGCGATGTTTTTCAAAAACCTATCCTACATTGCCACTGCATGTTCCCTGACCTCCCCATGCTGACCACCCCGCGATGCTTTTTTCCATCCTATATTGCCACTCACTGCCTATCCTAATTCAGACCCTCCGATTCACACCACCCCGTGATGTTTTTCTCCTACTAGTGAATGTAATGTAACACACACCCATACAATGCGCACCACCCCGTCATGTTTTTCTCACTCCTACTAGTGAATCTAATGTAACACACACCCATAAAATGCGCACCACCCCGCGATGTTTTTCAGAAACCTATCCTACATTGCCACTGCATATTCACTGACCTTCCCATGCTGAGCACCCCGCGATGCTTTTCTCCATCCTACATTGGCACTCATTGCCTATCCTAATTCAGGCCCTCCGATTCACACCACCACGTGATGTTTTTCTCACTCCTACTAGTGAATGTAATGTAACACACACCCATACAATGCGCACCACTCCGTGATGTTTTTCTCACTCCTACTAGTGAATCTAATGTAACACACACCCATACAATGCGCACCACCCCGTGATGTTTTTCTCACTCCTACTAGTGAATCTAATGTAACACACACCCATACAATGCGCACCACCCCGTCATGTTTTTCTCACTCCTACTAGTGAATCTAATGTAACACACACCCATACAATGCGCACCACCCCGCGATGTTTTTCAGAAACCTATCCTACATTGCCACTGCATGTTCCCTGACCTCCCCATGCTGACCACCACGGGGTGCTTTTCTCCATCCTACATTGCCACTCACTGCATATCCTAATTCAGACCCTCCGATTCACACCACCCCGTGATGTTTTTCTCACTCCTACTAGTGAATGTAATGTAACACACACCCATACAATGCGCACCACCCCGTGATCTTTTTCTCACTCCTACTAGTGAATGTAATGTAACACACAACCATACAAGGCGCACCACCCCGTGATGATTTCTCACTCCTACTAGTGAATGTAATGTAACACACACCCATACAATGCGACCACCCCGTGACGTTTTTCTCACTCCTACTAGTGAATGTAATGTAACACACACCCATACAATGCGCACCACCCCGTGATGTTTTTCTCACTCCTACTAGTGAATCTAATGTAACACACACCCATACAATGCGCACCACCCCGTGATGTTTTTCTCACTCCTACTAGTGAATGTAATGTAACACACACCCATACAATGCGCACCACCCCGTGATGTTTTTCTCACTCCTACTAGTGAATCTAATGTAACACACACCCATACAATGCGCACCACCCCGTGATGTTTTTCTCACTCCTACTAGTGAATGTAATGTAACACACACCCATACAATGCGCACCACCCCGTGATGTTTTTCTCACTCCTACTAGTGAATGTAATGTAACACACACCCATACAATGCGCAGCACACCGTGATATTTTTCTCACTCTTACTAGTGAATGTAATGTAACACACACCCATACAATGCGCACCACCCCGTGATGTTTTTCTCACTCCTACTAGTGAATGTAATGTAACACACACCCATACAATGCGCACCACTCCGTGATGTTTTTCTCACTCCTAGTAGTGAATGTAATGTAACACACACCCATACAATGCGCACCACCCCGTGATGTTTTTCTCACTCCTAGTAGTGAATGTAATGTAACACACACCCATACAATGCGCACCACCCCGTGATGTTTTTCTCACTCCTAGTAGTGAATGTAATGTAACACACACCCTTACAATGCGCACCACCCCGTGATGTGTTTCTCACTCCTACTAGTGAATTTAATGTAACACACACCCATACAATGCGCACCACCCCGTGATGTTTTTCTCACTCCTACTAGTGAATCTAATGTAACACACACCCATACAATGCGCACCACCCCGCGATGTTTTTCAGAAACCTATCCTACTTTGCCACTGCATGTTCCCTGACCTCCCCATGCTGACCACTCCGCGGTGCTTTTCTCCATCCTACATTGCCACTCACTGCCTATCCTAATTCAGACCCTCCGATTCACACCACCCCGTGATGTTTTTCTCACTCCTACTAGTGAATGTAATGTTACACACACCCATAAAATGTGCACCACCCCGTGATGTTTTTCTCACACCTACTAGTGAATGTAATGTAACACACACCCATACAATGCGCACCACCCCGTGATGTTTTTCTCACTCCTACTAGTGAATGTAATGTAACACACACCCATACAATGCGCACCACCCCGTGATGTTTTTCTCACTCCTACTAGTGAATCTAATGTAACACACACCCATACAATGCGCACCACCCCTTGATGTTTTTCTCACTCCTACTAGTGAATGTAATGTAACACACACCCATACAATGCGCACCACTCCGTGATGTTTTTCTCACTCCTACTAGTGAATGTAACGTAACACACACCCATACAATGCGCACCACCCCGTCATGTTTTTCTCACTCCTACTAGTGAATGTAATGTAACACACACCCATAATATGCGCACCACCCCGTGATGTTTTTCTCACTACTATTAGTGAATGTAATGTAACGCACACCCATACAATGCGCACCACCCCGCGATGTTTTTCAAAAACCTATCCTACATTGCCACTGCATGTTACCTGACCTCCCCATGCTGACCACCCCGCGATGCTTTTTTCCATCCTATATTGCCACTCACTGCCTATCCTAATTCAGACCCTCCGATTCACACCACCCCGTGATGTTTTTCTCCTACTAGTGAATGTAATGTAACACACACCCATACAATGCGCACCACCCCGTCATGTTTTTCTCACTCCTACTAGTGAATCTAATGTAACACACACCCATAAAATGCGCACCACCCCGCGATGTTTTTCAGAAACCTATCCTACATTGAGACTGCATATTCACTGACCTTCCCATGCTGAGCACCCCGCGATGCTTTTCTCCATCCTACATTGGCACTCATTGCCTATCCTAATTCAGGCCCTCCGATTCACACCACCACGTGATGTTTTTCTCACTCCTACTAGTGAATGTAATGTAACACACACCCATACAATGCGCACCACTCCGTGATGTTTTTCTCACTCCTACTAGTGAATCTAATGTAACACACACCCATACAATGCGCACCACCCCGTGATGTTTTTCTCACTCCTACTAGTGAATCTAATGTAACACACACCCATACAATGCGCACCACCCCGTCATGTTTTTCTCACTCCTACTAGTGAATCTAATGTAACACACACCCATACAATGCGCACCACCCCGCGATGTTTTTCAGAAACCTATCCTACATTGCCACTGCATGTTCCCTGACCTCCCCATGCTGACCACCACGGGGTGCTTTTCTCCATCCTACATTGCCACTCACTGCATATCCTAATTCAGACCCTCCGATTCACACCACCCCGTGATGTTTTTCTCACTCCTACTAGTGAATGTAATGTAACACACACCCATACAATGCGCACCACCGCGTGATCTTTTTCTCACTCCTACTAGTGAATGTAATGTAACACACAACCATACAATGCGCACCACCCCGTGATGATTTCTCACTCCTACTAGTGAATGTAATGTAACACACACCCATACAATGCGACCACCCCGTGACGTTTTTCTCACTCCTACTAGTGAATGTAATGTAACACACACCCATACAATGCGCACCACCCCGTGATGTTTTTCTCACTCCTACTAGTGAATCTAATGTAACACACACCCATACAATGCGCACCACCCCGTGATGTTTTTCTCACTCCTACTAGTGAATGTAATGTAACACACACCCATACAATGCGCACCACCCCGTGATGTTTTTCTCACTCCTACTAGTGAATCTAATGTAACACACACTCATACAATGCGCACCACCCCGTGATGTTTTTCTCACTCCTACTAGTGAATGTAATGTAACACACACCCATACAATGCGCACCACCCCGTGATGTTTTTCTCAATCCTACTAGTGAATGTAATGTAACACACACCCATACAATGCGCACCACCCCGTGATGTTTTTCTCACTCCTACTAGTGAATGTAATGTAACACACACCCATACAATGCGCACCACACCGTGATATTTTTCTCACTCCTACTAGTGAACGTAATGTAACACACACCCATACAATGCGCACCACTCCGTGATGTTTTTCTCACTCCTAGTAGTGAATGTAATGTAACACACACCCATACAATGCGCACCACCGGGTGATGTTTTTCTCCTCCTACTAGTGAATGTAATGTAACACACACCCATACAATGCACACCGCCCCGCGATGTTTTTCAGAAACCTATCCTACATTGCCACTGCATGTTCCCTGACCTCCCCATGCTGACCCCCCACGGTGCTTTTCTCCATCCTACATTGCCACTCACTGCCTATCCTAATTCAGACACTCCAATTCACACCACCCCGTGATGTTTTTCTCACTCCTACTAGTGAATGTAATGTAACACACACCCATACAATGCGCACCACCCCGTGATGTTTTTCTCATCCTATTAGTGAATGTAATGTAACACACACCCATACAATGCGCACCACCCCGTGATGTTTTTCTCACTCCTACTAGTGAATCTAATGTAACACACACCCATACCATGCACACCACCCCGAGATGTTTTTCTCACTCCTATTAGTGAACGTAATGTAACACACACCCATACAATGCGCACCACCCCGTGATGTTTTTCTCACTCCTACTAGTGAATCTAATGTAACACACACCCATGCAATGCGCACCACCCCGCGATGTTTTTCAGAAACCTATGCTACATTGCCACTGCATGTTCCCTGACCTCCCCATGCTGAACACCCCGCGGTGCTTTTCTCCATGCTACATTGCCACTCACTGCCTATCCTAATTCAAACCTTCAGATTCACACCACCCCGTGATGTTTTTCTCACTCCTACTAGTGAATGTAATGTAACACACACCCAAACAATGCGCCCCACCCCGTGATGTTTTTCTCACTCCTACTAGTGAATGTAATGTAACACACACCCATACAATGCGCACCACCCCGTGATCTTTTTCTCACTCCTACTAGTGAATGTAATGTAACACACAACCATACAATGCGCACCACCCCGTGATGATTTCTCACTCCTACTAGTGAATGTAATGTAACACACACCCATACAATGCGACCACCCCGTGATGTTTTTCTCACTCCTACTAGTGAATGTAATGTAACACACACCCATACAATGCGCACCACCCCGTGATGTTTTTCTCACTCCTACTAGTGAATGTAATGTAACACACACCCATACAATGCGCACCACCCCGTGATGTTTTTCTCACTCCTACTAGTGAATGTAATGTAACACACACCCATACAATGCACACCACCCGGTGATGTTTTCTCACTCCTACTAGTGAATGTAATGTAACACACAACCATACAATGCGCACCATCCCGTGATGTTTTTCTCACTCCTACTAGTGAATGTAATGTAACACACACCCATACAATGCGCACGACCCCGTGATGTTTTTCTCACTCCTACTAGTGAATCTAATGTAACACACACCCATACAATGCGCACCACCCCGTGATGTGTTTCCCACTCCTACTAGTGAATTTAATGTAAGACACACCCATACAATGCGCTCCAACTCGTGATGTTTTTCTCACTCCTACTAGTGAATCTAATGTAACACACACCCATACAATGCGCACCACCCCGCGATGTTTTTCAGAAACCTATCCTACTTTGCCACTGCATGTTCCCTGACCTCCCCATGCTGACCACCCGCGGTGCTTTTCTCCATCCTACATTGCCACTCTCTGCCTATCCTAATTCAGACCCTCTGATTCACACCACCCCGTGATGTTTTTCTCACTCCTCCTAGTGAATGTAATGTAACACACACCCATACAATGCGCACCACCCCATGAAGTTTTTCTCACTCCTATTAGTGAATGTAATGTAACACACACCCATACAATGCGCACCACCCCGTGATGTTTTTCTCACTCCTACTAGTGAATCTAATGTAACACACACCCATACCATGCACACCACCCCGGGATGTTTTTCTCACTCCTATTAGTGAACGTAATGTAACACACACCCATACAATGCGCACCACCCCATGATGATTTTCTCACTCCTACTAGTGAATCTAATGTAACACACAGCCATACAATGCGCACCACCCCGTGATGTTTATCAGAAACCTATGCTACATTGCCACTGCATGTTCCCTGACCTCCCCATGCTGACCACCGGGCGTTGCTTTTCTCCATGCTACATTGCCACTCACTGCCTATCCTAATTCAAACCTTCAGATTCACACCACCCCGTAATGTTTTTCTCACTCCTACTAGTGATTGTAATGTATCACACACCCATACAATGCGCACCACACCGTGATGTTTTTCTCACTCCTACTAGTGAATCTAATGTAACACACACCCATACAATGCGCACCACCCCGTGATCTTTTTCTCTCTCCTACTAGTGAATGTAATGTAACACACAACCATACAATGCGCACCACCCCGTGATGATTTCTCACTCCTACTAGTGAATGTAATGTAACACACACCCATACAATGCGCACCACCCCGCGATGTTTTTCAGAAACCTATCCTACATTGCCACTGCATGTTCCCTGACCTCCCCATGCTGACCAACCCACGGTGCTTTTCTCCATCCTACATTGCCACTCACTGCCTATCCTAATTCAGACACTCCAATTCACACCACCCCGTGATGTTTTTCTCACTCCTACTAGTGAATGTAATGTAACACACAACCATACAATGCGCACCACCCCGTGATGTTTTTCTCACACCTATTAGTGAATGTAATGTAACACACACCCATACAATGCGCACCACCCCGTGATGTTTTTCTCACTCCTACTAGTGAATCTAATGTAACACACACCCATACAATGCGCACCACCCCGCGATGTTTTTCAGAAACCTATGCTACATTGCCACTGCATGTTCCCTGACCTCCCCATGCTGACCACCCCGCGGTGCTTTTCTCCATCCTACATTGCCACTCACTGCCTATCCTAATTCAAACCTTCAGATTCACACCACCCCGTGATGTTTTTCTCACTCCTACTAGTGAAAGTAATGTAACACACACCCATACAATGCGCACCACCCCGTGATGTTTTTCTCACTCCTACTAGTGAATCTAATGTAACACACACCCATACAATGCGCACCACCCCGTGATCTTTTTCTCACTCCTACTAGTGAATGTAATGTAACACACAACCATACAATGCGCACCACCCCGTGATGATTTCTCACTCCTACTAGTGAATGTAATGTAACACACACCCATACAATGCGACCACCCCGTGACTTTTTTCTCACTCCTACTAGTGAATGTAATGTAACACACACCCATACAATGCGCACCACCCCGTGATGTTTTTCTCACTCCTACTAGTGAATCTAATGTAACACACACCCATACAATGCGCACCACCCCGTGATGTTTTTCTCACTCCTATTAGTGAATGTAATGTAACACACACCCATAAAATGCGACCACCCCGTGATGTTTTTCTCACTCCTACTAGTGAATCTAATGTAACACACACCCATACAATGCGCACCACCCCGTGATGTTTTTCTCACTCCTAGTAGTGAATGTAATGTAACACACACCCATACAATGCGCACCACCCCGTGATGTTTTTCTCACTCCTACTAGTGAATGTAATGTAATACACACCCATACAATGCGCACCACCCCGTGATGTTTTTCTCACTCCTACTAGTGAATCTAATGTAACACACACCCATACAATGCGCACCACCCCATGATGTTTTTCTCACTCCTACTAGTGAATGTAATGTAACACACACCCATACAATGCGCACAACCCCGTGATGTTTTTCTCACTCCTACTAGTGAATGTAATGTAACACACACCCATACAATGCGCACCACCCCGTGATGTGTTTCTCACTCCTACTAGTGAATTTAATGTAACACACACCCATACAATGCGCACCACCCCGTGATGTTTTTCTCACTCCTACTAGTGAATCTAATGTAACACACACCCATACAATGTGCACCACCCCGCGATGTTTTTCAGAAACCTATCCTACTTTGCCACTGCATGTTCCCTGACCTCCCCATGCTGACCACCCCGCGGTGCTTTTCTCCATCCTACATTACCACTCACTGCCTATCCTAATTCAGACCCTCCGATTCACACCACCCCGTGATGTTTTTCTCACTCCTACTAGTGAATGTAATGTAATACACACCCATAAAATGCGCACCACACCGTGATGTTTTTCTCACACCTACTAGTGAATGTAATGTAACACACACCCATACAATGCGCACCACACCGTGATGTTTTTCTCACTCCTACTAGTGAATGTAATGTAACACACACCCATACAATGCGCACCACCCCGTGATGTTTTTCTCACTCCTACTAGTGAATCTAATGAAACACACACCCATACAATGCGCACCACCCCGTGATGTTTTTCTCACTCCTACTAGTGAATGTAATGTAACACACACCCATACAATGCGCACCACCCCGTGATGTTTTTCTCACTCCTACTAGTGAATGTAACGTAACACACACCCATACAATGCGCACCACCCCGTGATGTTTTTCTCACTCCTACTAGTGTATGTAATGTAACACACACCCATACAATGCGCACCACCCCGTGATGTTTTTCTCACTACTACTAGTGAATGTAATGTAACACACACCCATACAATGCGCACCACCCCGCAATGTTTTTCAGAAACCTATCCTACATTGCCACTGCATGTTCCCTGACCTCCCCATGCTGAGCACCCCGCGGTGCTTTTCTCCATCCTACATTGCCACTGATTGCCTATCCTAATTCAGGCCCTCCGATTCACACCACCCCGTGATGTTTTTCTCACTCCTACTAGTGAATGTAATGTAACACACACCCATACAATGCGCACCACCCCGTGATGTTTTTCTCACTCCTACTAGTGAATCTAATGTAACACACACCCATACAATGCGCACCACTCCGTGATGTTTTTCTCACTCCTACTAGTGAATCTAATGTAACACACACCCATACAATGCGCACCACCCCGTGATGTTTTTCTCACTCCTACTAGTGAATCTAATGTAACACACACCCATACAATGCGCACCACCCCGCGATGTTTTTCAGAAACCTATCCTACATTGCCACTGCATGTTCCCTGACCTCCTCTGCTGACCACCACGGGGTGCTTTTCTCCATCCTACATTGCCACTCACTGCCTATCCTAATTCAGACCCTCCGATTCACACCACCCCGTGATGTTTTTCTCACTCCTACAAGTGAATTTAATGTAACACACACCCATACAATGCGCACCACCCGGTGATGTTTTTCTCACTCCTACTAGTGAATGTAATGTAACACACAACCATACAATGCGCACCATCCCGTGATGTTTTTCTCACTCCTACTAGTGAATCTAATGTAACACACACCCATACAATGCGCACCACCCCGTGATGTTTTTCTCACTCCTACTAGTGAATGTAATGTAACACACACCCATACAATGCGCACCACCCCGCGATGTTTTTCAGAAACCTATCCTACATTGCCACTGCATGTTCCCTGACCTCCCCATGCTGACCACCCCACGGTGCTTTTCTCCATCCTACATTGCCACTCACTGCCTATCCTAATTCAGACACTCCAATTCACACCACCCTGTGATGTTTTTCTCACTCCTACTAGTGAATCTAATGTAACACACACCCATACAATGCGCACCACCCCGTGATGTTTTTCTCACTCCTACTTGTGAATCTAATGTAACACACACCCATACAATGCGCACCACCCCGTGATGTTTTTCTCACTGCTACTAGTGAATGTAATGTAACACACACCCATACAATGCGCACCACTCCGTGATGTTTTTCTCACTCCTACTAGTGAATCTAATGTAACACACACCCATACAATGCGCACCACCCCGTGATGTTTTTCTCACTCCTACTAGTGAATCTAATGTAACACACACCCATACAATGCGCACCACCCCGCGATGTTTTTCAGAAACCTATCCTACATTGCCACTGCATGTTCCCTGACCTCCCCATGCTGACCACCACGGGGTGCATTTCTCCATCCTACATTGCCACTCACTGCCTATCCTAATTCAGACCCTCCGATTCACACCACCCCGTGATGTTTTTCTCACTCCTACTAGTGAATTTAATGTAACACACACCCATACAATGCGCACCACGCGGTGATGTTTTTCTCACTCCTACTAGTGAATGTAATGTAACACACAACCATACAATGCGCACCATCCCGTGATGTTTTTTTCACTCCTACTAGTGAATGTAATGTAACACACACCCATACAATGCGCACCACCCCGTGATGCTTTTCTCACTCCTACTAGTGAATCTAATGTAACACACACCCATACAATGCGCACCACCCCGTGATGTTTTTCTCACTCCTACTAGTGAATGTAATGTAACACACACCCATACAATGCGCACCACCCCGTGATGTTTTTCTCACTGCTACTAGTGACTGTAATGTAACACACATCCATACAATGCGCACCACCCCGTGATGTTTTTCTCACTCCTACTAGTGAATCTAATGTAACACACACCCATACAATGCGCACCACCCTGTGATGTTTTTCTCACTCCTACTAGTGAAATGCCTTTAAGAAACCTTACAATGCTCACCACCCCATGATGTTTTTCAGAAACCTAACCTACATTGCCACTGCATGTTTCCTGCCCTCCCCATGCTGACCACCCCTGGATCTTTTCTTCATCCTACATTACAACTTACTGCCTATCTTGATTCATCTCCTCCAATTCACACCACACCGTGATGTTTTTCTCGCCCCTACTACTGAGTTGCCTGTTAGAAACCCTTACAGTGCGCACAACCCTGCGATGTTTTTCAGAAACATATCCTACCTGCCACTGCATATTTCCAGACCTCCCTATGCTGACCACCCCATGGTGCTTTTCTCCTCCTACACGGCCACTCCTTGCCTATCCTAACTAAATCCCTCCAATTCACACCACCCCGTGATGTCTTTCTCACTCCTACTAGTGAATTGCCTGTTAGAAACCCTTACAATGTGCACCACCCCGCGATGGTTTTCACAAACCTAACCTACATTGCCACTGCAAGTTTCCTGACCTCCCAATGTGGACCACCCCATGGTGCTTTTCTCCATACTACATTGCCACTCACTGCTTATCCTAATCCAGGCCCTCCGATTCACACCACCATGTGATGTTCTTATCACTCCTACTAGTGAATGGCCTGTTAGAATCCCATAAATGCGCACCACCCCGCGATGTTTTTCAGAAACCTATCCTACATTGCCACTGCATGTTTCCTGACGTCCCCATGCTGACCACCCCGTGGTGTTTTTCTCCTTCCTACATTGCCACTCACTGCCTAAAATAATTCAGGCCCTCTGATTCACACAACCCCGTGATGTTTTTCTCACTCCTACTAGTGAATGGCCTGTTAGAAACCCTTACAGTGCGCACCACCCCGCGATGTTTTTCAGAAACATATCCTGCATTGCCACTGCATGTTTCTTGACATCTCCATGCTGACCACCCCGTGGTGCTTTTCTCCATTCTACATTGCCTCTCACTGCCTATCCTAATTAAGTCCCTCCGTTTCACACCAACCCTTGATGTTTTTCTCACTGCTACTAGTGAATGGCCTGTTAAAAACCCTTTCAATGGGCACCACCACGCAATTTTTTTCAGAAACCCATCTTATATTGGCCCTGCATGTTTCATGACTTCCACATCCTAATCACCCTGTGGTGCTTTTCTACATCTTACATTGCCACTCACTGCCTATCCTAATGCAGGCTGTCCGATTCACACCACCCCGTGATGTTTTTCTCACTCCTAGAAGTGAATGGCCTGTTAGAAACACTTACAATGCGCACCACGCCGAGAGGTTTTTCAGAAAACTATCCTACATTGCCACTGCATGTTTCCGAACCTCCCCATGCTGACCACCCCGTGGTGCTTTTCTCCATCCTATATTGACACTCACTGACTATTCTAATTCAGGCCTTCCGATTCACACAACCCCGTGGTGTTTTTGTCACTCCTACTAGAGAATGGCCATTTAGAAACCAGTACAGTGCGCACACCCCCCGATGTTTTTCAGAAACCTATCCTACATTGCCACTGAATGTTTCCAGACCTCCACATGATGACCACCCCGTGGTGCTTTTCTCCAGTTTACATTGCCACTCACTGCCTATCCTAATTCAGGCCGTCCGATTCACACCACCGGGGGATGTTTTCTCACTCCTTCTAGTGAATGGCCTGTTAGAAAGCCTTACAATGGGCACCACCCCGTGATGTTTTTCAGAAAATTATCCTACATTTCCAGTGCATGTTTCCTGACCTCCTCATGCTGACCACCCCGTGTTGCTTTTCTCCATCCTACATTGCCACTCACTGCCTATCCTAAATCAGGCCCTCCCATTCACAACACCCCATGATGCTTTCTCACTCCTATTAGTGAATGGCCTGTTAGAAACCCTTACAATGTGCACCACCCCATGATGTTTTTCAGAAAACTATCCTACATTGCCACTGCATGTTTCATGACCTCCCCATGCTGACCACGCTGTGGTGATTTTCTCCATCCTACATTGCCACTCACTGCCTATCCTAATTCAGGCCCTCCCATTCACACCACCCCGTGATGATTTTCCCACTCCTACTAGTGAATGGCCTGCTACAAACACTTACAATGCGCACCACCCCGCGATGGTTTTCAGAAACTTTTCCTACATTGCCACTGGATGTTTCCTGACCTCCCCATGCTGACCACACCGTGGGGCTTTTCACCATTTTATGTTGCCACTCACTGCCTATCCTAATTCAGGCCCACGGATTCACACCACCACGTGATGTTTTTCTCATTCTACTGGTGAATGGCCTGTTAGAAAGCCTTACAATGCACACCACCCCGCGATGTTTTTCAGAAACCTATCCTACATTGTCAATGCATGTTTCCTGACCTCCCCATGCTGACCACCCCGTGGTGCTTTTCTCCATCCTGCATTGCCACTCACTACCTATCGTAATTCAGGCCCACGGATTCACACCACCCTGTGATGTTTTTATCACTCCTACTAGTGAATGGCCTGTTAGAACCCCTTACTATGCGCACCACCCCGTGATGTTTTTCAGAAAACTATCCTACATTGCCACTGCATGTTTCCTGTCCTCCCCATGATGACCACCGCGTGGTGCTTTTCTCCATTTTAAATTGCCACTCACTGCCTATCCTAAATCAGGCCCTCCGATTCACACCACACCGTGATGTTTTTCTCACTCCTACTAGTGAATGGCCTGTTAGAAAGCCTTACAATGCGCACCACCAGCGATGTTTTTCAGAAACCTATTATACATAGCCAATGTATGTTTCCCGACCTCCCCATGCTGACCAACCCGTGGTCCTTTTCTCCATCCTACATTGCCACTCACTGTATATCCTAATTCAGAACATCTCATTTAAATCAGGCCGTGACGTTTTTTCTCAATCCTACTAGTCAATGGCCTGTTAGAAACCCTTACAATGCGCACCACCCCGTGACGTTTTTCAGAAAAGTATCCTACATTGCCCCTTCATGTTTCCTGACCTCCCCATGCTGACCACCCTGTGGTGCTTTTCTCCATCCTACTTTGCCACTCACTGCCTATCGTAATTCAGGCCCTCCGATTAACACCACCCCGTGATGTTTTTCTCACTCCTACTAGTGAATAGCCTGTTAGACACCCTTACAATGTGCACCACCCCGCAATGTTTTTCAGAATCCGATCCTACATTGACACTGCATGTGTCCTGAACTCACCATGCTGAACCACCCCGTTGTACTTTTCTCTATGCTACATTGCCACTCACTGCGTATCCTAATTCAGGCCCTGCAATTCACACCATCCCGTGATGATTTTCTCACTCCTACTAGTGAATGGCCGGTTAGAAACCCGTACAATGCGCACCACCCCTCGATGTTTTTCAGAAACTTATCCTACATTGCCACTGCATGTTTCCTGACCTCCCCATGATGACCACCCCGTGGTGCTTTTCTCCTTCCTACATTGCCACTCACTGCCTATCCTAATTCAGGCCCTCCGATTCACACAACCCCGTGATTTTTTTTTCACTCTTACTAGTGAATGGCCTGTTAGAAACCCTTACAATGCTCACCACCGCACGATATATTTCAGAAACATATCTGACATTGCCACTGCATGTTTCCTGACCTCCCCATGCTAACCAGCCCGTAGTGTTTTTCTCCATCCTACATTGCCACTCGATGCCTATCCTAATTCAGGCCCTCCCATTCACACCACCCCGTGATGATTTTCTCACTCCTACTAGTGAATGGCCTGCTACAAACACTTAAAATGCGCACCACCCGCGATGTTTTTCAGAAACTTTTCCTACATTGCCACTGCATGTTTCCTGACCTCCCCATGCTGACCACACCGTGGGGCTTTTCACCATTTTATGTTGCCACTCACTGCCTATCCTAATTCAGGCCCACGGATTCACACCACCACGTGATGTTTTTCTCATTCTACTGGTGAATGGCCTGTTAGAAAGCCTTACAATGCACATCACCCCGCGATGTTTTTCAGAAACCTATCCTACATTGCCAATGCATGTTTCCTGACCTCCCCATGATGACCACCCCGTGGTGCTTTTCTCCATCCTACATTGCCACTCACTGCCTATACTAATTCAGAACATCTGATTCACACCACCCCGTGATGTTTTTATCACTCCTACTAGTGAATGGCCTGTTAGAACCCCTTACTATGCGCACCACCCCATGATGTTTTTCAGAAAACTATCCGACATTGCCACTGCATGTTTCCTGTCCTCCCCATGATGACCACCCCGTGGTGCTTTTCTCCATTTTACATTTCCACTCACTGCCTATCCTAAATCAGACCCTCCGATTCACACCACCCCGTGATGTTTTTCTCACTCCTACTAGTGAATGGCCTGTTAGAAAGCCTTACAATGTGCACCACCAGCGATGTTTTTCAGAAACCTATTATACATAGCCAATGTATGTTTCCCGACCTCCCCATGCTGACCAACCCGTGGTCCTTTTCTCCATCCTACATTGCCCCTCACTGTATATCCTAATTCAGAACATCTCATTCAAATCACCCCGTGACTTTTTTTCTCAATCCTACTAGTCAATGGCCTGTTAGAAACCCTTACAATGCGCACCACCCCGTGATGTTTTTCAGAAAAGTATCCTACATTGCCCCTTCATGTTTCCTGGCCTCCCCATGCTGACCACCCTGTGGTGCTTATCTCCATCCTACTTTGCCACTCACTGCCTATCGTAATTCAGGCCCTCCGATTCACACCACCCCGGGATGTTTTTCTCACTCCTACTAGTGAATAGCCTGTTAGATACCCTTACAATGTGCACCAACCCGCAATGTTTTTCAGAATCCTATCCTACATTGACACTGCATGTTTCCTGACCTCCCCATGATGACCACCCCGTGGTGCTTTTCTCCTTCCTACATTGCCTCTCACTGCCTATCCTAATTCAGGCCCTCCGATGCACACAACCCCGTGATGTTTTTCTCACTCTTACTAGTGAATGGCCTGTTAGAAACCCTTACAATGCTCACCACCGCACGATATATTTCAGAAACATATCTGACATTGCCACTGCATGTTTCCTGACTTCCCCATGCTAACCACCCCGTAGTGTTTTTCTCCATCATACATTGCCACTCGATGCCTATCCTAATTCAGGCCTTCCGATTCACACCACCCCGTGATGTTTTTCTCACTCCTACTAGTGAAACGCCTTTAAGAAACCTTACAATGCTCACTCCCCATGATGTTTTTCAGAAACCTAACCTACATTGCCACTGCATGTTTCCTGCCCTCCCAATGCTGACCACCCCTGGATCTTTTCTTCATCCTACATTACCACTTACTGCCTATCCAGATTCAGATCCTCCAATTCACACCAAACCGAGATGTTTTTCTCGCCCCTACTAGTGAGTTGCCTGTTAGAAACACTTACAGGGCGCACAACCCTGTGATGTTTTTAAGAAAAATATCCTACCTGCCACTGCATATTTCCAGCCCTCCCTATGCTGACCACCCCATGGTGCTTTTCTCCTCCTACACTGCCACTCCGTGCCTATCCTAACTAAGTCCCTCCAATTCGCACCACCACGTGATGTCTTTCTCACTCCTACTAGTGAATGGCCTGTTAGAAACCCTTACAATGTGCACCACCCCGCGACGGTTTTCACAAAACTAACCTACATTGCCACTGCAAGTTTCCTGACCTCCCAATGTGGACCACCCCATGGTGCTTTTCTCCATACTACATTGCCACTCACTGCTTATCCTAATCCAGGACCTCCGATTCACAACACCCTGTGATGTTTTTCTCACTCCTGCTATTGAATGGCCTGTTAGAAACCCGTACAATGCGCACCACCCCGCGATGTTTTTCAAAAACCTATCCTACATTGCCACTGCATGTTTCCTGACCTCCCCATGCTGACCACATCATGGTGCTTTTCTCTTTCCTACATTGCCACTCACTGCCTATCCTAATTCAGGCCCTTCGAATCACACAACCCCGTGATGTTTTTCTCACTCCTACTAGGGAAAGGCCTGTTAGAAACCCTGACAATGGGCACCACCCCGCGATGTTTTTCAGAAAATTATCCTACATTGCCACTGCATGTTTCCTGACATTTCCATGCTGACCACCCCGTGGTGCTTTTCTCCATTATACATTGCCACTCACTGCCTATCCTAATTCTGCCCCTCCGATTCACACCACCCCATGATGTTTTTCTCACTTCTACTAGTGAATGGCCTGTTAGAAACCTTTTCAATCGGCACCACCACGTGATTTTTTTCAGAAACCAATCTTACATTGGCCCTGCATGTTTCCTGACTTCCACATCCTAATCACCCCGTGGTACTTTTCTCCATCCAACATTGCCAGTCACTGCCTATCCTGATTCTGGCCCTCTGATTCACACAACCCAGTGATGTTCTTATGACTCCTACTAGTGAATGGCCTGTTAGAAACCCTTACAATGCGCACCACCCCGTGATGTTTTTCTCACTCCTACTAGTGAATCTAATGTAACACACACCCATACAATGCGCACCACCCCGCGATGTTTTTCAGAAACCTATCCTACATTGCCACTGCATGTTCCCTGACCTCCCCATGCTGACCACCCCGCGGTGCTTTTCTCCATCCTACATTGCCACTCACTGCCTATCCTAATTCAGACCCTCCGATTCACACCACCCCGGGATGTTTTTCTCACTCCTACTAGTGAATGTAATGTAACACACACCCATAAAATGCGCACCACCCCGTGATGTTTTTCTCACACCTACTAGTGAATGTAATGTAACACACACCCATACAATGCGCACCACCCCGTGATGTTTTTCTCACTCCTACTAGTGAATGTAATGTAACACACACCCATACAATGCGCACCACCCCGTGATGTTTTTCTCAATCCTACTAGTGAATCTAATGTAACACACACCCATACAATGCGCACCACCCCGTGATGTTTTTCTCACTCCTACTAGTGAATGTAATGTAACACACACCCATACAATGCGCACCACCCCGTGATGTTTTTCTCTCTCCTACAAGTGAATCTAATGTAACACACACCCATACAATGCACACCACCCCGGGATGTTTTTCTCACTCCTATTAGTGAATGTAATGTAACACACATCCATACAATGCGCACCACCCCGGGATGTTTTTCTCACTCCTACTAGTGAATCTAATGTAACACACACCCATACAATGCGCACCACACCGCGATGTTTTTCAGAAACCTATCCTACATTGCCACTGCATGTTCCCTGACCTCCCCATGCTGACCACCCCGCGGTGCTTTTCTCCATGCTACATTGCCACTCACTGCCTATCCTATTTCAAACCCTCAGTTTCACACCACCCCGTGATGTTTTTCTCACTACTACTAGTGAATGTAACGTAACACACACCCATACAATGCGCACCACCCCGTGATATTGTTCTCACTCCTACTATTGAATGTAACGTAACACACACCCATAAAATGCACACCACCCCGTGATGTTTTTCTCACTCCTAATAGTGAATGTAATGTAACACACACCCATACAATGCGCACCACCCCGTGATGTTTTTCTCACTCCTACTAGTGAATCTAATGTAACACACACCCATACAATGCGCACCACCCCGTGATGTTTTTCTCACTCCTACTAGTGAATCTAATGTAACACACACCCATACAATGCGCACCACCCCGTGATGTTTTTCTCACTGCTACTAGTGAATGTAATGTAACACACACCCATACAATGCGCACCACCCCGTGATGTTTTTCTCACTCCTACTAGTGAATCTAATGTAACACACACCCATACAATGCGCACAACCCCGTGATGTTTTTCTCACTCCTACTAGTGAATGTAATGTAACACACACCCATACAATGCGCACCACCCCGTGTTTTTCTCACTCCTACTAGTGACTGTAATGTAACACACACCCATACAATGCGCACCACCCCGTGATGTTTTTCTCACTCCTACTAGTGAATCTAATGTAACACACACCCATACAATGCGCACCACCCTGTGATGTTTTTCTCACTCCTACTAGTGAAACGCCTTTAAGAAACCTTACAATGCTCACCACCCCGTGATGTTTTTCAGAAACCTAACCTACATTGCCACTGCATGTTTCCTGCCCTCCCCATGCTGACCACCCCTGGATCTTTTCTTCATCCTACATTACAACTTACTGCCTATCTTGATTCAGCTCCTCCAATTCACAACACACCGTGATGTTTTTCTCGCCCCTACTACTGAGTTGCCTGTTAGAAACCCTTACAGTGCGCACAACCCTGCGATGTTTTTCAGAAACATATCCTACCTGCCACTGCATATTTCCAGACCTCCCTATGCTGACCACCCCATGGTGCTTTTCTCCTCCTACACGGCCACTCCTTGCCTATCCTAACTAAGTCCCTACAATTCACACCACCCCGTGATGTCTTTCTCACTCCTACTAGTGAATGGCCTGTTAGAAACCCTTACAATGTGCACCACCCCGCGATGGTTTTCACAAACCTAACCTACATTGCCACTGCAAGTTTCCTGACCTCCCAATGTGGACCACCCCATGGTGCTTTTCTCCATACTACATTGCCACTCACTGCTTATCCTAATCCAGGCCCTCCGATTCACAACACCCTGTGATGTTTTTCTCACTCCTACTAGTGAATGGCCTGTTAGAAACCCGTACATTGCGCACCACCCCGCGATGTTTTTCAAAAACCTATCCTACATTGCTACTGCATGTTTCCTGACCTCCCCATGCTGACCACAGCATGGTGCTTTTCTCTTTCCTACATTGCCACTCACTGCCTATTCTAATTCAGGCCCTTCGAATCACACAACCCCGTGATGTTTTTCTCACTCCTACTAGGGAAAGGCCTGTTAGAAACCCTGACAATGGGCACCACCCCGCGATGTTTTTCAGAAAATTATCCTACATTGCCACTGCATGTTTCCTGACATCTCCATGCTGACTATCCCGTGGTGCTTTTCTCCATCCTACATTGCCACTCACTGCCTATCCTAATTCTGCCCCTCCGATTCACACCATCCCATGATGTTTTTCTCACTTCTACTAGGGAATGGCCTGTTAGAAACCTTTTCAATCGGCACCACCACGTGATTTTTTTCAGAAACCAATCTTACATTGGCCCTGCATGTTTCCTGACTTCCACATCCTAATCACCCCGTGGTACTTTTCTCCATCCAACATTGCCACTCACTGCCTATCCTGATTCAGGCCCTCTGATTCACACCACCCGGTGATGTTCTTATCACTCCTACTAGTGAATGGCCTGTTAGAAACCCATAAATGCGCACCACCCCGCGATGTTTTTCAGAAACCTATCCTACATTGCCACTGCATGTTGCCTGACGTCCCCATGCTGACCACCAAGTGGTGTTTTTCTCCTTCCTACATTGCCACTCACTGCCTAAAATAATTCAGGCCCTCTGATTCACACAACCCCGTGATGTTTTTCTCACTCCTACTAGTGAATGGCCTGTTAGAAACCCTTACAGTGCGCACCACCCCGCGATGTTTTTCAGAAACATATCCTGCATTGCCACTGCATGTTTCTTGACATCTCCATGCTGACCACCCCGTGGTGCTTTTCTCCATTCTACATTGCCTCTCACTGCCTATCCTAATTAAGTCCCTCCGTTTCACACCAACCCTTGATGTTTTTCTCACTGCTACTAGTGAATGGCCTGTTAAAAACCCTTTCAATGGGCACCACCACGCAATTTTTTTCAGAAACCCATCTTATATTGGCCCTGCATGTTTCATGACTTCCACATCCTAATCACCCTGTGGTGCTTTTCTACATCTTACATTGCCACTCACTGCCTATCCTAATGCAGGCTGTCCGATTCACACCACCCCGTGATGTTTTTCTCACTCCTAGAAGTGAATGGCCTGTTAGAAACACTTACAATGCGCACCACGCCGAGAGGTTTTTCAGAAAACTATCCTACATTGCCACTGCATGTTTCCGAACCTCCCCATGCTGACCACCCCGTGGTGCTTTTCTCCATCCTATATTGACACTCACTGACTATTCTAATTCAGGCCTTCCGATTCACACAACCCCGTGGTGTTTTTGTCACTCCTACTAGAGAATGGCCATTTAGAAACCAGTACAGTGCGCACACCCCCCGATGTTTTTCAGAAACCTATCCTACATTGCCACTGAATGTTTCCAGACCTCCACATGATGACCACCCCGTGGTGCTTTTCTCCAGTTTACATTGCCACTCACTGCCTATCCTAATTCAGGCCGTCCGATTCACACCACCGGGGGATGTTTTCTCACTCCTTCTAGTGAATGGCCTGTTAGAAAGCCTTACAATGGGCACCACCCCGTGATGTTTTTCAGAAAATTATCCTACATTTCCAGTGCATGTTTCCTGACCTCCTCATGCTGACCACCCCGTGTTGCTTTTCTCCATCCTACATTGCCACTCACTGCCTATCCTAAATCAGGCCCTCCCATTCACAACACCCCATGATGCTTTCTCACTCCTATTAGTGAATGGCCTGTTAGAAACCCTTACAATGTGCACCACCCCATGATGTTTTTCAGAAAACTATCCTACATTGCCACTGCATGTTTCATGACCTCCCCATGCTGACCACGCTGTGGTGATTTTCTCCATCCTACATTGCCACTCACTGCCTATCCTAATTCAGGCCCTCCCATTCACACCACCCCGTGATGATTTTCCCACTCCTACTAGTGAATGGCCTGCTACAAACACTTACAATGCGCACCACCCCGCGATGGTTTTCAGAAACTTTTCCTACATTGCCACTGGATGTTTCCTGACCTCCCCATGCTGACCACACCGTGGGGCTTTTCACCATTTTATGTTGCCACTCACTGCCTATCCTAATTCAGGCCCACGGATTCACACCACCACGTGATGTTTTTCTCATTCTACTGGTGAATGGCCTGTTAGAAAGCCTTACAATGCACACCACCCCGCGATGTTTTTCAGAAACCTATCCTACATTGTCAATGCATGTTTCCTGACCTCCCCATGCTGACCACCCCGTGGTGCTTTTCTCCATCCTACATTGCCACTCACTACCTATCCTAATTCAGGCCCACGGATTCACACCACCCTGTGATGTTTTTATCACTCCTACTAGTGAATGGCCTGTTAGAACCCCTTACTATGCGCACCACCCCGTGATGTTTTTCAGAAAACTATCCTACATTGCCACTGCATGTTTCCTGTCCTCCCCATGATGACCACCGCGTGGTGCTTTTCTCCATTTTAAATTGCCACTCACTGCCTATCCTAAATCAGGCCCTCCGATTCACACCACACCGTGATGTTTTTCTCACTCCTACTAGTGAATGGCCTGTTAGAAAGCCTTACAATGCGCACCACCAGCGATGTTTTTCAGAAACCTATTATACATAGCCAATGTATGTTTCCCGACCTCCCCATGCTGACCAACCCGTGGTCCTTTTCTCCATCCTACATTGCCACTCACTGTATATCCTAATTCAGAACATCTCATTTAAATCACCCCGTGACGTTTTTTCTCAATCCTACTAGTCAATGGCCTGTTAGAAACCCTTACAATGCGCACCACCCCGTGACGTTTTTCAGAAAAGTATCCTACATTGCCCCTTCATGTTTCCTGACCTCCCCATGCTGACCACCCTGTGGTGCTTTTCTCCATCCTACTTTGCCACTCACTGCCTATCGTAATTCAGGCCCTCCGATTCACACCACCCCGTGATGTTTTTCTCACTCCTACTAGTGAATAGCCTGTTAGACACCCTTACAATGTGCACCACCCCGCAATGTTTTTCAGAATCCGATCCTACATTGACACTGCATGTGTCCTGAACTCACCATGCTGAACCACCCCGTTGTACTTTTCTCTATGCTACATTGCCACTCACTGCGTATCCTAATTCAGGCCCTCCAATTCACACCATCCCGTGATGATTTTCTCACTCCTACTAGTGAATGGCCGGTTAGAAACCCGTACAATGCGCACCACCCCTCGATGTTTTTCAGAAACTTATCCTACATTGCCACTGCATGTTTCCTGACCTCCCCATGATGACCACCCCGTGGTGCTTTTCTCCTTCCTACATTGCCACTCACTGCCTATCCTAATTCAGGCCCTCCGATTCACACAACCCCGTGATTTTTTTTTCACTCTTACTAGTGAATGGCCTGTTAGAAACCCTTACAATGCTCACCACTGCACGATATATTTCAGAAACATATCTGACATTGCCACTGCATGTTTCCTGACCTCCCCATGCTAACCAGCCCGTAGTGTTTTTCTCCATCCTACATTGCCACTCGATGCCTATCCTAATTCAGGCCCTCCCATTCACACCACCCCGTGATGATTTTCTCACTCCTACTAGTGAATGAGCTGCTACAAACACTTAAAATGCGCACCACCCGCGATGTTTTTCAGAAACTTTTCCTACATTGCCACTGCATGTTTCCTGACCTCCCCATGCTGACCACACCGTGGGGCTTTTCACCATTTTATGTTGCCACTCACTGCCTATCCTAATTCAGGCCCACGGATTCACACCACCACGTGATGTTTTTCTCATTCTACTGGTGAATGGCCTGTTAGAAAGCCTTACAATGCACACCACCCCGCGATGTTTTTCAGAAACCTATCCTACATTGCCAATGCATGTTTCCTGACCTCCCCATGATGACCACCCCGTGGTGCTTTTCTCCATCCTACATTGCCACTCACTGCCTATACTAATTCAGAACATCTGATTCACACCACCCCGTGATGTTTTTATCACTCCTACTAGTGAATGGCCTGTTAGAACCCCTTACTATGCGCACCACCCCATGATGTTTTTCAGAAAACTATCCGACATTGCCACTGCATGTTTCCTGTCCTCCCCATGATGACCACCCCGTGGTGCTTTTCTCCATTTTACATTTCCACTCACTGCCTATCCTAAATCAGACCCTCCGATTCACACCACCCCGTGATGTTTTTCTCACTCCTACTAGTGAATGGCCTGTTAGAAAGCCTTACAATGTGCACCACCAGCGATGTTTTTCAGAAACCTATTATACATAGCCAATGTATGTTTCCCGACCTCCCCATGCTGACCAACCCGTGGTCCTTTTCTCCATCCTACATTGCCCCTCACTGTATATCCTAATTCAGAACATCTCATTCAAATCACCCCGTGACGTTTTTTCTCAATCCTACTAGTCAATGGCCTGTTAGAAACCCTTACAATGCGCACCACCCCGTGATGTTTTTCAGAAAAGTATCCTACATTGCCCCTTCATGTTTCCTGGCCTCCCCATGCTGACCACCCTGTGGTGCTTATCTCCATCCTACTTTGCCACTCACTGCCTATCGTAATTCAGGCCCTCCGATTCACACCACCCCGGGATGTTTTTCTCACTCCTACTAGTGAATAGCCTGTTAGATACCCTTACAATGTGCACCAACCCGCAATGTTTTTCAGAATCCTATCCTACATTGACACTGCATGTTTCCTGACCTCCCCATGATGACCACCCCGTGGTGCTTTTCTCCTTCCTACATTGCCTCTCACTGCCTATCCTAATTCAGGCCCTCCGATGCACACAACCCCGTGATGTTTTTCTCACTCTTACTAGTGAATGGCCTGTTAGAAACCCTTACAATGCTCACCACCGCACGATATATTTCAGAAACATATCTGACATTGCCACTGCATGTTTCCTGACTTCCCCATGCTAACCACCCCGTAGTGTTTTTCTCCATCATACATTGCCACTCGATGCCTATCCTAATTCAGGCCTTCCGATTCACACCACCCCGTGATGTTTTTCTCACTCCTACTAGTGAAACGCCTTTAAGAAACCTTACAATGCTCACTCCCCATGATGTTTTTCAGAAACCTAACCTACATTGCCACTGCATGTTTCCTGCCCTCCCAATGCTGACCACCCCTGGATCTTTTCTTCATCCTACATTACCACTTACTGCCTATCCAGATTCAGATCCTCCAATTCACACCAAACCGAGATGTTTTTCTCGCCCCTACTAGTGAGTTGCCTGTTAGAAACACTTACAGGGCGCACAACCCTGTGATGTTTTTAAGAAAAATATCCTACCTGCCACTGCATATTTCCAGCCCTCCCTATGCTGACCACCCCATGGTGCTTTTCTCCTCCTACACTGCCACTCCGTGCCTATCCTAACTAAGTCCCTCCAATTCGCACCACCACATGATGTCTTTCTCACTCCTACTAGTGAATGGCCTGTTAGAAACCCTTACAATGTGCACCACCCCGCGACGGTTTTCACAAAACTAACCTACATTGCCACTGCAAGTTTCCTGACCTCCCAATGTGGACCACCCCATGGTGCTTTTCTCCATACTACATTGCCACTCACTGCTTATCCTAATCCAGGACCTCCGATTCACAACACCCTGTGATGTTTTTCTCACTCCTGCTATTGAATGGCCTGTTAGAAACCCGTACAATGCGCACCACCCCGCGATGTTTTTCAAAAACCTATCCTACATTGCCACTGCATGTTTCCTGACCTCCCCATGCTGACCACATCATGGTGCTTTTCTCTTTCCTACATTGCCACTCACTGCCTATCCTAATTCAGGCCCTTCGAATCACACAACCCCGTGATGTTTTTCTCACTCCTACTAGGGAAAGGCCTGTTAGAAACCCTGACAATGGGCACCACCCCGCGATGTTTTTCAGAAAATTATCCTACATTGCCACTGCATGTTTCCTGACATTTCCATGCTGACCACCCCGTGGTGCTTTTCTCCATTATACATTGCCACTCACTGCCTATCCTAATTCTGCCCCTCCGATTCACACCACCCCATGATGTTTTTCTCACTTCTACTAGTGAATGGCCTGTTAGAAACCTTTTCAATCGGCACCACCACGTGATTTTTTTCAGAAACCAATCTTACATTGGCCCTGCATGTTTCCTGACTTCCACATCCTAATCACCCCGTGGTACTTTTCTCCATCCAACATTGCCAGTCACTGCCTATCCTGATTCTGGCCCCCTGATTCACACAACCCAGTGATGTTCTTATGACTCCTACTAGTGAATGGCCTGTTAGAAACCCTTACAATGCGCACCACCCCGTGATGTTTTTCTCACTCCTACTAGTGAATCTAATGTAACACACACCCATACAATGCGCACCACCCCGCGATGTTTTTCAGAAACCTATCCTACATTGCCACTGCATGTTCCCTGACCTCCCCATGCTGACCACCCCGCGGTGCTTTTCTCCATCCTACATTGCCACTCACTGCCTATCCTAATTCAGACCCTCCGATTCACACCACCCCGGGATGTTTTTCTCACTCCTACTAGTGAATGTAATGTAACACACACCCATAAAATGCGCACCACCCCGTGATGTTTTTCTCACACCTACTAGTGAATGTAATGTAACACACACCCATACAATGCGCACCACCCCGTGATGTTTTTCTCACTCCTACTAGTGAATGTAATGTAACACACACCCATACAATGCGCACCACCCCGTGATGTTTTTCTCAATCCTACTAGTGAATCTAATGTAACACACACCCATACAATGCGCACCACCCCGTGATGTTTTTCTCACTCCTACTAGTGAATGTAATGTAACACACACCCATACAATGCGCACCACCCCGTGATGTTTTTCTCTCTCCTACAAGTGAATCTAATGTAACACACACCCATACAATGCACACCACCCCGGGATGTTTTTCTCACTCCTATTAGTGAATGTAATGTAACACACATCCATACAATGCGCACCACCCCGTGATGTTTTTCTCACTCCTACTAGTGAATCTAATGTAACACACACCCATACAATGCGCACCACACCGCGATGTTTTTCAGAAACCTATCCTACATTGCCACTGCATGTTCCCTGACCTCCCCATGCTGACCACCCCGCGGTGCTTTTCTCCATGCTACATTGCCACTCACTGCCTATCCTATTTCAGACCCTCAGTTTCACACCACCCCGTGATGTTTTTCTCACTACTACTAGTGAATGTAACGTAACACACACCCATACAATGCGCACCACCCCGTGATATTGTTCTCACTCCTACTATTGAATGTAACGTAACACACACCCATAAAATGCACACCACCCCGTGATGTTTTTCTCACTCCTAATAGTGAATGTAATGTAACACACACCCATACAATGCGCACCACCCCGTGATGTTTTTCTCACTCCTACTAGTGAATGTAATGTAACACACACCCATACAATGCGCACCACCCCGTGATGTTTTTCTCACTCCTACTAGTGAATCTAATGTAACACACACCCATACAATGCGCACCACCCCGTGATGTTTTTCTCACTGCTACTAGTGAATGTAATGTAACACACACCCATACAATGCGCACCACCCCGTGATGTTTTTCTCACTCCTACTAGTGAATCTAATGTAACACACACCCATACAATGCGCACAACCCCGTGATGTTTTTCTCACTCCTACTAGTGAATGTAATGTAACACACACCCATACAATGCGCACCACCCCGTGTTTTTCTCACTCCTACTAGTGACTGTAATGTAACACACACCCATACAATGCGCACCACCCCGTGATGTTTTTCTCACTCCTACTAGTGAATCTAATGTAACACACACCCATACAATGCGCACCACCCTGTGATGTTTTTCTCACTCCTACTAGTGAAACGCCTTTAAGAAACCTTACAATGCTCACCACCCCGTGATGTTTTTCAGAAACCTAACCTACATTGCCACTGCATGTTTCCTGCCCTCCCCATGCTGACCACCCCTGGATCTTTTCTTCATCCTACATTACAACTTACTGCCTATCTTGATTCAGCTCCTCCAATTCACAACACACCGTGATGTTTTTCTCGCCCCTACTACTGAGTTGCCTGTTAGAAACCCTTACAGTGCGCACAACCCTGCGATGTTTTTCAGAAACATATCCTACCTGCCACTGCATATTTCCAGACCTCCCTATGCTGACCACCCCATGGTGCTTTTCTCCTCCTACACGGCCACTCCTTGCCTATCCTAACTAAGTCCCTACAATTCACACCACCCCGTGATGTCTTTCTCACTCCTACTAGTGAATGGCCTGTTAGAAACCCTTACAATGTGCACCACCCCGCGATGGTTTTCACAAACCTAACCTACATTGCCACTGCAAGTTTCCTGACCTCCCAATGTGGACCACCCCATGGTGCTTTTCTCCATACTACATTGCCACTCACTGCTTATCCTAATCCAGGCCCTCCGATTCACAACACCCTGTGATGTTTTTCTCACTCCTACTAGTGAATGGCCTGTTAGAAACCCGTACATTGCGCACCACCCCGCGATGTTTTTCAAAAACCTATCCTACATTGCTACTGCATGTTTCCTGACCTCCCCATGCTGACCACAGCATGGTGCTTTTCTCTTTCCTACATTGCCACTCACTGCCTATTCTAATTCAGTCCCTTCGAATCACACAACCCCGTGATGTTTTTCTCACTCCTACTAGGGAAAGGCCTGTTAGAAACCCTGACAATGCGCACCACCCCGCGATGTTTTTCAGAAAATTATCCTACATTGCCACTGCATGTTTCCTGACATCTCCATGCTGACTATCCCGTGGTGCTTTTCTCCATCCTACATTGCCACTCACTGCCTATCCTAATTCTGCCCCTCCGATTCACACCACCCCATGATGTTTTTCTCACTTCTACTAGGGAATGGCCTGTTAGAAACCTTTTCAATCGGCACCACCACGTGATTTTTTTCAGAAACCAATCTTACATTGGCCCTGCATGTTTCCTGACTTCCACATCCTAATCACCCCGTGGTACTTTTCTCCATCCAACATTGCCACTCACTGCCTATCCTGATTCAGGCCCTCTGATTCACACCACCCGGTGATGTTCTTATCACTCCTACTAGTGAATGGCCTGTTAGAAACCCATAAATGCGCACCACCCCGCGATGTTTTTCAGAAACCTATCCTACATTGCCACTGCATGTTGCCTGACGTCCCCATGCTGACCACCAAGTGGTGTTTTTCTCCTTCCTACATTGCCACTCACTGCCTAAAATAATTCAGGCCCTCTGATTCACACAACCCCGTGATGTTTTTCTCACTCCTACTAGTGAATGGCCTGTTAGAAACCCTTACAGTGCGCACCACCCCGCGATGTTTTTCAGAAACATATCCTGCATTGCCACTGCATGTTTCTTGACATCTCCATGCTGACCACCCCGTGGTGCTTTTCTCCATTCTACATTGCCTCTCACTGCCTATCCTAATTAAGTCCCTCCGTTTCACACCAACCCTTGATGTTTTTCTCACTGCTACTAGTGAATGGCCTGTTAAAAACCCTTTCAATGGGCACCACCACGCAATTTTTTTCAGAAACCCATCTTATATTGGCCCTGCATGTTTCATGACTTCCACATCCTAATCACCCTGTGGTGCTTTTCTACATCTTACATTGCCACTCACTGCCTATCCTAATGCAGGCTGTCCGATTCACACCACCCCGTGATGTTTTTCTCACTCCTAGAAGTGAATGGCCTGTTAGAAACACTTACAATGCGCACCACGCCGAGAGGTTTTTCAGAAAACTATCCTACATTGCCACTGCATGTTTCCGAACCTCCCCATGCTGACCACCCCGTGGTGCTTTTCTCCATCCTATATTGACACTCACTGACTATTCTAATTCAGGCCTTCCGATTCACACAACCCCGTGGTGTTTTTGTCACTCCTACTAGAGAATGGCCATTTAGAAACCAGTACAGTGCGCACACCCCCCGATGTTTTTCAGAAACCTATCCTACATTGCCACTGAATGTTTCCAGACCTCCACATGATGACCACCCCGTGGTGCTTTTCTCCAGTTTACATTGCCACTCACTGCCTATCCTAATTCAGGCCGTCCGATTCACACCACCGGGGGATGTTTTCTCACTCCTTCTAGTGAATGGCCTGTTAGAAAGCCTTACAATGGGCACCACCCCGTGATGTTTTTCAGAAAATTATCCTACATTTCCAGTGCATGTTTCCTGACCTCCTCATGCTGACCACCCCGTGTTGCTTTTCTCCATCCTACATTGCCACTCACTGCCTATCCTAAATCAGGCCCTCCCATTCACAACACCCCATGATGCTTTCTCACTCCTATTAGTGAATGGCCTGTTAGAAACCCTTACAATGTGCACCACCCCATGATGTTTTTCAGAAAACTATCCTACATTGCCACTGCATGTTTCATGACCTCCCCATGCTGACCACGCTGTGGTGATTTTCTCCATCCTACATTGCCACTCACTGCCTATCCTAATTCAGGCCCTCCCATTCACACCACCCCGTGATGATTTTCCCACTCCTACTAGTGAATGGCCTGCTACAAACACTTACAATGCGCACCACCCCGCGATGGTTTTCAGAAACTTTTCCTACATTGCCACTGGATGTTTCCTGACCTCCCCATGCTGACCACACCGTGGGGCTTTTCACCATTTTATGTTGCCACTCACTGCCTATCCTAATTCAGGCCCACGGATTCACACCACCACGTGATGTTTTTCTCATTCTACTGGTGAATGGCCTGTTAGAAAGCCTTACAATGCACACCACCCCGCGATGTTTTTCAGAAACCTATCCTACATTGTCAATGCATGTTTCCTGACCTCCCCATGCTGACCACCCCGTGGTGCTTTTCTCCATCCTACATTGCCACTCACTACCTATCCTAATTCAGGCCCACGGATTCACACCACCCTGTGATGTTTTTATCACTCCTACTAGTGAATGGCCTGTTAGAACCCCTTACTATGCGCACCACCCCGTGATGTTTTTCAGAAAACTATCCTACATTGCCACTGCATGTTTCCTGTCCTCCCCATGATGACCACCGCGTGGTGCTTTTCTCCATTTTAAATTGCCACTCACTGCCTATCCTAAATCAGGCCCTCCGATTCACACCACACCGTGATGTTTTTCTCACTCCTACTAGTGAATGGCCTGTTAGAAAGCCTTACAATGCGCACCACCAGCGATGTTTTTCAGAAACCTATTATACATAGCCAATGTATGTTTCCCGACCTCCCCATGCTGACCAACCCGTGGTCCTTTTCTCCATCCTACATTGCCACTCACTGTATATCCTAATTCAGAACATCTCATTTAAATCACCCCGTGACGTTTTTTCTCAATCCTACTAGTCAATGGCCTGTTAGAAACCCTTACAATGCGCACCACCCCGTGACGTTTTTCAGAAAAGTATCCTACATTGCCCCTTCATGTTTCCTGACCTCCCCATGCTGACCACCCTGTGGTGCTTTTCTCCATCCTACTTTGCCACTCACTGCCTATCGTAATTCAGGCCCTCCGATTCACACCACCCCGTGATGTTTTTCTCACTCCTACTAGTGAATAGCCTGTTAGACACCCTTACAATGTGCACCACCCCGCAATGTTTTTCAGAATCCGATCCTACATTGACACTGCATGTGTCCTGAACTCACCATGCTGAACCACCCCGTTGTACTTTTCTCTATGCTACATTGCCACTCACTGCGTATCCTAATTCAGGCCCTCCAATTCACACCATCCCGTGATGATTTTCTCACTCCTACTAGTGAATGGCCGGTTAGAAACCCGTACAATGCGCACCACCCCTCGATGTTTTTCAGAAACTTATCCTACATTGCCACTGCATGTTTCCTGACCTCCCCATGATGACCACCCCGTGGTGCTTTTCTCCTTCCTACATTGCCACTCACTGCCTATCCTAATTCAGGCCCTCCGATTCACACAACCCCGTGATTTTTTTTTCACTCTTACTAGTGAATGGCCTGTTAGAAACCCTTACAATGCTCACCACTGCACGATATATTTCAGAAACATATCTGACATTGCCACTGCATGTTTCCTGACCTCCCCATGCTAACCAGCCCGTAGTGTTTTTCTCCATCCTACATTGCCACTCGATGCCTATCCTAATTCAGGCCCTCCCATTCACACCACCCCGTGATGATTTTCTCACTCCTACTAGTGAATGGCCTGCTACAAACACTTAAAATGCGCACCACCCGCGATGTTTTTCAGAAACTTTTCCTACATTGCCACTGCATGTTTCCTGACCTCCCCATGCTGACCACACCGTGGGGCTTTTCACCATTTTATGTTGCCACTCACTGCCTATCCTAATTCAGGCCCACGGATTCACACCACCACGTGATGTTTTTCTCATTCTACTGGTGAATGGCCTGTTAGAAAGCCTTACAATGCACACCACCCCGCGATGTTTTTCAGAAACCTATCCTACATTGCCAATGCATGTTTCCTGACCTCCCCATGATGACCACCCCGTGGTGCTTTTCTCCATCCTACATTGCCACTCACTGCCTATACTAATTCAGAACATCTGATTCACACCACCCCGTGATGTTTTTATCACTCCTACTAGTGAATGGCCTGTTAGAACCCCTTACTATGCGCACCACCCCATGATGTTTTTCAGAAAACTATCCGACATTGCCACTGCATGTTTCCTGTCCTCCCCATGATGACCACCCCGTGGTGCTTTTCTCCATTTTACATTTCCACTCACTGCCTATCCTAAATCAGACCCTCCGATTCACACCACCCCGTGATGTTTTTCTCACTCCTACTAGTGAATGGCCTGTTAGAAAGCCTTACAATGTGCACCACCAGCGATGTTTTTCAGAAACCTAGTATACATAGCCAATGTATGTTTCCCGACCTCCCCATGCTGACCAACCCGTGGTCCTTTTCTCCATCCTACATTGCCCCTCACTGTATATCCTAATTCAGAACATCTCATTCAAATCACCCCGTGACGTTTTTTCTCAATCCTACTAGTCAATGGCCTGTTAGAAACCCTTACAATGCGCACCACCCCGTGATGTTTTTCAGAAAAGTATCCTACATTGCCCCTTCATGTTTCCTGGCCTCCCCATGCTGACCACCCTGTGGTGCTTATCTCCATCCTACTTTGCCACTCACTGCCTATCGTAATTCAGGCCCTCCGATTCACACCACCCCGGGATGTTTTTCTCACTCCTACTAGTGAATAGCCTGTTAGATACCCTTACAATGTGCACCAACCCGCAATGTTTTTCAGAATCCTATCCTACATTGACACTGCATGTTTCCTGACCTCCCCATGATGACCACCCCGTGGTGCTTTTCTCCTTCCTACATTGCCTCTCACTGCCTATCCTAATTCAGGCCCTCCGATGCACACAACCCCGTGATGTTTTTCTCACTCTTACTAGTGAATGGCCTGTTAGAAACCCTTACAATGCTCACCACCGCACGATATATTTCAGAAACATATCTGACATTGCCACTGCATGTTTCCTGACTTCCCCATGCTAACCACCCCGTAGTGTTTTTCTCCATCATACATTGCCACTCGATGCCTATCCTAATTCAGGCCTTCCGATTCACACCACCCCGTGATGTTTTTCTCACTCCTACTAGTGAAACGCCTTTAAGAAACCTTACAATGCTCACTCCCCATGATGTTTTTCAGAAACCTAACCTACATTGCCACTGCATGTTTCCTGCCCTCCCAATGCTGACCACCCCTGGATCTTTTCTTCATCCTACATTACCACTTACTGCCTATCCAGATTCAGATCCTCCAATTCACACCAAACCGAGATGTTTTTCTCGCCCCTACTAGTGAGTTGCCTGTTAGAAACACTTACAGGGCGCACAACCCTGTGATGTTTTTAAGAAAAATATCCTACCTGCCACTGCATATTTCCAGCCCTCCCTATGCTGACCACCCCATGGTGCTTTTCTCCTCCTACACTGCCACTCCGTGCCTATCCTAACTAAGTCCCTCCAATTCGCACCACCACGTGATGTCTTTCTCACTCCTACTAGTGAATGGCCTGTTAGAAACCCTTACAATGTGCACCACCCCGCGACGGTTTTCACAAAACTAACCTACATTGCCACTGCAAGTTTCCTGACCTCCCAATGTGGACCACCCCATGGTGCTTTTCTCCATACTACATTGCCACTCACTGCTTATCCTAATCCAGGACCTCCGATTGACAACACCCTGTGATGTTTTTCTCACTCCTGCTATTGAATGGCCTGTTAGAAACCCGTACAATGCGCACCACCCCGCGATGTTTTTCAAAAACCTATCCTACATTGCCACTGCATGTTTCCTGACCTCCCCATGCTGACCACATCATGGTGCTTTTCTCTTTCCTACATTGCCACTCACTGCCTATCCTAATTCAGGCCCTTCGAATCACACAACCCCGTGATGTTTTTCTCACTCCTACTAGGGAAAGGCCTGTTAGAAACCCTGACAATGGGCACCACCCCGCGATGTTTTTCAGAAAATTATCCTACATTGCCACTGCATGTTTCCTGACATTTCCATGCTGACCACCCCGTGGTGCTTTTCTCCATTATACATTGCCACTCACTGCCTATCCTAATTCTGCCCCTCCGATTCACACCACCCCATGATGTTTTTCTCACTTCTACTAGTGAATGGCCTGTTAGAAACCTTTTCAATCGGCACCACCACGTGATTTTTTTCAGAAACCAATCTTACATTGGCCCTGCATGTTTCCTGACTTCCACATCCTAATCACCCCGTGGTACTTTTCTCCATCCAACATTGCCAGTCACTGCCTATCCTGATTCTGGCCCTCTGATTCACACAACCCAGTGATGTTCTTATGACTCCTACTAGTGAATGGCCTGTTAGAAACCCTTACAATGCGCACCACCCCGTGATGTTTTTCTCACTCCTACTAGTGAATCTAATGTAACACACACCCATACAATGCGCACCACCCCGCGATGTTTTTCAGAAACCTATCCTACATTGCCACTGCATGTTCCCTGACCTCCCCATGCTGACCACCCCGCGGTGCTTTTCTCCATCCTACATTGCCACTCACTGCCTATCCTAATTCAGACCCTCCGATTCACACCACCCCGGGATGTTTTTCTCACTCCTACTAGTGAATGTAATGTAACACACACCCATAAAATGCGCACCACCCCGTGATGTTTTTCTCACACCTACTAGTGAATGTAATGTAACACACACCCATACAATGCGCACCACCCCGTGATGTTTTTCTCACTCCTACTAGTGAATGTAATGTAACACACACCCATACAATGCGCACCACCCCGTGATGTTTTTCTCAATCCTACTAGTGAATCTAATGTAACACACACCCATACAATGCGCACCACCCCGTGATGTTTTTCTCACTCCTACTAGTGAATGTAATGTAACACACACCCATACAATGCGCACCACCCCGTGATGTTTTTCTCTCTCCTACAAGTGAATCTAATGTAACACACACCCATACAATGCACACCACCCCGGGATGTTTTTCTCACTCCTATTAGTGAATGTAATGTAACACACATCCATACAATGCGCACCACCCCGGGATGTTTTTCTCACTCCTACTAGTGAATCTAATGTAACACACACCCATACAATGCGCACCACACCGCGATGTTTTTCAGAAACCTATCCTACATTGCCACTGCATGTTCCCTGACCTCCCCATGCTGACCACCCCGCGGTGCTTTTCTCCATGCTACATTGCCACTCACTGCCTATCCTATTTCAGACCCTCAGTTTCACACCACCCCGTGATGTTTTTCTCACTACTACTAGTGAATGTAACGTAACACACACCCATACAATGCGCACCACCCCGTGATATTGTTCTCACTCCTACTATTGAATGTAACGTAACACACACCCATAAAATGCACACCACCCCGTGATGTTTTTCTCACTCCTAATAGTGAATGTAATGTAACACACACCCATACAATGCGCACCACCCCGTGATGTTTTTCTCACTCCTACTAGTGAATCTAATGTAACACACACCCATACAATGCGCACCACCCCGTGATGTTTTTCTCACTCCTACTAGTGAATCTAATGTAACACACACCCATACAATGCGCACCACCCCGTGATGTTTTTCTCACTGCTACTAGTGAATGTAATGTAACACACACCCATACAATGCGCACCACCCCGTGATGTTTTTCTCACTCCTACTAGTGAATCTAATGTAACACACACCCATACAATGCGCACAACCCCGTGATGTTTTTCTCACTCCTACTAGTGAATGTAATGTAACACACACCCATACAATGCGCACCACCCCGTGTTTTTCTCACTCCTACTAGTGACTGTAATGTAACACACACCCATACAATGCGCACCACCCCGTGATGTTTTTCTCACTCCTACTAGTGAATCTAATGTAACACACACCCATACAATGCGCACCACCCTGTGATGTTTTTCTCACTCCTACTAGTGAAACGCCTTTAAGAAACCTTACAATGCTCACCACCCCGTGATGTTTTTCAGAAACCTAACCTACATTGCCACTGCATGTTTCCTGCCCTCCCCATGCTGACCACCCCTGGATCTTTTCTTCATCCTACATTACAACTTACTGCCTATCTTGATTCAGCTCCTCCAATTCACAACACACCGTGATGTTTTTCTCGCCCCTACTACTGAGTTGCCTGTTAGAAACCCTTACAGTGCGCACAACCCTGCGATGTTTTTCAGAAACATATCCTACCTGCCACTGCATATTTCCAGACCTCCCTATGCTGACCACCCCATGGTGCTTTTCTCCTCCTACACGGCCACTCCTTGCCTATCCTAACTAAGTCCCTACAATTCACACCACCCCGTGATGTCTTTCTCACTCCTACTAGTGAATGGCCTGTTAGAAACCCTTACAATGTGCACCACCCCGCGATGGTTTTCACAAACCTAACCTACATTGCCACTGCAAGTTTCCTGACCTCCCAATGTGGACCACCCCATGGTGCTTTTCTCCATACTACATTGCCACTCACTGCTTATCCTAATCCAGGCCCTCCGATTCACAACACCCTGTGATGTTTTTCTCACTCCTACTAGTGAATGGCCTGTTAGAAACCCGTACATTGCGCACCACCCCGCGATGTTTTTCAAAAACCTATCCTACATTGCTACTGCATGTTTCCTGACCTCCCCATGCTGACCACAGCATGGTGCTTTTCTCTTTCCTACATTGCCACTCACTGCCTATTCTAATTCAGGCCCTTCGAATCACACAACCCCGTGATGTTTTTCTCACTCCTACTAGGGAAAGGCCTGTTAGAAACCCTGACAATGCGCACCACCCCGCGATGTTTTTCAGAAAATTATCCTACATTGCCACTGCATGTTTCCTGACATCTCCATGCTGACTATCCCGTGGTGCTTTTCTCCATCCTACATTGCCACTCACTGCCTATCCTAATTCTGCCCCTCCGATTCACACCACCCCATGATGTTTTTCTCACTTCTACTAGGGAATGGCCTGTTAGAAACCTTTTCAATCGGCACCACCACGTGATTTTTTTCAGAAACCAATCTTACATTGGCCCTGCATGTTTCCTGACTTCCACATCCTAATCACCCCGTGGTACTTTTCTCCATCCAACATTGCCACTCACTGCCTATCCTGATTCAGGCCCTCTGATTCACACCACCCGGTGATGTTCTTATCACTCCTACTAGTGAATGGCCTGTTAGAAACCCATAAATGCGCACCACCCCGCGATGTTTTTCAGAAACCTATCCTACATTGCCACTGCATGTTGCCTGACGTCCCCATGCTGACCACCAAGTGGTGTTTTTCTCCTTCCTACATTGCCACTCACTGCCTAAAATAATTCAGGCCCTCTGATTCACACAACCCCGTGATGTTTTTCTCACTCCTACTAGTGAATGGCCTGTTAGAAACCCTTACAGTGCGCACCACCCCGCGATGTTTTTCAGAAACATATCCTGCATTGCCACTGCATGTTTCTTGACATCTCCATGCTGACCACCCCGTGGTGCTTTTCTCCATTCTACATTGCCTCTCACTGCCTATCCTAATTAAGTCCCTCCGTTTCACACCAACCCTTGATGTTTTTCTCACTGCTACTAGTGAATGGCCTGTTAAAAACCCTTTCAATGGGCACCACCACGCAATTTTTTTCAGAAACCCATCTTATATTGGCCCTGCATGTTTCATGACTTCCACATCCTAATCACCCTGTGGTGCTTTTCTACATCTTACATTGCCACTCACTGCCTATCCTAATGCAGGCTGTCCGATTCACACCACCCCGTGATGTTTTTCTCACTCCTAGAAGTGAATGGCCTGTTAGAAACACTTACAATGCGCACCACGCCGAGAGGTTTTTCAGAAAACTATCCTACATTGCCACTGCATGTTTCCGAACCTCCCCATGCTGACCACCCCGTGGTGCTTTTCTCCATCCTATATTGACACTCACTGACTATTCTAATTCAGGCCTTCCGATTCACACAACCCCGTGGTGTTTTTGTCACTCCTACTAGAGAATGGCCATTTAGAAACCAGTACAGTGCGCACACCCCCCGATGTTTTTCAGAAACCTATCCTACATTGCCACTGAATGTTTCCAGACCTCCACATGATGACCACCCCGTGGTGCTTTTCTCCAGTTTACATTGCCACTCACTGCCTATCCTAATTCAGGCCGTCCGATTCACACCACCGGGGGATGTTTTCTCACTCCTTCTAGTGAATGGCCTGTTAGAAAGCCTTACAATGGGCACCACCCCGTGATGTTTTTCAGAAAATTATCCTACATTTCCAGTGCATGTTTCCTGACCTCCTCATGCTGACCACCCCGTGTTGCTTTTCTCCATCCTACATTGCCACTCACTGCCTATCCTAAATCAGGCCCTCCCATTCACAACACCCCATGATGCTTTCTCACTCCTATTAGTGAATGGCCTGTTAGAAACCCTTACAATGTGCACCACCCCATGATGTTTTTCAGAAAACTATCCTACATTGCCACTGCATGTTTCATGACCTCCCCATGCTGACCACGCTGTGGTGATTTTCTCCATCCTACATTGCCACTCACTGCCTATCCTAATTCAGGCCCTCCCATTCACACCACCCCGTGATGATTTTCCCACTCCTACTAGTGAATGGCCTGCTACAAACACTTACAATGCGCACCACCCCGCGATGGTTTTCAGAAACTTTTCCTACATTGCCACTGGATGTTTCCTGACCTCCCCATGCTGACCACACCGTGGGGCTTTTCACCATTTTATGTTGCCACTCACTGCCTATCCTAATTCAGGCCCACGGATTCACACCACCACGTGATGTTTTTCTCATTCTACTGGTGAATGGCCTGTTAGAAAGCCTTACAATGCACACCACCCCGCGATGTTTTTCAGAAACCTATCCTACATTGTCAATGCATGTTTCCTGACCTCCCCATGCTGACCACCCCGTGGTGCTTTTCTCCATCCTACATTGCCACTCACTACCTATCCTAATTCAGGCCCACGGATTCACACCACCCTGTGATGTTTTTATCACTCCTACTAGTGAATGGCCTGTTAGAACCCCTTACTATGCGCACCACCCCGTGATGTTTTTCAGAAAACTATCCTACATTGCCACTGCATGTTTCCTGTCCTCCCCATGATGACCACCGCGTGGTGCTTTTCTCCATTTTAAATTGCCACTCACTGCCTATCCTAAATCAGGCCCTCCGATTCACACCACACCGTGATGTTTTTCTCACTCCTACTAGTGAATGGCCTGTTAGAAAGCCTTACAATGCGCACCACCAGCGATGTTTTTCAGAAACCTATTATACATAGCCAATGTATGTTTCCCGACCTCCCCATGCTGACCAACCCGTGGTCCTTTTCTCCATCCTACATTGCCACTCACTGTATATCCTAATTCAGAACATCTCATTTAAATCACCCCGTGACGTTTTTTCTCAATCCTACTAGTCAATGGCCTGTTAGAAACCCTTACAATGCGCACCACCCCGTGACGTTTTTCAGAAAAGTATCCTACATTGCCCCTTCATGTTTCCTGACCTCCCCATGCTGACCACCCTGTGGTGCTTTTCTCCATCCTACTTTGCCACTCACTGCCTATCGTAATTCAGGCCCTCCGATTCACACCACCCCGTGATGTTTTTCTCACTCCTACTAGTGAATAGCCTGTTAGACACCCTTACAATGTGCACCACCCCGCAATGTTTTTCAGAATCCGATCCTACATTGACACTGCATGTGTCCTGAACTCACCATGCTGAACCACCCCGTTGTACTTTTCTCTATGCTACATTGCCACTCACTGCGTATCCTAATTCAGGCCCTCCAATTCACACCATCCCGTGATGATTTTCTCACTCCTACTAGTGAATGGCCGGTTAGAAACCCGTACAATGCGCACCACCCCTCGATGTTTTTCAGAAACTTATCCTACATTGCCACTGCATGTTTCCTGACCTCCCCATGATGACCACCCCGTGGTGCTTTTCTCCTTCCTACATTGCCACTCACTGCCTATCCTAATTCAGGCCCTCCGATTCACACAACCCCGTGATTTTTTTTTCACTCTTACTAGTGAATGGCCTGTTAGAAACCCTTACAATGCTCACCACTGCACGATATATTTCAGAAACATATCTGACATTGCCACTGCATGTTTCCTGACCTCCCCATGCTAACCAGCCCGTAGTGTTTTTCTCCATCCTACATTGCCACTCGATGCCTATCCTAATTCAGGCCCTCCCATTCACACCACCCCGTGATGATTTTCTCACTCCTACTAGTGAATGGCCTGCTACAAACACTTAAAATGCGCACCACCCGCGATGTTTTTCAGAAACTTTTCCTACATTGCCACTGCATGTTTCCTGACCTCCCCATGCTGACCACACCGTGGGGCTTTTCACCATTTTATGTTGCCACTCACTGCCTATCCTAATTCAGGCCCACGGATTCACACCACCACGTGATGTTTTTCTCATTCTACTGGTGAATGGCCTGTTAGAAAGCCTTACAATGCACACCACCCCGCGATGTTTTTCAGAAACCTATCCTACATTGCCAATGCATGTTTCCTGACCTCCCCATGATGACCACCCCGTGGTGCTTTTCTCCATCCTACATTGCCACTCACTGCCTATACTAATTCAGAACATCTGATTCACACCACCCCGTGATGTTTTTATCACTCCTACTAGTGAATGGCCTGTTAGAACCCCTTACTATGCGCACCACCCCATGATGTTTTTCAGAAAACTATCCGACATTGCCACTGCATGTTTCCTGTCCTCCCCATGATGACCACCCCGTGGTGCTTTTCTCCATTTTACATTTCCACTCACTGCCTATCCTAAATCAGACCCTCCGATTCACACCACCCCGTGATGTTTTTCTCACTCCTACTAGTGAATGGCCTGTTAGAAAGCCTTACAATGTGCACCACCAGCGATGTTTTTCAGAAACCTAGTATACATAGCCAATGTATGTTTCCCGACCTCCCCATGCTGACCAACCCGTGGTCCTTTTCTCCATCCTACATTGCCCCTCACTGTATATCCTAATTCAGAACATCTCATTCAAATCACCCCGTGACGTTTTTTCTCAATCCTACTAGTCAATGGCCTGTTAGAAACCCTTACAATGCGCACCACCCCGTGATGTTTTTCAGAAAAGTATCCTACATTGCCCCTTCATGTTTCCTGGCCTCCCCATGCTGACCACCCTGTGGTGCTTATCTCCATCCTACTTTGCCACTCACTGCCTATCGTAATTCAGGCCCTCCGATTCACACCACCCCGGGATGTTTTTCTCACTCCTACTAGTGAATAGCCTGTTAGATACCCTTACAATGTGCACCAACCCGCAATGTTTTTCAGAATCCTATCCTACATTGACACTGCATGTTTCCTGACCTCCCCATGATGACCACCCCGTGGTGCTTTTCTCCTTCCTACATTGCCTCTCACTGCCTATCCTAATTCAGGCCCTCCGATGCACACAACCCCGTGATGTTTTTCTCACTCTTACTAGTGAATGGCCTGTTAGAAACCCTTACAATGCTCACCACCGCACGATATATTTCAGAAACATATCTGACATTGCCACTGCATGTTTCCTGACTTCCCCATGCTAACCACCCCGTAGTGTTTTTCTCCATCATACATTGCCACTCGATGCCTATCCTAATTCAGGCCTTCCGATTCACACCACCCCGTGATGTTTTTCTCACTCCTACTAGTGAAACGCCTTTAAGAAACCTTACAATGCTCACTCCCCATGATGTTTTTCAGAAACCTAACCTACATTGCCACTGCATGTTTCCTGCCCTCCCAATGCTGACCACCCCTGGATCTTTTCTTCATCCTACATTACCACTTACTGCCTATCCAGATTCAGATCCTCCAATTCACACCAAACCGAGATGTTTTTCTCGCCCCTACTAGTGAGTTGCCTGTTAGAAACACTTACAGGGCGCACAACCCTGTGATGTTTTTAAGAAAAATATCCTACCTGCCACTGCATATTTCCAGCCCTCCCTATGCTGAACCACCCCATGGTGCTTTTCTCCTCCTACACTGCCACTCCGTGCCTATCCTAACTAAGTCCCTCCAATTCGCACCACCACGTGATGTCTTTCTCACTCCTACTAGTGAATGGCCTGTTAGAAACCCTTACAATGTGCACCACCCCGTGACGGTTTTCACAAAACTAACCTACATTGCCACTGCAAGTTTCCTGACCTCCCAATGTGGACCACCCCATGGTGCTTTTCTCCATACTACATTGCCACTCACTGCTTATCCTAATCCAGGACCTCCGATTCACAACACCCTGTGATGTTTTTCTCACTCCTGCTATTGAATGGCCTGTTAGAAACCCATACAATGCGCACCACCCCGCGATGTTTTTCAAAAACCTATCCTACATTGCCACTGCATGTTTCCTGACCTCCCCATGCTGACCACATCATGGTGCTTTTCTCTTTCCTACATTGCCACTCACTGCCTATCCTAATTCAGGCCCTTCGAATCACACAACCCCGTGATGTTTTTCTCACTCCTACTAGGGAAAGGCCTGTTAGAAACCCTGACAATGGGCACCACCCCGCGATGTTTTTCAGAAAATTATCCTACATTGCCACTGCATGTTTCCTGACATTTCCATGCTGACCACCCCGTGGTGCTTTTCTCCATTTTACATTGCCACTCACTGCCTATCCTAATTCTGCCCCTCCGATTCACACCACCCCATGATGTTTTTCTCACTTCTACTAGTGAATGGCCTGTTAGAAACCTTTTCAATCGGCACCACCACGTGATTTTTTTCAGAAACCAATCTTACATTGGCCCTGCATGTTTCCTGACTTCCACATCCTAATCACCCCGTGGTACTTTTCTCCATCCAACATTGCCAGTCACTGCCTATCCTGATTCTGGCCCTCTGATTCACACAACCCAGTGATGTTCTTATGACTCCTACTAGTGAATGGCCTGTTAGAAACCCTTACAATGCGCACCACCCCGTGATGTTTTTCTCACTCCTACTAGTGAATCTAATGTAACACACACCCATACAATGCGCACCACCCCGCGATGTTTTTCAGAAACCTATCCTACATTGCCACTGCATGTTCCCTGACCTCCCCATGCTGACCACCCCGAGGTGCTTTTCTCCATCCTACATTGCCACTCACTGCCTATCCTAATTCAGACCCTCCGATTCACACCACCCCGGGATGTTTTTCTCACTCCTACTAGTGAATGTAATGTAACACACACCCATAAAATGCGCACCACCCCGTGATGTTTTTCTCACACCTACTAGTGAATGTAATGTAACACACAACCATACAATGCGCACCACCCCGTGATGTTTTTCTCACTCCTACTAGTGAATGTAATGTAACACACACCCATACAATGCGCACCACCCCGTGATGTTTTTCTCAATCCTACTAGTGAATCTAATGTAACACACACCCATACAATGCGCACCACCCCGTGATGTTTTTCTCACTCCTACTAGTGAATGTAATGTAACACACACCCATACAATGCGCACCACCCCGTGATGTTTTTCTCTCTCCTACAAGTGAATCTAATGTAACACACACCCATACAATGCACACCACCCCGGGATGTTTTTCTCACTCCTATTAGTGAATGTAATGTAACACACATCCATACAATGCGCACCACCCCGGGATGTTTTTCTCACTCCTACTAGTGAATCTAATGTAACACACACCCATACAATGCGCACCACACCGCGATGTTTTTCAGAAACCTATCCTACATTGCCACTGCATGTTCCCTGACCTCCCCATGCTGACCAACCCACGGTGCTTTTCTCCATCCTACATTGCCACTCACTGCCTATCCTAATTCAGACACTCCAATTCACACCACCCCGTGATGTTTTTCTCACTCCTACTAGTGAATGTAATGTAACACACAACCATACAATGCGCACCACCCCGTGATGTTTTTCTCACACCTATTAGTGAATGTAATGTAACACACACCCATACAATGCGCACCACCCCATGATGTTTTTCTCACTCCTACTAGTGAATCTAATGTAACACACACCCATACCATGCACACCACCCCGGGATGTTTTTCTCACTCCTATTAGTGAACGTAATGTAACACACACCCATACAATGCGCACCACCCCGTGATGTTTTTCTCACTCCTACTAGTGAATCTAATGTAACACACACCCATACAATGCGCACCACCCCGCGATGTTTTTCAGAAACCTGTGCTACATTGCCACTGCATGTTCCCTGACCTCCCCATGCTGACCACCCCGCGGTGCTTTTCTCCATCCTACATTGCCACTCACTGCCTATCCTAATTCAAACCTTCAGATTCACACCACCCCGTGATGTTTTTCTCACTCCTACTAGTGAATGTAATGTAACACACACCCATACAATGCGCACCACCCCGTGATGTTTTTCTCACTCCTACTAGTGAATCTAATGTAACACACACCCATACAATGCGCACCACCCCGTGATCTTTTTCTCACTCCTACTAGTGAATGTAATGTAACACACAACCATACAATGCGCACCACCCCGTGATGATTTCTCACTCCTACTAGTGAATGTAATGTAACACACACCCATACAATGCGACCACCCCGTGACGTTTTTCTCACTCCTACTAGTGAATGTAATGTAACACACACCCATAAAATGCGCACCACCCCGTGATGTTTTTCTCACACCTACTAGTGAATGTAATGTAACACACACCCATACAATGCGCACCACCCCGTGATGTTTTTCTCACTCCTACTAGTGAATGTAATGTAACACACACCCATACAATGCGCACCACCCCGTGATGTTTTTCTCAATCCTACTAGTGAATCTAATGTAACACACACCCATACAATGCGCACCACCCCGTGATGTTTTTCTCACTCCTACTAGTGAATGTAATGTAACACACACCCATACAATGCGCACCACCCCGTGATGTTTTTCTCTCTCCTACAAGTGAATCTAATGTAACACACACCCATACAATGCGCACCACCCCGGGATGTTTTTCTCACTCCTATTAGTGAATGTAATGTAACACACATCCATACAATGCGCACCACCCCGGGATGTTTTTCTCACTCCTACTAGTGAATCTAATGTAACACACACCCATACAATGCGCACCACACCGCGATGTTTTTCAGAAACCTATCCTACATTGCCACTGCATGTTCCCTGACCTCCCCATGCTGACCAACCCACGGTGCTTTTCTCCATCCTACATTGCCACTCACTGCCTATCCTAATTCAGACACTCCAATTCACACCACCCCGTGATGTTTTTCTCACTCCTACTAGTGAATGTAATGTAACACACAACCATACAATGCGCACCACCCCGTGATGTTTTTCTCACACCTATTAGTGAATGTAATGTAACACACACCCATACAATGCGCACCACCCCATGATGTTTTTCTCACTCCTACTAGTGAATCTAATGTAACACACACCCATACCATGCACACCACCCCGGGATGTTTTTCTCACTCCTATTAGTGAACGTAATGTAACACACACCCATACAATGCGCACCACCCCGTGATGTTTTTCTCACTCCTACTAGTGAATCTAATGTAACACACACCCATACAATGCGCACCACCCCGCGATGTTTTTCAGAAACCTGTGCTACATTGCCACTGCATGTTCCCTGACCTCCCCATGCTGACCACCCCGCGGTGCTTTTCTCCATCCTACATTGCCACTCACTGCCTATCCTAATTCAAACCTTCAGATTCACACCACCCCGTGATGTTTTTCTCACTCCTACTAGTGAATGTAATGTAACACACACCCATACAATGCGCACCACCCCGTGATGTTTTTCTCACTCCTACTAGTGAATCTAATGTAACACACACCCATACAATGCGCACCACCCCGTGATCTTTTTCTCACTCCTACTAGTGAATGTAATGTAACACACAACCATACAATGCGCACCACCCCGTGATGATTTCTCACTCCTACTAGTGAATGTAATGTAACACACACCCATACAATGCGACCACCCCGTGACGTTTTTCTCACTCCTACTAGTGAATGTAATGTAACACACACCCATAAAATGCGCACCACCCCGTGATGTTTTTCTCACACCTACTAGTGAATGTAATGTAACACACACCCATACAATGCGCACCACCCCGTGATGTTTTTCTCACTCCTACTAGTGAATGTAATGTAACACACACCCATACAATGCGCACCACCCCGTGATGTTTTTCTCAATCCTACTAGTGAATCTAATGTAACACACACCCATACAATGCGCACCACCCCGTGATGTTTTTCTCACTCCTACTAGTGAATGTAATGTAACACACACCCATACAATGCGCACCACCCCGTGATGTTTTTCTCTCTCCTACAAGTGAATCTAATGTAACACACACCCATACAATGCGCACCACCCCGGGATGTTTTTCTCACTCCTATTAGTGAATGTAATGTAACACACATCCATACAATGCGCACCACCCCGGGATGTTTTTCTCACTCCTACTAGTGAATCTAATGTAACACACACCCATACAATGCGCACCACACCGCGATGTTTTTCAGAAACCTATCCTACATTGCCACTGCATGTTCCCTGACCTCCCCATGCTGACCAACCCACGGTGCTTTTCTCCATCCTACATTGCCACTCACTGCCTATCCTAATTCAGACACTCCAATTCACACCACCCCGTGATGTTTTTCTCACTCCTACTAGTGAATGTAATGTAACACACAACCATACAATGCGCACCACCCCGTGATGTTTTTCTCACACCTATTAGTGAATGTAAGGTAACACACACCCATACAATGCGCACCACCCCATGATGTTTTTCTCACTCCTACTAGTGAATCTAATGTAACACACACCCATACCATGCACACCACCCCGGGATGTTTTTCTCACTCCTATTAGTGAACGTAATGTAACACACACCCATACAATGCGCACCACCCCGTGATGTTTTTCTCACTCCTACTAGTGAATCTAATGTAACACACACCCATACAATGCGCACCACCCCGCGATGTTTTTCAGAAACCTGTGCTACATTGCCACTGCATGTTCCCTGACCTCCCCATGCTGACCACCCCGCGGTGCTTTTCTCCATCCTACATTGCCACTCACTGCCTATCCTAATTCAAACATTCAGATTCACACCACCCCGTGATGTTTTTCTCACTCCTACTAGTGAATGTAATGTAACACACACCCATACAATGCGCACCACCCCGTGATGTTTTTCTCACTCCTACTAGTGAATCTAATGTAACACACACCCATACAATGCGCACCACCCCGTGATGTTTTTCTCACTGCTACTAGTGAATGTAATGTAACACACACCCATACAATGCGCACCACCCCGTGATGTTTTTCTCACTCCTACTAGTGAATCTAATGTAACACACACCCATACAATGCGCACAACCCCGTGATGTTTTTCTCACTCCTACTAGTGAATGTAATGTAACACACACCCATACAATGCGCACCACCCCGTGTTTTTCTCACTCCTACTAGTGACTGTAATGTAACACACACCCATACAATGCGCACCACCCCGTGATGTTTTTCTCACTCCTACTAGTGAATCTAATGTAACACACACCCATACAATGCGCACCACCCTGTGATGTTTTTCTCACTCCTACTAGTGAAACGCCTTTAAGAAACCTTACAATGCTCACCACCCCGTGATGTTTTTCAGAAACCTAACCTACATTGCCACTGCATGTTTCCTGCCCTCCCCTTGCTGACCACCCCTGGATCTTTTCTTCATCCTACATTACAACTTACTGCCTATCTTGATTCAGCTCCTCCAATTCACAACACACCGTGATGTTTTTCTCGCCCCTACTACTGAGTTGCCTGTTAGAAACCCTTACAGTGCGCACAACCCTGCGATGTTTTTCAGAAACATATCCTACCTGCCACTGCATATTTCCAGACCTCCCTATGCTGACCACCCCATGGTGCTTTTCTCCTCCTACACGGCCACTCCTTGCCTATCCTAACTAAGTCCCTACAATTCACACCACCCCGTGATGTCTTTCTCACTCCTACTAGTGAATGGCCTGTTAGAAACCCTTACAATGTGCACCACCCCGCGATGGTTTTCACAAACCTAACCTACATTGCCACTGCAAGTTTCCTGACCTCCCAATGTGGACCACCCCATGGTGCTTTTCTCCATACTACATTGCCACTCACTGCTTATCCTAATCCAGGCCCTCCGATTCACAACACCCTGTGATGTTTTTCTCACTCCTACTAGTGAATGGCCTGTTAGAAACCCGTACATTGCGCACCACCCCGCGATGTTTTTCAAAAACCTATCCTACATTGCTACTGCATGTTTCCTGACCTCCCCATGCTGACCACAGCATGGTGCTTTTCTCTTTCCTACATTGCCACTCACTGCCTATTCTAATTCAGGCCCTTCGAATCACACAACCCCGTGATGTTTTTCTCACTCCTACTAGGGAAAGGCCTGTTAGAAACCCTGACAATGGGCACCACCCCGCGATGTTTTTCAGAAAATTATCCTACATTGCCACTGCATGTTTCCTGACATCTCCATGCTGACTATCCCGTGGTGCTTTTCTCCATCCTACATTGCCACTCACTGCCTATCCTAATTCTGCCCCTCCGATTCACACCACCCCATGATGTTTTTCTCACTTCTACTAGGGAATGGCCTGTTAGAAACCTTTTCAATCGGCACCACCACGTGATTTTTTTCAGAAACCAATCTTACATTGGCCCTGCATGTTTCCTGACTTCCACATCCTAATCACCCCGTGGTACTTTTCTCCATCCAACATTGCCACTCACTGCCTATCCTGATTCAGGCCCTCTGATTCACACCACCCGGTGATGTTCTTATCACTCCTACTAGTGAATGGCCTGTTAGAAACCCATAAATGCGCACCACCCCGCGATGTTTTTCAGAAACCTATCCTACATTGCCACTGCATGTTGCCTGACGTCCCCATGCTGACCACCAAGTGGTGTTTTTCTCCTTCCTACATTGCCACTCACTGCCTAAAATAATTCAGGCCCTCTGATTCACACAACCCCGTGATGTTTTTCTCACTCCTACTAGTGAATGGCCTGTTAGAAACCCTTACAGTGCGCACCACCCCGCGATGTTTTTCAGAAACATATCCTGCATTGCCACTGCATGTTTCTTGACATCTCCATGCTGACCACCCCGTGGTGCTTTTCTCCATTCTACATTGCCTCTCACTGCCTATCCTAATTAAGTCCCTCCGTTTCACACCAACCCTTGATGTTTTTCTCACTGCTACTAGTGAATGGCCTGTTAAAAACCCTTTCAATGGGCACCACCACGCAATTTTTTTCAGAAACCCATCTTATATTGGCCCTGCATGTTTCATGACTTCCACATCCTAATCACCCTGTGGTGCTTTTCTACATCTTACATTGCCACTCACTGCCTATCCTAATGCAGGCTGTCCGATTCACACCACCCCGTGATGTTTTTCTCACTCCTAGAAGTGAATGGCCTGTTAGAAACACTTACAATGCGCACCACGCCGAGAGGTTTTTCAGAAAACTATCCTACATTGCCACTGCATGTTTCCGAACCTCCCCATGCTGACCACCCCGTGGTGCTTTTCTCCATCCTATATTGACACTCACTGACTATTCTAATTCAGGCCTTCCGATTCACACAACCCCGTGGTGTTTTTGTCACTCCTACTAGAGAATGGCCATTTAGAAACCAGTACAGTGCGCACACCCCCCGATGTTTTTCAGAAACCTATCCTACATTGCCACTGAATGTTTCCAGACCTCCACATGATGACCACCCCGTGGTGCTTTTCTCCAGTTTACATTGCCACTCACTGCCTATCCTAATTCAGGCCGTCCGATTCACACCACCGGGGGATGTTTTCTCACTCCTTCTAGTGAATGGCCTGTTAGAAAGCCTTACAATGGGCACCACCCCGTGATGTTTTTCAGAAAATTATCCTACATTTCCAGTGCATGTTTCCTGACCTCCTCATGCTGACCACCCCGTGTTGCTTTTCTCCATCCTACATTGCCACTCACTGCCTATCCTAAATCAGGCCCTCCCATTCACAACACCCCATGATGCTTTCTCACTCCTATTAGTGAATGGCCTGTTAGAAACCCTTACAATGTGCACCACCCCATGATGTTTTTCAGAAAACTATCCTACATTGCCACTGCATGTTTCATGACCTCCCCATGCTGACCACGCTGTGGTGATTTTCTCCATCCTACATTGCCACTCACTGCCTATCCTAATTCAGGCCCTCCCATTCACACCACCCCGTGATGATTTTCCCACTCCTACTAGTGAATGGCCTGCTACAAACACTTACAATGCGCACCACCCCGCGATGGTTTTCAGAAACTTTTCCTACATTGCCACTGGATGTTTCCTGACCTCCCCATGCTGACCACACCGTGGGGCTTTTCACCATTTTATGTTGCCACTCACTGCCTATCCTAATTCAGGCCCACGGATTCACACCACCACGTGATGTTTTTCTCATTCTACTGGTGAATGGCCTGTTAGAAAGCCTTACAATGCACACCACCCCGCGATGTTTTTCAGAAACCTATCCTACATTGTCAATGCATGTTTCCTGACCTCCCCATGCTGACCACCCCGTGGTGCTTTTCTCCATCCTACATTGCCACTCACTACCTATCCTAATTCAGGCCCACGGATTCACACCACCCTGTGATGTTTTTATCACTCCTACTAGTGAATGGCCTGTTAGAACCCCTTACTATGCGCACCACCCCGTGATGTTTTTCAGAAAACTATCCTACATTGCCACTGCATGTTTCCTGTCCTCCCCATGATGACCACCGCGTGGTGCTTTTCTCCATTTTAAATTGCCACTCACTGCCTATCCTAAATCAGGCCCTCCGATTCACACCACACCGTGATGTTTTTCTCACTCCTACTAGTGAATGGCCTGTTAGAAAGCCTTACAATGCGCACCACCAGCGATGTTTTTCAGAAACCTATTATACATAGCCAATGTATGTTTCCCGACCTCCCCATGCTGACCAACCCGTGGTCCTTTTCTCCATCCTACATTGCCACTCACTGTATATCCTAATTCAGAACATCTCATTTAAATCACCCCGTGACGTTTTTTCTCAATCCTACTAGTCAATGGCCTGTTAGAAACCCTTACAATGCGCACCACCCCGTGACGTTTTTCAGAAAAGTATCCTACATTGCCCCTTCATGTTTCCTGACCTCCCCATGCTGACCACCCTGTGGTGCTTTTCTCCATCCTACTTTGCCACTCACTGCCTATCGTAATTCAGGCCCTCCGATTCACACCACCCCGTGATGTTTTTCTCACTCCTACTAGTGAATAGCCTGTTAGACACCCTTACAATGTGCACCACCCCGCAATGTTTTTCAGAATCCGATCCTACATTGACACTGCATGTGTCCTGAACTCACCATGCTGAACCACCCCGTTGTACTTTTCTCTATGCTACATTGCCACTCACTGCGTATCCTAATTCAGGCCCTCCAATTCACACCATCCCGTGATGATTTTCTCACTCCTACTAGTGAATGGCCGGTTAGAAACCCGTACAATGCGCACCACCCCTCGATATTTTTCAGAAACTTATCCTACATTGCCACTGCATGTTTCCTGACCTCCCCATGATGACCACCCCGTGGTGCTTTTCTCCTTCCTACATTGCCACTCACTGCCTATCCTAATTCAGGCCCTCCGATTCACACAACCCCGTGATTTTTTTTTCACTCTTACTAGTGAATGGCCTGTTAGAAACCCTTACAATGCTCACCACTGCACGATATATTTCAGAAACATATCTGACATTGCCACTGCATGTTTCCTGACCTCCCCATGCTAACCAGCCCGTAGTGTTTTTCTCCATCCTACATTGCCACTCGATGCCTATCCTAATTCAGGCCCTCCCATTCACACCACCCCGTGATGATTTTCTCACTCCTACTAGTGAATGGCCTGCTACAAACACTTAAAATGCGCACCACCCGCGATGTTTTTCAGAAACTTTTCCTACATTGCCACTGCATGTTTCCTGACCTCCCCATGCTGACCACACCGTGGGGCTTTTCACCATTTTATGTTGCCACTCACTGCCTATCCTAATTCAGGCCCACGGATTCACACCACCACGTGATGTTTTTCTCATTCTACTGGTGAATGGCCTGTTAGAAAGCCTTACAATGCACACCACCCCGCGATGTTTTTCAGAAACCTATCCTACATTGCCAATGCATGTTTCCTGACCTCCCCATGATGACCACCCCGTGGTGCTTTTCTCCATCCTACATTGCCACTCACTGCCTATACTAATTCAGAACATCTGATTCACACCACCCCGTGATGTTTTTATCACTCCTACTAGTGAATGGCCTGTTAGAACCCCTTACTATGCGCACCACCCCATGATGTTTTTCAGAAAACTATCCGACATTGCCACTGCATGTTTCCTGTCCTCCCCATGATGACCACCCCGTGGTGCTTTTCTCCATTTTACATTTCCACTCACTGCCTATCCTAAATCAGACCCTCCGATTCACACCACCCCGTGATGTTTTTCTCACTCCTACTAGTGAATGGCCTGTTAGAAAGCCTTACAATGTGCACCACCAGCGATGTTTTTCAGAAACCTAGTATACATAGCCAATGTATGTTTCCCGACCTCCCCATGCTGACCAACCCGTGGTCCTTTTCTCCATCCTACATTGCCCCTCACTGTATATCCTAATTCAGAACATCTCATTCAAATCACCCCGTGACGTTTTTTCTCAATCCTACTAGTCAATGGCCTGTTAGAAACCCTTACAATGCGCACCACCCCGTGATGTTTTTCAGAAAAGTATCCTACATTGCCCCTTCATGTTTCCTGGCCTCCCCATGCTGACCACCCTGTGGTGCTTATCTCCATCCTACTTTGCCACTCACTGCCTATCGTAATTCAGGCCCTCCGATTCACACCACCCCGGGATGTTTTTCTCACTCCTACTAGTGAATAGCCTGTTAGATACCCTTACAATGTGCACCAACCCGCAATGTTTTTCAGAATCCTATCCTACATTGACACTGCATGTTTCCTGACCTCCCCATGATGACCACCCCGTGGTGCTTTTCTCCTTCCTACATTGCCTCTCACTGCCTATCCTAATTCAGGCCCTCCGATGCACACAACCCCGTGATGTTTTTCTCACTCTTACTAGTGAATGGCCTGTTAGAAACCCTTACAATGCTCACCACCGCACGATATATTTCAGAAACATATGTGACATTGCCACTGCATGTTTCCTGACTTCCCCATGCTAACCACCCCGTAGTGTTTTTCTCCATCATACATTGCCACTCGATGCCTATCCTAATTCAGGCCTTCCGATTCACACCACCCCGTGATGTTTTTCTCACTCCTACTAGTGAAACGCCTTTAAGAAACCTTACAATGCTCACTCCCCATGATGTTTTTCAGAAACCTAACCTACATTGCCACTGCATGTTTCCTGCCCTCCCAATGCTGACCACCCCTGGATCTTTTCTTCATCCTACATTACCACTTACTGCCTATCCAGATTCAGATCCTCCAATTCACACCAAACCGAGATGTTTTTCTCGCCCCTACTAGTGAGTTGCCTGTTAGAAACACTTACAGGGCGCACAACCCTGTGATGTTTTTAAGAAAAATATCCTACCTGCCACTGCATATTTCCAGCCCTCCCTATGCTGACCACCCCATGGTGCTTTTCTCCTCCTACACTGCCACTCCGTGCCTATCCTAACTAAGTCCCTCCAATTCGCACCACCACGTGATGTCTTTCTCACTCCTACTACTGAATGGCCTGTTAGAAACCCTTACAATGTGCACCACCCCGCGACGGTTTTCACAAAACTAACTTACATTGCCACTGCAAGTTTCCTGACCTCCCAATGTGGACCACCCCATGGTGCTTTTCTCCATACTACATTGCCACTCACTGCTTATCCTAATCCAGGACCTCCGATTCACAACACCCTGTGATGTTTTTCTCACTCCTGCTATTGAATGGCCTGTTAGAAACCCGTACAATGCGCACCACCCCGCGATGTTTTTCAAAAACCTATCCTACATTGCCACTGCATGTTTCCTGACCTCCCCATGCTGACCACATCATGGTGCTTTTCTCTTTCCTACATTGCCACTCACTGCCTATCCTAATTCAGGCCCTTCGAATCACACAACCCCGTGATGTTTTTCTCACTCCTACTAGGGAAAGGCCTGTTAGAAACCCTGACAATGGGCACCACCCCGCGATGTTTTTCAGAAAATTATCCTACATTGCCACTGCATGTTTCCTGACATTTCCATGCTGACCACCCCGTGGTGCTTTTCTCCATTATACATTGCCACTCACTGCCTATCCTAATTCTGCCCCTCCGATTCACACCACCCCATGATGTTTTTCTCACTTCTACTAGTGAATGGCCTGTTAGAAACCTTTTCAATCGGCACCACCACGTGATTTTTTTCAGAAACCAATCTTACATTGGCCCTGCATGTTTCCTGACTTCCACATCCTAATCACCCCGTGGTACTTTTCTCCATCCAACATTGCCAGTCACTGCCTATCCTGATTCTGGCCCTCTGATTCACACAACCCAGTGATGTTCTTATGACTCCTACTAGTGAATGGCCTGTTAGAAACCCTTACAATGCGCACCACCCCGTGATGTTTTTCTCACTCCTACTAGTGAATCTAATGTAACACACACCCATACAATGCGCACCACCCCGCGATGTTTTTCAGAAACCTATCCTACATTGCCACTGCATGTTCCCTGACCTCCCCATGCTGACCACCCCGTGGTGCTTTTCTCCATCCTACATTGCCACTCACTGCCTATCCTAATTCAGACCCTCCGATTCACACCACCCCGGGATGTTTTTCTCACTCCTACTAGTGAATGTAATGTAACACACACCCATAAAATGCGCACCACCCCGTGATGTTTTTCTCACACCTACTAGTGAATGTAATGTAACACACACCCATACAATGCGCACCACCCCGTGATGTTTTTCTCACTCCTACTAGTGAATGTAATGTAACACACACCCATACAATGCGCACCACCCCGTGATGTTTTTCTCAATCCTACTAGTGAATCTAATGTAACACACACCCATACAATGCGCACCACCCCGTGATGTTTTTCTCACTCCTACTAGTGAATGTAATGTAACACACACCCATACAATGCGCACCACCCCGTGATGTTTTTCTCTCTCCTACAAGTGAATCTAATGTAACACACACCCATACAATGCACACCACCCCGGGATGTTTTTCTCACTCCTATTAGTGAATGTAATGTAACACACATCCATACAATGCGCACCACCCCGGGATGTTTTTCTCACTCCTACTAGTGAATCTAATGTAACACACACCCATACAATGCGCACCACACCGCGATGTTTTTCAGAAACCTATCCTACATTGCCACTGCATGTTCCCTGACATACCCATGCTGACCAACCCACGGTGCTTTTCTCCATCCTACATTGCCACTCACTGCCTATCCTAATTCAGACACTCCAATTCACACCACCCCGTGATGTTTTTCTCACTCCTACTAGTGAATGTAATGTAACACACAACCATACAATGCGCACCACCCCGTGATGTTTTTCTCACACCTATTAGTGAATGTAATGTAACACACACCCATACAATGCGCACCACCCCATGATGTTTTTCTCACTCCTACTAGTGAATCTAATGTAACACACACCCATACCATGCACACCACCCCGGGATGTTTTTCTCACTCCTATTAGTGAACGTAATGTAACACACACCCATACAATGCGCACCACCCCGTGATGTTTTTCTCACTCCTACTAGTGAATCTAATGTAACACACACCCATACAATGCGCACCACCCCGCGATGTTTTTCAGAAACCTGTGCTACATTGCCACTGCATGTTCCCTGACCTCCCCATGCTGACCACCCCGCGGTGCTTTTCTCCATCCTACATTGCCACTCACTGCCTATCCTAATTCAAACCTTCAGATTCACACCACCCTGTGATGTTTTTCTCACTCCTACTAGTGAATGTAATGTAACACACACCCATACAATGCGCACCACCCCGTGATGTTTTTCTCACACCTACTAGTGAATCTAATGTAACACACACCCATACAATGAGCACCACCCCGTGATCTTTTTCTCACTCCTACTAGTGAATGTAATGTAACACACAACCATACAATGCGCACCACCCCGTGATGATTTCTCACTCCTACTAGTGAATGTAATGTAACACACACCCATACAATGCGACCACCCCGTGACGTTTTTCTCACTCCTACTAGTGAATGTAATGTAACACACACCCATACAATGCGCACCACCCCGTGATGTTTTTCTCACTCCTACTAGTGAATCTAATGTAACACACACCCATACAATGCGCACCACCCCGTGATGTTTTTCTCACTCCTATTAGTGAATGTAATGTAACACACACCCATAAAATGCGACCACCCCGTGATGTTTTTCTCACTCCTACTAGTGAATCTAATGTAACACACACCCATACAATGCGCACCACCCCGTGATGTTTTTCTCACTCCTACTAGTGAATGTAATGTAACACACACTCATACAATGCGCACCACCCCGTGATGTTTTTCTCACTCCTACTAGTGAATGTAATGTAATACACACCCATACAATGCGCACCACCCCGTTATGTTTTTCTCACTCCTACTAGTGAATCTAATGTAACACACACCCATACAATGCGCACCACCCCGTGATGTTTTTCTCACTCCTACTAGTGAATGTAATGTAACACACACCCATACAATGCGCACAACCCCGTGATGTTTTTCTCACTCCTACTAGTGAATGTAATGTAACACACACCCATACAATGCGCACCACCCCGTGATGTGTTTCTCACTCCTACTAGTGAATTTAATGTAACACACACCCATACAATGCGCACCACCCCGTGATGTTTTTCTCACTCCTACTAGTGAATCTAATGTAACACACACCCATACAATGTGCACCACCCCGCGATGTTTTTCAGAAACCTATCCTACTTTGCCACTGCATGTTCCCTGACCTCCCCATGCTGACCACCCCGCGGTGCTTTTCTCCATCCTACATTGCCACTCACTGCCTATCCTAATTCAGACCCTCCGATTCACACCACCCGTGATGTTTTTCTCACTCCTACTAGTGAATGTAATGTAATACACACCCATGAAATGCGCACCACCCCGTGATGTTTTTCTCACACCTACTAGTGAATGTAATGTAACACACACCCATACAATGCGCACCACACCGTGATGTTTTTCTCACTCCTACTAGTGAATGTAATGTAACACACACCCATACAATGCGCACCACCCCGTGATGTTTTTCTCACTCCTACTAGTGAATCTAATGAAACACACACCCATACAATGCGCACCACCCCGTGATGTTTTTATCACTCCTACTAGTGAATGTAATGTAACACACACCCATACAATGCGCACCACCCCGTGATGTTTTTCTCACTCCTACTAGTGAATGTAACGTAACACACACCCATACAATGCGCACCACCCCGCGATGTTTTTCTCACTCCTACTAGTGTATGTAATGTAACACACACCCATACAATGCGCACCACCCCGTGATGTTTTTCTCACTACTACTAGTGAATGTAATGTAACACACACCCATACAATGCGCACCACCCCGCGATGTTTTTCAGAAACCTATCCTACATTGCCACTGCATGTTCCCTGACCTCCCCATGCTGAGCACCCCGCGGTGCTTTTCTCCATCCTACATTGCCACTCATTGCCTATCCTAATTCACGCCCTCCGATTCACACCACCCCGTGATGTTTTTCTCACTCCTACTAGTGAATGTAATGTAACACACACCCATACAATGCGCACCACTCCGTGATGTTTTTCTCACTCCTACTAGTGAATCTAATGTAACACACACCCATACAATGCGCACCACTCCGTGATGTTTTTCTCACTCCTACTAGTGAATCTAATGTAACACACACCCATACAATGCGCACCACCCCGTGATGTTTTTCTCACTCCTACTAGTGAATCTAATGTAACACACACCCATACAATGCGCACCACCCCGCGATGTTTTTCAGAAACCTATCCTACATTGCCACTGCATGTTCCCTGACCTCCCCTGCTGACCACCACGGGGTGCTTTTCTCCATCCTACATTGCCACTCACTGCCTATCCTAATTCAGACCCTCCGATTCACACCACCCCGTGATGATTTTCTCACTCCTACAAGTGAATTTAATGTAACACACACCCATACAATGCGCACCACCCGGTGATGTTTTTCTCACTCCTACTAGTGAATGTAATGTAACACACAACCATACAATGCGCACCATCCCGTGATGTTTTTCTCACTCCTACTAGTGAATCTAATGTAACACACACCCATACAATGCGCACCACCCCGTGATGCTTTTCTCACTCCTACTAGTGAATCTAATGTAACACACACCCATACAATGCGCACCACCCAGTGATGTTTTTCTCACTCCTACTAGTGAATGTAATGTAACACACACCCATACAATGCGCATCACCCCGCGATGTTTTTCAGAAACCTATCCTACATTGCCACTGCATGTTCCCTGACCTCCCCATGCTGACCACCCCACGGTGCTTTTCTCCATCCTACATTGCCACTCACTGCCTATCCTAATTCAGACACTCCAATTCACACCACCCTGTGATGTTTTTCTCACTCCTACTAGTGAATGTAATGTAACACACACCCATACAATGCGCACCACCCCGTGATGTTTTTCTCACTCCTATTAGTGAATGTAATGTAACACACACCCATACAATGCGCACCACCCCGTGATGTTTTTCTCACTCCTACTAGTGAATCTAATGTAACACACACCCATACCATGCACACCACCCCGGGATGTTTTTCTCACTCCTATTAGTGAACGTAATGTAACACACACCCATACAATGCGCACCAACCCGTGATGTTTTTCTCACTCGTACTAGTGAATCTAATGTAACACACACCCATACAATGCGCACCACCCCGCGATGTTTTTCAGAAACCTATCCTACATTGCCACTGCATGTTCCCTGACCTCCCGATGCTGACCACCCCGCGGTGCTTTTCTCCATGCTACATTGCCACTCACTGCCTATCCTAATTCAAACCTTCAGATTCACACCACCCCGTGATGTTTTTCTCACTCCTACTAGTGAATGTAATGTAACACACACCCATACAATGCGCACCACCCCGTGATGTTTTTCTCACTCCTACTAGTGAATGTAATGTAACACACACCCATACAATGCGCACCACTCCGTGATGTTTTTCTCACTCCTACTAGTGAATCTAATGTAACACACACCCATACAATGCGCACCACCCCGTGATGTTTTTCTCACTCCTACTTGTGAATCTAATGTAACACACACCCATACAATGCGCACCACCCCGTGATGTTTTTCTCACTGCTAATAGTGAATGTAATGTAACACACACCCATACAATGCGCACCACTCCGTGATGTTTTTCTCACTCCTACTAGTGAATCTAATGTAACACACACCCATACAATGCGCACCACCCCGTGATGTTTTTCTCACTCCTACTAGTGAATCTAATGTAACACACACCCATACAATGCGCACCACCCCGCGATGTTTTTCAGAAACCTATCCTACATTGCCACTGCATGTTCCCTGACCTCCCCATGCTGACCACCACGGGGTGCTTTTCTCCATCCTACATTGCCACTCACTGCCTATCCTAATTCAGACCCTCCGATTCACACCACCCCGTGATGTTTTTCTCACTCCTACTAGTGAATTTAATGTAACACACACCCATACAATGCGCACCACCCGGTGATGTTTTTCTCACTCCTACTAGTGAATGTAATGTAACACACAACCATACAATGCGCACCATCCCGTGATGTTTTTCTCACTCCTACTAGTGAATGTAATGTAACACACACCCATACAATGCGCACCACCCCGTGATGCTTTTCTCACTCCTACTAGTGAATCTAATGTAACACACACCCATACAATGCGCACCACCCCGTGATGTTTTTCTCACTCCTACTAGTGAATGTAATGTAACACACACCCATACAATGCGCACCACCCCGTGATGTTTTTCTCACTGCTACTAGTGACTGTAATGTAACACACACCCATACAATGCGCACCACCCCGTGATGTTTTTCTCACTCCTACTAGTGAATCTAATGTAACACACACCCATACAATGCGCACCACCCTGTGATGTTTTTCTCACTCCTACTAGTGAAACGCCTTTAAGAAACCTTACAATGCTCACCACCCCATGATGTTTTTCAGAAACCTAACCTACATTGCCACTGCATGTTTCCTGCCCTCCCCATGCTGACCACCCCTGGATCTTTTCTTCATCCTACATTACAACTTACTGCCTATCTTGATTCATCTCCTCCAATTCACACCACACCGTGATGTTTTTCTCGCCCCTACTAGTGAGTTGCCTGTTAGAAACCCTTACAGTGCGCACAACCCTGCGATGTTTTTCAGAAACATATCCTACCTGCCACTGCATATTTCCAGACCTCCCTATGCTGACCACCCCATGGTGCTTTTCTCCTCCTACACGGCCACTCCTTGCCTATCCTAACTAAATCCCTCCAATTCACACCACCCCGTGATGTCTTTCTCACTCCTACTAGTGAATGGCCTGTTAGAAACCCTTACAATGTGCACCACCCCGCGATGGTTTTCACAAACCTAACCTACATTGCCACTGCAAGTTTCCTGACCTCCCAATGTGGACCACCCCATGGTGCTTTTCTCCATACTACATTGCCACTCACTGCTTATCCTAATCCAGGCCCTCCGATTCACACCACCATGTGATGTTCTTATCACTCCTACTAGTGAATGGCCTGTTAGAATCCCATAAATGCGCACCACCCCACGATGTTTTTCAGAAACCTATCCTACATTGCCACTGCATGTTTCCTGACGTCCCCATGCTGACCACCAAGTGGTGTTTTTCTCCTTCCTACATTGCCACTCACTGCCTAAAATAATTCAGGCCCTCTGATTCACACAACCCCGTGATGTTTTTCTCACTCCTACTAGTGAATGGCCTGTTAGAAACCCTTACAGTGCGCACCACCCCGCGATGTTTTTCAGAAACATATCCTGCATTGCCACTGCATGTTTCTTGACATCTCCATGCTGACCACCCCGTGGTGCTTTTCTCCATTCTACATTGCCTCTCACTGCCTATCCTAATTAAGTCCCTCCGTTTCACACCAACCCTTGATGTTTTTCTCACTGCTACTAGTGAATGGCCTGTTAAAAACCCTTTCAATGGGCACCACCACGCAATTTTTTTCAGAAACCCATCTTATATTGGCCCTGCATGTTTCATGACTTCCACATCCTAATCACCCTGTGGTGCTTTTCTACATCTTACATTGCCACTCACTGCCTATCCTAATGCAGGCTGTCCGATTCACACCACCCCGTGATGTTTTTCTCACTCCTAGAAGTGAATGGCCTGTTAGAAACACTTACAATGCGCACCACGCCGAGAGGTTTTTCAGAAAACTATCCTACATTGCCACTGCATGTTTCCGAACCTCCCCATGCTGACCACCCCGTGGTGCTTTTCTCCATCCTATATTGACACTCACTGACTATTCTAATTCAGGCCTTCCGATTCACACAACCCCGTGGTGTTTTTGTCACTCCTACTAGAGAATGGCCATTTAGAAACCAGTACAGTGCGCACACCCCCCGATGTTTTTCAGAAACCTATCCTACATTGCCACTGAATGTTTCCAGACCTCCACATGATGACCACCCCGTGGTGCTTTTCTCCAGTTTACATTGCCACTCACTGCCTATCCTAATTCAGGCCGTCCGATTCACACCACCGGGGGATGTTTTCTCACTCCTTCTAGTGAATGGCCTGTTAGAAAGCCTTACAATGGGCACCACCCCGTGATGTTTTTCAGAAAATTATCCTACATTTCCAGTGCATGTTTCCTGACCTCCTCATGCTGACCACCCCGTGTTGCTTTTCTCCATCCTACATTGCCACTCACTGCCTATCCTAAATCAGGCCCTCCCATTCACAACACCCCATGATGCTTTCTCACTCCTATTAGTGAATGGCCTGTTAGAAACCCTTACAATGTGCACCACCCCATGATGTTTTTCAGAAAACTATCCTACATTGCCACTGCATGTTTCATGACCTCCCCATGCTGACCACACTGTGGTGATTTTCTCCATCCTACATTGCCACTCACTGCCTATCCTAATTCAGGCCCTCCCATTCACACCACCCCGTGATGATTTTCCCACTCCTACTAGTGAATGGCCTGCTACAAACACTTACAATGCGCACCACCCCGCGATGGTTTTCAGAAACTTTTCCTACATTGCCACTGGATGTTTCCTGACCTCCCCATGCTGACCACACCGTGGGGCTTTTCACCATTTTATGTTGCCACTCACTGCCTATCCTAATTCAGGCCCACGGATTCACACCACCACGTGATGTTTTTCTCATTCTACTGGTGAATGGCCTGTTAGAAAGCCTTACAATGCACACCACCCCGCGATGTTTTTCAGAAACCTATCCTACATTGTCAATGCATGTTTCCTGACCTCCCCATGCTGACCACCCCGTGGTGCTTTTCTCCATCCTACATTGCCACTCACTACCTATCCTAATTCAGGCCCACGGATTCACACAACCCTGTGATGTTTTTATCACTCCTACTAGTGAATGGCCTGTTAGAACCCCTTACTATGCGCACCACCCCGTGATGTTTTTCAGAAAACTATCCTACATTGCCACTGCATGTTTCCTGTCCTCCCCATGATGACCACCGCGTGGTGCTTTTCTCCATTTTAAATTGCCACTCACTGCCTATCCTAAATCAGGCCCTCCGATTCACACCACACCGTGATGTTTTTCTCACTCCTACTAGTGAATGGCCTGTTAGAAAGCCTTACAATGCGCACCACCAGCGATGTTTTTCAGAAACCTATTATACATAGCCAATGTATGTTTCCCGACCTCCCCATGCTGACCAACCCGTGGTCCTTTTCTCCATCCTACATTGCCACTCACTGTATATCCTAATTCAGAACATCTCATTTAAATCACCCCGTGACGTTTTTTCTCAATCCTACTAGTCAATGGCCTGTTAGAAACCCTTACAATGCGCACCACCCCGTGACGTTTTTCAGAAAAGTATCCTACATTGCCCCTTCATGTTTCCTGACCTCCCCATGCTGACCACCCTGTGGTGCTTTTCTCCATCCTACTTTGCCACTCACTGCCTATCGTAATTCAGGCCCTCCGATTCACACCACCCCGTGATGTTTTTCTCACTCCTACTAGTGAATAGCCTGTTAGACACCCTTACAATGTGCACCACCCCGCAATGTTTTTCAGAATCCGATCCTACATTGACACTGCATGTGTCCTGAACTCACCATGCTGAACCACCCCGTTGTACTTTTCTCTATGCTACATTGCCACTCACTGCGTATCCTAATTCAGGCCCTCCAATTCACACCATCCCGTGATGATTTTCTCACTCCTACTAGTGAATGGCCGGTTAGAAACCCGTACAATGCGCACCACCCCTCGATGTTTTTCAGAAACTTATCCTACATTGCCACTGCATGTTTCCTGACCTCCCCATGATGACCACCCCGTGGTGCTTTTCTCCTTCCTACATTGCCACTCACTGCCTATCCTAATTCAGGCCCTCCGATTCACACAACCCCGTGATTTTTTTTTCACTCTTACTAGTGAATGGCCTGTTAGAAACCCTTACAATGCTCACCACTGCACGATATATTTCAGAAACATATCTGACATTGCCACTGCATGTTTCCTGACCTCCCCATGCTAACCAGCCCGTAGTGTTTTTCTCCATCCTACATTGCCACTCGATGCCTATCCTAATTCAGGCCCTCCCATTCACACCACCCCGTGATGATTTTCTCACTCCTACTAGTGAATGGCCTGCTACAAACACTTAAAATGCGCACCACCCGCGATGTTTTTCAGAAACTTTTCCTACATTGCCACTGCATGTTTCCTGACCTCCCCATGCTGACCACACCGTGGGGCTTTTCACCATTTTATGTTGCCACTCACTGCCTATCCTAATTCAGGCCCACGGATTCACACCACCACGTGATGTTTTTCTCATTCTACTGGTGAATGGCCTGTTAGAAAGCCTTACAATGCACACCACCCCGCGATGTTTTTCAGAAACCTATCCTACATTGCCAATGCATGTTTCCTGACCTCCCCATGATGACCACCCCGTGGTGCTTTTCTCCATCCTACATTGCCACTCACTGCCTATACTAATTCAGAACATCTGATTCACACCACCCCGTGATGTTTTTATCACTCCTACTAGTGAATGGCCTGTTAGAACCCCTTACTATGCGCACCACCCCATGATGTTTTTCAGAAAACTATCCGACATTGCCACTGCATGTTTCCTGTCCTCCCCATGATGACCACCCCGTGGTGCTTTTCTCCATTTTACATTTCCACTCACTGCCTATCCTAAATCAGACCCTCCGATTCACACCACCCCGTGATGTTTTTCTCACTCCTACTAGTGAATGGCCTGTTAGAAAGCCTTACAATGTGCACCACCAGCGATGTTTTTCAGAAACCTATTATACATAGCCAATGTATGTTTCCCGACCTCCCCATGCTGACCAACCCGTGGTCCTTTTCTCCATCCTACATTGCCCCTCACTGTATATCCTAATTCAGAACATCTCATTCAAATCACCCCGTGACGTTTTTTCTCAATCCTACTAGTCAATGGCCTGTTAGAAACCCTTACAATGCGCACCACCCCGTGATGTTTTTCAGAAAAGTATCCTACATTGCCCCTTCATGTTTCCTGGCCTCCCCATGCTGACCACCCTGTGGTGCTTATCTCCATCCTACTTTGCCACTCACTGCCTATCGTAATACAGGCCCTCCGATTCACACCACCCCGGGATGTTTTTCTCACTCCTACTAGTGAATAGCCTGTTAGATACCCTTACAATGTGCACCAACCCGCAATGTTTTTCAGAATCCTATCCTACATTGACACTGCATGTTTCCTGACCTCCCCATGATGACCACCCCGTGGTGCTTTTCTCCTTCCTACATTGCCTCTCACTGCCTATCCTAATTCAGGCCCTCCGATGCACACAACCCCGTGATGTTTTTCTCACTCTTACTAGTGAATGGCCTGTTAGAAACCCTTACAATGCTCACCACCGCACGATATATTTCAGAAACATATCTGACATTGCCACTGCATGTTTCCTGACTTCCCCATGCTAACCACCCCGTAGTGTTTTTCTCCATCATACATTGCCACTCGATGCCTATCCTAATTCAGGCCTTCCGATTCACACCACCCCGTGATGTTTTTCTCACTCCTACTAGTGAAACGCCTTTAAGAAACCTTACAATGCTCACTCCCCATGATGTTTTTCAGAAACCTAACCTACATTGCCACTGCATGTTTCCTGCCCTCCCAATGCTGACCACCCCTGGATCTTTTCTTCATCCTACATTACCACTTACTGCCTATCCAGATTCAGATCCTCCAATTCACACCAAACCGAGATGTTTTTCTCGCCCCTACTAGTGAGTTGCCTGTTAGAAACACTTACAGGGCGCACAACCCTGTGATGTTTTTAAGAAAAATATCCTACCTGCCACTGCATATTTCCAGCCCTCCCTATGCTGACCACCCCATGGTGCTTTTCTCCTCCTACACTGCCACTCCGTGCCTATCCTAACTAAGTCCCTCCAATTCGCACCACCACGTGATGTCTTTCTCACTCCTACTAGTGAATGGCCTGTTAGAAACCCTTACAATGTGCACCACCCCGCGACGGTTTTCACAAAACTAACCTACATTGCCACTGCAAGTTTCCTGACCTCCCAATGTGGACCACCCCATGGTGCTTTTCTCCATACTACATTGCCACTCACTGCTTATCCTAATCCAGGACCTCCGATTCACAACACCCTGTGATGTTTTTCTCACTCCTGCTATTGAATGGCCTGTTAGAAACCCGTACAATGCGCACCACCCCGCGATGTTTTTCAAAAACCTATCCTACATTGCCACTGCATGTTTCCTGACCTCCCCATGCTGACCACATCATGGTGCTTTTCTCTTTCCTACATTGCCACTCACTGCCTATCCTAATTCAGGCCCTTCGAATCACACAACCCCGTGATGTTTTTCTCACTCCTACTAGGGAAAGGCCTGTTAGAAACCCTGACAATGGGCACCACCCCGCGATGTTTTTCAGAAAATTATCCTACATTGCCACTGCATGTTTCCTGACATTTCCATGCTGACCACCCCGTGGTGCTTTTCTCCATTATACATTGCCACTCACTGCCTATCCTAATTCTGCCCCTCCGATTCACACCACCCCATGATGTTTTTCTCACTTCTACTAGTGAATGGCCTGTTAGAAACCTTTTCAATCGGCACCACCACGTGATTTTTTTCAGAAACCAATCTTACATTGGCCCTGCATGTTTCCTGACTTCCACATCCTAATCACCCCGTGGTACTTTTCTCCATCCAACATTGCCAGTCACTGCCTATCCTGATTCTGGCCCTCTGATTCACACAACCCAGTGATGTTCTTATGACTCCTACTAGTGAATGGCCTGTTAGAAACCCTTACAATGCGCACCACCCTGTGATGTTTTTCTCACTCCTACTAGTGAATGGCCTGTTAGAACCCCTTACTATGCGCACCACCCCGTGATGTTTTTCAGAAAACTATCCTACATTGCCACTGCATGTTTCCTGACCTCCCCATGATGACCACCCCGTGGTGCTTTTCTCCTTCCTACATTGCCACTCACTGCCTATCCTAATTCAGGCCCTCCGATTCACACAACCCCGTGATTTTTTTTTCACTCTTACTAGTGAATGGCCTGTTAGAAACCCTTACAATGCTCACCACTGCACGATATATTTCAGAAACATATCTGACATTGCCACTGCATGTTTCCTGACCTCCCCATGCTAACCAGCCCGTAGTGTTTTTCTCCATCCTACATTGCCACTCGATGCCTATCCTAATTCAGGCCCTCCCATTCACACCACCCCGTGATGATTTTCTCACTCCTACTAGTGAATGGCCTGCTACAAACACTTAAAATGCGCACCACCCGCGATGTTTTTCAGAAACTTTTCCTACATTGCCACTGCATGTTTCCTGACCTCCCCATGCTGACCACACCGTGGGGCTTTTCACCATTTTATGTTGCCACTCACTGCCTATCCTAATTCAGGCCCACGGATTCACACCACCACGTGATGTTTTTCTCATTCTACTGGTGAATGGCCTGTTAGAAAGCCTTACAATGCACACCACCCCGCGATGTTTTTCAGAAACCTATCCTACATTGCCAATGCATGTTTCCTGACCTCCCCATGATGACCACCCCGTGGTGCTTTTCTCCATCCTACATTGCCACTCACTGCCTATACTAATTCAGAACATCTGATTCACACCACCCCGTGATGTTTTTATCACTCCTACTAGTGAATGGCCTGTTAGAACCCCTTACTATGCGCACCACCCCATGATGTTTTTCAGAAAACTATCCGACATTGCCACTGCATGTTTCCTGTCCTCCCCATGATGACCACCCCGTGGTGCTTTTCTCCATTTTACATTTCCACTCACTGCCTATCCTAAATCAGACCCTCCGATTCACACCACCCCGTGATGTTTTTCTCACTCCTACTAGTGAATGGCCTGTTAGAAAGCCTTACAATGTGCACCACCAGCGATGTTTTTCAGAAACCTATTATACATAGCCAATGTATGTTTCCCGACCTCCCCATGCTGACCAACCCGTGGTCCTTTTCTCCATCCTACATTGCCCCTCACTGTATATCCTAATTCAGAACATCTCATTCAAATCACCCCGTGACGTTTTTTCTCAATCCTACTAGTCAATGGCCTGTTAGAAACCCTTACAATGCGCACCACCCCGTGATGTTTTTCAGAAAAGTATCCTACATTGCCCCTTCATGTTTCCTGGCCTCCCCATGCTGACCACCCTGTGGTGCTTATCTCCATCCTACTTTGCCACTCACTGCCTATCGTAATACAGGCCCTCCGATTCACACCACCCCGGGATGTTTTTCTCACTCCTACTAGTGAATAGCCTGTTAGATACCCTTACAATGTGCACCAACCCGCAATGTTTTTCAGAATCCTATCCTACATTGACACTGCATGTTTCCTGACCTCCCCATGATGACCACCCCGTGGTGCTTTTCTCCTTCCTACATTGCCTCTCACTGCCTATCCTAATTCAGGCCCTCCGATGCACACAACCCCGTGATGTTTTTCTCACTCTTACTAGTGAATGGCCTGTTAGAAACCCTTACAATGCTCACCACCGCACGATATATTTCAGAAACATATCTGACATTGCCACTGCATGTTTCCTGACTTCCCCATGCTAACCACCCCGTAGTGTTTTTCTCCATCATACATTGCCACTCGATGCCTATCCTAATTCAGGCCTTCCGATTCACACCACCCCGTGATGTTTTTCTCACTCCTACTAGTGAAACGCCTTTAAGAAACCTTACAATGCTCACTCCCCATGATGTTTTTCAGAAACCTAACCTACATTGCCACTGCATGTTTCCTGCCCTCCCAATGCTGACCACCCCTGGATCTTTTCTTCATCCTACATTACCACTTACTGCCTATCCAGATTCAGATCCTCCAATTCACACCAAACCGAGATGTTTTTCTCGCCCCTACTAGTGAGTTGCCTGTTAGAAACACTTACAGGGCGCACAACCCTGTGATGTTTTTAAGAAAAATATCCTACCTGCCACTGCATATTTCCAGCCCTCCCTATGCTGACCACCCCATGGTGCTTTTCTCCTCCTACACTGCCACTCCGTGCCTATCCTAACTAAGTCCCTCCAATTCGCACCACCACGTGATGTCTTTCTCACTCCTACTAGTGAATGGCCTGTTAGAAACCCTTACAATGTGCACCACCCCGCGACGGTTTTCACAAAACTAACCTACATTGCCACTGCAAGTTTCCTGACCTCCCAATGTGGACCACCCCATGGTGCTTTTCTCCATACTACATTGCCACTCACTGCTTATCCTAATCCAGGACCTCCGATTCACAACACCCTGTGATGTTTTTCTCACTCCTGCTATTGAATGGCCTGTTAGAAACCCGTACAATGCGCACCACCCCGCGATGTTTTTCAAAAACCTATCCTACATTGCCACTGCATGTTTCCTGACCTCCCCATGCTGACCACATCATGGTGCTTTTCTCTTTCCTACATTGCCACTCACTGCCTATCCTAATTCAGGCCCTTCGAATCACACAACCCCGTGATGTTTTTCTCACTCCTACTAGGGAAAGGCCTGTTAGAAACCCTGACAATGGGCACCACCCCGCGATGTTTTTCAGAAAATTATCCTACATTGCCACTGCATGTTTCCTGACATTTCCATGCTGACCACCCCGTGGTGCTTTTCTCCATTATACATTGCCACTCACTGCCTATCCTAATTCTGCCCCTCCGATTCACACCACCCCATGATGTTTTTCTCACTTCTACTAGTGAATGGCCTGTTAGAAACCTTTTCAATCGGCACCACCACGTGATTTTTTTCAGAAACCAATCTTACATTGGCCCTGCATGTTTCCTGACTTCCACATCCTAATCACCCCGTGGTACTTTTCTCCATCCAACATTGCCAGTCACTGCCTATCCTGATTCTGGCCCTCTGATTCACACAACCCAGTGATGTTCTTATGACTCCTACTAGTGAATGGCCTGTTAGAAACCCTTACAATGCGCACCACCCCGTGATGTTTTTCTCACTCCTACTAGTGAATCTAATGTAACACACACCCATACAATGCGCACCACCCCGCGATGTTTTTCAGAAACCTATCCTACATTGCCACTGCATGTTCCCTGACCTCCCCATGCTGACCACCCCGCGGTGCTTTTCTCCATCCTACATTGCCACTCACTGCCTATCCTAATTCAGACCCTCCGATTCACACCACCCCGGGATGTTTTTCTCACTCCTACTAGTGAATGTAATGTAACACACACCCATAAAATGCGCACCACCCCGTGATGTTTTTCTCACACCTACTAGTGAATGTAATGTAACACACACCCATACAATGCGCACCACCCCGTGATGTTTTTCTCACTCCTACTAGTGAATGTAATGTAACACACACCCATACAATGCGCACCACCCCGTGATGTTTTTCTCAATCCTACTAGTGAATCTAATGTAACACACACCCATACAATGCGCACCACCCCGTGATGTTTTTCTCACTCCTACTAGTGAATGTAATGTAACACACACCCATACAATGCGCACCACCCCGTGATGTTTTTCTCTCTCCTACAAGTGAATCTAATGTAACACACACCCATACAATGCACACCACCCCGGGATGTTTTTCTCACTCCTATTAGTGAATGTAATGTAACACACATCCATACAATGCGCACCACCCCGTGATGTTTTTCTCACTCCTACTAGTGAATCTAATGTAACACACACCCATACAATGCGCACCACACCGCGATGTTTTTCAGAAACCTATCCTACATTGCCACTGCATGTTCCCTGACCTCCCCATGCTAACCACCCCGCGGTGCTTTTCTCCATGCTACATTGCCACTCACTGCCTATCCTTTTTCAGACCCTCAGTTTCACACCACCCCGTGATGTTTTTCTCACTACTACTAGTGAATGTAACGTAACACACACCCATACAATGCGCACCACCCCGTGATATTGTTCTCACTCCTACTATTGAATGTAACGTAACACACACCCATAAAATGCACACCACCCCGTGATGTTTTTCTCACTCCTAATAGTGAATGTAATGTAACACACACCCATACAATGCGCACCACCCCGTGATGTTTTTCTCACTCCTACTAGTGAATGTAATGTAACACACACCCATACAATGCGCACCACCCCGTGATGTTTTTCTCACTCCTACTAGTGAATCTAATGTAACACACACCCATACAATGCGCACCACCCCGTGATGTTTTTCTCACTGCTACTAGTGAATGTAATGTAACACACACCCATACAATGCGCACCACCCCGTGATGTTTTTCTCACTCCTACTAGTGAATCTAATGTAACACACACCCATACAATGCGCACAACCCCGTGATGTTTTTCTCACTCCTACTAGTGAATGTAATGTAACACACACCCATACAATGCGCACCACCCCGTGTTTTTCTCACTCCTACTAGTGACTGTAATGTAACACACACCCATACAATGCGCACCACCCCGTGATGTTTTTCTCACTCCTACTAGTGAATCTAATGTAACACACACCCATACAATGCGCACCACCCTGTGATGTTTTTCTCACTCCTACTAGTGAAACGCCTTTAAGAAACCTTACAATGCTCACCACCCCATGATGTTTTTCAGAAACCTAACCTACATTGCCACTGCATGTTTCCTGCCCTCCCCATGCTGACCACCCCTGGATCTTTTCTTCATCCTACATTACAACTTACTGCCTATCTTGATTCAGCTCCTCCAATTCACAACACACCGTGATGTTTTTCTCGCCCCTACTACTGAGTTGCCTGTTAGAAACCCTTACAGTGCGCACAACCCTGCGATGTTTTTCAGAAACATATCCTACCTGCCACTGCATATTTCCAGACCTCCCTATGCTGACCACCCCATGGTGCTTTTCTCCTCCTACACGGCCACTCCTTGCCTATCCTAACTAAGTCCCTACAATTCACACCACCCCGTGATGTCTTTCTCACTCCTACTAGTGAATGGCCTGTTAGAAACCCTTACAATGTGCACCACCCCGCGATGGTTTTCACAAACCTAACCTACATTGCCACTGCAAGTTTCCTGACCTCCCAATGTGGACCACCCCATGGTGCTTTTCTCCATACTACATTGCCACTCACTGCTTATCCTAATCCAGGCCCTCCGATTCACAACACCCTGTGATGTTTTTCTCACTCCTACTAGTGAATGGCCTGTTAGAAACCCGTACATTGCGCACCACCCCGCGATGTTTTTCAAAAACCTATCCTACATTGCTACTGCATGTTTCCTGACCTCCCCATGCTGACCACAGCATGGTGCTTTTCTCTTTCCTACATTGCCACTCACTGCCTATTCTAATTCAGGCCCTTCGAATCACACAACCCCGTGATGTTTTTCTCACTCTTACTAGGGAAAGGCCTGTTAGAAACCCTGACAATGCGCACCACCCCGCGATGTTTTTCAGAAAATTATCCTACATTGCCACTGCATGTTTCCTGACATCTCCATGCTGACTATCCCGTGGTGCTTTTCTCCATCCTACATTGCCACTCACTGCCTATCCTAATTCTGCCCCTCCGATTCACACCACCCCATGATGTTTTTCTCACTTCTACTAGGGAATGGCCTGTTAGAAACCTTTTCAATCGGCACCACCACGTGATTTTTTTCAGAAACCAATCTTACATTGGCCCTGCATGTTTCCTGACTTCCACATCCTAATCACCCCGTGGTACTTTTCTCCATCCAACATTGCCACTCACTGCCTATCCTGATTCAGGCCCTCTGATTCACACCACCCGGTGATGTTCTTATCACTCCTACTAGTGAATGGCCTGTTAGAAACCCATAAATGCTCACCACCCCGCGATGTTTTTCAGAAACCTATCCTACATTGCCACTGCATGTTGCCTGACGTCCCCATGCTGACCACCAAGTGGTGTTTTTCTCCTTCCTACATTGCCACTCACTGCCTAAAATAATTCAGGCCCTCTGATTCACACAACCCCGTGATGTTTTTCTCACTCCTACTAGTGAATGGCCTGTTAGAAACCCTTACAGTGCGCACCACCCCGCGATGTTTTTCAGAAACATATCCTGCATTGCCACTGCATGTTTCTTGACATCTCCATGCTGACCACCCCGTGGTGCTTTTCTCCATTCTACATTGCCTCTCACTGCCTATCCTAATTAAGTCCCTCCGTTTCACACCAACCCTTGATGTTTTTCTCACTGCTACTAGTGAATGGCCTGTTAAAAACCCTTTCAATGGGCACCACCACGCAATTTTTTTCAGAAACCCATCTTATATTGGCCCTGCATGTTTCATGACTTCCACATCCTAATCACCCTGTGGTGCTTTTCTACATCTTACATTGCCACTCACTGCCTATCCTAATGCAGGCTGTCCGATTCACACCACCCCGTGATGTTTTTCTCACTCCTAGAAGTGAATGGCCTGTTAGAAACACTTACAATGCGCACCACGCCGAGAGGTTTTTCAGAAAACTATCCTACATTGCCACTGCATGTTTCCGAACCTCCCCATGCTGACCACCCCGTGGTGCTTTTCTCCATCCTATATTGACACTCACTGACTATTCTAATTCAGGCCTTCCGATTCACACAACCCCGTGGTGTTTTTGTCACTCCTACTAGAGAATGGCCATTTAGAAACCAGTACAGTGCGCACACCCCCCGATGTTTTTCAGAAACCTATCCTACATTGCCACTGAATGTTTCCAGACCTCCACATGATGACCACCCCGTGGTGCTTTTCTCCAGTTTACATTGCCACTCACTGCCTATCCTAATTCAGGCCGTCCGATTCACACCACCGGGGGATGTTTTCTCACTCCTTCTAGTGAATGGCCTGTTAGAAAGCCTTACAATGGGCACCACCCCGTGATGTTTTTCAGAAAATTATCCTACATTTCCAGTGCATGTTTCCTGACCTCCTCATGCTGACCACCCCGTGTTGCTTTTCTCCATCCTACATTGCCACTCACTGCCTATCCTAAATCAGGCCCTCCCATTCACAACACCCCATGATGCTTTCTCACTCCTATTAGTGAATGGCCTGTTAGAAACCCTTACAATGTGCACCACCCCATGATGTTTTTCAGAAAACTATCCTACATTGCCACTGCATGTTTCATGACCTCCCCATGCTGACCACGCTGTGGTGATTTTCTCCATCCTACATTGCCACTCACTGCCTATCCTAATTCAGGCCCTCCCATTCACACCACCCCGTGATGATTTTCCCACTCCTACTAGTGAATGGCCTGCTACAAACACTTACAATGCGCACCACCCCGCGATGGTTTTCAGAAACTTTTCCTACATTGCCACTGGATGTTTCCTGACCTCCCCATGCTGACCACACCGTGGGGCTTTTCACCATTTTATGTTGCCACTCACTGCCTATCCTAATTCAGGCCCACGGATTCACACCACCACGTGATGTTTTTCTCATTCTACTGGTGAATGGCCTGTTAGAAAGCCTTACAATGCACACCACCCCGCGATGTTTTTCAGAAACCTATCCTACATTGTCAATGCATGTTTCCTGACCTCCCCATGCTGACCACCCCGTGGTGCTTTTCTCCATCCTACATTGCCACTCACTACCTATCCTAATTCAGGCCCACGGATTCACACCACCCTGTGATGTTTTTATCACTCCTACTAGTGAATGGCCTGTTAGAACCCCTTACTATGCGCACCACCCCGTGATGTTTTTCAGAAAACTATCCTACATTGCCACTGCATGTTTCCTGTCCTCCCCATGATGACCACCGCGTGGTGCTTTTCTCCATTTTAAATTGCCACTCACTGCCTATCCTAAATCAGGCCCTCCGATTCACACCACACCGTGATGTTTTTCTCACTCCTACTAGTGAATGGCCTGTTAGAAAGCCTTACAATGCGCACCACCAGCGATGTTTTTCAGAAACCTATTATACATAGCCAATGTATGTTTCCCGACCTCCCCATGCTGACCAACCCGTGGTCCTTTTCTCCATCCTACATTGCCACTCACTGTATATCCTAATTCAGAACATCTCATTTAAATCACCCCGTGACGTTTTTTCTCAATCCTACTAGTCAATGGCCTGTTAGAAACCCTTACAATGCGCACCACCCCGTGACGTTTTTCAGAAAAGTATCCTACATTGCCCCTTCATGTTTCCTGACCTCCCCATGCTGACCACCCTGTGGTGCTTTTCTCCATCCTACATTGCCACTCACTGCCTATCCTAATTCTGCCCCTCCGATTCACACCACCCCATGATGTTTTTCTCACTTCTACTAGGGAATGGCCTGTTAGAAACCTTTTCAATCGGCACCACCACGTGATTTTTTTCAGAAACCAATCTTACATTGGCCCTGCATGTTTCCTGACTTCCACATCCTAATCACCCCGTGGTACTTTTCTCCATCCAACATTGCCACTCACTGCCTATCCTGATTCAGGCCCTCTGATTCACACCACCCGGTGATGTTCTTATCACTCCTACTAGTGAATGGCCTGTTAGAAACCCATAAATGCGCACCACCCCGCGATGTTTTTCAGAAACCTATCCTACATTGCCACTGCATGTTGCCTGACGTCCCCATGCTGACCACCAAGTGGTGTTTTTCTCCTTCCTACATTGCCACTCACTGCCTAAAATAATTCAGGCCCTCTGATTCACACAACCCCGTGATGTTTTTCTCACTCCTACTAGTGAATGGCCTGTTAGAAACCCTTACAGTGCGCACCACCCCGCGATGTTTTTCAGAAACATATCCTGCATTGCCACTGCATGTTTCTTGACATCTCCATGCTGACCACCCCGTGGTGCTTTTCTCCATTCTACATTGCCTCTCACTGCCTATCCTAATTAAGTCCCTCCGTTTCACACCAACCCTTGATGTTTTTCTCACTGCTACTAGTGAATGGCCTGTTAAAAACCCTTTCAATGGGCACCACCACGCAATTTTTTTCAGAAACCCATCTTATATTGGCCCTGCATGTTTCATGACTTCCACATCCTAATCACCCTGTGGTGCTTTTCTACATCTTACATTGCCACTCACTGCCTATCCTAATGCAGGCTGTCCGATTCACACCACCCCGTGATGTTTTTCTCACTCCTAGAAGTGAATGGCCTGTTAGAAACACTTACAATGCGCACCACGCCGAGAGGTTTTTCAGAAAACTATCCTACATTGCCACTGCATGTTTCCGAACCTCCCCATGCTGACCACCCCGTGGTGCTTTTCTCCATCCTATATTGACACTCACTGACTATTCTAATTCAGGCCTTCCGATTCACACAACCCCGTGGTGTTTTTGTCACTCCTACTAGAGAATGGCCATTTAGAAACCAGTACAGTGCGCACACCCCCCGATGTTTTTCAGAAACCTATCCTACATTGCCACTGAATGTTTCCAGACCTCCACATGATGACCACCCCGTGGTGCTTTTCTCCAGTTTACATTGCCACTCACTGCCTATCCTAATTCAGGCCGTCCGATTCACACCACCGGGGGATGTTTTCTCACTCCTTCTAGTGAATGGCCTGTTAGAAAGCCTTACAATGGGCACCACCCCGTGATGTTTTTCAGAAAATTATCCTACATTTCCAGTGCATGTTTCCTGACCTCCTCATGCTGACCACCCCGTGTTGCTTTGCTCCATCCTACATTGCCACTCACTGCCTATCCTAAATCAGGCCCTCCCATTCACAACACCCCATGATGCTTTCTCACTCCTATTAGTGAATGGCCTGTTAGAAACCCTTACAATGTGCACCACCCCATGATGTTTTTCAGAAAACTATCCTACATTGCCACTGCATGTTTCATGACCTCCCCATGCTGACCACGCTGTGGTGATTTTCTCCATCCTACATTGCCACTCACTGCCTATCCTAATTCAGGCCCTCCCATTCACACCACCCCGTGATGATTTTCCCACTCCTACTAGTGAATGGCCTGCTACAAACACTTACAATGCGCACCACCCCGCGATGGTTTTCAGAAACTTTTCCTACATTGCCACTGGATGTTTCCTGACCTCCCCATGCTGACCACACCGTGGGGCTTTTCACCATTTTATGTTGCCACTCACTGCCTATCCTAATTCAGGCCCACGGATTCACACCACCACGTGATGTTTTTCTCATTCTACTGGTGAATGGCCTGTTAGAAAGCCTTACAATGCACACCACCCCGCGATGTTTTTCAGAAACCTATCCTACATTGTCAATGCATGTTTCCTGACCTCCCCATGCTGACCACCCCGTGGTGCTTTTCTCCATCCTACATTGCCACTCACTACCTATCCTAATTCAGGCCCACGGATTCACACCACCCTGTGATGTTTTTATCACTCCTACTAGTGAATGGCCTGTTAGAACCCCTTACTATGCGCACCACCCCGTGATGTTTTTCAGAAAACTATCCTACATTGCCACTGCATGTTTCCTGTCCTCCCCATGATGACCACCGCGTGGTGCTTTTCTCCATTTTAAATTGCCACTCACTGCCTATCCTAAATCAGGCCCTCCGATTCACACCACACCGTGATGTTTTTCTCACTCCTACTAGTGAATGGCCTGTTAGAAAGCCTTACAATGCGCACCACCAGCGATGTTTTTCAGAAACCTATTATACATAGCCAATGTATGTTTCCCGACCTCCCCATGCTGACCAACCCGTGGTCCTTTTCTCCATCCTACATTGCCACTCACTGTATATCCTAATTCAGAACATCTCATTTAAATCACCCCGTGACGTTTTTTCTCAATCCTACTAGTCAATGGCCTGTTAGAAACCCTTACAATGCGCACCACCCCGTGACGTTTTTCAGAAAAGTATCCTACATTGCCCCTTCATGTTTCCTGACCTCCCCATGCTGACCACCCTGTGGTGCTTTTCTCCATCCTACTTTGCCACTCACTGCCTATCGTAATTCAGGCCCTCCGATTCACACCACCCCGTGATGTTTTTCTCACTCCTACTAGTGAATAGCCTGTTAGACACCCTTACAATGTGCACCACCCCGCAATGTTTTTCAGAATCCGATCCTACATTGACACTGCATGTGTCCTGAACTCACCATGCTGAACCACCCCGTTGTACTTTTCTCTATGCTACATTGCCACTCACTGCGTATCCTAATTCAGGCCCTCCAATTCACACCATCCCGTGATGATTTTCTCACTCCTACTAGTGAATGGCCGGTTAGAAACCCGTACAATGCGCACCACCCCTCGATGTTTTTCAGAAACTTATCCTACATTGCCACTGCATGTTTCCTGACCTCCCCATGATGACCACCCCGTGGTGCTTTTCTCCTTCCTACATTGCCACTCACTGCCTATCCTAATTCAGGCCCTCCGATTCACACAACCCCGTGATTTTTTTTTCACTCTTACTAGTGAATGGCCTGTTAGAAACCCTTACAATGCTCACCACTGCACGATATATTTCAGAAACATATCTGACATTGCCACTGCATGTTTCCTGACCTCCCCATGCTAACCAGCCCGTAGTGTTTTTCTCCATCCTACATTGCCACTCGATGCCTATCCTAATTCAGGCCCTCCCATTCACACCACCCCGTGATGATTTTCTCACTCCTACTAGTGAATGGCCTGCTACAAACACTTAAAATGCGCACCACCCGCGATGTTTTTCAGAAACTTTTCCTACATTGCCACTGCATGTTTCCTGACCTCCCCATGCTGACCACACCGTGGGGCTTTTCACCATTTTATGTTGCAACTCACTGCCTATCCTAATTCAGGCCCACGGATTCACACCACCACGTGATGTTTTTCTCATTCTACTGGTGAATGGCCTGTTAGAAAGCCTTACAATGCACACCACCCCGCGATGTTTTTCAGAAACCTATCCTACATTGCCAATGCATGTTTCCTGACCTCCCCATGATGACCACCCCGTGGTGCTTTTCTCCATCCTACATTGCCACTCACTGCCTATACTAATTCAGAACATCTGATTCACACCACCCCGTGATGTTTTTATCACTCCTACTAGTGAATGGCCTGTTAGAACCCCTTACTATGCGCACCACCCCATGATGTTTTTCAGAAAACTATCCGACATTGCCACTGCATGTTTCCTGTCCTCCCCATGATGACCACCCCGTGGTGCTTTTCTCCATTTTACATTTCCACTCACTGCCTATCCTAAATCAGACCCTCCGATTCACACCACCCCGTGATGTTTTTCTCACTCCTACTAGTGAATGGCCTGTTAGAAAGCCTTACAATGTGCACCACCAGCGATGTTTTTCAGAAACCTATTATACATAGCCAATGTATGTTTCCCGACCTCCCCATGCTGACCAACCCGTGGTCCTTTTCTCCATCCTACATTGCCCCTCACTGTATATCCTAATTCAGAACATCTCATTCAAATCACCCCGTGACGTTTTTTCTCAATCCTACTAGTCAATGGCCTGTTAGAAACCCTTACAATGCGCACCACCCCGTGATGTTTTTCAGAAAAGTATCCTACATTGCCCCTTCATGTTTCCTGGCCTCCCCATGCTGACCACCCTGTGGTGCTTATCTCCATCCTACTTTGCCACTCACTGCCTATCGTAATTCAGGCCCTCCGATTCACACCACCCCGGGATGTTTTTCTCACTCCTACTAGTGAATAGCCTGTTAGATACCCTTACAATGTGCACCAACCCGCAATGTTTTTCAGAATCCTATCCTACATTGACACTGCATGTTTCCTGACCTCCCCATGATGACCACCCCGTGGTGCTTTTCTCCTTCCTACATTGCCTCTCACTGCCTATCCTAATTCAGGCCCTCCGATGCACACAACCCCGTGATGTTTTTCTCACTCTTACTAGTGAATGGCCTGTTAGAAACCCTTACAATGCTCACCACCGCACGATATATTTCAGAAACATATGTGACATTGCCACTGCATGTTTCCTGACTTCCCCATGCTAACCACCCCGTAGTGTTTTTCTCCATCATACATTGCCACTCGATGCCTATCCTAATTCAGGCCTTCCGATTCACACCACCCCGTGATGTTTTTCTCACTCCTACTAGTGAAACGCCTTTAAGAAACCTTACAATGCTCACTCCCCATGATGTTTTTCAGAAACCTAACCTACATTGCCACTGCATGTTTCCTGCCCTCCCAATGCTGACCACCGCTGGATCTTTTCTTCATCCTACATTACCACTTACTGCCTATCCAGATTCAGATCCTCCAATTCACACCAAACCGAGATGTTTTTCTCGCCCCTACTAGTGAGTTGCCTGTTAGAAACACTTACAGGGCGCACAACCCTGTGATGTTTTTAAGAAAAATATCCTACCTGCCACTGCATATTTCCAGCCCTCCCTATGCTGACCACCCCATGGTGCTTTTCTCCTCCTACACTGCCACTCCGTGCCTATCCTAACTAAGTCCCTCCAATTCGCACCACCACGTGATGTCTTTCTCACTCCTACTAGTGAATGGCCTGTTAGAAACCCTTACAATGTGCACCACCCCGCGACGGTTTTCACAAAACTAACCTACATTGCCACTGCAAGTTTCCTGACCTCCCAATGTGGACCACCCCATGGTGCTTTTCTCCATACTACATTGCCACTCACTGCTTATCCTAATCCAGGACCTCCGATTCACAACACCCTGTGATGTTTTTCTCACTCCTGCTATTGAATGGCCTGTTAGAAACCCGTACAATGCGCACCACCCCGCGATGTTTTTCAAAAACCTATCCTACATTGCCACTGCATGTTTCCTGACCTCCCCATGCTGACCACATCATGGTGCTTTTCTCTTTCCTACATTGCCACTCACTGCCTATCCTAATTCAGGCCCTTCGAATCACACAACCCCGTGATGTTTTTCTCACTCCTACTAGGGAAAGGCCTGTTAGAAACCCTGACAATGGGCACCACCCCGCGATGTTTTTCAGAAAATTATCCTACATTGCCACTGCATGTTTCCTGACATTTCCATGCTGACCACCCCGTGGTGCTTTTCTCCATTATACATTGCCACTCACTGCCTATCCTAATTCTGCCCCTCCGATTCACACCACCCCATGATGTTTTTCTCACTTCTACTAGTGAATGGCCTGTTAGAAACCTTTTCAATCGGCACCACCACGTGATTTTTTTCAGAAACCAATCTTACATTGGCCCTGCATGTTTCCTGACTTCCACATCCTAATCACCCCGTGGTACTTTTCTCCATCCAACATTGCCAGTCACTGCCTATCCTGATTCTGGCCCTCTGATTCACACAACCCAGTGATGTTCTTATGACTCCTACTAGTGAATGGCCTGTTAGAAACCCTTACAATGCGCACCACCCCGTGATGTTTTTCTCACTCCTACTAGTGAATCTAATGTAACACACACCCATACAATGCGCACCACCCCGCGATGTTTTTCAGAAACCTATCCTACATTGCCACTGCATGTTCCCTGACCTCCCCATGCTGACCACCCCGCGGTGCTTTTCTCCATCCTACATTGCCACTCACTGCCTATCCTAATTCAGACCCTCCGATTCACACCACCCCGGGATGTTTTTCTCACTCCTACTAGTGAATGTAATGTAACACACACCCATAAAATGCACACCACCCCGTGATGTTTTTCTCACACCTACTAGTGAATGTAATGTAACACACACCCATACAATGCGCACCACCCCGTGATGTTTTTCTCACTCCTACTAGTGAATGTAATGTAACACACACCCATACAATGCGCACCACCCCGTGATGTTTTTCTCAATCCTACTAGTGAATCTAATGTAACACACACCCATACAATGCGCACCACCCCGTGATGTTTTTCTCACTCCTACTAGTGAATGTAATGTAACACACACCCATACAATGCGCACCACCCCGTGATGTTTTTCTCTCTCCTACAAGTGAATCTAATGTAACACACACCCATACAATGCACACCACCCCGGGATGTTTTTCTCACTCCTATTAGTGAATGTAGTGTAACACACATCCATACAATGCGCACCACCCCGTGATGTTTTTCTCACTCCTACTAGTGAATCTAATGTAACACACACCCATACAATGCGCACCACACCGCGATGTTTTTCAGAAACCTATCCTACATTGCCACTGCATGTTCCCTGACCTCCCCATGCTGACCACCCCGCGGTGCTTTTCTCCATGCTACATTGCCACTCACTGCCTATCCTATTTCAGACCCTCAGTTTCACACCACCCCGTGATGTTTTTCTCACTACTACTAGTGAATGTAACGTAACACACACCCATACAATGCGCACCACCCCGTGATATTGTTCTCACTCCTACTATTGAATGTAACGTAACACACACCCATAAAATGCACACCACCCCGTGATGTTTTTCTCACTCCTAATAGTGAATGTAATGTAACACACACCCATACAATGCGCACCACCCCGTGATGTTTTTCTCACTCCTACTAGTGAATGTAATGTAACACACACCCATACAATGCGCACCACCCCGTGATGTTTTTCTCACTCCTACTAGTGAATCTAATGTAACACACACCCATACAATGCGCACCACCCCGTGATGTTTTTCTCACTGCTACTAGTGAATGTAATGTAACACACACCCATACAATGCGCACCACCCCGTGATGTTTTTCTCACTCCTACTAGTGAATCTAATGTAACACACACCCATACAATGCGCACAACCCCGTGATGTTTTTCTCACTCCTACTAGTGAATGTAATGTAACACACACCCATACAATGCGCACCACCCCGTGTTTTTCTCACTCCTACTAGTGACTGTAATGTAACACACACCCATACAATGCGCACCACCCCGTGATGTTTTTCTCACTCCTACTAGTGAATCTAATGTAACACACACCCATACAATGCGCACCACCCTGTGATGTTTTTCTCACTCCTACTAGTGAAACGCCTTTAAGAAACCTTACAATGCTCACCACCCCATGATGTTTTTCAGAAACCTAACCTACATTGCCACTGCATGTTTCCTGCCCTCCCCATGCTGACCACCCCTGGATCTTTTCTTCATCCTACATTACAACTTACTGCCTATCTTGATTCAGCTCCTCCAATTCACAACACACCGTGATGTTTTTCTCGCCCCTACTACTGAGTTGCCTGTTAGAAACCCTTACAGTGCGCACAACCCTGCGATGTTTTTCAGAAACATATCCTACCTGCCACTGCATATTTCCAGACCTCCCTATGCTGACCACCCCATGGTGCTTTTCTCCTCCTACACGGCCACTCCTTGCCTATCCTAACTAAGTCCCTACAATTCACACCACCCCGTGATGTCTTTCTCACTCCTACTAGTGAATGGCCTGTTAGAAACCCTTACAATGTGCACCACCCCGCGATGGTTTTCACAAACCTAACCTACATTGCCACTGCAAGTTTCCTGACCTCCCAATGTGGACCACCCCATGGTGCTTTTCTCCATACTACATTGCCACTCACTGCTTATCCTAATCCAGGCCCTCCGATTCACAACACCCTGTGATGTTTTTCTCACTCCTACTAGTGAATGGCCTGTTAGAAACCCGTACATTGCGCACCACCCCGCGATGTTTTTCAAAAACCTATCCTACATTGCTACTGCATGTTTCCTGACCTCCCCATGCTGACCACAGCATGGTGCTTTTCTCTTTCCTACATTGCCACTCACTGCCTATTCTAATTCAGGCCCTTCGAATCACACAACCCCGTGATGTTTTTCTCACTCCTACTAGGGAAAGGCCTGTTAGAAACCCTGACAATGCGCACCACCCCACGATGTTTTTCAGAAAATTATCCTATATTGCCACTGCATGTTTCCTGACATCTCCATGCTGACTATCCCGTGGTGCTTTTCTCCATCCTACATTGCCACTCACTGCCTATCCTAATTCTGCCCCTCCGATTCACACCACCCCATGATGTTTTTCTCACTTCTACTAGGGAATGGCCTGTTAGAAACCTTTTCAATCGGCACCACCACGTGATTTTTTTCAGAAACCAATCTTACATTGGCCCTGCATGTTTCCTGACTTCCACATCCTAATCACCCCGTGGTACTTTTCTCCATCCAACATTGCCACTCACTGCCTATCCTGATTCAGGCCCTCTGATTCACACCACCCGGTGATGTTCTTATCACTCCTACTAGTGAATGGCCTGTTAGAAACCCATAAATGCGCACCACCCCGCGATGTTTTTCAGAAACCTATCCTACATTGCCACTGCATGTTTCCTGACGTCCCCATGCTGACCACCAAGTGGTGTTTTTCTCCTTCCTACATTGCCACTCACTGCCTAAAATAATTCAGGCCCTCTGATTCACACCACCCCGTGATGTTTTTCTCACTCCTACTAGTGAATGGCCTGTTAGAAACCCTTACAGTGCGCACCACCCCGCGATGTTTTTCAGAAACATATCCTGCATTGCCACTGCATGTTTCTTGACATCTCCATGCTGACCACCCCGTGGTGCTTTTCTCCATTCTACATTGCCTCTCACTGCCTATCCTAATTAAGTCCCTCCGTTTCACACCAACCCTTGATGTTTTTCTCACTGCTACTAGTGAATGGCCTGTTAAAAACCCTTTCAATGGGCACCACCACGCAATTTTTTTCAGAAACCCATCTTATATTGGCCCTGCATGTTTCATAACTTCCACATCCTAATCACCCTGTGGTGCTTTTCTACATCTTACATTGCCACTCACTGCCTATCCTAATGCAGGCCGTCCGATTCACACCACCCCGTGATGTTTTTCTCACTCCTAGAAGTGAATGGCCTGTTAGAAACACTTACAATGCGCACCACGCCGAGAGGTTTTTCAGAAAATTATCCTACATTGCCACTGCATGTTTCCGAACCTCCCCATGCTGACCACCCCGTGGTGCTTTTCTCCATCCTACATTGCCACTAACTGACTATTCTAATTCAGGCCCTCCGATTCACACAACCCCGTGGTGTTTTTGTCACTCCTACTAGAGAATGGCCATTTAGAAACCAGTACAGTGCGCACCCCCCCCGATGTTTTTCAGAAACCTATCCTACATTGCCACTGAATGTTTCCTTACCTCCACATGATGACCACCCCGTGGTGCTTTTCTCCATTTTACATTGCCACTCACTGCCTATCCTAATTCAGGCCCTCCGATTCACACCACCGCGGGATGTTTTCTCACTCCTTCTAGTGAATGGCCTGTTAGATACCCTTACAATGTGCACCAACCCGCAATGTTTTTCAGAATCCTATCCTACATTGACACTGCATGTTTCCTGACCTCCCCATGATGACCACCCCGTGGTGCTTTTCTCCTTCCTACATTGCCTCTCACTGCCTATCCTAATTCAGGCCCTCCGATGCACACAACCCCGTGATGTTTTTCTCACTCTTACTAGTGAATGGCCTGTTAGAAACCCTTACAATGCTCACCACTGCACGATATATTTCAGAAACATATCTGACATTGCCACTGCATGTTTCCTGACTTCCCCATGCTAACCACCCCGTAGTGTTTTTCTCCATCATACATTGCCACTCGATGCCTATCCTAATTCAGGCCTTCCGATTCACATCACCCCGTGATGTTTTTCTCACTCCTACTAGTGAAACGCCTTTAAGAAACCTTACAATGCTCACTCCCCATGATGTTTTTCAGAAACCTAACCTACATTGCCACTGCATGTTTCCTGCCCTCCCAATGCTGACCACCCCTGGATCTTTTCTTCATCCTACATTACCACTTACTGCCTATCCAGATTCAGATCCTCCAATTCACACCAAACCGAGATGTTTTTCTCGCCCCTACTAGTGAGTTGCCTGTTAGAAACACTTACAGGGCGCACAACCCTGTGATGTTTTTAAGAAAAATATCCTACCTGCCACTGCATATTTCCAGCCCTCCCTATGCTGACCACCCCATGGTGCTTTTCTCCTCCTACACTGCCACTCCGTGCCTATCCTAACTAAGTCCCTCCAATTCGCACCACCACGTGATGTCTTTCTCACTCCTACTAGTGAATGGCCTGTTAGAAACCCTTACAATGTGCACCACCCCGCGACGGTTTTCACAAAACTAACCTACATTGCCACTGCAAGTTTCCTGACCTCCCAATGTGGACCACCCCATGGTGCTTTTCTCCATACTACATTGCCACTCACTGCTTATCCTAATCCAGGACCTCCGATTCACAACACCCTGTGATGTTTTTCTCACTCCTGCTATTGAATGGCCTGTTAGAAACCCGTACAATGCGCACCACCCCGCGATGTTTTTCAAAAACCTATCCTACATTGCCACTGCATGTTTCCTGACCTCCCCATGCTGACCACATCATGGTGCTTTTCTCTTTCCTACATTGCCACTCACTGCCTATCCTAATTCAGGCCCTTCGAATCACACAACCCCGTGATGTTTTTCTCACTCCTACTAGGGAAAGGCCTGTTAGAAACCCTGACAATGGGCACCACCCCGCGATGTTTTTCAGAAAATTATCCTACATTGCCACTGCATGTTTCCTGACATTTCCATGCTGACCACCCCGTGGTGCTTTTCTCCATTATACATTGCCACTCACTGCCTATCCTAATTCTGCCCCTCCGATTCACACCACCCCATGATGTTTTTCTCACTTCTACTAGTGAATGGCCTGTTAGAAACCTTTTCAATCGGCACCACCACGTGATTTTTTTCAGAAACCAATCTTACATTGGCCCTGCATGTTTCCTGACTTCCACATCCTAATCACCCCGTGGTACTTTTCTCCATCCAACATTGCCAGTCACTGCCTATCCTGATTCTGGCCCTCTGATTCACACAACCCAGTGATGTTCTTATGACTCCTACTAGTGAATGGCCTGTTAGAAACCCTTACAATGCGCACCACCCCGTGATGTTTTTCTCACTCCTACTAGTGAATCTAATGTAACACACACCCATACAATGCGCACCACCCCGCGATGTTTTTCAGAAACCTATCCTACATTGCCACTGCATGTTCCCTGACCTCCCCATGCTGACCACCCCGCGGTGCTTTTCTCCATCCTACATTGCCACTCACTGCCTATCCTAATTCAGACCCTCCGATTCACACCACCCCGGGATGTTTTTCTCACTCCTACTAGTGAATGTAATGTAACACACACCCATAAAATGCACACCACCCCGTGATGTTTTTCTCACACCTACTAGTGAATGTAATGTAACACACACCCATACAATGCGCACCACCCCGTGATGTTTTTCTCACTCCTACTAGTGAATGTAATGTAACACACACCCATACAATGCGCACCACCCCGTGATGTTTTTCTCAATCCTACTAGTGAATCTAATGTAACACACACCCATACAATGTGCACCACCCCGTGATGTTTTTCTCACTCCTACTAGTGAATGTAATGTAACACACACCCATACAATGCGCACCACCCCGTGATGTTTTTCTCTCTCCTACAAGTGAATCTAATGTAACACACACCCATACAATGCACACCACCCCGGGATGTTTTTCTCACTCCTATTAGTGAATGTAGTGTAACACACATCCATACAATGCGCACCACCCCGTGATGTTTTTCTCACTCCTACTAGTGAATCTAATGTAACACACACCCATACAATGCGCACCACACCGCGATGTTTTTCAGAAACCTATCCTACATTGCCACTGCATGTTCCCTGACCTCCCCATGCTGACCACCCCGCGGTGCTTTTCTCCATGCTACATTGCCACTCACTGCCTATCCTATTTCAGACCCTCAGTTTCACACCACCCCGTGATGTTTTTCTCACTACTACTAGTGAATGTAACGTAACACACACCCATACAATGCGCACCACCCCGTGATATTGTTCTCACTCCTACTATTGAATGTAACGTAACACACACCCATAAAATGCACACCACCCCGTGATGTTTTTCTCACTCCTAATAGTGAATGTAATGTAACACACACCCATACAATGCGCACCACCCCGTGATGTTTTTCTCACTCCTACTAGTGAATGTAATGTAACACACACCCATACAATGCGCACCACCCCGTGATGTTTTTCTCACTCCTACTAGTGAATCTAATGTAACACACACCCATACAATGCGCACCACCCCGTGATGTTTTTCTCACTGCTACTAGTGAATGTAATGTAACACACACCCATACAATGCGCACCACCCCGTGATGTTTTTCTCACTCCTACTAGTGAATCTAATGTAACACACACCCATACAATGCGCACAACCCCGTGATGTTTTTCTCACTCCTACTAGTGAATGTAATGTAACACACACCCATACAATGCGCACCACCCCGTGTTTTTCTCACTCCTACTAGTGACTGTAATGTAACACACACCCATACAATGCGCACCACCCCGTGATGTTTTTCTCACTCCTACTAGTGAATCTAATGTAACACACACCCATACAATGCGCACCACCCTGTGATGTTTTTCTCACTCCTACTAGTGAAACGCCTTTAAGAAACCTTACAATGCTCACCACCCCATGATGTTTTTCAGAAACCTAACCTACATTGCCACTGCATGTTTCCTGCCCTCCCCATGCTGACCACCCCTGGATCTTTTCTTCATCCTACATTACAACTTACTGCCTATCTTGATTCAGCTCCTCCAATTCACAACACACCGTGATGTTTTTCTCGCCCCTACTACTGAGTTGCCTGTTAGAAACCCTTACAGTGCGCACAACCCTGCGATGTTTTTCAGAAACATATCCTACCTGCCACTGCATATTTCCAGACCTCCCTATGCTGACCACCCCATGGTGCTTTTCTCCTCCTACACGGCCACTCCTTGCCTATCCTAACTAAGTCCCTACAATTCACACCACCCCGTGATGTCTTTCTCACTCCTACTAGTGAATGGCCTGTTAGAAACCCTTACAATGTGCACCACCCCGCGATGGTTTTCACAAACCTAACCTACATTGCCACTGCAAGTTTCCTGACCTCCCAATGTGGACCACCCCATGGTGCTTTTCTCCATACTACATTGCCACTCACTGCTTATCCTAATCCAGGCCCTCCGATTCACAACACCCTGTGATGTTTTTCTCACTCCTACTAGTGAATGGCCTGTTAGAAACCCGTACATTGCGCACCACCCCGCGATGTTTTTCAAAAACCTATCCTACATTGCTACTGCATGTTTCCTGACCTCCCCATGCTGACCACAGCATGGTGCTTTTCTCTTTCCTACATTGCCACTCACTGCCTATTCTAATTCAGGCCCTTCGAATCACACAACCCCGTGATGTTTTTCTCACTCCTACTAGGGAAAGGCCTGTTAGAAACCCTGACAATGCGCACCACCCCACGATGTTTTTCAGAAAATTATCCTACATTGCCACTGCATGTTTCCTGACATCTCCATGCTGACTATCCCGTGGTGCTTTTCTCCATCCTACATTGCCACTCACTGCCTATCCTAATTCTGCCCCTCCGATTCACACCACCCCATGATGTTTTTCTCACTTCTACTAGGGAATGGCCTGTTAGAAACCTTTTCAATCGGCACCACCACGTGATTTTTTTCAGAAACCAATCTTACATTGGCCCTGCATGTTTCCTGACTTCCACATCCTAATCACCCCGTGGTACTTTTCTCCATCCAACATTGCCACTCACTGCCTATCCTGATTCAGGCCCTCTGATTCACACCACCCGGTGATGTTCTTATCACTCCTACTAGTGAATGGCCTGTTAGAAACCCATAAATGCGCACCACCCCGCGATGTTTTTCAGAAACCTATCCTACATTGCCACTGCATGTTGCCTGACGTCCCCATGCTGACCACCAAGTGGTGTTTTTCTCCTTCCTACATTGCCACTCACTGCCTAAAATAATTCAGGCCCTCTGATTCACACAACCCCGTGATGTTTTTCTCACTCCTACTAGTGAATGGCCTGTTAGAAACCCTTACAGTGCGCACCACCCCGCGATGTTTTTCAGAAACATATCCTGCATTGCCACTGCATGTTTCTTGACATCTCCATGCTGACCACCCCGTGGTGCTTTTCTCCATTCTACATTGCCTCTCACTGCCTATCCTAATTAAGTCCCTCCGTTTCACACCAACCCTTGATGTTTTTCTCACTGCTACTAGTGAATGGCCTGTTAAAAACCCTTTCAATGGGCACCACCACGCAATTTTTTTCAGAAACCCATCTTATATTGGCCCTGCATGTTTCATGACTTCCACATCCTAATCACCCTGTGGTGCTTTTCTACATCTTACATTGCCACTCACTGCCTATCCTAATGCAGGCTGTCCGATTCACACCACCCCGTGATGTTTTTCTCACTCCTAGAAGTGAATGGCCTGTTAGAAACACTTACAATGCGCACCACGCCGAGAGGTTTTTCAGAAAACTATCCTACATTGCCACTGCATGTTTCCGAACCTCCCCATGCTGACCACCCCGTGGTGTTTTTCTCCATCCTATATTGACACTCACTGACTATTCTAATTCAGGCCTTCCGATTCACACAACCCCGTGGTGTTTTTGTCACTCCTACTAGAGAATGGCCATTTAGAAACCAGTACAGTGCGCACACCCCCCGATGTTTTTCAGAAACCTATCCTACATTGCCACTGAATGTTTCCAGACCTCCACATGATGACCACCCCGTGGTGCTTTTCTCCAGTTTACATTGCCACTCACTGCCTATCCTAATTCAGGCCGTCCGATTCACACCACCGGGGGATGTTTTCTCACTCCTTCTAGTGAATGGCCTGTTAGAAAGCCTTACAATGGGCACCACCCCGTGATGTTTTTCAGAAAATTATCCTACATTTCCAGTGCATGTTTCCTGACCTCCTCATGCTGACCACCCCGTGTTGCTTTGCTCCATCCTACATTGCCACTCACTGCCTATCCTAAATCAGGCCCTCCCATTCACAACACCCCATGATGCTTTCTCACTCCTATTAGTGAATGGCCTGTTAGAAACCCTTACAATGTGCACCACCCCATGATGTTTTTCAGAAAACTATCCTACATTGCCACTGCATGTTTCATGACCTCCCCATGCTGACCACGCTGTGGTGATTTTCTCCATCCTACATTGCCACTCACTGCCTATCCTAATTCAGGCCCTCCCATTCACACCACCCCGTGATGATTTTCCCACTCCTACTAGTGAATGGCCTGCTACAAACACTTACAATGCGCACCACCCCGCGATGGTTTTCAGAAACTTTTCCTACATTGCCACTGGATGTTTCCTGACCTCCCCATGCTGACCACACCGTGGGGCTTTTCACCATTTTATGTTGCCACTCACTGCCTATCCTAATTCAGGCCCACGGATTCACACCACCACGTGATGTTTTTCTCATTCTACTGGTGAATGGCCTGTTAGAAAGCCTTACAATGCACACCACCCCGCGATGTTTTTCAGAAACCTATCCTACATTGTCAATGCATGTTTCCTGACCTCCCCATGCTGACCACCCCGTGGTGCTTTTCTCCATCCTACATTGCCACTCACTACCTATCCTAATTCAGGCCCACGGATTCACACCACACCGTGATGTTTTTCTCACTCCTACTAGTGAATGGCCTGTTAGAAAGCCTTACAATGCGCACCACCCCGTGATGTTTTTCAGAAAACTATCCTACATTGCCACTGCATGTTTCCTGTCCTCCCCATGATGACCACCGCGTGGTGCTTTTCTCCATTTTAAATTGCCACTCACTGCCTATCCTAAATCAGGCCCTCCGATTCACACCACACCGTGATGTTTTTCTCACTCCTACTAGTGAATGGCCTGTTAGAAAGCCTTACAATGCGCACCACCAGCGATGTTTTTCAGAAACCTATTATACATAGCCAATGTATGTTTCCCGACCTCCCCATGCTGACCAACCCGTGGTCCTTTTCTCCATCCTACATTGCCACTCACTGTATATCCTAATTCAGAACATCTCATTTAAATCACCCCGTGACGTTTTTTCTCAATCCTACTAGTCAATGGCCTGTTAGAAACCCTTACAATGCGCACCACCCAGTGACGTTTTTCAGAAAAGTATCCTACATTGCCCCTTCATGTTTCCTGACCTCCCCATGCTGACCACCCTGTGGTGCTTTTCTCCATCCTACTTTGCCACTCACTGCCTATCGTAATTCAGGCCCTCCGATTCACACCACCCCGTGATGTTTTTCTCACTCCTACTAGTGAATAGCCTGTTAGACACCCTTACAATGTGCACCACCCCGCAATGTTTTTCAGAATCCGATCCTACATTGACACTGCATGTGTCCTGAACTCACCATGCTGAACCACCCCGTTGTACTTTTCTCTATGCTACATTGCCACTCACTGCGTATCCTAATTCAGGCCCTCCAATTCACACCATCCCGTGATGATTTTCTCACTCCTACTAGTGAATGGCCGGTTAGAAACCCGTACAATGCGCACCACCCCTCGATGTTTTTCAGAAACTTATCCTACATTGCCACTGCATGTTTCCTGACCTCCCCATGATGACCACCCCGTGGTGCTTTTCTCCTTCCTACATTGCCACTCACTGCCTATCCTAATTCAGGCCCTCCGATTCACACAACCCCGTGATTTTTTTTTCACTCTTACTAGTGAATGGCCTGTTAGAAACCCTTACAATGCTCACCACTGCACGATATATTTCAGAAACATATCTGACATTGCCACTGCATGTTTCCTGACCTCCCCATGCTAACCAGCCCGTAGTGTTTTTCTCCATCCTACATTGCCACTCGATGCCTATCCTAATTCAGGCCCTCCCATTCACACCACCCCGTGATGATTTTCTCACTCCTACTAGTGAATGGCCTGCTACAAACACTTAAAATGCGCACCACCCGCGATGTTTTTCAGAAACTTTTCCTACATTGCCACTGCATGTTTCCTGACCTCCCCATGCTGACCACACCGTGGGGCTTTTCACCATTTTATGTTGCCACTCACTGCCTATCCTAATTCAGGCCCACGGATTCACACCACCACGTGATGTTTTTCTCATTCTACTGGTGAATGGCCTGTTAGAAAGCCTTACAATGCACACCACCCCGCGATGTTTTTCAGAAACCTATCCTACATTGCCAATGCATGTTTCCTGACCTCCCCATGATGACCACCCCGTGGTGCTTTTCTCCATCCTACATTGCCACTCACTGCCTATACTAATTCAGAACATCTGATTCACACCACCCCGTGATGTTTTTATCACTCCTACTAGTGAATGGCCTGTTAGAACCCCTTACTATGCGCACCACCCCATGATGTTTTTCAGAAAACTATCCGACATTGCCACTGCATGTTTCCTGTCCTCCCCATGATGACCACCCCGTGGTGCTTTTCTCCATTTTACATTTCCACTCACTGCCTATCCTAAATCAGACCCTCCGATTCACACCACCCCGTGATGTTTTTCTCACTCCTACTAGTGAATGGCCTGTTAGAAAGCCTTACAATGTGCACCACCAGCGATGTTTTTCAGAAACCTATTATACATAGCCAATGTATGTTTCCCGACCTCCCCATGCTGACCAACCCGTGGTCCTTTTCTCCATCCTACATTGCCCCTCACTGTATATCCTAATTCAGAACATCTCATTCAAATCACCCCGTGACGTTTTTTCTCAATCCTACTAGTCAATGGCCTGTTAGAAACCCTTACAATGCGCACCACCCCGTGATGTTTTTCAGAAAAGTATCCTACATTGCCCCTTCATGTTTCCTGGCCTCCCCATGCTGACCACCCTGTGGTGCTTATCTCCATCCTACTTTGCCACTCACTGCCTATCGTAATTCAGGCCCTCCGATTCACACCACCCCGGGATGTTTTTCTCACTCCTACTAGTGAATAGCCTGTTAGATACCCTTACAATGTGCACCAACCCGCAATGTTTTTCAGAATCCTATCCTACATTGACACTGCATGTTTCCTGACCTCCCCATGATGACCACCCCGTGGTGCTTTTCTCCTTCCTACATTGCCTCTCACTGCCTATCCTAATTCAGGCCCTCCGATGCACACAACCCCGTGATGTTTTTCTCACTCTTACTAGTGAATGGCCTGTTAGAAACCCTTACAATGCTCACCACCGCACGATATATTTCAGAAACATATCTGACATTGCCACTGCATGTTTCCTGACTTCCCCATGCTAACCACCCCGTAGTGTTTTTCTCCATCATACATTGCCACTCGATGCCTATCCTAATTCAGGCCTTCCGATTCACACCACCCCGTGATGTTTTTCTCACTCCTACTAGTGAAACGCCTTTAAGAAACCTTACAATGCTCACTCCCCATGATGTTTTTCAGAAACCTAACCTACATTGCCACTGCATGTTTCCTGCCCTCCCAATGCTGACCACCCCTGGATCTTTTCTTCATCCTACATTACCACTTACTGCCTATCCAGATTCAGATCCTCCAATTCACACCAAACCGAGATGTTTTTCTCGCCCCTACTAGTGAGTTGCCTGTTAGAAACACTTACAGGGCGCACAACCCTGTGATGTTTTTAAGAAAAATATCCTACCTGCCACTGCATATTTCCAGCCCTCCCTATGCTGACCACCCCATGGTGCTTTTCTCCTCCTACACTGCCACTCCGTGCCTATCCTAACTAAGTCCCTCCAATTCGCACCACCACGTGATGTCTTTCTCACTCCTACTAGTGAATGGCCTGTTAGAAACCCTTACAATGTGCACCACCCCGCGACGGTTTTCACAAAACTAACCTACATTGCCACTGCAAGTTTCCTGACCTCCCAATGTGGACCACCCCATGGTGCTTTTCTCCATACTACATTGCCACTCACTGCTTATCCTAATCCAGGACCTCCGATTCACAACACCCTGTGATGTTTTTCTCACTCCTGCTATTGAATGGCCTGTTAGAAACCCGTACAATGCGCACCACCCCGCGATGTTTTTCAAAAACCTATCCTACATTGCCACTGCATGTTTCCTGACCTCCCCATGCTGACCACATCATGGTGCTTTTCTCTTTCCTACATTGCCACTCACTGCCTATCCTAATTCAGGCCCTTCGAATCACACAACCCCGTGATGTTTTTCTCACTCCTACTAGGGAAAGGCCTGTTAGAAACCCTGACAATGGGCACCACCCCGCGATGTTTTTCAGAAAATTATCCTACATTGCCACTGCATGTTTCCTGACATTTCCATGCTGACCACCCCGTGGTGCTTTTCTCCATTATACATTGCCACTCACTGCCTATCCTAATTCTGCCCCTCCGATTCACACCACCCCATGATGTTTTTCTCACTTCTACTAGTGAATGGCCTGTTAGAAACCTTTTCAATCGGCACCACCACGTGATTTTTTTCAGAAACCAATCTTACATTGGCCCTGCATGTTTCCTGACTTCCACATCCTAATCACCCCGTGGTACTTTTCTCCATCCAACATTGCCAGTCACTGCCTATCCTGATTCTGGCCCTCTGATTCACACAACCCAGTGATGTTCTTATGACTCCTACTAGTGAATGGCCTGTTAGAAACCCTTACAATGCGCACCACCCCGTGATGTTTTTCTCACTCCTACTAGTGAATCTAATGTAACACACACCCATACAATGCGCACCACCCCGCGATGTTTTTCAGAAACCTATCCTACATTGCCACTGCATGTTCCCTGACCTCCCCATGCTGACCACCCCGCGGTGCTTTTCTCCATCCTACATTGCCACTCACTGCCTATCCTAATTCAGACCCTCCGATTCACACCACCCCGGGATGTTTTTCTCACTCCTACTAGTGAATGTAATGTAACACACACCCATAAAATGCACACCACCCCGTGATGTTTTTCTCACACCTACTAGTGAATGTAATGTAACACACACCCATACAATGCGCACCACCCCGTGATGTTTTTCTCACTCCTACTAGTGAATGTAATGTAACACACACCCATACAATGCGCACCACCCCGTGATGTTTTTCTCAATCCTACTAGTGAATCTAATGTAACACACACCCATACAATGCGCACCACCCCGTGATGTTTTTCTCACTCCTACTAGTGAATGTAATGTAACACACACCCATACAATGCGCACCACCCCGTGATGTTTTTCTCTCTCCTACAAGTGAATCTAATGTAACACACACCCATACAATGCACACCACCCCGGGATGTTTTTCTCACTCCTATTAGTGAATGTAGTGTAACACACATCCATACAATGCGCACCACCCCGTGATGTTTTTCTCACTCCTACTAGTGAATCTAATGTAACACACACCCATACAATGCGCACCACACCGCGATGTTTTTCAGAAACCTATCCTACATTGCCACTGCATGTTCCCTGACCTCCCCATGCTGACCACCCCGCGGTGCTTTTCTCCATGCTACATTGCCACTCACTGCCTATCCTATTTCAGACCCTCAGTTTCACACCACCCCGTGATGTTTTTCTCACTACTACTAGTGAATGTAACGTAACACACACCCATACAATGCGCACCACCCCGTGATATTGTTCTCACTCCTACTATTGAATGTAACGTAACACACACCCATAAAATGCACACCACCCCGTGATGTTTTTCTCACTCCTAATAGTGAATGTAATGTAACACACACCCATACAATGCGCACCACCCCGTGATGTTTTTCTCACTCCTACTAGTGAATGTAATGTAACACACACCCATACAATGCGCACCACCCCGTGATGTTTTTCTCACTCCTACTAGTGAATCTAATGTAACACACACCCATACAATGCGCACCACCCCGTGATGTTTTTCTCACTGCTACTAGTGAATGTAATGTAACACACACCCATACAATGCGCACCACCCCGTGATGTTTTTCTCACTCCTACTAGTGAATCTAATGTAACACACACCCATACAATGCGCACAACCCCGTGATGTTTTTCTCACTCCTACTAGTGAATGTAATGTAACACACACCCATACAATGCGCACCACCCCGTGTTTTTCTCACTCCTACTAGTGACTGTAATGTAACACACACCCATACAATGCGCACCACCCCGTGATGTTTTTCTCACTCCTACTAGTGAATCTAATGTAACACACACCCATACAATGCGCACCACCCTGTGATGTTTTTCTCACTCCTACTAGTGAAACGCCTTTAAGAAACCTTACAATGCTCACCACCCCATGATGTTTTTCAGAAACCTAACCTACATTGCCACTGCATGTTTCCTGCCCTCCCCATGCTGACCACCCCTGGATCTTTTCTTCATCCTACATTACAACTTACTGCCTATCTTGATTCAGCTCCTCCAATTCACAACACACCGTGATGTTTTTCTCGCCCCTACTACTGAGTTGCCTGTTAGAAACCCTTACAGTGCGCACAACCCTGCGATGTTTTTCAGAAACATATCCTACCTGCCACTGCATATTTCCAGACCTCCCTATGCTGACCACCCCATGGTGCTTTTCTCCTCCTACACGGCCACTCCTTGCCTATCCTAACTAAGTCCCTACAATTCACACCACCCCGTGATGTCTTTCTCACTCCTACTAGTGAATGGCCTGTTAGAAACCCTTACAATGTGCACCACCCCGCGATGGTTTTCACAAACCTAACCTACATTGCCACTGCAAGTTTCCTGACCTCCCAATGTGGACCACCCCATGGTGCTTTTCTCCATACTACATTGCCACTCACTGCTTATCCTAATCCAGGCCCTCCGATTCACAACACCCTGTGATGTTTTTCTCACTCCTACTAGTGAATGGCCTGTTAGAAACCCGTACATTGCGCACCACCCCGCGATGTTTTTCAAAAACCTATCCTACATTGCTACTGCATGTTTCCTGACCTCCCCATGCTGACCACAGCATGGTGCTTTTCTCTTTCCTACATTGCCACTCACTGCCTATTCTAATTCAGGCCCTTCGAATCACACAACCCCGTGATGTTTTTCTCACTCCTACTAGGGAAAGGCCTGTTAGAAACCCTGACAATGCGCACCACCCCACGATGTTTTTCAGAAAATTATCCTACATTGCCACTGCATGTTTCCTGACATCTCCATGCTGACTATCCCGTGGTGCTTTTCTCCATCCTACATTGCCACTCACTGCCTATCCTAATTCTGCCCCTCCGATTCACACCACCCCATGATGTTTTTCTCACTTCTACTAGGGAATGGCCTGTTAGAAACCTTTTCAATCGGCACCACCACGTGATTTTTTTCAGAAACCAATCTTACATTGGCCCTGCATGTTTCCTGACTTCCACATCCTAATCACCCCGTGGTACTTTTCTCCATCCAACATTGCCACTCACTGCCTATCCTGATTCAGGCCCTCTGATTCACACCACCCGGTGATGTTCTTATCACTCCTACTAGTGAATGGCCTGTTAGAAACCCATAAATGCGCACCACCCCGCGATGTTTTTCAGAAACCTATCCTACATTGCCACTGCATGTTGCCTGACGTCCCCATGCTGACCACCAAGTGGTGTTTTTCTCCTTCCTACATTGCCACTCACTGCCTAAAATAATTCAGGCCCTCTGATTCACACAACCCCGTGATGTTTTTCTCACTCCTACTAGTGAATGGCCTGTTAGAAACCCTTACAGTGCGCACCACCCCGCGATGTTTTTCAGAAACATATCCTGCATTGCCACTGCATGTTTCTTGACATCTCCATGCTGACCACCCCGTGGTGCTTTTCTCCATTCTACATTGCCTCTCACTGCCTATCCTAATTAAGTCCCTCCGTTTCACACCAACCCTTGATGTTTTTCTCACTGCTACTAGTGAATGGCCTGTTAAAAACCCTTTCAATGGGCACCACCACGCAATTTTTTTCAGAAACCCATCTTATATTGGCCCTGCATGTTTCATGACTTCCACATCCTAATCACCCTGTGGTGCTTTTCTACATCTTACATTGCCACTCACTGCCTATCCTAATGCAGGCTGTCCGATTCACACCACCCCGTGATGTTTTTCTCACTCCTAGAAGTGAATGGCCTGTTAGAAACACTTACAATGCGCACCACGCCGAGAGGTTTTTCAGAAAACTATCCTACATTGCCACTGCATGTTTCCGAACCTCCCCATGCTGACCACCCCGTGGTGCTTTTCTCCATCCTATATTGACACTCACTGACTATTCTAATTCAGGCCTTCCGATTCACACAACCCCGTGGTGTTTTTGTCACTCCTACTAGAGAATGGCCATTTAGAAACCAGTACAGTGCGCACACCCCCCGATGTTTTTCAGAAACCTATCCTACATTGCCACTGAATGTTTCCAGACCTCCACATGATGACCACCCCGTGGTGCTTTTCTCCAGTTTACATTGCCACTCACTGCCTATCCTAATTCAGGCCGTCCGATTCACACCACCGGGGGATGTTTTCTCACTCCTTCTAGTGAATGGCCTGTTAGAAAGCCTTACAATGGGCACCACCCCGTGATGTTTTTCAGAAAATTATCCTACATTTCCAGTGCATGTTTCCTGACCTCCTCATGCTGACCACCCCGTATTGCTTTGCTCCATCCTACATTGCCACTCACTGCCTATCCTAAATCAGGCCCTCCCATTCACAACACCCCATGATGCTTTCTCACTCCTATTAGTGAATGGCCTGTTAGAAACCCTTACAATGTGCACCACCCCATGATGTTTTTCAGAAAACTATCCTACATTGCCACTGCATGTTTCATGACCTCCCCATGCTGACCACGCTGTGGTGATTTTCTCCATCCTACATTGCCACTCACTGCCTATCCTAATTCAGGCCCTCCCATTCACACCACCCCGTGATGATTTTCCCACTCCTACTAGTGAATGGCCTGCTACAAACACTTACAATGCGCACCACCCCGCGATGGTTTTCAGAAACTTTTCCTACATTGCCACTGGATGTTTCCTGACCTCCCCATGCTGACCACACCGTGGGGCTTTTCACCATTTTATGTTGCCACTCACTGCCTATCCTAATTCAGGCCCACGGATTCACACCACCACGTGATGTTTTTCTCATTCTACTGGTGAATGGCCTGTTAGAAAGCCTTACAATGCACACCACCCCGCGATGTTTTTCAGAAACCTATCCTACATTGTCAATGCATGTTTCCTGACCTCCCCATGCTGACCACCCCGTGGTGCTTTTCTCCATCCTACATTGCCACTCACTACCTATCCTAATTCAGGCCCACGGATTCACACCACACCGTGATGTTTTTCTCACTCCTACTAGTGAATGGCCTGTTAGAAAGCCTTACAATGCGCACCACCCCGTGATGTTTTTCAGAAAACTATCCTACATTGCCACTGCATGTTTCCTGTCCTCCCCATGATGACCACCGCGTGGTGCTTTTCTCCATTTTAAATTGCCACTCACTGCCTATCCTAAATCAGGCCCTCCGATTCACACCACACCGTGATGTTTTTCTCACTCCTACTAGTGAATGGCCTGTTAGAAAGCCTTACAATGCGCACCACCAGCGATGTTTTTCAGAAACCTATTATACATAGCCAATGTATGTTTCCCGACCTCCCCATGCTGACCAACCCGTGGTCCTTTTCTCCATCCTACATTGCCACTCACTGTATATCCTAATTCAGAACATCTCATTTAAATCACCCCGTGACGTTTTTTCTCAATCCTACTAGTCAATGGCCTGTTAGAAACCCTTACAATGCGCACCACCCCGTGACGTTTTTCAGAAAAGTATCCTACATTGCCCCTTCATGTTTCCTGACCTCCCCATGCTGACCACCCTGTGGTGCTTTTCTCCATCCTACTTTGCCACTCACTGCCTATCGTAATTCAGGCCCTCCGATTCACACCACCCCGTGATGTTTTTCTCACTCCTACTAGTGAATAGCCTGTTAGACACCCTTACAATGTGCACCACCCCGCAATGTTTTTCAGAATCCGATCCTACATTGACACTGCATGTGTCCTGAACTCACCATGCTGAACCACCCCGTTGTACTTTTCTCTATGCTACATTGCCACTCACTGCGTATCCTAATTCAGGCCCTCCAATTCACACCATCCCGTGATGATTTTCTCACTCCTACTAGTGAATGGCCGGTTAGAAACCCGTACAATGCGCACCACCCCTCGATGTTTTTCAGAAACTTATCCTACATTGCCACTGCATGTTTCCTGACCTCCCCATGATGACCACCCCGTGGTGCTTTTCTCCTTCCTACATTGCCACTCACTGCCTATCCTAATTCAGGCCCTCCGATTCACACAACCCCGTGATTTTTTTTTCACTCTTACTAGTGAATGGCCTGTTAGAAACCCTTACAATGCTCACCACTGCACGATATATTTCAGAAACATATCTGACATTGCCACTGCATGTTTCCTGACCTCCCCATGCTAACCAGCCCGTAGTGTTTTTCTCCATCCTACATTGCCACTCGATGCCTATCCTAATTCAGGCCCTCCCATTCACACCACCCCGTGATGATTTTCTCACTCCTACTAGTGAATGGCCTGCTACAAACACTTAAAATGCGCACCACCCGCGATGTTTTTCAGAAACTTTTCCTACATTGCCACTGCATGTTTCCTGACCTCCCCATGCTGACCACACCGTGGGGCTTTTCACCATTTTATGTTGCCACTCACTGCCTATCCTAATTCAGGCCCACGGATTCACACCACCACGTGATGTTTTTCTCATTCTACTGGTGAATGGCCTGTTAGAAAGCCTTACAATGCACACCACCCCGCGATGTTTTTCAGAAACCTATCCTACATTGCCAATGCATGTTTCCTGACCTCCCCATGATGACCACCCCGTGGTGCTTTTCTCCATCCTACATTGCCACTCACTGCCTATACTAATTCAGAACATCTGATTCACACCACCCCGTGATGTTTTTATCACTCCTACTAGTGAATGGCCTGTTAGAACCCCTTACTATGCGCACCACCCCATGATGTTTTTCAGAAAACTATCCGACATTGCCACTGCATGTTTCCTGTCCTCCCCATGATGACCACCCCGTGGTGCTTTTCTCCATTTTACATTTCCACTCACTGCCTATCCTAAATCAGACCCTCCGATTCACACCACCCCGTGATGTTTTTCTCACTCCTACTAGTGAATGGCCTGTTAGAAAGCCTTACAATGTGCACCACCAGCGATGTTTTTCAGAAACCTATTATACATAGCCAATGTATGTTTCCCGACCTCCCCATGCTGACCAACCCGTGGTCCTTTTCTCCATCCTACATTGCCCCTCACTGTATATCCTAATTCAGAACATCTCATTCAAATCACCCCGTGACGTTTTTTCTCAATCCTACTAGTCAATGGCCTGTTAGAAACCCTTACAATGCGCACCACCCCGTGATGTTTTTCAGAAAAGTATCCTACATTGCCCCTTCATGTTTCCTGGCCTCCCCATGCTGACCACCCTGTGGTGCTTATCTCCATCCTACTTTGCCACTCACTGCCTATCGTAATTCAGGCCCTCCGATTCACACCACCCCGGGATGTTTTTCTCACTCCTACTAGTGAATAGCCTGTTAGATACCCTTACAATGTGCACCAACCCGCAATGTTTTTCAGAATCCTATCCTACATTGACACTGCATGTTTCCTGACCTCCCCATGATGACCACCCCGTGGTGCTTTTCTCCTTCCTACATTGCCTCTCACTGCCTATCCTAATTCAGGCCCTCCGATGCACACAACCCCGTGATGTTTTTCTCACTCTTACTAGTGAATGGCCTGTTAGAAACCCTTACAATGCTCACCACCGCACGATATATTTCAGAAACATATGTGACATTGCCACTGCATGTTTCCTGACTTCCCCATGCTAACCACCCCGTAGTGTTTTTCTCCATCATACATTGCCACTCGATGCCTATCCTAATTCAGGCCTTCCGATTCACACCACCCCGTGATGTTTTTCTCACTCCTACTAGTGAAACGCCTTTAAGAAACCTTACAATGCTCACTCCCCATGATGTTTTTCAGAAACCTAACCTACATTGCCACTGCATGTTTCCTGCCCTCCCAATGCTGACCACCGCTGGATCTTTTCTTCATCCTACATTACCACTTACTGCCTATCCAGATTCAGATCCTCCAATTCACACCAAACCGAGATGTTTTTCTCGCCCCTACTAGTGAGTTGCCTGTTAGAAACACTTACAGGGCGCACAACCCTGTGATGTTTTTAAGAAAAATATCCTACCTGCCACTGCATATTTCCAGCCCTCCCTATGCTGACCACCCCATGGTGCTTTTCTCCTCCTACACTGCCACTCCGTGCCTATCCTAACTAAGTCCCTCCAATTCGCACCACCACGTGATGTCTTTCTCACTCCTACTAGTGAATGGCCTGTTAGAAACCCTTACAATGTGCACCACCCCGCGACGGTTTTCACAAAACTAACCTACATTGCCACTGCAAGTTTCCTGACCTCCCAATGTGGACCACCCCATGGTGCTTTTCTCCATACTACATTGCCACTCACTGCTTATCCTAATCCAGGACCTCCGATTCACAACACCCTGTGATGTTTTTCTCACTCCTGCTATTGAATGGCCTGTTAGAAACCCGTACAATGCGCACCACCCCGCGATGTTTTTCAAAAACCTATCCTACATTGCCACTGCATGTTTCCTGACCTCCCCATGCTGACCACATCATGGTGCTTTTCTCTTTCCTACATTGCCACTCACTGCCTATCCTAATTCAGGCCCTTCGAATCACACAACCCCGTGATGTTTTTCTCACTCCTACTAGGGAAAGGCCTGTTAGAAACCCTGACAATGGGCACCACCCCGCGATGTTTTTCAGAAAATTATCCTACATTGCCACTGCACGTTTCCTGACATTTCCATGCTGACCACCCCGTGGTGCTTTTCTCCATTATACATTGCCACTCACTGCCTATCCTAATTCTGCCCCTCCGATTCACACCACCCCATGATGTTTTTCTCACTTCTACTAGTGAATGGCCTGTTAGAAACCTTTTCAATCGGCACCACCACGTGATTTTTTTCAGAAACCAATCTTACATTGGCCCTGCATGTTTCCTGACTTCCACATCCTAATCACCCCGTGGTACTTTTCTCCATCCAACATTGCCAGTCACTGCCTATCCTGATTCTGGCCCTCTGATTCACACAACCCAGTGATGTTCTTATGACTCCTACTAGTGAATGGCCTGTTAGAAACCCTTACAATGCGCACCACCCCGTGATGTTTTTCTCACTCCTACTAGTGAATCTAATGTAACACACACCCATACAATGCGCACCACCCCGCGATGTTTTTCAGAAACCTATCCTACATTGCCACTGCATGTTCCCTGACCTCCCCATGCTGACCACCCCGCGGTGCTTTTCTCCATCCTACATTGCCACTCACTGCCTATCCTAATTCAGACCCTCCGATTCACACCACCCCGGGATGTTTTTCTCACTCCTACTAGTGAATGTAATGTAACACACACCCATAAAATGCACACCACCCCGTGATGTTTTTCTCACACCTACTAGTGAATGTAATGTAACACACACCCATACAATGCGCACCACCCCGTGATGTTTTTCTCACTCCTACTAGTGAATGTAATGTAACACACACCCATACAATGCGCACCACCCCGTGATGTTTTTCTCAATCCTACTAGTGAATCTAATGTAACACACACCCATACAATGCGCACCACCCCGTGATGTTTTTCTCACTCCTACTAGTGAATGTAATGTAACACACACCCATACAATGCGCACCACCCCGTGATGTTTTTCTCTCTCCTACAAGTGAATCTAATGTAACACACACCCATACAATGCACACCACCCCGGGATGTTTTTCTCACTCCTATTAGTGAATGTAGTGTAACACACATCCATACAATGCGCACCACCCCGTGATGTTTTTCTCACTCCTACTAGTGAATCTAATGTAACACACACCCATACAATGCGCACCACACCGCGATGTTTTTCAGAAACCTATCCTACATTGCCACTGCATGTTCCCTGACCTCCCCATGCTGACCACCCCGCGGTGCTTTTCTCCATGCTACATTGCCACTCACTGCCTATCCTATTTCAGACCCTCAGTTTCACACCACCCCGTGATGTTTTTCTCACTACTACTAGTGAATGTAACGTAACACACACCCATACAATGCGCACCACCCCGTGATATTGTTCTCACTCCTACTATTGAATGTAACGTAACACACACCCATAAAATGCACACCACCCCGTGATGTTTTTCTCACTCCTAATAGTGAATGTAATGTAACACACACCCATACAATGCGCACCACCCCGTGATGTTTTTCTCACTCCTACTAGTGAATGTAATGTAACACACACCCATACAATGCGCACCACCCCGTGATGTTTTTCTCACTCCTACTAGTGAATCTAATGTAACACACACCCATACAATGCGCACCACCCCGTGATGTTTTTCTCACTGCTACTAGTGAATGTAATGTAACACACACCCATACAATGCGCACCACCCCGTGATGTTTTTCTCACTCCTACTAGTGAATCTAATGTAACACACACCCATACAATGCGCACAACCCCGTGATGTTTTTCTCACTCCTACTAGTGAATGTAATGTAACACACACCCATACAATGCGCACCACCCCGTGTTTTTCTCACTCCTACTAGTGACTGTAATGTAACACACACCCATACAATGCGCACCACCCCGTGATGTTTTTCTCACTCCTACTAGTGAATCTAATGTAACACACACCCATACAATGCGCACCACCCTGTGATGTTTTTCTCACTCCTACTAGTGAAACGCCTTTAAGAAACCTTACAATGCTCACCACCCCATGATGTTTTTCAGAAACCTAACCTACATTGCCACTGCATGTTTCCTGCCCTCCCCATGCTGACCACCCCTGGATCTTTTCTTCATCCTACATTACAACTTACTGCCTATCTTGATTCAGCTCCTCCAATTCACAACACACCGTGATGTTTTTCTCGCCCCTACTACTGAGTTGCCTGTTAGAAACCCTTACAGTGCGCACAACCCTGCGATGTTTTTCAGAAACATATCCTACCTGCCACTGCATATTTCCAGACCTCCCTATGCTGACCACCCCATGGTGCTTTTCTCCTCCTACACGGCCACTCCTTGCCTATCCTAACTAAGTCCCTACAATTCACACCACCCCGTGATGTCTTTCTCACTCCTACTAGTGAATGGCCTGTTAGAAACCCTTACAATGTGCACCACCCCGCGATGGTTTTCACAAACCTAACCTACATTGCCACTGCAAGTTTCCTGACCTCCCAATGTGGACCACCCCATGGTGCTTTTCTCCATACTACATTGCCACTCACTGCTTATCCTAATCCAGGCCCTCCGATTCACAACACCCTGTGATGTTTTTCTCACTCCTACTAGTGAATGGCCTGTTAGAAACCCGTACATTGCGCACCACCCCGCGATGTTTTTCAAAAACCTATCCTACATTGCTACTGCATGTTTCCTGACCTCCCCATGCTGACCACAGCATGGTGCTTTTCTCTTTCCTACATTGCCACTCACTGCCTATTCTAATTCAGGCCCTTCGAATCACACAACCCCGTGATGTTTTTCTCACTCCTACTAGGGAAAGGCCTGTTAGAAACCCTGACAATGCGCACCACCCCACGATGTTTTTCAGAAAATTATCCTACATTGCCACTGCATGTTTCCTGACATCTCCATGCTGACTATCCCGTGGTGCTTTTCTCCATCCTACATTGCCACTCACTGCCTATCCTAATTCTGCCCCTCCGATTCACACCACCCCATGATGTTTTTCTCACTTCTACTAGGGAATGGCCTGTTAGAAACCTTTTCAATCGGCACCACCACGTGATTTTTTTCAGAAACCAATCTTACATTGGCCCTGCATGTTTCCTGACTTCCACATCCTAATCACCCCGTGGTACTTTTCTCCATCCAACATTGCCACTCACTGCCTATCCTGATTCAGGCCCTCTGATTCACACCACCCGGTGATGTTCTTATCACTCCTACTAGTGAATGGCCTGTTAGAAACCCATAAATGCGCACCACCCCGCGATGTTTTTCAGAAACCTATCCTACATTGCCACTGCATGTTTCCTGACGTCCCCATGCTGACCACCAAGTGGTGTTTTTCTCCTTCCTACATTGCCACTCACTGCCTAAAATAATTCAGGCCCTCTGATTCACACCACCCCGTGATGTTTTTCTCACTCCTACTAGTGAATGGCCTGTTAGAAACCCTTACAGTGCGCACCACCCCGCGATGTTTTTCAGAAACATATCCTGCATTGCCACTGCATGTTTCTTGACATCTCCATGCTGACCACCCCGTGGTGCTTTTCTCCATTCTACATTGCCTCTCACTGCCTATCCTAATTAAGTCCCTCCGTTTCACACCAACCCTTGATGTTTTTCTCACTGCTACTAGTGAATGGCCTGTTAAAAACCCTTTCAATGGGCACCACCACGCAATTTTTTTCAGAAACCCATCTTATATTGGCCCTGCATGTTTCATAACTTCCACATCCTAATCACCCTGTGGTGCTTTTCTACATCTTACATTGCCACTCACTGCCTATCCTAATGCAGGCCGTCCGATTCACACCACCCCGTGATGTTTTTCTCACTCCTAGAAGTGAATGGCCTGTTAGAAACACTTACAATGCGCACCACGCCGAGAGGTTTTTCAGAAAATTATCCTACATTGCCACTGCATGTTTCCGAACCTCCCCATGCTGACCACCCCGTGGTGCTTTTCTCCATCCTACATTGCCACTAACTGACTATTCTAATTCAGGCCCTCCGATTCACACAACCCCGTGGTGTTTTTGTCACTCCTACTAGAGAATGGCCATTTAGAAACCAGTACAGTGCGCACCCCCCCCGATGTTTTTCAGAAACCTATCCTACATTGCCACTGAATGTTTCCTTACCTCCACATGATGACCACCCCGTGGTGCTTTTCTCCATTTTACATTGCCACTCACTGCCTATCCTAATTCAGGCCCTCCGATTCACACCACCGCGGGATGTTTTCTCACTCCTTCTAGTGAATGGCCTGTTAGATACCCTTACAATGTGCACCAACCCGCAATGTTTTTCAGAATCCTATCCTACATTGACACTGCATGTTTCCTGACCTCCCCATGATGACCACCCCGTGGTGCTTTTCTCCTTCCTACATTGCCTCTCACTGCCTATCCTAATTCAGGCCCTCCGATGCACACAACCCCGTGATGTTTTTCTCACTCTTACTAGTGAATGGCCTGTTAGAAACCCTTACAATGCTCACCACTGCACGATATATTTCAGAAACATATCTGACATTGCCACTGCATGTTTCCTGACTTCCCCATGCTAACCACCCCGTAGTGTTTTTCTCCATCATACATTGCCACTCGATGCCTATCCTAATTCAGGCCTTCCGATTCACATCACCCCGTGATGTTTTTCTCACTCCTACTAGTGAAACGCCTTTAAGAAACCTTACAATGCTCACTCCCCATGATGTTTTTCAGAAACCTAACCTACATTGCCACTGCATGTTTCCTGCCCTCCCAATGCTGACCACCCCTGGATCTTTTCTTCATCCTACATTACCACTTACTGCCTATCCAGATTCAGATCCTCCAATTCACACCAAACCGAGATGTTTTTCTCGCCCCTACTAGTGAGTTGCCTGTTAGAAACACTTACAGGGCGCACAACCCTGTGATGTTTTTAAGAAAAATATCCTACCTGCCACTGCATATTTCCAGCCCTCCCTATGCTGACCACCCCATGGTGCTTTTCTCCTCCTACACTGCCACTCCGTGCCTATCCTAACTAAGTCCCTCCAATTCGCACCACCACGTGATGTCTTTCTCACTCCTACTAGTGAATGGCCTGTTAGAAACCCTTACAATGTGCACCACCCCGCGACGGTTTTCACAAAACTAACCTACATTGCCACTGCAAGTTTCCTGACCTCCCAATGTGGACCACCCCATGGTGCTTTTCTCCATACTACATTGCCACTCACTGCTTATCCTAATCCAGGACCTCCGATTCACAACACCCTGTGATGTTTTTCTCACTCCTGCTATTGAATGGCCTGTTAGAAACCCGTACAATGCGCACCACCCCGCGATGTTTTTCAAAAACCTATCCTACATTGCCACTGCATGTTTCCTGACCTCCCCATGCTGACCACATCATGGTGCTTTTCTCTTTCCTACATTGCCACTCACTGCCTATCCTAATTCAGGCCCTTCGAATCACACAACCCCGTGATGTTTTTCTCACTCCTACTAGGGAAAGGCCTGTTAGAAACCCTGACAATGGGCACCACCCCGCGATGTTTTTCAGAAAATTATCCTACATTGCCACTGCATGTTTCCTGACATTTCCATGCTGACCACCCCGTGGTGCTTTTCTCCATTATACATTGCCACTCACTGCCTATCCTAATTCTGCCCCTCCGATTCACACCACCCCATGATGTTTTTCTCACTTCTACTAGTGAATGGCCTGTTAGAAACCTTTTCAATCGGCACCACCACGTGATTTTTTTCAGAAACCAATCTTACATTGGCCCTGCATGTTTCCTGACTTCCACATCCTAATCACCCCGTGGTACTTTTCTCCATCCAACATTGCCAGTCACTGCCTATCCTGATTCTGGCCCTCTGATTCACACAACCCAGTGATGTTCTTATGACTCCTACTAGTGAATGGCCTGTTAGAAACCCTTACAATGCGCACCACCCCGTGATGTTTTTCTCACTCCTACTAGTGAATCTAATGTAACACACACCCATACAATGCGCACCACCCCGCGATGTTTTTCAGAAACCTATCCTACATTGCCACTGCATGTTCCCTGACCTCCCCATGCTGACCACCCCGCGGTGCTTTTCTCCATCCTACATTGCCACTCACTGCCTATCCTAATTCAGACCCTCCGATTCACACCACCCCGGGATGTTTTTCTCACTCCTACTAGTGAATGTAATGTAACACACACCCATAAAATGCACACCACCCCGTGATGTTTTTCTCACACCTACTAGTGAATGTAATGTAACACACACCCATACAATGCGCACCACCCCGTGATGTTTTTCTCACTCCTACTAGTGAATGTAATGTAACACACACCCATACAATGCGCACCACCCCGTGATGTTTTTCTCAATCCTACTAGTGAATCTAATGTAACACACACCCATACAATGCGCACCACCCCGTGATGTTTTTCTCACTCCTACTAGTGAATGTAATGTAACACACACCCATACAATGCGCACCACCCCGTGATGTTTTTCTCTCTCCTACAAGTGAATCTAATGTAACACACACCCATACAATGCACACCACCCCGGGATGTTTTTCTCACTCCTATTAGTGAATGTAGTGTAACACACATCCATACAATGCGCACCACCCCGTGATGTTTTTCTCACTCCTACTAGTGAATCTAATGTAACACACACCCATACAATGCGCACCACACCGCGATGTTTTTCAGAAACCTATCCTACATTGCCACTGCATGTTCCCTGACCTCCCCATGCTGACCACCCCGCGGTGCTTTTCTCCATGCTACATTGCCACTCACTGCCTATCCTATTTCAGACCCTCAGTTTCACACCACCCCGTGATGTTTTTCTCACTACTACTAGTGAATGTAACGTAACACACACCCATACAATGCGCACCACCCCGTGATATTGTTCTCACTCCTACTATTGAATGTAACGTAACACACACCCATAAAATGCACACCACCCCGTGATGTTTTTCTCACTCCTAATAGTGAATGTAATGTAACACACACCCATACAATGCGCACCACCCCGTGATGTTTTTCTCACTCCTACTAGTGAATGTAATGTAACACACACCCATACAATGCGCACCACCCCGTGATGTTTTTCTCACTCCTACTAGTGAATCTAATGTAACACACACCCATACAATGCGCACCACCCCGTGATGTTTTTCTCACTGCTACTAGTGAATGTAATGTAACACACACCCATACAATGCGCACCACCCCGTGATGTTTTTCTCACTCCTACTAGTGAATCTAATGTAACACACACCCATACAATGCGCACAACCCCGTGATGTTTTTCTCACTCCTACTAGTGAATGTAATGTAACACACACCCATACAATGCGCACCACCCCGTGTTTTTCTCACTCCTACTAGTGACTGTAATGTAACACACACCCATACAATGCGCACCACCCCGTGATGTTTTTCTCACTCCTACTAGTGAATCTAATGTAACACACACCCATACAATGCGCACCACCCTGTGATGTTTTTCTCACTCCTACTAGTGAAACGCCTTTAAGAAACCTTACAATGCTCACCACCCCATGATGTTTTTCAGAAACCTAACCTACATTGCCACTGCATGTTTCCTGCCCTCCCCATGCTGACCACCCCTGGATCTTTTCTTCATCCTACATTACAACTTACTGCCTATCTTGATTCAGCTCCTCCAATTCACAACACACCGTGATGTTTTTCTCGCCCCTACTACTGAGTTGCCTGTTAGAAACCCTTACAGTGCGCACAACCCTGCGATGTTTTTCAGAAACATATCCTACCTGCCACTGCATATTTCCAGACCTCCCTATGCTGACCACCCCATGGTGCTTTTCTCCTCCTACACGGCCACTCCTTGCCTATCCTAACTAAGTCCCTACAATTCACACCACCCCGTGATGTCTTTCTCACTCCTACTAGTGAATGGCCTGTTAGAAACCCTTACAATGTGCACCACCCCGCGATGGTTTTCACAAACCTAACCTACATTGCCACTGCAAGTTTCCTGACCTCCCAATGTGGACCACCCCATGGTGCTTTTCTCCATACTACATTGCCACTCACTGCTTATCCTAATCCAGGCCCTCCGATTCACAACACCCTGTGATGTTTTTCTCACTCCTACTAGTGAATGGCCTGTTAGAAACCCGTACATTGCGCACCACCCCGCGATGTTTTTCAAAAACCTATCCTACATTGCTACTGCATGTTTCCTGACCTCCCCATGCTGACCACATCATGGTGCTTTTCTCTTTCCTACATTGCCACTCACTGCCTATTCTAATTCAGGCCCTTCGAATCACACAACCCCGTGATGTTTTTCTCACTCCTACTAGGGAAAGGCCTGTTAGAAACCCTGACAATGCGCACCACCCCACGATGTTTTTCAGAAAATTATCCTACATTGCCACTGCATGTTTCCTGACATCTCCATGCTGACTATCCCGTGGTGCTTTTCTCCATCCTACATTGCCACTCACTGCCTATCCTAATTCTGCCCCTCCGATTCACACCACCCCATGATGTTTTTCTCACTTCTACTAGGGAATGGCCTGTTAGAAACCTTTTCAATCGGCACCACCACGTGATTTTTTTCAGAAACCAATCTTACATTGGCCCTGCATGTTTCCTGACTTCCACATCCTAATCACCCCGTGGTACTTTTCTCCATCCAACATTGCCACTCACTGCCTATCCTGATTCAGGCCCTCTGATTCACACCACCCGGTGATGTTCTTATCACTCCTACTAGTGAATGGCCTGTTAGAAACCCATAAATGCGCACCACCCCGCGATGTTTTTCAGAAACCTATCCTACATTGCCACTGCATGTTGCCTGACGTCCCCATGCTGACCACCAAGTGGTGTTTTTCTCCTTCCTACATTGCCACTCACTGTCTAATATAATTCAGGCCCTCTGATTCACACAACCCCGTGATGTTTTTCTCACTCCTACTAGTGAATGGCCTGTTAGAAACCCTTACAGTGCGCACCACCCCGCGATGTTTTTCAGAAACATATCCTGCATTGCCACTGCATGTTTCTTGACATCTCCATGCTGACCACCCCGTGGTGCTTTTCTCCATTCTACATTGCCTCTCACTGCCTATCCTAATTAAGTCCCTCCGTTTCACACCAACCCTTGATGTTTTTCTCACTGCTACTAGTGAATGGCCTGTTAAAAACCCTTTCAATGGGCACCACCACGCAATTTTTTTCAGAAACCCATCTTATATTGGCCCTGCATGTTTCATAACTTCCACATCCTAATCACCCTGTGGTGCTTTTCTACATCTTACATTGCCACTCACTGCCTATCCTAATGCAGGCCGTCCGATTCACACCACCCCGTGATGTTTTTCTCACTCCTAGAAGTGAATGGCCTGTTAGAAACACTTACAATGCGCACCACGCCGAGAGGTTTTTCAGAAAATTATCCTACATTGCCACTGCATGTTTCCGAACCTCCCCATGCTGACCACCCCGTGGTGCTTTTCTCCATCCTACATTGCCACTAACTGACTATTCTAATTCAGGCCCTCCGATTCACACAACCCCGTGGTGTTTTTGTCACTCCTACTAGAGAATGGCCATTTAGAAACCAGTACAGTGCGCACCTCCCCCGATGTTTTTCAGAAACCTATCCTACATTGCCACTGAATGTTTCCTTACCTCCACATGATGACCACCCCGTGGTGCTTTTCTCCATTTTACATTGCCACTCACTGCCTATCCTAATTCAGGCCCTCCGATTCACACCACCGCGGGATGTTTTCTCACTCCTTCTAGTGAATGGCCTGTTAGAAAGCCTTACAATGGGCACCACCCCGTGATGTTTTTTAGAAAATTATCCTATATTTCCAGTGCATGTTTCCTGACCTCCTCAAGCTGACCACCCCGTGTTACTTTTCTCCATCCTACATTGCCACTCACTGCCTATCCTAAATCAGGCCCTCCCATTCACAAAACCCCATGATGTTTTCTCACTCCTATTAGTGAATGGCCTGTTAGAAACCCTTACAATGTGCACCACCCCGTGATGTTTTTCAGAAAACTATCCTACATTGCCAGTGCATGTTTCATGACATCCCCATGCTGACCACGCTGTGGTGATTTTCTCCATCCTACATTGCCACTCACTGCCTATCCTAATTCAGGCCCTCCCATTCACACCACCCCGTGATGATTTTCTCACTCCTACTAGTGAATGGCCTGCTACAAACACTTACAATGCGCACCACCCCGCGATGTTTTTCAGAAACTTTTCCTACATTGCCACTGCATGTTTCCTGACCTCCCCATGCTGACCACACCGTGGGGCTTTTCACCATTTTATGTTGCCACTCACTGCCTATCCTAATTCAGGCCCACGGATTCACACCACCACGTGATGTTTTTCTCATTCTACTGGTGAATGGCCTGTTAGAAAGCCTTACAATGCACACCACCCCGCGATGTTTTTCAGAAACCTATCCTACATTGTCAATGCATGTTTACTGACCTCCCCATGCTGACCACCCCGTGGTGCTTTTCTCCATCCTACATTGCCACTCACTGCCTATAGTAATTCAGAACATCTGATTCACACCACCCCGTGATGTTTTTATCACTCCTACTAGTGAATGGCCTGTTAGAACCCCTTACTATGCGAACCACCCAGTGATGTTTTTCAGAAAACTATCCTACATTGCCACTGCATGTTTCCTGTCCTCCCCATGATGACCACCGCGTGGTGCTTTTCTCCATTTTACATTGCCACTCACTGCCTATCCTAAATCAGGCCCTCCGATTCACACCACACCATGATGTTTTTCTCACTCCTACTAGTGAATGGCCTGTTAGAAAGCCTTACAATGCGCACCACCAGCGATGTTTTTCAGAAACCTATTATACATAGCCAATGTATGTTTCCCGACCTCCCCATGCTGACCAACCCATGGTCCTTTTCTCCATCCTACATTGCCACTCACTGTATATCCTAATTCAGAACATCTCATTCAAATCACCCCGTGACGTTTTTTCTCAATCCTACTAGTCAATGGCCTGTTAGAAACACTTACAATGCGCACCACCCCGTGATGTTTTTCAGAAAAGTATACTACATTGCCCCTTCATGTTTCCTGACCTCCCCATGCTGACCACCCTGTGGTGCTTTTCAGAAAAGTATCCTACATTGCCCCTTCATGTTTCCTGACCTCCCCATGCTGACCACCCTGTGGTGCTTTTCTCCATCCTACTTTGCCACTCACTGCCTATCGTAATTCAGGCCCTCCGATTCACACCACCCCATGATGTTTTTCTCACTCCTACTAGTGAATAGCCTGTTAGACACCCTTACAATGTGCACCACCCCGCAATGTTTTTCAGAATCCGATCCTACATTGACACTGCATGTGTCCTGAACTCACCATGCTGAACCACCCCGTTGTACTTTTCTCTTTGCTACATTGCCACTCACTGCCTACCATAATTCAGGCCCTCCAATTCACACCACCCCGTGATGATTTTCTCACTGCTACTAGTGAATGGCCGGTTAGAAACCCGTACAATGCGCACCACCCCTCGATGATTTTCAGAAACATATCCTACATTGCCACTGCATGTTTCCTGACCTCCCCATGATGACCACCCAGTGGTGCTTTTCTCCTTCCTACATTGCCACTCACTGCCTATCTTAATTCAGGCCCTCCGATTCACACAACCCCGTGATGTTTTTCTCACTCTTACTAGTGAATGGCCTGTTAGAAACCCTTACAATGCTCACCACCGCACGATATATTTCAGAAACATATCTGACATTGCCACTGCATGTTTCCTGACCTCCCCATGCTAACCACCCCGTAGTGTTTTTCTCCATCATACATTGCCACTCGATGCCTATCCTAATTCAGGCCCTCCCATTCACACCACCATGTGATGATTTTCTCACTCCTACTAGTGAATGGCCTGCTACAAACACTTAAAATGTGCACCACCCCGCCATGTTTTTCAGAAACTTTTCCTACATTGCCACTGCATGTTTCCTGACCTCCCCATGCTGACCACACCGTGGGGCTTTTCACCATTTTATGTTGCCACTCACTGCCTATCCTAATTCAGGCCCACGGATTCACACCACCACGTGATGTTTTTCTCATTCTACTGGTGAATGGCCTGTTAGAAAGCCTTACAATGCACACCACCCCGCGATGTTTTTCAGAAACCTATCCTACATTGCCAATGCATGTTTCCTGACCTCCCCATGCTGACCACCCCGTGGTGCTTTTCTCCATCCTACATTGCCACTCACTGCCTATACTAATTCAGAATATCTGATTCACACCACCCCGTGATGTTTTTATCACTCCTACTAGTGAATGGCCTGTTAGAACCCCTTACTATGCGCACCACCCCGTGATGTTTTTCAGAAAACTATCCTACATTGCCACTGCATGTTTCCTGTCCTCCCCATGATGACCACCCCGTGGTGCTTTTCTCCATTTTACATTTCCACTCACTGCCTATCCTAAATCAGACCCTCCGATTCACACCACCCCGTGATGTTTTTCTCACTCCTACTAGTGAATGGCCTGTTAGAAAGCCTTACAATGTGCACCACCAGCGATGTTTTTCAGAAACCTATTATACATAGCCAATGTATGTTTCCCGACCTCCCCATGCTGACCAACCCGTGGTCCTTTTCTCCATCCTACATTGCCACTCACTGTATATCCTAATTCAGAACATCTCATTCAAATCACCCCGTGACGTTTTTTCTCAATCCTACTAGTCAATGGCCTGTTAGAAACCCTTACAATGCGCACCACCCCGTGATGTTTTTCAGAAAAGTATCCTACATTGCCCCTTCATGTTTCCTGGCCTCCCCATGCTGACCACCCTGTGGTGCTTTTCTCCATCCTACTTTGCCACTCACTGCCTATCGTAATTCAGGCCCTCTGATTCACACCACCCCGTGATGTTTTTCTCACTCCTACTAGTGAATGGCCTGTTAGAAACCCTTACAGTGCGCACCACCCCGCGATGTTTTTCAGAAACATATCCTGCATTGCCACTGCATGTTTCTTGACATCTCCATGCTGACCACCCCGTGGTGCTTTTCTCCATTCTACATTGCCTCTCACTGCCTATCCTAATTAAGTCCCTCCGTTTCACACCAACCCTTGATGTTTTTCTCACTGCTACTAGTGAATGGCCTGTTAATAACCCTTTCAATGGGCACCACCACGCAATTTTTTTCAGAAACCCATCTTATATTGGCCCTGCATGTTTCATAACTTCCACATCCTAATCACCCTGTGGTGCTTTTCTACATCTTACATTGCCACTCACTGCCTATCCTAATGCAGGCCGTCCGATTCACACCACCCCGTGATGTTTTTCTCACTCCTAGAAGTGAATGGCCTGTTAGAAACACTTACAATGCGCACCACGCCGAGAGGTTTTTCAGAAAATTATCCTACATTGCCACTGCATGTTTCCGAACCTCCCCATGCTGACCACCCCGTGGTGCTTTTCTCCATCCTACATTGCCACTAACTGACTATTCTAATTCAGGCCCTCCGATTCACACAACCCCGTGGTGTTTTTGTCACTCCTACTAGAGAATGGCCATTTAGAAACCAGTACAGTGCGCACCCCCCCCGATGTTTTTCAGAAACCTATCCTACATTGCCACTGAATGTTTCCTTACCTCCACATGATGACCACCCCGTGGTGCTTTTCTCCATTTTACATTGCCACTCACTGCCTATCCTAATTCAGGCCCTCCGATTCACACCACCGCGGGATGTTTTCTCACTCCTTCTAGTGAATGGCCTGTTAGAAAGCCTTACAATGGGCACCACCCCGTGATGTTTTTCAGAAAATTATCCTATATTTCCAGTGCATGTTTCCTGACCTCCTCAAGCTGACCACCCCGTGTTACTTTTCTCCATCCTACATTGCCACTCACTGCCTATCCTAAATCAGGCCCTCCCATTCACAAAACCCCATGATGTTTTCTCACTCCTATTAGTGAATGGCCTGTTAGAAACCCTTACAATGTGCACCACCCCGTGATGTTTTTCAGAAAACTATCCTACATTGCCAGTGCATGTTTCATGACATCCCCATGCTGACCACGCTGTGGTGATTTTCTCCATCCTACATTGCCACTCACTGCCTATCCTAATTCAGGCCCTCCCATTCACACCACCCCGTGATGATTTTCTCACTCCTACTAGTGAATGGCCTGCTACAAACACTTACAATGCGCACCACCCCGCGAAGTTTTTCAGAAACTTTTCCTACATTGCCACTGCATGTTTCCTGACCTCCCCATGCTGACCACACCGTGGGGCTTTTCACCATTTTATGTTGCCACTCACTGCCTATCCTAATTCAGGCCCACGGATTCACACCACCACGTGATGTTTTTCTCATTCTACTGGTGAATGGCCTGTTAGAAAGCCTTACAATGCACACCACCCCGCGATGTTTTTCAGAAACCTATCCTACATTGTCAATGCATGTTTACTGACCTCCCCATGCTGACCACCCCGTGGTGCTTTTCTCCATCCTACATTGCCACTCACTGCCTATAGTAATTCAGAACATCTGATTCACACCACCCCGTGATGTTTTTATCACTCCTACTAGTGAATGGCCTGTTAGAACCCCTTACTATGCGAACCACCCAGTGATGTTTTTCAGAAAACTATCCTACATTGCCACTGCATGTTTCCTGTCCTCCCCATGATGACCACCGCGTGGTGCTTTTCTCCATTTTACATTGCCACTCACTGCCTATCCTAAATCAGGCCCTCCGATTCACACCACACCATGATGTTTTTCTCACTCCTACTAGTGAATGGCCTGTTAGAAAGCCTTACAATGCGCACCACCAGCGATGTTTTTCAGAAACCTATTATACATAGCCAATGTATGTTTCCCGACCTCCCCATGCTGACCAACCCATGGTCCTTTTCTCCATCCTACATTGCCACTCACTGTATATCCTAATTCAGAACATCTCATTCAAATCACCCCGTGACGTTTTTTCTCAATCCTACTAGTCAATGGCCTGTTAGAAACACTTACAATGCGCACCACCCCGTGATGTTTTTCAGAAAAGTATACTACATTGCCCCTTCATGTTTCCTGACCTCCCCATGCTGACCACCCTGTGGTGCTTTTCAGAAAAGTATCCTACATTGCCCCTTCACGTTTCCTGACCTCCCCATGCTGACCACCCTGTGGTGCTTTTCTCCATCCTACTTTGCCACTCACTGCCTATCGTAATTCAGGCCCTCCGATTCACACCACCCCATGATGTTTTTCTCACTCCTACTAGTGAATAGCGTCTTAGACACCCTTACAATGTGCACCACCCCGCAATGTTTTTCAGAATCCGATCCTACATTGACACTGCATGTGTCCTGAACTCACCATGCTGAACCACCCCGTTGTACTTTTCTCTTTGCTACATTGCCACTCACTGCCTACCATAATTCAGGCCCTCCAATTCACACCACCCCGTGATGATTTTCTCACTGCTACTAGTGAATGGCCGGTTAGAAACCCGTACAATGCGCACCACCCCTCGATGATTTTCAGAAACATATCCTACATTGCCACTGCATGTTTCCTGACCTCCCCATGATGACCACCCAGTGGTGCTTTTCTCCTTCCTACATTGCCACTCACTGCCTATCTTAATTCAGGCCCTCCGATTCACACAACCCCGTGATGTTTTTCTCACTCTTACTAGTGAATGGCCTGTTAGAAACCCTTACAATGCTCACCACCGCACGATATATTTCAGAAACATATCTGACATTGCCACTGCATGTTTCCTGACCTCCCCATGCTAACCACCCCGTAGTGTTTTTCTCCATCATACATTGCCACTCGATGCCTATCCTAATTCAGGCCCTCCCATTCACACCACCATGTGATGATTTTCTCACTCCTACTAGTGAATGGCCTGCTACAAACACTTAAAATGTGCACCACCCCGCCATGTTTTTCAGAAACTTTTCCTACATTGCCACTGCATGTTTCCTGACCTCCCCATGCTGACCACACCGTGGGGCTTTTCACCATTTTATGTTGCCACTCACTGCCTATCCTAATTCAGGCCCACGGATTCACACCACCACGTGATGTTTTTCTCATTCTACTGGTGAATGGCCTGTTAGAAAGCCTTACAATGCACACCACCCCGCGATGTTTTTCAGAAACCTATCCTACATTGCCAATGCATGTTTCCTGACCTCCCCATGCTGACCACCCCGTGGTGCTTTTCTCCATCCTACATTGCCACTCACTGCCTATACTAATTCAGAATATCTGATTCACACCACCCCGTGATGTTTTTATCACTCCTACTAGTGAATGGCCTGTTAGAACCCCTTACTATGCGCACCACCCCGTGATGTTTTTCAGAAAACTATCCTACATTGCCACTGCATGTTTCCTGTCCTCCCCATGATGACCACCCCGTGGTGCTTTTCTCCATTTTACATTTCCACTCACTGCCTATCCTAAATCAGACCCTCCGATTCACACCACCCCGTGATGTTTTTCTCACTCCTACTAGTGAATGGCCTGTTAGAAAGCCTTACAATGTGCACCACCAGCGATGTTTTTCAGAAACCTATTATACATAGCCAATGTATGTTTCCCGACCTCCCCATGCTGACCAACCCGTGGTCCTTTTCTCCATCCTACATTGCCACTCACTGTATATCCTAATTCAGAACATCTCATTCAAATCACCCCGTGACGTTTTTTCTCAATCCTACTAGTCAATGGCCTGTTAGAAACCCTTACAATGCGCACCACCCCGTGATGTTTTTCAGAAAAGTATCCTACATTGCCCCTTCATGTTTCCTGGCCTCCCCATGCTGACCACCCTGTGGTGCTTTTCTCCATCCTACTTTGCCACTCACTGCCTATCGTAATTCAGGCCCTCTGATTCACACCACCCCGTGATGATTTTCTCACTCCTACTAGTGAATAGCCTGTTAGACACCCTTACAATGTGCACCAACCCGCAATGTTTTTCAGAATCCTATCCTACATTGACACTGCATGTTTCCTGACCTCCCCATGATGACCACCCCGTGGTGCTTTTCTCCTTCCTACATTGCCTCTCACTGCTTATCCTAATTCAGGCCCTCCGATGCACACAACCCCGTGATGTTTTTCTCACTCTTACTAGTGAATGGCCTGTTAGAAACCCTTACAATGCTCACCACCGCACGATATATTTCAGAAACATATCTGACATTGCCACTGCATGTTTCCTGACCTCCCCATGCTAACCACCCCGTAGTGTTTTTCTCCATCATACATTGCCACTTGATGCCTATCCTAATTCAGGCCTTCCGATTCACACCACCCCGTGATGTTTTTCTCACTCCTATTAGTGAAACGCCTTTAAGAAACCTTACAATGCTCACTCCCCATGATGTTTTTCAGAAACCTAACCTACATTGCCACTGCATGTTTCCTGCCCTCCCAATGCTGACCACCCCTGGATCTTTTCTTCATCCTACATTACCACTTACTGCCTATCCTGATTCAGATCCTCCAATTCACACCACACCGTGATGTTTTTCTCGCCCCTACTAGTGAGTTGCCTGTTAGAAACCCTTACAGTGCGCACAACCCTGCGATGTTTTTAAGAAAAATATCCTACCTGCCACTGCATATTTCCAGACCTCCCTATGTTGACCACCCCATGGTGCTTTGCTCCTCCTACACTGCCACTCCGTGCCTATCCTAACTAAGTCCCTCCAATTCACACCACCCCGTGATGTCTTTCTCACTCCTACTAGTGAATGGCCTGTTAGAAACCCTTACAATGTGCACCACCCCGCGACGGTTTTCACAAACCTAACCTACATTGCCACTGCAAGTTTCCTGACCTCCCAATGTGGACCACCCCATGGTGCTTTTCTCCATACTAAATTGCCACTCACTGCTTATCCTAATCCAGGATCTCCGATTCACAACACCCTGTGATGTTTTTCTCACTCCTGCTATTGAATGGCCTGTTACGAACCCGTACAATGCGCACCACCCCGCGATGTTTTTCAAAAACCTATCCTACATTGCCACTGCATGTTTCCTGACCTCCCCATGCTGACCACATCATGGTGCTTTTCTCTTTCCTACATTGCCACTCACTGCCTATCCTAATTCAGGCCCTTCGAATCACACAACCCCGTGATGTTTTTATCACTCCTACTAGGGAATGGCCTGTTAGAAACCCTTACAATGCGCACCACCCCGCGATGTTTTTCAGAAAATTATCCTACATTGCCACTGCATGTTTCCTGACATCTCCATGCTGACCACCCCGTGGTGCTTTTCTCCATTATACATTGCCACTCACTGCCTATCCTAATTCTGCCCCTCCGATTCACACCACCCCATGATGTTTTTCTCACTTCTACTAGTGAATGGCCTGTTAGAAACCTTTTCAATCGGCACCACCACGTGATTTTTTTCAGAAACCAATCTTACATTGGCCCTGCATGTTTCCTGACTTCCACATCCTAATCACCCCGTGGTACTTTTCTCCATCCAAAATTGCCACTCACTGCCTATCCTGATTCTGGCCCTAAGATTCACACAACCCGGTGATGTTCTTATCACTCCTACTAGTGAATGGCCTGTTAGAAACCCTTACAATGCGCACCACCCCGTGATGTTTTTCTCACTCCTACTAGTGAATCTAATGTAACACACACCCATACAATGCGCACCACCCCGCGATGTTTTTCAGAAACCTATCCTCCATTGCCACTGCATGTTCCCTGACCTCCCCATGCTGACCACCCCGCGGTGCTTTTCTCCATCCTACATTGCCACTCACTGCCTATCCTAATTCAGACCCTCAGATTCACACCACCCCGTGATGTTTTTCTCACTCCTACCAGTGAATGTAATGTAACACACACCCATACAATGCGCACCACCCCGTGATGTTTTTCTCACTCCTACTAGTGAATCTAATGTAACACACACCCATACAATGCGCACCACACCGTGATGTTTTTCTCACTCCTACTAGTGAATGTAATGTAACACACACCCATACAATGTGCACCACCCCGTGATGATTTCTCACTCCTACTAGTGAATGTAATGTAACACACACCCATACAATGCGCACCACCCTGTGATGTTTTTCTCACTCCTACTAGTGAATGTAATGTAACACACACCCATACAATGCGCACCACCCCGTGATGTTTTTCTCACTCCTACTAGTGAATGTAATGTAACACACACCCATAAAATGCGCACCACCCCGTGATGTTTTTCTCACTCCTACTAGTGAATGTAATGTAACACACACCCATACAATACGCACCACACCGTGATGTTTTTCTCACTCCTACTAGTGAATGTAATGTAACACACACCCATACAATGCGCACCACCACGTGATGTTTTTCTCACTCCTACTAGTGAATATAATGTAACACACACCCATACAATGCGCACCACCCCGTGATGTTTTTCTCACTCCTACTAGTGAATGTAATGTAACACACACCCATACAATGCGCACCACCCCGTGATGTTTTTCTCACTACTACTAGTGAATGTAACGTAACACACACCCATACAATGCGCACCACCCCGTGATGTTTTTCTCACTCCTACTATTGAATGTAACATAACACACACCCATAAAATGCACACCACCCGGTGATGTTTTTCTCACTCCTACTAGTGAATGTAATGTAACACACACCCATACAATGCGCACCACCCCGTGATGTTTTACTCACTCCTCATAGTCAATGTAACGTAACACACACCCATACAATGCGCACCACCCCGTGATGTTTTTCTCACTCCTACTAGTGAATGTAATGTAACACACACCCATACAATGCGCAACACCCCGTGATGTTTTTCTCACTCCTACTAGTGAATGTAATGTAACACACACCCATTAAATGCGCACCACCCCGTGATGTTTTTCTCACTCCTACTAGTGAATGTAATGTAACACACACCCATACAATGCGCACCACCCCGTGATGTTTTTCTCACTCCTACTAGTGAATGTAATGTAACACACACCGATACACTGCCCACCACCCCGTGATGTTTTTCTCACTCCTACTAGTGAATGTAATGTAACACACACCCATACAATGCGCACCACCCCGTGATGTTTTTCTCACTCCTACTAGTGAATCTAATGTAACACACACCCATACAATGCGCACCACCCCGTGATGTTTTTCTCACTCCTACTAGTGAATGTAATGTAACACACACCCATACAATGCGCACCACCCCGTGATGTTTTTCTCACTGCTACTAGTGACTGTAATGTAACACACACCCATACAATGCGCACCACCCCGTGATGTTTTTCTCACTCCTACTAGTGAATCTAATGTAACACACACCCATACAATGCGCACCACCCCGCGATGTTTTTCTCACTCCTACTAGTGAATGTAATGTAACACACACCGATACACTGCCCACCACCCCGTGATGTTTTTCTCACTCCTACTAGTGAACCTAATGTAACACACACCCATACAATGCGCACCACTCCGCGATGTTTTTCAGAAACCTATCCTACATTGCCACTGCATGTTCCCTGACCTCCCCATGCTGACCACCCCGCGGTGCTTTTCTCCATCCTACATTGCCACTCACTGCCTATCCAAATTCAGACACTCTGATTCACACCACCCCGTGATGTTTTTCTCACTCCTAGTAGTGAATGTAACGTAACACACACCCATATATTGCGCACCACCCCGTGATGTTTTTCTCACTCCTACTAGTGAATTTAATGTAACACACACCCATACAATGCGCACCACCCCGTGATGTTTTTCTCACTACTACTAGTGAATGTAATGTAACACACAACCATACAATGCGCACCACCCCGCGATGTTTTTCAGAAACCTATCCTACATTGCCACTGCATGTTCCCTTACCTCCCCATGCAGACCACCCCGCTTTGCTTTTCTCCATCCTAAATTGCCACTCACTGCCTATCCTAATTCAGACCCTCCGATTCACACCACCCCGTGATGTTTTTCTCACTCCTACTAGTGAATGTAATGTAACACACACCCATACAATGCGCACCACCCCATAATGTTTTTCTCACTCCTACTAGTGAATGTAATGTAACACACTCCCATACAATGCGCACCACCCCGTGATGTTTTTCTCACTCCTACTAGTGAATGTAATGTAACACACACCCATACAATGCGCACCACACCGTGAAGTTTTTCTCACTCCTACTAGTGAATCTAATGTAACACACACCCATACAATGCGCACCACCCCGTCATGTTTTTCTCACTCCTACTAGTGAATCTAATGTAACACACACCCATAAATTGCGCACCACCCCGCGATGTTTTTCAGAAACCTATCCTACATTGCCACTGCATGTTCCCTGACCTACCCATGCTGAGCACCCTGCGGTGCTTTTCTCCATCCTACATTGACACTCACTGCCTATCCTAATTCAGGCCCTCCGATTCACACCACCCCGTGATGTTTTTCTCACTCCTACTAGTGAATGTAATGTAACACACACCCATACAATGCGCACCACCCCGTGATGTTTTTCTCACTCCTACTAGTGAATCTAATGTAACACACACCCATACAATGCGCACCACCCCGTGATGTTTTTTTCACTCCTACTAGTGAATCTAATGTAACACACACCCATACAATGCGCACCACCCCGTAATGTTTTTCTCACTCCTACTAGTGAATCTAATGTAACACACACCCATACAATGCGCACCACCCTGCGATGTTTTTCAGAAACCTATCCTACATTGCCACTGCATGTTCCCTGACCTCCCCATGCTGACCACCCCGCGGTGCTTTTCTCCATCCTATATTGCCACTCACTGCCTATCCAAATTCAGACCCTCCGATTCACACCACTCCGTGATGTTTTTCTCACTCCTAGTAGTGAATGTAATGTAACACACACCCATACACTGCGAACCACCCCGTGATGTTTTTCTCACTCCTATTAGTGAATGTAATGTAACACACACCCATACAATGCGCACCACCCCGTGATGTTTTTCTCACTCCTACTAGTGAATCTAATGTAACACACACCCATAAAATGCGCATCACCCCGCGATGTTTTTCAGAAACCTATCCTACATTGCCACTGCATGTTCCCTGACCTCGCCATGCTGACCACCCCGCAGTGCTTTTCTCCATCCTACATTGCCACTCACTGCCTATCCTAATTCAGACCCACCGATTCACACCACCCCTTGATGTTTTTCTCACTCCTAGTAGTGAATGTAATGTAACACACACCCATACAATGTGCACCACCCCGTGATGTTTTTCTCACTCTTACTAGTGAATGTAATGTAACACACACCCATACAATGTGCACCACCCCGTGATGTTTTTCTCACTCTTACTAGTGAATGTAATGTAACACACAACCATACAATGCGCACCACCCCGCGATGTTTTTCAGAAACCTATCCTACATTGCCACTGCATGTTCCCTGACCTCCCCTTACTGACCACCCCGCGGTGCTTTTCTCCATCCTACATTGCCACTCACTGCCTATCCTAATTCAGACACTCCAATTCACACCACCCCGTGATGTTTTTCTCACTCCTACTAGTGAATGTAATGTAACACACACCGATACAATGCGCACCACCCTGTGATGTTTTTCTCACTCCTGTTAGTGAATGTAATGTAACACACACCCATACAATGCGCACCACCCCGTAATGTTTTTCTCACTCCTACTAGTGAATCTAATGTAACACACACCCATACAATGCACACCACCCCGGGATGTTTTTCTCACTCCTATTAGTGAATGCAATGTAACACACACCCATAAAATGCGCACGACCCCGTGATGTTTTTCTCACTCCTAGTGAATCTAATGTAACACACACCCATACAAGGCGCACCACCCGCGATGTTTTTCAGAAACCTATCCTACATTGCCACTGCATGTTCAGTGACCTCCCCATGCTGACCACCCCGTGGTGTTTTTCTCCATGCTACATTGCCACTCACTACCTATCCTAATTCAAACCCTCAGATTCACACCACCCCGTGATGTTTTTCTCACTCCTACTTGTGAATGTAATGTAACACACACCCATAAAATGCGCACCACCCCGTGATGTTTTTCTCACTCCTACTAGTGAATGTAATGTAACACACACCTATACAATGCATACCACCCCGTGATGTTTTTCTCACTCCTACTAGTGAATGTAATGTAACACACACCCATACAATGCGCACCACCCCGTGATGTTTTTCTCAGTCCTACTAGTGAATGTAATGTAACACACACCCATACAATGCGCACCACCCCGTGATGTTTTTCTCACTCCTACTAGTGAATGTAATGTAACACACACCCATACAATGCGCACCACCCCGTGATGTTTTTCTCACTACTACTAGTGAATGTAACGTAACACACACCCATACAATGCGCACCACCCCGTGATGTTTTTCTCACTCCTACTATTGAATGTAACATAACACACACCCATAAAATGCACACCACCCGGTGATGTTTTTCTCACTCCTACTAGTGAATGCAATGTAACACACACCCATACAATGCGCACCACCCCGTGATGTTTTACTCACTCCTCATAGTCAATGTAACGTAACACACACCCATACAATGCGCACCACCCCGTGATGTTTTTCTCACTCCTACTAGTGAATGTAATGTAACACACACCCATACAATGCGCACCACGCCGTGATGTTTTTCTCACTCCTACTAGTGAATGTAATGTAACACACACCATTAAATGCGCACCACCCCGTGATGTTTTTCTCACTCCTACTAGTGAATGTAATGTAACACACACCGATACACTGCCCACCACCCCGTGATGTTTTTCTCACTCCTACTAGTGAATGTAATGTAACACACACCCATACAATGCGCACCACCCCGTGATGTTTTTCTCACTCCTACTAGTGAATCTAATGTAACACACACCCATACAATGCGCACCACCCCGTGATGTTTTTCTCACTCCTACTAGTGAATGTAATGTAACACACACCCATACAATGCGCACCACCCCGTGATGTTTTTCTCACTGCTGCTAGTGACTGTAATGTAACACACACCCATACAATGCGCACCACCCCGTGATGTTTTTCTCACTCCTACTAGTGAATCTAATGTAACACACACCCATACAATGCGCACCACCCCGCGATGTTTTTCAGAAACCTATGCTACATTGCCATTGCATGTTCCCTTACCTCCCCATGCAGACCACCCCGCTTTGCTTTTCTCCATCCTAAATTGCCACTCACTGCCTATCCTAATTCAGACCCTCCGATTCACACCACCCCGTGATGTTTTTCTCACTCCTACTAGTGAATGTAATGTAACACACACCCATACAATGCGCACCACCACGTAATGTTTTTCTCACTCCTACTAGTGAATGTAATGTAACACACTCCCATACAATGCGCACCATCCCATGATGTTTTTCTCACTACTACTAGTGAATGTAACGTAACACACACCCATACAATGCGCACCACCCCGTGATGTTTTTCTCACTCCTACTAGTGAATGTAATGTAACTCACACCCATACAAATGCGCACCACCCCGTGATGTTTTTCTCACTCCTACTAGTGAATGTAATGTAACACACACTCATGCAATGCGCACCACTCCGTGATGTTTTTCTCACTCCTACTAGTGAATGTAATGTAACACACACCCATACAATGCGCACCACCCCGTGATGTTTTTCTCACTCCTACTAGTGAACCTAATGTAACACACACCCATACAATGCGCACCACTCCGCGATGTTTTTCAGAAACCTATCCTACATTGCCACTGCATGTTCCCTGACCTCCCCATGCTGACCACCCCGCGGTGCTTTTCTCCATCCTACATTGCCACTCACTGCCTATCCAAATTCAGACACTCTGATTCACACCACCCCGTGATGTTTTTCTCACTCCTAGTAGTGAATGTAACGTAACACACACCCATATATTGCGCACCACCCCGTGATGTTTTTCTCACTCCTACTAGTGAATTTAATGTAACACACACCCATACAATGCGCACCACCCCGTGATGTTTTTCTCACTACTACTAGTGAATGTAATGTAACACACAACCATACAATGCGCACCACCCCGCGATGTTTTTCAGAAACCTATCCTACATTGCCACTGCATGTTCCCTTACCTCCCCATGCAGACCAACCCGCTTTGCTTTTCTCCATCCTAAATTGCCACTCACTGCGTATCCTAATTCAGACCCTCCGATTCACACCACCCCGTGATGTTTTTCTCACTCCTACTAGTGAATGTAATGTAACACACACCCATACAATGCGCACCACCCCGTAATATTTTTCTCACTCCTACTAGTGAATGTAATGTAACACACTCCCATACAATGCGCACCACCCCGTGATGTTTTTCTCACTCCTACTAGTGAATGTAATGTAACACACACCCATACAATGCGCACCACACCGTGAAGTTTTTCTCACTCCTACTAGTGAATCTAATGTAACACACACCCATACAATGCGCACCACCCCGTCATGTTTTTCTCACTCCTACTAGTGAATCTAATGTAACACACACCCATAAAATGCGCACCACCCCGCGATGTTTTTCAGAAACCTATCCTACATTGCCACTGCATGTTCCCTGACCTACCCATGCTGAGTACCCTGCGGTGCTTTTCTCCATCCTACATTGACACTCACTGCCTATCCTAATTCAGGCCCTCCGATTCACACCACCCCGTGATGTTTTTCTCACTCCTACTAGTGAATGTAATGTAACACACACCCATACAATGCGCACCACCCCGTGATGTTTTTCTCACTCCTACTAGTGAATCTAATGTAACACACACCCATACAATGCGCACCACCCCGTGATGTTTTTTTCACTCCTACTAGTGAATCTAATGTAACACACACCCATACAATGCGCACCACCCCGTAATGTTTTTCTCACTCCTACTAGTGAATCTAATGTAACACACACCCATACAATGCGCACCACCCTGCGATGTTTTTCAGAAACCTATCCTACATTGCCACTGCATGTTCCCTGACCTCCCCATGCTGACCACCCCGCGGTGCTTTTCTCCATCCTATATTGCCACTCACTGCCTATCCAAATTCAGACCCTCCGATTCACACCACTCCGTGATGTTTTTCTCACTCCTAGTAGTGAATGTAATGTAACACACACCCATACACTGCGCACCACCCCGTGATGTTTTTCTCACTCCTATTAGTGAATGTAATGTAACACACACCCATACAATGCGCACCACCCTGTGATGTTTTTCTCACTCCTACTAGTGAATCTAATGTAACACACACCCATAAAATGCGCATCACCCCGCGATGTTTTTCAGAAACCTATCCTACATTGCCACTGCATGTTCCCTGACCTCGCCATGCTGACCACCCCGCAGTGCTTTTCTCCATCCTACATTGCCACTCACTGCCTATCCTAATTCAGACCCACCGATTCACACCACCCCTTGATGTTTTTCTCACTCCTAGTAGTGAATGTAATGTAACACACACCCATACACTGCGCACCACCCCGTGATGTTTTTCTCACTCTTACTAGTGAATGTAATGTAACACACACCCATACAATGTGCACCACCCCGTGATGTTTTTCTCACTCTTACTAGTGAATGTAATGTAACACACAACCATACAATGCGCACCACCCCGCGATGTTTTTCAGAAACCTATCCTACATTGCCACTGCATGTTCCCTGACCTCCCCTTACTGACCACCCCGCGGTGCTTTTCTCCATCCTACATTGCCACTCACTGCCTATCCTAATTCAGACACTCCAATTCACACCACCCCGTGATGTTTTTCTCACTCCTACTAGTGAATGTAATGTAACACACACCCATACAATGCGCACCACCCTGTGATGTTTTTCTCACTCCTGTTAGTGAATGTAATGTAACACACACCCATACAATGCGCACCACCCCGTAATGTTTTTCTCACTCCTACTAGTGAATCTAATGTAACACACACCCATACAATGCACACCACCCCGGGATGTTTTTCTCACTCCTATTAGTGAATGTAATGTAACACACACCCATAAAATGCGCACCACCCCGTGATGTTTTTCTCACTCCTAGTGAATCTAATGTAACACACACCCATACAAGGCGCACCACCCGCGATGTTTTTCAGAAACCTATCCTACATTGCCACTGCATGTTCCCTGACCTCCCCATGCTGACCACCCCGCGGTGTTTTTCTCCATGCTACATTGCCACTCACTACCTATCCTAATTCAAACCCTCAGATTCACACCACCCCGTGATGTTTTTCTCACTCCTACTTGTGAATGTAATGTAACTCACACCCATAAAATGCGCACCACCCCGTGATGTTTTTCTCACTCCTACTAGTGAATGTAATGTAACACACACCTATACAATGCGTACCACCCCGTGATGTTTTTCTCACTCCTACTAGTGAATGTAATGTAACACACACCCATACAATGCGCACCTCCCCGTAATGTTTTTCTCAGTCCTACTAGTGAATGTAATGTAACACACACCCATACAATGCGCACCACCCCGTGATGTTTTTCTCACTCCTAGTAGTGAATGTAATGTAACACACACCCATACAATGCGCACCACCCCGTGATGTTTTTCTCACTACTACTAGTGAATGTAACGTAACACACACCCATACAATGCGCACCACCCCGTGATGTTTTTCTCACTCCTACTATTGAATGTAACATAACACACACCCATAAAATGCACACCACCCGGTGATGTTTTTCTCACTCCTACTAGTGAATGCAATGTAACACACACCCATACAATGCGCACCACCCCGTGATGTTTTACTCACTCCTCATAGTCAATGTAACGTAACACACACCCATACAATGCGCACCACCCCGTGATGTTTTTCTCACTCCTACTAGTGAATGTAATGTAACACACACCCATACAATGCGCACCACGCCGTGATGTTTTTCTCACTCCTACTAGTGAATCTAATGTAACACACACCCATACAATGCGCACCACCCCGTGATGTTTTTCTCACTCCTACTAGTGAATGTAATGTAACACACACCCATACAATGCGCATCACCCCGTGATGTTTTTCTCACTCCTACTAGTGAATGTAATGTAACACACACACATACAATGCGCACCACCCCGTGATGTTTTTCTCACTCCTACTAGTGAATGTAATGTAACACACACCCATACAATGCGCACCACCCCGTGATGTTTTTCTCACTCCTACTAGTGAATGTAATGTAACACACACCCATACAATGCGCACCACCCCGTGATGTTTTTCTCACTCCTACTAGTGAATGTAATGTAACACACACCCATACAATGCGCACCACCCCGTGATGTGTTTCTCACACCTACTAGTGAATCTAATGTAACACACACCCATACAATGCGCAGCACCCCGTGATGTTTTTCTCACTCCTACTAGTGAATCTAATGTAACACACACCCATACAATGCGCACCACCCCGCGATGTTTTTCAGAAACCTATCCTACTTTGCCAATGCATGTTCCCTTACCTCCCCAAGCTGACCACCCCGCGGTGCTTTTCTCCATCCTACATTGCCACTCACTGCCTATCCTAATTCAGACCCTCATATTCACACCACCCCGTGATGTTTTTCTCACTCCTACTAGTGAATGTAATGTAACACACACCCATAAAATGCGCACCACCCCGTGATGTTTTTCTCACACCTACTAGTGAATGTAATGTAACACACACCCATACAATGCACACCACCCCGTGATGTTTTTCTCACTCCTACTAGTGAATCTAATGTAACACACACCCATACAATGCGCTCCACCCCTTGATGTTTTTCTCACTCCTACTATTGAATGTAATGTAACACACACCCATACATTGCGTACCACCCCGTGATGTTTTTCTCACTCCTACTAGTGAATGTAACGTAACACACACCCATACAATGCGCACCACCCCGTGATGTTTTTCTCACTGCTACTAGTGAATGTAATGTAACACACACCCATACAATGCGCACCACCCCGTGATGTTTTTCTCACTACTACTAGTGAATGTAATGTAACACACAACCATACAATGCGCACCACCCCGCGATGTTTTTCAGAAACCTATCCTACATTGCCACTGCATGTTCCCTTACCTCCCCATGCAGACCACCCCGCTTTGCTTTTCTCCATCCTAAATTGCCACTCACTGCCTATCCTAATTCAGACCCTCCGATTCACACCACCCCGTGATGTTTTTCTCACTCCTACTAGTGAATGTAATGTAACACACACCCATACAATGCGCACCACCCCGTAATGTTTTTCTCACTCCTACTAGTGAATGTAATGTAACACACTCCCATACAATGCGCACCACCCCGTGATGTTTTTCTCACTCCTACTAGTGAATGTAATGTAACACACACCCATACAATGCGCACCACACCGTGAAGTTTTTCTCACTCCTACTAGTGAATCTAATGTAACACACACCCATACAATGCGCACCACCCCGTCATGATTTTCTCACTCCTACTAGTGAATCTAATGTAACACACACCCATAAAATGCGCACCACCCCGCGATGTTTTTCAGAAACCTATCCTACATTGCCACTGCATGTTCCCTGACCTACCCATGCTGAGCACCCTACGGTGCTTTTCTCCATCCTACATTGACACTCACTGCCTATCCTAATTCAGGCCCTCCGATTCACACCACCCGTGATGTTTTTCTCACTCCTACTAGTGAATGTAATGTAACACACACCCATACAATGCGCACCACCCCGTGATGTTTTTCTCACTCCTACTAGTGAATGTAATGTAACACACACCCATACAATGCGCACCACCCCGTGATGTTTTTCTCACTCCTACTAGTGAATGTAATGTAATACACACCCATACAATGCGCACCACCCCGTGATGTTTTTCTCACTCCTACTAGAGAATGTAATGTAACACACACCCATACAATGCGCACCACCCCGTGATGTGTTTCTCACTCCTACTAGTGAATCTAATGTAACACACACCCATACAATGCGCACCACCCCGTGATGTTTTTCTCACTCCTACTAGTGAATCTAATGTAACACACACCCATACAATGCGCACCACCCCGCGATGTTTTTCAGAAACCTATCCTACTTTGCCAATGCATGTTCCCTTACCTCCCCAAGCTGACCACCCCGCGGTGCTTTTCTCCATCCTACATTGCCACTCACTGCCTATCCTAATTCAGACCCTCATATTCACACCACCCCGTGATGTTTTTCTCACTCCTTCTAGTGAATGTAATGTAACACACACCCATAAAATGCGCACCACCCCGTGATGTTTTTCTCACACCTACTAGTGAATGTAATGTAACACACACCCATACAATGCACACCACCCCGTGATGTTTTTCTCACTCCTACTAGTGAATCTAATGTAACACACACCCATACAATGCGCTCCACCCCTTGATGTTTTTCTCACTCCTACTATTGAATGTAATGTAACACACACCCATACAATGCGTACCACCCCGTGATGTTTTTCTCACTCCTACTAGTGAATGTAACGTAACACACACCCATACAATGCGCACCACCCCGTGATGTTTTTCTCACTCCTACTAGTGAATGTAATGTAACACACACCCATACAATGCGCACCACCCCGTGATGTTTTTCTCACTACTACTAGTGAATGTAATGTAACACACAACCATACAATGCGCACCACCCCGCGATGTTTTTCAGAAACCTATCCTACATTGCCACTGCATGTTCCCTTACCTCCCCATGCAGACCACCCCGCTTTGCTTTTCTCCATCCTAAATTGCCACTCACTGCCTATCCTAATTCAGACCCTCCGATTCACACCACCCCGTGATGTTTTTCTCACTCCTACTAGTGAATGTAATGTAACACACACCCATACAATGCGCACCACCCCGTAATGTTTTTCTCACTCCTACTAGTGAATGTAATGTAACACACTCCCATACAATGCGCACCACCCCGTGATGTTTTTCTCACTCCTACTAGTGAATGTAATGTAACACACACCCATACAATGCGCACCACACCGTGAAGTTTTTCTCACTCCTACTAGTGAATCTAATGTAACACACACCCATACAATGCGCACCACCCCGTCATGTTTTTCTCACTCCTACTAGAGAATCTAATGTAACACACACCCATAAAATGCGCACCACCCCGCAATGTTTTTCAGAAACCTATCCTACATTGCCACTGCATGTTCCCTGACCTACCCATGCTGAGCACCCTACGGTGCTTTTCTCCATCCTACATTGACACTCACTGCCTATCCTAATTCAGGCCCTCCGATTCACACCACCCGTGATGTTTTTCTCACTCCTACTAGTGAATGTAATGTAACACACACCCATACAATGCGCACCACCCCGTGATGTTTTTCTCACTCCTACTAGTGAATCTAATGTAACACACACCCATACAATGCGCACCACCCCGTGATGTTTTTCTCACTCCTACTAGTGAATCTAATGTAACACACACCCATACAATGCGAACCACCCCGTGATGTTTTTCTCACTCCTACTAGTGAACCTAATGTAACATACACCCATACAATGCGCACCACCCCGCGATGTTTTTCAGAAACCTATCCTACATTGCCACTGCATGTTCCCTGACCTCCCCATGCTGACCACCCCGTGGTGCTTTTCTCCATCCTACATTGCCACTCACTGCCTATCCAAATTCAGACCCTCCGATTCACACCACTCCGTGATGTTTTTCTCACTCCTAGTAGTGAATGTAATGTAACACACACCCATACACTGCGCACCACCCCGTGATGTTTTTCTCACTCCTATTAGTGAATGTAATGTAACACACACCCATACAATGCGCACCACCCCGTGATGTTTTTCTCACTCCTACTAGTGAATCTAATGTAACACACACCCATAAAATGCGCATCACCCCGCGATGTTTTTCAGAAACCTATCCTACATTGCCACTGCATGTTCCCTGACCTCCCCATGCTGACCACCCCGCAGTGCTTTTCTCCATCCTACATTGCCACTCACTGCCTATCCTAATTCAGACCCACTGATTCACACCACCCCTTGATGTTTTTCTCACTCCTGTAGTGAATGTAATGTAACACACACCCATACACTGCGCACCACCCCGTGATGTTTTTCTCACTCTTACTAGTGAATGTAATGTAACACACACCCATACAATGCGCACCACCCCGTGATGTTTTTCTCACTCTTACTAGTGAATGTAATGTAACACACAACCATACAATGCGCACCACCCCGCGATGTTTTTCAGAAACCTATCCTACATTGCCACTGCATGTTCCCTGACCTCCCCTTACTGACCACCCCGCGGTGCTTTTCTCCATCCTACATTGCCACTCACTGCCTATCCTAATTCAGACACTCCAATTCACACCACCCCGTGATGTTTTTCTCACTCTTACTAGTGAATGTAATGTAACACACACCCATACAATGCGCACCACCCCGTGATGTTTTTCTCACTCCTGTTAGTGAATGTAATGTAACACACACCCATACAATGCGCACCACCCCGTAATGTTTGTCTCACTCCTACTAGTGAATCTAATGTAACACACACCCATACAATGCACACCACCCCGGGATGTTTTTCTCACTCCTATTAGTGAATGTAATGTAACACACACCCATAAAATGCGCACCACCCCGTGATGTTTTTCTCACTCCTAGTGAATCTAATGTAACACACACCCATACAATGCGCACCACCCCGCGATGTTTTTCAGAAACCTATCCTACATTGCCACTGCATGTTCCCTGACCTCCCCATGCTGACCAAGCCGCGGTGTTTTTCTCCATGCCACATTGCCACTCACTACCTATCCTAATTCAAACCCTCAGATTCACACCACCCCGTGATGTTTTTCTCACTCCTACTTGTGAATGTAATGTAACACACACCCATAAAATGCGCACCACCCCGTGATGTTTTTCTCACTCCTACTAGTGAATGTAATGTAACACACACCCATACAATGCGCACCACCCCGTGATGTTTTTCTCACTCCTACTAGTGAATGTAATGTAACACACACCCATACAATGCGACCACCCCATGATGTTTTTCTCACTCCTACTTGTGAATGTAATGTAACACACACCCATACAATGCGCACCACCCCGTGATGTTTGTCTAACTCCTACTAGTGAATGTAATGTAACACACAACCATACAATGCGCACCACACCGTGATGATTTCTCACTCCTACTAGTGAATGTAATGTAACACACACCCATACAATGCGACCACCCCATGATGTTTTTCTCACTCCTACTAGTGAATGTAATGTAACACACACCCATACAATGCGCACCACCCCGTGATGTTTTTCTCACTCCTACTAGTGAATGTAATGTAACACACACCCATACAATGCGCACCACCCCGTGATGTTTTTCTCACCTTAGTAGTGAATGTAATGTAACACACACCCATACAATGCGCACCACCCCGTGATGTTTTTCGCACTCCTACTAGTGAATGTAATGTAACACACACCCATACAATGCGCACCACCCCGTGATGTTTTTCTCACTCCTACTAGTGAATGTAATGTAACACACACCCATACAATGCGCACCACCCCATGATGTTTTTCTCACTACTACTAGTGAATGTAACGTAACACACACCCATACAATGCGCACCACCCCGTGTTGTTTTTCTCACTCTTAATAGTGAATGTAATGTAACACACACCCATACAATGCGCACCACCCCGTGATGTTTTACTCACTCCTACTAGTGAATGTAATGTAACACACACCCATACAATGCGCACCACCCCGTGATGTTTTTCTCACTCCTAGTAGTGAATGTAATGTAACACACACCCATACACTGCGCACCACCCCGTGATGTTTTTCTCACTCCTACTAGTGAATGTAATGTAACACACACCCATACAATGCGCACCACCCCGTGATGTTTTTCTCTCTCCTACTAGTGAATCTAATGTAACACACACCCATACAATGCGCACCACCCCGCGATGTTTTTCAGAAACCTATCCTCCATTGCCACTGCATGTTCCCTGACCTCCCCATGCTGACCACCCCGCGGTGCTTTTCTCCATCCTACATTGCCACTCACTGCCTATCCTAATTCAGACCCTCAGATTCACACCACCCCGTGATGTTTTTCTCACTCCTACCAGTGAATGTAATGTAACACACACCCATACAATGCGCACCACCCCGTGATGTTTTTCTCACTCCTACTAGTGAATCTAATGTAACACACACCCATACAATGTGCACCACCCCGTGATGATTTCTCACTCCTACTAGTGAATGTAATGTAACACACACCCATACAATGCGCACCACCCCGTGATGTTTTTCTCACTCCTACTAGTGAATGTAATGTAACACACACCCATACAATGCGCACCACCCCGTGACGTTTTTCTCACTCCTACTAGTGAATGTAATGTAACACACACCCATACAATACGCACCACACCGTGCTGTTTTTCTCACTCCTACTAGTGAATGTAATGTAACACACACCCATACAATGCGCACCACCACGTGATGTTTTTCTCACTCCTACTAGTAAATATAATGTAACACACACCCATACAATGCGCACCACCCCGTGATGTTTTTCTCACTCCTACTAGTGAATGTAATGTAACACACACCCATACAATGTGCACCACCCCGTGATGTTTTTCTCACTACTACTAGTGAATGTAACGTAACACACACCCATACAATGCGGACCACCCCGTGATGTTTTTCTCACTCCTACTATTGAATGTAACATAACACACACCCATAAAATGCACACCACCCAGTGATGTTTTTCTCACTCCTACTAGTGAATGTAATGTAACACACACCCATACAATGCGCACCACCCCGTGATGTTTTACTCACTCCTCATAGTCAATGTAACGTAACACACACCCATACAATGCGCACCACCCCGTGATGTTTTTCTCACTGCTACTAGTGAATGTAATGTAACACACACCCACACAATGCGCACCACCCCATGATGTTTTTCTCACTCCTACTAGTGAATGTAATGTAACACACACCCATTAAATGCGCACCACCCCGTGATGTTTTTCTCACTCCTACTAGTGAATGTAATGTATCACACACCCATACAATGCGCACCACCCCGTGATGTTTTTCTCACTCCTACTAGTGTATGTAATGTAACACACACCCATACACTGTGCACCACCCCGTGATGTTTTTCTCACTCCTACTAGTGAATGTAATGTAACACACACCCATACAATGCGCACCACCCCGTGATGTTTTTCTCACTCCTACTAGTGAATCTAATGTAACACACACCCATACAATGCGCACCACCCCGTGATGTTTTTCTCACTCCTACTAGTGAATGTAATGTAACACACACCCATACAACGCGCACCACCCCGTGATGTTTTTCTCACTCCTACTAGTGAATGTAATGTAACACACACCCATACAATGCACACCACCCCGTGATGTTTTTCAGAAACCTATCCTACTTTGCCACTGCATGTTCCCTTACCTCCCCATGCTGACCACCCCGCGGTGCTTTTCTCCATCCTACATTGCCACTCACTGCCTATCCTAATTCAGACCCTCATATTCACACCACCCCGTGATGTTTTTCTCACTCCTACTAGTGAATGTAATGTAACACACACCCATAAAATGCGCACCACCCCGTGATGTTTTTCTCACACCTACTAGTGAATGTAATGTAACACACACCCATACAATGCACACCACCCCGTGATGTTTTTCTCACTCCTACTAGTGAATGTAATGTAACACACACCCATACAATGCGCACCACCCCGTGATGTTTTTCTCACTCCTACTAGTGAATCTAATGTAACACACACCCATACAATGCGCTCCACCCCTTGATGTTTTTCTCACTCCTACTATTGAATGTAATGTAACACACACCCATACAATGCGCACCACCCCGTGATGTTTTTCTCACTCCTACTAGTGAATGTAACGTAACACACACCCATACAATGCGCACCACCCCGTGATGTTTTTCTCAGTCCTACTAGTGAATTTAATGAAACACACACCCATACAATGCGCACCACCCCGTGATGTTTTTCTCACTACTACTAGTGAATGTAATGTAACACACAACCATACAATGCGCACCACCCCGCGATGTTTTTCAGAAACCTATCCTACATTGCCACTGCATGTTCCCTTACCTCCCCATGCAGACCACCCCGCTTTGCTTTTCTCCATCCTAAATTGCCACTCACTGCCTATCCTAATTCAGACCCTCCGATTCACACCACCCCGTGATGTTTTTCTCACTCCTACTAGTGAATGTAATGTAACACACACCCATACAATGCGCACCACCCCGTGATGTTTTTCTCACTCCTACTAGTTAATGTAATGTAACACACACCCATACAATGCGCACCACACCGTGAAGTTTTTCTCACTCCTACTAGTGAATCTAATGTAACACACACCCATACAATGCGCACCACCCCGTCATGTTTTTCTCACTCCTACTAGTGAATCTAATGTAACACACACCCATAAAATGCGCACCACTACGCGATGTTTTTCAGAAACCTATCCTACATTGCCACTGCATGTTCCCTGACCTACCCATGCTGAGCACCCTGCGGTGCTTTTCTCCATCCTACATTGACACTCACTGCCTATCCTAATTCAGGCCCTCCGATTCACACCACCCCGTGATGTTTTTCTCACTCCTACTAGTGAATGTAATGTAACACACACAGATACAATGCGCACCACCCCGTGATGTTTTTCTCACTCCTACTAGTGAATCTAATGTAACACACACCCATACAATGCGCACCACCCCGTGATGTTTTTCTCAATCCTACTAGTGAATCTAATGTAACACACACCCATACAATGCACACCACCCCGTGATGTTTTTCTCACTCCTACTAGTGAACCTAATGTAACACACACCCATACAATGCGCACCACCCCGCGATGTTTTTCAGAAACCTATCCTACATTGCCACTGCATGTTCCCTGACCTCCCCATGCTGACCACCCCGCGGTGCTTTTCTCCATCCTACATTGCCACTCACTGCCTATCCAAATTCAGACTCTCCGATTCACACCACTCCGTGATGTTTTTCTCACTCCTAGTAGTGAATGTAATGTAACACAAACCCATACACTGCGCACCACCCCGTGATGTTTTTCTCACTCCTATTAGTGAATGTAATGTAACACACACCCATACAATGCGCACCACACTGTGATGTTTTTCTCACTCCTACTAGTGAATCTAATGTAACACACACCCATAAAATGCGCATCACCCCGCGATGTTTTTCAGAAACCTATCCTACGTTGCCACTGCATGTTCCCTGACCTCCCCATGCTGACCACCCCGCAGTGCTTTTCTCCATCCTACATTGCCACTCACTGCCTATCCTAATTCAGACCCACCGATTCACACCACCCCTTGATGTTTTTCGGACTCCTAGTAGTGAATGTAATGTAACACACACCCATACAATGTGCACCACCCCGTGATGATTTCTCACTCCTACTAGTGAATGTAATGTAACACACACCCATACAATGCGCACCACCCCGTGATGTTTTTCTCACTCCTACTAGTGAATGTAATGTAACACACACCCATACAATGTGCACCACCCCGTGATGATTTCTCACTCATACTAGTGAATGTAATGTGACACACACCCGTACAATGCGCACCACCCCGTGATGTTTTTCTCACTCCTACTAGTGAATGTAATGTAACACACACCCATACAATGCGCACCACCCCGTGATGTTTTTCTCACTCCTACTAGTGAATGTAATGTAACACACACCCATACAATACGCACCACACCGTGATGTTTTTCTCACTCCTAATAGTGAATGTAATGTAACACACACCCATACAATGCGCACCACCACGTGATGTTTTTCTCACTCCTACTAGTAAATATAATGTAACACACACCCATACAATGCGCACCACCCCGTGATGTTTTTCTCACTCCTACTAGTGAATGTAATGTAACACACACCCATACAATGCGCACCACCCCGTGATGTTTTTCTCACTACTACTAGTGAGTGTAACGTAACACACACCCATACAATGCGCACCACCCCGTGATGTTTTTCTCACTCCTACTATTGAATGTAACATAACACACACCCATAAAATGCACACCACCCGGTGATGTTTTTCTCACTCCTACTAGTGAATGTAATGTAACACACACCCATACAATGCGCACCACCCCGTGATGTTTTACTCACTCCTCATAGTCAATGTAACGTAACACACACCCATACAATGCGCACCACCCCGTGATGTTTTTCTCACTCCTACTAGTGAATGTAATGTAACACACACCCACACAATGCGCACCACCCCGTGATGTTTTTCTCACTCCTACTAGTGAATGTAATGTAACACACACCCATTAAATGCGCACCACCCCGTGATGTTTTTCTCACTCCTACTAGTGAATGTAATGTAACACACACCCATACAATGCGCACCACCCCGTGATGTTTTTCTCACTCCTACTAGTGAATGTAATGTAACACACACCCATACACTGCGCACCTCCCCGTGATGTTTTTCTCACTCCTAGTAGTGAATGTAATGTAACACACACCCATACAATGCGCACCACCCCGTGATGTTTTTCTCACTCCTACTAGTGAATCTAATGTAACACACACCCATACAATGCGCACCACCCCGTGATGTTTTTCTCACTCCTACTAGTGAATGTAATGTAACACACACCCATACAATGCGCACCACCCCGTGATGTTTTTCTCACTCCTACTAGTGAATGTAATGTAACACACACCCATACAATGCGCACCACCCCGTGATGTTTTTCTCACTCCTACTAGTGAATGTAATGTAACACACACCCATACAATGCACACCACCCCGTGATGTTTTTCTCACTCCTACTAGTGAATGTAATGTAACAAACACCCATACAATGCGCACCACCCCGTGATGTTTTTCTCACACCTACTAGTGAATCTAATGTAACACACACCCATACAATGCGCACCACCCCGTGATGTTTTTCTCACTCCTACTAGTGAATGTAATGTAACACACACCCATACAATGCGCACCACCCCGTGATGTGTTTCTCACTCCTACTAGTGAATCTAATGTAACACACACCCATACAATGCGCACCACCCCGTGATGTTTTTCTCACTCCTACTAGTGAATCTAATGTAACACACACCCATACAATGCGCACCACCCCGCGATGTTTTTCAGAAACCTATCCTACTTTGCCACTGCATGTTCCCTTACCTCCCCATGCTGACCACCCCGCGGTGCTTTTCTCCATCCTACATTGCCACTCACTGCCTATCCTAATTCAGACCCTCATATTCACACCACCCCGTGATGTTTTTCTCACTCCTACTAGTGAATGTAATGTAACACACACCCATAAAATGCGCACCACCCCGTGATGTTTTTCTCACACCTATTAGTGAATGTAATGTAACACACACCCATACAATGCACACCACCCCGTGATGTTTTTCTCACTCCTACTAGTGAATGTAATGTAACACACACCCATACAATGCGCTCCACCCCTTGATGTTTTTCTCACTCCTACTAGTGAATGTAATGTAACACACACCCATACAACGCGCACCACCCCGTGATGTTTTTCTCACTCCTACTAGTGAATGTAACGTAACACACACCCATACAATGTGCACCACCCCGTGATGTTTTTCTCACTCCTATTAGTGAATTTAATGTAACACACACCCATACAATGCGCACCACACCGTGATGTTTTTCTCACTACTACTTGTGAATGTAATGTAACACACAACCATACAATGCGAACCACCCCGCGATGTTTTTCAGAAACCTATCCTACATTGCCATTGCATGTTCCCTTACCTCCCCATGCAGACCACCCCGCTTTGCTTTTCTCCATCCTAAATTGCCACTCACTGCCTATCCTAATTCAGACCCTCCGATTCACACCACCCCGTGATGTTTTTCTCACTCCTACTAGTGAATGTAATGTAACACACACCCATACAATGCGCACCACCCCGTGATGTTTTTCTCACTCCTACTAGTTAATGTAATGTAACACACACCCATACAATGCGCGCCACACCGTGAAGTTTTTCTCACTCCTACTAGTGAATCTAATGTAACACACACCCATACAATGCGCACAAGCCCGTCATGTTTTTATCACTCCTACTAGTGAATCTAATGTAACACACACCCATAAAATGCGCACCACCCCGCGATGTTTTTCAGAAACCTATCCTACATTGCCACTGCATGTTCCCTGACCTACCCATGCTGAGCACGCTGAGGTGCTTTTCTCCATCCTACATTGACACTCACTGCCTATCCTAATTCAGGCCCTCCGATTCACACCACCCCGTGATGTTTTTCTCACTCCTACTAGTGAATGTAATGTAACACACACCCATACAATGCGCACCACCCCGTGATGTTTTTCTCACTCCTACTAGTGAATCTAATGTAACACACACCCATACAATGCGCACCACCCCGTGATGTTTTTCTCACTCCTACTAGTGAATCTAATGTAACACACACCCATACAATGCGCACCACCCCGTGATGTTTTTCTCACTCCTACTAGTGAATGTAATGTAACACACACCCATACAATGGGCACCACCCCGCGATGTTTTTCAGAAACCTATCCTACATTGCCACTGCATGTTCCCTGACCTCCCCATGCTGACCACCCCGCGGTGCTTTTCTCCAACCTACATTGCCACTCACTGCCTATCCAAATTCAGACACTCCAATTCACACCACCCCGTCATGTTTTTCTCACTCCTAGTAGTGAATGTAATGTAACACACACCCATACACTGTGCACCACCCCGTGATGTTTTTCTCACTCCTATTAGTGAATGTAATGTAACACACACCCATACAATGCGCACCACCCCGTAATGTTTTTCTCACTCCTACTAGTGAATCTAATGTAACACACACCCATACAATGCACACCACCCCGGGATGTTTTTCTCACTCCTATTAGTGAATGTAATGTAACACACACCCATAAAATGCGCACCACCCTGTGATGTTTTTCTCACTCCTAGTGAATCTAATGTAACACACACCCATACAATGCGCACCACCCCGCGATGTTTTTCAGAAACCTATCCTACATTGCCAGTGCATGTTCCCTGCCCTCCCCATGCTGACCACCCCGCCGTGCTTTTCTCCATGCTACATTGCCACTCACTACCTATCCTAATTCAAACCCTCAGATTCACACCACCCCGTGATGTTTTTCTCACTCCTACTATTGAATGTAACGTAACACACACCCATAAAATGCACACCACCCCGTGTTGTTTTTCTCACTCTTAATAGTGAATGTAATGTAACACACACCCATACAATGCGCACCACCCCGTGATGTTTTACTCACTCCTACTAGTGAATGTAATATAACACACACCCATACAATGCGCACCACCCCGTGATGTTTTTCTCACTCCTAGTAGTGAATGTAATGTAACACACACCCATACACTGCGCACCACCCCGTGATGTTTTTCTCACTCCTACTAGTGAATGTAATGTAACACACACCTATACAATGCGTACCACCCCGTGATGTTTTTCTCACTCCTACTAGTGAATGTAATGTAACACACACCCATACAATGCGCACCACCCCGTGATGTTTTTCTCACTCCTACTAGTGAATGTAATGTAACACACACGCATACAATGCGCACCACCCCGTGATGTTTTTCTCACTCCTACTAGTGAATGTAATGTAACACACACCCATACAATGCGCACCACCCCGTGATGTTTTTCTCACTCCTACTAGTGAATGTAATGTAACACACACCCATACAATGCGCACCACCCCGTGATGTTTTTCTCACTCCTACTAGTGAATGTAATGTAACACACACCCATACAATGCGCACCACCCCGTGATGTTTTTCTCCCTCCTACTAGTGAATCTAATGTAACACACACCCATACAATGCGCACCACCCCGTGATGTTTTTCTCAGTCCTACTAGTGAATGTAATCTAACACACACCCATACAATGCGCACCACCCCGTGATGTTTTTCTCACTCCTATTAGTGAATGTAATGTAACACACACCCATACAATGCGCAAAACCCCGTGATGTTTTTCTCACTCCTACTAGTGAATGTAATGTAACACACACCCATACAATGCGCACCACCCCGTGATGTTTTTCTCACTCCTACTAGTGAATGTAATGTAACACACACCCATACAATGCGCTCCACCCCTTGATGTTTTTCTCACTCCTACTAGTGAATGTAATGTAACACACACCCATACAACGCGCACCACCCCGTGATGTTTTTCTCACTCCTACTAGTGAATGTAACGTAACACACACCCATACAATGCGCACCACCCCGTGATGTTTTTCTCACTCCTATTAGTGAATTTAATGTAACACACACCCATACAATGCGCACCACACCGTGATGTTTTTCTCACTACTACTAGTGAATGTAACACACAACCATACAATGCGAACCACCCCGCGATGTTTTTCAGAAACCTATCCTACATTGCCACTGCATGTTCCCTTACCTCCCCATGCAGACCACCCCGCTTTGCTTTTCTCCATCCTAAATTGCCACTCACTGCCTATCCTAATTCAGACCCTCCGATTCACACCACCCCGTGATGTTTTTCTCACTCCTACTAGTGAATGTAATGTAACACACACCCATACAATGCGCACCACCCCGTGATGTTTTTCTCACTCCTACTAGTTAATGTAATGTAACACACACCCATACAATGCGCGCCACACCGTGAAGTTTTTCTCACTCCTACTAGTGAATCTAATGTAACACACACCCATACAATGCGCACAAGCCCGTCATGTTTTTATCACTCCTACTAGTGAATCTAATGTAACACACACCCATAAAATGCGCACCACCCCGCGATGTTTTTCAGAAACCTATCCTACATTGCCACTGCATGTTCCCTGACCTACCCATGCTGAGCACCCTGAGGTGCTTTTCTCCATCCTGCATTGACACTCACTGCCTATCCTAATTCAGGCCCTCCGATTCACACCACCCCGTGATGTTTTTCTCACTCCTACTAGTGAATGTAATGTAACACACACCCATACAATGCGCACCACCCCGTGATGTTTTTCTCACTCCTACTAGTGAATCTAATGTAACACACACCCATACAATGCGCACCACCCCGTGATGTTTTTCTCACTCCTACTAGTGAATCTAATGTAACACACACCCATACAATGCGCACCACCCCGTGATGTTTTTCTCACTCCTACTAGTGAATGTAATGTAACACACACCCATACAATGGGCACCACCCCGCGATGTTTTTCAGAAACCTATCCTACATTGCCACTGCATGTTCCCTGACCTCCCCATGCTGACCACCCCGCGGTGCTTTTCTCCAACCTACATTGCCACTCACTGCCTATCCAAATTCAGACAATCCAATTCACACCACCCCGTCATGTTTTTCTCACTGCTAGTAGTGAATGTAATGTAACACACACCCATACACTGTGCACCACCCCGTGATGTTTTTCTCACTCCTATTAGTGAATGTAATGTAACACACACCCATACAATGCGCACCACCCCGTAATGTTTTTCTCACTCCTACTAGTGAATCTAATGTAACACACACCCATACAATGCACAACACCCCGGGATGTTTTTCTCACTCCTATTAGTGAATGTAATGTAACACACACCCATAAAATGCGCACCACCCTGTGATGTTTTTCTCACTCCTAGTGAATCTAATGTAACACACACCCATACAATGCGCACCACCCCGCGATGTTTTTCAGAAACCTATCCTACATTGCCAGTGCATGTTCCCTGACCTCCCCATGCTGACCACCCCGCCGTGCTTTTCTCCATGCTACATTGCCACTCACTACCTATCCTAATTCAAACCCTCAGATTCACACCACCCCGTGATGTTTTTCTCACTCCTACTATTGAATGTAACGTAACACACACCCATAAAATGCACACCACCCCGTGTTGTTTTTCTCACTCTTAATAGTGAATGTAATGTAACACACACCCATACAATGCGCACCACCCCGTGATGTTTTACTCACTCCTACTAGTGAATGTAATATAACACACACCCATACAATGCGCACCACCCCGTGATGTTTTTCTCACTCCTAGTAGTGAATGTAATGTAACACACACCCATACACTGCGCACCACCCCGTGATGTTTTTCTCACTCCTACTAGTGAATGTAATGTAACACACACCTATACAATGCGTACCACCCCGTGATGTTTTTCTCACTCCTACTAGTGAATGTAATGTAACACACACCCATACAATGCGCACCACCCCGTGATGTTTTTCTCACTCCTACTAGTGAATGTAATGTAACACACACGCATACAATGCGCACCACCCCGTGATGTTTTTCTCACTCCTACTAGTGAATGTAATGTAACACACACCCATACAATGCGCACCACCCCGTGATGTTTTTCTCACTCCTACTAGTGAATGTAATGTAACACACACCCATACAATGCGCACCACCCCGTGATGTTTTTCTCACTCCTACTAGTGAATGTAATGTAACACACACCCATACAATGCGCACCACCCCGTGATGTTTTTCTCCCTCCTACTAGTGAATCTAATGTAACACACACCCATACAATGCGCACCACCCCGTGATGTTTTTCTCACTCCTACTAGTGAATCTAATGTAACACACACCCATACAATGCGCACCACCCCGTGATGTTTTTCTCACTCCAACTAGTGAATGTAATGTAACACACACCCATACAATGTGCACCACCCCGTGATGTTTTTCTCACTCCTATTAGTGAATCTAATGTAACACACACCCATACAATCCGCACCACCCCGTGATGTTTTTCTCACTCCTACTAGTGAATGTAATGTAACATACACCCATACAATGCGCACCACCCCGTGATGTTTTTCTCAGTCCTACTAGTGAATGTAATCTAACACACACCCATACAATGCGCACCACCCCGTGATGTTTTTCTCACTCCTATTAGTGAATGTAATGTAACACACACCCATACAATGCGCAAAACCCCGTGATGTTTTTCTCACTCCTACTAGTGAATGTAATGTAACACACACCCATACAATGCGCACCACCCCGTGATGTTTTTCTCACTCCTACTAGTGAATGTAATGTAACACACACCCATACAATGCGCACCACCCCGTGATGTTTTTCTCACTCCTACTAGTCAATGTAATGTAACACACACCCATACAATGCCCACCACCCCGTGATGTTTTTCTCACTCCTACTAGTGAATGTAATGTAACACACACCCATACAATGCGCACCACCCCGTGATGTTTTTCTCACTCCTACTAGTGAATGTAATGTAACACACACCCATACAATGCGCACCACCCCGTGATGTTTTTCTCACTCCTACTAGTGAATGTAATGTAACACACACCCATACAATGCGCACCACCACGTGATGTGTTTCTCACTCCTACTAGTGAATGCAATGTAACACACACCCATACAATGCACACCACCCCGTGATGTTTTTCTCACTCCTACTAGTGAATGTAATGTAACACACACCCATACAATGCGCACAACCCCGCGATGTTTTTCAGAAACCTATCAAACATTGCCACTGCATGTTCCCTGACCTCCCCATGCTGACCACCCCGCGGTGCTTTTCTCCATCCTACATTGCCACTCACTGCCTATCCTAATTCAGACCCTCCGATTCACACCACCCCGTGATGTTTTTCTCACTCCTACTAGTGAATGTAATGTAACACACACCCATACAATGCGCACTACCCCGTGATGTTTTTCTCACTCCTACTAGTGAATCTAATGTAACACACACCCATACAATGCGCACCACCCCGGGATGTTTTTCTCACTCCTACTAGTGAATGTAATGTAACACACACCCATACAATGCGCACCGCCCCGTGATGTGTTTCTCACTCCTACTAGTGAATGTAATGTAACACACACCCATACAGTGCACACCACCCCGTGATGTTTTTCTCACTCCTACTAGTGAATGTAATGTAACACACACCCATAAAATGCGCACCACCCCGCGATGTTTTTCAGAAACCTATCAAACATTGCCATTGCATGTTTCCTGACCTCCCCATGCTGACCACCCCGCGGTGCTTTTCTCCATCCTACATTGCCACTCACTGCCTATCCTAATTCAGACCCTCCGATTCACACCACCCCGTGATGTTTTTCTCACTCCTACTAGTGAATGTAATGTAACACACACCCATACAATGCGCACTACCCCGTGATGTTTTTCTCACTCCTACTAGTGAATCTAATGTAACACACACCCATACAATGCGCACCACCCCGTGATGTTTTTCTCACTCCTACTAGTGAATCTAATGTAACACACACACATACAATGCGCACCACCCTGTCATGTTTTTCTCACTCCTACTAGTGAATCTAATGTAACACACACCCATACAATGCGCACCACAGCGCGATGTTTTTCAGAATCCTATCCTACATTGCCACTGCATTTTCCCTGACCTCCCCATGCAGACCACCACGCGGTGCTTTTCTCCATCCTACATTGCCACTCACTGCCTATCCTAATTCAGACCCTCCGATTCACACTACCCCGTGATGTTGTTCTCACTCCTACTAGTGAATGTAATGTAACACACACCCATACACTGCGCACCACCCCGTGATGTTTTTCTCACTCTTACTAGTGAATGTAATGTAACACACACCCATACAATGCGCACCACCCCGTGATGTTGTTCTCACTCCTACTAGTGAATGTAATGTAACACACAACCATACAATGCGCACCACCCCGTGATGTTTTTCTCACTCCTACTAGTGAATGTAATGTAACACACACCCATACAATGCGCACCACCCCGTGATGTTTTTCTCACTCCTAGTAGTGAATGTAATGTAACACACACCCATACACTGCGCACCACCCAGTGATGTTTTTCTCACTCCTACTAGTGAATGTAATGTAACACACACCCATACAATGCGCACCACCCCGCGATGTTTTTCAGAAACCTATCAAACATTGCCACTGCATGTTCCCTAACCTCCCCATGCTGACCACCCCGCGGTGCTTTTCTCCATCCTACATTGCCACTCACTGCCTATCCTAATTCAGACCCTCCGATTCACACCACCCCGTGATGTTTTTCTCACTCCTATTAGTGAATGTAATGTAACACACACCCATACAATGCGCACTACCCCGTGATGTTTTTATCACTCCTACTAGTGAACCTAATGTAACACACACCCATACAATGCGCACCACCCCGTGATGTTTTTCTCACTACTACTAGTGAATCTAATGTAACACACACACATACAATGCGCACCACCCCGTCATGTTTTTCTCACTCCTACTAGTGAATCTAATGTAACACACACCCATACAATGCGCACAACCCCGCGATGTTTTTCAGAAACCTATCCTACATTGCCACTGCATGTTCCCTGACCTCCCCATGCAGACCACCACGCGGTGCTTTTCTCCATCCTACATTGCCACTCACTGCCTATCCTAATTCAGACCCTCCGATTCACACCACCCCGTGATGTTGTTCTCACTCCTACTAGTGAATGTAATGTAACACACACCCATACAATGCGCACCACCCCGTGATGTTTTTCTCACTCTTACTAGTGAATGTAATGTAACACACACCCATACAATGCGCACCACCCCGTGATGTTTTTCTCACTCCTACTAGTGAATGTAATGTAACACACAACCATACAATGCGCACCACCCCGTGATGTTTTTCTCACTCCTACTAGTGAATGTAATGTAACACACACCCATACAATGCGCACCACCCCGTGATGTTTTTCTCACTCCTACTAGTGAATCTAATGTAACACACACCCATACAATCCGCACCACCCCGTGATGTTTTTCTCACTCCTACTAGTGAATGTAATGTAACACACACCCATACAATGCGCACCACACCGTGATGTTTTTCTCACTCCTACTAGTGAATGTAATGTAACACACACCCATACAATGCGCACCAGCCCGTGATGTTTTTCTCACTCCTAGTAGTGAATGTAATGTAACACACACCCATACAATGCGCACCACCCCGTGATGTTTTTCTCATTCCTACTAGTGAATGTAATGTAACACACACCCATACAATGCGCACCACCCCGCGATGTTTTTCAGAAACCTATCCTACATTGCCACTGCATGTTCCCTGCCCTCCCCATGCTGACCACCCGGCGGTGCTTTTCTCCATCCTACATTGCCACTCACTGCGTATCCTAATTCAGACACTCCGATTCGCACCACCCCGTGATGTTTTTCTCACTCCTACTAGTGGATGTAATGTAACACACACCCATACAATGCGCACCACACTGTGATGTTTTTCTCACTCCTATTAGTGAATGTAATGTAACACACACCCATACAATGCGCACCACCCCGTCATGTTTTTCTCACTCCTACTAGTGAATCTAATGTAACACACACCCATACAATGCGAACCACCCCGCGATGCTTTTCAGAAACCTATCCTACATTGCCACTGCATGTTCCCTGACCTCCCCATGCTGACCACCCCGCAGTGCTTTTCTCCATCCTACATTGCCACTCACTGCCTATCCTAATTCAGACCCACCGATTCACACCACGCCTTGATGTTTTTCTCACTCCTAGTAGTGAATGTAATGTAACACACACCCATACAATGCACACCACCCCGTGATGTTTTTCTCACTCCTACTAGTGAATGTAATGTAACACACACCCATACAATGCACACCACCCCGTGATGTTTTTCTCACTCCTATTGTGAATGTAATGTAACACACACCCATACAATGCGCACCACCCGGTGATGTTTTTCTCACTCCTACTAGTGAATCTAATGTAACACACACCCATACAATGCGCACGACCCCGCGATGTTTTTCAGAAACCTATCCTACATTGCCACTGCATGTTTCCTGACCTCCCCAGGCTGACCACCCCGCGGTGCTTTTCTACATCCTACATTGCCACTCACTACCTATCCTAATTCAGACCCTCCGATTCACACCACCCCGTGATGTTTTTCTCACTCCTACTAGTGAATGTAATGTAACACACACCCATACAATGCGCACCACCCCGTGATGTTTTTCTCACTCCTACTAGTGAATGTAATGTAACACACACCCATACAATGCGCACCACCCCGTGATGTTTTTCTCACTCCTACTAGTGAATCTAATGTAACACACACCCATACAATGCGCACCACCCCGTGATGTTTTTCTCACTACTACTAGTGAATGTAATGTAACACACACCCATACAATGCGCACCACCCCGTGATGTTTTTCTCACTCCTACTAGTGAATGTAATGTAACACACACCCATACAATGCGCAACACCCCGTGATGTTTTTCTCACTCCTACTAGTGAATGTAATGTAACACACACCCATACAATGCGCACCATCCCGTGATGTTTTTCTCACTCCTACTAGTGAATGTAATGTAACACACACCCATACAATGCGCACCACCCCGTGATGTTTTTCTCACTCCTACTAGTGAATCTAATGTAACACACACCCGTACAATGCGCACCACCCCGTGATGTTTTTCTCACTGCTACTAGTGAATGTAATGTAACACACACCCATACAATGCGCACCACCCCGTGATGTTTTTCTCACTCCTACTAGTGAATGTAATGTAACACACACCCATACAATGCGCACCACCCCGTGATGTTTTTCTCACTCCTACTAGTGACTGTAATGTAACACACAAACATACAATGCGCACCACCCCGTGATGTTTTTCTCACTCCTACTAGTGAATGTAATGTAACACACACCCATACAATGCGCACCACCCCGTGATGTTTTTCTCACTCCTACTAGTGAATCTTATGTAACACACACCCATTCAATGCGCACCACCCCGTGATGTTTTTCTCACTGCTGCTAGTGAATGTAATGTAACACACCCATACAATGCGCACCACCCCGTGATGTTTTTCTCACTCCTACTAGTGAATGTAATGTAACACACACCCATACAATGCGCACCACCCCGTGATGTTTTTGTCACTCCTACTAGTGAATGTAATGTAACACACACCCATACAATGCGCACCACCCCGTGATGTTTTTCTCACTCCTACTAGTGAATGTAATGTAACACACACCCATACAATGCGCACCACCCCGTGATGTTTTTCTCACTCCTACTAGTGAATGTAATGTAACACACACCCATACAATGCGCACCACCCCGTGATGTTTTTCTCACTCCTACTAGGGAATCTAATGTAACACCCACACATACAATGCGCATGACACCGCGATATTTTTCAGAAACCTATCCTACATTTCCACTGCATGTTCCCTGACCTCCCCATGCTGACCAGCCCGCGGTGCTTTTCTCCATCCTACATTGCCACTCACTGCCTATCCTAATTCAGACCCTTCCGATTCACACCACCCCGTGATGTTTTTCTCACTCCTACTAGTCAATGTAATTTAACACACACCCATACAATGCGCACCACCCCGTGATGTTTTTCTCACTCCTACTAGTGAATGTAATGTAACACACACCCATACAATACGCACCACCCCGTGATGTTTTTCTAACTCCTAATAGTGAATGTAATGTAACACACACCCATACAATGCGCACCACCCCGTGATGTTTTTCTCACTCCTACTAGTGAATGTAATGTAACACACACCCATACAATGCGAACCACCCCGTGATGTTTTTCTCACTCCTACTAGTGAATCTAATGTAACACACACCCATACAATGCGCACCACCCCGCGATTTTTTTCAGAAAACTATCCTACATTGCCACTGCATGTTCCCTGACCTCCCCATGCTGACCACCCCACGGTGCTTTTCTCCATCCTACATTGCCACTCACTGCCTATCCTAATTCAGACCCTCTGATTCACAACACTCCGTGATGTTTTTCTCACTCCCATTAGTCAATGTAATGTAACACACACCCATACAATGTGCACCACCCCGTGTTGTTTTTCTCACTCCTAGTAGTGAATGCAATGTAACACACACCCATACAATGCGCACCATCCCGTGATGTTTTTCTCACTCCTACTAGTGAATCTAATGTAACACACACCCATACAATGCGCACCACCCCGTGATGTTTTTCTCACTCCTACTAGTGAATGTAATGTAACACACACCCATACAATGCGCACCAGCCCGTGATGTTTTTCTCACTCCTAGTAGTGAATGTAATGTAACACACACCCATACAATGCGCACCACCCCGTGATGTTTTTCTCACTCCTACTAGTGAATGTAATGTAACACACACCCATACAATGCGAACCACCCCGCGATGCTTTTCAGAAACCTATCCTACATTGCCACTGCATGTTCCCTGACCTCCCCATGCTGACCACCCCGCAGTGCTTTTCTCCATCTTAATTTGCCACTCACTGCCTATCCTAATTCAGACCCTCCGATTCACACCACCCCGTGATGTTTTTCTCACTCCTTGTAGTGAATGTAATGTAACACACACCCATACAATGCGAACCAACCCGTGATGTTTTTCTCACTCCTACAGTGAATGTAATGTAACACACACCCATACAATGCGCACCACCACGTGATGTTTTTCTCACTCCTACTAGTGAATGTAATGTAACACACACCCATACAATGCGCACCACCCCGTGATGTTTTTCTCACTCCTACTAGTGAATCTAATGTAACACACACCCATACAATGCGCACCACTACGTGATGTTTTTCTCACTCCTATTAGTGAATCTAATGTAACACACACCCATACAATGCGCACCACCACGTGATGTTTTTCTCACTCCTACTAGTGAATGTAATGTAACTCACACCCATACAAATGCGCACCACCCCGTGATGTTTTTCTCACTCCTACTAGTGAATGTAATGTAACACACACTCATGCAATGCGCACCACTCCGTGATGTTTTTCTCACTCCTACTAGTGAATGTAATGTAACACACACCCATACAATGCGCACCACCCCGTGATGTTTTTCTCACTCCTACTAGTGAACCTAATGTAACACACACCCATACAATGCGCACCACTCCGCGATGTTTTTCAGAAACCTATCCTACATTGCCACTGCATGTTCCCTGACCTCCCCATGCTGACCACCCCGCGGTGCTTTTCTCCATCCTACATTGCCACTCACTGCCTATCCAAATTCAGACACTCTGATTCACACCACCCCATGATGTTTTTCTCACTCCTAGTAGTGAATGTAATGTAACACACACCCAAACACTGCGCACCACCCCGTGATGTTTTTCTCACTCCTATTAGTGAATGTAATATAACACACACCCATACAATGCGAACCACCCCGTGATGTTTTTCTCACTCCTACTAGTGAATCTAATGTAACACACACCCATACAATGCGCATCACCCCGCGATGTTTTTCAGAAACCTATCCTACATTGCCACTGCATGTTCCCTGACCTCCCCATGCTGACCACCCCGCAGTCTTTTTCTCCATCCTACATTGCCACTCACTGCCTATCCTAATTCAGACCCCCCGATTCACACCACGCCTTGATGTTTTTCTCACTCCTAGTAGTGAATGTAATGTAACACACACCCATTCAATGCGCACCACCCCGGGATGTTTTTCTCACTCCTACTAGTGAATGTAATGTAACACACACCCATACAATGCACACCACCCCGTGATGTTTTTCTCACTCCTACTAGTGAATGTAATGTAACACACACCCATACAATGCGCACCACCCGGTGATGTTTTTCTCACTCCTACTAGTGAATCTAATGTAACACACACCCATACAATGCGCACGACCCCGCGATGTTTTTCAGAAACCTATCCTACATTGCCACGGCATGTTCCCTGACCTCCCCAGGCTGACCACCCCGCGGTGCTTTTCTCCATCCTACATTGCCACTCACTACCTATCCTAATTCAGACCCTCCGATTCACACCACCCCGTGATGTTTTTCTCACTCCTACTAGTGAATCTAATGTAACACACACCCATACAATGCGCACCACCCCGTGATGTTTTTCTCACTCCTACTAGTGAATGTAATGTAACACACTCCCATAAAATACGCACCACCCCGTGATGTTTTTCTCACTCCTACTAGTGAATGCAATGTAACACACACCCATACAATGCGCACCACCCCGTGATGTTTTTCTCACTCCTACTAGTGAATGTAATTTAACACACACCCATACAATGCGCACCACCCCGTGATGTTTTTCTCACTCCTACTAGTGAATCTAATGTAACACACACCCATACAATGCGCACCACCCCGTGATGTTTTTCAGAAACCTATCCTACATTGCCACTGCATGTTCCCTGACCTCCCCATGCTTACCACCCCGCGGTGCTTTTCTCCATCCTACATTGCCACTCACTGCCTATCCTAATTCAGACCCTCCGATTCACACCACTCCGTGATGTTTTTCTCACTGCTATTAGTGAATGTAATGTAACACACAGCCATACAAGGCGCACCACCCGGCGATGTTTTTCTCACTCGTACTAGTGAATGTAATGTAACACACACCCATACAATGCGCACCACCACGTGATGTTTTTCTCACTCCTACTAGTGAATGTAATGTAACACACACCCATACAATGCGCACCACCCCGTGATGTTTTTCTCACTCCTACTAGTGAATCTAATGTAACACACACCCATACAATGCGCACCACCCCGTGATGTTTTTCTCACTACTACTAGTGAATTTAATGTAACACACACCCATACAATGCGCACCACCCCGTGATGTTTTTCTCACTCCTACTAGTGAATGTAATGTAACACACACCCATACAATGCGCACCACCCCGTGATGTTTTTCTCACTCCTACTAGTGAATGTAATGTAACACACACCCATACAATGCGCACCACCCCGTGATGTTTTACTCACTCCTACTAGTGAATGTAATGTAACACACACCCATACAATGCGCACCACCCCGTGATGTTTTTCTCACTCCTACTATTGAACCTAATGTAACACACACCCGTACAATGCGCACCACCCCGTTATGTTTTTCTCACTGCTACTAGTGAATGTAATGTAACACACACCCATACAATGCGCACCACCCCGTGATGTTTTTCTCACTCCTACTAGTGAATGTAATGTAACACACACCCATACAATGCGCACCACCCCGTGATGTTTTTCTCACTCCTACTAGTGACTGTAATGTAACACACACCCATAAAATGCGCACCACCACGTGATGTTTTTCTCACTCCTACTAGTGAATGTAATGTAACACACACCCATACAATGTGCACCACCCCGTGATGTTTTTCTCACTCCTACTAGTGAATCTTATGTAACACACACCCATACAATGCGCACCACCCCGTGATGTTTTTCTTACTGCTACTAGTGAATGTAATGTAACACACCCATACAATGCGCACCACCCCGTGATGTTTTTCTCACTCCTACTAGTGAATGTAATGTAACACACACCCATACAATGCGCACCACCCCGTGATGTTTTTCTCACTCCTACTAGTGAATGTAATGTAACACACACCCATACAATGCGCACCACCCAGTGATGTTTTTCTCACTCCTACTAGGGAATCTAATGTAACACCCACACATACAATGCGCACGACCCCAAGATGTTTTTCAGAAACCTATCCTACATTGCCACTGCATGTTCCCTGACCTCACCATGCTGACCAGCCCGCGGTTCTTTTCTCCATCCTACATTGCCACTCACTGCCTATCCTAATTCAGACCCTTCCGATTCACACCACCCCGTGATGTTTTTCTCACTCCTACTAGTGAATGTAATTTAACACACACCCATACAATGCGCACCACCCCGTGATGTTTTTCTCACTCCTACTAGTGAATGTAATGTAACACACACCCATACAATACGCACCACCCCGTGATGTTTTTCTAACTCCTAATAGTGAATGTAATGTAACAAACACCCATACAATGCGCACCACCCCGTGATGTTTTTCTCACTCCTACTAGTGAATGTAATGTAACACACACCCATACAATGCGAACCACCCCGTGATGTTTTTCTCACTCCTACTAGTGAATCTAATGTAACACACACCCATACAATGTGCACCACCCCGCGATGTTTTTCAGAAAACTATCCTACATTGCCACTGCATGTTCCCTGACCTCCCCATGCTGACCACCCCGCGGTGCTTTTCTCCATCCTACATTGCCACTCACTGCCTATCCTAATTCAGACCTTCTGATTCACAACACTCCGTGATGTTTTTCTCACTCCCATTAGTGAATGTAATGTAACACACACCCATACAATGCGCACCACCCCGTGATGTTTTTCTCACTCCTAGTTGTGAATGCAATGTAACACACACCCATACAATGCGCACCACCCCGTGATGTTTTTCTCACTCCTACTAGTGAATGTAATGTAACACACACCCATACAATGCGCACCACCCCGTGATGTTTTTCTCACTCCTACTAGTGAATGTAATGTAACACACACCCATACAATGCGCACCACCCCGTGATGTTTTTCTCACTCCTAGTAGTGAATGTAATGTAACACACACCCATACAATGTGCACCACCCCGTGATGTTTTTCTCACTCCTACTAGTGAGTGTAATGTAACACACACCCATACAATGCGCACCACCCCGTGATGTTTTTCTCACTCCTACTAGTGAATCTAATGTAACACACACCAATACAATGTGCACCACCCCGTGAGGTTTTTCTCACTCCTACTAATGAATCTAATGTAACACACACACATACAACGCGCACCACCCGGCGATGTTTTTCTCACTCCTACTTGTGAATGTAATGTAACACACACCCGTACAATGCGCACCACCCCATGATGTTTTTCTCACTCCTACTAGTGAATGTAATGTAACACACACCCATACAATGCGCACCACCCCGTGATGTTTTTCTCACTCCTACTAGTGAATGTAATGTAACACACACCCATACAGTGCGGACCACCCCGTGTAGTTTTTCTCCCTCCTACTAGTGAATGTAATGTAACACACACCGATACAATGTGCACCACCCCGTGATGTTTTTCTCACTCCTACTAATGAATGTAATGTAACACACACCCATACAATGCGCACCACCCCGTGATATTTCTCTCACTCCTACTAGTGAATGTAATGTAACACACACACATACAATGCGCACCACCCCGTGATGTTTTTCTCACTCCCACTAGTCAATCTAATGTAACACACACCCATAGAATGCGCAACACCCCGTGATGTTTTTCTCACTCCTACTAGTGAAAGTAATGTAACACACACCCATACAATGCGCACAACCCCGTGATGTTTTTCTCACTCCTACTAGTGAATCTAACGTAACACACACCCATACAATGCGCATCGCCCAGTGATGTTTTTCTCACTCCTACTAGTGAATCTAATGTAACACACACCCATACAATGCGCACCACCCTGTGATGTTTTTCTCACTCCTACTAGTGAATGTAATATAACACACACCCATACAATGCCCACCACCCCGTGATGTGTTTCTCACTCCTACTAGTGAATGTAATGTAACACACACCCATACAATGCGCACCACCCCGTGATGTTTTTCTCACTCCTAATAGTGAATGTAATGTAACACACACCCATACAATGCGCACCACCCCATGATGTTTTTCTCACTCCTACTTGTGAATCTAATGTAACACACACCCATACAATGCGCACCACCCCGTGATGTTTTTCTCACTGCTACTAGTGATTGTAATGTAACACACACCCATACAATGCGCACCACCCCGTGATGTTTTTCTCACTCCTACTTGTGAATCTAATGTAACACTCACCCATACAATGCGCACCACCCCGTGATGTTTTTCTCACTGCTACTAGTGAATGTAATGTAACACACACCCATACAATGCGCACCACCCCGTGATGTTTTTCTCACTCCTACTAGTGAATCTAATGTAACACACACCCATACAATGCGCACAACCCCGTGATGTTTTTCTCACTCCTACTAGTGAATGTAATGTAACACACACCCATACAATGCGCACCACCCCGCGATGTTTTTCAGAAACCTATCCTACATTGCCACTGCATGTTCCCTGACCTCCCCATGCTGACCACCCCGCGGTGCTTTTCTCCATCCTACATTGCCACTCACTGCCTATCCAAATTCAGACACTCTGATTCACACCACCCCGTGATGTTTTTCTCACTCCTAGTAGTGAATGTAATGTAACACACACCCAAACACTGCGCACCACCCCGTGATGTTTTTCTCACTCCTATTAGTGAATGTAATATAACACACACCCATACAATGCGAACCACCCCGTGATGTTTTTCTCACTCCGACTAGTGAATCTAATGTAACACACACCCATACAATGCGCACCACCCCGCGATGTTTTTCAGAAACCTATCCTACATTGCCACTGCATGTTCCCTGACCTCCTCATGCTGACCACCCCGCAGACTTTTTCTCCATCCTACATTGCCACTCACTGCCTATCCTAATTCAGACCCACCAATTCACACCACGCCTTGATGTTTTTCTCAATCCTAGTAGTGAATGTAATGTAACACACACCCATACAATGCGCACCACCCCGGGATGTTTTTCTCACTCCTACTAGTGAATGTAATGTAACACACACCCATACAATGCACACCACCCCGTGATGTTTTTCTCACTCGTACTAGTGAATGTAATGTAACACACACCCATACAATGCGCACCACCCGGTGATGTTTTTCTCACTCCTACTAGTGAATCTAATGTAACACACACCCATACAATGCGCACGACCCCGCGATGTTTTTCAGACACCTATCCTACATTGCCACTGCATGTTCCCTGACCTCCCCAGGCTGACCACCCCGCGGTGCTTTTCTCCATCCTACATTGCCACTCACTACCTATCCTAATTCAGACCCTCCGATTCACACCACCCCGTGATGTTTTTCTCACTCCTACTAGTGAATGTAATGTAACACACACCCATACAATGCGCACCACCCCGTGATGTTTTTCTCACTACTACTAGTGAATTTAATGTAACACACACCCATACAATGCGCACCACCCCGTGATGTTTTTCTCACTCCTACTAGTGAATGTAATGTAACACACACCCATACAATGCGCACCACCCCGTGATGTTTTTCTCACTCCTACTAGTGAATGTAATGTAACACACACCCATACAATGCGCACCACCCCGTGATGTTTTACTCACTCCTACTAGTGAATGTAATGTAACACACACCCATACAATGCGCACCACCCCGTGATGTTTTTCTCACTCCTACTATTGAACCTAATGTAACACACACCCGTACAATGCGCACCACCCCGTTATGTTTTTCTCACTGCTACTAGTGAATGTAATGTAACACACACCCATACAATGCGCACCACCCCGTGATGTTTTTCTCACTCCTACTAGTGAATGTAATGTAACACACACCCATACAATGCGCACCACCCCGTGATGTTTTTCTCACTCCTACTAGTGACTGTAATGTAACACACACCCATAAAATGCGCACCACCACGTGATGTTTTTCTCACTCCTACTAGTGAATGTAATGTAACACACACCCATACAATGTGCACCACCCCGTGATGTTTTTCTCACTCCTACTAGTGAATCTTATGTAACACACACCCATACAATGCGCACCACCCCGTGATGTTTTTCTTACTGCTACTAGTGAATGTAATGTAACACACCCATACAATGCGCACCACCCCGTGATGTTTTTCTCACTCCTACTAGTGAATGTAATGTAACACACACCCATACAATGCGCACCACCCCGTGATGTTTTTCTCACTCCTACTAGTGAATGTAATGTAACACACACCCATACAATGCGCACCACCCAGTGATGTTTTTCTCACTCCTACTAGGGAATCTAATGTAACACCCACACATACAATGCGCACGACCCCGCGATGTTTTTCAGAAACCTATCCTACATTGCCACTGCATGTTCCCTGACCTCACCATGCTGACCAGCCCGCGGTTCTTTTCTCCATCCTACATTGCCACTCACTGCCTATCCTAATTCAGACCCTTCCGATTCACACCACCCCGTGATGTTTTTCTCACTCCTACTAGTGAATGTAATTTAACACACACCCATACAATGCGCACCACCCCGTGATGTTTTTCTCACTCCTACTAGTGAATGTAATGTAACACACACCCATACAATACGCACCACCCCGTGATGTTTTTCTAACTCCTAATAGTGAATGTAATGTAACAAACACCCATACAATGCGCACCACCCCGTGATGTTTTTCTCACTCCTACTAGTGAATGTAATGTAACACACACCCATACAATGCGAACCACCCCGTGATGTTTTTCTCACTCCTACTAGTGAATCTAATGTAACACACACCCATACAATGTGCACCACCCCGCGATGTTTTTCAGAAAACTATCCTACATTGCCACTGCATGTTCCCTGACCTCCCCATGCTGACCACCCCGCGGTGCTTTTCTCCATCCTACATTGCCACTCACTGCCTATCCTAATTCAGACCTTCTGATTCACAACACTCCGTGATGTTTTTCTCACTCCCATTAGTGAATGTAATGTAACACACACCCATACAATGCGCACCACCCCGTGATGTTTTTCTCACTCCTAGTTGTGAATGCAATGTAACACACACCCATACAATGCGCACCACCCCGTGATGTTTTTCTCACTCCTACTAGTGAATGTAATGTAACACACACCCATACAATGCGCACCACCCCGTGATGTTTTTCTCACTCCTACTAGTGAATGTAATGTAACACACACCCATACAATGCGCACCACCCCGTGATGTTTTTCTCACTCCTAGTAGTGAATGTAATGTAACACACACCCATACAATGTGCACCACCCCGTGATGTTTTTCTCACTCCTACTAGTGAGTGTAATGTAACACACACCCATACAATGCGCACCACCCCGTGATGTTTTTCTCACTCCTACTAGTGAATCTAATGTAACACACACCAATACAATGTGCACCACCCCGTGAGGTTTTTCTCACTCCTACTAATGAATCTAATGTAACACACACACATACAACGCGCACCACCCGGCGATGTTTTTCTCACTCCTACTTGTGAATGTAATGTAACACACACCCGTACAATGCGCACCACCCCATGATGTTTTTCTCACTCCTACTAGTGAATGTAATGTAACACACACCCATACAATGCGCACCACCCCGTGATGTTTTTCTCACTCCTACTAGTGAATGTAATGTAACACACACCCATACAGTGCGGACCACCCCGTGTAGTTTTTCTCCCTCCTACTAGTGAATGTAATGTAACACACACCGATACAATGCGCACCACCCCGTGATGTTTTTCTCACTCCTACTAATGAATGTAATGTAACACACACCCATACAATGCGCACCACCCCGTGATATTTCTCTCACTCCTACTAGTGAATGTAATGTAACACACACACATACAATGCGCACCACCCCGTGATGTTTTTCTCACTCCCACTAGTCAATCTAATGTAACACACACCCATAGAATGCGCAACACCCCGTGATGTTTTTCTCACTCCTACTAGTGAAAGTAATGTAACACACACCCATACAATGCGCACAACCCCGTGATGTTTTTCTCACTCCTACTAGTGAATCTAACGTAACACACACCCATACAATGCGCATCGCCCAGTGATGTTTTTCTCACTCCTACTAGTGAATCTAATGTAACACACACCCATACAATGCGCACCACCCTGTGATGTTTTTCTCACTCCTACTAGTGAATGTAATATAACACACACCCATACAATGCCCACCACCCCGTGATGTGTTTCTCACTCCTACTAGTGAATGTAATGTAACACACACCCATACAATGCGCACCACCCCGTGATGTTTTTCTCACTCCTAATAGTGAATGTAATGTAACACACACCCATACAATGCGCACCACCCCATGATGTTTTTCTCACTCCTACTTGTGAATCTAATGTAACACACACCCATACAATGCGCACCACCCCGTGATGTTTTTCTCACTGCTACTAGTGATTGTAATGTAACACACACCCATACAATGCGCACCACCCCGTGATGTTTTTCTCACTCCTACTTGTGAATCTAATGTAACACTCACCCATACAATGCGCACCACCCCGTGATGTTTTTCTCACTGCTACTAGTGAATGTAATGTAACACACACCCATACAATGCGCACCACCCCGTGATGTTTTTCTCACTCCTACTAGTGAATCTAATGTAACACACACCCATACAATGCGCACAACCCCGTGATGTTTTTCTCACTCCTACTAGTGAATGTAATGTAACACACACCCATACAATGCGCACCACCCCGCGATGTTTTTCAGAAACCTATCCTACATTGCCACTGCATGTTCCCTGACCTCCCCATGCTGACCACCCCGCGGTGCTTTTCTCCATCCTACATTGCCACTCACTGCCTATCCAAATTCAGACACTCTGATTCACACCACCCCGTGATGTTTTTCTCACTCCTAGTAGTGAATGTAATGTAACACACACCCAAACACTGCGCACCACCCCGTGATGTTTTTCTCACTCCTATTAGTGAATGTAATATAACACACACCCATACAATGCGAACCACCCCGTGATGTTTTTCTCACTCCTACTAGTGAATCTAATGTAACACACACCCATACAATGCGCACCACCCCGCGATGTTTTTCAGAAACCTATCCTACATTGCCACTGCATGTTCCCTGACCTCCTCATGCTGACCACCCCGCAGACTTTTTCTCCATCCTACATTGCCACTCACTGCCTATCCTAATTCAGACCCACCAATTCACACCACGCCTTGATGTTTTTCTCAATCCTAGTAGTGAATGTAATGTAACACACACCCATACAATGCGCACCACCCCGGGATGTTTTTCTCACTCCTACTAGTGAATGTAATGTAACACACACCCATACAATGCACACCACCCCGTGATGTTTTTCTCACTCGTACTAGTGAATGTAATGTAACACACACCCATACAATGCGCACCACCCGGTGATGTTTTTCTCACTCCTACTAGTGAATCTAATGTAACACACACCCATACAATGCGCACGACCCCGCGATGTTTTTCAGACACCTATCCTACATTGCCACTGCATGTTCCCTGACCTCCCCAGGCTGACCACCCCGCGGTGCTTTTCTCCATCCTACATTGCCACTCACTACCTATCCTAATTCAGACCCTCCGATTCACACCACCCCGTGATGTTTTTCTCACTCCTACTAGTGAATGTAATGTAACACACACCCATACAATGCGCACCACCCCATATTGTTTTTCTCACTCCTACTAGTGAATGTAATGTAACACACTCCCATACCATACGCACCACCCCGTGATGTTTTTCTCACTCCTACTAGTGAATGCAATGTAACACACACCCATACAATGCGCACCACCCCGTGATGTTTTTCTCACTCCTACTAGTGAATGTAATGTAACACACACCCATACAATGCGCACCACCCCGTGATGTTTTTCTCACTCCTACTAGTGAATGTAATGTAACACACACCCATACAATGCGCACCACCCCGTGATGTTTTTCTCACTCCTACTAGTGAATCTAATGTAACACAAACCCGTACAATGCGCACCACCCCGTGATGTTTTTCTCACTGCTACTAGTGAATGTAATGTAACACACACCCATACAATGCGCACCACCCCGTGATGTTTTTCTCACTCCTACTAGTGAATGTAATGTAACACACACCCATACAATGCGCACCACCCCGTGATGTTTTTCTCACTCCTACTAGTGACTGTAATGTAACACACACCCATAAAATGCGCACCACCACGTGATGTTTTTCTCACTCCTACTAGTGAATGTAATGTAACACACACCCATACAATGCGCACCACCCCGTGATGTTTTTCTCACTCCTACTAGTGAATCTTATGTAACACACACCCATACAATGCGCACCACCCCGTGATGTTTTTCTTACTGCTACTAGTGAATGTAATGTAACACACCCATACAATGCGCACCACCCCGTGATGTTTTTCTCACTCCTACTAGTGAATGTAATGTAACACACACCCATACAATGCGCACCACCCCGTGATGTTTTTCTCACTCCTACTAGTGAATGTAATGTAACACACACCCATACAATGCGCACCACCCCGTGATGTTTTTCTCACTCCTACTTGTGAATCTAATGTAACACACACCCATACAATGCGCACCACCCCGTGATGTTTTTCTCACTGCTACTAGTGAATGTAATGTAACACACACCCATACAATGCGCACCACCCCGTGATGTTTTTCTCACTCCTACTAGTGAATCTAATGTAACACACACCCATACAATGCGCACAACCCCGTGATGTTTTTCTCACTCCTACTAGTGAATGTAATGTAACACACACCCATACAATGCGCACCACTCCGCGATGTTTTTCAGAAACCTATCCTACATTGCCACTGCATGTTCCCTGACCTCCCCATGCTGACCACCCCGCGGTGCTTTTCTCCATCCTACATTGCCACTCACTGCCTATCCAAATTCAGACACTCTGATTCACACCACCCCGTGATGTTTTTCTCACTCCTAGTAGTGAATGTAATGTAACACACACCCAAACACTGCGCACCACCCCGTGATGTTTTTCTCACTCCTATTAGTGAATGTAATATAACACACACCCATACAATGCGAACCACCCCGTGATGTTTTTCTCACTCCTACTAGTGAATCTAATGTAACACACACCCATACAATGCGCACCACCCCGCGATGTTTTTCAGAAACCTATCCTACATTGCCACTGCATGTTCCCTGACCTCCTCATGCTGACCACCCCGCAGACTTTTTCTCCATCCTACATTGCCACTCACTGCCTATCCTAATTCAGACCCACCAATTCACACCACGCCTTGATGTTTTTCTCAATCCTAGTAGTGAATGTAATGTAACACACACCCATACAATGCGCACCACCCCGGGATGTTTTTCTCACTCCTACTAGTGAATGTAATGTAACACACACCCATACAATGCACACCACCCCGTGATGTTTTTCTCACTCGTAATAGTGAATGTAATGTAACACACACCCATACAATGCGCACCACCTGGTGATGTTTTTCTCACTCCTACTAGTGAATCTAATGTAACACACACCCATACAATGCGCACGACCCCGCGATGTTTTTCAGACACCTATCCTACATTGCCACTGCATGTTCCCTGACCTCCCCAGGCTGACCACCCCGCGGTGCTTTTCTCCATCCTACATTGCCACTCACTACCTATCCTAATTCAGACCCTCCGATTCACACCACCCCGTGATGTTTTTCTCACTCATACTAGTGAATGTAATGTAACACACACCCATACAATGCGCACCACCCCGTAATGTTTTTCTCACTCCTACTAGTGAATGTAATGTAACACACTCCCATACCATACGCACCACCCCGTGATGTTTTTCTCACTCCTACTAGTGAATGCAATGTAACACACACCCATACAATGCGCACCACCCCGTGATGTTTTTCTCACTCCTACTAGTGAATGTAATGTAACACACACCCATACAATGCGCACCACCCCGTGATGTTTTTCTCACTCCTACTAGTGAATGTAATGTAACACACACCCATACAATGCGCACCACCCCGTGATGTTTTTCTCACTCCTACTAGTGAATCTAATGTAACACAAACCCGTACAATGCGCACCACCCCGTGATGTTTTTCTCACTGCTACTAGTGAATGTAATGTAACACACACCCATACAATGCGCACCACCCCGTGATGTTTTTCTCACTCCTACTAGTGACTGTAATGTAACACACACCCACAAAATGCGCACCACCCCGTGATGTTTTTCTCACTCCTACTAGTGACTGTAATGTAACACACACCCATAAAATGCGCACCACCACGTGAAGTTTTTCTCACTCCTACTAGTGAATGTAATGTAACACACACCCATACAATGCGCACCACCCCGTGATGTTTTTCTCACTCCTACTAGTGAATCTAATGTAACACAAACCCGTACAATGCGCACCACCCCGTGATGTTTTTCTCACTGCTACTAGTGAATGTAATGTAACACACACCCATACAATGCGCACCACCCCGTGATGTTTTTCTCACTCCTACTAGTGAATGTAATGTAACACACACCCATACAATGCGCACCACCCCGTGATGTTTTTCTCACTCCTACTAGTGACTGTAATGTAACACACACCCATAAAATGCGCACCACCACGTGATGTTTTTCTCACTCCTACTAGTGAATGTAATGTAACACACACCCATACAATGCGCACCACACCGTGATGTTTTTCTCACTCCTACTAGTGAATCTTATGTAACACACAAACATACAATGCGCACCACCCCGTGATGTTTTTCTTACTGCTACTAGTGAATGTAATGTAACACACCAATACAATGCGCACCACCCCATGATGTTTTTCTCACTCCTACTAGTGAATGTAATGTAACACACACCCATACAATGCGCACCACCCCGTGATGTTTTTCTCACTCCTACTAGTGAATGTAATGTAACACACACCCATACAATGCGCACCACCCCGTGATGTTTTTCTCACTCCTACTAGTGAATGTAATGTAACACACACCCATACAATGCGCCCCACCCCGTGATGTTATTTTCACTCCTACTAGTGAATGTAATGTAACACACACCCATGCAATGCGCACCACCCAGTGATGTTTTTCTCACTCCTACTAGGGAATCTAATGTAACACCCACACATACAATGCGCAGGACCCCGCGATGTTTTTCAGAAACCTATCCTACATTGCCACTGCATGTTCCCTGACCTCCCCATGCTGACCAGCCCGCGGTTCTTTTCTCCATCCTACATTGCCACTCACTCCCTATCCTAATTCAGACCCTTCCGATTCACACCACCCCGTGATGTTTTTCTCACTCCTACTAGTGAATGTAATTTAACACACACCCATACAATGCGCACCACCCCGTGATGTTTTTCTCACTCCTACTAGTGAATGTAATGTAACACACACCCATACAATACGCACCACCCCGTGATGTTTTTCTAACTCCTAATAGTGAATGTAATGTAACACACACCCATACAATGCGCACCAGCCCGTGATGTTTTTCTCACTCCTACTAGTGAATGTAATGTAACACACACCCATACAATGCGAACCACCCCGTGATGTTTTTCTCACTCCTACTAGTGAATCTAATGTAACACACACCCATACAATGCGCACCACCCAGCGATGTTTTTCAGAAAACTATCCTACATTGCCACTGCATGTTCCCTGACCTCCCCATGCTGACCACCCCGCGGTGCTTTTCTCCATCCTACATTGCCACTCACTGCCTATCCTAATTCAGACCCTCTGATTCACAACACTCCGTGATGTTTTTCTCACTCCCATTAGTGAATGTAATGTAACACACACCCATACAATGCGCACCACCCCGTGATGTTTTTCTCACTCCTAGTTGTGAATGCAATGTAACACACACCCATACAATGCGCACCACCCCGTGATGTTTTTCTCACTCCTACTAGTGAATGTAATGTAACACACACCCATACAATGCGCACCACCCCGTGATGTTTTTCCACTCCTACTAGTGAATGTAATGTAACACACACCCATACAATGCGCACCACCCCGTGATGTTTTTCTCACTCCTACTAGTGAGTGTAATGTAACACACACCCACACAATGCGCACCACCCCGTGATGTTTTTCTCACTCCTACTAGTGAATCTAATGTAACACACACCCATACAATGTGCACCACCCCGTGAGGTTTTTCTCACTCCTACTAATGAATCTAATGTAACACACACACATACAACGCGCACCACCCGGCGATGTTTTTCACACTCCTACTTGTGAATGTAATGTAACACACACCCGTACAATGCGCACCACCCCATGATGTTTTTCTCACTCCTACTAGTGAATGTAATGTAACACACACCCATACAATGCGCACCACCCCGTGATCTTTTTCTCACTCCTACTAGTGAATGTAATGTAACACACACCCATACAGTGCGGACCACCCCGTGAAGTTTTTCTCCCTCCTACTAGTGAATGTAATGTAACACACACCCATACAATGCGAACCACCCCGTGATGTTTTTCTCACTCCTACTAGTGAATCTAATGTAACACACACCCATACAATGCGCACCACCCCGCGATGTTTTTCAGAAACCTATCCTACATTGCCACTGCATGTTCCCTGACCTCCTCATGCTGACCACCCCGCAGACTTTTTCTCCATCCTACATTGCCACTCACTGCCTATCCTAATTCAGACCCACCAATTCACACCACGCCTTGATGTTTTTCTCAATCCTAGTAGTGAATGTAATGTAACACACACCCATACAATGCGCACCACCCCGGGATGTTTTTCTCACTCCTACTAGTGAATGTAATGTAACACACACCCATACAATGCACACCACCCCGTGATGTTTTTCTCACTCGTACTAGTGAATGTAATGTAACACACACCCATACAATGCGCACCACCTGGTGATGTTTTTCTCACTCCTACTAGTGAATCTAATGTAACACACACCCATACAATGCGCACGACCCCGCGATGTTTTTCAGACACCTATCCTACATTGCCACTGCATGTTCCCTGACCTCCCCAGGCTGACCACCCCGCGGTGCTTTTCTCCATCCTACATTGCCACTCACTACCTATCCTAATTCAGACCCTCCGATTCACACCACCCCGTGATGTTTTTCTCACTCATACTAGTGAATGTAATGTAACACACACCCATACAATGCGCACCACCCCGTAATGTTTTTCTCACTCCTACTAGTGAATGTAATGTAACACACTCCCATACCATACGCACCACCCCGTGATGTTTTTCTCACTCCTACTAGTGAATGCAATGTAACACACACCCATACAATGCGCACCACCCCGTGATGTTTTTCTCACTCCTACTAGTGAATGTAATGTAACACACACCCATACAATGCGCACCACCCCGTGATGTTTTTCTCACTCCTACTAGTGAATGTAATGTAACACACACCCATACAATGCGCACCACCCCGTGATGTTTTTCTCACTCCTACTAGTGAATCTAATGTAAAACAAACCCGTACAATGCGCACCACCCCGTGATGTTTTTCTCACTGCTACTAGTGAATGTAATGTAACACACACCCATACAATGCGCACCACCCCGTGATGTTTTTCTCACTCCTACTAGTGACTGTAATGTAACACACACCCATAAAATGCGCACCACCCCGTGATGTTTTTCTCACTCCTACTAGTGACTGTAATGTAACACACACCCATAAAATGCGCACCACCACGTGATGTTTTTCTCACTCCTACTAGTGAATGTAATGTAACACACACCCATACAATGCGCACCACCCCGTGATGTTTTTCTCACTCCTACTAGTGAATCTAATGTAACACAAACCCTTACAATGCGCACCACCCCGTGATGTTTTTCTCACTGCTACTAGTGAATGTAATGTAACACACACCCATACAATGCGCACCACCCCGTGATGTTTTTCTCACTCCTACTAGTGAATGTAATGTAACACACACCCATACAATGCGCACCACCCCGTGATGTTTTTCTCACTCCTACTAGTGACTGTAATGTAACACACACCCATAAAATGCGCACCACCACGTGATGTTTTTCTCACTCCTACTAGTGAATGTAATGTAGCACACACCCATACAATGCGCACCACACCGTGATGTTTTTCTCACTCCTACTAGTGAATCTTATGTAACACACAAACATACAATGCGCACCACCCCGTGATGTTTTTCTTACTGCTACTAGTGAATGTAATGTAACACACCCATACAATGCGCACCACCCCATGATGTTTTTCTCACTCCTACTAGTGAATGTAATGTAACACACACCCATACAATGCGCACCACCCCGTGATGTTTTTCTCACTCCTACTAGTGAATGTAATGTAACACACACCCATACAATGCGCACCACCCCGTGATGTTTTTCTCACTCCTACTAGTGAATGTAATGTAACACACACCCATACAATGCGCCCCACCCCGTGATGTTATTTTCACTCCTACTAGTGAATGTAATGTAACACACACCCATGCAATGCGCACCACCCAGTGATGTTTTTCTCACTCCTACTAGGGAATCTAATGTAACACCCACACATACAATGCGCAGGACCCCGCGATGTTTTTCAGAAACCTATCCTACATTGCCACTGCATGTTCCCTGACCTCCCCATGCTGACCAGCCCGCGGTTCTTTTCTCCATCCTACATTGCCACTCACTCCCTATCCTAATTCAGACCCTTCCGATTCACACCACCCCGTGATGTTTTTCTCACTCCTACTAGTGAATGTAATTTAACACACACCCATACAATGCGCACCACCCCGTGATGTTTTTCTCACTCCTACTAGTGAATGTAATGTAACACACACCCATACAATACGCACCACCCCGTGATGTTTTTCTAACTCCTAATAGTGAATGTAATGTAACACACACCCATACAATGCGCACCACCCCGTGATGTTTTTCTCACTCCTACTAGTGAATGTAATGTAACACACACCCATACAATGCGAACCACCCCGTGATGTTTTTCTCACTCCTACTAGTGAATGTAATGTAACACACACCCATACAATGCGCACCACCCCGTGATGTTTTTCTCACTCCTACTAGTGACTGTAATGTAACACACACCCATAAAATGCGCACCACCACGTGATGTTTTTCTCACTCCTACTAGTGAATGTAATGTAACACACACCCATACAATGCGCACCACACCGTGATGTTTTTCTCACTCCTACTAGTGAATCTTATGTAACACACAAACATACAATGCGCACCACCCCGTGATGTTTTTCTTACTGCTACTAGTGAATGTAATGTAACACACCAATACAATGCGCACCACCCCATGATGTTTTTCTCACTCCTACTAGTGAATGTAATGTAACACACACCCATACAATGCGCACCACCCCGTGATGTTTTTCTCACTCCTACTAGTGAATGTAATGTAACACACACCCATACAATGCGCACCACCCCGTGATGTTTTTCTCACTCCTACTAGTGAATGTAATGTAACACACACCCATACAATGCGCCCCACCCCGTGATGTTATTTTCACTCCTACTAGTGAATGTAATGTAACACACACCCATGCAATGCGCACCACCCAGTGATGTTTTTCTCACTCCTACTAGGGAATCTAATGTAACACCCACACATACAATGCGCAGGACCCCGCGATGTTTTTCAGAAACCTATCCTACATTGCCACTGCATGTTCCCTGACCTCCCCATGCTGACCAGCCCGCGGTTCTTTTCTCCATCCTACATTGCCACTCACTCCCTATCCTAATTCAGACCCTTCCGATTCACACCACCCCGTGATGTTTTTCTCACTCCTACTAGTGAATGTAATTTAACACACACCCATACAATGCGCACCACCCCGTGATGTTTTTCTCACTCCTACTAGTGAATGTAATGTAACACACACCCATACAATACGCACCACCCCGTGATGTTTTTCTAACTCCTAATAGTGAATGTAATGTAACACACACCCATACAATGCGCACCAGCCCGTGATGTTTTTCTCACTCCTACTAGTGAATGTAATGTAACACACACCCATACAATGCGAACCACCCCGTGATGTTTTTCTCACTCCTACTAGTGAATCTAATGTAACACACACCCATACAATGCGCACCACCCAGCGATGTTTTTCAGAAAACTATCCTACATTGCCACTGCATGTTCCCTGACCTCCCCATGCTGACCACCCCGCGGTGCTTTTCTCCATCCTACATTGCCACTCACTGCCTATCCTAATTCAGACCCTCTGATTCACAACACTCCGTGATGTTTTTCTCACTCCCATTAGTGAATGTAATGTAACACACACCCATACAATGCGCACCACCCCGTGATGTTTTTCTCACTCCTAGTTGTGAATGCAATGTAACACACACCCATACAATGCGCACCACCCCGTGATGTTTTTCTCACTCCTACTAGTGAATGTAATGTAACACACACCCATACAATGCGCACCACCCCGTGATGTTTTTCCACTCCTACTAGTGAATGTAATGTAACACACACCCATACAATGCGCACCACCCCGTGATGTTTTTCTCACTCCTACTAGTGAGTGTAATGTAACACACACCCACACAATGCGCACCACCCCGTGATGTTTTTCTCACTCCTACTAGTGAATCTAATGTAACACACACCCATACAATGTGCACCACCCCGTGAGGTTTTTCTCACTCCTACTAATGAATCTAATGTAACACACACACATACAACGCGCACCACCCGGCGATGTTTTTCACACTCCTACTTGTGAATGTAATGTAACACACACCCGTACAATGCGCACCACCCCATGATGTTTTTCTCACTCCTACTAGTGAATGTAATGTAACACACACCCATACAATGCGCACCACCCCGTGATCTTTTTCTCACTCCTACTAGTGAATGTAATGTAACACACACCCATACAGTGCGGACCACCCCGTGAAGTTTTTCTCCCTCCTACTAGTGAATGTAATGTAACACACACCCATACAATGCGAACCACCCCGTGATGTTTTTCTCACTCCTACTAGTGAATCTAATGTAACACACACCCATACAATGCGCACCACCCCGCGATGTTTTTCAGAAACCTATCCTACATTGCCACTGCATGTTCCCTGACCTCCTCATGCTGACCACCCCGCAGACTTTTTCTCCATCCTACATTGCCACTCACTGCCTATCCTAATTCAGACCCACCAATTCACACCACGCCTTGATGTTTTTCTCAATCCTAGTAGTGAATGTAATGTAACACACACCCATACAATGCGCACCACCCCGGGATGTTTTTCTCACTCCTACTAGTGAATGTAATGTAACACACACCCATACAATGCACACCACCCCGTGATGTTTTTCTCACTCGTACTAGTGAATGTAATGTAACACACACCCATACAATGCGCACCACCTGGTGATGTTTTTCTCACTCCTACTAGTGAATCTAATGTAACACACACCCATACAATGCGCACGACCCCGCGATGTTTTTCAGACACCTATCCTACATTGCCACTGCATGTTCCCTGACCTCCCCAGGCTGACCACCCCGCGGTGCTTTTCTCCATCCTACATTGCCACTCACTACCTATCCTAATTCAGACCCTCCGATTCACACCACCCCGTGATGTTTTTCTCACTCATACTAGTGAATGTAATGTAACACACACCCATACAATGCGCACCACCCCGTAATGTTTTTCTCACTCCTACTAGTGAATGTAATGTAACACACTCCCATACCATACGCACCACCCCGTGATGTTTTTCTCACTCCTACTAGTGAATGCAATGTAACACACACCCATACAATGCGCACCACCCCGTGATGTTTTTCTCACTCCTACTAGTGAATGTAATGTAACACACACCCATACAATGCGCACCACCCCGTGATGTTTTTCTCACTCCTACTAGTGAATGTAATGTAACACACACCCATACAATGCGCACCACCCCGTGATGTTTTTCTCACTCCTACTAGTGAATGTAATGTAACACACACCCATACAATGCGCACCACCCCGTGATGTTTTTCTCACTCCTACTAGTGAATCTAATGTAACACAAACCCGTACAATGCGCACCACCCCGTGATGTTTTTCTCACTGCTACTAGTGAATGTAATGTAACACACACCCATACAATGCGCACCACCCCGTGATGTTTTTCTCACTCCTACTAGTGACTGTAATGTAACACACACCCATAAAATGCGCACCACCCCGTGATGTTTTTCTCACTCCTACTAGTGACTGTAATGTAACACACACCCATAAAATGCGCACCACCACGTGATGTTTTTCTCACTCCTACTAGTGAATGTAATGTAACACACACCCATACAATGCGCACCACCCCGTGATGTTTTTCTCACTCCTACTAGTGAATCTAATGTAACACAAACCCTTACAATGCGCACCACCCCGTGATGTTTTTCTCACTGCTACTAGTGAATGTAATGTAACACACACCCATACAATGCGCACCACCCCGTGATGTTTTTCTCACTCCTACTAGTGAATGTAATGTAACACACACCCATACAATGCGCACCACCCCGTGATGTTTTTCTCACTCCTACTAGTGACTGTAATGTAACACACACCCATAAAATGCGCACCACCACGTGATGTTTTTCTCACTCCTACTAGTGAATGTAATGTAACACACACCCATACAATGCGCACCACACCGTGATGTTTTTCTCACTCCTACTAGTGAATCTTATGTAACACACAAACATACAATGCGCACCACCCCGTGATGTTTTTCTTACTGCTACTAGTGAATGTAATGTAACACACCCATACAATGCGCACCACCCCATGATGTTTTTCTCACTCCTACTAGTGAATGTAATGTAACACACACCCATACAATGCGCACCACCCCGTGATGTTTTTCTCACTCCTACTAGTGAATGTAATGTAACACACACCCATACAATGCGCACCACCCCGTGATGTTTTTCTCACTCCTACTAGTGAATGTAATGTAACACACACCCATACAATGCGCCCCACCCCGTGATGTTATTTTCACTCCTACTAGTGAATGTAATGTAACACACACCCATGCAATGCGCACCACCCAGTGATGTTTTTCTCACTCCTACTAGGGAATCTAATGTAACACCCACACATACAATGCGCAGGACCCCGCGATGTTTTTCAGAAACCTATCCTACATTGCCACTGCATGTTCCCTGACCTCCCCATGCTGACCAGCCCGCGGTTCTTTTCTCCATCCTACATTGCCACTCACTCCCTATCCTAATTCAGACCCTTCCGATTCACACCACCCCGTGATGTTTTTCTCACTCCTACTAGTGAATGTAATTTAACACACACCCATACAATGCGCACCACCCCGTGATGTTTTTCTCACTCCTACTAGTGAATGTAATGTAACACACACCCATACAATACGCACCACCCCGTGATGTTTTTCTAACTCCTAATAGTGAATGTAATGTAACACACACCCATACAATGCGCACCAGCCCGTGATGTTTTTCTCACTCCTACTAGTGAATGTAATGTAACACACACCCATACAATGCGAACCACCCCGTGATGTTTTTCTCACTCCTACTAGTGAATCTAATGTAACACACACCCATACAATGCGCACCACCCAGCGATGTTTTTCAGAAAACTATCCTACATTGCCACTGCATGTTCCCTGACCTCCCCATGCTGACCACCCCGCGGTGCTTTTCTCCATCCTACATTGCCACTCACTGCCTATCCTAATTCAGACCCTCTGATTCACAACACTCCGTGATGTTTTTCTCACTCCCATTAGTGAATGTAATGTAACACACACCCATACAATGCGCACCACCCCGTGATGTTTTTCTCACTCCTAGTTGTGAATGCAATGTAACACACACCCATACAATGCGCACCACCCCGTGATGTTTTTCTCACTCCTACTAGTGAATGTAATGTAACACACACCCATACAATGCGCACCACCCCGTGATGTTTTTCCACTCCTACTAGTGAATGTAATGTAACACACACCCATACAATGCGCACCACCCCGTGATGTTTTTCTCACTCCTAGTAGTGAATGTAATGTAACACACACCCATACAATGCGCACCACCCCGTGATGTTTTTCTCACTCCTACTAGTGAGTGTAATGTAACACACACCCACACAATGCGCACCACCCCGTGATGTTTTTCTCACTCCTACTAGTGAATCTAATGTAACACACACCCATACAATGTGCACCACGCCGTGAGGTTTTTCTCACTCCTACTAGTGAATCTAATGTAACACACACCCATACAATGCGCACCACGCCGTGAGGTTTTTCTCACTCCTACTAATGAATCTAATGTAACACACACACATACAACGCGCACCACCCGGCGATGTTTTTCACACTCCTACTTGTGAATGTAATGTAACACACACCCGTACAATGCGCACCACCCCATGATGTTTTTCTCACTCCTACTAGTGAATGTAATGTAACACACACCCATACAATGCGCACCACCCCGTGATCTTTTTCTCACTCCTACTAGTGAATGTAATGTAACACACACCCATACAGTGCGGACCACCCCGTGAAGTTTTTCTCCCTCCTACTAGTGAATGTAATGTAACACACACCCATACAATGCGCACCACCCCGTGATGTTTTTCTCACTCCTACTAGTGAATGTAATGTAACACACACCCATAAAATGCGCACCACCCCGTGATATTTCTCTCACTCCTACTAGTGAATGTAATGTAACACACACCCATACAATGCCCACCACCCCGTGATGTTTTTCTCACTCCTACTAGTGAATCTAACGTAACACACACCCATACAATGCGCACCACCCCGTGATGTTTTTCTCACTCCTACTAGTGAATCTAATGTAACACACACCCATACAATGCGCACCACCCCGTGATGTTTTTCTCACTCCTACTAGTGAATGTAATATAACACACACCCATACAATGCCCACCACCCCGTGATGTGTTTCTCACTCCTACTAGTGAATGTAATGTAACACACACCCATACAATGCGCACCACCCCGTGAAGTTTTTCTCACTCCTAATAGTGAATGTAATGTAACACACACCCATACAATGCGCACCACCCCATGATGTTTTTCTCACTCCTACTTGTGAATCTAATGTAACACACACCCATACAATGCGCACCACCCCGTGATGTTTTTCTCACTGCTACTAGTGATTGTAATGTAACACACACCCATACAATGCGCACCACCCCGTGATGTTTTTCTCACTCCTACTAGTGAATCTAATGTAACACACACCCATACAATGCGCACAATCCCGTGATATTTTTCTCACTCCTACTAGTGAATGTAATGTAACACACACCCATACAATGCGCACCACCCCGCGATGTTTTTCAGAAACCTATCCTACATTGCCACTGCATGTTCCCTGACCTCCCCATGCTGACCACCCCGCGGTGCTTTTCTCCATCCTACATTGCCATTCACTGCCTATCCAAATTCAGACACTCTGATTCACACCACCCCGTGATGTTTTTCTCACTCCTAGTAGTGAATGTAATGTAACACACACCCAAACACTGCGCACCACCCCGTGATGTTTTTCTCACTCCTATTAGTGAATGTAATATAACACACACCCATACAATGCGAACCACCCCGTGATGTTTTTCTCACTCCTACTAGTGAATCTACTGTAACACACACCCATACAATGCGCACCACCCCGCGATGATTTTCAGAAACCTATCCTACATTGCCACTGCATGTTCCCTGACCTCCCCATGCTGACCACCCCGCAGTCTTTTTCTCCATCGTACATTGCCACTCACTGCCTATCCTAATTCAGACCCACCAATTCACACCACGCCTTGATGTTTTTCTCACTCCTAGTAGTGAATGTAATGTAACACACACCCATACAATGCGCACCACCCCGGGATGTTTTTCTCACTCCTACTAGTGAATGTAATGTAACACACACCCATACAATGCGCACCACCCCGTGATGTTTTTCTCACTCCTACTAGTGAATGTAATGTAACACACACCCATACAATGCGCACCACCCCGTGACGTTTTTCTCACTCCTACTAGTTAATGTAATGTAACACACACCCATACAATGCGCACCACCCCGTGAATTTTTTCTCACTCCTACTAGTGAATCTAATGTAACACACACCCGTACAATGCGCACCACTCCGTGATGTTTTTCTCACTGCTATTAGTGAATGTAATGTAACACACACCCATACAATGCGCACCACCCCGTGATGTTTTTCTCACTCCTACTAGTGAATGTAATGTAACACACACCCATACAATGCGCACCACCCCGTGATGTTTTTCTCACGCCTACTAGTGACTGTAATGTAACACACACCCATAAAATGCGCACCACACCGTGATGTTTTTATCACTCCTACTAGTGAATATAATGTAACACACACCCATACAATGCGCCCCACCCCGTGATGTTATTCTCACTCCTACTAGTGAATGTAATGTAACACACACCCATACAATGCGCACCACCCCGTGATGTTTTTCTCACTCCTACTAGGGAATCTAATGTAACACACACCCATACAATGCGCACCACCCCGTGATGTTTTTCTCACTCCTACTAGTGAATCTAATGTAACACACACCCATACAATGCGTACCACCCCGCGATGTTTTTCAGAAACCTATCCTACATTGCCACTGCATGTTCCCTGACCTCCCCATGCTGACCACCCCGCAGTCTTTTTCTCCATCCTACATTGCCACTCACTGCCTATCCTAATTCAGACCCACCAATTCACACCACGCCTTGATGTTTTTCTCACTCCTAGTAGTGAATGTAATGTAACACACACCCATACAATGCGCACCACCCCGGGATGTTTTTCTCACTCCTACTAGTGAATGTAATGTAACACACTCCCATACAATGCACACCACCCCGTGATGTTTTTCTCACTCCTACTAGTGAATGTAATGTAACACACACCCATACAATGCGCACCACCCGGTGATGTTTTTCTCACTCCTACTAGTGAATCTAATGTAACACACACCCATACAATGCGCACGACCCCGCGATGTTTTTCAGACACCTATCCTACATTGCCACTGCATGTTCCCTGACCTCCCCAGGCTGACCACCCCGCGGTGCTTTTCTCCATCCTACATTGCCACTCACTACCTATCCTAATTCAGACCCTCCGATTCACACCACCCCGTGATGTTTTTCTCACTCCTACTAGTGAATGTAATGTAACACACACCCATACAATGCGCACCACCCCGTGACGTTTTTCTCACTCCTACTAGTTAATGTAATGTAACACACACCCATACAATGCGCACCACCCCGTGAATTTTTTCTCACTCCTACTAGTGAATCTAATGTAACACACACCCTTACAATGCGCACCACCCCGTAATGTTTTTCTCACTGCTACTAGTGAATGTAATGTAACACACACCCATACAATGCGCACCACCCCGTGATGTTTTTCTCACTCCTACTAGTGAATGTAATGTAACACACACCCATACAATGCGCACCACCCCGTGATGTTTTTCTCACTCCTACTAGTGACTGTAATGTAACACACACCCATAAAATGCGCACCACCCCGTGATGTTTTTCTCACTCCTACTAGTGAATATAATGTAACACACACCCATACAATGCGCCCCACCCCGTGATGTTATTCTCACTCCTACTAGTGAATGTAATGTAACACACACCCATACAATGCGCACCACCCCGTGATGTTTTTCTCACTCCTACTAGGGAATGTAATGTAACACACACCCATACAATGCGCACCACCCCGTGATGTTTTTCTCACTCCTACTAGTGAATGTAATGTAACTCACACCCAAACAAATGCGCACCACCCAGTGATGTTTTTCTCACTCCTACTAGTGAATGTAATGTAACACACACCCATGCAATGCGCACCACTCCGTGATGTTTTTCTCACTCCTACTAGTGAATGTAATGTAACACACACCCATACAATGCGCACCACCCCGTGATGTTTTTCTCACTCCTACTAGTGAACCTAATGTAACACACACCCATACAATGCGCACCACCCCGCGATGTTTTTCAGAAACCTATCCTACATTGCCACTGCATGTTCCCTGACCTCCCCATGCTGACCACCCCGTGGTGCTTTTCTCCATCCTACATTGCCACTCACTGCCTATCCAAATTCAGACACTCTGATTCACACCACCCCGTGATGTTTTTCTCACTCCTAGTAGTGAATGTAATGTAACACACACCCAAACACTGCGCACCACCCCGTGATGTTTTTCTCACTCCTATTAGTGAATGTAATATAACACACACCCACACAATGCGAACCACCCCGTGTTGTTTTTCTCACTCCTACTAGTGAATCTAATGTAACACACACCCACACAATGCGCATCACCCCGCGATGTTTTTCAGAAACCTATCCTACATTGCCACTGCATGTTCCCTGACCTCCCCTTGCTGACCACCCCGCAGTCTTTTTCTCCATCCTATATTGCCACTCACTGCCTATCCTAATTCAGACCCACCGATTCACACCACGCCTTGATGTTTTTCTCACTCCTAGTAGTGAATGTAATGTAACACACACCCATACAATGCGCACCACCCCGGGATGTTTTTCTCACTCCTACTAGTGAATGTAATGTAACACACACCCATACAATGCACACCACCCCGTGATGTTTTTCTCACTCCTACTAGTGAATGTAATGTAACACACACCCATACAATGCGCACCACCCGGTGATGTTTTTCTCACTCCTACTAGTGAATCTAATGTAACACACACCCATACAATGCGCACGACCCCGCGATGTTTTTCAGAAACCTATCCTACATTGCCACTGCATGTTCCCTGACCTCCCCAGGCTGACAACCCCGCGGTGCTTTTCTCCATCCTACATTGCCACTCACTACCTATCCTAATTCAGACCCTCCGATTCACACCACCCCGTGATGTTTTTCTCACTCCTACTAGTGAATGTAACGTAACACAAACCCATACAATGCGCACCACCCCGTAATGTTTTTCTCACTCCTACTAGTGAATGTAATGTAACACACTCCCATACAATACGCACCACCCCGTGATGTTTTTCTCACTCCTACTAGTGAATGCAATGTAACACACAACCATACAATGCGCACCACCCCGTGATGTTTTTCTCACTCCTACTAGTGAATGTAATGTAACACACACCCATACAATGCGCACCACCCCGTGATGTTTTTCTCACTCCTACTAGTGAATCTAATGTAACACACACCCATACAATGCGAACCACCCCGTGATGTTTTTCTCACTCCTACTAGTGAATCTACTGTAACACACACCCATACAATGCGCACCACCCCGCGATGATTTTCAGAAACCTATCCTACATTGCCACTGCATGTTCCCTGACCTCCCCATGCTGACCACCCCGCAGTCTTTTTCTCCATCGTACATTGCCACTCACTGCCTATCCTAATTCAGACCCACCAATTCACACCACGCCTTGATGTTTTTCTCACTCCTAGTAGTGAATGTAATGTAACACACACCCATACAATGCGCACCACCCCGGGATGTTTTTCTCACTCCTACTAGTGAATGTAATGTAACACACTCCCATACAATGCACACCACCCCGTGATGTTTTTCTCACTCCTACTAGTGAATGTAATGTAACACACACCCATACAATGCGCACCACCCCGTGATGTTTTTCTCACTCCTACTAGTGAATCTAATGTAACACACACCCATACAATGCGCACCACTACGTGATGTTTTTCTCACTCCTATTAGTGAATCTAATGTAACACACACCCATACAATGCGCACCACCCCGGGATGTTTTTCTCACTCCTACTAGTGAATGTAATGTAACACACTCCCATACAATGCACACCACCCCGTGATGTTTTTCTCACTCCTACTAGTGAATGTAATGTAACACACACCCATACAATGCGCACCACCCGGTGATGTTTTTCTCACTCCTACTAGTGAATCTAATGTAACACACACCCATACAATGCGCACCACGCCGTGAGGTTTTTCTCACTCCTACTAATGAATCTAATGTAACACACACACATACAACGCGCACCACCCGGCGATGTTTTTCACACTCCTACTTGTGAATGTAATGTAACACACACCCGTACAATGCGCACCACCCCATGATGTTTTTCTCACTCCTACTAGTGAATGTAATGTAACACACACCCATACAATGCGCACCACCCCGTGATCTTTTTCTCACTCCTACTAGTGAATGTAATGTAACACACACCCATACAGTGCGGACCACCCCGTGAAGTTTTTCTCCCTCCTACTAGTGAATGTAATGTAACACACACCCATACAATGCGCACCACCCCGTGATGTTTTTCTCACTCCTACTAGTGAATGTAATGTAACACACACCCATAAAATGCGCACCACCCCGTGATATTTCTCTCACTCCTACTAGTGAATGTAATGTAACACACACCCATACAATGCCCACCACCCCGTGATGTTTTTCTCACTCCTACTAGTGAATCTAACGTAACACACACCCATACAATGCGCACCACCCCGTGATGTTTTTCTCACTCCTACTAGTGAATCTAATGTAACACACACCCATACAATGCGCACCACCCCGTGATGTTTTTCTCACTCCTACTAGTGAATGTAATATAACACACACCCATACAATGGCCACCACCCCGTGATGTGTTTCTCACTCCTACTAGTGAATGTAATGTAACACACACCCATACAATGCGCACCACCCCGTGAAGTTTTTCTCACTCCTAATAGTGAATGTAATGTAACACACACCCATACAATGCGCACCACCCCATGATGTTTTTCTCACTCCTACTTGTGAATCTAATGTAACACACACCCATACAATGCGCACCACCCCGTGATGTTTTTCTCACTGCTACTAGTGATTGTAATGTAACACACACCCATACAATGCGCACCACCCCGTGATGTTTTTCTCACTCCTACTAGTGAATCTAATGTAACACACACCCATACAATGCGCACAATCCCGTGATATTTTTCTCACTCCTACTAGTGAATGTAATGTAACACACACCCATACAATGCGCACCACCCCGCGATGTTTTTCAGAAACCTATCCTACATTGCCACTGCATGTTCCCTGACCTCCCCATGCTGACCACCCCGCGGTGCTTTTCTCCATCCTACATTGCCATTCACTGCCTATCCAAATTCAGACACTCTGATTCACACCACCCCGTGATGTTTTTCTCACTCCTAGTAGTGAATGTAATGTAACACACACCCAAACACTGCGCACCACCCCGTGATGTTTTTCTCACTCCTATTAGTGAATGTAATATAACACACACCCATACAATGCGAACCACCCCGTGATGTTTTTCTCACTCCTACTAGTGAATCTACTGTAACACACACCCATACAATGCGCACCACCCCGCGATGATTTTCAGAAACCTATCCTACATTGCCACTGCATGTTCCCTGACCTCCCCATGCTGACCACCCCGCAGTCTTTTTCTCCATCGTACATTGCCACTCACTGCCTATCCTAATTCAGACCCACCAATTCACACCACGCCTTGATGTTTTTCTCACTCCTAGTAGTGAATGTAATGTAACACACACCCATACAATGCGCACCACCCCGGGATGTTTTTCTCACTCCTACTAGTGAATGTAATGTAACACACACCCATACAATGCGCACCACCCCGTGATGTTTTTCTCACTCCTACTAGTGAATGTAATGTAACACACACCCATACAATGCGCACCACCCCGTGACGTTTTTCTCACTCCTACTAGTTAATGTAATGTAACACACACCCATACAATGCGCACCACCCCGTGAATTTTTTCTCACTCCTACTAGTGAATCTAATGTAACACACACCCGTACAATGCGCACCACTCCGTGATGTTTTTCTCACTGCTATTAGTGAATGTAATGTAACACACACCCATACAATGCGCACCACCCCGTGATGTTTTTCTCACTCCTACTAGTGAATGTAATGTAACACACACCCATACAATGCGCACCACCCCGTGATGTTTTTCTCACTCCTACTAGTGACTGTAATGTAACACACACCCATAAAATGCGCACCACACCGTGATGTTTTTATCACTCCTACTAGTGAATATAATGTAACACACACCCATACAATGCGCCCCACCCCGTGATGTTATTCTCACTCCTACTAGTGAATGTAATGTAACACACACCCATACAATGCGCACCACCCCGTGATGTTTTTCTCACTCCTACTAGGGAATCTAATGTAACACACACCCATACAATGCGCACCACCCCGTGATGTTTTTCTCACTCCTACTAGTGAATCTAATGTAACACACACCCATACAATGCGTACCACCCCGCGATGTTTTTCAGAAACCTATCCTACATTGCCACTGCATGTTCCCTGACCTCCCCATGCTGACCACCCCGCAGTCTTTTTCTCCATCCTACATTGCCACTCACTGCCTATCCTAATTCAGACCCACCAATTCACACCACGCCTTGATGTTTTTCTCACTCCTAGTAGTGAATGTAATGTAACACACACCCATACAATGCGCACCACCCCGGGATGTTTTTCTCACTCCTACTAGTGAATGTAATGTAACACACTCCCATACAATGCACACCACCCCGTGATGTTTTTCTCACTCCTACTAGTGAATGTAATGTAACACACACCCATACAATGCGCACCACCCGGTGATGTTTTTCTCACTCCTACTAGTGAATCTAATGTAACACACAACCATACAATGCGCACGACCCCGCGATGTTTTTCAGACACCTATCCTACATTGCCACTGCATGTTCCCTGACCTCCCCAGGCTGACCACCCCGCGGTGCTTTTCTCCATCCTACATTGCCACTCACTACCTATCCTAATTCAGACCCTCCGATTCACACCACCCCGTGATGTTTTTCTCACTCCTACTAGTGAATGTAATGTAACACACACCCATACAATGCGCACCACCCCGTGACGTTTTTCTCACTCCTACTAGTTAATGTAATGTAACACACACCCATACAATGCGCACCACCCCGTGAATTTTTTCTCACTCCTACTAGTGAATCTAATGTAACACACACCCGTACAATGCGCACCACCCCGTAATGTTTTTCTCACTGCTACTAGTGAATGTAATGTAACACACACCCATACAATGCGCACCACCCCGTGATGTTTTTCTCACTCCTACTAGTGAATGTAATGTAACACACACCCATACAATGCGCACCACCCCGTGATGTTTTTCTCACTCCTACTAGTGACTGTAATGTAACACACACCCATAAAATGCGCACCACCCCGTGATGTTTTTCTCACTCCTACTAGTGAATATAATGTAACACACACCCATACAATGCGCCCCACCCCGTGATGTTATTCTCACTCCTACTAGTGAATGTAATGTAACACACACCCATACAATGCGCACCACCCCGTGATGTTTTTCTCACTCCTACTAGGGAATGTAATGTAACACACACCCATACAATGCGCACCACCCCGTGATGTTTTTCTCACTCCTACTAGTGAATGTAATGTAACTCACACCCAAACAAATGCGCACCACCCAGTGATGTTTTTCTCACTCCTACTAGTGAATGTAATGTAACACACACCCATGCAATGCGCACCACTCCGTGATGTTTTTCTCACTCCTACTAGTGAATGTAATGTAACACACACCCATACAATGCGCACCACCCCGTGATGTTTTTCTCACTCCTACTAGTGAACCTAATGTAACACACACCCATACAATGCGCACCACCCCGCGATGTTTTTCAGAAACCTATCCTACATTGCCACTGCATGTTCCCTGACCTCCCCATGCTGACCACCCCGTGGTGCTTTTCTCCATCCTACATTGCCACTCACTGCCTATCCAAATTCAGACACTCTGATTCACACCACCCCGTGATGTTTTTCTCACTCCTAGTAGTGAATGTAATGTAACACACACCCAAACACTGCGCACCACCCCGTGATGTTTTTCTCACTCCTATTAGTGAATGTAATATAACACACACCCACACAATGCGAACCACCCCGTGTTGTTTTTCTCACTCCTACTAGTGAATCTAATGTAACACACACCCACACAATGCGCATCACCCCGCGATGTTTTTCAGAAACCTATCCTACATTGCCACTGCATGTTCCCTGACCTCCCCTTGCTGACCACCCCGCAGTCTTTTTCTCCATCCTATATTGCCACTCACTGCCTATCCTAATTCAGACCCACCGATTCACACCACGCCTTGATGTTTTTCTCACTCCTAGTAGTGAATGTAATGTAACACACACCCATACAATGCGCACCACCCCGGGATGTTTTTCTCACTCCTACTAGTGAATGTAATGTAACACACACCCATACAATGCACACCACCCCGTGATGTTTTTCTCACTCCTACTAGTGAATGTAATGTAACACACACCCATACAATGCGCACCACCCGGTGATGTTTTTCTCACTCCTACTAGTGAATCTAATGTAACACACACCCATACAATGCGCACGACCCCGCGATGTTTTTCAGAAACCTATCCTACATTGCCACTGCATGTTCCCTGACCTCCCCAGGCTGACAACCCCGCGGTGCTTTTCTCCATCCTACATTGCCACTCACTACCTATCCTAATTCAGACCCTCCGATTCACACCACCCCGTGATGTTTTTCTCACTCCTACTAGTGAATGTAACGTAACACAAACCCATACAATGCGCACCACCCCGTAATGTTTTTCTCACTCCTACTAGTGAATGTAATGTAACACACTCCCATACAATACGCACCACCCCGTGATGTTTTTCTCACTCCTACTAGTGAATGCAATGTAACACACAACCATACAATGCGCACCACCCCGTGATGTTTTTCTCACTCCTACTAGTGAATGTAATGTAACACACACCCATACAATGCGCACCACCCCGTGATGTTTTTCTCACTCCTACTAGTGAATCTAATGTAACACACACCCATACAATGCGAACCACCCCGTGATGTTTTTCTCACTCCTACTAGTGAATCTACTGTAACACACACCCATACAATGCGCACCACCCCGCGATGATTTTCAGAAACCTATCCTACATTGCCACTGCATGTTCCCTGACCTCCCCATGCTGACCACCCCGCAGTCTTTTTCTCCATCGTACATTGCCACTCACTGCCTATCCTAATTCAGACCCACCAATTCACACCACGCCTTGATGTTTTTCTCACTCCTAGTAGTGAATGTAATGTAACACACACCCATACAATGCGCACCACCCCGGGATGTTTTTCTCACTCCTACTAGTGAATGTAATGTAACACACTCCCATACAATGCACACCACCCCGTGATGTTTTTCTCACTCCTACTAGTGAATGTAATGTAACACACACCCATACAATGCGCACCACCCCGTGATGTTTTTCTCACTCCTACTAGTGAATCTAATGTAACACACACCCATACAATGCGCACCACTACGTGATGTTTTTCTCACTCCTATTAGTGAATCTAATGTAACACACACCCATACAATGCGCACCACCCCGGGATGTTTTTCTCACTCCTACTAGTGAATGTAATGTAACACACTCCCATACAATGCACACCACCCCGTGATGTTTTTCTCACTCCTACTAGTGAATGTAATGTAACACACACCCATACAATGCGCACCACCCGGTGATGTTTTTTTCACTCCTACTAGTGAATCTAATGTAACACACACCCATACAATGCGCACGACCCCGCGATGTTTTTCAGACACCTATCCTACATTGCCACTGCATGTTCCCTGACCTCCCCAGGCTGACCACCCCGCGGTGCTTTTCTCCATCCTACATTGCCACTCACTACCTATCCTAATTCAGACCCTCCGATTCACACCACCCCGTGATGTTTTTCTCACTCCTACTAGTGAATGTAATGTAACACACACCCATACAATGCGCACCACCCCGTGACGTTTTTCTCACTCCTACTAGTTAATGTAATGTAACACACACCCATACAATGCGCACCACCCCGTGAATTTTTTCTCACTCCTACTAGTGAATCTAATGTAACACACACCCGTACAATGCGCACCACCCCGTAATGTTTTTCTCACTGCTACTAGTGAATGTAATGTAACACACACCCATACAATGCGCACCACCCCGTGATGTTTTTCTCACTCCTACTAGTGAATGTAATGTAACACACACCCATACAATGCGCACCACCCCGTGATGTTTTTCTCACTCCTACTAGTGACTGTAATGTAACACACACCCATAAAATGCGCACCACCCCGTGATGTTTTTCTCACTCCTACTAGTGAATATAATGTAACACACACCCATACAATGCGCCCCACCCCGTGATGTTATTCTCACTCCTACTAGTGAATGTAATGTAACACACACCCATACAATGCGCACCACCCCGTGATGTTTTTCTCACTCCTACTAGGGAATCTAATGTAACACACACCCATACAATGCGCACCACCCCGTGATGTTTTTCTCACTCCTACTAGTGAATGTAATGTAACTCACACCCAAACAAATGCGCACCACCCAGTGATGTTTTTCTCACTCCTACTAGTGAATGTAATGTAACACACACCCATGCAATGCGCACCACTCCGTGATGTTTTTCTCACTCCTACTAGTGAATGTAATGTAACACACACCCATACAATGCGCACCACCCCGTGATGTTTTTCTCACTCCTACTAGTGAACCTAATGTAACACACACCCATACAATGCGCACCACCCCGCGATGTTTTTCAGAAACCTATCCTACATTGCCACTGCATGTTCCCTGACCTCCCCATGCTGACCACCCCGCGGTGCTTTTCTCCATCCTACATTGCCACTCACTGCCTATCCAAATTCAGACACTCTGATTCACACCACCCCGTGATGTTTTTCTCACTCCTAGTAGTGAATGTAATGTAACACACACCCAAACACTGCGCACCACCCCGTGATGTTTTTCTCACTCCTATTAGTGAATGTAATATAACACACACCCACACAATGCGAACCACCCCGTGATGTTTTTCTCACTCCTACTAGTGAATCTAATGTAACACACACCCACACAATGCGCATCACCCCGCGATGTTTTTCAGAAACCTATCCTACATTGCCACTGCATGTTCCCTGACCTCCCCTTGCTGACCACCCCGCAGTCTTTTTCTCCATCCTATATTGCCACTCACTGCCTATCCTAATTCAGACCCACCGATTCACACCACGCCTTGATGTTTTTCTCACTCCTAGTAGTGAATGTAATGTAACACACACCCATACAATGCGCACCACCCCGGGATGTTTTTCTCACTCCTACTAGTGAATGTAATGTAACACACACCCATACAATGCACACCACCCCGTGATGTTTTTCTCACTCCTACTAGTGAATGTAATGTAACACACACCCATACAATGCGCACCACCCCGTGATGTTTTTCTCACTCCTACTAGTGAATCTAATGTAACACACACCCATACAATGCGCACGACCCCGCGATGTTTTTCAGAAACCTATCCTACATTGCCACTGCATGTTCCCTGACCTCCCCAGGCTGACCACCCCGCGGTGCTTTTCTCCATCCTACATTGCCACTTACTACCTATCCTAATTCAGACCCTCCGATTCACACCACCCCGTGATGTTTTTCTCACTCCTACTAGTGAATGTAACGTAACACACACCCATACAATGCGCACCACCCCGTAATGTTTTTCTCACTCCTACTAGTGAATGTAATGTAACACACTCCCATACAATACGCACGACCCCGTGATGTTTTTCTCACTCCTACTAGTGAATGCAATGTAACACACAACCATACAATGCGCACCACCCCGTGATGTTTTTCTCACTCCTACTAGTGAATGTAATGTAACACACACCCATACAATGCGCACCACCCCGTGATGTTTTTCTCACTCCTACTAGTGAATCTAATGTAACACACACCCATACAATGCGCACCACCCCGTGATGTTTTTCAGAAACCTATCCTACATTGCCACTGCATGTTCCCTGACCTCCCCATGCTTACCACCCCGCGGTGCTTTTCTCCATCCTACATTGCCACTCACTGCCTATCCTAATTCAGACCCTCCGATTCACACCACGCCGTGATGTTTTTCTCACTCCTATTAGTGAATGTAATGTAACACACACCCATACAAGGCGCACCAAACGGCGATGTTTTTCTCACTCGTACTAGTGAATGTAATGTAACACACACCCATACAATGCGCACCACCCCGTGATGTTTTTCTCACTCCTACTAGTGAATGTAATGTAACACACACCCATACAATGCGCACCACCCCGTGATGTTTTTCTCACTCCCACTAGTGAATCTAATGTAACACACACCCATACAATGCGGACCACCCCGTGATGTTTTTCTCACTACTACTAGTGAATTTAATGTAACACACACCCATACAATGCGCACCACCCCGTGATGTTTTTCTCACTCCTACTAGTGAATGTAATGTAACACACACCCATACAATGCGCACCACCCCGTGATGTTTTTCTCACTCTTACTAGTGAATGTAATGTAACACACACCCATACAATGCGCACCACCCCGTGATGTTTTTCTCACTCCTACTAGTGAATGTAATGTAACACACACCCATACAATGCGCACCACCCCGTGATGTTTTTCTCACTCCTACTAGTGAATCTAATGTAACACACACCCGTACAATGCGCACCACCCCGTGATGTTTTTCTCACTGCTACTAGTGAATGTAATGTAACACACACCCATACAATGCGCACCACCCCGTGATGTTTTTCTCACTCCTACTAGTGAATGTAATGTAACACACACCCATACAATGCGCACCACCCCGTGATGTTTTTCTCACTCCTACTAGTGACTGTAATGTAACACACACCCATAAAATGCGCACCACCCCGTGATGTTTTTCTCACTCCTACTAGTGAATGTAATGTAACACACACCCATACAATGCGCACCACCCCGGGATGTTTTTCTCACTCCTACTAGTGAATCTTATGTAACACACACCCATACAATGCGCACCACCCCGTGATGTTTTTCTCACTGCTACTAGTGAATGTAATGTAACACACCCATACAATGCGCACCACCCCGTGATGTTTTTCTCACTCCTACTAGTGAATGTAATGTAACACACACCCATACAATGCGCACCACCCCGTGATGTTTTTCTCACTCCTACTAGTGAATGTAATGTAACACACACCCATACAATGCGCACCACCCCGTGATGTTTTTCTCACTCCTACTAGGGAATCTAATGTAACACCCACACATACAATGCGCACGACCCCGCGACGTTTTTCAGAAACCTATCCTACATTGCCACTGCATGTTCCCTGACCTCCCCATGCTGACCAGCCCGCGGTGCTTTTCTCCATCCTACATTGCCACTCACTGCCTATCCTAATTCAGACCCTTCCGATTCACACCACCCCGTGATGTTTTTCTCACTCCTACTAGTGAATGTAATTTAACACACACCCATACAATGTGCACCACCCCGTGATGTTTTTCTCACTCCTACTAGTGAATGTAATGTAACACACACCCATACAATGAGCAACACCCCGTGATGTTTTTCTCACTCCTACTAGTGAATGTAATGTAACACACACCCATACAATGCGAACCACCCCGTGATGTTTTTCTCACTCCTACTAGTGAATGTAATGTAACACACACCCATACAATGCGCACCACCCCGCGATGTTTTTCAGAAAACTATCCTACATTGCCACTGCATGTTCCCTGACCTCCCCATGCTGACCACCCCGCGGTGCTTTTCTCCATCCTACATTGCCACTCACTGCCTATCCTAATTCAGACCCTCTGATTCACAACACCCCGTGATGTTTTTCTCACTCCCATTAGTGAATGTAATGTAACACACACCCATACAATGCGCACCACCCCATGATGTTTTTCTCACTCCTAGTTGTGAATGCAATGTAACACACACCCATACAATGCGCACCACCCCGTGATGTTTTTCTCACTCCTACTAGTGAATGTAATGTAACACACACCCATACAATGCGCATCACCCCGTGATGTTTTTCTCACTCCTACTAGTGAATGTAATGTAACACACACCCATACAATGCGCACCACCCCGTGATGTTTTTCTCACTCCTAGTAGTGAATGTAATGTAACACACACCCATACAATGCGCACCACCCCGTGATGTTTTTCTCACTCCTACTAGTGAATGTAATGTAACACACACCCATACAATGCGCACCACCCCGTGATGTTTTTCTCACTCCTACTAGTGAATCTAATGTAACACACACCCATACAATGTGCACCACCCCGTGAGGTTTTTCTCACTCCTACTAATGAATCTAATGTAACACACACACATACAACGCGCACCACACGGCGATGTTTTTCTCACTCCTACTTGTGAATGTAATGTAACACACACCCGTACAATGCGCACCACCCCATGATGTTTTTCTCACTCCTACTAGTGAATGTAATGTAACACACACCCATACAATGCGCACCACCCCGTGATGTTTTTCTCACTCCTACTAGTGAATGTATTGTAACACACACCCATACAATGCGCACCACCCCGTGATGTTTCTCTCACTCCTACTAGTGAATGTAATGTAACACACACCCATACAATGCGCACCACCCCGTGATGTTTTTCTCACACCCACTAGTGAATCTAATGTAACACACACCCATAGAATGCGCAAAACACCGTGATGTTTTTCTCACTCCTACTAGTGAAAGTAATGTAACACACACCCATACAATGCGCATCGCCCCGTGATGTTTTTCTCACTCCTACTAGTGAATGTAATGTAACACACACCCATACAATGCGCACCACCCGGTGATGTTTTTCTCACTCCTACTAGTGAATCTAACGTAACACACACCCATACAATGCGCACCACCCCGTGATGTTTTTCTCACTCCTACTAGTGAATCTAATGTAACACACACCCATACAATGCGCACCACCCCGTGATGTTTTTATCACTCCTACTAGTGAATGTAATATAACACACACCCATACAATGCGCACCACCCCGTGATGTGTTTCTCACTCCTACTAGTGAATGTAATGTAACACAAACCCATACAATGCGCACCACCCCGTGATGTTTTTCTCACTCCTAATAGTGAATGTAATGTAACACACACCCATATAATGCGCACCACCCCGTGATGTTTTTCTCACTCCTACTTGTGAATCTAATGTAACACACACCCATACAATGCGCACAACCTCGTGATGTTTTTCTCACTCCTACTAGTGAATGTAATGTAACACACACCCATACAATGCGCACCACCCCGTGATGTTTTTCTCACTGCTACTAGTGAATGTAATGTAACACACACCCATACAATGCGCACCACCCCGTGATGTTTTTCTCACTCCTACTAGTGAATCTAATGTAACACACACCCATACAATGCGCACAACCTCGTGATGTTTTTCTCACTCCTACTAGTGAATGTAATGTAACACACACCCATACAATGCGCACGACCCCGCGATGTTTTTCAGAAACCTATCCTACATTGCCACTGCATGTTCCCTGACCTCCCCATGCTTACCACCCCGCGGTGCTTTTCTCCATCCTACATTGCCACTCACTGCCTATCCAAATTCAGACCCTCCGATTCACACCACTCCGTGATGTTTTTCTCACTCCCATTAGTGAATGTAATGTAACACACAACCATACAATGCGCACCACCCCTTGATGTTTTTCTCACTCCTAGTAGTGAATGTAATGTAACACACACCCATACAATGCGCACCAACACGTCATGTTTTTCTCACTCCTACTAGTGAATGTAATGTAACACACACCCATACAACGCGCACCACCCGGCGATGTTTTTCTCACTCGTACTAGTGAATGTAATGTAATACAGACCCATACAATTCGCACCACCACGTGATGTTTTTCTCTCTCCTACTAGTGAATGTAATGTAACACACACCCATACAATGCGCACCACCCCGTGATGTTTTTCTCACTCCTACTAGTGAATGTAATGTAACACACACCCATACAATGCACACAACCCCATGATGTTTTTCTCACTCCTACTAGTGAATGTAATGTAACACACACCCATACAATGCGCACCCCCCCGTGATGTTATTCTCACTCCTACTAGTGAATGTAATGTAACACACACCCATACAATGCGCACCACCCCGTGATGTTTTTCTCACTCCTACTAGTGAATGTAATGTAACACACACCCATACAATGCGCACCACCCCGTGATGTTTTTCTCACTCCTACTAGTGAATCTAATGTAACACACACCCATACAATGCGCACAACCTCGTGATGTTTTTCTCACTCCTACTAGTGAATGTAATGTAACACACACCCATACAATGCGCACCACCCCGCGATGTTTTTCAGAAACCTATCCTACATTGCCACTGCATGTTCCCTGACATCCCCATGCTGACCACCCCGCAGTCTTTTTCTCCATCCTACATTGCCACTCACTGCCTATCCTAATTCAGACCCACCGATTCACACCACGCCTTGATGTTTTTCTCACTCCTAGTAGTGAATGTAATGTAACACACACCCATACAATGCGCACCACCCCGGGATGTTTTTTTCACTCCTACTAGTGAATGTAATGTAACACACACCCATACAATGCACACCACCCCGTGATGTTTTTCTCACTCCTACTAGTGAATGTAATGTAACACACACCCATACAATGCGCACCACCCCGTGATGTTTTTCTCACTCCTACTAGTGAATGTAATGTAACACACACCCATACAATGCGCACCACCCCGTGATGTTTTTCTCACTCCTACTAGTGAATGTATTGTAACACACACCCATACAATGCGCACCACCCCGTGATGTTTCTCTCACTCCTACTAGTGAATGTAATGTAACACACACCCATACAATGCGCACCACCCCGTGATGTTTTTCTCACTCCCACTAGTGAATCTAATGTAACACACACCCATAGAATGCGCAACACCCCGTGATGTTTTTCTCACTCCTACTAGTGAAAGTAATGTAACACACATCCATACAATGCGCATCGCCCCGTGATGTTTTTCTCACTCCTACTAGTGAATGTAATGTAACACACACCCATACAATGCGCACCACCCCGTGATGTTTTTCTCACTCCTACTAGTGAATCTAACGTAACACACACCCATACAATGCGCACCACCCCGTGATGTTTTTCTCACTCCTACTAGTGAATCTAATGTAACACACACCCATACAATGCGCACCACCCGGTGATGTTTTTCTCACTCCTACTAGTGAATGTAATATAACACACACCCATACAATGCGCACCACCCCGTGATGTGTTTCTCACTCCTACTAGTGAATGTAATGTAACACACACCCATACAATGCGCACCACCCCGCGATGTTTTTCAGAAACCTATCCTACATTGCCACTGCATGTTCCCTGACCTCCCCATGCTGACCACCCCGCGGTGCTTTTCTCCATCCTACATTGCCACTCACTGCCTATCCAAATTCAGACACTCTGATTCACACCTGCCCGTGATGTTTTTCTCACTCCTAGTAGTGAATGTAATGTAACACACACCCAAACACTGCGCACCACCCCGTGATGTTTTTCTCACTCCTATTAGTGAATGTAATATAACACACACCCATACAATGCGAACCACCCCGTGATGTTTTTCTCACTCCTACTAGTGAATCTAATGTAACACACACCCATACAATGCGCACCACCCCGTGATGTTTTTCTCACTCCTACTAGTGAATGTAATGTAACTCACACCCATACAAATGCGCACCACCCCGTGATGTTTTTCTCACTCCTACTAGTGAATGTAATGTAACACACACTCATGCAATGCGCACCACTCCGTGATGTTTTTCTCACTCCTACTAGTGAATGTAATGTAACACACACCCATACAATGCGCACCACCCCGTGATGTTTTTCTCACTCCTACTAGTGAACCTAATGTAACACACACCCATACAATGCGCACCACTCCGCGATGTTTTTCAGAAACCTATCCTACATTGCCACTGCATGTTCCCTGACCTCCCCATGCTTACCACCCCGCGGTGCTTTTCTCCATCCTACATTGCCACTCACTGCCTATCCTAATTCAGACCCTCCGATTCACACCACTCCGTGATGTTTTTCTCACTCCTATTAGTGAATGTAATGTAACACACACCCATACAACGCGCACCACCCGGCGATGTTTTTCTCACTCGTACTAGTGAATGTAATGTAACACACACCCATACAATGCGCACCACCACGTGATGTTTTTCTCACTCCTACTAGTGAATGTAATGTAACACACACCCATACAATGCGCACCACCCCGTGATGTTTTTCTCACTCCTACTAGTGATTCTAATGTAACACACACCCATACAATGCGCACCACCCCGTGATGTTTTTCTCACTCCTACTAGTGAATGTAATGAAACACACACCCATACAATGCGCACCACCCCGTGATGTTTTTCTCACTCCTACTAGTGAATGTAATGTAACACACACCCATACAATGCGCACCACCCCGTGATGTTTTTCTCACTGCTACTAGTGAATGTAATGTAACACACCCATACAATGCGCACCACCCCGTGATGTTTTTCTCACTCCTACTAGTGAATGTAATGTAACACACACCCATACAATGCGCACCAACCCGTGATGTTTTTCTCACTCCTACTAGTGAATGTAATGTAACACACACCCATACAATGCGCACCACACCGTGATGTTTTTCTCACTCCTACTAGTGAATGTAATGTAACACACACCCATACAATGCGCCCCACCCCGTGATGTTATTCTCACTCCTACTAGTGAATGTAATGTAACACACACCCATACAATGCGCACCACCCCGTGATGTTTTTCTCACTCCTACTAGTGAATGTAATGTAACACACACCCATACAATGCGCACCACCCCGTGATGTTTTTCTCATTCCTACTAGTGAATCTAATGTAACACACACCCATACAATGTGCACCACCCCGTGATGTTTTTCTCACTCCTACTAATGAATCTAATGTAACACACACACATAAAACGCGCACCACCCGGCGATGTTTTTCTCACTCCTACTTGTGAATGTAATGTAACACACACCCGTACAATGCGCACCACCCCATGATGTTTTTCTCACTCCTACTAGTGAATGTAATGTAACACACACCCATACAATGCGCACCACCCCGTGATGTTTTTCTCACTCCTACTAGTGAATGTAATGTAACACACACCCATACAGTGCGGACCACCCCGTGAAGTTTTTCTCCCTCCTACTAGTGAATGTAATGTAACACACACCCATACAATGCGCACCACCCCGTGATGTTTTTCTCACTCCTACTAGTGAATGTATTGTAACACACACCCATACAATGCGCACCACCCCGTGATGTTTCTCTCACTCCTACTAGTGAATGTAATGTAACACACACCCATACAATGCGCACCACCCCGTGATGTTTTTCTCACTCCCACTAGTGAATCTAATGTAACACACACCCATAGAATGCGCAACACCCCGTGATGTTTTTCTCACTCCTACTAGTGAAAGTAATGTAACACACATCCATACAATGCGCATCGCCCCGTGATGTTTTTCTCACTCCTACTAGTGAATGTAATGTAACACACACCCATACAATGCGCACCACCCCGTGATGTTTTTCTCACTCCTACTAGTGAATCTAACGTAACACACACCCATACAATGCGCACCACCCCGTGATGTTTTTCTCACTCCTACTAGTGAATCTAATGTAACACACACCCATACAATGCGCACCACCCGGTGATGTTTTTCTCACTCCTACTAGTGAATGTAATATAACACACACCCATACAATGCGCACCACCCCGTGATGTGTTTCTCACTCCTACTAGTGAATGTAATGTAACACACACCCATACAATGCGCACCACCCCGCGATGTTTTTCAGAAACCTATCCTACATTGCCACTGCATGTTCCCTGACCTCCCCATGCTGACCACCCCGCGGTGCTTTTCTCCATCCTACATTGCCACTCACTGCCTATCCAAATTCAGACACTCTGATTCACACCTGCCCGTGATGTTTTTCTCACTCCTAGTAGTGAATGTAATGTAACACACACCCAAACACTGCGCACCACCCCGTGATGTTTTTCTCACTCCTATTAGTGAATGTAATATAACACACACCCATACAATGCGAACCACCCCGTGATGTTTTTCTCACTCCTACTAGTGAATCTAATGTAACACACACCCATACAATGCGCACCACCCCGTGATGTTTTTCTCACTCCTACTAGTGAATGTAATGTAACTCACACCCATACAAATGCGCACCACCCCGTGATGTTTTTCTCACTCCTACTAGTGAATGTAATGTAACACACACTCATGCAATGCGCACCACTCCGTGATGTTTTTCTCACTCCTACTAGTGAATGTAATGTAACACACACCCATACAATGCGCACCACCCCGTGATGTTTTTCTCACTCCTACTAGTGAACCTAATGTAACACACACCCATACAATGCGCACCACTCCGCGATGTTTTTCAGAAACCTATCCTACATTGCCACTGCATGTTCCCTGACCTCCCCATGCTTACCACCCCGCGGTGCTTTTCTCCATCCTACATTGCCACTCACTGCCTATCCTAATTCAGACCCTCCGATTCACACCACTCCGTGATGTTTTTCTCACTCCTATTAGTGAATGTAATGTAACACACACCCATACAACGCGCACCACCCGGCGATGTTTTTCTCACTCGTACTAGTGAATGTAATGTAACACACACCCATACAATGCGCACCACCACGTGATGTTTTTCTCACTCCTACTAGTGAATGTAATGTAACACACACCCATACAATGCGCACCACCCCGTGATGTTTTTCTCACTCCTACTAGTGATTCTAATGTAACACACACCCATACAATGCGCACCACCCCGTGATGTTTTTCTCACTCCTACTAGTGAATGTAATGAAACACACACCCATACAATGCGCACCACCCCGTGATGTTTTTCTCACTCCTACTAGTGAATGTAATGTAACACACACCCATACAATGCGCACCACCCCGTGATGTTTTTCTCACTGCTACTAGTGAATGTAATGTAACACACCCATACAATGCGCACCACCCCGTGATGTTTTTCTCACTCCTACTAGTGAATGTAATGTAACACACACCCATACAATGCGCACCAACCCGTGATGTTTTTCTCACTCCTACTAGTGAATGTAATGTAACACACACCCATACAATGCGCACCACACCGTGATGTTTTTCTCACTCCTACTAGTGAATGTAATGTAACACACACCCATACAATGCGCCCCACCCCGTGATGTTATTCTCACTCCTACTAGTGAATGTAATGTAACACACACCCATACAATGCGCACCACCCCGTGATGTTTTTCTCACTCCTACTAGTGAATGTAATGTAACACACACCCATACAATGCACACCACCCCGTGATGTTTTTCTCATTCCTACTAGTGAATCTAATGTAACACACACCCATACAATGTGCACCACCCCGTGATGTTTTTCTCACTCCTACTAATGAATCTAATGTAACACACACACATAAAACGCGCACCACCCGGCGATGTTTTTCTCACTCCTACTTGTGAATGTAATGTAACACACACCCGTACAATGCGCACCACCCCATGATGTTTTTCTCACTCCTACTAGTGAATGTAATGTAACACACACCCATACAATGCGCACCACCCCGTGATGTTTTTCTCACTCCTACTAGTGAATGTAATGTAACACACACCCATACAGTGCGGACCACCCCGTGAAGTTTTTCTCCCTCCTACTAGTGAATGTAATGTAACACACACCCATACAATGCGCACCACCCCGTGATGTTTTTCTCACTCCTACTAGTGAATGTATTGTAACACACACCCATACAATGCGCACCACCCCGTGATGTTTCTCTCACTCCTACTAGTGAATGTAATGTAACACACACCCATACAATGCGCACCACCCCGTGATGTTTTTCTCACTCCCACTAGTGAATCTAATGTAACACACACCCATAGAATGCGCAACACCCCGTGATGTTTTTCTCACTCCTACTAGTGAAAGTAATGTAACACACATCCATACAATGCGCATCGCCCCGTGATGTTTTTCTCACTCCTACTAGTGAATGTAATGTAACACACACCCATACAATGCGCACCACCCCGTGATGTTTTTCTCACTCCTACTAGTGAATCTAACGTAACACACACCCATACAATGCGCACCACCCCGTGATGTTTTTCTCACTCCTACTAGTGAATCTAATGTAACACACACCCATACAATGCGCACCACCCCGTGATGTTTTTCTCACTCCTACTAGTGAATGTAATATAACACACACCCATACAATGCGCACCACCCCGTGATGTGTTTCTCACTCCTACTAGTGAATGTAATGCAACACACACCCATACAATGCGCACCACCCCGCGATGTTTTTCAGAAACCTATCCTACATTGCCACTGCATGTTCCCTGACCTCCCCATGCTGACCACCCCGCGGTGCTTTTCTCCATCCTACATTGCCACTCACTGCCTATCCAAATTCAGACACTCTGATTCACACCACCCCGTGATGTTTTTCTCACTCCTAGTAGTGAATGTAATGTAACACACACCCAAACACTGCGCACCACCCCGTGATGTTTTTCTCACTCCTATTAGTGAATGTAATATAACACACACCCATACAATGCGAACCACCCCGTGATGTTTTTCTCACTCCTACTAGTGAATCTAATGTAACACACACCCATACAATGCGCACCACCCCGCGATGTTTTTCAGAAACCTATCCTACATTGCCACTGCATGTTCCCTGACCTCCCCATGCTGACCACCCCGCGGTGCTTTTCTCCATCCTACATTGCCACTCACTGCCTATCCTAATTCAGACACTCCGATTCGCACCACCCCGTGATGTTTTTCTCACTCCTACTAGTGGATGTAATGTAACACACACCCATACAATGCGCACCACACCGTGATGTTTTTCTCACTCCTATTAGTGAATGTAATGTAACACACACCCATACAATGTGCCCCACCCCGTCATGTTTTTCTCACTCCTTCTAGTGAATCTAATGTAACACACACCCATACAATGCGAACCACCCCGCGATGCTTTTCAGAAACCTATCCTACATTGCCACTGCATGTTCCCTGACCTCCCCATGCTGACCACCCCGCAGTGCTTTTCTCCATCTTAATTTGCCACTCACTGCCTATCCTAATTCAGACCCTCCGATTCACACCACCCCGTGATGTTTTTCTCACTCCTTGTAGTGAATGTAATGTAACACACACCCATACAATGCGAACCAACCCGTGATGTTTTTCTCACTCCTACAGTGAATGTAATGTAACACACACCCATACAATGCGCACCACCACGTGATGTTTTTCTCACTCCTACTAGTGAATGTAATGTAACACACACCCATACAATGCGCACCACCCCGTGATGTTTTTCTCACTCCTACTAGTGAATCTAATGTAACACACACCCATACAATGCGCACCACTACGTGATGTTTTTCTCACTCCTATTAGTGAATCTAATGTAACACACACCCATACAATGCGCACCACCCCGTGATGTTTTTCTCACTCCTACTAGTGAATGTAATGTAACTCACACCCATACAAATGCGCACCACCCCGTGATGTTTTTCTCACTCCTACTAGTGAATGTAATGTAACACACACCCATACAACGCGCACCACCCGGCGATGTTTTTCTCACTCGTACTAGTGAATGTAATGTAACACACACCCATACAATGCGCACCACCACGTGATGTTTTTCTCACTCCTACTAGTGAATGTAATGTAACACACACCCATACAATGCGCACCACCCCGTGATGTTTTTCTCACTCCTACTAGTCATTCTAATGTAACTCACACCCATACAATGCGCACCACCCCGTGATGTTTTTCTCACTCCTACTAGTGAATGTAATGTAACACACACCCATACAATGCGCACCACCCCGTGATGTTTTTCTCACTCCTACTAGTGAATGTAATGTAACACACACCCATACAATGCGCACCACCCCGTGATGTTTTTCTCACTCCCACTAGTGAATCTAATGTAACACACACCCATAGAATGCGCAACACCCCGTGATGTTTTTCTCACTCCTACTAGTGAAAGTAATGTAACACACATCCATACAATGCGCATCGCCCCGTGATGTTTTTCTCACTCCTACTAGTGAATGTAATGTAACACACACCCATACAATGCGCACCACCCCGTGATGTTTTTCTCACTCCTACTAGTGAATCTAACGTAACACACACCCATACAATGCGCACCACCCCGTGATGTTTTTCTCACTCCTACTAGTTAATCTAATGTAACACACACCCATACAATGCGCACCACCCCGTGATGTTTTTCTCACTCCTACTAGTGAATGTAATATAACACACACCCATACAATGCGCACCACCCCGTGATGTGTTTCTCACTCCTACTAGTGAATGTAATGTAACACACACCCATACAATGCGCACCACCCCGCGATGTTTTTCAGAAACCTATCCTACATTGCCACTGCATGTTCCCTGACCTCCCCATGCTGACCACCCCGCGGTGCTTTTCTCCATCCTACATTGCCACTCACTGCCTATCCAAATTCAGACACTCTGATTCACACCACCCCGTGATGTTTTTCTCACTCCTAGTAGTGAATGTAATGTAACACACACCCAAACACTGCGCACCACCCCGTGATGTTTTTCTCACTCCTATTAGTGAATGTAATATAACATACACCCATACAATGCGAACCACCCCGTGATGTTTTTCTCACTCCTACTAGTGAATCTAATGTAACACACACCCATACAATGCGCACCACCCCGCGATGTTTTTCAGAAACCTATCCTACATTGCCACTGCATGTTCCCTGACCTCCCCATGCTGACCACCCCGCGGTGCTTTTCTCCATCCTACATTGCCACTCACTGCCTATCCTAATTCAGACACTCCGATTCGCACCACCCCGTGATGTTTTTCTCACTCCTACTAGTGGATGTAATGTAACACACACCCATACAATGCGCACCACACCGTGATGTTTTTCTCACTCCTATTAGTGAATGTAATGTAACACACACCCATACAATGCGCCCCACCCCGTCATGTTTTTCTCACTCCTTCTAGTGAATCTAATGTAACACACACCCATACAATGCGAACCACCCCGCGATGCTTTTCAGAAACCTATCCTACATTGCCACTGCATGTTCCCTGACCTCCCCATGCTGACCACCCCGCAGTGCTTTTCTCCATCTTAATTTGCCACTCACTGCCTATCCTAATTCAGACCCTCCGATTCACACCACCCCGTGATGTTTTTCTCACTCCTTGTAGTGAATGTAATGTAACACACACCCATACAATGCGAACCAACCCGTGATGTTTTTCTCACTCCTACAGTGAATGTAATGTAACACACACCCATACAATGCGCACCACCACGTGATGTTTTTCTCACTCCTACTAGTGAATGTAATGTAACACACACCCATACAATGCGCACCACCCCGTGATGTTTTTCTCACTCCTACTAGTGAATCTAATGTAACACACACCCATACAATGCGCACCACTACGTGATGTTTTTCTCACTCCTATTAGTGAATCTAATGTAACACACACCCATACAATGCGCACCACCCCGTGATGTTTTTCTAACTCCTACTAGTGAATGTAATGTAACTCACACCCATACAAATGCGCACCACCCCGTGATGTTTTTCTCACTCCTACTAGTGAATGTAATGTAACACACACCCATACAACGCGCACCACCCGGCGATGTTTTTCTCACTCGTACTAGTGAATGTAATGTAACACACACCCATACAATGCGCACCACCACGTGATGTTTTTCTCACTCCTACTAGTGAATGTAATGTAACACACACCCATACAATGCGCACCACCCCGTGATGTTTTTCTCACTCCTACTAGTCATTCTAATGTAACTCACACCCATACAATGCGCACCACCCCGTGATGTTTTTCTCACTCCTACTAGTGAATGTAATGTAACACACACCCATACAATGCGCACCACCCCGTGATGTTTTTCTCACTCCTACTAGTGAATGTAATGTAACACACACCCATACAATGCGCACCACCCCGTGATGTTTTTCTCACTCCCACTAGTGAATCTAATGTAACACACACCCATAGAATGCGCAACACCCCGTGATGTTTTTCTCACTCCTACTAGTGAAAGTAATGTAACACACATCCATACAATGCGCATCGCCCCGTGATGTTTTTCTCACTCCTACTAGTGAATGTAATGTAACACACACCCATACAATGCGCACCACCCCGTGATGTTTTTCTCACTCCTACTAGTGAATCTAACGTAACACACACCCATACAATGCGCACCACCCCGTGATGTTTTTCTCACTCCTACTAGTTAATCTAATGTAACACACACCCATACAATGCGCACCACCCCGTGATGTTTTTCTCACTCCTACTAGTGAATGTAATATAACACACACCCATACAATGCGCACCACCCCGTGATGTGTTTCTCACTCCTACTAGTGAATGTAATGTAACACACACCCATACAATGCGCACCACCCCGCGATGTTTTTCAGAAACCTATCCTACATTGCCACTGCATGTTCCCTGACCTCCCCATGCTGACCACCCCGCGGTGCTTTTCTCCATCCTACATTGCCACTCACTGCCTATCCAAATTCAGACACTCTGATTCACACCACCCCGTGATGTTTTTCTCACTCCTAGTAGTGAATGTAATGTAACACACACCCAAACACTGCGCACCACCCCGTGATGTTTTTCTCACTCCTATTAGTGAATGTAATATAACACACACCCATACAATGCGAACCACCCCGTGATGTTTTTCTCACTCCTACTAGTGAATCTAATGTAACACACACCCATACAATGCGCACCACCCCGCGATGTTTTTCAGAAACCTATCCTACATTGCCACTGCATGTTCCCTGACCTCCCCATGCTGACCACCCCGCGGTGCTTTTCTCCATCCTACATTGCCACTCACTGCCTATCCTAATTCAGACACTCCGATTCGCACCACCCCGTGATGTTTTTCTCACTCCTACTAGTGGATGTAATGTAACACACACCCATACAATGCGCACCACACCGTGATGTTTTTCTCACTCCTATTAGTGAATGTAATGTAACACACACCCATACAATGCGCCCCACCCCGTCATGTTTTTCTCACTCCTTCTAGTGAATCTAATGTAACACACACCCATACAATGCGAACCACCCCGCGATGCTTTTCAGAAACCTATCCTACATTGCCACTGCATGTTCCCTGACCTCCCCATGCTGACCACCCCGCAGTGCTTTTCTCCATCTTAATTTGCCACTCACTGCCTATCCTAATTCAGACCCTCCGATTCACACCACCCCGTGATGTTTTTCTCACTCCTTGTAGTGAATGTAATGTAACACACACCCATACAATGCGAACCAACCCGTGATGTTTTTCTCACTCCTACAGTGAATGTAATGTAACACACACCCATACAATGCGCACCACACCGTGATGTTTTTCTCACTCCTACTAGTGAATGTAATGTAACACACACCCATACAATGCGCACCACACCGTGATGTTTTTCTCACTCCTACTAGTGAATGTAATGTAACACACACCCATACAATGCGCCCCACCCCGTGATGTTATTCTCACTCCTACTAGTGAATGTAATGTAACACACACCCATACAATGCGCACCACCCCGTGATGTTTTTCTCACTCCTACTAGTGAATGTAATGTAACACACACCCATACAATGCGCACCACCCCGTGATGTTTTTCTCATTCCTACTAGTGAATCTAATGTAACACACACCCTTACAATGTGCACCACCCCGTGAGGTTTTTCTCACTCCTACTAATGAATCTAATGTAACACACACACATAAAACGCGCACCACCCGGCGATGTTTTTCTCACTCCTACTTGTGAATGTAATGTAACACACACCCGTACAATGCGCACCACCCCATGATGTTTTTCTCACTCCTACTAGTGAATGTAATGTAACACACACCCATACAATGCGCACCACCCCGTGATGTTTTTCTCACTCCTACTAGTGAATGTAATGTAACACACACCCATACAGTGCGGACCACCCCGTGAAGTTTTTCTCCCTCCTACTAGTGAATGTAATGTAACACACACCCATACAATGCGCACCACCCCGTGATGTTTTTCTCACTCCTACTAGTGAATGTATTGTAACACACACCCATACAGTGCGCACCACCCCGTGATGTTTCTCTCACTCCTACTAGTGAATGTAATGTAACACACATCCATACAATGCGCACCACCCCGTGATGTTTTTCTCACTCCCACTAGTGAATCTAATGTAACACACACCCATAGAATGCGCAACACCCCGTGATGTTTTTCTCACTCCTACTAGTGAAAGTAATGTAACACACATCCATACAATGCGCATCGCCCCATGATGTTTTTCTCACTCCTACTAGTGAATCTAACGTAACACACACCCATACAATGCGCACCACCCCGTGATGTTTTTCTCACTCCTACTAGTGAATGTAATGTAACACACACCCATACAATGCGCACCACCCCGTGATGTTTTTCTCACTCCTACTAGTGAATGTAATGTAACACACACCCATACAATGCGCACCACCCCGTGATGTTTTTCTCACTCCCACTAGTGAATCTAATGTAACACACACCCATAGAATGCGCAACACCCTGTGATGTTTTTATCACTCCTACTAGTGAAAGTAATGTAACACACATCCATACAATGCGCATCGCCCCGTGATGTTTTTCTCACTCCTACTAGTGAATGTAATGTAACACACACCCATACAATGCGCACCACCCCGTGATGTTTTTCTCACTCCTACTAGTGAATCTAACGTAACACACACCCATACAATGCGCACCACCCCGTGATGTTTTTCTCACTCCTACTAGTTAATCTAATGTAACACACACCCATACAATGCGCACCACCCCGTGATGTTTTTCTCACTCCTACTAGTGAATGTAATATAACACACACCCATACAATGCGCACCACCCCGTGATGTGTTTCTCACTCCTACTAGTGAATGTAATGTAACACACACCCATACAATGCGCACCACCCCGCGATGTTTTTCAGAAACCTATCCTACATTGCCACTGCATGTTCCCTGACCTCCCCATGCTGACCACCCCGCGGTGCTTTTCTCCATCCTACATTGCCACTCACTGCCTATCCAAATTCAGACACTCTGATTCACACCACCCCGTGATGTTTTTCTCACTCCTAGTAGTGAATGTAATGTAACACACACCCAAACACTGCGCACCACCCCGTGATGTTTTTCTCACTCCTATTAGTGAATGTAATATAACACACACCCATACAATGCGAACCACCCCGTGATGTTTTTCTCACTCCTACTAGTGAATCTAATGTAACACACACCCATACAATGCGCACCACCCCGCGATGTTTTTCAGAAACCTATCCTACATTGCCACTGCATGTTCCCTGACCTCCCCATGCTGACCACCCCGCGGTGCTTTTCTCCATCCTACATTGCCACTCACTGCCTATCCTAATTCAGACACTCCGATTCGCACCACCCCGTGATGTTTTTCTCTCTCCTACTAGTCGATGTAATGTAACACACACCCATACAATGCGCATCACACCGTGATGTTTTTCTCACTCCTATTAGTGAATGTAATGTAACACACACCCATACAATGCGCCCCACCCCGTCATGTTTTTCTCACTCCTTCTAGTGAATCTAATGTAACACACACCCATACAATGCGAACCACCCCGCGATGCTTTTCAGAAACCTATCCTACATTGCCACTGCATGTTCCCTGACCTCCCCATGCTGACCACCCCGCAGTGCTTTTCTCCATCTTAATTTGCCACTCACTGCCTATCCTAATTTAGACCCTCCGATTCACACCACCCCGTGATGTTTTTCTCACTCCTTGTAGTGAATGTAATGTAACACACACCCATACAATGCGAACCAACCCGTGATGTTTTTCTCACTCCTACAGTGAATGTAATGTAACACACACCCATACAATGCGCACCACACCGTGATGTTTTTCTCACTCCTACTAGTGAATGTAATGTAACACACACCCATACAATGCGCACCACACCGTGATGTTTTTCTCACTCCTACTAGTGAATGTAATGTAACACACACCCATACAATGCGCCCCACCCCGTGATGTTATTCTCACTCCTACTAGTGAATGTAATGTAACACACACCCATACAATGCGCACCACTCGTGATGTTTTTCTCACTCCTACTAGTGAATGTAATGTAACACACACCCATACAATGCGCACCACCCCGTGATGTTTTTCTCATTCCTACTAGTGAATCTAATGTAACACACACCCATACAATGTGCACCACCCCGTGAGGTTTTTCTCACTCCTACTAATGAATCTAATGTAACACACACACATAAAACGCGCACCACCCGGCGATGTTTTTCTCACTCCTACTTGTGAATGTAATGTAACACACACCCGTACAATGCGCACCACCCCATGATGTTTTTCTCACTCCTACTAGTGAATGTAATGTAACACACACCCATACAATGCGCACCACCCCGTGATGTTTTTCTCACTCCTACTAGTGAATGTAATGTAACACACCCATACAATGCGCACCACCCCGTGATGTTTTTCTCACTCCTACTAGTGAATGTAATGTAACACACCCATACAATGCGCACCACCCCGTGATGTTTTTCTCACTCCTACTAGTGAATGTAATGTAACACACCCATACAATGCGCACCACCCCGTGATGTTTTTCTCACTCCTACTAGTGAATGTAATGTAACACACACCCATACAATGCGCACCACCCCGTGATGTTTTTCTCACTCCTACTAGTGAATCTAACGTAACACACACCCATACAATGCGCACCACCCCGTGATGTTTTTCTCACTCCTACTAGTGAATCTAATGTAACACACACCCATACAATGCGCACCACCCCGTGATGTTTTTCTCACTCCTACTAGTGAATGTAATATAACACACACCCATACAATGCGCACCACCCCGTGATGTGTTTCTCACTCCTACTAGTGAATGTAATGTAACACACACCCATACAATGCGCACCACCCCGCGATGTTTTTCAGAAACCTATCCTACATTGCCACTGCATGTTCCCTGACCTCGCCATGCTGACCACCCCGCGGTGCTTTTCTCCATCCTACATTGCCACTCACTGCCTATCCAAATTCAGACACTCTGATTCACACCACCCCGTGATGTTTTTCTCACTCCTAGTAGTGAATGTAATGTAACACACACCCAAACACTGCGCACCACCCCGTGATGTTTTTCTCACTCCTATTAGTGAATGTAATATAACACACACCCATACAATGCGAACCACCCCGTGATGTTTTTCTCACTCCTACTAGTGAATCTAATGTAACACACACCCATACAATGCGCACCACCCCGCGATGTTTTTCAGAAACCTATCCTACATTGCCACTGCATGTTCCCTGACCTCCCCATGCTGACCACCCCGCGGTGCTTTTCTCCATCCTACATTGCCACTCACTGCCTATCCTAATTCAGACACTCCGATTCGCACCACCCCGTGATGTTTTTCTCACTCCTACTAGTGGATGTAATGTAACACACACCCATACAATGCGCACCACACCGTGATGTTTTTCTCACTCCTATTAGTGAATGTAATGTAACACACACCCATACAATGCGCCCCACCCCGTCATGTTTTTCTCACTCCTTCTAGTGAATCTAATGTAACACACACCCATACAATGCGAACCACCCCGCGATGCTTTTCAGAAACCTATCCTACATTGCCACTGCATGTTCCCTGCCCTCCCCATGCTGACCACCCCGCAGTGCTTTTCTCCATCTTAATTTGCCACTCACTGCCTATCCTAATTCAGACCCTCCGATTCACACCACCCCGTGATGTTTTTCTCACTCCTTGTAGTGAATGTAATGTAACACACACCCATACAATGCGAACCAACCCGTGATGTTTTTCTCACTCCTACAGTGAATGTAATGTAACACACACCCATACAATGCGCACCACCACGTGATGTTTTTCTCACTCCTACTAGTGAATGTAATGTAACACACACCCATACAATGCGCACCACCCCGTGATGTTTTTCTCACTCCTACTAGTGAATCTAATGTAACACACACCCATACAATGCGCACCACTACGTGATGTTTTTCTCACTCCTATTAGTGAATCTAATGTAACACACACCCATACAATGCGCACCACCCCGTGATGTTTTTCTCACTCCTACTAGTGAATGTAATGTAACTCACACCCATACAAATGCGCACCACCCCGTGATGTTTTTCTCACTCCTACTAGTGAATGTAATGTAACACACACCCATACAACGCGCACCACCCGGCGATGTTTTTCTCACTCGTACTAGTGAATGTAATGTAACACACACCCATACAATGCGCACCACCACGTGATGTTTTTCTCACTCCTACTAGTGAATGTAATGTAACACACACCCATACAATGCGCACCACCCCGTGATGTTTTTCTCACTCCTACTAGTCATTCTAATGTAACTCACACCCATACAATGCGCACCACCCCGTGATGTTTTTCTCACTCTTACTAGTGAATGTAATGTAACACACACCCATACAATGCGCACCACCCCGTGATGTTTTTCTCACTCCTACTAGTGAATGTAATGTAACACACACCCATACAATGCGCACCACCCCGTGATGTTTTTCTCACTCCCACTAGTGAATCTAATGTAACACACACCCATAGAATGCGCAACACCCCGTGATGTTTTTCTCACTCCTACTAGTGAAAGTAATGTAACACACATCATACAATGCGCATCGCCCCGTGATGTTTTTCTCACTCCTACTAGTGAATGTAATGTAACACACACCCATACAATGCGCACCACCCCGTGATGTTTTTCTCACTCCTACTAGTGAATCTAACGTAACACACACCCATACAATGCGCACCACCCCGTGATGTTTTTCTCACTCCTACTAGTTAATCTAATGTAACACACACCCATACAATGCGCACCACCCCGTGATGTTTTTCTCACTCCTACTAGTGAATGTAATATAACACACACCCATACAATGCGCACCACCCCGTGATGTGTTTCTCACTCCTACTAGTGAATGTAATGTAACACACACCCATACAATGCGCACCACCCCGCGATGTTTTTCAGAAACCTATCCTACATTGCCACTGCATGTTCCCTGACCTCCCCATGCTGACCACCCCGCGGTGCTTTTCTCCATCCTACATTGCCACTCACTGCCTATCCAAATTCAGACACTCTGATTCACACCACCCCGTGATGTTTTTCTCACTCCTAGTAGTGAATGTAATGTAACACACACCCAAACACTGCGCACCACCCCGTGATGTTTTTCTCACTCCTATTAGTGAATGTAATATAACACACACCCATACAATGCGAACCACCCCGTGATGTTTTTCTCACTCCTACTAGTGAATCTAATGTAACACACACCCATACAATGCGCACCACCCCGCGATGTTTTTCAGAAACCTATCCTACATTGCCACTGCATGTTCCCTGACCTCCCCATGCTGACCACCCCGCGGTGCTTTTCTCCATCCTACATTGCCACTCACTGCCTATCCTAATTCAGACACTCCGATTCGCACCACCCCGTGATGTTTTTCTCACTCCTACTAGTGGATGTAATGTAACACACACCCATACAATGCGCACCACACCGTGATGTTTTTCTCACTCCTATTAGTGAATGTAATGTAACACACACCCATACAATGCGCCCCACCCCGTCATGTTTTTCTCACTCCTTCTAGTGAATCTAATGTAACACACACCCATACAATGCGAACCACCCCGCGATGCTTTTCAGAAACCTATCCTACATTGCCACTGCATGTTCCCTGACCTCCCCATGCTGACCACCCCGCAGTGCTTTTCTCCATCTTAATTTGCCACTCACTGCCTATCCTAATTCAGACCCTCCGATTCACACCACCCCGTGATGTTTTTCTCACTCCTTGTAGTGAATGTAATGTAACACACACCCATACAATGCGAACCAACCCGTGATGTTTTTCTCACTCCTACAGTGAATGTAATGTAACACACACCCATACAATGCGCACCACCACGTGATGTTTTTCTCACTCCTACTAGTGAATGTAATGTAACACACACCCATACAATGCGCACCACCCCGTGATGTTTTTCTCACTCCTACTAGTGAATCTAATGTAACACACACCCATACAATGCGCACCACTACGTGATGTTTTTCTCACTCCTATTAGTGAATCTAATGTAACACACACCCATACAATGCGCACCACCCCGTGATGTTTTTCTCACTCCTACTAGTGAATGTAATGTAACTCACACCCATACTAATGCGCACCACCCCGTGATGTTTTTCTCACTCCTACTAGTGAATGTAATGTAACACACACTCATGCAATGCGCACCACTCCGTGATGTTTTTCTCACTCCTACTAGTGAATGTAATGTAACACACACCCATACAATGCGCACCACCCCGTGATGTTTTTCTCACTCCTACTAGTGAACCTAATGTAACACACACCCATACAATGCGCACCACTCCGCGATGTTTTTCAGAAACCTATCCTACATTGCCACTGCATGTTCCCTGACCTCCCCATGATGACCACCCCGCGGTGCTTTTCTCCATCCTACATTGCCACTCACTGCCTATCCAAATTCAGACACTCTGATTCACACCACCCCGTGATGTTTTTCTCACTCCTAGTAGTGAATGTAATGTAACACACACCCAAACACTGCGCACCACCCCGTGATATTTTTCTCACTCCTATTAGTGAATGTAATATAACACACACCCATACAATGCGAACCACCCCGTGATGTTTTTCTCACTCCTACTAGTGAATCTAATGTAACACACACCCATACAATGCGCATCACCCCGCGATGTTTTTCAGAAACCTATCCTACATTGCCACTGCATGTTCCCTGACCTCCCCATGCTGACCACCCCGCAGTCTTTTTCTCCATCCTACATTGCCACTCACTGCCTATCCTAATTCAGACCCCCCGATTCACACCACGCCTTGATGTTTTTCTCACTCCTAGTAGTGAATGTAATGTAACACACACCCATTCAATGCGCACCACCCCGGGATGTTTTTCTCACTCCTACTAGTGAATGTAATGTAACACACACCCATACAATGCACACCACCCCGTGATGTTTTTCTCACTCCTACTAGTGAATGTAATGTAACACACACCCATACAATGCGCACCACCTGGTGATGTTTTTCTCACTCCTACTAGTGAATCTAATGTAACACACACCCATACAATGCGCACGACCCCGCGATGTTTTTCAGAAACCTATCCTACATTGCCACTGCATGTTCCCTGACCTCCCCAGGCTGACCACCCCGCGGTGCTTTTCTCCATCCTACATTGCCACTCACTACCTATCCTAATTCAGACCCTCCGATTCACACCACCCCGTGATGTTTTTCTCACTCCTACTAGTGAATCTAATGTAACACACACCCATACAATGCGCACCACCCCGTGATGTTTTTCTCACTCCTACTAGTGAATGTAATGTAACACACTCCCATAAAATACGCACCACCCCGTGATGTTTTTCTCACTCCTACTAGTGAATGCAATGTAACACACACCCATACAATGCGCACCACCCCGTGATGTTTTTCTCACTCCTACTAGTGAATGTAATGTAACACACACCCATACAATGCGCACCACCCCGTGATGTTTTTCTCACTCCTACTATTGAATCTAATGTAACACACACCCATACAATGCGCACCACCCCGTGATGTTTTTCAGAAACCTATCCTACATTGCCACTGCATGTTCCCTGACCTCCCCATGCTTACCACCCCGCGGTGCTTTTCTCCATCCTACATTGCCACTCACTGCCTATCCTAATTCAGACCCTCCGATTCACACCACTCCGTGATGTTTTTCTCACTGCTATTAGTGAATGTAATGTAACACACACCCATACAAGGCGCACCACCCGGCGATGTTTTTCTCACTCGTACTAGTGAATGTAATGTAACACACACCCATACAATGCGCACCACCACGTGATATTTTTCTCACTCCTACTAGTGAATGTAATGTAACACACACCCATACAATGCGCACCACCCCGTGATGTTTTTCTCACTCCTACTAGTGAATCTAATGTAACACACACCCATACAATGCGCACCACCCCGTGATGTTTTTCTCACTACTACTAGTGAATTTAATGTAACACACACCCATACAATGCGCACCACCCCGTGATATTTTTCTCACTCCTACTAGTGAATGTAATGTAACACACACCCATACAATGCGCACCACCCCGTGATGTTTTTCTCACTCCTACTAGTGAATGTAATGTAACACACACCCATACAATGCGCACCACCCCGTGATGTTTTTCTCACTCCTACTAGTGAATGTAATGTAACACACACCCATACAATGCGCACCACCCCGTGATGTTTTTCTCACTCCTACTAGTGAATCTAATGTAACACACACCCGTACAATGCGCACCACCCCGTGATGTTTTTCTCACTGCTACTAGTGAATGTAATGTAACACACACCCATACAATGCGCACCACCCCGTGATGTTTTTCTCACTCCTACTAGTGAATGTAATGTAACACACACCCATACAATGCGCACCACCCCGTGATGTTTTTCTCACTCCTACTAGTGACTGTAATATAACACACACCCATAAAATGCGCACCACCACGTGATGTTTTTCTCACTCCTACTAGTGAATGTAATGTAACACACACCCATACAATGCGCACCACCCCGTGATGTTTTTCTCACTCCTACTAGTGAATCTTATGTAACACACACCCATACAATGCGCACAACCCCGTGATGTTTTTCTTACTGCTACTAGTGAATGTAATGTAACACACCCATACAATGCGCACCACCCCGTGATGTTTTTCTCACTCCTACTAGTGAATGTAATGTAACACACACCCATACAATGCGCACCACCCCGTGATGTTTTTCTCACTCCTACTAGTGAATGTAATGTAACACACACCCATACAATGAGCACCACCCCGTGATGTTTTTCTCACTCCTACTAGTGAATGTAATGTAACACACACCCATACAATGCGCCCCACCCCGTGATGTTATTCTCACTCCTACTAGTGAATGTAATGTAACACACACCCATACAATGCGCACCACCCAGTGATGTTTTTCTCACTCCTACTAGGGAATCTAATGTAACACCCACACATACAATGCGCACGACCCCAGGATGTTTTTCAGAAACCTATCCTACATTGCCACTGCATGTTCCCTGACCTCCCCATGCTGACCAGCCCGCGGTTCTTTTCTCCATCCTACATTGCCACTCACTGCCTATCCTAATTCAGACCCTTCCGATTCACACCACCCCGTGATGTTTTTCTCACTCCTACTAGTGAATGTAATTTAACACACACCCATACAATGCGCACCACCCCGTGATGTTTTTCTCACTCCTACTAGTGAATGTAATGTAACACACACCCATACAATACGCACCACCCCGTGATGTTTTTCTAACTCCTAATAGTGAATGTAATGTAACACACACCCATACAATACGCACCACCCCGTGATGTTTTTCTCACTCCTACTAGTGAATGTAATGTAACACACACCCATACAATGCGCACCACCCCGTGATGTTTTTCTCACTCCTACTAGTGAATGTAATGTAACACACACCCATACAATGCGCACCACCCCGTGATGTTTTTCTCACTCCTACTAGTGAATGTAATGTAACACACACCCATACAATGCGCACCACCCCGTGATGTTTTTCTCACTCCTACTAGTGAATCTAATGTAACACACACCCGTACAATGCGCACCTCCCCGTGATGTTTTTCTCACTGCTACTAGTGAATGTAATGTAACACACACCCATACAATGCGCACCACCCCGTGATGTTTTTCTCACTCCTACTAGTGAATGTAATGTAACACACACCCATACAATGCGCACCACCCCGTGATGTTTTTCTCACTCCTACTAGTGACTGTAATATAACACACACCCATAAAATGCGCACCACCACGTGATGTTTTTCTCACTCCTACTAGTGAATCTAATGTAACACACACCCGTACAATGTGCACCACCCCGTGAGGTTTTTCTCACTCCTACTAATGAATCTAATGTAACACACACACATACAACGCGCACCACCCGGCGATGTTTTTCTCACTAATATTTGTGAATGTAATGTAACACACACCCGTACAATGCGCACCACACCATGATGTTTTTCTCACTCCTACTAGTGAATGTAATGTAACACACACCCATACAATGCGCACCACCCCGTGATGTTTTTCTCACTCCTACTAGTGAATGTAATGTAACACACACCCATACAGTGCGGACCACCCCGTGAAGTTTTTCTCCCTCCTACTAGTGAATGTAATGTAACACACACCCATACAATGCGCACCACCCCGTGATGTTTTTCTCACTCCTACTAGTGAATGTAATGTAACACACACCCATACAATGCGCACCACCCCGTGATATTTCTCTCACTCCTACTAGTGAATGTAATGTAACACACACCCATACAATGCGCACCACCCCGTGATGTTTTTCTCACTCCCACTAGTCAATCTAATGTAACACACACCCATAGAATGCGCAACACCCCGTGATGTTTTTCTCACTCCTACTAGTGAAAGTAATGTAACACACACCCATACAATGCGCACAACCCCGTGATGTTTTTCTCACTCCTACTAGTGAATCTAACGTAACACACACCCATACAATGCGCATCGCCCAGTGATGTTTTTCTCACTCCTACTAGTGAATCTAATGTAACACACACCCATACAATGCGCACCACCCCGTGATGTTTTTCTCACTCCTACTAGTGAATGTAATATAACACACACCCATACAATGCCCACCACGCCGTGATGTGTTTCTCACTCCTACTAGTGAATGTAATGTAACACACACCCATACAATGCGCACCACCCCGTGATGTTTTTCTCACTCCTAATAGTGAATGTAATGTAACACACACCCATACAATGCGCACCACCCAATGATGTTTTTCTCACTCCTACTTGTGAATCTAATGTAACACACACCCATACAATGCGCACCACCCCGTGATGTTTTTCTCACTGCTACTAGTGATTGTAATGTAACACACACCCATACAATGCGCACCACCCCGTGATGTTTTTCTCACTCCTACTTGTGAATCTAATGTAACACACACCCATACAATGCGCACCACCCCGTGATGTTTTTCTCACTGCTACTAGTGAATGTAATGTAACACACACCCATACAATGCGCACCACCCCGGGATGTTTTTCTCACTCCTACTAGTGAATGTAATGTAACACACACCCATACAATGCGCACGACCCCGCGATGTTTTTCAGACACCTATCCTACATTGCCACTGCATGTTCCCTGACCTCCCCAGGCTGACCACCCCGCGGTGCTTTTCTCCATCCTACATTGCCACTAACTACCTATCCTAATTCAGACCCTCCGATTCACACCACCCCGTGATGTTTTTCTCACTCCTACTAGTGAATGTAATGTAACACACACCCATACAATGCGCACCACCCCGTAATGTTTTTCTCACTCCTACTAGTGAATGTAATGTAACACACTCCCATACCATACGCACCACCCCGTGATGTTTTTCTCACTCCTACTAGTGAATGCAATGTAACACACACCCATACAATGCGCACCACCCCGTGATGTTTTTCTCACTCCTACTAGTGAATGTAATGTAACACACACCCATACAATGCGCACCACCCCGTGATGTTTTTCTCACTCCTACTAGTGAATGTAATGTAACACACACCCATACAATGCGCACCACCCCGTGATGTTTTTCTCACTCCTACTAGTGAATCTAATGTAACACAAACCCGTACAATGCGCACCACCCCGTGATGTTTTTCTCACTGCTACTAGTGAATGTAATGTAACACACACCCATACAATGCGCACCACCCCGTGATGTTTTTCTCACTCCTACTAGTGAATGTAATGTAACACACACCCATACAATGCACACCACCCCGTGATGTTTTTCTCACTCCTACTAGTGACTGTAATGTAACACACACCCATAAAATGCGCACCACCACGTGATGTTTTTCTCACTCCTACTAGTGAATGTAATGTAACACACACCCATACAATGCGCACCACCCCGTGATGTTTTTCTCACTCCTACTAGTGAATCTTATGTAACACACACCCATACAATGCGCACCACCCCGTGATGTTTTTCTTACTGCTACTAGTGAATGTAATGTAACACACCCATACAATGCGCACCACCCCGTGATGTTTTTCTCACTGCTACTAGTGAATGTAATGTAACACACACCCATACAATGCGCACCACCCCGTGATGTTTTTCTCACTCCTACTAGTGAATGTAATGTAACACACACCCATACAATGCGCACCACCCCGTGATGTTTTTCTCACTCCTACTAGTGAATGTAATGTAACACACACCCATACAATGCGCCCCACCCCGTGATGTTATTCTCACTCCTACTAGTGAATGTAATGTAACACACACCCATACAATGCGCACCACCCAGTGATGTTTTTCTCACTCCTACTAGGGAATCTAAAGTAACACCCACACATACAATGCGCAGGACCCCGCGATGTTTTTCAGAAACCTATCCTACATTGCCACTGCATGTTCCCTGACCTCCCCATGCTGACCAGCCCGCGGTTCTTTTCTCCATCCTACATTGCCACTAACTCTCTATCCTAATTCAGACCCTTCCGATTCACACCACCCCGTGATGTTTTTCTCACTCCTACTAGTGAATGTAATGTAACACACACCCATACAATGCGCACCACCCGTTGATGTTTTTCTCACTCCTACTAGTGAATCTAATGTAACACACACCCATACAATGCGCACGACCCCGCGATGTTTTTCAGACACCTATCCTACATTGCCACTGCATATTCCCTGACCTCCCCAGGCTGACCACCCCGCGGTGCTTTTCTCCATCCTACATTGCCACTCACTACCTATCCTAATTCAGACCCTCCGATTCACACCACCCCGTGATGTTTTTCTCACTCCTACTAGTGAATGTAATGTAACACACACCCATACAATGCGCACCACCCCGTAATGTTTTTCTCACTCCTACTAGTGAATGTAATGTAACACACTCCCATACAATACGCACCACCCCGTGATGTTTTTCTCACTCCTACTAGTGAATGCAATGTAACACACACCCATACAATGCGCACCACCCCGTGATGTTTTTCTCACTCCTACTAGTGAATGTAATGTAACACACACCCATACAATGCGCACCACCCCGTGATGTTTTTCTCACTCCTACTAGTGAATCTAATGTAACACACACCCATACAATGCGCACCACCCCGTGATGTTTTTCAGAAACCTATCCTACATTGCCACTGCATGTTCCCTGACCTCCCCATGCTTACCACCCCGCGGTGCTTTTCTCCATCCTACATTGCCACTCACTGCCTATCCTAATTCAGACCCTCCGATTCACACCACTCCGTGATGTTTTTCTCACTCCTATTAGTGAATGTAATGTAACACACACCCATACAATGCGCACCACCCCGTGATATTTTTCTCACTCCTACTAGGGAATCTAATGTAACACACACCCATACAATGCGCACCACCCCGTGATGTTTTTCTCACTCCTACTAGTGAATGTAATGTAACACACACCCATACAATGCGCACCACCCCGTGATGTTTTTCTCACTCCTACTAGTGAATGTAATGTAACACACACGCATACAATGCGCACCACCCCGTGATGTTTTTCTCACTCCTACTAGTGAATGTAATGTAACACACACCCATACAATGCGCACCACCCCGTGACGTTTTTCTCACTCCTACTAGTTAATGTAATGTAACACACACCCATACAATGCGCACCACCCCGTGAATTTTTTCTCACTCCTACTAGTGAATCTAATGTAACACACACCCGTACAATGCGCACCACCCCGTGATGTTTTTCTCACTGCTACTAGTGAATGTAATGTAACACACACCCATACAATGCGCACCACCCCGTGATGTTTTTCTCACTCCTACTAGTGAATGTAATGTAACACACACCCATACAATGCGCACCACCCCGTGATGTTTTTCTCACTCCTACTAGTGACTGTAATGTAACACACACCCATAAAATGCGCACCACCCCGTGATGTTTTTCTCACTCCTACTAGTGAATATAATGTAACACACACCCGTACAATGCGCCCCACCCCGTGATGTTATTCTCACTCCTACTAGTGAATGTAATGTAACACACACCCATACAATGCGCACCACCCCGTGATGTTTTTCTCACTCCTACTAGGGAATCTAATGTAACACACACCCATACAATGCGCACCACCCAGTGATGTTTTTCTCACTCCTACTAGTGAATCTAATGTAACACACACCCATACAATGCGTACCACCCCGCGATGTTTTTCAGAAACCTATCCTACATTGCCACTGCATGTTCCCTGACCTCCCCATGCTGACCACCCCGCAGTCTTTTTCTCCATCCTACATTGCCACTCACTGCCTATCCTAATTCAGACCCACCAATTCACACCACGCCTTGATGTTTTTCTCACTCCTAGTAGTGAATGTAATGTAACACACACCCATACAATGCGCACCACCCCGGGATGTTTTTCTCACTCCTACTAGTGAATGTAATGTAACACACTCCCATACAATGCACACCACCCCGTGATGTTTTTCTCACTCCTACTAGTGAATGTAATGTAACACACACCCATACAATGCGCACCACCCGGTGATGTTTTTCTCACTCCTACTAGTGAATCTAATGTAACACACACCCATACAATGCGCACGACCCCGCGATGTTTTTCAGACACCTATCCTACATTGCCACTGCATGTTCCCTGACCTCCCCAGGCTGACCACCCCGCGGTGCTTTTCTCCATCCTACATTGCCACTCACTACGTATCCTAATTCAGACCCTCCGATTCACACCACCCCGTGATGTTTTTCTCACTCCTACTAGTGAATGTAATGTAACACACACCCATACAATGCGCACCACCCCGTAATGTTTTTCTCACTCCTACTAGTGAATGTAATGTAACACACTCCCATACAATACGCACCACCCCGTGATGTTTTTCTCACTCCTACTAGTGAATGCAATGTAACACACACCCATACAATGCGCACCACCCCGTGATGTTTTTCTCACTCCTACTAGTGAATGTAATGTAACACACACCCATACAATGCGCACCACCCCGTGATGTTTTTCTCACTCCTACTAGTGAATCTAATGTAACACACACCCATACAATGCGCACCACCCCGTGATGTTTTTCAGAAACCTATCCTACATTGCCACTGCATGTTCCCTGACCTCCCCATGCTTACCACCCAGCGGTGCTTTTCTCCATCCTACATTGCCACTCACTGCCTATCCTAATTCAGACCCTCCGATTCACACCACTCCGTGATGTTTTTCTCACTCCTATTAGTGAATGTAATGTAACACACACCCATACAATGCGCACCACCCCGTGATATTTTTCTCACTCCTACTAGGGAATCTAATGTAACACACACCCATACAATGCGCACCACCCCGTGATGTTTTTCTCACTCCTACTAGTGAATGTAATGTAACACACACCCATACAATGCGCACCACCCCGTGATGTTTTTCTCACTCCTACTAGTGAATGTAATGTAACACACACCCATACAATGCGCACCACCCCGTGATGTTTTTCTCACTCCTACTAGTGAATGTAATGTAACACACACCCATACAATGCGCACCACCCCGTGACGTTTTTCTCACTCCTACTAGTTAATGTAATGTAACACACACCCATACAATGCGCACCACCCCGTGAATTTTTTCTCACTCCTACTAGTGAATCTAATGTAACACACACCCGTACAATGCGCACCACCCCGTGATGTTTTTCTCACTGCTACTAGTGAATGTAATGTAACACACACCCATACAATGCGCACCACCCCGTGATGTTTTTCTCATTCCTACTAGTGAATGTAATGTAACACACACCCATACAATGCGCACCACCCCGTGATGTTTTTCTCACTCCTACTAGTGACTGTAATGTAACACACACCCATAAAATGCGCACCACCCCGTGATGTTTTTCTCACTCCTACTAGTGAATATAATGTAACACACACCCATACAATGCGCCCCACCCCGTGATGTTTTTCTCACTCCTACTAGGGAATCTAATGTAACACACACCCATACAATGCGCACCACCCCGTGATGTTTTTCTCACTCCTACTAGGGAATCTAATGTAACACACACCCATACAATGCGCACCACCCCGTGATGTTTTTCTCACTCCTACTAGTGAATGTAATGTAACTCACACCCATACAAATGCGCACCACCCCGTGATGTTTTTCTCACTCCTACTAGTGAATGTAATGTAACACACACCCATGCAATGCGCACCACTCCGTGATGTTTTTCTCACTCCTACTAGTGAATGTAATGTAACACACACCCATACAATGCGCACCACCCCGTGATGTTTTTCTCACTCCTACTAGGGAATCTAATGTAACACACACCCATACAATGCGCACCACCCCGTGATGTTTTTCTCACTCCTACTAGTGAATGTAATGTAACTCACACCCATACAAATGCGCACCACCCCGTGATGTTTTTCTCACTCCTACTAGTGAATGTAATGTAACACACACCCATGCAATGCGCACCACTCCGTGATGTTTTTCTCACTCCTACTAGTGAATGTAATGTAACACACACCCATACAATGCGCACCACCCCGTGATGTTTTTCTCACTCCTACTAGTGAACCTAATGTAACACACACCCATACAATGCGCACCACCCCGCGATGTTTTTCAGAAACCTATCCTACATTGCCACTGCATGTTCCCTAACCTCCCCATGCTGACCACCCCGCGGTGCTTTTCTCCATCCTACATTGCCACTCACTGCCTATCCAAATTCAGACACTCTGATTCACACCACCCCGTGATGTTTTTCTCACTCCTAGTAGTGAATGTAATGTAACACACACCCAAACACTGCGCACCACCCCGTGATGTTTTTCTCACTCCTATTAGTGAATGTAATATAACACACACCCACACAATGCGAACCACCCCGTGATGTTTTTCTCACTCCTACTAGTGAATCTAATGTAACACACACCCACACAATGCGCATCACCCCGCGATGTTTTTCAGAAACCTATCCTACATTGCCACTGCATGTTCCCTGACCTCCCCTTGCTGACCACCCCGCAGTCTTTTTCTCCATCCTATATTGCCACTCACTGCCTATCCTAATTCAGACCCATCGATTCACACCACGCCTTGATGTTTTTCTCACTCCTAGTAGTGAATGTAATGTAACACACACCCATACAATGCGCACCACCCCGGGATGTTTTTCTCACTCCTACTAGTGAATGTAATGTAACACACACCCATACAATGCACACCACCCCGTGATGTTTTTCTCACTCCTACTAGTGAATGTAATGTAACACACACCCATACAATGCGCACCACCCCGTGATGTTTTTCAGAAACCTATCCTACATTGCCACTGCATGTTCCCTGACCTCCCCATGCTTACCACCCCGCGGTGCTTTTCTCCATCCTACAATGCCACTCACTGCCTATCCTAATTCAGACCCTCCGATTCACACCACGCCGTGATGTTTTTCTCACTCCTATTAGTGAATGTAATGTAACACACACCCATACAAGGCGCACCACAAGGCGATGTTTTTCTCACTCGTACTAGTGAATGTAATATAACACACACCCACACAATGCGAACCACCCCGTGATGTTTTTCTCACTCCTACTAGTGAATCTAATGTAACACACACCCACACAATGCGCATCACCCCGCGATGTTTTTCAGAAACCTATCCTACATTGCCACTGCATGTTCCCTGACCTCCCCTTGCTGACCACCCCGCAGTCTTTTTCTCCATCCTATATTGCCACTCACTGCCTATCCTAATTCAGACCCATCGATTCACACCACGCCTTGATGTTTTTCTCACTCCTAGTAGTGAATGTAATGTAACACACACCCATACAATGCGCACCACCCCGGGATGTTTTTCTCACTCCTACTAGTGAATGTAATGTAACACACACCCATACAATGCACACCACCCCGTGATGTTTTTCTCACTCCTACTAGTGAATGTAATGTAACACACACCCATACAATGCGCACCACCCCGTGATGTTTTTCAGAAACCTATCCTACATTGCCACTGCATGTTCCCTGACCTCCCCATGCTTACCACCCCGCGGTGCTTTTCTCCATCCTACATTGCCACTCACTGCCTATCCTAATTCAGACCCTCCGATTCACACCACGCCGTGATGTTTTTCTCACTCCTATTAGTGAATGTAATGTAACACACACCCATACAAGGCGCACCACCCGGCGATGTTTTTCTCACTCGTACTAGTGAATGTAATGTAACACACACCCATACAATGCGCACCACCAAGTGATGTTTTTCTCACTCCTACTAGTGAATGTAATGTAACACACACCCATACAATGCGCACCACCCCGTGATGTTTTTCTCACTCCCACTAGTGAATCTAATGTAACACACACCCATACAATGCGCACCACCCCGTGATGTTTTTCTCACTACTACTAGTGAATTTAATGTAACACACACCCATACAATGCGCACCACCCCGTGATGTTTTTCTCACTCCTACAAGTGAATGTAATGTAACACACACCCATACAATGCGCACCACCCCGTGATGTTTTTCTCACTCTTACTAGTGAATGTAATGTAACACACACCCATACAATGCGTACCACCCCGTGATGTTTTTCTCACTCCTACTAGTGAATATAATGTAACACACACCCATACAATGCGCCCCACCCCGTGATGTTTTTCTCACTCCTACTAGGGAATCTAATGTAACACACACCCATACAATGCGCACCACCCCGTGATGTTTTTCTCACTCCTACTAGGGAATCTAATGTAACACACACCCATACAATGCGCACCACCCCGTGATGTTTTTCTCACTCCTACTAGTGAATGTAATGTAACTCACACCCATACAAATGCGCACCACCCCGTGATGTTTTTCTCACTCCTACTAGTGAATGTAATGTAACACACACCCATGCAATGCGCACCACTCCGTGATGTTTTTCTCACTCCTACTAGTGAATGTAATGTAACACACACCCATACAATGCGCACCACCCCGTGATGTTTTTCTCACTCCTACTAGGGAATCTAATGTAACACACACCCATACAATGCGCACCACCCCGTGATGTTTTTCTCACTCCTACTAGTGAATGTAATGTAACTCACACCCATACAAATGCGCACCACCCCGTGATGTTTTTCTCACTCCTACTAGTGAATGTAATGTAACACACACCCATGCAATGCGCACCACTCCGTGATGTTTTTCTCACTCCTACTAGTGAATGTAATGTAACACACACCCATACAATGCGCACCACCCCGTGATGTTTTTCTCACTCCTACTAGTGAACCTAATGTAACACACACCCATACAATGCGCACCACCCCGCGATGTTTTTCAGAAACCTATCCTACATTGCCACTGCATGTTCCCTAACCTCCCCATGCTGACCACCCCGCGGTGCTTTTCTCCATCCTACATTGCCACTCACTGCCTATCCAAATTCAGACACTCTGATTCACACCACCCCGTGATGTTTTTCTCACTCCTACTAGTGAATGTAATGTAACACACACCCAAACACTGCGCACCACCCCGTGATGTTTTTCTCACTCCTATTAGTGAATGTAATATAACACACACCCACACAATGCGAACCACCCCGTGATGTTTTTCTCACTCCTACTAGTGAATCTAATGTAACACACACCCACACAATGCGCATCACCCCGCGATGTTTTTCAGAAACCTATCCTACATTGCCACTGCATGTTCCCTGACCTCCCCTTGCTGACCACCCCGCAGTCTTTTTCTCCATCCTATATTGCCACTCACTGCCTATCCTAATTCAGACCCATCGATTCACACCACGCCTTGATGTTTTTCTCACTCCTAGTAGTGAATGTAATGTAACACACACCCATACAATGCGCACCACCCCGGGATGTTTTTCTCACTCCTACTAGTGAATGTAATGTAACACACACCCATACAATGCACACCACCCCGTGATGTTTTTCTCACTCCTACTAGTGAATGTAATGTAACACACACCCATACAATGCGCACCACCCCGTGATGTTTTTCAGAAACCTATCCTACATTGCCACTGCATGTTCCCTGACCTCCCCATGCTTACCACCCCGCGGTGCTTTTCTCCATCCTACATTGCCACTCACTGCCTATCCTAATTCAGACCCTCCGATTCACACCACGCCGTGATGTTTTTCTCACTCCTATTAGTGAATGTAATGTAACACACACCCATACAAGGCGCACCACAAGGCGATGTTTTTCTCACTCGTACTAGTGAATGTAATATAACACACACCCACACAATGCGAACCACCCCGTGATGTTTTTCTCACTCCTACTAGTGAATCTAATGTAACACACACCCACACAATGCGCATCACCCCGCGATGTTTTTCAGAAACCTATCCTACATTGCCACTGCATGTTCCCTGACCTCCCCTTGCTGACCACCCCGCAGTCTTTTTCTCCATCCTATATTGCCACTCACTGCCTATCCTAATTCAGACCCATCGATTCACACCACGCCTTGATGTTTTTCTCACTCCTAGTAGTGAATGTAATGTAACACACACCCATACAATGCGCACCACCCCGGGATGTTTTTCTCACTCCTACTAGTGAATGTAATGTAACACACACCCATACAATGCACACCACCCCGTGATGTTTTTCTCACTCCTACTAGTGAATGTAATGTAACACACACCCATACAATGCGCACCACCCCGTGATGTTTTTCAGAAACCTATCCTACATTGCCACTGCATGTTCCCTGACCTCCCCATGCTTACCACCCCGCGGTGCTTTTCTCCATCCTACATTGCCACTCACTGCCTATCCTAATTCAGACCCTCCGATTCACACCACGCCGTGATGTTTTTCTCACTCCTATTAGTGAATGTAATGTAACACACACCCATACAAGGCGCACCACCCGGCGATGTTTTTCTCACTCGTACTAGTGAATGTAATGTAACACACACCCATACAATGCGCACCACCAAGTGATGTTTTTCTCACTCCTACTAGTGAATGTAATGTAACACACACCCATACAATGCGCACCACCCCGTGATGTTTTTCTCACTCCCACTAGTGAATCTAATGTAACACACACCCATACAATGCGCACCACCCCGTGATGTTTTTCTCACTACTACTAGTGAATTTAATGTAACACACACCCATACAATGCGCACCACCCCGTGATGTTTTTCTCACTCCTACTAGTGAATGTAATGTAACACACACCCATACAATGCGCACCACCCCGTGATGTTTTTCTCACTCTTACTAGTGAATGTAATGTAACACACACCCATACAATGCGTACCACCCCGTGATGTTTTTCTCACTCCTACTAGTGAATGTAATGTAACACACACCCATACAATGCGCACCACCCCGTGATGTTTTTCTCACTCCTACTAGTGAATCTAATGTAATACACACCCGTACAATGCGCACCACCCCGTGATGTTTTTCTCACTGCTACTAGTGAATGTAATGTAACACACACCCATACAATGCGCACCACCCCGTGATGTTTTTCTCACTCCTACTAGTGAATGTAATGTAACACACACCCATACAATGCGCACCACCCCGTGATGTTTTTCTCACTCCTACTAGTGACTGTAATGTAACACACACCCATAAAATGCGCACCACCCCGTGATGTTTTTCTCACTCCTACTAGTGAATGTAATGTAACACACACCCATACAATGCGCACCACCCCGTGATGTTTTTCTCACTCCTACTAGTGAATCTTATGTAACACACACCCATACAATGCGCACCACCCCGTGATGTTTTTCTCACTCCTACTAGTGAATGTAATGTAACACACCCATACAATGCGCACCACCCCGTGATGTTTTTCTCACTCCTACTAGTGAATGTAATGTAACACACACCCATACAATGCGCACCACCCCGTGATGTTTTTCTCACTCCTACTAGTGAATGTAATGTAACACACACCCATACAATGCGCACCACCCCGTGATGTTTTTCTCACTCCTACTAGGGAATCTAATGTAACACCCACACATACAATGCGCACGACCCCGCGATGTTTTTCAGAAACCTATCCTACATTGCCACTGCATGTTCCCTGACCTCCCCATGCTGACCAGCCCGCGGTGCTTTTCTCCATCCTACATTGCCACTCACTGCCTATCCTAATTCAGACCCTTCCGATTCACACCACCCCGTGATGTTTTTCTCACTCCTACTAGTGAATCTAATGTAACACACACCCATACAATGTGCACCACCCCGTGATGTTTTTCTCACTCCTACTAGTGAATGTAATGTAACACACACCCATACAATGAGCAACACCCCGTGATGTTTTTCTCACTCCTACTAGTGAATGTAATGTAACACACACCCATACAATGTGAACCACCCCGTGATGTTTTTCTCACTCCTACTAGTGAATGTAATGTAACACACACCCATACAATGCGCACCACCCCGCGATGTTTTTCAGAAAACTATCCTACATTGCCACTGCATGTTCCCTGACCTCCCCATGCTGACCACCCCGCGGTGCTTTTCTCCATCCTACATTGCCACTCACTGCCTATCCTAATTCAGACCCTCTGATTCACAACACTCCGTGATGTTTTTCTCACTCCCATTAGTGAATGTAATGTAACACACACCCATACAATGCGCACCACCCCATGATGTTTTTCTCACTCCTAGTTGTGAATGCAATGTAACACACACCCATACAATGCGCACCACCCCGTGATGTTTTTCTCACTCCTACTAGTGAATGTAATGTAACACACACCCATACAATGCGCACCACCCCGTGATGTTTTTCTCACTCCTACTAGTGAATGTAATGTAACACACACCCATACAATGCGCACCACCCCGTGATGTTTTTCTCACTCCTACTAGTGAATGTAATGTAACACACACCCATACAATGCGCACCACCCCGTGATGTTTTTCTCACTCCTACTAGTGAATCTAATGTAACACACACCCATACAATGTGCACCACCCCGTGAGGTTTTTCTCACTCCTACTAATGAATCTAATGTAACACACACACATACAACGCGCACCATCTGGCGATGTTTTTCTCACTCCTACTTGTGAATGTAATGTAACACACACCCGTACAATGCGCACCACCCCATGATGTTTTTCTCACTCCTACTAGTGAATGTAATGTAACACACACCCATACAATGCGCACCACCCCGTGATGTTTTTCTCACTCCTACTAGTGAATGTAATGTAACACACACCCATACAGTGCGGACCACCCCGTGAAGTTTTTCTCCCTCCTACTAGTGAATGTAATGTAACACACACCCATACAATGCGCACCACCCCGTGATGTTTTTCTCACTCCTACTAGTGAATGTATTGTAACACACACCCATACAATGCACACCACCCCGTGATGTTCCTCTCACTCCTACTAGTGAATGTAATGTAACACACACCCATACAATGCGCACCACCCCGTGATGTTTTTCTCACTCCAACTAGTGAATCTAATGTAACACACACCCATAGAATGCGCAAAACCCCGTGATGTTTTTCTCACTCCTACTAGTGAAAGTAATGTAACACACACCCATACAATGCGCATCGCCCCGTGATGTTTTTCTCACTCCTACTAGTGAATGTAATGTAACACACACCCATACAATGCGCACCACCCCGTGATGTTTTTCTCACTCCTACTAGTGAATCTAACGTAACACACACCCATACAATGCGCACCACCCCGTGATGTTTTTCTCACTCCTACTAGTGAATCTAATGTAACACACACCCATACAATGCGCACCACCCCGTGATGTTTTTCTCACTCCTACTAGTGAATGTAATATAACACACACCCATACAATGCGCACCACCCCGTGATGTGTTTCTCACTCCTACTAGTGAATGTAATGTAACACACACCCATACAATGCGCACCACCCCGTGATGTTTTTCTCACTCCTAATAGTGAATGTATTGTAACACACACCCATACTATGCGCACCACCCCGTGATGTTTTTCTCACTCCTACTTGTGAATCTAATGTAACACACACCCATACAATGCGCACCACCCCGTGATGTTTTTCTCACTGCTACTAGTGAATGTAATGTAACACACACCCATACAATGCGCACCACCCCGTGATGTTTTTCTCACTCCTACTAGTGAATCTAATGTAACACACACCCATACAATGCGCACGACCCCGCGATGTTTTTCAGAAACCTATCCTACATTGCCACTGCATGTTCCCTGACCTCCCCATGCTTACCACCCCGCGGTGCTTTTCTCCATCCTACATTGCCACTCACTGCCTATCCAAATTCAGACCCTCCGATTCACACCACTCCGTGATGTTTTTCTCACTCCCATTAGTGAATGTAATGTAACACACACCCATACAATGCGCACCACCCCTTGATGTTTTTCTCACTCCTAGTAGTGAATGTAATGTAACACACACCCATACAATGCGCACCAACACGTCATGTTTTTCTCACTCCTACTAGTGAATGTAATGTAACACACACCCATACAATGCGCACCACCCCGTGATGTTTTTCTCACTCCTAATAGTGAATGTAATGTAACACACACCCATAAAATGCGCACAACCCCGTGATGTTTTTCTCACTCCTACTAGTGAATCTAATGTAACACACACCCATACAATGCGCACCACCCCGTGATGTTTTTCTCACTCCTACTAATGAATCTAATGTAACACACACCCATACAACGCGCACCACCCGGCGATGTTTTTCTCACTCCTACTTGTGAATGTAATGTAACACACACCCATACGTTGCGCACCACCCCATGATGTTTTTCTCACTCCTGTTAGTGAATGTAATGTAACACACACCCATACAACGCGCACCACCCGGCGATGTTTTTCTCACTCGTACTAGTGAATGTAATGTAACACACACCCATACAATGCACACAACCCCGTGATGTTTTTCTCACTCCTAATAGTGAATGTAATGTAACACACACCCATACAATGCACACAACCCCGTGATGTTTTTCTCACTCCTACTAGTGAATGTAATGTAACACACACCCATACAATGCGCACCACCCCGTGATGTTTTTCTCACTCCTACTAGTGAATGTAATGTAACACACACCCATATAATGCGCACCACCCCGTGATGTTTTTCTCACTCCTAATAGTGAATCTAATGTAACACACACCCATACAATGCGCACAACCTCGTGATGTTTGTCTCACTCCTACTAGTGAATGTAATGTAACACACACCCATACAATGCGCACGACCCCGCGATGTTTTTCAGAAACCTATCCTACATTGCCACTGCATGTTCCCTGACCTCCCCATGCTGACCACCCCGCGGTGCTTTTCTCCATCCTACATTGCCACTCACTGCCTATCCAAATTCAGACACTCTGTTTCACACCACCCCGTGATGTTTTTCTCACTCCTAGTAGTGAATGTAATGTAACACACACCCAAACACTGCGCACCACCCCGTGATGTTTTTCTCACTCCTATTAGTGAATGTAATATAACACACACCCATACAATGCGAACCACCCCGTGATGCTTTTCTCACTCCTACTAGTGAATCTAATGTAACACACACCCATACAATGCGCATCACCCCGCGATGTTTTTCAGAAACCTATCCTACATTGCCACTGCATGTTCCCTGACCTCCCCTTGCTGACCACCCCGCAGTCTTTTTCTCCATCCTATATTGCCACTCACTGCCTATCCTAATTCAGACCCATCGATTCACACCACGCCTTGATGTTTTTCTCACTCCTAGTAGTGAATGTAATGTAACACACACCCATACAATGCGCACCACCCCGGGATGTTTTTCTCACTCCTACTAGTGAATGTAATGTAACACACACCCATACAATGCACACCACCCCGTGATGTTTTTCTCACTCCTACTAGTGAATGTAATGTAACACACACCCATACAATGCGCACCACCCCGTGATGTTTTTCAGAAACCTATCCTACATTGCCACTGCATGTTCCCTGACCTCCCCATGCTTACCACCCCGCGGTGCTTTTCTCCATCCTACATTGCCACTCACTGCCTATCCTAATTCAGACCCTCCGATTCACACCACGCCGTGATGTTTTTCTCACTCCTATTAGTGAATGTAATGTAACACACACCCATACAAGGCGCACCACCCGGCGATGATTTTCTCACTCGTACTAGTGAATGTAATATAACACACACCCACACAATGCGAACCACCCCGTGATGTTTTTCTCACTCCTACTAGTGAATCTAATGTAACACACACCCACACAATGCGCATCACCCCGCGATGTTTTTCAGAAACCTATCCTACATTGCCACTGCATGTTCCCTGACCTCCCCTTGCTGACCACCCCGCAGTCTTTTTCTCCATCCTATATTGCCACTCACTGCCTATCCTAATTCAGACCCATCGATTCACACCACGCCTTGATGTTTTTCTCACTCCTAGTAGTGAATGTAATGTAACACACACCCATACAATGCGCACCACCCCGGGATGTTTTTCTCACTCCTACTAGTGAATGTAATGTAACACACACCCATACAATGCACACCACCCCGTGATGTTTTTCTCACTCCTACTAGTGAATGTAATGTAACACACACCCATACAATGCGCACCACCCCGTGATGTTTTTCAGAAACCTATCCTACATTGCCACTGCATGTTCCCTGACCTCCCCATGCTTACCACCCCGCGGTGCTTTTCTCCATCCTACATTGCCACTCACTGCCTATCCTAATTCAGACCCTCCGATTCACACCACGCCGTGATGTTTTTCTCACTCCTATTAGTGAATGTAATGTAACACACACCCATACAAGGCGCACCACCCGGCGATGTTTTTCTCACTCGTACTAGTGAATGTAATGTAACACACACCCATACAATGCGCACCACCACGTGATATTTTTCTCACTCCTACTAGTGAATGTAATGTAACACACACCCATACAATGCGCACCACCCCGTGATGTGTTTCTCACTCCTACTAGTGAATCTAATGTAACACACACCCATACAATGCGCACCACCCCGTGATGTTTTTCTCACTACTACTAGTGAATCTAATGTAACACACACCCATACAATGCGCACCACCCCGTGATGTTTTTCTCACTCCCACTAGTGAATCTAATGTAACACACACCCATACAATGCGCACCACCCCGTGATGTTTTTCTCACTCCTACTAGTGAATGTATTGTAACACACACCCATACAATGCGCACCACCCCGTGATGTTTCTCTCACTCCTACTAGTGAATGTAATGTAACACACACCCATACAATGCGCACCACCCCGTGATGTTTTTCTCACTCCAACTAGTAAATCTAATGTAACACACACCCATAGAATGCGCAAAACCCCGTGATGTTTTTCTCACTCCTACTAGTGAAAGTAATGTAACACACACCCATACAATGCGCATCGCCCCGTGATGTTTTTCTCACTCCTACTAGTGAATGTAATGTAACACACACCCATACAATGCGCACCACCCCGTGATGTTTTTCTCACTCCTACTAGTGAATCTAACGTAACACACACCCATACAATGCGCACCACCCCGTGATGTTTTTCTCACTCCTACTAGTGAATCTAATGTAACACACACCCATACAATGCGCACCACCCCGTGATGTTTTTCTCACTCCTACTAGTGAATGTAATATAACACACACCCATACAATGCGCACCACCCCGTGATGTGTTTCTCACTCCTACTAGTGAATGTAATGTAACACACACCCATACAATGCGCACCACCCTGTGATGTTTTTCTCACTCCTAATAGTGAATGTATTGTAACACACACCCATACAATGCGCACCACCCCGTGATGTTTTTCTCACTCCTACTTGTGAATCTAATGTAACACACACCCATACAATGCGCACCACCCCGTGATGTTTTTCTCACTGCTACTAGTGAATGTAATGTAACACACACCCATACAATGCGCACCACCCCGTGATGTTTTTCTCACTCCTACTAGTGAATCTAATGTAACACACACCCATACAATGCGCACAACCTCGTGATGTTTTTCTCACTCCTACTAGTGAATGTAATGTAACACACACCCATACAATGCGCACGACCCCGCGATGTTTTTCAGAAACCTATCCTACATTGCCACTGCATGTTCCCTGACCTCCCCATGCTTACCACCCCGCGGTGCTTTTCTCCATCCTACATTGCCACTCACTGCCTATCCAAATTCAGACCCTCCGATTCACACCACTCCGTGATGTTTTTCTCACTCCCATTAGTGAATGTAATGTAACACACACCCATACAATGCGCACCACCCCTTGATGTTTTTCTCACTCCTAGTAGTGAATGTAATGTAACACACACCCATACAATGCGCACCAACACGTCATGTTTTTCTCACTCCTACTAGTGAATGTAATGTAACACACACCCATACAATGCGCACCACCCCGTGATGTTTTTCTCACTCCTAATAGTGAATGTAATGTAACACACACCCATAAAATGCGCACCACCCCGTGATGTTTTTCTCACTCCTACTAGTGAATCTAATGTAACACACACCCATACAATGCGCACCACCCCGTGTTGTTTTTCTCACTCCTAATAGTGAATCTAATGTAACACACACCCATACAATGCGCACAACCTCGTGATGTTTGTCTCACTCCTACTAGTGAATGTAATGTAACACACACCCATACAATGCGCACGACCCCGCGATGTTTTTCAGAAACCTATCCTACATTGCCACTGCATGTTCCCTGACCTCCCCATGCTGACCACCCCGCGGTGCTTTTCTCCATCCTACATTGCCACTCACTGCCTATCCAAATTCAGACACTCTGTTTCACACCACCCCGTGATGTTTTTCTCACTCCTAGTAGTGAATGTAATGTAACACACACCCAAACACTGCGCACCACCCCGTGATGTTTTTCTCACTCCTATTAGTGAATGTAATATAACACACACCCATACAATGCGAACCACCCCGTGATGCTTTTCTCACTCCTACTAGTGAATCTAATGTAACACACACCCATACAATGCGCATCACCCCGCGATGTTTTTCAGAAACCTATCCTACATTGCCACTGCATGTTCCCTGACATCCCCATGCTGACCACCCCGCAGTCTTTTTCTCCATCCTACATTGCCACTCACTGCCTATCCTAATTCAGACCCACCGATTCACACCACGCCTTGATGTTTTTCTCACTCCTAGTAGTGAATGTAATGTAACACACACCCATACAATGCGCACCACCCCGTGATGTTTTTTTCACTCCTACTAGTGAATGTAATGTAACACACACCCATACAATGCACACCACCCCGTGATGTTTTTCTCACTCCTACTAGTGAATGTAATGTAACACACACCCATACAATGCGCACCACCCGGTGATGTTTTTCTCACTCCTACTAGTGAATCTAATGTAACACACACCCATACAATGCACACCACCCCGTGATGTTTTTCAGAAACCTATCCTACATTGCCACTGCATGTTCCCTGACCTCCCCATGCTTACCACCCCGCGGTGCTTTTCTCCATCCTACATTGCCACTCACTGCCTATCCTAATTCAGACCCTCCGATTCACACCACTCCGTGATGTTTTTCTCACTCCTATTAGTGAATGTAATGTAACACACACCCATACAACGCGCACCACCCGGCGATGTTTTTCTCACTCGTACTAGTGAATGTAATGTAACACACACCCATACAATGCGCACCACCACGTGATGTTTTTCTCACTCCTACTAGTGAATGTAATGTAACACACACCCATACAATGCGCACCACCCCGTGATGTTTTTCTCACTCCTACTAGTGAATGTAATGTAACACACACCCATACAATGCGCACCACCCTGTGATGTTTTTCTCACTCTTACTAGTGAATGTAATGTAACACACACCCATACAATGCGCACCACCCTGTGATGTTTTTCTCACTCTTACTAGTGAATGTAATGTAACACACACCCATACAATGCGCACCACCCCGTGATGTTTTTCTCACTCCTACTAGTGAATCTAATGTAACACACACCCGTACAATGCGCACCACCCCGTGATGTTTTTCTCACTGCTACTAGTGAATGTAATGTAACACACACCCATACAATGCGCACCACCCCGTGATGTTTTTCTCACTCCTACTAGTGAATGTAATGTAACACACACCCATACAATGCGCACCACCCCGTGATGTTTTTCTCACTCCTACTAGTGACTGTAATGTAACACACACCCATAAAATGCGCACCACCCCGTGATGTTTTTCTCACTCCTACTAGTGAATGTAATGTAACACACACCCATACAATGCGCACCACCCCGTGATGTTTTTCTCACTCCTACTAGTGAATCTTATGTAACACACACCCATACAATGCGCACCACCCCGTGATGTTTTTCTCACTGCTACTAGTGAATGTAATGTAACACACCCATACAATGCGCACCACCCCGTGATGTTTTTCTCACTCCTACTAGTGAATGTAATGTAACACACACCCATACAATGCGCACCACCCCGTGATGTTTTTCTCACTCCTACTAGTGAATGTAATGTAACACACACCCATACAATGCGCACCACCCCGTGATGTTTTTCTCACTCCTACTAGGGAATCTAATGTAACACCCACACATACAATGCGCACGACCCCGTGATGTTTTTCAGAAACCTATCCTACATTGCCACTGCATGTTCCCTGACCTCCCCATGCTGACCAGCCCGCGGTGCTTTTCTCCATCCTTCATTGACACTCACTGCCTATCCTAATTCAGACCCTTCCGATTCACACCACCCCGTGATGTTTTTCTCACTCCTACTAGTGAATGTAATTTAACACACACCCATACAATGTGCACCACCCCGTGATGTTTTTCTCACTCCTACTAGTGAATGTAATGTAACACACACCCATACAATGAGCAACACCCCGTGATGTTTTTCTCACTCCTACTAGTGAATGTAATGTAACACACACCCATACAATGTGAACCACCCCGTGATGTTTTTCTCACTCCTACTAGTGAATGTAATGTAACACACACCCATACAATGCGCACCACCCCGCGATGTTTTTCAGAAAACTATCCTACATTGCCACTGCATGTTCCCTGACCTCCCCATGCTGACCACCCCGCGGTGCTTTTCTCCATCCTACATTGCCACTCACTGCCTATCCTAATTCAGACCCTCTGATTCACAACACTCCGTGATGTTTTTCTCACTCCCATTAGTGAATGTAATGTAACACACACCCATACAATGCGCACCACCCCATGATGTTTTTCTCACTCCTAGTTGTGAATGCAATGTAACACACACCCATACAATGCGCACCACCCCGTGATGTTTTTCTCACTCCTACTAGTGAATGTAATGTAACACACACCCATACAATGCGCACCACCCCGTGATGTTTTTCTCACTCCTACTAGTGAATGTAATGTAACACACACCCATACAATGCGCACCACCCCGTGATGTTTTTCTCACTCCTAGTAGTGAATGTAATGTAACACACACCCATACAATGCGCACCACCCCGTGATGTTTTTCTCACTCCTACTAGTGAATGTAATGTAACACACACCCATACAATGCGCACCACCCCGTGATGTTTTTCTCACTCCTACTAGTGAATCTAATGTAACACACACCCATACAATGTGCACCACCCCGTGAGGTTTTTCTCACTCCTACTAATGAATCTAATGTAACACACACACATACAACGCGCACCACCCGGCGATGTTTTTCTCACTCCTACTTGTGAATGTAATGTAACACACACCCGTACAATGCGCACCACCCCATGATGTTTTTCTCACTCCTACTAGTGAATGTAATGTAACACACACCCATACAATGCGCACCACCCCGTGATGTTTTTCTCACTCCTACTAGTGAATGTAATGTAACACACACCCATACAGTGCGGACCACCCCGTGAAGTTTTTCTCCCTCCTACTAGTGAATGTAATGTAACACACACCCATACAATGCGCACCACCCCGTGATGTTTTTCTCACTCCTACTAGTGAATGTAATGTAACACACACCCATACAATGCGCACCACCCCGTGATGTTTTTCTCACTCCTACTAGTGACTGTAATGTAACACACACCCATAAAATGCGCACCACCCCGTGATGTTTTTCTCACTCCTACTAGTGAATGTAATGTAACACACACCCATACAATGCGCACCACCCCGTGATGTTTTTCTCACTCCTACTAGTGAATGTAATGTAACACACACCCATACAATGCGCACCACCCCGTGATGTTTTTCTCACTCCTACTAGTGAATGTAATGTAACACACACCCATACAATGCGCACCACCCCGTGATGTTTTTCTCACTCCTACTAGGGAATCTAATGTAACACCCACACATACAATGCGCACGACCCCGCGATGTTTTTCAGAAACCTATCCTACATTGCCACTGCATGTTCCCTGACCTCCCCATGCTGACCAGCCCGCGGTGCTTTTCTCCATCCTTCATTGCCACTCACTGCCTATCCTAATTCAGACCCTTCCGATTCACACCACCCCGTGATGTTTTTCTCACTCCTACTAGTGAATGTAATTTAACACACACCCATACAATGTGCACCACCCCGTGATGTTTTTCTCACTCCTACTAGTGAATGTAATGTAACACACACCCATACAATGAGCAACACCCCGTGATGTTTTTCTCACTCCTACTAGTGAATGTAATGTAACACACACCCATACAATGTGAACCACCCCGTGATGTTTTTCTCACTCCTACTAGTGAATGTAATGTAACACACACCCATACAATGCGCACCACCCCGCGATGTTTTTCAGAAAACTATCCTACATTGCCACTGCATGTTCCCTGACCTCCCCATGCTGACCACCCCGCGGTGCTTTTCTCCATCCTACATTGCCACTCACTGCCTATCCTAATTCAGACCCTCTGATTCACAACACTCCGTGATGTTTTTCTCACTCCCATTAGTGAATGTAATGTAACACACACCCATACAATGCGCACCACCCCATGATGTTTTTCTCACTCCTAGTTGTGAATGCAATGTAACACACACCCATACAATGCGCACCACCCCGTGATGTTTTTCTCACTCCTACTAGTGAATGTAATGTAACACACACCCATACAATGCGCACCACCCCGTGATGTTTTTCTCACTCCTACTAGTGAATGTAATGTAACACACACCCATACAATGCGCACCACCCCGTGATGTTTTTCTCACTCCTAGTAGTGAATGTAATGTAACACACACCCATACAATGCGCACCACCCCGTGATGTTTTTCTCACTCCTACTAGTGAATGTAATGTAACACACACCCATACAATGCGCACCACCCCGTGATGTTTTTCTCACTCCTACTAGTGAATCTAATGTAACACACACCCATACAATGTGCACCACCCCGTGAGGTTTTTCTCACTCCTACTAATGAATCTAATGTAACACACACACATACAACGCGCACCACCCGGCGATGTTTATCTCACTCCTACTTGTGAATGTAATGTAACACACACCCGTACAATGCGCACCACCCCATGATGTTTTTCTCACTCCTACTAGTGAATGTAATGTAACACACACCCATACAATGCGCACCACCCCGTGATGTTTTTCTCACTCCTACTAGTGAATGTAATGTAACACACACCCATACAGTGCGGACCACCCCGTGAAGTTTTTCTCCCTCCTACTAGTGAATGTAATGTAACACACACCCATACAATGCGCACCACCCCGTGATGTTTCTCTCACTCCTACTAGTGAATGTATTGTAACACACACCCATACAATGCGCACCACCCCGTGATGTTTCTCTCACTCCTACTAGTGAATGTAATGTAACACACACCCATACAATGCGCACCACCCCGTGATGTTTTTCTCACTCCCACTAGTGAATCTAATGTAACACACACCCATAGAATGCGCAAAACCCCGTGATGTTTTTCTCACTCCTACTAGTGAAAGTAATGTAACACACACCCATACAATGCGCATCGCCCCGTGATGTTTTTCTCACTCCTACTAGTGAATGTAATGTAACACACACCCATACAATGCGCACCACCCCGTGATGTTTTTCTCACTCCTACTAGTGAATCTAACGTAACACACACCCATACAATGCGCACCACCCCGTGATGGTTTTCTCACTCCTACTAGTGAATCTAATGTAACACACACCCATACAATGCGCACCACCCCGTGATGTTTTCTCACTCCTACTAGTGAATGTAATGTAACACACACCCATACAATGCGCACCACCCCGTGATGTTTTTCTCACTCCTAATAGTGAATGTAATGTAACACACACCCATACAATGCGCACCACCCCGTGATGTTTTTCTCACTCCTACTTGTGAATCTAATGTAACACACACCCATACAATGCGCACCACCCCGTGATGTTTTTCTCACTGCTACTAGTGAATGTAATGTAACACACACCCATACAATGCGCACCACCCCGTGATGTTTTTCTCACTCCTACTAGTGAATCTAATGTAACACACACCCATACAATGCGCACAACCTCGTGATGTTTTTCTCACTCCTACTAGTGAATGTAATGTAACACACACCCATACAATGCGCACGACCCCGCGATGTTTTTCAGAAACTTATCCTACATTGCCACTGCATGTTCCCTGACCTCCCCATGCTTACCAGCCCGCGGTGCTTTTCTCCATCCTACATTGAAACTCACTGCCTATCCAAATTCAGACCCTCCGATTCACACCACTCCGTGATGTTTTTCTCACTCCCATTAGTGAATGTAATGTAACACACACCCATACAATGCGCACCACACCTTGATGTTTTTCTCACTCCTAGTAGTGAATGTAATGTAACACACACCCATACAATGCACACCAACACGTCATGTTTTTCTCACTCCTACTAGTGAATGTAATGTAACACACACCCATACAATGCGCACCACCCCGTGATGTTTTTCTCACTCCTAATAGTGAATGTAATGTAACACACACCCATAAAATGCGCACCACCCCGTGATGTATTTCTCACTCCTACTAGTTAATCTAATGTAACACACACCCATACAATGCGCACCACCCCGTGATGTTTTTATCACTCCTACTAATGAATCTAATGTAACACACACCCATACAACGCGCACCACCCGGCGATGTTTTTCTCACTCCTACTTGTGAATGTAATGTAACACACACCCATACATTGCGCACCACCCCATGATATTTTTCTCACTCCTGTTAGTGAATGTAATGTAACACACACCCATACAACGCGCACCACCCGGCGATGTTTTTCTCACTCGTACTAGTGAATGTAATGTAATACAGACCCATACAATGCGCACCACCACGTGATGTTTTTCTCACTCCTACTAGTGAATGTAATGTAACACACACCCATACAATGCGCACCACCCCGTGATGTTTTTCTCACTCCTACTAGTGAATGTAATGTAACACACACCCATACAATGCACACAACCCCGTGATGTTTTTCTCACTCCTACTAGTGAATGTAATGTAACACACACCCATACAATGCGCACCACCCCGTGATGTTTTTCTCACTCCTAGTAGTGAATGTAATGTAACACACACCCATACAATGCGCACCACCCCGTGATGTTTTTCTCACTGCTACTAGTGAATGTAATGTAACACACACCCATACAATGCGCACCACCCCGTGATGTTTTTCTCACTCCTACTAGTGAATCTAATGTAACACACACCCATACAATGCGCACAACCTCGTGATGTTTTTCTCACTCCTACTAGTGAATGTAATGTAACACACACCCATACAATGCGCACGACCCCGCGATGTTTTTCAGAAACCTATCCTACATTGCCACTGCATGTTCCCTGACCTCCCCATGCTGACCACCCCGCGGTGCTTTTCTCCATCCTACATTGCCACTCACTGCCTATCCAAATTCAGACACTCTGATTCACACCACCCCGTGATGTTTTTCTCACTCCTAGTAGTGAATGTAATGTAACACACACCCAAACACTGCACACCACCCCGTGATGTTTTTCTCAGTCCTATTAGTGAATGTAATATAACACACACCCATACAATGCGAACCACCCCGTGATGCTTTTCTCACTCCTACTAGTGAATCTAATGTAACACACACCCATACAATGCGCATCACCCTGCGATGTTTTTCAGAAACCTATCCTACATTGCCACTGCATGTTCCCTGACATCCCCATGCTGACCACCCCGCAGTCTTTTTCTCCATCCTACATTGCCACTCACTGCCTATCCTAATTCAAACCCACCGATTCACACCACGCCTTGATGTTTTTCTCACTCCTAGTAGTGAATGTAATGTAACACACACCCATACAATGCGCACCACCCCGGGATGTTTTTTTCACTCCTACTAGTGAATGTAATGTAACACACACCCATACAATGCACACCACCCCGTGATGTTTTTCTCACTCCTACTAGTGAATGTAATGTAACACACACCCATACAATGCGCACCACCCGGTGACGTTTTTCTCACTCCTACTAGTGAATCTAATGTAACACACACCCATACAATGCGCACGACCCCGCGATGTTTTTCAGAAACCTATCCTACATTGCCACTGCATATTCCCTGACCTCCCCAGGCTGACCAACCCGCGGTGCTTTTCTCCATCCTACATTGCCACTCACTACCAATCCTAATTCAGACCCTCCGATTTACCCCACCCCGTGATGTTTTTCTCACTCCTACTAGTGAATGTAATGTAACACACACCCATACAATGCGCACCAACCCGTAATGTTTTTCTCACTCCTACTAGTGAATGTAATGTAACACACTCCCATACAATACGCACGACCCCGTGATGTTTTTCTCACTCCTACTAGTGAATGCAATGTAACACACACCCATACAATGCGCACCACCCCGTGATGTTTTTCTCACTGCTACTAGTGAATGTAATGTAACACACACCCATACAATGCGCACCACCCCGTGATGTTTTTCTCACTCCTACTAGTGAATCTAATGTAACACACACCCATACAATGCGCACAACCTCGTGATGTTTTTCTCACTCCTACTAGTGAATGTAATGAAACACACACCCATACAATGCGCACGACCCCGCGATGTTTTTCAGAAACCTATCCTACATTGCCACTGCATGTTCCCTGACCTCCCCATGCTTACCACCCCGCGGTGCTTTTCTCCATCCTACATTGCCACTCACTGCCTATCCAAATTCAGACCCTCCGATTCACACCACTCCGTGATGTTTTTCTCACTCCCATTAGTGAATGTAATGTAACACACACCCATACAATGCGCACCACCCCTTGATGTTTTTCTCACTCCTAGTAGTGAATGTAATGTAACACACACCGATACAATGCGCACCAACACGTGATGTTTTTCTCACTCCTACTAGTGAATGTAATGTAACACACACCCATACAATGCGCACCACCCCGTGATGTTTTTCTCACTCCTAATAGTGAATGTAATGTAACACACACCCATAAAATGCGCACCACCCCGTGATGTTTTTCTCACTCCTACTAGTGAATCTAATGTAACACACACCCATACAATGCGCACCACCCCGTGATGTTTTTCTCACTCCTACTAATGAATCTAATGTAACACACACCCATACAACGCGCACCACCCGGCGATGTTTTTCTCACTCCTACTTGTGAATGTAATGTAATACAGACCCATACAATGCGCACCACCACGTGATGTTTTTCTCACTCCTACTAGTGAATGTAATGTAACACACACCCATACAATGCGCACCACCCCGTGATGTTTTTCTCACTACTACTAGTGAATGTAATGTAACACACACCCATACAATGCGCCCCACCCCGTGATGTTATTCTCACTCCTACTAGTGAATGTAATGTAACACACACCCATACAATGCGCACCACCCCGTGATGTTTTTCTCACTCCTACTAGTGAATGTAATGTAACACACACCCATACAATGCGCACCACCCCGTGATGTTTTTCTCACTCCTACTAGTGAATCTAATGTAACACACACCCATACAATGTGCACCACCCCGTGAGGTTTTTCTCACTCCTACTAATGAATCTAATGTAACACACACACATAAAACGCGCACCACCCGGCGATGTGTTTCTCACTCCTACTTGTGAATGTAATGTAACACACACCCGTACAATGCGCACCACCCATGATGTTTTTCTCACTCCTACTAGTGAATGTAATGTAACACACACCCATACAATGCGCACCACCCCGTGATGTTTTTCTCACTCCTACTAGTGAATGTAATGTAACACACACCCATACAGTGCGGACCACCCCGTGAAGTTTTTCTCCCTCCTACTAGTGAATGTAATGTAACACACACCCATACAATGCGCACCACCCCGTGATGTTTTTCTCACTCCTACTAGTGAATGTATTGTAACACACACCCATACAATGCGCACCACCCCGTGATGTTTCTCTCACTCCTACTAGTGAATGTAATGTAACACACACCCATACAATGCGCACCACCCCGTGATGTTTTTCTCACTCCCACTAGTGAATTTAATGTAACACACACCCATAGAATGCGCAACACCCCGTGATGTTTTTCTCACTCCTACTAGTGAAAGTAATGTAACACACACCCATACAATGCGCATCGCCCCGTGATGTTTTTCTCACTCCTACTAGTGAATGTAATGTAACACACACCCATACAATGCGCACCACCACGTGATGTTTTTCTCACTCCTACTAGTGAATCTAACGTAACACACACCCATACAATGCGCACCACCCCATGATGTTTTTCTCACTCCTACTAGTGAATCTAATGTAACACACACCCATACAATGCGCACCACCCCGTGATGTTTTTCTCACTCCTACTAGTGAATGTAATATAACACACACCCATACAATGCGCACCACCCCGTGATGTGTTTCTCACTCCTACTAGTGAATGTAATGTAACACACACCCATACAATGCGCACCACCCCGTGATGTTTTTCTCACTGCTACTAGTGAATGTAATGTAACACACACCCATACAATGCGCACCACCCCGTGATGTTTTTCTCACTCCTACTAGTGAATCTAATGTAACACACACCCATACAATGCGCACAACCTCGTGATGTTTTTCTCACTCCTACTAGTGAATGTAATGAAACACACACCCATACAATGCGCACGACCCCGCGATGTTTTTCAGAAACCTATCCTACATTGCCACTGCATGTTCCCTGACCTCCCCATGCTTACCACCCCGCGGTGCTTTTCTCCATCCTACATTGCCACTCACTGCCTATCCAAATTCAGACCCTCCGATTCACACCACTCCGTGATGTTTTTCTCACTCCCATTAGTGAATGTAATGTAACACACACCCATACAATGCGCACCACCCCTTGATGTTTTTCTCACTCCTAGTAGTGAATGTAATGTAACACACACCCATACAATGCGCACCACCCCGTGAGGTTTTTCTCACTCCTACTAATGAATCTAATGTAACACACACACATAAAACGCGCACCACCCGGCGATGTCTTTCTCACTCCTACTTGTGAATGTAATGTAACACACACCCGTACAATGCGCACCACCCCGTGATGTTTTTCTCACTCCTACTAGTGAATGTAATGTAACACACACCCATACAATGCGCACCACCCCGTGATGTTTTTCTCACTGCTACTAGTGAATGTAATGTAACACACCCATACAATGCGCACCACCCCGTGATGTTTTTCTCACTCCTACTAGTGAATGTAATGTAACACACACCCATACAATGCGCACCACCCGGTGACGTTTTTCTCACTCCTACTAGTGAATCTAATGTAACACACACCCATACAATGCGCACGACCCCGCGATGTTTTTCAGAAACCTATCCTACATTGCCACTGCATATTCCCTGACCTCCCCAGGCTGACCAACCCGCGGTGCTTTTCTCCATCCTACATTGCCACTCACTACCTATCCTAATTCAGACCCTCCGATTCACCCCACCCCGTGATGTTTTTCTCACTCCTACTAGTGAATGTAATGTAACACACACCCATACAATGCGCACCAACCCGTAATGTTTTTCTCACTCCTACTAGTGAATGTAATGTAACACACTCCCATACAATACGCACGACCCCGTGATGTTTTTCTCACTCCTACTAGTGAATGCAATGTAACACACACCCATACAATGCGCACCACCCCGTGATGTTTTTCTCACTCCTACAAGTGAATGTAATGTAACACACACCCATACAATGCGCACCACCCCGTGATGTTTTTCTCACTCCTACTAGTGAATCTAATGTAACACACACCCATACAATGCACACCACACCGTGATGTTTTTCAGAAACCTATCCTACATTGCCACTGCATGTTCCCTGACCTCCCCATGCTTACCACCCCGCGGTGCTTTTCTCCATCCTACATTGCCACTCACTGCCTATTGTAATTCAGACCCTCCGATTCACACCACTCCGTGATGTTTTTCTCACTCCTATTAGTGAATGTAATGTAACACACACCCATACAACGCGCACCACCTGGCGATGTTTTTCTCACTCGTACTAGTGAATGTAATGTAACACACACCCATACAATGCGCACCACCACGTGATGTTTTTCTCACTCCTACTAGTGAATGTAATGTAACACACACCCATACAATGCGCACCACCCCGTGATGTTTTTCTCACTCCTACTAGTGATTCTAATGTAACACACACCCATACAATGCGCACCACCCCGTGATGTTTTTCTCACTCCTACTAGTGAATGTAATGTAACACACACCCATACAATGCGCACCACCCCGTGATGTTTTTCTCACTCCTACTAGTGAATGTAATGTAACACACACCCATACAATGCGCACCACCCCGTGATGTTTTTCTCACTGCTACTAGTGAATGTAATGTAACACACCCATACAATGCGCACCACCCCGTGATGTTTTTCTCACTCCTACTAGTGAATGTAATGTAACACACACCCATACAATGCGCACCAACCCGTGATGTTTTTCTCACTCCTACTAGTGAATGTAATGTAACACACACCCATACAATGCGCACCACACCGTGATGTTTTTCTCACTCCTACTAGTGAATGTAATGTAACACACACCCATACAATGCGCCCCACCCCGTGATGTTATTCTCACTCCTACTAGTGAATGTAATGTAACACACACCCATACAATGCGCACCACCCCGTGATGTTTTTCTCACTCCTACTAGTGAATGTAATGTAACACACACCCATACAATGCGCACCACCCCGTGATGTTTTTCTCACTCCTACTAGTGAATCTAATGTAACACACACCCATACAATGTGCACCACCCCGTGAGGTTTTTCTCACTCCTACTAATGAATCTAATGTAACACACACACATAAAACGCGCACCACCCGGCGATGTGTTTCTCACTCCTACTTGTGAATGTAATGTAACACACACCCGTACAATGCGCACCACCCCATGATGTTTTTCTCACTCCTACTAGTGAATGTAATGTAACACACACCCATACAATGCGCACCACCCCGTGATGTTTTTCTCACTCCTACTAGTGAATGTAATGTAACACACACCCATACAGTGCGGACCACCCCGTGAAGTTTTTCTCCCTCCTACTAGTGAATGTAATGTAACACACACCCATACAATGCGCACCACCCCGTGATGTTTTTCTCACTCCTACTAGTGAATGTATTGTAACACACACCCATACAATGCGCACCACCCCGTGATGTTTCTCTCACTCCTACTAGTGAATGTAATGTAACACACACCCATACAATGCGCACCACCCCGTGATGTTTTTCTCACTCCCACTAGTGAATTTAATGTAACACACACCCATAGAATGCGCAACACCCCGTGATGTTTTTCTCACTCCTACTAGTGAAAGTAATGTAACACACACCCATACAATGCGCATCGCCCCGTGATGTTTTTCTCACTCCTACTAGTGAATGTAATGTAACACACACCCATACAATGCGCACCACCCCGTGATGTTTTTCTCACTCCTACTAGTGAATCTAACGTAACACACACCCATACAATGCGCACCACCCCATGATGTTTTTCTCACTCCTACTAGTGAATGTAATGTAACACACACCCATACAATGCGCACCACCCCGTGATGTTTTTCTCACTCCTACTAGTGAATGTAATATAACACACACCCATACAATGCGCACCACCCCGTGATGTGTTTCTCACTCCTACTAGTGAATGTAATGTAACACACACCCATACAATGCGCACCACCCCGTGATGTTTTTCTCACTGCTACTAGTGAATGTAATGTAACACACACCCATACAATGCGCACCACCCCGTGATGTTTTTCTCACTCCTACTAGTGAATCTAATGTAACACACACCCATACAATGCGCACAACCTCGTGATGTTTTTCTCACTCCTACTAGTGAATGTAATGAAACACACACCCATACAATGCGCACGACCCCGCGATGTTTTTCAGAAACCTATCCTACATTGCCACTGCATGTTCCCTGACCTCCCCATGCTTACCAGCCCGCGGTGCTTTTCTCCATCCTACATTGCCACTCACTGCCTATCCAAATTCAGACCCTCCGATTCACACCACTCCGTGATGTTTTTCTCACTCCCATTAGTGAATGTAATGTAACACACACCCATACAATGCGCACCACCCCTTGATGTTTTTCTCACTCCTAGTAGTGAATGTAATGTAACACACACCCATACAATGCGCACCAACACGTGATGTTTTTCTCACTCCTACTAGTGAATGTAATGTAACACACACCCATACAATGCCCACCACCCCGTGATGTTTTTCTCACTCCTAATAGTGAATGTAATGTAACACACACCCATAAAATGCGCACCACCCCGTGATGTTTTTCTCACTCCTACTAGTGAATCTAATGTAACACACACCCATACAATGCGCACCACCCCGTGATGTTTTTCTCACTCCTACTAATGAATCTAATGTAACACACACCCATACAACGCGCACCACCCGGCGATGTTTTTCTCACTCCTACTTGTGAATGTAATGTAACACACACCCATACATTGCGCACCACCCCATGATGTTTTTCTCACTCCTGTTAGTGAATGTAATGTAACACACACCCATAAAACGCGCACCACCCGGCGATATTTTTCTCACTCGTACTAGTGAATGTAATGTAATACAGACCCATACAATGCGCACCACCACGTGATGTTTTTCTCACTCCTACTAGTGAATGTAATGTAACACACACCCATACAATGCGCACCACCCCGTGATGTTTTTCTCACTCCTACTAGTGAATGTAATGTAACACACACCCATACAATGCGCCCCACCCCGTGATGTTATTCTCACTCCTACTAGTGAATGTAATGTAACACACACCCATACAATGCGCACCACCCCGTGATGTTTTTCTCACTCCTACTAGTGAATGTAATGTAACACACACCCATACAATGCGCACCACCCCGTGATGTTTTTCTCACTCCTACTAGTGAATCTAATGTAACACACACCCATACACTGTGCACCACCCCGTGAGGTTTTTCTCACTCCTACTAATGAATCTAATGTAACACACACACATAAAACGCGCACCACCCGGCGATGTGTTTCTCACTCCTACTTGTGAATGTAATGTAACACACACCCGTACAATGCGCACCACCCCATGATGTTTTTCTCACTCCTACTAGTGAATCTAATGTAACACACACCCATACAATGCGCACCACCCCGTGATGTTTTTCTCACTCCTACTAGTGAATGTAATGTAACACACACCCATACAATGCGCACCACCCCGTGATGTTTTTCTCACTGCTACTAGTGAATGTAATGTAACACACACCCATACAATGCGCACCACCCCGTGATGTTTTTCTCACTCCTACTAGTGAATCTAATGTAACACACACCCATACAATGCGCACAACCTCGTGATGTTTTTCTCACTCCTACTAGTGAATGTAATGAAACACACACCCATACAATGCGCACGACCCCGCGATGTTTTTCAGAAACCTATCCTACATTGCCACTGCATGTTCCCTGACCTCCCCATGCTTACCACCCCGCGGTGCTTTTCTCCATCCTACATTGCCACTCACTGCCTATCCAAATTCAGACCCTCCGATTCACACCACTCCGTGATGTTTTTCTCACTCCCATTAGTGAATGTAATGTAACACACACCCATACAATGCGCACCACCCCTTGATGTTTTTCTCACTCCTAGTAGTGAATGTAATGTAACACACACCCATACAATGCGCACCAACACGTGATGTTTTTCTCACTCCTACTAGTGAATGTAATGTAACACACACCCATACAATGCGCACCACCCCGTGATGTTTTTCTCACTCCTAATAGTGAATGTAATGTAACACACACCCATAAAATGCGCACCACCCCGTGATGTTTTTCTCACTCCTACTAGTGAATCTAATGTAACACACACCCATACAATGCGCACCACCCCGTGATGTTTTTCTCACTCCTACTAATGAATCTAATGTAACACACACCCATACAACGCGCACCACCCGGCGATGTTTTTCTCACTCCTACTTGTGAATGTAATGTAATACAGACCCATACAATGCGCACCACCACGTGATGTTTTTCTCACTCCTACTAGTGAATGTAATGTAACACACACCCATACAATGCGCACCACCCCGTGATGTTTTTCTCACTACTACTAGTGAATGTAATGTAACACACACCCATACAATGCGCCCCACCCCGTGATGTTATTCTCACTCCTACTAGTGAATGTAATGTAACACACACCCATACAATGCGCACCACCCCGTGATGTTTTTCTCACTCCTACTAGTGAATGTAATGTAACACACACCCATACAATGCGCACCACCCCGTGATGTTTTTCTCACTCCTACTAGTGAATCTAATGTAACACACACCCATACAATGTGCACCACCCCGTGAGGTTTTTCTCACTCCTACTAATGAATCTAATGTAACACACACACATAAAACGCGCACCACCCGGCGATGTGTTTCTCACTCCTACTTGTGAATGTAATGTAACACACACCCGTACAATGCGCACCACCCATGATGTTTTTCTCACTCCTACTAGTGAATGTAATGTAACACACACCCATACAATGCGCACCACCCCGTGATGTTTTTCTCACTCCTACTAGTGAATGTAATGTAACACACACCCATACAGTGCGGACCACCCCGTGAAGTTTTTCTCCCTCCTACTAGTGAATGTAATGTAACACACACCCATACAATGCGCACCACCCCGTGATGTTTTTCTCACTCCTACTAGTGAATGTATTGTAACACACACCCATACAATGCGCACCACCCCGTGATGTTTCTCTCACTCCTACTAGTGAATGTAATGTAACACACACCCATACAATGCGCACCACCCCGTGATGTTTTTCTCACTCCCACTAGTGAATTTAATGTAACACACACCCATAGAATGCGCAACACCCCGTGATGTTTTTCTCACTCCTACTAGTGAAAGTAATGTAACACACACCCATACAATGCGCATCGCCCCGTGATGTTTTTCTCACTCCTACTAGTGAATGTAATGTAACACACACCCATACAATGCGCACCACCACGTGATGTTTTTCTCACTCCTACTAGTGAATCTAACGTAACACACACCCATACAATGCGCACCACCCCATGATGTTTTTCTCACTCCTACTAGTGAATCTAATGTAACACACACCCATACAATGCGCACCACCCCGTGATGTTTTTCTCACTCCTACTAGTGAATGTAATATAACACACACCCATACAATGCGCACCACCCCGTGATGTGTTTCTCACTCCTACTAGTGAATGTAATGTAACACACACCCATACAATGCGCACCACCCCGTGATGTTTTTCTCACTGCTACTAGTGAATGTAATGTAACACACACCCATACAATGCGCACCACCCCGTGATGTTTTTCTCACTCCTACTAGTGAATCTAATGTAACACACACCCATACAATGCGCACAACCTCGTGATGTTTTTCTCACTCCTACTAGTGAATGTAATGAAACACACACCCATACAATGCGCACGACCCCGCGATGTTTTTCAGAAACCTATCCTACATTGCCACTGCATGTTCCCTGACCTCCCCATGCTTACCACCCCGCGGTGCTTTTCTCCATCCTACATTGCCACTCACTGCCTATCCAAATTCAGACCCTCCGATTCACACCACTCCGTGATGTTTTTCTCACTCCCATTAGTGAATGTAATGTAACACACACCCATACAATGCGCACCACCCCTTGATGTTTTTCTCACTCCTAGTAGTGAATGTAATGTAACACACACCCATACAATGCGCACCACCCCGTGAGGTTTTTCTCACTCCTACTAATGAATCTAATGTAACACACACACATAAAACGCGCACCACCCGGCGATGTCTTTCTCACTCCTACTTGTGAATGTAATGTAACACACACCCGTACAATGCGCACCACCCCGTGATGTTTTTCTCACTCCTACTAGTGAATGTAATGTAACACACACCCATACAATGCGCACCACCCCGTGATGTTTTTCTCACTGCTACTAGTGAATGTAATGTAACACACCCATACAATGCGCACCACCCCGTGATGTTTTTCTCACTCCTACTAGTGAATGTAATGTAACACACACCCATACAATGCGCACCACCCGGTGACGTTTTTCTCACTCCTACTAGTGAATCTAATGTAACACACACCCATACAATGCGCACGACCCCGCGATGTTTTTCAGAAACCTATCCTACATTGCCACTGCATATTCCCTGACCTCCCCAGGCTGACCAACCCGCGGTGCTTTTCTCCATCCTACATTGCCACTCACTACCTATCCTAATTCAGACCCTCCGATTCACCCCACCCCGTGATGTTTTTCTCACTCCTACTAGTGAATGTAATGTAACACACACCCATACAATGCGCACCAACCCGTAATGTTTTTCTCACTCCTACTAGTGAATGTAATGTAACACACTCCCATACAATACGCACGACCCCGTGATGTTTTTCTCACTCCTACTAGTGAATGCAATGTAACACACACCCATACAATGCGCACCACCCCGTGATGTTTTTCTCACTCCTACAAGTGAATGTAATGTAACACACACCCATACAATGCGCACCACCCCGTGATGTTTTTCTCACTCCTACTAGTGAATCTAATGTAACACACACCCATACAATGCACACCACCCCGTGATGTTTTTCAGAAACCTATCCTACATTGCCACTGCATGTTCCCTGACCTCCCCATGCTTACCACCCCGCGGTGCTTTTCTCCATCCTACATTGCCACTCACTGCCTATTGTAATTCAGACCCTCCGATTCACACCACTCCGTGATGTTTTTCTCACTCCTATTAGTGAATGTAATGTAACACACACCCATACAACGCGCACCACCTGGCGATGTTTTTCTCACTCGTACTAGTGAATGTAATGTAACACACACCCATACAATGCGCACCACCACGTGATGTTTTTCTCACTCCTACTAGTGAATGTAATGTAACACACACCCATACAATGCGCACCACCCCGTGATGTTTTTCTCACTCCTACTAGTGATTCTAATGTAACACACACCCATACAATGCGCACCACCCCGTGATGTTTTTCTCACTCCTACTAGTGAATGTAATGTAACACACACCCATACAATGCGCACCACCCCGTGATGTTTTTCTCACTCCTACTAGTGAATGTAATGTAACACACACCCATACAATGCGCACCACCCCGTGATGTTTTTCTCACTGCTACTAGTGAATGTAATGTAACACACCCATACAATGCGCACCACCCCGTGATGTTTTTCTCACTCCTACTAGTGAATGTAATGTAACACACACCCATACAATGCGCACCAACCCGTGATGTTTTTCTCACTCCTACTAGTGAATGTAATGTAACACACACCCATACAATGCGCACCACACCGTGATGTTTTTCTCACTCCTACTAGTGAATGTAATGTAACACACACCCATACAATGCGCCCCACCCCGTGATGTTATTCTCACTCCTACTAGTGAATGTAATGTAACACACACCCATACAATGCGCACCACCCCGTGATGTTTTTCTCACTCCTACTAGTGAATGTAATGTAACACACACCCATACAATGCGCACCACCCCGTGATGTTTTTCTCACTCCTACTAGTGAATCTAATGTAACACACACCCATACAATGTGCACCACCCCGTGAGGTTTTTCTCACTCCTACTAATGAATCTAATGTAACACACACACATAAAACGCGCACCACCCGGCGATGTGTTTCTCACTCCTACTTGTGAATGTAATGTAACACACACCCGTACAATGCGCACCACCCCATGATGTTTTTCTCACTCCTACTAGTGAATGTAATGTAACACACACCCATACAATGCGCACCACCCCGTGATGTTTTTCTCACTCCTACTAGTGAATGTAATGTAACACACACCCATACAGTGCGGACCACCCCGTGAAGTTTTTCTCCCTCCTACTAGTGAATGTAATGTAACACACACCCATACAATGCGCACCACCCCGTGATGTTTTTCTCACTCCTACTAGTGAATGTATTGTAACACACACCCATACAATGCGCACCACCCCGTGATGTTTCTCTCACTCCTACTAGTGAATGTAATGTAACACACACCCATACAATGCGCACCACCCCGTGATGTTTTTCTCACTCCCACTAGTGAATTTAATGTAACACACACCCATAGAATGCGCAACACCCCGTGATGTTTTTCTCACTCCTACTAGTGAAAGTAATGTAACACACACCCATACAATGCGCATCGCCCCGTGATGTTTTTCTCACTCCTACTAGTGAATGTAATGTAACACACACCCATACAATGCGCACCACCCCGTGATGTTTTTCTCACTCCTACTAGTGAATCTAACGTAACACACACCCATACAATGCGCACCACCCCATGATGTTTTTCTCACTCCTACTAGTGAATGTAATGTAACACACACCCATACAATGCGCACCACCCCGTGATGTTTTTCTCACTCCTACTAGTGAATGTAATATAACACACACCCATACAATGCGCACCACCCCGTGATGTGTTTCTCACTCCTACTAGTGAATGTAATGTAACACACACCCATACAATGCGCACCACCCCGTGATGTTTTTCTCACTGCTACTAGTGAATGTAATGTAACACACACCCATACAATGCGCACCACCCCGTGATGTTTTTCTCACTCCTACTAGTGAATCTAATGTAACACACACCCATACAATGCGCACAACCTCGTGATGTTTTTCTCACTCCTACTAGTGAATGTAATGAAACACACACCCATACAATGCGCACGACCCCGCGATGTTTTTCAGAAACCTATCCTACATTGCCACTGCATGTTCCCTGACCTCCCCATGCTTACCAGCCCGCGGTGCTTTTCTCCATCCTACATTGCCACTCACTGCCTATCCAAATTCAGACCCTCCGATTCACACCACTCCGTGATGTTTTTCTCACTCCCATTAGTGAATGTAATGTAACACACACCCATACAATGCGCACCACCCCTTGATGTTTTTCTCACTCCTAGTAGTGAATGTAATGTAACACACACCCATACAATGCGCACCAACACGTGATGTTTTTCTCACTCCTACTAGTGAATGTAATGTAACACACACCCATACAATGCCCACCACCCCGTGATGTTTTTCTCACTCCTAATAGTGAATGTAATGTAACACACACCCATAAAATGCGCACCACCCCGTGATGTTTTTCTCACTCCTACTAATGAATCTAATGTAACACACACCCATACAACGCGCACCACCCGGCGATGTTTTTCTCACTCCTACTTGTGAATGTAATGTAACACACACCCATACATTGCGCACCACCCCATGATGTTTTTCTCACTCCTGTTAGTGAATGTAATGTAACACACACCCATAAAACGCGCACCACCCGGCGATGTTTTTCTCACTCGTACTAGTGAATGTAATGTAATACAGACCCATACAATGCGCACCACCACGTGATGTTTTTCTCACTCCTACTAGTGAATGTAATGTAACACACACCCATACAATGCGCACCACCCCGTGATGTTTTTCTCACTCCTACTAGTGAATGTAATGTAACACACACCCATACAATGCGCCCCACCCCGTGATGTTATTCTCACTCCTACTAGTGAATGTAATGTAACACACACCCATACAATGCGCACCACCCCGTGATGTTTTTCTCACTCCTACTAGTGAATGTAATGTAACACACACCCATACAATGCGCACCACCCCGTGATGTTTTTCTCACTCCTACTAGTGAATCTAATGTAACACACACCCATACACTGTGCACCACCCCGTGAGGTTTTTCTCACTCCTACTAATGAATCTAATGTAACACACACACATAAAACGCGCACCACCCGGCGATGTGTTTCTCACTCCTACTTGTGAATGTAATGTAACACACACCCGTACAATGCGCACCACCCCATGATGTTTTTCTCACTCCTACTAGTGAATGTAATGTAACACACACCCATACAATGCGCACCACCCCGTGATGTTTTTCTCACTCCTACTAGTGAATGTAATGTAACACACACCCATACAGTGCGGACCACCCAGTGAAGTTTTTCTCCCTCCTACTAGTGAATGTAATGTAACACACACCCATACAATGCGCACCACCCCGTGATGTTTTTCTCACTCCTACTAGTGAATGTATTGTAACACACACCCATACAATGCGCACCACCCCGTGATGTTTCTCTCACTCCTACTAGTGAATGTAATGTAACACACACCCATACAATGCGCACCACCCCGTGATGTTTTTCTCACTCCCACTAGTGAATTTAATGTAACACACACCCATAGAATGCGCAACACCCCGTGATGTTTTTCTCACTCCTACTAGTGAAAGTAATGTAACACACACCCATACAATGCGCATCGCCCCGTGATGTTTTTCTCACTCCTACTAGTGAATGTAATGTAACACACACCCATACAATGCGCACCACCCCGTGATGTTTTTCTCACTCCTACTAGTGAATCTAACGTAACACACACCCATACAATGCGCACCACCCCATGATGTTTTTCTCACTCCTACTAGTGAATCTAATGTAACACACACCCATACAATGCGCACCACCCCGTGATGTTTTTCTCACTCCTACTAGTGAATGTAATATAACACACACCCATACAATGCGCACCACCCCGTGATGTGTTTCTCACTCCTACTAGTGAATGTAATGTAACACACACCCATACAATGCGCACCACCCCGTGCTGTTTTTCTCACTGCTACTAGTGAATGTAATGTAACACACACCCATACAATGCGCACCACCCCGTGATGTTTTTCTCACTCCTACTAGTGAATCTAATGTAACACACACCCATACAATGCGCATCGCCCAGTGATGTTTTTCTCACTCCTACTAGTGAATGTAATGAAACACACACCCATACAATGCGCACGACCCCGCGATGTTTTTCAGAAACCTATCCTACATTGCCACTGCATGTTCCCTGACCTCCCCATGCTTACCACCCCGCGGTGCTTTTCTCCATCCTACATTGCCACTCACTGCCTATCCAAATTCAGACCCTCCGATTCACACCACTCCGTGATGTTTTTCTCACTCCCATTAGTGAATGTAATGTAACACACACCCATACAATGCGCACCACCCCTTGATGTTTTTCTCACTCCTAGTAGTGAATGTAATGTAACACACACCCATACAATGCGCACCAACACGTGATGTTTTTCTCACTCCTACTAGTGAATGTAATGTAACACACACCCATACAATGCGCACCACCCCGTGATGTTTTTCTCACTCCTAATAGTGAATGTAATGTAACACACACCCATAAAATGCGCACCACCCCGTGATGTTTTTCTCACTCCTACTAGTGAATCTAATGTAACACACACCCATACAATGCGCACCACCCCGTGATGTTTTTCTCACTCCTACTAATGAATCTAATGTAACACACACCCATACAACGCGCACCACCCGGCGATGTTTTTCTCACTCCTACTTGTGAATGTAATGTAACACACACCCATACATTGCGCACCACCCCATGATGTTTTTCTCACTCCTGTTAGTGAATGTAATGTAACACACACCCATACAACGCGCACCACCCGGCGATGTTTTTCTCACTCGTACTAGTGAATGTAATGTAATACAGACCCATACAATGCGCACCACCACGTGATGTTTTTCTCACTCCTACTAGTGAATGTAATGTAACACACACCCATACAATGCGCACCACCCCGTGATGTTTTTCTCACTCCTACTACTGAATGTAATGTAACACACACCCATACAATTCGCACCACCCCGTGATGTTTTTCTCACTCCCACTAGTGAATCTAATGTAACACACACCCATACAATGCGCACCACCCCGTGATGTTTTTCTCACTCTTACTAGTGAAAGTTATGTAACACACACCCATACAATGCGCACCGCCCCGTGATATTTTTCTCACTCCTACTAGTGAATGTAATGTAACACACAGCCATACAATGCGCACCACCCCGTGATGTTTTTCTCACTCCTGCTAGTGAATCTAATGTAACACACACCCATTCAATGCGCACCACACCGTGATGTTTTTCTCACTCCTACTAGTGAATCTAATGTAACACACACCCATACAATGCGCACCACCCCGTGATGTTTTTCTCACTCCTAATGGTGAATGTAATGTAACACACACCCATACAATACGCACCACCCCGTGATGTGTTTCTCACTCCTACTAGTGAATGTAATGTAACACACACCCATACAATGCGCACCACCCCGCGATGTTTTTCTCACTCCTAATAGTGAATGTAATGTAACACACACCCATACAATGCGCACCACCCCGTGATGTTTTACTCACTCCTACTTGTGAATCTAATGTAACACACACCCATACAATGCGCACCACCCCGTGATGTTTCTCTCACTTCTACTAGTGAATGTAATGTAACACACACCCATACAATGCGCACCACCCCGTGATGTTTTTCTCACTCCTACTAGTGAATCTAATGTAACACACACCCATACAATGCGCACAACCCCGTGATGTTTTTCTCACTCCTACTAGTGAATGTAATGTAACACACACCCATACAATGCGCACCACCCCGTGATGTTTTTCTCACTCCTACTAGTGAATGGCCTGTTAGAAACACTTAAAATGCGTACCACCCCGTGATGTTTTTCTCACTCCAACTAGTGAATGGCCTGTCAGAAACTCGTACAATGCGCACCACCCCGCGATGTTTTTCAAAAACCTATCCTACATTGCCACTGCATGTTTCCTGACCTCCCCATGCTGACCACAGCATGGTGCTTTTCTCTTTCCTACATTGCCACTCACTGCCTATCCTAATTCAGGCCCTCCGAATCACACAACCCCGTGATGTTTTTTTTCACTCCTACTAGGGAATGGCCTGTTAGAAACCCTTACAATGCGCACCACCCCGCGATGTTTTTCAGAAAATTATCCTACATTGCCACTGCATGTTTCCTGACATCTCCATGCTGACCACCCTATGGTGCTTTACTCCATCCTACATTGCCACTCACTGCCTATCCTAAATCAGGCCCTCCGATTCACACCACCCCTTGATGTTTTTCTCACTTCTACTAGGGAATGGCCTGTTAGAAACCTTTTCAATCGGCACCACCACGTGATTTTTTTCAGAAACCAATCTTACATTGGCCCTGCATGTTTCCTGACTTCCACATCCTAATCACCCCGTGGTACTTTTCTCCATCCTACATTGCCACTCACTGTCTATCCTGATTCAGTCCCTCTGATTCACACCACCCGGTGATGTTCTTATAACTCCTACTAGTGAATGGCCTGTTAGAAACCCTTACAATGCGCACCATCTCGCAATGTTTTTCAGAAACCTATCCTAGATTGGCACTGCATGTTTTCTGACTTCCACACGCTGACCACCCAGTGGTGCTTTTCTCCATCTTACGTTGCCACTCACTGCCTATCCTGATGCAGGCATCCGATTCACAGCACCCCGTGATGTTTTTCTCACACCTACTCGTGAATGGCCTTTTACAAACCCATAAATGCGCACCACCCCGCGATGTTTTTCAGAAACCTATCCTACATTGCCACTGCATGTTTCCTGACCTGTCCATGCTGACCACCCCGTGGTGCTGTTCTCCATCCTACATTGCCACTAACTGCATATCCTAATCCAGGCCCACCGGTTCACAACACCCTGTGATGTTTTTCTCACTCCTACTAGTGAATGGCCTGTTAGAAACACTTACAATGCGTACCACCCCGCGATGTTTTTCAGAATCCTATCCTACATTGACACTGCATTTGTCCTGAACTCACCATGCTGAACCACCCCGTTGTACTTTTCTCTATGCTACATTGCCACTCACTGCGTATCCTAATTCAGGCCCTCCAATTCACACCACCCCATGATGTTTTTCTCACTCCTACTATTGAATGGCCGGTTAGAAACCCGTACAATGCGCACCACCCCTCGATGTTTTTCAGAAACTTATCCTACATTGCCACTGCATGTTTCCTGACCTCCCCTTGATGAACACCCCATGGTGCTTTTCTCCTTCCTACATTGCCACTCACTGCCTATCCTAATTCAGGCCCTCCGATTCACACAACCCCGTGATGTTTTTCTCACTCTTACTAGTGAATGGCCTGTTAGAAACCCTTACAATGCTCACCACCGCACGATATATTTAAAAAACATATCCGACATTGCCACTGCATGTTTCCTGACCTCCCCATGCTAACCACGCCGTAGTGTTTTTCTCCATCCTACATTGCCACTCGATGCCTATCCTAAATCAGGCCTTCCGATTCACACCACCCCGTGATGTTTTTCTCACTCCTACTAGTGAAACGCCTTTAAGAAACCTTACAATGCTCACCACCCCATGATGTTTTTCAGAAACCTAACCTACATTGCCACTGCATGTTTCCTGCCCTCCCCATGCTGACCACCCCTGGAGCTTTTCTTCATCCTACATTACTACTTACTGCCTATTCTGATTCAGCTCCTCTGATTCACACCACACCGTGATGTTTTTCTCGCCCCTACTAGTGAGTTGCCTGTTAGAAATCCTTACAGTGCGCACAACCCTGTGATGTTTTTCAGAAACATATCCTACCTGCCACTGCATATTTCCAGACCTCCCTATGCTGACCACCCCATGGTGCTTTTCTCCTCCTACACTGCCACTCCGTGCATATCCTAACTAATTCCCTCCAATTCACACCACCCCGTGATGTCTTTCTCACTCCTACTAGTGAATGGCCTGTTAGAAACCCTTATAATGTGCACCACCCCGCGATGGTTTTCACAAACCTAACCTACATTGCCACTGCAAGTTTCCTGACCTCCCAATGTGGACCACCCCATGGTGCTTTTCTCCATACTACATTGCCACTCACTGCTTATCCTAATCCAGGCCCTCCGATTCACAACACCCTGTGATGTTTTTCTCACTCCTACTATTGAATGGCCTGTTAGAAACCCGTACAATGCGCACCACCCCGCGATGTTTTTCAAAAACCTATTCTACATTGCCACTGCATGTTCCCTGACCTCCCCATGCTGACCACCCCGCGGTGCTTTTCTCCATCCTACATTGCCACTCACTGCCTATCCAAATTCAGACACTCTGATTCACACCACCCCGTGATGTTTTTCTCACTCCTAGTAGTGAATGTAATGTAACACACACCCAAACACTGCGCACCACCCCGTGATGTTTTTCTCACTCCTATTAGTGAATGTAATATAACACACACCCATACAATGCGAACCACCCCGTGATGTTTTTCTCACTCCTACTAGTGAATCTAATGTAACACACACCCATACAATGCGCATCACCCCGCGATGTTTTTCAGAAACCTATCCTACATTGCCACTGCATGTTCCCTGACCTCCCCATGCTGACCACCCCGCAGTCTTTTTCTCCATCCTACATTGCCACTCACTGCCTATCCTAATTCAGACCCAACGATTCACACCACGACTTGATGTTTTTCTCACTCCTAGTAGTAAATGTAATGTAACACACACCCATACAATGCGCACCACCCCGGGATGTTTTTTTCACTCCTACTAGTGAATGTAATGTAACACACACCCATACAATGCACACCACCCCGTGATGTTTTTCTCACTCCTACTAGTGAATGTAATGTAACACACACCCATACAATGCGCACCACCCGGTGATGTTTTTCTCACTCCTACTAGTGAATCTAATGTAACACACACCCATACAATGCGCACGACCCCGCGATGTTTTTCAGAAACCTATCCTACATTGCCACTGCATGTTCCCTGACCTCCCCAGGCTGACCACCCCGCGGTGCTTTTCTCCATCCTACATTGCCACTCACTACCTATCCTACTTCAGACCCTCCGATTCACACCACCCCGTGATGTTTTTCTCACTCCTACTAGTGAATGTAATGTAACACACACCCATACAATGCGCACCACCCCGTAATGTTTTTCTCACTCCTACTAGTGAATGTAATGTAACACACTCCCATACAATACGCACCACCCCGTGATGTTTTTCTCACTCCTACTAGTGAATGCAATGTAACACACACCCATACAATGCGCACCACCCCGTGATGTTTTTCTCACTCCTACAAGTGAATGTAATGTAACACACACCCATACAATGCGCACAAACCCCGTGATGTTTTTCTCACTCCTACTAGTGAATCTAATGTAACACACACCCATACAATGCACACAACCCCGTGATGTTTTTCAGAAACCTATCCTACATTGCCACTGCATGTTCCCTGACCTCCCCATGCTTACCACCCCGCGGTGCTTTTCTCCATCCTACATTGCCACTCACTGCCTATCCTAATTCAGACCCTCCGATTCACACCACTCCGTGATGTTTTTCTCACTCCTATTAGTGAATGTAATGTAACACACACCCATACAACGAGCACCACCCGGCGATGTTTTTCTCACTCGTACTAGTGAATGTAATGTAACACACACCCATACAATGCGCACCACCACGTGATGTTTTTCTCACTCCTACTAGTGAATGTAATGTAACACACACCCATACAATGCGCACCACCCCGTGATGTTTTTCTCACTGCTACTAGTGATTCTAATGTAACACACACCCATACAATGCGCACCACCCGGTGATGTTTTTCTCACTCCTACTAGTGAATGTAATGTAACACACACCCATACAATGCGCACCACCCCGTGATGTTTTTCTCACTCCTACTAGTGAATGTAATGTAACACACACCCATACAATGCGCACCACCCCGTGATGTTTTTCTCACTGCTACTAGTGAATGTAATGTAACACACCCATACAATGCGCACCACCCCGTGATGTTTTTCTCACTCCTACTTGTGAATGTAATGTAACACACACCCATACAATGCGCACCACCCCGTGATGTTTTTCTCACTCCTACTAGTGAATGTAATGTAACACACACCCATACAATGCGCACCACACCGTGATGTTTTTCTCACTCCTACTAGTGAATGTAATGTAACACACACCCATACAATGCGCCCCACCCCGTGATGTTATTCTCACTCCTACTAGGGAATGTAATGTAACACACACCCATACAATGCGCACCATCCCGTGATGTTTTTCTCACTCCTACTAGGGAATCTAATGTAACACACACCCATACAATGCGCACCACCCCGTGATGTTTTTCTCACTCCTACTAGTGAATGTAATGTAACTCACACCCATACAAATGCGCACCACCCCGTGATGTTTTTCTCACTCCTACTAGTGAATGTAATGTAACACACACCCATGCAATGCGCACCACTCCGTGATGTTTTTCTCACTCCTACTAGTGAATGTAATGTAACACACACCCATACAATGCGCACCACCCCGTGATGTTTTTCTCACTCCTACTAGTGAACCTAATGTAACACACACCCATACAATGCGCACCACCCCGCGATGTTTTTCAGAAACCTATCCTACATTGCCACTGCATGTTCCCTGACCTCCCCATGCTGACCACCCCGCGGTGCTTTTCTCCATCCTACATTGCCACTCACTGCCTATCCAAATTCAGACACTCTGATTCACACCACCCCGTGATGTTTTTCTCACTCCTAGTAGTGAATGTAATGTAACACACACCCAAACACTGCGCACCACCCCGTGATGTTTTTCTCACTCCTATTAGTGAATGTAATATAACACACACCCATACAATGCGAACCACCCCGTGATGTTTTTCTCACTCCTACTAGTGAATCTAATGTAACACACACCCATACAATGCGCATCACCCCGCGATGTTTTTCAGAAACCTATCCTACATTGCCACTGCATGTTCCCTGACCTCCCCATGCTGACCACCCCGCAGTCTTTTTCTCCATCCTACATTGCCACTCACTGCCTATCCTAATTCAGACCCACCGATTCACACCACGCCTTGATGTTTTTCTCACTCCTAGTAGTGAATGTAATGTAACACACACCCATACAATGCGCACCACCCCGGGATGTTTTTCTCACTCCTACTAGTGAATGTAATGTAACACACACCCATACAATGCACACCACCCCGTGATGTTTTTCTCACTCCTACTAGTGAATGTAATGTAACAAACACCCATACAATGCGCACCACCCGGTGATGTTTTTCTCACTCCTACTAGTGAATCTAATGTAACACACACCCATACAATGCGCACGACCCCGCGATGTTTTTCAGAAACCTATCCTACATTGCCACTGCATGTTCCCTGACCTCCCCAGGCTGACCACCCCGCGGTGATTTTCTCCATCCTACATTGCCACTCACTACCTATCCTAATTCAGACCCTCCGATTCACACCACCCCGTGATGTTTTTCTCACTCCTACTAGTGAATGTAATGTAACACACACCCATACAATGCGCACCACCCCGTAATGTTTTTCTCACTCCTACTAGTGAATGTAATGTAACACACTCCCATACAATACGCACCACCCCGTGATGTTTTTCTCAATCCTACTAGTGAATGCAATGTAACACACACCCATACAATGCGCACCACCGCGTGATGTTTTTCTCACTCCTACTAGTGAATGTAATGTAACACACACCCATACAATGCGCACCACCCCGTGATGTTTTTCTCACTCCTACTAGTGAATGTAATGTAACACACACCCATACAATGCGCACCACCCCGCGATGTTTTTCAGAAACCTATCCTACATTGCCACTGCATGTTCCCTGACCTCCCCATGCTTACCACCCCGCGGTGCTTTTCTCCATCCTACATTGCCACTCACTGCCTATCCTAATTCAGACCCTCCGATTCACACCACGCCGTGATGTTTTTCTCACTCCTATTAGTGAATGTAATGTAACACACACCCATACAGGGCGCACCACCCGGCAATGTTTTTCTCACTCGTACTAGTGAATGTAATGTAACACACACCCATACAATGCGCACCACCACGTGATGTTTTTCTCACTCCTACTAGTGAATGTAATGTAACACACACCCATACAATGCGCACCACCCCGTGATGTTTTTCTCACTCCTACTAGTGAATCTAATGTAACACACACCCATACAATGCGCACCACCCCGTGATGTTTTTCTCACTACTACTAGTGAATCTAATGTAACACACACCCATACAATGCGCACCACCCCGTGATGTTTTTCTCACTCCTACTAGTGAATGTAAGGTAACACACACCCATACAATGCGCACCACCACGTGATGTTTTTCTCACTCCTACTAGTTAATGTAATGTAACACACACCCATACAATGCGCACCACCCCGTGATGTTTTTCTCACTCCTACTAGTGAATGTAATGTAACACACACCCATACAATGCGCACCACCCCGTGATGTTTTTCTCACTCCTACTAGTGAATCTAATGTAACACACACCCGTACAATGCGCACCACCCCGTGATGTTTTTCTCACTGCTACTAGTGAATGTAATGTAACACACACCCATACAATGCGCACCACCCCGTGATGTTTTTCTCACTCCTACTAGTGAATGTAATGTAACACACACCCATACAATGCGCACCACCCCGTGATGTTTTTCTCACTCCTACTAGTGACTGTAATGTAACACACACCCATAAAATGCGCACCACCCCGTGATGTTTTTCTCACTCCTAATAGTGAATGTAATGTAACACACACCTATACAATGCGCACCACCCCGTGATGTTTTTCTCACTCCTACTAGTGAATCTTATGTAACACACACCCATACAATGCGCACCACCCCGTGATGTTTTTCTCACTGCTACTAGTGAATGTAATGTAACACACCCATACAATGCGCACCACCCCGTGATGTTTTTCTCACCCCTACTAGTGAATGTAATGTAACACACACCCATACAATGCGCACCACCCCGTGATGTTTTTCTCACTCCTACTAGTGAATGTAATGTAACACACACCCATACAATGCGCACCACCCCGTGATGTTTTTCTCACTCCTACTAGTGAATGTAATGTAACACACACCCATACAATGCGCCCCACCCCGTGATGTTATTCTCACTCTTACTAGTGAATGTAATGTAACACACACCCATACAATGCGCACCACCCCGTGATGTTTTTCTCACTCCTACTAGGGAATCTAATGTAACACCCACACATACAATGCGCACGACCCCGCGATGTTTTTCAGAAACCTATCCTACATTGCCACTGCATGTTCCCTGACCTCCCCATGCTGACCAGCCCGCGGTGCTTTTCTCCATCCTACATTGCCACTCACTGCCTATCCTAATTCAGACCCTTCCGATTCACACCACCCCGTGATGTTTTTCTCACACCTACTAGTGAATGTAATTTAACACACACCCATACAATGTGCACCACCCCGTGATGTTTTTCTCACTCCTACTAGTGAATGTAATGTAACACACACCCATACAATACGCTCCACCCCGTGATGTTTTTCTAACTCCTAATAGTGAATGTAATGTAACACACCCATACAATGCGCACCACCCCGTGATGTTTTTCTCACTCCTACTAGTGAATGTAATGTAACACACACCCATACAATGCGAACCACCCCGTGATGTTTTTCTCACTCCTACTAGTGAATGTAATGTAACACACACCCATACAATGCGCACCACCCCGCGATGTTTTTCAGAAAACTATCCTACATTGCCACTGCATGTTCCCTGACCTCCCCATGCTGACCACCCCGCGGTGCTTTTCTCCATCCTACATTGCCACTCACTGCCTATCCTAATTCAGACCCTCTGATTCACAACACTCCGTGATGTTTTTCTCACTCCCATTAGTGAATGTAATGTAACACACACCCATACAATGCGCACCACCCCGTGATGTTTTTCTCACTCCTAGTTGTGAATGCAATGTAACACACACCCATACAATGCGCACCACCCCGTGATGTTTTTCTCACTCCTACTAGTGAATGTAATGTAACACACACCCATACAATGCGCACCACCCCGTGATGTTTTTCTCACTCCTACTAGTGAATGTAATGTAACACACACCCATACAATGCGCACCACCCCGTGATGTTTTTCTCACTCCTACTAGTGAATGTAATGTAACACACACCCATACAATGCGCACCACCCCGTGATGTTTTTCTCACTCCTACTAGTGAATGTAATGTAACACACACCCATACAATGCGCACCACCCCGTGATGTTTTTCTCACTCCTACTAGTGAATCTAATGTAACACACACCCATACAATGTGCACCACCCCGTGAGGTTTTTCTCACTCCTACTAATGAATCTAATGTAACACACACACATACAACGCGCACCACCCGGCGATGTTTTTCTCACTCCTACTTGTGAATGTAATGTAACACACACCCGTACAATGCGCACCACCCCATGATGTTTTTCTCACTCCTACTAGTGAATGTAATGTAACACACACCCATACAATGCGCACCACCCCGTGATGTTTTTCTCACTCCTACTAGTGAATGTAATGTAACACACACCCATACAGTGCGGACCACCCCGTGAAGTTTTTCTCCCTCCTACTAGTGAATGTAATGTAACACACACCCATACAATGCGCACCACCCCGTGATGTTTTTCTCACTCCTACTAGTGAATGTAATGTAACACACACCCATACAATGCGCACCACCCCGTGATGTTTCTCTCACTCCTACTAGTGAATGTAATGTAACACACACCCATACAATGCGCACCACCCCGTGATGTTTTTCTCACTCCCACTAGTGAATCTAATGTAACACACACCCATAGAATGCGCAACACCCCGTGATGTTTTTCTCACTCCTACTAGTGAAAGTAATTTAACACACACCCATACAATGCGCATCGCCCCGTGATGTTTTTCTGACTCCTACTAGTGAATGTAATGTAACACACACCCATACAATGCGCACCACCCCGTGATGTTTTTCTCACTCCTACTAGTGAATGTAATGTAACACACACCCATACAATGCGCACCACCCCGTGATGTTTTTCTCACTCCTAATAGTGAATGTAATGTAACACACACCCATAAAATGCGCACCACCCCGTGATGCTTTTCTCACTCCTACTAGTGAATCTAATGTAACACACACCCATACAATGCGCACCACCCCGTGATGTTTTTCTCACTCCTACTAATGAATCTAATGTAACACAGACCCATACAACGCGCACCACCCGGCGATGTTTTTCTCACTCCTACTTGTGAATGTAATGTAACACACACCCATACATTGCGCACCACCCCATGATGTTTTTCTCACTCCTGTTAGTGAATGTAATGTAACACACACCCATACAACGCGCACCACCCGGCGATGTTTTTCTCACTCGTACTAGTAAATGTAATGTAATACAGACCCATACAATGCGCACCACCACGTGATGTTTTTCTCACTCCTACTAGTGAATGTAATGTAACACACACCCATACAATGCGCACCACCCCGTGATGTTTTTCTCACTCCTACTAGTGAATGTAATGTAACACACACCCATACAATGCGCACCACCCCGTGATGTTTTTCTCACTCCTACTAGTGAATGTAATGTAACACACACCCATACAATGCGCACCACCCCGTGATGTTTTTCTCACTCCCACTAGTGAATCTAATGTAACACACACCCATACAATGTGCACCACCCCGTGATGTTTTTCTCACTCCTACTAGTGAAAGTAATGTAACACACACCCATACAATGCGCACCGCCCCGTGATATTTTTCTCCCTCCTACTAGTGAATGTAATGTAACACACAGCCATACAATGCGCACCACCCCGTGATGTTTTTCTCACTCCTGCTAGTGAATCTAATGTAACACACACCCATTCAATGCGCACCACACCGTGATGTTTTTCTCACTCCTACTAGTGAATCTAATGTAACACACACCCATACAATGCGCACCACCCCGTGATGTTTTTCTCACTCCTACTAGTGAATGTAATGTAACACACACCCATACAATACGCACCACCCGTGATGTGTTTCTCACTCCTACTAGTGAATGTAATGTAACACACACCCATACAATGCACACCACCCCGCGATGTTTTTCTCACTCCTAATAGTGAATGTAATGTAACACACACCCATACAATGCGCACCACCCCGTGATGTTTTTCTCACTCCTACTTGTGAATCTAATGTAACACACACCCATACAATGCGCACCACCCCGTGATGTTTCTCTCACTTCTACTAGTGAATGTAATGTAACACACACCCATAGAATGCGCACCACCCCGTGATGTTTTTCTCACTCCTACTAGTGAATCTAATGTAACACACACCCATACAATGCGCACAACCCCGTGATGTTTTTCTCACTCCTACTAGTGAATGTAATGTAACACACACCCATACAATGCGCACCACCCCGTGATGTTTTTCTCACTCCTACTAGTGAATCTAATGTAACACACACCCATACAATGCGCACCACCCCGTGATGTTTTTCTCACTACTACTAGTGAATCTAATGTAACACACACCCATACAATGCGCACCACCCCGTGATGATTTTCTCACTCCTACTAGTGAATGTAATGTAACACACAGCCATACAATGCGCACCACCCCGTGATGTTTTTCTCACTCCTACTAGTGAATGGCCTGTTAGAAACACTTAAAATGCGTACCACCCCGTGATGTTTTTCTCACTCCAACTAGTGAATGGCCTGTTAGAAACCCGTACAATGCGCACCACCCCGCGATGTTTTTCAAAAACCTATCCTACATTGCCACTGCATATTTCCTGACCTCCCCATGCTGACCACAGCATGGTGCTTTTCTCTTTCCTACATTGCCACTCACTGCCTATCCTAATTCAGGCCCTCCTAATCACACAACCTCGTGATGTTTTTTTCACTCCTACTAGGGAATGGCCTGTTAGAAACCCTTACAATGCGCACCACCCCGCGATGTTTTTCAGAAAATTATCCTACATTGCCACTGCATGTTTCCTGACATCTCCATGCTGACCACCCTATGGTGCTTTACTCCATCCTACATTGCCACTCACTGCCTATCCTAAATCAGGCCCTCCGATTCACACCACCCCTTGATGTTTTTCTCACTTCTACTAGGGAATGGCCTGTTAGAAACCTTTTCAATCGGCACCACCACGTGATTTTTTTCATAAACCAATCTTACATTGGCCCTGCATGTTTCCTGACTTCCACATCCTAATCACCCCGTGGTACTTTTCTCCATCCTACATTGCCACTCACTGTCTAACCTGATTCAGTCCCTCTGATTCACACCACCCGGTGATGTTCTTATAACTCCTACTAGTGAATGGCCTGTTAGAAACCCTTACAATGCGCACCATCTCGCAATGTTTTTCAGAAACCTATCCTAGATTGGCACTGCATGTTTTCTGACTTCCACACGCTGACCACCCAGTGGTGCTTTTCTCCATCTTACGTTGCCACTCACTGCCTATCCTGATGCAGGCATCCGATTCACAGCACCCCGTGATGTTTTTCTCACACCTACTCGTGAATGGCCTTTTACAAACCCATAAATGCGCACCACCCCGCGATGTTTTTCAGAAAACTATCCTACATTGCCACTGCATGTTTCCTGACCTGTCCATGCTGACCACCCCGTGGTGCTGTTCTCCATCCTACATTGCCACTAACTGCATATCCTAATCCAGGCCCACCGGTTCACAACACCCTGTGATGTTTTTCTCACTCCTACTAGTGAATGGCCTGTTAGAAACACTTACAATGCGTACCACCCCGCGATGTTTTTCAGAATCCTATCCTACATTGACACTGCATTTGTCCTGAACTCACCATGCTGAACCACCCCGTTGTACTTTTCTCTATGCTACATTGCCACTCACTGCGTATCCTAATTCAGGCCCTCCAATTCACACCACCCCATGATGTTTTTCTCACTCCTACTATTGAATGGCCGGTTAGAAACCCGTACAATGCGCACCACCCCTCGATGTTTTTCAGAAACTTATCCTACATTGCCACTGCATGTTTCCTGACCTCCCCTTGATGAACACCCCATGGTGCTTTTCTCCTTCCTACATTGCCACTCACTGCCTATCCTAATTCAGGCCCTCCGATTCACACAACCCCGTGATGTTTTTCTCACTCTTACTAGTGAATGGCCTGTTAGAAACCCTTACAATGCTCACCACCGCACGATATATTTAAAAAACATATCCGACATTGCCACTGCATGTTTCCTGACCTCCCCATGCTAACCACGCCGTAGTGTTTTTCTCCATCCTACATTGCCACTCGATGCCTATCCTAATTCAGGCCTTCCGATTCACACCACCCCGTGATGTTTTTCTCACTCCTACTAGTGAAACGCCTTTAAGAAACCTTACAATGCTCACCACCCCATGATGTTTTTCAGAAACCTAACCTACATTGCCACTGCATGTTTCCTGCCCTCCCCATGCTGACCACCCCTGGAGCTTTTCTTCATCCTACATTACTACTTACTGCCTATTCTGATTCAGCTCCTCTGATTCACACCACACCGTGATGTTTTTCTCGCCCCTACTAGTGAGTTGCCTGTTAGAAATCCTTACAGTGCGCACAACCCTGTGATGTTTTTCAGAAACATATCCTACCTGCCACTGCATATTTCCAGACCTCCCTATGCTGACCACCCCATGGTGCTTTTCTCCTCCTACACTGCCACTCCGTGCATATCCTAACTAATTCCCTCCAATTCACACCACCCCGTGATGTCTTTCTCACTCCTACTAGTGAATGGCCTGTTAGAAACCCTTACAATGTGCACCACCCCGCGATGGTTTTCACAAACCTAACCTACATTGCCACTGCAAGTTTCCTGACCTCCCAATGTGGACCACCCCATGGTGCTTTTCTCCATACTACATTGCCACTCACTGCTTATCCTAATCCAGGCCCTCCGATTCACAACACCCTGTGATGTTTTTCTCACTCCTACTATTGAATGGCCTGTTAGAAACCCGTACAATGCGCACCACCTCGCGATGTTTTTCAGAAACCTATTCTACATTGCCACTGCATGTTCCCTGACCTCCCCATGCTGACCACCCCGCGGTGCTTTTCTCCATCCTACATTGCCACTCACTGCCTATCCAAATTCAGACACTCTGATTCACACCACCCCGTGATGTTTTTCTCACTCCTAGTAGTGAATGTAATGTAACACACACCCAAACACTGCGCACCACCCCGTGATGTTTTTCTCACTCCTATTAGTGAATGTAATATAACACACACCCATACAATGCGAACCACCCCGTGATGTTTTTCTCACTCCTACTAGTGAATCTAATGTAACACACACCCATACAATGCGCATCACCCCGCGATGTTTTTCAGAAACCTATCCTACATTGCCACTGCATGTTCCCTGACCTCCCCATGCTGATCACCCCGCAGTCTTTTTCTCCATCCTACATTGCCACTCACTGCCTATCCTAATTCAGACCCACCGATTCACACCACGCCTTGATGTTTTTCTCACTCCTAGTAGTGAAAGTAATGTAACACACACCCATACAATGCGCACCACCCCGGGATGTTTTTTTCACTCCTACTAGTGAATGTAATGTAACACACACCCATACAATGCACACCACCCCGTGATGTTTTTCTCACTCCTACTAGTGAATGTAATGTAACACACACCCATTCAATGCGCACCACCCGGTGATGTTTTTCTCACTCCTACTAGTGAATCTAATGTAACACACACCCATACAATGCGCACGACCCCGCGATGTTTTTCAGAAACCTATCCTACATTGCCACTGCATGTTCCCTGACCTCCCCACGCTGACCACCCCGCCGTGCTTTTCTCCATCCTACATTGCCACTCACTACCTATCCTAATTCAGACCCTCCGATTCACACCACCCCGTGATGTTTTTCTCACTCCTACTAGTGAATGTAATGTAACACACACCCATACAATGCGCACCACCCCGTAATGTTTTTCTCACTCCTACTAGTGAATGTAATGTAACACACTCCCATACAATACGCACCACCCCGTGATGTTTTTCTCACTCCTACTAGTGAATGCAATGTAACACACACCCATACAATGCGCACCACCCCGTGATGTTTTTCTCACTCCTAGTTGTGAATGCAATGTAACACACACCCATACAATGCGCACCACCCCGTGATGTTTTTCTCACTCCTACTAGTGAATGTAATGTAACACACACCCATACAATGCGCACCACCCCGTGATGTTTTTCTCACTCCTACTAGTGAATGTAATGTAACACACACCCATACAATGCGCACCACCCCGTGATGTTTTTCTCACTCCTAGTAGTGAATGTAATGTAACACACACCCATACAATGCGCACCACCCCGTGATGTTTTTCTCACTCCTACTAGTGAATGTAATGTAACACACACCCATACAATGCGCACCACCCCGTGATGTTTTTCTCACTCTTACTAGTGAATCTAATGTAACACACACCCATACAATGTGCACCACCCCGTGAGGTTTTTCTCACTCCTACTAATGAATCTAATGTAACACACACACATACAACGCGCACCACCCGGCGATGTTTTTCTCACTCCTACTTGTGAATGTAATGTAACACACACCCATACAATGCGCACCACCCCGTGATGTTTTTCTCACTCCTACTAGTGAATGTAATGTAACACACACCCATACAATACGCACCACCCCGTGATGTGTTTCTCACTCCTACTAGTGAATGTAATGTAACACACACCCATACAATGCGCACCACCCCGCGATGTTTTTCTCACTCCTAATAGTGAATGTAATGTAACACACACCCATACAATGCGCACCACCCCGTGATGTTTTTCTCACTCCTACTTGTGAATCTAATATAACACACACTCATACAATGCGCACCACCCCGTAATGTTTCTCTCACTTCTACTAGTGAATGTAATGTAACACACACCCATACAATGCGCACCACCCCGTGATGTTTTTCTCACTCCTAGTAGTGAATGTAATGTAACACACACCCATACAATGCGCACCACCCCGTGATGTTTTTCTCACTCCTACTAGTGAATGTAATGTAACACACACCCATACAATGCGCACCACCCCGTGATGTTTTTCTCACTCCTGCTAGTGAATCTAATGTAACACACACCCATACAATGTGCACCACCCCGTGAGGTTTTTCTCACTCCTACTAATGAATCTAATGTAACACACACACATACAACGCGCACCACCCGGCGATGTTTTTCTCACTCCTACTTGTGAATGTAATGTAACACACACCCGTACAATGCGCACCACCCCATGATGTTTTTCTCACTCCTACTAGTGAATGTAATGTAACACACACCCATACAATGCGCACCACCCCGTGATGTTTTTCTCACTCCTACTAGTGAATGTAATGTAACACACACCCATACAGTGCGGACCACCCCGTGAAGTTTTTCTCCCTCCTACTAGTGAATGTAATGTAACACACACCCATACAATGCGCACCACCCCGTGATGTTTTTCTCACTCCTACTAGTGAATGTAATGTAACACACACCCATACAATGCACACCACCCCGTGATGTTTCTCTCACTCCTACTAGTGAATGTAATGTAACACACACCCATACAATGCGCACCACCCCGTGATGTTTTTCTCACTCCCACTAGTGAATCTAATGTAACACACACCCATAGAATGCGCAACACCCCGTGATGTTTTTCTCACTCCTACTAGTGAAAGTAATGTAACACACACCCATACAATGCGCATCGCCCCGTGATGTTTTTCTGACTCCTACTAGTGAATGTAATGTAACACACAGCCATACAATGCGCACCACCCCGTGATGTTTTTCTCACTCCTACTAGTGAATGTAATATAACACACACCCATACAATGCCCACCACCCCGTGATGTGTTTCTCACTCCTACTAGTGAATGTAATGTAACACACACCCATACAATGCGCACCACCCCGTGAAGTTTTTCTCACTCCTAATAGTGAATGTAATGTAACACACACCCATACAATGCGCACCACCCCATGATGTTTTTCTCACTCCTACTTGTGAATCTAATGTAACACACACCCATACAACGCGCACCACCCGGCGATGTTTTTCTCACTCGTACTAGTGAATGTAATGTAATACAGACCCATACAATGCGCACCACCACGTGATGTTTTTCTCACTCCTACTAGTGAATGTAATGTAACACACACCCATACAATGCGCACCACCCCGTGATGTTTTTCTCACTGCTACTAGTGAATGTAATGTAACACACACCCATACAATGCACACAACCCCGTGATGTTTTTCTCACTCCTACTAGTGAATGTAATGTAACACACACCCATACAATGCGCACCACCCCGTGATGTTTTTCTCACTCCTACTAGTGAATGTAATGTAACACACACCCATACAATGCGCACCACCCCGTGATGTTTTTCTCACTCCTACTTGTGAATCTAATGTAACACACACCCATACAATGCGCACCAACCCGTGATGTTTCTCTCACTTCTACTAGTGAATGTAATGTAACACACACCCATAGAATGCGCACCACCCCGTGATGTTTTTCTCACTCCTACTAGTGAATCTAATGTAACACACACCCATACAATGCGCACCACCCCGTGATGTTTTTCTCACTCCTACTAGTGAATGTAATGTAACACACACCCATACAATGCGCACCACCCCGTGATGTTTTTCTCACTCCTACTAGTGAATCTAATGTAACACACACCCATACAATGCGCACCACCCCGTGATGTTTTTCTCACTCCTACTAGTGAATGTAATGTAACACACCCATACAATGCGCACCACCCCGTGATGTTTTTCTCACTCCTACTTGTGAATCTAATGTAACACACACCCATACAATGCGCACCACCCCGTGATGTTTCTCTCACTTCTACTAGTGAATGTAATGTAACACACACCCATAGAATGCGCACCACCCCGTGATGTTTTTCTCACTCCTACTAGTGAATCTAATGTAACACACACCCATACAATGCGCACAACCCCGTGATGTTTTTCTCACTCCTACTAGTGAATGTAATGTAACACACACCCATACAATGCGCACCACCCCGTGATGTTTTTCTCACTCCTACTAGTGAATCTAATGTAACACACACCCATACAATGCGCACCACCCCGTGATGTTTTTCTCACTACTACTAGTGAATCTAATGTAACACACACCCATACAATGCGCACCACCCCGTGATGATTTTCTCACTCCTACTAGTGAATGTAATGTAACACACAGCCATACAATGCGCACCACCCCGTGATGTTTTTCTCACTCCTACTAGTGAATGGCCTGTTAGAAACACTTAAAATGCGTACCACCCCGTGATGTTTTTCTCACTCCAACTAGTGAATGGCCTGTTAGAAACCCGTACAATGCGCACCACCCCGCGATGTTTTTCAAAAACCTATCCTACATTGCCACTGCATATTTCCTGACCTCCCCATGCTGACCACAGCATGGTGCTTTTCTCTTTCCTACATTGCCACTCACTGCCTATCCTAATTCAGGCCCTCCTAATCACACAACCTCGTGATGTTTTTTTCACTCCTACTAGGGAATGGCCTGTTAGAAACCCTTACAATGCGCACCACCCCGCGATGTTTTTCAGAAAATTATCCTACATTGCCACTGCATGTTTCCTGACATCTCCATGCTGACCACCCTATGGTGCTTTACTCCATCCTACATTGCCACTCACTGCCTATCCTAAATCAGGCCCTCCGATTCACACCACCCCTTGATGTTTTTCTCACTTCTACTAGGGAATGGCCTGTTAGAAACCTTTTCAATCGGCACCACCACGTGATTTTTTTCATAAACCAATCTTACATTGGCCCTGCATGTTTCCTGACTTCCACATCCTAATCACCCCGTGGTACTTTTCTCCATCCTACATTGCCACTCACTGTCTATCCTGATTCAGTCCCTCTGATTCACACCACCCGGTGATGTTCTTATAACTCCTACTAGTGAATGGCCTGTTAGAAACCCTTACAATGCGCACCATCTCGCAATGTTTTTCAGAAACCTATCCTAGATTGGCACTGCATGTTTTCTGACTTCCACACGCTGACCACCCAGTGGTGCTTTTCTCCATCTTACGTTGCCACTCACTGCCTATCCTGATGCAGGCATCCGATTCACAGCACCCCGTGATGTTTTTCTCACACCTACTCGTGAATGGCCTTTTACAAACCCATAAATGCGCACCACCCCGCGATGTTTTTCAGAAACCTATCCTACATTGCCACTGCATGTTTCCTGACCTGTCCATGCTGACCACCCCGTGGTGCTGTTCTCCATCCTACATTGCCACTAACTGCATATCCTAATCCAGGCCCACCGGTTCACAACACCCTGTGATGTTTTTCTCACTCCTACTAGTGAATGGCCTGTTAGAAACACTTACAATGCGTACCACCCCGCGATGTTTTTCAGAATCCTATCCTACATTGACACTGCATTTGTCCTGAACTCACCATGCTGAACCACCCCGTTGTACTTTTCTCTATGCTACATTGCCACTCACTGCGTATCCTAATTCAGGCCCTCCAATTCACACCACCCCATGATGTTTTTCTCACTCCTACTATTGAATGGCCGGTTAGAAACCCGTACAATGCGCACCACCCCTCGATGTTTTTCAGAAACTTATCCTACATTGCCACTGCATGTTTCCTGACCTCCCCTTGATGAACACCCCATGGTGCTTTTCTCCTTCCTACATTGCCACTCACTGCCTATCCTAATTCAGGCCCTCCGATTCACACAACCCCGTGATGTTTTTCTCACTCTTACTAGTGAATGGCCTGTTAGAAACCCTTACAATGCTCACCACCGCACGATATATTTAAAAAACATATCCGACATTGCCACTGCATGTTTCCTGACCTCCCCATGCTAACCACGCCGTAGTGTTTTTCTCCATCCTACATTGCCACTCGATGCCTATCCTAATTCAGGCCTTCCGATTCACACCACCCCGTGATGTTTTTCTCACTCCTACTAGTGAAACGCCTTTAAGAAACCTTACAATGCTCACCACCCCATGATGTTTTTCAGAAACCTAACCTACATTGCCACTGCATGTTTCCTGCCCTCCCCATGCTGACCACCCCTGGAGCTTTTCTTCATCCTACATTACTACTTACTGCCTATTCTGATTCAGCTCCTCTGATTCACACCACACCGTGATGTTTTTCTCGCCCCTACTAGTGAGTTGCCTGTTAGAAATCCTTACAGTGCGCACAACCCTGTGATGTTTTTCAGAAACATATCCTACCTGCCACTGCATATTTCCAGACCTCCCTATGCTGACCACCCCATGGTGCTTTTCTCCTCCTACACTGCCACTCCGTGCATATCCTAACTAATTCCCTCCAATTCACACCACCCCGTGATGTCTTTCTCACTCCTACTAGTGAATGGCCTGTTAGAAACCCTTACAATGTGCACCACCCCGCGATGGTTTTCACAAACCTAACCTACATTGCCACTGCAAGTTTCCTGACCTCCCAATGTGGACCACCCCATGGTGCTTTTCTCCATACTACATTGCCACTCACTGCTTATCCTAATCCAGGCCCTCCGATTCACAACACCCTGTGATGTTTTTCTCACTCCTACTATTGAATGGCCTGTTAGAAACCCGTACAATGCGCACCACCTCGCGATGTTTTTCAGAAACCTATTCTACATTGCCACTGCATGTTCCCTGACCTCCCCATGCTGACCACCCCGCGGTGCTTTTCTCCATCCTACATTGCCACTCACTGCCTATCCAAATTCAGACACTCTGATTCACACCACCCCGTGATGTTTTTCTCACTCCTAGTAGTGAATGTAATGTAACACACACCCAAACACTGCGCACCACCCCGTGATGTTTTTCTCACTCCTATTAGTGAATGTAATATAACACACACCCATACAATGCGAACCACCCCGTGATGTTTTTCTCACTCCTACTAGTGAATCTAATGTAACACACACCCATACAATGCGCATCACCCCGCGATGTTTTTCAGAAACCTATCCTACATTGCCACTGCATGTTCCCTGACCTCCCCATGCTGATCACCCCGCAGTCTTTTTCTCCATCCTACATTGCCACTCACTGCCTATCCTAATTCAGACCCACCGATTCACACCACGCCTTGATGTTTTTCTCACTCCTAGTAGTGAATGTAATGTAACACACACCCATACAATGCGCACCACCCCGGGATGTTTTTTTCACTCCTACTAGTGAATGTAATGTAACACACACCCATACAATGCACACCACCCCGTGATGTTTTTCTCACTCCTACTAGTGAATGTAATGTAACACACACCCATTCAATGCGCACCACCCGGTGATGTTTTTCTCACTCCTACTAGTGAATCTAATGTAACACACACCCATACAATGCGCACGACCCCGCGATGTTTTTCAGAAACCTATCCTACATTGCCACTGCATGTTCCCTGACCTCCCCACGCTGACCACCCCGCCGTGCTTTTCTCCATCCTACATTGCCACTCACTACCTATCCTAATTCAGACCCTCCGATTCACACCACCCCGTGATGTTTTTCTCACTCCTACTAGTGAATGTAATGTAACACACACCCATACAATGCGCACCACCCCGTAATGTTTTTCTCACTCCTACTAGTGAATGTAATGTAACACACTCCCATACAATACGCACCACCCCGTGATGTTTTTCTCACTCCTACTAGTGAATGCAATGTAACACACACCCATACAATGCGCACCACCCCGTGATGTTTTTCTCACTCCTAGTTGTGAATGCAATGTAACACACACCCATACAATGCGCACCACCCCGTGATGTTTTTCTCACTCCTACTAGTGAATGTAATGTAACACACACCCATACAATGCGCACCACCCCGTGATGTTTTTCTCACTCCTACTAGTGAATGTAATGTAACACACACCCATACAATGCGCACCACCCCGTGATGTTTTTCTCACTCCTAGTAGTGAATGTAATGTAACACACACCCATACAATGCGCACCACCCCGTGATGTTTTTCTCACTCCTACTAGTGAATGTAATGTAACACACACCCATACAATGCGCACCACCCCGTGATGTTTTTCTCACTCTTACTAGTGAATCTAATGTAACACACACCCATACAATGTGCACCACCCCGTGAGGTTTTTCTCACTCCTACTAATGAATCTAATGTAACACACACACATACAACGCGCACCACCCGGCGATGTTTTTCTCACTCCTACTTGTGAATGTAATGTAACACACACCCATACAATGCGCACCACCCCGTGATGTTTTTCTCACTCCTACTAGTGAATGTAATGTAACACACACCCATACAATACGCACCACCCCGTGATGTGTTTCTCACTCCTACTAGTGAATGTAATGTAACACACACCCATACAATGCGCACCACCCCGCGATGTTTTTCTCACTCCTAATAGTGAATGTAATGTAACACACACCCATACAATGCGCACCACCCCGTGATGTTTTTCTCACTCCTACTTGTGAATCTAATATAACACACACTCATACAATGCGCACCACCCCGTAATGTTTCTCTCACTTCTACTAGTGAATGTAATGTAACACACACCCATACAATGCGCACCACCCCGTGATGTTTTTCTCACTCCTAGTAGTGAATGTAATGTAACACACACCCATACAATGCGCACCACCCCGTGATGTTTTTCTCACTCCTACTAGTGAATGTAATGTAACACACACCCATACAATGCGCACCACCCCGTGATGTTTTTCTCACTCCTACTAGTGAATCTAATGTAACACACACCCATACAATGTGCACCACCCCGTGAGGTTTTTCTCACTCCTACTAATGAATCTAATGTAACACACACACATACAACGCGCACCACCCGGCGATGTTTTTCTCACTCCTACTTGTGAATGTAATGTAACACACACCCGTACAATGCGCACCACCCCATGATGTTTTTCTCACTCCTACTAGTGAATGTAATGTAACACACACCCATACAATGCGCACCACCCCGTGATGTTTTTCTCACTCCTACTAGTGAATGTAATGTAACACACACCCATACAGTGCGGACCACCCCGTGAAGTTTTTCTCCCTCCTACTAGTGAATGTAATGTAACACACACCCATACAATGCGCACCACCCCGTGATGTTTTTCTCACTCCTACTAGTGAATGTAATGTAACACACACCCATACAATGCACACCACCCCGTGATGTTTCTCTCACTCCTACTAGTGAATGTAATGTAACACACACCCATACAATGCGCACCACCCCGTGATGTTTTTCTCACTCCCACTAGTGAATCTAATGTAACACACACCCATAGAATGCGCAACACCCCGTGATGTTTTTCTCACTCCTACTAGTGAAAGTAATGTAACACACACCCATACAATGCGCATCGCCCCGTGATGTTTTTCTGACTCCTACTAGTGAATGTAATGTAACACACAGCCATACAATGCGCACCACCCCGTGATGTTTTTCTCACTCCTACTAGTGAATGTAATATAACACACACCCATACAATGCCCACCACCCCGTGATGTGTTTCTCACTCCTACTAGTGAATGTAATGTAACACACACCCATACAATGCGCACCACCCCGTGAAGTTTTTCTCACTCCTAATAGTGAATGTAATGTAACACACACCCATACAATGCGCACCACCCCATGATGTTTTTCTCACTCCTACTTGTGAATCTAATGTAACACACACCCATACAACGCGCACCACCCGGCGATGTTTTTCTCACTCGTACTAGTGAATGTAATGTAATACAGACCCATACAATGCGCACCACCACGTGATGTTTTTCTCACTCCTACTAGTGAATGTAATGTAACACACACCCATACAATGCGCACCACCCCGTGATGTTTTTCTCACTGCTACTAGTGAATGTAATGTAACACACACCCATACAATGCACACAACCCCGTGATGTTTTTCTCACTCCTACTAGTGAATGTAATGTAACACACACCCATACAATGCGCACCACCCCGTGATGTTTTTCTCACTCCTACTAGTGAATGTAATGTAACACACACCCATACAATGCGCACCACCCCGTGATGTTTTTCTCACTCCTACTAGTGAATGTAATGTAACACACACCCATACAATGCGCACCACCCCGTGATGTTTTTCTCACTCCCACTAGTGAATCTAATGTAACACACACCCATACAATGTGCACCACCCCGTGATGTTTTTCTCACTCCTACTAGTGAAAGTAATGTAACACACACCCATACAATGCGCACCGCCCCGTGATATTTTTCTCCCTCCTACTAGTGAATGTAATGTAACACACAGCCATACAATGCGCACCACCCCGTGATGTTTTTCTCACTCCTGCTAGTGAATCTAATGTAACACACACCCATTCAATGCGCACCACACCGTGATGTTTTTCTCACTCCTACTAGTGAATCTAATGTAACACACACCCATACAATGCGCACCACCCCGTGATGTTTTTCTCACTCCTACTAGTGAATGTAATGTAACACACACCCATACAATACGCACCACCCGTGATGTGTTTCTCACTCCTACTAGTGAATGTAATGTAACACACACCCATACAATGCGCACCACCCCGCGATGTTTTTCTCACTCCTAATAGTGAATGTAATGTAACACACACCCATACAATGCGCACCACCCCGTGATGTTTTTCTCACTCCTACTTGTGAATCTAATGTAACACACACCCATACAATGCGCACCAACCCGTGATGTTTCTCTCACTTCTACTAGTGAATGTAATGTAACACACACCCATAGAATGCGCACCACCCCGTGATGTTTTTCTCACTCCTACTAGTGAATCTAATGTAACACACACCCATACAATGCGCACAACCCCGTGATGTTTTTCTCACTCCTACTAGTGAATGTAATGTAACACACACCCATACAATGCGCACCACCCCGTGATGTTTTTCTCACTCCTACTAGTGAATCTAATGTAACACACACCCATACAATGCGCACCACCCCGTGATGTTTTTCTCACTCCTACTAGTGAATGTAATGTAACACACCCATACAATGCGCACCACCCCGTGATGTTTTTCTCACTCCTACTTGTGAATCTAATGTAACACACACCCATACAATGCGCACCACCCCGTGATGTTTCTCTCACTTCTACTAGTGAATGTAATGTAACACACACCCATAGAATGCGCACCACCCCGTGATGTTTTTCTCACTCCTACTAGTGAATCTAATGTAACACACACCCATACAATGCGCACAACCCCGTGATGTTTTTCTCACTCCTACTAGTGAATGTAATGTAACACACACCCATACAATGCGCACCACCCCGTGATGTTTTTCTCACTCCTACTAGTGAATCTAATGTAACACACACCCATACAATGCGCACCACCCCGTGATGTTTTTCTCACTACTACTAGTGAATCTAATGTAACACACACCCATACAATGCGCACCACCCCGTGATGATTTTCTCACTCCTACTAGTGAATGTAATGTAACACACAGCCATACAATGCGCACCACCCCGTGATGTTTTTCTCACTCCTACTAGTGAATGGCCTGTTAGAAACACTTAAAATGCGTACCACCCCGTGATGTTTTTCTCACTCCAACTAGTGAATGGCCTGTTAGAAACCCGTACAATGCGCACCACCCCGCGATGTTTTTCAAAAACCTATCCTACATTGCCACTGCATATTTCCTGACCTCCCCATGCTGACCACAGCATGGTGCTTTTCTCTTTCCTACATTGCCACTCACTGCCTATCCTAATTCAGGCCCTCCTAATCACACAACCTCGTGATGTTTTTTTCACTCCTACTAGGGAATGGCCTGTTAGAAACCCTTACAATGCGCACCACCCCGCGATGTTTTTCAGAAAATTATCCTACATTGCCACTGCATGTTTCCTGACATCTCCATGCTGACCACCCTATGGTGCTTTACTCCATCCTACATTGCCACTCACTGCCTATCCTAAATCAGGCCCTCCGATTCACACCACCCCTTGATGTTTTTCTCACTTCTACTAGGGAATGGCCTGTTAGAAACCTTTTCAATCGGCACCACCACGTGATTTTTTTCATAAACCAATCTTACATTGGCCCTGCATGTTTCCTGACTTCCACATCCTAATCACCCCGTGGTACTTTTCTCCATCCTACATTGCCACTCACTGTCTATCCTGATTCAGTCCCTCTGATTCACACCACCCGGTGATGTTCTTATAACTCCTACTAGTGAATGGCCTGTTAGAAACCCTTACAATGCGCACCATCTCGCAATGTTTTTCAGAAACCTATCCTAGATTGGCACTGCATGTTTTCTGACTTCCACACGCTGACCACCCAGTGGTGCTTTTCTCCATCTTACGTTGCCACTCACTGCCTATCCTGATGCAGGCATCCGATTCACAGCACCCCGTGATGTTTTTCTCACACCTACTCGTGAATGGCCTTTTACAAACCCATAAATGCGCACCACCCCGCGATGTTTTTCAGAAACCTATCCTACATTGCCACTGCATGTTTCCTGACCTGTCCATGCTGACCACCCCGTGGTGCTGTTCTCCATCCTACATTGCCACTAACTGCATATCCTAATCCAGGCCCACCGGTTCACAACACCCTGTGATGTTTTTCTCACTCCTACTAGTGAATGGCCTGTTAGAAACACTTACAATGCGTACCACCCCGCGATGTTTTTCAGAATCCTATCCTACATTGACACTGCATTTGTCCTGAACTCACCATGCTGAACCACCCCGTTGTACTTTTCTCTATGCTACATTGCCACTCACTGCGTATCCTAATTCAGGCCCTCCAATTCACACCACCCCATGATGTTTTTCTCACTCCTACTATTGAATGGCCGGTTAGAAACCCGTACAATGCGCACCACCCCTCGATGTTTTTCAGAAACTTATCCTACATTGCCACTGCATGTTTCCTGACCTCCCCTTGATGAACACCCCATGGTGCTTTTCTCCTTCCTACATTGCCACTCACTGCCTATCCTAATTCAGGCCCTCCGATTCACACAACCCCGTGATGTTTTTCTCACTCTTACTAGTGAATGGCCTGTTAGAAACCCTTACAATGCTCACCACCGCACGATATATTTAAAAAACATATCCGACATTGCCACTGCATGTTTCCTGACCTCCCCATGCTAACCACGCCGTAGTGTTTTTCTCCATCCTACATTGCCACTCGATGCCTATCCTAATTCAGGCCTTCCGATTCACACCACCCCGTGATGTTTTTCTCACTCCTACTAGTGAAACGCCTTTAAGAAACCTTACAATGCTCACCACCCCATGATGTTTTTCAGAAACCTAACCTACATTGCCACTGCATGTTTCCTGCCCTCCCCATGCTGACCACCCCTGGAGCTTTTCTTCATCCTACATTACTACTTACTGCCTATTCTGATTCAGCTCCTCTGATTCACACCACACCGTGATGTTTTTCTCGCCCCTACTAGTGAGTTGCCTGTTAGAAATCCTTACAGTGCGCACAACCCTGTGATGTTTTTCAGAAACATATCCTACCTGCCACTGCATATTTCCAGACCTCCCTATGCTGACCACCCCATGGTGCTTTTCTCCTCCTACACTGCCACTCCGTGCATATCCTAACTAATTCCCTCCAATTCACACCACCCCGTGATGTCTTTCTCACTCCTACTAGTGAATGGCCTGTTAGAAACCCTTACAATGTGCACCACCCCGCGATGGTTTTCACAAACCTAACCTACATTGCCACTGCAAGTTTCCTGACCTCCCAATGTGGACCACCCCATGGTGCTTTTCTCCATACTACATTGCCACTCACTGCTTATCCTAATCCAGGCCCTCCGATTCACAACACCCTGTGATGTTTTTCTCACTCCTACTATTGAATGGCCTGTTAGAAACACGTACAATGCGCACCACCTCGCGATGTTTTTCAGAAACCTATTCTACATTGCCACTGCATGTTCCCTGACCTCCCCATGCTGACCACCCCGCGGTGCTTTTCTCCATCCTACATTGCCACTCACTGCCTATCCAAATTCAGACACTCTGATTCACACCACCCCGTGATGTTTTTCTCACTCCTAGTAGTGAATGTAATGTAACACACACCCAAACACTGCGCACCACCCCGTGATGTTTTTCTCACTCCTATTAGTGAATGTAATATAACACACACCCATACAATGCGAACCACCCCGTGATGTTTTTCTCACTCCTACTAGTGAATCTAATGTAACACACACCCATACAATGCGCATCACCCCGCGATGTTTTTCAGAAACCTATCCTACATTGCCACTGCATGTTCCCTGACCTCCCCATGCTGATCACCCCGCAGTCTTTTTCTCCATCCTACATTGCCACTCACTGCCTATCCTAATTCAGACCCACCGATTCACACCACGCCTTGATGTTTTTCTCACTCCTAGTAGTGAATGTAATGTAACACACACCCATACAATGCGCACCACCCCGGGATGTTTTTTTCACTCCTACTAGTGAATGTAATGTAACACACACCCATACAATGCACACCACCCCGTGATGTTTTTCTCACTCCTACTAGTGAATGTAATGTAACACACACCCATTCAATGTGCACCACCCGGTGATGTTTTTCTCACTCCTACTAGTGAATCTAATGTAACACACACCCATACAATGCGCACGACCCCGCAATGTTTTTCAGAAACCTATCCTACATTGCCACTGCATGTTCCCTGACCTCCCCAGGCTGACCACCCCGCAGTGCTTTTCTCCATCCTACATTGCCACTCACTACCTATCCTAATTCAGACCCTCCGATTCACACCACCCCGTGATGTTTTTCTCACTCCTACTAGTGAATGTAATGTAACACACACCCATACAATGCGCACCACCCCGTAATGTTTTTCTCACTCCTACTAGTGAATGTAATGTAACACACTCCCATACAATACGCACCACCCCGTGATGTTTTTCTCACTCCTACTAGTGAATGCAATGTAACACACACCCATACAATGCGCACCACCCCGTGATGTTTTTCTCACTCCTAGTTGTGAATGCAATGTAACACACACCCATACAATGCGCACCACCCCGTGATGTTTTTCTCACTCCTACTAGTGAATGTAATGTAACACACACCCATACAATGCGCACCACCCCGTGATGTTTTTCTCACTCCTACTAGTGAATGTAATGTAACACACACCCATACAATGCGCACCACCCCGTGATGTTTTTCTCACTCCTAGTAGTGAATGTAATGTAACACACACCCATACAATGCGCACCACCCCGTGATGTTTTTCTCACTCCTACTAGTGAATGTAATGTAACACACACCCATACAATGCGCACCACCCCGTGATGTTTTTCTCACTCTTACTAGTGAATCTAATGTAACACACACCCATACAATGTGCACCACCCCGTGAGGTTTTTCTCACTCCTACTAATGAATCTAATGTAACACACACACATACAACGCGCACCACCCGGCGATGTTTTTCTCACTCCTACTTGTGAATGTAATGTAACACACACCCATACAATGCGCACCACCCCGTGATGTTTTTCTCACTCCTACTAGTGAATGTAATGTAACACACACCCATACAATACGCACCACCCCGTGATGTGTTTCTCACTCCTACTAGTGAATGTAATGTAACACACACCCATACAATGCGCACCACCCCGCGATGTTTTTCTCACTCCTAATAGTGAATGTAATGTAACACACACCCATACAATGCGCACCACCCCGTGATGTTTTTCTCACTCCTACTTGTGAATCTAATGTAACACACACTCATACAATGCGCACCACCCCGTAATGTTTCTCTCACTTCTACTAGTGAATGTAATGTAACACACACCCATACAATGCGCACCACCCCGTGATGTTTTTCTCACTCCTAGTAGTGAATGTAATGTAACACACACCCATACAATGCGCACCACCCCGTGATGTTTTTCTCACTCCTACTAGTGAATGTAATGTAACACACACCCATACAATGCGCACCACCCCGTGATGTTTTTCTCACTCCTACTAGTGAATCTAATGTAACACACACCCATACAATGTGCACCACCCCGTGAGGTTTTTCTCACTCCTACTAATGAATCTAATGTAACACACACACATACAACGCGCACCACCCGGCGATGTTTTTCTCACTCCTACTTGTGAATGTAATGTAACACACACCCGTACAATGCGCACCACCCCATGATGTTTTTCTCACTCCTACTAGTGAATGTAATGTAACACACACCCATACAATGCGCACCACCCCGTGATGTTTTTCTCACTCCTACTAGTGAATGTAATGTAACACACACCCATACAGTGCGGACCACCCCGTGAAGTTTTTCTCCCTCCTACTAGTGAATGTAATGTAACACACACCCATACAATGCGCACCACCCCGTGATGTTTTTCTCACTCCTACTAGTGAATGTAATGTAACACACACCCATACAATGCGCACCACCCCGTGATGTTTCTCTCACTCCTACTAGTGAATGTAATGTAACACACACCCATACAATGCGCACCACCCCGTGATGTTTTTCTCACTCCCACTAGTGAATCTAATGTAACACACACCCATAGAATGAGCAACACCCCGTGATGTTTTTCTCACTCCTACTAGTGAAAGTAATGTAACACACACCCATACAATGCGCATCGCCCCGTGATGTTTTTCTGACTCCTACTAGTGAATGTAATGTAACACACAGCCATACAATGCGCACCACCCCGTGATGTTTTTCTCACTCCTACTAGTGAATGTAATATAACACACACCCATACAATGCCCACCACCCCGTGATGTGTTTCTCACTCCTACTAGTGAATGTAATGTAACACACACCCATACAATGCGCACCACCCCGTGAAGTTTTTCTCACTCCTAATAGTGAATGTAATGTAACACACACCCATACAATGCGCACCACCCCATGATGTTTTTCTCACTCCTACTTGTGAATCTAATGTAACACACACCCATACAACGCGCACCACCCGGCGATGTTTTTCTCACTCGTACTAGTGAATGTAATGTAATACAGACCCATACAATGCGCACCACCACGTGATGTTTTTCTCACTCCTACTAGTGAATGTAATGTAACACACACCCATACAATGCGCACCACCCCGTGATGTTTTTCTCACTGATACTAGTGAATGTAATGTAACACACACCCATACAATGCACACAACCCCGTGTTGTTTTTCTCACTCCTACTAGTGAATGTAATGTAACACACACCCATACAATGCGCACCACCCCGTGATGTTTTTCTCACTCCTACTAGTGAATGGAATGTAACACACACCCATACAATGCGCACCACCCCGTGATGTTTTTCTCACTCCTACTAGTGAATGTAATGTAACACACACCCATACAATGCGCACCACCCCGTGATGTTTTTCTCACTCCCACTAGTGAATCTAATGTAACACACACCCATACAATGTGCACCACCCCGTGATGTTTTTCTCACTCCTACTAGTGAAAGTAATGTAACACACACCCATACAATGCGCACCGCCCCGTGATATTTTTCTCCCTCCTACTAGTGAATGTAATGTAACACACAGCCATACAATGCGCACCACCCCGTGATGTTTTTCTCACTCCTGCTAGTGAATCTAATGTAACACACACCCATTCAATGCGCACCACACCGTGATGTTTTTCTCACTCCTACTAGTGAATCTAATGTAACACACACCCATACAATGCGCACCACCCCGTGATGTTTTTCTCACTCCTACTAGTGAATGTAATGTAACACACACCCATACAATACGCACCACCCGTGATGTGTTTCTCACTCCTACTAGTGAATGTAATGTAACACACACCCATACAATGCGCACCACCCCGCGATGTTTTTCTCACTCCTAATAGTGAATGTAATGTAACACACACCCATACAATGCGCACCACCCCGTGATGTTTTTCTCACTCCTACTTGTGAATCTAATGTAACACACACCCATACAATGCGCACCAACCCGTGATGTTTCTCTCACTTCTACTAGTGAATGTAATGTAACACACACCCATAGAATGCGCACCACCCCGTGATGTTTTTCTCACTCCTACTAGTGAATCTAATGTAACACACACCCATACAATGCGCACAACCCCGTGATGTTTTTCTCACTCCTACTAGTGAATGTAATGTAACACACACCCATACAATGCGCACCACCCCGTGATGTTTTTCTCACTCCTACTAGTGAATCTAATGTAACACACACCCATACAATGCGCACCACCCCGTGATGTTTTTCTCACTACTACTAGTGAATCTAATGTAACACACACCCATACAATGTGCACCACCCCGTGATGATTTTCTCACTCCTACTAGTGAATGTAATGTAACACACAGCCATACAATGCGCACCACCCCGTGATGTTTTTCTCACTCCTACTAGTGAATGGCCTGTTAGAAACACTTAAAATTCGTACCACCCCGTGATGTTTTTCTCACTCCAACTAGTGAATGGCCTGTTAGAAACCCGTACAATGCGCACCACCCCGCGATGTTTTTCAAAAACCTATCCTACATTGCCACTGCATGTTTCCTGACCTCCCTATGCTGACCACAGCATGGTGCTTTTCTCTTTCCTACATTGCCACTCACTGCCTATCCTAATTCAGGCCCTCCTAATCACACAACCTCGTGATGTTTTTTTCACTCCTACTAGGGAATGGCCTGTTAGAAACCCTTACAATGCGCACCACCCCGCGATGTTTTTCAGAAAATTATCCTACATTGCCACTGCATGTTTCCTGACATCTCCATGCTGACCACCCTATGTTGCTTTACTCCATCCTACATTGCCACTCACTGCCTATCCTAAATCAGGCCCTCCGATTCACACCACCCCTTGATGTTTTTCTCACTTCTACTAGGGAATGGCCTGTTAGAAACCTTTTCAATCGGCACCACCACGTGATTTTTTTCAGAAACCAATCTTACATTGGCCCTGCATGTTTCCTGACTTCCACATCCTAATCACCCCGTGGTACTTTTCTCCATCCTACATTGCCACTCACTGTCTATCCTGATTCAGTCCCTCTGATTCACACCACCCGGTGATGTTCTTATAACTCCTACTAGTGAATGGCCTGTTAGAAACCCTTACAATGCGCACCATCTCGCAATGTTTTTCAGAAACCTATCCTAGATTGGCACTGCATGTTTTCTGACTTCCACACGCTGACCACCCAGTGGTGCTTTTCTCCATCTTACGTTGCCACTCACTGCCTATCCTGATGCAGGCATCCGATTCACAGCACCCCGTGATGTTTTTCTCACACCTACTCGTGAATGGCCTTTTACAAACCCATAAATGCGCACCACCCCGCGATGTTTTTCAGAAACCTATCCTACATTGCCACTGCATGTTTCCTGACCTGTCCATGCTGACCACCCCGTGGTGCTGTTCTCCATCCTACATTGCCACTAACTGCATATCCTAATCCAGGCCCACCGGTTCACAACACCCTGTGATGTTTTTCTCACTCCTACTAGTGAATGGCCTGTTAGAAACACTTACAATGCGTACCACCCCGCGATGTTTTTCAGAATCCTATCCTACATTGACACTGCATTTGTCCTGAACTCACCATGCTGAACCACCCCGTTGTACTTTTCTCTATGCTACATTGCCACTCACTGCGTATCCTAATTCAGGCCCTCCAATTCACACCACCCCATGATGTTTTTCTCACTCCTACTATTGAATGGCCGGTTAGAAACCCGTACAATGCGCACCACCCCTCGATGTTTTTCAGAAACTTATCCTACATTGCCACTGCATGTTTCCTGACCTCCCCTTGATGAACACCCCATGGTGCTTTTCTCCTTCCTACATTGCCACTCACTGCCTATCCTAATTCAGGCCCTCCGATTCACACAACCCCGTGATGTTTTTCTCACTCTTACTAGTGAATGGCCTGTTAGAAACCCTTACAATGCTCACCACCGCACGATATATTTAAAAAACATATCCGACATTGCCACTGCATGTTTCCTGACCTCCCCATGCTAACCACGCCGTAGTGTTTTTCTCCATCCTACATTGCCACTCGATGCCTATCCTAATTCAGGCCTTCCGATTCACACCACCCCGTGATGTTTTTCTCACTCCTACTAGTGAAACGCCTTTAAGAAACCTTACAATGCTCACCACCCCATGATGTTTTTCAGAAACCTAACCTACATTGCCACTGCATGTTTCCTGCCCTCCCCATGCTGACCACCCCTGGAGCTTTTCTTCATCCTACATTACTACTTACTGCCTATTCTGATTCAGCTCCTCTGATTCACACCACACCGTGATGTTTTTCTCGCCCCTACTAGTGAGTTGCCTGTTAGAAATCCTTACAGTGCGCACAACCCTGTGATGTTTTTCAGAAACATATCCTACCTGCCACTGCATATTTCCAGACCTCCCTATGCTGACCACCCCATGGTGCTTTTCTCCTCCTACACTGCCACTCCGTGCATATCCTAACTAATTCCCTCCAATTCACACCACCCCGTGATGTCTTTCTCACTCCTACTAGTGAATGGCCTGTTAGAAACCCTTACAATGTGCACCACCCCGCGATGGTTTTCACAAACCTAACCTACATTGCCACTGCAAGTTTCCTGACCTCCCAATATGGACCACCCCATGGTGCTTTTCTCCATACTACATTGCCACTCACTGCTTATCCTAATCCAGGCCCTCCGATTCACAACACCCTGTGATGTTTTTCTCACTCCTACTATTGAATGGCCTGTTAGAAACCCGTACAATGCGCACCACCCCGCGATGTTTTTCAGAAACCTATTCTACATTGCCACTGCATGTTCCCTGACCTCCCCATGCTGACCACCCCGCGGTGCTTTTCTCCATCCTACATTGCCACTCACTGCCTATCCAAATTCAGACACTCTGATTCACACCACCCCGTGATGTTTTTCTCACTCCTAGTAGTGAATGTAATGTAACACACACCCAAACACTGCGCACCACCCCGTGATGTTTTTCTCACTCCTATTAGTGAATGTAATATAACACACACCCATACAATGCGAACCACCCCGTGATGTTTTTCTCACTCCTACTAGTGAATCTAATGTAACACACACCCATACAATGCGCATCACCCCGCGATGTTTTTCAGAAACCTATCCTACATTGCCACTGCATGTTCCCTGACCTCCCCATGCTGACCACCCCGCAGTCTTTTTCTCCATCCTACATTGCCACTCACTGCCTATCCTAATTCAGACCCACCGATTCACACCACGCCTTGATGTTTTTCTCACTCCTAGTAGTGAATGTAATGTAACACACACCCATACAATGCGCACCACCCCGGGATGTTTTTTTCACTCCTACTAGTGAATGTAATGTAACACACACCCATACAATGCACACCACCCCGTGATGTTTTTCTCACTCCTACTAGTGAATGTAATGTAACACACACCCATTCAATGCGCACCTCCCGGTGATGTTTTTCTCACTCCTACTAGTGAATCTAATGTAACACACACCCATACAATGCGCACGACCCCGCGATGTTTTTCAGAAACCTATCCTACATTGCCACTGCATGTTCCCTGACCTCCCCAGGCTGACCACCCCGCGGTGCTTTTCTCCATCCTACATTGCCACTCACTACCTATCCTAATTCAGACCCTCCGATTCACACCACCCCTTGATGTTTTTCTCACTCCTACTAGTGAATGTAATGTAACACACACCCATACAATGCGCACCACCCCGTAATGTTTTTCTCACTCCTACTAGTGAATGTAATGTAACACACTCCCATACAATACGCACCACCCCGTGATGTTTTTCTCACTCCTACTAGTGAATGCAATGTAACACACACCCATACAATGCGCACCACCCCGTGATGTTTTTCTCACTCCTAGTTGTGAATGCAATGTAACACACACCCATACAATGCGCACCACCCCGTGATGTTTTTCTCACTCCTACTAGTGAATGTAATGTAACACACACCCATACAATGCGCACCACCCCGTGATGTTTTTCTCACTCCTACTAGTGAATGTAATGTAACACACACCCATACAATGCGCACCACCCCGTGATGTTTTTCTCACTCCTAGTAGTGAATGTAATGTAACACACACCCATACAATGCGCACCACCCCGTGATGTTTTTCTCACTCCTACTAGTGAATGTAATGTAACACACACCTATACAATGCGCACCACCCCGTGATGTTTTTCTCACTCTTACTAGTGAATCTAATGTAACACACACCCATACAATGTGCACCACCCCGTGAGGTTTTTCTCACTCCTACTAATGAATCTAATGTAACACACACACATACAACGCGCACCACCCGGCGATGTTTTTCTCACTCCTACTTGTGAATGTAATGTAACACACACCCATACAATGCGCACCACCCCGTGATGTTTTTCTCACTCCTACTAGTGAATGTAATGTAACACACACCCATACAATACGCACCACCCCGTGATGTGTTTCTCACTCCTACTAGTGAATGTAATGTAACACACACCCATACAATGCGCACCACCCCGCGATGTTTTTCTCACTCCTAATAGTGAATGTAATGTAACACACACCCATACAATGCGCACCACCCCGTGATGTTTTTCTCACTCCTACTTGTGAATCTAATGTAACACACACCCATACAATGCGCACCACCCCGTAATGTTTCTCTCACTTCTACTAGTGAATGTAATGTAACACACACCCATACAATGCGCACCACCCCGTGATGTTTTTCTCACTCCTACTAGTGAATCTAATGTAACACACACCCATACAATGCGCACAACCCCGTGATGTTTTTCTCACTCCTACTAGTAAATGTAATGTAACACACACCCATACAATGCGCACCACCCCGTGATGTTTTTCTCACTCCTACTAGTGAATCTAATGTAACACACACCCATACAATGCGCACCACCCCGTGATGTTTTTCTCACTACTACTAGTGAATCTAATGTAACACACACCCATACAATGCGCACCACCCCGTGATGATTTTCTCACTCCTACTAGTGAATGTAATGTAACACACACCCATACAATGCGCACGACCCCGCGATGTTTTTCAGAAACCTATCCTAGATTGGCACTGCATGTTTTCTGACTTCCACACGCTGACCACCCAGTGGTGCTTTTCTCCATCTTACGTTGCCACTCACTGCCTATCCTGATGCAGGCATCCGATTCACAGCACCCCGTGATGTTTTTCTCACACCTACTCGTGAATGGCCTTTTACAAACCCATAAATGCGCACCACCCCGCGATGTTTTTCAGAAACCTATCCTACATTGCCACTGCATGTTTCCTGACCTGTCCATGCTGACCACCCCGTGGTGCTGTTCTCCATCCTACATTGCCACTAACTGCATATCCTAATCCAGGCCCACCGGTTCACAACACCCTGTGATGTTTTTCTCACTCCTACTAGTGAATGGCCTGTTAGAAACACTTACAATGCGTACCACCCCGCGATGTTTTTCAGAATCCTATCCTACATTGACACTGCATTTGTCCTGAACTCACCATGCTGAACCACCCCGTTGTACTTTTCTCTATGCTACATTGCCACTCACTGCGTATCCTAATTCAGGCCCTCCAATTCACACCACCCCATGATGTTTTTCTCACTCCTACTATTGAATGGCCGGTTAGAAACCCGTACAATGCGCACCACCCCTCGATGTTTTTCAGAAACTTATCCTACATTGCCACTGCATGTTTCCTGACCTCCCCTTGATGAACACCCCATGGTGCTTTTCTCCTTCCTACATTGCCACTCACTGCCTATCCTAATTCAGGCCCTCCGATTCACACAACCCCGTGATGTTTTTCTCACTCTTACTAGTGAATGGCCTGTTAGAAACCCTTACAATGCTCACCACCGCACGATATATTTAAAAAACATATCCGACATTGCCACTGCATGTTTCCTGACCTCCCCATGCTAACCACGCCGTAGTGTTTTTCTCCATCCTACATTGCCACTCGATGCCTATCCTAATTCAGGCCTTCCGATTCACACCACCCCGTGATGTTTTTCTCACTCCTACTAGTGAAACGCCTTTAAGAAACCTTACAATGCTCACCACCCCATGATGTTTTTCAGAAACCTAACCTACATTGCCACTGCATGTTTCCTGCCCTCCCCATGCTGACCACCCCTGGAGCTTTTCTTCATCCTACATTACTACTTACTGCCTATTCTGATTCAGCTCCTCTGATTCACACCACACCGTGATGTTTTTCTCGCCCCTACTAGTGAGTTGCCTGTTAGAAATCCTTACAGTGCGCACAACCCTGTGATGTTTTTCAGAAACATATCCTACCTGCCACTGCATATTTCCAGACCTCCCTATGCTGACCACCCCATGGTGCTTTTCTCCTCCTACACTGCCACTCCGTGCATATCCTAACTAATTCCCTCCAATTCACACCACCCCGTGATGTCTTTCTCACTCCTACTAGTGAATGGCCTGTTAGAAACCCTTACAATGTGCACCACCCCGCGATGGTTTTCACAAACCTAACCTACATTGCCACTGCAAGTTTCCTGACCTCCCAATATGGACCACCCCATGGTGCTTTTCTCCATACTACATTGCCACTCACTGCTTATCCTAATCCAGGCCCTCCGATTCACAACACCCTGTGATGTTTTTCTCACTCCTACTATTGAATGGCCTGTTAGAAACCCGTACAATGCGCACCACCCCGCGATGTTTTTCAGAAACCTATTCTACATTGCCACTGCATGTTCCCTGACCTCCCCATGCTGACCACCCCGCGGTGCTTTTCTCCATCCTACATTGCCACTCACTGCCTATCCAAATTCAGACACTCTGATTCACACCACCCCGTGATGTTTTTCTCACTCCTAGTAGTGAATGTAATGTAACACACACCCAAACACTGCGCACCACCCCGTGATGTTTTTCTCACTCCTATTAGTGAATGTAATATAACACACACCCATACAATGCGAACCACCCCGTGATGTTTTTCTCACTCCTACTAGTGAATCTAATGTAACACACACCCATACAATGCGCATCACCCCGCGATGTTTTTCAGAAACCTATCCTACATTGCCACTGCATGTTCCCTGACCTCCCCATGCTGACCACCCCGCAGTCTTTTTCTCCATCCTACATTGCCACTCACTGCCTATCCTAATTCAGACCCACCGATTCACACCACGCCTTGATGTTTTTCTCACTCCTAGTAGTGAATGTAATGTAACACACACCCATACAATGCGCACCACCCCGGGATGTTTTTTTCACTCCTACTAGTGAATGTAATGTAACACACACCCATACAATGCACACCACCCCGTGATGTTTTTCTCACTCCTACTAGTGAATGTAATGTAACACACACCCATTCAATGCGCACCTCCCGGTGATGTTTTTCTCACTCCTACTAGTGAATCTAATGTAACACACACCCATACAATGCGCACGACCCCGCGATGTTTTTCAGAAACCTATCCTACATTGCCACTGCATGTTCCCTGACCTCCCCAGGCTGACCACCCCGCGGTGCTTTTCTCCATCCTACATTGCCACTCACTACCTATCCTAATTCAGACCCTCCGATTCACACCACCCCGTGATGTTTTTCTCACTCCTACTAGTGAATGTAATGTAACACACACCCATACAATGCGCACCACCCCGTAATGTTTTTCTCACTCCTACTAGTGAATGTAATGTAACACACTCCCATACAATACGCACCACCCCGTGATGTTTTTCTCACTCCTACTAGTGAATGCAATGTAACACACACCCATACAATGCGCACCACCCCGTGATGTTTTTCTCACTCCTAGTTGTGAATGCAATGTAACACACACCCATACAATGCGCACCACCCCGTGATGTTTTTCTCACTCCTACTAGTGAATGTAATGTAACACACACCCATACAATGCGCACCACCCCGTGATGTTTTTCTCACTCCTACTAGTGAATGTAATGTAACACACACCCATACAATGCGCACCACCCCGTGATGTTTTTCTCACTCCTAGTAGTGAATGTAATGTAACACACACCCATACAATGCGCACCACCCCGTGATGTTTTTCTCACTCCTACTAGTGAATGTAATGTAACACACACCTATACAATGCGCACCACCCCGTGATGTTTTTCTCACTCTTACTAGTGAATCTAATGTAACACACACCCATACAATGTGCACCACCCCGTGAGGTTTTTCTCACTCCTACTAATGAATCTAATGTAACACACACACATACAACGCGCACCACCCGGCGATGTTTTTCTCACTCCTACTTGTGAATGTAATGTAACACACACCCATACAATGCGCACCACCCCGTGATGTTTTTCTCACTCCTACTAGTGAATGTAATGTAACACACACCCATACAATACGCACCACCCCGTGATGTGTTTCTCACTCCTACTAGTGAATGTAATGTAACACACACCCATACAATGCGCACCACCCCGCGATGTTTTTCTCACTCCTAATAGTGAATGTAATGTAACACACACCCATACAATGCGCACCACCCCGTGATGTTTTTCTCACTCCTACTTGTGAATCTAATGTAACACACACCCATACAATGCGCACCACCCCGTAATGTTTCTCTCACTTCTACTAGTGAATGTAATGTAACACACACCCATACAATGCGCACCACCCCGTGATGTTTTTCTCACTCCTACTAGTGAATCTAATGTAACACACACCCATACAATGCGCACAACCCCGTGATGTTTTTCTCACTCCTACTAGTAAATGTAATGTAACACACACCCATACAATGCGCACCACCCCGTGATGTTTTTCTCACTCCTACTAGTGAATCTAATGTAACACACACCCATACAATGCGCACCACCCCGTGATGTTTTTCTCACTACTACTAGTGAATCTAATGTAACACACACCCATACAATGCGCACCACCCCGTGATGATTTTCTCACTCCTACTAGTGAATGTAATGTAACACACACCCATACAATGCGCACGACCCCGCGATGTTTTTCAGAAACCTATCCTAGATTGGCACTGCATGTTTTCTGACTTCCACACGCTGACCACCCAGTGGTGCTTTTCTCCATCTTACGTTGCCACTCACTGCCTATCCTGATGCAGGCATCCGATTCACAGCACCCCGTGATGTTTTTCTCACACCTACTCGTGAATGGCCTTTTACAAACCCATAAATGCGCACCACCCCGCGATGTTTTTCAGAAACCTATCCTACATTGCCACTGCATGTTTCCTGACCTGTCCATGCTGACCACCCCGTGGTGCTGTTCTCCATCCTACATTGCCACTAACTGCATATCCTAATCCAGGCCCACCGGTTCACAACACCCTGTGATGTTTTTCTCACTCCTACTAGTGAATGGCCTGTTAGAAACACTTACAATGCGTACCACCCCGCGATGTTTTTCAGAATCCTATCCTACATTGACACTGCATTTGTCCTGAACTCACCATGCTGAACCACCCCGTTGTACTTTTCTCTATGCTACATTGCCACTCACTGCGTATCCTAATTCAGGCCCTCCAATTCACACCACCCCATGATGTTTTTCTCACTCCTACTATTGAATGGCCGGTTAGAAACCCGTACAATGCGCACCACCCCTCGATGTTTTTCAGAAACTTATCCTACATTGCCACTGCATGTTTCCTGACCTCCCCTTGATGAACACCCCATGGTGCTTTTCTCCTTCCTACATTGCCACTCACTGCCTATCCTAATTCAGGCCCTCCGATTCACACAACCCCGTGATGTTTTTCTCACTCTTACTAGTGAATGGCCTGTTAGAAACCCTTACAATGCTCACCACCGCACGATATATTTAAAAAACATATCCGACATTGCCACTGCATGTTTCCTGACCTCCCCATGCTTACCACCCCGCGGTGCTTTTCTCCATCCTACATTGCCACTCACTGCCTATCCTAATTCAGACCCTCCGATTCTCACCACTCCGTGATGTTTTTCTCACTCCTATTAGTGAATGTAATGTAACACACACCCATACAATGCGCACCACCCCATGATGTTTTTCTCACTCCTACTAGTGAATGTAATGTAACACACACCCATACAATGCGCACCACCCCGTGATGTTTTTCTCACTCCTACTAGTGAATGTAATGTAACACACACCCATACAATGCGCACCACCCCGTGATGTTTTTCTCACTCCTACTAGTGAATCTAATGTAACACACACCCGTACAATGCGCACCACCCCGTGATGTTTTTCTCACTGCTACTAGTGAATGTAATGTAACACACACCCATACAATGCGCACCACCCCGTGATGTTTTTCTCACTCCTACTAGTGAATGTAATGTAACACACACCCATACAATGCGCACCACCCCGTGATGTTTTTCTCACTCCTACTAGTGACTGTAATGTAACACACACCCATAAAATGCGCACCACCCCGTGATGTTTTTCTCACTCCTACTAGTGAATGTAATGTAACACACACCCATACAATGCGCACCACCCCGTGATGTTTTTCTCACTCCTACTAGTGAATCTTATGTAACACACACCCATACAATGCGCACCACCCCGTGATGTTTTTCTCACTGCTACTAGTGAATGTAATGTAACACACCCATACAATGCGCACCACCCCGTGATGTTTTTCTCACTCCTACTAGTGAATGTAATGTAACACACACCCATACAATGCGCACCACCCCGTGATGTTTTTCTCACTCCTACTAGTGAATGTAATGTAACACACACCCATACAATGCGCACCACCCCGTGATGTTTTTCTCACTCCTACTAGTGAATGTAATGTAACACACACCCATACAATGCGCCCCACCCCGTGATGTTATTCTCACTCCTACTAGTGAATGTAATGTAACACACACCCATACAATGCGCACCACCCCGTGATGTTTTTCTCACTCCTACTAGGGAATCTAATGTAACACCCACACATACAATGCGCACGACCCCGCGATGTTTTTCAGAAACCTATCCTACATTGCCACTGCATGTTCCCTGACCTCCCCATGCTGACCAGCCCGCGGTGCTTTTCTCCATCCTACATTTCCACTCACTGCCTGTCCTAATTCAGACCCTTCCGATTCACACCACCCCTGATGTTTTTCTCACTCCTACTAGTGAATGTAATTTAACACACACCCATACAATGCGCACCACCCCGTGATGTTTTTCTCACTCCTACTAGTGAATGTAATGTAACACACACCCATACAATACGCACCACCCCGTGATGTTTTTCTAACTCCTAATAGTGAATGTAATGTAACACACACCCATACAATGCGCACCACCCCGTGATGTTTTTCTCACTCCTACTAGTGAATGTAATGTAACACACACCCATACAATGCGAACCACCCCGTGATGTTTTTCTCACTCCTACTAGTGAATCTAATGTAACACACACCCATACAATGCGCACCACCCCGCGATGTTTTTCAGAAAACTATCCTACATTGCCACTGCATGTTCCCTGACCTCCCCATGCTGACCACCCCGCGGTGCTTTTCTCCATCCTACATTGCCTCTCACTGCCTATCCTAATTCAGACCCTCTGATTCACAACACTCCGTGATGTTTTTCTCACTCCGATTAGTGAATGTAATGTAACACACACCCATACAATGCGCACCACCCCGTGATGTTTTTCTCACTCCTAGTTGTGAATGCAATGTAACACACACCCATACAATGCGCACCACCCCGTGATGTTTTTCTCACTCCTACTAGTGAATGTAATGTAACACACACCCATACAATGCGCACCACCCCGTGATGTTTTTCTCACTCCTACTAGTGTATGTAATGTAACACACACCCATACAATGCGCACCACCCCGTGATGTTTTTCTCACTCCTAGTAATGAATGTAATGTAACACACACCCATACAATGCGCACCACCCCGTGATGTTTTTCTCACTCCTACTAGTGAATGTAATGTAACACACACCCATACAATGCGCACCACCCCGTGATGTTTTTCTCACTCCTACTAGTGAATGTAATGTAACACACACCCATACAGTGCGGACCAACCCGTGAAGTTTTTCTCCCTCCTACTAGTGAATGTAATGTAACACACACCCATAGAATGCGCACCACCCCGTGATGTTTTTCTCACTCCTACTAGTGAATGTAATGTAACACACACCCATACAATGCGCACCACCCCGTGATGTTTCTCTCACTCCTACTAGTGAATGTAATGTAACACACACCCATACAATGCGCACCACCCCGTGATGTTTTTCTCACTCCCACTAGTGAATCTAATGTAACACACACCCATAGAATGCGCAACACCCCGTGATGTTTTTCTCACTCCTACTAGTGAAAGTAATGTAACACACACCCATACAATGCGCATCGCCCCGTGATGTTTTTCTCATTCCTACTAGTGAATGTAATGTAACACACACCCATACAATGCGCACCACCCCGTGATGTTTTTCTCACTCCTACTAGTGAATGTAATGTAACACACACCCATACAATGCGCACCACCCCATGATGTTTTTCTCACTCCTACTAGTGAATGTAATGTAACACACACCCATACAATGCGCACCACCCCGTGATGTTTTTCTCACTCCTACTAGTGAATCTAATGTAACACACACCCGTACAATGCGCACCACCCCGTGATGTTTTTCTCACTGCTACTAGTGAATGTAATGTAACACACACCCATACAATGCGCACCACCCCGTGATGTTTTTCTCACTCCTACTAGTGAATGTAATGTAACACACACCCATACAATGCGCACCACCCCGTGATGTTTTTCTCACTCCTACTACTGAATCTAATGTAACACACACCCGTACAATGCGCACCACCCCGTGATGTTTTTCTCACTGCTACTAGTGAATGTAGTGTAACACACACCCATACAATGCGCACCACCCCGTGATGTTTTTCTCACTCCTACTAGTGAATGTAATGTAACACACACCCATACAATGCGCATCACCCCGTGATGTTTTTCTCACTCCTACTAGTGACTGTAATGTAACACACACCCATAAAATGCGCACCACCTCGTGATGTTTTTCTCACTCCTACTAGTGAAGGTAATGTAACACACACCCATACAATGCGCACCACCCCGTGATGTTTTTCTCACTCCTACTAGTGAATCTTATGTAACACACACCCATACAATGCGCACCACCCCGTGATGTTTTTCTCACTGCTACTAGTGAATGTAATGTAACACACCCATACAATGCGCACCACCCCGTGATGTTTTTCTCACTCCTACTAGTGAATGTAATGTAACACACACCCATACAATGCGCACCACCCCGTGATGTTTTTCTCACTCCTACTAGTGAATGTAATGTAACACACACCCATACAATGCGCACCACCCCGTGATGTTTTTCTCACTCCTACTAGTGAATGTAATGTAACACACACCCATACAATGCGCACCACCCCGTGATGTTTTTCTCACTCCTACTAGTGAATGTAATGTAACACACACCCATACAATGCGCACCACCCCGTGATGTTTTTCTCACTCCTAGTAGTGAATGTAATGTAACACACACCCATACAATGCGCACCACCCTGTGATGTTTTTCTCACTCCTACTAGTGAATGTAATGTAACACACACCCATACAATGCGCACCACCCCGTGATGTTTTTCTCACTCCTACTAGTGAATGTAGTGTAACACACACCCATACAATGTGCACCACCCCGTGAGGTTTTTCTCACTCCTACTAATGAATCTAATGTAACACACACACATACAACGCGCACCACCCGGCGATGTTTTTCTCACTCCTACTTGTGAATGTAATGTAACACACTCCCGTACAATGCGCACCACCCCGTGATGTTTTTCTCACTCCTACTAGTGAATGTAATGTAACACACACCCATACAATGCGCACCACCCCGTGATGTTTTTCTCACTCCTACTAGTGAATGTAATGTAACACACACCCATACAGTGCGGACCAACCCGTGAAGTTTTTCTCCCTCCTACTAGTGAATGTAATGTAACACACACCCATAGAATGCGCACCACCCCGTGATGTTTTTCTCACTCCTACTAGTGAATGTAATGTAACACACACCCATACAATGCGCACCACCCCGTGATGTTTCTCTCACTCCTACTAGTGAATGTAATGTAACACACACCCATACAATGCGCACCACCCCGTGATGTTTTTCTCACTCCCACTAGTGAATCTAATGTAACACACACCCATAGAATGCGCAACACCCCGTGATGTTTTTCTCACTCCTACTAGTGAAAGTAATGTAACACACACCCATACAATGCGCATCGCCCCGTGATGTTTTTCTCACTCCTACTAGTGAATGTAATGTAACACACACCCATACAATGCGCACCACCCCGTGATGTTTTTCTCACTCCTACTAGTGAATGTAATGTAACACACACCCATACAATGCGCACCACCCCGTGATGTTTTTCTCACTCCTACTAGTGAATGTAATGTAACACACACCCGTACAATGCGCACCACCCCGTGATGTTTTTCTCACTCCTACTAGTGTATGTAATGTAACACACACCCATACAATGCGCACCACCCCGTGATGTTTTTCTCACTCCTAGTAATGAATGTAATGTAACACACACCCATACAATGCGCACCACCCCGTGATGTTTTTCTCACTCCTACTAGTGAATGTAATGTAACACACACCCATACAATGCGCACCACCCCGTGATGTTTTTCTCACTCCTACTAGTGAATGTAATGTAACACACACCCATACAGTGCGGACCAACCCGTGAAGTTTTTCTCCCTCCTACTAGTGAATGTAATGTAACACACACCCATAGAATGCGCACCACCCCGTGATGTTTTTCTCACTCCTACTAGTGAATGTAATGTAACACACACCCATACAATGCGCACCACCCCGTGATGTTTCTCTCACTCCTACTAGTGAATGTAATGTAACACACACCCATACAATGCGCACCACCCCGTGATGTTTTTCTCACTCCCACTAGTGAATCTAATGTAACACACACCCATAGAATGCGCAACACCCCGTGATGTTTTTCTCACTCCTACTAGTGAAAGTAATGTAACACACACCCATACAATGCGCATCGCCCCGTGATGTTTTTCTCATTCCTACTAGTGAATGTAATGTAACACACACCCATACAATGCGCACCACCCCGTGATGTTTTTCTCACTCCTACTAGTGAATGTAATGTAACACACACCCGTACAATGCGCACCACCCCATGATGTTTTTCTCACTCCTACTAGTGAATGTAATGTAACACACACCCATACAATGCGCACCACCCCGTGATGTTTTTCTCACTCCTACTAGTGAATCTAATGTAACACACACCCGTACAATGCGCACCACCCCGTGATGTTTTTCTCACTGCTACTAGTGAATGTAATGTAACACACACCCATACAATGCGCACCACCCCGTGATGTTTTTCTCACTCCTACTAGTGAATGTAATGTAACACACACCCATACAATGCGCACCACCCCGTGATGTTTTTCTCACTCCTACTAGTGAATCTAATGTAACACACACCCGTACAATGCGCACCACCCCGTGATGTTTTTCTCACTGCTACTAGTGAATGTAGTGTAACACACACCCATACAATGCGCACCACCCCGTGATGTTTTTCTCACTCCTACTAGTGAATGTAATGTAACACACACCCATACAATGCGCACCACCCCGTGATGTTTTTCTCACTCCTACTAGTGAATCTTATGTAACACACACCCATACAATGCGCACCACCCCGTGATGTTTTTCTCACTCCTACTAGTGAATGTAATGTAACACACACCCATACAATGCGCACCACCCCGTGATGTTTTTCTCACTCCTACTAGTGAATGTAATGTAACACACACCCATACAATGCGCACCACCCCGTGATGTTTTTCTCACTCCTAGTAGTGAATGTAATGTAACACACACCCATACAATGCGCACCACCCCGTGATGTTTTTCTCACTCCTACTAGTGAATGTAATGTAACACACACCCATACAATGCGCACCACCCCGTGATGTTTTTCTCACTCCTACTAGTGAATGTAGTGTAACACACACCCATACAATGTGCACCACCCCGTGAGGTTTTTCTCACTCCTACTAATGAATCTAATGTAACACACACACATACAACGCGCACCACCCGGCGATGTTTTTCTCACTCCTACTTGTGAATGTAATGTAACACACACCCGTACAATGCGCACCACCCCGTGATGTTTTTCTCACTCCTACTAGTGAATGTAATGTAACACACACCCATACAATGCGCACCACCCCGTGATGTTTTTCTCACTCCTACTAGTGAATGTAATGTAACACACACCCATACAGTGCGGACCAACCCGTGAAGTTTTTCTCCCTCCTACTAGTGAATGTAATGTAACACACACCCATAGAATGCGCACCACCCCGTGATGTTTTTCTCACTCCTACTAGTGAATGTAATGTAACACACACCCATACAATGCGCACCACCCCGTGATGTTTCTCTCACTCCTACTAGTGAATGTAATGTAACACACACCCATACAATGCGCACCACCCCGTGATGTTTTTCTCACTCCCACTAGTGAATCTAATGTAACACACACCCATAGAATGCGCAACACCCCGTGATGTTTTTCTCACACCTACTAGTGAAAGTAATGTAACACACACCCATACAATGCGCATCGCCCCGTGATGTTTTTCTCACTCCTACTAGTGAATGTAATGTAACACACACCCATACAATGCGCACCACCCCGTGATGTTTTTCTCACTCCTACTAGTGAATGTAATGTAACACACACCCATACAATGCGCACCACCCCGTGATGTTTTTCTCACTCCTACTAGTGAATGTAATGTAACACACACCCGTACAATGCGCACCACCCCGTGATGTTTTTCTCACTCCTACTAGTGAATCTAATGTAACACACACCCGTACAATGCGCACCACCCCGTGATGTTTTTCTCACTGCTACTAGTGAATGTAATGTAACACTCACCCATACAATGCGCACCACCCCGTGATGTTTTTCTCACTCCTACTAGTGAATGTAATGCAACACACACCCATACAATGCGCACCACCCCGTGATGTTTTTCTCACTCCAATAGTGAATATAATGTAACACACACCCATACAATGCGCACCACCCCGTGATGTTTTTCTCACTCCTACTAGTGAATCTAATGTAACACACACCCGTACAATGCGCACCACCCCGTGATGTTTTTCTCACTGCTACTAGTGAATGTAGTGTAACACACACCCATACAATGCGCACCACCCCGTGATGTTTTTCTCACTCCTACTAGTGAATGTAATGTAACACACACCCATACAATGCGCATCACCCCGTGATGTTTTTCTCACTCCTACTAGTGACTGTAATGTAACACACACCCATAAAATGCGCACCACCTCGTGATGTTTTTCTCACTCCTACTAGTGAATGTAATGTAACACACACCCATACAATGCGCACCACCCCGTGATGTTTTTCTCACTCCTACTAGTGAATCTTATGAAACACACACCCATACAATGCGCACCACCCCGTGATGTTTTTCTCACTGCTACTAGTGAATGTAATGTAACACACCCATACAATGCGCACCACCCCGTGATGTTTTTCTCACTCCTACTAGTGAATGTAATGTAACACACACCCATACAATGCGCACCACCCCGTGATGTTTTTCTCACTCCTACTAGTGAATGTAATGTAACACACACCCATACAATGCGCACCACCCCGTGATGTTTTTCTCACTCCTACTAGTGAATGTAATGTAACACACACCCATACAATGCGCCCCACCCCGTGATGTTATTCTCACTCCTACTAGTGAATGTAATGTAACACACACCCATACAATGCGCACCACCCCGTTATGTTTTTCTCACTCCTACTAGGGAATCTAATGTAACACCCACACATACAATGCGCACGACCCCGCGATGTTTTTCAGAAACCTATCCTACATTGCCACTGCATGTTCCCTGACCTCCCCATGCTGACCAGCCCGCGGTGCTTTTCTCCATCCTACATTGCCACTCACTGCCTATCCTAATTCAGACCCTTCCGATTCACACCACCCCGTGATGTTTTTCTCACTCCTACTAGTGAATGTAATTTAACACACACCCATACAATGCGCACCACCCCGTGATGTTTTTCTCACTCCTACTAGTGAATGTAATGTAACACACACCCATACAATACGCACCACCCCGTGATGTTTTTCTAACTCCTAATAGTGAATGTAATGTAACACACACCCATACAATGCGCATCACCCCGTGATGTTTTTCTCACTCCTACTAGTGAATGTAATGTAACACACACCCATACAATGCGCACCACCCCGTGATGTTTTTCTCACTCCTACTAGTGAATCTAATGTAACACACACCCATACAATGCGCACCACCCCGCGATGTTTTTCAGAAAACTATCCTACATTGCCACTGCATGTTCCCTGACTTCCCCATGCTGACCACCCTGCGGTGCTTTTCTCCATCCTACATTGCCACTCACTGCCTATCCTAATTCAGACACTCTGATTCACAACACTCCGTGATGTTTTTCTCACTCCCATTAGTGAATGTAATGTAACACACACCCATACAATGCGCACCACCCCGTGATGTTTTTCTCACTCCTACTAGTGAATGTAATGTAACACACACCCATACAATGCGCACCACCCCGTGATGTTTTTCTCACTCCTACTAGTGAATGTAATGTAACACACACCCATACAATGCGCACCACCCCGTGATGTTTTTCTCACTCCTAGTAGTGAATGTAATGTAACACACACCCATACAATGCGCACCACCCCGTGATGTTTTTCTCACTCCTACTAGTGAATGTAATGTAACACACACCCATACAATGCGCACCACCCCGTGATGTTTTTCTCACTCCTACTAGTGAATCTAATGTAACACACACCCATACAATGTGCACCACCCCGTGAGGTTTTTCTCACTCCTACTAATGAATCTAATGTAACACACACACATACAACGCGCACCACCCGGCGATGTTTTTCTCACTCCTACTTGTGAATGTAATGTAACACACACCCGTACAATGCGCACCACCCCATGATGTTTTTCTCACTCCTACTAGTGAATGTAATGTAACACACACCCATACAATGCGCACAACCCCGTGATGTTTTTCTCACTCCTACTAGTGAATGTAATGTAACACACACCCATACAGTGCGGACCACCCCGTGAAGTTTTTCTCCCTCCTACTAGTGAATGTAATGTAACACACACCCATACAATGCGCACCACCCCGTGATGTTTTTCTCACTCCTACTAGTGAATGTATTGTAACACACACCCATACAATGCGCACCACCCCGTGATGTTTCTCTCACTCCTACTAGTGAATGTAATGTAACACACACCCATACAATGCGCACCACCCCGTGATGTTTTTCTCACTCCCACTAGTGAATCTAATGTAACACACACCCATAGAATGCGCAACACCCCGTGATGTTTTTCTCACTCCTACTAGTGAAAGTAATGTAACACACACCCATACAATGCGCATCGCCCCGTGATGTTTTTCTCACTCCTACTAGTGAATGTAATGTAACACACACCCATACAATGCGCACCACCCCGTGATGTTTTTCTCACTCCTACTAGTGAATCTAACGTAACACACACCCATACAATGCGCACCACCCCGTGATGTTTTTCTCACTCCTACTAGTGAATCTAATGTAACACACACCCATACAATGCGCACCACCCCGTGATGTTTTTCTCACTCCTAATAGTGAATGTAATGTAACACACACTCATACAATGCGCACCACCCCGTGATGTTTTTCTCACTCCTACTTGTGAACCTAATGTAACACACACCCATACAATGCGCACCACCCCGTGATGTTTTTCTCACTGCTACTAGTGAATGTAATGTAACACACACCCATACAATGCGCACCACCCCGTGATGTTTTTCTCACTCCTACTTGTGAATCTAATGTAACACACACCCATACAATGCGCACCACCCCGTGATGTTTTTCTCACTGCTACTAGTGAATGTAATGTAACACACACCCATACAATGCGCACCACCCCGTGATGTTTTTCTCACTCCTACTAATGAATCTAATGTAACACACACCCATACAATGCGCACAACCCCGTGATGTTTTTCTCACTCCTACTAGTGAATGTAATGTAACACACACCCATACAATGCGCACCACCCCGCGATGTTTTTCAGAAACCTATCCTACATTGCCACTGCATGTTCCCTGACCTCCCCATGCTGACCACCCCGCGGTGCTTTTCTCCATCCTACATTGCCACGCACTGCCTATCCAAATTCAGACACTCTGATTCACACCACCCCGTGATGTTTTTCTCACTCCTAGTAGTGAATGTAATGTAACACACACCCAAACACTGCGCACCACCCCGTGATGTTTTTCTCACTCCTATTAGTGAATGTAATATAACACACACCCATACAATGCGAACCACCCCGTGATGTTTTTCTCACTCCTACTAGTGAATCTAATGTAACACACACCCATACAATGCGCACCACCCCGCGATGTTTTTCAGAAACCTGTCCTACATTGCCACTGCATGTTCCCTGACCTCCCCATGCTGACCACCCCGCAGTCTTTTTCTCCATCCTACATTGCCACTCACTGCCTATCCTAATTCACCCACCGATTCACACCACGCCTTGATGTTTTTCTCACTCCTAGTAGTGAATGTAATGTAACACACACCCATACAATGCGCACCACCCCGGGATGTTTTTCTCACTCCTACTAGTGAATCTAATGTAACACACACCCATACAATGCAAACCACCCCGTGATGTTTTTCTCACTCCTACTAGTGAATGTAATGTGACACACACCCATTCAATGCGCACCACCCGGTGATGTTTTTCTCACTCCTACTAGTGAATCTAATGTAACACACACCCATACAATGCGCACGACCCCGCGATGTTTTTCAGACACCTATCCTACATTGCCACTGCATGTTCCCTGACCTCCCCAGGCTGACCACCCCGCGGTGCTTTTCTCCATCCTACATTGCCACTCACTACCTATCCTAATTCAGACCCTCCGATTCACACCACCCCGTGATGTTTTTCTCACTCCTACTAGTGAATGTAATGTAACACACACCCATACAATGCGCACCACCCCGTAATGTTTTTCTCACTCCTACTAGTGAATGTAATGTAACACACTCCCATACAATACGCACCACCCGTGATGTTTTTCTCACTCCTACTAGTGAATGCAATGTAACACACACCCATACAATGCGCACCACCCCGTGATGTTTTTCTCACTCCTACTAGTGAATGTAATGTAACACACACCCATACAATGCGCACCACCCCGTGATGTTTTTCTCACTCCTACTAGTGAATCTAATGTAACACACACCCATACAATGCGCACCACCCCATGATCTTTTTCAGAAACCTATCCTACATTGCCACTGCATGTTCCCTGACCTCCCCATGCTTACCACCCCGCGGTGCTTTTCTCCCTCCTACATTGCCACTCACTGCCTATCCTAATTCAGACCCTCCGATTCACACCACTCCGTGATGTTTTTCTCACTCCTATTAGTGAATGTAATGTAACACACACCCATACAACGCGCACCACCCGGCGATGTTTTTCTCACTCCTACTAGTGAATGTAATGTAACACACACCCATATAATGCGCACCACCACGTGATGTTTTTCTCACTCCTACTAGTGAATGTAATGTAACACACACCCATACAATGCGCACCACCCCGTGATGTTTTTCTCACTCCTACTAGTGAATCTAATGTAACACACACCCATACAATGCGCACCACCCCGTGATGTTTTTCTCACTACTACTAGTGAATGTAATGTAACACACACCCATAAAATGCGCACCACCCCGTGATGTTTTTCTCACTCCTACTAGTGAATGTAATGTAACACACACCCATACAATGCGCACCACCCCGTGATGTTTTTCTCACTCCTACTAGTGAATGTAATGTAACACACACCCATAAAATGCGCACCACCCCGTGATGTTTTTCTCACTCCTACTAGTGAATCTAATGTAACACACACCCATACAATGCGCACCACCCAGTGATGTTTTTCTCACTCCTACTAGTGAATCTAATGTAACACACACCCATACAATGCGCACCACCCCGTGATGTTTTTCTCACTGCTACTAGTGAATGTAATGTAACACACACCCATACAATGCGCACCACCCCGTGATGTTTTTCTCACTCCTACTAGTGAATGTAATGTAACACACACCCATACAATGCGCACCACCCCGTGATGTTTTTCTCACTCCTACTAGTGAATGTAATGTAACACACACCCATAAAATGCGCACCACCCCGTGATGTTTTTCTCAATCCTACTAGTGAATGTAATGTAACACACACCCATACAATGCGCACCACCCCGTGATGTTTTTCTCACTCCTACTAGTGAATGTAATGTAACACACACCCATACAATGCGCACCACCCCGTGATGTTTTTCTCACTGCTACTAGTGAATGTAATGTAACACACCCATACAATGCGCACCACCCCGTGATGTATTTCTCACTCCTACTAGTGAATGTAATGTAACACACACCCATACAATGCGCACCACCCCGTGATGTTTTTCTCACTCCTACTAGTGAATGTAATGTAACACACACCCATACAATGCGCACCACACCGTGATGTTTTTCTCACTCCTACTAGTGAATGTAATGTAACACACACCCATACAATGCGCACCACCCCGCGATGTTTTTCAGAAACCTATCCTACATTGCCACTGCATGTTCCCTGACCTCCCCAGGCTGACCACCCCGCGGTGCTTTTCTCCATCCTACATTGCCACTCACTGCCTATCCAAATTAAGACACTCTGATTCACACCACCCCGTGATGCTTTTCTCACTCCTAGTAGTGAATGTAATGTAACACACACCCAAACACTGCGCACCACCCCGTGATGTTTTTCTCACTCCTATTAGTGAATGTAATGTAACACACACCCATACAATGCGCACCACCCCGTGATGTTTTTCTCACTCCTACTAGTGAATCTAATGTAACACACACCCATACAATGCGCACCACCCCGTGATGTTTTTCTCACTCCTACTAGTGAATCTAATGTAACACACACCCATACAATGCGCACCACCCCGTGATGTTTTTCAGAAACCTATCCTACATTGCCACTGCATGTTCCCTGACCTCCCCATGCTTACCACCCCGCGGTGCTTTTCTCCATCCTACATTGCCACTCACTGCCTATCCTAATTCAGACCCTCCGATTCACACCACTCCGTGATGTTTTTCTCACTCCTATTAGTGAATGTAATGTAACACACACCCATACAAGGCGCACCACCCGGCGATGTTTTTCTCACTCGTACTAGTGAATGTAATGTAACACACACCCATTAAATGCGCACCACCACGTGATGTTTTTCTCACTCCTACTAGTGAATGTAATGTAACACACACCCATACAATGCGCACCACCCCGTGATGTTTTTCTCACTCCTACTAGTGAATCTAATGTAACAAACACCTATACAATGCGCACCACCCCGTGATGTTTTTCTCACTACTACTAGTGAATGTAATGTAACACACACCCATACAATGCGCACCACCCCGTGATGTTTTTCTCACTCCTAATAGTGAATGCAATGTAACAAACACCCATACAATGCGCACCACCCCGTGATGTTTTTCTCACTCCTACTAGTGAATGTAATGTAACACACACCCATACAATGCGCACCACCCCGTGATGTTTTTCTCACTCCTACTAGTGAATGTAATGTAACACACTCCCATACAATGCGCACCACCCCGTGATGTTTTTCTCACTCCTACTAGTGAATCTAATGTAACACACACCCGTACAATGCGCACCACCCCGTGATGTTTTTCTGACTGCTACTAGTGAATGTAATGTAACACACACCCATACAATGCGCACCACCCCGTGATGTTTTTCTCACTCCTACTAGTGAATGTAATGTAACACACACCCATACAATGCGCACCACCCCGTGATGTTTTTCTCACTCCTACTAGTGACTGTAATGTAACACACACCCATAAAATGCGCACCACCCCGTGATGTTTTTCTCACTCCTACTAGTGAATGTAATGTAACACACACCCATACAATGCGCACCACCCCGTGATGTTTTTCTCACTCCTACTAGTGAATCTTATGTAACACACACCCATACAATGCGCACCACCCCGTGATGTTTTTCTCACTGCTACTAGTGAATGTAATGTAACACACCCATACAATGCGCACCACCCCTTGATGTTTTTCTCACTCCTACTAGTGAATGTAATGTAACACACACCCATACAATGCGCACCACCCCGTGATGTTTTTCTCACTCCTACTAGTGAATGTAATGTAACACACACCCATACAATGCGCACCACCCCGTGATGTTTTTCTCACTCCTACTAGTGAATGTAATGTAACACACACCCATACAATGCGCCCCTCCCCGTGATGTTATTCTCACTCCTACTAGTGAATGTAATGTAACACACACCCATACAATGCGCACCACCCCGTGATGTTTTTCTCACTCCTACTAGGGAATCTCATGTAACACAAACACATACAATGCGCACGACCCCGCGATGTTTTTCAGAAACCTATCCTACATTGCCACTGCATGATCCCTGACCTCCCCATGCTGACCAGCCCGCGGTGCTTTTCTCCATCCTACATTGTCACTCACTGCCTATCCTAATTCAGACCCTTCCGATTCACACCACCCCGTGATGTTTTTCTCACTCCTACTAGTGAATCTAATTTAACACACACCCATACAATGCGCACCACCCCGTGATGTTTTTCTCACTCCTACTAGTGAATGTAATGTAACACACACCCATACAATGCGCACCACCCCGTGATGTTTTTCTCACTCCTACTAGTGACTGTAATGTAACACACACCCATACAATGCGCACCACCCCGTGATGTTTTTCTCACTCCTACTAGTGAATGCAATGTAACACACACCCATACAATGCGCACCACCCCGTGATGTTTTTCTCACTCCTACTAGTGAATGTAATGTAACACACACCCATACAATGCGCACCACCCCGTGATGTTTTTCTCACTCCTACTAGTGAATGTAATGTAACACACACCCATACAATGCGCACCACCCCGTGATGTTTTTCTCACTCCTACTAGTGAATCTAATGTAACACACACCCGTACAATGCGCACCACCCCGTGATGTTTTTCTGACTGCTACTAGTGAATGTAATGTAACACACACCCATACAATGCGCACCACCCCGTGATGTTTTTCTCACTCCTACTAGTGAATGTAATGTAACACACACCCATACAATGCGCACCACCCCGTGATGTTTTTCTCACTCCTACTAGTGAATGTAATGTAACACACACCCATAAAATGCGCACCACCCCGTGATGTTTTTCTCACTCCTACTAGTGAATGTAATGTAACACACACCCATACAATGCGCACCACCCCGTGATGTTTTTCTCACTCCTACTAGTGAATGTAATGTAACACACACCCATACAATGCGCACCACCCCGTGATGTTTTTCTCACTGCTACTAGTGAATGTAATGTAACACACCCATACAATGCGCACCACCCCGTGATGTATTTCTCACTCCTACTAGTGAATGTAATGTAACACACACCCATACAATGCGCACCACCCCGTGATGTTTTTCTCACTCCTACTAGTGAATGTAATGTAACACACACCCATACAATGCGCACCACACCGTGATGTTTTTCTCACTCCTACTAGTGAATGTAATGTAACACACACCCATACAATGCGCACCACCCCGCGATGTTTTTCAGAAACCTATCCTACATTGCCACTGCATGTTCCCTGACCTCCCCAGGCTGACCACCCCGCGGTGCTTTTCTCCATCCTACATTGCCACTCACTGCCTATCCAAATTAAGACACTCTGATTCACACCACCCCGTGATGCTTTTCTCACTCCTAGTAGTGAATGTAATGTAACACACACCCAAACACTGCGCACCACCCCGTGATGTTTTTCTCACTCCTATTAGTGAATGTAATATAACACACACCCATACAATGCGAACCACCCCGTGATGTTTTTCTCACTCCTACTAGTGAATCTAATGTAACACACACCCGTACAATGCGCATCACCCCGCGATGTTTTTCAGAAACCTATCCTACATTGCCAATGCATGTTCCCTGACCTCCCCATGCTGACCACCCCGCAGTCTTTTTCTCCATCCTCCATTGCCACTCACTGCCTATCCTAATTCAGACCCACCGATTCACACCACGCCTTGATGTTTTTCTCACTCCTAGTAGTGAATGTAATGTAACACACACCCATACAATGCGCACCACCCCGGGATGTTTTTCTCACTCCTACTAGTGAATGTAATGTAACACACACCCATACAATGCACACCACCCCGTGATGTTTTTCTCACTCCTACTAGTGAATGTAATGTAACACACACCCATACAATGCGCACCACCCGGTGATGTTTTTCTCACTCCTACTAGTGAATCTAATGTAACACACACCCATACAATGCGCACCACCCCGTGATGTTTTTCTCACTCCTACTAGTGAATCTAATGTAACACACACCCATACAATGCGCACCACCCCGTGATGTTTTTCAGAAACCTATCCTACATTGCCACTGCATGTTCCCTGACCTCCCCATGCTTACCACCCCGCGGTGCTTTTCTCCATCCTACATTGCCACTCACTGCCTATCCTAATTCAGACCCTCCGATTCACACCACTCCGTGATGTTTTTCTCACTCCTATTAGTGAATGTAATGTAACACACACCCATACAAGGCGCACCACCCGGCGATGTTTTTCTCACTCGTACTAGTGAATGTAATGTAACACACACCCATTAAATGCGCACCACCACGTGATGTTTTTCTCACTCCTACTAGTGAATGTAATGTAACACACACCCATACAATGCGCACCACCCCGTGATGTTTTTCTCACTCCTACTAGTGAATCTAATGTAACAAACACCTATACAATGCGCACCACCCCGTGATGTTTTTCTCACTACTACTAGTGAATGTAATGTAACACACACCCATACAATGCGCACCACCCCGTGATGTTTTTCTCACTCCTAATAGTGAATGCAATGTAACAAACACCCATACAATGCGCACCACCCCGTGATGTTTTTCTCACTCCTACTAGTGAATGTAATGTAACACACACCCATACAATGCGCACCACCCCGTGATGTTTTTCTCACTCCTACTAGTGAATGTAATGTAACACACTCCCATACAATGCGCACCACCCCGTGATGTTTTTCTCACTCCTACTAGTGAATCTAATGTAACACACACCCGTACAATGCGCACCACCCCGTGATGTTTTTCTGACTGCTACTAGTGAATGTAATGTAACACACACCCATACAATGCGCACCACCCCGTGATGTTTTTCTCACTCCTACTAGTGAATGTAATGTAACACACACCCATACAATGCGCACCACCCCGTGATGTTTTTCTCACTCCTACTAGTGACTGTAATGTAACACACACCCATAAAATGCGCACCACCCCGTGATGTTTTTCTCACTCCTACTAGTGAATGTAATGTAACACACACCCATACAATGCGCACCACCCCGTGATGTTTTTCTCACTCCTACTAGTGAATCTTATGTAACACACACCCATACAATGCGCACCACCCCGTGATGTTTTTCTCACTGCTACTAGTGAATGTAATGTAACACACCCATACAATGCGCACCACCCCTTGATGTTTTTCTCACTCCTACTAGTGAATGTAATGTAACACACACCCATACAATGCGCACCACCCCGTGATGTTTTTCTCACTCCTACTAGTGAATGTAATGTAACACACACCCATACAATGCGCACCACCCCGTGATGTTTTTCTCACTCCTACTAGTGAATGTAATGTAACACACACCCATACAATGCGCCCCACCCCGTGATGTTATTCTCACTCCTACTAGTGAATGTAATGTAACACACACCCATACAATGCGCACCACCCCGTGATGTTTTTCTCACTCCTACTAGGGAATCTCATGTAACACAAACACATACAATGCGCACGACCCCGCGATGTTTTTCAGAAACCTATCCTACATTGCCACTGCATGATCCCTGACCTCCCCATGCTGACCAGCCCGCGGTGCTTTTCTCCATCCTACATTGTCACTCACTGCCTATCCTAATTCAGACCCTTCCGATTCACACCACCCCGTGATGTTTTTCTCACTCCTACTAGTGAATCTAATTTAACACACACCCATACAATGCGCACCACCCCGTGATGTTTTTCTCACTCCTACTAGTGAATGTAATGTAACACACACCCATACAATGCGCACCACCCCGTGATGTTTTTCTCACTCCTACTAGTGACTGTAATGTAACACACACCCATACAATGCGCACCACCCCGTGATGTTTTTCTCACTCCTACTAGTGAATGCAATGTAACACACACCCATACAATGCGCACCACCCCGTGATGTTTTTCTCACTCCTACTAGTGAATGTAATGTAACACACACCCATACAATGCGCACCACCCCGTGGTGTTTTTCTCACTCCTACTAGTGAATGTAATGTAACACACACCCATACAATGCGCACCACCCCGTGATGTTTTTCTCACTCCTACTAGTGAATCTAATGTAACACACACCCGTACAATGCGCACCACCCCGTGATGTTTTTCTGACTGCTACTAGTGAATGTAATGTAACACACACCCATACAATGCGCACCACCCCGTGATGTTTTTCTCACTCCTACTAGTGAATGTAATGTAACACACACCCATACAATGCGCACCACCCCGTGATGTTTTTCTCACTCCTACTAGTGACTGTAATGTAACACACACCCATAAAATGCGCACCACCCCGTGATGTTTTTCTCACTCCTACTAGTGAATGTAATGTAACACACACCCATACAATGCGCACCACCCCGTGATGTTTTTCTCACTCCTACTAGAGAATCTTATGTAACACACACCCATACAATGCGCACCACCCCGTGATGTTTTTCTCACTGCTACTAGTGAATGTAATGTAACACACCCATACAATGCGCACCACCCCTTGATGTTTTTCTCACTCCTACTAGTGAATGTAATGTAACACACACCCATACAATGCGCACCACCCCGTGATGTTTTTCTCACTCCTACTAGTGAATGTAATGTAACACACACCCATACAATGCGCACCACCCCGTGATGTTTTTCTCACTCCTACTAGTGAATGTAATGTAACACACACCCATACAATGCGCCCCACCCCGTGATGTTATTCTCACTCCTACTAGTGAATGTAATGTAACACACACCCATACAATGCGCACCACCCCGTGATGTTTTTCTCACTCCTACTAGGGAATCTCATGTAACACCCACACATACAATGCGCACGACCCCGCGATGTTTTTCAGAAACCTATCCTACATTGCCACTGCATGTTCCCTGACCTCCCCATGCTGACCAGCCCGCGGTGCTTTTCTCCATCCTACATTGCCACTCACTGCCTATCCTAATTCAGACCCTTCCGATTCACACCACCCCGTGATGTTTTTCTCACTCCTACTAGTGAATCTAATTTAACACACACCCATACAATGCGCACCACCCCGTGATGTTTTTCTCACTCCTACTAGTGAATGTAATGTAACACACACCCATACAATACGCACCACCCCGTGATGTTTTTCTAACTCCTAATAGTGAATGTAATGTAACACACACCCATACAATGCGCACCACCCCGTGATGTTTTTCTCACTTCTACTAGTGAATGTAATGTAACACACACCCATACAATGCGAACCACCCCGTGATGTTTTTCTCACTCCTACTAGTGAATCTAATGTAACACACACCCATACAATGCGCACCACCCCACGATGTTTTTCAGAAAACTATCCTACATTGCCACTGCATGTTCCCTGACCTCCCCATGCTGACCACGCCGCGGTGCTTTTCTCCATCCTACATTGCCACTCACTGCCTATCCTAATTCAGACCCTCTGATTCACAACACTCCGTGATGTTTTTCTCACTCCCATTAGTGAATGTAATGTAACACACACCATACAATGCGCACCACCCCATGATGTTTTTCTCACTCCTAGTAGTGAATGTAATGTAACACACACCCATACAATGCGCACCACGCCGTGATGTTTTTCTCACTCCTACTAGTGAATGTAATGTAACACACACCCATACAATGCGCACCACACCGTGATGTTTTTCTCACTCCTAGTAGTGAATGTAATGTAACACACACCCATACAATGCGCACCACCCCGTGATGTTTTTCTCACTCCTACTAGTGAATCTAATGTAACACACACCCATACAATGTGCACCACCCCGTGAGGTTTTTCTCACTCCTACTAATGAATCTAATGTAACACACACACATACAACGCGCACCACCCGGCGATGTTTTTCTCACTCCTACTTGTGAATGTAATGTAACACACACCCGTACAATGCGCACCACCCCATGATGTTTTTCTCACTCCTACTAGTGAATGTAATGTAACACACACCCATACAATGCGCACCGCCCCGTGATGTTTTTCTCACTCCTACTAGTGAATGTAATGTAACACACACCCATACAGTGCGCACCACCCCGTGAAGTTTTTCTCCCTCCTACTAGTGAATGTAATGTAACACACACCCATACAATGCGCACCACCCCGTGATGTTTTTCTCACTCCTACTAGTGAATGTAATGTAACACACACCCATACAATGCGCACCACCCCGTGATGTTTCTCTCACTCCTACTAGTGAATGTAATGTAACACACACCTATACAATGCGCACCACCCCGTGATGTTTTTCTCACTCCCACTAGTGAATCTAATGTAACACACACCCATAGAATGCGCAACACCCCGTGATGTTTTTCTCACTCCTACTAGTGAAAGTAATGTAACACACACCCATACAATGCGCATCGCCCTGTGATGTTTTTCTCACTCCTACTAGTGAATGTAATGTAACACACATCCATACAATGCGCACCACCCCGTGATGTTTTTCTCACTCCTACTAGTGAATCTAACGTAACACACACCCATACAATGCGCACCACCCCGTGATGTTTTTCTCACTCCTACTAGTGAATCTAATGTAACACACACCCATACAATGCGCACCACCCCGTGATGTTTTTCTCACTCCTACTAGTGAATGTAATATAACACACACCCATACAATGCGCACCACCCCGTGATGTGTTTCTCACTCCTACTAGTGAATGTAATGGAACACACACCCATACAATGCGCACCACCCCGTGATGTTTTTCTCACTCCTAATAGTGAATGTAATGTAAGACACACCCATACAATGCGCACCACCCCGTGATGTTTTTCTCACTCCTACTTGTGAATCTAATGTAACACACACCCATACAATGCGCACATCCCGTGATGTTTTTCTCACTGCTACTAGTGAATGTAATGTAACACACACCCATACAATGCGCACCACCCCGTGATGTTTTTCTCACTCCTACTAGTGAATCTAATGTAACACACACCCATACAATGCGCACAACCCCGTGATGTTTTTCTCACTCCTACTAGTGAATGTAATGTAACACACACCCATACAATGCGCACGACCCCGCCATGTTTTTCAGAAACCTATCCTACATTGCCACTGCATGTTCCTTGACCTCCCCATGCTTACCACCACGCGGTGCTTTTCTCCATCCTACATTGCCACTCACTACCTATCCAAATTCAGACCCTCCGATTCACACCACTCCGTGATGTTTTTCTCACTCCCATTAATGAATGTAATGTAACACACACCCATACAATGCGCACCACCCCGTGATGTTTTTCTCACTCCTAGTAGTGAATGTAATGTAACACACACCCATACAATGCGCACCACCACGTGATGTTTTTCTCACTCCTACTAGTGAATGTAATGTAACACACACCCATACAATGCGCACCACCCCGTGATGTTTTTCTCACTCCTACTAGTGAATGTAATGGAACACACACCCATACAATGCGCACCACCCCGTGATGTTTTTCTCACTCCTACTAGTGAATGTAATGTAACACACACCCATACAATGCGCACCACCCCGTGATGTTTTTCTCACTCCTAATAGTGAATGTAATGTAACACACACCCATAAAATGCGCACCACCCCGTGATGTTTTTCTCACTCCTACTAGTGAATCTAATGTAACACACACCCATACAATGCGCACCACCCGTGATGTTTTTCTCACTCCTACTAATGAATGTAATGTAACACACACCCATACAATGCGCACCACAACGTGATATTTTTCTCACTCCTACTAGTGAATGTAATGTAACACACACCCATACAATGCGCACCACCCCGTGATGTTTTTCTCACTCCTAATAGTGAATGTAATGTAACACACACCCATAAAATGCGCACCACCCCGTGATGTTTTTCTCACTCCTACTTGTGAATCTAATGTAACACACACCCATACAATGCGCACCACACCGTGATGTTTCTCTCACTTCTACTAGTGAATGTAATGTAACACACACCCATACAATGCGCACCACCCCGTGATGTTTTTCTCACTCCTACTAGTGAATCTAATGTAACACACACCCATACAATGCGCACAACCCCGTGATGTTTTTCTCACACCTACTAGTGAATGTAATGTAACACACACCCATACAATGTGCACCACCCCGTGATGTTTTTCTCACTCCTACTAGTGACTGTAATGTAACACACACCCATACAATGCGCACCACCCCGTGATGTTTTTCTCACTCCTACTAGTGAATGTAATGTAACACACACCATTACAATGCGCACCACCCCGTGATGTTTTTCTCACTCCTACTAGTGAATCTAATGTAACACACACCCATACTATGCGCACCACCCCGTGATGTTTATCTCACTCCTACTAGTGAATGTAATGTAACACACCCATACAATGCGCACCACCCCGTGATGTTATTCTCACTCCTACTAGTGAATGTAATGTAACACACACCCATACAATGTGCACCACCCCGTGATGTTTTTCTCACTCCTACAAGTGAATGTAATGTAACACACACCCATACAAAGCGCACCACCCAGTGATGTTTTTCTCACTCCTACTAGTGAATGTAATGTAACACACACCCATACAATGCGCACCACCCCGTGATATTTTTCTCACTCCTACTAGTGAATGTAATGTAACACACACCCATACAATGCGCACCACCCCGTGATGTTTTTCTCACTCCTAATAGTGAATGTAATGTAACACACACCCATACAATGCGCACCACCCCGTGATGTTTTTCTCACTCCTACTAGTGAATGTAATGTAACACACACCCATACAAAGTGCACCACCCAGTGATGTTTTTCTCACTCCTACTAGTGAATGTAATGTAACACACACCCATACAATGCGCACCACCCCGTGATGTTTTTGTCACTCCTACTAGTGAATGTAATGTAACACACACCCATACAATGCGCACCACCCCGTGATGTTTTTCTCACTCCTACTAGTGAATGTAATGTAACACACACCCATACAATGCGCACCACCCCGTGATGTTTTTCTCACTCCTACTAGTGAATGTAATGTAACACACACCCATACAATGCGCACCACCCCGTGATGTTTTTCTCACTCCTACTAGTGAATCTAATGTAACACACACCCGTACAATGCGCACCACCCCGTGATGTTTTTCTGACTGCTACTAGTGAATGTAATGTAACACACACCCATACAATGCGCACCACCCCGTGATGTTTTTCTCACTCCTACTAGTGAATGTAATGTAACACACACCCATACAATGCGCACCACCCCGTGATGTTTTTCTCACTCCTACTAGTGACTGTAATGTAACACACACCCATAAAATGCGCACCACCCCGTGATGTTTTTCTCACTCCTACTAGTGAATGTAATGTAACACACACCCATACAATGCGCACCACCCCGTGATGTTTTTCTCACTCCTACTAGTGAATCTTATGTAACACACACCCATACAATGCGCACCACCCCGTGATGTTTTTCTCACTGCTACTAGTGAATGTAATGTAACACACCCATACAATGCGCACCACCCCGTGATGTTTTTCTCACTCCTACTAGTGAATGTAATGTAACACACACCCATACAATGCGCACCACCCCGGGATGTTTTTCTCACTCCTACTAGTGAATGTAATGTAACACACACCCATACAATGCGCACCACCCCGTGATGTTTTTCTCACTCCTACTAGTGAATGTAATGTAACACACACCCATACAATGCGCCCCACCCCGTGATGTTATTCTCACTCCTACTAGTGAATGTAATGTAACACACACCCATACAATGCGCACCACCCCGTGATGTTTTTCTCACTCCTACTAGGGAATCTCATGTAACACCCACACATACAATGCGCACGACCCCGCGATGTTTTTCAGAAACCTATCCTACATTGCCACTGCATGTTCCCTGACCTCCCCATGCTGACAAGCCCGCGGTGCTTTTCTCCATCCTACATTGCCACTCACTGCCTATCCTAATTCAGACCCTTCCGATTCACACCACCCCGTGATGTTTTTCTCACTCCTACTAGTGAATGTAATTTAACACACACCCATACAATGCGCACCACCCCGTGATGTTTTTCTCACTCCTACTAGTGAATGTAATGTAACACACACCCATACAATACGCACCACCCCGTGATGTTTTTCTAACTCCTAATAGTGAATGTAATGTAACACACACCCATACAATGCGCACCACCCCGTGATGTTTTTCTCACTCCTACTAGTGAATGTAATGTAACACACACCCATACAATGCGAACCACCCCGTGATGTTTTTCTCACTCCTACTAGTGAATCTAATGTAACACACACCCATACAATGCGCACCACCCCACGATGTTTTTCAGAAAACTATCCTACATTGCCACTGCATGTTCCCTGACCTCCCCATGCTGACCACCCCGCGGTGCTTTTCTCCATCCTACATTGCCACTCACTGCCTATCCTAATTCAGACCCTCTGATTCACAACACTCCGTGATGTTTTTCTCACTCCCATTAGTGAATGTAATGTAACACACACCATACAATGCGCACCACCCCATGATGTTTTTCTCACTCCTAGTAGTGAATGTAATGTAACACACACCCATACAATGCGCACCACCCCGTGATGTTTTTCTCACTCCTACTAGTGAATGTAATGTAACACACACCCATACAATGCGCACCACACTGTGATGTTTTTCTCACTCCTAGTAGTGAATGTAATGTAACACACACCCATACAATGCGCACCACCCCGTGATGTTTTTCTCACTCCTACTAGTGAATCTAATGTAACACACACCCATACAATGTGCACCACCCCGTGAGGTTTTTCTCACTCCTACTAATGAATCTAATGTAACACACACACATACAACGCGCACCACCCAGCGATGTTTTTCTCACTCCTACTAGTGAATGTAATGGAACACACACCCATACAATGCGCACGACCCCGCGATGTTTTTCAGAAACCTATCCTACATTGCCACTGCATGTTCCTTGACCTCCCCATGCTTACCACCACGCGGTGCTTTTCTCCATCCTACATTGCCACTCACTACCTATCCAAATTCAGACCCTCCGATTTACACCACTCCGTGATGTTTTTCTCACTCCCATTAGTGAATGTAATGTAACACACACCCATACAATGCGCACCACCCCGTGATGTTTTTCTCACTCCTAGTAGTGAATGTAATGTAACACACACCCATACAATGCGCACCACCACGTGATGTTTTTCTCACTCCTACTAGTGAATGTAATGTAACACACACCCATACAATGCGCACCACCGCGTGATGTTTTTCTCACTCCTACTAGTGAATGTAATGTAACACACACCCATACAATGCGCACCACCCCGTGATGTTTTTCTGACTCCTACTAGTGAATGTAATGTAACACACACCCATACAATGCGCACCACCCCGTGATGTTTTTCTCACTCCTAATAGTGAATGTAATGTAACACACACCCATAAAATGCGCACCACCCCGTGATGTTTTTCTCACTCCTACTAGTGAATCTAATGTAACACACACCCATACAATGCGCACCACCCCGTGATGTTTTTCTCACTCCTACTAATGAATCTAATGTAACACACACCCATACAACGCGCACCACCCGGCGATGTTTTTCTCACTCCTACTTGTGAATGTAATGTAACACACACCCATACATTGCGCACCACCCCATGATGTTTTTCTCACTCCTACTAGTGAATGTAATGTAACACACACGCATACAATGCGCACCACCCCGTGATGTTTTTCTCACTCCTACTCGTGAATGTAATGTAACACACACCCATACAATGCACACCACCCCGTGATGTTTTTCTCACTCCTACTAGTGAATGTAATGTAACACACACCCATACAATGCGCACCATCCCGTGATGTTTTTCTCACTCCTACTAGTGAATGCAATGTAACACACACCCATACAATGCGCACCACCCCGTGATGTTTTTCTCACTCCTACTAGTGAATGTAATGTAACACACACCCATACAATGTGCACCACCCCGTGATGTTTTTCTCACTCCCACTAGTGAATCTAATGTAACACACACCCATACAATGCGCACGACCCCGTGATGTTTTTCTCACTCCTACTAGGGAAAGTAATGTAACACACACCCATACAATGCGCACCGCCCCGTGATATTTTTCTCACTCCTACTAGTGAATGTAATGTAACACACACCCATACAATGCGCACCACCCCGTGATGTTTTTCTCACTCCTGCTAGTGAATCTAATGTAACACACACCCATACAATGCGCACCACCCCGTGATGTTTTTCTCACTCCTACTAGTGACTGTAATGTAACACACACCATTACAATGCGCACCACCCCGTGATGTTTTTCTCACTCCTACTAGTGAATCTAATGTAACACACACCCATACTATGCGCACCACCCCGTGATGTTTATCTCACTCCTACTAGTGAATGTAATGTAACACACCCATACAATGCGCACCACCCCGTGATGTTTTTCTCACTCCTACTAGTGAATGTAATGTAACACACACCCATACAATGTGCACCACCCCGTGATGTTTTTCTCACTCCTACTAGTGAATGTAATGTAACACACACCCATACAAAGCGCACCACCCAGTGATGTTTTTCTCACTCCTACTAGTGAATGTAATGTAACACACACCCATACAATGCGCACCACCCCGTGATATTTTTCTCACTCCTACTAGTGAATCTAATGTAACACACACCCATACAATGCGCACCACCCCGTGATGTTTTTCTCACTACTACTAGTGAATCTAATGTAACACACACCCATACAATGCGCACCACCCCGTGATGATTTTCTCACTCCTACTAGTGAATGTAATGTAACACACAGCCATACAATTCGCATCACCCCATGATGTTTTTCTCACTCCTACTAGTGAATCTAATGTAACACACACCCATACAATGCGCACCACCCCGTGATGTTTTTCTCACTCCTACTAGTGAATCTAATGTAACACACACCCATACAATGCGCACCACCCCGTGATGTTTTTCTCACTCCTACTAGTGAATGGCCTGTTAGAAACACTTAAAATGCGTACCACCCCGTGATGTTTTTCTCACTCCAACTAGTGAATGGCCTGTTAGAAACTCGTACAATGCGCACCACCCCGCGATGTTTTTCAAAAACCTATCCTACATTGCCACTGCATGTTTCCTGACCTCCCCATGCTGACCACAGCATGGTGCTTTTCTCTTTCCTACATTGCCACTCACTGCCTATCCTAATTCAGGCCCTCCGAATCACACAACCCCGTGATGTTTTTTTCACTCCTACTAGGGAATGGCCTGTTAGAAACCCTTACAATGCGCACCACCCCGCGATGTTTTTCAGAAAATTATCCTACCTTGCCACTGCATGTTTCCTGACATCTCCATGCTGACCACCCTATGGTGCTTTACTCCATCCTACATTGCCACTCACTGCCTATCCTAAATCAGGCCCTCCGATTCACACCACCCCTTGATGTTTTTCTCACTTCTACTAGGGAATGGCCTGTTAGAAACCTTTTCAATCGGCACCACCACGTGATTTTTTTCAGAAACCAATCTTACATTGGCCCTGCATGTTTCCTGACTTCCACATCCTAATCACCCCGTGGTACTTTTCTCCATCCTACATTGCCACTCACTGTCTATCCTGATTCAGTCCCTCTGATTCACACCACCCGGTGATGTTCTTATAACTCCTACTAGTGAATGGCCTGTTAGAAACCCTTACAATGCGCACCATCTCGCAATGTTTTTCAGAAACCTATCCTAGATTGGCACTGCATGTTTTCTGACTTCCACACGCTGACCACCCAGTGGTGCTTTTCTCCATCTTACGTTGCCACTCACTGCCTATCCTGATGCAGGCATCCGATTCACAGCACCCCGTGATGTTTTTCTCACACCTACTCGTGAATGGCCTTTTACAAACCCATAAATGCGCACCACCCAGCGATGTTTTTCAGAAACCTATCCTACATTGCCACTGCATGTTTCCTGACCTGTCCATGCTGACCACCCCGTGGTGCTGTTCTCCATCCTACATTGCCACTAACTGCATATCCTAATCCAGGCCCTCCGGTTCACAACACCCTGTGATGTTTTTCTCACTCCTACTAGTGAATGGCCTGTTAGAAACACTTACAATGCATACCACCCCGCGATGTTTTTCAGAATCCTATCCTACATTGACACTGCATTTGTCCTGAACTCACCATGCTGAACCACCCCGTTGTACTTTTCTCTATGCTACATTGCCACTCACTGCGTATCCTAATTCAGGCCCTCCAATTCACACCACCCCATGATGTTTTTCTCACTCCTACTATTGAATGGCCGGTTAGAAACCCGTACAATGCGCACCACCCCTCGATGTTTTTCAGAAACTTATCCTACACTGCCACTGCATGTTTCCTGACCTCCCCTTGATGAACACCCCATGGTGCTTTTCTCCTTCCTACATTGCCACTCACTGCCTATCCTAATTCAGGCCCTCCGATTCACACAACCCCATGATGTTTTTCTCACTCTTACTAGTGAATGGCCTGTTAGAAACCCTTACAATGCTCACCACCGCACGATATATTTAAAAAACATATCCGACATTGCCACTGCATGTTTCCTGACCTCCCAATGCTAACCACGCCGTAGTGTTTTTCTCCATCCTACATTGCCACTCGATGCCTATCCTAATTCAGGCCTTCCGATTCACACCACCCCGTGATGTTTTTCTCACTCCTACTAGTGAAACGCCTTTAAGAAACCTTACAATGCTCACCACCCCATGATGTTTTTCAGAAACCTAACCTACATTGCCACTGCATGTTTCCTGCCCTCCCCATGCTGACCACCCCTGGAGCTTTTCTTCATCCTACATTACTACTTACTGCCTATTCTGATTCAGCTCCTCTGATTCACACCACACCGTGATGTTTTTCTCGCCCCTACTAGTGAGTTGCCTGTTAGAAATCCTTACAGTGCGCACAACCCTGCGATGTTTTTCAGAAACATATCCTACCTGCCACTGCATATTTCCAGACCTCCCTATGCTGACCACCCCATGGTGCTTTTCTCCTCCTACACTGCCACTCCGTGCATATCCTAACTAATTCCCTCCAATTCACACCACCCCGTGATGTCTTTCTCACTCCTACTAGTGAATGGCCTGTTAGAAACCCTTACAATGTGCACCACCCCGCGATGGTTTTCACAAACCTAACCTACATTGCCACTGCAAGTTTCCTGACCTCCCAATGTGGACCACCCCATGGTGCTTTTCTCCATACTACATTGCCACTCACTGCTTATCCTAATCCAGGCCCTCTGATTCACAACACCCTGTGATGTTTTTCTCACTCCTACTATAGAATGGCCTGTTAGAAACCCGTACAATTCGCACCACCCCGCGATGTTTTTCAAAAACCTATTCTACATTGCCACTGCATGTTCCCTGACCTCCCCATGCTGACCACCCCGCGGTGCTTTTCTCCATCCTACATTGCCACTCACTGCCTATCCAAATTCAGACACTCTGATTCACACCACCCCGTGATGTTTTTCTCACTCCTAGTAGTGAATGTAATGTAACACACACCCAAACACTGCGCACCACCCCGTGATGTTTTTCTCACTCCTATTAGTGAATGTAATATAACACACACCCATACAATGCGAACCACCCCGTGATGTTTTTCTCACTCCTACTAGTGAATCTAATGTAACACACACCCATACAATGCGCATCACCCCGCGATGTTTTTCAGAAACCTATCCTACATTGCCACTGCATGTTCCCTGACCTCCCCATGCTGACCACCCCGCAGTCTTTTTCTCCATCCTACATTGCCACTCACTGCCTATCCTAATTCAGACCCACCGATTCACACCACGTCTTGATGTTTTTCTCACTCCTAGTAGTGAATGTAATGTAACACACACCCATACAATGCGCACCACCCCGGGATGTTTTTCTCACTCCTACTAGTGAATGTAATGTAACACACACCCATACAATGCACACCACCCCGTGATGTTTTTCTCACTCCTACTAGTGAATGTAATGTAACACACACCCATACAATGCGCACCACCCCGTGATGTTTTTCTCACTCCTACTAGTGAATCTAATGTAACACACACCCATACAATGTGCACCACCCCGTGAGGTTTTTCTCACTCTTACTAATGAATCTAATGTAACACACACACATACAACGCGCACCACCCGTCGATGTTTTTCTCACTCCTACTTGTGAATGTAATGTAACACACACCCGTACAATGCGCACCACCCCATGATGTTTTTCTCACTCCTACTAGTGAATGTAATGTAACACACACCCATACAATGCGCACCACCCCGTGATGTTTTTCTCACTCCTACTAGTGAATGTAATGTAACACACACCCATACAGTGCGCATCACCCCGTGAAGTTTTTCTCCCTCCTACTAGTGAATGTAATGTAACACACACCCATACAATGCGCACCACCCCGTGATGTTTCTCTCACTCCTACTAGTGAATGTAATGTAACACACACTTATACAATGCGCACCACCCCGTGATGTTTTTCTCACTCCCACTAGTGAATCTAATGTAACACACACCCATACAATGTGCAACACCCCGTGATGTTTTTCTCACTCCTACTAGTGAAAGTAATGTAACACACACCCATACAATGCGCATCGCCCCGTGATGTTTTTCTCACTCCTACTAGTGAATGTAATGTAACACACACCCATACAATGCGCACCACCCCGTGATGTTTTTCTCACTCCTACTAGTGAATCTAACGTAACACACACCCATACAATGCGCACCACCCCGTGATGTCTTTCTCACTCCAACTAGTGAATGGCCTGTCAGAAACTCGTACAATGCGCACCACCCCGCGATGTTTTTCAAAAACCTATCCTACATTGCCACTGCATGTTTCCTGACCTCCCCATGCTGACCACAGCATGGTGCTTTTCTCTTTCCTACATTGCCACTCACTGCCTATCCTAATTCAGGCCCTCTGAATCACACAACCCCGTGATGTTTTTTTCACTCCTACTAGGGAATGGCCTGTTAGAAACCCTTACAATGCGCACCACCCCGCGATGTTTTTCAGAAAATTATCCTACCTTGCCACTGCATGTTTCCTGACATCTCCATGCTGACCACCCTATGTTGCTTTACTCCATCCTACATTGCCACTCACTGCCTATCCTAAATCAGGCCCTCCGATTCACACCACCCCTTGATGTTTTTCTCACTTCTACTAGGGAATGGCCTGTTAGAAACCTTTTCAATCGGCACCACCACGTGATTTTTTTCAGAAACCAATCTTACATTGGCCCTGCATGTTTCCTGACTTCCACATCCTAATCACCCCGTGGTACTTTTCTCCATCCTACATTGCCACTCACTGTCTATCCTGATTCAGTCCCTCTGATTCACACCACCCGGTGATGTTCTTATAACTCCTACTAGTGAATGGCCTGTTAGAAACCCTTACAATGCGCACCATCTCGCAATGTTTTTCAGAAACCTATCCTAGATTGGCACTGCATGTTTTCTGACTTCCACACGCTGACCACCCAGTGGTGCTTTTCTCCATCTTACGTTGCCACTCACTGCCTATCCTGATGCAGGCATCCGATTCACAGCACCCCGTGATGTTTTTCTCACACCTACTCGTGAATGGCCTTTTACAAACCCATAAATGCGCACCACCCAGCGATGTTTTTCAGAAACCTATCCTACATTGCCACTGCATGTTTCCTGACCTGTCCATGCTGACCACCCCGTGGTGCTGTTCTCCATCCTACATTGCCACTAACTGCATATCCTAATCCAGGCCCTCCGGTTCACAACACCCTGTGATGTTTTTCTCACTCCTACTAGTGAATGGCCTGTTAGAAACACTTACAATGCGTACCACCCCGCGATGTTTTTCAGAATCCTATCCTACATTGACACTGCATTTGTCCTGAACTCACCATGCTGAACCACCCCGTTGTACTTTTCTCTATGCTACATTGCCACTCACTGCGTATCCTAATTCAGGCCCTCCAATTCACACCACCCCATGATGTTTTTCTCACTCCTACTATTGAATGGCCGGTTAGAAACCCGTACAATGCGCACCACCCCTCGATGTTTTTCAGAAACTTATCCTACACTGCCACTGCATGTTTCCTGACCTCCCCTTGATGAACACCCCATGGTGCTTTTCTCCTTCCTACATTGCCACTCACTGCCTATCCTAATTCAGGCCCTCCGATTCACACAACCCCATGATGTTTTTCTCACTCTTACTAGTGTATGGCCTGTTAGAAACCCTTACAATGCTCACCACCGCACGATATATTTAAAAAACATATCCGACATTGCCACTGCATGTTTCCTGACCTCCCCATGCTAACCACGCCGTAGTGTTTTTCTCCATCCTACATTGCCACTCGATGCCTATCCTAATTCAGGCCTTCCGATTCACACCACCCCGTGATGTTTTTCTCACTCCTACTAGTGAAACGCCTTTAAGAAACCTTACAATGCTCACCACCCCATGATGTTTTTCAGAAACCTAACCTACATTGCCACTGCATGTTTCCTGCCCTCCCCATGCTGACCACCCCTGGAGCTTTTCTTCATCCTACATTACTACTTACTGCCTATTCTGATTCAGCTCCTCTGATTCACACCACACCGTGATGTTTTTCTCGCCCCTACTAGTGAGTTGCCTGTTAGAAATCCTTACAGTGCGCACAACCCTGCGATGTTTTTCAGAAACATATCCTACCTGCCACTGCATATTTCCAGACCTCCCTATGCTGACCACCCCATGGTGCTTTTCTCCTCCTACACTGCCACTCCGTGCATATCCTAAATAATTCCCTCCAATTCACACCACCCCGTGATGTCTTTCTCACTCCTACTAGTGAATGGCCTGTTAGAAACCCTTACAATGTGCACCACCCCGCGATGGTTTTCACAAACCTAACCTACATTGCCACTGCAAGTTTCCTGACCTCCCAATGTGGACCACCCCATGGTGCTTTTCTCCATACTACATTGCCACTCACTGCTTATCCTAATCCAGGCCCTCCGATTCACAACACCCTGTGATGTTTTTCTCACTCCTACTATAGAATGGCCTGTTAGAAACCCGTACAATGCGCACCACCCCGCGATGTTTTTCAAAAACCTATTCTACATTGCCACTGCATGTTCCCTGACCTCCCCATGCTGACCACCCCGCGGTGCTTTTCTCCATCCTACATTGCCACTCACTGCCTATCCAAATTCAGACACTCTGATTCACACCACCCCGTGATGTTTTTCTCACTCCTAGTAGTGAATGTAATGTAACACACACCCAAACACTGCGCACCACCCCGTGATGTTTTTCTCACTCCTATTAGTGAATGTAATATAACACACACCCATACAATGCGAACCACCCCGTGATGTTTTTCTCACTCCTACTAGTGAATCTAATGTAACACACACCCATACAATGCGCATCACCCCGCGATGTTTTTCAGAAACCTATCCTACATTGCCACTGCATGTTCCCTGACCTCCCCATGCTGACCACCCCGCAGTCTTTTTCTCCATCCTACATTGCCACTCACTGCCTATCCTAATTCAGACCCACCGATTCACACCACGTCTTGATGTTTTTCTCACTCCTAGTAGTGAATGTAATGTAACACACACCCATACAATGCGCACCACCCCGGGATGTTTTTCTCACTCCTACTAGTGAATGTAATGTAACACACACCCATACAATGCACACCACCCCGTGATGTTTTTCTCACTCCTACTAGTGAATGTAATGTAACACACACCCATACAATGCGCACCACCCCGTGATGTTTTTCTCACTCCTACTAGTGAATCTAATGTAACACACACCCATACAATGTGCACCACCCCGTGAGGTGTTTCTCACTCTTACTAATGAATCTAATGTAACACACACACATACAACGCGCACCACCCGTCGATGTTTTTCTCACTCCTACTTGTGAATGTAATGTAACACACACCCGTACAATGCGCACCACCCCATGATGTTTTTCTCACTCCTACTAGTGAATGTAATGTAACACACACCCATACAATGCGCACCACCCCGTGATGTTTTTCTCACTCCTACTAGTGAATGTAATGTAACACACACCCATACAGTGCGCATCACCCCGTGAAGTTTTTCTCCCTCCTACTAGTGAATGTAATGTAACACACACCCATACAATGCGCACCACCCCGTGATGTTTTTCTCACTCCTACTAGTGAATGTAATGTAACACACACCCATACAATGCGCACCACCCCGTGATGTTTCTCTCACTCCTACTAGTGAATGTAATGTAACACACACTTATACAATGCGCACCACCCCGTGATGTTTTTCTCACTCCCACTAGTGAATCTAATGTAACACACACCCATACAATGTGCAACACCCCGTGATGTTTTTCTCACTCCTACTAGTGAAAGTAATGTAACACACACCCATACAATGCGCATCGCCCCGTGATGTTTTTCTCACTCCTACTAGTGAATGTAATGTAACACACACCCATACAATGCGCACCACCCCGTGATGTTTTTCTCACTCCTACTAGTGAATCTAACGTAACACACATCCATACAATGCGCACCACCCCGTGATGTCTTTCTCACTCCAACTAGTGAATGGCCTGTCAGAAACTCGTACAATGCGCACCACCCCGCGATGTTTTTCAAAAACCTATCCTACATTGCCACTGCATGTTTCCTGACCTCCCCATGCTGACCACAGCATGGTGCTTTTCTCTTTCCTACATTGCCACTCACTGCCTATCCTAATTCAGGCCCTCCGAATCACACAACCCCGTGATGTTTTTTTCACTCCTACTAGGGAATGGCCTGTTAGAAACCCTTACAATGCGCACCACCCCGCGATGTTTTTCAGAAAATTATCCTACATTGCCACTGCATGTTTCCTGACATCTCCATGCTGACCACCCTATGTTGCTTTACTCCATCCTACATTGCCACTCACTGCCTATCCTAAATCAGGCCCTCCGATTCACACCACCCCTTGATGTTTTTCTCACTTCTACTAGGGAATGGCCTGTTAGAAACCTTTTCAATCGGCACCACCACGTGATTTTTTTCAGAAACCAATCTTACATTGGCCCTGCATGTTTCCTGACTTCCACATCCTAATCACCCCGTGGTACTTTTCTCCATCCTACATTGCCACTCACTGTCTATCCTGATTCAGTCCCTCTGATTCACACCACCCGGTGATGTTCTTATAACTCCTACTAGTGAATGGCCTGTTAGAAACCCTTACAATGCGCACCATCTCGCAATGTTTTTCAGAAACCTATCCTAGATTGGCACTGCATGTTTTCTGACTTCCACACGCTGACCACCCAGTGGTGCTTTTCTCCATCTTACGTTGCCACTCACTGCCTATCCTGATGCAGGCATCCGATTCACAGCACCCCGTGATGTTTTTCTCACACCTACTCGTGAATGGCCTTTTACAAACCCATAAATGCGCACCACCCCGCGATGTTTTTCAGAAACCTATCCTACATTGCCACTGCATGTTTCCTGACCTGTCCATGCTGACCACCCCGTGGTGCTGTTCTCCATCCTACATTGCCACTAACTGCATATCCTAATCCAGGCCCTCCGGTTCACAACACCCTGTGATGTTTTTCTCACTCCTACTAGTGAATGGCCTGTTAGAAACACTTACAATGCGTACCACCCCGCGATGTTTTTCAGAATCCTATCCTACATTGACACTGCATTTGTCCTGAACTCACCATGCTGAACCACCCCGTTGTACTTTTCTCTATGCTACATTGCCACTCACTGCGTATCCTAATTCAGGCCCTCCAATTCACACCACCCCATGATGTTTTTCTCACTCCTACTATTGAATGGCCGGTTAGAAACCCGTACAATGCGCACCACCCCTCGATGTTTTTCAGAAACTTATCCTACACTGCCACTGCATGTTTCCTGACCTCCCCTTGATGAACACTCCATGGTGCTTTTCTCCTTCCTACATTGCCACTCACTGCCTATCCTAATTCAGGCCCTCCGATTCACACAACCCCATGATGTTTTTCTCACTCTTACTAGTGAATGGCCTGTTAGAAACCCTTACAATGCTCACCACCGCACGATATATTTAAAAAACATATCCGACATTGCCACTGCATGTTTCCTGACCTCCCCATGCTAACCACGCCGTAGTGTTTTTCTCCATCCTACATTGCCACTCGATGCCTATCCTAATTCAGGCCTTCCGATTCACACCACCCCGTGATGTTTTTCTCACTCCTACTAGTGAAACGCCTTTAAGAAACCTTACAATGCTCACCACCCCATGATGTTTTTCAGAAACCTAACCTACATTGCCACTGCATGTTTCCTGCCCTCCCCATGCTGACCACCCCTGGAGCTTTTCTTCATCCTACATTACTACTTACTGCCTATTCTGATTCAGCTCCTCTGATTCACACCACACCGTGATGTTTTTCTCGCCCCTACTAGTGAGTTGCCTGTTAGAAATCCTTACAGTGCGCACAACCCTGCGATGTTTTTCAGAAACATATCCTACCTGCCACTGCATATTTCCAGACCTCCCTATGCTGACCACCCCATGGTGCTTTTCTCCTCCTACACTGCCACTCCGTGCATATCCTAACTAATTCCCTCCAATTCACACCACCCCGTGATGTCTTTCTCACTCCTACTAGTGAATGGCCTGTTAGAAACCCTTACAATGTGCACCACCCCGCGATGGTTTTCACAAACCTAACCTACATTGCCACTGTAAGTTTCCTGACCTCCCAATGTGGACCACCCCATGGTGCTTTTCTCCATACTACATTGCCACTCACTGCTTATCCTAATCCAGGCCCTCCGATTCACAACACCCTGTGATGTTTTTCTCACTCCTACTATAGAATGGCCTGTTAGAAACCCGTACAATGCGCACCACCCCGCGATGTTTTTCAAAAACCTATTCTACATTGCCACTGCATGTTCCCTGACCTCCCCATGCTGACCACCCCGCGGTGCTTTTCTCCATCCTACATTGCCACTCACTGCCTATCCAAATTCAGACACTCTGATTCACACCACCCCGTGATGTTTTTCTCACTCCTAGTAGTGAATGTAATGTAACACACACCCAAACACTGCGCACCACCCCGTGATGTTTTTCTCACTCCTATTAGTGAATGTAATATAACACACACCCATACAATGCGAACCACCCCGTGATGTTTTTCTCACTCCTACTAGTGAATCTAATGTAACACACACCCATACAATGCGCATCACCCCGCGATGTTTTTCAGAAACCTATCCTACATTGCCACTGCATGTTCCCTGACCTCCCCATGCTGACCACCCCGCAGTCTTTTTCTCCATCCTACATTGCCACTCACTGCCTATCCTAATTCAGACCCACCGATTCACACCACGTCTTGATGTTTTTCTCACTCCTAGTAGTGAATGTAATGTAACACACACCCATACAATGCGCACCACCCCGGGATGTTTTTCTCACTCCTACTAGTGAATGTAATGTAACACACACCCATACAATGCACACCACCCCGTGATGTTTTTCTCACTCCTACTAGTGAATGTAATGTAACACACACCCATACAATGCGCACCACCCCGTGATGTTTTTCTCACTCCTACTAGTGAATCTAATGTAACACACACCCATACAATGTGCACCACCCCGTGAGGTGTTTCTCACTCTTACTAATGAATCTAATGTAACACACACACATACAACGCGCACCACCCGTCGATGTTTTTCTCACTCCTACTTGTGAATGTAATGTAACACACACCCGTACAATGCGCACCACCCCATGATGTTTTTCTCACTCCTACTAGTGAATGTAATGTAACACACACCCATACAATGCGCACCACCCCGTGATGTTTTTCTCACTCCTACTAGTGAATGTAATGTAACACACACCCATACAGTGCGCATCACCCCGTGAAGTTTTTCTCCCTCCTACTAGTGAATGTAATGTAACACACACCCATACAATGCGCACCACCCCGTGATGTTTTTCTCACTCCTACTAGTGAATGTAATGTAACACACACCCATACAATGCGCACCACCCCGTGATGTTTCTCTCACTCCTACTAGTGAATGTAATGTAACACACACTTATACAATGCGCACCACCCCGTGATGTTTTTCTCACTCCCACTAGTGAATCTAATGTAACACACACCCATACAATGTGCAACACCCCGTGATGTTTTTCTCACTCCTACTAGTGAAAGTAATGTAACACACACCCATACAATGCGCATCGCCCCGTGATGTTTTTCTCACTCCTACTAGTGAATGTAATGTAACACACACCCATACAATGCGCACCACCCCGTGATGTTTTTCTCACTCCTACTAGTGAATCTAACGTAACACACATCCATACAATGCGCACCACCCCGTGATGTCTTTCTCACTCCAACTAGTGAATGGCCTGTCAGAAACTCGTACAATGCGCACCACCCCGCGATGTTTTTCAAAAACCTATCCTACATTGCCACTGCATGTTTCCTGACCTCCCCATGCTGACCACAGCATGGTGCTTTTCTCTTTCCTACATTGCCACTCACTGCCTATCCTAATTCAGGCCCTCCGAATCACACAACCCCGTGATGTTTTTTTCACTCCTACTAGGGAATGGCCTGTTAGAAACCCTTACAATGCGCACCACCCCGCGATGTTTTTCAGAAAATTATCCTACATTGCCACTGCATGTTTCCTGACATCTCCATGCTGACCACCCTATGTTGCTTTACTCCATCCTACATTGCCACTCACTGCCTATCCTAAATCAGGCCCTCCGATTCACACCACCCCTTGATGTTTTTCTCACTTCTACTAGGGAATGGCCTGTTAGAAACCTTTTCAATCGGCACCACCACGTGATTTTTTTCAGAAACCAATCTTACATTGGCCCTGCATGTTTCCTGACTTCCACATCCTAATCACCCCGTGGTACTTTTCTCCATCCTACATTGCCACTCACTGTCTATCCTGATTCAGTCCCTCTGATTCACACCACCCGGTGATGTTCTTATAACTCCTACTAGTGAATGGCCTGTTAGAAACCCTTACAATGCGCACCATCTCGCAATGTTTTTCAGAAACCTATCCTAGATTGGCACTGCATGTTTTCTGACTTCCACACGCTGACCACCCAGTGGTGCTTTTCTCCATCTTACGTTGCCACTCACTGCCTATCCTGATGCAGGCATCCGATTCACAGCACCCCGTGATGTTTTTCTCACACCTACTCGTGAATGGCCTTTTACAAACCCATAAATGCGCACCACCCCGCGATGTTTTTCAGAAACCTATCCTACATTGCCACTGCATGTTTCCTGACCTGTCCATGCTGACCACCCCGTGGTGCTGTTCTCCATCCTACATTGCCACTAACTGCATATCCTAATCCAGGCCCTCCGGTTCACAACACCCTATGATGTTTTTCTCACTCCTACTAGTGAATGGCCTGTTAGAAACACTTACAATGCGTACCACCCCGCGATGTTTTTCAGAATCCTATCCTACATTGACACTGCATTTGTCCTGAACTCACCATGCTGAACCACCCCGTTGTACTTTTCTCTATGCTACATTGCCACTCACTGCGTATCCTAATTCAGGCCCTCCAATTCACACCACCCCATGATGTTTTTCTCACTCCTACTATTGAATGGCCGGTTAGAAACCCGTACAATGCGCACCACCCCTCGATGTTTTTCAGAAACTTATCCTACACTGCCACTGCATGTTTCCTGACCTCCCCTTGATGAACACCCCATGGTGCTTTTCTCCTTCCTACATTGCCACTCACTGCCTATCCTAATTCAGGCCCTCCGATTCACACAACCGCGTGATGTTTTTCTCACTCTTACTAGTGAATGGCCTGTTAGAAACCCTTACAATGCTCACCACCGCACGATATATTTAAAAAACATATCCGACATTGCCACTGCATGTTTCCTGACCTCCCCATGCTAACCACGCCGTAGTGTTTTTCTCCATCCTACATTGCCACTCGATGCCTATCCTAATTCAGGCCTTCCGATTCACACCACCCCGTGATGTTTTTCTCACTCCTACTAGTGAAACGCCTTTAAGAAACCTTACAATGCTCACCACCCCATGATGTTTTTCAGAAACCTAACCTACATTGCCACTGCATGTTTCCTGCCCTCCCCATGCTGACCACCCCTGGAGCTTTTCTTCATCCTACATTACTACTTACTGCCTATTCTGATTCAGCTCCTCTGATTCACACCACACCGTGATGTTTTTCTCGCCCCTACTAGTGAGTTGCCTGTTAGAAATCCTTACAGTGCGCACAACCCTGCGATGTTTTTCAGAAACATATCCTACCTGCCACTGCATATTTCCAGACCTCCCTATGCTGACCACCCCATGGTGCTTTTCTCCTCCTACACTGCCACTCCGTGCATATCCTAACTAATTCCCTCCAATTCACACCACCCCGTGATGTCTTTCTCACTCCTACTAGTGAATGGCCTGTTAGAAACCCTTACAATGTGCACCACCCCGCGATGGTTTTCACAAACCTAACCTACATTGCCACTGTAAGTTTCCTGACCTCCCAATGTGGACCACCCCATGGTGCTTTTCTCCATACTACATTGCCACTCACTGCTTATCCTAATCCAGGCCCTCCGATTCACAACACCCTGTGATGTTTTTCTCACTCCTACTATAGAATGGCCTGTTAGAAACCCGTACAATGCGCACCACCCCGCGATGTTTTTCAAAAACCTATTCTACATTGCCACTGCATGTTCCCTGACCTCCCCATGCTGACCACCCCGCGGTGCTTTTCTCCATCCTACATTGCCACTAACTGCCTATCCAAATTCAGACACTCTGATTCACACCACCCCGTGATGTTTTTCTCACTCCTAGTAGTGAATGTAATGTAACACACACCCAAACACTGCGCACCACCCCGTGATGTTTTTCTCACTCCTATTAGTGAATGTAATATAACACACACCCATACAATGCGAACCACCCCGTGATGTTTTTCTCACTCCTACTAGTGAATCTAATGTAACACACACCCATACAATGCGCATCACCCCGCGATGTTTTTCAGAAACCTATCCTACATTGCCACTGCATGTTCCCTGACCTCCCCATGCTGACCACCCCGCAGTCTTTTTCTCCATCCTACATTGCCACTCACTGCCTATCCTAATTCAGACCCACCGATTCACACCACGTCTTGATGTTTTTCTCACTCCTAGTAGTGAATGTAATGTAACACACACCCATACAATGCGCACCACCCCGGGATGTTTTTCTCACTCCTACTAGTGAATGTAATGTAACACACACCCATACAATGCACACCACCCCGTGATGTTTTTCTCACTCCTACTAGTGAATGTAATGTAACACACACCCATACAATGCGCACCACCCCGTGATGTTTTTCTCACTCCTACTAGTGAATCTAATGTAACACACACCCATACAATGTGCACCACCCCGTGAGGTGTTTCTCACTCTTACTAATGAATCTAATGTAACACACACACATACAACGCGCACCACCCGTCGATGTTTTTCTCACTCCTACTTGTGAATGTAATGTAACACACACCCGTACAATGCGCACCACCCCATGATGTTTTTCTCACTCCTACTAGTGAATGTAATGTAACACACACCCATACAATGCGCACCACCCCGTGATGTTTTTCTCACTCCTACTAGTGAATGTAATGTAACACACACCCATACAGTGCGCATCACCCCGTGAAGTTTTTCTCCCTCCTACTAGTGAATGTAATGTAACACACACCCATACAATGCGCACCACCCCGTGATGTTTTTCTCACTCCTACTAGTGAATGTAATGTAACACACACCCATACAATGCGCACCACCCCGTGATGTTTCTCTCACTCCTACTAGTGAATGTAATGTAACACACACTTATACAATGCGCACCACCCCGTGATGTTTTTCTCACTCCCACTAGTGAATCTAATGTAACACACACCCATACAATGTGCAACACCCCGTGATGTTTTTCTCACTCCTACTAGTGAAAGTAATGTAACACACACCCATACAATGCGCATCGCCCCGTGATGTTTTTCTCACTCCTACTAGTGAATGTAATGTAACACACACCCATACAATGCGCACCACCCCGTGATGTTTTTCTCACTCCTACTAGTGAATCTAACGTAACACACATCCATACAATGCGCACCACCCCGTGATGTCTTTCTCACTCCAACTAGTGAATGGCCTGTCAGAAACTCGTACAATGCGCACCACCCCGCGATGTTTTTCAAAAACCTATCCTACATTGCCACTGCATGTTTCCTGACCTCCCCATGCTGACCACAGCATGGTGCTTTTCTCTTTCCTACATTGCCACTCACTGCCTATCCTAATTCAGGCCCTCCGAATCACACAACCCCGTGATGTTTTTTTCACTCCTACTAGGGAATGGCCTGTTAGAAACCCTTACAATGCGCACCACCCCGCGATGTTTTTCAGAAAATTATCCTACATTGCCACTGCATGTTTCCTGACATCTCCATGCTGACCACCCTATGTTGCTTTACTCCATCCTACATTGCCACTCACTGCCTATCCTAAATCAGGCCCTCCGATTCACACCACCCCTTGATGTTTTTCTCACTTCTACTAGGGAATGGCCTGTTAGAAACCTTTTCAATCGGCACCACCACGTGATTTTTTTCAGAAACCAATCTTACATTGGCCCTGCATGTTTCCTGACTTCCACATCCTAATCACCCCGTGGTACTTTTCTCCATCCTACATTGCCACTCACTGTCTATCCTGATTCAGTCCCTCTGATTCACACCACCCGGTGATGTTCTTATAACTCCTACTAGTGAATGGCCTGTTAGAAACCCTTACAATGCGCACCATCTCGCAATGTTTTTCAGAAACCTATCCTAGATTGGCACTGCATGTTTTCTGACTTCCACACGCTGACCACCCAGTGGTGCTTTTCTCCATCTTACGTTGCCACTCACTGCCTATCCTGATGCAGGCATCCGATTCACAGCACCCCGTGATGTTTTTCTCACACCTACTCGTGAATGGCCTTTTACAAACCCATAAATGCGCACCACCCCGCGATGTTTTTCAGAAACCTATCCTACATTGCCACTGCATGTTTCCTGACCTGTCCATGCTGACCACCCCGTGGTGCTGTTCTCCATCCTACATTGCCACTAACTGCATATCCTAATCCAGGCCCTCCGGTTCACAACACCCTATGATGTTTTTCTCACTCCTACTAGTGAATGGCCTGTTAGAAACACTTACAATGCGTACCACCCCGCGATGTTTTTCAGAATCCTATCCTACATTGACACTGCATTTGTCCTGAACTCACCATGCTGAACCACCCCGTTGTACTTTTCTCTATGCTACATTGCCACTCACTGCGTATCCTAATTCAGGCCCTCCAATTCACACCACCCCATGATGTTTTTCTCACTCCTACTATTGAATGGCCGGTTAGAAACCCGTACAATGCGCACCACCCCTCGATGTTTTTCAGAAACTTATCCTACACTGCCACTGCATGTTTCCTGACCTCCCCTTGATGAACACCCCATGGTGCTTTTCTCCTTCCTACATTGCCACTCACTGCCTATCCTAATTCAGGCCCTCCGATTCACACAACCGCGTGATGTTTTTCTCACTCTTACTAGTGAATGGCCTGTTAGAAACCCTTACAATGCTCACCACCGCACGATATATTTAAAAAACATATCCGACATTGCCACTGCATGTTTCCTGACCTCCCCATGCTAACCACGCCGTAGTGTTTTTCTCCATCCTACATTGCCACTCGATGCCTATCCTAATTCAGGCCTTCCGATTCACACCACCCCGTGATGTTTTTCTCACTCCTACTAGTGAAACGCCTTTAAGAAACCTTACAATGCTCACCACCCCATGATGTTTTTCAGAAACCTAACCTACATTGCCACTGCATGTTTCCTGCCCTCCCCATGCTGACCACCCCTGGAGCTTTTCTTCATCCTACATTACTACTTACTGCCTATTCTGATTCAGCTCCTCTGATTCACACCACACCGTGATGTTTTTCTCGCCCCTACTAGTGAGTTGCCTGTTAGAAATCCTTACAGTGCGCACAACCCTGCGATGTTTTTCAGAAACATATCCTACCTGCCACTGCATATTTCCAGACCTCCCTATGCTGACCACCCCATGGTGCTTTTCTCCTCCTACACTGCCACTCCGTGCATATCCTAACTAATTCCCTCCAATTCACACCACCCCGTGATGTCTTTCTCACTCCTACTAGTGAATGGCCTGTTAGAAACCCTTACAATGTGCACCACCCCGCGATGGTTTTCACAAACCTAACCTACATTGCCACTGTAAGTTTCCTGACCTCCCAATGTGGACCACCCCATGGTGCTTTTCTCCATACTACATTGCCACTCACTGCTTATCCTAATCCAGGCCCTCCGATTCACAACACCCTGTGATGTTTTTCTCACTCCTACTATAGAATGGCCTGTTAGAAACCCGTACAATGCGCACCACCCCGCGATGTTTTTCAAAAACCTATTCTACATTGCCACTGCATGTTCCCTGACCTCCCCATGCTGACCACCCCGCGGTGCTTTTCTCCATCCTACATTGCCACTCACTGCCTATCCAAATTCAGACACTCTGATTCACACCACCCCGTGATGTTTTTCTCACTCCTAGTAGTGAATGTAATGTAACACACACCCAAACACTGCGCACCACCCCGTGATGTTTTTCTCACTCCTATTAGTGAATGTAATATAACACACACCCATACAATGCGAACCACCCCGTGATGTTTTTCTCACTCCTACTAGTGAATCTAATGTAACACACACCCATACAATGCGCATCACCCCGCGATGTTTTTCAGAAACCTATCCTACATTGCCACTGCATGTTCCCTGACCTCCCCATGCTGACCACCCCGCAGTCTTTTTCTCCATCCTACATTGCCACTCACTGCCTATCCTAATTCAGACCCACCGATTCACACCACGTCTTGATGTTTTTCTCACTCCTAGTAGTGAATGTAATGTAACACACACCCATACAATGCGCACCACCCCGGGATGTTTTTCTCACTCCTACTAGTGAATGTAATGTAACACACACCCATACAATGCACACCACCCCGTGATGTTTTTCTCACTCCTACTAGTGAATGTAATGTAACACACACCCATACAATGCGCACCACCCCGTGATGTTTTTCTCACTCCTACTAGTGAATCTAATGTAACACACACCCATACAATGTGCACCACCCCGTGAGGTGTTTCTCACTCTTACTAATGAATCTAATGTAACACACACACATACAACGCGCACCACCCGTCGATGTTTTTCTCACTCCTACTTGTGAATGTAATGTAACACACACCCGTACAATGCGCACCACCCCATGATGTTTTTCTCACTCCTACTAGTGAATGTAATGTAACACACACCCATACAATGCGCACCACCCCGTGATGTTTTTCTCACTCCTACTAGTGAATGTAATGTAACACACACCCATACAGTGCGCATCACCCCGTGAAGTTTTTCTCCCTCCTACTAGTGAATGTAATGTAACACACACCCATACAATGCGCACCACCCCGTGATGTTTTTCTCACTCCTACTAGTGAATGTAATGTAACACACACCCATACAATGCGCACCACCCCGTGATGTTTCTCTCACTCCTACTAGTGAATGTAATGTAACACACACTTATACAATGCGCACCACCCCGTGATGTTTTTCTCACTCCCACTAGTGAATCTAATGTAACACACACCCATACAATGTGCAACACCCCGTGATGTTTTTCTCACTCCTACTAGTGAAAGTAATGTAACACACACCCATACAATGCGCATCGCCCCGTGATGTTTTTCTCACTCCTACTAGTGAATGTAATGTAACACACACCCATACAATGCGCACCACCCCGTGATGTTTTTCTCACTCCTACTAGTGAATCTAACGTAACACACATCCATACAATGCGCACCACCCCGTGATGTCTTTCTCACTCCAACTAGTGAATGGCCTGTCAGAAACTCGTACAATGCGCACCACCCCGCGATGTTTTTCAAAAACCTATCCTACATTGCCACTGCATGTTTCCTGACCTCCCCATGCTGACCACAGCATGGTGCTTTTCTCTTTCCTACATTGCCACTCACTGCCTATCCTAATTCAGGCCCTCCGAATCACACAACCCCGTGATGTTTTTTTCACTCCTACTAGGGAATGGCCTGTTAGAAACCCTTACAATGCGCACCACCCCGCGATGTTTTTCAGAAAATTATCCTACATTGCCACTGCATGTTTCCTGACATCTCCATGCTGACCACCCTATGTTGCTTTACTCCATCCTACATTGCCACTCACTGCCTATCCTAAATCAGGCCCTCCGATTCACACCACCCCTTGATGTTTTTCTCACTTCTACTAGGGAATGGCCTGTTAGAAACCTTTTCAATCGGCACCACCACGTGATTTTTTTCAGAAACCAATCTTACATTGGCCCTGCATGTTTCCTGACTTCCACATCCTAATCACCCCGTGGTACTTTTCTCCATCCTACATTGCCACTCACTGTCTATCCTGATTCAGTCCCTCTGATTCACACCACCCGGTGATGTTCTTATAACTCCTACTAGTGAATGGCCTGTTAGAAACCCTTACAATGCGCACCATCTCGCAATGTTTTTCAGAAACCTATCCTAGATTGGCACTGCATGTTTTCTGACTTCCACACGCTGACCACCCAGTGGTGCTTTTCTCCATCTTACGTTGCCACTCACTGCCTATCCTGATGCAGGCATCCGATTCACAGCACCCCGTGATGTTTTTCTCACACCTACTCGTGAATGGCCTTTTACAAACCCATAAATGCGCACCACCCCGCGATGTTTTTCAGAAACCTATCCTACATTGCCACTGCATGTTTCCTGACCTGTCCATGCTGACCACCCCGTGGTGCTGTTCTCCATCCTACATTGCCACTAACTGCATATCCTAATCCAGGCCCTCCGGTTCACAACACCCTATGATGTTTTTCTCACTCCTACTAGTGAATGGCCTGTTAGAAACACTTACAATGCGTACCACCCCGCGATGTTTTTCAGAATCCTATCCTACATTGACACTGCATTTGTCCTGAACTCACCATGCTGAACCACCCCGTTGTACTTTTCTCTATGCTACATTGCCACTCACTGCGTATCCTAATTCAGGCCCTCCAATTCACACCACCCCATGATGTTTTTCTCACTCCTACTATTGAATGGCCGGTTAGAAACCCGTACAATGCGCACCACCCCTCGATGTTTTTCAGAAACTTATCCTACACTGCCACTGCATGTTTCCTGACCTCCCCTTGATGAACACCCCATGGTGCTTTTCTCCTTCCTACATTGCCACTCACTGCCTATCCTAATTCAGGCCCTCCGATTCACATAACCCCGTGATGTTTTTCTCACTCTTACTAGTGAATGGCCTGTTAGAAACCCTTACAATGCTCACCACCGCACGATATATTTAAAAAACATATCCGACATTGCCACTGCATGTTTCCTGACCTCCCCATGCTAACCACGCCGTAGTGTTTTTCTCCATCCTACATTGCCACTCGATGCCTATCCTAATTCAGGCCTTCCGATTCACACCACCCCGTGATGTTTTTCTCACTCCTACTAGTGAAACGCCTTTAAGAAACCTTACAATGCTCACCACCCCATGATGTTTTTCAGAAACCTAACCTACATTGCCACTGCATGTTTCCTGCCCTCCCCATGCTGACCACCCCTGGAGCTTTTCTTCATCCTACATTACTACTTACTGCCTATTCTGATTCAGCTCCTCTGATTCACACCACACCGTGATGTTTTTCTCGCCCCTACTAGTGAGTTGCCTGTTAGAAATCCTTACAGTGCGCACAACCCTGCGATGTTTTTCAGAAACATATCCTACCTGCCACTGCATATTTCCAGACCTCCCTATGCTGACCACCCCATGGTGCTTTTCTCCTCCTACACTGCCACTCCGTGCATATCCTAACTAATTCCCTCCAATTCACACCACCCCGTGATGTTTTTCTCACTCCTATTAGTGAATGTAATATAACACACACCCATACAATGCGAACCACCCCGTGATGTTTTTCTCACTCCTACTAGTGAATCTAATGTAACACACACCCATACAATGCGCATCACCCCGCGATGTTTTTCAGAAACCTATCCTACATTGCCACTGCATGTTCCCTGACCTCCCCATGCTGACCACCCCGCAGTCTTTTTCTCCATCCTACATTGCCACTCACTGCCTATCCTAATTCAGACCCACCGATTCACACCACGCCTTGATGTTTTTCTCACTCCTAGTAGTGAATGTAATGTAACACACACCCATACAATGCGCACCACCCCGGGATGTTTTTCTCACTCCTAGTAGTGAATGTAATGTAACACACACCCATACAATGCGCACCACCCCGGGATGTTTTTCTCACTCCTACTAGTGAATGTAATGTAACACACACCCATACAATGCACACCACCCCGTGATGTTTTTCTCACTCCTACTAGTGAATGTAATGTAACACACACCCATACAATGCGAACCACCCCGTGATGTTTTTCTCACTCCTACTAGTGAATCTAATGTAACACACACCCATACAATGTGCACCAACCCGTGAGGTTTTTCTCACTCTTACTAATGAATCTAATGTAACACACACACATACAACGCGCACCACCCGGCGATGTTTTTCTCACTCCTACTTGTGAATGTAATGTAACACACACCCGTACAATGCGCACCACCCCATGATGTTTTTCTCACTCCTACTAGTGAATGTAATGTAACACACACCCATACAATGCGCACCACCCCGTGATGTTTTTCTCACTCCTACTAGTGAATGTAATGTAACACACACCCATACAGTGCGCATCACCCCGTGAAGTTTTTCTCCCTCCTACTAGTGAATGTAATGTAACACACACCCATAAAATGCGCACCACCCCGTGATGTTTTTCTCACTCCTACTAGTGAATGTAATGTAACACACACCCATACAATGCGCACCACCCCATGATGTTTCTCTCACTCCTACTAGTGAATGTAATGTAACACACACTTATACAATGCGCACCACCCCGTGATGTTTTTCTCACTCCCACTAGTGAATCTAATGTAACACACACCCATACAATGCGCAACACCCCGTGATGTTTTTCTCACTCCTACTAGTGAAAGTAATGTAACACACACCCATACAATGCGCATCGCCCCGTGATGTTTTTCTCACTCATACTAGTGAATGTAATGTAACACACACCCATACAATGCGCACCACCCCGTGATGTTTTTCTCACTCCTACTAGTGAATCTAACGTAACACACACCCATACAATGCGCACCACCCCGTGATGTTTTTCTCACTCCTACTAGTGAATCTAATGTAACACACACCCATAAAATGCGCACCACCCCGTGATGTTTTTCTCACTCCTACTAGTGAATGTAATATAACACACACCCATACAATGCGCACCACCCCGTGATGTGTTTCTCACTCCTACTAGTGAATGTAATGTAACACACACCCATACAATGCGCACCACCCCGTGATGTTTTTCTCACTCCTAATAGTGAATGTAATGTAACACACACCCATACAATGCGCACCACCCCGTGATGTTTTTCTCACTCCTACCTGTGAATCTAATGTAACACACACCCATACAATGCGCACCACCCCGTGATGTTTTTCTCACTGCTACTAGTGAATGTAATGTAACACACACCCATACAATGCGCACCACCCCGTGATGTTTTTCTCACTCCTACTAGTGAATCTAATGTAACACACACCCATACAATGCGCACAACCCCGTGATGTTTTTCTCACTCCTACTAGTGAATGTAATGTAACACACACCCATACAATGCGCACGACACCGCGATGTTTTTCAGAAACCAATCCTACATTGCCACTGCATGTTCCCTGACCTCCCCATGCTTACCACCCCGCGGTGCTTTTCTCCATCCTACATTGCCACTCACTGCCTATCCAAATTCAGACCCTCCGATTCACAACACTCCGTGATGTTTTTCTCACTCCCATTAGTGAATGTAATGTAACACACACCCATAAAATGCGCACCACCCCGTGATGTTTTTCTCACTCCTACTAATGAATCTAATGTAACACACACCCATACAACGCGCACCACCCGGCGATGTTTTTCTCACTCCTACTTGTGAATGTAATGTAACACACACCCATACAATGCGCACCACCCCGTGATGTTTTTCTCACTGCTACTAGTGAATGTAATGTAACACACACCCATACAATGCGCACCACCCCGTGATGTTTTTCTCACTCCTACTAGTGAAAGTAATGTAACACACACCCATACAATGCGCACCGCCCCGTGATATTTTTCTCACTCCTACTAGTGAATGTAATGTAACACACACCCATACAATGCGCACCACCCCGTGATGTTTTTCTCACTCCTGCTAGTGAATCTAATGTAACACACACCCATTCAATGCGCACCACACCGTGATGTTTTTCTCACTCCTACTAGTGAATCTAATGTAACACACACCCATACAATGCGCACCACCCCGTGATGTTTTTCTCACTCCTACTAGTGAATGTAATGTAACACACACCCATACAATACGCACCACCCCGTGATGTGTTTCTCACTCCTACTAGTGAATGTAATGTAACACACACCCATACAATGCGCACCACCCCGTGATGTTTTTCTCACTCCTAATAGTGAATGTAATGTAACACACACCCATACAATGCGCACCACCCCGTGATGTTTTTCTCACTCCTACTAGTGAATGTAATGTAACACACACCCATACAATGCGCACCACCCCGTGATGTTTTTCTCACTCCTACTAGTGAATGTAATGTAACACACACCCATACAATGCGCACCACCCCGTGATGTTTTTCTCACTCCTAATAGTGAATGTAATGTAACACACACCCATAAAATGCGCACCACCCCGTGATGTTTTTCTCACTCCTACTAGTGAATCTAATGTAACACTCACCCATACAATGCGCACCACCCCGTGATGTTTTTCTCACTTCTACTAATGAATCTAATGTAACACACACCCATACAACGCGCACCACCCGGCGATGTTTTTCTCACTCCTACTTGTGAATGTAATGTAACACACACCCATACATTGCGCACCATCCCATGATGTTTTTCTCACTCCTACTAGTGAATGTAATGTAACACACACCCATAAAATGCGCACCACCCTGTGATGTTTTTCTCACTCCTACTAGTGAATGTAATGTAACACACACCCATACAATGCACACCACCCCGTGATGTTTTTCTCACTCCTACTAGTGAATGTAATGTAACACACACCCATACAATGCGCACCACCCCGTGATGTTTTTCTCACTCCTACTAGTGAATGTAATGTAACACACACCCATACAATGCGCACGACCCCGCGATGTTTTTCAGAAACCTATCCTACATTGCCACTGCATGTTCCCTGACCTCCCCATGCTTACCACCCCGCGGTGCTTTTCTCCATCCTACATTGCCACTCACTGCCTATCCAAATTCAGACCCTCCGATTCACACCACTCCGTGATGTTTTTCTCACTCCCATTACTGAATGTAATGTAACACACACCCATACAATGCGCACCACCCCGTGATGTTTTTCTCACTCCTAGTAGTGAATGTAATGTAACACACACCCATACAATGTGCACCACCACGTGATGTTTTTCTCACTCCTACTAGTGAATGTAATGTAACACACACCCATACAATGCGCACCACCCCATGATGTTTTTCTCACTCCTACTAGTGAATGTAATGTAACACACACCCATACAATGCGCACCACCCCGTGATGTTTTTCTCACTCCTACTAGTGAATGTAATGTAACACACACCCATACAATGCGCACCACCCCGTGATGTTTTTCTCACTCCTAATAGTGAATGTAATGTAACACACACCCATAAAATGCGCACCACTCCGTGATGTTTTTCTCACTCCTACTAGTGAATCTAATGTAACACACACCCATACAATGCGCACCACCCCGTGATGTTTTTCTCACTCCTACTAATGAATCTAATGTAACACACACCCATACAACGAGCACCACCCGGCGATGTTTTTCTCACTCCTACTTGTGAATGTAATGTAACACACACCCATACATTGCGCACCACCCCATGATGTTTTTCTCACTCCTACTAGTGAATGTAATGTAACACACACCCATACAATGCGCACCACCCCGTGATGTTTTTCTCACTCCTACTAGTGAATGTAATGTAACACACACCCATACAATGCACACCACCCCGTGATGTTTTTCTCACTCCTACTAGTGAATGTAATGTAACACACACCCATACAATGCGTACCACCCCGTGATGTTTTTCTCACTCCTACTAGTGAATGTAATGTAACACACACCCATACAATGCGCACCACCCCGTAATGTTTTTCTCACTCCTACTAGTGAATGTAATGTAACACACACCCATACAATGCGCACCACCCCGTGATGTTTTTCTCACTCCCACTAGTGAATCTAATGTAACACACACCCATACAATGCGCACCACACCGTGATGTTTTTCTCACTCCTACTAGTGAAAGTAATGTAACACACACCCATACAATGCGCACCGCCCCGTGATATTTTTCTCACTCCTGCTAGTGAATGTAATGTAACACACACCCATACAATGCGCACCACCCCGTGATGTTTTTCTCACTCCTGCTAGTGAATCTAATGTAACACACACCCATTCAATGCGCACCACACCGTGATGTTTTTCTCACTCCTACTAGTGAATCTAATGTAACACACACCCATACAATGCGCACAAACCCCGTGATGTTTTTCTCACTCCTACTAGTGAATGTAATGTAACACACACCCATACAATACGCACCACCCCGTGATGTGTTTCTCACTCCTACTAGTGAATGTAATGTAACACAAACCCATACAATGCGCACCACCCCGTGATGTTTTTCTCACTCCTAATAGTGAATGTAATGTAACACACACCCATACAATGCGCACCACCCCGTGATGTTTTTCTCACTCCTACTTGTGAATCTAATGTAACACACACCCATACAATGCGCACCACCCCGTGATGTTTTTCTCACTGCTACTAGTGAATGTAATGTAACACACACCCATACAATGCGCACCACCCCGTGATGTTTTTCTCACTCCTACTAGTGAATCTAATGTAACACACACCCATACAATGCGCACAAACCCGTGATGTTTTTCTCACTCCTACTAGTGAATGTAATGTAACACACACCCATACAATGCGCACGACCCCGCGATGTTTTTCAGAAACCTATCCTACATTGCCACTGCATGTTCCTTGACCTCCCCATGCTTACCACCACGCGGTGCTTTTCTCCATCCTACATTGCCACTCACTGCCTATCCAAATTCAGACCCTCCGATTCACACCACTCCGTGATGTTTTTCTCACTCCTACTAGTGAATGTAATGTAACACACACCCATACAATGCGCACCACCCCGTGATGTTTTTCTCACTCCTACTAGTGAATGTAATGTAACACACACCCATACAATGCGCACCACCCCGTGATATTTTTCTCACTCCTACTAGTGAATGTAATGTAACACACACCCATACAATGCGAACCACCCCGTGATGTTTTTCTCACTCCTAATAGTGAATGTAATGTAACACACACCCATAAAATGCGCACCACCCCGTGATGTTTTTCTCACTCCTACTAGTGAATCTAATGTAACACACACCCATACAATGCGCACCACCCCGTGATGTTTTTCTCACTCCTACTAATGAATCTAATGTAACACACACCCATACAACGCGCACCACCCGGCGATGTTTTTCTCACTCCTACTTGTGAATGTAATGTAACACACACCCATACATTGCGCACCACCCCATGATGTTTTTCTCACTCCTACTAGTGAATGTAATGTAACACACACCCATACAATGCGCACCACCCCGTGATGTTTTTCTCACTCCTACTAGTGAATGTAATGTAACACACACCCATACAATGCACACCACCCCGTGTTTTTCTCACTCCTACTAGTGAATGTAATGTAACACACACCCATACAATGCGCACCACCCCGTGATGTTTTTCTCACTCCTACTAGTGAATGTAATGTAACACACACCCATACAATGCGCACCACCCCGTGATGTTTTTCTCACTCCTACTAGTGAATGTAATGTAACACACACCCATACAATTCGCACCACCCCGTGATGTTTTTCTCACTCCCACTAGTGAATCTAATGTAACACACACCCATACAATGCGCACCACCCCGTGATGTTTTTCTCACTCCTACTAGTGAAAGTAATGTAACACACACCCATACAATGCGCACCGCCCCGTGATATTTTTCTCACTCCTACTAGTGAATGTAATGTAACACACACCCATACAATGCGCACCACCCCGTGATGTTTTTCTCACTCCTGCTAGTGAATCTAATGTAACACACACCCATTCAATGCACACCACACCGTGATGTTTTTCTCACTCCTACTAGTGAATCTAATGTAACACACACCCATACAATGCGCACCACCCCGTGATGTTTTTCTCACTCCTACTAGTGAATGTAATGTAACACACACCCATACAATACGCACCACCCCGTGATGTGTTTCTCACTCCTACTAGTGAATGTAATGTAACACACACCCATACAATGCGCACCACCCCGTGATGTTTTTCTCACTCCTAATAGTGAATGTAATGTAACACACACCCATACAATGCGCACCACCCCGTGATGTTTTTCTCACTCCTACTTGTGAATCTAATGTAACACACACCCATACAATGCGCACCACCCCGTGATGTTTCTCTCACTTCTACTAGTGAATGTAATGTAACACACACCCATACAATGCGCACCACCCCGTGATGTTTTTCTCACTCCTACTAGTGAATCTAATGTAACACACACCCATACAATGCGCACCACCCCGTGATGTTTTTCTCACTCCTACTAGTGAATGTAATGTAACACACACCCATACAATGCGCACCACCGCGTGATATTTTTCTCACTCCTACTAGTGACTGTAATGTAACACACACCCATACAATACGCACCACCCCGTGATGTTTTTCTCACTCCTACTAGTGAATGAAATGTAACACACACCATTACAATGCGCACCACCCCGTGATGTTTTTCTCACTCCTACTAGTGAATCTAATGTAACACACACCCATACAATGCGCACCACCCCGTGATGTTTTTCTCACTCCTACTAGTGAATGTAATGTAACACACACCCATACAATACGCACCACCCCGTGATGTGTTTCTCACTCCTACTAGTGAATGTAATGTAACACACACCCATACAATGCGCACCACCCCGTGATGTTTTTCTCACTCCTAATACTGAATGTAATGTAACACACACCCATACAATGCGCACCACCCCGTGATGTTTTTCTCACTCCTACTAGTGAATGTAATGTAACACACACCCATACAATGCGCACCACCCCGTGATGTTTTTCTCACTCCTACTAGTGAATGTAATGTAACACACACCCATACAATGTGCACCACCCCGTGATGTTTTTCTCACTCCTAATAGTGAATGTAATGTAACACACACCCATAAAATGCGCACCACCCCGTGATGTTTTTCTCACTCCTACTAGTGAATCTAATGTAACACACACCCATACAATGCGCACCACCCCGTGATGTTTTTCTCACTCCTACTAATGAATCTAATGTAACACACACCCATACAACGCGCACCACCCGGCGATGTTTTTCTCACTCCTACTTGTGAATGTAATGTAACACACACCCATACAATGCGCACCACCCCGTGATGTTTTTCTCACTCCTACTTGTGAATCTAATGTAACACACACCCATACAATGCGCACCACCCCGTGATTTTTTTCTCACTCCTACTAGTGAATGTAATGTAACACACACCCATACAATGCGCACCACCCCGTGATGTTTTCTCACTCCTACTAGTGACTGTAATGTAACACACACCCATACAATGCGCACCACCCCGTGATGTTTTTCTCACTCCTACTAGTGAATGGCCTGTTAGAAACACTTAAAATGCGTACCACCCCGTGATGTTTTTCTCACTCCAACTAGTGAATGGCCTGTTAGAAACTCGTACAATGCGCACCACCCCGCGATGTTTTTCAAAAACCTATCCTACATTGCCACTGCATGTTTCCTGACCTCCCCATGCTGACCACAGCATGGTGCTTTTCTCTTTCCTACATTGCCACTCACTGCCTATCCTAATTCAGGCCCTCCGAATCACACAACCCCGTGATGTTTTTTTCACTCCTACTAGGGAATGGCCTGTTAGAAACCCTTACAATGCGCACCACCCCGCGATGTTTTTCAGAAAATTATCCTACATTGCCACTGCATGTTTCCTGACATCTCCATGCTGACCACCGTATGGTGCTTTACTCCATCCTACATTGCCACTCACTGCCTATCCTAAATCAGGCCCTCCGATTCACACCACCCCTTGATGTTTTTCTCACTTCTACTAGGGAATGGCCTGTTAGAAAACTTTTCAATCGGCACCACCACGTGATTTTTTTCAGAAACCAATCTTACATTGGCCCTGCATGTTTCCTGACTTCCACATCCTAATCACCCCGTGGTACTTTTCTCCATCCTACATTGCCACTCACTGTCTATCCTGATTCAGTCCCTCTGATTCACACCACCCGGTGATATTCTTATAACTCCTACTAGTGAATGGCCTGTTAGAAACCCTTACAATGCGCACCATCTCGCAATGTTTTTCAGAAACCTATCCTAGATTGGCACTGCATGTTTTCTGACTTCCACACGCTGACCACCCAGTGGTGCTTTTCTCCATCTTACGTTGCCACTCACTGCCTATCCTGATGCAGGCATCCGATTCACAGCACCCCGTGATGTTTTTCTCACACCTACTCGTGAATGGCCTTTTACAAACCCATAAATGCGCACCACCCCGCGATGTTTTTCAGAAACCTATCCTACATTGCCACTGCATGTTTCCTGACCTGTCCATGCTGACCACCCCGTGGTGCTGTTCTCCATCCTACATTGCCACTAACTGCATATCCTAATCCAGGCCCTCCGGTTCACAACACCCTGTGATGTTTTTCTCACTCCTACTAGTGAATGGCCTGTTAGAAACACTTACAATGCGTACCACCTCGCGATGTTTTTCAGAATCCTATCCTACGTTGACACTGCATTTGTCCTGAACTCACCATGCTGAACCACCCCGTTGTACTTTTCTCTATGCTACATTGCCACTCACTGCGTATCCTAATTCAGGCCCTCCAATTCACACCACCCCATGATGTTTTTCTCACTCCTACTATTGAATGGCCGGTTAGAAACCCGTACAATGCGCACCACCCCTCGATGTTTTTCAGAAACTTATCCTACACTGCCACTGCATGTTTCCTGACCTCCCCTTGATGAACACCCCATGGTGCTTTTCTCCTTCCTACATTGCCACTCACTGCCTATCCTAATTCAGGCCCTCCGATTCACACAACCCCGTGATGTTTTTCTCACTCTTACTAGTGAATGGCCTGTTAGAAACCCTTACAATGCTCACCACCGCACGATATATTTAAAAAACATATCCGATATTGCCACTGCATGTTTCCTGACCTCCCCATGCTAACCACGCCGTAGTGTTTTTCTCCATCCTACATTGCCACTCGATGCCTATCCTAATTCAGGCCTTCCGATTCACACCACCCCGTGATGTTTTTCTCACTCCTACTAGTGAAACGCCTTTAAGAAACCTTACAATGCTCACCACCCCATGATGTTTTTCAGAAACCTAACCTACATTGCCACTGCATGTTTCCTGCCCTCCCCATGCTGACCACCCCTGGAGCTTTTCTTCATCCTACATTACTACTTACTGCCTATTCTGATTCAGCTCCTCTGATTCACACCACACCGTGATGTTTTTCTCGCCCCTACTAGTGAGTTGCCTGTTAGAAATCCTTACAGTGCGCACAACCCTGCGATGTTTTTCAGAAACATATCCTACCTGCCACTGCATATTTCCAGACCTCCCTATGCTGACCACCCCATGGTGCTTTTCTCCTCCTACACTGCCACTCCGTGCATATCCTAACTAATTCCCTCCAATTCACACCACCCCGTGATGTCTTTCTCACTCCTACTAGTGAATGGCCTGTTAGAAACCCTTACAATGTGCACCACCCCGCGATGTTTTT